>NC_031984.2:18628404-21059823 GCF_001858045.2 Oreochromis niloticus | reverse complement strand
ACACTCACATTCACACCAATGGGCAATTTCACATTTAGAATTACCATTTAACATAAACCCACTAACTGCATATCTTTGGACTGTGGGAGGAAACGGGAGTACGCAGAGAGAACCCATGCAGACGATATATATTCAAGAGTAATGCTCTATTACTTTTTCATTTCATTTCACTGAGCTGAGAAGTGGGCTCAGTACCACTAGACCTGGTAACATCTGCAACTTTTGCACCCAGTTCAGCTATTGGACTGGAGATAATGTCTCAGTAGTGTTACCATTATCTCTACTAATGTGTACCGTGTAAGTGCTGATTATTAACTGTAGCATCTTCTAACTCCCTGTTAGAACTAACATTGTGTCCTGTGTGCACCTGGCAGATGATTTCTTGACTTTGTTATGTAATAAAATAAACGGTTAGTTTGTTTGGGCAGCTAAAAGAGAAATAATTGTCTTAAACCTGCAGCAAAGTAAACCTACAGCTGCAAAGCAATATTTCAACATTTTTAAACTACACATTCTAAAGCAGGGGTCTCAAACTTGGCCCGGGGCCACTTGTGGTCCACATCACCCCTACTTGCGGCCCGTATATTAACGTGAGGAAAGATAATGCAATTTGGCTTTTTTTGTTGGGGAGGATTTGTTTGTTGTTGAGTGCACTGTTAAAATAAGTTCTTTAAAAAGCAAAAAAAATATTTAATATGAAGGAAGCAGAGAGTACAAACATGTGAGGGATTGGCTACGTTAGCTCAGTGAGAGTTATTTGTAAAGAAAACATTTGTCACTAACAGTCAAAAACTAATGTGTACACTTATGTCTGCATTTTTATTTTGTTAAATATGAACAAAATTATAGCAGAGGTGCTGCCACGTGTCTGGCCAATTTGTTTATTTGGTAGTTCAATGAAAGGCTTCATTTAGTTAAGAGTGAGAAAAAAAAAATTGCATTCATGTTTGCAGTTTTGCAGTATTTGAAATGTAAAAAAACAAACACAACACTACATTTTCAGAAATATTTGTGGGTGTTTTCTTGTTTGTTTGGTTGTTTTTTTTGTACTGCTTGGACACTAAAGTGGCCCTCCGATGAGATGTCAGTGCCAGCAGTAGCCACAGCTCATTTAAGTTTGAGACCCCTGTTCTAAAAAGTATAAGTGACTTGCTCAAACTGTTCGTTTTTGGCTTGTAGCTTAAACAGAACTGACTTTTCGTCCCTGTTTAAATTCACAGTGATGAACATGACACACATGATAACCTGTTAATTAAGTAGAAATGTAAAGCAGAAATGCACCATTGATAAAAAAGTTTTTCATTTACTATTATCCTGTGGTGATTCTGACCATTACCAGTCATATGGAATAATGCTATGTATCATGTTCTACAATTGTCTCCTGCATGTAAAGATGCTGCTGCATGTACAGTATGCACACGACCTGTTGATGGTCTGCACGTTTCAACAGTGCAGACCAGCAATATTTTATTTTAGAATCCAGTATAGGGGAACAAAAGCACTCCAAACAGATCTATTAATCCAAAAATACGCACAAGAGTTTGTGGGAAAAGGAATGAATTTAAAGCTAAATCTCTCCTCCAGAGTGTATCTTGAAATAAAAAGAACTTATACTAGTAGTGATGTCCTCACTGGCTGATACCAGAAGAGGTGAAAGAGGATAATAATGGATTACTGAGTGCTTTAATAATGAAATGATTTTTAACTAAATGTCCTACACCCATTGCATGTGTGTGTCTGTGTGGTCTATGTGTAACTAAACAAGTTAAGACTTAAGCTGTTAGACTTTGGCTTATTTCAAATGAATCCGTGGCCCTTTTGTTAACAGATTCAGAAATGACTTGCTCTTTTGTGAGCCAGCTGCACTGCAGTTTGACTCCCAACGGGCAACATGTGACCTTGAAATACTTTGGGCCCTTGCTGGAACACGTTTTCAAAGACGCTGACTTGTATTAGGATACATATATATATATAAAATCACCCTTATTTGGAAATACAAGACAAAAAAATTCATCCATGGTGGCGAAAAAAGGCAGAAATGATTTTAGGTGAAAAGGTAACAGCTAGATAGATTTAAGTTTAAATAAACCAAATGAAAACTTTCTCACAATAAGGAATAATGACAAACTGAGTCAGCAGCTGAATGCAGGCTGTGCCAGGGTCAGCGATAAAACACAAGGGCAAACGGCAGCAGCAGCACAGGTTAAGTAGTTACGGCAGTAAGCAAACTCGGCTATAAGTTTAGAAACATGTTTAAAGTGAAGCAACTGTGTTGAGATCCAAGGCACAGAAGGATGTGCATTTTAACTTCGTAGTGATGGGTTATCCTTAACAACCTGTTTTACCTATAACTGTTGTTTTACCGGTGTAGAGAAACTGTGATAGCTTACTCTCCAAACTGTGCTCTGGACACTCCTTGACTGATAAACTTCATATCTTTACAGTTGCCATCTCCACCCATAGATCCACCCACAGCTTTGACAGCCACACCTGTTATTTAGCAGCCAAACAATAAAAGCGTTTAGGTAGCCCAACAATGTTTCTTCTGCCACTGAAGAATATGGCAGCAGCTGGAGCTGACTGGGGCCAGTCCCTTGACTGTTTTTACAAAGTTTCATGTCTGGGCCTTGGGCACTCTAGCACCACTAATGGGCTGAAGTTGGATTTACGCCTAACTTCTGAACGATATGCCCAATTTTCAAACAAGAGTTACGGTGATCCCTTGGATCAGCCTGGATTCAGAGCACTCCATGATGCCATTCTCAAGCACATTGGATTTTTTGAAAAGGTTTACATGTTTGTTCAAAAGCTCCTTTATTTTTTGCAGTCCTTACCATAATCTGCAAAGCTATCCTTTACACAAAGACCTTTTAGACCTCACCAAATTTATCATATGGCGTGTTCATTTTTAAGAGCTTTGGATCATCACAGCCAATGGAAACGTGCAGCGAGGTGCCAAACAACTACCTCATAAGTTGGCAAAGACATGCACTTAGGATCTTACTGAAGGGTTAAATCACAATTTACCTCATCTTCAGACAAGCCTTATGAAAGTTATGATAATCACTGTGTGTTACAATAAATCAATATTCATTCATTAACATAACTGTTATTATATCTCAGCAATCGTTGCAAGTTTTACACTATAAAGCCCCCTGTCCACTGTGATTTTAGCAGAATACATGATCGTAAATTATCCCAATAAAATACTAACGTGTCCCTGCTCAGTGTTTGACAATCAGTTACATAAGATAGCCTCGTATTTGTGACCAGAGATATATACGCTGTCGATGAAGGTTTAATAAATAAGTAAGCCATTCGGTTCTGCTGTAGCTGCAGAATAAAGCATTGTGACTTTAAATATTAATCGTAAGTTCTGCAGAAAGAGACATGTGTGTATAAGAAGACGGTACTTCAAGAAACGAGCAGAGCTGTAAAAAAGAAATCTGAAAAAAAAAAAAAAAACACGGGGCAAATTCCAAGTTTACCAAAGTATTACCTGTAACTGCCTATCCTGTGCCAGGGGTACTGGACAGTCTAACACAAGGCTGAACTGTCTTTCACTTAGCTCTGAAAAAGAGGATGTGAAAGCAGGATTCCAGTGTGCAACGTAAAGACAATATTTGAACAGAGCTATCCTACCGTTTAAACAATGCAACTCTAAAGTGATTCCATACTGACCACAGATGGTTTTTGGCTCAGGCTAACAAGGCAGCTGCATCGGCTGAACAGAAGCCAAAGTCACTGCCACTGTTGCCCGATGCATCCCATACATTGTTAATGAGCATTTCTCACACTGCAGTAAAGAGCTGATGTTGAGTGGTGACTACAGACAGATAGGGCACAGCGCATGCAGCTGACTCTCCCATAACCTTACTTTTTTTTAAAGCTGTTCAGATGATTAATTTGCTAGCGAGTATCCAAGTTACTGATGTTTCTATGATAACTACAATATGATGAATTCTAATATGAATTATATTGTATTGACACAGATGTTTCGTTAAGTTTTCTCATGTAGTAGGTGACCCGTAATCCTAAATTGGGTTGGCTTAAGAAAATGGATGGATGGATGTAGCAGTTGAGTCAAAGGGGACCTAACACTCGTATTTCAAGTTTCCAAACTTTTTATTGTGGGAGTCAAGTATCCACCAATCTTCTTTGTGATCTTCTTCTTTAATCAGGCTCCATTTCCAGCATCCTTTGACTGGTATATCCGCTATCCCTGCTCGACACATTTCCAAACCATTTCAGCCTTGCTTCTCTAACATTGTCTCCAAACTGCTCGACCGGAGCTGTCCCTCTGACATACTCGTGTTTACCCTGCCCATTCTGGCCACTTCTGTTGAAACTCTTGATACTCGTCTCCAGCCACTCCACCCTGCCTGCGCTCTCTTCTGAACTGTCTATAGTTTTGAATGGTTCAACCCAGGTATTTAAAGGTATCTACACTCACTACCCCTACTCCTTGCAGTTTTCCTGTTACACCCGTCTCTCTTAGTCACACACAGCTACTCTGTTTTGCTTCTACTGACCTTCATTCCTCTTCTCTCTATTGCATACCTCCACCTCTCAATGCTCGCTTCCACCTGTTCCCTACTTTCACTACAAAACACGATGCTGTGCCTGAACATCTTAGCCCATGCAGACTTCTGTCTGACCTCATCTGTAAACCTTTAACACTGCATTGCTGGATAAAAGCTACAGAGCACACAAGTTTATATGGTAAAGAGGTGTATGAGATTAATAATGTTATGAACAACTAATGAACATAATCCATGTTTGACTTTTTTTTTTTTTAAAGTTAACAGGAGGTGAAGTTGTGTTTGGTGTTCTCAGCTGTTCCCTGCTTGGTTTACTAAAAACCAACAGCTTCAAAGGGCCACCCAAAACCAGCTGAACCATAAGAGCTTCATGACAACTTTAAACCTTTGGTGCATTTAAACAAATGGCACAACAGCAGTAACTTCATTCATTATCTATAACTATCAGTTACTACTGACATAAAGGCAGTTATTCAAAACTGTTTGCTGTCAGAGAGAAGTCCTAACCACCTGTTTATCACTAGTATTTTGTAGCCAGCATTGCTAACTCAGTCTGACTTAGAAATGTATAAAAAGCAAGGACCAAACTAGAGAGAGAGAGAGAGAGAGAGCACAGAGCGGATTAAATGGGAATGAATTGGGCCAGTGTAGTGCAAGAAAAGTATTTCCCCCTATGTGCGGCTAACAAGTTGTCCTTAGAGAGTACTTGAGCGCATGTTTGTGAATGTGCCGAGTCTCAGGGTTTGAGCGACAGGGGACTGGAGTCCAGCACTTTGTAGTGTGGTGTTCACACTGTGTTACCGCAGATCTTTCATGCAAACCTTCTCTTTGCAAGACTTCATATGTGCATCTGGTCTAATACTGCATTTTAGTGAGATTACTGTGTGTCTAATGTTGTTCAAAACCTGTTCCTATTTAACAGGACTGCTATCCTTTACTGCTATCAATGAAACTACTGCCCGTCAAAACACAATGAGAACAAATATTTTGCAACTCCACCCACTGAGTGCAAGACTTTACATGACATCCACACTGAGCAAACTTGTGCACTTTCCAATGAAACACATGCAATTATATTTTTTAAGTATGGCGAATCCAGTATTTGTGACATCCATCTAACAATTCAGCACATCCATATATACTGAATTACAGTCTCCCACTTCCTAGCTGGCAAATTACCATAAATATTTGCATGTAACCTCCACATTGCATAACGTGACCTTGTTTGTGAAACCTCTCACAGAGTAACAGCTCTATAGACCTGCTAGAGCTTAAAAACATGAGTCGAGTCTTAAGAATAATCCAAATTTGTGGGGAAAATATGAACCTGGAGCACCTTTTAAGGTTTAAACTAGGCAGACACACCTAGCCTGGCTATTGTAGTTGTGAGGCAATAACAAAGTGTTCGCGGTGGCAGCAAGCCTCTCCCTAACCTGAGAGCAAACTGGAGCTGTAAAATCAAAATTCAAAGATCCAACATTAACGTTAAGTCACCGTGTCTTGAACACACTCAAGCACTCTGCTTTAGGTTTGGCTGGCTACAATTAGCCTAAACAGGGGTCTAAACCAGTGAGATAATTCAATCTCTGAAGTATAGAATATTAAAAATATCCAAAGGCCTTTATGTAAGTTATCCAACTATGATAGTACACCTATTAGACCAGTCTCCTTTTTAGTGCTCACTAGAGAGACAGTTTCTGTCCATTCTGAAGGGAGAACTAATTAAATAAAGAAAATGACGTGCTTTATTTCCTTTCCTACCAGGCTGAACTTCTGAGACGAGGTATGAAGTTTTCATGGATCTATTGTAAGACTGCGTGAACTTTAATTCACTTGATTTTAAAGGCAAATGTTTTTGGAGGGTGTGAGTACAGTGGACACATTTAACCCCCTTCTGTGCTCAATTAGCCCATTTCAAACGTTTTTTTCTCCACTATACAGTATCTATAGCAACCTGAACTGTCGGATAATATTTCTGGTTTATAAACTAGACTGATTTTTTTTAATACTGTGAATAGGACAACAGCAATCAGCGGTGACTGGACTAACCTTATTTGAGATAAAAATGCAAAAAAGCAATCACATTCAAGAGTTTGCATTTCCCATTTGCAATCTAAACAGCACTGCATTTCTCTATTAATACCTTGGGCTCCTCTGAGGTTTTGCTTAGAAATGACGGCAAAAGTAAAAGGTCTTTTAACTCACAGTATTCTAAGTTTCTTTTTATTTCTCCTTTTCCTTTACAGAAGTGGACTAGTGCAGCCTGCAGGTCAGTTTGTCAAAACCTGCAAACCTGTTTGCTACCATTGTCTGACCCTAAAGCTAAACTCGTCTCTATGTATCCTCAAGTTCACTCCAGGAAATATTTCATAACAGTGTTTCATCTGTTATCCAAAAGAAAACTGTAAAAAGGTAAATGGTGTTTTGTTTTTTGTTTTTTAAAAAAAAAGCATATTAATGAACATAATCTCAGACTGTTTAAAATCAACACATCACCCAACCCTTTCCCAAATGTGCCCCTCCTTTGTACTGCAGTTGGCACATTACTCCGGCATCTTGATTATAAAACTAGCCTGGTTTGGCAGCTCTTGGATCCAAACCCGAGGAAAGCCAAGTACAGTTTGAAGTAGAGGTGAGAAACAGATTAATCAAGTACACATCTTAAAATGTGACATGTTTCATTATTTTAGAATCACACATGCCTTTGCAGCAACACACAAACAACAGAGCTACCATAATCAGATCACATCAGCACTGTGAAATTTTTGCAATCTTTAATAATTTTGTCACTGTTTTTCATCATGCAAATGAACGTTTCTTTTTTAAATTTGTTTATTTTTTTGTTTGTTTTTTTGAGAATATACACAAAATCTGTCAATTATTAGTTCACTTGAACACATGCAAATATTTCACGCCTCTTTATATACTAGAGAGACCAAAGCTGCATTTTAGGATCCACAGGCTTCAAATAACATGTTAGCATTTTTTGTTTGTTTGTTTTAACGAGGATGAGGCCACTCAAAAGACTGCATGTGCACTGAAGCAGGTTTATTCTGCTCTGGCTGGAACTTCTTGCCCACAGAGGTTTGAGTTTTCTGCTTAAGGTAGAGTTTCCCAAAAGTTTTGTGTCAAATGTAAAAAAATAACAAAAAAATGTGCTCCATTACCACACTTTAAAAAAAAAAATCAATTATTAGTGTTAAAAATATCATTAGAATAACACCCACAAAATCTTTCACCTGGTTATTTGTGTCCCAATTGATGTAGCTCCGCACCCCACTTATGGGGCCCGACTCATGGTTTTAGAACCACGTGCTAAGAGTAATATGAGACTTTAGCAGCCGGAGCGTTCCAATCAGAAGGTTTCTATAGCATAACAGTATGATATTCTTCTAGCTTGAGCTCAAGCTCCGATGGCACTTTTCTTTTTTTTTTAAACCTAAAAAACAGGCACCGTGGTTTCTTGTCTTGTCTTGTCTTGTGCACAGTAAACTCAAAGACTGTTTGTTTCCTCTTAATGGTATTTTCTGTGACCCCAATACTGCACCACACACACACACACACACACACACACACACACACACACACACACACACTAGTTCTAGAAACACATGGCACTGAGGAGATCGGGGCCATGAGTTTAGCCAGGAAACATTTGCAGATATCAGACCTCTTCAGTGAGGTCTGATATTCAGAGGTTGCAGAAAAAGAATATTCAAAACACATCAAAGTTATAAAAAAAATCAAAGCTCCAGTAATTATATATGCATCATTACTGAAATGGAGACAGAATATAATTATTATTCCATTATTGTTCCACCATCCTGCACAGTAACAGTTCTCTTTTCACCTGCTGTGAATGACTATTTAATTCAAATTACATTTTGCAATATTTAAATAAATTTCTGATTCAGATTAAAAGGAATTACAGTCATCAAAAATCTTCCTTTAGCAGAGCTTACCTGTTATGTTTTGCAGGTAGAATCCCCGAAGGCACTGTAGGTGAAGAGAAATGTCAGAAGTCCTAGTTTCTGAGTACCACCCTCAGAATAATTGAAGGGCACTTGGAACTACAGCTGCACCAAGATCAGCTTCATAACCTACAGATATAAGTGAAATAAAAACAGAAGAAATCATTGTGTTGAAGCATATGTTTCAGGACCTGTCCATGAGGAACCATTTATAAAGCAGAAAGATAAATAAAACCACAGAGCCTGTAGGGAAATCCATTACATTAGAATACAAGCAAACTAGCTGCATTATTGTTCATCAGTCGTAAAGAAGACCCATCAACATGTAGTCATAAATGTAGAACAACGTAAAAAAAAAAATTAAATGTGTCTATTTCACCCAGACAAGTGTCTTACCTTTCTCATCCCGAGCTACAAAAAAGTCTAAATCAAGTTAGCCATGTGTTCCTGTGCTGTTGAATTCTAAACTGACTTTGAGGAAAGTGTAAACGCTTACAGAGGAGTTCCCTGTAAGAAACAGATGTGCTTTAAAAAAAAACAAACCAGACAGCCTATCTCGTTTAACAGGTTTTTAAGAATTTTGAGTGAGCATTCAGAGTTTTGAGAGTCAATGTGCACCAATTTGAATACATGTAAACGTGCAGTCAAATTGTGAAACGGAGGTTAGGTGATCCTTTTGAAGTCATGCATGTCAGCCTTTTGATAAAAGCTATCACCAAAAGAGACATATAAAGCTCTTTAAGACCAGAGTTAACTCTTAAAAAAACCCCTGCATGGCAGGTGTAGCCTGTGGTGAATAACTACAGGCTAAACAGCGAATAATAAGTTTCTTACTTAAGTGGGTTGTGTCTAAAGGCTTAGGGCTAATACAGGAAAATCAGCTTCACGGTGCAGCAATTGTACAAAAAGTGGGTCAAACAAAGATCACACTTCCAAAATAGTAACACACCTTACTCAGATATGGCAAAACATTCAATTGGGTAGGAGTCTGAAAAACAGGGTAGTTTGAGAACATACTCTATCACTGTAATATTTATAGTACTATGATTAGAAATTGGTAAAATGATCTCCCTGTGCTGCATTACTATTGTCAGATAGAGCCTGTAAAATGGGCTTCATTTGACCACAAGATCCAAAATAAACTGAATCCAAAAAGTACTCTAAAAAATAAAGATTTTGATTAAAAAAAATCAAAGACTGTTTCTATTGAACTGGGTAGCACCAAGCTCCATATGTAGGCCATAATGAAAGAGGGATGGAGTATAAATGAAAAGCAGGTTAGCACAGAATTCATGTGTTAAAAAGGGCAAATGTCTTAAAAGGAGGAGGTACGTTACTTATAACTACACATAAACTACCCATTTATTAATCAGTTAAAGGCACATCAAGTGTGGGAAAAACAACAGCTGGCTTCTTTAATAGTGTCTTCATTTAAAACTTGCTGAACTGGAGCACTTTCCTCTCTTCTGTCAGAGACGAGAGGAACTGTTTTGATAATATATCAAAAAACTAAAAACCTGTTTCTCAAAAAAACTTAACCAAACTTTTCATTCTTGACCAATGTTCTAAAGTTCCCTTACCAAGCACACTTTTTAACCACATTTTTAACACTTTTATAATTTAAAGTTATGTGCTTAAATAATTATTGAATGGTTCTACAGTTTCAATATTAATGCCATGCTTTTAAAATTATTTTAAATTGAGAGCCTACCGATTCAAATTTCCAGCCACGGCTGGCCTCAGCTGCTCTGTCCGGTGTCTCTGTGCACAAAGAAAGGCTCACGTGATCTCTGTGCCCCTCTTTATAGTGGGTGCCTGCCTGACACCTACTCCTTGTCCCCTGCCTGTGTGACCTTGCCTTCTTCCACCCTTAGCTGGGAAATTACCTTGCCCGAATGCCATTAATTGTAGCCCCTAATAAACAGCGATACTTGATCAAAAAAGGTCAACCTGTATTCATTTTAGCACTGACTAATGAAATTGATCTTTTTTCATCATTTTTCCATTAGGTTTACCCAAAACTCATGAGGATGCAACCTATGTATGTATGATGTATGTACAAACCTTCGGGTGTACAGTTCTCTAAGGACCTGTTTGCAGAAAACAGGGGCACAATCGAGATATCGTTATCAGTGTTGACTGACAGCAGGGCTATTCAACTTCTATAGCAACTGGGGCAGATAGGAAAATTACTGGGGGTCCATACAGTAATGTATATAGTATAACTTTAATAGCTATTTTACTAGGTGGCATCAAGTAGTCGCGCACATTCCTTTTCCTTTGTGGTATAATTTTAAGTGACTCAAGACAGCAGCCAATCCATATAAAAAAGTAGGACAGTCTTGATAATGATGCACAAAAAGCTATATGTAAAAGGAAAAGAACAGGACAAGAATCATTTGCTGGCAGGTACATATCCACAAATGTAGCTAACTGGTTGGATACTGTATTACTGTATACATCAGACTAACATTAAGCTTACATTAATTCGAGGCGTGTTCATAATAAGAAAAACGCATCTAATTATATACATTGAGTCTTTAAACCAGGTCTATAAAGGTAAAATGCTCACAGTAAGACAACACAGTTATCAAAGTAATTATAAACTGGCATGTCCATGGCAGAATCACAACCTATTCCAAGCAGTCACAAGGGGCTTGCAGCAGGTTCATACCCATATTTGTTTAAGGTGAAGTCACTAAAACAGTATCTAGACTAGCAGGGCTGTTTGCACCATCACAAAAATAGAAAAATAGATGGCAGTCTTTGTAGTGTCACTAATACAGCATTACATGCTTTAGTAACATTGTAGACTTACCATACATACGAAAAAATGGATAATTTAAAGTTGTTTCAGCCAATGAGAAAAGCTGGGCTGCCATTCCTTTGCTTGCAGCATTATGCAACCACCCCTGCATCCAATTTCATGAAACTGGAGGGGGGGGGGGGGGGGTTGGGGTGGGGGGAAGGGCGTGGGGATAAAGGGGAGAGGGGACATGAGCAAATGAGGACCCAATGAATTTTGGGGCAGTTCTTTAGAGGAGGAGTGCATAGGGCATAGGTGGGGTCAGTTTGACGGAGGATGTGTCCCTCTTACTCGGCAGGGAACAACATGCTCTCGTTGTGGATTGAAAACATTTTCATAATGGAAAGGGCCTCTTTCCTCTTTGTGCAGTGGACTTTTTTGCTTTACAGGCCAACACTGTAAAGCCAAAAGTCAAAAGTCCACTGCACCCTCACTGGAAATGCTGTTTGTAGCAAAGATAGAGTGCAATTGACCAATTCAATGAGAAGGATGCACTCATCAATACATTGCTTTTACACACATGTTTGCCTTCTTTGCTTGCGACCTATTTGATGGAAAATAGGTAACAAGAACACAGCACTAACCTCAGTAGGAACATCCTCTGAATGTGTCTGTTATGACGGGCGTCGTATCCGACCAAGGTTCTGTCCTCTTGCCACACAGAGGTGTGGCAAGAGCAGAAGTTTTGTTTTTAGTTGATAAGTAACATACCTGCTTTGACTTTTCGTGTCCTGCACTTTAAGTTTCACAGTTTCACTTCTGTCATTAACAGGCTTATCGAACACGCACTGCATGGATTTGATTGTTCATTATTTGTGTTTCCTCAGGCTGGAAAAGATGCATTTTCCAGGCAGAGGTCACATAAAAGGTCAGGAATGATTTCTTTGCAGAGGTTTCAGGTATGGATGAGGTATTTACTAGATTAATGATGTTATAGTCTCAAGGTTAAATGAATGAATGATTAAATTAGTGATCTTTGCACACAGCATAATGTCAAAACCTGCATTAGTGAGCCTCGGCATCTGATCTTTCACTCTAATGATCCTAGCTAGAGACACCATCAGTAACCAAGAGAACACCATTCTGTGAATGATTACTTAGTAAATAACAATATTTAGTTATAGAAGACCTTAAAGTAGGAGGTTAGTTTCAAACTGGCTTTACAATCTTTGACAAATTGACAGGAAAACTAGTGATCTGCATTGTTCAGGAAAACTACTGGGTGTGTCTTAGTCTTAATAGAGTTAATTTGTACTTTTTTCTCATGCAACTGTAAAGAAATTGCATGCTGTGTATTTATGTGTGTGTTACTCTACTTGCCATCTACCGTGCTCTGTTAACATGTCAGAGAAAAGAAAAAAAAACAGTTATCCGGTCAAAAAGTGTTTTATAACTGCATAAGTAAGAAAGAAAACTCAGATTATTTAAAACTTTTAAACATGCTAGATCAACCTTTAACCTTGTTCCCTATTAATTAATCTCGCGTTAAGTTTCTTCTTATGGATTTATCACCTCGTGTGCCGCTTGGGACCTGAGACTCGCTTGTTTATAATTCCACTTAAAAGTAAAAGGCATGCCCTTGCATGCAAAACCTGCGAAAATAAAATATAGTGATGAGACATAGTTGTGGTGACCTGGGCCACTTTTCCTATGCACACAGGGCTTTGGAACCACACTGGAATCGCCCCTGGACTGGAGATGCAAAGTCCTGTTCATAGTCTCCAGGTGATCAGCAGAGGAGTAAAACTCAACCATTTCATCATAACATGTTTTATTTGGAGTTCTCCAGTCAACATAAAGTATTAACAAAGCACAAGTATTAGTAATTAGGCCTGTTCACTGCCAGTGACATACTTTTGTGTGGATTATGCATCGATAGCTGAACTTTTTTTTCTCTTGGGAGATTAAACGGGAGATTACATCTCCTAGGAGATTACATAAACTACTACTTTGCTAAAACTCACAAAAAAGTTAATTTAATTATACTTCGTTTGTTATTGCTTGGTGACACTGTCTTTATGACTTTTGGTCTCATCAATCAAAATAACCCATATCTTCCAGCAGTCTTGCTTCTACATCAGGAATAGTGAGATTATGGAGCAAGCCTTTGACTTGTAGTCGTATTATAGTGGGGAGAAAACAGGGTGGTCTTACCGTGTGTAGCTGCAAGCCAGTCCTTCTCTTCACTTCGCAGGCCTGTTGCATTGCGCCCCTCACTTCAACTCAGCACCGCTGCGAAGTGAAGAGAAGGGTCGCTCAAACAGATGTGAAAATTCAGGCAGACATGGGATGGCACTGACACGAGATTATATCTCTTTGCCACCAAACCAAAAAAAGAGGCCCGAACCTGGACTGACGCAATCTAGGTGAAACGCTCTTAACCCCAAAATAACTTTCATGGGTCAGCGAGGATACCGGTCTGTTTTTGGACAGTTATATTTCTGTCCGTGTCTGGGCTTTGTGTGTGGGACAACACAGATGTTTACCAATAAAAGAAAAATCCAGTTAAAATTTAATCCGAACATTTCGTTTTGTCATCTGAGGAATAAGAAAAAGTTGAAACGTGTTTGCAGTTAAAGAAGAAGCTGCTCGTACCTGTGATTTCCCCCTGCCGTCGACTTGCTTCTGTCCCGCTTTGAACTAGTTTGTTTTGACGCGTAGTTTGGGGTTTTCTCGCTCCGAGCTTCTGCGCCCCTGAAAGACGTGCGCGTCACCTTTGAGGGACTTCTCGGCACAGAGAGACTGCTGCGGCGCGTTTTTCTCCGGGGATGATCGTGCCATAACTTTGCCTCTATGCGCGGGACCCTCTGAGTTGCATCTCACATCTCAGCCTCAGCATCGCTCTCTGTGCCGAGGATCTGCAGAGGGCAAAGCCTTCGCGGAGGAGAACCACGTGACTGTAGCACCAATGAGCCCCGATCTGAAGGCTCGGAGACTAGGAAGGAAAAAAAAAATCCCCTCTGCCGTCAGAACCTTAGAGCGAGGCAGACTTTACTCACATTACACAGTCTAGTATGTGAATAGGAGACCATGTGCTATAGAAAGCAGGATAGGCGGGAACTATATCTAAAAATAGGGCATGTGCAGCAATATTACAAAATCAGTGCAAGTTCTTACAGAGAGGAGAGCACCCGGATGGTACCTGTTCCCACTTGCACCTACTCTCAAAACGACTGTGGCTTTATAGCAGCTCCGTTTAATGATTGCAAACTCTGAAACCAGTTTTTTCCTCACCTCTGCAGCGAATAATATCCAGCTTCCAAAGAAAATCTGACTACAGTTCCAACCAGTCTTTCGTTATCCATTGATAACTCTGTTGTCACACCCTCCCCTCAGGTTAAGAGTCTTGGTGTCATCCTCGATAGCACTCTGTCCTTCACAGCACATATAAATAATATCACTCGGTCTTCCTACTTTCATCTCCGTAATATTAACCGTCTTCGTCCCTCACTCACACCACACAGTACCGCCATACTTGTCAATGCTCTTGTCACATCTCGCCTGGATTACTGTAACTCTCTTCTCTATGGTCTACCTCATAAATCCCTCCATAAACTGCAGTTGGTTCAAAATACAGCTGCTCGTATTATTTCCAGAACTAGATCCACTGAACATATAACACCTGTTCTTAAACAGCTTCTTTGGCTCCCAATTCACCTCCGTGTCAATTTCAAGATCCTGCTTCTCACTTTCAAAGCGCTTCATAACCTCGCTCCTCCGTATCTATCCGATCTTCTCCATACATACTCACCCCTTCGTACACTCCGCTCTTCTTCAGCTTCCCTTCTGTCAGTTCCACCTGCTCGCCTGACTACCGTGGGACTCAGAGCCTTTAGTTGTTCTGCCCCGAGACTTTGGAATGCACTTCCACTTGCTCTACGGACCACACACTGTCTCACCTCTTTTAAATCACTACTCAAAACCCATCTGTTTAGAATTGCATACACCTGATCTGTCTTAGGCCATTTTTACCTTGCTCAGTTTTTATATTTGCTTTTATACTTTTATGACTGTTTATGTCTAAATTTTATCTACCATGTTTGCTATATATACATTTTTTTTTAAATGTTTTTTATGGTATTGTTTACGTGCTACTGTAAGGTGACCTTGAGGGTCTGAAAGGCGCCTATAAATAAAATGTATTGTTATTATTATTATTATTAAAATGGCTCAACCATGTAAGACTGAGCAAAGGAGAAAACAAGAATACTTAACACACATTAGGCAATCTCAAAGTCAAGTTAAAGTTTATTAGGGGTTGTTATTCTGTGCACGACAGCCTTGAAAACAAAAAGACACAGGAACAGAGAGCGTCGATATAACAAAGCACGGAGCTGGTTTTGTAAATCATATCAAAATAACCGTATTACTTACAGATCAGTGTTTACCATTCAATTTAAAGAACACGCATCTTCTTATTGAAATATGGAGTCTGAATATACAGAAACAGCAAATCAATTTTTGGATTGTGTGAATAAACTTAATGTGCACACTTGTGCATACACTTCTTTACAGAGAGAGAAAAAAAAACATCCTCAGCGAGTCCGTTGTCTTCATGATGCAATCTTATGAACTGCTACTGTGATGGTCCCGTGACTCCTCACCAGAATGTTTCTAAAGAACAAATAAAGATAAAAAAATGTAGAAACTCTGAGCTGATAAACGAAAACTGTACTGACAAACAGGGATTAGTCAAAAGTGACAAAGTTCAGGAAATGCTCTGTTTTTCTCTATGACATGTTTTCACCTTTGACTGATAATTCTTTTTCAACCTGTCAGTCGTACACTGCTAGTATGATGATCAGTATGAGCAATCAATGATTATCAATCAAAAAAATGTTTTTGTCATCATCATTACCATGAATTTCAGTAAACGAGGTAAACTAGCACAGAAAGAAAGCACCACTTCCGCGATTTAATCACAAAGCCACAAATTTGTTCTTATCAAGTGGTTACAAATGATCAAAATCTAGAAATAATCAGAAAAAAATAAATATCCCCCCTCAAAGAGGAAACAGTCAAAAAACAACAACAACAACAACAAAAACAGGCTCATCCATTATCTCTATCCTATCACTTTAAAGTCTTAATTATTTTTAATAACTTCTCCTTTATAATCACAAGTAGTTTGAGAACTGATGTTAATGGTGCACCAGAAGGGGGCAGCAGAGATGCAAAAATAAAGTCTTTTTGTCAACCCTGTGATCAGTTAGAGAAATTAATCATTTGATTTTTGCTCGTTTTCAGATGTTTTTTGGAGGTACTCATCTCCCTGCATATTAATCAGTGCAAGCACAGACACGCTTGAATTCACTGAGATGGAGAAAAAAAAAGGAGAGATGAAAGTCAGTCAAGCAAAAACCAAAAAGACAAAAAGTCGTGTCAGTGCTCACCCCGACTCGGACTCCAGGCATACGGTTGGAGTGTCTGTTGGGTCTTTTGTGAGAGCTGCAGCTTGTTTGGCCAAAACGGACACAACACCGCCATGTTCATCAGACAGGGACCCACGGCCTGGAAATAAAAGACTTTTTCAAAAAAACCACTCAAACCAGTGTTGATTAATTTCCCTCTGAGGTCATCATGCATCTAACAAACTCATGCTGTCTAGCTTCTAGCTGTGGAGTCAAACCAACATTTTTTTTTATTTTAACACATTTCTTTGTTGATAAGGAAGACCAGGCTATCCCTGAAGGAACAAATCCACGGTTTCGGACAAGCACACTAACTTCACGGTGTTTCCAGGCCTAGTGTTAGCAACAATCCAGGAAGTTTCTGCACCTGGTCAAGAAGTCAGATCAAGATACACAAAACCCTGGAAAACACAATTTGCTGTTTCTGCACTTCAGTTTTTGTAAGATGAACAAAAATGAACAGAATACAGCATTAAGTGGATAATTAGTTGGATTTGACTGTAGATTTTGTTACGTTAGGACAGACAGTCTGTATGCTAAGTTAAGTGGCCGCTGGCTCTAGGTTCATATTTACTATGCAGACATGAGAGTGCTGTGAATCTACTCAACTAAATCGTAGGAAGAAGTCAAATAAATACAGAAAGCTGTCAGAGAGTCAGACAGCAAAATTTTTTGGCCAGTAAGATTTTATTCATAATATTTTAATGAAGTTTTTTTGTTTGTTTTGAAGCATATACTTCAAATACACACAACTATTACAAAGTGGACATTCCATCACAGTGAAAAGTGAGCCTGTGAGTAGAGAGTCTACTTGTATTTCAATGATATGAAAGTCTGATGGTGAAATGTACTAAAATCCACAAATGCTGATAAAGCAGCACATAATCTGGTGTAAGTGATAACCCTTCCAGCTGAGTTATACCACTATCAATATGCTAATTATGTTCTTGAATGAAACATACACGATATACAATTTGTTATTAAAGAGCAGCAATTTTTTATATCAGAGGAAAACCTAGTAAAATGTTTACATTTATAACACGGTTCACCTTTCGCGGCTTTGCTGTTTTGGGGATTTTTTTTTTTGTGCAATTTTGCATGCTTTCTTCTTTTTTTTTTTTTTTACAGCGCATTGTGTTCTGTGTCCTGATCATCTGTAGACCATTGTCAATCAATCTCCTCCGTGCCAGGTCTCCTGTACAGTACAGAATGCATTCAGCTTGTCAAATTTACATAAATCTTCAATCGCTAGCAGTGTGACTCGGAAGTGCTGTACTGTATGTTTGTACGTTTTCTCCCCAACAAACACAACAATGTCGACGAAACGTTTTGCACCGTCAAAGGCACCTGTGGTTTCATTCTATAATACCGGACTTATTTTTCTACAAATGTTTGAACTTTGAGAGTATTTAAACACAAAAAAACAAAAAAAAGAGAGAAAAGTGTGAAAATGTTCATGCCTGTCTGAGAAAAGTGTATAAAGTGTGTAGTGAGGGGTTTTACAGCCTTAAAACATCTATAATAATTGTAAAAAATAAAGTTGGCTACTTCATGGATTTCACCTATCGCGGGTTATTTTTAGAACGTAACCCCCGCGATAAAACGAGGGACCACTGTACATTTGAAAAATACCGTCTGAAACATTTGTACCCAAGTTTGGATGATTTTTACAGGAGCTACATCAAAGTTAATCAAGGGATCACTAAAACATTTATTAATCCTTGATAGAGCAAGCATAGGAGCAGGTTATGTAAAAAAAGAACGTTTTCACGGGACTCGGTGGAGCACACTGCAGCCATCTCGTTCAGCTTTCTTCTAATTGTACTGTCATGATGTTTGACATTTAACATATTTACCATGGGACATCCACTCATGGGAAGATTGTGGCATCGTGTGTTAACACACACCTGAATACTGCAGACCAAATTCCCAAAATTTCAGCTTTCTTAATTAATCGTCTTTCATTAACATTTGGCTGCTTCTTACTCTCTTAATTTCTGTGGAAGCAGCAAAGATGTGCTTAACTCTTTTTCACTTGACTTATATGCAAAATGAAAATTAATTCTCCATCAACATACTTAAAGTTTTTTTTAATTATTGTATTTTATTATTGTATTAGAATAATGTATTAGTAGTAGATGGTTTAATAACAACTGATAACTTATTATTCTAAAACTAATGATTACGTTTGACTACAAATACAGTGTGTACAGTGCTAATACTCAGATCAGTATATAATATAGTTTTACTACGATTTTAAGTTGAGAAGCTTCTATTCTTTTTGAATATTTTTCCCTTCATAATGATATAAGTGTATGTTTCTGTTTCATGCAGTGACAAATGTCCCTAACCCATTATGATGAATGCTTTAGGTAGAAATTTTAGTATGGCAGTTGATCTTCAACAATTAACAGATTGCAGGTTAAAAAAAAAAATCCCCACATTTCCAAAGAAATGCCCACAACCTTTTTTTATTATGAAGGAGCTTAACGTGGATTTTTTTTAATTAATACTTGTATTTTTGCTTTGTTTATTTGAATTCTTCCTTTTGCCCTTGGATCTATTTCATATTGTCTTATGTATTACTTTAAATGCTTATTTGTATCCCTGTATTAACCAATAACAACTTAATGTTTTCGTGAAAACAACACCACTCGGTACTCTCTCCCATCCAAAGCGTAATGACTTATGGCTAAATAACCCGTAACTTTGAGCATCTGAGCAGCGACACCAGTGCACTTTGACAAGTAAAAGGCCAGTTTAACGTGAACTAGTTTGAGATTTCCTCACTTACAGCCCAGGTTGTGTCCTTGTTGATCCGTGCAGAGCACACCAACCACTGCTGGATTCTTCATGCTGCCACAAACAAACACACAGAAGGAGCGAAAGTCGCTTTAAAGGTCACAAAAACGTAATACATATACTCAGTGCTAGAGTGGTTTTAACTTACGTATCATCGAGATGCTGTTCGAGGGTCGACTCCATTGTTATCAATCGCGAATAACTTAAATCGAAGTTTGCTCAATGAAGCTGTATTTTTGTTGTTGTCTGCTACCTCAACGTTTCCGGGTAGAGTCAGCTGACTGTCACATGAACTAAGGGTCCATATGAGGACCAAAATATGCGAAGCGCGGAAATATACAACAGACTTAAAATATTGTCATGTATGTAGGACCAAGTGAGTCATGAAATAAAGCGTTGAAATAAAGCGTTTCGTGATTTAATGATGAATGATGCATTAAAATACATTCCCTCATTCATTTATTGGACATTCAGGCGTTAATAAAGTCAATAATTATTTGATAATTTAATCGAAAATAAAAGGACTAATCATAAATAAATATAAAGTGAAATGGCATTAAACTAACAAATAAAAACTTAATTTTAAAAAACATTTTTTAATGCCAAATTTAAAATCAAATTTTTCAAAATCTTTTTTGAAAATGCAATTTATAAAAGAGACATCACTAAATGGATTTAAAAAATCAATTACAAATACAAATTTATTTCTGACATTTAAAATGATGATTCCCACTCCCCAGTTTTAAATCTATTGCCTGCTTGCATTTGCCTTTTCTGTTTTCTATGGGGTTAACTTCCATATTAGCTAACTCATAATATATGCAATGTTTAGGCCGTTCTTACGTTCATATAAAGCACAGAGTTTGTGACTATATAGATCTATATTTGCTAATGCATCTTTCTAACTTGTATTAGCAAGTGTGTGAATGTGTGCGTGAATGGGTGGATGACTGGATGTGTAAAGTGCTTTGGGGTCCTTAGGGACTAGTAAAGCGCTATACAAATACAGGCCATTTAACATTTACCATTTATTTACACCCTAGAGATGGTTGTGCAGGAAAATCCCCGTAGATCAGTAGTTTCTGAAAAACTCAGAACAGCTCTTCTGGCACCAAAAACTATGCTACATTCAAAGTCACTTTAATCATCTTTGTTCTCCATTCTGATACCCAGTTTGAATTTCAAAATGTAATCTCCACTGTCTACATGCCTAAATAAATAAAGAGTCATCAAACTTGCATATTTAATGAAGTGGCCAGGGAGTGTATGTCACCGTTTTGTGTGCAATGAAGCCAGAATGCAGGACACACAATACAGAGGACTCAATAGAAAGCTGATAATAGGTCCAAAAGCACAAAGTCCAAAGAATACAAGGAGACCTGAAGACAACAAAAGCACATGAACAGGGAACAAAACACCAACATGACAAAGATGAAAGTAATCAACAGACAGAAAATAAGATTCAAAAACAGGAAATCAGAGGGAAATAAATCACACTAAAGCAGGAAATAGTCCAAAGGCTACAAATAAACACAGAAACAGGAAAGCTCATATTAAACATGAAGACAAAGAGAAGGGAACACTGGAGGAGGGAGGGAAAAACTTAACGCATGAGAAATAACTCAAACTAGGAACTGAAGCTAAATAAAGATCCAAAACAAGCAGTAGGTTTGTTACCCATTTTAAAAGGCATCCAAAACACCATGAAAACTAAACAGGAGCCTGAAACAAAAGAAAAAACAATCTTTGCATAACATGAATAAACAAACAAACAAACAAACAAACAAAAACCCTGGAGAATTACAGTAAAAAATATAGATATATAAAAAAAAAAATTCCAGACTCAAATATAAAAAGGAAAAATTCAAAACCCAAATACTGAACAAAAAACAAACAATGGACAAAACACAGGACCATGACATTTATATCATGATGAGATTTCATATTCCCCACTCTGCGAAAAGTGTTTGATTCATGAGTATAATATTCAGTACAGTCTTCCGTGTGCCGAGGTCCTCGTTCACTGAAGTAATTTTCTACACTAGATAGGTTATGTAATGAAACCTTGCTGCTCTATAATTCATCATTGATCTGTTACTCTCTTCATGCCCACCTCCACTAGAAATTGATTTTGGTACTCAGAGGTGCATAAATATAAAATCAGATTAGTTTAGTTTTTCTTCTGAATATATTTATTGATTATCCACTTCCCAATGTATTCCTATGGAGCAGTCACTCGACACCCACAAATAAGCTGAGGTTGCCTAAAACAACTCTAGTGTCAAAGGTGCTCCTCGGTACTGAGAAGTAAAATCACCTCTCCAAACACAGTCCTCTCCACCATCCATGTAACATAACAGAATGACTCAGCATAATAAATACAAGCACGGTAACAATGGCTTTTATTGCATGTAAAATATAGCAATAATACTTTGGGTTTAAAACAGAAATCTTGTTTCTTGTACCCTCTTGATGGCAGATTTTGTTAATGTAATTTCTTTAGAAGTTAGTGTGAGGCCTCTGGGCACACCTCCACATGATTTCTGCTGCCTGTCCCAGGATGGCTTGGCTTCAGTGCTCCTGCTGACAGGGCAAAAATGGGTGAATGTAATTATATGGCCACTGCATTGGAGGAATCCATCACCTGCGCAGCAGCAGGGTAATGTCCTGCTGAGTAACCCAAGGGGTGCTCTCCCCCTCCCTCCTTCCCTCTAATTTTTTTCTGTCTTTGGCTCTCGTCTTCTCTCGCTCGTATTTCTCTTTTCGCAACTTAAATCACAGCCTGCCCGTTTTCTCTGACAACCAGCTGCTCATCACTGTCCAAGCAGTCACGTACTCACACACGCATGTACAAGTATAAGTCTGTGCATATGGAACAATTTTCAGCCTGCTTTATATGCCACATATGTATGCTTATGTATCACGTACACATCACATACACACAGTAACTCCTGCTATCTTCGTGAGGACAGTCAATAAAACACTAAATCCTTAAGCCCATTGCCCTAACCTTCGCCGTCACAGCAAAGCCAGTCACCCTAACCTTTACTGAATTCTCACTGGAATTAAAATTTGTCCTCCAAAGATAGCAGAACAGGCCTACACACACACACACACACACACACACACACACACACACACACACACACACACACTTTAATCTTGTACAACCAGAGGTTGGTATAAATCCAGTTATTCGTGACCTATACATTAGAGCTGCAGTAAATCTGCAAATGAGCTGGATCTGAAATAGACCCTGACTCAGAGTTGATGTATCACTGCGATCATGACTACCATAATTCAGAGACATTAAGACTCATTATTCCTATTCTCGTATCGCTTTAGTGGCACTGTAGCTTCGTAAGACGTCTCAGTGAGGCGTGGTGAGAGGTTTTAATCATTAATTTAAACCTCTTTAAAACACATAGCATCATGACACACACCATACAGTAATGTGATAAATAAGAAATATCACGTTCCTGTTTCTGTGTTTTACCAGAAGACCAACCCACAAGTCAGTAATGTGGTAATGTCAGTAAACTCATTAGATGGCTTTGATTTTTATTTGTTTTGTCTTGATCACTTCTGATTGACAAATAGCTCAGGATTGTGCCCTTTCTTCCACAGACGTGTCACATTTATTTTAGTTTGTATAAATTTCATCAACTACTGAATTGGTCCTTTTGTTTTTGTTAGCTTGGTGGAAACTCTTACAGCCCCGGTCCAGAGACGATGTAGTTGAACCCTAAAGTGAGTCTTCATAAGCTGTCATCTGGATAGGTGAGATGACAGAGCTTCTGAGTAGACAGACAGAAGGGGTGTAAGGGGGATTTTTCTGGCATGAGGGAGGAAAGAAGAGAGGGAGGGGAGAGTGTTGGGTGGGGGGGTCACAGGTGGATAAAGAGAAGGAGAAAGGGAGGCTGCCCTCTCTAAGGAGTTGTGTAAACGTTGAGGAGTGGCTGAAGAGTCGGGGAACCAGCTTGACGTGCCACAGAGACAGTTCACAGTTGTTGTGTGGTGCTGGGGGTGCTGAGAGAGTCCAGTTCTCCTGTTGCTGTCATGGGTTTCAGGGAGGTGCTGCTGTCCTTCCTCCTGTTGTCCGTTGGGAGCTGGTGCAGAGGAGCCGTTATCACAGGGGTAAGATGGAATTTCTAATGGAACAACTCAATGTTAAGGTTTTTGATTTATCAGACTAGAGAAGTATTTTAATCAACTCATCAATCTGTGTGTTGTCATACTGAAAGTGCATTTTACATTGTGTCTATTATAACTGTAACTGTTACTTCAGTTCAGTGCCCCATTCCAATTTCCAAATGGAAAGTGGAATGGGGCACTAGTATATTCAAAACATTTTTAAAAAATCAATAAAAATATTTAAAATGTCTGTTTCTATCATTATATTTTCATTATCAGAAAATCTTTTTTTTTGTTCTGCAACATACAACTTGTAAAAAACCATATATATATGTATATATATATATATATATATATATATATATATATATATGTATGTATATATATGGTTTTTTACAAAAATTATTTGAATATACTAGTGCGCCATTCCACTTTCCAAATGGAAAGTGGAATGGGGCACTGAACTGAAGTATATATACACACATATATATATATATATGTATATATGCATACATATATATACTTATATATATATATATATATATTTTAACTTATTTTAACTTGTGTTTTTTTGTGTGCATGAAAACTGAACAGATCACTTCTCTGGATAATATTGTTAAATTTCATTACAAATGACTAATGACAGATCATATCCTCCCCCGCTTTAAGTTAACTGGAAAAATCAGAGGAAATTATCTCAGCCCCCTGAATGCTATTCATTTGTAAATGGGTTAGGGAGATGACAGGCAATAAATAAAATGGATTTCGCTGTCCAAACATGGGAGGGTATCTCTATTACAATAAGTAAAAATTATGTATATGAAAAGATAAACTCTATATCTATTGCCATATAAGAAGATGAAACAGATTTACTGGCAACAATAGAATTGTTTTTATTACTTTTTGTCTGGACCTCTGCCACCTTGTCTTTCTATCTTTCCTGCAGGCTTGTGAGAGAGATGTGCAGTGTGGTTTTGGCCTTTGCTGTGCTGTCAGTCTATGGCTGAGGGGTCTGAGGATGTGTGTCCCAAGAGGTGTGGAAGGGGATGAGTGCCACCCCTTTAGCCACAAGGTGGGGATAAATGTGACGTCAGTTATAATAATCTTCCAGTGTTACACACACATATGCACACATAGGCACACACACTTTTATCCTTCTTTCCTGTTTTAAGAAATTCTGATTGTATCAAGGCTGTCAGGCTGGCTGAAGCCTCAGAAAAGCTGCTGATAAGTGCAGGGGTATTGATTCTACCCAGCAGATCTGAGCCATATATCTCTTTGATTATCTGGAACAGGCGACGATTACTTCTACTAACACCACATCCATCTCTGAAACTCAGACCGATTAAGAGAAGCTTTAGGGCCTGCAGTTCCAGTTGTCAGCTCATAAAGGATTTAAGCTGTCAGATTACCCCAAAGCCACCTTCCTTTTTCCCTTTTTCACACTTCCAGGTACCCTATCCAGGGAAAAGGCAACATCACACCTGCCCCTGTCTCCCCCACTTGGTGTGCACCAGGTATGCTGACAGCAAGTACAGGTGTACTGAGGACTTCAAAAACATGGACTTTTAACAGACGAGTAAACGCCCAGAATGATGCAAGCACAACAGAAAACAGAGTGGAAATCCAAACAGCCTGCGGATCAAAATTTTCTTCAGTGACTTTATTCTTTATTTGTGTACTCTATGCACTAAAATGTATGGGTTCTACTGATGCACACAACAAGCACATAAAAAGAAACAGGGAAGTGTAACCAACAAGAGCTACAATAAACATGAGACATCTTTAATTTAACAAGCCAAATGTTACCCCGAGAGTTATTTGTGAACTTTTAGCACATCTGCTGTTTCTTTCATGCTCATTTTATATTAATTTATCATGAGACGTGTTCGAGTATTACTGTCAATAAACATATACATAAAGTTGTGCTTTATAGAGGGCTCAGTTAATATTGTTACATAAAACATTATGTTCGGTATGGAATGGAAATATCAACTGGTTTTAATCATGGTCTGATAACGTTCAAAAACAGAATCTTAGTGCAAATACTTTCACAAGCAAACTGACCTTGTGCAATATATTTGATTAGTGCATACGTGAGTCAAGGTGAAATTCCCTCATGTTTAGATCGTTAGTAGTTCTTTTTTTCTTCTGTCTTAAATTGAAATGATCGTGTCCAGTGTGAAATCTCGACCTGACACATGGCCTTTAAAAGCTTTAACAACAAAAAAATTAATAACAGGAAAACATTAAGGGAAAAAGTAGTATAGATCACCAGAGATGCTATGGACTGGGAGTACCTGTACTCCGGTATTACCCTGCAGCTGTGAGGTACTTGTGCTGTCCTTTACTTACTCTACCTGTTCTTTATATTTATGCTCCACTGCATCTGTGTAAAATATTGTCCTTTTTACTTATATTTATTTGACATCCACTGTAACTACTTACTTTTTAGGTCATGCTATCATGTAAAAAACATTTATAATCCTCATCAAATACAGTCCACTGTTACAGTATATAAAGAGCTGCAACCTTAGCTACAGCATAAAACACCACTTACACATAAATGGACAGCAAATAATAATAAACCAGAATAAATTCAAATACTAGCCACTTAGGTCATTTGTTTAATGTAGGATTACATTTTGCTAACTGTAACTGAGTATGTTTTGATTGGAGTACTACAATTGCTACTTCTAATGGGTGTGAATACTTTATGCTACCAATTTGTTAAATGTTACTGCAGCGTAATCTATTGTTTTTCAGTGAGCTTATGAAAATTGAGAAAAAGTGTTTGTTATTCAGAGTCTAAATCTTAAACCTAACCCTAATTTCAGTTTATTAAGTCAAACTTTTGAGATAATAATGAGCATTTTGGCTTATGTATGGCAAAATAAGCAAATAAATAAATTGGTGGAAACAAGCTTCTGTAATTCACGGCTCACACTTACACATGATTACATCTTTGCTTGTCCTACCTTTGTTTTATTGTTATCAGATAAAGCTTTCCAAGTAATTCAAGCTCACATCTTCGGAAACCTTGAGGAAAGTTTACATATTGGTGTTAAATAGAAGGTCTGGACATCATATCTCCTGATCTGCACACCAACACATTAAACACATTGGTGTATCTGTTTAACACTTACAGTGTATTTAAATGATGTGACGAATAATAAAGTCAATCTTTTGGAAGTTAGTTGTCATTTTCAACAGATACCCTGTAAATTCAAGTTTGACTTTTAGAGTTACAACTTTTAGTTGATACAAAAGTTGTTGTTTTTTTACAATCTTCCTAAATATGTCTGTGAAGGTTCTCAGTCATCCAGGTCATCGTAGTCAAAGGAGTTTGCAAAGAAAAGCGTCTGGACTTCTTTAAGTTGCTTGAAGACGTTTCACCTCTCATCCGAGAAGCTTCTTCAGTTCTAAGGTCAAATGGCCGAGAGTCCCAGATTTAAACCCAGTGGGAGTATCCCCCCCAAAAGGGGCAAAGGACCCCCTGGTGATCCTCTAATCACATGAGCCAAGGTGTGAAAGCGGGTGTGGGACCTAATCAGCCAGGGTTTCGGGTGAGCTCATTGTGAAACCTGGCCCCACCTTGTCATGTGAATTCCTGAGGTCAGATGGCCCAGGATGTGAGTGGGCGTTAAGGCGTGACCTAAGGATAGAGTGACCTTTATCCTTAAGATGCAAATGTTGTTGTGCCTTGTGAAGTGCCAACACTTCACAAGCGCATGGCACAACATAGAAGAGCCACTTCCACAGGACAAGACTCAGCAGTCCATCTGCATCTTAAGGATAAAGGTCACTGTCAAAGGAGTTTGCAAAGAAAAGCGTCTGGACTTCTTTAAGTTGCTTGAAGACGTTTCACCTCTCATCCGAGAAGCTTCTTCAGTTCTAAGGTCAAATGGCCGAGAGTCCCAGATTTAAACCCAGTGGGAGTATCCCCCCAAAGAGGGACAAAGGACCCCCTGGTGATCCTCTAATCACATGAGCCAAAGTGTGAAAGCGGGTGTGGGACCTAATCAGCCAGGGTTTCGGGTGAGCTCATTGTGAAACCTGGCCCCACCTTGTCATGTGAATTCCTGAGGTCAGATGGCCCAGGATGTGAGTGGGCATTAAGGCGTCTGGGGAGGGAACTCAAAACTGGATTATAGATGGCAGACAGTTGGTGTCGTAAACCACCGCCTCTGTTCAAAGATGGTCGCTCACAGTGGACATAGATGGCCTCTTTCACTCCTCTTTCAAACCATCTGTCCTCTCTGTCCAAAATGTGAACATTGGCATCCTCGAAAGAGTGTCCTTTGTCCTTAAGATGCAGATGGACTGCTGAGTCTTGTCCTGTGGAGGTGGCTCTTCTATGTTGTGCCATGCGCTTGTGAAGTGGCTGTTTGGTCTCTCCAATGTAGGGACAAGGTGGGGCCAGGTTTCACAATGAGCTCAACCGAAACCCTGGCTGATTAGGTCCCACACCCGCTTTCACACTTTGGCTCATGTGATTAGAGGATCACCAGGGGGTCCTTTGTCCCTCTTTGGGGGGATACTCCCACTGGGTTTAAATCTGGGACTCTCGGCCATTTGACCTTAGAACTGAAGAAGCTTCTCGGATGAGAGGTGAAACGTCTTCAAGCAACTTAAAGAAGTCCAGACGCTTTTCTTTGCAAACTCCTTTGACAATCTTCCTAAATACTTTCAGTGCTCACAAGCTTAATGGGATATTTGCTCCTAGATAAGAGTCTGTTTTCCAAATCATATGCTTCTTATCACCATCTGAAAACTTTCATATCAGCTTATAGGAAAGGGCATTTCAGATACAACCTTGATTAGTTGTATATAAGGGCTGGCCTCAGCAACTGGACGTTCACTCATCTGAGTCTACCTGTAAAGAGCAACATGATGAAGTGGCTCGTCGTTTTGGCTGCCCTCGTGGCCTTCGCTGAATGTCTCCATAAGTAAGTCTGACCTGGTTGGTTGTTTCTTTATTTGTTTTATGTACTTGACATTAAGTACATAAAAAATTGTAAAACTCTCCGTGTTCCTACGAGGAAATCTAAAGGTACTCCTGCTCACCTAAATATTGCACAGACATTTCTCCAGCTGTAAATTTCAGGCCTGACTTGCTCATTGCTTGATTTTCTGCTCACGTTGCTACATGTAGGATGCCCCTGATTAAGGGAAAATCTGCCAGGCAAACCCTCAAAGAGAAAGGGTTGTGGGAGGAGTACAGGAAGACTCACCCATACAACCCAGCAGCCAAGTTCTACAGCAGTGGCACTGAGTCCATGACCAATGACGCTGACGTAAGCCCAGATTAGTAAAAAGCTTTAGATTTTGTTCATGTTGTTGAAAACATACCCTACTTTACTTTTTCAGAATTATCTTTTTAAATCTTTATCTGCACCTGTGTACATGTGCCTTCTTTATCTGTCCCTCTAGTTGTCTTACTATGGTACGATCTCCATTGGAACCCCTCCTCAGTCCTTCTCTGTCATTTTTGACACCGGTTCCTCCAACTTGTGGGTCCCTTCAGTGTATTGCAACAGTACAGCCTGTGGTGAGTGCCACTATGATGACTACTGAAGCTCAGACAACAGGGTTCAACCTGGCCACTTTGCTTTGAACATACAAAAATGTGTACTTCCGCTATTAGATACTGTTCAAAAATATCCTTTTATTTTCATTTTAGGCTCTTTTTCATTCATGAGTTTTATCTATTTTGAAACTTTTTTCCAACAGAAAAAATGCACTTAACTTGTGATGCGAAATTTATATTCAAGCCAAGATGAACTTTGACCAGCAGCAACACTGGAATACTTCGAGCATTAGAAGTCATTTAGCAATAATAACAGAGCAGCACAGTTTGATTATCATACTGACTTGAGATTTTTGCACTATTTGCACTTGCAACTCTGATTCTCTACATAATGAATTGGTTTACTTTGGTAGTAAATTCTTTTTATCTTGTTCTAGTTGTAATTTTACCAGTAGAACAACACTCATTGCCATCCAAGACATCCAAGTTGTATAAAATTGCACAACTTAAAAATTCATTCCTCTTCAGAGAACCACAACCAATTCAACCCATCTCAGTCATCCACCTTCCAGTGGGGTAACCAGTCTCTGTCCATCCAGTACGGGACTGGCAGCATGACTGGGTTTCTGGGCAGCGACACTGTTGAGGTAACCAAAACCTGTGGAACAAAAATCATAGTCTATTTAGACTTCAGATGGGCATGTCTCTGTGGTTTGCTGAACTGTGAGTGACAGCTGTCTTGCATGTCCAGGTGGGCGGCATCTCTGTGGCCAACCAGGTGTTTGGATTGAGCCAGACAGAAGCTTCTTTCATGACTTACATGCAGGCTGATGGGATCTTAGGACTGGCCTTCCAGAGCATTGCCTCTGACAATGTTGTACCAGTTTTTAACACCATGATCACTGAGGGGCTGGTGTCAGAGCCCATTTTCTCAGTCTACCTGAGCGGGTACTGAAATAAAATGGAATTCAGTTGGCTGGAAAATCTTTTTGGGGTTTTTTTGGAGTATATTTTGTGAATTTATGATATGATGTGTGTGTGTGTGTGTGTGTGTGTGTGTGTGTGTGTGTGTGTGTGTGTGTGTGTGTGTGTGTGTGTGTGTGTGTGTGACATCTTAGCAATAGTGAACAGGGCAGTGAGGTGGTCTTTGGTGGTACTGACAGCACCCACTACACCGGAACAATCACCTGGATCCCTCTGTCTTCTGCCACCTACTGGCAGATCAACATGGACAGGTACCAATAAGTCATCCAAAAGCTGTTGACTTCATAGCCAACATCTTTGCTTATACCTTCATATCAGACACAAAAAATCACATGGTTATAAAACTTCTTGGCTTGACTGTAATTCAACTTTCCTCTTCACAGTGTTACCATCAACGGACAGACTGTAGCCTGCTCTGGCGGGTGCCAGGCCATCATCGACACTGGCACCTCCCTGATTGTTGGCCCAACCACTGACATCAACAATCTGAATAGCTGGGTTGGAGCCTCAACCGACCAGTCAGGAGATGTGAGTCATACCATCGTGACACAAATTTTCCCCTTTTTCTGAACCCAGAGTAAACAGACATTTAAGACTCTGACGTCAGAACTTTGAAATAAAAATAATTAAGTGGGATTCGGATAGTTGCTTTAGTTGGAAAACTGTAAAATACCAATAAACAGATTTTCTTCTGCCTCATGTTCTCTCACTTTGTTCTTCTGACAGGCTATAGTGAACTGCCAGAACATCCCGAGCATGCCTGATGTCACTTTCACTCTCAATGGAAACGCCTTCACAGTCCCTGCATCTGCCTATGTTTCTCAGGTCAGTAAGACCATCCTGCCAAACGCAGCACCAAATAATACAATAAAATAATAAAGATTTGAAGAAATTTATCTTTTCTTTCTCCCCTGTCCACAGAGCTCCTCTGGTTGTATGACTGGCTTTGGTCAGGGTGGCACCATGCAGCTCTGGATCTTGGGAGATGTTTTCATCCGGGAATACTATGCCGTCTTTAATGCCCAGACCCAGAACATTGGTCTGGCCAAGTCAGCGTAATGAAATCAGTAATTTCATAAATACTCCAAGCATGTATTTTAATGGCATGGGAGAGTTCATGCAAACAGGAGTTTGTGGAAAACGTGCATGTGGACATGTTGTAGCTGCCTTTACATTAAACAGATTATAGCAACGCAAAGCATTTCTCTCTGTGTGTGTATGTATGTGTCTGTGTCAACTGGACTTGTATGGCTATCTACTATTATCGCACATCAGTAGAATAAAGTGTTTCTGTGTTGTGCTGAAATGTCACAGGAACAAGAATCAGTCCAGTGTGTTCATTTATACATTCGACCTTTTACAAAGGATCTAAAAGTTTCCACTTTTTGTGGTAAGGACAACAGGCTTAGAAAAAAAATGACCGAACAGCTCTCAGAAGAAAAAAGGGCAGGTTGCCACTGACACTGAAGAAGCTGATAAGGACAAACGGTGATAGAACAGATGATAACCTGATGACACGATTTCACAACTCTGCTGCTATCTCAACCTGTGAACATGAGAATAGGGAAGTCTCAAACACAGACAAAACACATTTATTGCAGAGACAGAGTTAACTGTTTTAATTTCATTTCTCATGCTGTCAATATTTCTCCATTAAAAGCTCATTATTATAAACATTATCAGATATCAGATTTTACAGTCCATTCAAGTTTTGGGATACAAAAGAATCAAAACAAAGTAGAAGTGATCAGTCTCTGCCTGATCGTTAAACATCTTCTAGTATTTTCGCAGTTAACTGACATATACATAAAAACTTTCCAACAAAACATTGACAAAAGAATTAAAGTGGATCAGACATTAAAATCTGTAATTCAAATTCACGGTTGGATTGCCAGTATGGAGTATTCCACCATCCCAGCATGCTCTTCATCAGCAGCTCCTGTTCGTGCTTTGTGCATCCCCACATTTGCATACACTTCTTCGGGCTTCTGCAGAGCCTTGAAGTCCACCACTGTGTAGACTATGCCGCTCGTTTCCTAGTAGAGACACATTTTGCCAAGAGACAGTGTTTTAGAGGAAGTTTAAAGCACAAACATGTCTCCCATTTAACATGATAGTGAGTCACAGCGACTGCATGTTCCCTGTTTAGCACCTACCGAAGCTTCTTGGTTCAGTGAGTCACAGTGAGTTTCTCCATATTTGTCTACAAAGAAAAACAACAGAACTTCACATCATTTACCCATTTTATAAAAGGAAAAAAAGAATATATTTGATCATAAACTTTGGCAGACAGTCTGAGCTTTGCGACAGCAGTTTTCAGGGGACTGCTTACCTAGCGGTTTGGATTTTGTCCTGACTCTGCAGCAAACAACACCAATCACTGAACTGATGAACATCATCACTGTAATTGCCACAATGACAGCCAGCGGCAAACTAAAACTCCAGGAGACTCTGAAGAGGAGCAGGGCACAAAAATGAAAAAACTATTCATGTTTCAGACACAGGAACAATTTGACCAGTGAGCAGGAACAAAAATGAGCAATGTGCGGAGTGACCACCTGTTGCTGTCACTGTGGTCCTCTGCTAAAGCAGGTCTAGTGGACTCTGGGAGTGCTGTGGATGTGCCGGGGGCTTTGGTGGTCCCTGTGATTGGAGGCTGTGAATGGCTGAAGTGATCTGAAACTTCTGCAAATTTCAAAAATAACAAAGTCCAATAAAAATCATTCTTAAATACAGCTAATAAACAATGACAGTAATGACAGCTGTTGCACGAAATGCATTTAGAGCATCCTGCCAAAAGGTTTATAAGAATACTCACCAGACACTTCTACATAATAGTCCCTGTAGATGTGAGTTGGGGTTCCCAGCACGACACACCTGTAAAAGCCTCCATCTACAAATTGCACATTTGATATTCTAAATTCAATCCAGCCATCTTTTTCAATTTTGGTCACTCTTCCTTTCAAAAGTTCACAGGTATATCCTGAACTGTCCATCAGCCTGTAGCAGCCTCCCGGATACAGTTTACAGCAAGCCTTGTTGTAGCTGTTGTAAAATGAAGGAAAGGAGAGTCTCAGGAAAATGTGCTCGAACTCTTTAATCCTCTCCTGGCCTTTTAGATGACAGATATCTGGAAAACAAACAGTTGTCAATACAACTTCACAAACACTGGAAAAAAGTGGAATAGCATTTTTTTCCCCATACCTATTAAAAGGATAAAAGCAATGGAAAACTTCATCTTCATTGTGATGCTCGCTAATTCTCAGCACTTTGGGACAGTTTTAGTTTTGAACTCTTGCTGCAGGATTGAAGGCTCCTCCTAAAGAGGAAAGAAGAGGAAGTTGTCTGTGCAACAGCTGGAAGGCACAAAGACGTGCTCCTCACGAGGCTTTGGGAACTGTTGCTGGACACGTCTGTGGCACAACAATTCTGTGGCTGATTCTTTTTTTGACTGTGTTATGTGTCTGCATATATGGAGAGTCAAGGTATATCACTGGAAAAGAAATATGAAAATGCTTTCACCTCGTATCCAACAGTGAACGTTTGTCTCATAATTTATGCATTTACACAAGAATGTGATCGCTTTAGCAGCTCATTAAGTTGCATGACTAAAATCTGGATTATAATTATAATGGGAGACATGCAAAACACAAAATGTACTATTGCTTTTTTATATGGTTACAATATTAAAATAAAACCAACTACATGAAACACATGCTGGTAGCTTTATTTTATTTTACTGCACAGACAAAGACACAAGGAGACTGACCGAACTGGTTCACTTCTGATGCACCATTTATTACATCGTGTGTGTGTGTGTGTGTGTGTGTGTGTGTGTGTGTGTGTGTGTGTGTGTGTGTGTGTGTGATTCAGCCAGACTGCTTCAAGCTGAAAGGAAAGCAACAGTAACTCCAATAACCACGTGTTACAACCAAGATATCAAGAAAAGCATCTGTGAATGCACAAGATAACGAACCTTGAAGCAGAGTCGCAGACTCTTTACAGCAGAGGAAGACCACATCGACCTTCTCAAAAATATGATTGTGATATTCAGCATTTTTTGTGCCACGGACAATGTCTTTATGCACATCGCCATCTTTCGCTTTTACTCTGAGGCAGGTTATTGGTCAGTAGTTGGATGGGACCGGTCCCTTCTTGGGGTCCTTGGGGATCAGGACCGTCCGACCTTCGGTTAGCCATTGTCTCTCGAGTGTCTCTCGTCAACTAGCAGCTGGTTCATTTGCGCTGCCAGACGCTCGTGGAGTGCAGTCAGCTTATATATATATACATATATATACATATATCTATATATATGTATATATACATATAGATATATCAGTTGGTAGCATGCAGTCTGACTACATCACATTTAGTACCTGCTCACTTCGAAGCCCGGCCAAGCAGGCACCATTTAGTACCAAGTACCAGGTACTGTGACCTGGAAAACCCTGAAAACTGTGGCAAACTGTGGCGAGTCGATCTCATTAGTTACTAATGGAAAAGGGGCTTTTTGAGACAGTGGTCTTGGTGCAGTTACAAATGAATGTCAGAGCAGTTAATTTATGGTATAGACTAACCATGACAGAGACACACAACCATTAACCTCTTTATGAATTAGAAAAAAGAGATGCTAAATCTTGTGATATTATGATTTTTTTTCAAATGCATTAGATTAGTGCTATCACTACAGGGGACAATGCTGCAGCCTACTTTGGTCTTGAGCTGCACGTTTACAAGGAAAGAGGATGATGTTTTTCCTTCTTTTACTTAAAACAAAAAATCTCAGTTCAGTTCTGCTCTCTGACACCGTGTGGACATTTTCAGATTTGGTAGAAACTCTAATAAGATTTTATTCACAGCAAAAAAGTGTCCAGTACCTATTTCATCTACTAGCATGCATAAGCTCCTCATAAAATATCATTATTTTTGTTATCCACAAATTTTCACATTTACTATTTGACAAAAAAGTAGAAACAAATATTAAAGAAGGTATTTAATTTGCTTTAGAAAAAAAAATAGTTTTAGTGATTGAATGTTATGTCTGATTAATTTCTGAATTCTCAGACTGGTCCAGTGTGCAGGCCAAAATGGGTATAAAAACATGAATTCATTTCCATGACTTTGACTTTGACAAGTTTTTGACAGATTTAAAAAAATATTTGTGCTTTCTTGTTTTTAATGACTGCTGGTCTAATAAATGTGTTAAGCACTGTATCAGTAGGACATGTAATTATTCTAATATACAAAACTATTTATACAATTTTTTGCACAATTCGTTGGTTTGATAAATTAATCTCGGAACACTCCTGTGAGTAAAGCTGGCATACAAACATGAAATCACTTAAAATACAAGAAAGGGATCTTTTATAAAGCCCACTGAGCCTGGACATAAACCCAAAGCTACACGAGAGCTTCTTAAAAACAGGTATATGAGATGAATAAACCCCTAGAGAGAAAAAATGAAACAAAGTTTGACTTACCAAATCTGCTTATGAACTAAATAATAGTAGAAAAGCACTCCCGGATCTCCCGAGTGATCACTGAACAACCTTTTCTTCTTGTCATCGTGGAAACATTCACGTGATCTTTGTTTTGTTTTGTTTTTGCATTTGTTTTGCTGTAGTCTGATGTGACTATGTGTTTCACATTCATTCACCTTGCTTCTTCTGTAATCGGGTGTCATTACACTAACTACAGTATTAGTGATGCTGTGATAAAGACTTGTGAATAAGTCTTATCTTTCCGGCCAATTGCTTCGCCAAAATGCAGATCACACAAAGCCCCATTCAACAGCTCATTTGGAAATACTGACATCTGCTGGTCATTCACTGTACAACAGCCCTGCTGTGATATATCAGTGAGTATGTGAACGTAATCATGTATCAATTCCAGAATACCCGTATGAGGTCCAGTGTGTGTGTGTGTGTGTGTGTGTGTGTGTGTGTGTGTGTGTGTGTGTTTGTGTTTATGAAACTAGACATCCTCTGTGAGACTGATTTGCGAAGATGTCAAATGCTCACAAAATGCTGATAATTTTAGAATTTTATTGGCTCCATAATATGCTTGCAATCTCCTCGGAATCACCTCAGACCCAGATCATGTAAAACACTTCCTGTAATTCTGTAATTTGTTTTCAAAAGCTTGAATCAAATAACGAGGGAGTAACGTTGTTTCACAGAAAGGGGGCTTCGGTTGTATTTGGTTAAATGACATTCTGAAGAACGACAAAGGCCTCGACACAGACATAACTTCCCTACTAACTAAACAATTTAGAACGAAAGAAGCCCCCTGCTTACCTACAGTATGATCAGTGTAGAATGGATGTTTTCACAGCAGGTATGGACAGACATATGATCACAGCTACCGACATTTTCCCAGTATTACTATTGTATTGGAGTATTAGCTTTAAAAGTGCTGTTTTAAAACAGGCTTGAAAAAAAAAGTGATTTTAAGCATTCCACATTAGCTTTCCTAGAATTTATTATGTCAGTTTGTTTAAGAAGCAGGGTTGTAGCCATTTCATTATGATGTCACTCTCAAAGATCACAGAGCAGATCACATACCATTTGTAGAATCAAGTGATCTGGTACAAAGACATGCATGTGGTGTCTTATTCCACCCCAAAATGATATGTGGCAGGATCTTTAGTGGTTTTCGTACAGCGGATCAGTTAATTTGTGCGTGCATACCACCCCAAATTTACCTTGCATTCAAGGAAGACCTCAACTGTTACTGGAACATATGGCTCAGCTAAAATGCAGGTCCAGGTTTACAGATCAGCTGTATTTCTGCTACATACACATGGAATTGACACTTCATTGTATATACATTTGCCTCCTGTTTCCTTTATTGTTTTAGGTTAGTACTTCAAAAGGCAATTTAAAAGATTAAATAACGTGAGAGTTATTTCAGGTGGCATTGTATGCGTGTGAAAGATGTACATTTCCCCTCAAATCAATGTTTTGATTCAGTGTGTCAACCCATGTGTTACTTTAAGTTACACGAATGAAGGTTTAGAGTACTGCAGTCTAGTAGTTATTGACTCAAGCAAGATTTAAAAAGCATTAAAATTTGATCATGACCCTAATTCAGAAAGCATTAATTTTTTCCTGCAAAAGAACACAACCTCCAGGCTTTTTCAGCATTGTCAGTTTTTGCAAAGAATCATTTTCCACTACATGTACAACAGGTGAAAAACAAATAAAAATAAACAAACTAAACCTCACAAGTGTTTTTTTTTTAATTATTATTTTTCATTTCCTAAAGATTAATTGAAGTCTGACAATTTTGGTCACCCTTCTCTAAATATATGTGAATTCCAAGTGATGGGACACACAAGGGGTAAGTAGACTGCTTTTACACCTGTTAAAGTTTCCCAATGATCAAAGCAAAGAGTTAAGACCTCAAAGTATTAGAAAAAATGCAGATTGCACAGCAGCAAATCCACACATTTGAGAAAAAGAAATTAACATGAACTTATGATGTTAAAGTCAGTTCTCATGCATGAGTCATCTTCTTTCCATTGCTTACTTAAGGTGGTCTCCACAGTGGATCATCTGCCTGCATCTTTCCCATCCCTAACCGCCTCCTGTGTCAAACAACTGTCTTTCATGTCCTTCACTATATCCATGAATCTTCTCTGTTATATTTCTCTTTTCCTCCATACCTGACAGCCTCATATTTGGCATTCTTTGTCCAGTATATCAATTTTCCCTCTTCTGCACATATCCAGAGCATCTCAGGCTTGCATCTCTAACTTGGTCTCCAAACCGCTGAGCTGTCTCTCTGATGTACTCATTTCTAATCCTGTTCAATCTGGTTGCTCCCAGTGAAAATCATCTTCAACTCTTGGGGAAGACTGGGGATCTGTCCACAGAGAAGCTCTGAGAATGTTTACAGCTCTGCAGATGACATTCATTTATATATCTCTTTTAAGCCGCAAGATGTTTCTTAAATTGATGAGGAAACAGAAACCTGAAGTTCTCTGAAGTTGCAGGTTTGTTTACAGCAGTGTTTCACAAAGCTCGAGGGAAAAGGTTTCCAGTTAGTGAAATCGCCTGGGTTTACAATTCCTGTTCTCCACAGGATTCTCTCTCTCTCTCTCAGAAGTCTCTCAGATTTCTTTTAGGTTTCTGCACAGAAGAGAAAAGAGCTTAGTTAAACTCACAGATTAAAACAGAGCAAACATACAAGCAAACAGAGGCAGCTTCACAAATACAGTTATTTCAATGATCCGGCATCAACTGAAGGTCTTCCTTAACCTACAGGTCCATGGAGTTTGAAGGGTGAGGACCCAGGAAAGAGCAACAAAGAGGAGAGGGACAGAAAATGGCAAGTCACAAAGGAGGCCTTGGAGACCATGATGAGAATGTCCACCTCACTCAGGCTTTTTGCTTTAGGCTTTTCATTCTGGACCAAGCTATGTGCAGAAATGTGCCTAAAACCCTGAAAACTGTTAAACTTACCACAGATATTCACTTAGTGTCTATAATAATGACATTTAATGGTTTCATGAATTGTGTTCATCTCATACCCAAACCACCTTTATCAAATTCTACTCTAAATTCTGCTCTAATACAATACCAGTACTTGTGACCAGAGTGCACAAATGCAACAATGTTTTTTCATACTTGACAACACAATAAACACAAGAAAAATCTGAATATGTTTGTGATTAGGATTTTTATTTGATGGTAAATCTATTTTTTATTTCAGTTTTTTTAAAATTTCATTTTGTTTTACTTTGATGCTATAATAGATGATTTTAAAATTCAGTTAAATTTAAGGTTATATAGCATCACGGCAAAACAACAGTCTCCTCAAGGTGCTTTATAATGTAAGGTGAAAACCCTACAGTATTAGCAGGAAAAATACCCAACAATCAAAAGATCCCCCTTTGAGCAAGCACTAGGCGACAGTGGGGAGGAAAAACTCCCTTTTATAAGGAGAAACCTCCAACAGAACCAGGCTCAAGAAGGGGCGGCCATCTGCTGCGACCGGTTGGGGGTGATGGAAAGACAATATAGGGAGACAAGATGAAGTATAATTCTGTTGGCCAGTTACATTGTTTTTGAATAAATTATTAAATGCTTCAAGATCTTTAAAGAAGCATGGTAGTGGGGGGGGGAGTCAAGTTGGTCTTTTAGTCGTCACTGCTGCCCTTAAAGCAGCTCCTAAATGGCTTCGTTAAAGCTTTTCCCACTGCTCTAAAGAACCTAGTAATTTTAGACTTCAATGAGGGATTGAGTACAACCTCAACAATCATTTCCAGGAGACCCAGAAAAAGTTCATCAAAAGTGTAATCATCTGGTGTAAGAGCCGAATGTACAAACTGATCTGCAGAGTCAAGCTCCTTTATAAGGGCTTTACTCATTTTCTTTAGAATCCGAAGTTTGTTATTTTTAAGAGCACTCAGATATTCTGGGCTTCTGACCTTATCTAGAACCAGATCTGTAAGACGCCTGGTGATGGCGTCGTAGTTTTCTATATTCAGAGTCTTTGTGTCGAAACTGCATTTCTTGAGGAGCTTATCTATCAGGCAGTTACTGAAGTCTCTGACAATTTTCTCAGACTCCTCGTGTAAGTTTTTAGAGGTTGATGGCTGACTTTGAGCTTCTGTAAGCCCAGTGTCAGTGATTGGTTCAGGCTCAGGGCTGTTTTCTGGGGGTAGGCCCTGCTCTAGTACACTCACACAGGAGACTGTTTCATTTTTGGGAGGGTAATCTGGACATGACTCTGGTTCAGACAGTCTGTCAGTTTCTTTTCGCTCTGTTGGGGTCAGTGCTCTTAAAATCACATCCTGGATGTCTCCCACGGCACCAGAAATGTTGTCACTTTGGACAGTTTGATCCAAAGTATCATTCTCTAACCACAGAAGAATTTTTTGCAAAAACTTTTGCACTGAGTCTTCTACAATCACATAGAGGACCTCGGGCGAAAAGGGTAACTCATTTGTTGGCTCTGCAGACCTAGAGATCACAGAGTCTGAAAGACTTCTTCCCGATGGCATCACAGGGAGTACATATCTTTCAGTTAACTGGAGGTGGTCATACACTTTATCTGTCAACTCCCTGCAAAACATCTCAATTTCCTTTATCTTTTCCACGGGGTTCCAGATACAGTTAAAATGTTCTGCACCATTTGATTTATGAAACACTTGAACAAGATTGGGTTCGATGGTGTTAAAATCAACTGGGGAAGAACTTTTAAACATGGTATCCATCACTGGTGTGTTTACATAGCTACGATAAGAACTGTAGCTGTCCATACAATCTGCTCTCTGATCATCAGGAGACTTGACCGGTTCATGGAGACAGACGAAGAACCTTTTGTTTTGCTTCACCAGGTGTTTTACCTCTCTGATCATTTTGTAAAACTGCTTTTTGGCAAAACCGCAGAAGCTTTCTTTCTGCAGCTTTTGGTCATTGCTTTTTCTGGATGGGATGCATGAGGCGAAAAAGTTTTTCACCTTTTGGATAGTTAACTGCACATTAAAAGCAGGTTTGCATGAGTCACATTTCTCACTAGATGTGACATCTTCGCCATCAGAAGACTGCAGATGATCAATTATTGTGTTTACAATATCAGCTGCAGCTATTTCTGCTGGCGTGCTGGGACGCTGGAGACTTTCAGCTGTCTCAGCATCTGTGCACTTCTCTATTTCTGTGTCATCTTTGGCATGCAAATAATTCAGAGTGTCAAGTATTACATTGATAACATCAGCTACGATCACTTCAGCTGGGGTGCTGGAACGACTTTCCGCCATCTCTCCATTTTCACTTTCTTTTTCTCTACAGGCGTCATGTCATTTTCATCCGTTTTGTCCTCAGTGATTCCTGCGTCTGTGCTCCATTTGGTGAGAGCACTGCTCACCTCCTCAACAACCAATGCCTTCTCAGAGATCTTTGATTCAGTACTCTCTGCTCTTGAATTAGACGGGCTAGGGGAACTAGCTGTGTCGCCCTTTGACATGCGCAGGCTGCTTAGCTTACCTGCACATTTTTCCAGACACGACACTGTGTGAGAGACCATGCGTCGAAGGTTTTTTGTAGTTGTAATTTTTCCACTGACATAAACAGCAGGATCTGACCGTAAATCCGGGTTGCTTAAGAGTAGAGTCACAGCTGAGTTGACCTTTTCTGAGATCTCCAATTCAATCAGTTTTGTCAGCCTCTTACTGGACTGACAGTTTTCATGGGGGATGTTAAGAGCGATGCCAATGCTGGTTGAAAGAGAGTCTCCCAGCGACGGAGCTATTTTTGCCACAGGTATGCTAATATCTGTTTGGGACAATTCGTCTGTCATTAACTCCTGAACTGTGGGAAGTACAGATTTCAGGATGCCGGTAGAAACTGTCTGAATGATTTCGGTTATCATATCAGCCAGTAATGCTTGGAGATCTGAGTCCCAGACTCCAAATTCAATCATTCCCCACTGTACCTGGGAGAACTGATCAAAACACTTGGTTATAGGAGGTAAAATATGCTCGGGAGTGATGGGGATAGAGTTTTTAGTCTGAAATTCAGCCATTGTGGAAGTTTCGAAGTTTCTAGAGTGTGAAGATCGCGGTCTGTACGTCTCACTTACTTAACGCTAAGTAGTAGATTGTGAGTCCTGGCGGGGTATATATATGAGCTCAGTTGACCGTAACGTCACTGGCACATCAAAGCGTTCGCTACGTCACAGTCAGGCGATCAAAGCGTTCGCTTCTTCACCTCGCACGCATGCGCACTGTCTGTGTTTTGAACTTCCACCCACAGGCGGCCCGAGCCGCCCGACTCAAACCGCTAAAAATTTCTTACATACACAGCATGTTGGTGTAAAATACAGTATCTACAAGCGAAAGGACATTTAGCCTCGTTATTTACTCTCTTAAAATGCACAACACCCATATATAAAGTATACGGAGGGACACTGCAGCGAAACGGAGCTCTAATCTCCGAGTGTACAACCTCTGGACCCAGCCTGATCACCACCTGTTAATACGCTAACATGACTAACGCCAGCATCACTGCACGTAGCTCCGCTTATTTAAGCTCGTGTTAGCCTAAATACGTTCCAGGGGTACTAGCTAGCAGCCGTTTTTAATAAGTTAACGTGCTCTTGACAAACAAACCCTGTAGAAGCTCATTCAGCACTCAGTAAGGCCTACTAAGTAAGGCTGAATAAAACGAAGGCTGTGCAGTCACTGTGCTATGCCAAAGTTGGAACAAATGTCTGATATTGTCTGAATATTTCTTAATGAGGTATTGTTCACAAAGTTACCTGTGCAGTGCTCTGTACAGCTTACAACCTGTGAGAGAGATAATTTCAAGTATTAATATTTGTTCAATACTCAGGAGCTGCCCTCAGATTCAGACCTCAGCACCACTCAGTGACAGAAAACTCATCCTATTTCTTCACCTTTGTAGTAACTCCAAAATTGACTGATGAAAATAGTACATAGGTGGGTGGATGTAGCTGTTGATAATAATGTGGGCTCTATTATTAACTGAAAGAACAAATTACACTTCTCTGAACCCCTCTGCTGCTTTTTTTTAAATTTAAGGTTACATATTAGCAGGCTGTGGAGTGCTCTGTGAGTTTAATTAATTTCAGCTTCATTGACAATAACTGAAGCAGTGGAAGCAATAACAAATGCACTGGACTTGAGTCCCTCAAGGGTCAGTATTGTACCCCAGTCTATTTAACACACACACACACACACACATATACATATATATATTAATGACATGTTCAAGGTGTCCAAATGATCAAACTTCATATTATTTGCTGATGATACTAATATATTGTTTTCTGTGAATATGTAAAAAAAAATCAGTTAAGACAGTCATCAATAGTAATAAATTATCACTAAATGTTAGTCAAACAAAAGCAATGATATTTGGTAACTATAAAGTGAATGATGGCACACAAATACAGGTAGAAAATGAAAATTGAAATAGTAAAGGTGACTCAATTCTTAGGACTGATACTTAATATCAGTTGGAAACCTCATATCAGGCATGCACAAACAAAGTGTCCCAAAGCATCTCAATCATAAACAAAGTTAAACAGGTTCTAGATCATAATTGTGTCTGTATACTTAATTGTTCTCTAATTCTTCCTCATTTAAGTTATTGTATAGAGGTATGGTGAAATAATTAAAAATACACTAAATTCTCTTTTCAGAAATTACAGAAAAGGGCAGTTTGTAAATACACAAACATGGGTATCTTCATCATACAAATTCCTAATTTTTACAGTCAAAATGATTAAAACTTCATGACTTGGCTAATTACAATACAGCACAGATAATTCTTAGAGCTAGAAATAATCTATTGCCAGTCAAATTTCAAAATCTTTTCAACCAGAGAGATGCGGTGAGAACTACTAGGAAAAGTTTTTGTGTGTCTCTGTGTGGGGTTAAATTGTGGAGTGGATTAGCAGCTAAGGACGAGCAATGTCCAAATGTCCAGAAATTTAAATCACTTTTATTCAATAAACATATGGTTTTCATGCAGTTCAAGGATGGGGCCGGCGTTAAGCTACAAGAGGTGTTTTCAATATAGATATGTCCAATGTCATAAGTTATCATTATGTTATACAACATATTACATACACTCAGGAAGAAGCTACATGACTAAACTATAAATATGTGAAGTGGGTAGGAGTATGAAAGTTTATTTCTTCCCACTCCTTTTTGAGCACCTGTTGTACTAAACAGTATTTTCCTTCCTGTATATTTGCTCTGTTTTGTATATCTGTACCCATATGCTCGAAATAAATGATCAATCAATGGACCAGAAACCACCGGCAAACAAATCTAAAGAGGAAACAGCAGAAAGATTCTGTTAAACTGAGGCCAAAGTTCACCTGGGCTCAACAAAACTAGACAATGGAATATTCAGATACTTTCCAGTTGTAGGATCAGAATTTGGCTTAAACAACATGAAATCCTGCCTTATATCAATGGTTTAGGCTGCTGGTGGTGGTGTAATAGTGGGAGTTTATACTAAGGTCTCCTTAGTACAAACTGAGCAGCGGTCTTTGAGTGTTTGATTTGATTGATGCTTTGAGCAAGATAGCGTGCCTTGTCACAAAGCTCAAGGTTCTTGAACATGACAACACGTTCACTGCACTCAGACGACCTCTACAGTCACCAGATCCCAATCCAATAGAGCACCTTTGGAATGTGGTGGAACAGATTTACATCACAGATGTGCAGCAACCATGCGATGCCATTCTGTCAACAAGGAGCAAATCTCAGAAATTTTTCCAGCACCTTGTTGAATCCATGCTATGAAGAATAAAAGCAGTTCGAAAAGCAGTAAAGGGATCCAACCCTGTACTAGCAAGGTGTACCTAATAAAGTGGCTGACGATTGCATTTATATAGATAGGATATGTTAAAGCAGATACGGACAAGATGAAATAATTCCGAGCAGACACATACATGTATAAAGTGATTTATTTGGTGTCAGCTTTGAACGTATTAAACACTTTATACTCATCAAATCAAAACATGTCTTCCATTGCACAACAGAAGACAAATGCAAAATGTATGTACATAATATTATGTAAACACAATATTGTGGCATTCTATTAATTAACTTATCTTATTACACATCAAAAATAAAGCGTGCCTTTTCATTTCATTCCATTCAAAAACTAAAATGTTCATTAGGACACTTTTAATAACATGAAATAAGCTATTTTATCATTTTTAATAACATTGTCTTGCAAATGGAAGCTGTTGAGGCACATATACACAATTCGGTTTGAATAATTAGAGAAGAGCCCAACGTTCCTTAAATTAACTCTTGAATGCTCAGTACCTATGAATAAATTAGAAGCACTGCGTACAATAATTGAAATTTACAAGAAGCTGTTGATTGTGACTGATGCAGCTGCCCCGAGCAGGTGATGCTGGGCAGGAGATAAGGCCTTTTTTCACTTCACTGCCAGCTAGATGCATAAATAAGTTGAGGTCACTGTTCTGTTAGCTCATAGTGGTTTGTATTGGTCCTCCTCTTGGCGCACTTGCATCCCTATTCATTGGAGAAAGTAATGACATCATAGTGGATGCCCTGTTGCTGCAGCTCTTCCAGTTGCTCAGGTGTAGCCTCAGTGTAGACTGTCTGGGTCTGTGTCATGGCCGCGTCTGCTACGGCTGCAGGAACAAAGATCAGAGTTCATACAACTTTATTTATACTGAAGCTAATATTAGAAATAAATGATATTTTGGCAAGTTTTAAACCCACTGATGATGTTCGTTTATCACTTTCAAAAACATCTGCATTTAAGGAATTACTTAAATTATAAAAACTGACCTGCCTACATCTAAAATGCTCTGGCTGTCCCGAAGAAACCTTAGTATATATTTGGGACAAAATTATAAGAAATTCATAAAATCCCAAAACTTGGAACTGAACATCAACTGAGCACTCTCATAAGAGCCAACCTGTGACAGCAGAGTGGGCAGCAGCCTCCAAATCTTCAGCATTCACGATTTGTTGATCAGAGCTGACAGGTAGGTACTGGATCTGACCGTCGTGACTTACAGCAATCTACAAATAGAACAGAATAGAGTTTATTTCAAACGTGAAAATAACTGAGTTACAAGAACAAAAACTTTGTAAACACACACAAAAAAACCAAGATAAAGACATCAAGTTGTCATGAATATCTCTGCATCCCACACAATTATTATGCTTGAAAAGGAGTAGGATGAAGTTTACACTTATTTGTTCCCGCCCAATTTGCAAATCAATGTTCAGAGTTTGGCATATAATCAGATAATATACATGTTTAACTATCACATGTTTACACTCATATAAAATACACACAAAACAGTTTAAGCTCACAAACCAAAATGACTAAATAATCTCTTTTATATTTATTTTTAAATTTGAGTTATGTTTGGACATAATGATGTTTCATTTGTCTATAAAATTTGACTTAACTTTATAGAGAATTCCATGTATATGATTGTGTATGATTCAGTTGTACTAGTAGTGAAGTTGCTCAATGTAACCAGTTAGATACCTTCCCATCACTTCAATTTAAAAATACAAAAGCTTCTAAATTTGGATGTACAGATGATTACACACTGATAACAAGATTATAAAAACTTTACTGAATTTCTCCAAACAGCTCCCACTCCATCCTACACAGACGTCCTTTCAGCATGTTTTAGATTTTAAATCTGTCTCACCTGTTGCTCCTGAACAATGGTTCTGTCATGTTCGTACTGGATTATCTGTCCGTCTGGCATCTGAGGGCCAGTCACAGAACCAGTTACAAATGAGACAGAGATTCTCACTATTAAATACTGCATATATATGCACTGTCTACGCAGTAAAACACTAACCTGTATGTGGTTGCCATCAGCTACTACTACATACTCTTGAGGAAGTAAGTGTTGAACTCCATCCTGTGAGATGATATACTGAACCTGAAAGTGGACATGGGACAAATAAGGTGAGATTGAATCTAACATTGATACTGATTTATACAATACCACAAAGAACCCTTAGGCACTTTCATGATTATAATGTTCTATCACACACAAGACTATAAACCACCTCCAAAGCCCCAAATGTATCCTGATGCATGGAGCCAGAATCAGACCTTCTTTTTTCACAAACATTATTTTTTGCCTTTATTTTATAGGACAACAAAGCTTTTCAGACAGGTCAGTGGGGAAAGATAATGGAGAAGACACAAGACCAAGGGCCCTGGGTCAAAATTAAACCCTGAACCTCAACCAAGTGAGATAAACTGACGCCCATGAGTCAAAAGCAAGGGCTGGCCATACCAACACGTTTTTTCTAGTTATTGCCTTTTTACTTGAATAAGTTTAAGCAAAAAATATACATTAAAATTCTTTAAAATAATGTTTCTTAAAATTTTAATCCATACGCATTTTTCTTGCACAGCGGTAGAATGATTCAAGTGAAACTCACCTCAGTAACCTGGTTGTCTCCTGTCATCAGATGCTGGACCGTCTGACCGTCTATGGTGGTTATCTGCTGAATGTATGCACCTTCCTCCTGATTAATGCACATTTAAGAGTTCTTATTTATAAAATGTTTAGCAGTTACACGCGCAAAATCAATCCATTTTGGAGAATACATTACATGAACATAGGCTGTACAGTGTGAGAGCTGTTACCTGGTCTGACACTGCCTGTTCCTGAGCTACAATGATGTGCTCCTGTCCTAGAGCCTGCAGCCGCTCAGGAGTGATCACTGCCTGATGTCCCTGCAGGGCTGATGTACACACACATACACACACCAAAATACATTAACTTTGTGTGTATTTTTTATCTGTTTTACACTGAGGCCTCTGTTTATGGACTTTTGACCACTGACACTTTTACATTTACTGTTATTATTACTTTTAAGCACAAACTGTAAGTCTCGCTTGTATGATCCTGTGTTTCTTACACTGTAGTGTGGCTAACGCCTCCTCATCGCTGTTAACTATTATGGTTTGCTGAGACGCAGTGGTTCGACTTTTGCGAGCAAGATTATCCTGATTGTGAAGACGCTCCATGTGAAACTTCAGATGGCCATTGCGGTTAAACCTGAGTTAAAAACAAAAAACAAAATACAAAAACACTCACATTAATAGCTGTTCTGTACCTCTAATGCCTAATGAATACAGATGTGTTAGATCCTCCCACCTTTGTCCACAAAGTTTACAAGAAAATGGTTTCTCATTGGTGTGCGTCATCATGTGTCTGCGTAGGTCTTTCTTGTTTTTGGAGGCAAAGCTGCAGTTTGGACACTTGTGAGGACGCAGGTAGGAGTGCTGTCCCATGTGGGTCTAAAACAAAACAGAACATTAATCACAATTAAAAGGAGCAAAAGTTAGAGGGAGAGAAATGTTTTTGGCTTAGAGTATAAATGTCAAACTAAGTGAACATGGGGGTGTACACCTCTCAATTATTGTTTTTTCCCCCATTTATATTAATATGAAGCTGTTCATCAACTGTGGCGAGTCGATCTCATTAGTTACTAATGGAAAAGGGGCTTTTTGAGACAGTGGTCTTGGTGCAGTTACAAATGAATGTCAGAGCAGTTAATTTATGGTATAGACTAACCATGACAGAGACACACAACCATTAACCTCTTTATGAATTAGAAAAAAGAGATGCTAAATCTTGTGATATTATGATTTTTTTTCAAATGCATTAGATTAGTGCTATCACTACAGGGGACAATGCTGCAGCCTACTTTGGTCTTGAGCTGCACGTTTACAAGGAAAGAGGATGATGTTTTTCCTTCTTTTACTTAAAACAAAAAATCTCAGTTCAGTTCTGCTCTCTGACACCGTGTGGACATTTTCAGATTTGGTAGAAACTCTAATAAGATTTTATTCACAGCAAAAAAGTGTCCAGTACCTATTTCATCTACTAGCATGCATAAGCTCCTCATAAAATATCATTATTTTTGTTATCCACAAATTTTCACATTTACTATTTGACAAAAAAGTAGAAACAAATATTAAAGAAGGTATTTAATTTGCTTTAGAAAAAAAATAGTTTTAGTGATTGAATGTTATGTCTGATTAATTTCTGAATTCTCAGACTGGTCCAGTGTGCAGGCCAAAATGGGTATAAAAACATGAATTCATTTCCATGACTTTGACTTTGACAAGTTTTTGACAGATTTAAAAAAATATTTGTGCTTTCTTGTTTTTAATGACTGCTGGTCTAATAAATGTGTTAAGCACTGTATCAGTAGGACATGTAATTATTCTAATATACAAAACTATTTATACAATTTTTTGCACAATTCGTTGGTTTGATAAATTAATCTCGGAACACTCCTGTGAGTAAAGCTGGCATACAAACATGAAATCACTTAAAATACAAGAAAGGGATCTTTTATAAAGCCCACTGAGCCTGGACATAAACCCAAAGCTACACGAGAGCTTCTTAAAAACAGGTATATGAGATGAATAAACCCCTAGAGAGAAAAAATGAAACAAAGTTTGACTTACCAAATCTGCTTATGAACTAAATAATAGTAGAAAAGCACTCCCGGATCTCCCGAGTGATCACTGAACAACCTTTTCTTCTTGTCATCGTGGAAACATTCACGTGATCTTTGTTTTGTTTTGTTTTTGCATTTGTTTTGCTGTAGTCTGATGTTACTATGTGTTTCACATTCATTCACCTTGCTTCTTCTGTAATCGGGTGTCATTACACTAACTACAGTATTAGTGATGCTGTGATAAAGACTTGTGAATAAGTCTTATCTTTCCGGCCAATTGCTTCGCCAAAATGCAGATCACACAAAGCCCCATTCAACAGCTCATTTGGAAATACTGACATCTGCTGGTCATTCACTGTACAACAGCCCTGCTGTGATATATCAGTGAGTATGTGAACGTAATCATGTATCAATTCCAGAATACCCGTATGAGGTCCAGTGTGTGTGTGTGTGTGTGTGTGTGTGTGTGTGTTTGTGTTTATGAGACATCCTCTGTGAGACTGATTTGCGAAGATGTCAAATGCTCACAAAATGCTGATAATTTTAGAATTTTATTGGCTCCATAATATGCTTGCAATCTCCTCGGAATCACCTCAGACCCAGATCATGTAAAACACTTCCTGTAATTCTGTAATTTGTTTTCAAAAGCTTGAATCAAATAACGAGGGAGTAACGTTGTTTCACAGAAAGGGGGCTTCGGTTGTATTTGGTTAAATGACATTCTGAAGAACGACAAAGGCCTCGACACAGACATAACTTCCCTACTAACTAAACAATTTAGAACGAAAGAAGCCCCCTGCTTACCTACAGTATGATCAGTGTAGAATGGATGTTTTCACAGCAGGTATGGACAGACATATGATCACAGCTACCGACATTTTCCCAGTATTACTATTGTATTGGAGTATTAGCTTTAAAAGTGCTGTTTTAAAACAGGCTTGAAAAAAAAAGTGATTTTAAGCATTCCACATTAGCTTTCCTAGAATTTATTATGTCAGTTTGTTTAAGAAGCAGGGTTGTAGCCATTTCATTATGATGTCACTCTCAAAGATCACAGAGCAGATCACATACCATTTGTAGAATCAAGTGATCTGGTACAAAGACGTGCATGTGGTGTCTTATTCCACCCCAAAATGATATGTGGCAGGATCTTTAGTGGTTTTCGTACAGCGGATCAGTTAATTTGTGCGTGCATACCACCCCAAATTTACCTTGCATTCAAGGAAGACCTCAACTGTTACTGGAACATATGGCTCAGCTAAAATGCAGGTCCAGGTTTACAGATCAGCTGTATTTCTGCTACATACACATGGAATTGACACTTCATTGTATATACATTTGCCTCCTGTTTCTTTTATTGTTTTAGGTTAGTACTTCAAAAGGCAATTTAAAAGATTAAATAACGTGAGAGTTATTTCAGGTGGCATTGTATGCGTGTGAAAGATGTACATTTCCCCTCAAATCAATGTTTTGATTCAGTGTGTCAACCCATGTGTTACTTTAAGTTACACGAATGAAGGTTTAGAGTACTGCAGTCTAGTAGTTATTGACTCAAGCAAGATTTAAAAAGCATTAAAATTTGATCATGACCCTAATTCAGAAAGCATTAATTTTTTCCTGCAAAAGAACACAACCTCCAGGCTTTTTCAGCATTGTCAGTTTTTGCAAAGAATCATTTTCCACTACATGTACAACAGGTGAAAAACAAATAAAAATAAACAAATTAAACCTCACAAGTGTTTTTTTTTTAATTATTATTTTTCATTTCCTAAAGATTAATTGAAGTCTGACAATTTTGGTCACCCTTCTCTAAATATATGTGAATTCCAACTGATGGGACACACAAGGGGTAAGTAGACTGCTTTTACACCTGTTAAAGTTTCTCAATGATCAAAGCAAAGAGTTAAGACCTCAAAGTATTAGAAAAAATGCAGATTGCACAGCAGCAAATCCACACATTTGAGAAAAAGAAATTAACATGAACTTATGATGTTAAAGTCAGTTCTCATGCATGAGTCATCTTCTTTCCATTGCTTACTTAAGGTGGTCTCCACAGTGGATCATCTGCCTGCATCTTTCCCATCCCTAACCGCCTCCTGTGTCAAACAACTGTCTTTCATGTCCTTCACTATATCCATGAATCTTCTCTGTTATATTTCTCTTTTCCTCCATACCTGACAGCCTCATATTTGGCATTCTTTGTCCAGTATATCAATTTTCCCTCTTCTGCACATATCCAGAGCATCTCAGGCTTGCATCTCTAACTTGGTCTCCAAACCGCTGAGCTGTCTCTCTGATGTACTCATTTCTAATCCTGTTCAATCTGGTTGCTCCCAGTGAAAATCATCTTCAACTCTTGGGGAAGACTGGGGATCTGTCCACAGAGAAGCTCTGAGAATGTTTACAGCTCTGCAGATGACATTCATTTATATATCTCTTTTAAGCCGCAAGATGTTTCTTAAATTGATGAGGAAACAGAAACCTGAAGTTCTCTGAAGTTGCAGGTTTGTTTACAGCAGTGTTTCACAAAGCTCGAGGGAAAAGGTTTCCAGTTAGTGAAATCGCCTGGGTTTACAATTCCTGTTCTCCACAGGATTCTCTCTCTCTCTCTCAGAAGTCTCTCAGATTTCTTTTAGGTTTCTGCACAGAAGAGAAAAGAGCTTAGTTAAACTCACAGATTAAAACAGAGCAAACATACAAGCAAACAGAGGCAGCTTCACAAATACAGTTATTTCAATGATCCGGCATCAACTGAAGGTCTTCCTTAACCTACAGGTCCATGGAGTTTGAAGGGTGAGGACCCAGGAAAGAGCAACAAAGAGGAGAGGGACAGAAAATGGCAAGTCACAAAGGAGGCCTTGGAGACCATGATGAGAATGTCCACCTCACTCAGGCTTTTTGCTTTAGGCTTTTCATTCTGGACCAAGCTATGTGCAGAAATGTGCCTAAAACCCTGAAAACTGTTAAACTTACCACAGATATTCACTTAGTGTCTATAATAATGACATTTAATGGTTTCATGAATTGTGTTCATCTCATACCCAAACCACCTTTATCAAATTCTACTCTAAATTCTGCTCTAATACAATACCAGTACTTGTGACCAGAGTGCACAAATGCAACAATGTTTTTTCATACTTGACAACACAATAAAACACAAGAAAAATCTGAATATGTTTGTGATTAGGATTTTTATTTGATGGTAAATCTATTTTTTATTTCAGTTTTTTTAAAATTTCATTTTGTTTTACTTTGATGCTATAATAGATGATTTTAAAATTCAGTTAAATTTAAGGTTATATAGCATCACGGCAAAACAACAGTCTCCTCAAGGTGCTTTATAATGTAAGGTGAAAACCCTACAGTATTAGCAGGAAAAATACCCAACAATCAAAAGATCCCCCTTTGAGCAAGCACTAGGCGACAGTGGGGAGGAAAAACTCCCTTTTATAAGGAGAAACCTCCAACAGAACCAGGCTCAAGAAGGGGCGGCCATCTGCTGCGACCGGTTGGGGGTGATGGAAAGACAATATAGGGAGACAAGATGAAGTATAATTCTGTTGGCCAGTTACATTGTTTTTGAATAAATTATTAAATGCTTCAAGATCTTTAAAGAAGCATGGTAGTGGGGGGGGAAGTCAAGTTGGTCTTTTAGTCGTCACTGCTGCCCTTAAAGCAGCTCCTAAATGGCTTCGTTAAAGCTTTTCCCACTGCTCTAAAGAACCTAGTAATTTTAGACTTCAATGAGGGATTGAGTACAACCTCAATAATCATTTCCAGGAGACCCAGAAAAATTTCATCAAAAGTGTAATCATCTGGTGTAAGAGCCGAATGTACAAACTGATCTGCAGAGTCAAGCTCCTTTATAAGGGCTTTACTCATTTTCTTTAGAATCCGAAGTTTGTTATTTTTAAGAGCACTCAGATATTCTGGGCTTCTGACCTTATCTAGAACCAGATCTGTAAGACGCCTGGTGATGGCGTCGTAGTTTTCTATATTCAGAGTCTTTGTGTCGAAACTGCATTTCTTGAGGAGCTTATCTATCAGGCAGTTACTGAAGTCTCTGACAATTTTCTCAGACTCCTCGTGTAAGTTTTTAGAGGTTGATGGCTGACTTTGAGCTTCTGTAAGCCCAGTGTCAGTGATTGGTTCAGGCTCAGGGCTGTTTTCTGGGGGTAGGCCCTGCTCTAGTACACTCACACAGGAGACTGTTTCATTTTTGGGAGGGTAATCTGGACATGACTCTGGTTCAGACAGTCTGTCAGTTTCTTTTCGCTCTGTTGGGGTCAGTGCTCTTAAAATCACATCCTGGATGTCTCCCACGGCACCAGAAATGTTGTCACTTTGGACAGTTTGATCCAAAGTATCATTCTCTAACCACAGAAGAATTTTTTGCAAAAACTTTTGCACTGAGTCTTCTACAATCACATAGAGGACCTCGGGCGAAAAGGGTAACTCATTTGTTGGCTCTGCAGACCTAGAGATCACAGAGTCTGAAAGACTTCTTCCCGATGGCATCACAGGGAGTACATATCTTTCAGTTAACTGGAGGTGGTCATACACTTTATCTGTCAACTCCCTGCAAAACATCTCAATTTCCTTTATCTTTTCCACGGGGTTCCAGATACAGTTAAAATGTTCTGCACCATTTGATTTATGAAACACTTGAACAAGATTGGGTTCGATGGTGTTAAAATCAACTGGGGAAGAACTTTTAAACATGGTATCCATCACTGGTGTGTTTACATAGCTACGATAAGAACTGTAGCTGTCCATACAATCTGCTCTCTGATCATCAGGAGACTTGACCGGTTCATGGAGACAGACGAAGAACCTTTTGTTTTGCTTCACCAGGTGTTTTACCTCTCTGATCATTTTGTAAAACTGCTTTTTGGCAAAACCGCAGAAGCTTTCTTTCTGCAGCTTTTGGTCATTGCTTTTTCTGGATGGGATGCATGAGGCGAAAAAGTTTTTCACCTTTTGGATAGTTAACTGCACATTAAAAGCAGGTTTGCATGAGTCACATTTCTCACTAGATGTGACATCTTCGCCATCAGAAGACTGCAGATGATCAATTATTGTGTTTACAATATCAGCTGCAGCTATTTCTGCTGGCATGCTGGGACGCTGGAGACTTTCAGCTGTCTCAGCATCTGTGCACTTCTCTATTTCTGTGTCATCTTTGGCATGCAAATAATTCAGAGTGTCAAGTATTACATTGATAACATCAGCTACGATCACTTCAGCTGGGGTGCTGGAACGACTTTCCGCCATCTCTCCATTTTCACTTTCTTTTTTCTCTACAGGCGTCATGTCATTTTCATCCGTTTTGTCCTCAGTGATTCCTGCGTCTGTGCTCCATTTGGTGAGAGCACTGCTCACCTCCTCAACAACCAATGCCTTCTCAGAGATCTTTGATTCAGTACTCTCTGCTCTTGAATTAGACGGGCTAGGGGAACTAGCTGTGTCGCCCTTTGACATGCGCAGGCTGCTTAGCTTACCTGCACATTTTTCCAGACACGACACTGTGTGAGAGACCATGCGTCGAAGGTTTTTTGTAGTTGTAATTTTTCCACTGACATAAACAGCAGGATCTGACCGTAAATCCGGGTTGCTTAAGAGTAGAGTCACAGCTGAGTTGACCTTTTCTGAGATCTCCAATTCAATCAGTTTTGTCAGCCTCTTACTGGACTGACAGTTTTCATGGGGGATGTTAAGAGCGATGCCAATGCTGGTTGAAAGAGAGTCTCCCAGCGACGGAGCTATTTTTGCCACAGGTATGCTAATATCTGTTTGGGACAATTCGTCTGTCATTAACTCCTGAACTGTGGGAAGTACAGATTTCAGGATGCCGGTAGAAACTGTCTGAATGATTTCGGTTATCATATCAGCCAGTAATGCTTGGAGATCTGAGTCACAGACTCCAAATTCAATCATTCCCCACTGTACCTGGGAGAACTGATCAAAACACTTGGTTATAGGAGGTAAAATATGCTCGGGAGTGATGGGGATAGAGTTTTTAGTCTGAAATTCAGCCATTGTGGAAGTTTCTAAGTTTCTAGAGTGTGAAGATCGCGGTCTGTACGTCTCACTTACTTAACGCTAAGTAGTAGATTGTGAGTCCTGGCGGGGTATATATATGAGCTCAGTTGACCGTAACGTCACTGGCACATCAAAGCGTTCGCTACGTCACAGTCAGGCGATCAAAGCGTTCGCTTCTTCACCTCGCACGCATGCGCACTGTCTGTGTTTTGAACTTCCACGCACAGGCGGCCCGAGCCGCCCGACTCAAACCGCTAAAAATTTCTTACATACACAGCATGTTGGTGTAAAATACAGTATCTACAAGCGAAAGGACATTTAGCCTCGTTATTTACTCTCTTAAAATGCACAACACCCATATATAAAGTATACGGAGGGACACTGCAGCGAAACGGAGCTCTAATCTCCGAGTGTACAACCTCTGGACCCAGCCTGATCACCACCTGTTAATACGCTAACATGACTAACGCCAGCATCACTGCACGTAGCTCCGCTTATTTAAGCTCGTGTTAGCCTAAATACGTTCCAGGGGTACTAGCTAGCAGCCGTTTTTAATAAGTTAACGTGCTCTTGACAAACAAACCCTGTAGAAGCTCATTCAGCACTCAGTAAGGCCTACTAAGTAAGGCTGAATAAAACGAAGGCTGTGCAGTCACTGTGCTATGCCAAAGTTGGAACAAATGTCTGATATTGTCTGAATATTTCTTAATGAGGTATTGTTCACAAAGTTACCTGTGCAGTGCTCTGTACAGCTTACAACCTGTGAGAGAGATAATTTCAAGTATTAATATTTGTTCAATACTCAGGAGCTGCCCTCAGATTCAGACCTCAGCACCACTCAGTGACAGAAAACTCATCCTATTTCTTCACCTTTGTAGTAACTCCAAAATTGACTGATGAAAATAGTACATAGGTGGGTGGATGTAGCTGTTGATAATAATGTGGGCTCTATTATTAACTGAAAGAACAAATTACACTTCTCTGAACCCCTCTGCTGCTTTTCTTTAAATTTAAGGTTACATATTAGCAGGCTGTGGAGTGCTCTGTGAGTTTAATTAATTTCAGCTTCATTGACAATAACTGAAGCAGTGGAAGCAATAACAAATGCACTGGACTTGAGTCCCTCAAGGGTCAGTATTGTACCCCAGTCTATTTAACACACACACACACACACACACATATACATATATATATTAATGACATGTTCAAGGTGTCCAAATGATCAAACTTCATATTATTTGCTGATGATACTAATATATTGTTTTCTGTGAATATGTAAAAAAAAATCAGTTAAGACAGTCATCAATAGTAATAAATTATCACTAAATGTTAGTCAAACAAAAGCAATGATATTTGGTAACTATAAAGTGAATGATGGCACACAAATACAGGTAGAAAATGAAAAATTGAAATAGTAAAGGTGACTCAATTCTTAGGACTGATACTTAATATCAGTTGGAAACCTCATATCAGGCATGCACAAACAAAGTGTCCCAAAGCATCTCAATCATAAACAAAGTTAAACAGGTTCTAGATCATAATTGTGTCTGTATACTTAATTGTTCTCTAATTCTTCCTCATTTAAGTTATTGTATAGAGGTATGGTGAAATAATTAAAAATACACTAAATTCTCTTTTCAGAAATTACAGAAAAGGGCAGTTTGTAAATACACAAACATGGGTATCTTCATCATACAAATTCCTAATTTTTACAGTCAAAATGATTAAAACTTCATGACTTGGCTAATTACAATACAGCACAGATAATTCTTAGAGCTAGAAATAATCTATTGCCAGTCAAATTTCAAAATCTTTTCAACCAGAGAGATGCGGTGAGAACTACTAGGAAAAGTTTTTGTGTGTCTCTGTGTGGGGTTAAATTGTGGAGTGGATTAGCAGCTAAGGACGAGCAATGTCCAAATGTCCAGAAATTTAAATCACTTTTATTCAATAAACATATGGTTTTCATGCAGTTCAAGGATGGGGCCGGCGTTAAGCTACAAGAGGTGTTTTCAATATAGATATGTCCAATGTCATAAGTTATCATTATGTTATACAACATATTACATACACTCAGGAAGAAGCTACATGACTAAACTATAAATATGTGAAGTGGGTAGGAGTATGAAAGTTTATTTCTTCCCACTCCTTTTTGAGCACCTGTTGTACTAAACAGTATTTTCCTTCCTGTATATTTGCTCTGTTTTGTATATCTGTACCCATATGCTCGAAATAAATGATCAATCAATGGACCAGAAACCAGCGGCAAACAAATCTAAAGAGGAAACAGCAGAAAGATTCTGTTAAACTGAGGCCAAAGTTCACCTGGGCTCAACAAAACTAGACAATGGAATATTCAGATACTTTCCAGTTGTAGGATCAGAATTTGGCTTAAACAACATGAAATCCTGCCTTATATCAATGGTTTAGGCTGCTGGTGGTGGTGTAATAGTGGGAGTTTATACTAAGGAGGTCTCCTTAGTACAAACTGAGCAGCGGTCTTTGAGTGTTTGATTTGATTGATGCTTTGAGCAAGATAGCGTGCCTTGTCACAAAGCTCAAGGTTCTTGAACATGACAACACGTTCACTGCACTCAGACGACCTCTACAGTCACCAGATCCCAATCCAATAGAGCACCTTTGGAATGTGGTGGAACAGATTTACATCACAGATGTGCAGCAACCATGCGATGCTATTCTGTCAACAAGGAGCAAATCTCAGAAATTTTTCCAGCACCTTGTTGAATCCATGCTATGAAGAATAAAAGCAGTTCGAAAAGCAGTAAAGGGATCCAACCCTGTACTAGCAAGGTGTACCTAATAAAGTGGCTGACGATTGCATTTATATAGATAGGATATGTTAAAGCAGATACGGACAAGATGAAATAATTCCGAGCAGACACATACATGTATAAAGTGATTTATTTGGTGTCAGCTTTGAACGTATTAAACACTTTATACTCATCAAATCAAAACATGTCTTCCATTGCACAACAGAAGACAAATGCAAAATGTATGTACATAATATTATGTAAACACAATATTGTGGCATTCTATTAATTAACTTATCTTATTACACATCAAAAATAAAGCGTGCCTTTTCATTTCATTCCATTCAAAAACTAAAATGTTCATTAGGACACTTTTAATAACATGAAATAAGCTATTTTATCATTTTTAATAACATTGTCTTGCAAATGGAAGCTGTTGAGGCACATATACACAATTCGGTTTGAATAATTAGAGAAGAGCCCAACGTTCCTTAAATTAACTCTTGAATGCTCAGTACCTATGAATAAATTAGAAGCACTGCGTACAATAATTGAAATTTACAAGAAGCTGTTGATTGTGACTGATGCAGCTGCCCCGAGCAGGTGATGCTGGGCAGGAGATAAGGCCTTTTTTTCACTTCACTGCCAGCTAGATGCATAAATAAGTTGAGGTCACTGTTCTGTTAGCTCATAGTGGTTTGTATTGGTCCTCCTCTTGGCGCACTTGCATCCCTATTCATTGGAGAAAGTAATGACATCATAGTGGATGCCCTGTTGCTGCAGCTCTTCCAGTTGCTCAGGTGTAGCCTCAGTGTAGACTGTCTGGGTCTGTGTCATGGCCGCGTCTGCTACGGCTGCAGGAACAAAGATCAGAGTTCATACAACTTTATTTATACTGAAGCTAATATTAGAAATAAATGATATTTTGGCAAGTTTTAAACCCACTGATGATGTTCGTTTATCACTTTCAAAAACATCTGCATTTAAGGAATTACTTAAATTATAAAAACTGACCTGCCTACATCTAAAATGCTCTGGCTGTCCCGAAGAAACCTTAGTATATATTTGGGACAAAATTATAAGAAATTCATAAAATCCCAAAACTTGGAACTGAACATCAACTGAGCACTCTCATAAGAGCCAACCTGTGACAGCAGAGTGGGCAGCAGCCTCCAAATCTTCAGCATTCACGATTTGTTGATCAGAGCTGACAGGTAGGTACTGGATCTGACCGTCGTGACTTACAGCAATCTACAAATGGAACAGAATAGAGTTTATTTCAAACATGAAAATAACTGAGTTACAAGAACAAAAACTTTGTAAACACACACAAAAAAACCAAGATAAAGACATCAAGTTGTCATGAATATTTCTGCATCCCACACAATTATTATGCTTGAAAAGGAGTAGGATGAAGTTTACACTTATTTGTTCCCGCCCAATTTGCAAATCAATGTTCAGAGTTTGGCATATAATCAGATAATATACATGTTTAACTATACACATGTTTACACTCATATAAAATACACACAAAACAGTTTAAGCTCACAAACCAAAATGACTAAATAATCTCTTTTATATTTATTTTTAAATTTGAGTTATGTTTGGACATAATGATGTTTCATTTGTCTATAAAATTTGACTTAACTTTATAGAGAATTCCATGTATATGATTGTGTATGATTCAGTTGTACTAGTAATGAAGTTGCTCAATGTAACCAGTTAGATACCTTCCCATCACTTCAATTTAAAAATACAAAAGCTTCTAAATTTGGATGTACAGATGATTACACACTGATAACAAGATTATAAAAACTTTACTGAATTTCTCCAAACAGCTCCCACTCCATCCTACACAGACGTCCTTTCAGCATGTTTTAGATTTTAAATCTGTCTCACCTGTTGCTCCTGAACAATGGTTCTGTCATGTTCGTACTGGATTATCTGTCCGTCTGGCATCTGAGGGCCAGTCACAGAACCAGTTACAAATGAGACAGAGATTCTCACTATTAAATACTGCATATATATGCACTGTCTACGCAGTAAAACACTAACCTGTATGTGGTTGCCATCAGCTACTACTACATACTCTTGAGGAAGTAAGTGTTGAACTCCATCCTGTGAGATGATATACTGAACCTGAAAGTGGACATGGGACAAATAAGGTGAGATTGAATCTAACATTGATACTGATTTATACAATACCACAAAGAACCCTTAGGCACTTTCATGATTATAATGTTCTATCACACACAAGACTATAAACCACCTCCAAAGCCCCAAATGTATCCTGATGCATGGAGCCAGAATCAGACCTTCTTTTTTCACAAACATTATTTTTTTGCCTTTATTTTATAGGACAACAAAGCTTTTCAGACAGGTCAGTGGGGAAAGATAATGGAGGAAGACACAAGACCAAGGGCCCTGGGTCAAAATTAAACCCTGAACCTCAACCAAGTGAGATAAACTGACGCCCATGAGTCAAAAGCAAGGGCTGGCCATACCAACACGTTTTTTCTAGTTATTGCCTTTTTACTTGAATAAGTTTAAGCAAAAAATATACATTAAAATTCTTTAAAATAATGTTTCTTAAAAGTTTAATCCATACGCATTTTTCTTGCACAGCGGTAGAATGATTCAAGTGAAACTCACCTCAGTAACCTGGTTGTCTCCTGTCATCAGATGCTGGACCGTCTGACCGTCTATGGTGGTTATCTGCTGAATGTATGCACCTTCCTCCTGATTAATGCACATTTAAGGGTTCTTATTTATAAAATGTTTAGCAGTTACACGCGCAAAATCAATCCATTTTGGAGAATACATTACATGAACATAGGCTGTACAGTGTGAGAGCTGTTACCTGGTCTGACACTGCCTGTTCCTGAGCTACAATGATGTGCTCCTGTCCTAGAGCCTGCAGCCGCTCAGGAGTGATCACTGCCTGATGTCCCTGCAGGGCTGATGTACACACACATACACACACCAAAATACATTAACTTTGTGTGTATTTTTTATCTGTTTTACACTGAGGCCTCTGTTTATGGACTTTTGACCACTGACACTTTTACATTTACTGTTATTATTACTTTTAAGCACAAACTGTAAGTCTCGGCTTGTATGATCCTGTGTTTCTTACACTGTAGTGTGGCTAACGCCTCCTCATCGCTGTTAACTATTATGGTTTGCTGAGACGCAGTGGTTCGACTTTTGCGAGCAAGATTATCCTGATTGTGAAGACGCTCCATGTGAAACTTCAGATGGCCATTGCGGTTAAACCTGAGTTAAAAACAAAAAAACAAAAAACAAAAACACTCACATTAATAGCTGTTCTGTACCTCTAATGCCTAATGAATACAGATGTGTTAGATCCTCCCACCTTTGTCCACAAAGTTTACAAGAAAATGGTTTCTCATTGGTGTGCGTCATCATGTGTCTGCGTAGGTCTTTCTTGTTTTTGGAGGCAAAGCTGCAGTTTGGACACTTGTGAGGACGCAGGTAGGAGTGCTGTCCCATGTGGGTCTAAAACAAAACAGAACATTAATCACAATTAAAAGGAGCAAAAGTTAGAGGGAGAGAAATGTTTTTGGCTTAGAGTATAAATGTCAAACTAAGTGAACATGGGGGTGTACACCTCTCAATTATTGTTTTTTCCCCCATTTATATTAATATGAAGCGGTTCATCAATTTTAATTGTCATTACTGCCTCCAGTGGAAAAATCTAGCCAACTTTCCATTGATTAGCTACTTGTGAGACACATTAAATAGCAGGATGGTAGGACTGCAGTGGTCACACCCAGAGTCTGGTCTTTGGTCTGAGATGACTGTATTCAGAATATCCACTGCTCTTTGAAATCGTACAGAACCGACAGTAGAAAAAACAAACAAACAAGAAACCAAGTATTTAACTCACCTGAACCTTACCTACATTCACTTGTAGTGTGTGAAATTTAGCCAAGAATCACACACTATAAACTGTATAAATCGGGGGATTTGGGGAGACTCACCTTGACCTCAGGCCAAGAGGTGGAGGTGAAGTCACAGTCAGGACACTTGAAAGTATTGGCATCCACGTGCGCCCTCTTGTGGTTCTCCATGTCCGAGCGTCCGTGGAAAGACTCCATGCAGATTCGACAGGAAAACCTCTTCGTAGTGAGACTGGGAGAGCTCACTGCAGAGGGAGAAGCTGGAGCTTCGCTGCTCAGCTAACGGAGAACAGACAACATAGTCAAGGAGTGGAAGACAGAGATAGTATATCTGTTTATAGTATAAACTACAGTTGCTAGTTACCTCCACTTGTTGCAATACACCATCAGCCAGTGCTGATGTAAGATAATACTTGTCACTTTTCAAGCTCTCTGACCCAGAAACCTCTAAAGCTTGAGAAGGGCTAGACTCCACATTACTGAAAAGAAAGCAGTTTAATAAGATTAGAAACTGCTGAGACACCAAAATGTCCTTAATATGAAAGTAATCTCTTGCTTATGAAATGAAATATCTGAACATAAGCTACAAATCGGACTGTGTGTGCTACGTTACCTATATCCAGGACTACGGATTTCTTCAGCAGCCTGCTCCACCACACTGAAGTCCCCTCCCCCCTCATAGCCTTCAATGGCGATGTGGGTAAGCTCTCCTGTTTCAGAGGTGGCAGCCTCGTAGGCCTCTTGTAGCACCGTCTCGCCATTCTCAGAAACATGGAAGGTCAAGATCTTTTGGGCCTGACCGGACGCTGCTGTCACCGTGCTCCATGTTCCCTTCTCCAAAGCTTTTCCATCTGACTTCAGCACTGCTACCTGAGAAAAACAATCAAGATATATTTCACAGTTATTATTTTTTGGTTCGTTTATTTTATAAAATACGATGCTATCTTTCATATAACCGTTCTGAAATTTTGATGAGCCGACCTGTAAGGAGTTCCCAACCAGCTCCCGTGCATTGCTCATATTCAGCAGCAGGTCCAGGGCATTCTGAGCAGATAGGTCGCTGGATTCAGCTGAGGAAAAGCACATGGAGAAAAAGTTCAGAGCTTGTCATTCAGGTTACATATAACACCATAAATATTTAATATGTTTTCAGAGAAATCCTTACTGACCTTGTTCATAGATGATCGTGGTGTTTCCCAAAGCGTCCTGGGACACTGAGGCATTTTCCATGCCCTGCATGGCTTGCAGTGTTGCAGAATCCACAGTGACCTAATAAGATCATGTTAAAAAAACAGAAAGAAAAACAAAAAGAAAAAATAAAACAAAAACTATGGTTATTCTTTAAGAGTAAATAATATTTCTAAATTTTGCAAAGTGTTGAATTTTCATGCATATGGACATTTACAAATTTAAAATAAAAAAAAAGTCTCATTATTTTGTTCTTTTCATGTTTTTTTCCCCTTCTCATCCCCCATTGCCATAAAAGTAACAAAAGATAACAACAAATCAAATTTACAATAGTGTTCTGCAAGCTCTGTGTGTCTTCATGTTGCTGTTTCAGCTCTTCTATCTGCTGCAGGGTGAAGAAAGGTCTGCGCCGTGTCTTTACAGGCTCTTCAGGGTGAGCCAAAGACCATTCTTCAAATGCCTCAGCGTGGCGACACTGCACATGAAGGCGCAGGTTCTTCCTGTGCTTAGTCATGAAGTGACACATATCACAGGAGAAAGGCTTCTCGCCTGGAGAAATGTAAAAACACACAACATCAATAAGTGAATTCAATAGGTGAACTTAAACAAATGCTATTTAAATATAGCATTATTGTCTTTCTGCTGCACTGACCTGTGTGTTTGATGGCCAGATGGGAGACGAGAAACTCCTCTTTGGAAGTAGAGTATTTACAGTAGTCGCACTTAAAAGGCCTGTCGTTGGTGTGGGACAGCTGATGGTTGAGCAGCAGCTTCTTGTTGTCACAAGTGTAGTCACAAAATTCACATTTGAACCTGTCACATTAACACCAGAGGGGCATTAGTTATAATATCACACTAACACCTAAATTATTTATTCTACCAAAAACTATTAACTATTGTGATAGCCTTGTTTTTAAAAGAAGACTGACTGGTAGATGACAGAGTAAAAGAGGAGGAATAGAAGTCTGAGTACTGACTTGTTGTCCTCAAGACTCTGGATGTGGGTTAGGAGGTGCATTTTGAATGTGTAACGCTTCTTGAAGGATTTTCCACACTGCAAAGACAGAAAGGCATCTTAAACAAGAAAGTAAGCGAACTTCCTAGTGGAATAAGAAAGCAGGAGAGAATATTCATTAGTACTGGTGACACACCTCTAACATAGTGAGATTACCCTGTTTTTTGTTTGTTTGTGTTGCCATATTTCATTTAAAATGATAAGAATATGAAAAGAATAGTTCTTGAACTGCGTAATCCTCTTTCTGACCTTATCGCACATGTGTGGTTTCTCTGAGCTGTGGGTTTTTAAGTGCTGAGTAAGTCTCTTTTGCATGGGATACACCCTGTGACACACAGGGCAGGGGAACTCCGACGCCTTCGGCACCTGCAATAATCAGACTAAAAATCACAATGCTGACCTCTTACAGTAAGTAGCAACCAGCAACAACAGAAACTGAAATTTTGTCAGATTATTTTGTATAATTATTCTTAAATTACATGTATGCCAATAAGTATTGTAGATGCTATTCAAATATAAATTCTTACCGACTCCGTTTTCCTTTTCCTGCAAGAGGAAAGAAAAATAATCAGTTATATCATCAACATCTGGAAACTTTATGAACATGTTCATTTTCAGGAATAACTGAGTTTGACGACAGGCGCGATGTCCATACCGCTCTTTGTTGTGGACTGCCGAATGTCGAATAACATCTTTCTTGTACACGCTCGTGTAATCACATTCCTCACATTTGAATGGCTTGGTGCCCTCGTGGTTGAACATGTGCTCCTGTATAAAAAAAAAAAAAAAAATGTTTTAGGAAACTGTGGAAACATGCAAATAAACTGAGGTTAACCTGAGTGTGTTGTGATCTGTTTTATTGCAACTGACCTTGAGCGAGGACCAGCGCTTGCAGCGATAGTTGCACTGCAGGCACTTGAAGAGCTCGGGATCATTGCCTTCATGTGAGTCGATGTGGAAGCGCAAGTCTTCTAGAGTGAGGAAACGTGACCCACAGATGTAGCAGTTGTGGGGTCTCAGGAGTGGTTTGAGGGATTTATAGTGGCGACTGGGAGATAACAAAGAGAAAGAAGAAATTAGTGCATTCTAAAATATTTTAATGGAATTTATAATAAAATGTTAAAAAGACTTACTTCCGATTCATATACTTCTTATACTTCTTGCGAAGGAAGCGCCGGGATGGTCTGCCACGTTTTCTTGGGAAGTACTCCTCCTCCGTCCGTTGGTTGGATGAAGGATCTTTGTTCTCAGAGTCTGACTGGCTAATTGCTGCCTCAGGTGCATCTCCATCAGTCACCGTGGGTGCACTATTGTCTAGCCCTGAAGAACTTGCCTCTTCAGACTCATTAGCATCCAAACTAACCCTGGGCTTCTTAGCAATACTTTCTGCTTCTGCAACACAAGTGGAAAAAGGAGAATATGTTTGCCTAAAGTTTTGCATGTAAGCTCTCTAGGCTCGCAGTGACAGGCTGAAAACTCACCTTTGCTGCTGTAGCCTTCATCTACAACTGAGTACTTCCTTGGACGGCCAGCTTTACGTCGGGGACGCCCTTGGGAGGAAGAGGAGGAGGAAGTGGGAGTTGCTGATTTTTTCAGAATGGCAGGTGGTCTTCCTTTGGAATCTTCATCGGCTGGGTTGTAGTCGCTGTCCTCTGGAGACAGATTATTTTTAATCAGTGTGAGGGATAAGTGGAAATGACAGTGAGAGCTATGTGATAGAGTAAATGCTCATTAACAAGAAAAGTATTAATGTTATAATTATTCAAAGACAGAAATTTGCATATTCCATCAATGTCTTTTTCACTAACTTTCAGGATCATCAATAGCACCATCATCCACAATGTCATCCTCCTCTTCTTCTGCTGCCGCTGCTTGCTGGGACTCTGCGGCCTTCATCTTTGCTGCCTCCTCCCTCTCTGCCTTTTGACGGGCTAAGGTCTCACTTTTAGGAGGTCGTCCACGTTTACGCTTCTTTGGCATTTCCCCTAAAATTGTAAAAAAAAAAGAAAAAGAAAAAGAAAGAAAAGACATTTTATCTATATACTACCAAGCTTGGTGAGATAACAATGTCATGGCTATTATTGTGCTAGCTTACCTGCAGGTTTGAAGTGTTTGTCTCTCATGTGGTTGATGAGAGTATCTTTGGAGGCACTCTTGTATGGACACATTTTACACTTGAACTGCTGCACGATCACTACCTCCATCATTTCCTCTAACTCAGCCAGGTTTGGTGGTCGTTCTCCAGAGCCTTCTGCTACAGTTGATGTCTCCATGTCCCTGCCCAGCCCAGCTTCATCCTGAGAGCCTTGGGGCTCCTCTTTGCTGGGTGAGCAGTGCTGAGCCAGCTCAGGTTCTGCATTAGAGGTATAGGTCCCACTGCTGCTGATGAATGGGCCCGGCTGGCTCTCGCTGCCTTCCAGTGCCTCTGGAAGTCCACCTGAACCTGCCGTGTCTGCCAGAGGATGGTCTGAAGAGGAACTGTCGTCAGTATAGAGAGAAGCCTCTGGGCCATTGCTGCTCTCCATATAACAGGAGTGCTGGGGCTGCTGTTGAGAGTGCTGTGGCTGATCTGGATCCTGGTTCTGATCATCATCTTCATCATCGTCCTCCGCTTGGTAACGAGAACAACCTGGCTGCTCAGAATCTGCAGCTACAACACATTCCCCACCATACTCAGCCGCATACTGACGACTTGTCTGAGTCCGGTGGTCTGCACTACTGTCAATGTAACTGCGTGAATGATGCGGCCGCTCCCCCTCATCCACTGCACGCCCAGGATACCCAGCACTGCACTCCACCACATAGTGACTTCGGCTGGTAGGATTTGAGTCAGCTCCACTGCACCCCACATAACCAGGCAGATCCTGGTCACTGTTATTCCCACTGTAGTCAGGGAAGCCTGAACGGGAGCGTGTCTGGTCAGGTTCCTCACCTGAACACTCCACATAGGAAGATGAAGATTCCTCTGTCTGGTCTGGACCATCTGCACTGCAGTCCATGTACTGGGAGGGGTGGGAGTGCTGTGGCTGGTCAGGCTGACTGCTGCTGTCTTCTAAGTAACCTGAATGTCCAGGCTGATCATCGGGCTGGTCAGGCTCAACATTGCCTTGCAGGTCTCTCTGGTCAAGACAGGTGGATGTGGGACCTTCGGCAAGGGCTTCTATTGCTATACGATTGGACAGGGCAGAAGATGACATCTGAGCTACCATAGGAGCACCTGCACCAATAAACAAGGAAATGATTAAAAAATATTCCTGTTCCTTTGTTGTCATCAGCCTAAATAGATTTTAAGTATAACAATATAAATGTGTATTGCTATATAATATAAACACATTTCTAATGTAAAAATTATTTTGCTAGTGGATAAAGATAAAATTAAAGCTTTAAATTCATACATACATGCCATTTACAAGCACTGTAAACAAATATAAAAAATACAAGAGTCATTTATCAGAATTATTATTTTAAATTATTCTGGCCGATTGAAAGATAATAAGTTAGCAGGAACACCCCACTTACCGTCATCTGGACCTTGTAGTATTAGATACTGGGTTGTTTCTGCACCCCCATCTTCTGCACTGGTCACAGCTATACAACCTAAAAGAAAAAGATATAAACTCTCATGTCATAAAGTTTTCAATTTAAGACAAGTCCATAGTTCTCTTGTCAGGACATGATGGAAAACGAAGAGTCATTAAAAACATATACCGTTCATGATATCGGGGCCGATGGTGGATTCTATGATCTTGTCAATGGCAGACCCCAGATCTGATGAGGTAGAAGCAGTTGAGTCAGAAACCATCATAGCCCCTTCAGAGACAGCACTCGAGTGGACCAGCACTTGAGCTGACTCAGACACAAGCACCGACTGAGTCACCGTGGAGACACTGGACACACTGGTGGACTGGGCCACTGAAGAGGAGTCTGGAAGATGGACTGATGAAACTCTGACATCTGTGCTAGAGCTTGTTTCTGGGATGAACACCTTAAGAGTGAGGGAAAGAAAGGATGACATCTGGAAACTTATAGAATAAAAAGCTACATTCATCACTGTTGTTTTTTTGTTTGTTTTGTTTTGTTTAACTACACTGTATTTTTAACTTACCACAAGTCCCTCCGAGCTCTGTCCGACATGGCAGTCAGACTCTGGGGCCTGTGCATGAGAAGCAGCAGCATCACTGCTGTCTGCAGACATCGCCTCTGATGACTCCATTCCCATGCCACTTTCAGATGGCTCCTCCATCCCTGAGGGACCTGCATCACTGCTGCTCTCGACCTCATTCTCCTCCAAATCCATAACTATCCACAAGAATGAAACAAAAAAAATGAACCAAACCACTCCACCTATTTCTATTTTCCAAACAAAATAAATCTACACTACTATACTACTCTACTGTAAATCTAAGGTGTCATCTCTTAAACATACCTTGAATATGCATACAAGTGCTGTATATAAAGATATATGCAATTTGCACATAGTTTAAATAGGAAGGAAGATCAGTATTTGTTTTTAAAATTTAGACACTCTAAGCTATGTTATATGGAGTTAAACAGCAACGTATTTCATAACTTTAAAGCCAGTAAGACCTGCGGACATTAGGGGCTGAAAAAAATAAACTGTCTGACTTTATCAACTGTATTTAAGTAAGAGTGTATTTGCTGAATAAGGCTGTTAACTTCTGCCTAACTCCTGTCAACAAACAGAGCCAACTCTAAATGACCTCTGAAGGTTTTGTGGTCAATTCTCTCAGTTTCCAAGGTCAGATTGAACTCTCTATAGTTTGCATTTAGTTAGACCAAACTGAGCAGTGCACACTAATAGTTTACTTAGGTGTAGTTCCGATAGATTGCCAGTTTTCATAAACTTTATACTTCTTTACTGGTTAGAGTTAAATATGACTTCATTTGTTATAGCAGACTATGTTCAGATAATGTGTACTGTAGTAGCTTTCCGCCCCACAACCACTGCAGTGCTTGATATTGTTACACAGTTTAACTAAAAGGGATTACGTGCAAGTGAGTTTGTTTCTGAGCATTTACCCCAAAGCCTTTTGCTTCTGTTAACATCGTGTCTTTTGACTCGGGGACACTATTCTTAATTTTTAGTAAATCTCATGGGTATCTTGATTCAGGGGAAGAAACGCTCGTGATTTTCACAATATAATAATTTGTTGAAGACCCAGGAACAAAGTTTTTTATAAACTTGCTCACGACCAAAACAGCTAACTGGTTAGCTTCCACATAGCTAACCAGCGCTGCTGTTCACTTAACGTCGGGCTTTTGTGGGGCTAACAACCGACACTTACAATCATATAACTTGTGTTTGAGCAGCACAGTACAGAGTTATAACCTAAATGCTGCTGCTAAGTCGCCATATCGGGTGTTACGTCGTGCAAAATAGCATGCGTTAGCCTTTTTAAACGGGCCTAGCTGCCCTTCATCCTGCCTGCTCCGCGTCGCCATTTTATACCAACTAACCCACTTTTCCATTCAGGCATTCTGAAAGCTCTACTGGGGACCTCGAGGGCCTCCGCTGCGGCAGACCGCCCAAATTCTCTCCCTGAAGAAAATAAAAACAATTTCCATCATCGGCAGGAGAATCGCAGCTCTTTTTTCTTACCGTATATTTTCGAGTAGTAGGGTGTCCTTTGGTGTGGAGGCGCTAATTCGAACAGAAGTTACTAACCGATAATTGTTGCTTCATTCTAATCGGGCACCATGAGTATCTCCTCGCTTCCTGTCCGTGCAACCGGATCTTATTTATTGTTTTTATTGAAAACGGAGCTTTTTGTTTTAACCAGTCTTAATATTTTTTTTATTAACCTCAACATTTTATTTCTAATAATCACTTGATCGTTTTTGGTTGTTCTAAATATTCGTGAGATATTACTATGTTTTTACTCACTGAGTGGACTATTGTTTTTAAGAGGAAGACGTATTACGTAATTGGGTGCGGAGTAATATGCGTGCACACTAAACCTTTAAGTTTGAAAATGCAAACTAATTCATTTAAAGCGAAATGGTTAACCAACTTTAGTGTCAAAGATATCATTTGGAACACATTTCTAAAACATGTTTTAACATGTTTGATGGGTGGGGTTACATTTTTGCTTAAATGTGATTACAAAATCGAGAAGCTACCTGTGAAATGTTCTAGTTTTCATAAACAAGCTCTTCTATTGTGGAATCTTGTATGCAAGCATAATGTCTCTCCAACCAGTCATATGGAATAAATGACCAATACTGATTGGTGATGTCAGTGTCACTAAAAAGCAATATTCCTATAAAGTAATAAGGACAAACACTGACCCTCGATATTAATTATTCATTAAAAAATGTTTTGGAATGATGTACAGCAATATATTGGACAAAAACTGAGGAAATAATAATTACCTTTAAGAGAAAGAGATATTTTGTTTTGAAGATAAAGATGTGGGCAAAAACTTAACATACTGCATTCAATTTTTGCTGCTTCTAGGAAAATTTCATATTCATAAACCAGATATACTCCAAACCAAGTATTGACCACTTCTGTCAATACTTCTACTTCTGCAGCTTCTTCAGTGTTACTATTGGTCTTTTCAAATTCTCCCTGACCAGTTTTCATCTTTGAATCAATTTTTCGGGGGGACATTCAGTTCTTTGCAATGTCACTGTTGTCCCATATTTTCTCCGCCTTATTTTTGTGCCTATGTAGTAACTGATACTTTTCACCAGTGAGATCCCTTTGATACTTTGTAAGCTCTTTACAAAACACGACTTTGCTTACAACTAAGTAAATGCCAAGAAAATCCTCCCAGGGCAGCTGAACTTTAACTGGGGTTAATCAGAGTCTCTTAAATTTATTGGTCGGGGGGGTTACTCAAGACGACTGAATGCTGTGATTGAATCAAAAGGTGCTTCAACAAAGCATTACTTGAAGGGTGTCTACACTTATGCAATAAGCTTATTGTATCATTTAGGTTTTTTTTTTTCCTGTAACATATTTGTTTTGTTTTTTTAATTGAATTGTTTGGTTTATATGTCACATTAAAGGTAAGAAAGGTTTTGAAATTATTTATTGTGCTCTTATTTTTTCTGGCATTCTAACACAAATGTGTACACTTTTCACCGTGCATGTTTTAGCTGTCTTGAATTGTCTTCAAAGCATTTCAATGTGTTTTTAGTGAATGAATAATACTGCTCACAGGGTTAGATTGTTTTCACAGAAAGTTTATTGCATTGATAGGCAAGACTTTGACAGAAACATTTAGAGATACATCAACATATTAATATCAATTGATATCGGCCTCATTGACCTCCACTGGCCTATCACAAACAAGATGGCAAGCACTGATACTAGTCCATGATATCTGTTGTATTGCATCAATTTTGATGGTTAAACAGATTAATATTCAAAGATAAAGTAATGAACTGTTATTTTTAACAATGGCAGTTCTTTGTTTTCTTTGCACAAAGGGTGAATAAATAATAAACCAAAACAATCAAAACAAAAACATCGGCTATTGGCCAACTTCAAATTTTGATCATATCAGTATCAGTGAAGAAAATATTTGGTGCATCCCTACAAAATGTATTAAACCTCTTAAATAATTTATGTGTAGGAGACATACCTTGTCTTCCAGTGCAAGTAATTGGCTCTGAAGCCATTTTCAGAAAAACACATACAATAATCACACAAAACAAATGCGTTTGAGACAAAAATAATGTTAGATATTGCTATAAATACCAAAATAATCTAATACTGTTAATAGTCTGAGCCTGTCAGACATGGTAATTATTTTGCAGCTCCAGGGTCCGAGCCAGAGCGCTGTTAAGAATAATTAAGTTTCTGTTTTAGGCCACCATAACCATCAGTTCACAGACAATCAGACTGAGGTAAGGCAGTGCCAAACATTGCAATTTGCTCTAGTGTACTGGGACTTTGGCACATTTTTAGGCCGGCGCTACATGTTTTTTCTAACCAGTATGACTGAAAGACAATTATTCACATCCCAGAAAGCACGTAAATCAGCACAGCAGGTGCTACACAAAAACACTGTGTCACATTCTGCTAGACAGCAGCTGGGAGAAATGGGTACTACCACATTACAATTCCCAGCTCAGTATGTGTGTATTCAGTAGCGGGTGTCTGATGAGCACTTGAGCAGGTCATATTTGACATAGCCAACACGGTCCACCTGCCTGCGGGAATTCATACGCCAGTAGAAGCGATCCCGGCAGAAGTAAGTGTGACCTATAAGGAAAATAATGAAGTTAATAAAATTAAAGCAAACACCCTAAAGTGCTCTACTGCTGTTTTTTCTGATGTTTTGGGTTTTTTCCCCCTTAAACTTAAGAGACAATTTACATTTTGTAGTTTATTTACCTTGGTACTGGAATACATCATGAGCATCATTGGGGACACCACCAAAGACAACATCAGTAAACTTTGGATAGCCCTTGTCGATCGTCTGGGCCTTCACATCCAGCCTGTTTAGATCAAACAAAAGAAAGAGAGAAAATGTCAATAAAATGTCATTAAAATGGCAAAAAAGTAGCAGTTTTCTCTTAAATACAGGACTGTAAAGGCTGAGTCTTAACCTACCTCCAGAAGTTCTCCCCACTGAAGAGCAGCACTTTGCCTTTCCCCCTCTGCAGAGCTCCCTCCACTTTCTCAATGTTGTTGGGCAGGCCTAGTTTCTCAATGCTGCGGGGACCCAGAACATTCTGTCCTGTGTACACCCAGAATCTGGTCCCTGTAAACAATAAAATGATCATTATTAGACCGTCAGCACTGTTGGCTAATACGGGCTGTTAAACATTTCATGAGGGTTCATTACCTGAGAAGAAGTACAATTTCTTGGTCAGACTGTCCTCAAAGGCAGAGTCGATGACAGCTGGAAGAGCAGGCCACTTGTTAGAAATAGTAAAGGGCCCTTTGAGCTCTGCGTTGCTGCTCCCGGACGTCTTCCAGTAATGTCTATAAAATTGACATGCAAAAGTTAACATTTCATGTGCTTGGAAATCTTGTTTTTACTTGTTTGGAAAAGAAGTATGGGTTAAAGTAGGATGAGTAAGTTGCTCACCCATCCTTGAAGAAATGTAGTTCTCCTTGAATCACAGTGATGGTGTCAAATGTGTCCTGCTTGCAGGCATCTTTGGTTGGATCCACAGGTACTGCAGTAGTGGTGGTGGTGGGTTCAGTGGGATCAGTGGGCTCAGTGGGCTCAGCGGTAGGGGGGTTGGGGTTAGGTGGGGTGGGATCAGGGCCAGTTCTACCTCCTGAAAAAATATATAGTTTCATGAGAGAAATTACTGAGAAGTTAGGTACATTAACACTTTAATGCCGCATGCTAAGAGGAAACGCTTACCATAGAGAAACTGAATGCCGGCAATGTCATCGCTATGCAAGGAGAAGTCTTCAGCATAGCTGTACATGGGGTACATGAGAGCTTCTCTAATGTTGGAGTGATCCAGGCCAAGAGCATGTCCAAATTCGTGGGCAGCCACCAGGAACAGACTATAACCTGTAACAAATATATTAAATATTATTAGTGACTAATGCTTCATTTTAACCTCCTCTTTTTTTTCTGCCTTGTGTTTGTTGCTCACCCTGGTCAGGACAGAAGCCCCATTTCTGGTCATCATCATAGCTGTCAGTGGTGCTGCACCACAGCTTGCCATCTCCTCGTCCCTCGCTTGTGCATGAGTGATACTCCTTACCCAGGAACACAAAGGGGAAGTGGCAGGGATCTCCCTCAGAATTTCCACCAATTACAGCTATATCTGGATAAACAGAGACATAACAGCAGCAGTTAAACAAAAATAACAAGGCACTGTGGCAGCACTGCACTGCATTTATGTGTTGTGGTTTATGTGTTCCCTCACCACGACTGGGACAGAATCCATATTTCTTATCCTGGTCAAAGTTGCCTGTGGTGGCACACCAGCGGTAACCATCACTGCGGCCTTCTGTGGTACAGCTGTCATACTCCTCACCCAGAAAGATGAAAGGGAAAACACATGGAGCTCCACCAGCATTTCCATCAAAAGTGTATAGAACTGTCAGGATGAAAAGAGAATAGGAGTCAGCATGTCACAAAAGCAAATCCGCTTATCTGGGTGACCTGTGACATGTGATTTGCCTTGGAGAATACAGTGTCAAGCTTACGTTCGCTTGGGCAGAAGCCATATTTCTTGTCCTTGTCGTAGTCAGCTGTGGTGGAACACCATGGCAGATTGTCTGTGCGGCCCTCGGTGGTGCAGGTGGAGTAAGATTTGCCCCCAAAACTGAAGGGGAAGTGGCACGTGGCGCCATTTGCATTTCCAAAGCGAGTCTTCACAACTATATAGACAGAAGAGACCGGACATTTAATTACATCTAAAGTGAACACTAGGGGGAGACAAATGCTTTCTTTCTCTTCTTTCTCTTTCTGATTACCTGCTCCTTTCCCCAGGGTCCAGAACTCATCATCGTCGAAGTGGGCGTCTCCCTGAATACCCTCACCAGGGGGGTAGGCATGGGCGAGAAGGCCATCCTTACCATCAAATGGGTAGGGGTCTCCGTGGTCTGAATAGAAATGTGCACTTCACATTAGTGTTTGGTTTTCTATGTAACTATGTTGCATCAGCGCGCATAAAACAAATCAAACGACCATCGTAAAGCGCATTACCCTTTTTCCCAAACGATATCATGATGTCAGCCGTGCCGTCATAGAGACGGGTAAAAGTCAGAGGGGTCACATCACTCCACACCTTAAACGCTCTGGCAAAAGCATCGTCAATGATAGCGCTATCCATGTCTGGGGAATAGTTAAGGATCCTGTGGAGGAGATAAAATAACATACACAGTCAGAACTTCATTGCACAGTCCGCCCCTTACATAGTCAACTTAGTGACTTTTTTTTTTTTTTTTTGCTCACCTGTAAGTAACATCGTTGTGGTCCCACTTGAGGTCTCCTTCAAAGGTTTGATAGTTGGCCACATCAGGAACTCCGCAGCGAGGTTTTTTCATAGCATCCAGGGTTTCTTTATTCAGCACCCCAGTCTCCTCCAGCCCCAGCTGCCTCTGCATCCTCTTCAGAGCCTTGGCGGTGGACACCATAGACTGGAAGCCACTGCGTTCCACAGTATTCATGTAGCCGAAGTTCTTGAGGTAATTCTGGAAGGAGAACACGACAAATCAGCATTACTGTGTTACTGTTACAATCCTTCTGCAGAAATTAACTTAATCTGTATTTACAGTCTTTCTGCATAGCTTGGTTAAATATCCTACTTATGCAATTTTATTCTGTCTGAATAAAATAGCCCTCATACTTACTTCTGCCAGCTCCGAATCAGTCAAGTTTTTGGGAATGTCTCCTGGAAAGGTGACAAAGACGGACTTCAGGGGAAGGCTCCATCCGTTTTGTGTGCTTATGCCCAAAAGTAAACACACAAGTAAAGTACAGCATCTCATGGTGAGATCTACTGTAGGCTGGCGCAAAATGTAACAAAAATATTTAGTAAGAGTTCGCAGTCAGCAAGGACTCAGACCAAAAGAAACAAACTAAAAAAAGTTAAATGATTCTCCTCTGATGTTGGATTTTGCTGCAGCTTTGGCTCCCTTCTTCGTTTTGACTGGAGGCTCTTGCTGTGATGTGCTGCTGGGTTGGGGATCCTTGTATTTATACATCAAAAAAACTCTTAGTCACCTGACCTTATTCCCCTCCCACACAAAAACCTCATCCCTCCTACATACAGTACATCTTGGCAAACTGCATTAGTTGAATGAACATAGGGAATTTCCAAATATCTACTTTTAGCTTTACGTATAACAGCTAATGAGTGACTGACCTAATGTAGTTTTGGGGAGATTTGTCAGACTGGAAATGAGTGTTACAGACTGACTACCTGGCAATGGCTGATAAGACCAATTTTGGTAAACAGCAATGCTTGTTTTGTGTTTTGATTTTAAAAAAAAAGATAATAATGTATGATGCCAGATACCCACAAAAGTAATTAGGAAATGATGAAGTACTTCGAAAGTTTTATGTGTTTTCAGCCATTCAAAAATCACCATAAAAATTTGTAAAAACCATTCAGGAAATAACAAAAGAGATTAACACCATTAAAAAAAATAAACAAAAGGTTAAATTTGAACATTGAAGTTTTTTTTTTAATTTGTATTTTTAAAGCATAACACACTCATCGTGTTATCATGAGACTCAGCTAGACACTTCTGTTATTTATGCTCAAATTATTGATATAAAAAGATGTCTGGTTCCACTTTTTTCATAAATACAACTTGTTTCCTCTTTTTGTTAAGTTTTGAAACCAAAGGAAACATCAAACTAGGTCAAGCCAGACGCAGGATCGCATTTAAAACTTGGAAAGAAAATGTTGCTTTGTTACGGCAGTAACCTAATGATTTCTTGTATTTGCTGCATTAAGCATTAGTATGTATCATCATAAATGGTAATATTGAAATCAGCACACACTCACATTTGCATCCTTTGCAGTTTACATGCTTTTTTTGTTTTTCTTCTTTTGCGGTTCAGATTTTTGGGAACTACCTGCTTCATGCACAAGTGCTGGTGCAACATCTTCAATTGCTTTATTCCCAAAATGACTCAATTCATTAGCAATCACTAACATGTCCTATTTGGCAACAAGCACTGCGTCAAATGTTTTTGTATTTTTCCCATAAAGAGGACCTTGCTTTTCTAGTTCTCATGCATGCATTGATTTCATAACAATTTGAGACGTGAGTGAAAAACACCAAAACACAGATATGAATTAAGGAAAACTTGTTTTTTAATCTTTAATCTTTAGAGAGTGCCAACTATGTGTACTGCTGTGTGCATGCTGAACCATGAAATGTTGATATTTTGGGAGATGTGAATATCAAGGTGGGAGAGGATGTGTCTCAGCCAGCATGCCATGACTCACTTGTTCCCACATGAATGGTCAAGACTGCAGATATGGGGCTTTTTGTCAGTGAACACATCCTTTCTACTGTGCAAACATGTTTACTTAGTACCTTTGCAGATGCAGGAAAATAAACAACTCATTTTGCAGAGTCAAAATGAGTTGTGTAAAAAGCAGAGAGGGTATGTCTTGTCCAAGAACTTGAGAATAATGTTTTACTAAGTAAAGTGGGTGACTATAAGATCAGTTGGCTGTAAATAGAACTAGACTGAGTTTTAAACTTGGAAATGCGAAGAACTGCATGCACATCCTGTGACTTAAAGCTGTTGGGTTACCTTTTTTGGTAAAGGAAATGGTGTTCATACGGTATTACTGAAGAGGAGGGTTGAAATTTTGGACCTGTGGTTTATTGAGGAAGATGTATGGTTTCCTGGTGCGGTTGATGCTTCATATTCATTTTGACACATACATCCTTTGTCTGCCATTTGGTAATGTATTGTTGACGTACACCAGAAATGATGTAATCTTCTCATTAAGAACATATTTGTAATTCTTCATCTGCAATTCGCTTTGTTTTTTCCTTGAACAGCAGCAGTAATGGTCCACATCTTTCACATATCAGTAAAACTTCCAGGCCATTTACCTGTGCCATTAAAGTCACATGAAAAAGACAGTGCACACTTTTTGACTTCTAAGGTTAAGTATCACGAGAATCTTTAGAATGATTAAATACAACCTCATGAGAAAAATGTATTTAACAAAGATTAGGCCAAAATGCAGAAACAGTGTGTGGAAACTAAGTACTGATTTCATAGGAATTAAGAAATAGCAGCGAAAGAGGGAAGACATCAGCAAAAATCTTTGAGAAGAGTTTTATTTGATGATGATTTCCCATTAATGTCAGCAAGTCCATCGTGTGAAAAGTGGAAAGCATTTAAGTCTTCCATACATCCCACCAAAATCAACCCAAGGTCAGACAGTGCAACACTCAGAGAAACCCAGAAGCTACATCTCACACTCTACAGCCTTTAGTTAGCATGTTAAATGTTTAAGTTCATGACTAACAAAAAGTATTCTAGAGTCAAATATGAGACCATCACACTGGGTCATGCAACAGGACAATGGTCCCAATCACACCAGCTAATCTAAAACAGTGTGGCTGACAAAGAAAAGAATCAAGGTGTTGAAACGACCCACTCAAAGTCTAGATTTCAACCTGACTAGAATGGTGTGGCAAGACCTTAAGAGAGCGGCGTGTTACCAGATGCCCACAAATCTCAGCGAACTGAAGCAATGCTGGAAAGAAAAATAAGCCGAAATTCCCCCACGATGATGTGAGAGAATGATAAATCCTCTTACATCACTGAAGACAATCACTTCAAGCTGAAAAGTTGCTTTTGCTGCAAAGCTGGTTCTACAAGCTTTTGAGTCACAGGGTGCCGTTTCTGCATTTGTTTTGGTTATTGTTAAATAAATAATGATATGGCACAAGACAGTATGCCATTCATTATTGTTCATTTCAGTATTTAAATAATTTTAGTACCTGAACAGAACCAATTTTTATATTATGTCCTGATATGTAAAACCTTAGAACTGAAAGATGATGTACTCTGTTTTTAATGTGTATATTTTACATTGTTGTGTAAAGAGTTCATACCTGTAAATCTTTTAACAATGCTGTCTGGACCAGAATAGCAATAAGTAAATAAATAAATATTTTGCCACTTATATTGGCTCTTTTCTTGGACACATATCCTACCTTCCAAGTACATATATGAAAAATAGGCAGAACTCCAGTACAGTATTAAAACAGATATTTTAGGTTAGTCACAAAGGAGATGGAGGCTGGGTTTCAAAGTGGCTTCCAGGTGGCCAGCAACTGTAGGCACATTACATGGAACATTTGCAAGTTGAATGTGTAGAAATGTATCAGCTGAGCCATTAGCCATTAGCTTATATGTGCTGGCAGTTGATCTACCGCGACTGTGTCTGAGCTTGAAATCTTTGGCCTTCTTGAACTAACATTATGGTCAATTTGATTTAAGAAGAATGAAAAATGTCAGTGTTCCAAATTTTATGACATTTGTTGCCTTTACTGACTCCTACTAACAAACCCAACCCATGTTATTGCAAATTAACTGAAAAATGTACCCGTCTAAAATGTCTCATCTTGCCAGCTACATTGTAGCGACATTGCATGCCCTGATATTCTGCTATTTCTTTGGGTTCACTGATTTTGTTTATTGCAGAATAAATCAGTTCTATTCAGCCTCAAAGCAGCAGCTGACATAAATCCTTCTTTAATGTAATGCCCCTTTCCTCCCTTTTTTTCTTCATTTAACATGATCTAAAGGTTATTTCTGCTTATTTGTAGCTCCTGAGAGGATTCCTAGATCTCGTTTCAAAACATCTGCCTCTGATTTCACATGGCGTCAAAGGTTTAATGAACATGGCTCCATGCATTTTAACAAATGCCACATTTCATTTGGTTTCACCACTGTGCTCCCAAAAGGAGGGAGGTGGCCGCCTGCGTCAGCACTGAACTGGATAATATCAGAGTGGAGTTGCTAGACCCTCACAGCTAAAGTGGGTTGGATTTTTTTGATTAGGTTTACTGTGCAAAAGACTAACTTATGTAATACCAAAAAAGTCATCATTTGTGGCCTCTGTGTATTTTCCCTCTGGTTGCTAAAAAACACACACACAGGCAGATACTATAAAAACATCATTTCACAGCCAAGAAATGTTTTGAATGTTGGCAGTTTTATGGTCAGCAGCAGCTTGAGGAGAAAACAGTGTGAGTGTTTCACCAAAGTGTAATTCATACCCTCATTTTTTCAGCCAGCCTGGATTCAATGTTTGCAGTTTTGCAACTTTGCCCTTAATTGTTAACATGCCCTGTTTACTTTAAAACTGCCTTGTTAAAGCAAATTGTTTATGTCTTATGGTATGTTACTAGCAGGCAGTTCACTTCCTGTCTGCAACAGTTGATGTGGTTCCTTGGCTAGCTTCCTTTTTCTGCTGTGTTGTATTTTATGACGACTGGCTTGCTGACATTGTGGTGGGATTCAGAGATTGTGCAACACTCAGGAGCATTACTTGGTTTGATGTGGAGGAAATGTAACCCCGTCACCAAGTCCAGGTTCTTTACACAGCCTGTGCTGAGTCTGCTGAGTCTTGCAGCTGTTCTGGGAATGGTTTTGTTTTTACGCAAGTTTATTTTGGTTTTCCAAGACAGGCTCTGTATTTCTTTCTTTTATTCTTGATCGCTCCACGTTCTTCAGTTCATTACTACAGTAGCAGTGAAACTAAAACAGTTTTAACCCGTATGTCTAATGTCTTGTCTCTGAATATCTGTAGCACTTCATAATTTGTCCAGATACTATGCGTGCTTGTGGGTGAAACTGTCACACTAAGATCATTGTAGCACAACACACATAACAAATGACGCAACCAAAACAAAAACTGATGAAAACAAGTCAACGCCAGGGGCGGAAACCATGTTGTGCCCTCCAAGCCCTCAAGGGTCACTCATATAACAACTTGTCTATAATGAGTCATAAGTCAGCGTGAAACACTTGACAGAAATATTTCCATGAACAGACTTTACACAGCTGCCATAAAGTTGATTAGAGTCATATGAATACGAGTGTAGGAGCACAGAAGGCTGGAAGTTTGACTCATGTCTCCCTGGATCAGTAGACAGGAGTAATTATTCTACTTCGTCAATGACAATCAGAATGCAGGCCATTAGTCACGTTTGGGAATATTTCTTGTTTAGTGGCACAATATTTTTCCATATCATGCTTTACTGTAAAAATCTAATAAAATGTTGTAAAAATTAGGAGATGGGAAAATGGATACAATTAAAATATACTTATTGCTATCTTCAACATCAGGGATTTTATATGCTGAAAAAACAATAATAGTGATGCTGACAATCCAAACGGTAGCAATTCATCCATTATCATGTTTACTCAAAAACAAACAACACGAAACACTTAAGTTCTTCTTCTTCAACTACTCCTCCTTTAACTTCTCCAAACTGTATAGGGTAATGTATTGCAGACTATGGTTGAGTTAATCCTGAATCTTTCTTCAGACTTCTGATGATGACAGGAGATGATGACTACACTGAGTCCTGACATGGGGAAATAAGTTTTAAAACACGGTGCAGTGCAAACCTGATCAAAGCAGTTCAAATTTGCCATGTTCACGGTCCAATTATTGTGTTATTTCCCTGGCACAGAGTCCATGATGACTGCTACAGTCATAGCCTTCCTCTGCGTCTCAGGTACTCTACAGGATTGGGACACACTGGCACTGATTAATGAAACAGGATGTGGCAGAGAAATCTCAGACCAACACGAGTACATGTAAACTGATGCTTGGTAATTACTTGCAGAAACAGCTCAAGTCTTTGAGAACATGTAGCTTTGTTCAAATGTCATGAAAGAAGTCACGAAGAGCGATGTATACTTTTACTTCATGTTTTTTTTTTTTAGATTAAAACATGAAACGGGGAGTCAGAAAAGGAGAAAAGGGCCACAGCAGGAAATGAACTGGGTATGCTGTGGTAGACATTCACGCCTTAACCCCTAGGCCACCATACGACCCCAGGGAGATATCATTTTAAATAATGCTGCAGGCAATTTGTATGAAGTACTGTCATTATATAATATCACTAAAAAGCAACAAAGGGGTTTGGCGGAGAGCCACTTGTGGAGGCAGACAGTGTCTGCTGCCACCGCAGAACAAGTTAAGGCAGGCGGAGTAATGTTGACTTTAAGGACAGCCATCTTTCACCACTACAACCATTAAAAGCTAATTACTCCCAGTCATAAGCAGTGGCCTTTTATGGGCGGGTGCCAACCAAAGCACAGCCACAAGGAGTGACACCATGGGCTATGGTGGGAGCTCTGATTGCCCTAAATATTATTTTGGATTGTTTAACTGCATATGGAGCAACGCCTTCGTAACTCTTATAAAGAGTTGTTTTTTTCAAATCTGCCACAAGCAACAGGAAAGGAAAAACAGTTAACCATTACTCTCCCGAAATGCAAAGCTGAGCACGGTAAAGTCTATTCAGCAGGTTTTTAAAAACCACAATTTCAGAAAAATGGGAAAAGAGTCGGGAATTTCCCTGTCCTCATTAAAAAAAAAAGTCCTGAGAAAAAAGCAGCTGATAGCAGGTGGGAAGTGAGTCAGACAGCACTTCAACTGCCTCTGCACATTTTACTTTAGACTTGTCGAGGCAGGCAATTATCCCTCCCTCTGATGTGTGTTTGCTGGTGTTTGCGCTTACTGTTACCATACGTGGGGCTGCAGGGGTTTGAACTCACACAGAATAAGATAAATGCAGCAGTTTCCTTCGGGGCAAAAACCTCGATTTGCACACAATATGTGTCATTTTCCAGCACTGCAGTAAACAACTCGAACCCTGGGTGGTTGTGGTTATACATATGCTCATGACTCTTCCTGTGTCACTGAAGTGGACAGTACTGCATTCAGCGTAACATTTTACCATCACGAACTTGTTTAAAGTTGCCTGAGAAGTGGAGCAATAAAAAACACATTGTCTCTTCACAATGGGGACAGAATTTTAGGTCTAGTGACGGTATGTGGGTGAGCTTCTGTGGATGTGGGAAGATTTTCTGGAACATACTGTAGGATCAAGGTCAGATAGTCAAGAACTTCAAACAGCTGTTTCATGCTCAGAAACCAAAGGACAACAAAATTCTTGTTTGTGATCAAAAAGAGAGATGATATCCTGCCTTAAAATTGTGCAAAATCTTGATTTAGTTTTTTTTTCTTACCTTGCTGAATTGTACAAAGAACATTGCCAAGTTAAACAACACATGTTCTTTCATAGCTAAGAACTCTGCATCATATAAGCAGCAAAGTTTACCATGCTATTATGTGTAGCAGTGCTGTGTTTTCTTTTCCCTGTGCCCCCCCCCCCACACTTTTTTTTTATAATTAGTCCCTGTAACGGAGCCAAGCAGGTCTTTGGAGCTGTCATCAAAAATATTTTAGATAAAAAACACTGATCTGTCCTTCAGAACCTGCAGGAGATGCTTAATTAGGAAGCCGGAAGTCAGCCAAATCAGTAGCGGCTTCTCCTGGCACCACCACGTTTTAATAAACTTAATACTAAATGCATCTTCACCAGTAGGTGGCACTCTGGCATAAGGACAGTCAGTGAGGACAAAGGACAGCACTCTGGTATGGGGAATTAGTGTCAGAAAGAAAATGCACCACTAAGCTTTAACAGCCATACTGTCTATTGATCTCTTATTTACCCAAAGAAGTGAATTGCGGAGCTAACAAAGCAGACAATCATCATTTCCTCAATCTGCTCCATAAAAATATCATTTTAAATCAATCCAGTGGATGATTTAGTGTATTTTCTCTTTAGTCTGGGTTCATACAGCAGGCAATGCCCTCCCTACATTTTACAGCCTGCTTCAAGGCTGTGTTGTCAACATCCTGGTGCAGAGATGAGCTTTTTCTTCTTTCGTCAAAAAAAAAAAAAAACAACAAAAGGAGATAAAATATTGATACTGTTCTAATTTTGTAGGCCTTTTTTGGTGAATAATTGATTGTTACTGGAATGTAGCTTGTTTAACTGCATCGATTTCCTTCCACCGATTTATTGAAGCAGTTTCATTAATGCTCTGAGATTGCGCTGGTTTTCTGTTAAAACACCTTTATGTTTATTTTGCAGTGACACAGGATGTCACTTAATCACCGTGCTGTAATTGCTCTCCGACATACTGCCAGTAATATGCTGCATATCATTACATTTTAATAGGCAATGTTCGGTTGATACTGAATGCAAATTTTCCATCTGCTGCAAATTTTCATCCACACATTTTTTTGGGGGGGTGTTTTTTTTTTTTTTTTTCATCTGCTCATTTATGTTCATTGATGTGAATGCAGCCTCTCATTAGCTGCAGTGCCAACCAGGAATTGATGCTCCCAAACTGCTGCATCACAACGCAGAGGAGTCTGACACAGATGTTCTTGCAGCGGAGGCGGTATTGGTGGCCTTGTTTTTATGACTGATTGCTTCTCTGTGAAGTCGCACATGCATAACAAAGTCAACAATAGACACGAGCATCATTCTGTGCTTTACTGTATAACACACGGTAGAGTGCTGGCATGACTTTACAGAACTGTTTGTCTTTGTTGGTGTTATCCTCATTTCATTTTTCAGAGGTCTGTTTCAGCTGCTCCCTGAGACAGATGTTGCTATCATGTATAAGTGTTTTGGTGAAGTGATGTGTTTCTTGTTGTGCAGCAGCACTGGGGGCAAAAGACACTTGCTTATTTATGATGCCTGATGAGATCCCAGGTAGATCAAACCTCTCCTCCATTTTTAATGAAAATGTTTCTTACAGGAGCGAATATGCAATCACTTCATCCTCTTTTGCTGGAGTTTAAGGGATAAGTGGAATAGCCATGTTGGTTAGAGGTTCAGCTCAATTTATTGACTGAAAACATGCGATAAAAATACAAAATAAAAGACAAAACCAGAGTTTGTGCACTTCTAAGCAGCTTGAGAGTCAATATTTGGAATCACCACCTTATTCTTCTACACAGCCTGAACTCTCTTAGACAAGCTCTTTCAATTCAATTCAATTTTATTTATATAGTGTCAAATCAAACAGTTGCTTCAAGGCACTTTTTAAGGCAAAGACCTTACAATAGTATATAATGTAACGTATCTTTGAGGAATAGTTTTCCAGGCTTCCTTAAGGATATTCAAACTCACTTTTGGATGTTAGCTTCCTTTAGGTGATCACACACTGCTTTAATAATGTTGAGGTCTGGGGAGGCCAATCCACGACTGATAGTGAAACACTGTCTTTTCTGTCCAAGTATTCTTTTACTGTATGACAGTGTGGCTTTAGTACTTTTCTGCGTTCACAATTCAATCAGTTTTGACAAGATCAACAACCACATTGGCAGAAATGCTGCTCCAAACTGTGACAGTGTCATGTGAAGCGATGTGGCAGGCAAGTTTCGAACAGACGTTGAACAGAAACCAAACCTTTATTCTGGCTGAACTAAACTAGTCAACTGTGATCCAGACAAAATACAAAGGAGGGGATACACTTATTGGAGGAAACAGCAACAAGAAGCAGGGAAAAACACAGCAAAGTAGAATGAGGGACAGCGCCACAAAGAACAGAATCAAACCGAGACCTCATACACACATGAGGTAACGGCAAAGCAAAGACGCCTGGGGAACAGAGCTGAACAGAATCCAACTGCTGAACCAAGGGAAGCAAAATGCACACAGGATGAAAGACTACCAAAATAAGACAGAACACAAAATAAAATAACAGAACACGGGAACAGAAATGCAGATTTGACACAAAGACAGAAAGGGAAACACACAGAAACATGATAGACTTCATACAGTGATGCTAGGAAGCAAACACAGAGACAAGACCAGGACAGACTGAACACAAAAAGGTAACATAAACCAAGGAACAGAACAAAACTCAGAGGTGCTGGGAAGCTATACTCAAAGGATGAAACGATATAGAACTAGAGCCTAAATGACTTCATAAACCCAAAAATGAACCCAAAAAACTCAAAACACTGGGTCATTGAACCAGGAACCATCAGAGACAGAGGCTCCACCATGTTTTACAGATGGTTCAACCCAGACAATTACCAACAGGGAGAAATAATATATTTACAGCCAAGAAGTTGGTAGTGAGCAAAAAAACCCTATAGAGTATATTCAAGGGTCCTTAATCATCAGAAACTTTTAAGCTAGGCAACTAATGTGTAATGATGGCTGTTTAAACACTTTCCCAAGATTAAAATAAAATATTTCCCTTTGCTGTTACTGCAGCTTACTGCAACTTCTGCATGTGTGCCCTTTTCATGCTATTGTCTATTACATGTCTATTACACATTTTGTCTGTTACACATTTTGCCGTGATATTGGGTTGGATAGTTGTAGACACTCACTGTTCTATCTTTCTCTGAACTCGTCCAAGCATACTGATGGTCATTTGAACCTAAATCAAACTTGGATTAATCCCTCCCTAAGACCAGTTTCCACTGACTTTAAGGATATGACTTTCAGATAATGTTCTTCTGCTGTAGAACATACTGTACAGCATTACCATTTTTTTATGCTTGAGCGATTCATAGTAGGTAAGTGTTAAGTGATTTAGCAAATAAAAAAACAAACAAATTTCCCTGAAATTGTCAGACTGGGCTGTAAATGAGTGAATTCACAGCCAGTATCCAAACAAATACTGGGAGAGACCTTGAGAAAACCTGGAGAATTATTGCTCAAGAGCAAATAGTTCTCCAGGCTTTCTGTTTGCAAAAGAGTGTTTTTAAGAAGGTCTGCCTCCTAGGGCCAGTGGTGACTCAGAGCTGGCCATCTACAAATCTGAAGGCTGGTAGATCACTTCCTGGCTTCTCCAGTCCACGTGTATTCTTGGGAAAGATGCTGAACCCCCACTTGCTCTTGATGCATTCATTAATGTGTATGTGTATGTGTGTGTGTGTGTGTGTGTGTGTGTGTGTGTGTGTGTGTGTGTTTGCATGTGAATGTTAGATTAAAAAAACTGCTTAGGCATAGATGTAAACACTGCATGATTGTGTGTGTGATTGAGTGAATGAGAATTGTGGAAAAAAGCCCTTGAGTGGTGGCTCAAGATTTTTGCACAGTACTGTGCGTGTATGTATGTTTCACCAGAAGAGCCAAAGCACACTTGTTATTATGGTACTCTGTACTCTATTAATTTGAGTACTCTGTACTCCATTAATTCATGTATTTTTAAATACATCATTACTGTAATGAACAGAACTGTCTTTGGAAATGTGAACCAATCAATATAAAACTGTGAAAATGTATTGTGTGTAAACTTGTGGTTTCATAAAGTGGTTCAACTCTTGTCCAAGCCATTGACTCCTTGCAGAAAGCCTTTTTTGCTGTCCAGCACTGATTACTTCAGCTTAAACTTGTTCTCAACGCAGACAAAACATGTTGTTTTCTAAATCAAGGAATTGGGCCCAAACAATCCCATCAGTAACCACTCTTGAAGGTAATAAAATAGAGTTGGTTCACACCTATAAATATCTGGGAATCATAATTGATGACTCGCTTACCTTCAAACCACATGTAGAGAATCTTGTGAAAAATCTGAAGGTAAAACTGAGATTTTATTTTCAAAATAAGTTGTGTTTCTCTTTTAATACAAAGAAGTGGCTTGTTGCTGCAACATTCTTGCCTGTGCTGGATTATGGTGATATTCTATATATGGATGCTTCTGCTCAATGTCTTTGAATGGCTGATACTGTGTATCATGCTTCTCTGAGGTTCATCACTAACCATAAATTTCAGACTCACCACTGTGAGTTATACTCTCAGGTAGGATGGCCTGCTTTGGTAAGTCGGAGGAACTCCCATTTACACAGTTTTATATATAAGGCGATACTTGGGTGCTGCCTTCTTATATATGTTCCCTGCTTGCAGTGAAACATGCTGGTTGGTATTCTCTTCGTCCGCATGGTTACTTGTTGCTTTCTGTTCCATTTGCCCGAACTGAATTTGGTAAAAGAGCTTTTGTCCATTTAGCACCCTTGGCTTGGAACAAACTGCAGAACGAATGGAAAATGGCTGAATTCATTTCATTAAGTGCTTTTAAATCTAAACTACGAATCCTTGAGGCCAAGTCCATAACATGCAACTGTTTCAATTAGATTGATTGTCATTTTAACTATTTTTTTAACTTTATTGAATTTTACTGAATTTTATTTTTATTTTTTCATTTATTTTTGCATGTGTGTTGTTGCTGCCTGTGCTTAATTGAGTAGTTCCTGTAAATGTGAGACACTTGCTGCTGCCTATCTTGGCCAGGTCTCCCTTGAAAAAGAGGTTTTTAATCTCAATGGGATCTTCTTGGTTAAATAAAGGTTAATAATAATAAAAAAAGTCAATGATAGCTTTGCTCTAAGTATCAGTTTTTCTTATGAATGATGAACCGTGTGAATACATATCTCTCTCTTCTTTCTCAGGCCTTGTGGTTAACACTAACATTAGCCCAAGGACGGTATGTCACTGCAGGGAAAGGTCACTGCTCTAATAGAAATACACAGCTCCAGTATTGCCTTCCTCCTCCAGTCTCTGGCATTCTTATCTGAAGTCTCCTTTCACTTAATATTTAATCTTTTCATTGAAGCAAATATGATAAGAACAGGGCCACAGAGCAAGCTATTATGAATCATTATATTGAACAGTTTATTGGCTTTCTGTTTAACATCATGTCATATAAAATTGCACACACAGCATCCACTGTAGCGATTATACACATGTCATATCAGAAAGAAGCGAGTGGAGTTACTCTTTTGACAGCTTTCAAGGATAAACCCTTGCAGACACAGCACAGTGTGAGTAGTCCTTATTTGTGCTGCCTGGTCTTTTTCAGAACTTCAAAAGTCTTTTAATATCAAAGAAACTCATAGACTGAGAAGAAAGAAGAGAGAAGAAATGCTGTGTGAACAGTGACAGCTGTCAACTGTTATCTTAAAGCCACCCACTGCATTATTCTACAAAATTAATGAGAACTGTGACAGCGCTGATAAGCCGCAGCAAGGTACCCGTAAGAAGCTGAGATATCCACCAATTCGAGCACTGATTGTTGTGGAAAAAATTACAAGAGGATGACAAATGATCCAGAGGACTGAACAGACAGAACTTGTTTATGATCTTTTAATAGTACAACTGCATCCTTAGTTAACACGACTTTATATAAGGAAGAAACATAGGTGTAAGACCTATTAGTCCAGGTCTTTTAAAAATGCATTTACTGATGCTTTCGGCCACTTGAGAGTAGCAGAAATAAAATGTAAACACAAAACTGAAAACAGATGCTTATTAACACATCCAAAGATCAATTTGACCATATAATTGAACACCTGGTGCAATATTCCCTGTCCTTAGCTCTGGTATGGTCTTCAGTGACTCCTGAGGAATTATTTTAAGACTATTAGCCCTGAAATAATGGTGTGTTTTTGAAAGACATGAGACTGAACCTAACCAGGAAGGTTGGCTTCCGGAAAATTGAAACAAAAAGCAAAAGACTCAGAAATGACCTGTCAGTGTACCATTTTCACATACCGCTCAGCAGATACAGTTCTGTGTTTGACCCACTGCTGTACTGCGATTTGTGTAACTGATTAAATGAGTGGTCTGGGATTCAGCATATGATTTATTTTTCAATTACATCGTGGGGACAATCACTCTGTGAAACAACCCTTTATTTGAGTAAAAGAACTACATTTATGTAAGAAAACAGAGTTGACCAAAGTTTACAACCAAAATGTCTTTGACATCATACACATCCAGTCTCAGCCAAAGCACATTGAGAATGATCGAATCAAATGTTGATAAATTTTTATCTCTGGCTTAAAGTCACTGCTGGTTGTTTCTGTATTACTGTATAACTAAAAAACTGAGCAAAAATACATAAGCAATGTATGGAAAACTAAGTACACCCAGCTTATTAAATCACCTAGAGGAGTAAGTTCAAGTGCTACATCTTCTGTTTGAATTCATCAGTCTCATACATCATTGTGGAGGAATTTTGAACCGCTTCTCTTTAGTGTTTTCCTTTATTTCGTTGACGGTTGTGAGCATTTCTTGCTACACAGTTCTCTTAAGGCGTGACTGCAGCATTTCAATCAGACTGAGGTCTGACATCTTTCTTTTTCAGCCATTCTGATGTAGATCTTCTGGTTTGCTTGCAACTCTTGTTCTGTATAATGGCCCAATTTTCAGACTAACTTTAGCTTTCAGCCTCACATTTGGCTTTAGAATACTTTGACTTACAGAAAAGTGTTTGGTTTATTTATTTCAAGGTGCCCGGGTCCTGTGGCTACAAAACATGCTGTTATGCACAGCTAATATGCTGTCTTCAGTTTTCACCAAACATGGTGCTGTGTCCTGTACACTGTTACAGAGCTTTAACATCTTACATGCCTGCAGATTCTGAGGTGAAGCTCTTGTTTTTTTGTTTGTTTCTTTTTTTTTTTAAATTTATTTATTTATTGTTGATGGGCATCAACAATTGCTTCTCTAAGATTATTGCCGGTGTCTTTCCTCCTTGGCACTGTATCACACCTGAATGCTCCAGATCTGCACACTGCCAAAACTTCTGCTTTTATAGAGGTGCTCACACATGGTGATGATCACCTCCTCAAGTGCATTTTATTAGCAGCACTTACTGCTTCCAGTGTAATTTAGAAGCTAAGGAGCAGCTAAGGGTGTGCTTAATTATATTTCATTTTTCAGGCACTGCTTCTGCATTTTTGCTTTATTTTTCTTAAATAAATAAGGAGAGGTTGCAATATGTTTGGGTTGTTATTCACCTCAGGTTGTATTTTCTTAGGACTAGATGATGATTTATTATGTCCTGTTATGTAAAACCCTATAAATGTACTTTCTTTTTTTTACCATGACTGAATTGTGATGTTTTTACTGATGTGCACTGCACTGATGTTCTATGACTGATGATGGCATTCTTTGTGATTATTTCCTCTTTAATTTATAAAAAAAACATAACCAGATTCAATTTAAGTTTTAAAAAAATCATATTTACTGCTGAAAATGCTTTTTACTTTATAACCATATATCATAGAGCACATAGGCACTGTGCTCAGTAGTAACATTCAGACTAGGAATTATACATTTTATTAAAAAATATAAAATCATAAGACAAATATGTATATTTCACTATTCAGTGCTAATCAGAGCTGTAAACCCAGGCTTTAAATTGCATTAACTAAAAAAAAGACACATCTTTAAACATTTATTCATCCACTTTTCTCTTAAACGTATGTATTTACAGCCCACCGAGCCTCTACTTTGTAGGCATTTCACATGGGTGGAGTGCTTTACTGTTTCTGTTGACCTTGTCTTTTCAGTCAATCGAACATCAAGCTTCACTGTCTGCTCCTGCCTGTCAGATGTTTAAGACAGTGATAGAAATGCCTTAACCTTACAGAAGAGATTGTCACCAGTTTAGGAGAATGTCAGTGTCTTATCCCAAGCTCTGAGTCTTTTCCAGAGACAAAAGAAAGTTACTTTACATTCTCACACAGTCTTAAAGTCAGTGGCATTTACAATACTTACATTACTAAGCTACTCATGACCCAGTTTGGGCTAATGCGAAAAAAGTTCATCTTACAGAGTAGTACATACTCACCATCTTCAGGTTGTCATTTCTGGGTCAGTTAAAAGTGGAGCCCACACCAGTTCAGATAATGAATAAGGCCATGGCTGCTACTGTCTCTGGTGTTGAGATGTGATAATGTTGTTATTAATGTAAAAAGGGAAATCCCACTCTTACTATCAGATAAAAGACGCTGGTAGTAAGAGATCCACTCAAGGAGGAGGTTTAAGTGCATCTTGGGTTTTTCCCAGGTGACTTGCTGTCTTCCTTCTTCGACTCTCTTGCACGTAACACCTAAAAGGTTAAAACCTCTTGATGCATCCATCTGCTTGTTTTTTTTTTTATCCCTATTCATCGCTCCTTCTGCTATAGATTGATACTGCTGAATGACCGGGGGGGGGGCTCCTGCATAAAGGAGTTAAGGGGTTACAAAAAAGCTTTCTATCATAACACACTACACATTGTTGCCCAGTGAAGACCCTGAAGGAGATATGCTCATTCACAGCTGTGCTACTTTCAGTCCCATATTTACATTATTACATTCATAAATTTTTAGCCACTGTCACTTTAAACTTACACACAGTTATAGAGTAGTAAGAGTTGCCGCCTCCGTTGAATATATAAACGTTTAAGAAAGTTGCAATATCTGATTATCTCATACTGACCAACCACAATAACTTATATTGCACATCTTGTAATGTTTCCACCAACTGTTTCATCTAATTGAATAAAACAGTTAAAGCTCAGTGTTCTCAGTTTGTTACTAAGATAAACCAACAGTCACTGTAAGAAAAAGACTTCCATTATTTCAAGTTTATATGCAATCTCTTTTTTTGCTCTTTCTGACCAAACTTTCAGCATATACACTCGTCCTGAGTGAAGACAATTGCTCATCCAGTGATTTAACTGGCTCCCTTCCGCTAAGCATTGTAGCCCTGCGTAACAATGCATGTTACACGTTAGACGAGGAGAGAGCTATGCTTTGCCCACTGATCATTACTTCTCCAGGCGTCAGCTCTATCCTTTGCTTAGGCTGCATTCTGCCCCAGTAAGGATGGCTGTCCTTTATGTTTTTGAGGTGATTCGGCCTTCTGGTTTTGCTGCGGCTCAGACAGAGGCTGAGGTTTAGGGATTTCTGTCTGAGGAGAAAGAGGCGGTGTTGCCTGCTGTAGGTCTAACGTTGGCATCTCTTTCCTGTCACTGGCCTGGGTCTCCAGAGCCGATGTGTCCTTGCAGCAGAAGTACTGCTGCCAGATTTTCCGGAAGGCTGAGCGGAACTTCTTAATGCGGAAAGCGTAGACAATTGGGTTGACCGCAGAGTTGCCGTGGGTGAGCAGGATGGCAATGTAGAGGACGACTTTGGGCTTGTTACGCTCAGGACAAAAGAGTGTGATGCAGTTGATGATGTGGAGGGGGAGCCAACTCACAGCAAAGAGAAAGAGGACAAGAGCAAGGGATTTAGCAAGATTCAGCTCTTTGTCATAGTACCTGTTGGGGTCTGCGTGACTGGTGTTCAGCTTCTTATTGTTAAGCTGCTTGTGGATCATGTAGAAGATTTCTGCATAGATGAACAGCATGAGCAGCAGAGGTGGGAGCACCCAGCCAAAAAAGTTAAAATAGACCATGTAGTCCATGCTGATGACATTTTCAAACTTGCACGTGGTAATGAGGTCGGAGCTGATGGAGCCGTTCTCCTGGCAGCGCTTCAGGTTGTTCCAGCCTAACATGGGTGTGAGTCCCACAATAAACGCTACCGTCCAACATATCACGACTGCCAGTGCCGCTCGCCGAGGGGTCACCACCCGCTTATACCTACAGGAGTAAACAGCAGAGCGTCATGTCAGCACTTTCCCACATAGTATTGTTAGGGCATGCATGCTTTCATTCTTTGTACTTCATTTTTCATACTGTCAGTGTCCTTGGGCTGACAGAAGATGTGACTCACATCTTCACAACCACAACCCCCAATACACTTTGTAAAAAGGTCCTTGCAGCACATATTACCTTTTAAAATATGTTTCTGAAATTCTTATCTTTGATACTTGGCCTTTGCAAGACTGTTACTTTTTAATGAATTTCTTAAAACCAGAAATTGCTTTTAAAAAAAAGAAAAGAAAGAAAGAAAGAAAGCTGTTATCACATGCTGGATATTAAAGGTGTTGCAGGCTAGGCTTTCTCATTACTTTTAAGATTCTTTATGAAGAAGTAGCAAGAGGCAGACGAAGGTTTAAAAAGAGACAGAGGCTTAAAGGTCTTGTCACTGCTGTCTTGTCTTGTAAGTAAAAGATTTCAGGGACCACAACCTGATACTTGCCCCGAGGCAGGGATGAAAGTAGTTATCTGATACAGCTCATCATGGTAAGCCAGTGATTAGTCATTTTCAGATTACTAATGGTTAATGTTTAACATGTAGGATGTTTTGGCTGTAAAGAAAACACTCATATTACCACAGGCTGACCTTTGCTGAAGGGTAGCCTGAGGCAAAACAAGATTCTTCAATTTAGCCCAAATGTAGCAGGTGCCATGTGTAGGATGAGTATTGATTAGGGACCCAGACCTTAAGTGAGGTCTGTGTCAGAAGTGCAGAAAAAAAAATTAAATAAATAATTGAAAAACTGAGCCTGAAAGAGATCGGAAAAGATCAGGGCAGAGCATGCAGCAGATCATGTAATTTATGAAAATGTTACAATGCTGTATTAGCATATTGTTAAATATAGTCTCTGTGATGTGTGTTGGAAACAAGTGACAATTCCTGAGAAAATTTCTACTTGCGTAACCCGAGCAAGGACACCCAGATGCTGCTGTGACAGACAAACTTTACATGCAAAAGTCAAAAGTTAAAACTGATGTCAGAGTATTACTGTAAGCCTAGAAGACTTAATGGGATTTAAAAGGGGACAAGGGTCTGAGGCTTTCATAGACAATATTCTCACATAATTAATTTCTCTTTCCTTCTCGGCTTGTCCTTTTAGCTTTTCAACACCACTGCTTGTGCTTTTACTCCAGCCCAGAATGGCATGATGTGTACGCCACATACAAAGCGGGAGAAGCAAAGCTGACCACTTCTGTGTTACTATACACCTCTTCAGCACATTAGAGATCCTGATGACAGAAAGACTAATTAAAGTAGTTAATAGATTGGCCTTGCTCTGTTAAGCTGTCATGGGAAGGCGGATATATATGCATATAAAGAAACTGGCAGACTGGCAGCTTCCTGTATAGTGAAACGAGACCTATGGAGAAATCAATGAAACAGCACTGGAACTGTGCTGACTTCTGCTATCATTTCTGGTGAGTACCTCCAACAAATCTATCCCATTTTCATTCGCATCACTTCCCCACATTCCACAAATAATGCATGACTCAATCCCGTCCTTCATTTTATCCTTTGTGTTGCAAAAACGTCGTTACCTGGTCGGGATTTTGACCCTGAGATAGCGGTCAATTGCAATAGCCAAGAGGGCCAGGATCGAACTTTGCGTCAGCACCAGCACCGTGCACGCCACAAGCAGGCAGCTGTAAAAGTGAGTTTGGAGTCCGATGTTGATAGTAATGGCCAAAGGGATGACGAGTGCTCCCACTGCAATATCCGCCAGAGCCAGGGAGACAATAAAACAAAACGTGGTATCTCGCAACGATTTATTAATCTTCACCGCCCAGACCACCATCACATTCCCGATTACAGACGCCACAGCAATTACCACCTCCATTCCTATGTAGACTGAGTCCACTGAGAAGAGTGTCCCGGCCATCCTTGCAGATAATTTTGTCCTTAATAAGAGTGAGCTGCTTCAGTAACGGAGCTGTAAAATTAAAATTTAAAAAAAGCCAACAGAACAATCCTTGACTTTTTCTTCCTGTCAGTATAGAATTTTCCAAATGCGTCCCGCTGTTTCACATCACTCTCATCCTCCTGGTTAGCCAACGAGATTTAAGTTGAGAGAAAATCTAGTTATTATGACGATGATAAGCAGGTTAAGAGCCACAGTGTCTTAGAATAGGGTGTTTTCCTTTGGAGCAGGTGATTACGGTCCAGAGGCGGCTGTGCGTCGCTGCCGTTCTGCGTCCTGCGCTTTCACTTGGCGGAATACACCTGCTTCTTCTGAGAGGAGCATCCTTGCCATGCTTTGCGATTTATCCGGGAGGGCGCCTCGTGTTCATCACCTAGCTTTTGTCACTTTAATCTAGCAGTTTAAAAAAAAAATACACATCCAATGAGAAACTACCTGCTACAGAAAGGCTCGCACGGCTGCAGCTTCGACGCGGCGTAATTTCCGTCCACCTCCGCCTTTCTTTCTCTCTCCCCCGTGGCAATTTCAGTCAAAACAGAAATGCTCTTACTGAAAATAGCCGTGCGGTTTTTCTCGCCTTTCACGTGACATTGAGAGTTGCTTTCTTGGTTTCATTAGTCTTTTTTCCCTTCGGTGCGTGCGACTGCTTCGTTTTCCAAGGAGAAATTAAATGGTGTTAGCCTTCTGCAGGACCGTCCGAAAGAAGTGGAGCGAAGGGTGATTTGAACTCTCTGTAACGCCATGCATGCATTTCTCCCACGCCCTTTCGAAAACTAATAGACCTTGGTCACTCGCCCATTGTTCTGATAAGGCGTGAAGGAGTGAAACAGCCATATAACAAAGGCCATTGAAACTGCAGTACTACTGGAGTTAGGCACACGGTAGTAAGCCACTTATTTGGTTTTACTCCTTAAGCCACATACTAAAAACACATCAGATAGGAATATATCTGTAATAAAAAGAAATATTCAGGTCATTCTAAATATATCTTTATGCTGTAGACTTCAAAGGCCTGCACTCTCAGCTTGAGGCAAGCCCATCTGAAAAACTAATGGGATTTAAAATTGGAAACCTTGTGACTGATTTAGATCTATTGATCATCCTTTTAAAAAACCCTTTGCAGCTTTTTAAGTGGTTTCTGAAAACGGATATATCCTCCTTCAGAATCTGAAGCAGGAACAGGATCCCCATGGCACAATAACCTGCCCTGTTTCTTCCAGAGACATAAAGAACTTCGAGAAGCCAAGAACTACATAAAACTACAAACATCTTGTGTTAGCTCCCCAAGGTTCAAAGGTCAGCACCAGGTAGCAGTGTGAGTACTGACCACGGCATGCACAAATGACTGTGTAGTTTGGATTTGCAGGTGTCACAGATGGAGAACTGCAAACACTTGCTGTACTTGTTTCAGCTGATATTTACAGTGAAAACAAAAGGCAAAGTGGAGGTGGGGCTACTACTCTCCAGGATCCACACTGAGAGACAGAGATGACAGGGGGACCAACAGTCAGCAGGATTTCACTGAAGACAAGTCCAATCTGTGAGAAGCAGCATGGTGAAAACTGTCAGCATGATGTACAGAGGTCAGCCAATATAAGCAAGGAAGGAAGCAGCCATATGGCCCAGTTGCAGCGATTGGCTTGCGACTCACTAGGGACATTTTAATGAGCGTATGTGTGGTGGCAATGTTGAGGAAATCAATCATTATAGAGCAAATGGCATGAACTAATTCGCTTGGGTGGAAATGGCTGACATTCAAGATTCTGAATGTTTACACTTTGAAATAAGTCTCATTATCAAGGTCATATGCTCACAGTACTATTGTCTTCATCTACTTATCAATCAATAGTGTCATGGCTATGACAAACCCTGGTAAGCAGGAGCAAAGCAAGTTCAAGCGACACCCTCATTCCAGACTTTTCTCCCACACTTAACATGGCATACATAGACCTATAAATGCTGTCTGATCATGTTCACTGACGCCATCTTCACCGAAATGACCTGCTGAAACGCTTCAACTTTTTACGGCATCTCCCGCTAGCTAGGCCTTTACTGGATTACTTTCAGCAACCCTGAAATACTAACAGTTCAGTTACCCTCACTGCAGCGTCCACGCAGTTGTAAATGAGGAAATGCTTCAGTAAACATTTGTCAGATTTTGCCACCTGGGTTTGCGTGGCCACTGAAGTGAAGTGTGTCTCACCAGTATGAGACATCAAAGTCAATGAATCTTAACTGCTGATTCCAATTCTAAGAACATGGGATGGCATGCTGTGTAAAATATGAATTAAAAACAGAATTCAATGATTTTCACATCTCAGAAGCCCAAATTTTATTCACTATAAAACATAGAAAACAGATTACATGTTTAAACTGAGACATTTTGCAATTTCATTATAAAATATTAGCTCAGATTGAATTTGATGAAAGAAACACATCACCAGAAACTTGGGAAAGGCTGGAAAAGTAAGCGGTACTAAAAAGAGACAGCTGGAGGAACATTTTGCATCTAATTGGGTTCGTTGGCAACAGCTCAGATACATGACTGAGTATGAAAAGAGCATCTTAGAGAGGCAGAGTTTCTCAGAAGCAAAGGTGAGCAGAGGTTAACCAATCTACAAAAAGAAAATAATCTGCAAATTGTGACCGAAGACCGAAAATCAGTATTGGATGCATGTGATCTTCAGGCCCTCAGGCGGCACTGCATTAAAAACAGGCTTGATTCTATCATGGAAATCAATGGTTGGGAACACTTTCAGAAATCATTGTCTATGCCAACAGTTCACTGTGCCATCCACAAATGCAGATTACAGCTCTGTCATGCAAAGAAGAAGCCATGAGCCAGAAATGCCACTATTGTCTCTGGGCCAAAACACATTTAAAATGGACTGATGCAAAGTGGAAGACTTGAAATTAGCAATAAAAATGTTGTGTTACAATGCAGACAACAAGATAGAGAGCCTGGGCTACTGCTGATCAGAAGACTTTCACTGAAAACAATATATGTGAGAACTGAACAGTCACATGAATCTCATTATTTTTCCCTGAAAAAATCTGCTCCATAGATGCTCTTAGTTTCCATACAAGCATATCAGCTTGATTGCTCTTTAAAATGAATATAAATATGATATATTTAAAGTTATTACCACCAACTATTGTACACCAGAGAACAAAGTGTTCCACAGCATTTATTACTTCCTGAATAATATGCTTTATAGCATTAAAACAATGATTTAGTGGGAATAAATACTGCACATCTGATTGCAGAGGAAATAGATTTTGGTGTTATTAAATTGTACATTATCCATGTGATCCAGATTTTTGGTTACGTGTTACAAAAATACAGTTAAGCTGGCTTTAAGTCCTGACCACTGACTACAGCAGCCTCACTATGGCTCAGCCCCTGTAGATAATCATATACTGTGAATTGAAGTGCTTTAATATGTTTTGATTTCCTGTTTACACTCCAGAAAAACAACTTTGTGGACACTATAATTTGGTGTAAGAGCTCCTCTCAGAGCTGCCAGCTGTGTGCTCCACACCATTCAGCCTACTCCACAGCAGCTCACCTGCTTCTGACCCAGGAAATTTACCACCACTCACACTTGAAGAATGAGCTGACAAGGTGAAAATGAAAAATCTCAGCAGCTCACTTGGTAGTTTGCTGTGCGATATCAAACAAAAGCCCTCATAGGATGAAACGTGGAATGTTTTGATGAAAAACAATAGCTACAAAAAATCATGTTAATTATATATTTATTGTTTATTTAAATTGTAGTTTTTGGCAGAAAGACCTACATTTTAAAAACATTAGATAACCCTCAAAAATACTCATTGTAAAGGCAATGTATACAGCTGCACGTCACTCAAACAGCCACACTAGCTGAATCACTCACAAGGACATGGCCTCAGTGTCATCACTCGTAGCGATCACTCAACAGCAGCAATGCATTATAAATACGCTGGCATTTGCAATCCAATTTAGTTTGGTGTGTAAACCAATAAAGGTCTACTTAAAGGTTAGAGTGTGGGTGTAGATTTCCTGCAAAATGTAAGCTTCCTTCATTTATGTTTAATTTTCTACTTAACACCAATATTAATGTTTCTTAACTACTGCAAATATCTATATTACATAACAGGAAACTGCTATGGGTGGCTGCTGTCACATGCTGACCTTTTTTTCTTTTTGATAGCACAGCAAGAACAAGGCAAGAACACATTTCACCAAATTTCATTCTTGTTCACACAAGCAGAAGAGAACATTAAGTTTTACAGAGATTGTGCGCTGTAACTTTTTCATGGCAAAATATTGAAGAATCTGCTTTAAAATCACATCATTTGCAGCTACCTCCTCTGCGTTAATTGGGCCATTTTGTACCATTCCTCCTGACTGAACTACTTGCCTCAGCTATAATGTTGGGGTGTCTGCTGTGAACGTGTGTCTTGAGGTCATACGACAGGATTGGGCTGAATTCAGAGGTCTGACTGTGCCACTGCAAAAGTTTATTTTCTTACTTTGATGTTTAGTGTTATTGTCCTGCTCTATCACTCAACTTCCACTAAGCTTCAGGCTGGTACAAGAGCCACACCTGCGTTATCGCGTGAGATGCTATCGTGCGAGATCAATCAATTGGAGACCAGAACAACAAACGACGGAGGCACCAGACAAGTGCAATCAAACGATGAGTTTATTAACACAGGAGAGGAAACATCAGCATATGTCTTCCTCTGACAAAAAAGACTCGACTGTGCTTAAGGTCTCAAATCCCGGACGAGCCCCCATTTATGTTACGCCCCTAGTCTAGGCGTGTGGGGACGCACATAAAGGTTGGAGGAGAGAGAGACAGATACCCGCCCTGGTTCCCAAGCCAAACATCCAAAACCAGTTGTGAGTAAAAAAGGTGATTTTATTAAAGGTAATGAAGCATAGCTCCAGGGTGAACCCAGGCCAAAATAATAAACAAAACCAACTAAGTCCCACCAGAGAAAACTAACTAAACCCTAAGGAAGAAACAAAACAAACAAAAGACAATACTAAACCTCGCTCCCTAACCCGGAAAACAGGAGAAAACTGTTCCAAAGAAAAAGGCGGCTCACCCCTTCCGCTTCAGCCTATGGGTGCCTAAGCACTAAGTTAATACACTAGGAGCTGCTCTCACAGAACACGCTCACACAAACACACAGCAAAGGTATAGGCTGGAAACCAGGGCCAGGACCGCGTCGGCTGTCAAACTGCTTGCTCGCTCGCTTCTCTCTCTCTCTCTCTCTCACGGGAGCTGTCAGAGGGGCTTTTTGAACGTGGGCACGTGTTCCACGGGCCAATCAGCTGCTCGCTACTCTTCATTAGGGGATGGACCTGCAAAGAGTCTTAAGCACAGTAGAGAGACAGAACAAGACAGCACACAGTGTTCATATGGCCGCAGCCGTAACAACAATGGATGCGGGTTTTATAGCAGGGAGGATCACGCCTCCACGTACGTCAACACAGGTCAAAAATACATTGTGTACAGTCATTGTTTACAGACAAGGGTACATCTTGTACATCTCTAATAACTATAAACAGACATATAACTTCTCTTTTCTATAACACCTGCCTTTTAAGGTAATAAACTTCAAGCTTCAGGGTCTCTAAGGGCTAATAATTGACCCTCGTCACCAATCACTAAGTAGACAGGATTGGCGCAGGTCTCAAGAAGAAGCAGAAGACACTTGGGCCTTCACTCAGGCCTGCTACTAGATCCATGTGTATTGTAAGCATGCATGCAATTAACCTGCTATGTTCTCATCTTCCCTCAACATGTATCACCTGGACACTCTCACCAGTGAAGCTTAAAACCCTCTTGGATGGAACATCAACTCTAAACAAGCACAGATATGCAATGTGTATAAAATGAACTCTACCTGTGAATAGAATGAATGTGATGACAAACATATTCAATGCAATATGAACCCTGTAAGAAATATTACTGATAAAATAATGCTGTAAAACATGTTCTTAATGCATTCATCATAAGGCAGATTATATGGTAGCAATAAAAGAATCTCTAAATCCCAACAATGTCTTAATAAAAGTGGGACTTTCGCCCTCCTCTCGATCATGGCAAGGCCCCATCAAGGCCCCCAAATTATGATAGTGCTGCAACCATGTTTCTACTCTGGGATCATGTTTTCATAATTGTGTTGGTTTATAATACATAGTTGTTGCGTGTCAAGGCATGCAAATGTAAGGAAAATGATGATGTTGTATTTCGCGAGGAGCGGCTTGATAATGTATGCCCTGTGATGGATAGCATGTTCTGTGTAAGCGAGGGGTATGATTTGGGTATGATTTGTGTATTTATGCATATGTAGTCATAAACAAAGATGGTAAGAGACACAGTGGTACTACATATTTTCCACAATCATCATTTGTAGCTCCAAACGCTACTAATTTTTTCCATCAACCTCCACTGTGTTTGTTTGAATTAGCTGGTCATTATGAATGAGAACAGTAATTTGTGTGATATTAGTTTAAATAGAAAAAAAAAAGATGGAACTGTTTTGTTTGACTGGTTTACACAAACCTGGTGTCACTTCCACAGTCTCACATGCAGATGTTTGCCCTGGACCTTTCGGCATACTCTGGGTGCTCAGTGAGTCACAGTCACAGTGAGTGAAAACCAGTAAGTGCAAAATGAATCTTGTAAAGAGCACACAAACCATGGCCTCTTGCTTAAATATTTTGTAATTACAGCACTTTATCTTATATATTACAGGACCCGCAACCCACCGTGCATCTGTTATTGGGCCACACGATCTGTAATTTAAGCACTTCCCTTTTAAGTGCTTCTCTGTGTAAGCAGTCAGGTTTGCCTCTCCTCTTTTGCATTAAGTTCTTTATGCAAATCAGAAGCGCCCAACATGACTCACCTCACCTAAAAACTCCCCAAAAGCCTTTTAAATTAACCGCTGACAATCCAACATAAGGGGAGCGTCAGCCACTACAAGAGTTATTTCTCGTCACAGTTTTTTTTTTTTTTCAAAACCAGATTTGGCTGAACTATGGGAGCAGGAGGGCACCAATCAGTCATCCACTGGTACACTCTACAAACATCCCTTCACATACCATTGACTTTATCATTATTTCAAACAGTTTGTTTTCTCTGGTAATCCAATATCCCCTCAACCATCCAGAGACTGACGTCAAAGGGCACCTTTTGTGTATCTTTGGAAGCCCGTGGCTTTGAAAAAATGGCAGTATTTACTGTATCCACTGAACAAGAGAATGGCATTGTTTACATGTAAATACAGAAGTTCAGGCTTTTGCAGACGCTGTACGTCTGCAAACGCTGTAGCCAGTTGGCTTAGGTGAACACTTATGTTAGTTATAATATGACAAAAGATGCCATAAAACACCTCCAAAGCTCAACAACTGATACATAATATTTCATATTTTCAATAATCTAAGGATAACTTAGCATCATTGCTTTTTTGCTTAGTTAAAAAAAACAAGTGCATTTAATAGTAAGCATTATAGGTCTGAATTTTACAATCTGTTATGAACTGGAAAAGGGGAGTGGCAACAAGCCAGCAGGAAGAGGATATGTTATCAGAGCAGGAGTGATAACGGAGCTGTGTGGTATTTTATTGTTTGATGTTTATGCATGTTATCATCCTCACTGCAGAAGAACTCAGTAATGTGTGTGGCCAGAGGCTCAACAAAATGCATCAGATAGTGCAAATATCGTGGTTAAATCTTGTGTTGGTCACTTCTGGTAAATGCACATCCTGCCTTCTTTGACTAGGAACAACACTGCTACGAACAGTGCATGAAATTACACAAGTAAGTATGCTGTACTTTAGTGTATTATATGGTAGTGTGCTGAGATATATCCAAACTGAGACAGATTATCTGTTTCTGTCTTTATGCTGAGCTCAGTTAGTCTCGCTTCAAATTTACCATGGAGACAGGAGGGTGGTCCCAGTCCTCATATTCTCTCCATATATGGTTTCATGTAGATTGCTTTATAAGTATATTTTTGAAATATATTTCTGGTCATGCTCCTTTAGTTTGACCCTAATAGGGGATTCCCCTGTGTCATTTTATTTCCTAATGTAGGCTGTGTGTGTGTGTGTTTGTAAGTATACTAAAATGTGAAGAGGAGTTTTACTTAAGCAAAAAAAAAAAGAAAAGCGCTAAACCCAAACTACAGGCTCCGTAATGCAGCTCTGTGGGGAGAGGATCTCACAGTCATCCAACACCAGCCCCAAATAAGATTACAGTGCAGAAAATACTGAGGTTATCAAATTCTCTGCTGTGTTTCCCACAGCTCTTCACCCCACACGAAAGAGGCGGCAGCAGTGAGTGCCCCTCTCTGAATCTCTCTCAAAATTTCAAGGTTAGAAATGTAATTCAAGTGGCATGTTGACATTTTTAATATTCACTTAACATCCCCGCCCAGCTCCATGATCAGTGCTTGACTTGTGTCAATGGAAAATTGTACTTAGTAGTCAGTATAAGCTTTTAGTGATGTAAGTTTGCATATGATAGAATACTGTATGTTGACCTTTTGATGACTTAGACTGTTGTCCACTACAAGACAGTTTTATAAATTCTTTCTCACAGCGATAATAGCTGAACAAGCAGGAAGAGGAGAGCTGGACACTCTTATCTGACGCTCCCTTACAAGAAGAGAGGCCGCGTCTTTCTGTATCCCACAACACACATGCATACACCTAAACCACTCTTATCTTCACTCCCTGCGCACTAACTTTCCTCTGCCTATGAATAGACGTATTCACTGTTGTATTGTTTTGTATATAAATAAAGACCAGAGCGGTAACAGGGCGCGCATCACAGGGCCCCCACTCTGGTGTGAGTGTTCTGTGATCGCCCTTGTATACAAGTAAATGCTGCAGCGTCTGTGTGTGTTTCTACCCTTAGACTCTTAGCTGAAGAAGTGTCTTTAGAATAAATCTCTTGACAACTTGGGTGAAAGCTTTTCAGCTCCTCCCACAGATGGTTTTACAGTAATAAAAAAAGAAATTCCAGCAGCCTACGCAGCATCACAGAATTATAAGTGGCTTCATTTGCAGACCAAAATAGAAAAGAAAAAGTAAATAACCCACATCCTGTTGACTTAAGTGTTGGTGGGTGGGGTTTGCTGTTAGGTGCTAATTGTTTTCACCACAGACTTTGGTAGCAATTAATGCTACTGTTGAAAAAGCAAAAAAAAATCTGATGAGTCTTATTTTTCTCCTTGTGGGTGTGAAGATACTGAAGTAGTTCTTGATAATGATGAAGACTCCCCCCGCTTCCTTTTCTCAATATGTGCTCCTTTTGTTGCTTGACAACAGTAATAGAGAAGCTCTTTGACAGCAGCTTGTACAATAGCATCCCTGCTTGATCACAGCTTCCACATTAAATATTGATGCTTTACATTTTATTAGCTGTTCAATACAAATTTCTAATTAGTCTACAAGGGTGATAATTAGTAGAATACAATGTGGACTGGCTGGGTATGCTTATTACTGCATAAACAACGCTCCCACTATAGAATTAACTCAGCTCGTATTCAGAGGAAGCGAGAAGAATAAAGTGAGACCTGAATAATTATAGCTTTCAAAACCCAAGTCAGCAGTTACCTTTGAAATCAGGCTCTTGTTCTCATTCATCTCAGCAGCACTGAACACTCCCTCAGTTCGGCATACAAAGGCAACACTGGGGAAACTGGTAGAGAATCACTGAAAGGGAAAGAATCTTATTAAATAGAGAAACGGGAGAGATGCGTCAGTTAGGGAGCAACTACACAGACGAGAGAAGAAATGAAAGGAAATGGAAGGAGAGGAGGGAAAAAAATGTGTTGGTTAATGACAAAACTCTGAATTTAATCTGTTTAAGAGGAGCGGTCAATCCTATATCAAAGGACTTGGTGTGGCCTCTTGTGCAGTTATCGCTTCTGGATGGGTCTTTTAAGTCACAGCCCATTTTGCTGCGATGTTCCTTTGAAAAGACACTTTGGAAAAGCAGGTCCTGATGAGTTAAAGAAAACTGGGTCAAACATGTAGTTTCAGCTCTCTGTGGGAGAAGATGTTGTGCTCCGGCTTCGGCTTCTTTGATGTCGGCTCAGTGATTTTGGAGGCTGTCAGGATCCAGTGTTGTAATAGAAAGAATTAATAATCAAGCCTAATTCTATAGCAGGGTACATCAAAACACTCCAGTATTCACTATGCACAGTTTGAATACTAAAGGCTGCCTGTTTGAATTCCGACTGCTCGTCACTCATCAACGTTCCGCACGCAGAAATTGTGTTGGGACCGACTGGTCCTCGCGTAACAGTTTGGATGCCACTAATCAGCCTCTGACATGCTCTGGGGAATAGTATGCAAAAATATTCTAGATGCTGTTGATTAGACAGCAGAAGCATTTCATCTTGTTTCATCAATTTATTCCTGTTCGTGCCTGAGTGTTTGTCTTATTGTCTATAGCTTACGTAATGCATAATTTACTGATGACTCTGTTTTTGCAAAGAAAAAAAAGCAGTACTTTCACTGCTGTACATCAGTTTGCAAGGGCAGGCAAGACTGCTTATTAAATTGACAGTTGTGATGAAATCAGGTGGTTGTCTTGGCCAAGCTGGTTGTTTTTTTTGTTTGTCTGTTTGGTTTATTTGTCAGGCAATACTATGACTTCCCGTGACAGCCCTGTCAACCTTTGTTTAGTGGCTTAATTATGCCAAACTGTCATGAAACTGTTTTAACTACTACTTTTTAGATACATAATGTCTGTGAGACTGGGCAGAAAAATCTAGAGAAACCTAATGATTTGGGTTGTAAATAGTTTAGGTTTCTGCTGACCTGGTAGCAATCAGCTACTGACAGCAGAATTGCAGGGGTTATTCTGCCACGGCTTTAACGCATCTTCTAGAAACCACTGAGTTTTTCACAACAGCAACTGAGATTTCATAGAAAGTTACCACTTGAATTACTGTTTAGTTTAGTGGACGTCACAGATGTAAGCGTGCACATCTTGAACCTCTCAAGGCAACGTTATTACCTCTATGTTTCCATTTAGTTTTAGAGATGTTGATTCAATTTATGTGGTCAGTGTGGAAGCTGCAGCTTGTGTTGTAATACACTGAGACATGTTTATAATGTTAGTCTACCCTTATTCTCATAAATAAAGATCCAATGCAATTCTGCATTATTTGTTTGTGTGCAGGGACTATGCGTGCTCTGTAATGGCTCTTCACTGCATCTGCCACGCAGCTGTGCATACAGAAAATGTGTTGGCCAGTCTCCATAAAACAAACCCCACCACCAACAACCCATGGGGATTTGTTGGTATAGAGGACCAACCTTAAGGCTGGCATCCGCTCCGCCTACTGGAAGAAAAATGACCTGGCAGGTTACTTTTGCATCACTTAACTGCGTTGCATTCACATTGCATGTACGCCTGCATGTCTCGCTGCAGCATTCTTCCTGTTCACCGCCTCTCAATCAAATCTTTGACTGATATGCGGAGAGGCTGATATGTAAGGGGGAGTTATGCACGCAGGTCGTCTGAAGCTTTTTGAAATAACCAGAACATGAAGTAAACACTGTGAGAAAGACATGGTTTTATAACTTAACTGCCTCAAGCTGTGAAAAATCTCCATGAATAACAATCATTCCTCAGCAGAATTGTAGGCACTTCAAAAACCAATATTCTCTTTGGCCTCTCAATTAGAATATGACAACCCTGGGAATGAAAATAACACTATCTGTAATAGTTGAGTCAGACAGAAGGATGGGTGAGATTTGTGCAAATTGTTTTACTCGAAGACACTGTCACTTCTTCACAGAACAGCAATGCTATTTGTAGTCCCTAAAAAAGAAACTGAAAATTAATTTCAAAGGGTCCTCTGCCTCTTGCCACTTCAAGTTCCTTTCAAGCCATCCAAGGTCTGAGAGGAAGCGTGATATTTTATTAATAAGATAAATCCTCGCAATCCATGGCCGCTTGCTTTTTCAAGAGCTCTATTGCACGTGAAGAAAGTGTGTGTGTGTGTGTGTGTGTGTGTGTGTGTGTGTGTGTGTGTGTGTGTGTGTGTGTGTGTGTGTGTGTTCACACAAATAGAGGGCTATTGGTGCCGCAGGAAATAATTACAGCAATGTGGAATGCATTATTCTTCCTTGTGTGCTAGAAACCACCAGGCAATAAAAAGAATTCACCACCGAGGAGAGGATGAAATCCCAGTGAAATGTGAGAATGCATTATTAACATGAGAAGAAAAATGATTAGGGACCATTTTCATCTGTCATTTGAATCATCATGATTAAATTATCAAGGTATTCATCAATGCAGTGCACTCTTACCTACACGTTCAAACTGTAAATTGCTCATTTGAAGTTTCAGTACTTCAAGTTGCTGTACTTTTAAATTGCTGAGGGGACTCATATTGTGTCCTTTATTATTTACACTTAAACTGATGCTGCAGTCAATGCTTATTGTATTGTATTTATCCATCAGTTTACCAGTGCACCCTCTATCCCTGCTTTCATCCATCACGGATCCATCCATCTAGCCATCCTGTCTATCATCCCAACAGCCTATCACTCTACTCTGCATTCATATACCAACCATCAGTCACACCTCCACGCATCCAAATAAACATGTGACTCCAGGTTCAGGTTTTTTTCTTTCAGTGTTTTCACGTCATGTTCACTTGGATTGCTTTTTGACCCTCACAGTGAAAGTGGCAGGCTTGATTAAGAGCTTCATTTTGGAGTAAAATGCATTTCTTATTCAATGTTATATGCACCTTCCAACATTCAGCACCCTCCATGTTGGTTCCTATGGCAACAAATTTCAGTGTGGGAACTAATGCCTTTTAGAGTTTTTCACTCAAGGGAACATTTGTTTGGTGATAAAGTCACTCACGTAGACTTAGAGACACATGACGCACTTATTTACCGCAGTGAGGCCAAGCATGAAGTTTTAGCTGTCAGTGGAATGGAGAACTGGAGGTAAACAGATGAGACTGCTTTTGAAAAATCCCCCAGTGAGCATTTTCTGCTCATTTTCCCTAAATCCTTTTAACCCGAGGCTTTGAAAAGCAAACAACTCAAATGTTTTACGCATGGCTCAGTCTACGTAATTCTGAAGACACTAATGCTTGTGACAATAAGGTGAGGGTCCTCAGGGATTGAGACCTCCTTTTTAAGAGTGCTGGGCTGGGGTAACCTGATAGCTGAGTGGTTAGAGTGCACAACCCATGCGTGCATGCCCTTAGCAGGGAGTCCCCCAGTGCAGCTGGCTCTGATGCTTGTAAGACTGCTTCCTGCATCTATTTACTACGACTGTCAAATAAAGGCTTACAAAAACAAAACAGCTGGACCGTGGGTGAATGGAAAAGATACCTGGACAGCAGGGTCATATAAGGACTGCTGGCTTTGGGATTTTAAAAACCTGCAGAATGAAGTGGCGTGAAAATGTTTTTTTTTCTCTAACATCTCAGGATTTACTTGGATACAACTGTCTTTGAGAAGAATTACCCTGGAAGTTTCTTAACTTGACAGATGCCTTTTCTGGTGGCTATTGCAGTTACCCGTGTTTCATCACACAGAAATGGAGAGAGAAAAGTTTAAGAGTCACAACAAAGATCTGCCGAAATGCATTAAGGACACTCGTGGCCTCAAACGAATTACTGTCAATGCTGGCAGCGCACAAACTGCTGACAGACTCAGTGCTAGTAAAGCTGAGGTGCTACAAGACTGTGAAACAGCCAGTGGCACCTTCTCCTCTATTAGCATATTCATGCACAAGAACTGATTCTGAATGACACAACCCAACACACACGAACTGCAGCTGCAACCCCAGGCTTGGTGCTAACTTTAATGATATATGAAATCATTAAACATTCAGAAACGTTAGATCAGCTGGCCACAGTGCTGAAAGGCAGGTTTTTAAAAAAGATCTCTGCTTGTTAAATAAAATGCTGAGAACACAACTGGGAAAAACTAAAAACCTTTGCAGGCAATTTAAGATATTATTTATTTATTAGTTCACATATGTAATACCACGTTGGGCAATCAAATACCAGCTGCAAGAGCAGTTACATCACACTAAAGACTGATTTGAATCACTGAGTATTTAGGTTGCTGCACATTAATTACACCTGATGTTAGTGTGATGTATTGCTTTAAAAAAGTGATTTTTCAATTCAGGTTAAACACAAAATCATTTGTTAATAAATGTTCAGCCCAAAACTCTGACACTGAATCCATTTCATCTTTAATCTACAAAAGTCACAAACAAACATTGATAAGTGATCTGAAATTATATACAATCTGGAGTACTGTATAATTGGTATGCAGCATTGTTATTGTTATAACTTTGAAAGTAAATTTCACCGTAATCCTCTGTAAAAAGAGAAAAAAAACTGCAGGTACTGTAAAGTTTTGCAAAAAATTAGCAATATAGAGAACTGAAATAGTCAAACATATGATTTTTTCTTTTCATGCATAGTAAGTTTTTTAGTAAGTTCCTGAGCTTTATGGCTGCTTTTAAAATCAGTAGATTCGGTCGCAGCAGCATATAGAAAAGCCGTTACAGATGATATAATTTTTGCATCAATGCGGCTCAAAAGTCCATAAATAGTGGTCCAGGATTTGAACCGCTAATAAACAGCTAAAGTTCAATTTTTACACTGTTCTGCTTCATCTTGACATGCTGCTTCTCTTAACAGCTTGTGAGAAATGTACAGTAGAATTGAACAAATGGAAAATTTTTGGAAATGTTCACTTCAAAAAAAACAACACGTTCACATGCAATGTTTTCCACTGGTTCAGAAACGGAAATTGGATTGGACGGCATTTATATGGTCAGAAGCCATTCATGGTCTCCTTTTCCTACAGCGGTAAACTGGTTAAAGATCCATTTAGGTGACATTAAACAGATGATAACGAAAGGCTGGCATTCACCAGGACCATTATGATGTCTCACCAGAGAATAAACAAAAGAGATTAACGATGAAAGAACAGTCACCGCCCTGGCTCTGGGTTTCAGCTCTGAGACTCCACAAACCTCCCTATGGCAGGTGAGCTGTTTCTACCTTAAAAAGCCCTTTTCACTATTTATTGTAACTAGCAATACTCACTACTTCATGGAGCGACTTCATCAACTGGATGAAGCAGACTTGGCTATATATTTCATCTCCTGCAAACTTTGCTTTCAAATCCCATTCAGGACAAGCTTACCTTTAGTAACTGCAACACATAAGTGGATTTTTATTTAACTGAACACAAAAGCTCTTAACTTCTGAATCCCAGATGACACCATGTCACCAATTAGACGACTGACCTGAACTAACTGCTGCCATGCCTTTCCACCCCCTCACTTTGCTGACTCAGGTGCAGCTATTTCCTGACAACATGCATCACCACACATTTCCCCTAAATTCACTTGGGCAGCCACTGGCTTCTTTGTTAAACTGATCACCGCTGTCACCTGCCACTCCCACACTTCAGTACTAGTTCATCCACCTGCTGCAGGGTTTTAGTGCTACAGTCCAACAGTCATTCATTCCCTCATTATCTCACATGTCTTGTGAGATAATGTCCTTTGCCGCTAAGAGTTAATGAATGTCTTATATTTAAAGCTTGTTTACTCAACTTTGCTCTCATTCACTGAACCTATCTGATATTATTCTTCACCTGAGTTCGAGTTGATTGCCTTCAGTGTTGGCGTGTGAGATGTAGAAACCTGTCTGATCGCCGTGAGAAATGATTTAATTGTTCAAACAGATTGTTGCAATGGTTACAGTTGTTTCTGCTGCTCGGCTCATGCTGTGTATCCAAGTAACACGTTCATTTTATCAGCTGTGTGTGTGTGTGTGTGTGTGTGTGTGTGTGTGTGTGTGTGTGTGTGTAACACACAGTTGATTATACTTAATGATCCACCTCAGTTCATTAACTATGTACAAAACATTTGTACTGTAGAGTCTAATCGATATCACAGCCTTTTAAAGCTCCCTGCAGGGACTTATTTTTCTGGCCTTGTTCATATAATGTGTTTTTGCTAATTTCTGCTTTGAGATCATGTTACAGATGGTCACCCCTATTCCTTTGTGTTTCTCTATAAGTATTCTGGAGTCATATTTCTGCCAAACCGAAATCATAAAGTTGATCTCTTTTTTTTAAATGCCCCATCCATCTCAAGGGAGCCATATGTACTAGCACACACTGTGGTTTACTCTGTATTGCCTTCATATATTTTGTTATTCATAAAACTCTCTGTGGCATAGTATACTGAACAGAGAGTCCTGTGAGGAGGAATGAGATTTTCTCAGCCGGATTTATGTTGTATGGTTTACAGATAAATGAGGGCACAGATTAAAAAATACACTCACGGCTCACATACACAGATGCCGTGATGCTGGAATCCAGATAATCCCTGTGTTGCTAAGGTATCTGCTGAGATTTGTTGATTTGGTCAAGTCTACACAAGCTGCGTCAGTGTTAACATCATTCACTGATACCCGGTTAAAGAAATGCAACAGAGGAATCGTCAAAATGTCTGCTGCATTGAGTGATGTGTTTTCTGACCTAATTTGCTGTTATTTTTCATTTTTTTAAGATGGCATTAAGTTTTTGAAATGCCCTTTGATATCTCATACTAAATGCACATGAATAATACATGACAAGGTCGAGGTCTTCCATCAGTTCTTTAAAGGATCTACTGAGGTGCCTGTGTCCTTACTTAATGGCAGGGCATCTGGATCTTGCTTTCTGTGCATGCTGATTACTTACAGTCCACAACCTTTCACAAAATGAGACCATGAACTCAGGTTTAAGCCTGTTTGGCAAGTCATATTAGATTGGTTGCTGCTTCCACATCATTGCTAAATGACCTCTAATATGGTTATTATATTTTGGATGCAAAGATTTAATGTTCATATGTGTCTAGCTATATTAGATAGTTGGCCAACTACTCTCTGTGAGGATGATTGTGTACAGAATACATATTTTATTGTATTTTTTAATCATGTCTTCGGCACTATATTCTTTCTTCAGTTGTTACCCTGCTTTATTTTAAACGGGATCAAACAGATGGAGACAGCAGGACTCGTGCTGTGTTGTGATTGGTGCTTAGGGTTAGGGTAGGTTGTCTCAGAAAGCATAACTGATCCAGTTAGAGAACCAAACACCAGGGCTGAACATGAAAAAGCAGTTTGCTGCAGTTCCTTCCCAACAGAGGCTCGTATTAAAATAACAAATTACACGGCATGTTTGCAGCATGACACAAATAAAGGTTTTGGTTTCTACAGCCAAGTTCCTCCTTTGTGAAATTATTAAAAGAGGTGAATTTTTATAATTCACCTTTCTAAATTATGATGCTTAAAGTTATGCCTTACTGGAGACACGGACACTTAGTGCGACGTGCGGTTATTGTCTCGTCTTGTTCAGCATTCAGAGATACGTGCAAAAGATGGAGAAAAGAATCTTCAATCAGATTCATGCCTGTTTATGTTTCCTGTTTGCCAAGACTCTTTGGCAACACTTCAGCAACCTTTTTTCCACGTTTACTAAGTTGTGACATTACAACTTTATTTGTCAGTTGCAAAGTTAGCCTCATGGCAACATATGATGTTGTAGGAGCAACACCAACATGGGGATTTCAGATAAAACACTTAAAAATAGTCAACCATTCAATTTTTTTCTGGACGGTATTTTTTGCCTGAGAATTAGAAGCCAACAGTGAACTGCATCTTAATAACCAAGATCGCTAACTGGTGCGAGTGTTAGCTGACAACTGTGAAACAAAGCTTGTCTTTTTTTCTTAAATTCGTGTTCATTGTGAATAGAAAATAGGAGGGAACGTGGCAGAGAAGAAAATGTGGATATGATCAGTCATTCAGCTGAAATGAGCCCAAACAACCTCACAGCTTCTACATACACAAGCTGTGTTAATGCTTTCCAAAGCTGAGAGCATTTAACCTCTGAATGTTCGCTAAAAGAGACCATCAACATCATGTAAAATGTGAATTTGATTTAATGTAGAACAAGAGCAATCTCATCCAGTTAAACATATACTTTATATCAATAAAGGAGCGATTTTGGTCAGTTGTGTATTTATTTTCTGTTTGTATCAAACGATTGATTGAATCCTCCTCAATTTAAAACTTGACTGCAACACCCAAAGGTCAAATTGTTGTAATTAAACACACCACCGCAGAGCAGTCGGGAGAACACTTGATCCAAAACCAAAGTAAACAGCACTCAGCAGGTCCAGTCTTTGTTGTACCAGAGACGAGACCGGAGGGGGCACACACTTTTAAAGTAGCTTAACCAACTCCACAGGGCAAAACTGCTAAATTATAGATACCTGGAAAAGTAAAAGTGCCAGTTCTTGTAATGGAAAACTTTAGTTAAGCAACATGGGAGAGGGAGAGAGAGAGAGACGCTCTTTTTGAAAATGAAGCACAGCATCACAGTGGAGAGAGGTGGGCCTGATTAATATTTCATCTTTCTTATCCTCTCTTTCCACTCACTACTTTTCTCTGCCTCTCCCTGTTTCTGAAGAGACCAGTTCTGCTTCAGTGTCTGTCTTTGCTGAAGCGTTTCATGGTCTTGGCCACTGCTTCAATCTCAGCCCCTTGTTCCCATCGAGACCAATCCCAGGTCACGCCTGCCTTCAAGTCATGACAGTCCAACACTGACAGACACTTGTATAAAAAAAAGATGTACCAAGGTGGATATTTCTCTTGCCATTTAGTCAAACATTATCGTTTTAATCACACAATTACATTTTTTCAACCGTTGATATCTTTCCTGCTGCTCGCTTACAAACACTGCATACTTTTTTATTATGTCCAGTTTTTCTCAAGCGTCTCTTCTTAAGATGTCCACCTCCCCGGCCGCTACACTTCTCCATCGTTTCTGCACTAATACTAAATTCAGCACTCCTACTACTCCTACTACCACGTGTTCTTGCACTCCTGCAACCCCATGTTTCATATTACACCAGCTGCTGCTGCACAGTATGAGCATTAAGCTCATGCTGACATGAGGGCATTGTCAATTAGGAGAGAGCTGTAATGTAAAACTCTGGGGTGCTCTCAATGTGAGGCTAAGCACCATTTTAATCAGAAAACAATCAAAGATGACATTAAATTCAAACAGGAATCTGACAGCTAATCCCCAGCATGTCATCATAGAAATGCCAATTTAATGGTGATGGGGGAATTTGCGCCCCATATCTTTGGAAGTTTTCCATTTCGATTGCCAGATTATTTTGAGCGCTATAACACTTTGCATGTGTGTTTGTGTATGTGAGTTTGTGCCTTTTCACTCCTTTCCTTTCCAACAATTGCCCATCAGGTGAAATCACTCTAACAGCTGTTAAGTGACAAACACTAACATTTTCACCCCTGACATGGTGGCAGGTTTAACAAGCTGTGCAACAGTCCTCAGGAAGTGTTTCATGTCTCACCTTTCAGCACTAGCATTTCTAGAAATCCCTTCACTTCCTAAAAAGAAGCACTTCTCTCACTAACCTGGAGGAACCTTGTGCTAGTAGTCTCTCTCTCCCAAGAGAGCGAGACATAGCAGGGCTGGTGGCATGTCATCACCTCATTTCGCTGCTCTTCTCACCTGCACAGGTTATGTGGTGGATGATGTGCAGAGGTCATTTAAAGATTATGTGAATAGGATTAAAATAGATAGACCCATAATTCATTTGACAAAGGCACAATTTTGTAGTTTTGTCTCTTATTGATTTAATTGTTTGATTTTAAATCTAATATCAGCTAACTGCAAGCTTCGAGGTCATGATGTGTGGTCTTTGTCTTTTTTTTTCGGGCAGGACTACATGACTGTGAGAAAGAAAAAAAACTCCCTACAGCTGAACAGACAAAGATTCTGTCCGTGCAGAAGACAGAATTGGTTTGGGGTTTTTTTTCTGTGTCAATACTGGTGCAAAGATTGTCCTTTACAAAGGTTTCTGCCAATAAATATTGGAAAATCAGTTTGGTTTCATTGCTCAGTTTATTTTTTCACAGCATTCCCCAATTTTCAGAGGCGCAAAAGTAATTTGACAGTTGGCTGCGGTTGACAAGCAGTTTTACAGGCAGGTAAGGCCCATACACTTGCTGTGACAAATGGAGCAGAAATAATAAATGAAGCCGATTCAAAGTGTTCAATTTAGGTTTCCTTGTAAATTTAAATATAAGGTCCAGAAAGCTGTCACTGCAAGGCTGAAGAAAAAGACAAAAAAATCCTATCTGAGACATCAAAAACACAAAAAAGCCTGAAAAATTACAGAAGAGAACTAAAGTCCAATGGAATTATCTCCATGATTTAAAGAAAAAAATACGTTCAAAACATATAACCGAGTCAAGTAGCCTTTTTGAGGAAGTTGGCGTATCATTGTCAAGGTCTGTGGTTAAGAGATGCTACTTATAGAGAACAGGAAGAGCAGATTAGACTGTGCAAGAAAAAATCTAAAAGAGATGCACAGTGAAAAAAAATCTTTGAACAAATGAAACCAAAATGAACTTGCGCTAGAGTGATTAGAAGAGAAAAGTATGGAGAAGGAGAGAGACAGCTCATGATCCAAGGCATACCACATCAAACACGGTGGAGGCATGGAAGCAGGTCACTTGTGTGTAATGATGATGTGGCTGCTGAAAGAAGGAGCAGGATGATTTGTGAAGTGTACAGGACTCTACTCTCTGCTCTGATTCAGCCAAGTGTAAATGATGATAGTCACTCAAGGCAAAGAAATGGGAAATTCTTCTTCGGTCAGTCACCAGCCAGTCAAACTGAATGGAGACAGCCAGAAAAATGCAGCAACTGAAGGCGGCTATAATAAAGGCCTAACAGAGCACATCAAGAGAAGAAGCACAGCATTTAGTGATGTTTATGAGTTCTAGACTTCAGGCAGTCATTGAGCATAAATGATTTTCATCCTAGTTTTAAAAACAATTCTTATATTTACAGTTATGTGTTAGTTTGTCTGGTTAATTTTGAACTACTGAAAATGGACGCCCTTGTATAAAAACCTCTGTAATTCCTAATCAGTTAATACAATGTTTTTGTTAAACTGCACTTCAATCCCATCTTGATTGTTTGATTTAAAATCCACTATGTTGGTGTACAAAGGGAACACTACAAAAAGTGTGTATTTGTCCTACAAATTATGGACCTAGCATGCATTAAGAGAATGTACACGATCTCATAAATAATGAAAGCCCACTCATGCTGCTCTCAAAATAGTCAACATGGCAGCCTGATATGACGGTAGGCGGATATCGAATATTGGATTGCTTCTCTCATTCCTGCAATCAATAGCTGGCAGGTCAGCCCCTCTTCAGTCTGAGAATCTGACACATCAAAAACAAAAGGGATATTCAAGGTTAACGGGCCTGGAGTGCACCTTCAAGCTCCGGCCCACGCCTTAGTGAATGTGTCAGGGTGAAATTACATTATAATAGACAAGAAGAAGAGACATTAGTAGTAAAGCTCTGACTCACAATGCAAATGCAGCTTATATGAAAAAAATTCAAACAAAAAGTTGAAAATTACAGGAAACTAAGTATGGTTACAGTCGTCCCTCATGAGTGCTCTTTTTGTGGCATTAATTGCACAAGTGCTCTATAATGAGTCAAATGTTGTGAGGGTTGATATGGGAGTTGGGGAGCTTTGTATTGTATCCTCTTGGATCTGCGTGCTGCTCTCCCGTTCCTAATGCCTTTCAGTTAACCATTAGAGATACAATGAGGATCAGTTTGACTGAAACAGGTTACGAGGGCGAAGATCTGTGGGATTTCTGCTCTACATCTGCACACTTGACAAAAAGGTTATCAGGGCACATCTGAAAACGTTTCCTTCAGTCTGATCTCTTCCTGAAAAGCTTATTAGTCATGTTTTCACACAGCTCTGCCTGTCCCCACGATAAGTGACTCAGAGAAATTTCAAACAATGCACCAACAGTCAATAACATGGAGATAAGGCTAACAGCTTTTTTAAAGTGCTGAGTTTTCACACTGTAATTTTTTTCCCCTGGCTTTCCCCTGCCTGTTTAGTCGGCTTATCGTTTCCAGCAGATGACCGAGCACATCTCTCAGTGTGCTAAAAGCTGCTGCTGATTTGCAAAGAATATCACTGGCATGAGTTGTTTCGGTGATGTAATTCATCCTGGTAACAACAGATAATAAAGACTCCCAGCTACACTGAACAGGATAATTAAAGGCTACAGCACGGGAGGAAAATTGTTCAGGTAGTTTAGTTTTAATGGGGAAGAAATACTCTGCTGCTGCCTTTAAAATTGGCTTCACAATCACACTTTAAATTTAAATATCTAGACGAACTGAATTTAGGAGCTTTTGGTTCTTCTATAATCAATCTAATGGGCAGGAGAAGTGTGTTAAAATAAGAGGAAAGTAATCCAACTTCTTGATCCTGAGCTGTTATCAGGTCCCTGCACAGATTTTGCCTTTTACTGTCTGAGCTCTGGACATTAGGTCCCCAGAGCCCAAGCCTGAGAAGATACTAAATATATCTCGTGCTAGTGTCTGAATCCCATTTTAAATTAATTCACTTCAACAGAGTTCTTAGTCGTGCAGCACTCTGCCAAACTCACTCTGCCAACTGGGCTTCATAAAATGGTAATGAGAACGGTGCTGTCTGCTGACAATGAAATAGCAGCAAGACAGATGCACTGTCAGTGGCTCCAGATTGGCTGTTTATTCCACAGCATTGACAATATATTTATGATAGCCCGACTTTGTCTCAGTGCATCAATGTCTACAATACAAAAAAACCCATTCACTCTGAAATGAGCATCTTCTTAGACTGACACCGGCACAATGGTCTGGCAAATAATAGAGCTTTATGTCCTACTTCTCCTGTGATTACTCCTGAAAATGGTTCATATCTGACAAGAGCGAAATCACAGCTGCAAATCAATTTGTCATAACTTCTCTGGTGGGGGTAATAGTGCTTTAAAAACTCAAGAGCAAATGCTCTGTTAACTCTGAGCTCAGAGTGCACTGCCTGCTATTTCTGTAATCTAGCTGCTCTTTGCTGAAGTCCCAAGCGAACAGCAAACATCTTTTGTTAACACTTGGAGCCCTGTGCAAGACCTAAACTCAAATGCAACTTCTGAAGGTATTAATATAGCACCATCTATACACAGGATAAAACTCAGGGGACCATAAAACTGATACAGTGTGTTTATCTAAAACATCAGCTGACAAGGCAAACGGAGAGGGACGAATGCAGATCCAAGCCTTTTCCACCTCTGTATGGAAATCTGACGTTCTGTCTTTGCAGAAAGATGCTACAAAGGAAATTCACTGGCAGCCAGGATGCTAGCACTTGAGCTGAGCTTATAAAGGACACCAGCAGTATTTCGTAACAACCACATCTGACCAGATTCCAGGAAACAAAACAGCTGTAATTGCTGATTTCAAAACTCATATTCATAATCGAACCTGTGACTTCTTGGCTTTAAATTCGTCACTTGTGATGACAAACCCACAAAGAATGATTATTCTTCTATGAAGGCGTTGCTGTTCTCTCATGCCTCTTTTCCACCAACGGGAGTGTAGTGCAGAAGCATTCTGACTTTGGTGCCTGCAGAGAACCAGACATTTTTTGTTATATGTCAAGATTGGTGGTTTCAGAGGCATCATCTGTGGCAGCCCCTCTGATAGTCACTGATGTAAGTGGTTCATCCTTTGGGCCTAGCAATTTTGTGCTGCTCTGTTAATTCCAGCCTTTGGGCACCACTGCCAGTTTTGGGGGTTTTGCTTTATTTGCAGTGGACTGCAATGTTGTACTAAATTAGTAACTTGTCCTGGTACTGAGGAGGTGGAAAAGAGATTTCAGCCACAGTATGCAGTTACTTTCAACAAAGTACCTCTTAGGAGACACTCCCAGGACATGTTGGATATCAGAACAACGCAGCATTTCAGCTACAAGGTTGATCAAAAATCTGCATGTGATGTGTTTATGAAAAAGGCATTTAAAAGCTATTTATTAATTAATTTGACAATTTAATGAATGTTTAAAAATATGTTGAAAAGTATATCGTCTTTTAACTGCTTATTTGTGCTTATGATAACTTACAGCTTTCTGTTTTCCAGTTCCTCCTTCTTTTCTACATTTTAAATTTTCTGCTTTTGTGATGTTATCTCTATGTTTCTTTCATCTTTATAATCATCCTATTCTTACAGTTTGTGTTTTTTATGTAACTCTAGATTGAATAGGGTTGTAACCCTCACATATATGCCTTTTGTCAGTTCTAAACTCTGACGAAGTCTTGCAAAACACCGGTTTCTTATCTTGATGATTAAATGCTCTGAAGATGCAATGTGAGTGTGTGTGATTTCAGCTTCTTTTAACCCATGCGCTCTGCTGTCATGCTATCAAAGCACTCATTGTTGCAATGCCTCTGTGGATTTTTTAACATTACTTTCAACCTTTGAAGTCTGTTAAAGCAGACAAGTGTTGAAGACAATGAAGACAAATGAAGACTTGCTGTTAAGCCTCATTATTGTGAACCACTCTGCTGCATAGATTTGCAGCCGTGGGCATTCAGACTTCAGAGGCAATGTCTGCAGTTGTCTTAATCACGTTGGGAACAGCAATTTATCTCATGTTTGACTCATATTGGTAGTTTTAGTTCATGTGAATGGCACGCCGTCTCACCAGCTCATTTGATTCACAGCCTACTGCAATCCAATGCAACAGACCTGTAATACTTTTACGGCTCATAATCAAGTTTTGCTGTCTGAAAGTAGTAAATACAGCTCCGCAGTTATTTGGCTCTGTGGTGTCGTGTTGAACTGCATTACATTTAAAGACATTTTTATTGTTTCGTCCAGCCTTGTTTATATATGGATGGATGAGGAGGGCAGAACAGTAGACGGGCGTTGCAGACCAGCTGAGGATTAAATGCTGTGGTATGTGGCATTGGTCAGTGCCAGTAAACGTTTATTAAAATTGGAAACACTTTTCAATGCTGTGCGGTCCAAGAGACAGCACCACTAAGAAGAGCTTTAAAATGCCCATAGAGTTGAATTACCACATCTCTCCAGAGTCATAGGAGACTGAACATAAAAATTTCCACTCCATACAGATCATGTGTTTTACCAGTATACAAAATAAATTATGTAATTCTGTAGGTTGAGGTTAACAGGATGAATTCTGTTACGATTAAGTGGGTAAGTGGGAATCTGCATTCTACTCTAATTTATTTTCCCTGCCCTGACCATGCCGAGGTCACACGAAGACTTCCTTGTATGACCTTTGAAACTGTTGTATCAGCTCTCTCAGTGCTCTACCGCCGTAGCACTTAGAGTGATTCACCTTACTTTGCAGTGACTATAATTGATGCTGAGTAGGCCATCCTTAAGAAATACATATTAGCATCTGGTTGGTTCATGGGCAGAAGATAAGAGAGCATTTGTAATTTGGTCGCCTCTCTAAGGTGGAAGCACTCTAGGATGTTTACCTGGGCTTTTTCTCCCCATGTGCTCACATCTGGCTGTTTTAAAATCGCCGGCAAATAAATTCGATGTTAAAACTTGATCTCAGTCCCCTTCAGTTTTTGTAGACTTTGGATTATTATATATTTGGCTTGACTTTTTTTTATCCTGAAAATCCATACTAAGGATTTTATGATAAAAATTCATTATTAAGTGCTCAAAAAAAAATACAAACATTTTCTGACCCTTAAAACACTTCACAGGAGTCCACAGTGGGATTGTCAAAGAGATCATACTATGACTTTGAAAAGTGAATGCAAAGGGGCAGTTAACGTCCAGCTTTAGGTTTCTCAGATGTTCTTTGGCATTTAAATATGGGCACTGCCTGGTTTACTCAAGAACGTTTCCTGTAGCCTGTCCTGTTTTTGACACCTGGTTCACTGTTGGGCTGTAGTCTCATATCACAAGAAATGTGAGCAGTTTTTCTTGAAGAATCATCTATATTTACCCATCTCTCAGTTTTGATCTGCGTTTCCATTTCTGGCAATGAAAAGAACTTTGATAACCTCATGCTGTTATTATTATCAGAAGGGTTGCCTGTTTTTTGCCAGACATCATGGTTGGAGCATTGCCCAAAATAGCTTACATGTTGCTGGTCTATCAAAGGACTGATTGATGGTCATCCTTCTGGCAGGGTCCCCGTCTCTCAGGGAATCTTCTGGACTCGGTCACCTCCCAGAGTCATAATCGGTCGGCTTTTCAGTTTGGCTGCATTGCTAACCTTAGAAAGAACTGCACACATTCAAAACTAAAACCACACAGGAAGCACACATAGATTAGTATTTTTTTCATTGCATTTATAAAGCTGTGCATGATCAAGCAATCAAAGTGACTGATTGATTGATTCTATCCACAAGCAAGATTTGAATATAATCCAATGTCTTGCACACAAAAAAAGGTGTGTGTCGAGTTATTGTGCATCATAAAACTGTGTCAGTCTGTTTTTGTATATATTTGAAGCACAAAATGCACAGCTTTCATCATATCAAGTAAAGTTACCACCATCATCATGAAGTATACTGTGCTACATATTGGGATATCAGAATGTCAAGTGAACTGCCACCTAAAAACATTGACAAGAAAATTGAAGCCTGATAACAGAAACAAAAGGTTGCTGTTGAAAACACAACAAAGGCATCTGGGAGAGAAAAAAAGGCACGAACAGAAGCATCCTGGGAAAAAACGACCGGGAGATATGCCACAAAAGTTTCTTTTATGTCAGCTCAACTGGAGCCGCATAAGTAATATCGACCATTTTCTGTTGCTCTGTGCAAATCCACAATTTTCTAAATGATAACAAGAGCATAACAGAAGTGGGTTAGCCAGAAAGCCAGCTAAGGTAAACTAAAGGAATGATCCTGTCTTTGTTTTTCTTTTTGTGCTGAAAAATCTGCCATCGTTTTAGTTTTTCCTCATTCATTTCATATGACAAACATCCATTTATCCACTAAGCCAAAATAAACTGTGGCATTAATGTGGTGACAGCTGATAAAACATTTATAGCTTGAGTTTGCAATTTAATTTCGATTTTCAAATCTAACACCCCGCTGAGACACAGCACACCAAGCCCGTGTAATCCATAACTGCCTTGCTTGCTTGTTCTCTTTCTCTGTCTTTCTGTGCAAACTCCCTCAGCAGTCTAATCCACTGGGGGACAAAAGACTTAAACTGCTATCAAAATAAGTGGTTCTGATCTCATATTTGAAATTTACTGACTCTGCATTTAAGCGATTGCAGACAAAGGTCAAGCTCATCGTTTTTGTAGCAGGATGGATACGGGGCTATGAATCTCTAGAGCCTGATAGGCCTTGTGAAAAATTAAGAGTCACATGACTTTGCAGTTGATTCTTTCCGTAAAATGCATTTTTATGGATTTTATAAGCAATGGAAATTATGGTGTCCCTGCTTTTATACAGCAAATTGATATTGCAGACTCAGTGTATTGATTGTCTTCTGATTGTCCCATGAGAGTACTGCAACTATTTAATTTACTGCAAATCAATCTGTAGTTGCAAAGTGCATGGGGCTATCTACTAGACTGGTTGTTTCGTCAATTAGTGGATATAATGTGACAGGTAATGAGGAGTAGTTACTCACAGCCTTATAGACTGAAACACTGGCTCCTGGAATTTTACCAACCTGGTGTTTTTCCTCTCTCGGTAAACTGTATACTAAGCTCCTGTCACAGGGATACTCACATCAACTTAACACACTTGACTGAGCTTCAGGCCCACTGCAATTTTATGTGTGTGTGTGTGTGTGTGTATGCGCGCGCACGCTCTGGTGCCTCATTACCAGCAGGATAAAGTATTGTTCTGACGTTTGCATGCTCTACCAGCCTGACTGTAATAGGTATAAACAAGGTTAACCCTATTTTTCTGCAGCTGCTCAGTGCCAGTTCCTCTGAAGTTTCTCTAAGCAAATAACCAACAAAACACCCCAGTTCTGCAGGCACAAACACAACAATCACAACAGAGTAGTTCTTCTGTCTTTTCCCACTGGACAGAATTACTGCAAACATTGCTCAGTGCTGGATGGTGGAGCAGCTCTTCTGCAGTAAATTCAACCCTTTCGCTATACTGTGCCATACATGCATTATGCACATGGGGAGCACTTTGCGAAATCACGATCAAACGCACCATTTGTCTTGCACATTGATTCACTAAAGAATATGGCAGCCCTGTGATTGAAGTTTCTTTGGGGCCTTTTTGATCTATTATTTATCATTTCTTTTATTATGGTTTGGTGTGCAGGGCACCACTGGCAAAAAAAAGCCCATCTTTAGAGCTGAGACATCTGTGAAGAGTAAAAGTAAAGTTACATTCATGTCCATTAAACTAATTCAGAATGATGGTCTCTGAACTCACCTTTCTCTGAACCTGCTCACTTAAAATCCGGTTTCTTGTGCTCATGTAGGATTGTTTTTTTTCCTTTCAAGTAAATGATGCTTTTACTGCAAATTTGCTTCACACCCATCATTTGATGCATAAGCCATTTCGGTAAATTACCTGCAATAATAGTTCTCCAATGCAGGAAGGAAAAGAGCTTCCAAAAAGAAAATCCCTTTTTTCTTTATATCCACAGGACAATTTAACCTAAACAGCAAATATCAATGAAGTCTTGTCCCAATCTACACGAGAAGCATAATAGTAGAGAGTCAACGGCGCTGACTTGGAAGCAATTGAAAATCTGTCATCTCAGCAGCAAGCCAGTCATGCGGAACATGCTACATGCTATGTATATAAATCAGATTCCTGAATGATCACATTCGTCTTCATCCTGTGGAGAAAAAAAAATGATGTGTTTGTTGACAGTGTGCTTTTGAGGAGTTGACAGCCAGTTGTCAGTGTTAGTCTTCCTGTGGGACAACAAGAGGATCTCTCTATCAAACAAACCTGTCTGCTTCAGCAGAAATTGAGCCAAATCTTTAAACTCTCATTTTAACATTAAATCTTTTGCTTATTGCTCAGTTTGTGAACACTTGATGTGCTGGTAAGGCAAAATAGCCTATTACACGCAACATTACACAAATTCAGTACAGCACAAAGAAGGAACTGCAGCGTCAGTGTAGTAAACAATGCTTGACTCATCTCACCACCATCTTAAACCGCTCTCAAGTATTTAGTCGGGTGCATGTGGGGGCTGTGCACAATAAAATCTGTGTAAAAGCACGTTGGCATTACAGCATGTTTGTGCATTTTTCAAACATCTCGTATTTTTATTCTTTCTTTAGCCCCCGTATCTGTTTGTTCCCTTTTCAGGGGGGAAAAAATGCTGTTTTGATTAAATACTAGTATGGCTGACATATTGACCATGTCCCAGCTTCTCCTGATAGACAATTAATGAGGGTTTTCAGCCCTGCAGCTTGCATGTTAGCTGTATTAATCCTCACTGCTGAAGATTTTTCATATCCCTGCATCATATAAAAAGAAATTTTAAAACACTTGGAGCTCTCTGGGATGAAAATTAGAGTCATTTTTCTCTCCATATGCAGCATCGCAATGACAGTAAGCTACGAATCATGGCTGTGCATTATGCGGCCCTAAAACTGCACCCTTAGCTGGTCCGTGGGTGATTTCTACCACGCTGACTACATGCCGCACCTCTCAGCTCACTCCTGAAAGTCCAATAAACTGAACTTATCAATTCACATGAGGGGAGAAACAATAGTGCTTTTGTGGTGCAGCTTCTCCACCTCTATAGGTGTTATACAGCAGTGTGGATAAGAAGGTGGTGCTCAACACACAGGGTAAAGAGGGCTAGACAGCAATCATGCTACTGTACTGTGGTATCATGACACTGTTTTTATGTCACACGATGAGAGCATAAAAGGTGTGACCCTTGAAACCTCATTGAGGATGATGGAATGGGAGAGGCTGAAGCAGAGAAAATGAAACAAAGAGCGCAGAGACTGGAGGAGGGAGAAGGTGAGAGATAAACAAAGAAAGACAGATGGAATAAGTGAGAGAGGCTGCCAAAATTAGGATATGTGTCCTCACCAGCTTCTTCTAGCCTGCAACTTGTTCTTAGCCCCCGAGGGACATTTTTAGCTCATCACACATCTGTAAATATCTCTGCAGCAGGGAGAGTGTGTGTGTAGCACCACTGCATCATCCCAGAAGGGAAAGAGACATAAGCCGCCATCGCCTCTGAGTCTGACTGTACAAATTTGTTGACTCAGATGAATGGGGGTAATAAAAATAGATCGCACTGGTCTTTATTCCCATGGGGATGGTTATATATTTGGGAAAAAATGAGAGAATTAAGAGAAAGACTTTTATGGGACCACCAAATCTTATTTAATCATAGCTGTCACTGCCAAAATACATCACGTTGTTTTACATCTTTTTACCTGTATTAATTTAAGTAACATTTTCCTAAGTAGCATTTGATAGAGAGGAATAAAGGATATGGGGACATTTGCACACTGAAATTAGCGCAAGAGAATGTGTTAGATATAAAGCATTCCTTTTAAAAACAGCAGTGGCAGATCGCAGACTGTGCAGCCATCTGCCATTTGAAGCATCACTGGTACTGTCTGACAGCACTTTTGTTTTTTTTGTGTGTTGTGTTTGTTTTTTTTTTTCTTCTTGCAGAACACCATGACAGAAAAGACAGCTCCTGCTCCTGAACTCAGCAACCTTTGGCTTGATACATGTAAACAGCTGCTGATTTTAATCTTCTCCCTGCACTGACATTCTTATAATATTTGAAGAATCACAACAAGGCTAAGTGGTTTTGTGCATGCACAGTTCTAGCGTTATTTAAGGAATTTAAATATGTGCGTTCCTGATTGAGAAAGAATATACCAAATAATAATTAAGTGCGTTACTATTTATTTATGCACAGTTGCATAATTATACTTAGAATATCCGTGAGAAATATTTGTCCTGCGATCAATATTTTACTCAAGTCAAGACACTGTTTTAACACTGCAGCTGGAGGTGTGAACGTAGAGCAGCATTACCCCCAAAATAAACACATCTATTGCACATCAGGGACAAAATCTTTATTAGTTACAGTCTCCCCGCTGTGGAGCTCATCACAAAGATGTGAAGTGAATAGTAACAGGGGTTCCACTGAATCCTTGCAGAGTGGGCGCAAGCGTGCGTCGGTATGCATTTGGGGGAGATATAATTAACTGTAAAGCAGCATGTGATTAATGCGCTCCTGAATGGGAAGAGAACTCATGCGGCGTGATAAGAGAGGAATGCGCTGCAGTCCCAGGTATTATCCTGAAAAGTGAACAGCGTGCAAAGGAAAGGGTGGAGAGGTGCGGGGGGTGGGGCGCTACAGTGGATTCCTATCATCACCATAGCAATGACCCCATTTAGTAGTACCCCCTTCTCAATGCATATAACAAATAATGCATATTGGGCGAGGTGATGTTTAGGAGTGTTACATATATAGTCATATATATATTATATATATTAGATACAGTAAGTAAGTAGGTCTCAAGGGTTTCAGAGGGGAATCAATCCATCATCCAAACAGCAAAGTCTTCTCTCTCTCTCTCTCTCTCTTTTTTTCTTTTTTTTTGTTGCTAGAATTGTTTAAAGCTTAAATATATTTTAGGAAATATATTGTTATTTTTTCTTCAAGCGCTCTTCTCTATCAAGTTATAATCTCGTAAAACACGAGAAACACAATAAATGCCCTGCAAAGTTGCCATAAAGCGACTGTTTCCGCTCTATTGGCGCCATCTTGTGGATACTACAACAGTTTACTTACTTTGTGTATTTCTGGTAGCCTCCTGTATTGAATATATATTTGTTATGGATTTACAAATACAGTTTTAAAAATGAATATTGTTGCCATTGCGCATCATTGATTTGCTACATCCTTGGTTTCTTCCTATAAAAAGGAATTTCATTATTTTTCCTTTCCACTGTCGCCAAGTGCTGCTCTGAGGGGACCATTCGATGAGGTTTTCTCTTTAACACTGTAAGTTTTTAGTGTTTACCTTACATCATAAGCATATTGAGGTGACTGCTATTGCTGGGGGGGGTTTCTAGTTTTTTATATGGATTCAGCCGAGTGCCGCCGTTTGGTGGCAGTATTGTACATAAGCAGCATGACCGCTACAATAAAAAAAACAAAGAAGAAGAAGGAAAAGGAGGCGTTGAGCGTTAAATTGAAAACAGAAATGGCGGGGCTTATCAGCTGCTGTTAGCGCCACAACTGTGAAAATGTAACGACCGGCCAGCTGTTTAAGGTGCTCAAGGTTGGGCAGAAGATTTTCTGAACCTAAAATCAGAGGTCAATAAGAAGAAAAAAGTATGTAGCCTTTAGTAACGAGTGTTAAATTTGTATTTAGCGATTCCGTTAGCCAGAAGCCAGTGAAGGATTTTGTTTTTTGTTTATGTCAACACGCTGTTGTGTTTCTGCTGAGATTTTAATACGCAGTTTGCTCTGTGACAACCTTAACTGTCCGTCAAACTCCCAACTATTACTTTAATTAGTCTCTAACAGCTGGCCACAGCCAAGAAACTCGTGACATCTATCGACTGACCACACAGCTGGATGACTTCAAGCGGTGGCAATAATGCCCGCAAACGGGAAAGTCATTCCCCACACCCCGCTGGCCGTGGACTTCTGGCATGTGCGGAAGTGTCCGGGTACCCGGCTGTTTTTTCTGTCCCACATGCACAGCGACCACACGACAGGTCTGACGTCCACGTGGAGCAATCGTCCCATCTACTGCTCACCTATCACCGCCACTCTGTTGAAACTCAAGCTGCAGGTAAGGGAAGGTGTAGTCTGTTATTTCTATATTTGATCAAACTTTGATATTTTATCAACCTTAAGCGTGTTTCAGAATAAATCTGACCGTGATCTGGAGTAGTAGATGTTCTGTTGCACTAAAGTCTTTCATAAGGTTTTGATGTTTTTTGGTTTTCCTCTGACTCTTTCCATTTCTGCTCAGGTGAAAGAACAGTGGATCCATCCTTTAGAAGTGGGTGAGCCATACCTACTCCCACTGGATGATATTGGCAAGGAGAGGCTCACGGTCACACTGATAGATGCCAACCACTGTCCAGGGGCTGTCATGTTTCTATTCGAAGGCTACTTTGGCTCCATTCTATACACTGGTCGGTTTCTCTGAAGCTTCTCAGACATAGAAAAATGCATTTTCTCAAGTTGTGTCCTGTTGGATTTAATTTCTCAAGTTTTTGGTATCACGAAAATTAACATTCAGCGCTGATTTATTTCAGGCGACTTTAGATACACTCCTTCAATGCTGCGTGAGCCATGCTTAAGGACCTACGCCACTATAGATGTGCTGTACCTGGACAACACTAACTGTGACCCCAACCGTACCCTGCCATCAAGACAGCGAGCCACTCAACAGATTAAGGAGATTATTCGCAGCCACCCCAGCCACAATGTTATCATAGGTGAGTTTAAACAGCTTTCTGCAGCCCTGTCAGTTACTGTATTGTGACAGTGCATAAATGGCTTTTTTTGTATGTTTTTTATTGGGTGTATGTGCTGACAAAGATTAATAGGAACTACTGCTGTCAGCGTTAATCTTGTTAATACGACGTTAACACCATAACCGCATTAGAGTGGCAAATCCCCATTAGAGAGTTAACACTGATAGGTCCCGGCGAGAGCTGCATGGCGTCAACGTATTAGTGCGGTTTGCTCGTTAACGCATTAGAGCTGTGCAGCCCTCGCCCGGGCCGATCAGTGTTAACTCTCTAATGGGGATTTGCCGCGTTAACGTCTTATTAACGGGATTAACGCTGACAGTACTAATAGGAACCTCACCATCATCATTAGGGGACAAAAGCTGATGTTACATACACAGGAGTCGCATTGCACTCTTTGCCAAAGGGTGTGTCTGACAACAGTACATGTCAACACATTTTTTTTTTTTCAGCTGTGCGATATTTTGAACACAAAACTCTTCCTCAGATTTCTGATAAACACATTGTCTCACTTTCAAAGCTATTAATTCACACCCTCAGCTTAGAAGGTGATGATTTGTCAGTCCTGTGTTCACAGCTTGTTCCTGCTGATTCTCAGTAGCTAAAAAAAGGTCAGTTATTGCAGGTCTAAAGTTTTCTTGTTGCTTTATTCCATCTTGCAGGCCTTTATTCTTTAGGTAAAGAGTCCCTGCTATTGGAGCTGGCGATGGAATTTAAATCCTGGGTTGAGGTGAGCTTTGAGAGAATGGAGACCCTTAAAGCTCTGGAGCTGCCTGATGTCTTCACTACTGAGCCAGGGGCCGGCCGTATCAGAGCTGTGGACCAGTCAGAGATTTGTGCCTCTGCTTTGCACCAGTGGAACAAAGAACAACCAACTTTGGCCATCTTGCCCACCAGCAGGCCCCTGATCTCTTTCCACCCTGATGTCCATGTAGTACCCTATTCAGATCACTCCTCCTACCAAGAGCTGGAGGATTTTGTGTCAGCACTTAAACCTACCTGCCTTATACCCATTGTAGGAAAATGTGTACCTGGAAGTCTTTCTGCCTTACTCCCTCACAAAAAACGCCATGAAATCCTGGTACCAGAGTCAGTCCGACACTACATGTCGAGAGAGCCTGAGAGGCAACTCGGCTCATCAGCATACACTAGCCTTCGCCGCAAACACTTCCATCCTCTTGTTCCTAAAGGAGTGGTATTTGAGTCTCCTGTAAGGGGATCTGGGAAGTCATGTGAAGAACCCTGGGAGGCAGAGTGTGTGGAGCACGATGCATCTGGGGAAGAGACAGAAACAGAAAGTAGTGAAAAGGACTCTAACTGTATCCTCCTGGACCTGAGCAAAGAACTCACCCCCAGCAGAAATGGAAGAGGGGCTGGAGATCTGTGGAACCTCAACATCGTCCAGACAGTCACAGAAGAAAGAGTGAGGGAAGGGTCGACGCCACTGAGCGAAATCGCATCGAGCCGCTTCTCTCCAGTGGAGATTCTGGCAAACCCCAATGCCTGCTTGAAGCCCAGCGTGACCACAACGTTGTCTTTAGAAACAAGTGCCAAAATAATCAATAACCAGCACAGTGAGTGTGAGAACAACCACACATTGCCAATTAAAAATACCATGAGTCAGCACTGCGGGATTGATCAGAACGACAGCGTGACATTATTTCAGAACAGCCCTGATAATGATTCCTGTGCTTCATCCAGCCCACTGGCTTTGCTGAACTATGCGTATATAGAGGAGCTTGAAAACAGACTTTTAAAGAACCTCCCCTTCTCAGAGGAGGACTTCAAGAGCTGCGGCCTCCTGCAGAAAGGTTTTGTGCAGCAGTTTACCCCTTCACCTTTACAGTGTTCAAAAGACGATGACCTCTCAGACTGATTTTTGTTTGTGGTAATTTTGAGGTTGAAGTTTTTGCCTTCTTTTAGAGGCCTTTTTGTAGTTTTGTGTCATCATAAGCACTTAAAGCACTTATCCTACTCACACCTGCGCTTTAATTCCTTGTGCTATTTCTATTTTTTTCTTCTGTTGTTGTTGTTGTGGCCTGGAAACTGAAAAGGTTATTGAGCAGGAACAGCTACGTGATGGTTTTGTTTTTTGTTTCTTTAAGCTTTGCCCTCAAGTTCCTTGTTTCTGTGTAAGATCGACAGAAAATAATTATTTCTCATTTGGAAGACATTTTATCCGTTTGTTGGTCGGGAAAAACTAATCAGTGACTTTTTGTATGGACAAAGCTGAGGCACATTTTTCAGTATTATGTGTTGGTCATTTTCACACTTTGTCTGGGTGTACATGCTTCAGCTATACCGAACTATGGGGATACGTGTTAAGAACCCGCACTGCACCATGGGCCACTTTTGAGAATAGTGATAATTCTCAGTTTCTCTGTAAACACCACTGTTTATAGTTTAGTTTCACTCCTGTGTCCTTCTTTGTATATTAAGAGATCAGCCTCATGTTATTGTTTACTGGGTGCTTTTTTTCCTTTTGTTTTTTTTTTTTTGTTGTTGTTTTTTTTTGTATGCATCACAATTTAGTTTAATTATTGCTCGTGGATACCACTGATGCTGCGTGATGCAACTCAACATCCATGTGAATAAACATTTTCTCAAAATGTGGAGACGTGTTAGTTACTGTTTTATTTTTGTTTTGTCAGCCTGCCTGATTGATAAGCGAACAGTGACATTTTAGCAATACAAAAGCTGTGAAAAAGCAACACAAGGTTCATTAAAATGTCATCTTTGTGGACCAAAATTTCCTGTCATATGGGAATAATCAGTTCTCACTCCAAACCTTTGGTCTGTTCCCTGTTTCACAGTTGCCTGCTCTGACTTCCTCTTTGTTTTTTGCTGTAAAATATTGAAAGCTGTGAGATTACATAATCTGCCCCGTTCAAGCTTGAATGGATTTGATTACCAGCAAAACAATACTCACCCTGTACTTAAGTGTACTTAAAGTGTAGGCTCATTGCCGTTTTATTTTAAGATGAAATTAATTTTGGCTGCACAATGTCTTGATGCATGGTCAATCGTCCAGGTAAATAAATTCCAAATCCCGGGATCTCTCCAGCTGATCCAGGAGAGAAGGACAACTGCTGCCTAAGCAAAAACCCTTAGTGATCCCTCATGTGACAGGAGTAACGGAACAGTTGAGGCACCTTTTTTCTAAACACAGCGTCTCCATAGTTTTTAAACCCTAAAACCCTCTGCGCCAAAAACTGGTCCACCCCAAGGAGTAATGTAGTGTACGCTGTTAAGTGCCAGGAGGATTTCCATGATTTATACAAAGGGAAAACCAAACAACCTCTGGCGAAGCGGATGGCACAACACAGAAGAGCTAACTTGTCAGGCCAGGACTCCACAGTTTATTTACACCTACAGTGGCCACTCGTTCACTGATGAGGATGTACACATCCTGGACAGTGAAGAATGCTGATTTAAGCAGGAAGTCAAGGAGGCACCCTTAAGATTCGATTTTTGTTGATTCAACATAATTTTTGTCATCTGTTGTAATACAGATCTGTTGTCTAACATAAATCTATTAGTTAATATCAAAATTATTTAAAGTTGTTATTCACTGAGCACACATTAATTTACACTTTTTTAAGATAACTTACTACACAAACTGTAGCACAAAGATTATCGGCGTCACGTGTAAATGTAGGCTAAATATTCCCCAGCTGTTTCTTGCTGCAGTGCTCTTATTCTTCCCTAAGATGGCAGTAGCTTGTTAGAAAAATCAGCTGTTTTTACTTTATGTCTTGCCTGTCATTTAAATGTGGTTTGGGTTTTTTTTAATTTATATATTAAAATGAATAGAATTGTTTTTGAACATAATCCCAATTTTCACTTCTCTGTTTTATGTTATATTAATGATCATTAAGTTTGATAGTCATAAAAAATATTTCACAGCAGCTGGCATTCAGACCATTTCTCTAAAAAATACCAGATTCCTGCAGCACTCTTATTGTGAAAGCCAAATCTTGACTAGTTTCAGTCCTTTCCATGTTCATACAGAGAAGCTTGCACACTGCACTGACTGCAGAGAAGGACTAGATGTCCTTCCTTTTAAGTACCAAACACAAAGGTGTCTTGGAGGCCTGTGTCCTATCTGTTTTTTGTTTTTTTTTTCTCTATAACACAGGGAGGGCATCGACTAAAGAAACTTCAGCTGAACCAAAATCCACTCTCCAACAGGCTGGTTTGTGTTGAACAGAAACCACAGTAATATTTAAATGACCGAATATAAAACTGCTAAAGAACACAGAAAAGGAACGACAACTCAAAATAAAAAGTGGGATACAGTTCTTGAAACTCTTGAGCATAGCACAATGAGCAGTGCAATAGCTCTAAAAAAAAGTGCATCCTATGCAGCTATATCAACATTTCTTTTTTCTTGTTGTTGTTGGCTGTGACACTAAAACGTCCCATTAGGCTGCACTTTGAAAAAAAAAAAGTGCCTTATGAAAAGTCGTCTCTGTGTGAAGTTCAGAAATCTCTGAGATGTCACACTGCGACATCGTAAAGTCACCATCAGCAGGTTGTCAGGCTGACATGAGAAGCCAACAGGAGTCTCCTCATGTGCTCAAAAAGGATGAATGACCAGCTCCTGCATGGTGTTTAGCAGCATGTGTGGAGGAGGGAGGGCCGCTCGGGCCTTACTGTGTGCAGATAGATGTTTATTATTTGTGCACATCCTTTATTTAAGTAAAAGTATTAATACAGCAGTATAAAAATTCTCTCCACTTGGATTACTATCATATTTAATGGTCCTGCACTCTGTGACTTTAAGGGATAGTTCACCCCAAAAAGCTAAATTTGCATGTCGTTCCTCTAAATATTTACGTTGTTCTGCAGTAAGTTTCCCTGTTTTGGCAATATCAGATGCAGAAATGTTTGTAACCTAACCACAAGGGGTCACAAAACGGTGCACTCCCAGTGCCCTTTCTTATTCAAGATAAATGAGGAAGGCTATTTCAGGAGGGGCATCTGGCATAAAAACTGATGATCTACTGTGATACCCTACCCTTAAAAGGAGGAGCCAAAAACAGAATGTGTGCTCTGTCTTAAATGCAATGAACTAGATGCCATTTGCTCAAAGAACCAAAAAGTTACCATTTTTAATCATAATTTAAAACGGGAAAAAAGTCATCTTGTGAATATTTTCACATATGAAAATGCATCACACGCAGTTAACTAACATTACAGCTCAGCCAAGTGGGATCCCATTGACGTTTGCCTCCTGTCACTCTGTCAAAAGCATGAGTTTCGTTTCCTTCTAAAGTGATAAGGGTGGACAGCGCACTTTGTTAAAACAGAAAACAATTCCTGCATGAAGCTGCTCACAACCATGTTGGTGGATGTATTTTTCTTAAATAACCAGATGGATTTTTGGAAACTCACATCAAAATAATCTAGATGGAAAAACAGCACTGCGGGTCAGAGGAAAACATATCAGTTTAGTTTGGGGAAGAGCTGCCAATTTAATACTGTTTTTTAAAGCCCAGACTCTACATATTTCCCACAGAATTTTGCATTTAATCATTTTTTTTGACAAAAATATTTCTCCAGTTACTACTGCACCTCTAACCAGTGGCTTGCTGTGTTAAAAGGCACCGTGTGTTCCTCCTATACTGGTGTAAAATCTATTTATGTAAAACCTGACATTTTTCACTTTAGTGTAGTATCTTTTGTTTGGTTTCAAATTCAGTGGGGCAACGTGTTAAGAAAGAAGAACAAAGATTGCAGCTATTCAAATGCTATCACTCTGGGCTGTTCTGCATCATTAGGTTATCATAATTGTTTTCAACACGGCAACTAATCTGGTTATTTTTTTACATACAATAATCTCCTGGTTCATTTCAAAATAAACTGATTTGTTAGTTTAAAAAATCAGATAATGTCAAAATCAAAATAATCATTTAAATTTTTAATGTCTTCATGTCAAAATACTCACATCAGTTTAATTTAATAAAGAAGTGTAATAATTCTTTTCTGTCGAGGTATATGATCAACCTTAAATTCATAGTGTGGCACAGTAGTTGAGTAAATGTACACAGAGGTTACAGCCCACCATCAGTGCTGGCTACACCACTGACAGAGGAGGAACACAGCGCCAGTGAATGAGTTGCACCATTTTCTGTGGATAACCAGGATGCAACCTGCCCCATGGGGACTCCTAGAAATTCAGAGGGAAACACATTGTTTTGTCAAGCTCTTATAGTGCCTTGGCTTGTAGCCATTTGCAGTCTTTCATGGCAGTAAGGGGGGCAGAGTTGTGTCCTCCTAAGATTGGTTGAAATGCAATCAGGACAAGACAACACAAGATGCTGAATTTGCATTAAGATTTCTGCATATTTAACATGAACCTGTTTTTCCCTCACTTGCAGCACAAATGCTATTTTAAGACTGTGCGCTAGTATTATAAAAACAGAAAAAAACACGTTTGTGACTAAAATCCTAACAATAATTTGGGCCAGGGAGGAGAAGGGAGCAGGGTTTTTGTCTTTATTTTTAACTTTTTTTTACACTGTGAATCTGAACCTCTGGCAGTGAGGCCAGGAAATGAAAGGAAATGGAGTGTCACGTACCCCCACAAACATCGCAGCAGGGCATTAGAGCTAAAGTAATGGATTCCTCACACACACCATTACTTCAAAGTGGAAAGCATGAAGACACTGCCACCTGCAAGGCCAAGCTCTCTTACCACAAGTAAAACTGCCTATAGAATGACAGGGCCTCTGCAATTCACTCAGCCCCACCTTCAAATCAATGATTCTATTAAGAGCAATGATCTGATTAGCACCATCTCTGGTTAGTTCATAGTCTCTATAGTCTCTTTTACATACAGAAATAATTGATGATCCTGGTCATTCACCCAGAATCACAATGTGGCTTTGAGTATTTAACATTTCTTCGTGTGCTGAAAAGAAGAATGATCCAGCTGTGTAATTTATAGCTCAGCTCAAGCAAGCGCTCTTTGTGCATTCTTCAACTCTTACTAGGCACTAAAATCCACTTCCCCTCAGGACCCACAAATGAAAAAAGTTAATGTACATGACGGCTAGTACACCCAACTTTGGTTTTTAAGTATCAAAGCACTAAATCACAGGAATCACAGACTGTTGCCTGCAGACTCTCTGCTGCAGTTGTAGAGGGAAATCTTTGAACAGGAGAGCAGTGCAAGCTGTTCAGAAAGTCTTTGTGTGGATATTTCAATGTTAACATTGTTTTGTTGTGTGTGTGTGTGTGTGTGTGTGTGTGTGTGTGTGTGTGTGTGTGTGTGTGTGTGTGTGTGTGTGTGTGTGTGTGTGTGTGTGTGTGTGTTTTCTCATCACATAGTCATGTTGCTACTTCTGTAAGTATCACTCACAGTGGGCTTCCAGGTTCACCAAAGTTTCTGACCTTTACTGGGATCCTTGCCAACAGGTAATACGGCTGTTTTAATGCTTCTGAAATGGTGCAGGAGAGCTCCAGTTTTGACCGCCAGCCCTAGATTGCAGCTGTCATTTCAAAGATTTGCCTAATATTCTCCTTCAGACCTCTCAGTTGACATATAACACCTCTTCTTCCACCTGTTGTGGATCTTATTTATTGCTTGTTATTAAATACAAGTGGATCTTGTGAAATTTTCCATTTAGCCTAACTAGCTGAACTGCATATTCAATCATTTCTAAATTTTAGGCAGGTTATTCATTACTTTCAGTTGATTTTTGTTGTTGTTTCGTTTTTTATGTCTGCTCATTAAATAGTACTCACACACTGTGGATATATGCAAAAATAACCCTGAGTTGGTGCTACAACTGGTTGCAAATCACAGTCTTAGACAACCTCATTATGTATGTGGCTGCTTTTCAGCACCACGGACAGCACCCAGTGGACTCCAGCCCTCTCAATCTTCCCTGAATAGAAAATGAACCTTAAATTTTTATAATCGGAGGCAGTTTTTTTTCCTTATCTTGTTTCTATGGAAGTAGAAAATATTGCTAACATGAAAATGAATGCATTTTCCACAAAACTGGGTTTTGGTGGGTTTAAAGAAGCATTCATCCATGATGCAGAGGGAGCCCTCTTCCCCACTCAAGCATTACAACTTGACTGCTCATGTCTGAAGCAGAGGAGAGAAAAGTAAAACCAAACCTATCAGCTTGACAGACCGCTTGACTTGACACAGGACTTTCCTCCAGGCAAAACCAGTGAGCAACAGGACGGCCTTTTAACTGACTCCTCAGGGAAAAATTTTTAGCCCTTATTTCATTTCCACTTTAATGTCTCAAATGCTGAATCTGTCAGTTTTCCGGAGCTCTTCAAAGACTCGGAGCTCAGCATAGGTGACATCAGAAGAGTACCGCAAGTCTTTCAGCAGAGCAAGACAGTAAATAAGAAAGCCACTGGTTTCTGCACTTTATAGTGATTTCTCTCAGTCCCTTTTTCCCTGACTGTCGCAGAGAGTTGGAATGATGAAGCAGAGCTGTGTCACACCCACACAGCAGCAGAGGCTGTTATCTTTTCGCTCACAGTCTACTGCTATTTCTGTTCCCTGTGCCAGTGTTTCTGCGTGTGGTGGTATGGCAGTGCATGTGTCTGAGCGTGTTCGGAGGGGGTAAACACACAAGGATGAGCGGGAGTAAGAGGGATGAGACTGAGCCCTGTGGTTGCAAAACATCTTTGTTGACTGGAGAGAATGGCAGAAAAGAAGGATTTGGGGAGGAGAGGTAAAAAGCTTCCAAACTCAAACAGAAATAAAGGCAATTATTTTGAGAACTGTAGTTTTACGATTCTCTTTTCCAGTCAAATGTTCATTAAAATTATGAGTTTTTCAACATTTTAAAAAGACGCCATGCTGTGTCACTTGTGCAAAACAAAATCATTAAATATTGTTCAGGGTTATCGGCGTGCGAGCTTCTGAGCGTCATCAAAAACCACTGCACTGCAGTGCATGGACTGATTCACTCATTGCAATATTTCACTTTAAAAGAGCCTCAATGAGACAGCCTTGGCTTTACTAAGAGAGACTTTATTCTCTTTATTTCTTTTTTTTTCTTCCAGAGAGAAGTCAATGATCAATCTCTCTTTGTTAAAATCCCCCAGACCATAGTAGGGAGTCTCAAGCTTGCACAGGCTCTGATCCAGCTATTTGTGAATGACTCATAGGATAGTGCTTCCCTGTGGCGGGCTCTGTCTTCCTCTCCTCACTCCTACTGTACTCCCATGCTCTCTCCTGCTGTTCTGTTCTCCCTCCCCTGTGCTGTCTCTAATCTCCTTTGCTCAATATTGCAGCCCCCCCACCCTCCCTCTGTCCTTTCTTCACCTGACAGCTTTTCTATCCTTCCAGTGCTCCTCTTTAAACTCACCGCTCACCTTCCTCCCCTTGATCATCTCCTCCCCTCTATATTTTCTCTCTTCTCAGTCGCAGAGATTAGACCAGCCCCAGATCACTGTAGAGGTAATCTAAGGTGTATAGTAAATACATTTAGAGTGCACTGCAGAGAAAGCAGCAGACAAAGCAGCTGTCAGTTTGGGAATGATTATCCAAGCACTACGTGAAAACTACCACCTACTTTGGTTTATTTGAAATCTCCAAAGCCTTTTACTGCATGACAGGCTGGTCAAGTCCACAACTGTGTGGACTTTTCAGTTCGATGCTAAATGGCACACGCAAACCAAACACTGATTCTCACTACTGAAATAGTTTATGGCTGCTGACAGCGCTCAGAAATGCAGCAGCCTTTTTATTTGGATTAGAGTGTCTTTAAATCAGCCTTCTCTTGTGAGATTTATTGTATACATCAAGGGATCAGAATAGTTACACCAAAATGGGTGTCACATGTGCCATGATATGGGTGAAAGAGAGAGTTATAAATTTGAGCAGTTTTAGAGATGCATTTTTCAACCCTGGGCAATTTGCCCATGGGGTCATAAATATAATGTTGTTTGTCCGTGTCCTCGAGATCAACATATAAAACTGTGGCTGGAAATTCATTTGTCTGAGCCTCGCAGGACTGTTATTAGGGCTGAAAAATGAATCTGATTTATTTATATATTATTCATAAGACTGTTAAGGTTTATTGTTATTATTGTGCTACAGGTTTAGTTATTAATGGCTCATCACATTTGCTGCTGATTTGAATTCAGTCAATTAATGAGCTAGTTTAGCCTCTAATTATGGTGTGAAATGCAGTAGTGTGCAAAAGTCTTGAGTCACTCCTCATTTCTTTATATTTTGCTGGAAAACATGCACATATATGGATGGAAATACAGTATAAAAGTATTATAATGAGCTTGAAAGGCCAAAGTTTTCTTTTAATTTCTTTAAGCAGTCTTCAAGTTCTTCAGGCTTCTTTAGGGACAATCAGGGCTCTTCTTTGGATTTTGGCTGCCTTTTGATCCATCAAGATGATGTTTTTCTATGCTTGTATGGCATTGACAGTGCATTTTGGATCTTTGTCATGCTGAAAAATACAGCCATTGCCAATCAGATGCTTTCCAGATGGTTTCTGCGTTCCTAATTCCCCCAGTTCCGTCAATTCTGACAACATCCCCAACGTCACTGGGTAAAATGCAGCTTCAAACAGACCCAAATATCCACACATATATGATGATTTAAATTTTAAAAATTTACATTTTGGATTCTTCTCACTTCTCACTCTAGTTGTTGTGTAATTTGGCACACACCAGGCTTTTCTCCCTTCCTTAAAAAGGTCTGCTTGAACACTTTTAAGGCTTCTTATTTTAAAATGGTTTTTGTGAACAGGACGTAAGTGAACAGTAAATACATCAATTAAGGAACGGGATAAGGCTGCTAGTACCAAAGTGCCTGAAGATACAATTTAAATCTGATTTTATGGTGTGGTCTGTTATGTGTATGTGTGCTTTTTTTTTGATGAATAGTAGGTCAATGTTAAGTGGATTATTAAACATTCATATGAAAATGATCAGGTTCAAGAAATGCATTGAAAATGAGTAAAATGAGTGACAAAGCAGTCGTACGACAAAATGACATTATTATGTCAAACTCCTTGAAGATACAATATAAAGGAATGTCGGGTGGCTCGAGACTTTTTCTCTAGGTTAGACAGTTGTCGCTTTAGTGTACAGGCAGTTAAACTGCACAGGCGCTAGTTTTATTAGTTGTAGACCGGGTTATTTATCTTCTCAGTCTTTCTATTTTGTGCTGCCATATAGAATCAAATAAAATCAGCAAAATACCCCTGACAGTTTCAATTTCGAGTTGTTTTTGTCTGTAATGGAAATGCATTTTTATGAGGAACAGGCTGTTCCAGCATGAAGCAAACAGTAAATAAGGCTCCCTCTGCAAGGATATAATGATATTCAGTACACCGGACTCCCCCCTGAGAAGGCAGTACTATCATTCTGTGGGCACTCAGCTCGTCTCCATTTTGTATTTGTTGATGTTTTTAATGCGCATGGTGTTTTTTTACATTTTCACAATGCCTGAAGGTTACGTCAAATCGCCACTGCGTTCGTTAGTTTAACTTTAAAACGAACAGGTAAAGCAAATATGAAATTGTTGTCTTTCTTTACAGTAAATTTGATGCAATAATTAAGATTATCAATCACATTTATTTTGTGAGTGGACGGCTATCCCAGCTGACAAGTCTCCAACACATTATCTCATATAGGTGGTAATGGGAAACCACCCACTGCTCCACTCTCGCTCCATTACAGTGCACTGAAAAAGCACTTTCTCTTATAATATCATTCCTTATCGGAAGCCTAATGATGATTTATAGCCGATAGGAGAACGTCTAGAGAATTGTGGCGGTGAGTGGGTTTGTGCTGTTGAGCGAGACCTGAGTTGTCGCCCCGAGGTGAGAGGAGTTCGTTTTGAATAGCAGAGCAGAAAGCTTACAAAGAGGTGTACGTGCAGTTAGTGGGAGAAATGATTCTGAGTCCGAATCTGAAAAGAAATGTGTTTTCAGCTGACCTGAGCTCTACGCATTGATGGATGTCGTTCCACCCACCACTGCCAGACATGAAGGCAGCTCACCTTGCTACCAGAGAGAGGCTGTTTTAATTGGGAAAAGCTGGCAGTTCTGTGATGACATAGTATGAAGACATCTGGTTCTGGTTGGTTTCCAGGTCAATGCTGAAGCTACAGTCCACCCTGATCTCTTATTAGAGTGGGTAAAGCATCTGCACACCTCTCTCCTCACCCTGATGAGCAGATTAAAAACAGGCTGAGCAGTATTACCTCTTGACCACACTGAGCTCTGACCTCATTATGCACCCAGAGTTAATTTGTTTATGTCAGAAATGAAACGCTGTCATTTCTTAATATAAAAGGTGAAACTTTTAGTATGTATTTTGGCTCAGTTTTATATTTTCAGCAGTGAATATGTTGACTTTTTTTACTGTACTAACGTCATCATTTGACAGTGTACTACAGATCTGTCCAAGACTGATGAACACATATTAACAAACTAAAGAGCCAACAAACTAAATAGATGTTACCAATTTTAAATTTAGCTGTGTTAAAGGAATAGTTCCACTCCATATCAAATACAGCTGGCAGTAACAGTAGGAAGGGTCTCTCATTCCCAGTTCATAATATATGGATCCTTGTCAATGACCCCTTGACCTTACATGTCAACACAGTGGATCAGCATATTTTCCAGAGGCATCTAAGCCAAACCATCTATTTCTAAACCTAAGCATTGGTTTTCAGTGGCACTAAAAGAAAACCAGTAATCACAAAAGTAAAGAAGTGAACTGTTCCTCTAAGCGTATTTAGTCGATGTTTAAATATCTTTTTGTTTTTGGGTTCATGTTATCTGCCAGAACTCCAGAATAGCTAATTGGTGTAAAATCTTCTGAGCAGAGTTCTCATATGAGTGCTTTTTTCATAATATACATGTAAAACGTTACATGCACTGTAAGTACGGTGTAATTCTATGTCATTAGCTGTTGATTTCCCTCTTTGCTGCTGCTGCTTGGTGGTTATTGTTCAAGCAGTAAGTGGGTGGGCAAGGGAGGTGTTGCCTCTATCTTAGGCTGGTAATTTATGACTCCAGCTGCTGTCTCCCTCTCCCCAGGTGGACAGCTTGATTCCTCAGCAGTGCATCTAATTAGGAAGAGAAAAACACATTTCTGAGGGAGGCACATTCTGTGAGAGGATGGCACTCATCCCTGATTGGACAACAGTTTCTCGGAGGAATAGATTTGTAGATACAAATTAGGCAGCCTGATAAAAATAAATAAATAAATAAAATGAAAAACAAAAACATAAATGTGAGGGAAGTGTTTTTTATAATCCATGATATACACTGAAATTTATATTTATCTTAAAATAGCAGCAAGTCAGTGCATTTAGGTATGGTCAAGACAGCCTTGTGAAATTGAAACCAAGCATCAGAATGAGTAAGAAAGGTGATTTAAGTGACTTTGAATGTGACATGATTGTTGATGCCTGATGGAGTAGTCTGAGTGTTTAAAAACCTTCTGAGGTTTTCTGACATAAACATCTCTAGGGTCTACAGAGAACGGTCTGAAAACAAAAAATATCCAGTGAGCAGCAGCTCTGTGGACGAAAAGGCTACAGCAGCAGAAGACCACACCAGATGTCGTTCCTGTGAACTAAGAACAGGAAACTGCAGCTACAATTCGCATGAGATCAAATTACCCAACAGAAGATTGGAAAAACATCACCTGGCCTGATGAGGATTGATTTCTCTTATAACATTTGGATGGCAGGGTCAGAATTTGGCTTTATTAACATGAAAGCATGGATCCATCCTGCCTGCTATCAATGATTCAGGCTGCTGGTGGTGTAACGGTGTGGGGGATGAGTATTGTTGCTGACCAAGTCCCTCTTTTCATGATCACAGTGTCTCAATACAGTAGAGCGTAGTAGTAGTGAGACTGAGTCTTTTATCGTTGTGGATGGAGTTTACATGTAATCTGCTAAGTTGTTTCTGATGTAAGAACTATAAGTTAAAACAGGTATAATTGCATAATATATATTAAAAAAGGGCCTAATGTGAACCAACAGAGAATTATAGCCAGAATCTGCAGCTCCTATTGCCTTTTTGCAGCTTTATTGTGAGTTTCATCTCATTTTCAGTAGCCAAGGCCACAATATTTTGGTTGGCTGTCCCTGCTCTCATTGCTTTGTTTTCTCCCACAGCAGGCAGCTGTTTTCAGCAGAGCTCTAAAAAGCCACCATAATCCAGAAGCATAGCCAGATATCACATTAAGAGTGGATATAACAACATCAGATGGGCCTGTCTGCAACACCCTAAGGCACAGTACTCTTGGCATGTAAAGTAACTTGTTCAATCACTAGGCACCCAAGTGAACAAACAGAAAATAAAATAATTCCTGATGGAGATATTCGCCTGGCCAGATAGCCACACACCTGCAGAGACACTGCGCTTCCAGGGTTCATATGCAAACATGAAAATAGCTTACCTGGAATGACTAAAGTGAAACTGTTTCAGGCCAGTTTGAGCAGCAGAAAATATTAAGACATTTCAGTTTGTGGGCCAATCAAAGTGAAATTTACATTATTGCCTAAATATTCTCTATTAAATACCAATAAACTAATTGCATTTCTAATCTGTAATGCAATGCATTGTAAAAATGCAGCAAGTCAGGACCAAACATAAGAACATGTATTTTAAGTGAATACATATACAGTTTACAGTGGTTAACTGTTCATGGCAGGCCACTGTCACCCTCAGACCACCAGGAAATGTCCCAGCGCTCCCGGCAGGGTGCCCGCATGTATCAGTGCAACTCTTTTCCTGTCATGTCCATGTCACAGCAGTTTCTCTTCTCCTCCGTGTATGTGTGTGTAAACCCATCTCCTCACACTCAGAGTGGAGCCTAGGGCAATCTTTTAGCTGAAATATGAGAACTCCTCTTCCAAACACTTTGTTGTGTATTCGCAGGAACACACCTGCCAAGTGTGAAGAAGCACAGATAAACGATTGCTTAGATAAGCAAAGAACACTGAGACAGGCACACACTGAGAGATAATAATAACTTATTAGTTTGATGTTTATTATTATGAAATTCAGTATAATAAACTCTGGGCTGCATGACAAATACACACTTGGTTTTAGTTTTTGCATAGATCTCTTAGCCTTGTCAATTCACCCCTTCCTATTATATATTAGTATAAAGTCATACTGAAATTTACTAACATCATCTACTCATTATTTTTACATGATGTTATTTAATAAAGTTGCCACAACCAAATGTGAAAATAATACTTATCATTTGTTTTTATAGCAGATTTAATTGAAATATATTCATTATCTATTATGAATATTTTTTTTCACTAAAGCTGCAGCTACTACTTGCCATCACCAGTGTGTGAATGGGTGGATGTCTGGATATGTAAAGCGCTTTGGGGTCCTTAGGGACTAGTAAAGCGCTATATAAATACAGGCCATTTACTATTAGTAATCTATGCTTAACCTACCTAAACTAATGTCCTCCAAATCAGTGTCTGTATTTATGTCTGTTCATAATTTCCTATAAAGACAAAATGCTCATGGGATCACAGCACAGTTTTGAATGATAAGTGAGTCTAAACTTCACCTTTCTGTTTCTCACATCATTAATGTGAGAGAACATGAGGCAACATGCGCTGTTTTGCCCATTTTTAGGCCTGAAACCAACTTTTCTCTGCTGTGAACTGAGCAGTATTCTTGGAATAGACAAGTCCTGAGAGACTGCCATATTTTGCTGATGGTATTTGGGATTATAGCACTTTTAACTTCAAAACAAGTCAGTGAAAATGCTAAAATCACTAGTGATCCATTTTCATTAAACCTCGGTGACTAGCTAGTTACAGTACCTACCCGCTCAGCAGAAAGAGCAGATATTCCCCCATTACAGACGGTGCCAACAAGAACTTTTTCTTTCTTAGCAGGTGCATGCATCACATCTGTCAGCCAGCCAAGTTCAAGGTGACATCCACGTCTGTCCAAACTTGAACTTTGGATATGAAATGTCATAACATCTACATAGTAGTCCCTCAAACCCACAACTCCAGAGCTACTTGCATCTCTTTAGCTCATCTTCAGCGGCTCCCCTTTGCAAAAAGCAACCTTATTATAAAAGAATTAAAAATAGAAACTTAATCTTAACTGTTAAATCTATACACATAAATGGTTAGTCATGAGTCCCCTTAGCTATGGATTCAAAATCCCCCAAAAATAAGTCATGGAGAAAATTGGAGAATTTAACTGTGCATAGACAGATGTGTTTTCTGCACATTAGCCAAAATAAAACCTTTTATTTTTTTGTTTACCTTTATTATATTTGAAGCTTTTTATTTGTTTGATTTGCACAAATGCATATAGGACTCAAAGTAGCAATAAAGCTGCAGGCCACTTTCTTTCCACTTCACAGTTGCTCAATATTGTTTAGTAATAATAATAAGAAGAAAACAGTTTTAGTTATCGACACTCTGATTCAATATATTAAGCAACAGCATGGTGTTAATGGCATTGTAATAAAAATGCAAAGCTGAAGTACTAAATAATCATTAATACTCCACTGTAGAGTAATGTTACACCTATTAGTAATGTTCATAGGCTCGGTTATACTTAGTATACCTTGTAACTGTAATTAAGATGAAAGAGGATAAAATATACATTCTCTTAAAGTTGGTAAATTATTTTGTTAGAGCAGTTTTACATTTGTTTAACAAAACAAACATTTCACAAATAGCTTAAATAAAAAGGCATAAATGTCTCTACTGATAGTAAAGTTTACTAATCCCTGCATTAGACATATGTGTTAAAATATTAGTATATTTAACATTTATTTAAGAGTTGCTACCAAAAGCATATTTGTGAGATCACAGTGACCTTCAGCTGCTTTCCTTATCAAATTCTAATCAGTTCATCCTTGAGTCCAAATAAGCGTGTGCACCAGATGGGATCAAATTCTCTCCATACACTGTCTTCAAAAAAATGTTATTTTCACAGCCAAAATCTAATCAGTTCATCCTTGAGGCCAAGTGAATGTTTGTATCAAATTTGAAGAACTTTTGTCACAGTTACATGCTGACATCCAGGAAAACATTAGGCCTCCAGGCATGCCTGTCAGTGGTTTTGAGGTATATGAAAACATAACTTCGAAAGATTGAATACTGGACTTAGCTGTCATGAACAAACTGTTTATAAAGTCCTCACTCAAAACATTAGACTGCATATCAATTTATGTTCACAACTTACTAGAAATAGTTATTGCACTGTGCACATTATTCTTACGTTTTTAAATCTCAGAGTGATGCATGAGAAGTGTGCTGTCTTCCTTCCAAATCAGTGTTACGATACCTACAGAAATACTCTGACATCTCTGTAGCTGTATTAGTGATGAGCAGGGTCAGAAGTATAAAACACTAGTGGATGATTTTGTGGGGTGGTTTGGAGAAATCATCTGCTTCTGAATGTAAATAAGACCGGAGGGATTGTAATTGACCTCAGAAGAAAGAAGACGGCTGTGTGACTTGTGTCTGTCCTTAAAATGGGATGTTGATCTGGGCGTCAACACTGACAACAGGCTGAACCAGAAGACTAACACAGAGGCTGTAGAGAAAAAGGTGATGAGCAGGCGCTACTTTTTCTGTGTGCAGCAAAATTAAGGAGATTTTCTATCGCTCATTTGTGGCAAGCACAGTGAACATTGATGGGGGAGCAGCATCGGAGCTGGTGACACCAACAGAATGAATAAACTGATCAGGAAGGCTGGGTCTGTGATTGGCTGCAAACTGGACACTTTTGAAGTTGTGGTAGAGAGGCAGCAGTCAGTGAACAAACTGTTATCAATCATGTATAATCCTGACCACCTGTCTGCACCGCTTACTAGACAGGCAGCAGAGCAGTTACTCAAATAATCTCTCATTTGAAATCTCTTATTTGAATCCACTGCCACAAGGAGAGATACAAGACATCTTTCACACCGCATGCTCATCACCGTCTTTAATCTGTCTGGGAGAGAGTCATCTGCCAGATGTTATTGTTATTATTTCATCTAGAAAAAAATCACAAATATAAAATAAATAATAAAGAATTTCTCATTCATTCATTAAAAATCCAACTGGTATTCTGCCAAAGTTGTCAATATTTTATTAATCTTAAGGCAATCCATTACAAAGCATTTCACAAACCACAGTATGACGACAATATCATGTCCAACACCTGGTTTGGAAATATTCAGCATGCAAGTCAAAGACCAAGAGAGGTATGTAAACAACCTGGGATAAAACAGGAATAGTGGCAAGAAGAACCCATACAGTATGTGTCTCATAGGAACAGAATGAAAGAAACAATAGATGCAACATGCTGGATGTGGCTGTTTATCTCCAAATACATCCTAAGTAACGATAATGACGCACTGGCAGATGCACTAATCAGGTGAAATGATGGCAAACTACCAAACTTCCTGCCACTTTGGCACAAACATGCACATTTTCTAAAGAGGCCAAGTTCAACTACTGAACACACGTTGGCACTGAATGTTCTTTATGCGGGGCCTATGTACATAATTAGAGTTCAGCCTCAAACAGAATTTGAAAGGAAGTGGAAAAAAGAAACAAAGCCATTCCCACCAAGAGAAACGGAATGACTCTGTTGCTGCAAAAGACATCATTTATACTGAGTAATAAAATTCACAAATAATTTGAAGTGTCAGAGGTGTTATTGATTATTTATTTAGCTTTTTTTTCCTAAATTACTAAGGATTGCACAGTGAAATCAAGTTTCCTGATTTCACTGGGGGAAATTGTTATTATTATCTCAGAAAAACAGCATAAAACCTTTCAGTGCTACTTTTTAATTAATTATTATTTAAAACTCCACAGACAAAGTTTGGAAATTTGCATGCGTTTTAGGCTTAACGAGCACAGTATATGTATATATTATGTTTGCATGTATCCTATGTCCTCCTTAACGGGTGGGCCAATCTGAATGAAACTTTGCATGAACATCGTCATACATAAAGTAATTCTAACATCTAAAAGTTTTTAAAAAAAAGATTTATTACAAATCCCAATTCTTTGGATTTTCACATTATGCTTTTTTCATTGTCCCCCTGCAAATGCGATGGCTGTTCTCGCTTAGCGTTTGTTTTGTGTGTCACGTGCAATGTACGTCACGTACTTAACAGTCACCAAAATTTGTATCCACAACAGAAATATTTTTGAGTCATCATTAAATACTGAATGAAGCATTTCAAAAAGCAGTGCAGGCCTGTATATATTTATATTAATTATATTTATAAGTTATTGAGTTCATACATCATCTTATGATAAATGTGTTTAGTACAAATTATTTCCTTTAGATTCACTGAAATGGTAAAAATACAGTACAGTATGTAGCATCTTAAAATAAAGAATATCCGTATTCATTTTTGGGGGGTGTTTTCCCGTATTTTCAACCATACACTGAATTTTACCATTTGACATTTATAGAAATGCCCATAAACTTCTGTAAAAGAAAAAAAAAAGACTTATCAGGACATTTTCTGTTTTTATGGATTTTTTTATCATCGTGTTGAATGGCTTTCTGTAGAGGCATACTGGTATTTTTGACCATTATGTAACTCAGCCTAATTTGAAATGTGATGAACCAAGAACTCGGTCGGCAGATTAAACCCTGCTTTGTCTTCCGAGAGGGAAATGTCATCACTAATAAAAAAAATTAAAGGAAAAAAAACCCAAATATGGAGCTGGACTCATGACAGAACGAGTTCAGCACCTCAGGACTGACTTTCTGCAGTATCATCAGACTCTTTCTGCTCTCTGAGAGCAACACAGCTATGGGAGTCAAAGAACAACAAACAAAAACTCTAAAGCAACATGAATTATGCAAACACATTTAACTCCGAACACAAAAGAAAACACAACCGAGCTTCACATTCACAGAGAACAACACAAAAAAATATTTGTAAACGTTAGTTCTCCAGTTTCATTGAGTGAAATTATTTTGAAACACTGAATAATGTGCTAACAAAACAGAAAGGAATTTCTTAATAAAACCCATGAATGTTTACTTTTTCCTTGAGGCCATGTAAATGCCACAGCTGAATTGTAAACAAGTCTTGACTTTGAATATTGTACAACAAGGCTCGATGACACTGGTAGCATTTATTACTTCAAAGATTCTTAGTGAAGAGCTGTAAGTATAAAAAAGTGCAGAGCAGTGGCGGAGACAGTGTGTACCAGCTCCTTTGGCTGAAATAGTCCTAATCTCACAAGTGTTTTATCATCTCCAACATTTTCTGTGTGTACATCTTAAAACATGCTGGCAGAATCACACCTGGGTAACTAAATTTGGATATGTTTCCATATAAATAGGCACATCTGGATCAAGATATTGAGTGACTATGTGAAAATGGCCATTATATATGGATAACTTGATGTACACAACTGGGCCACAACTGTCAACTTTTTACACAATTTATACACAGTCGCCATAACGATATATATATATATCAACAAGCTTAAACTAAATCTTAAAACAGAATTGTGTAATTGTGGTTTTAAGCATTTAAATAGCATCCCGATGAGTTATAAAATGGGCCGTTGTGCATTAGTATAAAACAAAATGATCTGAGAACAGTCGAGACACAGAGGACACAGCAGACAGGATGGAATAAAATAAAATGGTCTGTTTTTGTTTTGTGCAGTCACTTAAAAAAAACACTCAGTGCCTAAATATATTTTTTACTCTGTTGCAAGATTTATGGATTGTTCAATCTTCATTCTGGGGAAAAACAAACAAATCAAATTTAATGAGGAGAAAAATGGCTGTTAGTTGACATCAGTCTTTCAAAAGTATACCGTATTTGAAGGCTCCTTTAAAAATACTGAACCAAATCTCAGATATTAAACTGTCACCACAACAAACATAATGGAAAGAAGCAGCAAGATGGAAAATGATGGCAGCATGAGAATAGTTTTATCTACATTTCCTTGCTTACTACATGGAAAAGTGAGTATGTGCTTGTTTTTATGATAGATACAAGTTAATTTAAATATGAGTATAATAGTAGTGATAATCCTATTTAAAATAAAAACAGACAATGTCAAAAACATAATCCGGGGTCCTTTCCATTATTGTCATTGTGGCTAGTCCTTTCAAAATAAGAGTTTTTCAGCTTATCACCACTATTGCCTTTGTGCTTTTTATTTGGACAATATTTAGTGCATTCTGTAAATATAAATATAAGAAAGATGTATAACACATGGTGCTAAAATGTCTATATGGCAACAGCTCGCAGGAGGTGCTCTACTTTATAGCTTGCAATCAAAGATTATTCATAGGTGAACATGATTAATAAACTGCTGAATGGGTTTTGTCACATGCTCTTATATTACAGTCCTTATCAAAGTAGAAATGGGGGTCGTTTTTATTATACCGGTCACAAAATATAAGGTGGAAAACTTCTGGGGAAATATGACTTTAACACCCCGCCCTTTAAAACCCCCTAAAAGGAATAGATCATTTCTGCAATAAATAAATAAATTAGTATACACACGATTTCCTAGTTTACACACATTGATTCCAAAAGGTATCACAAACATGATACACACTGGCACATCCTAATATATTTATGCCTTCAAACAGGCCCTCTTTATGGGCTCACTTGCTATCCATTACATCACCATTTTGCCAGGTTTGACAGTGAACAACTGAAAGCTCCTTTCACACCGGTCTCTCAGCGCTCCGGTCCTCAAGCACTCAGAGAGAGTAAGCTCCCTCATCATAGCAGGTTCCTCTCTGCAGTCTCACTGCTCCAAACCACAATGGAGTCTCATCATCTTTGTGTTACGCTGGATTAATATTTACGGAAGGGCCTCGAAAGCATTTTTGCTTCAAAGAAGTGTTGGTGGTTCCCATCGATCTCAACCTTGCTCTGCCCGACGCAGAGCTTTGTGTGCGTGGGTGGGGAGGGGCTCACACGGGGTTGGTCGGCGGCTCATCACTGGGCGAATACACTGGCACAGGGTTGGGTTTAATGGCTCTGCTCTTCATGTAGGAGATCAGCTGGTCAGGGATCTCAGCCAGTACGTCTTTAGCCAGTCGGGCCATGCTCAGCACATGGTTACCTGTGCGGTCCATGTAGTCTCTGAATGGTACAAACTGTTGTGACATAGGAAAGAAACACATTACTTTAAAACCAAACCGGCAATGTTTTCTGGTTTCCTGGCTGGTACACTAAAATGATGAATCAAAGGAGCACCAAGGTTTGAAAATTCTTTGTAATGTCCAGAAGGGGGCGACTCCTCTGATTACAGAGAGAATTTTATAAGCCATGTAGTCTATAAGAAAATAAATACTTTTCAGTTAATTTATAAATTCTGCAAACGATTTTCTGCTAGGTTTATGGTCCTGTTATTGCAAGACTCCACAGTAGTCCATGGTAGATTTATGTGCATACAGTCATGTGGAAAAAAATAAAGTTTTCTCACAACTATAAGAAGTGCTGTGAAAAACACTCTTACTGCTTCCATGGGAGTTAAGACTAAGCTTAAGTAGCACCGAGGTGCTGCTTATCAAATGCACTTAAAACGATCCTCAGCCAGTGTGAGCACCTCTATTAAAGAAGAGGTTTTGGCAGGTTGCTGGTCTCAAGCATTCACATGTGTTTTAACACATTTCCAGCAAATTCACCTCAAGCTCAGACTGTGCAATACTGAGACAAATTGCAAAAAAACCCCAAGAACTATGATTCAGACTCTACAGACTTCAGTTAGCATATTAAACATTAATGTTCATGACAGTACAATATGAAAAGACTGAATAAGTATGGCTTGTTTGGAAGGGTTGCCAGGAGAATGTGTGGCATCTGAACAAATCACAAAAGTGCTGTAACAATGACAGATGAGACCATAATGCACAGCACCACATCTGGAGAAAATCAATCACAGCATTTCAGCACAAACACCTCATACCAGCTGTCGAGCACGGTGGTAATTTAGGCCTGTTTTGCAGCCACAGGACCTGGGCACCTTTTGGTCATAGAGTGAACCGTGAACTCCTACCAAAATATTCAAATGTAGGGTGTCTGTCCAAAGTATGAGACCTGGCTAAAACTAGGTGATGCAACTGGACAGCGATCCCAATCACAGTAGCAAATATAAACAGAATAGCTGAAAAAGAAAAGAATCCAGATGCAGCAATGACCCAGTCAAAGTCCAGAACTCAGCCTGACTGAAATGCTGCAGCGGTACCCACAGCTGTGCATAAACTAATGCTGACTGTATGTATGAATAAAGTAGCTGGAAGATAAAGAGATCACCAATATGATTGAAAATTATTTTGTCTTGAAAAACTGATGCCATACTTTAAAAAATATTTTGCACTGGAGTAAAAAAAAACAAAAAATAAGGTTGCTGTCTCCTAATGTTTTTATGCTTATAGAAAATGAGCTGTTCCTTCCCGTGACAAGCCGAGACGTCTCACCTGTACGATGTCTCTCTCTGCCACCTTCCCCCGTGAGGAGATTCTGACATCATCACCATCCAGCTCAACCATTGCTACAGAGAACAAAAATGGATTTTTAAACAAAAATCTCTAGTATACCTCAGCATCAAAATTATATATACACTCTTTTTTAGTTCATCAGGAAACTTTCCAGAGCAAATATGTCTTCATACTGTGAAGTCATGAGATGCCTGAGATTTACAATATTTATTATTCTTTGCAGAAAGTCTGAGCTGGTTTAATAAAACAAACCATCCCTAATCCGAAGAGGCAACAAAGTGCTTTCCACATATTTTGTGTTTAGTTAGTATTCTCACCATCAAACTCAGCCTGGCCAACTCCAACAATGATGATAGACATGGGGAGTTTGGCTGCCTGTCATAAACAAGAAGAAGAAACAGTTAGTTGTCAGTCACACGCCAGGAATACAATATTTTCTTTCAAAAAAACAAAAAAGAACCAAAGCCATCAAAGTTTTTCACAGAGCATGAAAGGGTTACATTTCCAATTACGTTTATTTATCCACCAACACACATCTCATTAAAACAGTCAGTATGAACCGACATGCACAGTTCCCCAGAGAAGACATAAATGATAATGGGCAAGATAAAATAAGACAAATATAAATTAGAAATAGCATAATAACGTTGTCTTGACTATGTTACACATCACATTGTGTTGTATAGTTTTGTTCCAAAAGGAGCCAAGGGAAAACACAAAATGCATTATTCAAATCAGGGCCTTCGAGGTGGAACAACTGTCAGCACGCATGTGTTAGCTAACCAATATACACACATTCACAATCTCATCGTAGTTAAAGAACATAAGGTTATACAATGCTCTTGCAGTTTGCAGAAATCCTGCAAATACCACTCAGTATAAAACCATTTATTCAAGTTTGCTTATAGAAATGATTCAAATGCCTTTAACATCAGAACAGAAAAGGGCCCCATGTTGTGTCTATTTAACTACAGTCAAAACAAATCATAAATCTAGAAGATGAAAGGGAGCATCTTCTCAACGGTTTGTGGTGTAGAGGTTACTGCACTGCATAAATTCAGACCATGGCATTGGTGTGCAGAACGTGAAAGCCCTGGCACGAATGAATGAATGATATATGCTTGTGGTAGAAATGCATTCACGGGGGCAAAAGTAGGTCAGCTTTCCTGGAAAAACCTCTCAAGGGGAGAGGCCTGTCACAGATAGGAGTAAATAGACTGAGGAGGACCTCCCCTTTCATGGTCTCTATCGTTTTTCTCCCTCAGCCTCTATTCCTGATTTATTTCTTTTCTCCACTAGTGTTATTCCTCATGACCTCTTGTTCTCGTACAAAATAGCCTATATATTCTATTTTCCTAGTTTCCAGCAGACCAAAACCCTCAGGTATATACTTGCCAAAGCTGATATTGTTGGTTGAGCTGAATTATTCAGTTTACACCATTTGTTACTTTGCATGTACTGTAAAGTGTCACTCCCCCAGTTTTTCTGATGCTTCACTTTCACTGCAGAGAACCACAATAAATATAAAGGGACTCAGCAGATATCCGCTCTGATATCAGCAGTTTCATTTAATATTAAAGGACTACAGAAATATTTTGGGACAGGAAGAATGGAACCACCATGTTTCAATCAACTCAATGAATTTAATTCTTCAGTTCTTGTTTAAACAAACTTTTACCACAAAATCTAAATTGGTACATTGCCTCTGCAGTAGCTTTCATTTGATTCTGTCCAACACTGTTACGTATTCTGTATCAGGTTGCTCCATCTCACCGAAGCTCGAAGATGAAGACCCAAATTAAGCTCCCTAACAGGAAAATATCCACGGTTTTATGAGGTTCCTGAGTCAGTCTTACCCAAACAGCAAAGTGACAACTGCAGATATAATCTAAATTTCACATACAAATTAATTTATGGCTGTGCCTCTCGGGCTAAAAACAGGCTCTGCTTTACAATTTTATTAAAATGAAATTTTCAGTTTCAAGGAAAAACATCAAGGGAAAAGAGTTGCAGAGTGTATTTACCTCCGAGGCTGTTCTGTCAGATAAGTGGATATATCAATCCCTGAAGGCTAAGCTGTGTAAAATACAGTACCATACAGTGTGGCCATTAGCAGGAAAATTACCAGTCAATATTTGCTCTGTACAGTATTTTAAATTAGCTCTCATGACACAGCAGAGCCTGGAAGAAAGAAAAAAAAATGCAGAGATGAGTGTTGGACACAGCTACTTGTTTATGATTCATCGTTCCAGGGCAAAGGCTGAATACCTAATGAAGCTCTTCCATCCAAGGAGAGTGAAGTCAGGTCCAGTGGCTGCAGGAGGTGGCAGGTTTAGGCTGAGCAGAGCGCAGAGCAGCAGACAAGATCTTAAAAGGAAGGTGTGGCTGTTCGAATGGTTTGATTAACAGTCGCAAATTCCCTTTAAACCCAGTCTGCTGGGGGTCTGAACACTGTGTTCCTGTGAGGCTCTACCTGCTCGACGATGACTGATTGTCAGCCTTACCGCTGTGGGCAGATTCCAGCCAAAGGTGAGCTGCAGTGTTGTCAAGACACATGAAATATGCAGCAGGCAGTACAGGACAAAACAAACACAATTAAACTTTAAAAAAATTGACAAAACTGTTGCCTCAGATCTCAGATCAGACAACGCATCTATAGTACAGAGGTTGACTCTCAGCTGAGCCTCTAAGCTTCCTGAGGGTCTCAGAAAGAAAGAAAAATATTGGACAAACTGAGCCTCTAAGAAGTGGGGTAGAAAACATCCCATAAATCCTCAAATCCAGTGCTACTGGCTTATAAACCCTCAAAGTAACAGAAAGCCTGAGAACAGTGCCACAGTAAGCTTAAAGCACCTGCAAAGCCAATGTCCCGCAGAGTGGAGGAGAATGGAGAGAGAGAGGTTAATATCCTCAGGCTAGTGTTAAATCAGCACTTACATTCACTATGGCCTCCTTGGTCTGAGCCATGTCCGAAATCACTCCATCAGTGATGATGAGCAGGACAAAGTACTGAGATCCGTCCTGCACTGCTGCTGCATACCTGGGTGCAAGAAATCACCAGCACAGAATGATTTAAGCACAACAGCTCATGTTAGAAAAAAAAAAAGTTATGAAAAGCGCGCATGCAGGAGCAACCAGAGAGAAACTCTTAGAGGAGCAGAAAACTACTGTGTGAGAGATAAAAAATACATTAAAAAATATATTCGTCAGAAACAAACTCCCTCTCCGCACAGTGTGTGACACAAGAGCTTAATATAGACACGTAAAGAAGTAAAATATGTTGTATAGCTCTTCACGTCTCAGAGGTCTATCCAGACACTATTACGAAACCCATCAGAGACACCACAGCGAGTGTGGCCTAGATTCAATCGCCCATCGCTGGCTGCTCTATGAATAATTTATTAAACTGTTTATGCAAGTGCAGCAGTCTTATTCTTCTGGAACATTATTGATTGCCTTGCATTCATCTGACTAGACTTGATGAGCAAAAAAAGAGGGAGAAATGTGGCAGATCATTGCGAGAGCCAAGGACAGGTCAGAGGTGAAGCTTCACTCTTTGCATCCCGCTTGGTCAAATTGACTGTGAGGCACCGACAGTTTAATCAAAGAGCGTGCCCTGTCTGTGACAACAGCAAAAGCGATGGCTGCTGTTTAGGGGATTAAAGGGACATTTGTCTTCCTTAGCTGACTTACAACAATGTAGGCCACACTCACTGGAGACTGTTGAGCGTATTAGCAGAGTACTAACAGTAGAGTCAAACTCAATTTATAGATTCCTACACAGATGAGATCCTTAAACTAGCTAAAACATTAACAACTCAACATCCTACATTTACTATACATTATGCATCATGCATGAACATCTTTCCCCCTTTTACCAACATTTCCTGACTTCAATAATTTATCAGCTTTCTGCTTGTGGTGGATGGAAAAGTTGAACTGCATTGTTAAGATCATTTCCTGGTTATGCAAATAGTTATCTTAACATCAGTTTTACATTGGGCATCCTTCTGAGACTTTTACTTATTCTGTTTTTTTTATTCCTTGACATGATGTATAAAGGTCTGTAGGGGAATGTTTGCTTTGGTGGGTTTTAAATTAAATTAATTTAAGCTGCAGTTTGTGCTTTCAGTTATCTCAACACCCTAATCTTTAGCTTCTGCCAGTTGTTAGCGAGGCATATAACAGGATTTTAAGCTCTAAGACTGGATGATTCCAGGCTTGAAATAGCTCCTCCCACTCTACAACACTACTGGGGAAAGGATTCTTCACAGTTTATAACTGTTATTATACAAATCAGTAAAAAAAAAAGAGAGGAAAGCAAATATTATCTACATGAAACCCGCAAAACTAATACTGAAACAAAAAGTGACATAAAAGCCCTTCAGATGAAAACATTTTCACTAGTCAGACTACATTTCTCTGTTAACATATTGATCAGATTTGTATTTTGATTTAACTTTTTGATTAACAATAAAGATGATCTACTTACGATCGATAGATAGATAGATAGATAGATAGATAGATAGATAGATAGATAGATAGATAGATAGATAGATAGATAGATAGATAGATAGATAGATAGATAGATTTTGTTAGTTTAAATTTTGCACGTCGTTTTATTAAATAAATCTTTTTGCATAAGCTCTATTAATCCACTACAAGACTAATCCTTATGGTGAAAATATTAACAAATATACACTTATTTTAGGGACGGGGGGGGTGGAGTATTGAAACACAGATCACAGGGACACGTTATATACGTGGGCCTTAATATAGTAATATCACGACTGTTTTTAACCGCGAACAGCACATTATGTCTTCTGTGTGTTTAATGTACTGCTGCTGGTTTGTAGACACAGCTTTTTAATTCACTTTGTGGACTTACTCTATTTGCAGTGACAAGAAGTTTGTAATGGTGAATTAATGCCATGCCCCATTTACAGTAAAACTCATTAAGTGACTAGCGTGGCTCATCGATACATGTCACGAAAGGCTGCATGACCATTTACAAGTTCCCTCCCAGAGACGCCGCCTTACCTCCCCACGTTCATCACATTATATGTCTGCAAAATAAATGTCTGGCACCACAAATCCCTGATTACCATTTCTATTTGTCTTAGCCTGGCAGCTGATTGTTTATTTTCCCTTCATTATTTCTACTCAATTCACAGAGAAACCATCACTCAGTGTCCTAATGCCTCTGATGGCATGGCTGCCTGCTGAAGATTATTTACAGACTGACTTTCAAAGAAAGGCCGACTGCGCTCTGTCATATATCCACTGGGACAGATGTTTGCGTTGGTACCTTGCCACATGATTAACAACAGGAGCGAAGTTGGTGGGTCCATAGAGCTGAACTGTCTTAAGGCTTTGATGGTACGCTTCAAGAATCCCCTCCATACCGTTACAGTACGGGTTGTCAACGTTGCCATTCTGAGGGAAAACAACAAGACATAAATGGTACAAAAACTACAACAATGGCAGAGTGGAACAATCAATAAAAAATGTATTTAACCTGTTAAAATTAATATTTGGGTCACCCGGGGACAGCATAGACGAGTCATGAACCCCATAATTATCATAAATGTAAGTCTACATGGGGGGTCCATTCAAAATGCTTCTCATTTACAGATCCAGCAGTAAGAACAACACTATCATCCATCCTCTTCCACTTAGTCACTTTATGGTTACGGGGGTGCTGGAGTCAAACTGTGATTCATTAGATTTTTTTTTCAATCAGATGAATACAAGTGGATGTGCTAAATACTCCAGTATGTTTGCTAGCAAGACGGTCACTCTACTTATAATCAGCAGCATGTTGGACCAAACCAGACTGGAAAGCTTAGTGATAACCTGTTTTAAAGCTCTGTATTTGTATGAAGTTTAGCAGCAACCATGTGAAGCACGTGATGATGGTGAAACTGAAGAAAAGGGCTTAAGCCACAAATCACCAGTGATGCTACTGAAATTACTTTGATTTAGACACCAGGGTTACTCGAGTAGCACAATTCACTAGACCATTACCTGCAAATCGGTGAAATCAAACATCATGCAATCTTTATGCTGTACAGTAAAGTTCATGTGAAGGGGACTAGCAGGTTAAGGATCATTTCAGGTCCCATCGGTGAGCTTTGCATGTATGAAACCCATTCATGACTAAAACAATACAACATAACTTAAATTGTGAATGGTAGTGGTTGAAATTTCTTTTTCTGTATGGGCAGGATGGCCAGATTTCCTCAATCATCTTTTGCAAAGCTCCTCCACAAAAGTAGTTAAAAATTACTTAACACATTAAAGAATTAAAAATTCATACAGAGCTTGATTTAAAGTAGTGTTTTGTCCTAATCATAGCCACAAACTGAACCATATCCACTGCGTGCACAGCTAAGAGACAAAATTATTTATTTAGGACTACATTTATTTAATTTTCTAAAAGCAGTGCTCTCAATCAGTTTTACTCAACTGCAAATCAAAATATTTAGCAAAGAAAAAGCTTAAGGAAGTTTGTTTGTTACAAATGTAACAAATGCAACAGAAAATTTAATTAAACAACATTTTGGCCTTTTAAAAATATTCAGTGTCCAATATAACCAGCGGTTTAACAGCTATTCCACTTTTTGCAATCAATTTTTAATGAAGAAGAAAACACAGACTCCCCTGCACTGTCAGTAAAGCTCAGCACTGAGACAGGCTCACAAATTATCAGTGGGATTTAAGCCATGTGAGGAAGAAAAGGTTAGGTTATTATTCAGTCATTCTTGAGCTCTCTTAAGTGGCTCTGATGCCTTGAGCATTGTCCTACATAAAATTCATCGCCCTCTTGAATGCTTCAGTGTTGTGTGGTATCTTCCAGTAGCTGGCAGAAGGTCTGGGAGTTGTATAAAAGCTCCAACTTGCTCATCCTTAATGAGCACAGTCCATACCAGAACCTTCACCACTGTGCTGGCGCCAGTGGTGAAGTGGTGTCTGATGTCTATAAGTGATCCAGCCACGCACCCATCCATCTGCTCCATCAAGAGGCACTCTCATTTCAACAGTTCTAAAACCTTTAAAAATCTCTATCTTCATACATTTCCTGGCCTAATCTCAAAGATTAAATTTGTGAATGTTATTTAGTGGTGGTCATGTTTTCTGTCTGAGCACTTGGTAGTTTGTACCTCAGGACAACATGTTGACACTGAAGCATCACAGGTTTCTGCTAGTTTCATGTCTTTTACGATCAATCTTGCAACCCTCTACTGTTTGTAACTAAATGTTTGATTGAGTCACTTCAACTTAGATTTTTGAGGAGTGTTTGGTCTTTGTTACTCACTTTAGACTACACCCTTACTTATTACACAGAAATACATATCAAGTGAAAAAGTGATTAAAGCCAACAGCTATTTAGATTTGCATGTTCTGGAGTTAGAAATAACAACAAGTTCAAAAGACTCACTTGCCTCATAACTGTGCAAGCAGAGCAGAGGAACTCCAGGCTGAAATTTGGTCAAAGCTAATCAATACTGTAAATAATATTATAACAATAGTGATGCAGTAACTGTATGTGCTCTCAAGTACCACGGGTACTTCTAAATACTGGTGTGGAGTTGAGGGCTGAATGGCATTTTGAAAACACTGTTTTAGCCGCCAGAGATGTTCTTGTCAAACTTTGCTTCAAAGGTTAGCATCCTTGCCCATTAAGGCACAGTCCAAAGCAAACATACACAGTATAAGAAAAATTTCACTCAAGACTTAACTTTACTTTTAAACCCACTTACATGAGTACGGCAAGGAAAAAAAGACTTCAATTATATGCTGAGATGAATCTTAATTCACAAGTTTTAATGGAAACACGGAGTGATGCAGACATTACCCTGTAGACACAGTCCTCATTAGGCTGTACTATGCAGCAGCCAGAGCACATTACTGAGTGAAGCTAAATTGATTTAAGAAGCCGTCAGCCTTACAGAACCTAATTTGCACTATAAAAGGTAAATGGAATTCAGCCTGAACTCCGCATGTCAGAGATGTAGCTGCTTTTATCTCAAAATGCACACATCTACACTGCACATTCAACATGCTTACCCACACGTAGAAAATAAACACACAAATGAGCACTCCCTGGGATCACCTCCAGTGGGAGGGCCAAAATCATCTTCCCACTGATTTAGATTAAGTCAATGAACCAGATGCCGAAATACAAAGTCGGTGTCTAAAATAATCCCGTAGTTTACTCACCAGTGGAAACTCGTGGGAAACCCTCCAATCAGGGGGCAGCTTAGCACCGAATCCTAGGGCAGGGAACATCTTATCACTGTCATAGTCCTGGATGATCTCTCCAACTGCCTTCAGGGCCATGGCATAGGCATTCATCTGGTATGGGTTCATGTAGTGTAGTGAAGTGGACTGTGATGGATTTCCTTTTAAGAAGAGAGAAGTCAGAGTCATTGATGCAGACCATCAGACTGAGAGGAAACTGACAGCCGAGGCAGGGAAACAAGAGCAAACTAAAGCTAAACTGAAGATTTGGGTTTGAGGAGATGACTGCCTTATTGAAAATAATAACAGTAAAACTTGGTATCTGTTTATTTTGCACTATAAGGCTTCCCTTCAGATAATAAGAGCCCTTCAAAATGATCTCACAGAATTAATATGTTTGCTGATTGAGTAGTTGGATAATATTATTAAACAAATCAATGATACCACTGAATATATTTTTCTCTTATTCTTATTACAACTTATCCCAGATGGATCTAACGAATGTTCATTAGAAATACTATAAATACTTGTGTTTGATTACACTAAAAAAGACACTTTAGCTGAGAGGATTTGGCATCTGTGCTTGACTGGTCATCTACTTTTATATTTTAAATCTTAAATGCAATTAAACATTATGCAGAGACAGATAACTAATTAAAATAAACATTGGCATAAAGTGTCTTCTGTGTGCCGTGGTGTTAGTTCTACTGGAGGGATGAAAAATTGTTCTTCCAAAAGATATTCCCTTGGTATTTTGTTAGTGATGGTGGAGCAGATGGTGCTGTGAAGCACGTTGGTTTAAAATCTACCCTAGGTATTTAGTTATGCTGACATCTGGTGACTGTGAAGGCCATAAGATGTGTGAGGCACTATGGGAAAAGCCAGCCCAAGAAACTAAGAATCCCGGCTGTGCACGCAAGCGGCCAAGCAATGACGCAATCAGCAACAGACAGACTTTCCAAAATTTCAACTGTTTGTTATTTCAACTTCACTCTCTGCAAATATCTCTAAACTATTTGTGGAAAATGTCGTTAAATGAGCAGTTACCTTCGCATGAACTGCTATTTAACCAACACGCTGTCTTGCCTCAAATCCACATCCTGGAAACCTCTTGCTTGTGAGGGGAAAACCCTGACTCAGCACAGCCACACACCTGGGAGTGCAACCCGGCCAGTCAGCCAGTGAAATTTACCCTCTTAGTGATGTTGGCAATTGTCCCCTTAGCCTGTGGCAATAATGCTTTGAGGATTGTGACTGATCTAAGGTTTCTTGCAAACCTAGTGGCGTTTTTCACATAAGTTTAATCACTTCTGAACATGGTACAACTTATTGCTGGGATTTTCTCTCCATTAATGCAGGGTCTAGAATATAAAGGACTTCGACGCAATTGTTGATGTGAATTGGCTGTATATAAATAACATTCAATTGAATTGAGTTGAACTCATTTATAACACAGACAGATTGCTCTCAAAATGCAGTCAGTCTGCACCACAAGACGTCTCCTACGCATCAGGAACTCAACTGAGCTGGTTGTATTCTGCTTGTATTCCTAAATAAGAGCAAATTGCAGAGCACCTATGTCATTTTGCAGTTAAATCAACATCCTGAAGTAATTATGTCACTATTTGCGGTGGAATTTCTGAATTTCTGTGTCAAATCTATGGTGTTCTGAGGTTCTGACTGAATGTTAGCAGTAAATGTGAATTTCTTGGTATGTAAACGGCAACAGATGGTGACACATTTGCAGCTTTTATGCATTTATCACAGTTAATCACCTTAATATCACAAACACTGCATGTAATTACTAACTTGAACCCATTCAGTTTCATACTGATAGTGACTGACTCCAGTTTATTGCCACTTTATCGCTGTCTTGATGCACCGGTCACTTTGAAAAGGGCAACTGACTGCAAGCAGCTGCAAACCCAGTCACTGCATTTGAAGTAATCGTCACACAGGCAACACGATCACAAGTGTACACAAGCGCACAACTTTTATTCAAACCAAAGTCTCCGGCCACTGTAGATTTTTGATTTTGTGCATTTCTACATTTGTACATGTTTCTGTATATATACTTTTTTAATTATCACTAATATGATTTAAAGTTTTTTTTATATATTGCAGGATGGAAGGAGCACTTAATAGTGTCTGACATGTGAACACCTTGATAAAAAAAAGGGAGATCACAGGCAGAGAGAAAACTCCAGCCCCTCTTTGAATAATAGAAAATCCTGTAGTTATACATGAGATGACAAATGGAGGCAGAGCAGGGCGATGGTTGTTGAAACACTCACCATTTGATGCTGTGAAATCAATGGCCACTGTGAAGTGAATCTGAGTCCTGAAACAGATGAATAGGGGAAAGGATGCTATTAACAAAAGAGAGGCAGGAAAACTCGGTGCTGCAGTTTAATGAAGCTCTCCCAGGTTTCAGCATGCTCTGTGGTCTTATTTGAGAAGAGGTGCGACAAAACTGAACCACAAACAGTGTTGACAATATATCTTCTGGAGTCAGGCTTTAATAGTTTAATTTTTAAAACAGTGAATGAGATACATACATAAATTATTTATTGCTATACTACATCCAGAGGACTGTTCTGGCCTTTTAATGATTACATTACTTAAAGATTTAATAGCACAACTACAAGACCATAAAAAGTAGAAAACCTGATAAGAGCACAGCCATTTCCCCAGTGATTTGTACAAACACATAATGAGTCGCTGCAGCTGGCTTAATGAAACATCAGGAAAGATATGGGGATGAACAAAGCATCTGAATAAAGTAACTCAGTTTCATTCACTGCACCCAGGCTGAAAAAGCAACCTACAGCCAAAAAAAAAGAAGTCAAAAACTACTGGATATTTTTTATTCATGAGCCCATAATGATAGCCAAAACCTTGAAAAGAAACTAAACATGGCCTAACTAGTCTCTGCTGGATCTGTTTATTTCCCGAGAGAGAGAGACGAAGGGAGCGAAAGGAAGGAGGGCTTAGATCAAAGTGCGTGCTCTTTCATTGTGATTAACACTGATTGCCTTTTCCTGGCTTCACCTCCATTCAGAAATTCCCACAAGCACAGTATTGTAGATAATGGCACCTTCCTCCTGGGGAGGCTCTGACCTCAGCTCATTAATCAGCATTGAGCCGAGCATTCAGCTGACAAAGGGGAATTGTTGCGGTGGCATGTTGCCTCGATTTGAAAGTCTGATTTCTGTGGTTAGTTTGAATGTTTGGCTAGAAAAGCTAGATGGTGGGTTAGCATTAATACTACAGGACAGCAGACACTGGACATGTTATTCAAATTGCCTGTTGGATCATTATGAACAGTTTCATACTTAAACACTAATTGCTGAACTCTGACCTAAATTTAACCCACAACATGGTTCAAATTTTGAAGTGATTTTTTGCATTACATAGCATTACCTTGTATCATATTTGTAAATAAATAGTTCAGTTTTGTGCTTTCTAAATGTCTCCAAATTGATACTGTGTATGGGAAGGAAGCAAACACCTTAAAGTACCTAAAACCTCTGGACAGCACTGCATGCCTATGTTCTTGGGACAAAAAAATCAATATGTATTCATGTTGACTGATGCTGTAATATTGCCAGTTTTGGCAAACAACCAATGGCTGATCTGGAGATGTTATTTTTATCCTTGTCCTTGACAGCTGGTAATTTTTCAGTCATTTTTTTTTTCACTTTTATGCTCCTCTTCGAGCAATGTATCACTCAGTGGACAAATTAATGTACCATCACCATTTCCTATATTTCACCAGGCGTTTTTAAATCTGACATCAGCCTTTAAATGGCCTCATACAATCTAATTCAACACAAATCTTTCAGCACAGGTAGTCCGACAATTCCCTCTTGGCACCGGTTTGTCCTTTCACTCTGCCACTCAGTGTCTCCTCTCCTTTCAATTTTGTTCCAAGCTAAAATGACGGTTCCCCAAACAGTTTGTGGATCACCTTGAATTACTGCAACAGTATAAAACAGGCAGAAATGTATCAGTGTCATATTGACTTTACCCTTCCAGTCAGACAAACACCATATGGCAAGGGCCTGTAATGTGAAATGCCTCCAGACTAAGCAATCTGAGCAGGGTGGGTTATCGTATGTAATGCAAAATGGAGAACAAACAATGTACCTACAGTTAATTTACAGTCTCATCAGTATGCTCTGGAAACATAAACTACACCAGTGAACAGACTGCACAACAGTAAAGATAATTAACAATCCACCGCCACCTCGTTAGCACACCTACACTACCTCTCATTTTTTTAATATTTTGCTTCCAATGAGCCAGACGCTCTCGTAATGTTTTTAAATGGTCGTGAGCAATAATTCTCGAAGGTTTTTTGACAGGATATTGGCTACTTTTTTACCCATTTTCAATCCAGCTCTTGTACCTGACCATTTTCAGAGGAACGATTTTTTGTCTTTTAAGCCTCTTGACACTGACCTGTGAATATTTCAAGCATTAAACGGCACCTATCTCAGGTTTGTTATGCGCAAAAACACAAAATTTGTTCCCATTTTATGAATTCACTCTGTAGAATATACTAATACAGTTAGACATTCATAACATTGTATTTTTGTACCAAAGAACTCAAAGATCTCAGCGTTGTGCGCAATGCTTCCTTAACAAATATGAGGAAACTGGAAGAGTGGAGGGCAAAAGAAAAAGTTCACGTCAAATAAAGCCTATCAACTGCAGATGAACATTATCTGAAAGTCATGTCCTTAACAACTTTTTAAAAACCCAGCAACGACCTGTCATGGATTAACTGACCTTTCAGTTAATCCATGTACTGTTCACTGAATCCAGAAATTAGTTCACTGGATATCAAGAAGCCATTATTAAGGAAGGAAATGGGGAGGAAACAACTGCGGTATGCCAAATTACACAAGAACTGGAAATCAATGAATCCAAATTTGAAATATTTGGCTCAAACTGTTCTAAGTCTTTCCCAAGGGGGTCAGGAGAGTGGTAGAACTTTTGGGCAACATTTAAGCCAATGGTGTTGAGGAAAATGTCAAAACTGATGCAATGTTGAAGGTAAAAAAGCACCATCAGCACCACTATGTTTTGCTTCACCTGCCATGGTATTAATCCAACACCATCTGGAAAGCATCTGACTGGCAAGAGATTAATTTTTCGGCATCACAATGATCCCAAACACCATGCCAGTAACAGCATACACACAGTGGAACACTAAGTCATGGATTGGCCTCCCCAGAGCCTGGACCTCATCAATACTGAAGGAGTGTATGTTCATCTTCACAGAGAATGGGACAAGAGGCAGCCAACATCCAAATAAGAGCTTTGAATATGCGGACGTCATACCAAATATTTACTTTCAAGCTCTTAGAATTACTGTTTTTTGCCTTATATGCTGCATTTCCATTCTATTACATATGTTTCAATAAATCGCTGCCCTTTTTTCCAGTTTTACTAGCAAAGTATAAATACATAATGCAGTCTAACTGTTATACTGACAGGGGTTTCTCTTATAAAATTTCTTCCTCCTAGATCTTTAACTGAAAGTGGCATCAATGCAAAGTGGAAGAATTTAGGAACCACAGGAACATAGCTACGAAGTTACAGAGCATGATCGCCACTGCCAAGGTGCATAGTGTGTAAAAGTTGCCAACACTTTGCTGACTCAATAGCTGCAGAGTTCCAAACCTCCTGTGGCAGTAACATCAGCAGAAAAACTGTGCTGGGAGCTTTGTGGTATGGGTTTCCATAGCCGAACAGCTCCTGTAGGTGTAATGTTAGGCAGTTAGTCCACTACTTCTCTATATGGTGTATATTATGAAGCCAGACTTTCAAAAGAGCAACAAGCTAAAAAAAAAAAACTGAAAAGCTAAGTGGGTGAATGTAAAACTGGAAAAATAGCAAAGGGGACATAGGCCCCATGAATATCCATGAATATACAGCATGTGGCAGTAGAAGAAGCTATCAAAAAGAGTAGCTGCACTAACACTGCTGGAAACTGTCATTACTGTTTCTAGCTGTGCCGATTCCCTGGACAAAGTGTATATCTTTGTCATACATAAATTTAAAGAAGTCAAAGTGAACTGTTCTGCCTCTGGTGACTGTAAACTCAAACTTCTGTATGATCACAACAAATCACCAGACTGCACAGCCTAGCAGACCAGCACACAATATCTGTAAGGGTTTAGCATCAGTACAATCTTGTTTAGTTATCATGTTAAAGTGCTTTGATGAACTTTATACTCTATGACCACATTTTGCCATGATAGACAAACACACATGCGCACACACAGACACATAAAGAGAACACAATGCCAGCTATGCTGTTGCAACTGCTGACAGATAACAAACAACACTGCATCACAAAAATAACCTTTGCAGAAGACTGAGTGTCACAGCTGAGAAACACCTCTCTTTCAAAAGTCAGCAAATAGCAAAGGGCAGTAAAAGAAGCAGATGAAAAGAAATTGTATGTTTCTGTGCAGTGCAATTTTGCAGTCTGACCACAAAGCTAACCTAAATCCAATAAAAAAAGCAGTATCAATCTCTCAGGATATTTTGGGATGAAACTATTAAACCTTAATAAGATCTCAACACAATAGAAGCTCCCCACCAGCCTTTATATGACCAATCTCACTAGAGATTTAATTTAAAAAGAAACATTTCAATATGTGATGAAAAGAATATAAATCTTTCATTAGCCTCTCAAAGCAGCATGTGGCTTTTGGACTTTAATTACCTCTATTTGACTATATCTCTGCCACAACTGGAGGTTAATGAAAATTAATGAAAAACCAATTCACTGTGAAACCAGTCAGGGTGCAATGGTGGGTCTTGAAAAGAAATTGCTTTTTTCCCCCCTCTGCTTCACATATCATCCAAAATGCACCGTGCTAGTTATCACCTGTTAGAAACGGAACACCAAAGCAAACACACATGAAAGGAGAGAAATCAATAGCAGCGATCTAAAATATCAAATTTGATATCAGATCTGTTCTATACAGCCTGCTGCTCAGGCTCCTACTCACATTTCTCATCATCTGTCTGAATGACGGCGTTGGCACGCATTCAAGTAGAATCTTTTGCATCAGTTGAAGAAAACTAATCTCTTTCACTAGGCAAGTACAGATGCCAAATCAAAACTAAGCGATCCACGGGACAAACACAGAGTGTTCTGTGCCTGAGTCCACGAAATGCTTTTTTTTTTTGTTCTTGCGAACGAGGATACATCAAAACAAAAATAAAGCCAAAACTAAATCTTGCAAGTTTCTTCTAGTGATTAGAAGAAACTTGCATAATGCACAGTAACTTTCCAATGTAATCTTATTCAACTTTTACATATTTGTATTTTTGCATAATATCATAAAACAGTGGCATTTGTTCACAGTAAAAATGTTTTTGTTCTAAATGTATGTAGGAAATAAACCTTGTTTCTGACTTAGTTCTCACACAGCTAACCTCTGGTTTCTCTAAGCATCTTTATTTTTCACATGCTATGTAATTAAATAAGACAGCATAAAAGTGCACATAATGTATCAGTTAAACATTCAAATTGTGTACTTCTCATTTCAAATGCTCCCAAACCCCCATTAGCAGTTTGCCAGTGTTTCTCAACACCCATTTAAAGGTTGAGGCTAAATAGGTGAAGTTTATTTTCATAATATGGCGAATGCAAAACATTTTGAGACACATTTGACAAAATTATATAACTAAATATCATCTAACTTAGTGATGACAAGTATTTGCAGTTGTCTTAAGTTGTTTCCAGTCCTCCAAATTGGCACTCTCTTCATGTGTATCATGATGTATCATTTTTCAAGGATACAGTTAATCTTTCCCATCATGGATAAGCAGCACTAGTAAGCCTATTCTGATTTATTTTCTTCATCAGTCTGCTATGCAATCTGCTTCAAGTCGACAGTCTGTTCAAAGCACCAGTTTTTATGCACCTTTTCTTATTTGATAAATTGGGGTTTTTTACGATTGTGGTGATTTGACAGTTGTGTGGAAAAGTAAATAGATCCTATGGAGATTTGTTTTATGATGGAATATTTTGACATGCAAACCTCCCTTATACTGTGTCTATAGATAAAAGATATCCAGGACTGTTCCTGTTGTGTCTGAAAGCAGCACAGCATGGGCGTCTGCTTACAACTGGTGCCAGCAACAACTGTCATGAGCCAAGATTTTGTGTGTCGCATGACTGACAACAGGACCAGAGCGTTTTGCAGAAACCCCAAAGAGCAGACATCAAAGTCTGTGTCAACATTGGGAAATCTGCAATGGGAAACTTTAAATATATGGGAGAGCAGAAAAGAAATTAGCCAGGGAAGATGATTTTACAGAAAGAATGCTACTGGAGAACCTCCACGGGCACTTTCCTTGAAGACGTGCAAAAAAATTAAACCAATTGTATATGAAGATGAATGGTTAGTTGTCAGCAAAATCGCTGGCATCTTTAAATTCTTATTTGTCACATTTCAGACAAACTTCACTCCCAACCATAGCATGCAAGGCGCTTGACTTCTGAGAAGAAGCAGCACAGTATTAAAGTGTGGAAGGATCTCCTTCAGCAGGCAATGGATTACCCAACATTCATGATTATCAGTGTGATAAGAATAGGATGCACTGCCACTGCCCAGAGAACAAACAGCAGCCTTCTGTCAGAAGCATGACCTAGAGCAAGCTCATCATTTTCTCTGTCACTCAGGGGTGTTGTGCACTGAAAATCTGTCCCCAGGGTCAGACTGTCAACACCATGTTTTACTTCAGTGCTCACAACTTCTCACCAGATATTCTTCCTCTTCCCCAAAATGTAACTAAAGTGGAAGGGTTAGGATTTTAACACACTGGAGGTGATCCAGTATCCATCAGAGATGCTGCCTGATGCACTGACAGGACTTCCAATGAGTGTTCCAAATATGGCAACAGGAACAGTGTATCACTGCACGAGGAGACAGTTTTAAAGGGCAGAACAAGCCAAATTTAGATCGGGTGCAGTTTTTCATTGCATCTTGGATTGAACACAGCACAGCAAAGAAAAATAGCTTCTCAATCATTCATTCAACAATAACATTAATAGATTTATTGTAATACTAGTCTCTGCCCTCAAAAGCTACAACTTCATCCTTTAACAGAAGTAAATTCTTGTAGGAGATTTCAATGGATCTTCAGTAGGAACCATGCAAAAATGTTTCCACAGCAAGATGTTTATGGGATTTCTTGCAAAAACTCCCAGTTTTAATCACTTATTTCAGTGGGTTTCAAATATATCCTTTCTACATCTTAACCAGGTCTTTCAGTGACCCTCTGTTTTTACTTAGAACGTCTTTAGAATTCAGAACACTTTTCACCTTTCAAACACATACCTTCACAGTAACTTGGAGCTTTCTTTGCTATAATGCTGAGCACATAGTTTAATCAAGCTGCAAGCTGCCCAGTCCCTAAGCAGCAATACCAACTCTTAACATTTTCATCACCATGCTCCACACTGGTTATGAGATTCTGCTACTTGGTCTGTGCCAAACATGTTTACTGTCACTGTGACCGAACAGCTCAATCTTTGATTTGCCTGTCCAAAACAAATTATTCAAAGCAAGCTTGGGCTTTCCTTATGTGTCACCAATTTTCTTTTTGAACAGCAAAGGCTTGTTCCTCACACTTTTCCCATATGTATCAAAATATCTCTGATTATAGTAGTAGTCTAAAAACTACCAGTTCTCGTTGTATCAATCTGCTCTAAGGCTGTTTTATGGCCCAGTCACATAGGAACTGACATGTACTGCGCTGTGCACTGAAACTCATTGTTTCTCTGTGGCTTGCACAGAGCAATAATGGTTTCCCGCTGCTTTGAGCATTCACATGCACCACAATGACGTACATCTGTGCAAGCTATAGAAATGCAGACAAGAAGCTGGCATATATATTGTAGTAGGTGTGAAGGCCAAGGGCAGCAGCAAAGAGTGACATACTACCAACTCAACACAAATTTTGAGTTATTGGATCAAACTAGTGGTTGATGCAGAATTTGCTGCTTCCTATGTGAAAGGGCCTTAAAAAAAGAATAGCAGCCTCCTTGCAACTAGGAAAAAAATGATGGTTAACCAGGGATTGCAATGACTTTTTTTGCATTTGGTGACTGATTGCAAGTAGCTGCAGCAACCAACCAGTTGCCCAGGGGTTGAACGTCCAATGCCATCATGCTCCGAGCAACAACTTTCAACTGCAAGGTGAGTGCACAGGTCACCTGGTGGGAGGCGACCTATTTCCAATCGCGCTCTAACTCGGACCGACTGCAATCACTCTCAGAAATTTTGACAAAGGTTTGCAAATAATTGCCATGGTGTCAATCAATCTGTGTCAGTCTGCAGCGGTGAGTGGAAACTGACACGAGCAGTGCACTCAGCTGGTTATGCAACTTGTTGTATTATAGGTTTAGGGTTGTATAGGTTGTATAGTAAGGTTCCCAGGCACTAACGTGATTTTGCTTGTGTTACCACAACTTGATTTCATGTAATTAACAACTTTTATTGCCATTTTTTCACTGTCTTGAGAGAAGCACCAGAATCAGTTGAAAGATAGCAACTACAGGCAAGTGGTTGCAGACTTGTAAACATTTCAAAAGCAACAAGATTGCAAGTTCACTGCGCACAGTTGCAACAATTTTAGTCGTGCAACAGTCTCTAACCACCAACTGTATGTACTTTTCAATAAGTCTTAAAATCTACACAATTCAAATATAATACTAAAACAAAGTGCTTTATAGTTTTTTTGTTTATCAACTCTTTTTTTTTGCTGATGATAAATCAAATAAGTGAAATAGTTAATAAACTAAAAAATAAAAATTTGTAATACCATAAATGTTTAGTGATGGAAACTGTTTAGGAATACATGAGTTCATTTCTGGATCCATGCCATCCTACGCATTAAAAAGTAGTGGTGGTTTGGGTACAACATTATTCATTAACATGCTAAGTAAGAATTAATGTTGTGTTACATGCGGGATATTGACTTCAATTTATCATTCTCAAATTATTTTTGACAGCTGAGTTTAATGGCATCCAGAATACATCTACATACTTTACATCTGCTCGCTGCCTCTCAGATGATTTGGCACATAAACAACTTGCAGACAAAAGATAGAGCTTTATTCCGAAGAGAAACAAAAAGGGGACAAAAGCCTTGACTTAACATTAGCTCTGACTTATGAAAACAAAATACTGAAACTTTCTGCAGCTTGTATTTAAGTGTCGTATTTTAAGTAGTTTCTTCTAGACGAATCATCCAGGAGAATTTAAATACGCAAGGACCGCCATTGTTAACAGTATTTCTCAAAGAAATCATTAGGGAGACAACAGAAGGGACAGAGGCAAGTCTTTCATGATGATGTAAAAGACCTCAAGAGAAAAAATAAGTACACAGATGCTGCAGAGATTTTCCTGCAGAGATCCCATATTTTTTTCAAAGCTGCCACATCTTTTTAAAGCAGAAGCCTTTGTCATCAGCCTTTCTCACAGGCACGATGGGCTTCCAACGTCTCTAAATGGGTTGTAACGAAAAGATGAAGTACCACTCCACATATTGCCATGTGCCACTCGCTGGGTCACATTAATTAATGGGATCATCTCTTTAACTTCTGTCTGAAAGAGTTTTATGTGAAAATTACCACAGGATGAATCAAAAACTGTTTCAAGCTTCAAAATAAAACTCAATTTTTTAAAAACATAATGAAAGCAGCTCCCGTAAAAAGAGATTTAGGTGGATGCAATGCATAGTAGTACCAGTAAGATTTGCACAGATTTCAAATCATTCAATAAATCCTCTGTAACAGAAACAAACATGTTCATGTTCTTGGGTCCGAACACCAGATTTCTTACACAGAGCAAATCAGAGTAAGCTTGCAACTGAAAAAATGCACCAATGGGATTTAAAAGGTCTGTGGGTCATCTACTAGCATTGTGCTAATTTATAAACAAAGATGCAGCCAGTTCTTGCTAATGACAGGCATTCTGCCAAGAGCAGCACAAATTAGCAGGTCACAAACCATCAGACCTGATGACAGAGCAAGCAATGCGCCAAGTTAAATAAGTCAGTGCACGCACAAGTGTTGTGCACGTGTTTCTCTCTGGAAACATTGTGGCAGTTCAGATCAATTACCTGCAGCTGGGAAATGCTGAGTTTTGATATATGGGCAACTTCTGTACGAAATTGCTGTAGAGTGTGGATAAATGTGTGTGGTGTCTGGATAATTCTGAGTGCAACATTCATCCAAAGGAGGGCTGCCTCTATTCCAATGTATAAACCTCAATTCTATGTTTTTACCTCAATGATTGGAAGAAAAACATCAGTCATTATATACTGAGGTGCTGTAACTCATTGGATGAGTTGGTGACCCATGTACTGAAGATGCTGCTGGGGCATACCAGATTACCCACTGTGGATTGATTTATGTGTAGAAAAGAGACTGAAAGCCTAAAACACTTTAAATCTAATGCTAAATGAATAAAAGTTACCTGGCAGCCAAAAGTATCCGTCCATCACTTCCAGTTGCAAAAATGGATACTGAACCTCTTTATTAAATAGGGAACATAAGCTTTTTAATGCCAAACAAAGTCTTTGCTTGGCACAGACCATTAGTAAATCTGGTCCTCAAGAGTCTTTCTCTGGTGAATAAATTAAGCTTACTATTGAAGAGCACACACCTTTTTTCAACAGCTTCAGTAGCAGTTTGTCCTAATAAAATGTAACGTGGAAGCACAAACAGGGAAATCACAAGGAGCTAGCTAAAAATAGACATTTTAAAACCTGTTATTCTTATATGGAACGTCTTTGGAGTGGTGTCTTTTTCTCTATATTTAGGAACCGTAGCAGTCTGACAGAAAGCGTCTCTTTAGTTTGAAAATGGCTTGGGGTTTATAAAGCAGTTTCTAGTATTCCTAACTACTCAAAGTGCTTTTTACACAAGCCACGTTCTCCCATTTACACACACACACTCTTAAAGCACTTTTATTCTACTGTATTCAAGTTAAGCACTTTATCTAGCACACACACACAAACACTGATAGATGCATCAGAGCAATTAAGATTCGGCTTCTTGCTCAAGGGCATTTCCACATGCAGACCAGAGACACTGAGGATCAAACTGCTGTCCATATTCACAAGTTCCTGTATATGAAGACAAAATCCAAGAAAAATGGTACACTAAATTCTTTGCAGACCATTTTTTAATCTTACTTCAAGACATAAACATGTTTACGTACTAATTATTCAACTCACGCTTATAAATAAATACACACAATTTTAAACAGGTCAGTGCAGTCTCTCTCACAGCTTGGTTTGAGGCCCCTTTTTTCTAAATGTCAGTTTAGAAGGACAGTGCATGTTCCCCAAGTATCAGCTCTCATATCTAGGTTGCTGTGAACTTGGATAATTGCTTATCTGGTTTGGTGAATCCAAAATGATGATAGGTTGCCCCATCATAAAAATGAGAGAAAAAAACCCCCAGAAGAACTAAAATCTGAAAGTAAATACAGCACAACATAGTTTGATCTATTGTATCAGTACTTCTAACCTCATTGTTTTCCCATTTCCCCTCTTCCTCCATTTTTCTTCAGTTTCTCAAGGACAAATTAGATCAGAGTCGAACAAGTAGAAAAAGGTGAAAACACTGCTATTTTGACAGTGAGTGAATGTGCGCTGTGGGTGAGGGTACAGTATGTGTGTCCGTTTGTGGGAGCTGGAGAGAGACCAACGGGACAGATCTGGGACACTCAGCCATCAGCAGCAAAGCAGCAGAAAACTAAAACCAGGGCAGCCACTGATCCACTGAGAAACATTTCCATATGTGACAGGATGTTCGCCCTTAATTAAGCCCTCAGATCTTCTCCATATTTTATCATAAGCATTCATATTCATTCACAGTTGTGGCTGTGGACACAATCGTTTCCTTCGGGGCCACACTTTTAGCTGTTATGTGAAAAATCAGAAGCACCTCAGTAACCACACTCAATAACACTGAGGAAAACATGGATGAGTGCTTGTTATGCCATAGGCAGCAACAACAGGAAACAAAGTAAAAAAGGGGAGCCAATGTAATGCATTTTAAAACTACTGTGTTAAATCTCACAGCCCTGACTCATTTCCGTGTATTAGTCACAGCGATGGCTGTCACTGTATAAAGTTTTAACACTCACTATTGACTGTTGTTCTACCAGATTTATGCACGGTGAAAATAAATTTGAATTTAAATTATTTTATGACCTCTTTCCTTTTATTTTTCCTCCATTTGACAGCAAATACCTGAGAGCAAGACACGGTGAAAACATCAGAAAAGTCCAAGCAAACCCAGGTGCTCTGCACACACTACATCACTCTAGACCACTACCCCACTGTCATACCCCTGATTCAGTGGTTACACAATACAAGCAAACACAGGCTGAGGCTCAGCATATCACTATTTGCAGTCAGCAGCACCACTATCTATGACCATGAACACAGAACAGCTGTTTTTCTTGAGCAGATGACTCACTCAAACAGCCAGAGTGCTGGGGCTCCTATAGTTATCGCACAGATGCTAAAGGGTAGCATGAAGCGTTGGTGTTGTGTTTGGCAGGCTGGAGGACATATTGGTATGCTAACAGTGAGAAATGTGATGGATGGATGGGAAAGACTGGGATGGATGTTAAGTGTTCACATACTGGATTGAGTGGTAAATGATCATATGATAATAATGATTAAGTACTGTGTTATACTGACGATATAGCATCAGTGCTAGCATAAAAATCCTGAAACTGAGCCTATAAATGTCAATACAAACATCTGTATCATTCCCATGAAAACACACCCATCCACAACCATTAATGCATAGTTAAAGCGTGCTAGTGTGGTGAAATGATTATAGATCATTCAGGTAACCACTCGCTGGAAAGGCATGAAAATAATAGGGTTTACTTTTATTTATGATTATTTATTTGATTGATTTATTATCCAGCAATGACCAGTGTGCTGTTCAACCTCTGAAAATAGAAAAATGGTATCCAGTACTTGGTAATTTAATATGGAAGTTTACCAAATATTAACAGTAAACAGTATAGTTGAAGTAAAATAAATAAAGCTATCGTTGGATCAAACAAGCAAAAGTTAACTCCATTATTTCCATGGCTTTCTAGTTCAGTGGTTACCTGAATGATCTTTAAACACTGCAGATTTCACCACCCCAGCTTTGCTTTAACTATGCATGAACAGCTGTGCATGGATGATATTATGATTATGGTTATTATTAGTGCTGTCAGCGTTAATCTCGTTAAAATGACGTTAACGCCATAACTGCATTAACGCGGCAAATCTCCGCCCGTTAACGAGCTAACCGCGCTAATGTGTTGATGCCATGCAGCCCCACACACGGGGCGAGCCGCGGTAACTCGCTAACGGAGATCTGCCGCGTTAATGCAGTTATGGCGTTAACGTCATTTTAACGAGATTAACGCTGACAGCGCTAATTATTATATTAACTGCTTTATATCTTATCTAATATTATTTTATCAGCTATATGTTGAGGGCTGGCTAGCATTTAATTATGATCATTTAATGCTATAAGTGTGCTTAACACTTAAATGTATAATAAACTGCAAAACAAGATTTGTTTTTAAACTTGAAATCTCCATCAAATTAAATTTTGGACACATAAAATATTCTGACAGGAATTATTAGTGTCTTATGTGCTAAAAGTTCAATTGCCTGTCTAGGAATTCATAAAAAAATAACCCAAATGATGAATATGAATACATTTTCCAAAGCCCCTCTTCACAGCAGTCATTTTGACATGACAAAGTGGGACAGCACAGGTGTCTCTAATGATGTTAATGAGGGTTTTGTTCTATCTGCATGCAAGCCGTAATCAATGTGATTAGTCACACCTGTGTTCGAGAACTAAAAGGTCCATTCGACAGACGAACTACTGGAAACAATGTTTCTTGTACATGTGTTAAACTCATACTAATAGGGAGTCTGCACAACCATCATTGTGCACAATTAAATTCAAACAGTGAACTTCCAATATGCAAATCTCATTTTTGAGTGCAGATGTGCTTTAGAAGTAAATGTAACTACGTGGTCAAAGTTTCTGTGAGCCACTCGTAAAGGTGAAACCCAAACAGCGTGAGTACATAAACAAAGTAATGTAACTTGCACACAAATGCATGACTCACCCTCCTCTGATGTAATCCAGGAAGGTGTGCTCTGACTCTACACTGAATGACAACAAGGATACCTGAGAGAGAAAAAAAGGCCCCAAAAGATTAACTCGTCCTTTTTAATTAAACAAAATTTACCAATCTACACATTAACACTGACCTCTCAAAATGACCTATCCATGCAAAATGATTGCGTTGCCGAAGCAGCGCCTTAGAATTACAATCACTGAGCGTCAGTGTGCCCGTGGACTGATGGATGATCAGCGTGATGGATAGCTAGTCACAAATTTTAATTACAGAGTCACAGTATATGCTAAGAGCTGTAGCAAAGCCGCAGCTCATTTATGAACTTCTGTCACTATTCTTCAGTGAAAGGACACAGACACAAGTCCCTTTTATTCATCTTCACAGACTTGAATAATCATCCCGTTTGAGGTCATGGGAATGTTTTCCCGTCTACTTAAATTCACTGTCTGGATCATAAGCTCAGAGACTGGGAATAGAACAAAAACATTTAACAGAGTTCATGCAATCCACTTAGTGGAAACTTCCTGCTGAATACAAAAGAGAAGGCAGGCAGGGGTGTGAGTGCACAAGGAGATTTGCTCTTACTGTATCTCAGACTCACCGTCCCAGAGTTGATGTATCTCTTCTTCTTTATTTTCTTCTTGGCATTCACCACCTGGTATGAAGGCAGAATGGGAACGAAGGATAATGATAATGTAAACTTGTAGCACAATTCTTTTTATCCACCCTTGGGCAAGTAATAAAAACATCTTTGTCCTCCTACTCTATGTCTGTAAGGGTAATGGAGCATAGGGAGTGAATCCAATAACTGTAGCAGGTGAGAATGAGATACCATTGATCATGCCTTCGAGCACAATGCAGATAATTCAGAGGGATTTTTATAAGCATAAGCAGTCTACTGTAAATTGTACATGCATGCTGCCAGCTGTGGTGCTTATAACCACATACAGAATGAGTGCAAGTGCACAGTTATGTGCAGTGGGGGCAGATGCATACAGCCAGGTCCAAGCTTTTGGATAGTGACACCATTTTTGTGCTTTTGCCTGTATGCACCACCACAGCGGAAGAAAGGAAATGAAGCTCAAGATTGACAAAAAAATTGCTTCAAATTTTTCTGCGTAGTCCCTCCATTCCCATGGCATCAAAAGTAATTGTACAATTAACTGGTAAATTAAACTGATAAAAGGTATGCAGATGATTCCAAAATTTGCATTTGGTAATTAGCCTGAGAAAACAAAGGCGAGCCATCAGAGCAGAAAATATAGGAGTGGCCAAGACAACAATCTGGCTAATTCTTAAAAGGAAGGAAAGCGCTGGTGAGTTCAAGCCTGGACAACCATGAAAAATAACTTAAACTGAATGATCTCAGAATTCCTTTCACAACCTCTAGCCAAATCAAGAGCACTCTCAACTGGGGTAGGCGTGTCAGAGCCTGCAATCACGACAAGTCTTCATTCATGTAACAACAAAGGGTTTAGCTCAAGCTGCAAACCACAGGTAGCACTCAAGAACAGAAAGATCAGATTACACTTTGCCAGGAAATGCCTTAGAAAATCTTGCCCAGCTCTGGAACAAGAAGGCTCTGGAGACAGATGAAACCAAAATTAACTAAGAGCGCCGAAAAGGAAAGAAGCAGCTTGTGATCTAAAAGAAAACACATCATCTGTCAAACATGGTGGAGGCTGTGTTTCAGCACGGGGATGCATGGCTGCCAGTGGAAGTGGGTCACTAGTGTTTATTGATGATGTGACTGCTGATAAAAGCAGCAGAGGCGACAGAGCTGCACTTTCTGCTCAGTTTCAACCAAATGCAGAAAAACTGACAAGGCAGCGCTTCACGGTGCACATGGACAATGACCCGAAACATGCAGTGAAAACAGCTTAAGAGCTTTTTGGCAAAGACATTAAATATTTTTAGATGACCTAGTCTTTCACCTGATTTCATCCCAAGTGAGCATGTTTTTCACTTACTGAACACAAAACTAGCCAAAAAGAAAAAAGACAGAGCTCCCTAAATAAGCAGCGACTGAGCGAGGCTGACAGAGCATTTCAAGCAAGAAAACCTAGCACTTTGAGATATGCATAGGCTGTAGCCTTCAGTATGTTTATATAGCTGACATTTTGTATTAAATTACTTTGTCCAGCTACATATGCTGTGAAAATAGAGGGACTAATAAAAAAGTCTGTAATTCCTAAACAGTTGGCTTGCTTTTCTGGTGACCTGGTGTATGGTTAGAGGTTATACGCTGCACTTCAATTAGATATTGGCTGCTTCATTTCAAATCCTATGTGGTGTTTTACAAGGGCATAAGTGCAACACTGTGCAAAAACCTATAGACTTCACTAAAAACAAAAAATTGGGAAATACTCGAGTGATATCCAAGGCGAGCAGAGTGATTACAGCCTTCAGTGCATTGAATTAAAGTTACATTTAAGCTTGCAGCCAAAAACTTGTATGCAACAGTGAGCAAGGTCAAATATCTGCACTGCTCATTCTAAAGGTCTGCACACAAACACAAAGCGTGAGCCTGGAGGAAGCTGTGCAGGATAATAAAGTAAAAGGCATCCCATTCTACCCTCCTGTCGTCTCTCTTCTCTACTCTTCCTTTCTGGTTCTGTACTTTCTGAAAGCGCCCCCTGAACTCGTCTTACAAAAATGATGCCTCACAGCGTTGTGACCATCACTCAGCCGCTGCAATGTTCACGTTACGTCACAAAGGAATCACATTCAGTTACAGCGTCCTGTACTGGCATTAGCCTGCTGTCGTCTAATGTTTACAAGCTTTCTGCATGTCATGTTGAATATACAGAAATATGCAAAAAATGTGGCATGTGACATACTGAATTTCTTTATTTCTCCATAATGAGAAGGTGGTGTAATGTCATTTTTGTCCACATCATAAAAGTTTTTCGAGGTCTCTGACCTTACCTGTGTTTTATATATAGAAAGGTTTGGTGAAGGGTAATGGATGCGCATTCTTATGCCGTGTCAGCACTGTAAAAGGGCACCGTCTTTCCTAACCTAACTCATCAGCTTTTCCCTTACTATCTACCTTGACTGGCCTTATTCTTTTCTTTGAGTGCTTCTATGACTGATTCAGAGGCTAATGTAATATGGCAAGTGTTTTAATGAGCAGGGACCTATTCAGACTTTCTGAGTGCTATCCAAAGAAAGGAATTAGTAACATAGTTCTGTCGCATTTCCATTTGTATTCCCACCGCAGAAGCACTCTTCCCCAGTCGATCTATGCCACCACTTAACCTTTGAGAGGCTTAATAGCGGGTAGGGTGAGGACAAACAGGGGAGGCTAGTTGTTAATCTTGAACAGCCACAACTTTGCTCAAACAAGTGAGACCTGTAGAACTTCCTGTCATGAAACAAGACCTTGCCGACTATAAAGGGCACGCTGATTTGTTCTCAGACTGAGGCAGGTTTCTCACACTAGCATGCACAAACAAAGCTGAGGTTTGTTTTTGTGGCATCAGAATCATTTTGTGGCACAGGTGCTTCCAAGGTTCATTCATTAATAATTCGCACATAGCTTTGGCCGGTCACATTTTGCACGATGTGCTGAATTTCATTTGAAACTCGTGCGTTTGCCATAGTGGGCCAGCGCAACTAAATGGCTGCTTCAGAAAGTGATCTGCATTCTACTTCAAAGCAGCTTAAAGCAAACGAGCTCCCGTACAGCAGTCAACATTTGAGTTTTTACATAAAGGTCCGCTGCTCTGAAGGTGATGATGGTATTGGTCGATTTTATCTCCGCTCACCTCATACACATTCAGCTGGTTCTGACCCCGACACAGCTCTTTGAAACTTGTGGTGAATTCACCGATGAAATCATGGCTGGTGGAAAGGAGACAAAAATGTCATCACAGCCTTGACTGGTGGAAGATAAAAGGATGTAAAAACATGACTTGCACCACAAACACATAACCATCGATGTGTACTGAAAAAAAAAGTAACTATAATTGAGTAAAGACAGTAAAATAGTGTAGTCTATTAGGGATGAAAAAAAAGAGGGTGACAAAAATTTGATAAATTTTCTCTTGCGCATGTGTGTGCACACGCCTCTGTGTGTATCAATTACCTCCCATCTCTGTCCCAGTCATACACCTCCACCTTGATTGTCCTAGGAAGCACATCAAAGAGCAGAAAATGTGTTTGTTTCCTTGTGTGAACATATTTATGCCTTGCGTGAGCTACAAACTTAATATTCTTGAGGAGAAATGTTACAAAGAGCATTTTGGAAGTGACGAACCAAGTTACTTAAGCTCATTAATAGTTAGTGAAGGCTGAATTAAAGCCATCAAAGAGAGCATGCTCTGTGTTTTGCATGCAAAAGACACAAACATCTTTCTGGAGATCTAATGGTGACAACATTTGTTTTCTCTTTGAAGCTATACTGCGTGGCAGCCTGAGTCATGTTAGGTTTTCAAAATATATTAGCTGATAATTAAGCGCCAGTCTCAGTAATTGCCAACATTTAAGCAAGACTGACAATAATACAAATTCACAGAGCTTATTGGGTTTCTGTCTGCTTAATTTGTGTATAAAAAAATATGGTGCGGATTAATAAACTAGCATTAAATATTTAAATGAATTGTTTTTGTGTATCTCACAGAGTAAAGAGCTGGGCGACAACACCAACAGTTTAGGTAAAGCATTTTCTCCCCACATGCCTAAGACAGAAAAGTAACCTCTTGGGAAATAGCATATTTTGCAAGTTCCCAAAATAAGTCGGTAGGAGAAAAAAACAAATGAGCAAGCCTGAGAGAATATAGGCAGAATGAGGAAGATGCCTCCTCTTTTCTTCTCAGACTGATGGAAACTAGACTAGCGGCTTGCCACCCCCATCTTCCCATCAGCTGCTGCTGTCAGTCACTTGTCAGAGGATCCAAGAGGCGGATAAGTATCTGAGGGTTACTCTGTTATCCTGACCTGAACTAATTGTGTCTGCACTATTTTTCCCAGCTAACAAATGTCCAAATCGTGTAACGCACAAAGAAAGGAGACTTCCTCTAATGGTCTGTGATGAACTCATCACTTGTCTCCCTGTAAACCAACCAGATTTTCAAAGTCAGAGTTAGAAAACTTTGCAGTCTTGACTAGTATGAAAAAAACAAATGATTCTTGACACTCAGGGCCACTTGTGACAGATGGTTTGCCTGTGATGAGTCAGCATCATTATAATCAGCAGAGTTGGGGGCAGCTCGATCCTCGAATCAATTTCATTTTAGTTTCTGACACCAGCGTTGTGTTGGAGTGGAAATGGGAGAGAATTCACTTTCTGATCGCTGTCGAAGACAAATGATTGCAAGAGATTTATCAGATTCTCATGAGGGTGAAAAATGTGATTGCAGAGAGACAGTCAATACATCATTATTAATATATTGTAAATTTTGCTGTATATTTGCAGGAGAAAAGGGAACAAGAATGAAAGACGGTAGTGCAGAAAATACAGCACAGACCACCCTGTCTGTAATTTTACAGGAGTCCAAAAGAAAAGCCTGTGGGGGAAAAACCAGGCCATTTCTACTTATACAATTTAAAGAGAAATAAAAATGTCATGATTTGAAAAGTATTGGATGAAAAGACTGATAAATTGCAACAGGTCTCCAGTATAGATCTCGGAAACTGTAGATATTTTAAAAGAAAAGCCGAGAGCCCCTAAATGGCTGCAGATTTCTCTTGTCATCAAAATCCTCAAAGGGAATCAGGATACTTTCATGCTTCTGCTCCATCTGTCTGACCCAATTAGCTTCTCCGGGCAGGTGAACAGAGACAGGATTGAAAGCAGCGAACCTTCACTGACACCCAGTGTAGCGGAGGCCATGGTTTGACATGTTCTTTGATGACTTCTACACACTCACACGGCTGTCTGGGTCTAAACATTTTCCTGCTTCTGCACACAAACACACACATAGAAGGGCTCCTGTGTTGTTCCAGCCACCTGTCAACATCTTTAGACCGACTCTCCCTCTCCTCTCGCTCTCTTTTTTCGCTCGCGTTATTTTATCTTCCTGCCAAAACTCTTCCTGCTCCTCGGGTATTCTGCAATGCCCTTCACTCTGAAAAGATTCAGATAAGCTAGAAGTTGCCACCAGAGAAACCAATCAGAAACCCTGCAATGCTCTGAAAGGCTCTCGGTGATTGTGGAGAAATCAATAAAGAGCCAGGCAAGGTGGCATGTAGTGCTAGTCAGCCTGTAATAATTGTCTATTTCAGCAACGGATAGAATAACATTAGAAAATCAATTTGCTCTAAATCTGATAGCCCTGATCCACTTTGTAAGAGCTACACCACATATTAAAACTCTGCACCGCTTTAATTTCTCCTTGAAAAACAAACTCTGAGTGTGTGGGAATATTTGTTTGTCTTCATGAGACTCACCCGTACATCATCAGTCAACCTACCTGTCATAGTCTCCATTGCAGAGCGCTCTGACAGGGATGGAGAAGGGCTCCCACACGGGGTTCAGTGTGTTCTTCACCACCTCGGTCTTGTGGCAGATAGTGAACCTGGAGATGCAGTTAAAACAAACACCTTAAAACACTTTAAAAAGAAATCAGTGAGAAAAATCTTCTCACATCTAAAGCAGAAAACTGCTTTGCCTTGAAACCATCTCTGCATGAATTCATCGGTATGCAGCTGAGTTCAAGGGGTCTCGATCTTATTTCTAATTTTCTCAACCTTGCTTCCCTTCCTCTTGGAGCTTCGTGCCCTCCAGCCCGGCTTTGATACACCAAAACAGAAGACCTACTGAGACGCAAATGCGAAAGACAAACTCACGTGCCATCCTCATTACTTCTGTAGAAGACCATGAAGGGGTCTGACTTTCCAAAGAAGTCCTTTTTATCCAGTTTGTTGGCACAAAATTGCATGGTGGCGTAATCCTACAGACAAAGGAGGAAGGCAGTCAGAGAAATGGAATGACGGAAAAGTACAGGACATTTTAAATCCATGCTACTGGCTGTGTTTGCCTCCCGATGTTTGTGTACACATGCTGTGTGCCAAGATATAAAAGCACTGAAGCACCAACTAAAAGCAAAGTGCTGACTGAATCTTAATAAGAGGAGAGCAAATCCAAACAGTGGGCTCTAGTTTCAAAAACCTGCAAATGCATTCATTACCATTTCTTTATTATGCAACACCTGCATAACAATGTAGATGGAACATGGGAAATGAAATTCAAAATACCTTATGCTGTATAAAATAACAGAAACAATAAGAGTAACCATACAGAGGCACATAAATGGATCCTAACACCCTGCACACGGAGAGGGAGGGGCCTGTGTACAAAAGCATGTGGAGGGTGTGAGTGCAGCTAATGATACATTAGAAAGGCTGGTATTATCATAATTATACTCATAAAGGCAGCATTTCAATGTGTACTGCCACATCAAAGACAAAGAGCATGCTCCATAATGTTCTTGATTCCAGTTTGGCTCCCTGTGGTCACTATATAGTACAATAATGAAGCTGCATAATGGGCACACTGGACAGGTAAATGTCCACATCAGAAGAAAAGCTCTGCAAAGTGTTCTCCATCAGCATCTCAATCATCATCTTCACCTCAATGATATTCAGACCTTCTTAACAGCTTTGTACCCCCCCAAATGTACCACATATGTAAATCGGGGGTCTTATTATCACATCTTAGAGTCTGTTAAAGTTTTATGCCAGAAGACATTGAAGCTTTCAAGGAGCAAAAAGAAGAGCTGTCTTTACCCAGCTGGGCTTTTAGGGTTTGAAGTGCCGCTATTAGATCTAAACCAGCATGGTGCAGGGCAGGGCCTCTATTGATTGCTTTGACCCACATCAGTCGGACACGGTCTGCCACTGACCTGCCTCTCGCTAACCCCCAACAACATCACTTTTTGCCTTGGACACAGCACTACCACAGAGCTACTACATAATTCAAAGTACAATAACTCCTCGAGTTTTCTCCTTAAGAGGGGGATATTATGCTTGTCCTCATTTTCTGCCAGTACAAAAGATGGCATAAAAGAAGAGGATGAAAGGTGGGCGTAGCTACTTTGAGCGCGCGGGTTTCATGCGGCAGATAATCTTCCATTTTAAAACATGGTATGACCAAGATTTTCATAATAGACTTAATTTTCTATTCAGTATGATCTAAAATGATTGAGTGAGTCCATAAACTTAGCAGGAAAGTATTTACGGAGGCTACATCAGAGAGCTGTATGTCCATAGACTTCTATAGGAGCAGAAGACTCTTTGCAGCCACAGCTATTGCTGTTTAGTAACCTTCAGATAGAATGACACTTCACTGGCGTCATATTTCCACACTGGAAGCTATGTACTTTTATTTAGTCCACTCTTCTTTTTAGCTAGCCCCTTGAACAATAGGCAGGTTGGAGTCCTGCATATACAGTTAAATAAGAGTATTCAACAAGGTCCAATGTTAAATAAACAACACTTATTTTGAACTATTTGAAATAATAGAGTTACTCCTTTAGAGTCCAAAAAAATTAAATTGTTGTGTTGGAACAATTTAAAGAATGAGCTAATCTGATTACACCACAGTTTGAATCCTTCCACTGTGGTGGAAATGTTGAAGCAGGTGAAGAGTAAAGCTACGATTAAAACAGTCAGCGCTGGCAGCTAAATGGGTTGCTATATATCCATTTTCATTTCCTACTGTCATTTTCAGTTATTATCTACCTTTCTATCCAGCCTGCAATATCTTTGCATTTTCTACCTGCAGTGCGTCAAGCTCTCCCTCTGTGGTTTTTTCACAAGAACATTTAATTTTCCAAGGTGCTGTTTGGTGCATTAAAACTAACACTTCATGTTGGGAGAGTTTGCTTAGGTCAGATATGAAAGCCCTTAAAAAAATAGATCCGTAGTATAACTGTCCTGCTTAACCCTGACACAGCTTCTACAATTACACTATCATGGCAGCACAGTGCCCTAAGCCTTCATTAGGCATAGATAACACATACCCACATCGGAGCCTAGCAGTGTTCTCTCATTAAGCGAGGAAAAGGCAGAACATTCATTTCAGCCACTGAGGTTTAGGAGCAGCAGGGGAATAGTGAGTTCAGTCTACATCCTCCTACCCGTTTCTCTGCTCTACCAAGATATCACCGCATGGGGTAAGTGGCAGAGCAATGCACACTGCCACTTACAGAGAGTGGGGCTGGTCTTTTCAAAGAGATACAAAGCAATGCAGACAGTGCTTGAATTCATGTTACATAAGCTTATGACATCCTTGGGATTGCAGACTGTAGTGAATCACAAAATGAATCATAAGCCAGTGGATTATACTGTATGAACCAGAAATTAACACAACTGCTTTGTATGCTTCGCGCATCACTCCATTCATCCGAGCATTCGTCTATTATGACTGTAAGCCTCAGGTGAAGGATTTTTGTCAATGTAAGGATGATGCATTATGTAAGCACAAAAAAGAACATGAAATCTTCCGACTACAGTGATAAAGTGAAGAACGTTTGCTTGATAAATGAAAAATGTTAGTGTAATCAGGGTTTAATGTTACCAGAGCTAGTTTAAATTCATTCAAGAGGTTTTGTGTTATTTTATTTCATTTAATTTACTTGATTACTTTTTCCATACTCATAGGACGTGAGGCTGTTCTGTACAGACTAAAAAGCCTCTTTGTAGAAAACTTATGGCGTCAAGTTTTATAAATAAAATCGCCACATTGTGAACAATTGTGATAGTCGTACTGATAACCAGGCCTGAGGTTTACAGCTTCCATATGTTAAATGTTGTGTGGTTTACTTTTATTTAAATCAGACAGAGCTGGAGCTGGACCGTGTGGAAGATGTGAAGCGAGCCAGCCACTGCTCTGCACTCCTATGTGCCAGAGGCAACGACAGCCAAGAGGAAGCCTTTGATCCATGCAGAGGCTGTTGCTCTGTCTAATGATACCTGGCAAATCCACCACGAAGGTGAGAGCCAACCCAGTTCTCGATTCACAGTCCCTGCAGAACTTCCCCAGTCGATTCTCCCTCTGCTCGTCTCACTTTCCCCAAACAAGAGTTGCAGTGTTTACCTCAGGCGATGCAGCAACTCAGCTGCCTCCATTTATTGGTCACAGGTGGATTATAGAATAAACAACAACCAGATGGATGGTGGCAATCCAAACTGTTAGAATTCACAGGTGTAGTGTTGTGCTGACAGCGCTGTCTTCGGAGTCATGCTTTTAGTACGTCGTTGCTTTCATTTGCCTGTTCTTTTCTCAAACCTGACACGTTTCAGTTCAGGGTTAAATTCTGTGTAAACAGGGCAGGTCTGCGGTGACATGTCTAGTCGGCGTCTCTCTAATGGAGTCTGGGAGAAGGGAAATCATCATTTGTACCAGTAACGATCATTTGCATTTATATTACTGAATCGCCTCTTGAAGAGGTGCTTTGCAGCGATGATGCTAACTCCTATCATTCGCAGATCCAATGCACCTGATGACTCACAGCAGCCCTCCAATGACTGTGAGCACTGACACTTCAATCCAGCAGTGCAGAATCAGTAATGGTTATCGTGGCGGTTTCATTATCAGCATGTCTTATCAGTCTCACTCTAACAGGAGACTCTTTATTTGTCAGGGAATAAACAATAAGAAAAAAAAACCCACCTAGTCAGGTACAATGATTGTTAAACAAGGTGCTTTTTTAAGCTAAACAAGTATGTCAGGAAGTTAGAAACCACTGAATCACTGCTTACATGTATTAGGGAATCATAAAACATTTACAGAGAAGCTCAAGGGCTTTTTGTTCAGCCTCTGAGGGAGGCCGGTTGTTCCGGTCAATAAGTCCTGCTCCACTGGCAGCAGTATAATGTGATTATTTACTATCTTCATTTAGCAGTGTGGAGAGAAAGTCAATGGGCATTAGTGGACACAGGTTATTAACGCAGACTCATGGATTAACGCACACTACATAGGAGCAAGTGCCTGTTTTAGTGATTGAAATGAAGGCGGTCTCATTAAATAGCTATTCAAACTCATAGCATATCCACTATGTACACAACTTCCAAATGGCAAACGCAATTGCAAAGTAACACGGCATATCCTGCTCGTTTAATGGGGACAGTTATGGCACAATATATCTCGCTGGAGTAAAGGATATTAAATATCCCACTTCACTTCAGCGGACTCGTGAACATTGCTAAACATAGATAATGGAGCAATTCCATACAACGCAGGCGATCTCACAGTGACATGTCACAATTTAACAATTCGCTCATTTAAAGTCAGATGTAATGATGCTTAAGGGTCGAGTTCACATGAGACAAGTGAACACTGCAAAACATTTACTCTGACACTTAAAGTGTAAACAGTTCCAAAAACAAAAAAAGTAGTATGATGGTTAAAACTTTTTGGACTTACTCGGCAGTTTCCAAGCTCCTCCGCAGACAAGATAATAGTTCCACATTTCTTCCCGGGTATACCACTGTGAAAACAAACACATATCCTTCACTCATCCAAGTAAAACTTTCACAGCGATCCATTTTGACCATTTTTTAGATGTTAGTAGGTTAACACTTAGAGGCATTGTGTTGCATTTTGCTATACTAATCCATGATGTCAGTAAACAGCAAGATTGTCAGTAGTTCTAGCATCCTCTTTTGTAAATTCCACTGAGTTCGGTTATCTTTGGAAAAGAGGTTGAAGTATCTAAGTGGAGCTGAAACGCTTTTATGTGCCTTTCTATTCTACAAGTTTGATTTCACACCTTCTGAGCGATAGAAGAGGAAGACCACAGATAAGATTCATGGATGTAGTGAAGGAGGACACGCACAGGGTTGGAGTGGCAGAACAGGACACTAGGGATAGGGTGAGATAGAGGCAGATGATTTCCTGTGGCAACCCCTAAGCAACCAGCCATATAAAGAAGAATAGATATACCTTTTTGAGAGACAGAAGTGTCGATAATTAGAAATATTTATGTTTCTAAGATTCCTCGTTGTTTGAATTGTACAATCAGGCTTCATTTCTGGCTTATTTTCACATCCAATTGTATTTTAAATTCAGTAAGGCCATATAGAATTGCAATGTTAATTTAGTATGACAGTTTGACAGCTCTAATGAGCACATTATTCCTTTTTCTCCACCTTAAGTGAATCAAAAACAAGTTATAAATATAGGCTCCCAAGTTTTCAGAACAGTGTGATATCAGACTGCTGAGAAGCCGAGCTCTTCTGATTCCCGATTGCCAGCACCATATTGAGACTTTAAAGCTGCAGTTGTTTACCACTGATTCACGCTCCGGCAGATGATCAAGACATATCGCAGCACAAGAGGCGCTCTCTGCATGTCTGTGTTTCCATACATCACCTCTTCACTAAGCTGCCAATCCAGTGGCTGATTCTAACAAAAATAGAGACAGCGCTGCGCCACAGTTTGTCCTAAATGTTATTTGGCTGTATTTTTTGAAGCGGAACAAAATGACTTTTTTTTTTTTCTGATATCCAATCTAACCAACTCTCAGCATCCAGTGAAGCTGTGAGAAGAAGGCAGAATCCATTCGACCCAACACAGAGCAATACACCATATCTGTTTTCCAATCATACAATAGCATTCCAGCTGCTACAGCTCCCATCATCCTTCTGGATAAAAAAGGAAATTACACGAGTGTCCTGCTGTGGCCTTAGCTGGAGACCAGTCATTAGAAGGTCAGACTTGCTGTGACAGACTTGTTCATCAAGCTGTGATAGCTGATCTGAATATCAGTACTACTAGATACATACTGCTAAGCGAGAGGCAGCCTTTGACTATAACAGCAAAAGTTCCTTTATTCATAACATCAATCTCAAGCACAAACCTGAGAGAACTTTCACAACTCGATTATATCAGAGAACCCGAGCCTGCCTGCATAGGAGATTTCTGTAATGTTTTTAGGACGTATGGTACGAGGTGTTTTCCATTAATCTCAATCAGGTTTGCCAGGACTGCATCACAAGAAGTAAAGCTCTATAAAACCAGTTGTCATGCTGCGGAGGAATAGTTCTCCAGGCTTCTCTTGTCTTCTCAGGCTTCTTTCACTAAGACCATTTCAGACTAGACTTCAGTAAACAGTAGCTAGATCAACTGAAGAGCCAAATGCTCCTCTCAGGTCTTTGCCAGATTTTTCTTATTTCCTAAGAATATGATTTGTTGTTTATCTGAGGTAGATAGTTTTTTGGGGGGCCTGTCACTACTTTTGTCCTCCACTTTTTCAGTTTCTCCAAATTTCTTAAGGATACTCTGCAAACCAGAGATTTGCAGAGTTTTCAGCTAATGGTTCTTTGGGAATCACCTTTCAGCTAAAGAAAGGAACAACGTCTGTGTTGTTGCAAAAGCCTGTTAGTAACAAAGTGTCTAAAGATTAGATTTTGTCCGTTTGCCAGTTTGTCTGAGATTTAAAGACAATACTGGTTCATCCCTTGAGTTAGAATATCCATAGGTCAGCGTCAAGTGAAAAAAAAAGTGCTCAGATACAAGCAATAGACTGAAAATGAGTGAAAAATTAGCCAATGCTCAAAAACAACTTTGAAAGACCTTCAGCAAGCCTACACAACTATTGCTCGTGACATCTTTACATTTAAAAAAGTCCAGCTCCTGGGTACTAAAATATAAAGAAATGAGGGTCTGAGAGACTTTTGCATAGTACTGTACCTCAACACAAATCCACTTAGCACTGAACTGTGGCTGCTGCATCTGCTTTAATGAGGCAAAAGGAAAAACTGAACTCTCGAGGAGCAGGTCTGCTTAGTTTTCGGGCTTTATCTTGGAGGTCCACAGAGACCAGTCTCAGGGTGAATTAACTGTCCTTGAATTATTGATGCTTTACTCCAAGTCACCACCGTGCAGTTTGATGGCGCCTTGAAAAGCGAGTAAAGCTCTAACCAATGATGCCAGTAAACCCTGCACGCTCCACAGGTCATATTATCTCCCTGAGGTCACAATAATGTTAGATACTCCTATTAAACCAGGAAATGAGATCCAGCAATTGGTAAAATATCAGCTCCAGGCACGTTAAGATGCACCACCCTGCTCTAATCTCTGCTGCAGAGAAGAGAGCAGGTACCAAAAGGGCAATGGTCTTTTAAATCAGGTATGCATTATTGAGTGTGCAATTTCTCCTGACAATGACTAGTTAACGTGAAGAGCAAGCAAGCAAGCACTGAATGGATAAATACAGTTCCTACCAATTATCGGTCGAACGTGACTTTGTTTTTTTTTCTCTAACTTTTTCTGCTCCGTGCTGCGACGTGACTGCAGGTGACACAAAGTGTCCTGCATCAGGAGGCTTCATTCTCTCAGCACTCATATACTGATGGTTTTTCAGTGGGGAAAACGCTTTGATGATGAAATTATGTGAAATGTTTGGCTGTGGTCCTTCTTTCCTGTAAATCTGCAATGAACACAGTCTACAGTTTGTCAGCTGTGGGGAACCAAAAGGATTTAATCAAGGTGGTTGTGTAAGTGCAAAACACATTTGTAACATCTGAATTTTTAAACGAGTCCAGTACAACAAGATGAAGCTATTTTGTGATGTTTCACAGCCTGGCAATCCCCAGCAACAATCTGAGTTGAGACCTTCACTGTTTCAAGTTACATCATCATGAATATGCATATCAATACACAGTATTACCCTTAATAGGTTTTCTAGCACACAGATGGCTCTGTTTTACAGTAATTCCTGGAGGTGAGGTTGTTCTAGATACATGGCAAAAGTCAAATAGTTGGCTTAGTAACCAAAACTGTTTTCATACTTCTAACAATGGGGAATGACGCAGAGAGAGAACTCTTTTACAGAAGGAATAACAGCATTTAAATTTAGAGTTAAATAAAGTCTTAATGTGGACAACTTGTTCAGAGAAGGCTGGCAGCCTGTTAATATAAAAGGCTGATTAATGCAATATGGTAATACTCCTGCATCATAGCAATACAGGTGAGTAGTGACTGCGCTAACCGCATGCTAAGTATGTATGATGATCCTTTCCACCATTCGTAGTCCTCCATAATTCATCCAGTCACTTACAGGCTTCTCTTGGCACTCAGCAGACACAGTAGCATAAGGGCCTGACCAACTAAATTCTAGTTCAGGGTGTGCACTGATGTTGCCTGGAAACCTCAGCAGGACTAATTTTTAAAGTCAGATTAGCATCATGTCTGCTGTTTCTTCTTTTCAGCAGAATCCCCCAGGATCAAACAAAACTTCATGAAGAAGAGAAACAAATAGAGACAGAAATGAAATAGCGCCTTGTAGCACAGCAGCTTCCTTTACCCAGAAAGAAACAGAGGCAAGAAGTGCTGTCATGCTCTTAGCTCTGAAACAGAGGGTTAGCTACAGCTGCCTTGACAGAACCCCTGTTTGATCAACTGAATGGAGAGAGATCAAGCAGCATATTTCAACATTACTACAATTACTTGGCCAAAGTTTTTGATACTGCTGTTCTGCAGAATACCAATGCGAGTACTGGGTGTCTCTATTTGCCAGGGAACCATGTATGCGAACCATTTATTCCTCCGAAACGCAAGCATCAGAGATTATTAGGCATGACATATTATAATATGGATATTCAGGCTCAATGTATGGCCTCTATAATTTCCCATCTAGAGGCAGTTGCTGTCATGAAATAGTGATTCACAATCCCTGTATTCTCCATTACCTATCTGTGCGGAGGTCGGGTGGATGGAGGATGGTGAGATTAAAGTCCGAAGAGAGAGAAGGAAGCAATTGTTGATGCCGTTCACATTAGGTCATTAGGATGAGGGATGGTCTTGATATTTAACGACTGTGCAACGTGTCACGCATAAGAGAGTGAGAGAGGGTTATCTGCTCAACAACATGAGTGAGAGTCCTAGAAGAAGAAAGCGATTTGTTTTCACACTGCAGTTTCTGCAGGGTGGGTCTGCATTTTTTTTTTTTCCCTATGACGCATAATGGCTGCACCGCTATCGTGCAAAGAAGTGTTATTTTGCAATTTCACACCTTAACGCCAATTAATCACTTAAAAAAATTATTCAGTAAGGTTAGGTGCGAGCACAGCAAGAAAAAAAGGATCGGTTTAACTGCATTTCACTGCGACTGTCCAGGTCAGTGAATTTAGTAAATCTGCCTGGATGACAAGGGGATTGATATAAATGAACAAATCTAACGACTTCCAGTCGAGTCAAAGGCTAGCAGGGATGGGTGGAAGGCAGATAATCGGGCTCTGTGCCACTGTAACCATATGGGGCAGTGGGCATATCATAGCTGAACAGAATTAGCCAAGGTTGCCAAAACTCTTTGTGGGTTTAAATGGGATTATACCACTAATCCCTCTGATCTTCATATACCGATAAGAATCCATAATCCTTCACCTTCCCAAGATTTTTTAAGAGGATGAAAAGTGCAACGACTTATTCAAAAGGGCACCAGAACACCCGCTGTATTTCTCAGACAGGAGCTCCTTCCTACAGGTATTGCAGGAGGAGATGCTGTTTGTGTTCAAGGCAGGTAGCCACAGGCTACCTGTGCTAAGCTCTTTGAGGCTCTGTCAGAATGAGCACAAAGCCGGTAAACAGGGCAAAAACTGTGGCACAGAAAAATGTCTAATAGATATTAAACCATCACAAGGAAAGAATGTGCTTACATTTTTACCAATGGAAACGAGGCGCATGGTGCGAGACAACATTATCACGAACCTGCCATCCTTCGTTCCATTACTACTGCAGGCACGTGTTATTCACCAGGTACCACTGACGGGTAAAGACCATCACCACAATCTCCCTCAATGGAGCTAATCGTGTTATTTATATAGTGACTAATTAAACAAGAAATTTGATTAAATTAAGACTGTATTCTATTTTATGAGTGTAGTGATGTAATGAGATTGGTGTTGACGTTTTGATTGCATAAATAACAGCTCAGGCTTTAATTACTATAACAATCTTTGCTTTATTGAGATTCTGAATAAATGAGGCTGTCATCAACCACCTGCAAGCTAAAAATCGCTTGTTTTGACAGCAAAAGAGAAGAAGAAGCTGTCAGTCAGAAGGAAACTTTCTCTCTCAGTCCAAAGGCAAAACCTGTTCATGACAGCGAGCTCACTCTAATCCCCGTGTTCTGCCAGTAACAGAAACTCTTCAAGAGAGCATAACGAGTCAGTTTCAATTTCCCCCTAGCAAGCAAAGAACATCTCTATATGAAACGCTAAGAAAGATGCCCAATTTCCATTGCTTTTATACTTGGAATGCATTTTATTGTACTTTTAAACTACTGTCATGGCAGAAAAAAAAGAAAGTACACCCTCTGTCAGTTCTAAGGTTTTACATATCAGGATATAATGAAAATTTATTTGATCCTAACCAGGTCTGAAAATTTGATAAATGCAACTTCAGATGAACAACAAAACACGACAGTTTCCACCATGTCATTTATTTTTTAACAAAAATTAAGCCAAGATGCAGACGCCGCAAATAAAAAACTAAGCAAACCTCGTGGTTAAATAGTGTATTGAATCATTTTTTCAGGGATAATTTTAAGTAACTTGAAGTAATCACTTTATGTATGACTTTATCAGTCTTTCACATTGGTGTGCAAAAGTTCTGGCCCACTGTGTGGGCATTAGAGTGTGCACAGCTCTCTTAAGGTCCTGCCACAGGTTGAGGTCAGGTTACGGTCTGGACTTTGCGTGGATCATTGCACCACCTTGATTCTTTTCTTTTTCGCCTTTTCTGTTATAGATTTGCTGCTATGTTAGGGATCATTGCCATGTTGTATGACCCAATTTATAGCAAGCTCCAGCTGTCAGACTGCCTCTCATCTGACTGTAGAATACTTTGGTAAACAAGCTCAAATCATCACCACTCCACCAACACGCTTACAGTCGGTATGAGGTGTTAATGCTGTGTTTGGTTTTCTCCATACATGTCACCGTGTATTGTGGCCAGACATCTCCACTTCATTCTCATCTGTCTAAAGGACTTCGTACCAGAAGCCTTGTGGTTTGTTCAGATGATATTTTGCAAACCTAAGCTCTGCTGCCATGTTCTTTTTATAGAGAAGAGGTTTTCTCCTGCAACCCTCCCAAACCAGACTTGTTCTGTCTTTTTCTAATTGTAAAGTCATTAACTTATACTTAAACTCAATTAGAGAACATGCTAACTGAGGCCTGTAGGGCCTGATGTAGCCACTGAATTCGATGCAATTTCTCTGAGCACTGCATGAGGTAAATTTGCTGGGATGTCCACTCATGGAAGGACTAATAATTGACTTGAATGTTTCCACTTGTGATCTTTATCTCTTTGTAAATGGCCTTATAAACATTCCAAGGCTGGTGGGCTGCAACAATTACTTCTTTAAGATCTTTACTGATGTATTTTCCTGTTGGAATCATGTTAACACACACCTGAATGCTTCAGACCATCAAATTATTCAATTAAACAAGCAGCACCTGCTTCTGACTTAGTTTTGTTACATAAATAATGATACAATAAATATGTAAATTACCCTTATTATCCCACAATACCTAAAACCATACCATTACGGGTGTATTTTCTATTTACCATGACTGTAGGTAATATCAACTCACAGCTCATTCTGCCCTCTGTTTTCCCTGCAGTGTTACTGTTGAGCCACCTTTCGCCCCCTCACCTAGCGCTGGGCACATGTAATGAAATTCATATGATGTTGCAGTGGGTTGCCCTGACCTCCTCTGATTGCAATCTGCGCACCGACAGATTGTTTTCAGCCTCTGAATAGATAGATCAGCAACACAGAGTGCCTTTCGGTTTGCTCTCTCACCTTTGCAGCAGACACAGCTTGTGGTCATAACAGAAATTAACACTGTCTGCTCTGACTGCAAAAGAAATCAGCTAAGCTTATCGGAAGAGTAAAAACCTCCACTGCCCTTGCCTGCTCTTGCACTTGAGGCCTCTATTAGTAGCGTTAAGACAAAAATCTATTGCCTTATTATCTGCAGAGCTTTAAGAGACAATACTTATAACAAGCACAGTATATATATAAATGAACCGTTTCCTTTCATCGGAGGCACAAAGCAGAAATTTTCCAAAGTCCTTGAAGAGTCATAAACAGAGCAATGTAGCTGACAATTTATCTGAATGAGTGGGAAGGCAAGGCAAACAAACAGTTTGTTGTGAGAGCTGCGCTGCAGAGAGGGGAAGCTTTTTGCTTCTTATGGAAGCAAAAATGGTACCTAATAAATCCCTGTTTCATCGGACAAAAAGGGTTCTTGTACACTCAGCACAGTTGGGGTTTTTATACATCTAAGCAGGAATACACATTATTAGAGAGGGACTCTTGTTAGTGCTCAGCCTTAGAGCCCAAATTGGCATTTAGCAAGGCAGCAGAATGGTCTAATTGTGTGTGATGCCCCGAGGCAGAGAATGCTGATTAGTATAAGCCGTCTAGAACAGTTCACCTCCCAATTAAGTAAAACAGACAAACACGGGGGGCTAAAAGTTAAAGAAACACTGTACCTGGTTGCATGTACCCATCTACAGTATCAGGAATAATTGGATTAGGGATTTTCAGTTTCACTAACAAATAAACTTCTCTCGCTCCCACTCGTTATTTAAATCTGTGGTTTTATTTCATCTCAGAGGAAGCGCCGCCGTCAGCCATCTACATTAACCAACAACTTTGAAAGAATTGTGAGTCTCTGAAGTCAAGATGAGACAAGCGATGCCCTTTGCTTCAGTGTTCCCTGAGTAAATTTATGGTAAGTTATAGCACTCTGCGAGTTTACACAGCAGTTTGAAATAATATTGCGGGCATGACATTACGCATTTGATCTTTTAGTATACATTTCAACTGTTAACTTTGAATACAATATAATGCTGCATTTCATAATTAGCTTATGTAAAAAGATCCCTCTTAGAAACCATTTCATCTGTGGCTCTAACTGACCCGTCACCCAATCCATCCCTCGAGCAGAGATCGTATTGTCATAATGACATTAGAATGCAGAGACAACCTGAATAGGAAGCTATTTATTGGCTCCTCCAACAAAGAGACAATCATGTGCACTAAACCAGATGAGCCAAGCAGAGGTTCACAGACATATCTGCTGGCTATTGCAGGGTTGGAGCCATTTCAAGTTCTCCCATGAAAGTCACCTGATACTTATGGCGTAAAATAACGCCATAAACCTGTACTATGAAGCTCCCGGCACACAGTCATTGCGCTGATGTTAATGTGAGAGGAGATTTGGAATCTGGCAATTATTGACTTAGCAGAGTTAAGTTACAGATCCTCTCCGTAACTTGACGTGGTCTGACACTTCATGGCAGGTTCCAACGCTTCCACTTTATAAATGTTTATAAAGGAAGACTGAATGGGCAGTGATTTTATAGTCCTTGGGCAATGGGACAGAAAACATGTGAATTCAAAGATTAAGAGGTGAGCCCAATACTTACTGTTTTAGATACCAGTTTTTAGATATTTTTAGAGTTTGTATATCTCTGGTTATTTTTGTTATTTTATTTTATTGTATGTTCTTTTATCAGTCTTATTTTTCACGTTGTCTGCCTCAGTGTTTGGTCCTCTTTTCAGCATTGCTGCTGACGAGAGCAGCCCACAGAGAGAGTAATGCAGCTTGAGGCTATCCCTGTGTGAATCAAGGACCCATTGTTTAGTAAATCACTATCAATTTCAACACTCGATCTGCCTTTTTTATAATTGCAAACAGCCTGTGTGCATATAAGACTGCAAAGCATTTAAGAGAAGGGGCTCGGCAACTACTGCTTACAAACATATTTGTTTCAGTGAAATAATAATCAGGTACAACTTCCTCAAACTTCAAGATGACACAGTTCTGCTCAAAGATGAGATTTTTAGTGCACTGAAATTAGTTGGACTGCAGTTACAGTTTAACACTGTGCAGTGTTTTTTCACCCTAACGTGCACTGATGCCCTGTGACCTTAAGGATCGAATGTAAGTCTAATAAAAACCTTGGTTTTTAAGATCTGACCAGAGATTACGGATGAAAATTAGCCTTTTGAAAATAAACAAAAAATATTAGATGAGACAACATAAACCGGATGTCAACAGATATGAAAAGTTTGAAGTTTCAGAGATTTTTATCCTATTGCTGTTGTGCTAGATTGCATCAGTGTATTGCTGTTGCTGTATTGAATATCTGTTCAGTCCTAAACTCAATTAGAGAACTGACACCATGTTTTTTGATATGTTGAATTTTGACTTGTTTTGACAGAGAGATAACTTGGTAAATTAAAGGATTGCTGATTTGATGAAAGCAGAACTAAGCTTTATTAAAAAAAAAAAACATATTCGCCGTTCACTGCTTATCTTTCAACATCTGCATTGCACTGTTGTGATCAGATATCACTTAACATGTGACAAACGCAATTTGATAAGTCGGTACTGATTAACAGATTAACATTTGTGGTGAAGTTTTTTTGCATTTGCAATAACATGACCTAGAATATCTGGGTGATGTGATTCAACATCATATACACTCAAACCAGTCTGGGTTGATGAGGCCCTGGCTTGTGTCCCAGTAGCACTACTGCATGGAACATTCCTCCTAATCCAAAGCCAACAGGAGGCTCTTTCTTTCACTTTTTCTCAGCCCCTGTGATGTTGAGTAGCATGTAGATCTTGCACAGTGACCAACCTGTGAATCCTCTGCCCCCCACTTCAATAAGCTTGCGGCATGCCTTCCAGTCTCCCCTCCTGCAGAGCCCCACCAGCTCCTGATATGTGGATTGCTTTTTTCATTTGCCTCGTCCATGTGCTCCTCCCAGGGAACTGTGAGCTCTAATAGGAGCACCTGCATGGAGGAGACTGATAGAGGTGCCGTGTCTGGCCTCTTTGAAGTTTCTATATCTCTCCAGATCCAGTTCCAAGTCTGACGCTGAGGTGAGCAGCCACATTGCAGGTTTGGGCTGAGATTGTAGCAGTTCCCCAGTCTCTGCTGGCAGACATGTTTGCTCTTGGTCTTGGTTTTGGAGATTGTAACAGTGATGGTCTTTAGCATGTGGTCCTGCTTTCATAGCAAAGAGGATATGCAGGTGAGTCGATCTTTTTGGGGTTTTGTCGGTCAACAAGCTCTTCTTCTGCACTGCATGCTCCCACCATATCCATGTAACCTGGTGCTGCATGTCCACCATCACGCTGTTCCTCTCTTCTTTGATGGCACTTGTCCTTTGCCTGACCAGATGTTACCATGAACACAAAAAGCTTATGTTTCAGCTGGGACTCCCATGCCTCCAGGCATTCCTGGGCTCTCCATTTCCTGCCTGTCTGTACCACGATGCCTGCTGATACCACACAGGAATCTTTGGAGTCCAGATATAACAGAGCCTCTCAAATACAACCAACCCTGAACTTGTCCTCAAGGCTGCTGAACAGGAGATGCATTTGCATTTGCTTTAACATAATTTATTAAAACTCTGGGGGCAGAAACACTGAGCTGTCCTGGTTGAGATGCTTTCCTGTTCCCAAAATCAAACAGACACATAAACTCCTGCCAAAGTATGTAAAACTGTCATTGTGGTGTTTTCTAACAAACTAGGTATCTCCAGTCACCACACCGTCACAATGACGCACACACTCTGACTCACGAGGGGAAAACAATAACAGCTTTGACATTGCACCTCCCATAAGAGAATGATTGGTGATTATTTAAAATAATTGTAATTATTATCATCACAAATCAGGTTAGACATTAATGTGTTGTGTTGCACATTAGCCACCGCACTAATTAAGCCACATATTCTCACACCAGAGAAAACAAATTAATTATCAGTAATTCTGAGATCAAACTTCTTGAGATTTTGATCAAGTATTATGCTTTTTTATCATTAAAGCATTAAGATGCTCAAAACAAATTATATCTTCATCAAAACAAGTAAAAATTCAAGAGAACATTTATCAGTTTAACTACACTTTCATCTTTTCTCTTTTAATTATATATTTTTAGCCCTTCTCATGGGATTACTTAATGCAATTTCTGCCTGTCGTTTGACTTTGATGTTTTTATACACACTCTGTTTAGCCAAAAAAAAGGCATTAAAAGGTATACAGCATGGCTATAAATATATTTATGGTAAATCAAGAACATCGTCAGAGTTCGACAGTCATAATTGAGCCAAGTTCAAGCTAAACTTTTAATTGTAAGTACATGTAAACAGTGAGTTACAGTATTGAATTGATGAACTTAGTGCCTCTGTCTTTACTGAAATAGTTATCATGAGTAGAGAGCTTATTCATTTCCTTATAACTGCAGCTAGAAAGAGGAGCTAACACAGAACAGATTCATGTGTGAAATGCATGAGAAGTGCAACATACTGTACCTATCAGAAGGTGTAAAGATTTTTTTTCTTTGTCAGTTATCCTTCTGTATTCAGTGCTGGAAAAACATCATTATTCCTTTGAAGGCGTTAGTTTTCCCACAGGAAAACAGGTCAGGTGAGCTTTTATGTGAGCTCTCAATTTACTCAGTTCCACATGCATGCCTTTGATATGTTATTTTTGTATATTTCCAGCTTTCCTCCCTCCCTGTGTGGGTTGATCCGGCACACCCGCGGCAGTCGTAGTCTTCCTTATGGTTCATTTCCAGCTTTAAGCATGCAGCAGAAGGGCACAGTAAGGGTAGGCTAATGAGTTTAGCATGCTAATCTTGTGCTGCATTTATATGCTGTACAAACATATTGTGTGTGGTATATTTCACCATACTGACAGGAAAGGTTACAGCTATTTTTTTAAATGAACACTATTATTATGTTACCTATACAACTATATTGTGATTTGTTCCTGCAGGCAAAAAAAACAACAACAACAACACACAAACAATCAAAGCTAAGAAAGCTGTATCACAGCACCCATGTGGGGGTTTTTTCAAAGAAGCCATTCACCCCATCAGTCACTCAGCTTGACATTTCTTCCTGCACCAATAATTTTGATGCATGCCTCTCATTAAAAACAGATTATAAACGGAAGTATTTGTACCACTGTGTCTGTAATGAACCACTGGTCTGTTCCATAAAATTGCTGTTACAGGAGTAGTTGGAGCTCTATGCGCAGTAGCATGAATGACGGACACGACACATAAGGTATAATACTGTGCTTGCATTTTGAGATGTCTGTAAACTCTCTTTCTATACTTAAGCAGCATGCATCCATGTGCTAATCTTAGCTCAGACACGTGTGTCACTCAAGCTAGCAGCGCTCCCTGAGAAAGGAACCAAATGTTTAAGTGTTCACGGGAGTTTTGCACCCTCGGCAAGTGGAGTGAAGGATGTGATGGGATGTTATATTTTATTTAACTTAAATGTGAAGCACCTATATGCAGTTTTTTTTTTTTTCCAGTTATAGATAAAACCTCATTGTCTTTATTTCTCATTTTAAGGAGGTCACTCTGTATATTAGCCTGCTATCTTTGTCAGAATACTAACTGACTGACTATAGTTTTTCAGCTATGTAAACACTGGGAAAGCGAGGCTAAATGTCAACGGCTGGCAAACCAGCTTTGCTCCTCATCTCCAGTGTCAATGTTCTCTCTCTATCTCCATATTTTCCATCTGTCTCTACTATCTGTCAGTATGGGTGAAAATGCCAAAATAGCTTGCCTCTATCCTCGTGCCAGCCAGTAAAATACTACTGGTATATTGTATAGCTGTAGAGGAAAGAGTTGAAGCCACATATCTTCCAAGCTGATTGCATATGAATCTGTAAACAAGCAGTTAGGTCCTAAAAAAGTTTAAAAAAAGGGAGGTGGAGGAGTTAGAATTGGCTTTAGATTTAAAATCAAAATTATGACTGGATTAAGCTTTGGGTAAGTTTTAGGCTTTGATATGTGCTTGCGTGCTGGTTGGAGCAGAAAGAAAAAGAGGGAGAGGTCTGGAAGAACAAAAGGAACACGATGAAGAAAAAAGGGGTCAAGCCAGAAGAAAAGAATCTGGTAGATGGAAGGAAGACGAATAAATGAAAGACGAAGTCTGGAAAATAGGGAAAGGGGTGCTGATGTGCTTCTTAAGCAGGTCATTGGATGCAGCGTGCCTTGGGAGGGCTCGTTTAAGCATGACTAACAGATTTCCTCAGTCCCTGCAGGAGCCGTTCCTCAAAGCTACGGCGCAGAGAGACAGTGTCACTTTAGGATGCATGACAAGGAAATGGAGCACAAAGCCATTAAACAACTTCTGGGATGTCGTCTATCACAGGAGGAGAGAAAAACTACGTTTCTCATGCACGTTATTTAACTATTCAAATAAAAAGAGGGCAGATGAAAACCGCACCCTTAACTGAGTGTCATGGAGTTGAAAAGAATCAAAAGAAACCTTCAGTTTTCTTGCGCTTCCTGAATTGCTACTTCCAAACTTGAAAGGAACAGCTAATAGCAACCCAAGTGAAAGTTTTCACAGGGGCTCATTTCTTGACTTTATAAATTGTGGACTGTAACATCAAACTTATGATCATCATCACCCTCTCAGCGATGATCAAGGTACCCTGCTGAGGTCGTGGAATCAATACTTTTCTCCATCATGTGTGCCTGGAGCTCCTGATCCTCCTCCCTGTCTCTGATGTGAGGTGTGAAGCCTAGTTTATGTGAAGCCTAGTTTACAGCACACTGGTGAACACTGTAACACTGTCTCTTGATCCTGCTCATCCTCTTATTCAACACTGAAGGGCACCGAGCTCTGTAATCCACAACCCCCGGTCCCTGGCTGAGTTCATGGTCGACACCAAAGCCCTGCTGTTCTCACAACCCCCCCGCTGCCGGGGCCAGCACCGCCTCATACTTCACATAGAGGCATATATTTTGCACTCATGGTCTCACACACCAACACAGGCTTCACAGTGTGTCAAACCCTCCTTCGCACTCTCAAAAAGACACATAACTCAAAGAGCCGCACACAGGTCTGTGGGTGCCAAGTGCTTCAGGCTTTCTTATTTCCCAATTTACACTAAGGAGCTGATAGTGTCATGTGTCTCCTGCTGACTTCAATCCACTCTTGGAGCTAGATCACCTCCCTAATGACAGTAATTGTATTGTGGAAGCCCCTGGTCATGTTCAATTACCCATTCCCATCCAAGCACATTGGTCTAATCTCGCACTGTAATGTACAATAAAGATGGCTCTAGAAGGGAGATGTCAGCTTCGCTGGTATGGATGAAATCCAGCAGAAGAGCCATGCTGTGATTGAATAGGCTGAGAGGTGGCACTGAGTTTTCATTATCTCATATCTGAAAACTTGTGCTTCCAAATTAAAACTGCTCTTTGTCTACTTCCACTGAGAGCCTCCCATTCTTGTCACACAACTCTGCAAATTGAACACTGTGAAATCTCCACTCACCCGAGCGGTTTCTCCAAGCGACTGGCAGGTGAGCCCACGATCTCTCCCAGCGTACAGAAGACCTGTCCCAGGAAGTCCTGCCATGGGGAGGAGGGCATAAAGTGGGATCGAGAGAGAGAGGTAGGATGGGAACATTCAAATGGATCACGGGGGGTAACAAGGAGAGGCCGTGAGGAGTTAAGCATAATTGTAAGCATTGTACAGTTATTAATTAGGACGTCTGAGGCAGACACGTACGTTAAATTCGGTTGGCTTCCGGGGTGAAGAAGGAGGAGGAGGAAGAAGAGAGAGAGACCAGGCAGCAGCAGTGACACAACAGAGCATATCATGGAACAGAAGACACACGACTCAAATACCAGACTGTCATCAACCAAGTGCGAGAAAGAAGAGCAAAAGTGAACATGTGAGAGAGCAGAGAGGCAGAATGAGAACAGCAGAGGGTAAAGAGTCACAGAGCCTCAGAGGAAGCGAACAGGGGAGCGAAAGAGCGCAAAAGAAGGAAGGCGACGGAGACACACATCATACAGGTTGTTTCCAGAGTATGGAGCACAATGCAAAAGCGCAACAACAAAGCGTCACGTGACATATTTGATGATGAGCATTTTGGCAGTATGCAAACCAAGTGCTGCAAATATATTGTTTTGTGTCTGCATTGTATGAGTTTATCTATCAAAGCTTTCAGCATAAAAGATGACACTAACATACATTCACCTTAATGAGCTGTTCTCTTGAATGTATGCCGCACAACAAAGGACCTCGCCTTTCAGACAGTCCTGCCATTTTAAAATAAATAGATACTGTTTAGAAAAATTGTCGGCTGTCTTGGAAATCAAAATTCGCAGCTGCAAAGAGCACCACGGCGCACACGGGGAAATGTGTTGAATAGCTTTGATAATGATGTGCAATGCTTCATTTCTCATTTAAAAGAAAAAAAAAGTAATGAGTCTATGCCAGATGCAAATGAAAGTTTGATTATTATCGCTCCAGAGGAATAATATAGCTCATTTTAGCTGATGAAGACTAAAAAAAAGTCATAATAATAACAAACAACATTTTGGCAGATGAAGCATAATTCACTCATTATTTCTGAATATATTTGAGCATTTAGATGCTACTAACTTTGGTTTGCATAGAACCTAAATATCACATGCACTGACGACTGAAGGGTAGTATATGAAGTAAAGCTGAGCTCCCGACTCTCAGAAATAAAAATGTTTTTCACTTACATGCTTTGCCAGATCTGGACTTTTAGAATCAATATCATACCTGAAATCACAAAGAGACCACAAATGGCAGAGGTTAGCGCGTGGGCACGACAACAGAAGAGTTTCTTGTGCTGGTGCTAATTAAAGGAAACTGACTACGGTGTGGACACTTTTTGTCTGTCAATCACACACCGGGGGAGAGACGCCTAGCCCAAAAAAAAAGAAAAAATGGGGAGGGGGGAAGAAACACGTAAGCAGTAATGTGACAGTTAATTAAGGAAGTCATTCTATAGTTTATGAATGTAATTTCCACTCTCTGCCAGGGGGAACATACTGAAACAATCCACCAAAGGAGAGTAGGTTTGGAGCATCTGCCAGTCAAACTTAATGTAAAAGTAATTAAATCTGAGCACGCCCTGACTCCCACCTCTGTGATAAAAGAGAGATGTAAATGAGTAACGCAAATTGTGAGGGAGTGCACTCCCTCCTTTCCTGTCCCAGTTTTGCACCAAATGAATTCATTAAGTGTCTAAAACTCCTCAGAGACCTTCGGCGCAGTCCTGGAAACATCCTAGAAGTCCACCAGGGAATTCATGCTTTGCCGGATATGGATTTTTGTAAGCACATCTCCAGTCCTGCAGGAAGAAGGGGGGGTGGAGAAATGATCCTGACTCTGTTCTGGGAGACCTCAAAATGAAGCTGCACCTTCCTGATCCTTTCACTAGTCAGGCCTTTTCAACAGAGTAACGCCAGGACAGCGGTCTTTGTGAGTTTTATGGGACTTGCTTTCAGACATTTGCTTTGCTTAGCAGCAGGGAGATTAAGGATAAAACTTTATATGAAATATTTATCACCTTATACCAATCTCCACTCAACGAATGACTACTGAGACACTGCACCAATGAATAATTCCTTGGGAGAGACTCAAGCTGATGACGAGCAAGAGAAGAGAGAAAAAGAGTGACTTTGAGAGAAAATGACAGGCAGGAAAAAGGGGAGAGGGGGTGATGAGATAGATGGGGGACAAGGAAGCATGATAAGGGAGAGGATGTTAAGAAGCTGTTGTGTTGGAAATAAGTGAAGAACTGGAGAAGAGGGCGGCATAACTAAAAAAAAAAACCTCAGTGTGTGTCCTCAGAGAAATGGATCAAATAGAATAACTCACACGTCAAAGCGCAGATTCTGCTTCTCCTCGAAGAAGTAGTCCAGGATGTACTTCCTGACAAAGTCTGGGTTTAGCGTGTTGTCTATCACCTCTGTTCTCCCAAACTAGAGACAAGACAAGTTAGATGTGAACAAGAAGCTTTGAGAATCTGCATTTACTGTTCTATTACCTCACACTATCCCATCTATCATGCTACCAAACAGCCATCTGAATTAGTAGCTTTCATTGAGATCAGAACAGGAATCAAAAATCAGAAGGTTCTATCTTCTTCTTCTTCTTCTTCTTCTGTACCTTTTCACACTTTGCTGGGCATGCATGAGCTTGCAGAAGGCATTTTAATTACACTAATTTTCTTTAATACCACATTCACGCCTCCACCATTCTCTTAGCCACTTCTAGGGCAAGTGGCGTTTTTACATTTGCTTTTATAAAGGGGAATTAACAACACTCCTGCAAAAGGAAGAGAAAGTAAAGCCGCTGGCGCAGACACCAAAAACCATTACATCAGTGTTACACAGCAAGACTTTGTGATGAGGTGATGTGCTGACAAACAAATCAGCAAAAATGGAAAGACTTGCACCCTCTTCCTCATGAGCACACATGCATTAATTGTTATCCGACATGAATAATTCAAAGTCAGAGAAGTGATGTCGAGCTGCATAAATAAAACATCGCCGGTAAAAAAGAGTAACCATAAACTGACACGGTGAATTAATAATAGCAGTGTTAGGGCTTAATAAGGAGATGAAACAGCGGGATTACAGACTCACACTTTTGTGATTACATCCAATGGGGGTAAGACTCAAAGTGAGTCCTAACATGAAAGCAGACAAGCCACGCTACGGGAGCAGAATACATGAACGGATGGACGCCGATGCTAATGCAAAGACAGTCAGGGTGGATTGTGTGCAAGTTATGACAGCCTAAGAGTGTGGGTTTGTTCAAGTGTAGCCTGCCATCAGGTATAAAAGTGTGTCTAGGTCTATAAAAGTTTAACTACTTTGTGTGTGTGTGTGTGTGTGTGTGTGTGTGTGTGTGTGTGTGTGTGTGCATGTGCGTGTGTCACTACCTCCTCTCCTGCTTTTCCTGTCAAAAAATGTGAGAGCTCTGCTCCAGCAAACGCAAAGAAGGTGAAACCTGTCCCGAGCGAACAGCAGCCTATTTTTAATGACAGGAGGTGTATGTGGCAGCGGGAGGGCTATAGCATATTCACTTTGGTGCCACGCCAAACATAACAAAGGAAGAAGAATCAGCACCAGAGCAGCTAAAAAAGCCACCCGTGGAAATAACAGATCTCCCACTCCACACATTATCTCCACCTTGGCAAGTACACGGCCAACATGTAAAGCCAACGTTGCAAAGCTCTACAATTAACTGTCAAGAGAAAAAAAAAAGACCCTTCCTGCAGGGATATCCGGGCGCTGGCAGTGTGACTTCTTTCCCTTAAATAACCCTTTACTGAAATAAATTGTGAGCCCTAACGTTAGAAGATTTATCTTGGTAAAAAGATTAACGTCAAGGAGTTTGAAAGGAATTTATGCAGGTTGTACTATGTCAGCTGCTCAGGTAAGTGAAAGTGCGAGGCAGGGGAAAATCTGTCATGCACCTGGAGTAATAACTGATGAGGGAGTTGGATATTAAGACTTTAAGTCATGCTGCAGGAAAATGATGGATTGTCAGATTCATGTTGTGACCAAAAGTGAGTTAAAAGCTCACTTGTTTCTTAGAAACAAAACACAATGCTTGCGTAAAATCTGCTTTCATGTTCTTCTGTTGATGAGGTGTGTGAATGACCAGCAGCTGATGGGGAAGCTTGTCCCGTAGAAGGAAAATTGGATTACAGATGGCTGGTGGCACACTGGCTACCAACCACACTTACTCCCAGGAGAACAAAAACACATTACCTGACAGAGGGGCAAAAGAGGCACTCCGCTTTATCAATTCTGCACAGCTTGACTCGGCTGCTCGCAAAGCCAGCTGTCATCTGCAGCTGAAAACACAGGCCGTGTCTCCTTCAGGGAGAGGCATTCAGCCTGCACCCGCAGTTTGTACGCTCGAGGTGGGGCACTGTAACCCGAGGTGACAACTGTAGGAGACTTGTCACAAATGAGCTCCGCACTTGATGCTCGTCCATATTTGCATGATAAAATGTTAAAAGTACTTTCTGGCTCAGGAACAGAATATTACTGCGTTGCTACCAGTACCAAGACTTGCTTTTCTGTGAGTCAAGGTCGGCAGACATTCGTTCAGAGACATAAGAGGAAAAACTGTCAAGCATCAACCTCAAGTGTTGTTAAGGCTCCAGAAAAATTTCTTAGACTTCTTCGTCTTCTGTTTGAAATGCACTTGGCAACGCAAATCTGCAATGCATGTCTGTTGACAGTAAATAGTCTCCAGTCTGCTTCTCCTCCCAAACTGCTCAGTCTCAGTAGAGTAAAAACAGGAAGTCGATCTTCTTGCCATTAGGAAACACACTGCCAACACATTGCATTCAGTCTGAGTCAGTCCATGCCAATGAGGGCTACCTTTAAGTTTTTTTTACAATAAGAGACTCAATTCAACTGTATTCATTCATCAAAGTGAGCAGGTAGCTGTGCAGTGAATTCACAGCAAACAAGTGTATGCACGGTGCAGGCAGCACCATCGCCTAAATCAAGAGTATTTCAAGTAGCGAGAAATCGCTTAGGTGTTATAAAGGCAACTTTGGACTGTGTCCTGACCTGATTCTTCCAACATTGCTGGCTTTGAATGAAAGTCAACCTTTTTTCCAGAGTCAAAAGGTTGGCCGGCAATCGATCACAACCCTAAGAAACATTAAGACTCCGGCATAGAAGTACCAAAAAAAGGAAGGGAGAAGGGAGAGAGCTGAAGATGACGGGCAATTAAGAGCAGTATTGACCTTCTAATGCTCTTCTTTAAGAAAGCTGAAATGTCAATGTGTTTCTTTAAAACATGGTAGGTCTGGTATTCAGACATATAAACCAAATGTGTGTGTGTTGTCATGCAAAGGTAAGATTTATTTTCTTTCATCTACGGGGGCCACTGCAGGATTTATGATCTGTCCAAACTGCATGTCAGATGGTCTGCTACCACCAGAAGCCCCCTAAGCCAGCACTTCTCTGAAGTCAGATAAGGGGTGTCTGTGTCACGCATTATCTGTCACTTTTGGCGATCAACAATCTGACATTCACATCCACTTCAAACTGTGATCGGCCACTGCGTAGAGCCCAGGTTTGTACTTCTTTTACAACCTTGTATATCGACTTCCCCTTTTTCAAAATGAAACACCAACATCAATGTCTCTGTGGAGGAAATGTCTGGAGCAATGCACCATCTCATCATCTCATCACCATTTTTCTAGCAGTCCACCAGTAGTTTCTTAGAATTCTTTAAGTTCATATCCTGAATGTAAAAAAAACGAATGAACAGGACTACTTGGGCATAGAATCGACAATTTTCTGTTACGAATGTAGTGAAAATTTCCTACATCTTTCACCCTGCAAATGGCTAATTCCTACTAATGCTGAATTTATTTTGTCTGTGGCACCTGTGGGGGTGTTTTATGGTTATGATCCTGGACGGGCCATTCATACAGTGAAAAATATTATTAAAAAAAGGCAGATGGTATGCTTTGGAGCACTGGAAGAGCTTTTGGTGGTTTATCACCCTGTCTCCTTGCCCACAGTGCTTTTTCAAATGGCCTGTTTGCCACACTGTTTCTGGTAATTCTTGTTGATCCCTGAGGTGGTTTCTCATGTTATTTCTCACCTGTTCTTTGTGGTACTCATATTTTACTCATATTATCCAATCTGCTGGTAATCTTTCTGGGTCTGCTTGTGTTACCTCTGTTCTCAGTGACCGGTTCAGTTTTTGTTTTGTTTTTACTTTTAGACAATATAATCAAACTATGGAGAGCTGATGGAGCTTTTCCCAATCTACTTGTGAAAAGATGTAATTTGTGATTCAAATAAACAATTTTTGACCTTTTCTCTGAACTCGTTTCACATCTCCTTTTTGTAGTTTCTCTGGGCTAAAAAATAGCAAGGTACAAATAGTGGAGTTTAAAGCTCTTTATACTGAGGTTCACACAGCAACTAAGCAGAGTGGCTACAGGTATAGATTATTCTTTAGGTTTGACAGTCAAACTGAGATGATTGCTGCTTATACCGTTATATTTTATGAAATAAAGAGTAAAATTTGGTGATACCTTAACTGTTTAGCTACTAATTTGTCCAGTGAATCCTGAAATCCAAGTTACCAATCTGTGCAGTACAACTGCCACATTTTTGCCATTTTAGAAGCATAAACCCAACAAAACTATACACTTTGTTTTTATTGGGGTATCAGATCTTTCCCATTTTAAATCTGAAGTCACACCACTCACCGCTCAATCCCAATCGATTTGAATGTGTAAGCAAAGAGACCAGTTCGACTGCCTTAGACCAAAATAATAAGAATTGATTTAATTTAAGTTGCAGTTTCAGTGTATGCCTTTAATTTGTGATTACAGTGTCACATAACAATTCCAGACGGGCCTAATGTCTTACTGCAACCTCTGTCTGCTTTGATCAGAGGGGAAGCCAGAGGGGACGGCAACGCAGAGGAAAATCTTTAATGATACATGTAGCTGCCACCTTAATCAGTCACAGCTAACACAGTGCTGACCAGAGCACCAGCATTTACAAGGTCAGTCAATTTCAAGTGATTGGCACTCACAGCATTTACCTTGAGACAGAGGAGAGTGGGGAGGGGGTAAGCGGGATAAACAGAGTGAGATGTCATGGAAAAGAGACGGACGGACTGATTGAGTTGTGTTGACAGAGAAACGGTGTGATCGCTTACCTCTCTCCACTGTTTGGACTCCACACCCTGGGTGTACAACACAACCACTGAGAAGTGATGAAGAAGGACGAGATAGCAGCAAAGAGAGAGGAAAAATGCAAAACAGAAGAATACGTCACCAAACAATCTCAATCAAGAATCCTGCCTCTTCTGATTGTGTTTGTTTTGTTCCTTCTTTGCTGACATTCATGATTAATTATCCTGCCACGCCCTGACAACATAATGAACTGCCAAGCTTGATGGTTCTAGGTATGCTGTCCACAATCAAAGAAGAAAATCAAGATTGAGAGCCCCTGAAAACAGCGACACCCATGCAATCAAAACACAATTTCTTAATTGTGGGATTCTCCTGATTCCCATTAGATCTGGTGACTTTAAATGAAGCTGAGGCGGGTGAATACCACATGACCTGTCATATATACCGAGGTTCAGCTTCAGGCGAATACAAAACAGGGTGTCAGCGCTATTTTCCCAGTAGCTTATTTACACAAAGGGCTTGTACCTCCTCCCTATTATGTTAAATGTCTCCCCCTCCATTCTCTATCCTGCAGGGAGTATCAAAGAAAATGCCTTTATGGCGTTTCCCCATGTGTCTCACCAAAAGATAGCCATTTGTATTCAAAGGCTGGCGTTTACACCCTGCATGCATTAAGGTACTTTAGCTCTCAGCAAGGAAAGGTTGTCACATTATTGTGCAAATGATATGCAGTTATTGAAGGAACACTTTGAAACAGCACAGTAAACTGAGTCAAAGTTAAGCTCAGCAAAAATAAAAAGTGAAGCTTTGTAAATGGAGACGAGGTGTCAGCGAACCATATTCCGAGCAAAATCTCCCGCAGGAAAATCTAAGCTGCAATTATCATCGTAAAAGCTGAGAACTTACATGGGTCAGATTTGGAGAAAGTGTCTCGGTCCAACAGATTCCTGTAAGAGAAGAAAGAAGTTGCACATCAAAATGTGAAAACAGAGTCCTGCATGTGTGTGTGTATATGCAATTTCTGTTTAAGACTGCAGGGCAACAGTTGTACACAATACACAAATGCTTCTTCTTTCATGCTGTGAAATCACAGAATACCATATGCAAAGAGCTACAACATAATTGCACGGTAATTCAACAGCCATACTTAACTTCACACAAACCACACCGCCCCTCGGGATATCATTTCCATGTGAGGAGTACAGTGAGCACAATAAAGTGCAGTGAAAAGAGACAGAGGTAACAGGCAGAGAGGTGCCTTTCAAAGTATGGACGCTACCTATAAAAGCAGCCTGCCTCTATAGTGCACTCAGAAACTGCAAATCCTTTTAAGAATGTGTAATCCTTAAATAAAAAACACAGAAATGTGAGTATTAAACAAAAACAATTTTTAAAAAACACCTAAAAGAATACTATACATTAAATGTCAAGATTTCTTTTATTCGTGTAAGTTTAGTAAGTAAATGTAAATCTGAAAATGAAGCACTCAAAAAAAAAACAAGTAGCATGAAAACATAAACAGTTCAAACTAGGCATATCTATGGCTGGGTGATATATGTAATTGTACACTCAATCACAGATTTGACTTTCAAAGACTATTAAAATAAGATAATCAAGTTTCACAATAATTTGCTTCTTTTTGTCTTGTTTTAGAAATCCTGTGCATCTTCCCCTTCACAACTGTGTCTGCACCTATTCCTAAAAAAAAAAAAGGCCCTAGAGAGCAGGCATTTTTAGCTCAGCTCAAACCCGAAGGACAAAAAGACAGTCTTTGAGCAATGGGAGAAGCTGAAACAGCTGCTCGGAAACATTTTGGCTCCAAGTAATCTGAAAAGTAGATGCTGACACAAAACATGATACAACTTGTGATCAAAGTTCAAATAATGCCTGACGTTTTAAAAGTTAATAGATAATCGTGTTAAATAATCCAGATCTCAGCTCTGACCAAAATAATCATGATCACAGCTTCTCTTTAGCACCCATGTACAAACCAGTGAGCAGCCTTTATTGATACTGAGCACAGCACCCAGCTTTCCTCATATGTACATGACAACGCAGAGGAGAGAGTGTGGCAATTAGCAAGTTAGCAGCTCTGTCGCAGCAACAGAGTGAATGTAAGGTGTCCAAGTGACTCGGGCCAGGAACCAACAAGCTACAAAACACACTACATATGAGAATTTATTTAACCATTCAAACCAATATCATTAGGCTGAATGAGTCCATCACTATTGTGGGCCTGTAGCATTTTGCACATGCTAAACTCTCTAAATAAAGCATTCATGCTTTCTCACTAGAAAGGTCTATCCAGTTTGCTAACACCGATCATCATCATTCGGCACCTTTTCAAGCAGCCACGCACTCTGATTGGCTTATTGACTCATTCCAGATAAGAGGCGCAATCAGCAATAATATTATTCATGTCATCCTTATTTTAAGCCAAAACCCTGCACATTTTCCCTTAATATGTTCCCTCTGTGCAAATTCTAATAAGGTAGGCATCACCTTTAGAACATAAAGCAATGCTATCATCATTTACCATTTTAGATGGAAGACATGTTCCCAATGTTTTCAGGGATCTCATTTCCATATCTGTAAAGTGCAAAAGCTTGTGCTGCTAAATAACTTGATCGCAATTCAGAAAAGTCCTCTTCCCTTCAGGGGACAGCAAAATTTCAATGAATATAGATGAGAGTTCAGGACTGAATCCAAGCAGCAGGGCATCGTTCGTGTACATGTAATTCCCCATTCCTGGACACAAAATCTTCTGTGACAGGGAAACGTGGGGAAATGACAGATGCGGTGTTATTGGGTATTAGCCTTGGGCTGACCTGACTACAGTTGGACGATTGTCAGTGCAATTATCATTGGAAGTAACAAAGCCATCCATGACTAACTGCCTCTTTGTATCCACCTGTTACTGTCTGGCATCCATTACCCTCAAACAATTAGCTTGTCCATCACCTTATCCCTGCTCTCAGAGCAGACAAGAGTGGAAAACATGACATCCTCTTTTAGTTTTGCTCCATGTTCCTGTAGAGCACAAGCCTTCGTTTACGTTGCTAAACCTTAATTTGTTTTTGCCGAACATTTTTATTCCAGAAAGAAACGATTAGTATACAGATTTATACGCCTGTACAACTTAATCCAGCAGCTTAATGTGCACATGGCCAGAGTATGCACATCAGTGCCGTAGGATGGGTATTAACATCTCAGATAATCCGTCTGCTTTCGCTGAAGTAACGCTGCCTATTTCAAAAGTTAACTCCTTCTCTTTGCAAATCTCAGTGGGATAAGAGAAGATCATTATCCCGAAAGCCGATGTAGGAAAAGTTTGTTGATGAAGATGAAGTTCATTGAAAGTAGGACAAAAGTAATTAGATACAGCTACTTTTCATTCACACCATTTCATGTATCCGCCTGCTTTCAGATCCCAGCGCTTTCGTGATCACTATGGCCATCTCATTTAAAAAACATGTAATGAAAACAGCAAACTCTCCTTTTTTCTCTATTGCTCTTGATCCCATCACCTTCATTAAAACTTTGATTGCAATAATCTCCTCTTTCTTACTTAAGCTTTTCATATTTTAGTGCGCTTGAAGCAAGAGTCAGCAGTGCATTATTAGATGTTTAACAAGAATAAATTCAATTTCGCTGGAGAAAAAAAACAAAATATAATCTTAATAGCTTTCTTTTCTCTGCCTAATCATCCCTCACAAAGTGATGTTTGTTTATTCGGCAGTGAATTAAGCTCATAGTTATTGGTTATGCACACTTCAGTTGATAAATACAATAAGCCACAACCAGGAATTTCTGTAAATGCTGAATTAGCACCGGCCCAGAAATGCACGAGCTCTTAAATCAAATCTGCAAACTCTCTCTGCTGGTATAAATGTGTCAAAAGGCGCTGTAGTTGATAAATGGTTTCACTGAATGCCCAGTGTGAAGGAGATTTGACCTCTAAAGCATGGCTGGCTGCTGAACTCTAATTAAAAAAGAATATATTAGGAAAACTCTCCCTCTCGGTCAGATCCCTGGAGATATTTTAGCAGCTCCATGGTCCATGGGGCTGATTATTAAACTAAGAAATGTAGAATTTAATTCCCGTGCCCACAGTGCCTTATTGTCACCAGTCCCTGAAGTCTCCTCTACTTCCTTAAAGTTGTCAAAGTCCTAATTGGCAAGTTGGAGAAATGGTATCTAATTCAGTGGAAAGTGGTTTAAAATTGTCCTGAATCTGACTGGCCAATGAGCTGCTGCCTCATTGGTTTTTAAGAGGACATGACAAATGAGAGCCTGAAAGTCAAGTAAGACTGATTTACAGGAAAAAAATCTCCATAATACATTAGAGACGATGGAGACGGGAGGTCAAACAGAAGGATGGTTTGCATTTCAAGTCTTCTCTGTCACTTCACTTTCTCTTCTGCCTCATGGCTCTCTCTCTTTTGACAGACGACAGACCTCGGCTTTTCCATTACGGATCATGGGGTCCGTGGGACTATTTCCTGTCTAACACGCCCTTGAGCAGATGTAAAGGGTCAAAAGGTCAGAGAACAAAAAGGGGAACGTATATACTGCTACAAAGAAGAGGAATCCCATTATGTACAGTGAAATATTCATCTTTTCCTTAAGGGTAATTAATTTTTCTAGCGCAAAAATTATGTATAGCATACCATGTAGCAAAGCTCATCAGATAGCACGCATACAAAGGAAATCCTTCTCTGAGATTTAAGCAGAAACAAAAATGAAAACACAGCAGATGAAAATGTATGTGTGGCTTTGTTTTGCTGCATTTTGTCTGTATTTGGAGTCACGATCAGCGATACAGGGTAATGTTGCTTTTGTCAAGTGCTCAAAAACCTCCCCTCTGTTACATTAGACACACAATCTGGTCTCCTTATTAGTGAAACACACATCTGCTGTCTTTCACTGTGATGGCACCAGGTGTCTTCTTCTCCTCCATCTGTTTAATTATTCAGTTTCTGCCTCGAATCTCTCCAGGTCGACAGTACCTGCAGCAGAGCACTCCCTGGGCAGCCATCTCACGGGCAGTGACAGGATCTCAGTCATAAACCTGCTCTTCTGCTCGTGTAATAAATGAGAAAGCACATACGCTGCAAATCCCTGTATCGGGCTGGCTTTTGGCATGTTGCTAATGTCCGATCTGGGAATAATAACGTTGCTAATTGCATACTGTGACAGCCCAGGGTTTGTGCAGAGAAAGATTCCTTTTACAAGAAGGTGAGGGGAAATACAGACTGATATTATAGGGCTTATAACTCTTGGCAGAGCACTTTGCACTGAGTCTAGTGTGAACTTGCGGCAATCCGAAAAAAGCACCAAGCTGCAGGCTTGCACTATCCAAATCAGCTACTTCACAAAATGGCAATATAAAGCACTCTGAATTGTACTCTAGGCACCACACTGGGCACAGTAAAGAATCAGCTCATGCATATTTTGGCAACTGATCATTTAAACAGAGAGAAGACACTCTGCGTGCATTCTGCCAAGTGTGGAGTGAAAAGAAAAGTGATGATGATCATTTACAAAGAAATGATATCACTAATTGAGGTTAGCGAAGCATTAGAGAGCTGCGAGCGCACCTTACAGTGTGGAAATAGAGAACTGTGGCTGCGTAATTGGTGGTGGACACATGTTGAGCATCAATAGGTGAAAGCAACACACAGCAGGTGGGTGGTGGTAAACCGTAATGAGCATGAAATGAGAAACACTAACTAACGCCGGGAGGAAAAAGACCAACTTGTGACACACGCCTATGCACTCAAACACACACACACACACACACACACACACTAATTGACTGGGTTGGAAATAAGTGTTCCATGTTTCTCAACAAATATCTTCCTCTATTTAATTTTATGAGATAAACGCTGTAATAAGCATGTCCATATTAGAGCCAGAACAGTGTAGAGTTTAAAGACCAGTACCCACCGATATATCACACAATATATTTTTACTTTCAGACACAAAAAAACATTTATTATGAGTAGTTATTTGCCTATTTATGCTCTGCCTAACTGTGCTCGGATCAGCTGATGGTTAAGCTGCCGACTGCCCACTGGTGGACAAACTATGCGATGACAACGGTCGGAACATAGTTGAAGGGTGTTTCTCCCAACTGTTCCTTACTTTTATTTTTCATTTATTGGCTGTTATAAATGTTTATGCCGATAGTTCAGAAAACTGCTAATATTGTATATGGCCCTAACAAAAAGACAAAAGGTTGCGCTACAGACTTCAAGATTGGATCCAGAATGGACAGAAATAGAAGTGAGTACATCAGAGGGACAGCTCAGGTTGAGCAGCTTGAAGACAAAGCTGAAGAGGTGACGTTGAGATGGTTACTTTGGACATCGGCACAAGAGGGATAGCGGATATACTGAGCAAAGGGTGTTGAATATGAAGCTGCTGGGTAGGAGGAAAAGAGGAAAACCGCTGAAGAGATTCATGTGTGTAGTGAAGGAGGACACAGAGGGTTGGTGTGACAAGAGGATACTAGTGAAATGGGTGAGTTGGAGGAAGATGATCCGCTGTGTTGACTGCTAAAAAGAGCAACGAAGAAGACAAAGAAATAGAAGAAAAGCCCCGATGGGCTCGACCCTGTATAAGCAAACCTTCCGTTATTTAAACAGTCTCATCTCTGTAAGTCAACTTTTTCATCTGCATCAATCCAATCCACACTTATTACTGTTTGTATGACATCACTGTTCATAAATGTGGCCAGTTGGACTGAAGGAAGCCAGGATCCTCATTCTTGTTCCCAACTAAATCTTTCTTAATACCTAAACTCTGATTCATTAGTTGCCTCTCCACCTGGGGAAGAAAAGCAGTCAATAGGCACAGCGCCAGATCTATTTAAACAAATCAGAGATGTGTGCACTGGCCCATATCCAAGGTTTCAAGGTATTCAAGACTTTTTTAATTGAAATTTTAAACATCTTTTAACAATTGATTTTTTTGTTACTTTGTTGTAGAACTTTTTACTTCCTATGGCTTTGAACCTGGGTTCAGCCTACTCAATCTGCTTAAAAACTACAACCTTACGTGTTCCATTTGAAAGCTTCTAACATAGAAAAAACCCATTTCAGTGAAAATTTGACTGAATTCCTCCACAAGCTTATAATCATTTGCTTGGTAGCTTGTAAAAATTTGACTGATAATCCATTTCCCAATAGAGAATACTAAATATATTTGTAATTAAAAAGAAGAAACACGCACAAACTCATGCATAGCTTTGTAGCAGTGGCACACATTCTCACACATGTGGGCTGAAATGTCCCTTATGGCTACTGAATAACGTGTCCACTCTAATGCAGAAACAGAAAAAATCCTCAGAGACGACAATAACCTGACACTGAGTAGCTCGTTTAGCCCTTCAGCTAAGACTGCCAACGAGTGAAAGACCTTCAACATATGCAACGCAGTGTGGAGAAATCTTCACCGAGTAACCTGTCACAGCTCTCATTTTCCAGACACGCTGTGATGTTAGGTCAAATACGCCCTCACGACAAATCCTCCAACATACTCTGCTGACCCTTAAGTTTTTCTGAAAATAGTGACAAAAGCAGCTTGATATTCTGAGCCACTAGGGACTGCTTTGATCTCTTATTGCTACAACACACTCTTGACTTCCCCTGTCATTCCAATCAACACTTTCACATGAGGCAGGCAACATGCAGAGTGTTATAAACCTCTGGCATGGCACCGCAGTTGTGCTTCCATGGGATCCCCCTCTGCTGTCATACATCCCAAATGAGAATATATTAATAACACCGACACCACCACAAGCCAAGTGTCTGGGATCCAAACTCATTTTCACTATGTCAGGGGTTCATGCATAATTATCCGCTTCATCGGCCTGTGAGACTCGTCTGCTGCAATCTAACATCCCCAAAAATGGGGAGGAAAAAAAACTAAAACTCTGCCTCCTCTTGGCACCCTGGTGTCTTTTAGCCTTGATCACCAAAACAGATGCGACACATCATCCACAAACACAAGCCATCCAGTAAGATAAAAGCTGCAAGCTCGCCTCAGGTCAGTCTTAACCCAGATCACAATATGAAAAGCACAAGGAAAACGCTGCAAATTGAAATTTCTCTCTTACTCAGAGAGATCTTTTATTAATATTTTATGTTCTTACACAATGCAAACTGGTTCAGTTCAAACTTGCTGCCTGCCAGGGCGAAACAAAAGCATGTTTCAACCAGAAAAACCAGGTCACAGCTTTTACTAAATGGGTATCCAAGACTGAGTGAGAGTAGCAGCTATAAGAGCTATTAACATAACAACAGCAGCGAAGTTACACACCATGCCAACACATTCAAATAAACAAACGGTTGGTTACACAGCTCGAGTCCAAATTGCTCTGCTCGAGCAGTAGCTCTTGCTGCATCGAGCAGCGACACCAAACATCCTAATCGTCCTGATGATTTCATTAGGCCTTCCCCTCTGCCGCAATGATTGTCTCGGGAAGAGACCAGATCCAGAGACATGCCTCAAGTCTTCAGACTGACCTCGCGGGGACAGCGATCAGTGGCCCTGCGCGCCAGGGGAACCCCTCCTGCACAGATTTGTCGCAGGACTGCTGGAAGTCATGTGGCTCCTGTGTGTTTCAACAGGTAATGAATCCCTCGGGTGATGAGTGGCACGGATGAGTTACCCCCCTCCCTCCAGCTATGGAATCCATCGATTGAAGGCATTGCTACTCTAACGAATCTATGACAGCAAATGAATGGTTACAGGGAGGCAGTAAAGCAACAGCAGGGAACAGAGGGGGATGGACGAGCAGTGTCTTTGTCTTTGTGAAATAGGTGAAGGGGGCTGATAAAGTTTGTGTTCAAGCTGTCAGGTGCGAGGTGGAGCACAGTGGAAAGGGAGGGCGGCTCTGTCAGCCAGTTTTACTTGTAATCACCTATCTGGGTGTGCTTTGACGAGCCGAAGAGGACTAGTAAATTTCTAAAATTGGCCTCTGTTGGCAAATGGCAAGGAAATAAATAATAAACATTTGCCCTTCTGCTTGCTGGTGTCATTGGTCTATTGTGCTAAAACAATCAGAAAAAGGAGTTTACACCTCTGAAACAGCCACATGAAAGCCCTCATTCGTGCAACTTTGTTACACACCTTGCTTTCATATAAGCATAACAGACGAAGCCAAATGTTCGGTTTATAGCAAGAAACTTTTGATTAAGTATTTGAAAAAAATGACCTTGATACCACTCTAGCATCCTTGCTGTTTCCATAACAGTGCGCACTAAAATTGTCTACTCACAAGTGCGTATTTTTCCCCCTTTTTTTGTTTTAATGAAATAGTTTTATTATTCAGTCATTTCTAACTATATAAAAAAATGTGAAGCCAAAAAAGTAATCATTCAGAAGCAGGATCCCCACCACCCCTCCGTCGCGCTGTTCTGATAAGGGTTGTAAACCTTTGTCAGGCTTGTCGAGCTTATCAGAATGATTCCCCTCCCTTGTTACGGTCACATAAGCGTAAAGGGTAAACACAACATTTACAAATCATTACTGGATTTATATGCACATTCTGATGAGCAGAAACTGGGAGGAAAATATCTTCCTTAAATGAAGTTCAGCGTGTCAAGCCTTTAGGGGCTATTGGGGAGGTTTTCGGAGGGGGTGTGGGGGTATTTGATTTGCTTTTTTTGTCTGTGTGCAAATTTCTTCCAGCATTCATTCCTAAAAGTGGAACCACAGAGCTAAAGCCCCAGTTTCCCTAAAGTCATTGTACATGGAAACTCTGAGACAGTCTGCTAAGCTGAGATATAGAGAGGGCACATTCTGCAGTCCACGAGGATTCACATTTACTCCTTTGCTCATAATTAAAGCAAACCACACGAACAACTTACAAAACATTCACCAGAGCTGCTTTAATATTAGCTAATCAACACATTCATTACTGCCACATAAGACTTGGGGGGGTCAATCTTGTAAAAACACCAGGGGACAACTGGTCCTAATCCAGTGAAATGTATTCACTTGACTGTGTTTGGCAAAAGGCAGATGTAGGAAAAGAGGCTACTTGAGTTTGAAGAGCCATCTTATCGCTGAGTTAGAGTGCAGCCCTCGCAGCTAAGAAGCAGATGCTCGGGGTATGGCTCACTGGTTGACCTGTGAGCAAAGCCAATCAGAGCCATAGACAGGGAACAATGTGCTATCACGGTGATATGCACTTGTTTTGATAAGCGGCTGTCTGCCTGAGTCCCTCTAGTTTGTCAGACGGGCTTGCTGCAATATTGGCAGAGGGTTATGAGAATGCCTGTAGGGCTGCACGGCACAGTTCAATTCCATGTGCGCTGCAATCTCAGAGCTCTCAGGCTTGCTAAATCAATTACACAGAGTTGTGGAGCCCGGGCTTCTCCCCTCATATAACACCAATTGTTTCTGTTTGCTTGCACTGGATAGATAAAATACACACTTCCTGATAAGTGGATAGAATAGCTGCGTGCATTGGTGTGTATTCTGCATGAGTTCAACTTTTGAGATGTCCACTGAAGCAGCTGTCAGAGGTCAGACTGCAGCAATCCCCGCAAGTCACAAAGAAGAACAGACAGCAACTGAAGCCTTTGCATCTAAAGCAGACGATGCTTCAAGGCCCCAGTGAAAGCAAGAATAAATTTTCCTTCTCCATCAAACTGAGTCCAAGAGCTAGTGTTTGGAGAGAAATTAATGACAAGGGCGCTGCAGATCAACAGAGCCTGGGGGCATCAACAGAGCCCAGGCTTAAAGCTCGGATGTCTGCAGGGAAAAAACAACAGCGTGCTTCAAGAGGGAAGCAACACAAGTCCAGCTGCTACTCGTACCAAACGCCCCACACTGGATAAAACCCACCCTAAGCTCCATGTCTGCCTCAAACGCAATCTTCCCACACGCTCGAATTTACCACAATTTTACACAGTTGACTATTTTTGTTGCATAAACACGGGCTACAGCAGAATGCTCCCACGGGGCTTCATGCGGCTCATCATCCTCAAACAAAAATCAATCATCATCTCGTCACCTGTCCGCCCAATAAAGGTCAGCTGACACGTTTTTGAAATCTGGCTAATTAATATCCAGAATGTCACAAAAGGTCAGCACCATGCTAACGGTTTTGTTGGTTTTGTTAAGCTGTTTGTTGAACTCGCAAAGGTAAGATTACAAAGCTTGTTTAAAATTAAAAATCACAGTTTTAAACAAGATCGACAGTCAATTCCCCTTTCGGGCAACTCACTGAGTAAATATTGCAGACGAGGGAAGAAAACAATGACAGCGGGGTGTTTGGCTGATAAATCTCTCCCTTGTGGTTTTATTTACTTCATTTACATGCACATAACGATGTATGTAGCCGGGAGGTGAAAAGAGCTAAATACTGTGAAACAGGGCAAAATGAGAGCTGGGGGGAGGCCATGGAAACACAGATTCACATCACATTTCATGAGCAGCACTCATTCAAATTGCACCTCCTGCACTCTTAGGCTCTCATATGTCTCAGCACCATACTGTACATACTGTGCGTATACCTGCAACCAGCGCTGCCCCACCCTACCCAGCCGAGCAGGCTCCTGTCACAGCCGTGGTATTTTTCCCGCTGCATCTACTTTGGGATTCAGCTGAAGGCTGCTGGGAGGAAAAAACTGTTTAGTGTTCATCTTTACGTCTCGGTGACAAACTACAGTCGTTTCGGGGGAGCCTGACAAGCAGCTGCAGAGGCTGACACATGACACGCTGCCTCGGGGGAAACCTCTCGGGCACGCCAATAATAACTCCACGACGCTCGGCGTCTCCCGAGGCACGCGACTGGGCGCGTGCACAGCACACAGCGTCGTACCCGACCTGATTTATGGAAATAAGATACCAAAGTGCAAATCTTAGGGCGGAATATGCGTAAAAGTTTACATCGCTCTGGTTTCTATCACAGCATCTCTCGCTCACTGTAACCGGGGGAGGACATCACTGCAGTTCTAATTAGTCGCTGAGTGAATTTCTAATGATATTTTTTTTAACTGCTTAAAATTAATTTTTGCTTGTGGGTTTATTGGTGGGCTGGAAAGTTTTTTGTTGTTTAGCATGTTTATACTTCTTTTTAATGGGGAAATATTAAGCAGGGTTATTAAAAATAAAATAAAAAAACAATTAATAAATAACAAAGTAAAAACAACAAAAAGGTAAATGACGCCTTAAAAATGAAAAGAAAATGAAAAAATGTCCAATTTCAGTGCTTCTCACAACAAAATGTAGCCAAAAGACGCGCTGAGCTTCCCAAAGCCTGACGCAGACGGGGCAGCATCAGCACCCCGATGGACTCACCTGCAGGACACGGTTATCTCCACTTTGGTGGCCGGGATGCTTCCGCTGATGGGGTCGAAGTCGCGGACCGTTGCCGTGGCCTCCACTTTGTCCATAACGTCTCCCTCCATGCGTGCGGGAGACCCGGGCCAGCTCCACTGGCCGCGTGAGCCCTTTGAACCTGGAGAGCCGAGGGTGGAGAGCCGGAGCGCGGCGGACGGGCGAGCGAGCGGGAGCGAACACGGTCCACACAAACCTCCAAAGTGCTGTCCGTCGGACGGGCAACAGCATGGAAAGTTTAATCGGAGGCTGCAGCGGTGAAGCGATTAATCTGGCTGAAGGAGGGGGGTCACATGCCCGGGACGCCTCAGCGCCAAACTCCGCGGTTTTCCAGGCAAAGACTGAGCTCTTCTGCCAGAGGAGCTTTGAAAAGTAAAAGACGTGAACTCCTCCCCTCCCGTCTGCATTCTCCTACACGCGGGGCTGCGACTACACTCTCACTCGTTGCAGATTCGAGCTGTAGATATGTGGCGGACACTTTTTATTCTGGTCCAGATTGCTTTTTAAAGAGAGTCTAACGTAAAATAAACCGGAAGGCGCAAATAGCCTCGAATTCTATAGTCTATATATATATTGAGGGAATTTTCCCTTTTCTTTCGGGTGTTTGGTTGTTTGGCTGTTCTAAAAATAAAAACCCTGCTTGAAAATGAACCCCAACGTAAATTGTTCAAAGACAAGTGTTAAAATGACACGGGTTCCTTCAGAGATACCAGCTTTTATTTCTCACTGGAAAGCTGTTTGATGCTCTTTCAGCATCTGGACAGCTCCTCAAACTCCTGCGGCTTCAATCACAGCCTCTTTCCTCATTTATCTTTACAAAATGAATTACAGTTTCTTTTTTTCCTCTACACCTACAGAATATTCTTCTTCGGGAGTCTGCATGGGAGGCTGTGCTCTCACGGGAGCTCCATTTGCATTTCATCATTTTTCCTGATTGAACAACAAGAGGAAACCAGGAGGAATTCAACCTGTCAAAAGCTCAGTTCAAAGGTAGACTTCTGTGAATGTGTGCATGGTTGTGCAGATGTATGGGGGAGTTATGTCACAGTAATCAGTGATAAAAAGACTCCCTGCTCTCATACAGAAACTGGAAATTATACTGCACATTTGCTACACAATGAAATGCCCACACGTGTACAAACTATAGCTATTTCAGCCATAGAGTCTGTATGTGGTCCATGCTATAGGCCATCCGTCATTGTGAGAGATCTACAAACAGTAGTAAGGCACCACTATTGCTACAGACTTGAGCTGATTGGGCAATGAGTGCTGCATATTTCGGACAGAGCACCACCAGAGCACAGATTTATCATTATTCATGTTCACTGTGTAATTAGGCTCCACAGTGGCCTTTGGTTGGCTGATTTCAAGCTCCCTTCTGAGCTCAGCTCCCTGCTGCCTGCTGCGAGGCTCTCCTCTGATTCTGCTCGCAGCCACCCCATTTCCTATAGCTCTGGCAGGAGTGCAATTACAGCTGTGTGAACCCTCTCAGCGGGGAGTGGGGAGTGTGTGTGTGTGTGTGTGTGTGTGTGTGTGTGTTAGAGACAGCAGTGGCACCACCCACACCTGCTCTGCATCTGAGCATCAGCAGGCCAGCTCCAGCAGCACTGGTGAAACCAACACCAACAAGAACAAAAGGCTACAAGTTCCTCTAACTATGTTTTTCATTTTTGCATTTTTATTTTGTGCAGCATAAAATAACTCGAGATAATGGAGACAGTACAGCAATCATTTTCCTCCACATCATTTTTCTGACATCGCTACTTTTCAGACATTAACAGTATTTCAAACATTTACTCAAATATAATATAGGCATACTGGTCAACATGCACATCTATGTAGATCTATTGTGACTAAGTGTAACATTAAACAACAGTTTTAATGTTAACTGCTGATTCTACCGTCTACTGTACTGCACAATAGTTTTGGTTTAGTCATAGTAACTGTATAGTCATTGGTTTTGCCTGACATGTGCTAATCAATACAGATACCTGAACAGCCAATCACATGGCAGCAACTCCGTGCAATTAAGTGTATAGAAATGGTGAAAAAGACATACCACATCAGCTTGGCATGGTTATCTACTTTGCTGCTCCTGTCAGCTAAGAACAGGAAACTGAGGCTCACCAAAATGAAAGAATACTGGAGAAATGTTGACTGGTCTGATAAGTCTTCATTGTGCTACAACATTCCAATGATAGTGTCAGAAACTGCCATTAAAGTTTTCATCCTGCCTCTCCAGAGGTTCAGGCTGGCAGTGGTGATGTCATAGTGTGGGGACATTTTTTGCCACACTCTGGGACGCTTAATTAACTAAGCATAACTTAAATGTCATACCTGAGTATTGTTGCTGACCATGTCCATCCCTTTATGGCCACAGTGTACACATCTTCTGATGGCTGCTTCAAACAGGAAGAAGTTCAAATCATTTCAAACTTGTTTCTTGAACACAACAGTGAGTTCACTCTATTCAGATAGCCATTACAGTCACCAGATCTCAATCCAATAGAGCATCTTTGGGGATGTGTTGGAACCAGAGATTCACGTCATGGATGTGCACTCAATAAATATGCAGCAACACTGTGACACTATCATGTAAATATTTTACCGAAATCTCTCAGGAATGTTTCCAACACCTTTTTGAATCTATGCCATCTAGTGTTGGTTAGAAAGCTTTCCAGCATTTGAATTGTTTGTGCATCCTTATTGTTATTGAGTTATTGTTCCACTATTCGGTTTAATAATAGTGTTTGCCTGTAATGGAGATAAAAATCAGCATTTAAATCCACTATTCTTACAAATGTCCTTCTCTGCTCCTCTTTTTCAATCAAGTGGCCAAAAACCACAGTTTATGCAGTGGTCATATGACACTGTAGCTGCTGTCCCATGTGACTGCTGTCCTCTACGCTTACTTACATAGTGGAAGTAAGTATAGGGGACAGCAGTCACTGAACTGGACCTCCTGATCATGTTGGTGTCTTTTGGAGCATTTTTAATGGGACAGTATAACCATAAATAATGGCTTGCTGTGTGGTAAAGTCCACCCAAAAAGTTTGTGCTTTAGTTTGTCAAGTGAAAGTCTAGGATCTTATTAGTCAGCTACATTGCACCATTATAGTATCTGAATGCAGTTTGCTAACCGTGTTTGAAAGAGGGTGTCAATATTGGTTCATTCTTGTCTAAATATGGTGACATCTGACTCAAAAAAAGATGAACAATGAGCTTTCAAAACGCTGTAAGCACATCAGTGATCTCACAGTGACTGCGGCCAACTTTAATACACAGTTAAAAATATGATGAACATGAACACCTGAAAAAGAAAGTGTGTTTGTTTGGAGTTCCTCTGTGTTCATGGAGACACAGACGAAGGCGAAACCTTCACCATTACATACCTGGACGAATGTTTTGTTTTTATGTTTTCATGATCATTATTTAGTTAAATCTGAATGCGGACATGATACGGATAATTTTAGATACAGCCTGACTGACACTTTCCAAGTATATAATTATCAGTGCTAAATAAATGTCTAGAAACCCCCTTAAACCCCACTCACAGCACTAAGCTGAGTCACCATGTTTTAAGTCTTCTTCAGTGTCAAACTAACTCATAAATAGTTGTTATTCCATGCAATGGGACATAGCAGGAACAAATTAGGTATGATGAATTCAGCATACTTAATTCTCAAAACAAGGATTAAATATAATGGGCCCCAAATGAGGCCAACAACTCACTGAATCCAGCTCACTTCATTAGCTCCAATTTCCACTTATGGAAAGAAAGAAGGAAGGAAAACATCTATCCATGATGACAACTCTTATTGATCATTGCAATGTAATCTATACATACAGTGAAAGAGACAGTCAAATGGACAGAAAGTCAAACCCCATTTTTCAAACCTGTTATCCTGCATGAGTGTGTCTACAGAGATACAGCCCTCTCCTGTGTTTGAAAAATCTGTAGTCACCATTTAGCATTCAAATAAATATCTAAGAGACATAGACATTTCATTTTGTGTTTTTAAAGGAGTAAAACTGGCTCTTCTATTCTGTTATCAGCTGCTCCAGCAGGATGCAGGATACTTAAGACTGGGGGGAAAAAACAGAAAGTTAAAGCTAGTAGTTTCTGCTCCATGAAGTATATTTTAAATTGGCAAATCCCCCAGCAAAGCCGCATGCTTCATGACGACTGGGGACCGCCAAAGATTGCATGTATTTAACTATGTTTATTGACTTAAAATTTTACTTTTCTTTGTGTGTTTTTATGATAACAGTGAGAAAAAAAAATAGATTTTTATTATTTAAATGACAAAAGCAAGTAATCCGTGCTGTTGTAAAATTCCACTATTCATCCTGCTTTTTACCCCTCTGCTCTCAAATACCTTCAGAAACTGGTGATTGTACATAGAGTATCTGCTAAACAGTACAAAACAAATCACTGACACACAAACACCTGAAGAATAAACCAAAACAATGAGAAATTAAAAAGCTCCATACAGCTACAGCTATGGATTTATCATAAAGGCACCCATTTCACAAAACACAGGCTTGTTTGATTAATTAAATTGATATTAAACAGAGCTCTGAGCACAATTTTCAGTGTGGATCTTCTGCTTGGTATTAATTTTTCTACTGTGATAGCGCTGCATTTCCTAAAGGAAGAATTTGTATATTTGTTATACCACTGAATGTTATGACATCAGTGCATCTGTGCTGCTGGCATTTCCTGTTTTTGTGAAATGACTTACAATAAAAACAGAGCACTCTCGAGAGTCTGTAATACCAACTTTTATTGTGCAGTCTGAAAACATTCCATGCATTTGCTTTGAAATGAACATCTCTGAAGCAACCTACTGTAAATTTACAGCAGAGTTACGTCTTGATTCCATTTTTTTGCCTCTCTGTCGATTAGCAAACACTTTTCAAGGACACCCGTGCCATCTGTGCAAAACGTTTGTCGCGTTTTAGAAAGAAAAAAAAGAAACACCGAATGAATTAACTTAATTTCAGTTCATTTTACTGTCCTGTGGAAAATAAACGTCTAATGCCGAGACTGAGGCACAAATTTGCAGCCTTCTGGCATCAGGCGAGAGCAGCGCGAGATGAAGAAGAAATACTGACAGCAGAGCCTCTTGCAATCACCAAAATCTGTTTGTGTGAGGCTGTTTGCACTAAAAAAATGTGTTGATGCATCTCTTTTTGTATTTTTACCTTGCTTAGTGCTGTTGTTTTCTAACTATGTTTACACAATCGCCTCAATTGCTTTGCACAGTGCCTTCCCTTTGACTAGAGCGCCTGTTTTTTTTTTAACCTCATCTGATGACAAGTGTTAGACGTGGCTTTTAGTGCTTTGTACACAGGGATGTTGCTTTGTATTCTTTTTGGCTAATTATGCGTCTTTTAGCTAAAATAAAACATCCATGCTCAATTAGTAGTCTGAGTAATCTAGGAACTGACAACTACTGATTGGTCAAACTATGTCCCTGCAGCTACAACATGCCTGTCACTTCATTTAGAATTTACGGGGAAAACCTGAATTAACAATTTGTGTTGGCAGCTCTAGAAAAGCACAGGAAGCATCTCCTATTTGTGTAGCATCTTTTAACGTGAACCCTGAATCTCCTAAAAGACTAAAAGGAAAACTTCTCCCTTTCATCACATAAATCATCGCCTCTGTGCTGAGCTGGAAACACATTTGTCATTCTCCGTTTCAGACCATCCGATCACTTTGTCAGTGCTGTTTCCTTCCTCTAAAGAGAAGGAAATGGGGGGGTATTAGATCCCTCTGGTGCGATGATGTTCAGGTTACACTTAGAGGAGGTGTGTGTGTGTGTGTGTGTGTGTGTGTGTGTGTGTGTGTGTGTGTGTGTGTGTGTGTGTGGATATCAACTCATACATAACAGTACAAATGAACAATTGAAGCCAACTGAAAAATTGTGTTTAGTCCATTTCTACTCTGCTGCTCCGTCCAATTGAGCTGCACTGATGTGAGGTGGTTTCACTTAGCATGCCGATGGGAACAGTGAGGGATTTTGGCTCATTCATCTTCTGTGTGTCGAAGAAAACCGCAGAGGGCATCACGGGACTGGTGCGCTCTGTGCGTATATATGCATGACATGGATGTGTATGTGTGTGTATGTGTGCCACCATCATTGTAGCAGGGATTCATCCGTTACACTGTTTGAGCCAAGGTCTCCAGTCGCTCTTCCACCATCGCTGAAAATCAGGGGACAGAAAACAGACTTGTTTTACTGTAGTGAAGCCCTGCCACTCCCCTGTCAGGGGGTTCATTATACTGAGACAGAGATGCAAGGTCCTATAAAGTAAAGGCATTCCTTATTATAGAGCACAGTCAGGATGTTTCAGAGTCTTGTAAGTTCAGGCTGGAACCAGCTGCAGAACTCACAGATAATGTCAGGCCAGTCTCCAGTGATAACAGGTTGAGAATTACAGTCACGGATACCTTTGTAGTTACGTAAGGGTGTTTTGAAAGGCTCAGGGTTCGCAGGTTGTATCTCTGTGGTTTCTGCTTTGAAATGTTGCGCACGTACAGTAACACGGGGTAATTTATTCGAATCATTTTCCGTCCAAAAGAAAAATGAACAGAAAGAAATAACTGGATTTATTGAGAGCTGTCATGCATACAGGGATCATATAACCTTTCATAATTCCCAAGTGTGATTGCAAGTGGTGAAAAAAAAAAATGCTTGCACATTTTAATAAAAGAAAATAATACTGGGGTCATTTCTCATATCCTCTGACAGATCTGTTCCTTAGGCAGCTGAGACAGCTGGGAGGACTCGGATGTGTGGCAGACATTTCTTCTCTCTTCCACTTCATACCCAAAGGAAATTTTAACTTTGAACTCAGCTTGTGGATTGTATTATTAATGCAGCTCATGTACACAGCCACGGCAGTTTGTAGCACAGGCTATGAAATTTGTCAGCTGTTGTAATTTCTTTTGTAATGATCCTGGAGAGAGAGGAGAACATGAGCAGAAAACATCAGCAGCAGCTCTGCACTGCACACCCACCTTACCTCGGAGACCACTGAAGGGTCACTGGGATACGTGAACCACAACGGTCCACGGTCTAATCTTTGCCTTTTTATTTCTATTTCTCGCTTATTTGTCTCCAGGGACTCTGCGTGGTTTGCAGGTGTGCTTTTTTTTCCCTCCAACAACAATAGAACGACTCTGCCGGCGATCTCTCTGGCAGCGTACGACATCGCTCCACCATTTTTGTGAAAATATGTTTCACATTCTGTTTGCAGAGCGGTCAGATTGTCCAATCAATGAATCCAGTTGCTGTATTTAAATGCCAAGCTGTAAGAGACAGAAACGATCCCTAGAGAAGTCATTTAGGGCTCGTCGGCTTGATGAGCCGCCTCCTTCTGAATGCCAAGAATGCATAAACTTGTTGGAGACATAATCTGGAAAAGTTAGGGTTCCTCGCATCTGAGCGCCTCTTGAGGGTTTCTCTGAATAGCGCGGTGTTGCCGCATGCCTCCTTGCTTCACTTCACAGGCAACTCATCATCCACCAGCAGCCTGACCTAGATCCTGCCATCCCTGTGCTCAGTTCGTATACATATTCATTGGGCTCTCTTAATCATAAGACAGCCCCTTGAGCGGAAGAGAAAACTCTCTAATTAGTTGCTATCATCCGATGGCAGCTCATTGGGTTCCGTTTGTCTTGCCTGTCACATGTTTTTGTCACTGTGTGCCGGTGCGGTTGTTTCGAGGCCGGTTGTCATCTGCCATAACTGCGGTCACTTGCAAAATAAGGGTTATGATGCAACTGAAATCCCATTACAAGTATGTTGAGGCTGGCTTGATACTGTCTCTTCAGTAGTAGTAGTAGTAGTAGTAGTAGTGCTTCAGAGACTCCACCACGTGACTGTCATAATGGAAAGGCTGGGGTTTGTAGCTGCCTACTCTCAGAGAAATCCATGAAGGATGCTCAGCTTCTTCAGAGTGTGTTAGTCTTCTCTCCTTGTCCAGAAACCTCCAGAGTTTTCTGTGTAAATAAGACCCTGGATTTAATTTAGCTTAATTGGTTTTAATATGCATCTTGGGCCCTCAGATCATGAGTGGACACATTATATGCAAGCGTTAATGACCATCAAGCTGCCTTGTGAATCAGTTACATAAGCCACTTCAGTAATCCTCCGTGTCCTGACCCCACCCTAACAATGATACTGTAAAAGGAAGACTATGTCCGTCTTGTCTTGTGCCCTCTAGCAAGTTGCAAATGACTTTGTCCAGCGAGCAGTAGCTGGAACGGGTCTTACTAAACAAACTACATGCTTGGTTCACAAGGGACAGTCGAAACAGTACTTTTGTGACAGTCTATGTGTTGTGATTCCACGGGAGACGACTGAAATACAGGGACAGTGAGATAGGATTAATAAACAAAAAATGAGCTTTTAAGGACCAATACAACAAAATCCAGAAACAAACTAAGTCCAAACACTGATCCAGGATTCTAAAGGAGCACAAAATGTAAGGGGAGAACAAACCAGACAGAAAACAGGCAAACTGACATCTAACAGGGGGAGAGACAAGACTCTGAAAGCCCGACAGACTCAGGTGACGCTATTAAGAGAGGCAAGTCAGACAGTCATTACCACAATAAAATAGGAAGTCACAGTGAGGAAAGACAAGAAAACTAACACACTGGCTAAATAGAAAAGGACAAGGAAACCCTCAGAAAGCAACACACAATGTTCATTAAATTAAAAACAGGAGCCCAAACTCAAATACTAGACCTCGACTTTCTGGTGGAAGTGATACTGAAAGTAAAGAAATCTACGTATACAATCACCCAAGACACATTTTAAAATCAAATGTAGGCAGGGTCTTAGAGCTGAACTTTAACCAGTCATATCAGTGCTACATCCAGTGGATTGCATCACACTGTTAAGTTCTGTGAAAAATTCAAACCACAGTGTGTTTCTGGGTCTGTAAAGCTTGTTAACATGACACAATATTGGAATAAATGTGACTCTGAAACAAATAAAATTTGCAATTAAGAAAACCTAATTAATAGAACAAACTGAGGGGGATGTTAACATCCTTCTTCCCTAAAGTTGTGGAACTTACAAAAGAAGCAACAATAGAAACAGCAGAGGGCAAGCTGAAAATGTACTCGAAGCATCTTCATAGCATTCTTTGTAACATCCTCTGTGTTTAGTTACCACATTTTAAGTGTCGTTGTCCGTCAAGCTATATCTGTGTGACATTTTTCAGCCACAGATTATTACAAATCATACCAGACTGTTTTTAATTTGATGTGTAGCACTTCTCTGGTTAAGAAAATGAATTTGACATGTAAAACTGCTTGAGTGCATCTTTCAGTTGCATATCATGGAGGACAAAACACCTGCCAGGAAGCTCAGGTGTGCAAAAGATAAGACACAGACGAAGAGGCTGGAGACGAATATAATTCTCAACAAAAGTCAAAACACTCAGAAAGAACTACACTGAAATGAGGTGGAAAAAAAAAAAGAGAGCAGTTCTCCTATCAGCCTAAGGTTTGACAGAAACAGACGTGTTAGAGGGCTTAATGAAAAAAAAAATCCTAATATCTTCAAAGGCTGCAAAAGTTAAAATGCCAGAAAGACAAACAAAGCTGACGGCTTCTTGTTATTTTCTGATGAAAGAATTCAAAAAGAAAAAAAATAAACACACAAGTTTGTGTGCTTCTTATATATGTGAGGACATCAATCCCTGACAGAAATGAATCCACTCTTCAGTTCCGTTCTTCTCCAAAGAGTTTTTTAGCATCTTTAATCTCTTTCCCAATTTTTATCATTTCGGTTCACTCTTCTTTGCATCGTTTTTCCCATTTGCTATCCCATACAACACCCTCCTACTTCCAGATTGCAGAAACATTAGCCGATTAGCTGGTGAACACGGTGGATGTTTTGGCCACTGGAGAGGAAGATCTTTCTTCCAGGAATTGGTGAAACCCTAAAACGTTGCTAAAAAGAGAGTTAATATTGTACTTTAAACATTAACTCTCATGTGGGCGAAAATTCAACCACAAATGATCATTTTACCCATGAAGGGTTTTTTGGGGGGGTTTTTAAAGGCTCTCCGGTGGACTGTCTGTCGTTGTCTTAAAATAAAAAGTTGTGTTTTTTTACTGCAACCCTCAAACCTCAAATAGGCTACTTACGATACAAAACACAACTAAACCTGCCCCAAAGAAATATTGAGCAGAGATGGTCTCTATCTCAGAATGAATCTTACAAAAACAGAAGTGCAATAAAACATGCGCATACACACTTGTCACTATTTGTCATCGTCCACAAAGCTGCTTTTTCTTGTCAGGGGCTGAATTGTTAGAAATTCCTGCCTGCTCGCATCCACGCCAGACGTTACTGTGTCCAGTGCAAATCAATGAAATAAAATGAATTGAATTACTTTGGAGGCTGGGAGCCTGGGAGAAATGTATCATCTGCTCATCTGCTGAATTATAGTCCACAGCATCATCTACATTTTCCATTGCAGCGTCGTCATGCCACAGCAACACACTTGTTATCAGCCTGCTTCAGGATGCAAAGTGAAGGAAGCGCGGCTGCTCATCTTTAACAAAATCTGAATAATTTAGATGTTTGATAAAAATAAAATTGCCTTCAGTGGCACCATCAGAGACTGGGCTACAACTTAAAGTGAGAGAAACGAGGGGCCTCCCAGAGCACTTTCCAAAAGCATTTTGACCTCATCTATTTGTTCAGCAAGCACTGAGTCTAATCTCAAATGCTGCACCCATGTAGCCTCGTGCCCCTGTAGCACCAAGAGGCAGGGATACTTTTCTCTAGCACCCTGATCAAAGTTTGCTTTCCACTGTGGGTGGGAGGGACTTTTATCACAGTGTTTTCTCACAGCTATATTCATGCAAATTATTGCACTTATTCCCTGTGCACTGTGCACCAGGAATGACTACACAGAAAGAGTTATATGTGAACATTTGCTGTGTAAGGCTCACAACAGGTAACCACCAATGGCTCACTGAGGGGAAATAGCTGGATTCCTCCCACACAGAGATCAGACGCAGGTGCAATGGAGCACTGCTGAGCCAGAGGAGGACTAGCAGTACTGCACACATCCCTGAACATTATCAAGAGTGATCTGCTTGCTAAGTAGAAAAAAATATGAAGAGTCCTGTGATACGAGCCTAAACACCACTGTGGCTGGTTGTTGTCTTTTGCACTGCAGCAGCGTGCAGTGGTGTGAACTGTTTTTGGAGTGGAACCTATATGTGTGTGACAGCATGATTAATGTGACTCCCCACCCTCGGCGTTATTCGACCCTCGTGGCTCTCACATCTAGATAATGAGGAAAGCCTGCCTTGCCGGCTGAAGCAACCTCCTCCCCTGCTCTCCATGCACAGACCCTCTGGTGCAACCATCACAGCCAGAGGATGCTCCAAGCAGGATCTGCCATTATGGTTTTCCTCATTACAGGAGCAGTGTGATTTTTAAGAGCTGATGGGCATATGTGTGCACACAGGGGCCCAAGGAAGTCATTGCTGGCAGGCCAAAAAAAGTAAAGCACTCATCAGTGGCGAGTGCTGGTAGCAGTACAGGCTTGCTGTGGACTCGTTAACGTCTACAGTCCCTTGAGCTATTCCTTGCTACCAGCAGCTGCCACTTGACAATTTCCACTGAAATGGCAGCTCGCTGTCGTATTCCACAATCAAATGAGTGAAGAGGCGATGAAGTGAAAGGGACTCATTGCTAACTTACAGCAAATGCTTTTCTTCATTCGCACAATGTTTACAGTTTGTCCTTCACACTTTCCAAAATTTGATTGTCGCCCCCTTAGGCTGGGATCACAGACTCAACACATTTACATTGCCATTGCCATATGTCACACACATATAGAGTTCAGTGTCACATGTGTTTAGCATCTGTACACTGTAACTGCCTGTGAGTTAAAAAACTGAAAATATTTTTCTGTTTCAACAAGTTCTTTGGGCTCCAGTAATGCCATCCTGTATGTAGCCAAAGAAGTGGATGTATGTGATGGAGCACCTCCTTTGTGAATAAAAAGGAGATGAAGCTGATAGCCAGTATGGTAAAGCAGCGTTTCTGCACACCTTCAACCACTGCCACATTACTGCAATAAATCAGCTCACAAGGCAAACTTCAAGTCAAGTTGGGGTTCTGGAGGGCACTCTGTCTGTGGGCTGGGGATCTGGCTGGTGTGTTGCCAGGGTTGCAGGTTGGTGCATGCACGGCCCAGGAGCCTTCAGTGCATTGGTTGAACAGGGAGGGCCCTTTAGCTGCCAGGGAGGTTTTTACCATCTTTTGCAGGTGCTCTCTACCCTTGAGGAGACCACTCTGCAGGCGGGAGATCGATGGATGCAGCCTGGGAGTCTATTGTCTTATTTAGTCCAGGAGTTGACAGAATGTTAGGTGGGTGTATTTTTCCATGATACTACCACACATGCAGGACCTTGTGTGCAGGTGCAGATGCATCACTGAGATGCAGGGGAGGGCCTGCTTCTCTGTGCCCTCATGGCAGTCTGTGTCTTAATTTTACTCCACAACTTAGACTTATTCTCTTTACTTACAGTCTCATGACACGTACATATAGGGCACTGGGAATGGACACACTAAACAATGTTCAGAGGGTGGTTTGTTCTTTCAGCCAACAATGTGGTGCCAGTGCTCCCATTGAGGGTTCTCAGGAGGGTCCATGCTGATGCCAGTTGCTGTCTGGCAGAGGGTCGTCTGCGCCATCCGCCCCCTTTGAAATGTGCTTTTAAACACCACTCATCATAGCATATGAGCAGGCAGAGTGAGGCCTGGGGTCTTTTCACACCCCCGATCTCTGTTTGCCATCCGTGGCTGGAGGGCGGATGGAGAAGCTGGCTGTCTGGGCTGGTGGCTGCTCTGTTGCTGCAGGCACCGGGACTTTCTGCTTGTCTCCACCCCAGAGTGAATGGGACCATCTACTGGGTGTGGTGGCTGATTGCCCCTCTGGGGGTGTCGGTGCCTGGACCTGGGAGTATAGAGTGTGTATGAGGAGTGTGAGTGTGTGAAAGCCATCCATTTCTGTGTGTCTCTCAGTTGAGTGTTTGTGTGCGTGAGGGTGGGAATGCATGTTTGTGCCTGTGTGTGCGTGTTTGTCTATGTCTATGTGTCAGCTCAGGTCTTAGACTCCCCCTCCCTGTTGTAGATTCTGAGTGGGGTTTTTTCATCTCTCCTTTTCTTTCTCTATCGCTCTTTTTCTCCTCTATTTTTCTCTCCCTCTCCTCTCCTTCTGTTATCTTTTTCTCCAACTTCTTCTTTTCCGCCCCAAGTCTTGTCCATTATGGTTGTAATAATCCAAAATAAAAAAATCCTAATAAAGTTTTAATCCAATATGACAATCAAGTGGACCATTATAGCGAATGCCGTAATGCTCTACTTGTGAAAGTAACTCTGTCGTTTTTTCTGCCTTCAGACAACAATTCTGATTGCTACACTGGAGACGTCTAGCAGATGCACAAATATACTGTGTGTGAAGCGAACACGTTGCGAGAATGAGAAATGTCTTTGCATATGCAGAAACTTCCTTTTGAAGCAACATCTTGTCATCGCCGTTTACATGAGCTGGCATCATCATCAGTCACTGTTTCATCAGCATTTGATGCAAATAATGTTTGTTTGGATAACATCCGTCTGAGGAACCGTATTGCAAATGTGTGAAGATGAGAGAGCAAGGCACAGATGCTATACACTCATCTCACACTGAACGTTAATGCCACCAGGGTTTTGGTATGTGTGCGTTCACAGTGGAACTCAAGCCTATCAGTATGCTTTCTATAGTCACTTCATATTGAAGCATGCTGCTAATGGGCAAAAAAGGTGCAGAACATAAAGTGTTGCACCGTATCAAAGCAGCTGTATGGTGCAGCTTCAGTAAAATCTAATGTTGTAGTAGCATGATAGCATAAGTTATACAATAACTTATCCAAAATAGAACACAATGACAATACATCTCATATAAATACTATAATAAAAAAAAAAGTAAAACCACTTCAGAAGGGGTCACTTTGAATCTGATGCCAGCAACAAGTTCCAGCAAGGTTAGGAAAGGGCTGTTTATCCCTGTGCAGCATCAACGCTTCTTTTAACAATGCTCTGTAAACTGGTGGAAATTGAGACCAGCTGTGTTTTTGAAAGTGAAGCTTTTTCTTCGGATCAGCAGTTCAGAGCCTCCTTTGTTTGTATTTTGTTTCAGCCGATTCTGAACCCACTGTGGAGCAGTGTTGTACTACACGGAGAAGGTGGTTTGGTTTTGTCTCGTTTGCTTCAAATGGACTGCTGGGTTTTTGTTTCTGTACAGTGCTGTGCAAAAGTCTCGATTCACCCCTCATTTCTTTATACTTCTCTAGGAGCCAGAATTTCTTGTAACTTTTGGTCCTGAGCAATAGTTCTCCAGGCGTTCTAGAGACAAAACTAGTGTTTTGTTTACACATAACACACAACTTAGCAAAGAACCAATTTTAAATTGCATCTTTATGAACTTTGTAATGAAACCTGTCGACGATAGCACTGTTTGGCAGGCATGAAACTGTGTCGTTGCACCAACAAGGGGATTCTTAAAGAGCTCTTTACTGCAAATTTGGCATATATCAGCATGGTGTGCAGTAATTGAGGAAGAAAGACAAGTGGAGGACAAAAAATTAAGTGTCCTAAAAAATCATGTACATCTACAGCAGGTGAACAGTGTCTGACAGTCATGTCCTTAAGATCCAACAAAGACCTGACACAGGACCTCAACAGTACTTAAGCAGTGTGACATCATCTTAACAGAGAACAGAACAAAAGGCGTCTGAAGAAGAGCTTTAAATGTCCTTCAGTTAGCCTGAAGACTACTTAAAGAAATTATGAGAACGCTTACCTAAGAGAGCTCAGGCTGTGCCAAAGAATAAAGGTGGTCATACCAAATATTAACTTTCAAGCTTGTTAAACGCTATATGGTAAACCAGGGGTAGGCAACTCCAGGCCGGTGTCCTGCAGGTTTTGGCTCTGTCCTTGATCCAACACAGCTGATTTAAATGGCTAAATTACCTCCTCAACATGTCTTGAAGCTCTCCAGAGGCCTGGTAATGAACTAATCATTTGATTCAGATGTGTTGACCCAGGGTGAGATCTAAAACCTGCAGGACACCGGCACTCGAAGCCTGGAGTTGCCTGTCCCTGTAAAACGGACTGGTTCTTATATAGCACTTTTCTACTCTGAGCACTCGAAGCGCTTTACACAACTTGCCTCATTCACCCATTCACACAAGCACTTTTTTCTATGTAAGTGCTTCTATCTAACATTCACACACATTCATACTCCAGGGTAGTATCTCGCCCAAGGATATTTGGCATACAGACAGGAGCAAATGGGGATCGAACCACCAACCTTCCAATTAGTTGGTGACCTGCTCGACCTCCTTAGAATTGCTAAAATTGTGCAAACCTTTGTTTTTGTCTTATATACTGTGTTTCCATGTATGTTTGGACATTTCAATTAATCGCTGTACATATTTCCCATTTTCCTAGCAAAAAATAAAAATAAAGATATGGGGGGACTTAAGAGTTTTGCACAGCGAGGGGTTGTTTTCTTTGCAAGACAAAATCAATAAGAAAAACCTTCATGATGCTATGTAGCCATTTGAACTGCACATTAGTGTTTTTTATTAATGCAGTGCTGTATTGGCGGTGCATTATTGGTTTTCAGTCTTGTTCCTTGTGTGCTGAATCTTTTCTTGTTATTATCTACTCTGGGTGATGAAAATCCTTATTTGCTTTGCAATTTTGCGTTGCAAAATGTAACCTTTAAATAGCAGCACTATTTGCTGAAACAGTCTTTCAGCAAATCAGAGAGGGGTGAAGCCTTCCTCGTCATTACTTCTAAAAGACTATAACCTGGTATAATCACCCAATCATGTTAGGCCTACTGACCCACTTAATTAGCTCTGAGATGTTCCACCAGGTGTTTTTTCTTTCTTTTCTTATTTCAAGCATCAAACAGCCTTATTAAAGATGTCACCGACGAGTCTAAAGGACTTCTAAAGAAAAATGCTTCCATGTAAACATGGTAATGCTGTCTTTATACTGTTTTCAATTAAATATAGAGTTTGAGTGATTTGCAGAACATTTATCTTGTGTTTTTGTTTACATTGTATACCACTTTTTTTTTTTTTAATTAGAGCTGTTGAAAATACACTGGTTGACAAGAATTGGATGAGAAGATTATTCTTAACTTTCATGTCTGTCTATTACAGAAAAGTCAAGTTTAGCACATGCATGCACATACACACAGGAGAAATGACAAAGTGGCCCAAAACCATTCTCACCCACACAAATCAATAAAGAGTAGATGATGAAACAAATAAGATTAAATTCAGTAATTAGTGAGCTTGGAAGGAAGATTTTGCAATTGTTGGACGGAGCCGGTGTAGCTGTTCTAATCTCTGTGCTTAGATAAACTAATCCCCTGCGTGTTACATTTATCACAGGCTACAGAACAGGAAAAAGAAAGTCAAATTATTCCCATAAATCACAGCAACATATCTGGAGCTGCTTACTGCTTTCTCCTTACAACAGCACTGTGACAGCAAAAACAGTATTCTGTGAATATTTCAATGTAGAGAGAACACAGGCAGAGAGAGAAATAGAAACAGTAAACATCCTGTAAGCGAGCATGCTTTTCTTTTTTTTTTTTTTACAAGCCATGGGGTGAAGTTGCAGAGAAGAAGAGTGACACGGAGAGTGGGCTGAATCTGCAGTAAAATCCTTCACAGTCCAATTAACAGCAAGAATTTCCCCACAGCTTTTGCAGCACCGCCTCGCCAAAATTTTAATTCGGGGCGGGGGCGGGCGGGGTTCTGCTTCTTATTACTTCTTCTACAAGGTTGCATAACGACTGAAGCGTCAGTCACACACACACTGACTGAAACAGGCACTTGTGTCTAAAAGGGAACACATCTATAAAAGACACACACAGAAAAGCACCTGCAGGAAAACACGGACAACATACATCCCCTCTCCTCTGTTTGGGCCACTTGACAGACATATTGATGGTGACATTTCAAAAAGGGCACTCCACATCATGACTGAAATATAGGTGTGTTTTCTTTAATCTTTTGAGGGCCTCTGATATTATACACACACATACACAATCAAAGTTCAGAGGTTTGGTTCTTTGCACACCGCCGAGTCAAGCAGGGGAGATTCGAAAAGAAAGAATATCAATGAGATTCGCCCCCTGAGATAAATGTGCCTTCTTGTCACGCATGTCCTTGCATAACTGCACCCCTACCTGATATCTCATGCAGAGTGTGTGTGTGTGCTCGCAGGAGAAGCCGGTGTCGTGGCACCAATAACAGTGTTTTCACGGGGATTTAGCCTGTCAGGAGGACTGAATGATAACCCCATCACAGACTTGATACCATGTACACATACACACTCGCTGGGCTTGGAAACAAAGAAGGGCATCTGCATGAGGTTTATGGAATAAACACACTGACAAGTCGAATTGTGAAAAATGCAGCTGTGGATTTACTGGTGAAGTTTTTGTTTTCATGTCAAATGAAAACCAGTGTGACTGAAGGTTTTGTAAATTAATACATCAACTTAGAAGTTTTCAGAAGCCAGTTCCCTTCAAAAACAACACGCCACAAAGGATTTGTTTAAAATACTCTTGGGTTCAAGATCAAAAGATAGCACAGGAATACCCTCCTCTGGGAGGAAGGTATGATCTATATCGAGCTGTTCTCTTTTGTGTAAAAGCACTGTATGTAAATGCAAATGCGTGAACAGTGAGGACAGTCTGTTCCTTGTCTGGCTGTTTGTTCGAGTGGACGTATGGGGGGGGGGTTGCACTCTTAATCAATCCTCTGTGCATAGACTGTAATAAGTAAGCTGACTCACTTCAGTCAATACACTTAATGGCATACTGCCCCCTCTTGGACACTGATAATAAAGGTTTTTGGTTTTTTTCATCACAGAATAATCACTTTGAGTCATTTTCTGTGCTTTTATTTATTCTCTTTGTGCACAATGGCAGTCTGTTTGTAGTGTTTGGGTATAGAAAAAAAATCTCATTACTGTGACGCCAGACACACATTCCAAGAGCTGTAACCATAGCCGATGCCTCAGTTATCCCAAAGGTAGTGATGCTGGGTCGTTTGGGCAGTGTGGAGAAAAAAATTTGCTCTTTTCTCTCTTTGAAATAACAAGATGTGTCTAACTGAGGTCTGGATAAGCTCCTGCTTTCTGCTGCCAAGTCATGCCGACTCTACAGAGAAGGGATAAAAGAAGATTGGCCTCAGAGCCGGCTGGACAAGCATCCATGGAGCGGCCGTGGCGTAATGAAGGAAAGAAAACATTAACGGAGGGGTCCGGCGTCAGGGAGGAGAGGATAACATTTGGGTTGTTTCCTGAACACAAGCTGTTGCTGTGAGCGAAACACAAAAAAATGCGACTGTTCCATCTCTTGTTGTGGGCAGAGCTGCAACCATTACAGAACCTGCACTGAACTCACATGGCTCATTATTTTAAACAGTGTGCCTAAAAAGAAACAAAGGCACGCTAGAGCAGGGTCAGGGCGACTGATACAACAGAAGGAGGTGTTTAGAAGGATATTACTGTACTCACAACCTCAGAGAGATTAAAATGAGAGAAGTAAGGGGAAACTAGAAATGCACTCAGAGACTGGCTAGTCTTCTGTAACAACCCTGCAGCATACTGATTGAAGAGGTTTATTAAACTGAATACTAAGTAGAAGACTGTCTTATTATTCTCCCCCAACCAGCATCAATGGGCTGCACTTTCCTCTGGGCTAGTCATAAAAAAAAAACAGGGCCCGAGTTTAATATTCAGATGAAATCATCTTCATATTTAATTGGCACTGGCATAGAAAGCTAGTGGAGTGTGGTGAAAACTGGTTGTTTGTCATGAATCCAAAGTCCAGGAAGAAAAAGTCTCTTTTTTCTTACAGTCAGAAACCGGAAGATGACACATACAACATTAGACAGTGTTATAGTGAAAAAAAGGAAAGAGTGTGATGATGACAGAATATCTGGCAGGTTTTCCAGAAAACATTATGACGCACTCTTCTCCATGTCACACCAGCAGACTTTAATCACATCAAGGAATAAGCATGTCGCTCATTTGATGAAAGTTGGCCATAAACGTAATAAAGCTGCCGAGGTTATTAGAAGTGCCACAGGCCATTTTACAACAGCTCACACACCTTATATTGGATTATGGGGAGAAATATGATGAACCAAGATAGTAGAACTTGCCCATTTACAAAGGACCGGAGGAGGTTTAATGGCTTGTGACTGAAGCCATTCATACACATTAATTCCTACAGCAATGACAACCTGCAGCGTTTTTCTGAGCTCTCTGGAAAATCTCTGGCATCCTTTAACGATGGCAGCAACTCAGTTGTCTGCAAAAATGAGCCAGATGCTGACTGTATACACAATATGTCAAATATATAGAACTGTTTAAAAAAAATCTGCAAGTAAGTATTTAGTTTGTGGGTTGCACATATGTTTAGAGCAAGGACGTCAAACTCATTTTACACCATGGGAGACATTCAGCTCTCTTTGATCTCACGTGGGCGGGACCAGTGAAACATAAATAGCATAAATATGAAAAATTACAGACAAAGTTCTACATTGACCAAACTTTCCTGTAGTTATGAAGCTTTACTTGTTTCACTGCTTTATTGTGGTCTCTCTGTAAATAGTGGAAAACAGGACCTTTTCTGTCATTTATTCGTTTATCTATTACTTAGTTACTTCGGTGTAGTAGGAATGGTTGGGGGAGGCGGGTGGTCTTTTTCTTCAACAGGAAAAGCTGTAAAACTAATTTTAATACAGTTTAAAGTTGAAAATCCTTCACATTTACCAAAACCATCTAGTTGGAGTCTGTTTCGGGTGGATTCTGGTCCCCGGGCCTTATGTTTGATACCCTGTGTTTGGAGTCCCTGCATTTATAAGCTGTTGGAGAGGCAACCAAATTAAAAAAAAACAAAACTCCTAACACTAATGATTTATGAAATGATTTCCCATCATTGTCCTTTTTTTAATTACCACACTATATATCTGGGTTTTATGTAGCCTAGTAAACTGTATTGTTGTATGATCCACTTATCTTCTTAAGTAGAGGACAAACTTGTTCAAACAGCTGTTGTTTCCTGGAGGCACACACCAATATTTTCAAAGTGTCTAGCTGTCTGCTAGCTGTTTGTGTCTGCTGTTTGGTGCTGAAAGGTTATTTTTTAGAACATTTGTGCCAAATGCGGCTGCCTGCATCTAAAAACGGTGTCATGAGGGTAACAGAACATAACAGAAAAACAATAATGCTTTCCAATAACAAAATAATCAACACTAGACAATCAGACTTGAAATTGCTTATTTTGTGTAATTGTTTATTTAGTGTAGATGAGTGAAAAAAAGTTTGATTATATTACTTTTTCAAATGTTAGTGTCATAAGTGCTGGTAATAAGTAATTCAATAATAAAAATCCTAGTTCTCTCCACCAGGGTCTCCTCCTTATCACTTCACTATCAAGGATTGAGTCAGTTACTCACTTTAACCTGACAGACGGCTTCAGGGAGAGTCATGGAGATTGAAAAATGTTTCCTCTTTATAATAATGAGCTTCCAGGAGCTTTGGAAAAGGTTTTATTGTTTTTCCCTAATCTAAAGTCACGCCGCAGTTTTGTTTTGAGAGATCCTTGAACGAACTGGCCTGGGTTTTGGAAATGAAATGTTTCCATTTTTAAATTTACATAATGCAGTATATCAAAATGTATTTGCAAGTGATGATTTGCAGCATAATCTGTTGTATGAGGTACACAGAAACTCTATTTAAATGAACTCTAAGAGTGTGTGGATCGGCATCGGAATAAATGAGCATTTTTAATTTTTTTTTTCAGATTTCATCACCAATTTAACACAATATATTACAGCGCTAGCACCTATTATTGTAACACAAATTGTTGTTTTGCTCATTAAAACATGATTGTGATGTGTTGTAAGAGTAACAAAAAATCAATTGCACCCACACTAGAAGAATTTATTATGTTTTTTTCAGCTTATACATTTCTACATAGATTAGAAAACAAATATCTTTATCAAATGCACAAATATAAAAGGCTTCTGCTTTGATCTGAGGAGAAAAATCTCTTAACATAATAAATTAATGTCAGACTATAACATATATGTATGTGTGCCAAGCAAAAATTTAAAAAAATAAAACGGAACGACTTTATTATTTTAATTACAAAACAAAGTTGTTAACTCCATTTTGACTCAACATTTTTCTCCGCAGTTTTCAACACAACTCCTTCCATACCCGGATGGATTATTGAGCTGGGCTGTCTATAACATTATTTGGCAGCCTTAAATCCACCAATGCAGAACATTCAAGAGGATCTCACTTGGATTCAGAGGTGGGAAACGTAAGGCTGTGTTAGTGGCATCAGTGTCTTCATCATCCAGGAACTGATGACATACTCTCGCCACATGAGGCCAGGCATTATCTTGCAGCAGGAGGAACCCATCACACACTGCAGCAGCATAAGGACACTGGCTCTGAGACCCTCCAGGAATATGCCTCCCCAGACCATCACTGACCCACTGTCAAACTCATCACACTGGATGATGTTGCAGGCAGCATAACATTCACAATGGCATCTCCAGACTCTTACATATCTCGCACATGTGCTCATTATGAACTTGTTCTCATCTGTGGAGAGACTGGGTGCTAGTAACGGACCTGCCAGTTTAGGTATTCCCTTGTGAATACCAATAAAGCTGCATGGCACTGAGCTGTGAGCACAGGTCCTACAGAAGGACATCAGGACCTAATGCCACACTCATGGAGTATGATTCTGACAGCTTTGGCAGAAACATGCACATGAGTGGCCTGCTCGAGGTCATTTTGTAGTCCTCCTCTTCCTCCTGTTCCAGTCAGAAAGGAGCAGATACCAGTCCTGCTGCTGGGTTGATGCCCTTCTGTTGCCCAGGTTTTGTGGCCCAGGTCTCACTCATGTAACAGCCTGACTCCCAGTATCTCCTCCACATTCTCGAGACTGTTCTGGGAGACATAACAAACCTTGTTGTGACGGCCTGTGAAACCTGAATGGGCTGCAGGTACTATCTCATACTACCAGTGGTGACAAGGAGACTAATAAGCAGCCAAACTAGAGACAAGTCAGTCAGGAGGGATAAGGAGAGAGCAACGGTCTGTGGCTGCAACCTGCAATACCTTTTCAGGGGTTGTCTTGTTGTTGCCTCTCCGGTGCACCTGTTGTCACTTTCATTTGCAGTTAAACAAGCATTCACACTCTGTCCAGTCATGCATCCCAACCGGACAGATCGATATCGCTGAAGATTAACTGATTTTGTTTTACACCGTGATGATGAAGTGTTTCCCTTCATTTTATTTGAGCAGTGTATTTCAGTGCTATAATTCACTGGCATTTAATTTCACAATCAGAAGTGCAGCTGCAGATAAGATTCAAATCCTAATTTGTTTCCATGGTGTCTTCTGATTAGTTTATTTTGGGTCTTTTTTTTATTTCTTTTCTTTTTTTTTACATCTTGTGTCATCATCTTCAGACACTTTGAGTCACAAAGATAAATTCTTTAACCAAGACAAAGATCCTCTACTTTGTCTTTTCATGCCCCCGAGCATGAAAAGAGCTCAAAACTTTAAGGGTGACAGACACTTAGAGGACTGAAAAGCCTGGGCAAACAATGCTTCATTCTCCTCAGTCAACGGGCAGTGAAGTGTTGCTTTAATTCATGGTCAGGAGCAGGTGACAGCTCTAAAACTGCAGATGGGTATTCTTGAGTTTGTAGTGAGGTGAGGAAATGGTGAGACAGTCGAACACAGTCTTCCTACTGCTAATGTCTGAGCTTGTCTTGTGGTTATAGGGCTTCAGAAAGTATTTGTTATCCACCTCATATCCCTAACAGTTTTCATTATTTGATGTTTTATAAATAAAGAAGTGAATGCAAAGTGCTGAATGAGCTTTTTTTTTCAGACATTTTGACATGTTGTCAGAGGAAAGTTTAGTTTTATTAGAGCTGTAAAATATATGGTCAAAGTTTTATTTTTGGATTGCTTTTTTTATGTGTGTACTTGCTTCATTTCGTGACCAGCTGCCTTGCCTTGGCCCTTGATGGACAAATAAAATTTAAGTGAGAGATAAATGTGTGTGCAACATGTTTGAATGCAGTCTATCTTTTATTTTTTTCGTCTTCTGTGCACATATCTTCTTCAATGAGTCACTGAAAATACAGACAGCTTCCTGAAACCTTGACAAGAAGGCCTTCACGGGCTGTCACATATATCAAGAGATTACACCTCATTAGAGCAGCGCTCAGATACAGATCCCCCACAGTTCTATTCCTGAGACTGGTTTTGATTGGTCTTTTTTATCTAAACTGTGATGTCTACTCTCCATATCATCCATCTTTGTGACTGTCTCTCAGGCAGAGCTGGTGTTTTCCTCTCCGCTACCCTCAACCAACCAAGTGTCCCTCCCGACCTGCAGGGAGCCATCAGGGATCCCCCGGGAAAGCAGGACAACCACTCATCCCTGAATGCTGTTTCACTACACATGGCACAGTGTCACGGAGGAGGCCCTCAAGCACCTTGTTACCGACACTGACTAGTGGGTGAAGAGCACAGATGGTGGCACGCTCTGTCCGGCTGCTCCTGTCAGCCTGGAGCCGTAGTTGTTATCTCACACTGAATGTGGCCACTAGTTTGAAGTGATAGATTTTTTTTAAGAGAGAGCGAGGGAGCCTGCAAATGAGGTTCACTTGTATGCTATATTTCTGCAGCTGGGTTTTCAGCCCACAGAGGGGACATTTCTTTTAAAAAGGAACAGTACCAAGTGACAGAGACCATTATCCAGAAAAAGCTGGACTCATCAGCGTTAATTAGATCTCCGCTTTGGCATCGAGCCTCACAGAGAAGCCGGTTTTTTTGCAAAAATGAGTGGGCTATGAAATTTGAAGCCCATCCGCTTGTGTTTCCACATCTGTGTCTTCTCTGACTCTGACTTTACTGCAGCTGAACTCTCAACATCCTCAGCAACAATCGAAAGCCATAACCTAACCAAGCTGCTTCTCTTTCCCCCCGCCTTTTATTATAATTCATCAAAATAAAATACTTATTGTGTTCCTGTCGCTGGCACTAGCTTCCAGATAAGCAGAACTCCAATAAGAAGACTCAGCTGGAACAATATTGAATTTGATATCAGTAAACCTTTATTTGAAGCTTCCTGCTCATCAGCCATGAATTTCAGCAAACCTTATTCGTTCTGGTTCCGTATTCATGAGTTTCTAAAGCTCGTTAAATATCAGATTATGACATTTAAGGAAACTGGGGAAAAGGGGAGTTGGTAGAAAATTAAAACCGTAAAAATGTAAGTTAAAAAAAAAGAGTGTTTACTGTTTATATTTACCTGTGGTTGCACTTTGGGCAACACAAGTAGCTGATTAATTTCAGAAAATAGAATTATAGAAAAGGATTACAGTGTTAAAATCAGGCTTATGTAGGCTTTATGTAAATAAAAACGTATAGTTTGACAAATCGCTGGCCTTGACACTAATCTTTGAAGCAGTATTCAGGATAAATAGCTGTGTTTTTAAGCAGTTAGTTAAAAGTTTGTAATATTAAACACCACGAAGAACTTTCTGTCACATTAAAGCGGAATCAAATGGATGAGTTTCCTGGCTGTGTAATAATAACTGTTGTTTATTTTAACCTCGCCTGTTCTTGCCTGCATGCAATGAATTAATTAGCTGTAACACACAGCCCTGTACGGCAGTTCATTCAAATGCGCTGTTTTAATTTACAGTAAATTAGTTACTTGCGGGTAGCACTGTATCTTCACACCAAGCCTTATCAGGTAGCTGTCAATCTGTGACATCAGAGAAACGTCATTAATTAGGGAGCTGTGGTGCTCTCCAGGGTGCTGAATCCTCAGCCAGTCCAGGCAACGACCCGTGTGTGTCTGTGTGCGTGTATAAAGACTGCGGGAATATCCTTCCAGCTCTATAAACAAACCTCTAACAGAGCTGCTTTCTTTCAAAAGCCTGACGCAAACTTTTCGTGGATATGGACCTCCTTCCAGCGCAGGAAGCTGCCAAAATCTACCACACCAACTATGTGAGGAACTCACGAGCCATCGGCGTCATGTGGGCCGTGTTTACCATCTGCTTCGTCATCATCACCGTGGTGGTCTTCATTCAGCCCTACTGGATCGGGGACAGCGTCAACACCCCGCAGGCCGGCTATTTCGGCCTCTTTCACTACTGCATCGGCAACGCGCTGACCTCGGAGCTCGTCTGCAAGGGCAGCATGCTGGACTTCGCTTCCATCCCCTCACCGGCCTTCAAGACTGCCATGTTCTTCGTTGGGACTTCCATGCTGCTGATTGTAGGCACCATGGTCGGCATCAGTTTGTTCTTCTTCTGCAACGCAGGAAACGTCTACAGGATCTGTGCATGGATGCAGCTGGCCTCAGGTGAGGGAAGAGAGTTGGATGTAAAGTTCGTATTCCCTTTATTCCACTTCAGTTCACAGATTAATATTATAAACTAGCTTTTCTCAACTACATTTATTTGACAGCAGTGTAAGTAATCATAAAACTAATTTCACCTCCATCTTTAAGATGTTTTTTTACGAGTAAAATATTATAATGTATGGGTAATTGTTCATAAGACTATGCGATGTTTCATTAAACAGTAAGCAAAGATCATTTTTTGTTTTTGCCTTTGTATAGTTTGTAGTGAAAAACTAACACTAAATTCACAAAACTGTAAGATCAGCTAAAAAATATTAATAAAATAAAACCTAGCGCATACATTTAAAGCTAATTTTAAAGAGTCCAGATGTGACAGAAGTGCAGACTTACAGCTATAATTAAAGGGGTCCAATAAAAGTATTACAGCCGTTTCTAAACATATTCCACCGTTTTTAGTAGCTGGAAAAAAAATAAGTGGACAAACCAATACATTTTTGTTTTTTAATTCTTGGATGAAAATCCCTTGTAGTCAGTGACTGACAGGGATGTCACTAAATCCTCCCTTGAGGGGCTCTGCCAGACCTTTACTGACCTTCAGCTGCTGCTTGTTTGTGGGTCTCTCTGCATTCAGTTTCGTCTTCAGAAACTGAAAAGCATGCTTTGTGGGTTGTGATCCAGTGACTGACTTGGCTGAAGAATATCACATTTCTTTGCCTTCTGAAACTCTTGGCTTAGTTTTTCAGTATGTTTTGAGTCATTATAGATGTTTACTTGGATCCTTACTGCCAAGTCTAATGTGGCTTTATTGTTCTTGGGTGCAACCAGTGGTTTGTGCTCTTGATGGTAGACTTTGACAATGACACACCTACCTCCACAAGAGAAAGCCCGACTTGGTCGGATGTTGGGAAGTTGTTTTTCGTAACCATGGAAATAATTCTGTCATCGTCCACTTTAGTTCTCGTCTGAGGTCTTTCAGGCCTTTTGATGTTGTTGAGTTTAAGATTGTTGATACATTGTTTATTATTGATTTTTTTTTTTTTTTTTTTAGCCTACTGATGGCCTTCTTCAGTCTTCATGTTTAAAATTACAATACAAATCTATATAATATACATTCAACACTTTGAATCAGCTTCAGATATTATGTCTGCTTCATTTGTCAATCTTGTTATTTGAAATAACAAGGGAACGGGTCTCACCTGGCCATGAAAGTACTTGTCAGTCAATTGTCAAAATAATTGGAGAATTGACTGACAAGCACTTTCATGGGCACTTTCTGTAAATGGGTTATTGAGTATAAAAAACAGTTCATGCAAAATAAAAAGAAAAAAAATTAAACCCTTTGAATTAAAGCTGAAAGTCTGCTCTTCAAATATGCTGATCTTTTGATTTAAAATTCATTGTGATTGTGTAGAGAGGAAAAACTGTTCATATCTCATCTTCATCCTACAAACTATGCACCTGACTGTAGTTCTCCTTTAAGACCGTACATAAACTTTTTTTTTTTTTCAAATTAAATCCTAAAATGTCACAGTATGAATAATATTGATGCATCACCTGATGGCTCTGTTAATACAATAGAAACAGACAATGACAGTGCCAACAAAAGTTCTTGCGACCATAAATTACCAGTTTAAAAAGAAGTCTGATGAGGTTCAGTTCATCGGTTTTATTATAACTATTCTTAAGTAATAGCCCAAATATTTCACCACCTCAATACCAGAACTCAAATTAAAGAGGCAGCTATAAAGGAGCCATGAGACCTGTGCTTCTCTTGTAAGTCAGGTGTGAAACAATGAGCTCATCCCGTCACGGGTCGACTTCTCACCTCTCCAGTTTCAGGTGTGATGTGCGTTTGTTCTAGAGGTTGTTCTTCGCCGTGGCCAATAAGGAATCCTGTTTCAGCCCAGACTCTGACACCTTCGATAGCATATTAGTTACCTGTAACAAGATCAGGTGTTGCTGTGTTGTTAACTGATCTAAATTTGCACCTAAAAGCGTATGAGGGGCAAGAAAACTAGCCACGATAAAAGCCTGTAAAACTTTATGGGCATGTATCTGCAAACTCGCATTCTACTGTAAGTAGCTTTTGGGGAAGCCCAGAGGAGACGTTACGGGAAGAATAGCATTTAAGATTTAAGAACTTTCATAACGGTACATCGTGCAAATGGCTCCACAGAGCATCATCTGCCTTGCTGAGCCGTAAATAAATAAAAACTTTGGCACTTTATGGAGGTACATCATGTCTTATCATGCACTGGGGGCTCCACAGCACCGGATTATAATTATTTATCAAAGTAAGAGCACACAAGAGGTAATTATTACAAGGCTCTGCCATTTCCATGTCCTTCCCCCGCAGGTGTGTTGATGGTGATGGGCTGCATGATCTACCCAGATGGTTGGGACTCTCCAGAGGTGAAGAGGATGTGCGGCCAGAAGACAGATAAGTACACGCTGGGAAACTGTACGGTGCGCTGGGCCTACATCCTGGCCATCATCAGCATTCTGGACGCCGTGCTCCTGGCATTGCTGTCCTTCACACTCGGCAACCGGCAGGACAAACTTCTGCCAGATGACTTTGAGCTGGAGGGAGCAGGTGAGGGCTGTGGGGTGGTATGCAGACTGAATGCTGGGTATAGAAACAAATATTTTAATGTGTCATAGCTGGCATAGCACAAGTATAATGTGTGACATATAAAACAGCCACATTCCTTTCAGACTGGCCTGCTACAAGGTCCTGCTGTTGTGCATGCCTGCTCTCTGTTAAGGTCTGAGCCATCATTAGCAAAATTTGCTTCACCTTAAGAAACGTATCCAAGATTGGAGATTTTTCTGCAGAGTTCTTTATATACAGTCGTGTGAAAAAGAAAGTTACCACAGGACTCTTTGTAGTTCCGTGAAAAACTAAGTACACCCCATGTTTCAGTATCTTGTAGAAGCACCTTTAGCAGAATTACTTGAAGTTGTTTTCATTTCGACTATATCAGTCTCTCATGTGTCTGTGGAGGAATTTTGACTCACTCTTGTTTACGAAAATTGCGCTTCAGTTCATCAATTCCATTTAATTGTACACAGATCTCAAGAAGTCCCACCACAGTATTTGAGTCAGGTTGAGGTCCAGACTTTCTGGGCTTTCAGTTTGCCATTACAGCTGTTTTCTTGTAGATTTGCTGCTGTGCTTGGGATTCTTGTCATGTTGAATGACCCATTTTCGGCCAAGCTTCAGCTGTCAGACAGATCCACCACCGTGCTTTACAGTTGGTATGAGGTGTTTGTGCTGACATGCTATGTTTGGGTTTTTATGAACCACCAAATATCTTCACTTTGGTCTAATCTGTTGACAGGACATTGTGCCAGACGTCTTGTGATTAGTTCAGATGCAACTTTTCGAAGCTAAGTTGTGCTGCAATGTTCTTTTCAACAAATTAGTAATTAGGTTAAAAAGTTTTTCTCCATAAACTTTATCAAATTAGCAGTTTTACAGTTAATCTGTGGTCATAATTTGCCCAGTGTCCCAGTGCCTGAAGTCCATTAAATCTGCTCCCTTTAGGGCTTACCCACAGAAGATCGTTTTCCTCCATCTCACCGGATCCTTAGCTTTCTTCTCTGTTACACCAACTTTCTCCATATCCTCCTTTGCTACATTCATTAATTTTCTGTGTGCTCTTCCGCTCCACCTCCTGCCTGGTAGATCCATGTTCAACATCCCGTGTCCAATATATCCAGTCCCTTCTCTGCACATGGTCAAACCATCTCAGCCCTGGTGTCCACAAACATTTTTCTTTTGTTTCTCTTTTACAGAAAACCCCTGATTGAATCCACAGACCTTCAGGGCCAGTGTGAAATATCATGATGCACCTTAGGTTTTCACCTCTCTTGCCTTCTAATGTTTACTGTGGTTTTGATTAATACGATTTTGTGCTTCCTTATTTTACTATATTTCACAATACCCAATAAACAAGCCCACCAAAATCATGTATTGTATGAAGATTTGTTTTATTGTATGGTGTGTTGTACAGCTTTGTAAGTCGACAACTCGCACAGAGTTTATGTTCTTGAATCTGACACCAATGTAAGTTTTTGTTTTTCCCCCCATAGGTTTCGACAGATAACATAGGTTACTTGGATATGATCTGTTTGGGACACCATTACATAACATCAGATCTCACCATTTCGATGGTAAAAACAGTGACATTATTGAACAGTTGACCACACATACAACTGAGCTCAAACACACCTTCCATACGCTTTATTAAAACACAGCTACCCAGCTAAACAATTTTAGCTAAGATATAAGATTTGTTAAAAACTGTACATAACTGTAATATACATAAAGGCAAACTCTTTGGTACAGATATATACAGTTTATTTTCACTTTTTTTTTTTCCTCCTTAAGATTGGGCTTCTTAACATGTTGTCTTGTTGAAACCTTTAAAATACTATATACCTGAATTGTAATAGGTGAATGAGAATACCAGCCTCCCATGAAAATGAAAGATCCCTATTATAATTAACTAAGGATACTAAATACCAGGTGATAACGGAATTGCTATGGCTAAACATGACCTACTTTATCAAACAGTGACCCTGCCTGAAGAAATGCATGAAATGAAAGTTACCCAAAGTCAGTGTACATGTCAGCCCAGTGTGAAACTTCCTAAAACCTTCTTTACAAATACAAAGTGTATTTCAAATGTTGAATGGGATTTGTTTTTTTGTTTTTTTGTTTTTTGTTTTTAAGTCACTACTGAAAAGTTGTGGGAAAAGAGTTTTAGGGAACAAAAATGACCAATAAAGGCTACATATCCTTGGTTTGTTTAGGTTTTAGTGCAGGAGTGTAACAAACAAGGATGAGTCACTAGCAGTACAATGACAGACTTCCTTAGGAGGGTGAACGGAGCACAGCAGTTGGAGCCAACATGAGCACAAAGTAATAAAAAAAAAAAAAATCCACTGGATTCCTGACATCACACTGAGAACCAACTAATGCAAAGCAAACGTACACAGAAGCATTAGCTCAAAAACAAGAACATAAGAAATTCAAAACATCTAACCAAAAAAAGAAGAAAGAATAAAGAAAAATAAATATCCATCTGATATGCCCAAACTGGAAAGTGATCTGTTGCAGTCTCTGGAGGAGGTGGGAGGGAAGGGAGGTTCGATAGCTGGAGGTGTCCACTAGAGGGCGAGCCAGGGGTGGCGCAAGCACTCTGCGGCCGTGGCTCTTTTCTCTGGAATAAGCTCCAGCATGGGAAGAAGGAAGTCAGTGAAGCACTCTGCTTCTTCGCGGGGCCACTCGTATTTGTCAATCAGCACCTCCAGCAGTCCCCACGGCTTCAACTTAGTGATGTGTTTCAAATCACCTGCAGACAGACAGTACTGCATCAGAACCACACCACTACAGAGTACAAAAACTTCCCCATTTTAAACTTCACTTCAAGGACAGTCATGTCTGCAAAACTGCACATACAGTCTTAATCGGACAAATGACACTGATTAAATAGTTACCTTGTAATTGCTTTTTAAAGAAGGCCTGTTCTTTTGAACTGTAATATACACTGGAGACATTTTTACATGTATATTCAAATGTATGAATATGCAGCAATTGGGATTCAAGTAGGGAATATTCCAAAGCACAGTCAGTAACTCTCACTCGAATCTTGACAGTAAAGCTTCTGTTTTACCTTTCTTGGTGAAAAAATCCTTGGAATATTTGCCGGACATTATGAGTTTGCGTGGGACACTCCCCAGCAGCTCAATGATCAGTGCTATATGGTCTATACAGCAGACAGTTGCAAGAGAAAAGACAGACAAGACAAACAGATTCATCAGACAGTGGACCCAGTCACAGGCCCACTCTGGGTGTGTGGGTGGAGGGCAGAGGGAGAGAGAGGCCTGGGTGACATCACACACACCAGCCTCACTGTTGGCAGAGGACGAGGTGTAAAGACCAGAAGTTAGAAAGTTATAAAACAGAGCTGTAAGGTTCATTAACCTTTAGCTCTTTTTTATTGTTCAGTTTGGGGTTTTTTCCACTGAAGCTTTTCAGACTGAGCAGGGAACAAAAACAATTCCCACCAGTTGTAGATTGACAAGACAGGCCCAGATAAAGAAATTCTGAAAAATGTCAGAAAAATACATCTAAAACTGGCCATTCTTTAAATAATAATGAATAAAAAAAATATAAAAAAAAATCATGTTTTTGTACTTTGTGTTAATTATTCATCAACTTCACTGTCATTTTATCCGTAACTGTAACAGAGGTCTTAACATTTGCAGTAACCTTGGTACATATCAACAAAACAACTCCCACTCAGGGACCTTAAAAAGGTTACATCAAGACTGTCAGTTAATCCCTTATAGACATCCTTAATTAAAACCATCTTACATTAATTATCATATTTCTGTAAACGTGTGTACTTTGAGTACATTAAAAGTTTATATTCTGAAATAAATACACTGACTTATAAAAGTAAAGGATTCTTGCCTTTTTTCCCCCCTGTGACTTGTTTCATTAAAGGAAACTGATTAAATTACATTTATAAATACACTGTTGTTGCGCAGTGGACTCCATGCAGAGGAAAAAGGTCATTCTGATTCTCCTCAGCAGGGACCAATACGGCATCAAGCACCTAGCCAAAATGTCTAAAGGCAGTGTACAAGGCTCTGCCAGGCAGTCTTTGGCAGAACAACACTTGAATCATGATCAGTGGTTCAAAGAGGCTGACATTTATTGGTCTGAGTTTCTTGCTTTGATGACGGGCCTGCACAAAACCATTTGAGTGTGCTGACTGAAGTTAACCTCCTGCCTTGACCCTCTTTGTCCACCTTTCCCAGAGTGAGCCAAAGACAGAGGTGCTGGCGTACCTCTCTTGGTGAAGTATTCCTGTGAGTATTTTCCACTCAGAGCATAGTGTCGGGGGATTTTACCGAGCAACTCAATCATGAGAGCAAGATGGTCTGGAAATGAGGCACATCAGAGGAGAAGAGGAGGAGGAAGAGGAGGAGGAAGATGGAAAGTCACAGGGAGTTTGGAGAGGAGATGGCAAACAGTCAAGTGGAACAATGTATTAGGAACAAAGGATGATGATTACAATGATGATGATGATGATGATGACAGTCTAGTGTGACAAATAGCACATGTATCAACAGCCTGAATTAACCTACTGAAAAACATCTGAACACATGGAGCTCATTCACTGTTGTATTTCAGAAAAATGATAACTATAAAGCAAGATGGGAAGTCTGCATTAAAGCACAGCCCACAAAGATATACAGTAAAACACAAAAAGCAGACTGATGCAAGTTTACTAAAAAAATCTAATAAAAACGTTAAACACAAAGCATTTATAGAACAGTAAGCCATGGTTTATGTGACAGCAGGTGAAAAAGCTGCAGGATGTTCCAGTAAAGTCAAAGTTAAAGGTCAGCACATAGCAGACATGCCAGAGCAGAATCAAGTTAATATGGAAACTTTGAGCTAAGCAGCAAGCCAAAATTCCATTTTCACCTTATGTTTCAATTAAAATATGAGGTGAAAATGGATCAAACATGAAGTATGAGTAACAAGGAGGTGAGGAAAAGGTGAGAAGAGAATTGAAGAGATGGCCCCATCTCCAGTGCGGTAAAAAAGTGGCTCAAGTTGTTAGACAGGAAATACACACAGGAATGCTCATACTTTTCATACTTTACAATATTTCTTCTGAATTCAAAGCCATTAATGGAGCACCTCATTAACATGTTAACACTGTGCAAAGTGCACTGTAACTGGAGCTCCAGTGAAGGTGAGAACTTGCATGCATATTGGACATTTTAAATAATTCAACAGTTCAACACCAATAAGAGAAGATTTAACAACACTACGGTGCTTTTAACAGTAGCAGTAATACGAAACAGAAGTCTCACTCACCAGTGAAACACATTTCAATACATCTACTAAATCAAGCTCTGAGAATTAATGATCTAGAGTTAAAACTTGTACTTTAAACACCGAAAGTACAGGAAGACCAGGCAATACCTTCATCTCTGGAATAATCTTCCCCAGAATGTGGTTCAAACAAGTAGTCCCCTGTGGCAAGCTCAAAGGCCTGAGGACAATACAAACACAGGGAGGGGGGGGAAAAAGAAACAGTATGAAGCCATCTGTCCAAATTTCAATAAATCCCTCCCACCACTGACTAGACTCTCATTATGCTACTTGAGTCTTTAAGATACAATGGATTTTTTTTCCTCCTTCAGATAATGTTTTTTGTTCTGTTCAGTTTTAGGGGGGAGTTTAAGCACCTTTTGGCACTATATAAATAGTTTGATACAGAGAAAATTTCTCACCATACAGGCTGTGCTCCAAATATCAGCTGGTGTGCTGTATCCAGAACCAATAAGTACTTCTAAAGACCGGTACTGTCGTGTCTGGATGTCTTCGGTAAAGTGCTTGTGCTGAGAGGAAAAAAGACAAATACGAAAACACAAACGTATAACAAGTAGGTTTCATCATGTGTAGCAATAACCCACTGAAAAACAGAAATATTTTACATGAGAATAAAAATGATTGAAAATATAAATGGCCTCTATGCTCAATTTGAAATCTGGATCACACTCCCATCTGGTAAATGATTTCTCATTTAAAACCATAAAAAGCAGGAATACCGAAACATTACTCTCAGTAGCTAGATGACACTCGATGTGTCCCTGGCTGTACCGTTTCATCTCTTATGAGGAAATCCCTTTGGTCATTAGCAGGCTACTCACCACCCAGCAGGCATTTCCCAAATCTGCAATCTTGACCTTGATCTTTTCTGCATTGAGTGGCTCAAGTGGGTTAACTAGCAGGGATCCTGCTGTCAGCTTGCCTTTATAAAGCACAGAGAGAAGCAGTGACATTGAATAAAACAATGGGATAAACACTGAATAAATGATAAGTATAATAATCAATATTTCAAAGTTCACATGGTTTTGTTAAATTTCCAAAGCAGCTCAGCGACAGCAAACAGCTTCTAAAAACCTAAACCAATCGATTTCGGCTTACTGACCATTTCTTGCATCTTCCTGGTTTCTATAGGGACAGTTGGACCCATCCTCTCCATCTTCTTCTAAAATGCCTTGTTCCAGCTCTCCGTCCTCCAGCCCAGCAGAAAAGCGTTTCTCAGTAACTCCACGGCTACGAGCCCCAGTTCCTTTAGTCTCTGTGTACACCTCATTGAAATCTGTAGACTCAACACCGTTGTACATGGAGTGGAGAGGAGACTCCACGTGTTGATCCTCTGGAGAGCCACATTGTTCTGTGCACTCTGCATTGCCATTGTGTTGGTCTTCATCGCTATGCTGAAAGTCACTCTCCTCCACATGGCCATTACAGTTCATTTCAGACAGTTCCTCTGGTCCCACCCTCGTGTGATCTGCATTCAAAGTGCTCCCTGAAAGTATCAGAAAATTTATTTTCAGTTGATTCATATCAGATTTTTTGGCTGCTTTGCAAATTTTGCAGAACACATTACTTCTCTGACGTTAGCTTCTTACCATCTGTTTCCTCGTTTCCTATCTCTGCAAAAGACACCTGTCTGAGAGGCGCACAGGCTCGTCCCTTTTCAGTCTGTGGGTCGTCTTCATCTTCATCATCCTCTCGTAACTCTGTGGTCTTTTCCATTTCCTCAAGGTCCATGATGCACTTCTCCAGCAGCTCCGCCTGCCGCTTCTGCTTCTTTTTTAACTTCTTCTTCTTGTTCTTGGACATTTTTACTGTCTGTCAAAGACAAAAAAAGGAAAGGTTTACACATTTATAGGACTGATTTAAAAGTAAACTAAAAAAAATAAATAAAAACATATAGGAGGCTAATATCTAAGCAGAAAGTGAAAAAAAAAAACGAAGTCTTGTACCTGTTTTGGAACTGGCGCTGTGCTTACTGTAAAGAGAACATGAGATAAGTCAAAACCTGTACTAAACCTATGAATGCAGATATAAAAGTGTGTGTGCATGCACGTCTCATACTCGCTGAACCAGAGGGAGGAGGCGCCCCAGCCTTCTGCCACTCTGTGGCTTCAGCTGCAAGCCTCCGTACGTAAGGCTCATCTACACTCATCAGGATGTTCTCCGGCTTGATGTCTGTGTGGATGATATGACACTTTGTGTGCAGGTAGTCCAGACCTTGGAGAACCTTAAAAAAAACATTAATGGAAAATGGTTATCTGATTGTGTAGATCAAATTAACCAATCAGACTGACTTGGACACAAAACCTTTACCAACTAAACATAAGGAAACTTTTGCGTCAAATTTCAGGTTTTTCTTTTCTTGGAAACAAATATACTAGCTTTGCACAATTCAGAGTTCATAAATAATCCTTATTAATCACATTTGGCTTTGCTGCAGCCCCTCAGTTTATCCTCTCTGAAACAAAATATTTTAGTTCTTCTCCCTTTAAAGGAAAGGAGCCAAGACTAGAAAAAAAAAGTCTTAAAAAGAATCCCTAGGGCAGTCTGAAGCCGGAGCGTTTGGTTTGTAGTTAATACACAATGATACTATCATTATTTTAAACCTTAGTGGTGCTTATTGAAAATCCATCCATGTAACAAACACAGCATATAACAGAACATTAAGAGAAGCATAAAAGGGTCCCTTTAAGAGAACACAAAAGCTTAACAATCTAAGAAAATTTTAATAAAAGGAACATTTGCTGTTTTTCAAAGGACATCAAATAAAAAGCTGTGGAATACACAACACTAATCCACAGATGAGCTGTGCAATTAACTGCTGAATTAGTCATTTGTTTAACCATGAAAAAAAAGCCCCCTTAGTTTTGCCTCACTCCCCATCTGTTTTGTTAAGCAGCTTATTGTTAATATGTAAAGTTATCACAGCTTCCTCTACCCTGACTGTTTTCCATCTATCATGCAGCCTGCAGGCTACACAACTCTTGTGAACTACTGAGCCTTAATGATGAGTCATAGGCATTCAAAAGGTGTGCCTGTGGGTCTCACTTTACCTGTCGTATGATGCTCTTCACACAAGCCAGGGGCAGTCCTTGGTAGTTTGATTTTATTATCCATTTCAATAAGTGATGTCCTAACACCTCAAACACCATGCAGACGTCTGAAGATTGGAGCAGTTAAGATGGCAAAGTAATACCGGTAAAGCAAAATTGAAAACAAAAAAGGGAAAAAACAACTACCTAAATGAGGAGTGGCATTGTTTATGCTGAAGACAGGACACGTAGATGTGCAACCCATACGCTTTTGTTAGAGCCTCTCGTGTTACAACTACAGCAATCCCTCAGGCATTCAGGGGATCTTACCCAACTAAAGTGTTGTGATGGGGGTGGAGGTCTGTTTGGGACACATAAGATTCCATTTGTCACACCCTCACCTGTTGTTTACTTTCTTACTTGCATACAGCTTTTTACCTGACATGGACATGAAGGGAAAGAAAGTTCTGTACATTTAAAAAAAAAAAAACAAACAAACAAACAAACAAACAAAAACATTTCTAATAAGACTGAAGTTTTTGTTTTAGGTTTTTTTTCCCATCCCAGCAGAAGGTAATTTGACAAATCAAATGTGACTAATAATAAAAACCCGGAAACATCTGTTATATCTGGCTGTGAAGGATACGAGTTCCATTGACGCCAGAGATCTTGAAGTCATCTAAAAGCTGGACTACCATCTCTCGGTTGGGATCATTCGTGTCAGAGTTTCTTACCTACAGACAAAAAAATGAAAATTTAAAAAAAAAAAAAATTGGTGGGGGACCCACACACATCATTTACATGTAAAACTGTGTGAACATACGTGCTGGAACGCATGCAAGTCACATGTTTAGATGAATAAACATGTGTAAAAGCTGTAGTGTAAGCAAAGCCCTGCTGTCCTTGCAACACGTTGCTGTACACTCTGATGTGTCTCCAGATATCCCCACAACTAATTAGTGAACACTTCCTGCGCTTACTGATTAGAGATTTCATCATAAAACCTACTATATGCAACTAAATCTGATACTCACAGATCTGAGCAGTTTTATCTCATCCAGTGCTGTTTCTGTGTAGTGCTCTGCGCTCTTCACCACCTTCATTGCAACAAACCTCTTTACCCTGCAACCACAGAATGTAATGTTCACTAACAGGAAGCAAAGTAAACAGTCTCTGAGCCAGCTGCTGCTGCATCTGGAATCCAATGTCAAGTCTCAAAAACAAAACATGAATTATAAATATGCAGTAAAGCTTTTCTCATACTGAATATCCCAGGCGAGCCACACGGTGGAGAAGTGTCCCCAGCCGAGCTTCCGAATTACATGGTATTTTCCATTATAAAGGTCTCCTACTTTCACATGGTGGTAGCCACCTAAAAGATAAGAAATTCAAGCTGATTAGATAAATAAAGAGGTGAGCATGTATATATACAGAACAGCCAGTGAAATAACATTCACTGTAATAACAGGTCACAACTAACCGAAGCGACACCGTTTATTGAAACAGTCATACCAAATATTGATTTATCTGTTTAAACTAAGGTGTGAATCACCAATACTCTGGTATCGTTTTTCTACTGGGGGGGAAAAAAAAAAAAAAAAAAAAACTTGAAAGAGTAGTTAATCAAATACAGTGCAATATAGTGTGCCTTTGAATGCAAAAAGTAAAGAGGAACCCACCTTTGCAGTAGTCATTGGGGTCCTCCTGCTCTTCATCATCAGAGCCAAGGATCTCTTCAGGTTCCTCAGGTTCCTGAGGGGAGGCTTCAGCCTGAGGTTGCTGTCGAGCTCTGGGATTGGCTGGCTGCCTGATGTAAAAACAACAATTATGAAAGACTTCGATGGAACAGAGTTCTGATGCATTTACCGTCCATTTATCAAATATTAGCTCAACAATAAGGCGTGCCCAGGATGAGAGGATTTTATTACAGGACATGCGGATGAGACTAACTGAACAAGACTGCACCTCATTGATAACCGATGAGTTCGACTCTTCTACATAGCAGGAAAGAATCAAAGCTCAACCTTTTACTTCCAAACACTGCTCAGCACTGCAGAACTGATGAACAGCTGTAGAGTTTAACTTAAACAGATGCATTAAAAAGCAGTGGGAACGTTCTCCTGCCTCTCCTGGGATCTGACCTTAATTGGCTCAAAAGTAAGTGGCATTAACTAGCTAGCGTTAGCAACTGAGTAATTCACTCTAACACTAATACTTTACTGAACAACATAATCATGTTAGCTAAGCACCAACATAGAGTGTGCCTGCTCTGGATGATCAGTCACAGTGACGGACATAGACGTTTCAAAATCAGCTCTTGTATAAATGGGTAACTAGAGACAGGAAGAACTTGCTCATCAGCCAAGTTTTTTGTTGCATAAACATAACCCATATAACACAGTATTTATTAAAAAGCCTCTCACACAAAATAATCAAACATGACAAGAACCACTCGTTCTTAAACAGATGACACCGGGGGCTGACTGCAAAAAATAAATAAATAATTGGTGTACATTTGGTGTATGTATAAAGCTACAAATAGACAACTGTTTTATAAATCTATCATAAAGAAGGGTTATAACTGTAAACATCCACAGTCACATTTCAATCACTGTGAAAATGTGAAATGTCAACAAATAAAATTTTACTCCAGGGTAATATCTCATCTTTCATTGCAGACTTCAATTAACCCACAACTACCTCTTTAAAAAAATTAAAAAATGCCTATGTGTAATATGAAGAAACTATGAGGTAACTTGGGTTGAGGTGAGGACTCCTCATGAGGTGACATGGACCTTGCTTTGTGCACTGGTCCCCAAACTGTTCCCACAAAGCTGGAAGCATGACATTGTGTTGGTATGCTGAAGCATTAATAAACCTTTTCCACTTGTACCTACTTGGGCCGGCTCGACACAGTTTTTAGGAGTTTTCCATTAGGTGGTAGTACCATGGTAATAGGCATTTTTTTAGTACCTACTAATTTTTGAAACCTGGCAACGAGGAAAACGGAAAGAAAAAAAAGAAAGAAAAAAAAAAACCTCCCACTGTGGTCCCTCGAAAAAAGTTATACTCCGAGCAGCAGGTGTGTGCTCCTCCATTGTTGTGGTGTTCATGTCGCATACAAATACCCCATGTTAAGTGGTACTTGATTGTAATTGAAAATGACCGAAACAGAGTCAAATCATGTAGGTACTAGTGAAAAAAGGGCTATAAGAGTTCCTTTCACTGAAACTAAAAGACAGAGCTCAAGTTTTGAAAAAACAACGTCACACCATAATTCCTTCCCAACTTTATACTTGGCACAATGCAGTCAGATAAGTTCTGTTTCTCTGGCTACTGCCAAACCCAGACTCATCCATCAGATTACTAGACAGAGAGAACAGCATGAGTCTTCACTCCAAAAAACTCCACTCCTCTAGAGTTCAGTGGTGGCGTGCTTTACACCACTGTATCTGATGCGCTGGACTGTACTTGGTGACATGTGGCTTGGATGCAACTGCTCGCTCCTGGAAACCCAGTCCATGATGCTCTCTGTACACTATTCTTGAGCTAATCTGAAGGCCACGTGAAGTTTGGAGGTCCGTAGCAGGTGACTCTGCAGAAAGTTGGTGACCTGTGTACTATGCACCCCCGTATCTGGTGACCCTGCTCTGTAAATTTGTGTGGCCTACCACTTAATGGCAAACTTGGTGTTGTTCCCAATCGCTTCCACTTTATTATAATACCACTAACAGTTGACTCTGGAATATTTAGTAATGAAGAAATTTCACAACTGTACTTGCTGCACAGATGGCATCCTATCATGGTACCACGCTGGATTTCACAGTTTCACAAATTTCTATAGACGGTCTGCAGGTGCCCTATTTTATACATCTGTGGACATGACTGAATTCAATGGCTGAGTGAGTATTTTTGGCATGCAATGTTTTGGCATATGACCATTTCTGACCATAAATAAAAAACAGTTTTGAATTATTACACTAGTTTGACAGTTACACTTAACCAAACATAAACCCACATTAAAGGCAAATATTTGCAAGGCAAAACAATAGAGCAGTAGCAGATAAAAGTCCATTAAAGTCATAGCAGGCTGTTAATTTGGATCATGTCCCCTTGAAATTAAACCACAAGTTTCAGTGTAATTGCCTCCAGTTTCTTGCTTTGACCTTGTTATCAGTAAAGAAAGATTAATGAAGGACTGTTGCAACCAAGTTTAATTAGTTTTAACAAAATAGCAAGGTGTGTCCAAAACTTAGTTTCAAACAAATCTTGCAGCTATCGAAGCAATGTTTAACTATTAAAATATTCACAAACGGTTATTATATTAATAAAGATTCCTAAATGTGTAACCGAGCACTGGCACAGTGACAAACTGCAAGCAGAAAATTTAAGCAAATACCATCTAAATCGCTGTCAATGATTTTTTTTTAAACTGCATTTGAACGTCTGCTTTTAACCATAGTGTAAACCAAAACAAGAAGTTGGCCTGTCAAAACAACCCTACCACAATAATACCACACTGGCACACCTTCTGCCAAGGAATATCACACAACCAAATTAAAGAAAGCATTTAAGGAAACGCATGCTGCAGTCAACATAGCAATTCAACTGTCACCATATGTTTGTTTTATTCATTTTACTGCAGGCCTAGTGTGTGTGTGTGTGTGTGTGTGTGTGTGTGTGTATATATCCGCATTATGAAAGACAACATCAACCTTGCTGAATCAGACTGAATACTGAGAAGTTTCCAGAATAAGGGGACAGAAAACTGTGGCTACATTACAAGCAGACGTACAAGCCTGCAAGCAAATTATGTTCCAAAATTACTAAGTGAGTTATATGGTCATTATGTCAAGCTGTCAGACAAATGAAATGTCTGTGCATATTGCATTTTTCAAATATAAATCACTGTGTGCAGACTTTCATTTTGACTAAAACTCCGGCGACAGATTGATCAAACCCGACATAATGGAAAACAGGACATCCAATTCTTTTCTAAATGCATATTTGAAACATATTTCTGTATATATTTTTTTTTTCATGGCTCTGCAAGCCCTAAATAACAGAACATATTCTTTCCATGTTTATATGTGTCACCACATACATTCTGGCTTTGCCAGTAGTTCAGTTCCTAATATTTACTTGAAAGCCAAACAGCCTGATGTTACTTCCTCCACAGAGCAGATTAAGCCTGCTCATCTCTACTGGAGCCAAGAGAGCAGAGATCACATTCAACTAAATTCCTACAACTGGGCTCCAGTGTTTCATAAATGAGCTGCTGGTTTTCTACGTAATCCTGCAACCTACTTCTTTGTGCCTGACACGGTCAGCTGAAGCGGTGCATGTTTGTCCAAGGATGACAAAATAAACCGATTCAAATAATTACTGAATTACTTTATATGAATCTTGACTTTCTAGTCAAGCTTTAAATCTGAAACGCATTCATTATATTTTAAGTATCATAAAGCTGGTAAAATGAGGCAGTAATTTAATACTGATTATCTGTACAGTTCTCGTGTTGTCTGCTTTAATATTTACATTGCTGCATTAATAACATATTATTTTAAAACGTGTTTTTTTGCATCTTGAGAGGTAAATGCATGGCTTTTCAAATTCACTTCAACATGCAAATAAATACATCGTCTAAATTACATACTCACTCGTGCATTTTCATTCACAAAGAGAGAAAGCAGATGAAGCATATTTGAATGCAGAGCCAGTCTCAGTTAGTCATCCTTTCATTATAAAAAGCTTTAATATTGGGTGTGTGCACCTCGTTTTAATGGTGCTCATCCTTTTGGGTGTGAGGACAAGTGTCTGATGCACATTTTCCTTGAGACTCTCACAGCACTTCAAAACATTAACCAGTCCACCCCATTATGTCCTCTAAGGTTGTTTTGTTCGTCTATAAATGCAGTGCTCAATGTGCTAGGATTACTGCAGAATGCAGCTGCTCTGCTTTAAGTTGCATTTAGTTTCTTGGTATCACATGATTCTTACAGCTAATAAAACATACAAGTACGAGCCATGAAGATAACGTTGTCAGGAGGAGAGTATCCTCAATGGTGCTGTTTTCAGTTAAACACCATGCTTCGGTGGGCTGATGTGGGCTTCTTCATTCTCTTGTTTTAAATATAGCACTAGCTGTTATGTAACGCTCTGGAGGATGCCACTGGTGCAAGCATGATTACTAGATTGTTGGGCACACCAAAACAATCGGTACTGGAGATCAACGCTTGACAGCCCTATTTACAGCAACTAATCATTCAGAAATATTTTCAGGTGATCACAGTGTTTAAATATTATATTTCAGGTATGGCTTACAGAGCACCCAAAACTTGTGTTTTTTGTTTTTTTTTACTAAAGCACTGTAAACCGTGTTAGGGTTAGAGCAAAAATAAAAAGCTGTGGCGTGTAGAGACCAAAACAAAGTTTAAGTGCAAACAAGCAGTCAAAGGCCTTTCTAACAGCTTCTCCAATGTCAGAACAGCAGCAAATACACCAAAGTGCAACAAACAACCTGCTTTGATTGAGTACAGCTGACAAAATACTTGCTCGTGTGCGGGTGTCCTAAAAAACGGGACACACATAAGAGGGAATGACGTTTAAATGGAGCAGTGACTCACTTTTTGTTGGTTTTCTTTGCTTTCACCCTCTTCTTCCTCGCCTGCAGTGCCAGCACTGCAAAAAAAGAATAGAAAAAAGAAACAGGAGATCTCTCTTTTTTTCCTTTTTCTTTTTTTTAACCATTGTCTGTTTGCCTTGTTGATTTCCAGCTGACACTCAAGACAAAACAAACGAAGCCATCTGAAATAAACAATTACCTCACCCCAACGTTCATTATGCATCGTGCTGGGTCATGTTTGCACCTAACAGTATCTAAAATCAGTGTCAGTGCATGTGTCGGTTTGCCAGAACCCATCCAACGTTAAGTCACATCACTGAGCTTCCCACCTAGGCAACGCTCGTCTCAAACACGGTAATGTGGCGTGAAGTGATTTCAGCCACTACAGCGGCTAATTATGGACTCATACATGAACGCACGGTTACCGTGGCCGGTGTTTCGGGCTGTGTTTAAAATGGAAGGAGCTGGAGAGCTAAATGTATCGAGCTAATCCTGACATGTCCTATTGAAGCTAAAGCTAACGTCTAGAGGGCTAACGCTCCAGCTCAGTGCGTGATAGACGCGTTCAATTAAACCACGTATCACAATGTATGCTGCTCGGCGAAAAATAGTGTTTTTATATTTGTCACTGCACGACAACATCGACTGTAACGGCAAACCACACACACAATGTGTTACACCAGTCACACAGCGTGCAACGTGTCGCGTAAAGATTTACCTTTCCTCTCCATGTCTGCTGAATCCGTAGCTTAGCCGTTAGCTACACAGCCAGTGATCGAATGTTCCACGCATGCGCACTGGCTCGCTATGTCGAAGGGGAGCTTCCCTGGTGACGTCTCTGCCCGTGTATCAAACAGTTTTTATGGATTTTAGGGCAAACTGCCTTATAAAGAAGTATTTAAAGCAGCCTCACTGATAGCCGTGCAGTTCAGGAATTTAACCTTTTATTTACTTTTCGTGCATGTTTTTAACTAAGGCAGCAGTGTAGGTAGGTGGGTTAAATGAGCTGCCTGATTGGTGACGTGATTCAGTGGTTTGTGCCCACATTGGGATTAATATTAAAGTGTTGGTAACCTTTGTTATACTGGATGCTGATAGCGGTACAGAACAAGCTGACTGCATGGTTTGTTAAAAGGCACAGACTGGAATTTACATAGCTGGACACTTGGTAGGCTCAAATTAATAGCTTCTATATTAGTATTACCAAATATTTTACACGGATAACGTAGTGCAATATCTTTTATCATGGGGTTTTTTTCGGACATTACAACATCAACAACAAGGTTTAACGTATAAAAAAATCTGTTTAATTTACAAGCCAAGTGCAAGATCATGCAACTCAAACTGTCACAGCAAAAAAATTGTGAAAAATATAATTTTGTTATTTATTTTAAATGTTTTGGGGGGGAAATGCATATTTGATAAGCTCATATTAGGTTTTAGGGCCATAATACAGAGCAAGCCATAATTCTACCAGCACGGTGGTGGGCAAGTGGTGATTTGGGTTTGTGTTGCAGCCACAGCACATGGATACCTTGCAGTCATTGAGGTGACCATGAATTTCTGTGTATATATGTATTCTATAGATAAATGTGAGGCTGTCTGACAGCCTTGTGCAATACTAGACTGATCTCAAGCATAGCAGCAAATCTACAACAGAATGGTTTAAGGTGTTGCAATGGTCCAGCCCCAACTGATATGCTGTGGTGAGACCTTAAAAGGGCTGTGCGTAAATGAATACCCACAAACTTCAACGAACTGACGCAAATTCCTCCTCAATGATGTGAGAGGCTGGTAATCACACAGAAAACGATTACTTCAATTTACTGCTGCTAAAGGTGATTCCACAAGTCCATGAATCATGGTAGGGCACCATAGTTAGAGACAACTGATTGGCTTGAAAATAAGGATAAAAAATTAAAGACAAAACATAATCTCTTAGAAATAAGTTTTTATTTTGTTAAACAAAGGACTTAAAGCAGTAGTTACTCTGCAAAACTGAAAATAGCTTAAGGGATCTTTCGATTGCTTATAAATACCAGCTCCACAAAGTATAAATACAAATCCCTCCTTTTACACATTTAAGCTGCATTTTTATTAAAAGCTATGGCACGACACTTAAATTCATATAAACCAACAACACACTAGCGGACACACACACAATGTCTTGACGTACATGCTAACAGTGATTGCTTCAAAACATATGTGAAATTTTAAAAAACATGGCACAGATATATTTACACATTTTGAGCAAAGCATGTAGTCGCAAAGATTTCTCTTCATATTTATGGGCCTTGGTGAAAAAAATAATAATAAAACCCTACATAGTAAAAGGCTCAGATTTCATCCAATTAAATTAATCAAATTGAACAGCAAAATGTGAGATTCACTAGCAACTGCTTGGAAGTGATTCACTAGCAAATTCCTTTTTCAACTAACAGAAAAATGCTCATCCATAAATTAATCAAAAAATAAAAACTAGCACAGCAATAGGTCAAAGTGTTTCAGCATCTCAGGGTCACAGTGAGGAGTCAAAATAAAGTCTAAATATTAAATAGAAAACTATTTTAGTTGTTGGCGAGAAGGGACGTTTTCCAGCAACTGACCAACATTAAGTCATTTATAAATAAGAATAATAACTTTTTTCTTACGTTTTCTGGTCATGTTTTCTCAATTAATAGACTAATGAAGGCTGATGTGTGTCTGAGACTTTAAAGCATAAGTTATGTAGTCAAAAGCTTGGGTTGAACTGGTGGCGCGTCTCATTACTCTGTGTCATCCTCATCATCAAAGCTAGGTGGCTGGAAGCTGCACACCTCCTCAAAGGTTAATCCTGCAAAAAAGGAGAAGATGATTGGTTTCTTTACCGAGGAATACATCATCATGCTGTGACTTTTAGCGCGAGAAGACGTACGTTTCCACTCATCGATCTGCAGCTCCCGGCTCTCGAAGCTCTGGTCATAAGGCTCGGCTTCAGGCTCGTCGTCTGGATCGTGGTATTGAGCGAAGTAGGGGTGGGCCAGAGCTTCAGCTGCCGTTATCCTCTTATCCGTATCCAGAACCAGCATTCTCTCCAGAAGATCCACAGCTTAAAAACACATCCGCATATAAACATGACTGATTTACACTCAATCCCATTGTTTCTTTATGTAAATTTTGTAAATCATAGGGAAACCTGGTTTTCTTTGGCATTACCGAGTGGGTTGGCGCCAATAAATACATCAGCAAAGCTCCTCTTGGGCATGTGTGGCAAGGAGCTGATGTAGTTTCTGGCCTGTGAAGACACATCAATACAGTAAACCAAACATAAGTTCCTACCAGCAGCAACAAGTCGTGACACATTTCATTTGACTGATTCCAACCTTTGTTCGGCTTTTAGATCTATCCACATCTGTGCTGCGTTTCCTGATGAGTGCAGTTTACAGTCAACAAGTTCCTCTTGTGATAATTAGAGCATCATTAAAACTACATTTATGAAGAATTATTATTGAGGAACTTCAACTTGTATTATGTATTGCTACAGAGTTCAACTCTTTGCCTGAAGTGAGACACATGCAGTCAAAAACCCATTAGTGCCTATGAGTGCAAGTATTTACTAAAGTTTAAAAAAAATAATAAACCAAGTATCCTTTAAAAAGAAAGGACTTGTCTTTGTCTTTTACGGAAGTGAAGACTTAAAAAAAAAAAAAACGTATTACAATCATAATACTCCTTATAATAAACCTCTCATGTAAATCAACGTGTGATCTGAAAATAAAAGTGTTATGGTGGAAGAAGATGGCACCTTTCTAAGGGGCAAACAGAAAGAAAAAACACTGAAGAAAAGGGTATTTTGGACATCAAAATGCTGTTAGTAACCTTAACATTTAAATCAAGAAGTGCACTTTTTTTGATTAAAATGTTGCTTTTAACAACAATTCCAGCAGTATTGAAGTGCACTTTTCTTAATCCAACTCAAGGTGCTTTTTGCACGTCACCGTTATAACCACGTGCAGCAAGCATGTCACACGACACACGAGTGACTAAAACGGTAAAATTCAGATGTTTAATACGAGCTTTTTGTCCCAAGAGGTCTCGTTCCTCCTTGCGCCCCACTTGCCTCAAAGGAGTTTGAGTTTTCCTTAAACCTTGAAGCTCTTTTTAAAATGTGGCTTCAAATATTATTACCTCCGCCATGGCGGTTATCTTATTGGTAGCGTTTACGGGCGTGTCATTCTGTCTGTAAACATGATAGATCGAAAAGTTTACATCCACCAAGGTCTTCAAGGTCATCTTCATTATTTATTGAAAAAAAAAGTCTTATAACTTATAATTCTTACACGTGTGGTAAAAGTACTGTATAAAGACTTAAAATATCATGTCATATTTGACCTCTAACCTCTGCTTCAAGTTCAACAGATTGATCTGAAGGCTAAAGTGATAACAATATATAGCTTACTGCCACTGTTTGTATTGACAACATATAGGCATATAGGAAATGATAATAAGGGTTCAAAATATCACATTACTTTGGCTCTCTGACCTCTTCTTCAAGGTCAAGTAAAATGTCTTTTATCTTTAAAACTATGATTCAAATTCCACTACCTTTGTATTGGCAACATTTAAGAAGAGATACTGGTATACTGGAATTCTAAATATCAACATAATAGTTTGCATCCAAATATGTCACATTTGACCTCTGACCTCATTTTTACATCTACCTTTCTTATAAGTTGAGCCTAAAATGTGTCTTATTTTTAAAGAAAGTGTTGCCAAGAGAAGGAGAATGAGCTGCCTAGATAGTTAGAAATATACTGTAGTATATTATTATATAAGAAGCTCAAGTTATTCATGCACAAGTAACTTTTAGATTTTTGTAAAACAATGGAGTGAATGCTACACATATACTATATGCACATAAATAATGTTTAGGGAGTGAGCTGTCTTGGCGGAGGTTTGCGCTCTGAGTGCTTCTTGTTGCTTTTGTTCTATTTTAGGATGCGTCAGTGTGGAAACCATCAACATAAGCACAAATTCTGAGGAAAGTCTGACCGTCCTCCCGCTGCCAGTCTGCTCTCAGCACTACAAGTACCTCTGTATCCTCCTCACCTCATAGCTGGGCATCCTGTTCATTAGAGTTGCTGGGGGCGTCCCTGTCAGACGCAGTATGTGCTGAAGCTGGTTTATATCTTTGGTGTTTGTGTCAAGGGGAGTATAGTGACAGAGCAGAGTTAAGAAGCCATTTCTCAACGCAACACTGTGTGGGGCTAAACTCCGGGTCACGAGTCTCGAGCTTTGAGCCCAGAAAAAAAACAAAAAAAAACCTAAAGCTTAAGTATCCTCAGAATTAGAGGAAAGACACATGACAACACTTCTCATTACAGGCACACAGTGAAAGATGAAATCACCTGTGTAACAATGATCTCACAGCAAACACTGCTTAATGCTCTTCAAGAGAAGCAAAGCACACCCACAAGGCTAGAGGGTGAAAAACATGCTGTCATTACAAAGCAGATATTTCCAGCTGAACCACACTAGAGTGCAGAGTTTAGAGTAGAAACACGGTTACACAGAGAGAGGGGGGGAAAAAACTTGCACAGCTTTGTGAACTCACACTCTCTGAAGAGATTTTCTTCAAGAGCTCTGGACCTGGTTTTCCGACGAGCAGCATGATTAACTTCAACTGATCAATATCTACCAGCACACGGTAAAGGAAGACCAGACGCCGCACATGGGAACATCTGTAATCTGAACTTTAGCTTTTAATAGAAAAGGATTGGAGGCGGTGGGCAGCCTAGTGGAGCGCTTGCTTACAAGCTCAGCAGTTAGCTACCAAATACTTGCAAAAGAAAAGAGAGAAAGAAACAGGGTGGTGCAAGGAGAGACAGAGTGAAAGTGGACCTGAGCCAAAGATACACACTTAAAATATAGGAAGAGTCATAGTGCCAAAGTGTAAAAACTACTCAGAGGTGCATGTGTCAAGTGAGAAGAAAGCGTGATCGCTCTTCATAAGAAAACGCCTCAGGCAGAGTCGTGTTGAAAGGGAAAGGCGGCTTTTCGTGTGAGGACGGAGAAAAGCAGTATTGCAGATTTATTGCAGACAAATCAGTGCGCCTCTACGTCAACATCAGTGTGTGTTGGATCAGTTTAATTTGTTATGTAAATTGTTTGTCAGCTGCAGGAGTTCATGGTGTGCACAACGAACTGTCACATGAAAAGGATACGGTCAGTGCCGGGAAACAGAGCGCGTCCAGTGAGAAGTTCTGCCATTATACATCCCACAGACCAAATATCCACTGAAACACAGAAGGTCAGGACACAGACATTATACCCAGAACACTCTTCTATTTACAGACGGATCACAGAGGGGAGCTTCTTTATGCCATCTACCTGTCATGTTGTAATGCATCCAGTTCAACATGATCTCTGGGGCACGGTACCAGCGGGTTGCCACATAGCCGGTCATCTCATCGTCGGTGTGTCGTGCCAGACCAAAGTCCAAAATCTGACAACAATTTAAATGCAAAAAAAGAAGAAAGCCTTGAAAAACAAACAAACCATTTACATTTGTAGCCAGGTTTGAGATAAACTGATGTTTCAAATAAAAGCAGCGCTTCACTGACCTTCAGCTCACAGTCTTCATTCACTGCCAGGTTACTTGGTTTTAAATCCTGTGAAAGGAAAGCCATCAGTCTAATTTAGGGTGATTTAAACCAAGATGGTGAGATGAAGTAAATGTGATATTTCCTTTGTTAAAAGATGAGTCTTACATCATTCAAACTTTAATCTAAAGTCAAAGTGTTATAACTTCCTGTCTTTTCAGAGGATTAACAAGTCTGACATTGCAAAGTGAAAGAAGTCATAAACCCCAGGACACTTCATGCTCTCCTGTTTAACAATTATCTGACAAAAGTCACTATAAAACGAAACAGCACTTACTCGATGTATGATGCCTGCTGAGTGAATATACTGCAGAGAGACGGGAGCAGACGTGTCAGATTACATCATGTGTTTACAGATGGACTGATTTAACACAACAAAACACATCAGGAGATACAGGACACAATGTAAAAACATTAGATAACTATCACTGAAGGAACTACTTGCTTAGAGGTAGATAATATAATGATACCACTCTCATATCTGTACATTAAATATATGGAGCTAGGAGAAGGTAATCTTTGCCTACAGGAGAGAATGGAAACATGGAGGGCAGCTCAGGCCTTGATTACACTCTGTTGTGGACACGGACAGCTGTAGATACAAGAGCCGAGTCACCATTCCTGTTATACTTCTTGAACCTCTGCCACCTGTGGTGCAGTCGTACTTTGTTGCTTTGTCATGCAGTCACAAAAAAAACGAAACAAAAAAATAAGAAACAGGTCGGTCTGAGGACAAAATTTACATCTCTCGGACAAAAGCAGATACACACATCTCTGTTCAAAGGTGAAACCCTTTTCCTAGTAGCACCTTGAAAGCTCACAAATTAAAAGAGTGTTAAAAAAAAAAAAAACCTGCGTTATGTACCTCAGAACAGGTGTAGTGTATAAGCACCGCCTGAATGCCAGAAAGAAGTTGCTGTTTACCTAAAGAGTTAAAGCTCTGATAACTCATCTGTCACACTATCTGCCAATTTAGTTTTTACTGTAACAAGAGCAGTGAAGCTTGAGTAAACATGATTTGTAACTAAAAACAGTTAAGAAAATAAGTAAAATCCTCATCTCTGAAAGTACACACAGGTGGAACTTAGGAGTGATTCTAACCTCTAACCTTGGCGGCCGACAACACTGTACACAGCGGTAGACTGGTGCAGATTGACCAAGCGAATAAGACATTAAAAAAGAGTTTTGATGGGAAAGCGGTCTTTAAACACACAGAGAGATAAAGCTGTGCAGGAAGTGTGATTTTATCATGGTGAAAGGAAAACCTGCTCTTTAATTGTTTGTTGTTTTAGCCATTAGGTGGTTGTTGAAATGGTTTTGTGGGCTTTCTGACGTTTCTGTGGATTTCCCAGGTGTCTGTATTTAAATAACAGATCTGGCTGTACTTCCCATTAAACCAGATGTTATCCCCCTGATGGGGTTCAACAGGTTAAATGTTTATTGCTTAATTACTCTGTGTAGTATGAATGACAATAAGGGAAGTTTTTATCAGTAGGAAAAGCTGTAAAACTTACAGAAATACAGTTAAAAGTCCAAAATTTCCACAAGTTAAGAATTATAAATGGCTTCAAGTGCACATTCAGGCCTGTCAGACACTCGGACACTGAGCCATGGCTCTGTGCTAAGCTTTGCAATCTCCAATATCACTGAAATGCAGCAGGTGCTGCTCATTTTATTCATTTTCGTTCATTTCGTCACTTTTTCCCGACACGCTTGCATTTAAATCCGGTTGCCCAGTCTCTCTGGTTACCTGGCCTGCACCACTACACTTGTCGTCTTGGAACGTCTGCCCCCCTTCCTTCTTTCAATAATGGTATGATCCCAGTCTGTCTTTGGATGTATTTGGCCACATGGTGTGCCCATCAAATTAGAGTCCCATCCCTGCCTGCATGGATTCTCAGCAGGGCTGAAGATTAGGCTGCTACATACAGACGGGCCATTAATAACTGACATATGAAATTATCTCACAAGCCAGATAAAATTGTCCACAGGCTATACGTTTGACACCCCTGCTCTAAACCATAGCAAAACTGAAGAGATTTCACTAAAATCTCCAACACAGTCCGAGCACTGAGGAGAGGAAAGGGAGAGTTGCATTTATTATGAAGCACTTTCTGATTTTTGTCTGTGAAAAAGTGCTATGAATAAATTGTTGAGCTACAGCAAGTCAAACTGGGCAAGATGGAAAAACTACATGTCTTGACCAGGTGAGCTAGCAGACACTTAGGACTCTATCATTTGTGCTAAGCTGACCAGATATGAGAGTGGCATCAATCTTCTTATCTTGCTCAAGAAAAGGAAGGAAATAAGCACATTTTGCACAACGTCAATAGATTCCTTTAAGCTCACCTTTAATCCTCGGAGGATCTGGTATATAAGAAACTGCACGTGGTCATCTGTGAGCTTTTGACATTTGACTATGTTGTTGAGATCTGCCCCCATTAGATGAGTCACGAGATACCTGCCAAAGCAGAAAAGATTGTTGTCACAGCTTAAACAGACAAGTGTCAGAAGCCATACCAATGTTTCTCACTTCATTAAAAAAAAGCAAAAAACAACAACAACTAAATTCATAAAATGTATTTGCACTTCCAAACTAATAATTTCAAAACTGTTTGCAGCATGTGCCTAATTTCCCATATGGCTATGCGAGCTTAAACCGGTTTAGCTGCTACTTCTTTTCACTCTCACGTCTCTCCAGAGGCACTGAAAGGCCAAGCCCTTCACAAATGGAATGTCATTTAACAACGCACCCCAGATAAATGGGCTTAATAGTACTGCATCAGTGGATAATTCAAATCTAATCCCAAAGCTGTTTAAAATGCCCAAACAGCACTTATGGAAGGAGTCTAGAGCGGGATGCTAGACTGGCACTTTTGGAGCCAAAACTCAGAGCCGCATGCTGCTTGGTCAGTCTGCTGCACAACAAATACCCGTTTCATGAATACTCTTCTATTCTCACACAGTACAGAGAACGAGGGCTTAAAATAGCATCTGGTTATGCTTGAACTTGTTCTCCGCTACAGACATAAGACACAGACACTCGCCTAGGTTCACCCGCCGTGGGGGGGGGGTAAATATATTTATATATACGCACACACCGGTATATAAAATATAAATAGTGACCTCTCTTTTTCTCTCTCCTAAAGAAAGAGGAACATGGCTAGAGCGCTGAGGAGTCTCAGCCGCTCTGTTGTGACTAAGCTTGTATTTTTAGAGCTGGAGGGTCACACCCAGAGCACCTGCACAGTTGACATTTTTACTTATTTTTACATTGCATGCAGAAACTTTACAGCGTTTGGCAGATGTGCACTGGAGAACAGTGCCAAACCTGCAAAAGACATGCCAGCCCACTGACTCACCCCCTGTTCTCTTTCCCACAGGGGTCCAGCTTTACGTGTGGTCTACATGTGTGACCTTGCATTGCCTCGAGTCCTCCATAGCATTATGCTTTTCTGGGAGGAGGGCGGGGCTTCTTGAGTGGACGGCTCTCCATTACAACAGCGCACAGATGCTGCCACTCAAAGTATGAAGACAAAATTCCAATGAGTCATTAAAGTGTTCAGTTTCAATGACTCTACTTCAGCAGTTTAGCATTGTGGGCCCTGTTATTTTTGTTTGTCACAAATTTGTCTTCCCTTTCAAAGGCCCTGTGCCTACATTACCCAAGAAGCAATGCAACTGCAAACAGTTTATTCCATATTTCAGTGCGTCACACTTTGAGTTGCAAGCCTGCAGCAGAGATGAGCACATGTGATGCTGCACTGACATGAATCATCTTTGCATAAACCTACCAAGACCTAATGGACTTTAATGAGTAACCACAAACCTCTGGGGCTAAAAAATAAATGCTAACAAAACAAAAATAAATTAAAAACAAAATAACGTGCAATTCTTAAAGGGGCCATCGGAGACTCAAAAAGCAAAAACAAACACAAAATAAACAAAAACAATAAAAAAGGCCCCAGCCGACCCACAGGCTCAGACCCAGTGCCTTCCAGCTGTAAGGTAAGAGTGCTAACCACTGCACTGCTGTACCGCTGCAATTTTAAATGTCTGATAACATAGAGGGGAAAAAAAAAAAAAAAGTTTAGAAGAAATATTCCACAAAGATTTAATCAACTTTCGAAAGGTTGTGCAGACACAATACGTCAGAGAGGGGGAGATACTCGGGAAGATGACGGATGAAAAATGAGAAAACTTCACTACACTTCAAATCTCTGCATGAGCCTGAGTCATCTATCAGAAGCCTTTTCCACACTCTGAATTTAAATTGTGTTAACTGTGTGATCTGACTGAGCTGTCAGAGAAGCTTGAGATCAAATATTGAACACAGCATTGTTATTTTCTTCTATCCTGAGACCAAACACAGACTGCATGATCCTTATAAATTATTACATGAATAGAATTGTGATATACCTCCAAATGATTATGAAAAAAAAAAAAAAATTCTAGCTTGTGTGTTGCACTATAAACACAACGTCATGCAAGTTTCACAGCACTTCAAATCACATGATGCTCTTCAAAGGAGGTTTGGTATTCCAAGCAAAAAGTCTCATTTATTTCTCTTTCTTCACATGAACCTGGATAGACTGATTGATGTTGAGATCAGGGCTCTGTTGCAGGACTCCCTGTTGTTTAGGACTCTAATAAAATTTTAACTACATATAACTAACGAGCTGATGCAAAAGTAACACATAACCTTTAACAAAACTGAGGACAGACACTTTCACAGAAAACTGCATAAATTAATTCATTTGATTATTACAGAGTTAGACTTAGTCACCTTCCAATTAGTCACCTCCAAAGAGAGCTGACTGACGTACTGTCTCAGCCAAATAATTTCCCAGGGAAATCCCAGGACAGACTGCCCAACAAACCTATCTTTGCACAAGTGGATAGAGTTTACTTCCATATTTGTTACTGCTTCTCACTTCAGCCAGTAGAGCAGTAATAGAGAGCCCAGTGCAAATGTCCAACATTTTCAAGTAATTGGTGGCAAATCTCAAATTAGAGGTTTGTGATGCAGCTGAGAACCAAGTTAAGAGTTTATATAAAGCAGGTAAAATAAATATTAAACATGTCACCAATTTTCTAAGTAAATATATCTCTAAAGGTGCCACTGACATGAAAACTTCACCAACAACCTATCCATGCAAACCATATATGTCCATAAATTATGTGTAATAATGAAAAATGACACAGGGAATATGTATTGAACATGCTTACTGAAGTTTATCTAACATTTCTTGCAAAAGCCTTTGCTGGTGATTATGGCTTCAAGACGCCCCATGTATGGAGGAAACTAGTCGCATATATTGCTCAGGTGTGATTTTGGTCCATTATTCAAATTGTGAAGGCACTGTGTGCCCCTACAATGAACTCTGGGCTTTAGTTCTTTCCATAGACTTTCAATTGGATTCAGGTCAGATGATTGGCTACCATTCTAGCAGCTTTATTTTCTCTCTCTCTCTGTATGATTGAGATCATTATCTCGATGAAACATCCACCCTCATTTCATCTTCATAATCAATAATGTCTCATTACATTTTTCCAGTGATCCTTCCTTCAGTTATATGAAGCGTGCCAGTGCTGTATTGCTGAAAAACAGCGCCACACCATGATGTTCCCACCTCCAAATTTCACTGTTGATACGGTATTTTCAGAGTGATATGTAGCATCTTCTGACCTCCAAAAATGTTGTGTATCACGGCATCCAAAGAGCTCAGTTTTAGTTTGGCTGGTTTACAGTGTTCCCAACGATGCTCACTGGAACCTTCAGTAGTTCAGAAATTCTTCTGTAATCAGTGGCATCGTGTCTTACAACAATAAGGTTGCAAAGGTCTTGAGAGAGCTCACTGGTTTTACGGCGTGATACCTTGGTAATGAGACACCTTTTCATAGGCCATCACTTGGGACTGAACAAGCTGATATTAATTTGCACTAAATGGCAGGATTGCTTTCTAATTACTGATACATTTCACCGGTTTCATGAGTTTCCATGGCTTTTTGCACCTCCTTTTCTTCATGTGTTCGATGCTTTTTTTCCTTATTTCATTTCTTATTGTTACATATAAGTGAATTTATGGACATCTATGGTTTGATTTCTTTGAATGTGTGGATTGGGTGGATTGTTGCTGACATCGGGTGAAAAATTACATGTCAATAGCACCTTCAGACTTTACTTAGAAAATTGGTGTTGTGTTCAATGTTTACTTTACAGTATGCTCCCAGGATCTGTGCAGTTGCCTGCCACACTGACCTTCATGAATTTTAGATATCAGCGATAATGCTTCCAGTATCGCTTGGTTCAGATAATGAACTAAATAGGATGGGTCAATAACACGGGGACATTTGAAGTATGAAATCATAAATGAGTGTGTGACTCCAAGAATTCACTTGAGACGCATTCTTGGATGGGGTGTTCCCTGGAATCTGCAACAGTTTGAACTTTGTGTAAGTGTAGGGAAAAAAAAGAGTGACACTCCACCAATAACAAGCAAGGCAGCACGCACAGCTGCATGCTGAGTCACTGTTAAGCTGTTCACTTCCAATTTCCAAGAGATTTTAACATCAACAAACAATAACTACCCGTTTTTCTGTAAACCAGGGCATGTACTGCATGTTCCACAAAACCAGAAATCAGGAAACAAAAGGAAGGAAGCTGGTGATGAAGAGACTGGCTACAGCCAGTGAGTGAATAACTAACATAGCAGAGAGTCTAAAGAATGTTTGTCAGTGTTTTCAGTCTCCTGGCGTGCCTCCAGGTGTTTTCCAGGAACAGTAGGGATTGTGGGCTGCTGAGAAACTCAAGGCTGCTGAGCTTCACATCACTGTTAAATTATGCAAAAGCACTCCCTGATACTTTAAATTTAAGATAACATAAGTTATTTTAAAGAAGGACATTCGACTCACACGTCGGTGAAGTCCTTCAGAGAGGTGGCAGGGGTGAAGACATCTAAGAGGCCAATTACCTGCAAGAATGAGACAAACACTTAAGCTCAAAACTGAAGAGCAAAGACCACTGTGGGGCTTTGTTCTCAACAGGCGGACCAAATTGAAGACGGACAAGTCGCTCACGTTTTCATGTTTCATATGTTTAAGCAGTCGCAGCTCTCTGTAGGTTCTTTTGGCGTGGACGATGGACTGAAAAGGCCGAGAGAGCTTCTTCACAGCGACCTTCAAACCGGTCTCCATGTCAATGGCGGAGCTGTTTAAAAAAAACAAAAGCATGCATGTGAGCTTAAATCTCATTGGGTAAAACACCTTAATTTTTAGCATACCTATTTAGATAATCAAAGCAACAAGTTATGAGCATTTATTTAACACTGAAAGATTGTGGCTTTAATCAAAGCAAGCCCGTCCTTTTCAGGCAGAGGAACTGAAGCGTTTCATGTGGCTCAGTCTGGGTCTGAGTTTGCTCTCAAAAAACAAAGTAGGTGCAGGAAGAGCTGCTGAAGGCTGGGGGAAAGGACGACATCAGCAGAAAATGCCATCTCTCAGCAGACTGCAAGCAGCCCTGGCAGCAGTATATCCCCCGCTCTGAAAACCAACCGTCTCTGACCCAAAAGCAACACCCACCCCACCTCTGCTTAGCTCACCTAACCAGAGTCACGGCTTGTGGATGGCCTCATGTGACTGCTGTGGGGACACCAGCGTGCCCGCAGACACATCAACATCCAACAGATATTAAAGGTTAACAAAGAAACCCCCTATAGCAATGCCAACCTAATAATAAAAATGGATACAGGGATAATCATCAGGTCTGGTTCAATGCCACAGGATATAGTTGAGTCGCCTTAACTGTTCTTCCCCACATACACGGCTGCACTGATCTTTTACCCATTTCAAGAGCATGCAGGAATGTAAATCCCGCATGCAGCTGCATTAGATATTAAATCATCTCGTCAGCTCCCTCATAAGGACCTCACGTTTGACTGAAGGAAGTTAAAACAGTGCAGTCATCCTTTGTCTTACATAATGCAGACATTATCTAGGCTGCACCCTCACCTAAACAAAACAAGAGTATTTTTTAAGTGGTATGAACACATCTAAAAAACACTATGTCCGCTTAGCAATTTCCGCATAACAGTGTTCAATTGTGCAAGCTTCTTGGATAAAGACGCTCCTTAACTCATTCCATTTATTAGGTATGATGATAAGGGAGTCGACTTCGGATAAAGCCACCAACCTGCAGCAGGGATCAGGTGTGCGTCATTGCCACACAGTTGAGAACATGCTGTTCAGTTTCAGTTTCAAATTACTGGCTACAGTAAACTTGAAGTCATCACGTAACTGCTAACAATATAAGCCAGCGCACTGTTATAATAAAAACAATCACAGTCAGTGAGGCAGTAGCAGTGAGCTGACAGTAATCTGACCAGCAACAGATTATCCTATTGCCCGGCAACAGCACAGCTGTCCTCTTCCATTTGCAAAACAAACATCTGCTCACTAAACCAAGTGTACCACTGACTATGTTGTGTCCCAGATCGTATCAGCAGCACAATCCATTTAATTAAAAACCTATGTAAAGGGTCCATTCAGCCACAGATGACCTTACTGCCAATAGGCAACACTAAGGAAACCCACCCTCAAGAGGCAAGATCTCCACTCTGCTGTGCATGCAAATACCTCTGAGCTGCAGATTTGTATATAACGTATCAAACATTAACTGCAGGGCTTTTGATGAGGCTGCCTATCAAATTTGCATGAAGACAGCAGCTGGTTTTCATAGCAACCAACTTGGGAGGTTTTAGCAGCTGTTGATCATTTTCAGTCATTATCTTAAAGTTAGCCACAAAAGTAAAAGATACTAACATCACAGTGACTTAAACAGAAAACTGTTTGCACTTGTTATTATTGTAGTTTTTTTTTAAAATAGCCAACTGGTCAATCTATTGGTCTATTCACTGTTTTAGATTACAGCACTCTGACTTTCTTTATCAATGCAAGATCAGTGAAGTGGACATCTCAACTTTCCACTTGTGCTCCTAATAATAAAAACATCCTTTCCAGAAGCTGTGCTCACATCGTCAATATGAAGGGATTGAGTTAATTCAAACAACCTGCTAGGAGCAGGCAGCTATATTTGTTGCACTAACGGTGCAATGTGCATTAAATGTCTTTATCCAGAACAAATGTGGTCGGAGTAACCTGAGGAGACCACAACACTTGTGTGACTCTTAACATGCCCACTGATCAGTGCATGAGGATCAGACTTTCTATACTTAGTTCACAACCAGGAATTTATCAGCACTTAATAATTACTCCTCGGTAGCACGTCAAAGATAACAAGTTCTGCGCTTTCTTGCTCAAACAGACACCGCGGCTCCACCTTGCTCGCCATTAGCTTGTGAAGCGCAGGCCTCGTCTAAATGAATGGATAAGTCAGGCTAACTTCACCAAACTGAACTTCTTGGAGGAAGGCGATTTACCAGACAGATCCGTAGGCGCCGGATCCAACCGGGGTCAGTCTCTGGTACCGCTCCGGGACTTCCCATATAGTCTTGTTCACCTCATCTCGATAAAAATCGTGTTTCTCTTGTCGCGACATTCCTGCAGGACCAACTGCCGACCACCGACCGACTTTCTGCTCCGAGGAGGGGGACTCCGAGCCGCGCAGAGCTCAACTTTACCAAAGTGCAAGAAAGTGGAGCTAAACGAAATGTTTCTCGTCCCCGGAGAAGCTGACGTCGTTTAAAGTTACCGTGCTGCCTTCTTGTGAAATGCTGCAATGTGTGCACACACTTTTCAGGTCTCCACGTTATTTGTTCCTCCTCACCCTGCTGGTTCTCACGCTCGCTCGAGATTTCACCCCACTCGCTTCGCTAAACGGCGCAAAATCTCGCGGGAAAAAAAAAAGAAAAAAGAGATGGGACAGCTGTGCCGACGACGTCTGAAACTGTGCTGCTTTCAGGTGGTGCAGGGAAAAAACTGATCGGTATTAGACGATTGAAAAATAATAATAATAAAAATTAAAAAAAATGAATGTGCCTAAAGCATTTTAATCTGCAGAATATCGAAAATAATTCCGATTAAATGGGTAAAAGGTATGAATTTTCCGTGTGAATGGGACAGTACTTAACTAAAGTATCTTAGTTATACCAACCGGTAAAACAGGATGTGACACTAAGATGTATTGTTGAAAAAAAAAAACAGCTACATTTATTTACGAATTACTGCATAAAAACATAGACGCTCGGCTGAGACACAGCTTACAGGGTTTTTTCCTGTAGCATTTTTACTTTACAATAAATTCACTAAAAACCCATATTCATCCGCTTGACTCAAAATGTACACGATAATTATCGTCCTTAAACCAACAACCACTTTATTTTATTTCTATTTTTTATTTGTGGAGTGAGCTTTCAAAAAGTACCTGAAGGCAGCATCAGAGGTCACGTCCTGGTGAGAGACTTTTAATGTAGAAAATGCATTTACTTTACAGTAAAGCATAATCATATGTTGTTAGGCAAGGCAGAAAATGTTAAACTTTGGAAAATATAACTCACTCAACAGATAAAAATTTATGACTGAACAAAATTTCTAAAAAAAAAAAACCAAGTATAAAAGAGGAGAAAAGATATACACAGTCACGTGCACACAGGTTCTAAATAAATTTGGATCCTACACCATCATGAAAACACCCTGGGCTTTAAAAATACACGATATCCCCCAAATGGACACTAATATTGTATTTCAACTGAGAAAGAACACTACATAAAAATATAGCAATGGCCATTTTATTTATATAGCACATTTCATTACATGTAAACTCAATACGCATAAAAGATAAAAACATAAAAACCTATGCAGGTCTACTATGCCTTAAGGTATTAAAAACAACAAAACAAACTTTACAAAGATCTAAAATAACACACACACAGTTACCAGGTGTAAACTTAAAAGAAATAAAAAGATATTGTCTCTTTTTGAATGTTGACATAATTGTAAAAGACATCGGTAGGCAGCTTGTTCCACAGAATAGGACCACAAGAAATGAAAGCTTGGATCTAATTCTGGAAAAAAAATCTCCCCCTGATGGTCTGAGACAGCTAATCGGGTTATAGACACTGAGCAAGTCAGAGATGTACAAGGAGGACCAAATCACTGAGTGCTTCATAAACTGATAGAAGGATTTTAAAGGTGACTCTGTGTTGAACTGAGAGCCATTGAAATGGATTAATATTCAACTACTATATTAATATAGTAGTTGTTCTACTGATAATTTGGACAATCCAACAAATAGAGCATTACAGTAGTCTAACAGTAGCTGTAATGAAAGTATGGACCAATTTCTCAGTCAGATTGAGATCTACATTTTTTAGCTTCGTTTTAAGAGGTAGATAGCAATAATGCCAAGACTGCTGATTTGCTCACTGTGTTTCTGAGACTGGGGGGGGGAATGATAATTACAAACAAATTCTCAGTCTTTACATTTTTGGACCAATAACAAATATTTCGGTCTCTGTTTACTTCTAAAAACTTTCGAGACATCCTCAAAACTATGTCTCTACATTCTCTTAAAACCCCTCATTAATGCAAATATCTTATTAACTAAAATGCATCAACAGTCTAAGTTTTTCTGACAGAAAAAGCCGCTCTGAAGCTAAACCGTCTACATCTGAACACTTCCTCTGTGCCTTGGTAGAGTGATCTGCTCTATTTCATCATCAGAGTCTTCCTCTACTAATCGCTGGCGTGAAGATGATGACTTAAGGGGAACCGAGTCAAATCCGTCGGATGTTCTCTGGAAACATATTGATGGCAACATGAAGCAAGGTAAGTCAGCTCAAGTAGCTCAATGTGAACGGGAATGAGGGGGTTACTGACCTCGCGTGAGAAAGACTTAATTTTGGTGAAAAAGGATTTCTTGGTGAGGTCCATGAGGTCGTCCTCTGCATCCTCTCCCTCCATTATTGCACAGCTGTCTGCGGTGGGCAGCTCGCACTCCCTACCCCCAGAGGTCATCATCAGCCTGGAGTACTTATACTGCAGCCTGCAGATGGGAGACGACAGGAACAGCACCTTGTTCTCTGTTTTGTCTTTGATTTATTTAACGGTTTGGATGTGCCAGCTGTTCAATAAACACTACAGGAAGTATAGAGTGTGGTAGTCTCACTTGCGTGTCTTTTTCCAAAAATAACAGATGAGACTGATGAGCAACACAGCAGCGACGGCTCCGGTGGAAACACCAAACTTGAGCCAGAAATCCAGAGTCACGCAAGCGCTGACTTTTTGTGCAGGCAGCGGCTGTCCTCCGTAACACTGCACAGGGTGCTGCCACACATAGGTGGTTCTCTGAAACACACATACGAGCATTTAGTCCAACTTTCCTCCCTCGTCTGTCTTGAGATTTAGAGAACTATGCTTTCTGGTGGAGAGATCTGATAAGCAGAGTGCTATCAGGCTCATACTATTCAGTCAGATATGAAGCTACAGGCAGCAGGAGAGTAGCATTTAGTGAAAACTAGACTTTTGATGAATGAGCTTGAGATACTAGTAAGCAGTATGCTAACTGGACACACTGGAAGAGTGAGCTTATATTAAACTGAGTGCTATCAGTCTTCTCATCTTACCTGCTGGAAATTGTAATTCACATTATGCTGAACTGACATTTAATCTCCGTAAAACATGCTTGTGCTTCACTTTAAATCACAAGGAAAAGTGCACTTTATCTCTTATCTTAATCATTGTCTAAATATTTTTTCTGTAATCCAATGCAACAAAAAATACTTTTTTCTAATTCTATCTTTCCATAAAACACAACATGAAATGTTGAAAGACGTGATGATGGATCTGACGCAGAGGAGGAGTTAAAGGGATTTTTGGTACTATGTCTGTGGGTATGGAGCATTACCTGTATTCCCTGGATGCAAGCACTGACGATTTCTCTGTAGTGGTTTTTGGTGCAGAGTGGACACGCATGCTGGCTCTGCCACAGGAAGTGGAACGTGCAACCATCGCATGTCCCCTCTGAACAGTTACTGTGGAGAAAAAGAAAGTAAGACAGACGGTCAGAGGGTTTAAAAACGATCTCACGGGAGTCACTCTGTCTGCAGCTCTGAATGTGACATCTATTAGTGCAAAAAGACGGCTGCTGTTTCTCAACAAAGCTGTCGCTAGCCGACTCTAGACAGGTCGAAGGTCGAGCTCGGTTTCTGTTTACAGCACCTTGGCAGCATGATGTGATCTTTAGTGGTCACTGCGGGATCGCATCTCATCCTGACTGTAGCTGACCGGCCTTGTTTACAAGCCTGAGTTGCATCACTGGACCTGGAAACATCAAAAGCACACACCAAGTGAGAAATTTTAAACTGCTCTTGATTCTCTGTTACATTTTAATTTCTAAAAAAATGATCAAAGCTTTCTTTTTTTTTTTTTAATGAATATTTACTACTGAACCATCTAAATGGATCAAAAAAATGAATGAATAGCTGTGAGCTCACTTACCTGTAATAGAATATAACATCTGGCAGGCCCACTGCTGCAGGGAACCACTTTGGAGAAGAGATGTTGCCAAGTTTCGTCTCAGTGGTTACACCTTTGGAATTGGAATACATGTGCCATTATGATATATTAGATATACAAAGTAAAGTCTATTTGATACCTTGTAGCAGGCTGCATAGAGCTAAAAGATGTGAGATGATGAATCACGCAAGGGACTTTTTAAGTCATGTAATTATGAAACTATATGCTGGAGGGTTAAGGAATCTGCATGTAGCTATAAGTGAATATGGAAATCTTCATTCAAAAATATATGAAAATGCTTAAAAATGCATAACTCAGTCACAGTTATGGCCCTACACTCCAGCAGAGTAAACACTCCACTCTTCAAAAATAGTAGCTGAAACACTTCTAGTAGCATCCTTAGGGTTTATTAATTTATTAATCAATTAAAAAGACCTGTGCTAATCCTGAAAGCAAATGTCCAAAAATTGCTCTTCTGGAGCACCGATGACCTTGAACACTGAGGAGCAGGAGGAATGCAAATCCTCACAGCTAGCTTAATTATTATCTGAACACACTTTTCAATAAATGATTAACAAACTCCTTCAAGTGTATCATCGTATTTACAGCAAAACCCAAAAACCTATTCATTCAGTTCATACCAATGAGTGAGTCACCAATAAGGAAAGGCTGTGAGGACACAAGGCTCTGACTCCTGATGTCAGAGGGAACCACAGTGGACTGACAGACATAACCTTTGACCTCTCTCCCACTCTCTGTTACATTATCCACACAGGAAGCTGGCATTCGGCCCTGTGAGAGAAACACAGCGAGGATAAAATACATGTCAAACGCAGTTCTGCAAAAAAGAAACGTCACCGGGACGGTTGCCTTCTCACCTCTGTCCCACACAGGCCCAGATTAAAGCGATGGAAGTACCGCAGGCCTTTGTTGGTGAAGCGGGGGCTGCTATGGACGCTGGTGACGTTGGCCAAAGGAGAGAAATCGTAGTGTAGCCGCCCTCCTTTGCTTGTGCGCACATCCAGCATGCAGTCACTGAGACAAGCTGTATAGGCCTGAAGGACGAGGTGAGCGTGTCAGCACACATCATACACTGAGAGAAAAACCTCACGTTCTGTCTGTGGGAAAGCCAACTATTATAGCTGGCATGTATATATGACAGAGACATATGATTTCCTGTTTCAAATTTAATACTTGAGTTTTTCTGTTTCTGACCCTTCTGTATCATCAGTGTGATTTTTTTTCCCCTTGAAAAACCAAAATAAATTGCACAAAACATTTTTTAAGGAATAATTTGCCAAAAAATGCCAAATCCAGCAAATATTATACAAATTAAAATTCATATATGGAAATGAATATTTCATTTCATTAAAAAAAGTAGAATTTTCAGGCAATTATTTCATGGTTCAGGCTTTAAAGAGTTAAGGAATCACTGTCTTTTGAGGATTTGTTTTCTTGAGTGAAATTCTTTACATATTTAGGAATTAACGATAAACTAATTTTCTTTAATGGTAGTGAATAAAGAGCGTCTTGGCTAGTTTACAGAAGCTCAACAAACATGAAATCACAGGATAAACAGAAAAATCACTTTCCACAATAAAAGACGTTAATGTTTTGGGTCTTGTGGATTTCAGACAGTAAAGTAATTGATTTGTTTGAGCATGTGGGATTAATTTGTGTAGTTTTATATGTGAGTATACCAAAAGAAATGGAAAAAAGAAAGCCTGTTTTATAGTTTCTTTCCTCATTCATGCCCCAAATTACATATTTTGTTTAAACATTTTTCTCTGTAATACTAAAACATGTAAAATGATCAGTGAGCACCTGGACACATTTATGCGCTGCTTTTGGAAAGGGTTTTGTTCTACACCTTGTTTGTCTTTGTGTTTGGCCCACACCGAATACAAGCAGCTTCCCCAACTGGCTGATCAGTCCTGATGAAGGTGTTTGGCGGGCACTTCTGACACGCTCCTGTCCCGTTGACCATGTAGTGTCCCGGTGGGCAGAGCACACAGGCAGAGCCGGCCTTAACAGACGTCAGAGCACAGCGGCGACACTTCGTGGCCACGCCTCCGATGGCGTTGGTGATGACGATGGAGTAGATCTTTGCGACATCTGCGCTGTAGTTCCTCTCCTGAGGGAATAGAAATGCAAATGCCCTGCTTAACAGGAATGCAGTTTATCATTTAGCTCTATTTTATAGTCAGTATAAAACGGGGATATAAGGAACAGAGAGAACAAAGGTCATTTGGATTGAGGTGAACGCACAGCTCCAGACTGCCATCTAGAGCCTCGGTACAAAGCTCTCAACAAATCAACCACAGCCAACATGACACTGCAGCAGGCTGTCACAGCAAATTCCAGTTAGGATTAAAAACATGGACAGACAGTCTGTAAACATATTATGTGCAGTATTTATTGCTAAATTTCTTGCTTTGTGTTCTTGCCCTCCTGTCAAATCTCTCTGCAGGTAAATCGCAATTTAAACCTTGAATATTGCTGAACTTTTAAAAGCTGACACAATGTTTTTATGGCTGAAGGTTTGGTGTTTTCTTTTACATTTCCCTGTATTTAGGTCAGTTTTACAGAAGTACAGTTTACTCTTACTGACAAAGAAATCACTCAGAGCCAAACATAATACATGTAAACGGGTGAGTAAGAAATAAATCATAACAGTAAAGTTCCTGTTTCTACCCTTTTTTTATTTTATTTCGTTTTATTTTTAAAAACAGTGGGTCCAGACTTTTTTTGTATTAAAAAGCACATTTTCTGTAAATTAACAGTAAATTTTTGTTTTTAACTACAGAGTACTTTAGTCATTTATTTTTTAAAGCATAAGCCCAAACAGCCATGCTGGCAGATTTCATTTTCTGCAGTTTGAAATTTTACTTATTTAACCGAAATATTACTTATTTTTCATAAGACATCACTGATTAAATGTGTAACTTCTTTACATAGAATAAGAATAATAAAAGGGGGAAACAATTGTCAGTGTTTTTTAAGACGTTATCAGGCAGTGCTGTAGTTTCACTGGTCCACCCAACTTAAGATGAAATTACCCTCTGTGTGGATCTCAATATAAAATGAGTTTGACACCCCTGGTCTAAATAGGGACTCTGGAAAAAATGTACTTTTGAAGCTGAAATATGAATTTGCTAAGAAGGAAATAAATCAACCTGAGTAGATGGGATGCGCGTCTGTATCTCACCATGCCATATTCCTCTGTTCGCTTAAACGTCCAGGTGAAGCTGACGGTGCTGTTGCTCTGGATCAAGTAGGAGTATGACTGCTTGTGGTTTCTGCCATTCCAGCGCTCCACCACATCGTTGTTCCACTGATTATATCCCTACAGAAACAAAAGCACATTCATTCATTTATTCATGTGCACATTATACATCCTGAAGGAGTCATGCAACAAAAATGTTGGGACACCATCCTCACCGCCAGGAAGTAAAGTTCACAGTCAGCTGTACAAATGGTCTCAAAGACGAAGGTGATGCGAGATAGCTCACTCCTCTCAGCATCTTTGACCATGGACTGAGGCAACCTGTGAAAACCAGTGACGTTTTATTAGACGTCTATAACAACTCAAGCTCAAATTTGAGGAGAAACTTTTATGTTTAGTCCTTGTTTGACTTCACCTGTATCCGGGGACACTGAGCGTGAGCATTAGATAGTCTGTGTCCTGATCCCCGGGGGTGGTGTAGATATACTCTCCAGCCACCTCCCATGCTGCCATTACAAAAGATAAAAGCTGTAAGATACATTTTATCCCAACAGCAACATACACATGCACACATACAAACTCACCGTGGATAATTTTTGAAACCAAAGCAAACTGGTTTAATTTTTAGATGAATTCCTCTAACCTACTTACAGCTAAGGATCTATTACACAATTCACTTCAACCATTACGTATGCTGCTGAAGCTCATGTGCAGGTTTAATTCTTGGCCTTGGAAAGTTTGCAAACTAGCAAATTATTATCTGTGCCTCACGCTGTTTAATCACTTTGCTATCTTTCTACTTTGAGAAGTTCCTCACCACAAGTTAATGATTATGTCTATTCACCCGTAGTAAGAGATTACCAGTACATCATGAAAAGGTCACCCATCTGTCACAGGGTTAAATCACAGAAACAGACAACTATTCACAATCCCATTCACACATGTCTTTAGATTACAGGAGGAAGCCGGAGTACCGAACTAAGCCAACGCAGACAGGAGGACAACATGCGCACTCTACACAGAAAGGCCTCAGACTGGATTCAAACCCCATTCTTGCTGTGTTAACCACTGCACCACCATGCCACCTACACCTCATTCTCTAATATTAAGGTTCTCACCAGTACGCCGGTCAGAGTCACTGAACACTTGACTGAAGACAGAGCTCTTCATGTTGGCCGGCATCGTGTTCCACCATTTGTACTCAAACCCCACCACCGGTTCTGTGCCAGCAGGGCACTCGGTGCAAACTGAGCAATCAGTGGAAAATCACATCAGGATAACTTTTAACATGTGGGGTGTCATTAGTCTCAACAATATTAGACATACCACCTTAAATCTTATAACATTTCCTCTCATGCTGCCCAAAAATGTAACTAACTATAAACATGATTGCCTTATTTTTTTTAATATCACATGATCAACGCCAAAATAAAACTACGAGGCCGACATCAGTGAGAACACAGTAAAAAAGGAGCGGAGCGGCTCTAACCTGTTCCGTTAGAGAAGGATCCGCTGGGACAGGGCTCACAGCTGGAGGAGTTGGAGACAAAGAAACCCGGGTTGCATGGCGGACAGGTTTGCCTCTCCCCTGATGCGGGAAGCTTCAGTGCTCCTTCGACAGTCTCAGTGCAGATCTTAGGCTCGATCCATTTGTACATGAGCTGAGTCTGAGACACACACCAATACACAAAAAGAAGAGGCAGCAGTGGCAGCGTTACAGCTCATTCAAACAGATAATTTATATTAAATGAAGCCTAACATTTACACCAGTGGGATTTTTAAAGAAAAACCTCTACTGAACCAGCAGGAACTCTACTTCCACATATCATTACCTTTCCCTCAGAGTCACAGGGGGTGTGGGTATAGAAGTAGTCACTGCTTGTACATGCAGGTCTCGGTTTGCAGCTCGCTGAACCGATCACTGGAAATGTTTTTGGATGAGGAAAAATGCACAGCACACATTTAAGCCCAGAGAAAACATTAACTTGACCACTTTAGCAGTAACTGCTGCATTTGCATGTGTGTGGAACGTAGCAGTTGTAAGTCTGTAAGAATGCTTTGCTACGTTTGGACAGAGATAAGCAAACGGGCATACCTGCGTATTTGTCTTCCTCACATTCACGGCAAGTAGTGGCACCCTTATTGGAGTAGGTATCAGCGGGGCAGGGGGTACAACGTGCAGACCCTGGGTTTGCACTGTGGGTGCCGGGTTTACAGTGGAAACACTCTGATGTGTAGGCCACCCCTGGAGGAAACCAAAAAAAGTTAATCATTAACAGAAACAAGGTGTTGGTGGGAAAAGGGAAATGTTTAGGCCTGCTGCACACTTATCTTACCTGATATCTGAATGTTTCTCAGCAGCACAGGTTTGACAGCGCTGCTCTGCAGGGAGTACGCTATAGTTCGCCAGTACAACACATTGTTGCCCTTATTTAGTTCTACCTGCACAGAGACAGAGTGGGGCATTCATTTATTCAAAAATTCCCCAGGGCTGGCCTTGAGTGCATTGAAGTGCTAAAACTGCTTCCTGGACAAACCGTGTATTTGCTCCAGCTGTTCTCCGAGATCCGCATCCACCGGCTGTTAGAGTCTGTCGACTGACACTGGTCATTCTGAACCTGCAGGAAGATGAGAACATTTCACCAGATACTCAAACTGAAAGATGATCTGTGTCAGCAGAAGCAGCAGCAGTCATTTACAATCCTTACAAAGAACTCAAAATAGATGCTGTTGTCAGGATAGAAATATTCAAAGGACAGAGTTCCAGGCTGTTTCAGGTTCACGGCGTAGGACAGCGTCGCAGTGCATTCATCTGTGTTCGAGGCTATGTAGTCACCCTTTGGTGTCCAGGTTGAGCTGCAAAAACATCACCAAGCAGCAACAGTTTTGAAAATTGATACAGAGCGCCTCAATCAATCAGATAAACCTTGACGGGACGGGGGAGGGGGCTTGTTACTGTGAATACTAACTTGGAGCAGTCCGTTTGGTCATACCCCTCGTTCGTTATCACGCCGTGAGTGACAAAACCAGACGGCAGGCTGTCCCACTCGTCAAAGGCCACGCTGGTGCCCAGAGAGTAGGTGCCCGCAGCACATTTCTGACACTGCTGTGACTGCATATCAAGGTACTCCCCCTCATTACAAGAGAACGCTTAAAGGAGACAAAGCACATGCTGAGAATGGAGATGTGCACCTGACAGTGAGCGTATCTGTCGTGCAGGTTGAAGACTTGGAGAAAATGTCTGAAATAAAAGTAGGTCACTGCTTACTGCACTGAGTCCCTTTGACTGGATCCGGGAGGCCCGTGCATGTGTCAGCTTTGTTGGGAACTGCAACTCTCCATCTTGACCCGAGGACGTCACACTCTGTGTACTCAAAGTGATAATCTGACTGCAGGGACGAAACACAGGTGTGAGTTTCACACAGTTGGACATAAAAGCACACAATGGATAACTTGCACAGCCGGAAGTGGGATGGAATAATAACTGTAAATTTAAAAAAAAAATGCAAATGCAAATAAGGATTATTTTGCAGTTTATGTGCCCATTTTGATTCCTCACATGTTCAGCATGTAAATTCCTCACACACAGGAACACTAAACTCATTGTTGCACCCTTGTTTTAAAAAAAGAAGAATTCCAGGTTGCCTTATACTTCAGGAATCTTTTCCCCAAACCAGGACAGCCTCTTTTACAAATAAAAGCGGAGGCTAATATTTGCCCAGGAGCCCGTCTCAACTGTTATTTTAATCACGCTTATCAAGGATATGCTGCTGCTTCTCTGCAGCCTTAAGGGTTTACTCAGCTGAGGGGAGAGATGCTGATTTGACCGGTCCCTTTGTAAACATTTAATTTAAGTGTTCTCGAAGAACTTTGAAGACAACAAAAGCTCTCAGTCGAATGACAAACACAGTCCCACCCATAATGAGGTAAACTGGGAAGAGACAAAACATTTAAGTTAACCTCACTGAAACAAGGCATGAACACAGAGCAGGCATAGAGCGTAATCTTGAGATTTGGTTACTGGTCAATAAAAGGATGTGATATTCCAAGGAAGGTCATCTGCCACGCCAATCTACACCCACACAGCTTCATGGGATTAATAGTTAACAGAAACACAGCAGCAGCTGCACTCCTCCATCCCTGTGTTTTTCAATTAGAGCTGCAACATTAGCTGTGCCAGGGTATCAAGTGAATGCGGGTCTTGGGTGGGAGGATTTGATGTAAAAATGCATCGAACTGGAGATGTGCTGTAGCTTAATTGCCCTCTTTAAACAAACACAAGGAAACCAGGGCAACGGGACATTATGACCGCTGTGCCACATGGTGAAATAAACTGGGCTGAAAACAAGAGTCACAGAGGGGAAAGGAGCAGCTAGCAGGACTGTTTTCATAGCTCTCTGAAACTGAAATAAAAGCTTAGGTCCATATGGTGCAAAGTGTGCTGATCAAAAGGAGTGGTTTGAGTATTATCACAAGCTACTCCTGTTATGCAAACTGACCACAGATATGGAGGCTGTAGGAGAGCGAGCAGGCTGTGTAGTATGTGGAACCTCTAGTAAAACAAGTGTAGGAGTACTTTAAACACTTGAAGGGGAAACATATGTTCAATCTCACAAACTGCTCAAACAAACTGCTGTCTGTGCTCATTTTAGTGTTTGGTTTTAGTTTAAAGAGTGATTCAGCATTTCACTTGAACATGTGTTACACCAAACATATGTGTTTCTAGACCAACCTTTCAACCTTTCATATATTTCAAAGTCTGAAGTACACAGTACACGTATAGTACACAGTACACGTATAGTACAGCAGCACATGCACCAGCATCTGTCTGCACCCCCAGAACTAGAGTGAATTATACAAACAGCTGGTTTGCTGCAGCACACGCATGAAATCATCCCTTGGTGATTTAGAAATGACTGAAATGACAAAAATGAATAAATAAATAATATGAACCGCCTCACCTCTTTGCACATGGGCAGATCCGCGGAGGTTTGCAAAAAAAGCAGCCACAGCAGGCAGTGGCTCAGGTGTGTCAGGCCGGGCTGCATGGTCACCTGCTGTCGGTGCTAAAGTGATGGAGACGGAGGAGAAGAGGTCTGACCTGCGCCCTCAGGTGCTGGAGGCGCGGCTTCCCTCTCACACTCTGGGAGGTGATTGGCTTGGTGTTTTTACTCTGAGTTACCTTTTAATACCTGACTTCTCTCTCTGTTTACACACACACACACACACACACACATATAGATATATATAGCTTTGTGATAAACCTTCACACTGATCACCGTTTTCCTGTGAAAGGTTTAACCGGAAGTTTGCTGTTGCTGAGAAACCGGGTTGTAAAGGTCTAGCTTTAGCTAGAGTCGTTTAAAGGCCGCAAAAAGAAAAACTCAAACAAAGTCATATGGACCATTGTTTGTAGAACGTCTTCTAAATATGTCAAATCGGGATCCTTTCCCCTCTCCGAGGGTAGAAAACGACCTCACTCTCAGCGGCTACAGGCCGCAGCAGGTGCGTTGACTTTAATAACTATAACTTTATATCTGATTGATGTCAGCAGAAGAAACTTCAGAGAGGCGTTACTGTTGCTTTGTGTTCAACAATTTATACCAAACTGCACATTTGATCACGAGTAGCACTTTATTATTGAGAGTGTAATATGTTTTTCTTTGTTTTTTGTTTTGTTTTTGTGAAATAAGGCTGTAATTTACTTGTAAAAGGTCAACACTTTTTTTATAGGAAAAAAGAAACAAGTTGTAAGTAATTTTAAGAAGTGAGTAAGTACCGGGTATTTTAGCCGAGAAAATAACGATATTTCCAAATTTTGCATGATAAATATGGTGTTTAAAAAAGAAAAGAAAGAAATTACACATTATTTAGTGTATATGATATTTTTGTTTGCACCATACAGTTTTACTCATATAAGAATGTAATGACTGTTTTGTCTTTCTTGAATGAACTAAACAGAACAAGATCAGGAAACTGTCATAAATGTGACATGGTGACCAGACACAGAGCAAATAATAATAATAATAATAATAATAATAATAATAATAATAATAATAATAATAATGATGATGATGATAGCAGTTCTAATAAAACAAAACAAGCAAACAAATGTGTCTCCCTTGGAAAGTCTTTTTCTGAGAAACATTTCCACAAATAAAGATAGAAAACACACAAGAAACACAAAACAAACGTTTTGTTTGTTTTGTTTTGTTTTTTAGGTAATTTAAATTACATCTTGATTTCACAAAAACTATACTGAAATTTTACTTTACTCTGGGGGAATTACACCCTTAGTCGCAGGCTGTATTACAAGTGTTACTTTTTAACAACAATACCATCTGGGGCTTATAAATATAAGTATAAATATATACATAAATATTCTAACACATTATATTTTTGTTCTTTAGTTTCAGTGTTTTGACACCTGTAAGTTTGCTATTTTCTTAGTCTAAAGGATTCTGTTCCACAGCTTTAAAACTTTTTGGTCTGTTTTGAAAAACTGGGATGTTACAACCAGTGTTTTCATTTGGACCTAATTGTTTTCATGAGAAGGTCACATTTACTCCTCAAATTTGGATCTCTGTTTACATCTCACACATAGATTTTTTAGTACTAACATAAAATATTTGATTTCAACATCATATTGTAATATCTATTTATCTATTTTTAACTTACATGTACATAAGTACAGAGCCAGAGGAGCAAACAAATATCTTGTTGTCTGGATTGGAGCAGATTATTTGGCTCCTTTGTTACTTTTATTGTTATTTTAAAATATTAATGACATGTTTTGTTTTTTTAACTTACCGGGGAACATGGTGACACAGCGTGACTCAAACAGTCCTAGTATTCCCCTGCTCAAATTATGTATAACCACTGCTTAAAAGTGTGATAAATAATTAAGGACTGAAAAGTAGATTTGGACACGGGTACCTAATCCTTATAATGTCACTTGATATGTAAGTAACTGATAAATGAAGTCAATTAAATCTAGGTATGCAGTATTAAAAAATACATTGTAAAACATTTCGAGGCATGTTACCTGGTGCTCTTTGCTTAGTTATTGTTATCTAATGAAGTTATTAAAAAATTGAACTTAAATAAGAATTACTAAAACCATTTGTAAGATTTCATTCTACACGGATGTCGTTCTATGCTTAAAAATGTAAATAAGTTTTAAATTTGGAATCTATGCATATCATTTCTTTACTAATTTGGAATTAGTGTTTTTTCTTATCCTGCAGAAAAAAACTTACAATAAACCAACTCACATCGCCCAGACTGAGGAACCCTGGAGTCGCCTCCACGACACAGCCACTGTGGCCAGCACCCAGCGGAGTATTTTGAACTGTATGCAGGTATGTTGTCAGCATTCACTTATGAAACCACAGAAAGCCTGAAGTATCTCTACTTTGAACGACTGCTCTGTACTCAACCTCAGACTCCAAACGACAGCCTTGACCTTCAGCTAAACGCGGTCTACGATCACCACAAGAACTGCTTCTGGAGCAAGAACCAGATTTTGTACCAGAAGGAGACTGTCTCTGAAGACCACAGGCGGGTGTTTGTGATGTGATGGCAGTGGTGCATCAGGTAGTTCAACTGTGTTAACATTATTTGTATGTTAATTAACAGGAAAGAGGCAAACTTAGAAATGGAGGAAGCAGAAAATGGAATCACAGTGTGGGTCGACAAACAGAGGCGTTCTATTCGCATCAGCTGACACACAGGTAAAGCTTGGTGAAACCAATCACAATGAAACGCAAATTTATCATCAGCTCAGAGAAACCTAATACTTCTAATACTGCGACTTCAACCCAAATCCACTGACCCTGGGAGGAGTGTGTCTTTGTCTGGAGTCAGGTGTGTCCAAATACAAACACAATGCACTTATCTTTGCTTCACAGGCGTCTTCAGACAGGGGGCTGCTCTACAAAGCACAACAAGAACTTCAGCTCAGCATGAAGCTTCAACAGCTAACATCTCTAACAACTGCTGACCTCGGCCCTGAAAATAAACGAGTTCTTTCAATGCTTCTTTATTCTGTTTGTGTTTTTCATTAAAGTGAGCATTAACAACCCGTGTAGAAGAGAAACAGCAGAACATTTTATTCAAATATATAAACACGAGCAACTGTTAAAGACACACGAGACAAGATATCGGCTGCATAAATAAGAAAATGTGCAAATGATGAAAACGGATAATATTATTTATAAACACTTTTCTCTTAATCTTTTTTATAATGCCCAATACCATTAAAACAAAACCAAAAAACTGCAAAAATGGCAGCATTAAAGATTCTGAACATTAAGTGACAAAGTATACCCAATAATTCTTTTTTAAAAATTATAAACACTCCTTAAAACTAGAGTTTCAAGGAGAACAGGTCAATCCAGAGGGCTCATGCCCTGGCTTTTCTTTCAAGACACCGTCTGACGAAAGCCCTCTCGTCCCACTGGTTGGGGGAGAGCATGTGGGGGCCGTTATGGACGCAAAGGATGGTCATCTCCTCGGCATACGTAAGATTCTGCAGCAGCTGCAGGCAAATACAGCAGGAAGAAATTAAGAGCACAGAGCTGTTATGCATTCATATAAAACAAAACAAAAAAACATTTCAAAATTAAACAAAATATAAAACCTTTTAGCCAACAATCGACTGTTTACATGACGAGCTGTTGGAGAGCAGCACTATTATTATTTTTTCAGTCCAACAACCATATTTATTTCAGGATACCAAACTTTCAGGGAGATACGCGATATGGATAGAAGTACTGCTCAGTCAGGAAGCTCCCGGTCCACAGTTTTCATGCTGATGTTAATGTCAGTGGAGGTTTGGAGCTCTGTGGTTACTGAGTCAGCAGAGTGTTGGTGACTGTGAGCATTATGAGCAAACCTGCTATGTAACTGCAAGTGGTCTGCCACTTCATGGCTGTGGTACCTAACTTCTTCCCTGATGAAGTACCAAGTAAATACCCATTACAGTTGGAATTTGGTGGCATACTATTATCTGAATACAGTGAGCTCTTTAGAACCCATTCTTTTACAAACATTTGTATGGCTAAGTGCTTGATTTTATATCCCTGTGGCAATCTGACTCAAAGATGAAGTGATGCAGCCCAATACTTTAGTCCAAACAGTCTGACTATTAGCACATAAACAGCTGCTTGGTAGCACTGGGACTTTCAGTCAGGCAGTCTGCATGAACATAGAACACTTACTTTAGGTGTTATGAAGAAGTACTGGGACGTTGTCTCTTTGCAGGCTGTGCGGACCACAATGTCAAAGACTCTTCTTTCATTTACAGGATCCATTCCCTGCATAAAGAAACAGGTGGGCTCAGACTCTTTAATAAAGGCAATTGATGACTACTGTTGTGTGAATGCCTGTCGGCGTGATCTGAGTTCTATTTATTAAAGTTGTTAAAATGTTAATTTCATGAAAGCAGCGGCACATGAGCTCTGGTCTATTCAAATCTGTCTGTGTGAAGTGGTTTGCGCATAAATGTGTGTATGTGTGAATAAGAAAAAAAATCTGCCCACAAATCACGACAGCAAAGAGAAACTCGTACCCGAGTTTCCCAAATAATTACAGTACCTGCAGCTCATGTGCAACTTTGTTACGGTCACACTGTTGAGACTGTGTGTAAGAACTACCTGATTGATCTCATCCACCACTCTGAAGGGACAGCGGTTGAGCTCCTGCAAAGCCATGAGGTAAAGCATGGTGGAGACACTGCGCTCTCCTCCACTCTGATGGTAAGGCGTCAGCTCGTGGAGCTGGGTGGTGGCGTGAAACTTCACCCGGATGCGGATCCCGTACTTGTCGTACTCCTCCTGCGGCAGAAACACTCAGTATTCTCTTTTTTTGTTTCTAAAGACACTCATAAAAATCTTATCCACTCACAAAAAAAAGGCTCAGATCATAACTTTAATCATCAATAAATCTACTGAATTATGCATGTGAGTACAACCGCATGAGAGGTAACTGTCCTACCACTGATGAACTGGACAATTTAAGTTAAATTATTTTAAGTCCAGAGAGGACACTAATATATTCAGTTAAACTAAATTCATGCTGAATTATGAAGAAATATGATGTGAAAAATAATAAGGCAACCCCCAGTGTGGTGCGACTCTGCGATTACCTCATTCTCTGAATGCAGATCAACTTCTCCTGCACACTGCATGGAGCGAAAGAAAGCACTGAACTTCTCATTTATCTGTTCAACCAGATGTTTCAGAGGATTAAGCCAGCGTTCCTTAGCCTGTGACACAGAAGAAAAAAAGTCCAAATATACACATCATTACACCCCAAGAGCCATTCTGTCGCACAACAAATGATAAACTGGACAATTTCTGTGAAACCAGGTAATCACTCACCTCAGATATGTTCTGTCGGTAGGCATTCAGGGCGTTGCTCTTTTCTTCCAGCTCTTTCTCCATTTGTTTAATCTCCTGCTCTCTCCTGTTGTACTCATCGACAACCTTTCAAGTCAAGAGAGGTGTCAGGATCAATATTTGTATATATTTACATTTAATATTTCAAACAAGAACATTAATGGAATAAACTGTTAAGTAAAAATAAAACTAATTGTCTGAACAAAAGGGCATTTTTAAGTTCTAATGCAGGGGTGTAAAACATAAGGGCCGGGGGTCAGAATCGGCCCAGCAAAGATTCCAATACGGCCCACTGGACAGTTAAAAAAAAAAAATACAAAAAAACCCCCACAAGCTTACAATTTAAATCATGCTGATATTTGTTTCATTTACTACAGAAGCATTTCCTTATTATGTAGAAAAATAAGAAATACTGTTGCGATTGCCCTTCTTTTTCTTTTCTAAATGTCTAGTGAACGTTCTTCCTGCTGAAAGAAAGAGGAACTTTACTTGTCCGGCCCACTTAAAATCAAACTGTGGCCCACAATTTGACGTCCCTGTTCTAATGCATGCTCATTAACATTTCCAAACTGCTTTCTTACTTAAGTTACGACCACGCTGAAGACAGAAGTCCTGCAGCATAAATGAAAACCTGATTTCTATGCGTCCTTACATTTTCACTGAGGCCAGTGAAGCACTCGGCTCTGGAGCGCTCCTCATTCAGCATGGCATCGACCTCATCCAGCGTGTCGGGGAGCTTGCTGAAAGCCTGATTTAACAAAAAAAAAAAAAAGAGCTGTGAACTCCTTCATTTGAATTTTAGGCTCTGAGGAGCTGTGTGACTAATAAAGGTATATCATATCATATCATATCATATCATATTCACCAATAAAACTGTGAAGAACACTCACATTACGCAGGTCTTCGGGTAATGACTGATCAGGCTGCATCTTACAGATCGCCTTTGCTCTCTTCAACAGCCCTTTGCACTGGTCTGTCAGCTGCACCTTTCTCTGCTCCAGACGGCTGCATTTTTGCTTAAAAAAAAACATGACAAGTAAACATAAATCAGCGATACAAAACCTCCCAATCCTCAGAGAAAGGCCTAAATACTTACATCAGTGGTCCTCAGGTCAGAGGCACCTTCTCTGCAGTCATTCTCGAGCTTGTTCTTCTCTGCCGTCAGTCCCACCGTCTCCAACGCCAGATGCACCTTCTCCATCGTCAGCTTGGCTCTCAGCTGAAGGTTATGCAGACAAGTGAATAGAAAAAAAAGAAGAGACAGTTCTGCAATCGTGAAATCGTTTTCACTGACAAATTATTTAATCGTAGATGTTTTCAATAATATCTGCTATAAAGGTGATATAAAAACAGAGAGGGGTTTAATGCCATTCTACCACAGCTAACACAAGCAATGCAGTCAGGTTCCCTGACTCATACCTTCATTTGGGCCATGAATGCAGTCACTATGGTCACTTTCTCAGCATTTACAGCTGCAATTTTCTCTTTAGTCTCCTCCTCAATCTTTTTCAGGTCAATAATATTCTGCTCCATCTGCTTCAGACTAAACACAGAGGAAGAGACAGATGAGTTTTTGAAATCTCATAACCAAGCTGATGCCTCTGTGAAGAGATCATTTAAAACATATGACAAAAGTCACTGTTAAGCATTTTGTCCCTTTAATTGAAGCTTACCTGTCCTGTTTGGTACTAATTTTCTGCTCCAGTTGTCGTTTTTTCCCCTTTAGTTCAGAGAGACGCTTCTTCTCTGCCAACAGTTCATTGTCACGGCGGTCCAGTGCAACAGCTTCCTTCTGCAAGGCCTTCATCCTCTCGTCGATGTCTCGCAGCTTTGACTCACAGGACTGGTCGCACAGGAGAATGAAGCACATATTTAAAAAAACGTTTGCAGAAAACAAGTGAAAAGTAGGTCAACTACGTTTTACTAAAGTGTGCAGTTACACACAAAACTTTTTTTCATCAGTTTTGCATGAAGGGTTTTTGGTAATTCCCCCCTTAAAACAAACCCGGCTCATTTTGCCTGCCTAGTATTGTCCAAATTGCCTAACACTCAAGCAATCAACCCCCTCAATCGGACATGCCCCTCAGTGTTTCAGAGCACATTTATTAACAATTTTAAAACCTAATCTTATACACTTGGTGAATTTTGTTAATCCTTGAGTGGTTTAAAGCACATTTTTCTGTTACATGACAAACTCAAAGCGCACATTTATTACTGCTTTACACGGACTTTAAGCAATATAATATACTGAAATGTCTTGAGGTGCTGCTGTCGTTCCAGCTCTCTTCACATGACTGTTTCCCACCTTCATCTGCTGCTCTAGCTGCCGTTTCTCTTCAGCATCCACAGTGATGGTGAGGTACTGGGAAGGGTGTACCGCAGAGTTGCTGGTGCTTATCTTGTTAGAGTAAAAGGACCTTTTGACAGTGTACCTCTCCTCTGTTGTGTACAGCACCTTGAGGTAGGGCTCCTCAATCACCTGAACAAGACAGATCCGGGTCAGTGTCAAAATCTTTCCACCACAAAAGCAATAAATACAACCGAAGTTAAAAGCAACGGACTCCCAGGAGATTTTGATGTTAAGGAGAACGATGTGGGGTTTTATTAGTTTACATTAAGAAGCTTTTTTTGTTGTTGTTGTTTTACTCTAAACACACCTCTCCTCATTTTTCTGAATAGTGTTATTTTGCAAGCTTCGCTGAGAGAAGAGATTACATTTTGAACAATATTCACCTTTTTTTTGTTACTTTGAATAATGTGAGAAGACAAGCGTACCGTTTTAATCATGGATTTGGTTCGCTCATTGCCCACTGGCACGTCATGCACCCTGTACTGGTGACAGAGGTAACTCATGACCTCATCGGGGGCGTCAAACATCTCTCGGAGGTAGGTGAAGAACCCAAAACGCCTGAAAGCCAGTAAGAAGAAGTAAAAAGACGCAACAGATGCACGGATACGTCAGGATAAAAAAGAACACACACACAAAAAAAAAAAAACAATACTGTATAGATTTTTAAAAAACTGAACTAAATTTATTTTCTCTCACCTCAGGGACTCAATATTTCGGGATGGCGGTCGCTTAGAACATGACTCCTCCGGAGCACAGATGGAGTTCACCTTCAAGTTCATCTTGTCACGGACCTGAGGGTCACCACAGATCAAACTCATCATTAGCTTCACTAAAATTTCTAATCGGATGAAATATTTTCCTCCAACCAGGCGACATCGGCAGCCTGCAGCAGTCTGACCTCGATCATAAACTTCTCCATGTCGTCTTTCCTCTGGAAAACGAACGCACGGAGGTCGTGGAATGAGATGTGGTTCTCCACATACTTAGCAAAGCGGTGATCCTTCACATTGATCTGTAGAATAGAGAGCGAGTTAAGGAAAGTAAACCAATCCATCACTTAACAAGGAAATCTTCGTTTATCCTGTGAGATGCAATGTGTTTGGTAGGGTGGTTCAGTATCATATCATCTGATATAATGCCAGTTATGAATTTTTAAGTGATGGAAAAGTGTCTCATCACACCTCGTGCCACTCTGACAGTTAGACTCTGATGGTGATTCAGCAGCTAAAAAAGGAGCTACTACAACAAACTCCAGCAAAGCACAACACTAAGAAAACTGTTCCCGCTGAAGGTGGAAAGAAACTTGTTTCACCACTTTAGTCAAACAACAGAGGATCACTAAGACATTTGCAAGTTACACCTGAATTATACTTCTGTGTCAGAGCTACATTATAACCGGAATCACGTTTTAGCCAAAATCCCTGAACTGGGAGTTCTGGCAACACTGAATAGGGTGTGTTCATTCTTTCTCTTTTGCATTAAATAGTGCCTGAGTCAATTTAAAGTAGTACCTTGTATACAATATTCAAATGATAAACACACACACTAGTGTTAGGCAACAAGCTTACCCTCCCATCAAGGCCCAGCTACACTAGTTCACGTGTTTTGGCACTGCCAATGATTGAACAGTATTTGGAAGAACATTTTCGAGGCCCTGCCATTGTTGCAGAATCACTGTAGTACCTCTCCATCTCCAGAGTAACTCAAAGTATCTTAGAAAAATGTTTTCTACGCTGCAGTTAGAAAAAGTGAGGTAGAACACAGTGAACTCTCTGTGAAACTTTTGAGTGACTTAGTCGTCCTTCATTGAATATGTTAAAAACAGCCATAAAATGGAGCCATTGTTTGAATTGTGGTACATTTCAACTGATTGTGAGTAAAGGAGAACCCCACCCCATTCATCTGTACTATGTTTGTCTTATGAATATCCACCCTAGTGTGTTTTTCTTTGTACCTTTTAGCTGTAATCTCAGGGGCTGGGTGTGTGGAACATTTTTATTGTTTTTGTCTCTTATCAGAGACAAATAAAGTTTAAAAATTTTCACGGAAAGCACCACATAGGCTACTTTCGTGCTTATGTGTCACTGTATATAATGCTGTGTCACTACTATTGCACAATAATGCTGTTGGCACCTTGTGGCAATGGAGTCATGCTCTGAAGCAGCTAGTCTGCCATTAACGACAGCAGCTTGTTGGAAAAAAAGAAAGGAAAATATATTTCATTTTGTTTATACTAATAAATTCAGCTGCGTGCAAGCTGCAATCACTGATAAAACATTATTCCGTTTTTTTATAACATCCGTGAAATATCATGATATAATTTCCCCCCCTCTTGAACCATTTATAAGCAGTATATGATCATTTAGTAAGTGGCTTTTCTCAACTGGAAAACAGAAACATGGCTGAAATTCATCATTAAACATGGAGAAAGAATCGTGGGATTTAAATGTTTTCAGATACGAGTTGTTTGTTAAATCAGAACCTGATCTCATGAGTTTGTCTGGGGGTTTTTTTTTTCACTTCTATAATTTAGGGCTGTTGAAAACACATGCCTACACTAAGCAGTTAAAGTGCAGCACGTCCTGTCACAGTTCAGTGAAACTCACCACCAGCATCATGGGCTCGTAGACGTTTCCACGAAAGAGTTGCTTGTTCTGTCTGAGCCACTGGAGGGCAGTGTGTGTGTCCCTGTGACGTCCTCGCAGCTTCTCCTCTTTGGCATTCATCATGTTGTTCATGTCATTGAGCTTCTTCTCCAACACTGGTAAAGAAAATAGAACAGAATCTACATGTAAATCTGTTGTACATAATGTGCTTTTGTCAGCGAAATGTGCGCCCAAAAAAAAAAAAAAAAAAAAAAAAAAAAAGACATCTTTGTTTATGCAAATTGTTTGTGGGAAGCTCACTTCTGGATTCAGCACAAAGGTTGTCCTTCTCCCTGCGCAGGTCGCCCTTCTCCCCTTCGATCTTGGCTCTCTCCTCCTGAATGCGCCTCAGATCAGCGTTGACGGCGTTGATGCGCGGGGTTACATCAGGCTGGTCGCCAACTTTGGCAAGCTCCGCCTTCAGGTCTTCGATGGTTCTTCTGGTGTTGCTGATTCGCTTCTGGTGGTCTTCCTCCTCCATCTGCTTGAGTCTGCATTTTTGTTTAATATCGTCAATCTGCAGAGAGGAGTGGAGAGAGCAGTCGTGTATTAACAAAAGTCTGCTTTATGTCAATTAAGTACAAAGATAAAAAGCACAATGTATTATTAATTTCTTCTGTAACAAATGTAAAACCAGGAATGGGGAAAAAAAACAAAACACACACAGCCGCACCTCTTTGTTTTTTCGATCCAGCTGATCTTGTTTCTGTTTGCACTTCAGCGAGGCTTCTTTGATGGCAGCAGTCTGAAAAACAACAACCTCATCTTCACCACCATCATTACAGGACTTGTGAACTGAAATTGCAATATGAACTTATTTTACAGTCTCTAATTCAGAGTTCCTCTACTACAAAAATAATGTATCACTGCATCTGCTCATGAAACTGGACCTGTTACAGAGTACCAGCCTTTGATTTGTCACCTTAGCCTTTATCTGTGCCTCAGTTGGCTTCAGCTGCTCCTCAATCTGTTGGATCTTCTTCACCATGGGCGCCTGGGTCTGCTTTAGGCTTAAAAGCTGCTTTTTCGCCTCGTCACGCTCCTTCTTCACACCCTCAAGTTCCTTACGTGTGGTCTCGTACTCCTAATATCACAAGGAAACAGAAACAGCTTACACAATTAATTCAGTTTCTCTCTCCACATGTGTACTGTGCTCATTTCTCTTGTTTACACTAGACCACTCACCACCCATGGTTTCTTCTTCTCGAGCAACTCGATTACATCCAGATGCCTCTTTTTTTCGTAGTAACGGTTTACATCGTGTTTATTCCTTTCATTTCGCTGCTTGGCTTTCTCCAGGAAGCTTGCTTTCTCCTTCACAATGTTCTACAAAGAAGCAAAGAGCCATGTCGCCTTTACATGTCTTTAAGAGGAGGACAACTTAAAAAACAAACAGGAATGAATGAACATCAAACTTTGCCTGTTGGATCACTAGCTTTGAGCTTACCTCCAGTTCTCGTTCTTTGTTGCGGAAGTTTTTGAGCTCACAGTGGTATTCATACATCTCTGGTGGGCCCACTGACTTCTCAGTTGCTTCCAGCAACTCAATTTTGGACATCTTGGCAAACTCGCCAACTTTTTCCTGCATGGGGAAAAAAAAGCCAATAAAACAGGGATAAAACTACATATTGCTGCATCTATGCAGCTTTATGTTGCAGTGGCATAAACATACCTGAGGTAGAAACTGACAGAGGTTGCTGACTTGGATGCGCAGAGCTTTGACTTCCTCTTCCACCGCCTTCTGGCTGCACTGCCGATCATTCAACATCCACAGAGACTGATTGTTCTCCGCATGTATCTCTCTAAAAATCACTACGTTACCACCTCTTTTGTACCTTCAAAAACAAAAACAAAGTGTAGCATTTAGAGTCATATAACTATGCTGAACATGATAATGCAGGTGATGTAACAACTTCTGACAAATTTTCCTTTCATTTTTGAAAAGATGAGGGTTCAGAATTCAAACTTCTTGTCTGAAAAGATTCATGAAGAATTTCTGAAAACATGTAAAGAGTAATGCAGCGTGTGGAATGTATTTCACATAACTTACAGTTCAATTTCAACATGGCCTTTTTTGCAACCACGCTTGACATAGAGCCCAACCTTTAAAAAAAACAAAACAAAGTAACATTCAATAATTATCATCATCATCATCAACAAATGCAGTATCTGCTATGTGAGCTCAATTCAAAGTATCATATTTTGACTGATAAAGGGGCAGGGAGATGAGAAACAACAGTACATGTACTGCAAAAGGGCAATGAAAGATTTTCATAGAGGTATGCTTATCACCACCTACAGCTTGTTTACCAGTCTGCTAACATTGTGTTTATTTTCTGATCTTTTGAAAAGAAAACAAATCCGAAATAACTTTGGAGTGCATCAATCAATGACTTGTATTGCTCTGTGGCTTACCTTATCACCTCTGCCAAGAACAGCTGTCTTGCCAGCCAGACACAGACAGATGGCACACACAATGCTGGACTTTCCAGTACCATTGGCCCCGACAATCATGTTCAGATTAGGTCCAGGATACACCACAGAGTAGTCGTACGTCCTGTGAGTACAAGGTAGACAATCAGGGGTTTCCTGCAGTGTTTTAGAGTAAAGATGCTCCATCTCGCCTAAAATCATTGCAATCTACACTAACAGTACAAATGAACGTAGTAACGTAAAAGTGGCAATACTGCTATCTTACACTTCAAATGGCTGTCTGTTAGTGAGACCTGAAGTTTCATACATACAGTACCTGTTCATCTGCTCATACTGCTTAAACATTTGTGACAGGCAGACTCAAAGTGAAATACCTATTTACAACCACTCTTATCCCTGCACAGTTACTGCAATTTTGGAGGCAAGTTGACAATAATGCAAATATGTATTACAGATTAACTAGTTAATAAATGTAGAATAGTCTGTATAACAATGAATGTTTACTTAGTCTGCCATAATTTTCATTAAAAAACTTAGAGGCAGGTATGGATGACAGTAAGATGAGAATTTATACCAGTAACTGACTCTTGGTTAGTTTTCTGAGTGGAAAAGAAGCTCTGAACAGGTTATCATCTACCGCTACTTATCATCTGTGAGTGTGAACATGGTTTAGAAACAGACTGAAAAAAGGGGATGTATGCAACTCGCTGTTAAGCTCCACTGCCAGACGTTTGAAGTCCTGTTTTTTTATACAGAATTTATAAGACTGAAGGTACAGGATTTTTATTGACTGGCTGGATTTGGCACTTTGCTTTAAGCTAGAGCTGCTTGTGATTCTCGCCCCCCTTGAAGTAGAAAGCAATGGAAACATAATGAGTCATCATGAGGAACCCCTTCTTTAATATATCGAGTCTATTTTAACACCCGCCTTGAATGTGACCCCTTAAATCGTACAGTTAGCTCACTAAAATACCTCATTTGGACTTAACTGTAGCTGCTGGACCATATAGTCGGTCTGCAGCAGCTTCCCTCAGTGGGTCTACGACCTGCTCGTGTTTACAGAGCCCAGGGTTTAACTTTTAATCGCATACTGGTGGCAAATGTTAGCATATATGCTATCTAGGTCATCTGGCTGTAGCTATCAGCAGGTAAATCGGGGTGTTCCGGCAGTTTCAGTTTACAGACGTTGACCGATGACAACTGAGGAGCAGCAACTTACAGGAAGTTCTTCATGGTGATCCGAAGTATGGATCCCTCCACATATCGACCCTCCCCCTCGAGTCCTTCGTCCTGACTGTCCGTGAAAATGCTCGATAAGCTTTTACTCGAAGTTTGTGAGCTGCTGTTAATGTGACTGAGCCTCTGTCGTTTGCTGGGTTCGGCCATGGTGACCCCAAAAGGGAACCCACAAGACAACCATGCACGTTCACGCACACGGACAGACACCTCGCGCGCTTTGCCCAGTTGCTGCTGAAAGCCGGTTGGACCAAAAAGATCACGTGTATACACAAAGGCGACCACAGCGCCAAAGCTATCGCGAGATATGAATTTTACCCATACGATGACAAACGTACAGCATGCACCTAAAATGTTTGATTTCCAAGTGATAACATACTATATTAGAAAATAAAAGGAAAGTAGAAAATACTCGAAAATATAATTTAACACGTGCAGGTGATGCATGTTGTGTTAGCGTTAATACGAAAGATTTCTAATGAAGTTCGCAGTTCAGTTATAGGGAGTTCTAAATGTTATTATACCCTATTATACCTATCTATGTATCTATGTGTATCTATGTTGACTAGTTTCCCCTGAAATGCAAACTGATACTGGTCCAGGGAGGATTAGTATGATGGATTAGTGCGAACTCATACAGGTGAGAGTTTAAAAAAAAAAAGTGTTAAAAGGGTTATAGATTTGAACCAATACAAAAACACGCTTGTTTGGTTAATTGGTGATTCTGAAGTGGCTTTTGGCATGATGGTATGATGCTTACTCTACCCATGGAGTGCACCACCTTTCACCCAATGTCTTTGAAAGGCTCCATGAATGGATGAGAATGCCAACATGACAGCTGAGCTACGGATTAAAGAGTTTTCACACCAAGGACATGAAATTAGTGAAACAGATGAGAATAAAATGACACCAGATGAATGTCTGAACCTAGTTATGTGCCACTATCAAAGTGGTAAAAAAGTAAGCGCTAAACCTCCATCGCACTGTGCAGCTACAAGTGTCATGAGACCATTGAGACAAAAGTAAACATTTGCTCTCTTAATTATCTTGTACTAAAAACAAAGAAGCTCTGAAGAAATTTTCAAGTTATAATTTGACTTACTTACATTCAAAATCATTTGATATAAGAGTAAAAGCTGTGAAATTCATTTAGTCCTAAAATACAAATTGTAGCCAAAGTGGAACATTTTGAAAATTCGAAAAGTGCCTAATGGGCTTTTTCAAATTAACATCTCCACAGGTCAAAAACAGAAATGTCAAGGCAGTTAAACTGGTCAGAGCAACCACTTAACACAAAACTAATGCAATTTAATTAGTGGTAAACTAAAATGCACTTTAAAGGAGGTCATAGTGCTGATTCGGGGTTAAAGAACTATGCACAGAGAAAGACAGTATTTTATAAAGAAAATAAATACACAAAACGGCAATTGTGTTTTGTCACTTTATTCGTTGGATGATAACTAGAGCAGATTTATCATATTTAGTTTATATGTGGGGATATTAATGAAACCTAAAGGTTAATGAGACTCCTGGAGGCCCCAGGTGAGGTTTCCTCGCTGGCCTGAGACAGCTCCATATTCAAGGCACTGATTTCTGTGCCAGAAGAGTTTCCAATAAACTTGTTGGAGGCGTTACTGAAACACTATTTTCCAAATAAGGTTAAAAGGTATTTTATTCCTAAAGACTTTGAAATGGAACGAGTAATCAAAATTAAGAGTTATATCTCAGACACTCACCTACATAAAGTAAAAGAGCTACATTGGAAAATTTTCCAACATTTTGCTAGTAACCTTGTTTCGCCGTAAATGTAAATATTTTAAAGCCAAGCTCGTTTTTTTATTTTTGGAAAAACAATTAAAGCTTGTACAGTCAATCTTTGAAAATAAATACAACAGAAGTCAGCCCTTAAATGATCTTCATTACTTGATTGAATTAATCCGGTATAGCTCTGTTCCCACTGTCCCCCTTTCCCTTTGAATCGGTCGCTTTAAGGGAGAAAAACTGCTTTTGACTGAAGAAGCAACTTTAGGACTAACACGTCTAACTGTTTTTGTTTTTACCAGGAAAACTAGCGTTTCGTAAGCCTAGCTTTCCTGGTATTTCCACAGCTTGTCTTAACCGTTAAAATAAGCAGTATGTGACGAGCAGCCGTTTCTTTAGGTCGTGTTCCTCCACGGTTCCTCCTGCTGTGGTTAGATCAGAATCGCCTCTGTACTCATTGACCACTGCGAAGCTTGAGATGAACTCAAACTCTCACAGAGCTAGTATATCTGATCAATTCATCACCTCTAACCACGGCACGGAGCGTGGAGGCCCTGAAAGTTTCTGCCGGCTGCACATCGCCACGAAGGCTCGCGAGCGCGTTTCCTATCATCTCCGGTCAGAGCAGAGCCACCTCAGACCGGATCAAATAAGATCAGTGTGTAGGTTTTTAAAATAAACACAGACACGACACAGTCACACATCATTCACGCACTCACTCACTCACTCAAACACTCGACTACTCATTCACAAGCCATTCAAACTATGAGGAACACGGAGCTTCCGCTTCCGGTTTAAAGCCAAAAGCCGCATGGGATTATGGGACATCGACTCCGACGATTATTGATTATTTAGCGACATCACGTGGCCACCAGTAGTAACACAATATACATAAAACAAAATTATAAAACCATCACCCAAATCCCCAAATATATTTCATTGAATTAATTCAAATGTAGGTAAAGCTTTTTAAGTGTTAAAAGGTCTTCATCTTCTTCTGGGATCACCACAGCAGATCACCTGCCTCCCTCTTACACTGCCCCTAGAATCCTACTGTGTTACACCACCCCTCTGCATACCCTCCTTCACTACATCCACGAATCTTATCAGAGGTCTTCCTCTTTTCCTCCTGCCTGCCAGCTCTATATTCATCATCTTTTGTCTTTCATCCATTATCCCTGCCCAAACCATCTCTAAAATTGTTTCCAAAGCTCTCAGCCTGAGTTGTCCCACTGACGTTATTTATTTCTAATCCTTTCCATCCTGATCACTCTCAGTGAAAACCTTAACATTATCAACTGGGCCTCCTGTGTTTTTGTTAGTCCCATGATCTTCTCTCACTACCATCTTGCAAACCTTCCCTTTCACTCACTGTGCTCTACTTCTGTCAGAAATCCCCAACACTCAACCCTCCCTGCACTCTCTTCTTCACCTCTCTTGTGCAATGTCTGTTGCTTTGGATGGTTGATCCCATAAATTACTTCCTTTTACCATTATTTGCTTTTACCATGGTAAAAGCAAATAATGGTAAAAAGAGAGCGAGAGAGAGAGAGAGAGAGAGAGAGAGAGAGAGTTATGTAAAATAAGTTTAAAATATATTTCATTTTGTTCTTGCATTTTCTTACTTCCTCCAGTTAATCTTACACTCCTGAATAGAGAAAAATTGTCAGAAACTTCCTGTGGAAGTTTTTGTTGGTCTTATATTATGTTATGTAATAGAATACTTTCTAACTGTTCCCTTTGGCAAATTCTGTGTCTTTATGAGCCAGCAGAATATTATGCTGTTTGTAAACTTATAATAATAAGAATAAAGATTTATTTTAAAATATAATATATAGTAATCTATGTATGGAAACTTACATATATATATATATATATATATATATATAGATATATGCTGGACTATATATATATATATATATATATATATATATATATATATATATATATATATATATACATACATATATACATATAGATAGATAGATAAAATGTAAAGTATGTAGACTAAACCTCACCAGATGACATTTCAGCTTTTATTTATAGAACAAGAATAATCTACAATCCATTCTTGTTCTTGTTTAGTGTTTATGCCACAGATACATTTAACATAACTATAATGGACCTAACAATAATAAATAAATACAAAATAACTTGTTTTGTAGGGTATTTGTAAGCTGAAACACAGAAATAGATACAGTATGTGGAAGTGTTTGTTTCCTCAGAACTCATTAAGAAAAGACTGTGCTGTGACTATACATACACTGATACACACTTAAATACATGCAGTGTGCTGTATGTGTGTATCATCATAAGTCTAACCTGAATAAAGCTTTTAGTCAGTCTTGTTTTTTAGTAAAACATTCAAACCTCCTGAACTGCTACAAAAAAGTGACTTTAAAGTACAAATACATCAGCGCATGGTTGAAGATGTAAAGATGTGAGCACAGTGACACAAACTTTCACAGCTCCTGTTTGAGAGTGAAAACACAGTCATTCACAAACAACAAATAACAATGCATTCACACAGTCTTCTTGCCCACTTTGATATTTGTACCAGTTTATTTACCAGTACCAGTTTCTTATAGATCTAACCAGTAAACATTCACAAAGTTTATGGCAGGAAATTTCCGGCTGTACTTGGGTTTTCTACGATTGTCTCAGTCCCCAAACTGTAACAACCATCACCATATTATGTTTCTTTGAAGACCTTTGTTGCTGGACTCTCTGTCAGTACTAATGGGCTGGGAGGAAGAGGAGTCGACTGGTAATAGTACCGTGTTAGGTTGGTTTTAAGCTGCATTTGTGTCAGCGGCAATTACCTAATCTAACATCCTATGCCGTGTGGGGGTTGTGAAGTAATCTAGAATAGCGTAATAAGATTTCACTGTCTACTACCACTATTGACTACTGCTAGATGGCACATTGAGTCTGTGGATCTGTCATCAACAACATGCTGGCCTTGGATGCAGCAAGGAAAAAGACGATCGACCGATGGAGTGAGGACGTGCAATTCTTTTAGCAATGGACTAAAACAGGAACGCCGCTGCTGTGCACAAGACAGTGGGCCTCCACCATCCTGCTATGGAGGGATCAGCTGTAAAAAAAGTGAGTTCTTTCTAGTTGTTTACTTACAGCGCTGCTATAAGTCTCAGTCCAGTGAGTGAGAGATCAGTGTCTGGTCTGATGTCCATCTGTCAAAGGTTTAGTTCACCTTTGGTCAGACCACATGTGTTGCTTCAGTGGGCTTACAGTCAAAGTTTATTGTGATTAAAGTATGTAGATGTTATGTAACTTTTCATATGATGGACACTTTGACCAAAAATATATAAACTGTGCCTTCTTACAGAATCTTGTTATTGCAGATTAAATAGTATTGACGCTAATATTCAACAAGTTCATTATAGTTCTTTTTAATCTCTGCTATTATAAAACTACCTATGTTAGCACAATGTCTGTTTTCATTAAAGATTTTTCTGCATTTTTCTGTGTTTTAAACACAAAAATCATTGTGCATATTTTAGCTCCCCGATGGGCATTTAAATGCTGTCTCGAAGTCTGAATTGTTCTGATCAGTGAGGTGATTTGAACATGTGATATAATATTATTGCAATGTCAAAACATTGCTGTTCAATCTTTGATCAAAGTCACATCTGAAGTGATTACATAACAAGGTCATCTTGGGGCTGGGATGGTTTTACATAAGGACAAACAGCCTGAAAATACAAGGCAGCTGTGTTGAACTTCCTAAGAAGAATAAAGTATTTTAATCTGACAGCAACATTATAATGATTACTGGTCAAAAAACGTATCTTTAGACTGATTCAGTCCAACAGACAGATTGTTTAGTATCACAGAGCGGCATCATCGAGCTAACTTCTGACACTTCAGAGCATTTCTGCAAGTAGGTGAGAGCTTCCTGTAATCCATCTGAAACCTTCAGGCCTTTATTGGAACAATGGCTTCCACCAGGCCTTACACCAGACTGGTTATCTCCCCTGCAGGGGCCCAAGAAGGCCCTGAACCTGGAGGCTTATAACTACAGCAGGAATAGTAAAAGGCACAATACCAAATACAGAGTTTGGGATCATATTTCAGCTGTTGGACTTGTTTATGTCAGAGTCTTGGTCTTATTGGCTTGCCTGACTTTGCCTGAGAAACACGAGTCATGACAGCATCTGCCATCTGCTCCCTGGTCGCTGTAATCTGTGTCTCCTGGCTATCTGGTTTCAGTGGGTGTGGCAGAAGTAAACGATTGTGTTACAACCACGTTTTTCTTCCACTGTAAGTGGCCTGACTCTGTGTGGTTACATCATTTTATTTGCCACTACAAATAAAGCTCTCTGTCACACACCAAAACTGCATAACTACCTCTCTGACAGACTGGCAGAGCTGTTATGTCACCTTCATTAAACAAAGCTCACGTACTTAAGCAGCACAGCAGGCACGGTCTTTTTTAGCCTTTAGCTAATTATACCCTCCGTCAAATGAAGGGACGATCACAACAAAGATGTTTTGACAAACCAGGCTGTGTGCATCAGTGTTCACATGCAAAGTAATTAACTTGTGAAATCACTAACAAAGAGCATTGTTTTTTCTTTTTCCCTTGTTTGACTGCATATGACATTTCACAGAAACTGGGATATGGGCTTCTCAAAAAAGGTAGTTTAAAGCACAAATGCTGAATGATAGATTAGATTTGATCGATAGCAAAATCATGTATATGTTATCAATCAAATATTGCTATCAGTCAAATATATAGTCGTTGTAGTAGGATTAGAATTAGCTAGAAATAATCATCTTTTATATTAAGTAGCTTCATCCATCAGTACTACCGGGTGAATGAAGCAGTGTATTCTGTGTTTAAAATGACATCGCCACTTCGATTAAATGTTACAATTCTGTATCTCCAACAATCAAAACTATGAGGACATTCTGTTACCATGTGATAGTTAATAACAAGGTAGAGTCAAACTTGTTTTTTTCACATTTATGAGCTTTAAGAAGAATTTTGAGTTGGTCCATCCACAGGTGACAGCAGCAGTGAGCAGAAGAAACTCAACGGCTCCTCAACAGAAGCGCCGAGCTATCATAACCTGCACCGAGAGCTGCTGCTCAGCCATAAACGGTACGCCAAAAACTCCTTTTACTCTGTGGTCTTAAAGTAGTCACCCACTGAAACAGAGATTGGCAGGAATTTTGTGTTTGCATGTGTCGGTAAAACCGTAGCTCTGACTTTGAAGGGGTCTGCTGCTGGAGGAGAAACCGGAGCTGAAGCGAGTGTTGGAGCAGCGCAGACTGGAGCTGCACAAGGAGGCGGAGATGGCACAACGACAGCCCTCAGACCTGGAGATGGAGCTCCGCAAGAGGCAGCAGAAACTGCAAGAGGTAAGAGGCACATAACTGAGAAGAATTTCACCAAATACTAACAGAATACAACCTAGCTCTTCTCAGGCTTTCTCTTTAACTTTGTGGATATTTTGTTGGGATAAACTGGTGTCCTTCCCCCCCAACAGTACGAGCAGGAGGAGATCAGGCAGCGAGAGAATCAGCAGAAGATCCCAGAGTTTGTCCGTGTGAAGGACAACCTGAGGCGCACGCAGACGTTTGAGCAGTGAGGCCCTGAGGCTCTCCCATCAGCCCCCGCAGCATCTCACCATAGTGGCCCTAAATCTGGATGTTCACAGTCTACAGAACTACATCCCACAGACACCATTTTGCTTTACAATATACTTTGAGTTATCACATTTTGTATAAGCAATCACTCATACCAGGCTAACATGTAATCCAGAAACACACTATTTTGCCAAAAGTACTCTCTTGTCTGTTTTCATGTGCATATGAACTTGAGTGACATCCCATTCTTAATCCGTAGTATTTAATATGATCTCAGCCCACCCTTTGCAGCTACAACAGACTCAACTCATCTAAAAAGGCTTTCCACAAGGTTTAGGACTGTATTTATTGGAATTTTTGACCATTCTTCCAGAAGGGTATTTGTGAGGCGGTCCATCATTAGTTGGATGAGAAAGCCTGGTTCACATTCTCTGCTCTAATTCATCTCAAAGGTGTTCTGTCAGATTGAGATCAGGACTCTGTGCAGGCCAGTCAAGTTCCCACAAAGTTGGGAGCATAAAATTGTCCAAAATTAATTGTTATGCAGAACCATTAAGAGTTTCTTCACTGTAACTAACGAGTCAAGCTCAACTCCTGAATACAGCCTCACACTATAATCTTCCACTACCGAACTTTATACTTGGCACGGTGCTGGCAGACAAGTACTGTTCTCCTGGCAACTAGCAAACCCAGACTCAAGCGTAATTTGCCACTCCAGAGAACAGGTCAGTACTGCTGTAGAGGCCAGTGGCGGTGCGCTTCACACCACTGCATCTAACGCTCGTGCTTGGTTACGTGAGGCTTGGATGCAGCTGCTAGGGCCATGGAGACCCATTTCATGAAGCTCTCTACACACTGTTCTCGAGCTACTCTGAAGGCCACAAGAAGTCTGGAGAGATTGACTGCAGAAAGTTGCTGACCTCTGCGCACTTTGCACCTCATCATCCGTTGACCTCGTCCTTGTGATTTTTAAATGACCTACCACTTAGTGGCTGAGTTGCTTTCATTCCCAAATGTCTTCCACTTTGTTATAATACCACTAACAGCTGACTGTTGAATATTTAGTAATGAGGAAATTCCACAAGTGGACTTGTTGCACAGGTGGCATCCTATCACTGTACCAAGCTGGAATTCACTGAGCTCCCGAGAGCAACCCATTCTTTCACCAATGTTTGTAGAAGCAGTCTGCGTGCCTAGGTTCTTGATTTTATACACCTGTCGTCGCGGAAGTGATTGAAACACCTAGAGTGAATATGAATGAGTGAATACTTTTGGCAATATAGTGTACTTTCATAAAGTCAGTCACAGTTCTTTTTCTGATTGGGAAGTGAAATAATAGAGAAAGCTCGCACTGAGTTCTGAGTCTGGATTTTTCTTTTATGTTTTTCTATGCTAATTATACTACTTTTTTTTCCAAATTAGTTTCCCATGCTTCTTCCAGGATCAAATGAGCATGAGATATCAGTTAAGCCTGATTCTGTCCTTTGTAAAGACCATTATGCAACTGCTGGGAGGAACATTTTCAACTGAGCTGTTTTGTATGAATAAAAATTCCCCAACACTGCAAAATATGCATGTTTGCTTATTCTTCTCTGTCATGACTTTGGATTTTTTTTTTAGTGTGTCTGAGTGCTGTGGAAATGAAAGGTTTATAGCTTGCTGTGATGTTTTGTTGCACTGGACACCATTCAAAGCACTGGGGACTGATTTGCATGCTGCTCCACTCCCCGAGGGCTCTCACGGTTCTTTCACATGGATATGGGACTTTGCTTAATTAGCTGATCTTTTCATTCCATCACGCCATGAGAGGAGAAAGCACAGGCCATCTGGAGAAGGCTTTTCATCATCTATAGACTAGGAATACCCAAGGGTCACTGATACAACCGGCTGAGGGCACATAGCAGTAGCCAGTTTGCTGTTTCAGAATTAATTTTAAGTAGTTTTAGCAATTATGTCATACACAAAAGAAACCCACATGTGCAAATTGAATTAACAGAACAACTTTAAATGTGCAATAACACATAAGTGCTGTACTTTTAAAGTTAGATGTGAGGTAACATTATTGTATAATTGTACGCATGCAAATAGGCTAAAGGCTATTCTCATAATTTTAACTTTTTTATATAGTTTAGCATTTCAGAAGTTACACACATGTAATTTGTGTAAGAACTTGAGCACTAGTTGGTTACAGATGTCAAATAAATGTAGTGAAGAGTAAAGGTGCAACATTGTCTAAGGCGCCAAGTAGCCTACCTGAGCAAAGTAATAATAAAAGGGCTAGCATCAAATATAATAATAATAATAATAATAATAATAATAATAATAATAATAATAGTAATAATAAATTTAAGCGAATTACATGGAAATGAATTACAAAGAAGATCACATGGTAATATAGCTTTGTGGAAACTAAACAGCAATCAAAATTATATTTCTCTGTTCATTTTAATTATGTTTTATTTATGTTAATGGATGAATGGGTGAATGGCTCACGCTGTACACAATTTTTCATCATCATGGCGGAGGAAAGAGGAGAGCGTGGTCTTCTCAGCCAGCACTTACCAGCCAGCTGTCCTGTTTTCTTTCTTTCTTTTAACAAAACTTTGACTCTACCGCCTCCCTCTAGCCTTTTGTGCCTTTTCTCAAATTAACCCCCCCTCAGCGAGTCGCGTGCTGTGTCAATACGCAAAGCGTGTCTGGAAAGTCTGCAGCGTCGGACCAACCCAATACAAGAAGCGAGGGGGGCATTACAGACAGAAAACAATAAAAACTTATTCGGTTAAGCCGAAATTACTCTATTTTACAAAAGCGTGAGCTGTGACTTAAATGTAAGTTAATTTAAAAATGAATATTTTTACATAAATACTGAAGCAAAAATCAACAAAGCTCACCCCCGCCCGTAGTTTGATCCAGAAAGTGGACTCGTCTGAAACAGATGTCCGGAGCTCTTCCCTCACATCTGACCAGAGAAAGTTTGAACTCTCGCTGTCTCAGGAAAGATGCTGATGTAGAGGAACAGACCGCAAGCTGAAACGTAAGTACAGACTATTTTCACCCGCAAAAAAAGAAGAAGTCAGAAAATAACCGTCGATGTTAATGTAAACAGCAAAAAGGTAGGCAAAGCTGGAGGTTTTTATACAATTAAATTTTAGAGAAACGTTACTGAGCAGTTAGCTAAACTGGCTATTTGTGCGGTATATAATGCTTAAAAACAGAAATAACTTCAAGGGATATGCTATTATGACACATTTAAAGATTTCTCTCTTATACTCCTTTAATCCAGCACAATTTAGATGAAAATCTTTTTCACTTTTTATTTCACTGCTTGTGTGCTTGCTTATTTTTACACTCATATAAAAGCGAGCTAAGCTAAACCATAAATATAATGTACCGTGTGTTGATATGTGTAGATTAGTGAGCAGCTATGAAATGCTTATTTGATTTATGCGTCAGTAGTAACGACCCACTAGTATAATATGGTCTGGCAATGTTACAGAGTAAGTACAATTACTCTCAGTACTTGAAAACATGCAAATCCAAGACTTTTACTTGTAATGGATTACTGGGGTGTGGTGTTTTTACTTGAGTGAAGCACTGACTACTACAGACCAGAAAAAGATGTCAGAAATACAACCACCAGACTCAATAATAACTGGGCTGCTAAATGAATGAACAGGTTGCTTTCACAGATAAACAACCCTGCAGGACTTATGGTTGGGAAAAGGCTTGTCAGTGTCAGCTGTTTTGTTGTCCGCAGCAGCAGAACAAACACAGACAGGCATGAAGTGTCACTGTGATGCTGGAGACAACACCTCTGTGTCGTCCTCCACTTCTTTTGTGAGTGGTGGGCACTTGACAAGCTGTAAACACATCCCGGCGATGGCCTGAGATGACCATCAGTGTCCATTCAGAGGCTTCAGAAATGATGACTCAGAGGGACAAGGTGTCATGAATCATGATCACCCCCAGCCAATGCTTCAGCCTCTGGAGAACAATGGAGGATCTCTTCTGGCCCTTGGTATTTACACTGTCACTGGGCTGTGACAGAGCTGATGTGTCTGGTCAGCATATGGCCTCCAGTGACTGAAAGCAGATCGGCTTGGTGCTTATTACCCCTGCATTGTCTGCCTGAAAGTGTTGTTCTGAATGAAACTTGTCAGAGGAAAGATGCTGACGGCATATCAAGTCTTTGATACCATTGCTTTTGAAGCTCATGCTATCACAGCCTCTTTTTACTGCTCTTTTCAAACTCAGCACTGCTTCTTAAGGCAAGGATCTCACTCCAGTGACGTCCTTTGTAATACAATACTTCATTTTTTTCTCTTGCCTGCAACTCCCCCACTCCGATACACTTTTCTTCCAGCAGCATATATTGTCTACAGAGCGGATCCATTTTGCTGAATGGATTTTGGCTTTCCATGAGACTCTGAAAAAAAAAGAAGGCATGCTGTAAAGTCGTTTGGTTTCTTCCATAGTATCAGCATTCAGAAGGGAATCTTAATTACAGGGTTCGAACAGGCCTCGGTCTGGTTTCAGGCAACCCTCACGATCCCCGTTGGTAATTCCAGGGCCGACCACAGTGGTAATGAGCACGGTGGTGATGGCCGCAATCCAGGAGTACGCAGCTCCAGAGGCTCATGGGAAAGGGTGGTGGGGGAAGTCTGGGAGACAGTAAATCCGCATTGTGATCTCTTGCCATAAACATCAACTTCCGTAGATGTTACACAGTCATGGTCCAGTGACCAGTGAGGATGGGTGGGACAGTCATCTCGTACTCCTGATGTGTTTCTAGGCAGACATCATAAGCAGTGATCAAACACTTCCCTGAATTAAGATGTTTTGACTACATCAATCAGGTCTTCCGGGTGGAGACTGTGCTATCAGCAGCTTCACTTCAGGAAATGGACTGCTATTCCTGTCACAGTCAATTATGAAAAGTCTTGGGTTTTTTTAGCGCTCCTTTACAGCGTAATGTCAACAATCCCACGGCTCTAGGTTCTTATGAAAGCTGTGACGAATGGCATCAGCATTTTGGCAATAAGCTGCGACTTCAAGTGAGAGTTTTTCCCAAACTCATCCACACACCCACCAACTCACCCACTCACTCACTCAATCAGCCTAGACCTCCGACCACAGACTCTTGTGAAAGTCTTCAGACAGTTATGGGGTGTAAGTGGGTAAATCCCACATTACCCTGTCTGTCTCTGATTACCAGGCTGGATTCCTGTTGACGTATTTAGCTTTAGATTGCCGCAGCATGGAGCCATGTGTCTGGGAGCGCAACCTTGCACCTTAAAATCTCAGCCCTGCTCCATTCTGATACTCTCTCGCTGTCTCAACAGCCTTGTCTCAATATTGACCCGGCACAGCCGCTCAAGCCACAGTTGTCAGCAGATATTGCGCCTGCAGCAGATTATTTAGGCTGGTTTTGGGACACAGGCCCTTTGTTGCAGTGTTGTTTTACTAACTCGAGCTGCTTAGCTGTGTTCCATTGTGCCACTGGCTGCTCATAGCTGTGTCCATTCGCATGAGTTGCTGTTTTGAATGGAGAAAACCTATAGGATACACAATAATATCCTGCCAGAGAAGGTTCTCATTCACGCAGGCTCTGTGCCTTCCTTGTCTCTACAGGAAAAGGCCTGATACCAATCACCAAACACAGGAGCTAAGGATTATACACAGAAGCCTTACTGTCATGTGGTGTCTATTTTCATGGCATCTTACCTCCCCTTTTATTCCTGACCAGTGACACATCATTCACTTTTCAAATGAGGTTTGGCTGCTCCAAAAAGTTTATGAATATGTGGCATTGATGCAAGGCAAGGAAATAACATCCTTTAATCATGTTAGAGACAATAATGTTGCCTCTTGTGATCTGCTAGCTTTTTTAGAATAAGTCTGAGACATGTGAGATCCAAAATAAATCAAATGACCTACAAAACTGAGAAAATAAAGGCAGCATTCTCTGTCTCCGCTACCCTAAGGTAATTTCAAGACAACAACCACACACAGACTCATGGTCTGATTTTAAATGGCTGTCAGCTTGTTGAACGCTATTTCCAATTTGTTGTTGTCACTGTCTTTCTCTTCTTGCTGTTGTTCCACTCCACACCTTGTTTTAGTTCATTATCAGTCACATGTTTGCTGGAGAGCAACAATGGGACAGAGCGGGTCATAAACAAGAATTGTGTCGGCCAGGTTTTTGTGCTCAGCATTGCACAGGAGTCAGCAGGCACCTTGTGATCTGATGCTGCGAGTACAAGCCCAGCATTGAGACATTCTTCCACTTCAAAGCTCCCAGGGGGTTTTCTGGACACTGGTTGAATGGGAGCCGAGGAAGGGGTGCACAGGGGGAACAGGTGCAGTCCATAAGTGGGGTAATTCCCACTGCCATCTGCTTTCTTTTTCGGGGTCCGGGCTCTTTAAACGCCCTCTGACACGCCTCATGGCGACACACTCCCCTAGCCGCAGCCGCAGCATGCCCCGTCACCATGGCACCGTGATTCAGATTAACCCTCGCACATGTGCCGAGTCAACCGTGGGGGTCTGCTTCTTTTGTGATTGAGCAAAGGGTGGGCGACAGGGGTGGAGGAGGGGGAGGGAGATGGAGAGCTGCACAGATAAGTGTGTAAAAAGGACACTTGCCAGTCTTTCACTTTTGTTAAGTGAAGCAGCAGAGACAGAGTGATTGAATCCATGTGAGGGGGAATACAAGCAGTTTATTCCTAGCAGTAAACAGTCTCATTTTAGCAATCTGAATAAACTCTGTTGTTTCCAACAGGTATATATAAAAAAGTCAAGAGCAGAGAGACAAGATGACGGCCATCGAGAGTAAAGAAGAGATCAGCGACACGGACAGTGGGATTATCCTGCACTCCGGTAAGGACAGTACTAAACAGATGTCCAGTCAATTATCTCATCTTTCATTTTTGCAGATTAGTGCTACATAATCAGTATCAAAACATATTTATACTGTTACTTACTGCTAGGAGTATAATGGAATTTGAGGCTCATAGCTATATTAACATTTGAGAAATGAAATAAAAATAAATAAATCAGGTGACATTTTGTTAAATAAACTTATATATTTTTACTTTGTAAATATGTAATTGGGACATTTTGTCTGAATTTCCTCTAACATACTGCATCTTTAGCATTTTTTTAAAAGTTTGTTGCTATTTATCAACCTACGCTTTACATCAGTACTAATGTACTATATCTGCTGTAGCTCCATATCAATACTGACATAACAAGATAACAAACTTATTAGACCACTACTCAGTGTAAGGTTTCTGCGATAGCTCCCCTATATGAAGAGTATTGGCAGTTCCTGTAATGATTAATCCACCAGTCTGTGCAAACATAATGATAGTTTTAATGCTATAATATAATTAATGTTGATATTCATGAATTTTGAAATTAATGTTACAAAAAAAGCTGAAAAAGTGGCAAAGCACATTATTATTATTTTTTATTATTAAGAAGCCAAATTGTTTGCAGTCCTGAACAGAAAGTCAAGTTTTAGTTTTTTAATGTTATGCTTGAATAATTTCTGCCTCCTCAGAGAAGTCCATTGTGGCTGGCTCAACTTTGGGTTTATTTTATTTTTTACCTTTAAATAAGTTTTTAACAGATTTCTAAAATATTTGCATTTTCCTCTTCATAAGCACTCTATCATATCATATATATCATTTAATATATGTGGAAGGTACTGTGGGTCTTTCTGACTCTGTGTATGTCATGAAACTAAGTGGAGAGACGAAGCGTGGGCAAAGAAAGAATCCATTAAACTCTGTGGATTAATCTTTGTGGAGAAAGTGCTCTGTGTTTGCCCTCATGTTTAACTATATTATTTAATACAGATTCATAATGTAGTGCATTTAAAAACATCTCGTCACAGCAGAGCAAATGTTAGCTCATATGACAGCATATGATGCAGACAGGAAAGTACAATACAGCTTCAGTATTGTACATAATGACCTGGTTATACAGGGTATGAGAATAAATGTTTGCACATCGGTTGTGCAGCACTGGCTGAACTGATAACAACACTTCATATACACTATATAAAATATAATAGATGTGGATAGGTAAAGCCTGATTTTGTGTGTGTTGTTTGCAGGTCCTGACAGCCCCACGTCCCCATTGAAGGACCTCACCACCCACACCAGAGCCCTGAAGCTGAAGCACCAATCTCTGGAGGAGCGTTTGGAGATCTGCCTGCTGGAGCTCCGAAAACTCTGCATCAGGGAGGCAGTAAGTGACTCCTGGATTAAAGCGTATAAACATGCCTAGGCTAGTTTTTATGAAGATTAGCTTTAAATCAATATTGAAGATTGCTTCTTTTTACGTTATAGCACCACTTTTGTTTTGTTCCCACAGGAGCTGACAGGCGTACTGCCCTCAGACTATCCAATGATGCCAGATGAGAAGCCACCACGTGTTCGGAGGAGAATTGGTGCTTCATTCAAGCTGGATGAAGGTCTGATCCATCTAGATAAACAGGTACAAACCACCATCAGTGTTAAGTGTTAGTGGGAAGAGTGAGTAAGCAGAGGAAACTACAGCACATCAGCTGAGATGTAAGGTTAGAGTTTGCCTTTTTTTCATAGGACTCAGAGTTGCAAGCGCTTGAAACTGAGTTGGCCCTTCAGCGGCAGATTTATGAGGCAGCCCGCAAACTCTCGCTCGAGGAGAACCTCAGTAAGCCGCAGAAGAAGGGCCGGCTGCAGCAGTGCAAGAGGGAGGAGAAGAAAGTGAAGGAACTGCAGCAGGCCGTGTTCCAGCATAGAATCAAGAGTGAGTGCAACTCACCAAGCGTCAGCAGCCAGAACAAAGGTGAGTGACTTTGCTGCTCCCTTCAGGCCAGGCTGTGCAACATGCAGTGGATTTAATGGAAATTTAAAATGTATGGCGTCTGTGTGCAGATCTGTGCATGTCTGATGACAGCTCACTCTCCGATGTGGTGGCTCTGGATGATGGTGAGCTGAAAATACATTTCTACCTGTATAATTTTAAAGGTTATCATGATATTCATTTAAATATGCAGTAGAAGAAAAGACAGCTCTGATAGAGCATGGTGTCACATTCAAAATGCATATCATTCTACATGTCTTTTTATGAAATTAATTGCGGGTCATGTGTAAAAACAAATATGTGTTTAAAATTCCAAAACTCACTTTAATAATGTGATTTAAAAAATTTTAAAAATAATGAATACTCTACTGACTTGTTTTGGTTTAGAAATAATTATTTAATGTTCTCTCCGATCCTGTATAGATGTGGACACATCCAGCCCCCTTTCACCTCCAGTGTTGGACGCTTCATATTCAGATCCCCTTCAGCTGTCAGCCCAGACTGTGCAGACATCGCACCAGTCCTCAAGCGAGCTCAGTGTGGAGCACGAGCCCGCTCCCATCCAGAATTCCCCTTGGAAGGAGTCCAGTCTGGACCAGCCTTACCAAAAGGCCACCAAACCTCAGTCCGCCTGCAGCAGCAGGTCCAGGTAAGGACTGAAGAATGCTAACAACTAGTGAAATACACTATTATACTCCAAGCTAGATTGTACCTTATTTTACAGTTTTCCATTTGACAGATGAACTTAGATAAATTCAGGTGTAATGTCAGACTTCTTGTGCTGGATTAGCACATAGTAAAGCTTCCTTTCTCTGAATGTGTGGGATATCTCATGTCATGTCTCCTGTGTGCAGTAGCCCAGCAGCAGCCCAGGTGTCTGCAGAGAGCATCAGGATTCCTCTCACTCAGTTTGTCAAAAACTCTGCCCTGCGTCACAGCAGCTCCACCAGCGCCCCCTCCACCCCAGAGCTGTTCATACGCCGGCAGTACTCCCAGTCCTTTAGGTACACAGACAAGTTATGTCATTTGTATTATCAGAGGAATTAAAGACAATAATGCATGTATTAAGGTTTAAATTTTACACAATGTCCCTTCTCAGACTTCCAAAAAGAAAGCCATCTGACGTGGAGCGTTTCGGCTCAGAGAGCAGTCGAGGTCGAGCCAGGCTGCCCCAGCGACGCTGCGTGGCTGACTTCATGGTGCGCTCTCCGGAGTACTCTCCACTGCGTCCTTACCAGTCCGGCTCTGAGGACAGCAGCTCAGAGCACTCGTCATCCTCTTGCATTAGCTCTCCTGGCAGGGAGAAGCCGACTGAGATCCCAAAGCTCTGCCCGCCGCCTTACGGATTCCACTTTGGAGCACAGAAGAAAGGAGTCTCCCATTTCCCCAGTACGCACAAAGACACGAGCGCCAGCTATGTTAAGGCAGCGGCGGAAGATGGACCCCTCTCCCCGCAAGCTCCAGACATGGGGAAGTGCTTCATCTCTCCTGTGGCACGCAGCACTCAGCAAAGACAGTGGCAGGAGGGGACACCTTCACCGAGAAGCATCTTAAAGCCCCCTCCGCCTTACACCAGGCTCGTACGGACACCCTCGCTGAAAGAGTACCCGAACCACGCCGTGAGGCTGCTGCCCCGGGAGGTCGTATCAGAGGAGCTGAAATCCTGGCATCAAAGAAATCAGCTACAGAAGCTACGGCCGAGCTGCGTCGAACAGCAGAGCGTTACGAGCCCCACTTCACCTCACCTGCCTCTTTTTGCACAGGTAGGTACTGAACACGGTACCTTTTCATTTGACTCTCAACATATTAATGCATTGAAGCTGTTACTTTCATAAATTAGATCAGTGATTCCCAAAGTGTGGGCTGGGATACAGCAAAGGTACTCAAGTTACTCAAAGTATGTGTACTGTTATTTATATAAAAAGTCAATTAAACCTGGTAGTAGGTGGTGGTTAGTTTGTGATATTACTCGTTACACTTACACTTATCTTTTATTGAAGTTTGTGTTCTAGTGATATGTGGGTCAAACAATGGCGTTAATGCTTTGCATTTGACTGGGTAGCATTAGCAATTAAGAGCCAACAGCCTGTGTTTTTATGTTTTGTTTTGTTTTTTTCAAATAACTTCTTCGAGGAAATTCATCACTTTCTCTTATTTTTTGATTAGAGCAATGATTTAAGGTTGCTTGGTCCCCATGGGATTTTCTGGCAAATTGACACATTTTCACTTGAAAACAGCATGAAATATTTTTTACTGAACTAGATTAGAGATCTAATGTATTTACAATATGCTGACTTTGTGACTTTTTTCACAGGGTTCAGGTAACGTGATTCTCCAGAGGGCTGTAGACGGGACTCCCCTTCAGTGGTTTGTAGCCGAGGATGCTGAGATTGTGAGCCAGGTGTAGCTGACGCGCCTAAAACCCCCTGCAGTATGATGCCTCATTCCTTTATTTATTAAGTCTTTGGACTCTCTGTGAGATTGTTTGTTGACATAATGCAGAAAACGTGGACCTGTTGGTATCACTGGTTAATTTAATGTAAGGTGGTATGCCAGTTTTATTTATTTGACACTGTTTGGTGATAGATCTGAGGTGAAATGAATCTGATACAGTTTCATAGCTTATTTCAACAAAGACCATAAACTTGCTGTTGTTTGAAGACCTTTTTTTGTGGCTGGAACACATTTTGCACATGCAGTTCACCCACAGTAGATTTAAAATAGCTTTCCTCATTTCTAATATAATTTTTGACTTATATTCTATATTTATTATTTAAAGACACCCCCCAACCCCCCTGCCTTCCTTTGCAACATAGACTTATCACTAAAACTATGATACGCCACCTATGAGCACGCACAGCAATGAGTTTTTAAAGGTATATGTGTAGATATACATAGTGAAATCTGTCTGGTAATGACGTGAAGTGAGCTGAATCTTAACATTTGAATCTTGCTTATTAACTCCTATTAACCACTGATGCCTTTAAGGGCAATTTTGGTGAAAGTTTTCACTGCAGTATGGTGTTTTCTTACTAACCGAGTGATTGTATCAGTTTTGATATGTTTTGTATATTTATAATAAAAATATTACCAAAATGACCCATCTGAGTGTACCCCGCCTGGTAACTGGACGAGCAGCAGAAAATGGATGGATGGATGTTACTAAAATGTATGATTCCCTGTGACAAACACAATGAACAACCAAAAGCAGGCCATCAAAAACCATTTTATGTTTGTTTACAAAGAGCCCTCAATTGTAGACACACTAATTCACATGAACAACTGATGACTGTGTATCATGAAACTACCACAAGAAGTAACTCAGTGTTACGACACAGAAAATCACAAACGTGCACAGGAGAACCAGCCGGCAGCGCTGCAGCCAGTGAGCTAGAGGATGTTGCCTCCACCTGAAGAGAACAGTCGGTTAGTGTTTATCCAAAATTATCAGAAATAATACACTTTTAAAAAAGAACAAAAAAACATGACATTGTGTTCACTTACATCCCCACTGTGGAGATCCGTCTGTAGATATTTGCCATCTTTTTCTCCCTTCCTTTGTTGGATAACACTGCTTTGCCCCTGTGTCTGGGCCGCAAAGTATCCAGAGAGGAGCTGTAAATATAAAAGCACATGCCTCAGTAACTTCTTCAAGCCTGTGATGCTTTTTTTGTTGATAAAGTTGCTAATGCTGAATTTAGTAAGAGCTGTATTTGTTAAACTAGACACAGGCCCCAGGGCCAGCAGCAACCAATACCGACACGAAACGCTTCAGAAATCGGTCAATACTGCAGGCTGTTGTGTGTCTCTCAGTTAGTCCACCTCCTCTGAATAGTGTCATACTTTTTGTTCAGAGTCTTGCTGTTGTTCACTGGTTTTGATGGGACGCTCTCTGGGGTTAGGATGGGAGCGGGTCCTGGAAGAGCTTCTGATGGAGTTTCATCTGGATCGTGTGGCCTGCAGTAAGACATGTTCGTGATAAATGTTACCATGTAGTTAGGATACCAAAAAATATACCTGTTGGCTCTAGTTCACCTGTCCTCCACTGAGTAGCTGTCGTCCTTGGTCACGAAAGAGTAGCTGTACTCTGAGCTCATGGGAGACGGGCAGGAAGGGACGGCCTTCTTGCTGGAAGAGAGACGCTTTCTGGAGTCTCGCTTTTTGCTATCCTGGAGACAAAGAAGACACTCCCTGTGGTTTATGGCTGATAACATGAGAAGAAAGCAGGAAGGTTTATTCAGGAAAATCTTTACCTGAGTTTGGCTGGAAATTACTGATACACAGACCCTTCTACGGACATGCTTCTTGTTAAAAAAACACACAAATAAAAGGCAGATTGAAGTTCAAAAGATTGTTTAAACCTACATTAGATGCTACAAGCATCCAAAAATGCATACCTGCTGATTATCTTTCTTTATGTTGTCACTTTCCTCTGGATCTACAACAATAAATCCAGCGATTACTCAAACTTTGCATACAACCACAGAAGAAGACAAGTAACAAGAAACAGGCCACTGATGCAGAAACCTGTGGAGGCTCTGGGATCTGTGATGTTTCTGCAGGAGCTCTGCTGCTGCTGCTGCATCATCATCCTCCTGGCTTCTTCCAGCTCAGCTAGATTTCTGTCATATCGCCTCCTCAGGCGCTCCACGTGAGCCACCATGAGTTCCACTGCTCTACTCACTCGAGCCTCCTGAACAAAGCAGGAGATAAAGAGAAAACTCCTACTAGTAGTGCTGGTCCCAATATAGCAGTAACACTTGCTTTTAACTGAGCCTGACCCACAGTGCATGAGCAGAGAGGCCTTACTGTACCTGATGCACGGCACCAAGCACCTCTGCCGTGTTAGAGATCCGCTCCACGGTGCCTCCGAGGATGTCCAGGGACAGCTCCAGCTTCTGCAGGATCTTGCTGCGCTTGCTGTCCAAACACAGGCTCTTCAGTATCTGAAATCCCACAGGATCACACTTGTACCTGCAGCCTGCTGAGGCCAAAAAGACTCACTACAGATAATAGCCTGTTACATACAGTACCTCCAGGGTCTCCCTGCCTCTACTCAGCTCTAGCTGGATGTTCTCCTCAGCCAGGTTACGGGCGTGCTCCTCCGCCTGCAGCCTCTGCTTCAGGGTGTACTGATCACAGCGGAAAGACAAGGCGATCTGAGAGAAAGCCATCTAAGAGAAGAAACAAAAACATAACAACTTCATTCAAGTTCTCAGTGTCCTCCTGCATTTCAGATACCTGTGGCTCTGCCTGGTGTTGAGATTTAAGGATAAATAAACTTTAAAGAAACCGTAGATGTTCCGAAATACAGAAATCTTGAACTTATAATCAAATAACCCACATTCTGTATGTAAATTTTCAAGTGCAGCACATTAAAAAACAAAGTTTAAAACCTACTGAATGTTTTTAATGAAGGGGAAGTTTAGACTACTTACCTCCAAATCCTTCTCTGACATCTCTACACTGTTAGGAAACAAGAAGTCTGACAGTTTGATATCACTTCTAATTAAATCTGGCGGTTATCATTTGGTTGTATATGTACGTATGAATGTCACCTATTGAGGCCGACGCGCTCTATGATGGGCAGCTCACTCCAGCTTGCGATTGGCGGCTCCTCTTGGCTAGTTTCTGTTAAAAAGTTCAAACTGATTTAGAAACTTTTTAGACCTTTTAAAAAAATGATTATTTTTAAGCCATTAACCTTCCCCGCTGTCGTCACTGTCCGGCATGTTGGGCAGGTTGTAGATGCTGATCTCTGCCTCTGGCTGAAAACATTTGAAAGACATTATTAGCCCTCCGAGGTGTTAAATGACTGGTTTAAGGAACAGGTAGGACAGCTGGTTACTCACCTCAGCGCTCATTACTGCGTCAGCCTCTTTCTTCACCAGAGTTAATCCAAATGTCAGAGAAAGCCTGATTACAGTATTCAGATTCACTTCAGAGTTCACAGTGGACTCTTCATCATTTGTGAACGCACAAAAATATTCTCACGAGTCAGTGTTTGGCTCATTTGCTCCTCGGCCTTTCTCCAGTCCCGAGAATAGATAATCCTATTAAGAGATCCACTGTCAGACCAGAATAGGACGACTGGCCCAAGAGGCTCATGGGAAGCTGTGTTTGTATGTGGTAAATTAAAACTAGTGTTGTACCAGTTAATAAATCAAATGCACCAATTCCACAGTTCACCCTGCTTCCATACTATATAATACACCATGTTATACTACACTCTATAACATCTTGTAGAAGCAAAGGGAGTAGCTTGTTCACTTAATCTCATGAATAAATAATTGGGTTTTAAAAGCTTCAGCAGGACAGGACACAAGGGTACAGGGGTCCCATGAGGAGATTACATCGGTCAGGAGCCGTAGATCTTATTAACACTCTGCTTCCCATTTTTCAGTCTACATACACATTTGTGATCTGCATCAGTCGAATATTAGACCTTTATTTATCAAAGACCATTAGAGGACAGTTCAAGCTCAGCCCAAAGACTGTGATGAAGACGAGATGGTACCATAAATCCATTTGAATAAGAAATTTGCAAGAACATTTATTTATCAACAAGTCTGTATAGTGTAAAGTATGAGTGGCAGTGCAGAAACTCAGTAAGCACACTGTAGATGAGCTGGTCAGAGCCACACTAGCCAGAGACAGGAATGAGGGCGCTTTTTTTTTTTTAAACATAGGCCCCAGGTCCTGCTAATGCACGCCAAAGCACAGACCAACAGAGACACCTAATGCCCATCCACTAATTATTTGGGATGAATACCCGGGCTCACTAGCCTGGGTTGGTGGTTCAATCCCAGGGTCCTCTGGTATGCCTGCTGGCACATGCTTGGACAAGGTACTGACCCCTGAGTTGGCCCTGTTCATAGAAGGGTGCATGTTGAGGGTGTGAAGCTAATGGTGGAATGAGGCCGATAGCACAAGCTGCTTTAAGGGGTCAAATAAGTGTAGAAAAGCTTCAATCCATATTATCCCTCATTGAAAATCTTTGTCATCCCAAAAGATATCAACCCTGTCAGTTCTATTAATCATTTTAATGTCTTCAAGTCATAATAACTTTCAAAATCTCTCTAGGCATGAAAACCTGAGCACCTTCCTGTCATTTCTCCCAAAACCTGAATTTCACATTTTGAGGGCAGAGCAAGTTTACATTATACAGACTAAAGTTACCAGAGTTGTGCAACTATGTATTACACTGTTACACACGTTTCATATGAGAATTACAGATACTATCAGTTGGTGATAAAAGACCTCAGTAATGAAATTTAAAAAAATAAATCACTCAGAGCAGCCAACTTTGGAGAATCTCCACTTTTATTAATAGAAAAACTGTATTTAGTAGAGACGCTGGGGTTTGCCCATGGTGCTCTTGACGTAGAGGGCACGCACGTTCTGCCAGTTCTTCTTCAGCAGCGACACCAGGAAGTTGACAGCCAGGTGGATGTTGTACACAAGCTCATCTTCTGTCATCTTCACATGTCCTACGGCCACAGCCAGACACAGCACCTACAACAAGCAGCAAGGTTACTCCACACTGATCAACTTCTTCAAACTAAGCGTTAGATAATGAAACCATAAAGCCAGGGAGCAGCAGAACTCACCTTCTTCATCTGGAATTTGATGGTGGATTTGACCTCATCCACCTTTGTGTTCAGGTTCTCATTGTGGGTGAGCAGTGAAGGGAACTTGCCGGCCTTGTTCAGCCCAGGACCCAGGATACGAGGGATCTGCTTGATCAGAGACTCAGAGGCCAGGAAGGCGTCGTACTTCTTGGCTGGAAGAGGAAGAAACGAGGACATTAGAAAGCCTTGACAGACTTTGGTCACAGATGAGGCAGTTTGTCTGTAATCTTGTGGACACCGTACCGAGCTTCTTGACCAGCTTCTTGTTCTTGTTGAGCTTCTTCAGAGCCTCGATGTCCATGTGTGGCATGTCAGCAGCTTTGGCCTCGTCGCAGTGCTGCTGGTCTCCCAGGATGCACACGGAGAACTTTGGCCTGGGGAGAGTCTTCAGCCTGCATGTCAACAAAACATTTTTAGTGACTGTGCTCACAACCACATTTCAACCTCTGAGAAATAATTATCAACTCATTCAACATGTGATGATATAATTTGACCCTTCATGAAACCACCTGACTTTACTGTGGAGTAGAAAAAGTCTTACCCATACCACCACAGGGGCTGGCGTCCAGCTGACCTCTTAGGTAATACAAGCAAATTGGTCGGCATGAGGGCGTGAACTTAGCAGCTCAGCCACTCAAAGCCTCCCCTCATGTTTTAAGACCCAGGGTAGGGGTCCGCCTGCTTCGCCTTTCCCAGCAGAAAGCTGAGTAAGCTCAGTCAGACTACCCAGAGTACTTCTCCATGTCTGCTCCTGGCCTGTCTGGACTGAGTTTTCATGTACTATGTGGCCGTTAAACAGGCCGCTGTGATACTCAGACAGGGCTGGAGACACACAGGGAAAAGGGTGGGTGAGACAGTAAAAGGTCGAACCTGACAGTGCCGGAGAAACGCTTGTCCTTCTGGGGATCATAGTTTTTCAGGCTGATCTGAAGCTCCACCGACTCCACAAACCTACAAAGAGATGACAGGTTACACACACGTCCTGTATTTTCAGTACTGCACTTTAATCATTGGTTACAGCTGTTCGGATCTGCTTACTTCCTCGGCTTGGCCACGGAGCCCTGCAGGACCTCCTTCACGGCTTCATACAAAGTATCCCTGGAGACCTTACTGTAATGTGGAAAACGTCAGAAAAAAAGTTAACGTCACTACTACTATCAGCAAGAGAACTAAGACCGCTAATGATGCTAAAGCACAGCGCTGAAAGTTCACCAAGCAGCCACAAAAGTCGTGAAAAAATAAGTTTCCGTTATTTAAGAGCATTAAACTAAACAGCAGAGATTAGATGAAGACTGTAAATATATTTTAAATATGCGGATGACGACGGATTACATCTGAGAAACATAGCGCGCTGACGGTACACCGGCAGATGAACCGGTCCCATGCCGCACCTTTAGCGTCAATAAACTACAACATACAATAAAATATAAACAAAGCCGGACAATATGACGACTCTACGTATCTAGAAGAATAACACAATAAAGAAAAGCGCGTTTAAAATGAGGTTTTTAATCATTTATTGGGAAAAATGGAGCCTGACCTCATCTTGGCAGCTCGTCGCTCTCGTCGTGCTACGCTGGAAAAGGAAGTGACGTCGGACGTTACGCGACATAAAGGCGATCCGTGACGCCATCAGAAAGCGCGAGCTTTTTTCTTTTTTCCGATAGAAATCAACAAAACTTATATATTAAAATAACATATATTTTTGTGCTTGCTTCAGTTATAATTTAAAAAGTTGCGTCTACGATAAAACATATACATAAAAAAGTAAAATACCTATAAAACTACTGAAGGATACTTACCTACTTATAAAGCTGAATAGTTGGTTGCATAACAGTTACATAATTCAGCTGTCTTTGTTAAATTTTGTCATTACAGTTTTTATGCTGTTGTAAATTATAATATGAAAAGTTGAGCTCTGGCTGTTTCAGGTGATTTTCTTTGTTCCAAAATTATAGTCCTGTGAAAAATCCCTGACGATTGCTATAGGAATAAAGAGTGTAAATGACAGCTGTTAATCAAATGCATTTGCTTGAACTCCCTTATAAATCAGTTTGCTGGTGTGGAGCATTAGGTATGTTAAACCAAACAACAAATAGGCACAAACACATCATACCAACTGGTGGAGTGATGATCTGTGCTTGTTTTGCAGCCACTGTATACCAAAGTATTCTAGAGTTAAATGCGAGGCCATCAGTCTGACAGCTAAAGCTTGTCACAAATTGGGTCATGCGACAGAACAATGAGCCTAAACACATCAGCTAATCTGTAACAGAATGACTGAAAAAGAGTCAAGATGTTGCAATGGCTCAGTCAAAGTCCAAACTTCAACCTGATTGAGATGCTGTGGCAGGATTTTAAGAGAGCTCAATGAAGTGAATAACCTTTAAAAACAAAAAACAGTGAGTCAGTATTCCTCCACAATGATATGAGATTGTGATAAAGCAAAACAAAGCAGAAAGACTTCAAGTTATTGCTGTTACTGGTGGTTCTAGAAGCTACTGAATTATGAGGCGTGCATAGTTTTTCACAATGCTGCTTACAGCCTGTGAAAACTTTTTGATTTGAAAGACCATACGCTGCTATAAAACAATTTATATATTATATATATTTGGTACGAGTCTCACAATTCTATTTAGTAGCTCTACTTTTTAAGACCATGTTTATTAAATATAACCGGAAACATGACCGCCACAAACACTGCTAAAATGAAATGTATATTAAAAAGCAAAATAAACAATTGGAACAAAATTGTGCGATTTAACAGAAAAAAATTATTAGATTTTGAGGTACTGTAAGACATTTTTAGGGAACCCCAAAGTTTGAATAATTTTTTTTAACCTTTAAAAAATGGAGGCTTTGAGACAGCGTGGTCACCCGAACGCCAATCACTCTCATATCTTTTGGACGTGTACACAATTGACCTCATTTTAGGACAGCATATCCAAGTTAACAGATGACATCATGTCCTATGCATCCCTAAGGATCCCAGGATCTTCCTCCTGGGTTTGCTACCCAGAGATTTGATTCTAAAAAAAGGACAGATATATTTTTTAAATCCTGTTGATCGCATCTGAAAAGGCCATAACAAGGAATTGGCTTAAGAAGGATCCTCCCCGAGTAGAGTAAGTGCTAGAGAATATAGGGAAATACATCTGATGGAGAGACTGACTTTCTTTCTACGACTTAAAGGTCATCTTTTTCAACAACTTGCACTAAATGGCATTAAGTAATTGAGTAATAAAAAACAATATCAGCCCTGTCAGACTGGTGAATTAAGATTCTTTATTGTCAGTTTAATTTATTTACACAGGTTTTTTTTAATGTAAATTAGGTGAAAAGGTAGTGAGGTCACGTGTCTGCGATTCGTTTCAAAGCAGCTTGTAGAGACTTCTTCAGGAAGGTCTCATTTAACATCAGGCAGCTGGACAAGGAGTGTTTGTGTGCAGCAGTCACCTGGAAATGCAATCATTTATACGCAGAAGGTTATCACACACCATTTCATCCACTGTACAGAGATTATCTGTGATCCCAATCATACTTACATCAATGCTGTATTTGGTGAGTACTGTGAGCATCATTTTTGCAAACTTCACAGACTTTGTGAAACGAGGAGCCTGACTGACGAGCTGTTCTGTGAACTGTGTGAAAAGTTCTTCATTCAAGACAGGCTGTTGGGGGGAACAGACAAAACAGGTGGCTCAGTGACAGTGAGTATTATGACTAACAGGTCTTGCAGCTCTTTCCCACGAATAAACATCTGGATTACCTTTGAGTCTAGCAAGCTGTGGATAATAGATAGCACTGTCTCGCTCCATGCAATCTTCAATGTCATTCTTTAAAAACAAAACATAAAAAAGCAGGAGGGTTAGTCATTTACTACTAACCATGTGTCCGTTAATATGCGAAGCTTCTTTGTCGCAGCAGTTACAAGTGAAAACAGAACCTAACTTCATACTTACTGAACCACCAGCAGTCTGTAGTGAGAGTCCAGGCAGCTTTCTATCAGTCTGCTGAGCAGCTCAGCCTGTGGAGGCCCTGAAAACAAAACAAGTTCAAAAGGATTAATTCATGCTGGGAGCAAAGCCTGAGTAAAAGGAGCTCTATCACATCAAAGCATCTGTCCTGTTAATGTGTATTTAAACCAGGGTTCTGAATCCATGCCTGCTCTGCTGCTCTGTAACTCTCCGATTTCCCTGAAACAATCAGTGCACATACACGCTCACCAGCTATGTCATGAGGTACATCTGTTCAACTGCTTGTTAGCAAACATTATCAATCAGTGTGAGCAATTGTATCTATAGAGATGTGAACACATGACCTGCTGAAGTTATAACTGAGCATCAGAGTGAAGAAGAAAGGTTATTTTAGTGACTTTGAACGTGACATGGTAGCTGGTGCAAGCTGGGCTGGTCTGAGTATTTCAGAATCTGTTGATCCACTGAAACAGCTGAAGTCAGAGGAGAATGGACAGACTGCTTCAAGCTGGGCACGGCAACAGTAATGTAAATAACCACTAATTGCAACCAAGGTATGCAGAAGAGCATCTCTGAATGCACACCACGATGAACTTCGAAGCAGATGGGCTACAGCAGCAGAAGACCACACTGGGTGTCACTCCCGTCAGTAATAACAGGAAATGGGCTCAACAACACTGGACAATAGGAGATGGGAAAAATGTCGCCTGGTCTGATGACTCTCGATTTCTGCTGCGACAATCAGAGGTAGGGGGAGAATTTGGTTTAAACAACATGAAAACACAGATCCATCCTGCCTCATATCAACTGTTCAGGCTGGTGGAGATGGTGCGGTGATGCACTTTTCAGAAAACCTGCTTGACACGTTGCATCACAGTAAGAAGAAAAGTGCAGGACATATATATATATATCACTTTTGTACAAGTCACACTGCTTTAACTAAGTGCTTGTAAACACCAGACCTTATTAAATCACATACCATCTTAGCAGCTGACCAAGATCACAAACCAGGATTATTATTAAGTAATTTCTGTAGTCGGTTTCAGTGACACCGTTTCCCTTTATCTCACCTATGTTCTCCTTCTCTAGTACTGGTCCGATTAGAGCCTGGCACACTGGTCTGGGATAGCGGCTACACAGGGATGTCACCGCGGTAACCAGACACCTGGAGGCCGGCTCTGACAGGGACAGCACCTGTAAGGTGAAACAATATCCTGTCACGATCAAACACAGAAACACATGTTGCTTATTTTTCATACTCAGTGTTCTACCTTCTCCAGCAGAAGGCTCTTGATTAGCGTTGCAGCAGTGCTGTAGCTGAGGTCAGGAGAGAGGGCCAAAACACTGTTGCACAGTGTAGGCAGCGCCTGGTCAGGTAAGCCCGGGAAATTCAGCATGCTGCATAACACCTCCACCTAAACAGGGCAGGGAAGGACCTGGGATAAGTCCAATCACAACGGCAGATTGTACATAAAATATTGATATATTCTCTGGAACCCAACAGAGATCAATGAGAAAATGACTCTGCTACTCAGTTGATGGTCCCAACCACTGGTGTCAGTCCTATATTTAATATCTGTTATTCCTCCTATAAATATGATCTTGTTTATCAGCCCTAAGGATTTTAAATAGTATAACAGATTTAAAAGATTGCCCTACACCTTCATTCTTTTTAACGAACAGCAGAGGGCGACTCTTCTGGTTGCAAAAAGCAACTCTGGTTTCATGGAAATGTGTGAAAACAGCTCGTTTGCACTTTAATGACAGTTTCAGATCTTATTGAATAGGTTTTTTTTGTAATTTAAGTCAAATCCACCCATTTTCGAAGTAAAAACGCAGGTTAAATTATTGAGGACATACTTGGTTTGAATCACAGTTGTTCAGCACTTTGAACACATCTGTGGAGCTCTGGTCCCACTGAAACACACAAAAAGAATGACAGTGAGACTAAATGTCACTTACTGTCTGCACTGAGTGAGCTAGAAGAAAATAAAATCTTCTTACCTCCGTCTGACTCTCCAACAGTTCTTTTATCTGAGGAATACAGACCTTAAACACAAAAACAGTAAATCAGCTCATCGTTTTACAACTTCTGCTCCTCTAAGGACAAAACAAACATTGAAATTGGCAGAAAGATTTCAGCGTGGAGAGGGTACCCTTCTTTGTATAGTGGTTTTTACCTTTATATGTTCAGGCAGGCCATCACACGAACTGTCTGAGGCTGGAGTTTCTGCTGCAGCATCACTTTCTGGCGCTCCCGGCATCTCCTTGTTAACTCTCAGTTCTTCGGCTGTGACACACTCATTATCATCCATCTTTATCCGTTTACTCTGTGATCCCGTTTCTTCACCATCAGACCCCACGCTTACAAAACTGCCCTTTCTTTTCCTCTGTGTCCCCAGCTCAGATAAATCAGATGTACTCTGGGATTCAAATTCTGTTTGACTGCTGAAACACTTGGTCCATCCTCCAGTTTCAGCAGATCCGATCAAATGCTGGGAGAGCTCCTTTAGTCTCTGGCTGCACAGTGTGGTGTACAGAGGCACCTCACGGTGGGTTTCCAGGTCTCTTTCGAGTTGTCTGCACAAAGCAGTCACCCACGGGTTTGGACGAGAGTCCTGGCTGAGACATTTGATCAGATGGAGTACAGCGGTCCGAGGAAGAACAGAATGCACCAGGTGGATGAATGACAGCAGGTTTTGTTTAAATAAAGGTGGAAACAGGCACACTAGTGGTTTACTAGAAGAGGTAAGGAAAAACCAAAGAAACCGTCAGCTGGTCTCTGAAGTTGTGTAGACAAAGAAAAAGTTCATGTTTAAGAAAAAAGCAGAAGTTAAAAAAAACAAAACTGATTTGTGACCATCAGTATTTATGACACTTTTTTTCACAAATGTAAATCATTTTGGGGGAGATGCATGCTTGCTAAATACTGATTAAAGTGACTTCTTAGACTGCAATAAAACCAAGGAAATGTGGCAAAGGAGCTATCTAAAGGATCTAAAACAAAAGAGGTAAGGAAACACTGATTTGATCTTCACCCTACTTTTCACACATGTATGTGTGTCTGTTTACCCTAAAATATCTATGTGAATGCTAAACTAACTCTACACTGGAGCATTTACGTTCAGTCTAAACGCACACAGCCTGTGGGACTGATGACTTAAGCAGGCAGAGATCCCCACCTTATAATTTAACTGTTTTTTCTGTGTACTTTACTCACACGGTTAGAAACTCAGCGTCAGCCTCTGTGTGGGTTATTTCGTCTCTGCACAGTGTTTCTATGAAGTCGCACAGTGAGCTCTCCGGGTTAGCCCGCTGCTGCCTGTGGAAGACGCCCAGCGCCCTTGAGGTCCCGGAGGTTCCGGACATCAGTGACCGAAGCAGCAGCCTCGATTGCCCGTCAAATCCGCTAAGAAACATGCCGGAGTTCAGACAGCTGTGTGCCCCATCTCCGGGTTTGTCCTTTCCGTCTCTCCCAGACACCTGTGGCTCCATCCCAACCCCACTATACCGCCACTGCTGTTTACATTTCTTCTTCGTCACCGGTAAAGGGCTAGATGAGTTCAACATCGCCACCTGCTGGTCAGATGTGTAATTCATTTAGCTCACTGGCGACACAGCACGATTAATCCTGTGGTGTATACTAGTTAAAAGCCAGAATTTCCTGAATAGAACGAGCGTCCAGAGGCAACCGAAGCGAGACTGCCATCATGTCTCAATCGTTTCCACATTTAACAAATTTAAGTCTGTATTTGGAGACCACAGTGGAGCTACTCAACAGCACAGGCTGAGTTTAAAAAAAATAAATAAAAAAAGTTAGACTATTCCATCTAGCCCATATTTAATTACTTTTTTAAAATGAAAATCCATTATGTGAATTCATTGCATCGTGTGAATTAGGCCCATTCTGGCCCCCAGGCCATGTGGGAATACCATTCAGGGAAATACCCTGAATGGCACAAAGCACCAATGAAGGAACAACACTTTAGTGAGACAAAGTGAATCAATGTTTTATTTTTTGTGTACAGGTACAATTTGTTTAAAAACAGACATAAAACCATTTGTTCTTGCCAAAACTGGGAAGTGTGTGATGACTAATCATTTTTATGCAAATCAAACATTAGGACATGGGTACAGTACACTTTTTTTTTTAACCCTTGGGCAATTAAAACTACCATCTACACAACACTTTAAAAATATCTAAATGGCACAAGCTACTAGGGAAATGTCTACATTGGCGCGCTCAGAGGTTGGAAGAGAAGCTGACAGTTGGCTAAACACTTAACACACAACGGCTGTAGTATTTATTAAAAAAAAAAAAAAATTATAAACCCCAACTAGAAACAAAGGTGTCTTGTGCTGAGACCACTAGCCATGAGTTCTGGAGTGTCCAAGTGTGCACAGACTTGGAGACAGGTTCCCGTCTGAATTTAGGAGTCCTATAAGTGAGATGTACTTTCACTCAGTGCACGGACAATAATCCTGATCTTGAGTCAAAGATACTCGTAGGCTGTTTCAGTAAAAAAAAAAAAAAAATAATTCATGAAGACCGAGGTGGTTTAAAAAAAAGAAAAAAAAAAAGCAGCAGCCATGTATTCTCCAGGGACCAATGATGGCTAAAGACCCCATTCAGTGGTTTCAAACACTGACAAAAGGAAAAAAGGAAGAAAAAAAAAAAGAAGATAAGGAGCGCTCAAACCACACTTTTTTAGTAAGGTAAAAAAGTAAATTCAAGGTCGTCATCATCATCGTCACCAAGGAGGGTCATGGCTATGAAGAAACTAATTAGATCCACTCCATCGTCTTCATCCTCAAAGTCATCTTCTTCAAAATGCTGCAAGGACAAAGAGAGTGAGGGGAGAGTAAATACAACCTATCTTAGAAGAGGGAGGAGAATGTAAAACACTCACTGATCACCATGTAGTTACCAGAAAGGACGCGCTGTGTCGACTTTTGTCATGTCGGTAAAGACACTCGCTTTTGAAGGGGCAGCATCGGTATCGAGAGTAGTAGGTGCAGGATTTCTTACTGGAAACAAACAGGAGGCAGCAGGGAGGGGTCAGCTAAATGTTTATACTGGCTTGAGATTACAAGCAATTTTAAAATCTATGTCACGAAATTTTTTTATTTTTTATTTTTTTATTTTTTTTGAATCATTCACTCTGTAGCTCCCATTGTTAATTAGCAATGCTACACACCTGCGTTTCTCTGAATCTTTCAGCACTCTTCCTTAGAGAAGGCATCTGCTGCACACTCCAGAGGGACCGTTAATATCAGAATGACCTAATGGAAAGTCCTGAAAACTAGTGTGAACCTTGCCGAGTACGTACTAATGGTGAAGGGACTTAAAGGTGCAATAAGCAAAACCAAAAGCAAGTATTTTGCAATATGTGGTATGAATCTTTGCCTAATTTGTAGGTTGGGTCCCATTTAACAGCTATTGATTTTTGTATATCTTTATAGCTTAATGCTGAATGGGAGACCTGTAGCAGTCCAAGAGATTCAATTTATTGGGAGGAGTATATTACTAAAAAAAAAAAAAAAAAACCAACAACAACAAAAACCTTTAGACAGCAACTATGGACAAAGTTACCATGGCCTAACCAAACAATTTAAACCTAAAGTTTTCTGCACTGGCAAAGTTTTCCCTTTTGTTGCAAAGGCATATATACATTTTTAAAACCCTCCCCTGTAATGTAAGAAATCTGAAGAAAAGGCTGGACTTATTGAAACTAACATCCATACAATATATCCAGGAGGACAGACTCCAAAGGCAGGGCTCTAGACTAACTTTTTGACATGGGCGCACCGGTACGCCTAACTTTAAAAATTTAGGCGCACCAGCATAAAAAGTTAGGCGCACTCAAATTTTTCAACCGCATCGCTTAACACCGCAGTTTTACATTCATTTCTAAATTATTAACTAACAAACTTGTGCTCAAATTGCTTTGTCAATATTGTAGAAAATGTTAAACTTAATCATCATCTTGGCTCCTCTGACGACCTGTTTGCTGCTGCTGAAAGGCAGTGGGGAGAGGGGACACTTGGGCAGTGCATTTATTGCAGCATGTGTTTTCTGGATACACTGCTGCTTTTTTCAGCATTCAAAGATTGATGGCACCGTGTCAGAGCTGGCTATGAATTTCAGACGGATCAGTCCTTAACTTAACAAAAAAGTTATCAATAGTTCTTTTCATCTTTTCTTATTACCCACAGCTACATCCACTTCTGTCAGGCCTAGGCTGCTCACTAGGGCTGAGTATAATCACTGATTTCTATAATCCATTCGATTCCGGTTCTCAAAGTCCTGATTCGATTCAATTTAGCCTCAGACAGTCAGAAATATAATTCTGATCATTTATCAGTACTGATACACATGAGACTTCATCAGAATTGTGAACATCACAGCAGATGCCTTTGTGTCAAAGTAACTGAGAATAAAACACAGAAAAACATGAAGATTTTCGTGGTCTGGCGTTTTATAGCACATAACCTTAAAAATATTCTGCAATATTCTGCAATTTTGCATAATTTTAAGAAGTTTAAATTTCTTCAGTATTGAACAGCAGAAATTAGCTTTCTTGTCCGAGGTCATTTAAGTGAAAAAAGAAAAAGACAGCGGCCGACAGCGCTGTAAACAACGGTAGACTGGTGGGTAATAAGTGAATAAATAATGCAGAAAACAGATTTGAGACGGGAAACTGTTCTTGAAGTACAGAGAGAGAGAGCTGTGCATGAAGTGTGATTTTTATGGTGGTGGAAGCAAAACAGCAAAAGTCAGAGGGAATTCATGACGACATTGATCAAATGTGAAGCGTAGTTTGCTGCTTCTTTTGCTGCTGGCTCGGCAAATTTTGGTTGGAGAGACAAAACCTGCAGCTCAGAATCAGCGCAAAAGAGACGGAAACACAGCGCGGACCCGACGCATCAGAATCGCTGAGCTCCGACAGCGTGTCCGTGTTCAGGCCGTGGGGTGAGAAAGCCGAGAAAGACAAAGCTGATTCTGATGCGTCGGGTCCGCTCTGTGTTTTTGTCTTTGTGTGGAATCCGTTAATGAATTGATATCGCTTTATTCAAGCTACTCACCTCCCTCTTCCACCTGCACCACGGCCAATCAGAGAGGTCCCGCCCCTGACTATCTCTGATTGGTTTAGTCCACGATAGGGGCATAATGTGTGTCTGTTGACCACACGGAGAGTTGCAGAGATTGTTTTTTTTGTTACCCGAAAATATTTGGTTGCACCGGTGCGACCAAATATTTATTTTTTTTTAGTCGCACCACTGAAAAATTTGGTCACATTTGCGACCAAATTGGTCGCACTCTAGAGCCCTGAAAGGATTTTCTAAACTCTGCAGACATGAAATCTATTCCTCACCTGAATTTTTCCTTGAACTCAGTAATCAGATCTTCCTTTTCTTGTCCTTCAACCCAGTATTTGTGTGGCACATAAAAGGCAGACCTCACGCGGCACTGTGGGCAGCGTCTGAGAAGAGGAAAAAGAGAAAAGTCAATCACAGAATCACCTCAAGCCCTCTCTGGTCCCATCAGATCCTGCTGCCTCCTCTTAAATATTACAGAAACCTACTTTATCACATCCAGGCCGAGGTCTTTGGTCTTCCTCCAGGTCATTATGCATTGTAAACAGAAGGAGTGATTGCAGTTGGGCAAGATGCCAAAGACGCCGCTTTTCGGATCAGTCTTTTCATACACCTTGTCCATGCAGATCCCACAGGTCACGTCTTTGCTCCTGAGGAAGGCCTCAGTTTCCTCTTCTCTTCCCTGAGAACCAGAGGCTGCAGCAGCAGCCCCATCCTCTGGGGTTTCAGATGGGGAGATCTCCTGAACACAATGACTTTCCATTAATAGAAGGCTCTGGGTTCAGCCAAGTTCCCCTGCTGAATGAGCATGCTTAAGATAAGGCAGTCAAATTAAACAAACCTCATTTCTTCCATCGCAGGCACCTGCTTCAGCAGCTTCTGAGCACTGAGACGATCCCAGACCAGATTCTGCAGAGGAAAAGCAAATTAATGAGATCAACTTCTACATTCAGTTCCATCGACAAAATCATGCAATACCTTCTGACTGCTCCTCAGCGATATTCGCTGGCAGGTGCTCAGTGTCACATTGAGGGTTCGGAATATCAGCTACCAACTCGGATCTGCTGCACTCTTGTTCAGATGTCACCTCAGCTTGCAGAACTGCAGGTTCTGACCCTCTCCTATCAGGTGACGCATGAGCCACACTGGAGGAGGAGACTGTAGGTACTGAAGCCCTTCTTCCTGCAACAGTTGTGCCAGCTTCAGACTGAAGAACATGGAAAAACCTAGCAGAGAAAAAAAAAATATAAGGGATTAAATAATGGATTTTCTTAAATAAACAAAAGGGGGAGGGGGGGCAGCTTACCTGCAGCGCTCACCATACCAGCATCCACCTTTCTGATAATACCGACATATTTGGGATGAGTGTATGGTTGGCAGTTCATGACGATAATTGCATCTTGAACCAAATCTGCAAGAGCCATTTATGAAACGCCTGCAATGAAGTGAAAGAACAAAAACAAATCGCAAAGTAAATTTCTGCCACCAACTTTTTTTTTTTCTTTTTTTTTTAAAAAAAAAGAGCAAGATTTGTTTTACATGCCACTGCACTAATTTGATTCTGTGATGACTGCTAGTGTTTATAGGGTTATTTAGAATTCAAGTTCATAACGATAAGCTGCTGGTATTTTATTCTTTATAAGTGAAGATGCTCAGATTTTCATTAAGTGTAACCAGAAAGGATAGGATTAGGAGTAGATCAGACAGCTCAGGTTGAGGTGTTTGGAGACAACGTTTGAGAAGCAAGGATGGGATGAGATGGTTTGGACATTGAGAGGAGGAATAGCGGATATTAGAGAAAGGATGCTGAAGCTGCCAGGCAGGAGGAAAACCACAGGGAAAGATGATTGGGTGAAGAAGGATATGGAGATGGTTGGTGTGATCCTAGGGACAGGGTGAAATGGAGTGATCTGCTCTGGCCAAGCCTATGGGAAGAAGCTGAAAAGAGTAGTCGAGCCGTTTTTATAGTTAAGTAAATTCTTACAGGTGGGAGAGAGAGAAGAGACTTGACGTAGTCAAAATGAAAATAATGTGACTTGAGCCTCAACTGCAGATGTAACACATTACAAAGAGTAAAGAGCGAGCATTTTATACGTTGAAACCAAACCGTTTGAAACAACATCGGTACTGTATATGCACATGATTAAACAGCTCTAAAAACTGTGTTTGTCAATAAAATCTTCTACTGACGCGTTTCTGGATTAATTGACGGAGAATGGACAAATCCGACACACAAGTGCGGTCAGAAATCCCATTTACCAACAGCCACTAACTCGGTTAGCTTAAGTTTTGGCTAACATTTCAACATTATATTTAGTCACCTAGCAATACAAAATTTGTACGAATTTACTCACACAGCAACATGTTCTACCACACTTTCTTCCTAAGTTGAACCCCACCCCCCAAAAAACTAATAAAAAACAAACATACTACATAAGTTTTTTTTTTAAGCAGTTTTCGTGTAATCAAAAGTCACTATTTCACTTTAACGCGTATATTCAACCGCCACACGAAGGCATTTAAACTCATGACAAGCTATTTCTCAGTGCCTGGTCCACACTTTCCTCATTTCTAACCCACTCTGTGGGACTCTGAGGGGCTGCTTACCGACAAATGTTTCCACTACGAGCCGAGTCCATCCTCCGTGTGTTTTGAACGAGCCGCCGCCAAGCCTTCACCATCCACGTTAACTAAATAGTTGACAGCTGGTTCCTCTTACCAATTAACCTGGCAACGAACCAATAGAAACGTGACGCTGACGTCAGCACGTTACGCACTCCATTCAGAGAGTTTATTGAGGGACGCCAATCACAGCAGGGAGCAACTTGAAAGAGTTGTATGATCCACCTCATGTTAAAAAATGTCAAATAAAATACAAAATAAAACAAAAATAACCCGAGAAAATCACTGTTGCCGTTTCTAATCAAGTTTATAAGTGAGAAATCACTAAACTAAATGTGCAGATTGGTTACATGTGACCATTAAGAAGAAATCATTTCAAGTTTTTGTGTGAACAAATATGTCAGTCCATCACTTACACAGGCATAGAGGTAGCTTACATCAACTTCTTTTTTTTCCTTTTTGTTTTTGGTGTAATTGCTCCTTTGCCAGGTTGGCACACTGCACACCAGCCAGTAACATCAGGATTTCAATGTGTAGCAGGAATTTAAGGCAAAAATAATATATGTCAAGGATTAGATGAGACAGCGGAATAATGTCACAGATCATACATTAGAGGTAGATAGGGATCAGGACAGAAAAAGACCAAAAGAGGAGACCTGTGCACACACCAGTGCTCACACAGAGCAGGGACAGTAAAAACAGAAAAGGGGAAGAAACGATTAGAAATGTCTGGATCCTGGCTACAGTATCGTAAGGCTTTTACACTCTATGCCTCAACTTTCAAGACATATCAGCCTGTACATAAAAAGAGCATTAATCTAGGACCGTGTCTATCTCCAATACAAAAGCACCCTACGATATTGGAAGATGTTCAATTTTCATCAAGTATCCCAGTAATAATGACATGGTTAAAAATGCTGGTTTAAGGTCATTCCTGCACATGAAACCATAAAATCCAAACTCCTCATTGGGGAGAGGTTTGGTGGTATTCTTGGTGATATATTTGGTACAGTCTAAAACTAAAACAGGCAGCCATGTAATAGGAAAGAACACATATGAACTAATATATGAAACAAGTTGATAAATTCATGTTTTGCCCTTAGAAATACAATCAAAAATTACAAATAATTTGTTACAGAATTACAAAGAATAACCTAACAAAAATATTTAAATGGCAAATTCATTATATTTTGCATATCAAAAGGAAGAAAAAACATGCTGTCCCTTGTACTTCAATGGGTCATGTATGTATGTGTATAGTGTCAGATTCAGAAATAAAATCTTTGCAGCACAGTCCAACAGTTCACACTTGGCTAGATGGCTTTAAGACAAAACCTAAATAAACCGGATCTCACATTTATTGACAAATGGCAAAATGGTATTGCACACATTGCAGCATTAAGAGAGATCTCTACACTGCTGGAGCCAGCCCAGTTTGTGTTCTTTATACCAAATGGCAAAGTGGTGGTCAGTGATAATGATGATGATGATGATAATGATGAAGATGATGATGTAAACAAATACCAGCTGCTGCATCTCTCCCGTCAGTTAAGTCTGAGAACACAATACAATCACTCGTTTGTTTGAACCGTGCCACTGGTGTGAGAATGTGAAATGCTTTCCCTTTGCAGCACAAACACAGAGCTGAGGGGAGCAAGGACGAGCTCCCTCTGCACACTGCTCTGGGGTCAGCTTCGCTAACAGGATGAAACAGGAGCAGCCTCATTGAGAAAACATATCATTCTTCCTGTTACGTGACCGTTGTGGGAAACTGGGACTCGCAGCAAATGATTCCAGATGCTCGTCCCATGCGCGCACACACAAACACACGTATAACTGTGCTGAGGGTTGCACTGACACTGCGAAGACTCTGCTGATTGTGTTAGACCTGCCAGGTGAATTTGCCTCATCTGCACCTTAGAAATCCATGCCCGTACAACAGTGCTTGTACTGAATGCAGTGTTTCATTATAAAATTCAGTCTGTAACAGTATTGCTAAAAGCAGGTTGTGCTGGAGACTACTAATACATGTCCTTGTAGATCTCCTGTAGTAGAGGGTGGAGCGAGGTCTCCGACTCAGTCTTTTTGATCTTTTGGACAAGCTGGGCGTTCTCTGTAACTAGCTGACGGAGGTCAGCCATCTTCTGAAGCAGTTTTGGGAAGAGGTAGGCAGAGTCAGAGTGATTTGCTTGGAGGTGGAGGTCCAGGGCCTGGAGGATGTTGTCCTGACTCTGCTCCACCTGCTTCACGTTCATTAGCCCAGGTCGATCTAGCGCAAAAAGAGGAGAAACCCTGTGATGAGTCACAATTTACGCTGGGCAAACAAGACATGCAAAGGCAAGTTAAAACCCATCTCAGAGATTACTTCTAAATCACTGTCTTATCTTTTTCTGAATGTTATAAGGCTCGAACCTTGTTTGTACCTTCTAACAGTTTCAATGCAGCACTTTCAAAGAGGTTTCAAGAGGAACAGACACACTTCACAAGACTTGAATCTTCATACTTGACCAGAAAGCTGCTCAGACTCACCTCCACAGAGAATAATGGCAGCAACAAACAAGGCCAGATCACTGTCATCCAGCTCCAGAGCATTGAACTTAACAGCAAACTCAAACTTTGGCTCCATGATCTCACTGAAGGGCTTCCGTAAGCTGCGCAGAAACTCCCGTGTCACAAAGCCTTTGCCATTGGCTACCAACAGTCCATCTTTGTTCATGAGAGATGGCAGCATGGCAAAAATAGCCTCGTGCACACCATACTTTAACAAAGTCACCTGCAGTAAGCACAAAAACAGCTGTTTATTTGTGCTTTCCTAAACATGGATATACTAATAATTCTTTGTTATGTGAGATAGCGGCTTACCTGGTCATTAAGGAAGAGGTCCACAAACCCTGGAATGCACTTGGCAAACTCTGTGAGCTCTCGCACGGTCTCCACCGTGGTGCACTGACAACGGTAGAACACATGAACCCCGATCTCCTTGGTCAGAGGCGCACCTGGAGTTAACTGGCTCCACACCAAACCACTCTCTGCTTTCCAGAGTGTGTCCACATCGTAGATCACAAAAGGCTAAAAGGAAAAGTTATTCAAGGGTGAAAGGTCTGAGGGACAAATTCACATAACTGAGTTTTGCATAAATCCAAGCACGGCTGAAAGACAGGAACATACTGAGGTGCTGCTGGTTTTGCCCATCAAGATGCTGCGGGCTCTCTTCTTGGTCATACTGAGGTTCTTCTGGTAGGCTGTGTTGACTTGTTTGGCTAAAGTCTTCAGGTCTGAGCCACCTGGTTTGCTGACGTTCAGCTCCTCTGCGAGTATGCCTGCCACCAGCTTCTTCCTCTCCGCCTCAGGCATTCGTCCATATCGGATTGCTGAGCAAAAACACACACAGAGCTGGTGTTATTCTGAGAGGATATTTGCAACACTAATGAGTTTTGAGACCTCTTTGTGTTTTGGAACAACTCAGAGCATTAACAATGCAACACATCATCCATGTGTTGCATTAACAATGCAACACATCATCCATGTGTTGCGAAAGATTGGAAAGGATTTGACATGAAAACAGCAGATTTGTTTCCTCCTTTAGACACAATAAAACTCTTGGATCTCTCAGTCAGCCCATCTTCAGCTGGTCAAGAACACAGAAGCTAGACTGGCTTCAGGTGAAATTCAAATTCATTTTAAGATTTTATTACTAGCATATAAAGTCCTACATGGCCAGACCCATGCCTGTACAGCAGATATGATGACACCTTATTCCAGCAGTTGGCCTTTCTGATCGTCTCATCCAGGTCTTTTAACTGATCCATGCTCTTATTTTAAAGCTAGTGATGACCACACTTTTGAGGCTGTCTCCCCTAAACTCTAGAACAGCCTTCGTCAGCACATCAGGTTGGCTGAATCTGTGGTTTGTTTTAAACAACTGCCCATTATTTTTGGCTCTTGTTCTTCTAATATGTGTATAGAAGCGCATGTGCAAGAATGAATGCATGACCACATGTCTGACTTTACATTTCTATGACTGCACATGCACAGTTATCTTTAATGTGTGGTTTTACTCAAACAGTGAAGCACTTTGTAACTGTGTTTTAAAAACTGCTATACAAATAAATTGATCATCATCTTAGTATTTTAAGTGAAACTCAAAAAACACTTAAGCCCTCACCATCGTGGGACATTCCCAAAGACAGGCACTTCTGGAAGCGACAATATTGGCACTTGTTACGATTTTTCTTCTGAATCTTGCAGGAACGCTCACAGCGCTCATATTCCAGTTTCATCCGCACAGTACGCCGGAAAAAGCCCTGCACAGAGCAAAGCACATCAACTTAAGCAACTCACACAGTTTGGGGGCGGGGCACAGAACTTCCCACTCAATAATCTGTTGTGGTTAAAAGGAAATGTTTTACCTTGCATCCTTCACAGGCATGTACGCCGTAGTGGAAGCCAGAGGCCTTGTCCCCGCAGACCTTACACTCCACACTGATCCCAGAGCTTGTGCTGTCCTCTCGGCCCAAACGCAGCTGTTCTGAGAGCGAAGGTGATGAGGTATGGGACAGGTCTGCATATAACAAAAAAAAAAAAAAGGATTTCAGCTCAAGTATATCTTGTGAAAATTTCACACTCTGTTTTGTAGGTAATAAGTCCTGAGAGTGGAAAGTCTTACCCGTGTAGCTAGATGATGCACTACTGTTTTGCTTGTTGTCACTGTTCTCCTGATCTTCCCCTTCTTTCCGTCTCTTCTTCTGGTCCCTTTTCGGGTATTTAGAAGCAGGGACTCCCTCCTTCTCCTCCTTCTCCTCCTTTTCCTCCTCATCTTCACTCTCCCTGCGCTTTAACTCTTTCAGATCTGCCACCTCGGAGACGCTTGTCGCACCACAACTGTCCGAGCCTACAGACTCTGCCTGCGGCGGCGTCCACCTGACGTCAGCTGCGTCCTGGGGGGAATTTGGCTCACAGTAGCCGTTCACCCCGTCATGCTTCTCTGGGGCAGTTTGTTGAAACCCGTCCATGGTTCCTGTTGCAGCTGATTCAGCAGCTCATCTCCTGTCACGTAGCCACCATAGTTCCACTATTTAAAAACAGAATCAATCTACTTGAAATACACCTTACTAAAAAAATATCTCTGTTAACATGAAGTTAATATACACAACTAGAAAGAACAGCTAATCACACTGTTAGAGCCCACATATCATCAAGAGTTCCATTTAATCCAGCATGCCAGTGGTTAACAGTCCAGTTTCAGCTTGCCATAACAAACCAGCAGAGCCAAAATAGAGCCCTATTTTTTTTTTAACAAAAGCACGCGGGTGAAACTCACGCAAGTCTTGTATTCAGTTTAGTATAGCAATAATAAATGAAATGAGTGCTGTTCAGTAATCTTCAACAGAGTTTGTTTAGGAGCCTTTCACTCAGTTAGGTTTTGTTATAACAGCCAGGGAATGTCTTTTAAAGAAATAAGCTCATGACCTGAGACACAGATGTTATGGAATCACGCCTCAATTACTTCAAAGCCAATGGAAGAGACAGACAAGACAATAATAAGGATATATCTACATTTTCAATCCTGATTTAAAACATCACTTTACAGGAATATTAACACAGACACTGTTTGGGGTAACTGTTGCTAGGTTCGGTTAGATTTAAATACTTTATTACAAATAAAAGATTGATTTGCTTATTTGCAGCACTGTCCAGAAAAGCCTGTACATACATCCAGAGACGCCATCTCAGTATTACTCAGTAATTACTTATTAGTTAGCAGCATGTAGAACGAAACCGTGTCTAACAGGCTAAAGTCACACTTAAACAGGGGTTTTCCTAGGTTAAAAAAGGGAGGACTGTGCACGTAAGGACAAGTGGTCTACAAATAGTTCAGACGAAATGTTTTCTGTTACCTGCACTTTCCTGTTATCTTTTGGCCATTTTATGAACCAAAAATGTATTTTTAAATAAAGAAAAATCAAACACCACTTGAATAAACATGTTAAAAATCACAGTCCTGCGAGCTTTCCCTTTGTTGGAAGGTCAAAACCTCTTTGGTAACCACTGTAAGTTCAAAGTAAAAAGCTACTTTCAGCTTCTCCCTTATTCATAATAAGTTGCCACAGCGGGTAGCCTCTTCAGCAGATTTTTTTTCTCCTCCAGATGGCAAAAGGACTGCCACTCATATAGTGCCTTTCTAGTTAATTTAAGCACTCAAAGCACTTTCTACTACAAGTATCATTTGCCTAATAACACACACACACATTCATAAAGAGCTTTTTATCCAACGTTTACTTTCTTTGCTTGCACTGGTGGCAATTCAGGATTAAATATCTTGCTAAAGGACACTTTGACACATGACCCTCTGGATGCTGGATGACCCTCTCTATCATCTGGGTCATATAATGGCAATAATGCAAAAGTAAAGACACATTTTTATATATATATATATATATATATATATATATATATATATGTATATGCAACATTTTGCATTACTTCACATACTAACATGTTCAGTATATGCCTTTGGTACCTTTAACAAAGTAATTTTTATGGTAGATATAGGGTAGGGTAAGAATATTTTTATTACTATTTTCTTTTCTTTTTTGGGGGGGGCGTATCCATTTTCCCTAGCTGACAGTAAGCTCAAACACAGCATGGAAAAAAAGATGAAAAAAATGTTCAGTTTCATAATGAATACTTATTTATTTATTTACTTTGCCCCTGGAAAATAACAAAAGCAAGAATTTCACAACCGCTGCGTCACTTTTAATCACAATAAGGGCCGACAGCATTTCCAGCACAGTTCACCAGTAGATCGTAATAGTAAGGGCACTAACTTTATCTCTAACGGAGCTTGACGACATCTGTATTATTGTTTGCCTCACTTCCATGGCAGGGTGCGAGGGGTACTTGGCGGCTGCTTTTAAAGGGACAGGGTGCATGCACTATGTACACACTGAGCAGTGCAGCTTGCTGATGGAGGCGGTGGGGGAGAGGGCTTTGGGTTGGGGGTTACACTTTTTTTTTCTTCTTTTTTTTTTTACCTCGGGGCCCTCTAGCGGATTAATAAGTCCTTGTTTGTAGCTGTGCCTTAACAAACAGCTACAGTGTTTACATATTAGAAATAAATTTAGGGTTTTTTCCATAAAGGACACGCTCATTGTAATTCAAAGGCTACGCGCTGTTTTCATAATGCTTCGATGTATAATGAATACACACCAAATTAGGGGTGTTAGGACTTGTACAGTAGACAACCTGTCACACTGGTTCTCGGAAGTCTCTGCTAACATTACCGTGTAACTGCATGAGTCACTGACAGGACTGTAACTGGATACAAGCGTTTGAAAAATGAAAGAACAGCCGAGTTACAGACATGGCTGCCGCCAAACTTTCTTTTCCCTCTTAAAGTTTAAACTGTATAGGCTTTAAAACTGAGCTCGTTCAGCCGTCGAAAAGTGTCGGCTCGGTTAGCAGCTAGTTAGCCACTAACCTTGAATTGTGACTGAGTCCTACTATCAGCTAGCTGTTAGCACGGCTGACCCACATTCCCGTTTGTGCCTTTAAATAACGTTAGCTGTCCTGCCAGGTTAGCTTACCTCTCCCGGTTGTGCTGCTGCTTCAGAAGATGTTTATGCCTCCCGGCTGAGGTAAACAAGCCACAAAAGCAGTCCCGAGTCCCGTACCGGATCGATCGGCTGTTGACAAGTTTGTTTGCTTGAAGCTGGAGTTAGCTTACAGCAGGAGCTAACGTCAGATCGCTAACTACTATAAACTTAGACCGAATCAGGCAGGCCTCCGTCCATGTAGAAACCGGGCTGACGAGACGGGAAAAACAATGTGGAAATCTTTGTGGGCTACCATGTCACATGCAAATAAGCAGAGTTAACTAGTAATCCCTCCCCGAGTCTATCCCTGGCTTTGCTTTTACTCCGCTTTGGTTTGGTTTGGTTTGCTTCACTCCCCTCTCTCCTCCCCCTCCTCCTCCTCCTCCCTCGTCACATGCCACAGCACAGCGCCCCCGCTGCACACACACACACACAGAGCGCACATCCGACTGGATGCAACTACTGCAAACAGTTTTCTGTCTGAAGAGTCAAGGTCTCGGTTAAATACAGAGTTGTTTTTGACATGGACACATATTCAGCTTTGACTGACATTGACTGTATCTGCCTTAATGGAGACACACAAAGAGCACGTGGCTGAAATCCACGTGGGAAAATGTGTGATTTATAAATGTAGAGCCTGAACTGGGCTGCACGCTTTTGAATCTGAATGAAATGGGCTATTGTAACTTTCCACTACCAATCAAAGAGCCTTTGAGGAAAAAAACATGCATTGCAACTAGTTTATACACATATAATCAACTTTACGTGAAACTGTACGTGACCATGTATCGAAGAAGAGGTTTAAATATTCTTTGGTTTATATTTCTAAATTCATTTCTGTTTAAATAAACCTATTAAGGTAACATCTAATATTAGGAACGACATACATAGAAGGAGGGAGGGTAGCAGCTTATTTCTCCTCTCAGCTGACACTGCATAAAAATGTAACTCTCACAAGAAAAATAGGTCCTCTCGTCAGCTGTTTCGGAAGCTTGTTTCTGCCACAGATTTATTTTTATTCATTATTTATTTATTTATTTTATTTTTTGTCAGTTTGGGGGGTTATGAATTCAAAATGTCGAGTTTGGGGTTACTATGTGAAAAATTTGAGTGAGGAATCACAAAGTTTCTAACTAATAACTCCAAATTTGGTCCAAAAAAGCAAAAACAAAAAACAAAGCAGTCTTTTATCGCAGAAACAAGCTTCCATTTAGCACTGTATGCCAAATCAGAGAAACAGCTGAAATTTTGCTCTGCTGCACCAAAAACTGCAGTGAATAGAGATTTTATATAGATGATATTTCTAAATTAACTGTTGTTTAAATAAACAACTATCAGGCAAATCTAATATTAGGAAAATATTAGAAAAAAACTGAAAAAAACACATTAACTAAAAGTTACGAATTGATTTGCATATCATTGAGTGAAATAAGTATTTGATCCTCTACAATCCAGCCAGAATTCTGGCTCCCACAGATTGGCTGTTTGCACATGTGGGACACAGATTACAACCAATCAATTACAAACACTCCTGACCTCAACTCGTTATGTGCGTAAAGTACACCTGTCCACAGAATTAGTTTCTTCTTCTCCATCTTCTCCACCAACATGAGCAAAACTACAGAGCTATCAGACACTTCCAGGGACAAGACTGTAGACGTGCACAAGGCTGGACTGAGCTACAAGACCAGACCATCAGCACAAGGCTTGGTGAGAAGGTGAAAAGTGTTGGAGTGATTATTCATAAATTGAAAATAACATAAAATAGTCATCAACTGCTCTCAGTGTGGACCTCCATGCAACTTTCTGGCAACATTTTACTTCCTACATTTTTAAACAAACATTGGTATTTTCTACTTGTTACTTTTGGTTCAAGGCATTTGAAGAGAGTTATTATTTCGTCAGCGTGGGCCTTTAAACATCAAACCGATTTGAGTCTAAACAGTAACACATGACAGGCAGTCCTGTTCGTGTAATAATCACCAGGGTATGTGGCACAAAAAGAGATGAAACAGGCAAAACTGTGTGCCAAAGTCAGAGGTTAAAGTGGGCTGGTATTTTTAGTTATTTATTTATTTTTTGGCACAACACGACTGAGGCTGTCCATAAGTTGCGGTTGTGGTACTTGCGGCCCTGCAAAAAAGTAGCAAACATAAAAGGAGTAATATTTTTTTTAAGTGGCAGGTAATTTCAAATGCAATGTTTCTGTCCGATTAACAAACAACAGCAACCACACAAGCTCAGTGGTGTTTGATAAACTGGAAGATTAAACAGTGTACTGTCAGTAGAGGATGGAAATCATCCAGGACAACTCATGAAACATCAGCTAAATTCAGGTGTGTAAATCCACAAAGCGCAGTAAACCTCAGAGCAGCTGCAGCAGCACAGGTCAGCAGATCACAGCCTGTACAATTTTTCTCTGCTCATGTTATACTTAACCGATTCAAGCCGAGCCTTTATTAGAAATAAAATTTAAACAGAAATAAAGCTAGTTTTCCTATCTACTAATATTATTTAATTATTACATGAATATAGCACAGGGTTCAGTAAGATTTGCACAAAAGTAGGTGGAAGAAATGCTTTTCAAAGAGCTGCTTTTTACTCTCCTACTTTGAGAATATTTCATAGCCAGTACTTTTCCACTTTTACTTGAGTAAAGAAGTGGAAACAGTACTTCAACTTTTACTGGAGTATGTTTCAACACTACTATCTGTGCTTCTACCTGTTGCCACCTCTGCTTAAAACTGTGCATTAATAAACTGGCACATACTGCAGTTGGCCTGCAGTTTGCATTATTTGTCAGGGGATGTCTCTGTTTGCTCATGTGAGCCAGCTGAAGGTTTTGTCCCCGGAAGGCGTCAGATTAGTCGGAGATGACACATTTAAGGGCTCAGACGTGAAGTAGACTCCAACTCAAACCGAAGCGGATGTGCAGTGTGCAACTTCAGCAGTGTCTGCGACAGTTACTTCCACACTGTTTGGTCTTTTGCGTTTCTGTCACGTCTGCGTTACTACTACTCGTTTCGCAAACTCTTATTTAGCTTTTCCACTGTGTGAAGCACCAGCTTCAGATGTGAAACAAAAAGTTGCTTTACAGTTTGCTTGAATTGCACAATGCGCTAAGTTTAACACAGTAAAGATGCAGGTACGGCTTCAAACTTCACTCTCTTTATTTACAGTAATGTTAAATGACATTAAAAACAGGAAGTTCATGACAGTTTTTTTTTTCTTTCACGCCTCTTTTTTCTCTTTCCTGTTTATCAGGAGTGAAATTGTGGTAAACTTTAATACTGAACCAAGTTTCTAGATCAAAAAAACCTAAGCCACCTCCCACAACCTCGAAAACTGTACCAATAGAAATGAAACATTGGTATCCGTCTAAGTTACAGAGCTGCAGAAAAACGAGCTTCCTGTGTGCGTGTAGGCTTTTCTCTTTGAACACCAGAGCTAACCTTGTACTTTCAGGATCTTTCTTACCGCTCATTTTCTTTCCGCTGAGGTATCAGTTACGTTCACGTCAGGCCTCACGCAGGCGGCAGAAAAGGATTATTTGAGAGGGGGAGATACTGGAAAACGCACTCTCGTTAAAATGTTTTTAAACTGTTGCTGTCTGTGATGCGAGGTCAGTAATATTTCAGCATTTAGTAGACGTGGTAGTACGGTAAATTCAGCTATATCCCCGCTGCTTTCATATTGTTCACAAACACGACAACCATCTCTTGCCCTTCCTGTGACGAGGCAGCCTCTATGACTCATCATTTTAGGGGATATCCATGTCGCCATTAGATGCATGAGAGTGACGTTTCTCTAAATCACATCCAGCTCTGTTGTCAACATTTTCTTTGCTCTCCTCCCGATCCCCCGATCCCGAACTCCTTCTGAGACGCAGCCCGGGGTCTCGCTGCGTCGGGATCTGGAAGCTCGAGAAGGAGCTTCCCAGCGATGGTCTCTTCTCTGAAAATGAAAACAAAAGAGCGGACAATTGAAATCAGACTTAGGCTGAAACAAAAACCAAAAATAAAAACAGAATTCAGTTAAAAAACAAAGTATAGTATCAAATTTAAGGAAGTATATTTGCAGAAGTTCAAAATGAAATATAAGAACCACCTATTCTGACCTAAACTTCACAGCCCCTGAGCTAAGCCAATGGTCACACATCAGTCCTGGCTGTAACACAACAGCGCTAGAAATGGTTAACACTTCTCCGCTGGTATAATGCGGCGAGAAAAAGTTGAAAATCTGGTCTTTAAACGCTGCATGTCTGTCGTGTCTCTGAACAGACAAGGACACGTACCGCCTGGTCCGATCGGCCGCATCAGTCTGTTCATCTGGACATTCCAGTGTTTGACGTTGGTGCTCGCCTGCCGAAGTTTCCTCTGGGCGGCCTGGCAGAGAAGAAGAGCTTAGCGGTTACTAATAAACAAGTGAACTGACAAAAACCTCAGTCTGTTGAAAACTACCCAGAAAAGCCACTAAGACGTGATCTCGCTTCCTTTTTGCTCTTTGTTTATTTATCAGGTCACAAACAAAGTGCTGTTGGTATTTTAACCACCTACAACTGGTCACTTTATTAAAAAGTTAAACTCTGCATCTCAGTACAGTTAAGGTTCACCACTGCCGCTCTCAAGGCCAGATTTTGTCAGACAAAATCAAATATAATGAAAGTATTAAAAAGACAGAGTAGCCACCACTCCACAAGAGAAAAAGAAATAGTGTCCTGTTTGAATCCTGTTCATAACTGATGTGCTTTTGAGGGACTGATCATGATGGCAGTCTGTTTAGTCTCATTAAAGTCTGTGCCATCTGGCATCCTGTCTTATCATTATGAAGTTCAAATTTATACTTGCAGCACTTCCTGGTTATCTAACTTTATCTGATGACTAGGAACTGTCATGGGTGGGTGGTTTTGTTTTTTTTTGTTTTGTATTTTTGTAGCTCATGAGATGCTTTCATGTGTTGTTTTAAGCGTCTATTATAAGCTTAACTTCTGTTTATTGGTTTGGTGTCAAATTGTCTGTGACTCTTATGACAGGACAGCCTCTCGCTGATCTCATCAACACATTCTGTGGTGATTTTTTAAAAAACGACAAGCAGCAGAAGCTCACTTCTTTTTTCCATGTTCAGGCGGTCTGCAGTTGTGGCCTGAGGGGTATAAGCTTCAATAACATGCTGTAATTGAGTTACACGGTCAGTGTCAGGGTTTCTACCTACCACAACGTCCTGGTCAACTCTGTGCCGGTTGGCTCGAACCTCCTCCAGCTGTCTCTGCGCCTCCTCCAGGGCTCGGGATTTGGCCTCCATTTCCTGCTTCAGCTCCTGCTTCTCCCTCTGTGTCTTCGCGATGTACTCCTCCTGTTCCTCCTGCAGGTTCATCAGGGCCTTCATTTTCTCCTCCTCCTCAGCCAACAACCTGAGCATGATGTAGAATGCAAAGACGTTACACTTTGAATAGATCATTTGTAATTAATGCAGGGGGCTCATCAGCGAGGTATTTTGGACCTGGGATGGGATAAATCGAGAGTGCAATGACAATGGTCTAGGTGACTGCAACGTTAAACAACTTCCTCTCTTTGCAGCTCAACTTCCTCAGGAACATAACGCAATGTGAACTAATTCAGCAACTGAGTTTATTAACTGCTGCTTGTACGCGACACAACCTCCACCACCCTGCGCTAAGCTTTTTGCACTGTACACCTGGATAGCTGCTTAAACAACTTTACCCTGCTTGAGCATAGCGGAAGGCCTCCTCATCCAGCCTGGCTTTAATCTCTTGCTGCAGCGCCTCCTCCAAACGTTTCTGCATCTCCTCCAGCTCCTGGATCCTCTTCCTTTGCCTCTCTGCTTCCTCCTCTTTCAGAGCCATCTCTGCCTGCATACTGACTCGGGCCTTGTGACACACAGAAAGAAGCAAGTTAAAGTCCACCTGCATCTTTATCCTTTTAAAATCTTTCATTCTTTGTTTCCATGCTCACCTCCTCAGCCTCACGGAGCTGAATCTCCAGGGCACGCTGAAGCTGTTCGTGTTGCTGGCGCCTCCTCTGCTCATCCTGCTCCAGGAGGGCCTGAGCCTGCTTCTGCGCCTCCTTCAGGAGCTCCAGCTCCGCCAGCTTGCGCTCCCGTTCCTCCTGCAAGGCCCGCAGCCTCTGCAGCTCCTCCTCCTTAGCCTGTCGCCTTTTTTCCCGAAGCTCACGCTGTTCACGTCGCTTAAGCTTCAGATCTTTGTGGAGGGATTTCTTCCCCTCCACATGCAGCCTGATTGCCGTTTGAATGGCTGCAAAGAAGACACTGATGTTTAAAATCTAAATAAATAATTAAAGCTTTTAAAAACTGATCTGAATTGATGAACGTGAGTCTCTTTTAACCTGTAGTCCACTCCTGTCTCTGTTTGGTGTCTGACGCACTCATTTCATACGTCTTGGAGAGGGTTTTAAGACAAAACATGCATCTCTTCCCATCTCGGTCTGGCAGCACCTGTTCAAAAAAGGGACACCCAGTTTATCTGTTAATACTGAGTAGTTAACTGTGAATGGTTTTGCAGTTTTTGAGTCTATTTTGTAAAAATAAAGGAGAAAAAACATCAATTATAGGCAAAGGACATTTTTCTAACAACTCTGAAAGCTCAAACATCTGCTTCCTATAATATAACACAATTTCAGCAACTTCCTTTGAAGTATCACATGCCGGGTGAAGTGATGAACTTATGACTCAACTAGTTATTCATGCAAGAATTTATATTGCCAGGATTTTTGCAATATTGTGGTCTACGCTTATTCCAAGTCACCTTTGTAATGATCATAATTTGAGCTGTACTTTAAATGTCTTTTATAAACACAATGAGTCATCAGTCACGGTCCAGGCTGGAAACAATATGCAAAATTATATGCTCGTGATTTTTCAAAAGAATCCTCTTGCAACAAGACGTTCCAGTTAAAGAGATGAGACAAGAGGAGGCATATGAAGGTGTGACTCATGCTTCGATCACAGTAAATTCCTTAGGGATTTATAAGAAGCATAAAGAGAAGCAAGAAAATGTTACGAAAGCTTTGCTAGAGGCCTCGGTATTTAATCAGTCCACAATAAAATACAAGGCAGGGCGACAGGGCTAGCTCCCTGGGGTCTGGCATGCTGCGGTGATCACAACAAGAGAACAAACCTGAGTATTTAAAGAGGTGAGAAGAACAGCTAACAGCAAAGCACCTGCACAAGTCTCATTTCCTTAGTTAACGTGTCCAATGCAGCATTAACACAAAACAGAAGTAGTGTTAACCCTCTGAGGTCTACATCATCTACACAGGTGATAACCCTAACCGTACCATAACCTTAAATATTAGAGGCCAAAATGGACTTAGTGGAAAAAATGAGAGTAGTTTACCATGTGTGTCATTTACAATTGTTACTTTTGTCTCCCTTAACTGTAAAGTAAAGCGGTTGTTTCCACCGCTGAATTTCTGAAACTGAAAATTTTACCTTTTTTTTTCCCATGACTGAAAGAAAGAAAAAAGAAATTTCAAGGCTGTTAAATCAATATTTTAAGATAATGACCAAAAATCTGACTTATAGTTAATTAAACATACAGATATAGGAGTCTAAATTAGTTTTAATGAGACTCAGCTACAGGGAGGCCACAGGCCAGAGTACTCCTAATGCCGATCCAGAGCCCCGATAAAAGGGGACACCTGTAACAGGTAGGCCCTCAAGTTTTTGCCAAATCAAACATGTGGTTCATCAAGAAGAAGAAGAGAAATAGTTAAAGGACACTATAAAGCAAACAAGTGCTAAAATAAATTAAGTCATCGTAACGAGACGCTGTGTCATCATTACATTTTGGCTTTTCTGTACCTGGTGCTGCATTCATGCTTAATAAAGTGTTTCATACTTTATTGCGTTATTTTGTGAAATAAACCCTCATTAGTCCACATATGAGGAAATACCTTTTGTTTACAGCTGATTCTTACTGTGTACTCATCAAGTCCAACTAATCTCAAAAACCATCTTAAAGACGAGCTCGTGTTTCTCGAGGACCACCTGTGTATTCTGCAATAAATCTGGGGTGACGCTGTGTGGACTGCCGAGACAAACGTGAACTTTCATGCAATGCGGGGGGGAAAGGGCACTGCACACCCACACTGAAACCTCCTCCTAATTGCAAAGCACGGTAGGTGGAGTATCGCTCATCATCGTCATAGTTTGGGGCTGCTCGGCATGCGTACTTCGCAGTGATCGACGCCACAATGACTTGCACGCGTGGAAGTCCAGAAACCGAATGCGACCAGTCAACAAATGGTCTGTGGCATGAGTTGAAGAGGGCTGATCAATCAAGACATCCCAGAAATGTTGAAGTATTTCATGAACAACTACAGGAAGCATGTGATGGATGTTGTGACTGCTAAGGGGGGGGGGATCTACAAGTTACTACATTCAGGAATTCACTTACCCTTTCCCAGCCTGCTCTGCGATTAATTACTCATAGCTGATACAAGAATAGATCTCATTGCGCTTTTAGTCATCTTTGACTGTAACTGGGATGAAATTTTGACCACATTTTATGAGCAATCAATGCAGAGAACCTAATAACACCAAATGGTTTACAATTTCCTTCTTGCAAGTGTATTACTCAGTATGATAACTGAGACAGTGTCCACACGAAAAGCGACCAAGACCCCTTAAATAGCAACCGCTCCATTCTTACTTCTCCTTCACATTCAGCTAGGAGTGAGGCTAGCGCACTAATCGCCTCAGTTCCCTTGAGCTCCGCAAGATTTGTGAGGAAATCTTGTTTTGAATATGACCCATGGCAAGCTTCAGTTTTCAGTCTGACCTTGTTTCATTATGACACCCAAAATATGAAGCAGTGCCAACACAAGTCAAAGCACTGGAGTAGAAAGATTGTGGATTTTGCAGTTATTTGCTGCCTTTTATGAAAGGTGGTTTAGTCATTTGAGAGAGGCTCCGCGTCTTTTGGGATTTCTCCGAAGCTCTCACCGTTGCTAAAAGAACATCATGAGCCACCGAGTAAAAGAGACCAGCGGGATTATTCAGCAACATTTAACGTTTAAATTTCTTATCTGTATAGCATGTTTATTAATGTCGACATGACTTGTGCTGATTTCACTGTGACTAATTACTTTAGGGTATTAGGGCGGTCTCATTTTCTCTCAGACTCCAAAAAAAATTCTTTTGTATTTTTTGTAAACGTGAAGCAATAATTTTGACTTAAATGCAACTGAAATAAATAAACTTACAGGTATAAACTGAATGTATATAAGTCATTACATTTAATTTGACCAGATTCCAGGGTCTTGCTGGATTTTGTGCTTGCTCCCCGTTTTTCGTCTTGTTTCACTTTTGGGGGGACAGGATTTCAAATTTTCTAGTAAATTACATGTTAAATGAAAGATGAGGGGCATGATAAAAAATAAAACTACAAAAAAAACCTTGGGGAAGTCCCCGCCCTACACTTAGAACCACTGCCTGAATGTCATTTAAACTCCTGCTTGAGTGTTTCTGCTGGGGAGATTTTGTTATTAAGAGTTTCTCTAGCTGTCACAGATGATTATCTCTCCAGCTGTTTACCTCCACGCAGCAGTTCTCATCCAGGGCTATATTGCCTTGGCAGTCCTTGCGGTCCTCTCCAGTGTAGTAGGACAGGTTGCTCGGCTTTAAGGTGAACCACCGTTCCTTCCAGTTTCTCCTCAGCTGGCCTTTTTTCCATAGATAACCCTGAACGCAGCCAAACCGACATACAGATCACTGAAATAAATCTCATCTGGGAGGAACAAAAACAACCTTCTGGAGGCACATCAGTTTCCTACCTCTTTGAGGACGTCACCAACTATTTCCCTGTACACTTCCTCTATAGCCATGCTGATGATGCTCGCATCAATTCCTCTGGTTACCTTCCCGGAGTTCATCATCTCTAGAAACATCCAAACAGTAATTCCACTCTGCTGCACTGAGTCTTGAGAGAAGAAGTCCTCTAACTCGACACAGTTGAACTCAATACTCATAGCCATACATATTTTCTTGAGGAGGTACTCCACCTGCATGGAAAGAGAGAATATTAATAACTCATCTGGAGTGTCCCTGCATGCTGTGCTGCACTCAAGCAAGCTATAGATTACATCAAGCACCTTTGTGTGCAGTTTTAAGGAGTATCTAAAACTGAATTTACCATTTTTAGTGACCATCACCAGCTAACTAAGGGCTAATTCACAGTAATGCTTTAATATTACTTTGTTACTACACTTTTATTTGTAGTTTTGAATCCTTCTGCTTAAAACACAACCGCAAAAATTGTATTTAAAAGTGTAGCTGAAAGCAGCTTTTGCTATTTCGCAATAAGGCTTTCTCTAGTAACAGTATAACCTCACAGTAGCCCTGGCTACACCACAGAGTGCTTTGCACAGTGGCTGGTGTATGAAACATGCTCCAAAATACAATTGGATAATGCTTTCATAAACCGAGGGCAACAGAAACGACCCTGCCCTTGAAAATTTGGGGCTTTCTCTTGGCAGCGGCTGTGAAGAATACACGACAGGAAACCAAAATGAGACATTGCAAGTGAGAAACAAGCCCACACTGCTGCATGACATGAGCACCATGTTCCATGGTGGCAAGAAACAAAGTTTCAGCCGGTGTACTCGGTGTTTGTAAAAGATCCAACAGCATTTTTAGGTCAAAGATTACTGACTGCAATCTCAGACTCAATAACAGAGCGCGGAAATGTTGAGTATCTGCGGGTCTAAGTTTGGAAACGGGTTTCTTTTGCCACACAGACTTGTGATTTTTTTCCTCTTTCGGTTATATTTTCAATACAATAAACAATGCATCGTAGTAATGATAAGAGTTAAGAGTTAAACCCACCTCGTCGGGAACCATAACCAAAGGGTACTTGTCCTCGGAGAGAAAATTAAAAAGGCACCAGAGACGAAAAGCGTCTTTCTCTGGCAAAATGGTGCTGCTGCTTCTGTCTGGCTGGTAGTTTTTCTTTGCAGTAAGAGTCCAGCAGAGCTCGTCTACGTTTTCCTTAATAAAAGAACCTTCCACAACCTACAACGACACAAGACCAGGGTTTAAAAAAAAGCTGTCTGAATTATGAAACACATGAGGCTTGCAATATGCTGAAATAAACTGAGCACACTTGTTTGGGGGTTTTTTAATCACCTTATCCAGGATGTATTTGTTGAGGTAAGGCATATAACCCTGACTGGAAACTGGGCCATCATCGTCATCCCTGAAGTGCTCCTCCAAAGCCACGGGGTCATGTGGGATACACAAGACTGTGCACAGGTTGTGAGACAATACCTGAAGGATGACAATATGAGGATATTTACAAAAGAAAAACACTGAAGCAGAAAGTCATTTTACTTCTCGTTGTCCAACACAGGACTGTACAAACTGTTTTATTTGTTGTCCTGTGAGGCTGCTAACCGCCTCCGCCTACAAATAAATAATTAAGCGTCTAAAAAAAGAGATTACTCATGATGAGTTAGGAAAGATGAAACGTTGTGTGGAATATAAAAGTGACATGATGTATAAATATATTAATATAGCTGGCTGCTGAATCAGAAAATAAAGGCCAGTGAAGTGTTTAAGGAACTGAACTTTTAAATTTCTGCTGCATCGTTTTTTCTAAAAAAAAAAAGTGTTTGCTCAAACATGGAAAAAAGAGTCACCAGAGTCAGCAAAAAGCTTTAATTTTCGAGGAAAGCTGCCTGGCAAACCGTTCAGACGCACTGGTTTAAGAGTGGAACGACGTCAGTGAAGCAATATAACTGTTTTAAAGTTTTAAAAGATGAAAATCGAGCTCAGGAAAACATCTCCAAGTTATATTAGAAGCTTCAAGTGTTAGACTTTACTCTTTGTGAGCAGTGGCATCACTGACAGCATGTGAAAAACAGTTAGATTAAAAAAGCGCTTTTCCTTCTTGTTCTGTTTCTTCAGTTGAAAGCATGCAACATCTTGAGGTATCGTGCATTTTATCAGACAGCTAGGTTCTCTGTGTGTTGAGCCATAACCACATCCTGTCTCCAGTCTCCAACGCTACAACATCTGTCAGTTTTGAGGCCAAAGCATGCAAAGTGTTTGCCTGCGAGTGCCTCTGAGCAGCGCGGTGTCTCAGAGAAGGCTGAAGGCACGAGGGGGGATAAGCCCAGTCATGAGGCTGACTCGCTGAGAGCCAGGAGCGCCGGGCGGCACATTCGCAGGAGCGTGGAGGTGGCTGGAAATGGAGTCTGAGCCACAGCGAGACCGAGTGACATAACAATGAGATCAACGCAACATACAGTAGCCTCGTTTAGGCTCTGTGGAAAGAGACAACGGTCACCAACATGTTGCCACTTTATCCCTGCTCTCCCTGTGACAATGTCCTTTTTGACATGTTCGGCCTCATGTTGTGAACCTACTCTATTCAACAGGCTGCTCTCTGGCCCGGTGCTGTGCCAGAGGGTCCCTTTGCACTACAAGCTGGTACATGGAGGCCCAGTGTGAGCACAGCTTGGAGATGAGGGCTCCCATTCATGTACAGACTGAGAGCAAACTGTTACTCTCGTGCTCGCGCCGGACAGAGGTGCATATTGTGCCCTCTTTCAGCAGCTGAAAGCATTTTATTCAAAATAGGGGGAACAAATTTGTTCCTTGTTGGGCAGTACACGGCTGAAAAACACTGAGCTTTACACAGGAAATGTTAATGATGATGATGTTTTCTGATAAGTAATATCAGACGTTGCACACCATTATTTCCTGACACATAAACACATAGTAAAAGTAGTAAACCGTGAGATTTAATTTGCTCCGCTGCTAAAATTGCTTTCACCTCCTTCACACCCAGCCCGCATGATACAAAATGCAACGAGGTAGGAAACGAGGGTACACGGTAAGAGATGAGTAAGTTCTCAGGCAGGAAAAAAAAAAGTTTCTCTAGTTCCATCTTCCAGGTAGATGATCCCTCACTCACCTTCAGCTGAGACTTGGACACTTTCCCGCTCTTCTCCAGATCCAGGGCTGTGAAACCATACCAGATGGATTTAAGCAGCTCAGACCGCAAGTCCATGACTGCTGCAGCGTTATTTTCTGGTTTCCTCCTCTACGTCTCTTCTTCTTCCCTCTACTGTTGACACGGGTGACAGGCAGACACCCACGCTGTGCTGCTGCTTTCAGGCAGGCATGGGGCTTTACTGTTCTGCTGGCAGCGGCACCTGCTGGATTACAGTGGTCAGTGATGAAGAGGGAGGGTCTCACTGTTTACCGCAGCTTCAGATCTTGCCCTGCAGTGGCAGAAGCATTTTAATCCTTAGAAAAATTTAAAAGAAAAAACTCCATTATGCATTGCCTAGAAATCTACAAGTCTCTTGCTAGCTTTAGTAGTGTACTTATGCACCTGTGCAAAAAGTCTTGTTATTACAGTTTAATATTTTTAATGTTCTAAAGTTATATCACTAATTTACTGAAAATCTCCATCCCCTTCCTGTGCACCTTGGACAGGGAATAATTTGCCATTCGTTAAAAAGGTTTATTATTTAAGTTAGTAATTAGATGGGCTCCTGGCAGTGCTGCTTTTACTTTCATTTCTCTGTGAAGTAATCGTTCAGTTTGTTTTCAAGGTCCTCCTTATTTGGGTGATACCTGCACTGAATGTGAACATAAATAAGGCATAAAGAGGCAATTAAGTGACAGTGAATGGTAATTGGCCTTGCCTGTATATAGCACCTTTCTGTACAGTTGAGCACTCAAAATACTTTTTACTACAAGTCTCATTCACCCAACACACGTTGTTACAGCACTTGTATCAATGTCCAGAGGCTTTCTAACATTCACATGCACGCTCACACTGGGATTACACTGGTGGAAACTCGGGGTACCTTCCCCCAAGTGTACTTTGGCACATGGATTGATCCACTTACCTTCCAGCTGGTAGAGGACCCACTTTGTTACCTGAGTCAAGGCCACAGCGCATCTGCAAAACAAGCCCAAATCATCACCCCCTCCACTGGTGATGTTACCCACTGCTCTAGAAATCTTCTGGTTTGTTCAGATATAATTTTGCAATCGAAGCTGTGCTCCCATGTTCTTTTGAGAGGGAAGAGGCTTTCCCCTGACAGCCCTACCAAACAAGCCATACTTGTTCAGTCTTTTTCTAATTGTACTGTCATGAACTTTAACCTTTAACATGCTGACTTAGGCCTGCAGAGTCTGAAATGTAGCTCTTAGGTTTTTTGCAGTTTCTCTGAGCACTGCAGATCTGACCTGCATTAGCTTTATGTTAAGTTAGCTTGTCTCCCCGCTACTTTAGCAGCTGTCTGTTAAATGTAGACTTCTTGTTAGCTAAGTCTAACTTATATTGTTTGTATTTGCATATAAAACGCTAACAAATGCAGAATGGCTTGGTAGCCTGACTTTACCTTAGTCCTGTCCAAACATGAATTTAAGAACCTTTGATATCAATATTCAAATATGTCAATTAAAAACATCAGCAAAACAAAACAGTTACGTCAGTTTAAATTGTCCCAGTGATTTAAACAATGTATATATTAAAATATCTGAAAATAAAATCAAAATAACAAAACAATCTAAAATTCTTCTAATATTCCTCATAATTTGTCAAATAAATCAAACTCCACTTACTTATCTCTGGAAGTCTATATCCTTGAAATGGCTCAGCTTTATGTAGATTGCATTATTATTATTATTATTATTATTATTATTATTATTATTATTATTATTATTATAGGTTTCTCTGAATTTCTCTACTTTGCACATAGGGGGAAGCCGCGGCAGCACGCGGTCACGTGGTAAAACAACTTTCGCGTCGTTACCATGGAGTTGTTTATGAAACTCCATTTCTCATTGGTCGAAGACGTTATCGTGACCAAAGCGCACGCGGCCATTGGCTGATACGGACTCTTATTGCGACCAATGGCAAAGCGCGCTTTTTACAAACTCATATGAGTCCAGGAAGTTGACAGCCCACTGTGGTGAGAAAGGACGGGGCTAGTGGTTTTTAAATCTGCACAAAACACCCGATAAACCAAAATATTTGGAGCTGTTCCGGTCTGAAATACTTTACTGGATGATCGGAAGGAAGAAACGGATACTCTGTTGAATTATAGGAACACAGAAGGTCCGTATGTAGCCAGGCTTGTGAACGGGGTAAGGCTAGCTTCTCTGGGGTAATTTTCACAAGTCACCACGATGGTTTGTACTGTGTTACTAACAGGCATGCGCTTTTACGATTAGACAGATTGTTTGAGAACTTTAAATTAGCACATCTTAACGTTTTAAAGTCTTGTGTGTCTTTTTTGTTGTTGTTTTCATTGCATGTTTGATGTCTTTTGCCCATCTCCATACTACCCTTGTTATAAGCCTGTTTGGTATTTTGGTTGCTCAGCTTTAATTTCTTTCTGTCTTTAGTTGCTTCAGTTGCTCCTCACAGCTTTATCTCCTCATCATGGACTCTTCTCCAGTCCTTCGTCAACAGAGTCAGAATAAAATCCGCAGTGACTTTATGAGGTGAGACTGATGATTTGAGCCAGCAGTTACTGATATAGAATTTAAGAGCTGGGACTTCTTTGGTCTGTCTACAGAAGCGTGTTTATTTGTTTGTCTCATAGTAAAATATACCTTTCTAAATCTCAGGTATCAAATCAGTACTGGTATTAAAAATGTCAGGCACCTTGTTCCTCTCCTGTATCTGCCTCCCATCTTGTCTGGTTTTGTTTGTCCTTGGATCAGTTTTTTCCCCCTTTTTTTCCACTTTGCATGCTGCCTCTGGTGATTTCCCAGCCTCGAGCTGGGTTGTGTGACAAAGCTGACCGGTTTTCTTTTTTCAGAATGAAGAATGAACAAAACAAGAAGGTAGCGGACCCAAAGCCTTCCAAACCCATGTCAGCATCTCACCTTTCCAACAAAGATATTGAGAACAAAGATCCAGTAAGCTCAGCCATCAGTAAGAAGGCACCTCTGCGAGCAGGTATAAGCAGGCTTCCGGTGCTCGCAAAGTCCCTCCATCTTCAGACTCCCTCAGACTTCAGTCAGTCCCACTGCAGGTGGGAGGAGAAACCTCTGGCTGTAAGCGTCTCCTTTTTATCCTGTAGATTTCCATATTTTTATTTACTCGGGTTAGTCTGATGTGTTTAATAAGTGTTTTCCTTTTTCTGCAGCGAAAAGCGCCGAAGAAAAAGCCACTCACTCGGCCTGTACCTTTTAACCTATCACAGCCCAAAAGCACAAGAACGGCTGCTGAAAACCAACCTCTGGCTGACCCAAAGCTTAGGACTCATGCAAACACAAAACTGTCTAAACATCCAACCGCTTTAACCGGCAACAAGGACTCAACCAAAGCTCCAGGGAAGCCTCTTGGAAAGACAACAGAAGATGCTTCCCACCTGTCGGGACCAACTGGGCCTTCCAGCACATTTCAGACTTCATCTTTGTCCACCGCTATGTCATCCCTTCCTGATAGTGCTGCTACTTCTGCACAGCCTGCTCCCAGTGCAGAGGTCTGTTTGAATAGCATGAACCTGCTCAGTCTAAAAGACCATTCAAAAACTGCACATGCTAGTCGGACCACGCAGTGCAATTCTTCAAAAGGTGGTAAGCTTGTTTATTTATCGCATCTAAGGCCTAAACTTCCACCTATATTTTTTGGATAATCACTTAAAGCTTGCAGGCTGTATTTCCCTGACTCCTTTAAATCCATGGAAATCCATTTATTTTGTCTAGTGAAAATTAAGATATTAAAAGAGACATTAAGAGAGTTTCTCTTGGGCTTTTTTTCTTTTGCATTATAGAAAAGGGGGAGAACTTCCAGCCTGACCATGCGGCTTTGCTTAGCATCCTCCGGAACGAAGGAGTGGGCGTCACAGGTCCGGCGCCTACGACTCCACAGTCCAAACCGTACAACTATTTAGTGAGTTGGATTCATAGCGGTGCATTCTTTATCATGCTTTTTTTTTTGTTTGCTTGTTTTTAATGCCTGTAGATGCAGCAGGTAAACATTTTTTAAAGGTGTCCAATGATCATGTTTGCAGCCCCAGCGAGTGTCCGTCATGAAGAGCCGGCAGAAAGCTGGACCCCCTGCAGGTCAGTGTAAGATAGAGAACACAGCGTGCGCTTGGCACATATATGTGAACATTGTAAAAGACTTATTTTATAGTAGATGGCTGAGCAGACAAAAGTTCCAATGAGTCCCAATAAGTCCCTTTGAAATACTATATAAATATATCTCACTATACATGTGTGTTCTCACGTCCTGTGTAAAATCCCCAAGTAAAAATCCCACAATTATGAGTCTCAATAACTGGAAGCCAATTTTATTCAAACTAAACATCGGGCAGTGTTAGTCGGGTGTTCATAATGTTCAGTATTACACTCACATCATATTATTTAAATGTTTGTTGTCTGTACTTTTCTCACAGGATCAGTGAAGTCTGTGCAGTTCTCTCCAGACCCCGCTGCACTGCAAAGCATCCTCCAGAACGAGGGAGTGAAAGCTGGAGGGCCCGTGGGCACAACACCCCGAAGTTCAGTCTGTCCACCAAGCAGGGCGACTTCAATCTACACGGTAAATTTGTGTTCACTTCTGTACTTCCTCATACTTATTACATTGTTGCTATTGCTTTTTTGCTTTTTAAGTGCTGCCTTTGAAATAATTTCGTCTTTCTTCAGGCTCAGAGAGTGCCGGTTAGAAAAAATCGTCCAGAGGCGACTGCTGTGCCAGCAAGTAAGATGCAGCATTGCTCCACTCGTTATCTTTTATAAAACCTAATGCACCCTTATCTCATTGTCCTTTTAATCTGATGTGACGTGGCTTTTTTCTCCTGAGCAGCAGCATCAGCAGCACTCAAAGAGACGCCGTTGAACAAATGGACCCCACAGAGAGTCCGCAACACCAGACATCAGCCCCTGTCTGCTATGGTCAGTATGTATTTATTGTATGTTGGCACTCTGTCCAGGTATCCTGTTGTGTTGTTCACAATCACCACCTTAACTCACAATGCTTCTGTTTGCAGAAATGGCATCAGTCGCCGTACGGCACTCCTGGATTCAAGAGTTGCAAAACCAACCTTCAGCCCCGCCAGGAGGTGAGATGGGAAACCCTGACTTAACTTATTATTTTATACCGTTTATTTATATGTGTGTGTGTTTGTGTGGCAGTGCCAAAAGATGTTCTTAAGTACTTTGCATAAATATTGTTTAACTAGTAACCATAAAAGGGAATCAGGAACTAATCTAAATGAACACATAAAAAGTTTAAGCTAAAAAATCTTTGAGTTTTGGGTTTTAAAATGTTAAGCTACAATGTCAGTATCCCAACTTTGGGAGTGATGAGCGGTGGGGAAGGAGCGAGACATCCTTCATTGCAAATACGCCTCACTAAGCATCTCTTTATACCTTCTAGTATAACTCTGTTGAACAAATCCAGCTGATATATAATATCTGATCAGGTATGATATGGTGTCACTTGCACGTATTTTTGTTTTTACCTCTGTGTGTTTAGTGTTGGTAATTGTGACGTCTTTGTTGTTGTAGTTTTATTTGTCTGACAGCTTCCACGAGGCACAAATGAAATTTCCAAATTAATAAATCTAAATCTCTGTGGGCCTCAATAATAATGATAATGATCAGATTAGTACTGATGGTGCACTTCGATTTTAGTCCTCAGAGATGCAGGGGAAAAAATCCAGTTAACTTATTCACACGTGCGATCAGTAAATCTCAATCCAGCCTCAGCTGACAGCACCTGCCTTCCGAATTTCTTCTCATTTATTGCCAGGGGAGTTGAGGATTTAGTCAGGAATAGCGATGAACCAAATCAGGAAAGCAAACTTTAAAAGGTCAGATTACGGTTGAAAGTTTACAGGAAATGTTCTTGGTGTCGGTCCTTGTAGACTGGGTCAGGACAACAAGCTGTGGTGTGACTGTGAATCAGCTGCCTTCAAAAGTGTTTGGTCTTGTGTTTTAATAACTCTTCCAAACTCCCCCAATAAATGTTTATCCATCATGATTTTGAGCACCTTATTTCCCAACGGGTCCCCACAGCGGACAGGTGCGAATGGTTGATTTGGCACTTATTTTCACCCTCCCATTTATCCAGGCTTGGGATCAGCGCTAGGAGAACACTACTCCATTTATTTCTGAACCACTGTACCACACTACACAAAACAAAAAAAGATGTAAAAACAATATAGCAAACATAAACATGTTGGACAATAAAGACGAGAAAATGAAATGAGCAGACCCAGTCTGGACTATGATGAAACCAAACTGAATTATAAATAACAATTAAATCTTAAAGAAATAAATACATTTCCAAATATAAAACACTTCAAACTCTGGGCACTGCCGCAGGAAGAGAGGCGAAGCAGAAAGAGAGCGCTGTGGCTGATTTGCAAACTTAAATGCCTCAACATAATCAGCAGGAAATCGCATGCATGAAGTTTCCACATCCAAGTTTTTCTTTATCAAATAACTATTTATGTTGTTTTATGCTTATGATGGGAAATGATTAGAAGCCTTTTTTTTTAATGAGGCCGATAAATGAGGTGTAAAAAGGTAAAAAGCAGAGATCGCTCTCGTGGCCTGAGAACACTTGCAGTTTTTTTATATGTTAGCCAGATTTCTCAACTCAAAAACCTGTAAGAGTAATTTCTAACAGTTTTTTTTTTTTAACATGGAATACAGATGCGCTATAGATTTAAAGATAATAATAATAATAATAATAATAATAATAATTTAAAAAATTATTAATTTTTAAAAATCATGTAACTACAATATATTTGGAGACAAATGCACATTTTATTTTGTGTCAGTTACAGTTCCTTTAACCTTTTGCAGGAGGTGGTCCAGAGACTGTTTGATGAAGAGGGCGAGCAGAGCGCAAATGTGACAGAAAAAGATTGCGAGCAGCGACCAGTTCAAGCCTCAGCTGTGAGAATTCGAAGCGACGGATCCACATTAAATTAAGTTCATCTGAGTAAAGTAGTAGTTTAACAATCAGTGTATTTTTGTTTTCTATTCATGTCTCCAGAGTAAATCTCACTGTGACAAAGAGGAGGAGAAGAGCAGGACCGACGATGATGATGATGATGAGGAGGAGGAGGAGAAGTTAGTGGGAGAACAGATGTTCTTGCAGGCCCAGCACAGAGAGTCTGTTATCTTTTTCTCAACGGGCAAAAAGTTGTTCAGAGTGCCACGTTTAGAGAAGCTGGGGGACTCTGCTCTGCAGGATCAGTGCGCTCCAGTTTCACCAGAAGAGAGAAAGGGGCTGCCAGTGCACAGCGAGGTGCCAGCTGTGCCAGAACCGAGCTGTAAGATCAACCCTTCTGTTCAGCGCCCACACAGAGGTAACGCTGATCGATCACACTCGCCTTAACTCCTAGAAAGCTCACTAGTAGTAGTAACCCTTGAAGCTGTTTTCTAAGCCGAGTGGTTTCATGGTGTGGAAACCACAAGTGTCGTCTTTATGGGGGAAAGGGTTAACAATGTTGTGTGCCTGTTGTGACATTTATTAAAGTGTAGAATAAAAGTGAGTGGCAGGAGAAAAAGAACCACAATATTTGATTTAAAAAGTGACAAAAATTCACACAATTTTCCTGCTATTAAATAATGAAATTCTTTAATTTTTACGAAGACTGTGCAGATATTTATTTATTTATTTATTTCCTGTCACAGATCTCGTTGGTCAGAAGACTTGCTCTGTGAGTTCTGCAGTGATGATGTTGCGCAAGCGTTTTCCTCCCCTGGAGGAGCTGCGTTTGGACGAGGAGGTGGCCACCTACACATCAGCGTCTGTCCAGGCTCCTCCTGGGTTTGCCCCCCTTCGACCTTCCTGTGGAAACCCTCTGGCCTCCATTTTGCACTTCGAAGAGTCCACTGTAAGTATATCTCTGACAGTCTGCAAGGTAACATAAACTTTATATCACTGCTTTATGGTTTCTTCCTCTTTTTTATTGAATTGAAAATACTAGCATGCTGTCCCTCTGCCTGAGTGGGTTCTCTCCAGACTCTGGCTTTCTCCCACAGTCTAAAGACGTGTGTGTCAGGTTAAGTGGAAACTCTAAACTGGCTGTAGGTGTGAAAGTGAGTGTGTGTGGCTCTCTATCAGCGTCTGCTCTGTGATGGACTGGTCACCTGTCCAGGGTGAACCACGTGTTTTGCTCTATGACAGCTGGACTAGAGCAAAAGTGCAACCCGGATCAAGGTTAAGTGGATGGATGGAAGTATTCAGTTCAGAGTGTGCTTCTAAAGAAAATTATAGTTGGCAGAGCAACACAGGTTCAGATTTTTGATTTATTCTGACTTTGATTCAAATTATTCCATTTTGAAAAGCCAAAAAAAAAGGAAACCATGATGGTACAAACAAAAGAAATAGGACCCTGCACAACACAGGTGATGTTACAGCAGGGATCTGAAGGTGTCATAGGGGATCATCTTATTGTTAGGGTTGTCTGCAGGGTCTTTACCTCATTATCTCACTATATAAAGCACCTTGAGGCGACTTGTTGTTGTGCAATGGTGCTGTATAAGAGTGGAAAGGAAACACAGACGCCACAGAGGAGTAGTTGTTCTCTGCAGTCCATGTGGAGGACACATGGCCTTGCAGTTCTAGCATCTACACAGATAAGTGGATGTTCTCACAGACGCACAAAATCACCTTCTGAATTGACTGAAAAAAAAGTTAAATAAAGAGAAGGGCCAAAGTAAATGATCGCCCTCTGAACGGACACACTATAAACACAAAAGAAAAAGCGCTTTCAGTCATACGTCGGCTCTCCAAACTACTGCTTATCATGAAACCTCAGAGAGCCCATAATCTGAAAGAAAATTAGGAAAGGAGCCACATTTTGTTTTCATCTGTTCACACAGTGCAGATGCTGTAGTCTCACACTGATCCTACGTTGCATGCCACTAAACAGGTTTTGGTGTTTTTAGAAGTGCCCGTAAACAACATTCACCACCTCTTCTTTTGTTTATAGCATGGAATCAAAGCATTTTTAAACATTATTTTTACCAGCGCTCCGGAAAGAGTCGCTACGCTTTATTTCAGTGCATTCTTGGTTGGATGCTGTTCTCTGATAATTTATGTGAACATTTCAGTTTAATAGACCGACAGCGCGCATGTTTTGGAAATGTTGCACGGAAAAGCTCAAAAAAGACCATCTGGAACAGCTTATGAATAAAAGGTTTAAAGCAATGTTAATAATCAGTTATAGAAAAACAGAGTATATAATATTTGGCAGTTTGATTATTGGGTGTGATAATTATGCACAAATCAGTTGGAAATTTCACCTTCGGTGTACAAATAACTGTTGCAGCAGTGTGTGAAGCTAAAGAGATCTTAAACGAAGATCAATCCATCTTTATTTCAGGCTTAGTGGTCCAGGAAAAACAATAAAGTCACATTAAACACATGATTATTTTCTCACAAACAGACAGCTGTACCAGTGCGTCCATATTAGAGATCAGTGATGTGTTGAACACACATTGATCACAGAAGCATTAAGCTAAAAAAAAATACATTTACAGATGAGATAATAGAGATTTAAATGAGTCCACTCTCTCTTCAGTAATAATCTTATGGCATCATTATCGTATCATTATTATCACTAGTTTCCACATGCAGAGTTGCGTAAGAAGCTGTTTGCTTGTGCATTTCTATCACTTTCCCGTAAACATCTTCATCATCTGTGGTTTGATCTGTTATTACGTGTCTGAGATATGTGAACTTATTCTAGACACTAAGATTATTCCTCATCAATTCAAAATCAGGTAATCTGATGAGCATGTGTCCTCTGTGGTTTTACACATCATTATAAAACCCCAACTGCAAAAAAGTTGGCACACTGTGTAAAATGGAAATAAGAACAAAATGCACTGCTTTCCAAACACGGGCAACGTCAAACGTTTAAATTGAGATAATGTCTGTTTTTAAGAAAAATCTTTGCTCATTTTGAATTTGAAAGCAGCAAAACGTCGTAAAAGTTGTGACGAGGCAACAAAAGGCTGGAAAAGTTAGTGGTGTTTAAAAGAAACAGACATTGAGGTTAATGTGCAACAGGTCAATGACATGATTGGGTATAAAAATAGCATCTTAGAGAGGCAGAAGTTCACCAAACTGCATCGACAAATTGTGGAACAAGTTCAGAAAAATGTTCATCAACATAAAATTATGAAGACTTTGAATATCTCATCATGGACAGAACTTAATATCATTAAAAGAGTCAGTGAACCTGAAATCGAGGCTGAAAATCCTTTATTGGATGCCTGCGATCTTCGAACTGTCGGTGCTGTCAAATTAAAAATAAGCTTAAAATGTTGTGTTTTCTTGGGAATTGGAGTCGTACCTACTTTGTTGTTCCCTCATAGAAACTCGTGTAGAAACAAATACGAGTCCAATTTATAAGCTTCAGAAGAAAGCTATAAGAATTATAAATGGATTAAGGTTATTATTCACCAATTACATATTACTAATTAATTATTAAACTACATTAATTCACACTTTTTCACCCTGCACATGTGACGTACAAAATGATCTACTTCCAAACTGTATTCACGGGTTGTTGCAAATGTTTAAGTACAGTTCAGGACAATTTACAGGTGTATATCTGCAGTAGGGATACAGTAAGACGAGGTAAATAAATATAAAACTGTCGACATTTGCTTTATTTTTATCTTTTCTTGTTTGGCTTTGCTTTAAAGGTGTATAAAACATGCTGTGTAAATGGAATAAGGTGTAATTTTTTTATAGCTGATGTAAGATTTAAAGCACTTAATACTGACCAAAATCAGAGTCTGTGTGATCAGAGTGCTGCACAGACCACTCGAACATGAGGACAGCAGCTTAAATATTCTCTGTGGTCTGATGTGTTTGATGTGCACACACAGTCAGAATAAATATTTGTCCTGATTTTGTTTTTCAGAGATTTGTCCCAATTGGCTCCGATCTGTCATCTGGTCCTCCTTCTCCACTGCAGGACAGTTGACTTGCACCACAGCTGCAGTGTTTGCTTTCACTGTGAAACGCTGACTTCACTTTACAAATATTTGTCGAACACTGACGCCGCCAGGCCAATGGCTGCTCCAAAAAGAAAAAGGGTATATCTAAATTATACTTTTTTTTTTCTTTCGTAACTACAGACACTTGTATGTTTTTAATAAAGTAGATTAAAAAGGATCTTTTTGGGACCTAAGTCCAATGTATGTGTTGAAAAAAATATTTTTTTAAAAGGTCAATGAAGAGTCCACACCAGATCAGTGTTGTTAGCTGTAGTGTACATGTGGATCAATGGTTAGGATCTCTGTGATGTACAGTGTTTATAATAAATAGTTGTTACTGTCTGGCCATGTGTGGTTTGTTTGTTTGTTTTTTAAGCACATACGCAATTTTAAATGTGTTGCTTTATGGGAAGTAATTTCAGGATTTGACCCCATGATAAAAACTAACACTTTGAATGGTGTCAGACAAATATTTGTTTCATGTCTTTACCTTCATTTATTTCATGTTTGTGATGATGATGCTTTAAGTTTGTTTAAGATTGACAGTTTGCTATATTTTAGAGAATTAAGTAGTGGCGCTATGGTGTAGAGATTTGCACATTCGTTTAATGACACAAAGATCCTTAGTTTGATCCCGGGAGGAGACACAAATCCCTTTGAAGTTGTGTCAGGTAGCGTGTAAAAGTCTCCCAAATCACACATCCGGAGCTAGCTGCTGTGCTCCTGTGAATAAGAGAGCTGCTGAGATCATCATCGCCCCACTCACATGTACTCCTTAGTATTGAGATATGGAAAAGACACTTCAGTGATGCAAAATCACATATTGTCTTGCATTCTGCACTTTATTTATTGGCCAGATATCAAGGTCAAACATTTTTCTGGAAACATGCAAAACATCCTGTTCAGTCATGTGATGAGGTGTCCTGTTAGGAGTTCTGGAGTAATATTTGAAAAATGTAGCCAGCTGCTGAATCACCTCTGCTCCCATGGGCCGATTTCATCCAAGTCCAGAGGTTTGCATGAGGCAAGATTTGGTGCTTAGTGAGGTAACATCAAGATTGAAAGTGGGTTTTCATGGAGGTACATCTCATGCTGAGCTGGACTGCAGACCTAACCTGCACAGGAGCAACAGGAGAAACATTATGGAGGTTATATATACCTTATGTAAAATATGCAAAGAAAAATCTACCTAAATTTGTTTTTTTTTTTTACTTTTCCCCCCCTTTACTCTCACACACTGCCAGAGTTAAAGCTGAAACCATCCTGCACACTATAATATGACCAACACATTACCTTAAATTTAATTAGTCCAATCTTTTATTGATCATGAACAAGTCTTGATTGATTCATTACTTGCCAGTTTCCTGGGTGACTTTCAGCTCTTCTGCTAAATGCCTAAAGCACAAATACAGGTTCATACAGATGTACCTTACAAGACCCAATTTAAGAAGGGACACAGATATGGGGCACCGCAAGTGCCAAAATTAAATAAGTAAATACATGATTAAATAATTATTAAATTATTTATTTATTTAAATGATAAATAAATAATTTATTAAAAACATAATTAATTTCTTATATATGCCATTAAATGTGTGTAATGTGAAAGCCATAATTGATTCATTAAATACATAATTATAATAATAACAATGAATGATGAAATTTGTAATTATTACATAACATAAATTAATTTTTGTTAAAAAGAACAATTAATTTATTTCACTATTTAATTATTTAAGGGTTATGAAATTACTTAAACTTTCAGAGCATGTGATTGGTTAGCCAGTACAGTAAGTCAAGACAGAAAGATCCCTGATAGTGAGTCGATGCAGTGTCACGGTCAGTTGAATAGGTGGTGGTGTGGACTCATTGCATTTCAGATGAAATTACCAACAGCAAAGGCAGAGGAAAGCAGCCCAAACTGTAAGTAAAAATTGGGAAATACTGTTTCTGTTTCACCAAATACACAAGATTTTTGGGATGAGAATGTAGTGGGATAATCTTTAAATGTCTTGTTGATTTGTCGAGGTAAAGTTTATTTGTTAAAGTGCTCCAATATTTTCTATTGCTCCAGAATGAATGTTTTTAATATCTATCCAGCTTCATTCTAAACTCTAGCTGTGAGAATTATGTGTACATGTATAATGCTTTACATAGAAATCTACAGAACAGTCTGTTGATTAAACAATATTATTTGATATACTGGTGTACCATTTTTTACTGCCGTTTTCATAGTCAGTCCAGTGTTTATGTCCTTTCCAAATCATTACACATTAATGGACCTTTTATAGCTAAACATCTTGCCAGATACATGATATGTGTTTTAAAAAGACAAATAAGTAGGTCTATTCTGTGCTATTTTAATTTCATTTCATTAAAATATTATATTACTAAATATTTATTCATGCGTAGAGTGATTTTTGTGTATTTTGAGGGCTCACGCGCTCGTGCTTCAAGCCACACACAAATACTAAGAAATTTGACCACAAGTAAAACTATTTTAAAAAAATGCACATCCAAACCTGAAAAAATCTAGGCACAATTTATTCAGTTCAGCTCATGAATCTGATCATTTCTCATTTCTGTGTGTACAAATGTCTAAAACCACACGTAATATCTTTCACTCAGTTACAAAACCTTAAATATATGTGGATGAATCGCATTATACACACTTACAAGCATGTTGCATGCCAACATGGGGTTTTGAGACAAATTTAAAGCTGTACAATCCACAAATGTAAGATGCATTCAAGTCACAGTGTAAAACAGGGACATGTGTTTTACACACATTTAATTAATTATTTAAATTAATGTTTCAACGACGTATTTTTGTTATTTCATTTTGGCACTCTTGTCACTCCATACCAATTGAGGGTCATCGCTCCACAGCCGCAGCTAATATAATTATGCTATTAAATCATGCTGCATAAATAAATAAGAGCATATTTGAAACGTTTTGCTAAAAGACAAATTTTTTTTATAAGTTAAAAGAACAAAAATAAATAAAATCTTTGTTTGCCTGAAAGCAAATTCTAACCCGTGTGCTTTTAGTTCAGGTAGAGGCTTCTACTTCCGGGTCATGTTCTTTCCATTTTTTCTTTTCTTTTTTCCATTCTTCTAAGCGAAAAACTAATTTTCAGAAAAAAAATACCCCTACAACATAAATTGGTCCTTTTTGATAATTTTGATTTCTTGTTTTCGGTTTGTCGTTTCTGACAACAAAGACAAAAACCGGCCCTGAATTTTCCTTTTCGCTTTAAAACGAAAAAAAACACACACTTTTTTTTTTCTTTTTCCATTTTTGGGTCTCAGGAAACAGCGAGCGAGCTGCGCGAACGTGACATCGGACCAAACCGCTTTTATTGTGAAACTAGCTTCTCCAAAGGTATTCTGATTATAGTTTTATCGGGTTTGGGGGGAAGCTTTGATGCCTTTACAGTTTAGCGAGGCTTTATTTGAAGACCTTTTCTGTTATATAGATGCTTTTGAGAAAACTGATGAGAAATGAATGATGTGCGTATTTTTTATTTATTTATTTTTAGTTTTTTAAAAGCAAAAACTAAAGTCATCAAAAATCAAGTAGTTTAATAAGCATCAGGTGCAACTAAGCATCATGTGAGATAGCATGAGATCTGTGACCAACCTGTCTCACCGTGCAGAAAAGCTGTTTGGAGAATTTGCAAGCATGAGCTGCTTTTTGTGTTTGTGTGTGTTTCATGTCCACACTTGTATTAGACCAATCAGAAACTTCAAACAGTTTCATCCCTGAGGCATTTACTCATGAGGTTGGGTCCATTGTCTTGCTTGACGACCCACATGTTTCCCTCAACGTGGCATGTTGAATAGAAGCAGCAAAGCACCCCCACGACGGATAATTGCCACCTCCATGTGTATTGGAGGAAGGAAGGTTCAGGGTTTAAGTAGTCATCATGGGCTCATCCGATTAGAATGAGAATAAGCAGTCATCAGTCATTTGCAGGTTTTGTCGTTTTATTGAATAATGGGTAAAGAAAGGAAAGACACACATGGACTGCTCTCTCTGAAAGGAAATAGAGTATGATTTAAGTAACTCAAAATAATACATGAACTCAGGAGACTCAAAGAGAAACTCACCTCAGCTGCCGCCCCATGTGGGAGTGAAGGAAGAGTGAGGGGTAGGTGAGTGCAGTCCTTATATAATGAGTGACAGGTGAGTGCAATTAAGGCCAAGCACCACACCCAATTAAAGGTGAGGAAAAGAAACAAGGTGCATCTGGTGAAGTGAATGTGCTAAAAGGTGAGCCTTTACAACACCATGCATGTTTTCTTTTGGGGGATTCTGTGATTGGTGGGGGTCGGGACCTCCAAACACTCAAAAAAATAACTCTTTGAATGAACACAAAAAAATCATGGAAAGAATTTCCACGTAATTAAATTGCTTTATTTTAGCATTATGCAATTCTGTTATTCCAACTTGATGTACTTGAGTTGGACTAACTTGATTAATTAATGATGAATCAACTGTTTTACTACAGTTGAGTCCAACTTAATTTAATTGAGTTGATCCAACCCATGCAAATTACGTTAGTGCAACAAAAATGCTTAATCGTGATAGAAAGCCATGTATTAATGTGGAAATCCTTTCCATGATTATTTTACGTTCATTTAAAGAGTTATTTTTTTGGAGAGTTCAACAAAGTGTAACAAAGTCTAGAGTCTGGTTAACATAAAATGTTAATGGATTTATAATAACTTGCACTCCTCTTATCTTTACCGGGGTTGCAGTGAGGCTGGGGCCTATCCCAGATATGATAGGGTGGGAGTCAGAGTACTGGACAGGCCACCAGTGTATCACAGAGAGACAGACATCCATTTGCACTCATGTTCACAGATATTTTAGAAACACCAATTAACCTAACCTTAATTTATGCATGACTTTAACTGCAGCAGGAAACCAGAGCACCCAGAGAGAACCCACTGCAAACTTGGCCAAATTGCAGATTTGAACCCAAGACCTTCTTGCTGCGAGGCAACAGTGCTAACCACTGTGCCACCGAGCTGTCAATCTAGACCTAAAAAAAATGGGGAAATTATGATTACAAGGCTTTATATAGAATTTTCTGTACGTTTTTGTCCTTTACAGGTTAAACCGCAATAAATAGCTAAGGCATATGCGTAGTGTGTGTATGGTTGTCTGTCTCTTCTAACCCCAGTGATTTTCCTGTGGTTTGAACTCTTGTGTGATCTTGTGAATTTTGTGAATACAGGCAACTAACCACTCTTACTAGATTGTATCATGTCATCTCAACAAGAATAAATTAAGTTGCTGGATTTCATGCAGATCCTACATGATTTAATTACGTTCACCACAGAAACATGAAATTATTTTGTTCACATTACAAGTTTGAATTTTGTCAATGTAACAACCACCCAATTTCATTTTTTTGAGTGTACTGAGTCATAAAGTCAGATAGCTGGCAGTGGTTTTCTTCCTGCTGCAGATAGTAGAGTCGTAAACACTGACCTTCGCTAAGGTGAGAGAGGCCTGAGGGGCACTTAGATGGTCACTTAAAGGAAGTTGTTATCTTGCTTTTGTGGGAACTTTGGTAACTTTGCCTGCTGTTTGTAGACAATGGGTTAGTCTATCTCAAATCTTCAGATTTTTAGGACATTTTCTGCTCAAACACCTCTGATTTGCCTTAAAATTATTTTTTTCTCTCATAAATTTGAACCTTTATAATATTTCAGTTTAAGGTTTAGCTTTGTATACATTTCAGGACTCCTTTTGTTTTTGCACAATTAAATCTGAGGTAATGTTTGAACATGAATCCTGGTTCACTTTTATTATACTAATCAGTTAAATTTTCAGTCTTTCATCTTAAATGATTTTTGAGATATTTATGTTTAAACATTGAGTAATTTCACATATGATATATATATATTCAAACTTTGGACCATAACATTTTTAGGCTCATCAGAGATGGGCAAGCAGGATGATCTTAGATGGAGGGGCCCTAATGCCTCTTGCTGTGGGCACGTGGAGGGTCTCAGTGCCTTACAAATGGCTTTGTAACCCTTCATAGACTGATTATTTTAAATAAAAGTTCCCCCACTCACCCAGAAATTCCTGTGATTTTTGTCACAATATGCTTCTGGTGAGAATTTCACACCAGAAGTTGGCTAAAGGTCGTCCTTTTGAAAAAGGTCTGTTTACTGAACAGGGCTGTTACCACTCAGGCCTGGGTGTGTCTTCCAGCTCAACTAGTAAAATTAAAACAGGTTGGTAGTATTTTGGATTGAGCAACTAAATAGGTGTGTGAGTACTTTTTTATTTATTTATTTTTGTAGTCAAACTGTTTCCTGCCATGTGCATTGTTTTTCTCTGTCTAGCTGTTTATTGCAGGTGATCCCTGCACCCGATTATATTTAGTCGAGCTGGGTGAGTGAGCAGTGGGAGGGGGCAGGATCGGGAACAGTAGTCTATAAAACCAGTGGATTTTCTCGGGCTCCCATGAGAAGACAGTGAAGGAAGAGCACTCTGTACTTTTCTTCCCCCCTCTCATTAAGGCCACCTGTCAGCCCGGTCCCTCTGGAAACATGTCTAAGGACCTCCAACCAACTGTGGACCCCACGAAGATGGGGCTCGGACGATCCATCGCCGTGCTGACGTCAGGAGGAGACGCTCAGGGTAAGCAGAGGAATGAGGCTTTGCTTTATTTTGATATAAAGAGATTCTCAGTGGAGGGTGGAAAAACGATCAGACAGCATCTTCTACTCCTGATGTGTCTGATCACTGAATCCCAGCAAGCTGTTGAAGCCCTACTTTCTCTTTGTCTTGTGGATGCTAATATATCCAGTATAATTTTATGCTCTCACTGCACAGCATTTTAAATAAGATCAGAAGCCAGAGAATATAAAGGGCTAGCAACATTTTTTCCAGTGCTGAATGCCAGCTGTCAGAGGCTGATGGAGTTTTGGCTGCAAGTCCCATTTGAAGTCCAGCACATGATAGGAGGATTACATCTTGGATTAACTCCACCATTAATGCCTAATGTTACACTGCTCGTAATGTCTCAGAGTAGAAGTGTGGTGGGGGTTAAAACTGGATGAACTCAGATTGTTTAAAGGTTCAAGTTCAAGGTGTTATTATCATTGCTTTTATTCAAGTACAATAATGTGGACTAGTTGAGCATCGCAGTGAATATGAAACACTAAATACAAACTTTTCTCTTTCTCTCTCTATTTTTTGCTTTGCTTCTCCTATGAATCCTTCTGGAGCTTTATCCGTCTCTTCTTCCCCTTGTGTGTTCCCTTATTTTACATATTTGGAGCTAATCTTAGTCGCAGTGACCTTTTTCTGGTATGGACGAGAGAAACGCCCCCAACCACAGCTGCTGTCTATTGAAACAAGAGCTGCAACATGCCAGTCAGCCACAACACAAAGTCCCACAGTGGCCTTTAGTGTGCCGGACTTCAAGAGCCAAGATTATGCACAAGATGCACTTTTCCCTTATGGTTATTTTTGGCTTGACATGTGCCAGTGTGCACACTAAGTCACTTAAAGGTTAAGATAAGGCCCGACGGTGTTCGGGTGATATTTGATAGAAAGTTTGAAATCTTCAGGCATCACAGATCAGATCATTTGTGTGTTTTTAGGCATGAATGCAGCCGTGAGAGCCACAGTCAGAGTCGGCATCTACACTGGAGCCAAAGTCTACTTTGTCCATGAGGTATTTGAGCGGCATACAGGTGACATGTTGGGATCAGAATACAGCAATTAAATATAAGATGGAGACACATAGGAGAGAGTTTCCTGTTAAAGTCATGACAGAAGCCAGCAGCTTAGGCCTTACAGTGTATGTTGTCATGTGTCGTAGGGCTACCAGGGCCTGGTGGATGGAGGAGAAAACATTTGTCTCGCTACATGGGAGAGTGTGTCTATGATGCTTCAGCTGGTGAGTGATGTACAGCTGAATAAAGACCCATATTTATTGTTAATGTTATTGTTATTGTTTATTTATTAAAAATGCCTTTTTTAATATATGTTGTAGGCTCAGTTTGCCTATTTTACAAATTACATTTGAATAATTCTGCTTTATTTCTTTGTTAAGGATTAATATTTAAAGAGTCACCCTTGACAAAGAAATCAACAATTAACAGGCCAAAATTAATTCTGATCAGTTCATCTTTTGTCAGTTTTTAAGATCCTAAGTTGACTTTCTCATTACAATCAATGTTTATGCCAATAACAAAAGGAAGCAAATAAATACCTAAAAACAATGAAGGAGGGAGTTTGTCAGCCGCAGAGGCTGACTAATCTGCAAAACACTGCATCTGCAAATTGTGGAAAAATTTTCCTTAAGTAAAAACTTGAAGACTTTGAATGTTTCAGTATCTCCAGCGTTGTAATGCTTAAGTGCTATTACAACAGCATGGACAGATAGTAGAAGAGTCCTGGTGCTGAACAGGCCTAAGTGCACTCCAGACCTTTAACCTGTTCAAAACATTCGATGCATCATTAAATGAAAAATGTGACAAAGAAGACCCAGGACTGTTCAGCAGCTAGAATCCTACGTCAGACAAGAATGGGACAACTTTCCTCTCCCAGAGGTTCAGCAGCTGGTTTCCTCAAATCCCAGATGTTTGCAGACTGTTGTTAAAAGAAAGGGAATGCCACACAGTGATAACTTGACCCTCTCCCAACTTTTCTGACATGCTTTGCTGTCATCAAATTCAAAATGAGCTAATATTTTTCTTAAAATATAAAATTTTCCCAGTTTAAACATCTGATGTATTTTCTGTTCTATTGTGAATTAAATATGCATTTATGAGATTTTCTAATCAGTGGATTTTTATTTTAATTACATTTTTTGCAGCATCCCAACTTCTATGGAAGTGGGTTTGTGGTAACAAACGGATGCTTCTGTAAATGCTTCTGATATCACGATAAGCTGAGTGATGACATTAAACGAGTGACTTTGCCCTGTGATTTAAGGATCGTGGTAATACTATGAAGGGCATCATTCATAGTTATTTGTCTAAATACAGCAGTCTGGCAAGGACTCAGTGACACACTGAGATTTATGAAGTGTGTGTGAATGATAGCAGAGGCTGTGGCAAATTTCTAAGATATCGTCTTTACTCGTGATGCAACCTCACTCCATGGGAATCCAGGCCACCCTAATGAGCTGTTATAAAGCTGACCTATCTGTTATGGAAAACACTGTTGGGTTAAATGTCTGTGAATGCTGCATTAACGTTTTCAAAGCCAGTTATAAAAACTTCTCCTCTTCCTATGTTAGGGTGGTACTGTCATCGGCAGCGCTCGCTGCAAGGACTTCAGAACCAGAGAAGGTCGTATGAAGGCCGCCTGCAACCTGGTGAAGCTGGGCATCACCAACCTGTGTGTAATCGGTGGAGACGGCAGTCTGACGGGAGCCAACGAGTTCAGGACTGAGTGGAGCGGGCTGCTGGTTGATCTGGTCCGAGCTGGTAAAGAGACAAACGAGGCTGCGAGAATCATGAATCTGTAAAATCTTTCAGCCTCGTCTTTTTGTGTCTGACAAAATCTGTCTGTCCTCGTCTCTCTTCCACGGTTAGTTTCTAATTCATCACCAAAAGGTGGGATAGAGGAAAATAATGAAAAGCATGTGCATTCACTAGAAATATACAGTGGTGTGCTTTGTTTTGACCACTAAAAACTAAATTTGGGAACGTTTCCAAAATGCTGCATAGAGTTTAAATTTATCAGTTAAAGCCTCAGTCACACAACTCAAAAGCTGTAAGTGCTAAATAGCTGAATTTTACATTTTTTTCCACTCACTGTGTGGTTGGCAAAGGGCAATAAGCATTTTACCCTAGCAACCAGTAGATGCCAAGGGGTTGACAACCAGTTTCTAGGCCTGTGTGTCTGAGGCTGCAAGAAAGAAAGATAAGATAAGAATAAACTTTATTGTTCCACTTGGGAAATTTGTCTTGGACAAACGGCGCCAAACATAGCTGCATTCGCCTAATGAAAACCATGAAAATTAAAAATGGGGATAAAAACAAACAAACCAATGTTTGTATCATCAGATTATGTATTATGTCTGCAGGTAAGATCACTGAGGAAGAAGCTAAGAAATCGTCCCACCTTAATATTGTTGGCATAGTCGGCTCAATCGACAATGACTTCTGCGGCACTGACATGACCATCGGTACTGACTCGGCACTGCACCGCATCATTGAGGTGGTGGACGCCATCACCACGACTGCACAGAGGTCAGACCCCACTGTGCATTCAAAAAGTGAATCTGTAAACCAAATTAATAGTTTGCACATATGTACAGGTAAAAAACTCTAGAAAAAAAATGGATGTATGGACTTTCTTATGCCTGTCAGTTTATAGTGGATATACTGATTCTGCATATTCATTTTTTTCTAAATCCACAGCCACCAGAGGACATTTATCCTGGAAGTGATGGGCAGACACTGTGGGTCAGTACTCTATCTGTGTGTGCGTGTGTCATTAGACTAAGACTATTATATTTGCGTGACTTATTTATTCTCATTCATATTTGCAGTTACAGTGCATAACATAACGAACTCTCTCCAGTTACAGTCTTCTTATCAATATGATGCTGGTGCACAAATGACCTGAATGCCTCTGTATTGTTTGTGTCAGTGGACTGGTGGGATCTTGTGACTGTCAGAGCTGTTTTGTGATTTAAAAGTACAGCTGAAAAAACATGTTCCTGTGGCTGAGTCATCTATGAATCAGGCTGGATAACCGTTTGTGTGTGCACACATGCGTGCAGTTACCTGGCCCTGGTGACGGCTCTCGCCTGTGGAGCTGACTGGGTGTTCATTCCCGAGATGCCGCCAGATGATGGCTGGGAGAACCACTTGTGCAGGAGGCTGTCAGACGTAAGTGTTTCTTCATTTGAAGATGCCAACATCCTCTCTTTTCATGCATATTTTTACTTTTATCTGTGTTATTTTTTTTTACTTTAGCAAAGAGCCCGTGGGTCTCGACTGAATGTGATCATTGTGGCCGAGGGCGCGATGTGCAAGGATGGCAAACCGATTACATCTGACCAGATCAAAAAGGTAAGCTGTGTGGTTCTTACTATTCTGCAAGTATTATTGTAAGCATATGCTGACAGTGTACTGAACAAAGAGGTGGATTTGTTTGTGTCCAGTTGGTGACTGACAGACTCGGCTTTGATACCCGCACCACTGTTCTTGGACACGTGCAGAGAGGAGGAACACCCTCTGCCTTCGACAGAATCCTGGTGAGTGTCCCAGTAAAACACAGTAGAATCCACACAGTACACAGCTCTACTTCTGCCTCTGCTGAGGCTCCTGACTCCTGAGGAGTGTGCTATGAAGTAAGAATTAATGGAGTAGTAAACCGTAGTGAGCTAAAAGTCTGAGTTTCCTTAAAAAAGTAGCTTTTAAATGGCTAAATCACCATGGTAACTTATCTTGAACACGTTACCTGGTCATGTTCAGTTTCAGTTTAAAATCTGCTGGAAATGCAACATTTTAAATACATTTCTTTTGTTTACAGCATATAAAGCAGGATATAGAGTCTCTGCTAGGAGAACATGTTTTATATGTACAAGCTCTACAGAGAGTGCAGTCTGCAATAAAATAAACTTGAATTATTTTACTGCTCTGTGCACTAAATCACCACATTAACAGTTTTCTGCAGCATTAATTAAGTTTATATTTTACTGTAATATTTTTTTAAGACCTTTATAGATTTGTAGTCACCATTTCATTATCATCATCCGATAACATCTGTGAGTGGATTAGGCGACACTTATAGGGATCGTTTTGTGCAGAAGAAGAGTCATATAATCCGTGATGCATCTGTTTGTATTACATTAGCATGCACGGAGCATGAAGGACAAAGTTCAGTTTAATAGGGAAAGGTGATGACCAGCTTCGTGATACTCGATGATTTATCTCCAAATGGGTCGAGAAAGCTAACACAAAGAAGCCTAGCTGTGTTGAACTTCGTAGTACATCCTCTGGTGAACTGGCTCTGTTGGTTTCTTCTAGGGCAGCAGGATGGGAGTGGAGGCGGTGATGGCATTGCTGGAGGCCACACCAGACACTCCCGCCTGTGTGGTCACCCTGTCGGGGAATCATGCCATCAGATTGCCGCTCATGGAGTGCGTGCAAGTGGTACGTTAGAGTATTTTCACCCAAGGAAAAAGATGATTAGTGTGTTGCGTTGCCTGTTCTGATGGATATCCACTAACACTAAGACAACTTTACGCTTTACAGACCAAAGAAGTGACTGCTGCCATGGCTCAGGGCAGATTTGACGACGCCATCAAGCTCAGAGGAAAGTACGTGTTTCACAGAGCGTAATAGCAATAAAACATTTAAGTGATCGACTAACTTTGCATAACTATGGAGCCTGAATTGTGCTGCTTCAGGCTCTGCCAATGCCATCTGCTCTGTGGGCTGAACAAATTAAACATTAGATGCAATCAATTCAAAAACTTTTTAAAGTAAAACTTGCAATACCATTTAAATATTAAGGAATCCCTAATAACAAAAAAGGAAAAATCATACTGACTATAATAATTTTATATTCTTTATTCTGACTAAACACTGTAAAAGTCTAACAGCTGAGCCATATTTTTAATCTAGCTAATAACCCACTAACCCTCCTTTATGATGTGTAGGAGTTTTGAAAACAACTGGAATACATACAAGCTGCTGGCTCACATCAATCCTCCAGATGCTAAGGTGAGCGACCTTCACCTTCTAAACCAGACTCCTCCTGATTCCCTGTTGTTACTGAATCACCTTCAGCTGTCTCATTGTGTCCGTCTGTCACTGGCAGAGTAACATCAATGTGGCCATTATGAACATCGGCGCTCCCTGTGCTGGTATGAACTCTGCCGTGCGTGCAGCGGTGAGGATGGGCATCATCCAGGGTCACTCCATGCTGGCAGTCCATGAAGGTTTCGACGGCCTGGCTCAAGGACAGGTAATCTTTTTTTTGTTAATCTGTTATCCTTTTAAACCAAAAGACCCTGTACCCATGAAATTGGAGCTGTTCCCATTGAAGGCCTTTTTTTATGTGCCACCCCCCCCCAAAAAAACAAAACAAAAACGGGCCTTTCAAAATAAAAAGGCCTCTGATTCTCTTCTGTTTTTATTGGGTGGTGGCAAATGCGAATACATGCTTTCAAATAATTCAAGTAAGTCATTGCATTCTTGTGTGAGTACTGTACTTTGTCTGTTTTCCAATAGTTGTAAGTGTTTTACTTTTATTATATAATCTCAGTTAGATCTTCCTGTTCACTACAGATCGAGCCCCTTACCTGGACTTCTGTGAGTGGCTGGACTGGAAAAGGAGGTTCAATGTTGGGCACCAAGAGGTAAAAATATACATTTTTATTTATTTATTTGATTTATTTGGAAAATAAACATGTATCCTGTATTTTCTCGGGGCTTCCTGTAGAACTCTTCCAGGCAAAAGGTTGGAGGAGATCAGCCAGAACATCGCCAAATTCAACATCCACGCTTTGGTGATCATTGGCGGCTTTGAGGTAAGAAGTGGCAGAAGGCTTTGTTTCTCTTCTGTTCACTCAAAGTGAGCAGAAGTTCCTGAAACTAGAAGCAGAGAAAAAAATTAATCTGCGTGTCCTCTTTTGCTGCAGGCGTATGTTGGAGGCCTTGAGCTGGTGCAGGCTAGGGAGAAATATGAGGAAATGTGCATTCCCATTGTGGTTATACCTGCCACCGTATCCAACAACGTCCCCGGCTCTGACTTTAGCATCGGCGCTGACACTGCCCTGAACACCATCACCTCCGTCAGTGGCTGAACAGCAAATATATGCGCACATCCACAAACATACATTAAAAAGGAAGCGGTTTATCTTTTACTTTGTGGTTTGTTTCTCTGCAGACGTGTGACAGGATCAAGCAGTCTGCAGCAGGTACCAAGCGCCGCGTGTTTATCGTTGAGACTATGGGTGGATACTGTGGCTACTTAGCCACCATGGCGGGTCTGGCTGCTGGGGCTGATGCCGCTTACATCTTTGAGGAAAAATTCGACATTAAAGATCTGGAGGTGAGCTGAAGGTCATTGAAGAAGAGGGCACGGCCATCAAGTTTTGAGTATTTGTGGCTCCAAAACAAAACCAGAATTCATTGCTTGAAGTGACTGTCTGAAGAGGGCAGTTTCTTCCTGAGGACAGAAACATAATGAATCATGAATCATTGTGTGAAACTCTTTTGGTTTCCCATTTCAGTTTTCTGTCTTTAAAGTTTATGGAGCCTGAAAAGTAATTAGGTGAACTTTTGCTCACAGGCGAATGTCGAGCACATGGTGGAGAAGATGAAGACAACAGTGAAGAGAGGTCTGGTTCTCAGGTAGGTTTTGTTCTGGCAGGGAAAAAAAATAAAGTGCAACAAGAAGAAGGTAAATAGCTGGTATAAAACCAGTAATCTGGTTAACTGCTACTGAGTAAATCCTCGGAATATCCAGTTGTTGTAAATCACTAGTCATTGTGAATTACTGATTTAACAGAGCATTAATCACAAATTCACAATGAGTGCTTCCATTTTCTGTAGTACAAACACCAAAAACTCAGGATATTCGAAACATTAAGAACATTAAGAAGAATGTTAACTGAAAGCATTTTCACATGTCACAATAGGAAAGTCACGGTTTAAATAATAAAACTAGTAAAAGCTGAATTTCATTCATCTGCTCTAGTTTGATTGGCTCACAGTCATAGTTGAATTCAAATGAGCCATTTTTACACCTTTACAATGTCTGCTGTGAAAAGGACCCATGATTCATGCTCTGAAAACCAGATAAAAGTCCATTTATTTTCAACAGCAGAATAATTTACTGTTCATTGTTTAAAAGGAATGAAAGCTGCAATTCCAACTACACGACTGACTTCATCTTCAACCTGTACTCAGAGGAGGGAAAAGGCATCTTTGACTGCCGTAAGAATGTCCTTGGACACATGCAGCAGGTGTGTTCATGAGGGGAAATGTCCAAACGCACACACAATAATTGGTTTGCTCCTCATTTTTCTGCGATTTATTCTAACTGCGTGTCCTCTACCAACTGCAGGGGGGCACTCCTACACCCTTCGACAGAAACTTTGGCACAAAGATGGGTGCCAAGGCAGTTCTGTGGCTTACTGACAAACTGAAGGAGTGCTATAGGCATGGTATGTGCACTTAAAACCAAACTCTGTGTTATATATGATGAAATATGCCGTAGTTTAAAGTTTTGAAGTAAACTTTCTCGAAATTGATATATTTATATGTAGAGTTAATTTCATGTTGTAAAGTCATAGCAAAGAAAAAGTACACCTTCTGTCAGTTCTAAGTCTGTACATATCAAAATTTAATAAAAAATAATCTAGCCCTCAGCAGGCCTTAAAATTAGGTTAATAAAACATATGATGAACAGCAACTCATGACCTGTTACATCATCTTGGGATTTATTTGACAAATGTGTGAAAAAGAAGTTAAGTAGCAGCCAGTTGCTGCCAATCTTGCACTTGATTAATTGATCATCATTAAGTGCAAGCACTTCTATAAAAGCAGTTTTCTGGTCTGCAGCATTCAAATGTGTGTTAACATGACGCCAAGGAGGAAAGACATCAGCAGAGCTCTTAGAGGAGCAACTGCTGCTGCCCATCGGTCAGATAAAGCCATATAAGTCCATCATTCCACAGTGAAAAGGATTGCTCTCCAGTGGAGATCATTCAGAAAAGCTCCCAGTATTTCCATGAGTGGATGTCCCAGCAAATTCACCCCAAGGTCAGACCATGCAATCCTCAGAGAAACTGCAGAAAACTCAAGTGCTACATTTCAGACTCTATAGGCCTCAGTTAGCACGTTAAATGACGACTTGGATTTGCAAAATTGCTTCTAAACAAACCACAAAACTCCTAGAACAATGTCCTTTTGAAAGACATGACCAAAGAGGGAGATATTTGGTTATAATACCCACTGCTGTGTTTGGTCAGACACTTCATATCAGCGGTCAAGCACGGTGGTGATTTCAGCTTGTTTTGCAGCCACAGGATCAGGGCACCTCTCTACTGAAGTACTCTACAGTTAAATGTGAGGCCATCTGTGTGACAGCTAAAGCTTGGCTGAAACGAGCTCACACAACAGGACAATGATCTCAATCACACCAGCTAATCTACAACACAATAGCTGGAAAATAAAACAATCAAGGTGGTGCAATAGTCTAGTCAAGGTCCAGAGCTTCCATAAATATGTGGACATTAGTGGACATTAGAAAGACTGATAAAGTGATACATAAAACTACTGTATAACAGCGTGAGCTTTAGTTTTTCACACAATGCTTCTGCTTTTTAATTTAGTTTTTGTTAAATAAACAATGAAACTGTGAAATTGTTCACAGAAACTGAAAGCGGTGCTGTTTTTAAAGCTGCTGAAGACCAGATGATTGTTTTTATTTTCAATGCTCTAATATGTAAAAGCTTCCAAGTGACCGAACCAAACATTGACAACAATCGTGTCGCAGATCTACGTCATGTTTTGTCATTCTAAATGTAAATTTTTCATACATAATCATATGGTATGAATATTCCTTTCAGTAAAGCATGTGGAATGTGAATCATGAATTAGTTAATCAGTTTGTCTTTGGGGTTTTTAGGTCGTATCTTCGCTAACACAGCAGACTCTGCTTGCGTGCTGGGAATGAGAAAAAGGGCGCTCACTTTCCAACCTCTCGCTGAATTGAAGGAAGACACAGATTTTGAGTATGATCCATATTTTCGAGCTCGCATGTTGTAAGAATATAAGTACAATAACAAGCATCTGAGTGAATGATCCCTCCCATCTGTTGCAGGCACCGCATCCCTAAGACACAGTGGTGGCTGAAAATCAGGCCCATCATGAAGATCTTGGCTAAATATGACATCAAGCTGGACACCTTTGAACACGCCGACATGGAGCATGTGATCAAGAAGAAGAGTTTTCTTGGGAAGTAGACACCATCTGCTCCCTGTTAGCACGCAGTTGGACAGGGGAATTTTGTTCTTTTCCATAAACAAACTTATGTTTTCTTGTTTAACCATCTGTCTGCCTCAGTAAAAGAGCTGCTATCTTTCCTGTCCTGATTATTTGCTTCCTCATTGTAGCCCTCCTCATCCTGAAAAGCTTTTCCTGAATACACAGTGCCGACGAAAACAAGCCATTAAAGATGACTGATAACCCCCCCAAAACACTGTGTTGTTGGTGATTAATGCCAATTAATGTGAACTGTCCAGAGAAACTAACAGACTAATTTTTTAGTTTACACTCTATTTTGAAATGGTGTCTGATCAAAACCCATACAGTGAACACACTGATTAAAAATTTACATATTTAGCAACTGCGTGACCTAATGATCATCTAGACGTCATTTAGAAGTGTTTTTGTTTTGTTTTTCCTTGTAGCCACAGCAAATTGTACCCGAATTTTAGGTCACTGGAAGCGCTGATATAATTACACCTAATGCATCTGAATTCGAAAGCCTCAATCACAAATCTTTAGAAAACTTCCTTTACTCCAAGGGGTTCTTGCCCCCCAAAATTTTGAACGCCAATTGAAAACCATAGACGTCTGTTAAAAGCAGCCAGCTATAATAACGCGATTCATCGGTGCACATTCAGCCTCCTTTTCTTTATCCTGATCTTGAACAATACTTGAGCTGGGTGCAGCTAAAGATGGACTCATTGTGATCTGTTTTGCTGCTTCTAAATATCCTCTGCACACATTCAAACACAAATATGTTATTCTCCGAATAAGCTCTGTTTGATTTTTATGACAAACCCAAACAATGTATGTGGAAAAAGCCATAACAAAAAGAGATTACCTACGTTTAATGAAGAACTGTGACTACAACTGAAGCAGCCTTTGTTTTGTTTCATTTGTTTATCATGAATTTTGGTAAATTTGCTGGTAACAAATTTTATAACATGTTAATAAAATCATTGTTTACTGACTTATTCTTTTGAGGCACTTTCTAATTTATGGTTTTGCTGAAATTCCCATATCGCTGTGATGATGATACGTAGACTCTACGATGATACGTAGACTTGAAAAGAACAAATGAGTGATTTATAGAACCCTGGCCTACTCGCTCGCCACTTTTTTTAAGTACACATGTTTAACTGCTTTTTAACATAAATAGCTAATCAGCCAGAGAAGTAACTTTAAATGTGATGTGGTTCTTTGTGTGGGGATGTGTATGTCAAGAATTGCTGATCACATGTCTATGGTTTCTAGATAATGGTCTGAAAAAGAGTAAATATAAGTGAGCAGCAGTTCCCTGTGTGAAACTGCTTTGTTGATGCCAGAGGTCAGATGAGAATGGCTACTTTGAGCTGATAGGAAGGCAACAGTCACTCAAATAACTATAAGTTAAAACTGAAATATGTGAAAGAGCATCACTGAATGTACAACATGTCAAAACTTGAAGCAGATGGAGACCTCACCGAGTGCCACTCCTGTCAGCTAAGAACAGGAAACTGAGGCTAATTTGATCAAATGTAGGATTGTAAGAATCCTGCTTGGTCTGATGAGTCAGAGCATTGAGCCCTTCTGCTTTGCACAAAGAGTTAATGATGGTGGTGGTGTGATGGTGAGGCGAATACTTGAGTGTCTTTTGAGTACCATTTGTTGTGTGCGTCAAACTCAGGTTAAAATTCTGAAAATTCTGGGTTTTTCAGTAATGATATCTGAAAATCTTAGCAGGTCTCTGTGTCTTTTGTCAAGCACATGTTTGGGGCTGCACACAAATACCCCAGTCCCTGAGTGCTTTGTTTTGAATGGTACATAAACACTGGAGCCATTCTCATTCACAATGTTGATAATCCAATTATGGATCCATAATTACCAGCATAATAGAATGTTATCTATCTTTGAAAACCCATTTTCGGGTTAATGACATTTATTTTAATCATCTGTTCCTGATTACATCTCGAGCAGGGTGCCAGGAAATCTGATTACATCACAGAGCTCTCCTTTTTTCTTCTTTTGCTGCCACACAAAAGGTCCCAAACCACTCATTATTCCTGCTGGTAATCAACGAGTTGTCTTTTCACAATGTAATCAGCACAGTAACTGAAACTGAAAGCCTATACTTCAGAGAATTGCAGCAAGCTGGTGGCCTGTATATAAAGCTTAAATGCAGCACCCAACATAGCGCTGCATTCAAGCTGCATGTATTACAAGAAGTAAGAAGAAATCATGAAAACACACATGAAGGGTGAAATGGCCTACAGCACAAAAAAGGTATGTATCCCAGTGTGTGCCTTATTATTTATGTATTTATGTCATGTATTTCTTATGGTTTAAAGTCAGGAAGATGAGTTCAGATTCTCTGGTACCCGAAAAATAACAGTAGATGGATTTCACCTCTTGCATTTATTTATTTTTTAAAAAACAAAACAAACAAAAAACAGCGACTGGGTCTGGATGTAACTTCAGAAAAACTACAGTCTAAATCCGGAAAAGGAAATAACGCCGTAGAGGTCACCGAGTTCTCGCGGTGGCAGCCGGGACTTCGGCGGACTGTGTGCCTGCGCTGAGGAAAGGTGCGTGTCCCCAGTGTCCGCTCCGGTCGCCCGGTTAGGAATGCGCCTCACGAACCCGGTGTGTGCTGTAGTATTTGACGAAACGCCAGTGGGGACCGCGGTTTAAGAAGAGTCATGGTTTGGCACTGCTTGTACCATTAGTTTCTCGGCGTGTGAGCTTGATTCATTGAGCTAGCTAGTCGTTAGCCCGCTTCGTTGATTCATACGCACGCTAGCTCGCTAGCTTCAGTCTGTAGCATACCCGCTAGCCGGTTAGCCAAGCCACAGTCGAGTAGGAGAGGACCAGACTGACTGCTGAACTCAGCCGGCGTTTCGGGGAGAGGCGGCGGTGGTGGTGGCAGGAGGGGGCCGGGAGAACGCGACGGGGTGGAAGTGAGTCAGGAGCGGCTGATGAGTTCAGACCAGAGCGGAGAGCCGCCGCTGCTGCAGGAGGAGGCTGATCCCGGACCGAAGACCGGTGGGAAGGACGAGGCTCCGCTGGGGAGCGAGGGAGGGTCAGGCGGCATGGTGAGTGAGGCCTTCTTTAGCGTGTTAGCTTACTGGCTAAGCGACTGCTGCTTTCTAACAGGGAGACCTGTTAGCACGGTACACCCCCTCTGCGTAATTAGCTTTGTTATTTATTACACATCTAAAATTAACTCAAACAAGATCAAGAATGAAACTTTGAGCGCGTTTGTGAGTGTGTGTGAGTTTTTGCTTGACTGTTTTGTGACTATATAAGAAAGCAGCCCCAGACTCAAAGACTTTCACGACTACTTACTCTACTTGCTGCCAGTACAGGCTTTACTTTTACACACTTGGTGATGGTGGTGGGGGGGGGTTTATAGCGGTAGCTCTACCGCAGCTCATTCAGATAGCTGCTAACTGTAGCTTAGCCGTTGTAACCAGCAAGCTCATTAAGTAGTTTGCTGAGTAATCATTAGCCCGTAAGTTAAGTTTTGACAGAGCTTTAGGATGACGGTGGTGATATTTGAAGCGGGCACGCGCCGAATCAGTTGTTTTCCGTTAGCGGGTGAACGATGCTTCAATTACTGCCGAATGATAGTGTGTTCATTCACTCCGTTATCTGTGAGCTAATCGCGGTGCTAGCAGACCTAGCTAGCGCAGTGACATGCGTTGCAAATACCTGGCCTTTGCTGCGCAGCGCAGTCAGCTGACATTGCTTGGCTCGCTGTGGCCTGTAACACAGAAGCGTGCATTGTAACCATGTGTCAAGTTGCACCGCACATAAATGTCCGCGCTTGTCTGAATGGCACAGAGGCCTCTCCTATGGGTATACATCCCGTTCTTGTTGTGTGATCGGGGAGGAGAAGTACCCTGAGCCATACTACCACCGGCAGCTGTTCTTGTCAGGCCAAGTGCTTTTGCAAAAAAGAGCCAGGATTTGTTTGCAGGTGGTGAATGACAATATGAAGTAAATTTGACAGTTTAGCAGGAAGCTGCCATCCACTTTGCACAAGATTAAAGACACAGTCCACAGTTGGCTCACATCAAGATCACATCAGTGTCTGTAGATCTTAATGTGTCAGTGTGCGATCTATTCTTGGCCACAGATCTTTGCAGGGTCAGGATTTCTTCTGCCAGACCATAGCCTGTTTGGTATGGAGAGAGATCCGTGGATAACATACATGGCAAATACATTTATGCTGGTGAAGGTAACATGTTCATTTGCAAATATTTTGACTACACACAGCTTTTATAGTCACTCCTCCTTGAGGTGAACAGGGTAAGGGCTGATTTTGTTGACAGGAGATCACAAGGCCTTATGTGGACATGTGTCACTGGGGTGTTCCAGCCATCAGTATAAATTTAATCAATGAAAATCAGCAGACATAGCTGTAGTTGGCTATGACCCATCTACAGCTTCTCTCTGTGTCTATTATGGTCTTGTTGAAGACCATAATTTAGTTTGGCTTTGTTGTCCCCTGGTGTCAGAATCAGAATATTTTATTAATATAATTTTCATTCAGATGCACACTTAAAACATAAATGGGAAGAATACAAATGGAATATAAAATATAAACAAAACTGGATAAAACTAAGGCACTCAAACTGCCATATTAGAACACTACTATGTACATTATAGACAGTGTATTAGTTAAAACAGTCTAGGTGTCATGAGGAGGAGTTATAAAGTTTTTTTGGCCAACAGTAGGGGTGATTTCATGTGGTGTTTTTGTGGTGTATTGTGGTTGAATGAGTCTTTTGCTGAACATGCTCCTATGGCTGTCCAGCACAAGGTAAAAAGGGTGTGAAGGATTGTTCAATATTGACTGTAACCTGGATTGCATCCTCCTTCCTTAAACCTCTGCTGGAGTATGGGCAAACATGCCTTGAGACATGCAGCAGAGATCTAAAATTGAAAATTCTGTTTCTTAAAAAGGAAAAAAAAAAAGAAGAGAAAATCAGGTGACAGATGTGTAAATAGTCACACATTTGTTAGTCAAAAGAGCCCTTATTTGAATGCGTCTTACATTTGAAGAACCACTAAAAGCATTAAACAGATGAAGCGTTGTGCATATCAGTGATTAAATATAAACTCTTAAGTTTCAACAGTAAAATTTAGATAACTGACATCTTACCTCTGCTCAAAAATAAACGTCACTCTGCTTTCAGTGTTTGTGGGAACCAAATTTGATTCATCCTCCTCTTTCTGTTTTGAAGGTCACCTTCAAGGGTGCTGGTTTGAATCCTAATGCCAAGGTGTGGCAGGAGATGCCCGTGGCCCCCAGCGAGACTGTTACCAGCAACCCTCATTGGTCTCCCTCGGATCTCAATGAGGGTAAGAAATGAAAGAGTATGCTAAACTGATTTTATTGCACTTTACAGCACGTGTTTGGAAAAGAAGTTTGAAGGCTTTTTTGGGAAACTGGACATTGTGACACCCATGTCTACTCATGGGATTATTTCCCCTTTTTGAGTTAACACTCCTAACAGTGTTATTGGTGTTTTTAAATAATTTGGGGGCCTTACTATTTTTTTTTTTAAATTCTTTTCTTAGATAGCATCTGTATAAGTCTCAACTTTATTCATGTACACAAACAATAAATAGGTAAACGATCTGAGATGCGGGTAAGTTTGAAATGGACTGTGCTCTCTTTCTGAATCAGACTCTTTACCTTGTTCACAGGTTATTCTGAGCCTCCGTCTGCTGGGTGCAAGCAGTATACCGTGGGATTCCCGGCCCTGGATAACAGCAGCTCCACAGCAACAGCTGAGATAGCAGTAAATGGAATGGACCCTCCAGAGTTGGGCTTTTCCCCCGCTGAGTCCACAACAGGGACCTCAGGTCAGTCACGACACAAGAAGTCATCTTCACACACACTGGCTGCAGCTAAGAATTAGTGTTTTTTCAATACGTCTGAAAACAGGAAATTATGAACAACCTGAATGCACTGAGGTGGCAGATTGAGTGATCTGATACCATAAAATGTCTCAACAGCTTAAAATACAAGACTTTCACGCAGATGTGTTCACAAAACTCTTTGTCCCCTGAGGGAAATTTGTCTGGCAGCCAGATGAAACACTGTCTAAAGTGAGAGACTGCTGGGTCACACCTAACCTGTAGAGTTATTTGTATTTAATTACCACCTTGACAAACTCCTGTCTTAATCACTTGTGTTGCTAAGCATATACTCCACTGTGGAAACTTGGAACCACTGGCCCCTGTGTTAGTTACACCTGTGCAATCTAATGCCCCCCCAAGGTCATAGATAAAGGTGTTGTTGTACACATACAGGGTGTGAGTTTGAATGGAGTAGAATAAAAGTCACCTCAATCTAGCCGCTCTTCCAGTAACTCAAACTTTTCCTGTCGTGCTTATGATACAGATGAATCTGACACTGTGGGGGTCATTTCAGTCACTGCTTATAGTGTCATGTGACATCAGCATATGTCTTTGAAAAGAAAAAGGTTGTGCTGGAAAAATAATGTCATTAATGCTTTTTAACAGAAAACATTGCAAATTTTTTTTAACCATTGATTCTTTAATGTTTTACAGTGGATTCAAAAACGGAAGAACAGCCAATCTCTTCTGAGAATTTGCGAGAGTCTCTGAAGAAAGAACTGGAGTATTATTTCTCCAGGTAAGAAGCCAACACCTAAAGCAATTTTTTTTAATGTGCAAAATTTGGAAAATAGTTTTCTGTTGACTGTTTGGAGAAGCTAATCAACGTGAATTTATTAATTTATTGTGATTCAGAGAGAACCTCTCAAAGGATTTGTACCTGATGTCCCAGATGGACAGCGATCAGTTTGTCCCTATTTGGACTATTGCCAGTATGGAGAGCATTAAAGTCCTCACTACAGACATGGACCTCATTCTGGATGTGTTGAGATGTAAGTGAAAAGCTGAGGATGGCTCATGTTTAAAAAGGTCTGTACTGATTGGTCTTTTGCCTCAGCTTAAATATTCTTAAACCCATTCTTCCTCTCAGCCTCTCCTATGGTACAAGTGGATGAGAAAGGGGAGAAAGTGCGTCCTAATCACAAGCGGTGCATTATCATTTTGAGAGAAGTTCCCGAAACCACGCCTGTTGAGGTAAAAACCGTTTGTGCGATGACTGACAGGCCATTAAAGCACTGAAAACGTAGCAGTTTGCTTGAACTGAGAGTATTCTTTCTATTCAATTCACAGGAAGTGGAGTCATTATTCAAAAATGACAACTGTCCAAAGGTTATAAGTGTCGAGTTTGCACACAACAACAACTGGTACATCACATTCCAATCGGACACAGATGCTCAACAGGTACTCAGCTCAACTCTTCTTCATCATGTCTAAAGTATTCAGATGAAATCCAGCATCACTGATAGTCCTTTGACTCTTTTCTTGTCCCCCTAGGCGTACAAGTACTTGAGAGAGGAAGTAAAAACATTTCAGGGAAAACCCATTATGGTGAGTTAAATTAAAACCCATCATTTTGGAAAGGCCCCTCTGTAAACATCTTGACTTCTGTTGACACATTTTCCCCTCTGATTCATACCAACAGGCCAGAATAAAGGCTATCAACACGTTTTTTGCAAAGAACGGCTACCGTAGCATGGACAGCAGCCTGTACGCTCAGCAGTCCCAGAGCCAGTCCCAGTACAGCTCTCCGCTCTACATGCAGCACGTCTACCCCCAGCAGCAGTACCCCCTCTACGGCATCGTACCTCCCACCTGGACACCTTCGCCCACACCGTACTTTGAAACGCCTCTGGTGAGATTGACTGTGCTTTTGCTGCTGTGAGACTAACTAAAACTCTCTGTCAGAGTATCTATAGTCAAAGGGGCCAATTCATTTTAATCTTAAAATGTATTATTAATGTTAATTTATTTCTTATAGAAGGTATTTTTTTACCTGCCGACTAATCATCCAAGTTTATTTTGCGTTAATTGAAATAACTGCATCTTTACAAATATAGCCAAATACAGGCAGGTATTAATGTCTGCTCTGTCTGATTATTAAAACCCAGAAAACAGAAAGCCACACTTCATGCACCTCAAAGGCTTTTGTCTGCGTTCACCACCAGCATTCAGCACCTAAATATAATGCAGGAAATCAACCGTGAAAAACGTGTTTCGCGCCAGCTGTGCGGAATCCCTTGTTAGTTATTGGTTCGTTATTTATTGTGATGCTTAAATTCAGATGCTTTGCTTTCTGAAATGTCAGTGACATAAATACACAATGTTGCATAAGCATTGGCTGGGGTGGTTTTTTTTTTGTTTGTTTGTTTTTTTTTTTCTTTTCTTAAGCCACTCTACATACTTATTTTCATCTCCTCGGGGATAGCGAAATAACAGATATCTGCAACAAAGTGTTGCTTTAAGCAGGATTAGTAAATACTGACTCTTTTATTTATTTATCCCCCCTTCCACCTCTTGAGCAGGCTCCGTTTCCCAACAGTAGCTTTGTGAATGGATTTGGCTCTGCTGGACCCTACAAGACCAGCTCCAGTTCTCTTAATATCACTCGCCCATTCAACAGAAGCCGGTAAGGATTGCTGTTTGAGCTTTTTGTCTGTTTTGGGGTTTTTTTTTTCTCTTTTCTCAAACATATTAGAATGTTTTATCACTTGTGTTCTTGTTTGCATGAAATTAAACAGTGAACATCGGATCATCTCTGTAATACAGTTCGTCTAAAGTTAAAGAGGGAACTGCTCATCACTCCCTGTCTTCTTTTACTTCCCCACAGTGTACCCCTCTATTCAAGAAAGAATGTAATAAATGCCTTCAGGTACCACTGTTATACTATATAATGAGCTTCATTGCTTCCCTCATTTCTTACCATACCGCAGTAGCCAAATGATTAAATACATAACAGGCCCCATGCCTTCTGCCAGGCAGATTTTTATGGCCATAATCGTCCTCGTAGTTGTGATAAATGTTTGGTGCTGTTTTATGAGCGTCCTGAATTTGTCTTTCCTTTGATAAATGCTGGCTGCAATCTGATTTCGAGCAACTGGCTTTATTTATTTATTTTTTCAGTTAAGGCCATCTTGCCCTTCTTTGCATTTACATTATTACATGTAACAGCTTCTCTCCATCACAACTAACTATCCATTATGTGTAGTCAGTCTTTTTTTTTGTGCTGCTTTCATTAGTGGCTGTGTCGTCATATGCTGTAACAAAGAAATGCTGACAGGAGTTGAGTGTAGGTCATCTCTGCTGTCAAGCATCAATTCATACGCTACATTTTTGTGCAAAGAGATGACAACTTTTTCAAGTGTTCATCATGTTTGTTCAAAAGAAGCTTCACAAAGGCATAAGTCAGACCCAGTGATGAGATCATGATGCGCATAGAGGGAAAGAGGGATGGAAGAACTGACTTTGGTTCTCTCGTTTTCTTCATCTTTTCTTTTTGCTCTTTCTTTCTCTCTCTCTGTTCTCCCTGTGCACTTTCAAAGTCAGGAATTTCAGTCCCAACCCAATGAGCGTTCAGATTATGAGATCTGAGGGTCAAAGACTGATGGGAAGATAAGTCTATGTGAAATCATGCAAATCATACAACATCTAAAAGGTTTATTTGTGGCACAAATCCTGGCAGGTCTTGCAGGGGTGTTGTCTGCTCAGCGAGTTAATGATTGGTTGCAGAGAGCCAAACACAGTAATTCTGACATCCGAGTTTTAGCTGCTTCAACCAATCATGGCCTCAGTTGTAGTCCAAAACCACCTGCATGTCTACGTTTACTCTGAAGACACAGCATGTTGTCCCATTTCCCTTGTAAACTGTCAAGTTTAGTGTGGTTGCCACCAGTGTTTCCTGTGAACTGACTGAACTGTTTTGGCTTCATTTCACCAGAAAATTGTTTATTTCCTCTGAAGACTTCAAATGATGTGTACAGGCTCCTAATTACCTGAGGTTGCAGTGCACTATTTTTAATGTTTTAACATAAGATTTGCGTTTAAGTTCATACAGTGGTTTAACATCTTATAGCCATCAAATTGGATTAATGTACTTTTAACAGCTGCTGAACTGCTTTCAAAGGCTCTGGATGTATACTATACAGATCTGTTTCTTTGGAACACATAAGCATAATGTCTTGTGTATTTTATGACTGCAAAAATACATGGCTAAATGTTGGTAAATGTGTAAAAATATAAATCCTGAACAGAATAATTTATATTACGTAGACTTGAGTGTAAAAGCACCAAGCACCCTAATTGAAAGTTATTAAGTTCAGTAGGAAGCACTGGTTGCCAATATGTTTGCAGAGCAATTTTAAATGTATAGTAACCTTGATCTTCAATTTTACCTCACGACAACAGAAACCACGTGAAGCCCCAGGTGAGGCCAAACGACGTGACCTCAGCATCCATAACACCGGTCCCACTGGAGAGCCTCACCGGACTGCGAAGCCCGCAGCCTCCCGCTCCCAGCGCTACTGCCGGCGTCTCCACTACTAACGCAGTCCAGACAACCACTGACTTGACCTTGGCATTCTCGCATCTACCCCCCTCTTCCTCATTGGACGCCAGCGATGACAGTGGCGTGGCTGGACGTGGAAGGTAAGCCTCATCTGTTTCGAACCTGGTTGAATGTTAGAGCTGCTGCTCGTGGATTAGAGTAAGTTATGATATTTCTATCGATTTAAGCAGTTTACAGTTGACTTTAACCAACAGTCATATTTTAAACTAAATGCAGTTTAAATTAGTAAAAGGGTTTTTAGACCTGAACGTGAGTATTATTTCAGTGGGTATGTACTACTCAGATTTTTGTTTTCTTTGAAAACGATAGAAACAAAACAGCCAACTTGGGAAATTCCACTTACAGCATTAATCATCAACTTGAAGACTAAGCTGCCAGATTTCTCAACTTTTTTTTGCTTTTTTGGCAAGTCTCATGTGCTGCTCCACTACCATGAGATCTTGCTTCCCTGCCAGGAGCACGCCTCAGTGTGTCCGCAGTGTCAACAGCAGCACCTGTGCTTGCGCTAGTTGCACATGTTCTTTTTTTTGTTGTTTTTAGTCTGTTGCTTGAAACGTTTTCTTTCTGATTTATAGGTAAACATCAAATGATGTCATTGAAATTTGCTTATTGACTGACACATGCTTAATGAATTTAGCATGTATATGACTTTTTACTGACTTGACTCCTTATTCACACCTTATTTATTTGTATTTCAGACGTACAACCTACAGAGGAACACGGAGGAGGCGAGAAGAAGAACGGATTACGGTAAACAGCAATTACCTATGGCCATAAAACTTGTATGTTGTGTTTAAAACCATGAACCATGTAATGATATCTCTGCCCCTTGGCTCTGTTTTTAATTCCTTTTCTCAGAGGCCTGTACCCTTAACAGAGGTCAAGGTTTCCCCACCCAAGTTTGACCTGGCTGCTACCAACTTCCCTCCTCTTCCGGGCTGTGTGGTCAGCACACAGGGGGAGCCAGTGTTAGAAAACCGGATGTCGGATGTAGTACGTGGTTTGTACAGGGACAAGGTAAGAAAATGAGTTTGTAAATATCTTGAACAATGATGCACAGAAAGCATTGTTGAGATGAGGATTGCACAAGTGTAACATTCGTGCACTTTGCTTTTTATAGGCAGAACAAGCCAATAAAGAAGCCACTGTGAGTCCAGGTTCAGGCCAAGTCGCAGAGGAAGCTGTGGCTGTCATAAGTCCTGCCCCGGCAGCAGCAAAATCTACTAATCAACCACTTGGACCTTCAGCCTCTGGGTATGATTGTCTCTGCTCTTAATTTGATTGAGCATAATTTGTTCTTACAATAAAACTTAAAATGTTAGCTTTGCTAACGGAACCTTTTGTCCTAATAGTACCGTTCGTCAGGAGAAGAGAGTTGAACGGGTGGAACCTCCGACTCAAAAAGCAACTCCACGCACACCTGTCAAAACTCCCGCCAACCCCGCCTCCACACAGCCTGTGCCTAGCTCCAGGCCTCAGACCTCTGCTGCTTCTACACCAGCCACACCCAGCACGGCTGCCCCTGCGACAGCCACTATTCCCACCCCTGCACAGGTGAGAATCTGACTTTCTGTTGTTGCTTCGCCACGTGAGCACAGTTGTCTTCCTGATGATGAGATCTTTTGCGCATAGAGGGAAAGTGAGGTAGTGAATTGACTGACTTTGGCTCTATCCCTCATCTGTCACTCTTTCTTTTTTCTTCTCTCTCTCTTCACCCCAACCCCACCCCTCACGGTTCTGTCTCACCAAAAGTCCAGAATTTTCACTCCTACCCCAATGAGCGTCAAGATTATGAGATCTGAGGGTTTGACTGGAAGGGTGGTAAAACTCAGTAAATGAGCGTATGTTTTACCCATCTTAAAAATGTTGTATTTTTTCTGTTTTTGTTTAGGAGCCCCGTAAACTCAGCTACGCCGAAGTGTGTCAAAGGCCACCCAAGGACCCTCCCCCTGCGTCCCCTGCCCCAGCCACCCCTAGCACCGCGTCGGGCCAGCCGCTACGTGAATTGCGCGTGAACAAGGCCGAGGAGCCGGGCTCCAGCAGCAGTCCTGGAGACAAGCACGAGAGAAGCCACGACAGGGAGGGGGGATGGGAATGCAAGGAGAGCCGGCCACCACGTGAACGTGACTCTCAAGGCTACCACCGCAGCAATGGCCCCAGGGGCACCGGGGGCCTCAAGTTCCGGGACCATAGGCGTCCTCCACCAGCCCGACGCAGCTCCCCGCAGGGAGGATACAGGCACACTGGAAAAGAGCAGAACATCCCACCAGTATCGCCAAAATAAAAACTTGATATCAATAGAAAAAAGATGTATGAATATATACATGGATATATATAATTATATAAAAATGAATAACATAAAAGCAACAACAATTATGGTAGCCACCTTCCCCACCCCCCTGGAACATGTCCAAAGAGAGGCTTTTAAAGTGGCAATGAGACTGACATCCAGGACTTATGGGCAAAATGACACCTGAAGAACTTTGACGAGTGATTGGAAAAGAAACAAAAACGTTGTTTTGGCCTTCAGAAATACGCTTAAAAGAATTTAAGTGTGACTTACCTGAAGGTTGTTGATTCGTTCATGCTCTGCTAGGGAAAGGTGGGATGCTGGGCCTCGTAAATGGCCCTCTACCTTTTTTCTTTCTTTTTTTAATTAAAGAATAGATGTTGGTCTGCAAGAACAATATGCACTAAGAAAAAAAGAACATGCATATATGTCATGTACATATACAAAGATATCACTAACACGCAATGAGACATCAGTTGTTTGTTTTTTTTTTTCTCTTGTGTGCTTAGGTTTGCAAGTATGACTGAAGGGTTGACTGATGTCTGTGTATGCATCGATTGTTAAGCTAAATGACTGAAGTGCTGCAGGGTGCTGTCGCACTGATGTAATGAAATTAAGAACGTTTTGATTTTTACAGCAGAGATTCTGAATCGTCCTGAAACGGGACAATGTGGTCTTCTAATGTATATCAATGAATTGTGTTCTATGGTGGTATTTTGATCCTGGTTCATGATTGGCTTAAATGCTCTCCGTCAGATTATCAGAAGCTGTTGACATGTGCCGTGGTCAGATGTGTGATTTTTGTTCGAAGCCCGGATGCTCTGTAAGGCGGCAGCGGGGGGGGGGGGCGCTCACTGGGCTGTTAGCCACGGTGAACCTGCTAGCCTGGTCCAAAGTTTTTCACGTTGAGTTTTACGTGTTTTGAGTCTAACTGTTCCCGATGATTTCAGAATATCATCATGTTGATTATCAGTCAGGTTCTCTGTTTACATGTTTTGTTGTTGGTTTTGTTTTTTGGGGGGTTCGTGTGTTTTCTTGAGGAAAAACAAATAGGTTTATGCTAAGATTTGACTGCTTGGTGCGCCCAGTGGTTTTAGGCAAGGTTTGGCTTTTCTACATCATCATCATCACGGGATATCCAGGTTAAGCTTATATCTGTGAATTTGTTCTTAACAATGGCATAATGTCAAAAAACTAGACTGAGTGCTGTTAGCTAATGATGATAGCTATTTACTATCAGGCAGCCAAGTTGTGGATATAAAGGAAATTGGAATATTTTCACGTGCTACGTGCCAGCTGGCTGCGATTATAGTGTGCTAGGATAAAGTTTAGATTTTTATTGATGAGGTCAGCTAATGTAATCTTTGGGGGAACTCTTTGGCCCAGTGAAACTGGATTTTGAAAAAGCTGTAGAGGTGTAGTAACCTATGCTATATTGTAATAACCCTTCACTAGAAACGTGCGTGGGAGAATGTAATTGTTCTAGTACTGAATTTACGGAGGGAGGCTTTTGACCAGTCAATCCACCAGATTGTTTTGTGCTTTTAGGGTGAGTTTGCTGTTTTGTTTTTTTCCTCTTTTTTTTTTTTTTTTTCCTTCTAAGTTTTGGAAAACAAACAGGTTAACTTAGAATTTGAAGTTTGACTCACTGTATGTATTGCTTTCTTAAATTTATTTATTTTAATTCTAATGCGCAGCGCTTTTCTCCCAATCTTGGTAGGCTGGTTTCCCCAAAGTTGTGTGAAATTGCATTGGTAAAAATAAAAAATCACATATGACATTTCTGTACCGATCAAGATGTCAGCTGAGAGAAAATACTTGTTGCGTTGACTTTGGGATTAGTAATGCAGTAAACGAGTATCCAATCACTGGAGCTGTTTTTTGTTTTGTTTTCTGTTTTTGTTTTTTTTTCATTAATAAGTATGAGCAGCTAGTGATTTAGTATAATTAAAGAAATGCACTAACTTTGTTTTAAAAAAAGAATCTTACTCATGAGTAATGTGAAATCATTTTAGAAGCATATGGTTGATGTTGACAGGCTTGCAAAAATACCTACAGGATTTGCTCCTCCCCCCCCCTCAATATGTTTGGGTTATTTTCTGTTAATTTGGGTTGGGGTGGCAAATGGAAATGTAGTCATGAATCAACCAAGTGTTTGAGACACAATCTTAGAACTGTATGAAATGTCACCAAAAATAAATTATTTTGATTTGGCTTCCCAGTGTCACATTTATTACTGCTGTTTTGTTTTAAGCCCATACACGAAACATAGTTTGATACACTAAAAGAAAACAAATATTAATAAAACTACAGACTGAATATCCTGCATCTCTGATCATTTGTTACATTATTTTTTATTTTGTTTTTAAAACATTTAAAGTCAAAAAAGAGCAGACAACTTTTTTCCAGTCTTCTGCTGTGAAATTTTGGTAAAATTTGTGTGTATTGCAGCTTCAGTCTTCTCTTCTCAGCTGACAGAAGTGTGGTCTTCTGCTGCTGTAGCACATCTGCTTCAAGGTCCAATGTGTTCAGAGAGGCTCTCCTCATACCTCTGTTGTAGCAAGTGGTTATTTGAGTGACTATTGGCTCGAAGCTGGCTGGCCAATCTGCCACCAACAAGGCATTTTGACACAGACCTGCCACTCGGTGAATATCATTTTATCAGACCATTCTCAGTAAACCGTAGAGATGGCTGTGTGGGGAAATCCCAGTGGATCAGAAATTTTGTCAGTCTCAATTCCACCATCAAGCCAGGGTCTTTCTGTGTGGAGTTTGCATGTTCTTCCCGTGTTTGCGTGGGTTCTCTCCAGGTACTCCGGCTTCTTCACAAATTCCAAAGACATGCAGTTAGTGGGGATAGGTTAATTGGTAACTCTAAATTGCCCGTAGGTGTGAATGTGAGTGTGAATGGTTGTCTGTCTCTTTCTTACCCCTGCGGCAAACTAGCGACCTGTCCAGGGTGTACCCTGCATCTCGCCCTAAGACAGCTGGGATAGGCTCCAGCTCCCTCCCTGACAAGGATAAGCAGAAGAGAATGGATTCATGCATTTCAGCTGGTACAGGGTCTAGATTTTTCACTGCAATGCCACAGGTGGTGTTAATAAGTACTGTGTCACTCCATAAATTTTTTTTACTGCCTCCCACCTGAATGACAAATTTCATTTGGCTTCATGCACTCTTATGATGGTTCATAATTGCTGGAAAACAACAACAAAAAAATAAAATAAAATTAGCACATATTTTGTCGGGGGGGGGGGGCTTCCCTCCTGCTGTAGAGCCTTGCCCCCTAAGCTACCCACCTTGTAAAAACTAATTGCTTGTTTGTCCAAAAGCCTCTTATAGCCTTTGTTTTCTTAGGAGATAATGATACAACAAATCATTTTTAAGTGTTTTTGTCAATATTTTCTTGATTCTATTTATGTATAGGGAATTTTGACATATTTCTATGAAAAGGTATGTGCCACCCTGCCTAGACATTTTGCTCCCCTCCCGCAATGTGAAATTTTCTAGATCCGCCACTGACGTATGGCCTTTATGTGGTTTGGCTACCCATTTTTAGGCTCGTATGCTGAGGGTTGATGTCGGCATGGGACTATCAGGTTCAGGATTAGGATAAACCTTAGGGATAAAATAAGAAGATGATAAAAACTGCTTATCCTTAGCTCTCCTGATCATCGGAGTCCAACTCCCCACCTCCTCTGCCGCTGTTTCTGCTAGCTGAGCCCTTAACATGGACATAAACTGAAAGAATCCGTGGCACGCCGGTGGTAGCCTGCCGTGCCGTCATACATGCCTATATTGGGATAAGTGAGTACACTTGGCGAGGACGTGGAGTTCTGCCAGGCCCCGTAAACGTCGGTGTTCAGAGAAAATGTCAGGTTATACCAAATTACTGCGGACGGTCAACGTCCACGCTGCCCGCGTTTAAATACCGAGGTTCGAGACAGAGGGCGTGGCCCTAGTGGTGACGTTTCGTGTTTATGTGAAAGCTAGCAGCGGTCGGTCTATACAGTAACCTGCCAGACCTTCAAGCCGTGGACTGTAAACGGTATGGGTTTTCACCAGCATTGTTTAATTCTTGTTGATTCGTGCGAGCTGTGTTGGAAGGCGAGTTTACAAGTAGTTGGTAATTATGTCAGCAGATTTTTCTCCGTCTGTGAGTGTCGTTTGTTCCTGCATCTCGAAGCTAACATTACCTCGCAGCTAGCTAGCCTAGCTAGCAGGATAGTGGGAAGTGTAGCCGGGTATGGTTGTTTTTCTTTTGCCTATAAACTCCACCGGTCAGCGCGAAGTAACCCTTGTGGTTTCTACGTCAACGTTAAAGCTTTTACTTGATTGTAAACCTGGTGTCATTGTTGCAGACTTTGTTTATTTTTGCAGAGTGAGCTAAGGTTAACTGTGTGTGTCAGTCATTTGTTAAAAGCAGCGGCGTTAGCTGCTTATATATATGGCTGACAAGTTGCTCGTATCTACTTCAGTCAGGCAGCAACAGCAAAATAAAGATTGGTGTCATCTCCCAGATTACAGCTGAGCCTTGCACTATCTAGATTATATGACAAGACATAATGTCCAACCCACACCCAAACAGATAATAGTAGGGAAAGATTATTTTAAATATTAGTTTTGGTATTTTCACAAAGCTGTGTGAAATTTCGGTCTTTAGTTGAACAATTTCTAACACATTCTGTATGTGAATTGAAAATATTTTGTATTTATAGCAAGCATATAACTCATCAAACCAAAGCACTGGTGTACTGAATAAAACAGGTCTGCGTGCATACCTGGGCATAAACTGCGAAATGTCTGTTTTATATTCTGTTGATTTATTTATTAGATTCACTGTGTCTTAGAAGTTGTAATCCAGTAATTTTTAAAAACTGTTTCAGTGTGCCATAGCGTCACCCCTGCCTGGGTGCAATGGTCTTCTGTTACACATGAGCTCTACTATGTGGTACATCATGCAAAGCATTCAGAGTAAATATTCCCTGTCTGAGCGGCTCATCCGAACAATTGCAGCCATTCGCTCATTCCCGCACGACAATGTGGAGGATCTTATCCGTAAGGTAGGCTTGCTTATCTTCCAGTCAAACTGATGTAAACAATCCCCTGTAGTGTCATGAGTAATGCTGATATTGTTATTTCCTGGCTGATTAAGGGTGCTGATGTGAATCGGATGCATGGCACACTCAAACCCCTGCACTGTGCCTGTATGGTTGCTGATGCTGACTGTGTGGAGCTGCTGCTGGAGAAGGGGGCAGAGGTATGTTACAGCTGACTTGCACACTGAAGTTTATCATATTCACTTAAGATTTATTCGGCACCTTTAAAGGTTTTGGCCTTAAGGCGGGTAAGTATGCATGCAAACACAGTAAGTGTGAGCAGGACATGGGTTAAAAGCTTTCAAAAGGTAAAGAAAAAACCTAGCATTGTTTACACTGAAGGATTCATGTTGAGTCATGATCTGAAACCACTGGCTGTCTGAAAAGGTAGGGAAATTGTATGAGTTTAGTAGTACTAGTAATATGTGGTGGGGATATGGGAGAATTTAAAGGGTTAATTGTTACAATTATTTGATGGGAACTATCCTCTGTAAATTGAGTTTTATTTTCAGGGTTCACAGCATTCACATTCATTCCCTGTTTCTTTAGATGATCACTGAGCAGTTTTCATTTGGACTGTTTGGTAGACTGTCGTTCTTTTGTTTTTTATATAATTTAATGGTGCAAACAATTTCTGAGTCATCTGGTTATTCCATTTCACCCTCCTTTTACATCTGTGCTGCAGCACATGAGCCAAAATATCTGGCAGGCATTGAGACGCCTACACAGTCACTTCTCAGGGCACCCTGCAGCTTTGTGCTATTTAATTAAGTCTTGTTGGCATAAGACTGCTCATTATACTGAATTTTCTCATCAGGTAAATGCTTTGGATGGCTATAATCGTACAGCACTGCACTATGCAGCAGAGAAGGATGAGAGCTGTGTGGAGCTGCTGTTGGAATATGGAGCCCAGCCAAATGCCCTGGATGGCAATAAAGACACTCCTCTTCACTGGGCCGCCTTCAAAGATAATCCTGAGTGTGTAAGGGCCCTGCTGGAGAGCGGGGCCTGTCCCAATGCCCGTGACTACAACAATGACACACCTCTTAGCTGGGCAGCAATGAAAGGCAACCTCGAGAGTGTCAAAGTGCTATTAGACTATGGAGCGCAGGTCCATGTAACTAACCTGAAGGGCCAGACCCCTATCTCCCGGCTGGTGGCCCTGTTGGCCCGAGGCCTGGGCACCGAACAAGAGGAAGAGTGTTTGGAGCTACTGTGTCGAGCAGCAGGGAGGTTTGAGATTCGACGGGCCGACGGCACCCTTCCCAGGGAGCTGAGTAAAGATCCCCAGCTGCTGGCGAGGCTGACCAACATGGTGGCTCAGGCGCCCACGCTTCGCTCTCTGGCACGCTGTGCAGTACGGGAAAGTCTCGGAGTGCAATTCCTCCCCACGGCTGTCAAAGAGCTTCCTTTACCAGAAACTATCAAAGACTATCTCCTGTTGAGAGACTGAAAATGAAGCTGTTTTGGTGTCCTCAGACCTCACTGGCTCATTATTAAAGAGCTCATCACACTGCATTGCACACTGCAAGGAAGTGTCTCCATGGAATTAAAGAGTTGTCCAACCTTTCTGCAATTTATTACAATATATGTGATAGGAGGAATAATGAACTTAATGTATTTTTCTTTACAAAAAAAATCTAAATAAGCAGTGAGTGAAGTGCAGATGAATATATTTTAATTTGTAGAATCAAGTTGGCACCAGTGCATTCTCCTCATGCGTTGAGTATCTCAAAGCCTGTTTTAAGGAAATCTTTCTCACTTTCTTTGCAGAAAGAAAGTATAACATCGGGTTTATTCAGCTCCATCATAGTAACGGTGTATGTATGTGCATCCAATCATCCAGCTGTTTTGGTTCATGAATAGTCAGAAATTAAAGTTATCACCTTGCCTGCTAAATTCACAGGAAGTATGAATGTTACTTTTTAAAATGTAAATATAATTTAAAAGAGTTTGCCACAGACAATGAGGAAAGTCATAAATTATAGAAAGAGTATATGCTCATTATACCTTTTTAGAGTGAAACAAACAGTTGATGAATGAGGACTCAAGTCCACTGGTGTATGCTGTCCTGTAGTTGTAATAGAGTGTGTTGTGTGAAGGTGGTTTATATGTTGGAGTTGGAGTGGTCATCTTTCTCTCAGACACCCTGAAGAGCTCACGCTGCAGTCATTTTTGATATACCAATAGAAGTAAACGCATCAGATTTAAAGAAAACAAAGAGTGTGGGGGTTAACACAGCAAGAACGTCCTCGTTTTGAATCCACTGGATGGCTGGTGCAAAGTTTTCATGTTCTCCCCATGCCTGCGTGGGTTTTCTCTGGGTACTCTGGATTACTCTGGGTTACTCCCACGCTCTGAAAACATGCATGTTAGGTTAACTGGAGAATTGGCTGTGAGTGTTCGTTTTTCTCTGTGTTAGCCCTGTGACAGACTGGCGGCCTGTTGGGGGTGCACCGCTCTTTTTGTCCTGTGACTGCTGGGATGGATAGCCCCACCCCACCCAAAAAAATGTGAGGCTCAAAAATGGATAAATGAATAGAAGAAAACACTTGAGCAGATTAGAAATTATGCCAGATGGCAGCAGTTTTATTTATGTCCATGCAGCAGAAGGTTGCTAACTATTACTGGTTTCACATGATGTGCCAGGCACACTAACTTTCCCTCCATAGTCTTTGGAAGTTATTCTGCTCTGATAGCAAGTCTGCAGTCATGTGATTTAGTATTTATTTGGTCTATATTTAAAAAAATAAAATAAAAAGTTGCAGTTCCAGTTGCCAATAAGGAATAAAGTTTTGTTTTTGTTTTTTAATATCAGTGGATGTTTTCAGTCTTAACTTGCAAAAGTTTGTTTCAAGGGTGCTCGCTGGTCCAACATTTTGCAGGATATTTGAAAGTGACTTTATTTTAAATTGTTACGTATTAGGACCATGATATGGCATGATGACTAAGTTTTTGTCTTCGAAGGATTCACTAACTTGCAATTTGTTAAAGCACTTGTCTACAATCTGACAATTTCTGTGCTTGATTATGTTTGCCTTTCTACAGATGTGTAAAAGTTAACCTCTAGTGTACACCAGCAAAGGTGCTTTTTTCTTCTTTGTAAACATACTGCAAGTAAATGCCTTTATATTCCAGCTCACTCTTTTCTCTCTGCTCTTCACAAAAATCACACATTGATAGCTCATATATATATATCAAGTCACAATTAATTACATCTAATAGAGAATACTTAATGTCTATACCTGTTATTGACAGCACTGTGATAGTTTTACAATATGCATATACAACACAGGTTATATCTAATAACAAACTGTTACAGTAAGCACTGTCATTGATGACCGAACAGTCACAGTGACAGCATTTTAAAACACAAGCCATGATTGTTTTTTTTTTTTAAAACTTTGTTCCTGCTTCTGGCATGTCAAATATCTTTCATTAAAGAGACCATATACCGAGTGCAATTATTAAAGCTCAGTGCATGGCTACAGGCTACCATGAACATAACATATGTAGCTTTGTCAAAATATACACTCATGTGTTACTTTCTTTAGATGCATCTTGCTAGTACTGGGTTGGACCCCTTTTTTACTTTCAGAGCTTCTTTAATTCTTCATAACAGAGGTTCGACTGCTGGAAACATTTTTAAGAAATTTTGGGCCATATTGACATGACGACATCACACAGTTGTGCAGATTTGAGAGCCACAGATCCATCATGTGAAGCACCCGATCCACCACATCCGAAACGTGCTCTAGTGAACTCATTGTCATTGTAGAAGAAACCAGTTTGAGGTGATTTGAGCTTCGTAACATGGTGCATTATTCTGCTGCAAGCAGCCACCAGAAGATAGCTACACTGTGGTTATAAAGGGACGGACATGTTCAGCAATAACACCCAGACTGTGGCATTTAAATGATGCTTAGTTGTTACTAAGGGGTCCAAAGTGTGCCAAGAAAATATCCCTTCACCATTACACCACCGGCAGACTGAACAGTTACACGGCAGGATAGATCCGTGCTTTCATGTTGTTTATTCTGACCCTACGCTCATCAGACCAGACAGCGTTTTTCGAATCCTTTGTGCTTTGTTTTAGGCGAACTTCACTTTCCTGTTCTCAGCTGTCAGGAGTAGCATACGGTGTGGTCTACTGCTGCTGTAGCCCTTATGCTTTGTGGTTCCATGTTCAGAGATGCTCTTTTGCATACCTTGGTTTTAAGGAGTGGTTATTTGAGTTACTGTTCCCTTCCTATCAGGTCTAAGCAGTCCAACTATTCTCTTTTCCCATTCTAATGTGCATTTTGAACTTCATCAGGTCGTCTTCATCTCTAATTGCCAAAATGCATTGAGTTGTTGCCATGTAATTGGCTGATATTTGTGTGAATGTACAGTTGAAAAGTGTACCTAATAAAGTGACCAGTGGGTGTATAACCTAAATTCAGAAGTAATATTCATGATCTGCTGCATCTAACATATTCTCTCAAGGGCATGAATAATAAAAAATAAGAGTTTTAGTACACATATTGGAGTGGATCACAGCTGCTACAGCGAGCAGTTCAGAGGAAACGGATAATATTCAATTCTCAGATTATCCATTGGGGGTCCCTCTAGCCCTGTCTCTAAGTCACCAGCTTGTAAGACTGCTTTTGAAGTAAATGTGACACTTCTATATCGGAGGAAACATGTATTGTTAAGCAACACTGGCTGTAGATTACATCAGCCAGTTTATCTGAATACATTTTTGAATGCATTTTTCAAATGTATAAGAAGAGCTACATTTACATGATCACAAGTTCAGGCATATTCATTTGTGATTTTTTTAACCAGCTACTTGGGGATTGTACCTTTACAAAGGGATAAGTTGAGAATATCAGGTAGTAAACCAAATTAAGAGGGGAAAGACCCCACTGTTGACAGCTGTGACATAACATGTAACAAAACTTCAGTCAGTGACTTGAAAAAAAGAAGATATCATGAAACTAATAACCATATGCACCACAAGTATCATCATTTTAATGTTTTTTGAATCACACAGGTGCACAGTCAGTAACTTTTTAAATTAATGACATGTTGATGATATCAGACAAATGAGACATATCTTACAAATTTAAGTGACAGTTCAAGCGTCCATAAAGCTTCTACTTACAATGTACAGTACTTAAAAGGATGTGTTATATTTGCAAAAGTTTATTGTTCAAAAACCCATCAAATGTATACAGTTATGAGGGGAATTCTTACCAACTTCCCCTTAGCCAAATTTACCTCTTTTCACAAGTCATTTACAACTAATATCTTAATTGCTGCATTTGCATCCACTGTATAGGTGGACTTGAGGTCAATGTTTCTCTGTTTAAGCTTTAATAAATGACACACAAAACATAAAGACTGTTTTTCCGTCTAGTCATCCTATGCTTAAAGATCATACAAAGGCTGGGGGGATACAGACACAGAAATAGCAGCAAGAAAGAAAAATAAGTGTAAGGGTTACAATTTCTGATGAGTCAGAAAAATGTTCAAAAATGAAGATTCGTTTCATCATTAAACTGTAGAAAATTTGGGTTGAATTTATATACACAGAACTTTCAATATGATTAAATTAAAAATAAATAAATGTAGGAGCTTTCTGATACATTTCTTTACATGTGGCCAGGCAGGGATAGCTTGTACGAAATCTCGCGATAAGTCCGCGTCAAGGGGAGTGTCAAATTCCAAGAGAGAGGAGAGGGGAGTCAGAGAGAGGGGCGCGAGGGTGAGTTTGTAAACACTTTATTAACCTTTAAATTCACCATAGATTAGTCGAGTATAGTAAATGATTACAATGTCGCGCTCGACACGACACTTTTCAGTGTTTGTTGACGTTAAAACGACACGTCTATGTAGTTGTCAAAACTGTTGTGGGAGCTACAACGTTTCATTCGGACCCACTGTGTCTCGCTTTGCACTCAAGTGTCACTCCGCCAACCAACTAAGTGCTAGCCTTTTCAGCTTTTGTTATTCTAAATACCCGAAGTGTACTTTGAAATACAGCAATTCACGTCGGATGTTATTAAATTGATTTTAATATATGTCTGTTGTCATGGCAGAAAGTGGTAGCAAGTACTGCTATCACTCACTTTTTAAGTGTGCGCTCGGCCTGTTGTTAACGCTAGCCACATTAGCTAGCCATTAGTTTTGCGTTGATAGGAAAAAAAAGTTGATTTCGACATTTTAGCCAATCAGATTCAGCTGTCCGATGTTATTGACAGGGTTTAAACCTATGAGTGCCTTAGAAGTCGCTAACTGACGCTCTCGTGGCCAATTGCTGAACAGTATAGGCGGCATTGTTACGGGAAAAGGCTGGGCTTATGTACCCGTACGTAGCCAGAGGTAATGGAGGCTAAAAAAGACAAACCTTTTCGACACAGTCAGCGGTGTCTTCACAAAGGAACTAAAGTTTGTGGAACTTTGGGAATTCAACTTGAAATTATCGTCGTTTATATGGGCGAATATGTGGAAAAAAGCGCGCTCGTGTAGTTTTTTTTGGCGGTAGGATATATTGCGATAATTTGGGTATGCAAGAAAACCTAAAAAAAAAAAAAAAATACCAATGATATCCACAGTATTGCAATTTGAACTGCTGAACGCCCCACGATCCATGTCTCCATCCATGTCAACACCTTCCTGAGAAATGTAGGTCATGTTTTTGGCAGAGTTGTGCATCATTCCTTCACTAAGAGAAGTGTTAGAACAGAGGAAACTACACTATGTCTTGTCCAACCAAACATCTTGCATTACTCTTCAGTAATTGCATGTATTTGAAGTTGGACCCAACACAAATGTTCTTTGCAGGTTGAAAATTAAACTTTTTTTTTTTTTAAAGTGTATATTGCATGCTTTTAGGTATTTCTGTTGATTAGATTAGTTAAGTAATGATTGGCTTGAAAGTGTTGTAGAGCATGAGTAAAAGCTACTGGCTACATTTTAATGTGGTCTTCTTTTTGAATTTATAGTTGTAAATCTATATTTGCTTGTTAAAGTTGCAGACCACAATCAAATCTACAAAATGTCTCTGATTTAATTTTAGGAAGCTCCCTTGAGTCCATCCTGTATTGTCCTGCATCGACAGTGATTTAGCTTTCAGGCCTTGTTGGTTATGCAGAAGTAGGAATAGGATTTCATTTGTTCCATTTACTAAATCTTGTGCTCACTTTGCTTACATAAACAAAACACTTTGGTTCTTGCACACACCCAGCCATAAACCTGGATGTCCTGTCTCAAATGCTCACGCACCTCACCTCTGATCCCATAATTATCCAAGCACATATTTGATTTGCATTTTTTTCTTTCACGGTTTCTTTTTTTATCCCTCTCCCTTCCAGCCCCCTTTAGTTATTTTTCTCTTTGTGGGGTCTCCCTACCCTCTGGCAATTTAAGCCCCAGATTCCACAGTCATGGCTGCAGTGCAAGCTATTAATACAGTTTGTTTAGTCAGTTTCCTAGCAGGCGGCATCAAACACTGGATGGCTGTGGCTGATTATAGCTGGGACTTGTTCCCTTACACCTGCTGAGTCGGAGAAATCCAAGTTAATGTTGGGACTTTGGCATCGACTCAATGAGAGAGACAGAAATGAGAACGCTCTGAGTGCTTCCATGTCACCTTGGATGAAAGGAGGTGAAAATACTTGATATCAAAACCTGTAATTAATATCAGTGATGTGCATCAGGACTGATGTAACGAGTTGACTGATTATCTTGCATGAAATTGGGGGTCTGCATGAAGTAGATATTTGAGGGTACAGGAAAACTTTAGTGAGACACTTCTGACAGTCGCAACATTAATTTAACTGTATCATTTCTACCTGTATAAATATAAATCTAGGCGGTAATTATGGATGGCTTCTTAATGTGAAGCCAAGTAAAAGATGCTGAAGAAAAGACCTTTACACATCTGTTTTAATCAGTTTAAGCAATTGGTTGGGGCAGCTATGAAAACAAATGGTGTTTTCCACCCCTGTCATCTGGAATTTATGGTGGATTTTCCACAAAATCAAATCCCACATTTCATGTTGGTGCCAGCCAGCCAAGTTAATGTCTAGCATGTCTTTAGTAAGATGTAAACTTTGAAATCTGTTCCTACTCCTGATGCCAGATGTGTCCATTTCCTCAAACAGTCCACACCCTCGGTATAACGAGCTAGATGGAGTATCTCGTTTGCAGACACGTCTGCCCAAATAGACTCAGTAGATTGGAAGTACTTTGTGAGGGGCCTTACACTGACCTGTTGCCTGCAAGAAATCAGACTTCTCTGTTTCATGGGTTCTTTGACGTGTGCAGAGAGGGGCAGCGTTTGCCTGCAAATATGATGCAGACCCCTTTTCTCATGAAGCAGAGAGACGCAACCGTTAGGTCTGTTACAAGCTAAGCTTCATGGGAGAGCGTCTTATTCCAGCGCAAGGCTTCGGTAATCACGCGCTGGCTCAGGGACTGCAGAGGGAGAGATGGAAGGAGGAAAAAATACTGACTTCAACATTGGGAAAACTTTCAGACATTTATGCCTCGCCAAAAAAATGAATAATCTGTCCCACTCAATAATGTTAAATGACATGCACAACACATGTTAGAGGTACAGCCGAGGTTGATGTGGTCAGTAACTCAGAAATAGTGAAATGCTAAACATTTTTAATTTGTCTTTTCTTTCCAGTTTGTCAAATACCTCTATGTACTAAGCAACTTTTTAATTCACAAACAAACTTTTAACAGCTCAAAAGTAATGAGACAGCGATGTTACTATACTCCTCTCAACAGATTTCTCCTCTTTGGTTTTTGGCCCCTTTCACCTGACGAGCATGGACATATCCATACTCTCCATACCTGTTGAAAATTTGTCTATGCTTTGCTGCAAACAAGATTCAAATCCTTATATCCCAGGTGAACGTGTTCTTTCATAACATCTCTGCCCTGTTGGGCCATGGACCTGAGACGTCTGGGAATGTCTCGTGCCTTCTCATTGGATGACTTTGGCGATGTGATCCCTTGGGCCGTATGGGTAGCTGTGTGGTGTGGTGTTTGCTCCTGTGCATCCCGCAGCTGCTCAATCAGCTTAGGATGTTGGAAGTTGTACTCATCAGTTTTTGCATGGTAGTGGGTGCATTGTCCTGCTGAGTGAGGAATCGGGCGAGGACGAGTGAAGTTACCATAAGGGGGGTTGTCACAAAAAAAAAAACCTGTGCTCAAAATTAATATTAAATTAAGATACTCGTTTGCAAGAGTATCAATACAAACAGTGGTGTCTTTGCATCCTCCAGCTGACACACAACTGCACGCAGCACCGTTGTAGTCAGGCCCACAGCTCCTCCCCTCACTAACAGATGAAGTAGTTATTGTCCATAATACCGTAGAACACTTTAGAAGGAATTTCAGAGGTCAGTAAAGCTCCAGTTTCAACAACATTGAAATATTAAACAGTTATCTAACCAGCACACATGGTAATGATAGCTGGTTAACTATTAGTAATTGCCCCATAGCCACATTAGTAATATGTTATCATTAACAGATGATAGTCCACTGTAGTCAGACAAAAGATGAATAATTATTGCAGGCTGAATGGGCCGCGGATGGAATATTGAGCTGTGACAGAGTGGATTACAGACACATGGAGAACTGGGCATTTTGCTGGCTTTGCAGAGCAGTTGGGGAAGCATAGTTGAACTGAGCAGAGAGTCCAGAGTGTGGAGAACTAATTGGAGCAAATAGAGAGTGAAATCTGGAGCAGTGCAGCAGAATTGGACGGGTTTCAGTCTTGAAGAGCAAAGCTGAGTATGTGAAGAGCTGCAGACTGAGGAGCAGTGTGAACTGTATTCAACATCTGCTGCCGGCAGATGTGGACCAGATGAGAAACTTGAGCTTTTTTTTTTTTTTTTTTTTTTTTTTTTTAACAAATGTTTATTAAAATCTGTTTCTTGTTTTGTTGTAGCCAGCTGTGAGGTCAGTTTTAAAATCCAATCAAAGACCGGTTAAGTCTTTCACAATTTTTGTTCGCGAAGATAATTTCATTACAGATTGTGAAGGTTAAAGAAATTTAATTAAATAATCCATAAAACTAATAAAACCTTTAAATTTGATCTAAAATACTTATTTTGCTAAGTCTAACTTAACCTTTTTCAACTTAAATTTTCCCAAATTTAACTTTTTCAAGATATCACTACTTTGCCATTACTTGTGTAGTTACAGGATGCAGAAAATCTTCCCTGTTGTATTGAAAAGGGTATCGAATATTTTTCTGTGTACAAGTGTTGAGTTTGAAATTATAGTATCATGACAACTTTAGACTGCCTCAGTTCTTAGTTGGTTGGTATGTGTCACAATAACATGTATAAATGCATAATACATAAATAACAGGGGCAGCAGCAGAACGTTTTGTTGTAATGAAATAATGTATAATGTTATTCACTTTGCCTGCCAGTGGTTTTAAAGTACTGCTCAACTGGTCTGGTCTTGAAAGACCTGTGATTGGCCCATCGGCTATATTTTCTAAATATATGTTTTCTCAAGCTGGAAAACAGCAAAGGCGCAGGAGTTTTGCTCTTGCTTTTTGAATTGCAATAAACTGAAAGATAATTATGGACTGTCAGCTGATGGTAAAAACAGAGAGTCTACCCCGGCTTCAAATCTGCATTTTTTTTAAAGTAAAAGTTTAAGAGGTGAATCACAAAAGACATCCTAGGGCTTGTGTTCAATCACAAAAGTCTGACAACATTTTTGCTCAAGAGCTGGAGGACATAGAGTATAATATATACAGTATATTACGTAAATACCAGTGAGTGGCTTTATTTTTCCTTCGTCTACATGTGAGTTGTGTCTGCGTGTGTACATAACAAAGTCCTCGATGCATGATGGTAGTTGGTGTATTTTCAGTGGGACAGTGTTGTGTAATAGCTGCCAGACGTCACTCTGGGCCAGCTGAGAATGCTAAAACATTCATGTCCGTTGCCTCTACCCCCTCCCCCCTCCCCTCCAATTTCCCGATTTAAATTTAATGAGTTATTTTTCTAAACTTCCCAGTTTGTCTCCACGTGCAGTGTTGTTCAGCTGTGCAGAGCAGCGCAGGGTGGGGGTGGGTTGGTGGCATTAGAGATTGAAGCAGTATGCTTGCACAGCCTTTTTCTTTTTTTTTTTTTTTTTTTTTTTTTTTTTTTTTTTTTTTTGCCACTTCAGGAGAAGAAAACAAATAAAACATGCACATATTTAACTCTCAACAACAGCATTTAATAAGAAGGTGAGAGGGATGTTGTGTATTTAGGTATTTTCAGTAGATTAAAAGGGCCAACAGTGCTGCCCACATATGCCTCTATTTTTACTTACTTACTTTACAAAATACTTGCGCTGTGTTAATAGTACACTAAAACTAAAATCCTGGGGCACATTTATTAGAAGTAAAGAAATACAAAAAGGCGTGATTATGCCCTGAAATATTTTTGAAATAATGGTCATCTTTTGATGAACTTTTTTATGTTTAATGTGCTTTTTTATAAGTCATGTTAACAACCAGCTAGCAAAAGGTAGCTACACCCTAGCAATATATACATATTGTTTAAAAAACTATACACAATTTAAACTACTTACTAATATAACATTAAACTGTGGTTAAATGGTCATGTTTCAAAAAAACTTGTTAGTTTTAGCTATGTCAAATTACCTTAAAACTCTTCATCCTGCTTCTCAGGAGCTGAACCATCCACCTTAAGATTGCAAAATTTCATAATATTTAAAATATAAGTTTCAGATGTTCATGTAGAAGTAGTAAGATGACCTGGAGAACAAATTGAAGCGAGGTCAATGGGAATGTGTCCAGTGCCAGAGATCTGTCGTGTGGAGTCACATGAAAACCTTCATAAAGTGAATGAGGACGTACTTAACCTTAGATTGCATGTGCGTGCACAGAGAAACAGCTGACTCAGAGAGCGGGAAACATTGAATGAGGGGTACAAGAAGGGGAGGGGAGGCAAGGTGGCAGAGAGGTGAGGAGAGAGTGGTAATGAGAGAAGGAGGGATTGGAAGTGAGGAAAAACGAGACAGGGAAAGAGAAGGAGACGGAGATGTCTTTGTGTAAACGCTAGCTGCCGTCCTCTCGTGTAAGCAGGCTCCTCATTGGCCAGCCCGAAGCCCCCGTGTGTGTGAAGGAAGTATCACCAGGGAAACTTCTTCTCGCTGCCACTGTGCGTGTTTTCCTCCTTGCCAGGGTTATTTTTAAATAGCATTCGGCTTCCTGCTCAGACTAAAGACTACAAGCCACAGCATCTCTGTTTTGTTGTTTTCAGGATTTTGCCAGTACACACACCAAAAAAAAAAAAAAAAGCTGCAACAATGTTCTCTTCTTCTCCTCTACCACAGTTACATTGCAAGCTCTTTGCAAAAATGGGGGACGACCGACCTTTCGTGTGCAATGCTCCTGGATGCGGACAGGTAAGTCCTCTGTTTTCATGTCCTGCTCTCTGTGGTAGTAATCTTTGCCTTTTGTAAATGCTCAGCAAAGGTCAGTGCTGCACTTCACAGTATTGTTCTTCTCGAAGAAAACTATATGAAACCAAAAAATAAATAGACATTCTTTTTGAGAACGCGCTGGTTTTAATGTAGCGCTATATACAACAACCCTGAAAAGATACGTTCTCACTGCAAGCGTAAACTGACATATTTATGCAACACTTATAATTAACATCACACCGATGACATTCATGCTAGCATGCCGTTTGTGAGACAATGCTGTCTCCTTTTGCAATGACTCACTGGAAGCTCCAGTGAGTAATCAGAGCACCGTTATTGTTTCAACCTGTCACTGCTGACTTCTAAGCGCCTGCAGACACAGGTTTGAGCCGAGGCAGTGACTCAGCTGAGTGCCAGTAGTGCACTCACATGCCTGTTACGTGGTGTTTCGACGAGGCTTGGCTTGATATCATAGAATAGAAGAAGGGAGAAATTAAAAAGGAGTCTGTTCTTAGACTCATGATTATTCAACACAGGAAATCATCATGTCTGATGCTGTGTTCATTTGGGTGTGATATCCTTAGAGCTAGTAGTGAAATGCCTCCTGGGAATCTGAAGGAAGAAAGTGTTTATGGGTTTACGCAACATTTAGGATTCTTGGGACTTCTTCCATGCTCTGATCAGAAGAATGGGATTGTGGTTTGAACAGCAGTCATGTAAAGCAGTTGAACATGCATAGTCGATAAATAAGTGATGACGAGTTGTTTGGTAATTTTCTTTTCAGAACATCGCAGACATCTAGGGACCCTTCCTTTGTCTTTCTTTACATGTTTTTGTGATGTAAATACTCTGCATATTTCATTGGTTTGATTATTAATTTATTTTACTGCTTAAGCAACAGAGACCTAAAGAGGCAAAGTGATGTGGATGACAGTGCTGGTCTGCAGCTGTGTCACTCTCAAAGCATTGTTTTAGAGCCAAACTGTTGTATAAACAGGTGTGGGATGGTAGAGTGGTGCTAGATGTTTGGGTATGTTGTCAGTATCGCAGTGCCACCTCATTTTAGAGAACGCGTACAAGGTTATAAACAAACAGTTTTCTTTCTTTTATTTTGGTTGAATCTATGTCAGAGGGGAAGAAGAAGAAGTGAATGCAGAAGAAATGCAAAACAAAAACAATAAGAAGAAAAGAAATCACATTTGTTTGGCATCTTTTAAGAAACACAGTCACTTTACACACACTATCTGATATCACTGTGTTGGTGTTTCTATATCATGATAATTATGTTAGAATAGCATTATCCAAGAATTTGGCTAATGATTATATATTTATTCTGTTGTACGAAAAAATAAAGAAAACACTTGAAATTCTTACAATTTTTTCTGGAACAGAATTTTATATAAACAAAGAGAAAAACATTTGTCTTTTTTCCCCACATTGCAAAGCTGTGATATCACAACAACATGATCGTTCAGTCGCACTGCTGATCCTGATCTAAAGCCTGAACCATGAAATAATTGCCAGAAAATCACAATTTTTTGGAAATTGAGTGTTTATTGAACTTTCTGATGAGATAAAAAAAATAATTTGCATGTATTAGCTTTAATTTGTAGAAACTGTGTATTAAATATGATACCATTGGCTTTAAAGCGTTAAGATAATGCAGGAACCACACCAACACGGGGATATCAGATGCACTTGCTTTACACACACACACACACACACACACACACACACACACACACACACACACAAGTCAAAGGCATCAGTGAAATTAAAAAAAACAACAAAAAAAAACCAGGTGAAATTGAATAAAGTTGTCATGGTACACATGTAACAACTTCTCGCTGGTTAAGATTACAGATTTTTTTGGGGAGTCATGTTTGTGATCACTTAACTCTAATATTACTTTCTTTTAGCTCGGTTTTCATCTCTGCCTACTCCTGAGAGAAAAATGTGGCTCTGTAGCTGATAATGAATCCACTTTCTTAACAAGCTAAATTAAGTGTTTCTGCAGTTAGTGATGGAGCCACGTCATCAGATTTTTGGTAACCAGGGTTGAGGGTTTTTTTTGTTTGGTTTTTTTTTCTTAAACCAAAACAACAAAAGACAAAATCTCAGTTTAGTGCTCTGCAGGTTTCTTACCACAAGTGGTCCAGCTCACATGCCACAGCAGTTAAAACAGGAGTAATATACAAATATTGATAGACACAGGCTTGGTGTTATCTTAACAAGCAAGTAAATGGAAATACAGTCTAAAATTGGCAACAATTAAATTTCCGGTGACAAGGCATTTGATTTGACGGTTTCCACTACTCTGTGGTAGTGGTTGGTATTAAAAGCATTGAGGTTCAGTACTCTATCCTGTACATTTGCCAGCACCTTCATTATATGTTTATACATTTTCTGGCCTTTAATTGCGATTTGCTGCTAATTATTGTATCCTTTATGTCCAAATACTGTGTTAATGCTGCCCTTTTATATGCAACAGTTGTCTTCTGGGAAAGTCTGAATCATGCCCATAATAGAACAAGGATGATTGATTCCTGGCTTTGCTCAGGATTTTCCTTTTACCAAGTTAACAACAACAACAACAAAAACAACAACAGCAGCCCCCCTATTATATGATGCCCAGTATTTATTGTGTGGGGAGGAGTAATTCTAGCTGCCATTTTCTCATACATGGAGATTAGTTGGAGATAGTTTTTCTCCACAAGATCTAGCAGCCTTGTTCAGAGGAATGAGACAGATGAGACACGTATTGGTGATGCTCCTGGTCGGGCTAAAAATAAGCCCCCCGACACTTGACTGTGTTTCCACTTCACTCTCACGACTGAACTCACAACTGCAACACGGCGCCCTAAAATAGGCCTCAGTGAATGGTGAATAGGCTGGTGCCAGAGCCAAGATTATTCCTCCTACGTCTCTCGAGTGAATCACCTCACCACTTCTCAAAAGAAGTTCCATGTCTCTGAGGATGGCTGTTAATGGCGTCCTCTGTGCGGTCAATTTGAGCTAACGCCAGGCTACTTGTAGCTTAAGCTGCAAGCACCCAAAAGGAAGTAACAGAATTCAGACTTTCTTTTATCGTTACAGACTCACAGTTCATACTTGTGTTTTACACACTAATTCATTAGACAACACCAAGTTACGTGAGCAGCTATTTCTGCAGCTTTTGTGGTCAGTTCTGTCAATATATTGTTTTTTTCCCTCTTCCTTTATTTTTGTTTATATATACTTCTCTATCAAGTTGTTGACATTTTCACCTTTTTGTCACGTACTGGGTCCTCCATAGACTGCATGTGTTGGCCACAAAAGATTATCTATCGCTGATTTTAGCAATAGAATATACAGGATGTCTCTTCAGAACGCAGTTGCCGTTTCTTTTAGGCTAATTCAATGTTCAATGTTCACTTTCGTCTTGTTCACTTTTCCAGAGGTTTACCAATGAGGACCACTTGGCAGTACACAAACACAAACATGAGATGACGCTGAAATTCGGACCAGCCAGGACCGATTCGGTCATTATTGCAGGTACTCTCGTCCGTGTGAGACAGACGTTCATCTTCACTGTGTTTTTAAATGTCGTCCCCCAGCATTCAGATGAACAATATTTACCCTAACGTCAGTGTGCTCCAACACTAGATATCACATGGGCTTTTATATTCAGTGTAAGTGTGAACTAACGGTGGTGTTGTTACTTTGAATAGTTATATCTGCTCATTACGTTTTCCTAGACCAGACACCTACTCCCACTCGTTTCCTAAAGAACTGCGAGGAGGTTGGCCTGTTCAATGAGCTGGCCAGTTCCTTTGAACAAGATGATGATGAGAAGAGGGCCAAGAACTCTGTAAGCAACACTTGTGGTTGATGATTTTATCTTCTTTTATCTCTGCGCTTGTGCATGACCGTGTGCATGACCGTGTGCATTACAGTGTACAGTAACCGAAGAAATTTTCTACAGAGACTTGACATGACTGAAAAAATATCATTTTACTTCCTTCTTTCTTATCTCAAGTATTAATTCAGTCAAAAAAATTACAAACTTGAAATTCCTGCCTTGCACACAGTCTGTGTATTGTTAGCATTTCGGTTATTGCAGCAGTCTCTTTTTAAACGGTTTGGTGTTTTATTGCGCTTTATATGCGTTTCAGAGCTGGGGTTGTGGCTGTTTAGTTTATGTGATGAATGCCCACTTCCCTTTTTTTTTTCTTTTTTTAATATACTTCAGTCTATATGTAGTGTAAGCCTATTCTCTTTATCTGTAACTCATTTTTCAGCTCCCTGCTTCGAACTCTGTGGCTTTGGACATGAGCCTGCAGACGCCATCAGAAGTGAAGGTGAAACAGGAGGCACCTGTAGAAGTTGATTCTTCACCACCAGGCAGCCCTGAATCCTCATCTGGGAAGTCGGACAGCAACAGGGAGCCTATAGTTAAAGGAAAGGTACAAGAAAACCTGATAAGGGGGATTGCATAGGCGTGTAGAGAAGAGAGGAGTATCTCTAAGCGATGTTGCAAGTAATTCATGATACTCGCAGCTGCAGTGGTTACAGAAATTTATTGTGGGGTACAAATGATGTGTGACATAAAAGCCTAATTTATTTTATTTTATTTTGTAGGACACACCACCCAGGAATTCAGCCCCTACCCCGACTATTGTGCGTCCAGGTTCCCTCCCACTACATTTGGGCTTTGATGCTCTTCAGCCCACCATGCCATCACCCACCTCCGTCATCACACAGGCTCCACCCTCAAATCGTACTTTGGGGTAAGTCAAGTTCCAAATCCTTTGGTTGGCCTTTGCTAACCGCTTTAAGCAAAATCTGCAACTTAAAATAAATGCTTGTCTAGCTGAAAAAACATGTTTTGCAAACAATGTGACAACATCTCATGTTCTTGCAAGTGAACCTTTAATATCAAAGATGCCATCATGTTCTTTCTTTCGTTCTTTTTTTTGTGGGCCCGACGGGTCAGCCATAGTGAAAAACAACCAAAAGCTGTGCTCTACTGACAAAAAATTATGCCAGTTTTGATCTTGTGAAATAGGATGTAAAGTTTTGCGACAGTATTCATGATTAATAAAAAAGATATGCCGCTTTAAAAGGAACTATTGAATTTGTTTTTCCTGTTACAGACACTACAAAATAGGTGTTAGAATTACCAGCTGTTGCAGTTTTCCCTTGTAATCACACATTTCTTTATATTCATATACAGATATGTAGATGTGTAGAATGTCAGTTACTGTACGGGCAACTATAACCTGCAACATGCAGCACAAAACCCGAGCCTGCAACACGATTCTTCCTTATGTCTGCAGCAATATTATATCCATAGGATCTATAGCAATTATAAATAGAAAATCTGATAAAGTAATGTTTATATTTGCTGTTGCATCAGTCAAGTTATGCACTGTTACGGACGCTGCACGGTGTTTCAGACAAAAGTCGACAGCTTCACACATTTGTGAAAAATAGCTGCAGAGAGGGTAAAAATCCCTTGCTTGTCACGCTCAAGGTTTCGAAGGAAGTCGTAATATAAGTCTTAACTTTTTATCTTTTTCTTGGACATGTAAAATGTGAAAAAGCACTAAACTGGTTAAAAACTGGTATTAGAGGGAATGCATATATGTTAAATCATAATTTGGAGAGTGTTTGCATTCAAATATATTTGTGTTTTGACAGAATTGGTGATTCAAGCTAAGATCAAACTATTTGGCGTCATCAATATCAGAGCTAGTGTAGTTTTGTATTTTCTTTTCTTTCCATTTTGATGTTTTGTTTTTCCATTCGGTTTAGTTTCAGTTTGTTTCCACACTGGGTTTTCTTGTCACAGTTTCGTTTCTATTCTTTGAAAATGTTTAGTTTTAGTCTACTTTGTATAATTTTTCATTTTTTAGTAGATGGATTAATAGATATTACAATAATAAAACAAAACTATACAAAGTCTCAGTAAACATGACCTTTAGTGCTTCATCAGGGAGGTTGTAATAGTTTTGGGTTTTTTTTGCCAAACTAGCAAACAGTAAAACTATGTTTCAGTTTGAGCTTAGTTTAAATATTCGTATTTATTTTTCAAGTTTAGTTTTCAAATTGTATTTTTTACTGGATTATAATATTGTGTTACACACGTGAACCCAGTTTCGTCATTTGATTGTAGCCTACTCTGAGAGGAAAAAAAATACAATTTAGTTCATGAATCTACAAAATATTTTCTCATCATTAAGTGATGGACTGCATGTTCTATTTCTTAAAAAGCATAATTTAAAATTAATTAACAAACACAAGAGTGAATCTCCTGTTCTTATTTGTCCTCTGCTGTCTGTCTCTCCAGTTCACCGACCAGCCATTACCCTATGATGATGCTTCCCTCTGGTCAGGCTGTGCCTGTGCTGCCTGGTCCTGTTCAGATGCCTTCTGTCATTAATGTAAGGCACACTAACAGTCTAAGTATGTTGTAACTTAACTTTATAACTTAGGTTAAAACTAAACCAACTTCTATGCATTTGTGTCTCATATTTGATCTCCAGCTGGCTCGACCCATGTGCATGGTACCCAACATTCCTGGGATCCCTGGTCCTCCTCTGGGAGGCAGCAGCAGCGGCTCCAACTCCCCCTCTGGCTACAGCATCCACTCAGAGGCCAAGATGGTCAGCACTAGATTAGCTCTCTATTTTTATCTATTTATCTGTTCTTTTTGTCTCCATCTTCACCCTCCAGCCTTCCGCTGCACAGGCTTAGGTCCTTCGTCATATGATCTTTTACTGTGGTTGCTTGTTTATGTAACCCTTTCACCTGACAACACAATTTGCACTCAATTTATGATAGTGCAATGCACACACAGAGATTCATGCACAGTTTCCACCTTGTAGCTGTGTCCCAGATAAAACAGAGAGTGCAGTCATTGTTTATGGTATTTAAAACATATAAAGTATCCCCTTTAGCACATTCCTCTGTTTACCCTAGGCCCTCACTCCTTCAGTCGTAAGAAGATGATCATCAGTGTAATTAAAGACTAATTTTTGTTTGGGTTTTTTGTTTTTATTTGGGGTTGGGGGGTTTTTCGGGCTGATGTGCAGAATCTTTCTGTTCATGGCTCTCCTAATACAATATGATCATTATCAAGAGGTTGCTGTATATGTATAACATTTGACCGCTTGTGTACCTTCAGGGCTGCAGTCATTTCTTTTTTAATCATCACTGTGAGCTGAATTATTCACAATTTAAATCAAACATGATCAAAATCCAGCAACATCATCCGAAAACTGCCGCAGGAACATATAAAGCCCCCAGATCTGAATGAAGGAGGTCACATGAATCTGTTGCTGAAAACAGTTCAGAGAGAGCACATCTGTAAATGATCTCCTTGGAGAGAATCGGGCTTCTCCAGTAGTGTGATCAACAACTTTAAAACATGCCAAAGATGGGTAACTAATGTCTTGTCCAGGTTGTTATTGCAAAGTGTGAATCAGTTAATGTTGACCCGGCACAGTGAAATTATATAAATGCTGTTGGGACTGATTCAGACATGCTTTCTATGACTTGTAGATTTCTACAAAGTTACAATGAAGTTTTTCATGATTGTTTTCTTTTGTTTTTTTAATTCCTCTGGCTGTTATTGATGTTGCTTATTTGACTGTTGGTCTGTAGCGTCTGAAGGCTGCGCTGCAAAGCCCATCAGGACAGAGTATGGGGATCATGGCCATGGGCAGCAGCCCCATGGTACCTCAGAAGGCAGAACAGAGTCAGCTGCTTGTCCAGCAGCCAGACGCACCATCACCTGCACAACCTCAGGTACTCTGTTAAGTATAAATTCCTGACTGTAACATGCTTTTTTCATCCATACAAAATATGCTTTAAACTTGGATTAAAGATGATCACATCTAAGTCATCTAAACTTTCTTTATTATACAGTGGCTTGCAAAAGTATTCGGCCCCCTTGAACTTTTCCACATTTTGTCACATTACAGCCACAAACATGAATCAATTTTATTGGAATTCCACATGAAAGACCAATACAAAGTGGTGTACACATGAGAAGTGGAACGAAAATCATACATGATTCCAAACATTTTTTACAAATAAATAACTGAAAAGTGGGGTGTGCGTAATCATTCAGCCCCCTGAGTCAATACTTTGTAGAACCACCTTTTGCTGCAATTACAGCTTCCAGTCTTTTAGGGTATGTCTCTACCAGCTTTGCATATCGAGAGATTGAAATCCTTGCCCATTCTTCTTTGCAAAACGGCTCAAGCTCACTCAGATTAGATGGACAGCGTTTGTGAACAGCAGTTTTCAGATCTTGCCACAGATTCTCGATTGGATTTAGACACCAGACAGGTCAGGGATAAAGTTATTGAGAAATTTAAAGCAGGCTTAGGCTACAAAAAGATTTCCCAAGCCTTGAACATCCCACGGAGCACTGTTCAAGCCATCATTCAGAAATGGTAGAAGTATGGCACAACTGTAAACCTACCAAGACAAGGCCGTCCACCTAAACTCACAGGCCGAACAATGAGAGCGCTGATCAGAAATGCAGCCAAGAGGCCCATGGTGACTCTGGACGAGCTGCAGAGATCTACGGCTCAGGTGGGGGAATCTGTCCATAGGACAACTATTAGTCGTGCACTGCACAAAGTTGGCCTTTATGGAAGAGTGGCAAGAAGAAAGCCATTGTTAACAGAAAACCATAAGAAGTCCCGTTTGGAGTTTGCCACAAGCCATGTGGGGGGGACAGCAAACATGTAGAAGAAGGTGCTCTGGTCAGATGAGACCAAAATGGAACTTTTTGGCCAAAATGCAAAACGCTATGTGTGGCGGAAAACTAACACTGCACATCACTCTGAACACACCATCCCCACTGTCAAGTATGGTGGTGGCAGCATCATGCTCTGGGGGTGCTTCTCTTCAGCAGGGACAGGGAAGCTGGTCAGAGTTGATGGGAAGATGGATGGAGCCAAATACAGGGCGATCTTGGAAGAAAACCTCTTGGAGTCTGCAAAAGACTTGAGACTGGGGCGGAGGTTCACCTTCCAGCAGGACAACGACCCTAAACATAAAGCCAGGGCAACAATGGAATGGTTTAAAACAAAACATATCCATGTGTTAGAATGGCCCAGTCAAAGTCCAGATCTAAATCCAATCGAGAATCTGTGGCAAGATGTGAAAACTGCTGTTCACAAACACTGTCCATCTAATCTGACTGAGCTGGAGCTGTTTTGCAAAGAAGAATGGGCAAGAATTTCAGTCTGTAGATGTGCAAAGCTGGTAGAGACATACCCTAAAAGACTCTGGAAGCTGTAATTGCAGCAAAAGGTGGTTCTACAAAGTATTGACTCAGGGGGCTGAATAATTACGCACACCCCACTTTTCAGTTATTTATTTGTAAAAAATGTTTGGAATCATGTATGATTTTCGTTCCACTTCTCCCGTGTACACCACTTTGTATTGGTCTTTCACGTGGAATTCCAATAAAACTGATTCATGTTTGTGGCTGTAATGTGACAAAATGTGGAAAAGTTCAAGGGGGCCGAATACTTTTGCAAGCCACTGTATATCACATCACCTGTTTTAGTTAACAGAAAATTGGGGATGTTCTTGTTGTGCCGAGATGACTCTGGTGTGTGCTGGCTAAAATGAAACTGTGACTCATACTTCCCTTTTTCGTCTTTCTTCCACTCATCTCGTCTGTCTGTGCGTTTCCTTCTGACCTTTACCCTGCTTCTCCCTCCAGGTATCTCCAGCACAGCCTACAGGTGGGCGTCGACGGCGGACGACAGACGATGACCCCGACGAACGAAGGCAGCGTTTCCTCGAGAGGAACCGGGCAGCAGCATCCCGTTGCAGACAGAAACGCAAACTGTGGGTAAACTCCCTAGAGAAGAAAGCTGAGGAGCTCAGCACTTTGAACGTCTCACTGTCGGTGAGTGGGCCTCCAGTGGGTGGATGCTGGTGATGGGGCTTCTAACTACTTGTAAAAGTTTGAGAGGTGGATTCCAGATAAGATAAATGAGTTCGCATTAGTATTGAGTAAATTTTTTACAAATGAACATAGCTGATAGATTTGAAACAATGGAAACCACTACATCTTGTTTCATATCTTTATTTTGTCAAGTGGAAACTTTAGGTAATATTTATACCTTACGCCTTGTGGGAAATGTACGCTGCTCTGCAGTGGAAGCAAAACCATTTCAACATTAGTTTTTTTCTACCGGAAAATCCATTAGGGAAGAAAAATATGGGAAGTCTGTATTTTAAATTACATAACCAAGCATTACTAGTTTGTTTTTTTTTTTTCTCATTGGTTTGGGAAGTGTACTGTAATTTCTGAAATGTAGTATTGTAGTACTAATCAGTCTGATTTTTTTTTTCCTATCCTCTCAGAATGAAGTGTCTCTGTTGCGTAATGAGGTGGCTCATTTAAAGCAGCTGCTGCTGGCCCACAAGGACTGTCCTGTAACCACCTTACAAAAGAAGACTGCCTACTTAGGTGAGCCCTGCACAGTTATGCCCTGTTATTCACACGGTGCTATTTAAAGTTAGAGGAAACTTGAGTCTCAATTGCATGTCTTAGATATGTAGAAATATAGTTGATGTATTGCGCAAAGCATAAAGAGCTAAAATGAAATTGGAACCTCAAAGTCGCTCTCACATTTTAATCGAAACACACGGCTTTGCTGTGTAGCTCTCTACTTGTGATTGCAAGAAGACATGAGCAGGCCTAGGTTACAATGTAGCCATGCTGCTGTGGCTTCATGTGAGCTGTAGTTTTCTTCAGTGCCCACAAAGCAATTGTAATTTTGTTGAAATAATTAGGGTTCAGTTTGTTATGGCAACGGCCACAGTGGATGGTAATGTGTTTAAAAATTATTAATAGAGTTGGATAAAAAAGCAACATTTGCAATTTAGATTAATTCACGATATTGCTAAGGGCTGATGGTAACATTAAAATAATAAAACAAGAACTATAATTAAGTAGCAAAATCTTTGTTCAAGTACTTCTCGTTTTATTTATAAATTTTTTTTGGTGCATTTCCTAGATTTTGGACGGGATAAAGTTACTGAATATAGCTTGATTTTCACTCGAATAAAAATTAACATAATGTCCAAAGATTTTCAGCAATGAAAACTGTGGAATGTGCTCAATATAAATGAGATAAATATCTTTGCCTGTGTACCTTTTTATTTTTCTGTATAGCTGCAGAAGAGAGCATGAAAGACACGTCAGAGCCTACAGGTTCCCCTGCCCCGGTGATTCAGCACAGCTCTTTGGCGCCCAGCCCTTCTACGGGGCAAAACGGCCTGAGCTCAAGGGCAGCAGCTGAGGCTATGGCCATGTCAGTGCTGGCAGGAATGGGCCAGCAGCAGAGAGCTGAGAGCGGACCCTCTCACATTATCATGGCTGCACAGTCTCAATCTGCTGCCAGATGATGAGCGATGCCACCAAGGCCCACACTTGGCTCATCACCCAGGGTAGAAAAGACTCCCACCTCCCAGGTTCCCTCATCTTTAAATTCAGAATTTCACATCTTCTCCTCTGCCTCCCCTCCCCTCTGTGGTCTTTCTAACCCTCCTGGGGAGCCATCTTGCTGGGGCCTGGAGCTCATCAGCAGCCTTCTGGGAAAGGACTGAGACTTTTAAGAGAGCTTCCTGTTAACTTTGCCATAGACTACAGGGGCTGGACTCCAATACCCCCTCCCCCCTGTTTCCTCCTGTGCGTCCCTGCTCAACTGTCCTCAACTTCAGTAATAAGGACTCTTCACTGGACTGTATGACTGCATCAAGTATACTGCCATAATGATCTTCCCACGTGGACACGTGCCGCACAGGTGTTTCGTAAACATATATATTTTTTTTGGATCAAATCCGATATTAAACAGCACACAGGGCTCTACACTTTTTCCAGCAGGGAACAGTGCCTTGCTCTCCTCGTCACTTTAGCCTTGCACACACACCCACACATGCCATCACAGAATGCCTCCCTATACATCCTCAGCTCCAAAGATGCGGTAGTTGTCCAGAATTCTCTGACTCACATCTCAATTATTCACTCAGACCTTTAGTAAATGGTTCTCAGCCTCAACACGATCTCAACCTGGACCCAAAAACCTTACCTCATGTACACCCCTTTATGATAAAGTGTATTAACTGTGTGTGTGTGATTGTATATTTATGTACATCAGAACATAGCAGTTTGCCTACTCCTGATCTGATGCATTATTAGCTAGATTGTTAGCATGTGACTTTTCTAATAGGGTGTTATGTTTTTGATACAGTATGTGCAGCTATATTTCTTTTAACTAATTGGCACATCCTCCCAGATTGACCCATGTAACCAAAAATATGTTAGATTGCGATTTAAAAATAAGTTTGTTGGAGCAGATTTTTTTTTTTTCTGACCTGAAGGGAATTGAACTTTTTCCACCTTTTCATATTTCCTGAAACAGGCAGGTGGTTTATTGGTATGTAAATGGATGGCTTTTTCCATTTTTACATGTAACTGTTCTGGTGACTGTGTTTTCTCCGTGTGTGGGCCCTGCTGGACTTACTGTAACTGTTATTTTCACACTTCTCAGGATGGTTGCACATCCTTTGCTGCTCGTTTGAAAATGCGATGAACCCCTCGTTCTGTATGCTCTCTACCAAACCGAAACTAAGCCATAATGGATCTCTCCAAAGACTATCTGGTACTTGTCCTGGGACAGAAGTGAATACCCTGACTGTTATTTTGTGATTCAGAGGTTGCAGTGGCACTATGACAGTATATCACTGCTTGTAACTTGCACTTACACACAGTCTTTCACACAGTGTTTGATCATTTTGCCTTAAGATCACATTTGTGCCTCCGATATCCCCCTCACATAAATATATACAGATTTGCTTGTATGGGGGGAAAAAACAGCTCTAGAGAAATTATATTAGTCAGTATATAAATTGGGAAAAAATGAACATCAGTAAATATAACATTTAATTAATAAACAAAGCTTTTTGAGGCCTTTAAGTACATAAAAAGTGTCTTTTAAGAATATTGTTAAAATATTGAAGTACTTGTCTGTCATCTGGTGGAGAGACAGAGCAAAGACATCTCCAGTGGTCAAAGCTTTAAGGGCAGAAGACGAGCTGTCCTGTGACTGTTTCTGAAAGGCTCCAGTTCTTTTACAATGTCCCCCAGATGTTTTATCCAGATATCGATATATTTTTACATGAATGCTCAAAGTGGTTTGCTTTTTTTCCCCTGTCCCTCTTTTGCCCTCTTTCTTAATATTTTTGCGAGATATGATATTTCAGAAACAGGATATGACTTATTAACATAAGGACATTTATGCACTAAAGTAATGCAGGTTAACTATTGCTTTGTATTTCTGTTCAATTTACATTTTTTTTTTTGCTTTATCCTTTTTTTTTTTTTTTCAGAGATATCAGAATGTTTTTTTGTTTGTTTTTTGTTTTTTAATGATGGTTTTCTGTTATCTGTACTGTATACACGAATGGGAATTTGCTGAGCAACTTTAATACCTTTTCCCTTTTGACTGAACCTCTCCTCCTACAGTCCCAATGGCGACCCCGGCAATTTGTGTAATTTGCTGGCAGTCAAATAGACGATTGTTCATTTGAAATGAAAATTCAAACTGCATTTAGCTTTTATGTTTTCTTATATTCTTTTGTTGCGTGCTGTCTTTAGCACCACACACTCTTCGTCATAATGCTTCTGATTGTGCTGATGAATATAGAGACTAATTTCTTTAACACAACGATTTGTGTTTTTGTTGGTTTGTTTTCTCAACAGAAAAATGGACTTGTGCTTTTTGTTTTTGTTCTTTTTTTTAAAAGAAATTTTACCCCCTCTTTTTCTTTTCTTCTTCTTTTTTTTTAATACCTTTTAACAATCGGTCGTGTCTTTTGAGCTTCCTTGTCTAACTTATTGTTTTAATTGGTCAAATAACAATAATCTTTACAGTCTTTTGCCTGTTAACGATGGGCCAGACTTGTTCTAAACATAGCAATTTAGTGGGAAATACAGTAATGTGAAAATTACACATAGTGTATTGATGGTTTTTCACACTCCCTTTGTTGGACTGATGATTTCTAAAATTGTCCTTGTATTGTACATATCTGTACTATATGAATATATTTACTTTTCCATGCATGTCCAAGAGGAATACCATGAACACTTACAGTGCTGCAGTTTTAATTAAAGAAACTACATCATAATGAGCATTTATACTGTTTTATCTGTGTTCAGTTATCATATCAAAAACATGTTTTCTATTGTAATGTAATGATTAATATGAATGATTAAAGTGGAGACTTAGTTTAATTAAAAAAGGGATATGAAAGGAAACGATGTATACAAAGGCATTGAATAATACTCTTTCAAGTACTTCTACAACATTGTGCAAAGATTTTGAGCCACGCCTCATTTTTTAAATATTGTGCTTGGAAAATGGGAAATTGATGCATGGATTTATTGAAGCATGCAGACATATGTGGATCTTTAAGGCAAAACCCCCCCCAAAAAACAGAGTTTGTACAATTCTAATGAGCTTGAAAGTCAATATTTGGTATGACCACTTTTATTCTTCAACACAGTGTGAACTCTATGACATAAGATTCCCTGTTATTTCTTTAAGTAATCTTCAGGATTAATTCTCCAGGCTTCTTGAAGGACATTCAAAGCTCTTCTTTGGCTGATGGCTACCTTTAGATGATCCCACACTGCTTCAATAATGTTGAGGTCTGGACTCCGAGGAGGCCAATCCATGACTGACAGTGTCTCACATTTCCCTTTCTTAAGCATGACTTCTTGACAGCCAGCCTTCCACTGAGACTATTTTTGATGAGGCTTCAGCAAACAGTTTTTTTACGTACATGGATTTCAGACATTTTTCATATGTATTAGATATTTTTTAGGCCGACTACTTTTGTCCTGCACTTGTCCAATTTCTGTCCTTTACTTGCACTAGTGTGCAAAAGTGTACCCCCTTCCCAATTTCCTACTTTGTTGAATGTTTGTCACACTTAAATGTTTCAGATCTTCAAACAGATTTAAATATGACGCAATTAAACACAAAATGCAGTTTCTAAATGAAGGTGTTTATTATTAAGGGGAAAATAAAATTCAAACCTGCATGCCCCTGTGTGAAAAGGTGATTGCCCCCTAAACCTAATAACTGGTTGGGTCACCTTTAACAGCAACCAGTGTGCAATCAAGAATTTGCGATAACTGGCAATGAGTTGGTTCGCTCATCTTTGCACAATTGTTGTAACTCAGCCATGTTAGAGGAATTTTAAGCATGAACCGACTTTTTAAGGTCATGCCACAGCATCTCAATCGGATTCAGGTCAGGACTTTGACTTGGCCATTTCGTTTTGCTTGAGCCATTCAGAGGTGGACCTGGTGATTGTTTTGGATCACTGTCCTGCTGTAGAACCCAAGTGCGCTTCATCTTGAGGTCACGAACAGGTGGCCTGACATTCTCCTTCAGGATGTTTTGGTAGACAGCAGAATTCATAGTTCCATTTACCACAGCAAGTCCTCCAGGTCCGGAGGCAACGAAACAGCTCCAGACCATCACACTACCACCACCCTCTTTTACTGCTGGTATGATGTTCCTTTTCTGAAACACTGTGTTAGTTTTATACGAGACCACAAAGTATTTTCCCAAAAGTCCTGGGAATCATTGAGGTGTTTTTTAGCAAATGTGAGACAAGCCTTTACGCTCTCTTTAGTCAGTAGTGGTTTCCTCCTTGAACTCTCTCATGGATGCCATTTTTGCTCAGTCTCTTTCTTATTATTGAATCATGAACTCTGACCTTAACTGACACATGTGAAGCCTCCAGTTCTTTAATGCTGTTCTGGTTTCTTTTGTGACCTGCTGTTGCTGTGCTCTTGGAGTAATTTTGGTTGGTGCAAAAATACGTTTTATTCGTCAGCTAGATATAAAAGGCTGATGGAGTATTGTCCCCCTGCCAGGCTAGCAGGTGGACGGGCAGCATGGACATCCAAGTTTGTGAATGCGATAACTCAAGAACGAGGGGATGTAAGATTTTGAAATTCATACCATGGATTAATCTACTAAAAATCTTAGTGACCTCGATTTCAAGGTCAAGTTTTTCTAAAAATATTGTGAATGTGATAACTCAAGAAGGAACAAACAAACAAAAATAATAAAACATTTTCTTCTGAAATGCTCAGGTACAAGGACTGGACTGAAAAAGCAGTAAATGTTTAAACCATCCTGTGACATTTACAGTCTATATACTTAGACATTTAACTCAAAATCCAAATGGTTAAAGAATTATAACTACCTGTGACATTACGGGTGTGTGAAGGGGTTCTTGTTGGCCTAGAAAATGCTCGCTGTGGCCCTGCTTTCAAGCTGTTTTTTGCTGTCCAGTAATCCAGTATTTTTGGAAATGCAGAGTGACAGCAGTCTGCAATTAAGTTGTTATGTTCAGTTTGCTTTGAAGCTTGTTTTCCTTGCAAGACAATGTCCATGTTTCCTAGAAGAAGAAAAAAACATGAACAGAACTTTTTGGAGCAGCCCTAAACTGCTGAGGGAGTGGCCGAAGGGAATATTTATTTTTAGCGTGGTTACAGTGAAGATGCCACACTGACGATCGTAAGTGCTCAAGGTCACTTTATGAGCTTAAACAGAGGCAGTTTTCAGCACTGCAACTGTGTGTTACATGAACTTTGCAAAGACTGACTTAAAGTCAAATTCTTCTCAACTCATGTCAGAGCCAGAGAAATGTGCTGTGGCTTTTTCAAATATCTGACTCTCTGCATTATATAGGCCTGTGTGGCACTTCCTGTTTGTTCTTTACAAGAACAGAAAAAAACCCTCCAATGATTTCTTAACAGGAAATTACTGGGCAATGTTATAAATGATTAATATTATACCTTTGCATATTTGTCACACTTACATGTTTCACCCATGTTTGTCCCTAAACATAATAACTGGTTATTAATAATTAATAATTGGCCACCTTTGGCAACAAGAACTGCAATCAAGCATTTCTCATAACTAGCACTGAGTCTTTCACTCTGCTGTTGAGGAATTATTTTAATTCAGCCACACCGGATGGTTTTTGAGCATTAACAGCCGGTTTAAGGTCATGCCAAAACAACTCAATGTGATCTAAGCATCGACTTTCACTAGGCCACAACAAAACTTTCATTTTGTTATTGTTGTTGTTTTTTTTAGCCATTCAGAAATGCGGTTTTGTGGTAGTGAGCAGAATTTATGTGTCCATCACTTAGAGCAAGTTGTTTTGAAGCAACGAGGCAACAAATTCTGACCTTAACTGAGGCAAATGAGCCCTGCAGTTCTTTAGATGCTGTTCTGTGTTCTTTTGTGATCTCCTAGATGAATCTCGAGCCTTGGAGTATTTTTGGTAGGCCGGCCACTCCCGGAAGGTTCACTCCTGTTCCATGTTTTCTCCATAAGTGGATAATGGCTCTCACCATGGATCACTGTGGTCCTAAAGCCTTAGAAAAGCCTTTTAATTCATGATTTAACAAAGGGGGTAGTTACTTTTTTACAGATTTGATTGCTAAACATAATCAATACTTAAAAAATGCATTTTGCATTTACTCAGGTTATGTTTGTCTAATATCAAAGTTTGTTTAATGATCTGAAGCATTTAAGTGTGACAAATATACACTACTTCTGGTCTCCTGCAAAGTTTCTCTCCCTGATCTCTCTGGAAATTGACTATTGTTGCACCTCTGTAGTGTAAATCGGCCATTATGTTATGTTCTGAGTCCCAGAAAACTACTAACAGCAGGAATCAGATGCTGCACCAGTTTCAGTTTTTGTGGTTTAGTTTTCTTTTTAATAAGTCGAGTACGTTTTAATTGATTTATACATGCACAGTTAAGTAAATGATCACACAAAACATGTATATTTCGTGCGTTGAACCTGTATTTCTCCCCCAAAAGCCTTCAGTCATCTTTATAAAGAAGTTTTAATCTTTTCTTTTAACCCCCTTGAACTCAATGAAGGGCGGGGATCTGTGTGTCCGTGTATCTCTATGTCTGTGTCTGTTCGCCACTGAAACGCCAGGGGGAGCAGCGGTGTCGGTGAGACCCTCACCTCCTTCACCTCCACCTCCTCCTCCCTTTTCGGATGCGGCGAATCAACACACGCAGGCGAGGTAAATGCAGTCACGTGACCGCCCGTTGCCGTTGGTGAGTTTTCCCCATTATGGCGGAAGGGCCAGCCGTGCGGATGGACTGTCTCTCCCACTCCGATGCTTGTTTTGTGTCTTGAGGGAGGGGTTTTGTTTTTATTTTTTTTAACGTTTCCCCGCAACAGCCCGGTTTCTTTTCAACTAGACGCCACTCGAGTTTATCGGCGAAGCCATGGCGGACCGCGGCGTGGATTTGTCCGCCCTGCCTAAAGAGGTTAGAGACCAGTTGGCTGAGTTGGATCTGGAGCTGTCTGAAGGTAAAGGAGGGGCGGGGGGCTGACTGGGCTGATGGGGGGGATGCTGTAGCAGATTGTCAGGCTAGCTGTGTATGTGTCTCAGCTGTCTGGACTGACCGGCATAGGTTATACCAGAGGTTCATCCTCACCGTCTACTTTTCCTTTATGAAAAATTTGAATGAGAGCATGCTTCGGGCTCTCAGGCTCTGCCACCTAGCTTATTTTGTGCTAGTACAGGATGTGGGCATACGAGCTAGCAGTGCATGGCAAGCAGCATTGTACATGAGGAAGAGAAAGGCTTTCATCCGTTTCCCCTTGTTTCTGTTTATTTTGTTGTATTCTTCTTTTTCTCGAAGCTCATTTAAACCTAAAGGCTGATTAACAAGATCAGAAATCCTCTCGTTCGCTGTGTTAATGTGTGTCTTTAAACACCACTATGTGTGTGTGTGTGTGTGTGTGTGTGTGTAGCTTGGTTGAAAGGCGTTCAGGGCTGTACCCCTTTTCTTGTTATCTAGTTGTACTTCTTCATATTGTATAGATTTGATTCAGCTGTAACCACATGGCTCCCAGTTGGACGTAATTGAAACCTCAACTTTCATCTGGGAAAAAAAATCCGCCTGATTGCTATAAAAGTGTGAGTCACTGTGAGTGGTGTTGAAATCAGATGAGCAGGCCTATAGTCATCATCCGCTTGTGGTGTCATATGAAGATACAGTCTGTCATGTATGACTGCCCGTAGTTACCACACGTAGTTTGTGACCTCAGTGACATTCACCGGAGTGATCACGTAGACTGTTTACCGAGCCTTGCACACCTGTGCAGACCTGTTATTACTGGAATCATGGGTTTACCTACCTGTGCTCCTCCTCATATACTACACTGCCCTGTGCCTGTGGTCACAGTGATGTGAGGCTTGTTGTCACGTGTGTATGCACCCCAATATTGGGACCATTCATTTATCCAAAGCAGGGCTGATATCAACCCCTCCCCCAGAGCAGCTGTTTGCCCCACTACCCCACCAATGACACACTGTCACACATCCGTGACAGTACCCCCTCCTTTTCCCCTGCTTTGTGGCCCCTAGGCTACATACATGCAGCTAAATCTAATCCTCCTGTGCAGTGACCCCTCTAGTTATCCACAGCATCCATAGCATTTTGTTATTGTTTTTTGTAAATATAGCATCATATATAGCTACCCTCCTATAATTGGTAATGCATGCGTTTTGATGTAAATACATGATGATTTCATATCTGGGAGTAATAAAGGCTTAAAAAGGGGGTTATTACACTGTGTAAAAAGACACTGACTGCAATAAAAATACCAAAGTATTCGATCAGAGTATAATAATAGCATTAGTCCATTACCCAAAGGTGTTTTCAGGTGTAGATTTAAAAAGAATTTAGTGTGCTGACCTGACCTGCTGATGAATCTCAGCAGTTGTTCTGTTTTGGATACTGTAGCCCTTTAAAACATTAGTGATATATACAGTACATCCACTCCATGGAGGCAGGAGACGTTCACTGGGTGAGAGGCTGGGTACAACCTGTATGTGGAAATTTCTCATTAGTCTCGCAGTGATATGTCACATTTTTAAACAACACACCGTTAAAGGAAGTGAAGTTGTCTTTTATAGCGCGTTCAAAATTAGATGGAGGGCTGTGACTACTACTTTGATGTAACAGATTGAAACATCCATATATAGTAAAACGCAATGCAGTTATGTACACTAAACATGCTGGGCCTCTAGGTTAGCGTGAGCTCTCGTTGCACCACAGCGATGAAACGGGACTAGAGGGACTCTTGTTGGAAGGGAGTCATTTTGAGCCAACACCTTTAGATGCCCCAGGGGAAGACTGAGGTCTACAAGATCACTGTGTATTAGATAACAGGTTATTTAAGAAAGGTTTGCCAATTATTCCTTCATCTTTATGCTCATTTTCAATAAATGGACACACGGTACAAAAATTAACACGAGCTGTTGGACTCAGGTTTGGCGAATTACAGGCTGATTTTCATCTGCCCTCTCTGGTTGCTTGGTAGCATTTATATAAACAATAAAAGTATAGATAAGAACCAGATACATCTGACAGATAAAACAAAGACATAACTATATAATATTAAACAAGCGTTAAAATCTCAGTGTGTGTTGTGGGTTAAATTTGTTTGGTTTTTTTTGCATCATTTCTACTTCCAATTCATTCTTCTATATCACAAATTATACTCATATTTATGACTTTAAGAGTAAAAATGTAAATATGTTTTGCCTGTGTTGGCCATACATGTTTTAAAGAGTTATTTATGATTATTTACCGGAATCGGAACTTGCTTGTGGTTAACAGCATGTCACCATTATTTTTGGTCTGTTACGCATTTGCACAGTAATGCACTTCTTGCAAACAGGAACTGCTTTTAAACCTCTGCATTTCTGTTGTTGTTGTTGACGAGCGCCCGTCAGAAACACGAGGTTCAAAAACCGGTTGGTACAAGAAGCGGGCAAATTCCCATTATTCTGGTGTTGACACTTAGACTTCAACACATGCTTGTGTGACATCATGGCTTATGAATGCAATGCTTTTTAAATTCCAGCTGCGAGACACTGAGTGTAGTGGAAAGAGTGGGTTGGGGGCGGTGGTATAAAGTCTTATCCGTTTCACGTCCATGTATGTATAAGTCTGTTAGTCCCTTTGTGACTGGATGCATGCCTCATAGGCCGTCTTTCTTGAGTCCATAACAAGCCCTCATCTGAAGCAAGTGGAAATGCCTGTTCCTGCGTTGCTCGGATAAGAACACTGGCCTGCCAAATGGCCTCTTAAAAAACAACTCATTTCTGCGAGCCCCCTGTGACTGTGGTGGACACAATGAGGACCATTCAGCTGGTCTGAGCTGCTGTGGCCAGGAGCTTCTGCTGCCATTTAGGCCATTCAGCTGAACCCGATCTTTGTGTGTACGTTGGAATGAGCCGCCTCCATATGAAGAGAAGGGAACGGCCACTGACTGGTCATACTTGAGAAGATGACACACAGTGTGCATTTCCACTGGGAGTGCACGCCCTCCCATCTCTCTACTGGGCCAGAGGTAAAAGTTCATGTCTGGTTCACCCCTGCGTCCAGCCTACCTGGTTGATATCGCCTTCCGTCTGTCTAGTTTGCAGGAGAGAAATCGCTGACCCAAGCAAAATTCTGCACAGATGAGTTTTGGTCTGTCGGCAAGCAGCTGATGCTCCGTGCCGAGGTGATGTTTTGACATTGCAATACAACTGGAAATGATTGGCAGTTCCCTCCCAGTCTGCTTCTGAGCGCTTTCTAGTGCGTGGAGTGCACTTGTTCATATGTGTGGGGTCACTGTCTGTTTGCATCTCTGATCAGTATGCTGAGAGTCTTCTTTTCTGGGCCAATCCTTCAGATGCAGCAGAAGTAGGCTGTGTTCATTTGTGTATTAAGGAGAGAAGGCCCTCAGCAGAGCATGTCAGCACTAATATGGACTAAGCCTTTCTTAGCTACCTGCTTTCCTGACCTTAGTCATCAGTGACAGCATGTAGGGCGAAGTCTGATGAATCGTCAAGGAGGACTCTCCTCCCGTTCGTGGAAGATCCCTTTAAACTCTTTCATTTTTCCATTTGGTCCAGTGCTCTTTGAATGACTGTACCGTTTTTGCTAGAGACAAAATTCAAACAGTTCCGGTAAGAGGAGAAGGGCGAGCTTTACGGGGATATTTGGTGTATCACTGTATCACAAAGGATTCACAATATAACGCTGTCTGAACACAGACAGAAAAATCAGCTCCGCCTAGATTTTACAGTGTGGGCTTCATATTACCTGAACTACTCAACCATTTTTGGGTTAGATACAAAAATTCTCTAAAATTCTGAAACATGAGAATTGTTTTGTAATTTGATAGTCAAAATGACAAAACATTTCCAGCTGTCCTGTACGATACTTGGGTCATAAAGGGTTTCAAAATGTATCTGGGCTGTTTTTATAATTTATGCATTAAACAGCAAACAGTTGTTTTTGTTACACACTCAAAAAAGTGCTAAATTTAAGGCAGATTAGAGACATGTGATGGACACTTCCTCAAACGGAAGAACATGTGCTGCAGTGCGTGCGTTTTTAAGGTGCCTTCTGCTCTGGTGCAAAAAGAGGAATAAGAGGCCCCTTACACTGACTGGAAAGATGAAATCTTTACCCAGATTTCATTTCTCAACTTCTTACTCTAATAGGCCTCTTACTACATGCTGCTTACAGATGTTCCAACGATCTCTTGTGAATAGCAGGTGGAAATGCGGTAAAATTGATACCATAAAGCATTCGCAGCATTATGTCATCAGTATTTTACTTTCAGCCCCAATAGTTAGATTTTGTTTGTCTTTATTGTGTATTTGATTATCTAGAGAGGAGGTAATGACATGCGACAAATCTCCCCATCAACTCAGCTAATGGAGTAATTTTTTTTAACTTCTTTATGGAAGTGTATGACATGTATTTAAAAGCTGTGTTTATCCCATTGAGTGAAATGGTTTAGTCTTGTTTTATTTGCATACATGTGTAAAAATCAGAACGAGTACGGCGTTTGCTTTCACTGTATTTTACAAACGTTTGTCAGAACAGAATTGGAGGGGAAAAGGTTTCTTTTCTTTACTCTAACCCCTTTTTTGTGGAATAATCTACAGGAGCTGAAATTGTTAGAAGTGTGGGGGAGTTTATGTCCATTTTAAAGGATGGAGAAAATTTCTCTCTTCAGTGTGAGTGTGATTTGTTTTGATGCTCTTGTTCTTGATATGTTATTGCATATGATCCGAGTCCGTGTTACTGTTTGTGTTCATTTGCCTGTACTGAATATCACTTGTACTCATTTCTTATGTTTACATTTGATGCGGTTTCTGCTCCCCTCTTGGCCAGATCGCTCTTGAAAAAGAGATTTGTTTTCAATCTTGATGAGATTTTCCATCTGGTTTAATAAAGGATATATTATATACAACAGAATGCTAACATTTCTTGTATCACTGACAGATTTAGTTTAACAGAGTCTGGTCAAATTTAGCTTATTTTGTTGTGGAAATCTCCTCTTGGACATGCACTACTTTCCAATAATCTGATCACATCTAAATGAATCAGTTTCCAGATGTGAAACAACACCCTTTTCACATTTTCACACAGTTGCAAAAGCAATCTTAGTAGGTGTCTTTTAACACCTTACAGTCTAATTTTTGTCCATTTGCGTTAGCGAGTAGGCATGCACAGCATTACAACTGCTCATGACATAAACAGTACATTAAAACCATGTCTGTTCTCAAAGTACAATAAGCCTGAGATATTTGTCTGTCCCAATTCAGAGGAGAAAGCTGTCTCTGTGCACAGTGAATAGGGTGTAGCTTTCTCTCAGCTTCAGGATAGTACAACCGACAATGCTCGTTGCCACAAAGCATGACAACTCTTTTGCACATATGTAAAATATCACAGGCTTTCTCTGTCACTGCTGTGTGTGCACGTTTAAATATGGCTGAATAAAGCACTAAAAGTGTGACCAAGAAAGAGACTGTTGTCTGACAGATTTCTATCTCTTTTAAGAGATTAATGAAGCCACCAAAGCGTCTAAAAAGGATACGTTGCACTGCAGTGTAATTATATTAAAGACAGATTATAAACGACAAAGATGGTTTATTTTCCAGCTCTGTTTGCGAGACTGCTTAGGTCATTCATCTGGTGTTTCTTACGGCATTTGAATTGGATTTGAGCAGTCTTGTGATTTTTCTTACCATGCTATAATTTTTGTGTTTACATATTGTAGTGGATATTGCACAAGTTTGTGCTTGTGTTTGGTCTCTGTAGAGTACGTAGAAGGTCAGAATCCCGAAAGCTTTCATCTCCCTCCTTGTAGATTCAGAGCCGGGGCATTTCATCTGGTAAGGGTCTTGTTGTGTTTGTGTGTAAACAGTATATTTGCACATGCGAGTTTGACATAATACAGCTTCTGTGAATAGTTAATGATGGCTGGAGTCTCTTTCCCTCCTCTGGGCCTATAGTTGGCTGAATTATTCAAACGGTCTCATTAAGTACCAGGACACCCTCACAGAGTGGTGTGGGTGTGTGTGGTAAGTCAGCATGACTTCTTTATGTTCCCCAGGAACATGTTGAGGCATGCCAAAAAAACAAAAAACAAAACATAAGACCGTATTTAAATTTATGCCAGGGGCTATATTGACATCCCACTCATCAGCTCTTAAGACCTGCAGATCTTTGGTGTGAGAAAGTAACTTTTTATTGTCGAAGATGCTGAACTTGTTGAGCGAGTTCACTCGTGATGTGAGGTTGGGTTGAGCAATATGGCAGAAATCAACCACTGAATTATGCATGTGAGTTTGAGACTGAAATAACAAGATGAAACTTGAAACATTCAATTTGATGTTCCTTGGAAATGATTAATTATTACAGTTAGGGACCCAACTATAGCTCAGGAACAATGAACAACACATTTATTTCATTTTTAATATCTTATTCATTGGCTTATTAATATGTTGTAATATATTAATAAGCCAATAATAATATTGTAACAAAAATACAGTGCTAATATTTGGTTGAAATATCAATATACTAACGTGGTCCTGTTAAATTACAGTATTGTGAAAAAGTCTTGAGTCTTTCTTTATATTTTGTTAATAACATGGGAAACAGACAAAAACAGAGTTTGTAATTTTTAACAAGCTTGAAAGTCAGTGTTTATTTTTCAACACAGCCTGTGTTTTCTTGTCATTTCTTTGAGTAGTTCTCCAGGCTTCTTGAAGGACGTTTAAAGCTCTTCTTTGGATACTGACTTCCTTTAGATGATCCCATGTTTTTAGATGTTTTTACTGCATTGGCAGTGTGTTTAGGATCATTGTCATTCTGAAAAATGAAGCCGTTGCCAATCAGCGCTTTCCAGATGGCACTGATCGAAATCTGATGGTACTTTTTTGTGTTAACGATTCCATCAATTTCGACAAGATCAACAAGACCACTGTTTGAAATGCAGCTCTAAACCACGACACAGCCTCCACTGTAGATGCCTGTAGACACTCAATGATGTACTGCTCCTTTGGCTAATAGCTCTTTAGAAATCAAGCTGTGTTGTCAGCCTGTGCTATCTTTGGTAGCTTTGGTAGATTTAACAAAAGAAACGTGAACAAATGATGTGTTATAACAGTCTGTTATTCTGATATTTTACATAGATTCTTTACTAAGTTGTCTGTGTAGACACAAGATGCCTTTTTTATGCTTGATTGATTCATAGGTCAGTGTTATGTGGCTTAACAAAAAACATTAAACATTGAACTTCACAAATCCTGGAGAACTATTGCTCAAGATCACTTTAAAAATGACAAGCCTGGCTCCTTGGAAGCATATATACAGACAGCAGTGGTGGCTCAAGACCTGTGCATCCTACTGTATTTGGAGGTCAAAAAAGATGGGAAAAAGTCGTTAAAAAATGATTTAGTATCTGACTTAAAGAGCTTATATCTGGGCTAGACTTTGCCAGAAGTATAGCCAGAAGTACTTTCATCAGCAAAAGGCATCAATAAATATATAGTGATAGCAGCAGAGAAAAAGGCTATTACCAAAAGATGGATGGCAAATGTAGTATCTAGCATAAATAACTGGATAGATGTGACAGTGGAAATGGACAATGTGGAAAAGATGACTCTCTGTGTTAACCTAAAGATGGACATCTTTAAACAGCTCCAGGAAATCTTAGATCAGACCTTGTCAAGATAATGAACAGAAGGCCCTGCTTTTTTTCTTTGTCTCTCTTTTTTTCTTCTTCTTTTTCTTCTTTTCCCCTGCAACGATTTCAAGGTGTGTCATCTACTTATTGTGTATTCTGGTGATTATATATTATTTTATATATAAAAGAATGTAAGACCAAAGTGGTGGGAATTTAGTTCTCCCTGGGTGTATACAGGTGTGAGAGGACTCTGTTATCTTTTGTTTCTATAATTTGTTGGAAAACTTGAAGTATAATGGTTGATCTTACCTTGTTTAAGGTATAGGGATAAGGGTTAACACTACATAATATCCACCCATTTATGTGGTACGTAGCTTGTTTATGTGTGTCAAGTTAAACCAACAGTATTTAGATAACGTGTTTACAGACTAGGCTTGCCTGCACTCTGTCTTGCTGTTGATTTGTGAGTCACTGCTATTAGGCGTGTCCTCGACTCCAGGGCATAACAATCTACTGTGAAGTGAGTGAACCTGTTCAAGCTTTGGCTTTTATAGGCGTGATGCAAACTCTGAGTCATCATAAGGAAAGAATGAATGTGGATTTTATCATATCAGGCCATTTATCACAGCTTGCCAATGCACCCACCTTCATTTACAACTCAACCAACTTTATCTAACTGAAAGTGATGGTCAGGCACTTTTCTCCCTCTGTGCTTTTTGTGCCCCGCAGAGCCAGTGCTGTGACACACCTGGTATTGCTCAGTGATACACTCTCTGATCTGCGTCTGATAGGCTCATGGAAATTAAAGTTGTTTCTTTTCTATGGTGGTGTCAGTTTGAGAGTTAATGCAGAGCCCCTCCAATCTATCGCTAGTATGTATCCACTACCCAGTGAGCCACGTGACCGTGCCAATGCTCAAGAATGCTCTTGTGAATATAAATAGACCTGGCTGGCAAGACAAATTCTCTTTCATGCCTGAGGAGGAAAAAACAAGCATCTCTTTGACACAAAAGCTCCCCCATTATTGCAGTGGAGGCCACCCTCTCGAAATCCTTCGGAGTCAGCCCTAATTGTGTGTGTGTGTGTGTGTGTGAGAGCGTCTTTGGCGCTGAGGCTGATTTTCCTGGCTAGTAGACATCAGCCAGTGGCAAACTCATCCACGAGCGACCAACTGGCTGGTTGGCTGCTACATGTGGGTCACTATTCTGCCCGTGGGTTGTGTGTGAAATACCGGAGCCTCTTCGGGGCTGTCCTCTTTAGGCCAATCACCTGCTTTCTGACTCCATCAGAAAGTTGATAAAAGCATGATTAACCCCAGTGATTTTAGTTGTCTTGTTGTCTGTTATCTGCTAATGTTTAACAGTAAAGCTGAGCAAGTGCAAGTTTATTGGTGTGTGTTCGTACCTTGCGAGCAGCTACTGGTTTCACAGCATTGCCAGTAAGCCACGAAAGTAGCACTCTAAGTAGTTTATGATGATGTGTTATTGCAGTGCCTTTTTTTAAAGCATATCAAATAGTACATTTCTTCACATTTTGTATTTTTGGATCTTACAACATGCCAACATGCTATATATATACACAAAAGGATGCTTCTAACCCTGCATATTTTATTATCTGGCAACACGTTTATGCTGTGTTTATGTTGTAGTCAACAACAAGCACCAGGGAAATATTCACAGCCTGATATCAAGTGCTATAAAGTGTGAACCGCAGTGGACAATAAAAAATTTTTAAATAGCGTACATCTTTCGGCTTGGTGAACTAGCTGTGTACTAAATCCACAAAAGTGTGCTTTTTGTGCATTTTGAGGTTTAGGTAGCTACTTTGATATCTCTTCTTGCCAAGACCGATTACTGTAGTCATGAATGCTAAATGAGCATTTTGGATATATTCTCAAAGGTTTGCGGTTTTCCTCCCTATTAAAAAATGTGACTAATAACGGGACAGTCACATGATCGGCTATTGGAAATTGCAACAAAGTACGGTATTAACTCATTAAACATCCAGACCACTCTGACCACAAACCCGGTGCCTCTTGTTATCCAGTATCTCTCAGTTTCTGTCTCATTGACTCTGCCTTTCACTGTGGCTCTTCAGCTGATCAGCCACAGCTGATCATTGGAGCCCTTTGAAGTGGGTGTGAGGAACACGAGGTATTTTCTCAGCAGCTGACCAGTTTTTATATATGAAATCGCAGGCCTGCGTCACAGGAAGGGCTGATGGGAAACCAGAGTTCAGTGGTAATCCAGTCCTGCTGTAAATGTACAATGAAAGTTTCCAAAAGGTCAGTTGCCATGTTTTTTTTTTTGTTTTGTTTTGTTCTTTTGGAAATGTGCCTCACGTTTCAACAGTCCCCTTCCTAATACTTGAGCAGAGCCAAAGGGTTATCAAAAATTCCCAATGAGTAGAGGTCCTCAGGAAGCCTCCTTAACAACCTGATGATTATCGCCCCTCTTGGCCCCACAGCACACATTGTGCTAGAGCTTGGCCTATAGTCATAGACCCCTTTAATTCAAGTCTCTAGAGAGCGAGGTAAAACAAAGGCCCTGAAAACACACTGAATGGGTGTGGCTTAGGCCTCTTAATCCCTGACTGTCAATAGCGCCGTTGGTCCCGTAAGTCCATATTTTACCTTTTATTGTCTTGAAAGGAAGCGCCAGGTTTATATTTTGAAACAGCTGCTGTTCTGGTGAGTCTGACCTTAGTCGTTTCCTGGAGATGAGCTAAAATTGCTTGTGAGTCTTGAAGCATTGAACCTGTGTTGCTGAGAGCCTCTTATGTGAATATTGGACCATATTTTGGAATGTTAGAGTTAAGACTGCCGCATAACACTGAGTAATATTTTTCAAACATTAATCCCAGTAGGTAGCCTCGTTTTAAAGTGGCTTTGTGTTACGTGTTGCATACTCCCACAGAGTGACAACGCACTGATGACTGTTGTGATTGTGGTGATACAGTATTCCCACAATAACCAATAAAACGTTTCTTTTAAACTGATCATGTGCAGACTTGATGGTGTACACACGTCGAGACAGCAGTTTTTGTCAGATGGGGGGTGTGATTAAAGTTTGAGCGTCATGTCTGCTGATGTATGTGTTGAAAATCTTCAGCTATGATATAATAAAATTAAGGCAACTTTTTGAGTATCCTACAACAACAATAAAACCGCCACCACCATCAAGTCAGACTAATGTTTTCAGTATAGTCATTTTGGCCTTGTTGGCTGAGATCAGCCCATCTGCCAATAAAATCACTGGCCACTGACTTTGTTCAGTGTCTGCCTGCTGCGACACATCACTTTCACGCTGACTATATTTTCTAAGAGAGTGTAATGTTGAGCCTAAAGACTTTAAAGCAATAAAGTGAGGTTTTATAATTCAGAAAGCCTTTAAAATATTCTGTTTTTGTTGGCTGAGCTTGAGTGTGGTGGTTTTTCAAATGCTGTTTAGAGGAATCGGAACCACATCAGTTTCAGTTGCTGGTCTTTTCCTTCACTGACCACACTTTAATCCCATACCTGCCCTTGGTTTTGACGAGTGGTTTATTGCATGCACACACAGCGCCTCACAGCCCTTCCTCTGCGACCTTCCACTTTTAGTTGCATGTGAAGTGAGTTGTTGTCACTGCTTTTTTTTGTGGATTTTAGAGCTTGACAGGCGTTTAGACAACCTGTTTTCGTCACAGTGTGTGCGCCTCTTTTACACGTTCTCCAAGTGTTGCACATTTGTTGAGCGCCTTCCACAGACTGAGAGCCATCGTCTTCAGAGCGGCGATAGATTCGCATCTTGACGACAGCCTGTTTAATGATTGCGAGTGGTGGGTGGTATGAGGTCAGGACCGTGAGCTGTCCAGAGAGTGGAACGTAGGCAATAAGGTCTGCGGTTTCAGTGTCAGCGGCGGACTCAGCACCCAGAATCAAAGCGTTTCTCAAAGGCCGCTCATGGCTTGTTATGAGATTATAATATTGATTTAATGAGGCTGTTTCCTGCCTAACATTACTCCTCCTGCATTAACGTCCTCCTTTAAACCGTGAGCTATTAGGCGTAGTCGATGAGCAAATTCTGCACGTGTCATCTAGAGGTAGATACAACTTAAAGAGTATATTGCTGAGCAATATTTATATATGTGTGTGTGTGTTATATGTGTAGGTGAACAGAAGACTCGGGTGACACTTGAGCTGATGTGCTCAGTGACCCTCGGGTCAGGTCCGTCCCACACTTCTGACCCCTGTTTATCTTCACTACGACACTGCTGCAGTGAAACCTGATACCTCTACATTCACTTTCACCACTCAATACCCTGTGGTTACCCAGCAATGCTGAAAACACTGGTCTATTATGCAGTTTGCTAGCCAGGATGCCTCTGTCTAAATACGCTTCTTTTCTCTCTTTATTCTCTTCACAGTGGATTGAATTTAGTCGGAGTCAAGCTGCTGACTTGATTGCACTCACTTCGTGGTGATATAAAAATTAATACCACTGACTCGGTCCTTTTCACGGCAGACTCATTATGACTTGTCGCACTAGAAAAAGCTCGGTCCCTAATATCAATAGTGACTGGCTTTCTTTAGACTGTTCAAGTAATTCATGTCAGTGTGAGAAAAAATTAGTGCGAACAGACACAAGGTTTTCTATTTAAAAAGGCTGAAAGTAAACCATATGCTGTAGTGCTAGCTTACAGGCGTTACTTGTTACTTTAGATTTGCTGTTTAGGTGCCCGTTATTTATTGTAGGCTCGTTGTATGTTGGGTTTTGTTTTCAAAAGTTTGCTTTCTTGCTCGCGGTTAAGTCGAAACATAAAACAGGCCGCCAAAGAGCGATTGACTCAACCTAATGTAAAGACTGGATGTTGGGTAACTTCCTGCTGGTTCTCTCAAATAACGTCTGAAATCAACCATTTCTTACTTGAGCTGGAGGTTATTTTGTAGACCTGTCTGAGTGTATAGTGAGTATTGCTAAACCTTACATAATCCCTACCCAAGCATCATAGACTGTCACGGCACACGAATGAGTGGAATTTGTGCATCACATAACAGCATGAATTGCCACAAATTATCCTCTGTAATGTGGGAAAAAGAAATGGGACAGCTGTGTGGTGGTTGGCAAAAAAGTCTTGGATTCAAAGTGTTTACATGTTGTCCATGTGACTGTGTGGGTTCTTTTTGAGTGCTTTGGTTTCCTCCCAAATACACATTAGGTTAATTGGTGACTCTAAATTGGCCATAGGTATGAATCTGAGCGTGAATGGTCTGTTTCTCTGAGTTAGCCATTTGATAGAGTGGGAAAATACAGCCAGACCACAGGGTGTATCGAATGTTTGTGATTTCAGACACAACTAGGGAGGCACTAACGTGTTACCGGATTATCTGTATTGGATGATATTTGACATGTTGACTGGTGTCGGTATATAAGATGGCTTTTATGGATGACAGTGGTTGACTTTAATCTGTTGTCTCACATACATGTCAGTCTACTTGTTATTTTAATTATGGGAATCAGTATGTCGTTGGGGCACAAATAGACACAGCTGTTGTGACTGGCTATTAGTCACCACGGAATGATTAAAGCTCAACCTAAGATCACAACTTGTCTTCATATGTTTCTGGATTAGATGCTGATTAAACAAAGGAGGTGCAAATTAATTAGTATATATATATATTTTTAAGATGAAAGGAATAGAAGAAACAGAAGGAGTACTACATTAGTATTGTGAAGTGGCTCTAACTGACAAAAGCTTGGCACAGCACCCATTTTAACTTGTCATAGCCAGGGAACTACAGGTGTAGGTCTTTCATTGAGCCAGCCCACAACAATGACACCCTGAAAGTGGCTGCTGTAAATGAAAAGCAGCCATTGAAGCACAGATGCTATAAAACTTGTTTATTAACTACAGTGACAAGTCTGCCTATAAAACTGTTTAATACTAGCTTAATCATTTATTAATAATCCACCTGCGTAGTTGCTGTAGGGGATACAGTTCATGGTAGGGGTAGCAAGCTAATCTGACCAGAAATCAGCCTGGGATGTGGCCTTGGTCTCACTCAGTTATGCAAACATAGACCTGTTAGTTGAAAGCTCTTTGTAGTCTGCCTTACAGTCTCAGTGAGGACAACCTGCATTAACCTTTGCTGCTTACTAACAAACAGCTCACTTGTACTTGCCTGACGTCAGTTTCTCTGACTCCACAATCTGTCCTCTCAGTTGTTTGCCAGCCTTATCACTTTGATGAAGTAACGTGATATGAATTTATCTATACAGCAACTGTTTGTCACGGCCAAGATTATACAGCTGGCCTGTGATGATCTAGAGGGAAACGGCGTGACCCAAATGAGTGTGCGTAGTACATTAACAGTAGTAAGATTAAAATGAAGAAGAAACTGTCTTGCTTATGGAGAAGAATAAAAGAAAATGTACTGTCTTTTTTGTTTCATTGTGGTTTTTTGATAGCTTTTATTGCTGCAGCAGTTCCCAGCTCAAAACTCACGGCTGGCTCTAGAACGCTTGATCCGCCAGCATAAAATGTACGATGTAATAGAAGTAATGGAGGAAGTAGGGCTCTAAACTCAAGCACAAGATGAATGCTTCAAAAGCTTGAAGGAAACACTTGTTTTATTTCTTTGGATAAATTAAGTTTCAGGATGCTGACTGTCCAGTGTTATTGTTTCTTTTGTTTTTATCTTAATAGTGCCAGCACTTTTAAGCTGAAGCGTTTTTTTGTTGTTGTTGTCCTGTACAGGAAGGTCTGACTTCACCGAATGTTTAGGTACTTGACTCGGGTGTGGTTTAACTGGTCGTTTTGTTTGCATATGTGTGGGTGTGTTTCTTCACATGTTATATGTTTCTCTGGTATTAAGTTTAAAAGGTGGGATTGCCACGCATTTGTTATACTAAGACGCGTGTCCACATTAACAGCTGCTGAATCTTTATTTATCATTTCTTCTTTGCCCTTCTCTGTAATTTCCTGTGAGGCATACCTGTGTTAGACATGTCACTACAGTGGTTTCACTTCTAGTTCTCAGTATGACGCACTCCTTCCGTTACATCCTCTTTGCTGGGCATTGCTTCATTATTTATTGGAAAATGGGTTTAACGCATTGTTGATCTGTGAAAACCACACACAAGTTGTTCATTTGAACTAATCTGGGCCAAGCACAGCCCAGTGGACTTCTTTTATGTCTCACATTCGTTTTATTGAGATTTTTATAAGAATATGCCTTAGAAATGAAAAGGGGGGCATAATTAGAACTGTCTTCACAGACTGGAGCAGGCTGAAAGGCAATGAATAAAATATAAAATGAGATCTTTTTCAAATAATAGTGTTGATAGCTCTAAATGTGTAGCGGGTAACGTATTCACCTTACACACAAAAGATTCCAAAAGATTGGAGATCAGATACAGACCCAGCTTATAACACAGGGACTTACAAGCTAGTGTGCTCCAAGTGCCAGCGCTAAGCCCGGATAATTGGAAGTGTTGCGTCAGCGAGGGCATCCGGCGTGATTTCTGTGCCAAATCAAAACATGTGGATCCATCCGCTGTAGTGATCCTTTGGGTGGTGGGGGGTGGGCAAAATTACCTACTTACAATAGCACTGTATACTAAACTGTGTTACATCGTCTGTTCTTGTCACATATTACACAACTCAATGAAAATATATAAAAGCACTGGGGGGGTACTACTGCCAGACGCGTTATCATTTGTTTAAATATGTGTTATTAACTTTGCTGTCACCATTTTTGGGTTGTATTTTTTTAGGGTGTAATTTTCAGAAGACTTTCCCACACCTTGTGTCGAATTTTTATCTGTAAGTTCACTTCATTAGGGACAGCTAGATAAGACTAAAGTGACCTAATACAGCACTCCTGCCAGCAATGTTGAGCTTTTGTTGAAACAGTTTTAGTGAAGTGTTGAGTCAACTGTATGTATAATCATGCTATAACCGTGCTATGTTCACTGGCCACTGGTACTGGGTTGGAGGTTTTGCTTCAGAGCTTATTTATTTCTTTGTGGCACAGATTCAACACAGGGCTGAGATTGTGACATGATAGCATCACTTAGTTGCTGCGGTGACTAATGAGGTTTTGGTGCTATTGTTGGATTTTCCTAAAAAGTTTTTGTGCTTCCATTTTATGTCACTGGGAGATCTTGTATTAGAATGTAATAAGTTATACCTAATAAAACAGCTTGAGCACTTATTTTCTGCATCATTCATTATTGGAAAGATGGACATAAAAAATCGTTCAGAAGGTTAAAGTGACAAATGATAACTAGCCATATTTCGGGCACCGTTGCTCAATCGTGACTAGGCTGGGCAGTTTAACTGTCAGAGTTGTGTTTTCCATCCAACCAAACACAAACCGAATCCAATGGAGATTTTTGACGAGAGAAAGTACACTTACTCAGACCCTTACTCATCTGGCCGGCAGTTCCCTTTAGCCGTCCAGAGATCACTTCATCCTCCCTGTCTGCCTCAAAACCCCCACGTGGACTCCCAGGGTCCCAGAGGAATTTTTGGCCTGGATTTGGAGTGGAAAAACATCGTGCTAGAAGTATTAGTGTTTTTGAATCACTATTCAGACATGAGCCAAATATCTCCTGAGTGATAACTGATTGATTTTAATACTCAAAAACTGATTTAACTGCTAGCAAACTGAGGGGACCCCCCCCGATTTAGTCAAGGATGCTTGTTGACTTTCTAGATGAACAAACTTTACTGCCTTAAACTTTTTCTTTCTTTCTCTCCCTATGGATGGATATATAGCTAGCTAGATATGTAATATTTTACTGGATAAATAGTGAAAAATGAAGTCACACTCCCTCTTTTGTGTGTAATGTAATCCAAGTTTCTCTCCTCTGTTGTGGTAGCCAATCCAGCTGTGTGTCTGTGTTTGTGCGCCGTGTGTGTTTGTTTTGGTGTTTGGGAGATGACGCTGGTGCTCTAGTGTCACATCCAGTGGTTCTGCATGTCTCATATGTTTATGTCTCTTTTGAATGTTTATATAAACAGTATAAAAATCTTTGATAAATAATCACGCATACATAACTCTTTCACAAGTTGAGCTTTCAGAAATCCAATGATAAGGGGCCTCAGGTTGTTTTTAGTGCTCCAAAACTTAAAGATATTTCATTTATGATCAGTGAAAAGCAGCAGATCCACACAGCTAACAAACTGGATCAAGGGGTGTTCTCAGTTTTCTTAAAAGAGTAAGTTAAATGATTTCCCGGTCATCAAACAACACTGTTTACTGTCAGTCAACCAGATCAATTAAAATGATAATCATTTCAAACCCAGTTAACAGTATTGAAATGAAATTCGTTTCATGGTATGCAAAAGCACAGCAGTGGAACGTTTGTACTTGTCACGCTGCTTCCCTTTCAGAGCATGCTCTATGGAAATAAGCTTCTTACATCTGCTTTAACTAATGACCAGGTGCCATTAAATGGCCTTGGTGTCATACGCATTCATTTGCATTTCCTGTCAAGTGCTATTTATCCATGTTCTCGGCACAGTCTGCCCATTGTTTTTGTGTCACTGCTCAGAGTCTCTATAAATAAGATCTTGTGGGTGACGTTAGTTCCTCCTTTCTCAGCCCCTGTGTTTATGTGTGTATTTATATGTAAATGTGCAGGCTGTGGCTATTGGTGTGCTGTTTTCCATGTTTTTTTTCTAGTTATCCTGTTTATCTCGCAGTCATTTTCTCATGGTGGACTTAATAGTACAGCGACTTTTTGCCCTGGTATGTATTTCTTGTGATATAGGGTAGTAACGGTGTTCTAGATTAGCATCACTCTTGTCACCAAACTGTAAACCACAGGCAAACAAAGACACTTTTATGTAGAGCAAACCAGTATCGCTGGCTAGAAGCACCACGCTTAGAAAACAGTCCTGCACTGTACAGAGCCTTGTTCCAGATATTTGTGCCCCCGTCCACACAAACGTCCAGACGGAGAGATATAATCTGTTAGGTTAGATGTAATCTCAGATTACAGATTAGGATAGAGACCAAAATGTGAGCACTGGATGGCTTTCAAGATGTAAAAGCAGGGTTTTATTTACAGCTTTCTGTGTAATCCAGGTAGTTATCTTGTTTGAGTTTCATGGTTGTGTGCATTTATGGGTTGACAGGAAACCTGTCACATGCAGGTCTCTGTGTGCAAAAGACAGTCAGGCAAGCGGAAATTGCGGGTGACAGTCATGTCACTTGCTAATCTGCTCAAAGTAATTATAGAGATCTCTCGGTTGGGGAGGGGGCTTGAATACATATGTGTAAACAGGAGAGGGTCCTTGCAGTTTGCATTCACTGTGACACAATCCATGTTTGCTGAGATTACATCAGATTGTTGCAACATCCGCTACAGAGAAGTGAAAAAAACTAAGCAAAAATGCTGTCTCAGTGCCTTTTGTTCATGTATCATGAGCATGTGGATGCCAGGAGGCTTATCAGCTGATTCTTAAGCCATTCAGTACCCCCACCATCCAACACGCACACACACACACACACACACACACACACACACACACACACACACACACACACACACAATACAAATCTTATGCACTCTAATGTTGCCTTTGTTTGTCTGTGTGTGTGTGTGTGTGTGTGTGTGTGTGTGTGTGTAGATCAGGTTGATGGATGGGTGGGTGTTAACTGTTAACAGCTGATCTATGAATCTCTATTTATCTCAGGGTTGAAGCTCAAGGCCAACATTTGGATTTTTCATTCAGGAGAACTGTGCAGTGATTACAGGATGGAGGGAAATCACTGGCATTAAAAAGCGCTTCACTGAGCCTCTCAGTTTTTTCATGACCTAATGAATATCATTTAAAGAGAAGAAATCTTGGCAGCAGTTGTGGCACTGATTGAAAGAGAGGCTGAGGCAGGCACTGACCTCGTTGCTTTAGTTTTATATAAATATCTCAAATAAAGTGCTGTTTCTGGGGTATTGGCAGCTGGAATTAAACTGCTTCCAATACAAATTTCAGCTCTTTCTGATTGGCCTGGAGGTATAAAGGAGGTTGTTTTTGGTTGCGATTTGTCTCGGTTTTTGTGTTTTATTGTCTTTACCTTAATGCAGTGTGATCTTCTATGCACACCTTACTCTGTCCCTCCTAACCCACTATGTCTGTGCTGTTCTTATACCATTCTTTATTACTCCTCATATACTGACCATTAAGCGTTCTCTTTAACAGCTTTTTTTTCTCCTTTGTATTTGGGGAAAAAAGGGGTTCTGTTCATGGGTAATGGTAATCTAAGAAATGAAATTTTAGCTGTATCAGCTACAGCCAGTCCGATGATTCAACATTTGAGCTGCTTGGAAAATCACAGGGAGCAAATGTTGTGTCATGAATGCTTAATGCCCAGCTATGTCATCAGAGAGAAATTCACTTTTCATGATGGTTTCAGTTCTTGGATTTGATTTGACACGGTCACGAGGCACACAGTGCTGTAGGCGTCCATTGACTTGATCCTCTTTCACAGGTTCATAAAAATATTTTTTTCCGCTTTTTCGAGCATATGTCATGCCACATATAACAGAACCAGGGTGTTCTCCTGTGGCCTCATCCCAGGGAGGCTTTAGCAAAGAACCCACAGGAAAGTAATCATTATTGTAATAGTTTGAGGTTTTATTCACAAATGATCAGAAATAACCAGAAAAAATTGCCTTTGTGTGTTGCTACCTGTCTAAGACCCAATCGGAGCCTCCCGAAAAACACCCTGACAACAAGATCAAGATGTGGACGTGTGGAGTGATGCACAGCGCACAAATAAACAGTTAATCTCCAAAAACTCAAATGGCTCTGATGTGCCGGATCATAGTGGAGAATGCCAGTGCAGATCAAATCTGAAGTGCTCCATAATACCCTACTGTGTCAGAAGAAGTTGTAGCCCTCCGCAGTTATCGGTGTGGCTGGGAATGCCGTTCATGTGAGTGTGTTTATCCCCTCTGTGACCCCGCGCTGCCAGCTATTAGGAGATCAGTCCACTGTATGACTTGTCTTGAAGTATGAGGTCAACATCGGATATTTTAAAAGAAGACTCACAGGGTCACTGTCATCTGGTCTTGAATGAGCTCTGAAAATGTCACAAACAGCACGATTAACACATAAAGAAAAAGTCAGTTAAAAGGTCTGGCTGCCAAGGAGAAGGACTGTGATAATTGCTTATAGATGTGAGATTTGTCACACATTTTTATACGCTCTTAAAGACACATTCATTGCTGATACTGTGCCTCTATCACAGCATGCTGGGCAGGTTCAGCTGATCCTTGGACGAAATACGCATTCCTGGTTTGACATACTGACACACATCTCACAGAGAAGGCCTGTAGTGCCAGTACACCTCAGGCCCTGTCAGCATTCATTCTCTTGTGTGCTGAAGCGCCCTTTAACCTGCCCCAGCTGTGTATACACACACATGCACAGATACATTAGCTTCCTGCACCTCAGGGGAGTTTTTGGAACTATGAGCATGCTCTCTTGGCCAGTTGGCCCTCTCTGTTAGTATGGTGTTTTCCAATCAGCACATTCCTCTTTCTCTAGACAGACACAGTGAGACGATTTTGGCAGCACACACAGGGTGGGGTAATGCTCATATCCTGTCCCCTGACCTCAGATTACACACACGCACAGTTACTGTACTGTTTTTGTTCATGCTAACACTCAAAAACACCACATTCTTGCACTTAACACATACAGCTTTTTCTCTGTTTTGAACCAGCTGTCACAGTCAGTCTTTAAACCCAGAGCCTTTCAGCGTCTTTCTTCCCACTGCCAGCCACATAGCTGGTGTGCCTGTGCCAATCCGTGCCTGTTGTACTTGCCCGACACCAGCACAGACTCTCTTCTGTCTGCGTTAATGACCGACAGCGCTCCGTCCATCTTTCCATCTCTTCCCCTTCTTCCCTCCCGGCACCAATTGGGCACCAGGACTGGGCTTGGCATAACCTTGTCTCCGACAACAATAGCTGCTCCAGTCCACTACAATCAAGTTGCTGCCGATTGCCTCGCTTGCATGTCTGCCTATGAGTGTTTTCCTGTGTATAAACAAGTCTGTAGCATGCCAGAGAGATGGAGAAACAAAGACTGCAACAAGCTGCTGTGTCTGAATTTCAGCCTAGTGTGTGAACCCAGGCATGAACTCCAAGCTGAATGCTCGCCATCCCCATTTTTTTTCTCCCCTGCACAGAGGGAATGACAAAGCACTCGGCACTCAGTCACACACTCCCTTTCACTCTAAAACTGTTCAACTTTGTTTTGTTGGCTTTTTCTCTGCAAATGTTATTCACTTTTACTCTGCTTCTCATAATATGAGTATTGTGAAACTGTATTGGAAGGATTTAAAAAAAAAGAAGTCTCATATTTAACCCATTCTGGCAGGCACACACACACAGTCATAGAGGGGACTTCCTTTCTGATTCTCTTGTTTATACAAGCAAATCCCACACTCCAGTGGATAGTGACCAGAGTGTGAGAAAACTTTAAGACAAAACACACTCTATCTCAGTCACACACGAAACTCCCCACCCAGCCCCGGCTTATCCAGCAGACCTCCCTCCAGTCTCCCTGCTGAACCTTGGCTCACCATTTCTCTCCTTATTTTCTTTCGTTGTTGCTTAATGCACACACTGGTCTGCATTCCCTGTTGCTGCTGCCAGTGACTCTCAGCTTCCTTCCCCCCCCCCCCCGTGCTCTCTGTAGGTCCCCCTCATTGTCGCTGGTCAGTGTGGAGGAGGTGTCAGGAGATTGAGGTTAAGCAGCCGTTTGGCGATTGGCACTTGACATAGCATGAGGTGCTATCGCTGGACACAAAAGAAGGCGACTAACAGAGAGAGTGTGGGAGATTGTAGCATTAGGATTGTTTGTGTTTTCAAGGGGAGTGTGTGTATGTAAGGGTGTGTCTTTCATGCATGTTTGCTCGGTGAGCAGACTGTGTGTTTTGGGGTCCCAGTTAAATGGACTTTGTCAGGCCTGTGCGGCTCTGTAGCACACTCTAGTATCACTGGGAGTCCTGCCAGGCCGAGGCCGAACGAGGAAGGGGTGGTGCTGGGTCTACAGTGGGAAAAGGTCGGGAGAGATAAATGACCGAGTCCCATGTGAAACTGGCTCACATGGCTTCCTTTTTTGCTCTGCTTACCATCCCAACTGTTCCCAATGTTTTGGCATTGTTCTCTGCCTAGTTACGTGCTGCTCGGCGGAATCATATTTGGGTTTTATAGCCAGCAGGCATGTTTATTCACTGGGGCTAATGTAAGGCCAAACAATGGCGTTATCTCTTCGCCTTGTTGTAAATGGACTTAGCTGTCAACATGTGGAGTTCAGTGGATTTGGTTTAAAGTGGATTATTATTATGACTCAACCCTCTGAAAATGTATTAGTGAAATCAGAGGCTGTACATGTGTGTGTCTGTGAGTCTGTGTGTACGCAGTTGTCTGGAGTTTGTGTGGTAATTATGACTAACCTAACAGTTTGGTGTTGCTGTCCTCTCTCCTAGGTGACATCACGCAGAAGGGCTATGAGAAGAAGAGAGCCAAGCTGCTGGCCTCCTACATCTCCCATTTGCCAAGTAAGACCAGTTCTTCTTCTGCTCTTGGAATTTTTTCATCTCCCATTAAAGCCTTCCTTCTTCCTTTTCTCCATTTGTTTTTTTTTTCCGCCTCCCCTGTCTGCAGTGTTATTGTTGTTCAGGCTGAAAAGCAAAACAAGGCTAGATTGCATAAGAAGATTCCTCAGATTTACATTTGAGCTGATTATTCTTTCACATGTGAAAAATAAAACGGAGGGAAAAAATGGATTCTTTATGTCGTATTGTAGTTTTTTTTTCTTTTTTCATTTCTTTGAGAAGAAACTTTACTGACTTCTCAGTGTGAGTGTTGATTGTCTTTGTCCAAGTTAGCAACATAATTTCTGGCTTTCTGTGGCACTCTAGTGGCCAAAATGAGAATTGCACATAAGGTGACCAGTGATGCACAAATATCTTTAATAACTGCATCACCACAAGTAAGCCACAGATGAACAAACCCATAGTTCCTGTCAGACTTTCTGCTGTATTTAATGCGTACCCAGTAAATCTGATACATTCTGAAACTGGTTTCAGTTTACAGCTGTGGGGAAGTACTAAAGCTTCTCTGTGTTACTGTGTGTCAGACAAACTGACTTGACTGTCAGTTTCCTCAAGCAAGGGTGTGGTGTTTCCTTCGGAAAGTATTGCACCGTGCTAGCAGCGGCATGAAAAAAAAATCTTTCTTGATGTATCACTTTAAGCTATTTGAAAAAAAAAGAAAAAAGAGAGCACCACTACACTTCCCTTTCCTCTAGTTTAACCTTTGTTTTGGCTTCTGCTGCCAAAACATTTATGTGATTACACACAAAGATTGTATATTAATCTAGATTTCATTTGGAAAAAACTTTTTTTTTTTTAAATACTTGAATGAAAGTCCCATTGTTTTTAGTGATTTTTGCATTTGACTTTTGCTGGCAGCTTGCTTTGAATGTCAGAGCATACACCAGAAAGCTTTGAATCTCCAGGGGTGACCTTGTGCTCCTTCACTGGTCCTGTTATCCCTCAAAACCATCATCTCCTCAGGGACTCAGTTACCCAGTTCCCTCTGGGAGGAAAAGACAGTTCACTAAAAATATAAATGTAACCCAGTTTCATGTACTCTGTTAGCAGTATAACTTGCATCAGTCAAGTACATGTCCTTATTTCACTGTTCACAGGCTCTGTATGAGGCTAAATTTGGAGAGCTTCAGAGAAGGTCATATAATATTTATGCCTACACGTTGCTGTAATAGCATTATGTAAAGCAAGAGTGTGCTCTGTTTGTCTGAATTTCCTGGATCTCATGTTAGATTGTTTGTTTTGCTTTTATTAATGTTCCCCTAAATATAGACTTTTATTGACTTTTCACATGCTGGGCTCTGTTCTGTAGATGTGGATCTGCCTCTACCAGATGTGCAGCTTTCCCCGAGCCGCAGTGCCGACCCTAGCCCCAGTCCTGAGGCCCCGGGCCCCTCCACCTCTTCAGCCTCCAGACACCATCGTTCACACCGGAGCGGAGGCGCCAGGGACGAGCGCTACAGATCAGGTATGCAGCACAAAATTCACTACAAAAGCACACAGGTACAGTTGGAGTCAAAAGTTTACATCATGGAGTTTAGCTTTAAATAGTTTCTTTGATTTGGAATGAAGGTACAACAAGAGTGGAATGAATGCAAACAATTCAAGTCATTGTTTTAACTTTAATTGTTAAGTTAAAAATCAATAAAATAGAATTTCATTGATTTGGGAGATATATCCCCACAAATTTTCAATAGGGTTTAATGTTGGCGCGCTAATGGCATAACCTGGTGCTCCAGCAATTTCCAGTTCATGGCAGCCTTGGTGGTTCCTGGGTTGGTCCTAAACATCCTTATCATCTGAGGGTGACAGAAATTTCTCCAAGAGACCTTATCAAGTTCTGTAAATCTATAATTGTCCTTGGATATCTTCACTGAGTTAGCTGGATTTTTCCATTGTCCAGAGAATTGATCAATCTAATGAGTGCTATTAATCATGATCACTAACGAGAAGTTTACAGGTTTTGGCCTTGTCCTTGTTGTTTTTCTTTGTTTTTCTCACTCTGGTTATTCTCTATTCTCTATTTATGTAGACATCCATACAGAAGCTGTCCAGGCAGCACTGGCCAAACATAAAGAGGAGAAAATGGCACTTCCCATGCCAACCAAGAGGCGCTCAGCCTTTGTCCAGTCTCCCATAGATACCTGCACACCTCCAGGTAAGCTTGGTTCCTCCCACTCTGAGATCAGATGGTTGCTGGTGATTGTAGCTCCTAAAAAATACCCTTACCAAAACATTAAAAGTTATTGAATTATATTTTTTTTCATGTTTTCTCTTACTCTTAGACACATCTTCTGCATCAGAGGATGAAGGCTCGCTGCGCAGAAAGGCAGCACTCAGTGCAGCACTGGCTCAGACCCTGCAGAGCCCCGACTACTGGATCAACCGCTCCGTCCAAAGCTCTTCCACATCCTCATCTGCTTCCTCCACCCTCTCCCATGGAGAGCCCAAGACTCAGCCCCAGCCCCAGCCTCAGCCTGCTGTTTCCTTGTTAGCTGACGTGCTAGCCCACACACGCATTGGTAAACTGTCCTGATGGAGAACTCCCAGCGTTAATCCATAAATCTCAGTGATAGTGTCACTGCCATTAATGATGCTATTTTTCTCCGCCCTAACAGAAAACAGTGTCCCCCCAGATGTGACGTCCTCTGCTTCTCAAGACAGAGGGTCCAGGGTGGATCTTCCCCCAGCAGTCAGGGGCATGAGCCGTGGACAGAGCCGCTCCAGCATGCTGGATACTGCTGACGGTACACTCACTTAAGCCAGAATGTCTGTTAACGTCTGGCTATGGTACAAATGTATCTAAGGGTTTATGTTTCTGCAAAAGTGGGGAGAAAAACTGCTAAAGAATTGTTCATTTTCTGAAATATTTGGAATCTGGGTGACTGTCATTTGGTTCTTTCCTCATTTCAAGCAGTTCAGTCATTTTCATATTCTAATCATGACATCGGACGATATATTTCTGTTTTGCATTGGCTACGGGATTGAATGTGTTCCAATCAACATACAATCTACCCATGTTCATCCTCGATCACCTTCAACATCATCCTCATTTCACTGTGTGGTGAATGCTGCTAACGACGGATATTTTGTGTTCTTTCTTTTGGGTCCATTAATCCTGTCCCTGTCTTGACTTTGATTTAAAAAAGGAAAAAGAAAAGGTAATATACATCGAACCTGGGGAAGGGGAGGGATGCCGAAGAGGCCCCGAGTAGCTTGCTTTCCATCCTGATATCTATCTCTCTTTATGTTTGTCTCATGCTGTAGGTGTAGAAGTAGAAATCTTCCTTTATAGTATTTTCCTAAAAGAATTGTCCACTCTGTGTCTCCTCGAGTGCAAATTTCCCTTTCAAATTTTTCCTGCTGCTGATTCTGTTCCTGACTGTGCTAGTGCGTAGGATACTGCCTGTGTGAGCGAGAGAGCGTGTGTTAAAGTAGAGATTCGTGTTTGAATAAACTTGCATGTGTGGGGGTCTGCGTGTCATTGTTTGTTTGCATATGTTGGTGACGGCGGCTGCTCTCGGTGTTTGTCCAGGCGTGCCTGTCAGCAGCAGGGTGTCCACTAAGATCCAGCAGCTGTTGAACACACTCAAACGTCCCAAAAGACCACCGCTCAGCGAATTCTTCCTCGATGACTCTGAGGAAATCGTAGAAGGTGTGGCACATAACACAATATGTCATGCTTGATTTTCACTGTTGTGTGTACTACAGCACGGAAATCCTCTTGGTTGTTTTGAAAAGGGTTTTCACTTCTTTAGGAAGTCACCCAGAGTTTTGTGACATCACAGTGTTACAGCGTTACACCCAGTACTCACAGTTTCTTTCTTGCCAATTTTCATGCCTAGTTCCCCAACCGGACCCCAACACCCCGAAGCCCGAGGGACGTCAAATCATCCCAGTGAAGGGGGAGCCCCTCGGGGTGGTCAGTAACTGGCCTCCTGCCCTGCAGGCTGCCCTTGCCCGCTGGGGGGCCACTCAGGCCAAAAGCCCTGCCCTCACTGCCCTGGACATCACTGGCAAACCACTCTACACACTCACATATGGTGAGCGACACGTCGCCTCGTAGGAATATTAAAGTCGATTTTGAGGCACAAATATGGGTGTCTGTATTGTTGTGTCCACTCTATAAATGTCAGGTATATTTTTTGCATATGAGCTGGATCAAAGGAAGAAATATTTGTTGGCCCGAGTAGAACAACTCCCACATTACATTGCCTCCAGTGTGGACCCATAGTGGGTTGGGAAGTTAAGCGATCATAGAACAGTTATGCAACAATAATACACAGTAATTTAACAGTAAGAAATCTGGCCTTTGGAAAACAAGATGACTTTTTTATCTCCTTTTTTTTTTTTTTTTTTTTTAAACTTCCATAGGTAAACTGTGGAGTCGCAGTCTGAAACTGGCCTATACCCTTCTGAATAAACTGGGCACAAAGACTGAGCCTGTCCTTCAACCTGGAGATCGAGTAAGAGTTTGTCAGTCATTTCTTCCCAAGTAAATTGTAAAGTAGCACAACGAGAAAAATCATTTTCTCTGCTTCTTAGGTGGCGTTGGTGTATCCAAACAGTGACCCTGGCATGTTCTGGGTGGCCTTCTATGGCTGTCTGTTAGCTGAAGTCATCCCTGTGCCTATTGAGGTGCCGCTGTCCCGACAGGTAAATATACCTGTTTTCATAGCAGTTTTTCTGTGGGATTTCTGAAAAATGCTACACATGTTTAGGACCAAACGCATGGTTTATGATAATGAGAGCCTCACCAGTATACTATTAACATTATTATTATTATTATTATTATTATTATTATTATTTCTTTTAGTTGTCACAGTTTTGTCTGCTTGCCTGTCCTTGTGTGTTGAAGTTTCCTGACCTAAGCCTCTTTTCATAGGATGCAGGGAGCCAGCAGATTGGGTTCCTATTGGGCAGCTGTGGTGTGAGTTTGGCGCTGACCAGTGAGGTGTGTCTCAAAGGGCTGCCCAAGACACAAAATGGAGAGATCATCCAGTTCAAAGGTCAGCAAGACTAAACTGCCTCTGCTAATGCTGCTGGCTCATCGGGAATAATCTCTGGATGCTGTCATTTTATTGCGATATTAGTGTAATTAGTGCAGCTGAATACATGTCCTTTTTTTCTGGTGACAGCTGTAATAGTTTTTGTGTGCTCCATGTTCTTTGTGTCTGCGTGTTGCAGGTTGGCCAAGGATGAAATGGGTAGTGACCGACACGAAGTACCTGACCAAACCATCCAAAGACTGGCAGCCTCACATTCCCACTGCCAACACAGACACTGCCTACATAGAGGTAGGCAGTTCAATGCATTTCTAATTTCTCCATTCTAATTTCGATTAAATCAGTTTATCTTTAGTAAACTGTTATATATTCAATTATTTATCTTCTGTAACTCGCACACTATTATTTGACTCTGATATTAATTGTGACATGTTGTTGACATCTGTGTGTGTGTGTGTGTGTTTCTTTCTCGCTAAAGTACAAAGCGAGTAAGGAGGGAACAGTGATGGGAGTCGCTGTGTCCAAGATCGCAATGCTGACTCACTGTCAAGCTTTGACTCAAGCCTGTAACTACTGTGAAGGTCAGAGACTATAATACACTGTATGTAACTTTACGGACTTGAAGCTGGTGAACGCACTCATTTGCTTATGTGTTTTCTATCTTAGGGGAGACACTGGTCAATGTGTTGGACTGTAAGAAAGATATGGGCTTGTGGCATGGCGTCTTAACGGTGAGACTGGATGTTTAGCTTTCTGCTGCTGACTAGATGCCCTTTATTACTTTGGTGTGTGGTACAGTATGTTATTGACACTGTTTGTTTACATGTATTTTTTCCTTCCCTGCAGAGTGTCATGAACAGAATTCACACCATTACTGTGCCATATGCTGTCATGAAGGCCTGTCCCATGTCCTGGGTGCAAAGGGTTCATATTCACAAAGGTTGAGCCAAATGTTCTTACTTTTATACTCCATATTCTTATAATTTTACTATGTTTGCTTAGTTAATAAGCAAACAATATTATTAAAACAGAGTATTTTACAGACTGCTAGGATAATAATAATGTTAGAAAATAAATTTAATAAGAAAAAAGTAGAGAAATGATGCTTAAGGGATTTTTCTTACCCTCTCACAGCACGTGTGGCCTTGGTGAAGTGCCGTGACCTCCACTGGGCCATGATGGCCCATAAAGAACAGAAAGACATCAACTTGTCTTCGATACGCATGCTTATAGTAGCTGATGGAGCCAACCCATGTGAGTAACTCATGTAATAAACAGTCACTATACATGGCCATTTTAAAATGTTGTGCTGTGAGTTTAAGCTGCTTTCACCTACTTTTGTTAATGTTTTCATCCTTTGTTTACCCTCAGGGTCTGTGTCCTCGTGTGACGCTTTCCTGAATGTGTTCCAGTCTCATGGTTTGAAGCCTGAGGTCATTTGTCCGTGTGCCACCTCTCCCGAGGCCCTGACTGTGGCCATCCGCAGGTACAACGTGAACCACACGAACAAAGAGATAAACAGAGAGACATGTGCTTTCACACATACAGAGATAGGATCTCCACTCAACATTTATTCAACATTATTCTTAAATCAGCTTGAAAAGGGGAAGCTGTAATGTTCACACTGCATTGTGACAAGCGACACAGTGTTATAAGCGTTAAGCGTTTCTTAACGACTTCTAGTTGGTCACTGAGAAGTTTTAAAAACTGGTACTTGCACACTTTTTACTGACTTTTTCGTGCATTAGCAGGCCTCAGCAGTTCATTAGCTTTCATCTCTGTAAGAACAAAATCTATACAGTTAAATTTAACTGAGACGTCCTTTACTGAAAATGCATGAAATCTGTAAATATTAATAGGGATGCAGCAATTACACGCAAATAGTATGGGTCATGAAAATGGAAAAATACACTTTTCAGAATAAAAAGTTAAAAGCATGCACATTTTTTAAATTTTTAAATTTTATTTTCTTACCTTGTACAGGCCAGGTGCACGAGGTGCTCCGCTGCCAGCCAGGGCCATCCTGTCCATGGGCGGGCTGAGCCACGGAGTGATCCGGGTGAACACAGAAGACAAGAACTCTGCTCTGACTGTACAGGATGTGGGTCACATTATGCCTGGAGGTTAGCCACAACTGTTAGGTGTAATTGACAGTGCAGAAGTGCAGCAGCTGTCACATCTTTACTGTACATTCTTACTGTATGACCTTTTTTTTTTTTTTTTAGAATACAGAAGCTCAAGTCTACATAATTCTAATGTTTTGACCTGTTTTTGTTCGTTTCAGCTCTGATGTGCATTGTGAAACCAGAGGGATCTCCTCAGCTGTGCAAGACGGATGAGATAGGAGAGATCGTGATCAACTCACGTGCTGGAGGCACCATGTACTACGGCCTACCGGGTGTCACCAAAACCACATTTGAGGTCTGTCACGGGTTTAATGTTGTCACACAAATTACAGCTTTGTACCAACATTTACTTTTAAAATGGTAAATGTTGGTGGTATAAAAGGTATAACATAATGTGGCTTTTGTGTTAGTAGAATGGGACATGATATGAAGTTTACATCAGTCTCTGTATGTCCCCTCTTATTTCTGCTATAATGAGCTCTGTCCCTTCTTGTTTGACTTTGTGAATTTAAAATATGGACTCATGGAAAAGGAGTACTAGTTAAAAAATTACCCACTAGATGGAGCCACAGACTTCACTGAATAATTGCTTTATTTGTATTTCCTCATTTACTAATAAAATGCTTTATAGACTTGATTGAGTTGAAATATTGTCCCATTATTTTTATTAATAAAACCCCACTAAGTGTTTCTTTTTGGCTTATACTATGTTGTACTACTACAACTGCAGTATTTGGAGTATGCAGTATATTTACCCTTGAAATGCAATCCCAGACCTTTTTTTCTCTGCTGTATTTATGACACTAGTCTCTCTCATCTGTGCTAATTTCTAGGTGATTCCAGTAAATCAAGCCGGAGCGCCCGTTGGAGAAATTCCCTTCACTCGAACTGGCCTGCTTGGATTCGTGGGACCGGTAAGTCACACATACACAATTACAGTAGTTCCAGTACTCTGCAGTTTGGATGTCTGAGCTGAGTTAAATATGTCTGCTCCACAGGGGAGTCTGGTATTTGTTGTGGGAAAGATTGAGGGGCTCCTGATGGTGAGCGGGCGACGGCACAATGCAGACGACCTGGTGGCCACGGCGCTAGCAGTGGAGCCTGTCAAAACAGTTTACAGGGGGAGGTGAGACACCGACAGGCCGCTGTGAACCACAGTGAGGTTTCACTGTGCTCTCAGCGTGTGTGTTCATGCATTGCATTACTTCATAATGCACACTGAGTAAGAATGTTCTAGCGACGCACACATGTGAGCAAGGATAATTTAGTGATATTTAATTGGTAATTAGTAAAAATCCCTTCAGCATCCTGCAGCTTCTGCTGGTTACTTTGTCTAGCTGTGCGTTTGCACTCACTCCTCTGTTGTTGTCTGTGCAGGATCGCAGTGTTTTCTGTGACGGTGTTTTATGATGAGAGGATAGTGATTGTGGCAGAGCAGAGGCCTGATGCCAGTGAAGAAGACAGCTTCCAGTGGATGAGTCGAGTGCTGCAGGTGAATCACACATCTGTTCATATCATCTTGATTAATATTATGTTATACTGTATTAACGTGTACTTGATGCGTATTCCATCTTCAGGCCATTGACAGTATCCACCAGGTTGGCCTGTACTGTCTCGCGCTCGTCCCAGCCAACACCCTCCCAAAGACGCCTCTGGGAGGCATCCACATCTGTGAAACCAAGCAGAACTTTTTGGAGGGAAACCTTCACCCCTGTAATATCCTCATGTGCCCACACACCTGTGTTACAAACCTGCCCAAGCCCCGGCAGAAACAGCCAGGTGGGTCATCTTAGACATTATGGAATCATGCTTGTATACAATATAAAGCTGCAGCATGAAGAAGGAGCCAGAAATGATGAGCATGTGCCATCAGCTGGCAGTTGAAAGTTTGTCGTTGTGTAACCGACTCTTGGTTGTTTCTGATCTCCTCAGTGGACGTTGGTCCAGCTTCTATGCTGGTTGGCAACTTGGTGGCAGGGAAACGGATCGCCCAGGCTATAGGGAGAGAGCTGGGCGTGGTGGAGGACCAGGATCTCATTCGAAAGGTACTGCCACACAGACCAAACTCCACTGACTTCATATATATGAGGTCTAGTAGTGGATTTAGCACAGTGCAGCACAGTTTTTCAGCAGTTTAGTTTGTAGGAATTTGAATTGCCTTAATATTTAAAGGAGTCAGTATCTATAATGTTTACAACACCTGCACAGTGAGACCATTAATAAAAGATTTGCACGCTATAGCAAAACTCCAATGGTTGCTTTATAGATGGTAGAAGATTAATGAGCAATTGTTTAGTTCAGATTGCTGTATTGACATTATTATAAGCTGAACTTGTTTGGATTTTGGCAAAAAAAAAAAAAGCTTAATTCATATAGTAACTGGAAAATGATCAAATTCTTTAATCATTTTAATGTCATACAAACCTGTTCAAATTAAACTGGTAAACTGATGTGTAAATATGCCATGAATGCAGGTTTAATGAGATGAGCCTGCGTCTGTCAGGCAGTACGACTGCTGATGCCTTATCCTAAATCTCTGTTGTTGTTCTGCCTTTACTTTGCTTGGGTTGGGCTTTAGCTCTGTATGTGGCCCACCATGATGGTAAGGCTCTAGTCTGGCCTCCCCTCCCCCTGCATCCCCCACCCGCCTCTTTGTTCATGCTGCTTCTGTCAGTCAGCTGTGGTAACCTGACGGCCACCAGGTACAGCTTAGCCCGGCGAGATGACCGAGCAGGCTGGCCTTTTGTCCAGCAGAGGTCCACACATTAAAACTAATATACAGCAGCACATTACAAATGAAGTCACATCCTACATTCATCAGGGCCTTATTTAATAGTCCCACGTCGCCGTCTTATTTTAAGACTGGAGTTGGCCAGCAGCCTGCTGCAGCTTTGCCAGACTAAAAAGTCAGCAATGAATTAAAAGACATTGATCTCCTCTGAGTGAGAGGAAGTTTCTTATCTTTTACAAAATGTGCAAGTGCAAGGCTTAAGCAATTATGATCTGTCACTTAGCATATATAACTGCAGAGGATGTTCTAATAATATACTGTGATGTACTATACGTATATCCTGTGCATTAGTATGAATTAGAATATTAATTAGACGTATTTGGACGTGCACCTCTGCTTCCTGTGTTCACTGTGACGCTCCCACGTGCAGCATGGCTTTATGAGTTGCCAGGGCAGCTGGTCTGCATGATGTGACTCCTCACTCATTGTTGACCAGTGCACGGCGTGTTGCGTGATTGAGAGAGTGGGTGGCACAAACGATTACTTTTCCAGTGTCTGACGGTGCGATACTGCTGAATATCCCTGTACGTCGAGGTGGTGTTATCTTTACTTGTTTTTTTAATGTTTGTTTTTTTACGTGCTTCCTAGTGGTCACCTGGCTTCTGTCTTGTAAAGGGATTCTTTACTTTCAGGTCCTGTCCTTGTGTGTCTGATGCACTGCTTCCTCGGCTTTTTGACACCACAGATCGAGAGGCTAATGACATTAATATATTAATAGTTCTATTAATACTCATTTATGTAACTGCGTAAATCTCATGAAGTACCTTTATTTAAGAAACAGCATTCTGTGGCACTCGTGTAGCGGAAACCTTTTTTTTTAATCAAAGTTATCAAAGTTGTTATGACCCCTTTGTCTTAAAGGCCCAGATTGTTAGTTTGTGGCTCCAGTTTGCCTCCTTCCTGGTGCAGATGGTCCCAGCATGACCTTTCACAACTTAAAAAAACCAAATACTCTGGACACCTCTGTGCTCCTGTTGCGTCACACTGTGTCCTTGACGTACTTTAAAGTGTTTTCTGTTTAAATTGAACAAATCTGTCACAGAGAGGACTCAGATTATATATTTATTTGTTATTTCGAAGACAGGCTTTAAAATGTTTTTCTCTTTAATCACTTTTAAATATGTTATTATTTGCCAACAGTGCCGCTTTGTGTAATTATATCTGTGCATTAAAACATTGTATGTGTGTTTAATCATCCATCTGTGATGCGTATGTAATGAGCGATTCCTTTCTTTGCCTTTTCAGCACCAGTTCTTGTCTGAAGCTCTGCAGTGGAGAGCCCAAATGGACCCTGACCATGTTTTATACGTGCTGCTCAATGCTAAGGTAGGCTAAACATGAGCATACTGTAAACATGAGAGTGTCGTGCACCATTACCGTTCTTTTACCTCGGAAATGGTGCCACTCTGTAAATGGTGATCCATTTTGTTGTATGAGATCATCTGTACCAGCACTGTTTTTGCTCTAGGGGGTAGCAGTGTGCACAGCAACTTGTGCTCAGCTACACAAGAGAGCAGAGAAAATCACAGCTACCCTGATGGAGAGAGGAGGTCTCAACACAGGAGACAACGTGGTGCTGCTTTATCCCCCGGGTACGCACGCCGTTATTATACGTTTCATCTTTTCTTAGTTTTTCATATCAAATAAAATGTAAAAGTGCTGTTGTTTAACGTTCCGTAGTACTTGTGGCATTGTAGTTCACCAGGTTCCCGTCTCCTACTTCTGCAGGTATCGACCTGATAGCCGCCTTCTATGGCTGTCTCTACGCGGGGGTCGTCCCTGTGACTGTGAGGCCGCCCCACCCACAGAATCTGGCTGCTACTCTCCCCACTGTCCGCATGATCATTGACGTGAGTGCACTTCACCACAGCTTTTTTTTTTTTACTCAAGTATTTCCACAGTATAATGGAGTAATGTATGTGGAATTATTTGAGTACACTGAGTAGCATTTAAACTGTCTTTGTACTTATTCTACCTTGAAGAGCTTTTTTAAAGATCAACACACCAGAAGCACTCATTTTTCATTTTCAGTTTTATTTTTTTTCACTTAATTTTGTAATAATATATCTAAAACTAGTAGTTCACAATGAGAACACGGTTCTGTGAGTCTTCTCTAATGCAAATACGTCATTTTGTTTTGTTTTTGTTTTTAAGTGATCCACAATCACAGGGTTCCTTATTCCCAATTTTCCTGAAAATCGAGCTGTTTGGATAGACAGACAAACAGCAACGGAGACAAAAGCACAGTTATGACATTGCACTGTCCATACTGGATCACTTTCATGTACTGAAATATGCATTGCTGACCTTAAAACAAATATGAACCTTTTTTAGCCACCACTTAAACTGTCACATCAACAGAAGTGCCCTTCACTAATGAAATGAGTACTTCTCTTGGCCACTATAACTGATTTCCCTGGGGCAAAGCAAATGAAATTGGGCTTTACTTTGGAGATCAATGAAATATAAATAACTAAATGCTTCACATTAATCTAAACGACCACGTCTGTGCTCTGTGTTGTGTGCCACAGGTGAGCAAAGCAGCCTGCATCCTCACCACTCAGCCTCTCATGAGGATCCTCAGGTCCAGGGAGGCGGCTGCCAGCGTCAATGTCAAAACGTGGCCCACGATCATTGATACAGGTGACTGAATTAGGAAAGCCTTTGGAGTAACGTGCAGCAGCTGGGTAACGCTGCGTTTGTGCACGTCTGTAGATGCTAGCAGGTTTAGCTTAAAAAAGTGCTCCTGTTTTCACCACAAGATGTCCTGTTTGTGCTTTGACTAACTTCAGACATGTAAAGTACGGTTTCAGTTATTTTCAGCTCTCATTTCTGAAGATAAGAGTGTTACAGTGAGTTAAAAATAAAAGTATGGATTTTTAATATGTGCATTGAAAGGATAGAATTACACGTGAAATGATATCACCTTCCCTTTCAACCAGACTATTATCAGACTGTAGCATTAAGAGCAAGAAGTATTTGATTTATTTTGTCCAATAAAGAAATAACATAAATTCACTTCCCTCGCCTCACAGATGATCTTCCAAGAAAGCGGCCTCCACACATCTACAAACCTCCTACAGCTGAGATGCTAGCCTATCTGGACTTCAGTGTGTCCACCACAGGCATGCTGACTGGAGTCAAGGTAGATTACTCCCACAAATCCTGTATATCCTCCAAAAATAATAATAGCAAACAAACAGAAATGACTGTGATTTCATTTATTTTTTTTATATGAATTTCTTTAGCCAGAAAATTTTTAATTTTCTGCTTCTGTGTCTTCTCTTGGATGTTTGACCTTTACTCAACTAGTCTAGTTCAGTATATTGACAACGCAATTATGACACAGAAATTGGCGCAACTTTTAAAATGTACAATATTTTAATATTTACACAGTCATGGCCAAAAATATTTGGTAGTTGCACAAATTGTCTATTTGACATACTTTGTTTGTTTTTATGATATAGTGAAGGACATTTGTGCAGTTAAAATAACATTCAAAAAATTTTATTGGTTAATAAATCAAATTTATGCCTACAGTCAGTATTTACAGTGCGTTGACATTTTGTGATGCTGGATATCAGTCTCCGGGCCAAATCCTGATTAATGCTGATTCACTCCTGCATCATCGGTGTTGAGGTTGATTTGTTTGTGGGCTTCTGCTTATTCACGCACTTTTTAAGGGCTGACTGTAGATTCTTGATCGCATTAAGATCTGGGGAATTTCTTGGCCTTGGCTCCGAAATGTTAATTTGATGATCTCAGAGCCACTAAGTTATCACTTTTGCCTTGAGACGTGGTGCTGGAGACATCCATCATGCTGGAAGATGCACAAAGCATTAAAGTGCTTCTTTGGTGGAGGAAGAAGTTATTCTTTGAGGAAGCTTTTAGTGTGGTCAGGCAGAAGCCCACAAACTGCAGTCAGCTTTGAGCATTGCTAAATGTCCAACTTGCCACAGAGAATAGCAGAACTTATTAGAAGAAGGACCTCTAAATGCTGTTTGCATAAATTTGATTTATTTGCCAATAAAAGTTGTTGAAATTACTTATGATTGTTTTTCACTGTATCGTAGAAATATGTAAAAGAAAAACTTGTGCGATTGCCAAAACTTTAGTACGAGCCTGTTGATTTTGAGGTTAAAAGACATGTAAGAAATGGTTAATTTAGATCCGATTTTATATACATCAAAGGAGTGGAGATATTGAAGGTATATGAGTTTAAATACCTGGGGTTAAACCATGCAAAGCAAGAAAGAGCAGTGAAGATGAGAGTGCAGGCAGGGTGGAGTAGGTGGAGAAGAGTGGCAGGGGTGATTCGTGACAGAAGGATAACAGCAAGAGTGAAAGGGAAGGTTTACAAGATAGAAGTGTGACCTGCTGTGATGTATGGTTTGGAGATGGAGCTGAAGGTGTCGTGATTACATCAGAGGGAAGCTCAGGCTGAGAGGTTTTGAAGGTAAGGCTGAGATGGTCTGTACACAGGAGGGATAGTGGATGTAGCGAGCAAAGGATGTTGAAGATCGAGCTGAGGAAAAGAGGAAGACCTCGCAGGGGCTTCATGGATATTGTGAAGGAGGACTTGCTGATGGTTGTATGAGAGGGGAGGATGCTAGAGAATAGGGTGAAATGGAGAAAGATCATCTGCTGTGGTGACCCCTAAAACAAACAGCTGAAAGAAGAATACACACTAACATGCTACCTGTTCTAATGGTCGTCAAACCACTCTAGTTTGACGACCATTAGAACATCTTTATTGATACATATCGAGGTATTAAAATCATGCTAATGAGGTGAAGTTTAATGGAGTGAGTCTGGTGGATTTCTTAAAAGTTTCTCTGCTTCTTCAGATGTCTCACGCTGCGGTCAGTACTCTTTGCCGCTCCATTAAACTGCAGTGTGAGCTCTACTCCTCACGCCAAGTAGCCATCTGCCTGGACCCATACTGTGGCCTGGGCTTCGTCCTGTGGTGCCTCTCCAGGTAATTCCAACACAAACATAAAGACAGAATGCTGTTATTCTTGTAACATACAGCTTTGCTGTTGCTGACAGTTTTCTCTCGTTTCCAGTGTTTACTCAGGTCACCAGTCCATCCTTATCCCTCCCCTGGAGCTGGAGAGCTCGCTGCCCGTGTGGCTGAGCACGCTCAGTCAGTACAAGATCAGAGACACCTTTTGCTCGTATTCTGTCATGGAGCTCTGCACCAAAGGCCTGGGCACCCAGACGGAGATGCTGAAGGTCACAAACACACTCGCATAATCTCCCAGATGTGGTTCCTCCTCTTAGATTACCGTGCTGTCATTTCTGTCGTTACTCTGACAAACAACACAGTGATAAATTACTTTATGACAGAAAATATTACTGCTGTGAAGCAGAGTAATAAACACCTGTCTCAGGCTTAAAAAATTATTCACCTTATTCATTCAGACAGATCACCTGTCAGCCAGCTAGCATGCTAATTAAGTAGATTGTATGTTTACAGCGTTATGAGCCTTACATGTATCGTATCTGTTTTAAAGTCATTACCTGTCTCTGTCTGTGCTTATCTTTATTTTATCCTTAATCTGTCCTCGTTTGGTTTTCCTTCTACTTTGCATTACTGAGCATTTTCATCCAAAGTCCATGTTTGTGTCAAGCTACAGTCTACACCTGTTAAAAGTGAGTGACCTTTAGCCGTTCGTGTCTGCAGGCGCGCGGTCTGAACCTGTCGTGCGTGCGGAGCTGTGTGGTGATAGCAGAGGAGCGTCCTCGCCTCGCTCTCACACAGTCCTTCTCCAAGCTCTTCAAAGACCTCGGCCTGTCACCTCGCGCCGTCAGCACCGCCTTTGGCTCAAGGGTCAACCTAGCCATCTGCCTTCAGGTTGGTTTCGCAAATATGCCGTCTTATGAGGACATTTCAACCCAAATTGGGCATTTTTTTTTTAAGTTCTGCTCAACAAAAATACCAATCCGTGACATCTGAGCTGCACAAGGAGATGTACTGAATGTTAATAACTTATGATAATAACCTGTAAGCTAAAAAACTTTGTTTTTAATGTATTACCCTGCCCTGTATCACTAGGGCACTGCTGGGCCAGACCCCTCCACTGTCTATGTTGACATGAAGTCCCTGCGTCACGACAGGTACGGCTGAAGAGTCTCATAAAGCAGCACAAAGGCAACCACATTAGTCACGTGATGCAGCTGGTGGACAACAACAGAAAGACTGACAGGCTTGTCTTTTCTCTGTGTCCCTCAGGGTGAGGCTAGTGGAAAGAGGAGCGCCACAGAGTCTTCCACTCATGGAGTCGGGCACTGTAAGTATTGATCACTGACTGGTAAAACTCACTTATGTGATGCTCACTGTGGCCACAGAACCAGAGCACTAAAAGAGTTGGTTAAAGCAGTCTTAAAGTGAAATTCTCCTCTCATTTCCTCATCGAAGATCCTACCAGGAGTGAGAGTCATCATAGTCAACCCAGAGACCAGAGGCCCACTGGGAGACTCGCATCTTGGTGAGGTGAGTGCGCAAACATGTGCCACAAACCGACTGATATCACCGGCACGGAGTAAAGGAAGAGGGCGACAGTCAAAAGATTTGTTTTATGTTGATTTTTAGTCAAATTTCTCTCATGTTGTCAAAATTTAGCAGCCAAAGTAATTCAGGAAGTCTTATTTTTTTGCCTTCTTTCCCTTTGTCCAGATTTGGGTGAACAGCCCACACAATGCCAGTGGCTACTACACCATCTATGGGGAGGAGAGCCTGCAGGCAGACCACTTCAACACCAGGCTCAGCTTTGGGGAGCCCCAAACTCTGTGGGCCAGGACCAGTTACTTGGGTTTCATCAAGAGAACAGAGCTGCTGGATGCAAGTGGAGGTGAGAGGACATTTGATAAAAGATGTTTCGTGACATAGTAATAATGTAAGAATGAATTGGAGGAGCAATTGGTGTTGAGCCCTTTAAAATGTAAATACTTGGTTGTACTGAAAGTTGTCATCCCAAATGCATCACGACATTGGACCCTAATCTATTATAGGTACAGGTTCCACAGTTGTAGCCAGATCTTTAAAACAAGACACACTATATCGTAGGAACTGTACATAATCAAATAGTTTTATGTCCCCGCCACAGATCGCCATGATGCCTTGTTTGTGGTGGGCTCCCTGGATGAAACTCTGGAGTTGAGGGGGCTGCGTTATCACCCCATTGACATCGAGACGTCCGTGTCCCGCGCCCACCGCAGCATCGCAGAGAGGTGAGGAGCAGCAGATGTGCGCTTAACGTGGTGTTGTTGATCCTGGTAGCAAACAGTAGCAGAAACCTGAACTTTTCCCACTTCTCGCTTCGCAGTGCCGTGTTTACATGGACCAACCTGCTGGTGGTGGTGGCGGAGCTTAGCGGCTCGGAGCAGGAGGCCTTGGACCTGGTGCCACTCGTCACCAACGTGGTCCTGGAGGAGCACCACCTCATCGTCGGAGTGGTGGTCATCGTGGACCCGGGGGTGATCCCCATCAACTCCCGGGGAGAGAAGCAGAGGATGCATCTGCGAGACTCCTTCCTGGCTGACCAACTGGACCCCATCTACGTGGCCTACAACATGTGAACACCCTTCACCAACTGATGCAGAAACCTGAGCCAGGCTCCGAGAACAGACAACGAGGGAGAAGGACTTTGGGGACGTGTACAGTAGCAGCCCCGGAGTTAAAACCTCAGACACACTCATTGGAACAGCAAACGGCGTGGGAACGCGAGAAACAACTCAAGTACTGTAACGACAACATGCTTCCCTCTCACAAATTGTTCTCTCTTTACTTCCACCTGCTCGATTGCTGCAGTCCAGGTTCACTGAGATTTCTACTGTGGGGGCTGACACTTTCTCTGCTCCTGAAAGGTAGACGCACGTGTCGATTGGGAGAAATCCCATCATCCTTTTTTTTTCTGCACCCACCTCTCCCTCATCAATCAAATCCATGTTTTTAGGATATTTTAATTACTCCCAGAAAGAGAAGAATGGAATCCTCCCCTCATTTTTCTATCCTTTTGCTTTCATCCTGAACCATGCATGCTCATGTGTCAGATTGTTCTGTTTTTTAAACCCGTCTAATCTTGAAGGTGCACTGGAACTTCTCCCCTTGCACTTTACGTCCTCGCACCTCGATTTCCTGTCTCTCCTGCCTCCCCCACCCCTCATGCCTGCTGCTGTCAAAAAGAGCAAATCCACATCAGTATTAAAAGCACCACAAGCAAGCACAGCCCACAGCGGGCAGTCCTGACACAACTGCCCACCAGGTGCACAGTGGCGTCCACTTTCCATCACACGCGATGTTTGCTGGCAGACGTAGTGTCGACAATGACAAAACAAAAAAATATCTTTAAAAAAATGCTTGAATTACTTGTCGGTGTGGGAAAAGAAAGACTTCATGAACCTGAGTAGTAAAGATGAAACAGATTCTTCATCTTCGGTGTGAGTAGGAGTCGGTGGGTTAGATAGCTCGTATGATTGTGATAGTACTAATCTATTTTTTAAAAGCGCCAATTTTCAGAACAACTTTCGAAACTATAGTCTGTGTTTAGGTGTGCATGCCAGCTGGGAGTGCAGGTGACGTCTACATGCGGGCTCGAAACAAAACGAAAACAAGCTTCGCGAGCCAAGGATTCTCACAGCAGTTATTTTGCTGCCTATGCTGAATGTTCAGGCTTTGTCACAGTTTTTGTGCCTCTCATGTAAAAGCATTCACAGCCTCCCGGCGCTCAACAAGAGTTGCTCTTAAAGAAGAAATAAGTACCCGGTGTTAATGAGGGAGACCAAGAATGTTCTGAAGTTATTCCCAGACAACCTTCTGTTTCTCTTCTCCTTTTAACCCATTTAATATTTTGCAGTTAGCTCTCTTTACTCTTTATCTGTGAGCTAAAATGTTGTAAAGAAACAAATATGTATGACTATAAATGACAGCACTGTTCGTGTTGTACAAATTTAGCTACTTTTTTTGCTATTTTTTCCAGTATAGATGAACATTTGGTTCATCTAAAGGTTTTGTTTTTTAAGGAAATATCTTGAGAACAGTGATGTCTCTGTGTGAATGTGTAGTTTTTCTCACCGGGTATTTATTTTCTTTAAAAAATCTTACAAAGTACCATCAACAAACTTTTGTGACTTCATCCATGAGAAGAACTAACCGCAAGTGATTTGAAATTGCTCCAATTGCACCTTCAAGGTGGTCTCCTTGTGCACCCCAGAACAGCTAATGCACCTCTCACCGGTGCATTAGACTGAACACATTTCAGACTGGGTTTAGTTTTGTTGAAGAGGAAAACACCTCAGGGATACAAATCTGGTAGGAACGGAGTTGGCACAGCAAGTGCAACAGGGAAGCTTTACAGTAGAATTTGCAGTTGTGATGTGCAGCTTTTGGGCCTGGATCCTGTGGACTCATGAGCTGAAAACTATTGTTTGTTCTTTGGGTTGTAGATGACAACCAGCTTTTGTAACCTTAGGGAAGTAGGAAATAGTAAAGGCCAATTTAATCCAGGCTCCTGCAGGTGAGCTCCAGCTTCACCCGATGTGCACGGGGAACTTCCAGGGAGAGATTCAAATGTACGAGGAGCACTGAATTAGAAAGTTGAGGGAAGTTTTTAAGGTTTTCTTTTTGTGGGTGAAGTCACCAAATTTCTTAATCAAGTCAAATGTTTAGCTCTAATGTGGCTTTAATGTGATGTTAATACATCGGAGGCATAATCTGGAGTTTGGCACTCTGGGCTCTGAAAACAATAGCAGACCAAAAAACGATAAACAAAACTTCAACTTAAGGTCCAACTTCTCTGTGTAGTCTGTGTTCGAGGGCAGTTTTGTTCGGTTTCGCCTGGCTTGGTCTGAGGTTCTGAAGTGAGCTGCTAGCTTTCAGTCTGTGTGTAGTTTTCCACCTTATATCAAAGAACGTGTTTCATTTAGTGTCACAGCTGATTAGATAAATGTAGAAAATCTGAAGGCAAGTCGGTGCCTTTTACCATGGTGACATTTACGATAATGGACCATTGAATTAAAAAAAAAAAAAAAGCAAAACAAAAAAATCAAGAATGAGGAGCGAGCTTTGCCTTATTAAACCTGTGGAACTTCTGTACTTTTATTGCTTATTTAAAGAACCGTTTCACCGAATCTAAGCGAGAAATCAGACACCAGTTTGTAGCTCAAAACTCACACGTACATTTAAAAAAAAAACATTTTTTAAGAGGAAGGGTGGTGTTTTATGTTTGTGCTCATACCTTTCTGATTTTAACATAACCGTCATCACTCAGACCCATTAATTCTGAATGTGGGCAACACTAAAAAAAAGAAAATAAACTGGGAACAATCTGCAACAAACCTGTGATTTAAAAGTTTTTTTAAAATTGCAGAACCCTCCTTTAAAAAGTGAAGTAATAAAGATGTCTGTATACTGTATTTTAGAGGTCAAATACTGTATTACTGGTGTTAATGTGTACATGAAAATGAATCTGTAGATAAAAAAACAAAAGAAAAAAACTTGACTTGATCTTTCATACTTGACAGCATTTTTCTGCATTGTTATTATTTTAAGGTTACCACATTGCAAGCAACAAAAAAAGGTTTCAGTGGGCAGGAACAAACGTGCACTTTCCCAATATCATTTTATGTGTGTGTGAGTGTGTGTGTGTGTGTGTGTGTGTGTGTCTGCGCGCGTGTGTTCAGCAGTGATATTTGGCTTTTATGGTGCAACAAGTTTTGTCTTTTGTAAGAAATTTCCCAAAATGGTAAACCTTTTTTTTGTTTTGTTTTTTAAATTTCTTCTTTTTTTTAATGTCGCCTCCACTGTATTTTTACTCTTTCCATCCAAAATTGGAATTTTAATATATTTTCTAGGGATTTCATCAATATTTTCCTGATGCAATCTTTATCTGCAAGCAGCTGGTTTGATGTAAGAGCGGCTTTGTCGCACGCCGATTAAACCACTTTTCAATCGGTGACCGACACCGACGGCGTGCGTGCGTGCCAGTGAAATTGGAGTCACACGTCTTCTGAGGTTTCTGAGGCTGCTGTGTGATTATTGCTTTGTCGCTACTGTTTCACTCTGACAAGTTTTAATAAAGTTTTATAATTTCATGTTGGCCTTCAAGCCTTTTCAATAGACATTGGTGCTATTCAATAAGGGAAAGTTGACAGTTTTGTTCTCCAGTGTCATTACAAGAAGATGCCCTTTTGTGTGAAACCAAGTCATTCTTTTTCCATGCCAAACATCTCTTCAGTCACTCCATACTTGCATCATCATCGGTTCGGGATCTGATGGACAATGCGCTCTGAGTATTTATGTGAGTTTTCATATTGTGTTGTGACGAATGGCGAACATTTCAAACCTCCAAAGTTATCCTAAGCACAAAATGTAAATGTACCTGCGAGGTAATGAAATTAGGATCTTTTACACGCAAACGCAAAACCCCACAAACTCAAGGGCCCACAATGTATACCTCAGCAACTGTCTGTTCACTATGCATCGTCGAGCTGCAGCAAAGACATTCTCAACTGGTTAATGGTGCGATAACTTCTAACAACAACAACAACAACAACATGTCTTACTTGACAAAAACACTGTCACTCTGTCATTGGATGTGTTTCATGTCAAATAATAAAAAAATGCTTTGTCAGACTTGTCTTGGACTTTTTCTTCTTCTTTTCTTATCTATCTGCAACCAGCTGCTGTTACAAGAAAGGAAATGGCATCTTCCTTCCAGCAGGTGTCAGTGTTTCTGCTCTGTGTGTGTGTTTGGGGGGGGCTAAGATGCCACACTCCAGTTTTGCTGAGCGTTTCTTACAAATATTCACATCATTTCTTTACTTGAACCAACAGGTAATTAATAGTTGATTAATGATCAACGAATTGCAACAAAGGTCCCGTCAAACCACTATATTCCAAAGTAAAGTCCAGACAATATATAGAGAAAATTCCAATAATCACACGACTTCATACTGGCAAGCATTTGGTGACAGTGGGAAGGAAAAACTCCCTTTTAACAGGAAGAAACCTCTGGCAGAACCAGGCTCAGGGAGGGGCAGCCTTCTGCTACGCCCGTTTGGGAGTGAGGGGCAGGGGAAGCGATAAAACCACACTGTGGAAGAGAGCCAGAGATTAATAATAAGTCATGATTAAATGCAGAGTGGAAACACAAAGAAAGTGAAAGAGAAACAATGCATCATGGGAAGACCCCAGCAGTCTAAGCCTATTGCAGTGTAACAAAGTAGTATCAGAAAGGAAGAAGCTGTGTATTTAGTTACTTTTTTTATTCATTTATTTTTATATATATATTAAAGCAAGAATAATTAGACTTCTGAAACAGAATAATTTAGTTTTATTAGACACTGGAAAGAAAAGCTTTCTTATAAACGCCATCTAGAAACTCTAAATCAGGCTAATCAGTTAAAATCAGGCTGTTAATACATTTATATAATCACCTACAGACATGCCATTAATCCAGGAATTAAACTTAAGCCTTTTAACATCTTAATACAATCTGTCGCTCTTAATAAAGTTTTTTTTCTGGATGTTTTAAAGCTTCTATTGGGGGGAAAAAAGGGAAACTTCTGGTCTTCCTCATAAATAAAAGCTCTGCCATCTTTTTTGTACCCACTCAGGAGTTTAAAAGCTCGTCTCTCTTCTGCTGAGTGGCTTAAAAACTCTATGAGATAAGCTAAGCAAGATAAGTTGTTGTGGAAATTTCGCCAATAAAGTGAATTCCAAGGAAGCAGCTGCCTTTCAGAGTCATATTACAGCTGTCGTATTTCTAATGGACTCGTCTCTCCAAAGAAAACAACTCCTTGCAGCAGAGAAATAAAAACCATCCATTATTAGCACTTCTTAACCCTCCTTCTATTACTGATAACAAAAGCAACGTGTTAAAAAAATGTGAGCTCATTTTAAGACGAAGCATATGTCATTGCATACATGTGTCTCTGTCTGTATTTACATGCTGTATAAAGATAATAAACACAGATATCTCATGTGAAACAATCAGAGCGTTTCTGGCTTGGCAACAAATTACACCATCACTCAAAGTAAGCTGCTGAATAAGAAATGTGGCTCTCCTCTGCCTTTAAAAAAGCTCTGACAGCTCTAACAGGGTTGTTGTTATGGACTGTACATGAAAAAATAAGCGTGTGGCGTTCAGAGCTGTCTGCTTTAGTTAGGATATTTATTGCTGCCAGTCTGGATGTTTCAGAGCAGCGTCAAACCAGCACCGAGCAGAGCTGCGATGACTCCCGTGCTCGCTCTGTGGACAGCAGATGCTGCTACCGCTGTCTGACTCGCGGTCAGCCACTTTGAAAAAACGCTGACTCGTGCGTACACCCCAGGCTTGTGAGGAAGTCCACACTCCTCTCCGAAGCTCGTCACGCCAACCAGATAAAACCTATCCTGATTCTCGCTGTAGCACTGCAGCGGGCCCCCGCTGTCACCCTGAAGCAGACGCAAACAGCAGCGGCGTGAAGTTAATTTCAACCAGCCCGTAGTGACTTCATAAAAAAACAAAATAAAAACAAAATCCAAGGATCAGCACCTGACAGGTGTCGACTGCTCCGCTCTCCAGTCCTGCGCAGATCATTTTTTCAGTGATGATGCCGTTATACCAGGTGACCCGGTTACATGTTCGTCTGTCGATGAGCTCCACCTCAGCTTCCTGCAGTTTGTTCATCAGCGGGCCTGCACTCCACACACCAAAGAGGCTTTGAAATTACTTTATGAGTATATGTGACATAATGTGAGAGCAACATTTAAAAACAGAGGGAAAAAAATCCACATCTGTTGCTCTGAGTTACCACCCAACCTGAAGCCGATGTGCCACCTTATTTGTGAGGCACTGTAACCTGGTCAACAAATGCCTTGCGCAGCATGAACACTTGATTTGACAATTCTGCACTTCTCAGGTTTCAGAGTGCACATCAGTGATCTACATATGGCGTTTCGCTGATTCTTTCCTATTCAGTGTGATCTTTTCTGTTTGCAGGAGGTGTTGTAGAGATATAAGAGCCTGACCTGATACCCGAGCTTTTCTAGTTTCCTTGAGTGCTTCCTATGGCTCACCCATTGAAATGGATATACACAGCCGACCTCTAACTGGGACTTGAAGTTGTGTTAAAGAAGTTCTGAAGCTGTTCCTTTCATCACTCAGTGGTGTCCTTCATATCTCCTGTCAGATGTCACTGGTGTAACATCATGTGGATGCCACAGTTCACCTTCAGTGCAGCAAACAAGCCTTGGGAGTCGTTCTTATCTGACAGAATCTGCAATTCTTCTGCTTCTTTTTGTAGCATCAGGAACTCCACGTGTTTCTTTCTTCTTTCTTTCTGCGTTTTGGTCTTTACTGTGAGGAAGGCTGGTTCTGACTTTCTAGAAGTTTCTGGATTTCTACACAATCCTCTGAAAACCAGCGGGCTGTATTTTGAGTAGCAGCCTTCAAGATCTTAAGATGTTCTTGAGAATCTTTAAGAGCCAGTTCAATTGCCCTGGCAAAACTTTTTGGTATTCAACACATGCCAGCTTCACAACATCAAGTTTTCCAGTTTTCATCGTATGAGGTAGGCTTCAGGGCTAAGGCGAGCTCTAACATTCAGTAACGTGCATTACCTCTGTTGATAAGAACTCATGAAGGGCAGCACTGCAAGCCACATAATAGTCAAGTAGGTGTTAAGCTCAGCAGTAACTTGCCAGTGGAGTTCATTTCACCTTTACCAAAACTTCTCATCGTTCTGTTTGTAAACTTTTCCTGCTCTCACATTAAACTTCCTGAGAATCAGAAGTTTGTCTGCTGCACGGCTGACATGTAACAGCGGACATACAGATAATACAGCTGCAAATACTTTAGAACCCTTCACTTTTTGCATGCTTTGGTTGACATCAATAAACTCAGCTATTTCAATCATTTTCTTAACCTTTCATCTGACTTGTGTTGCCAGAAGCTGGCAGAGCCCACATTGAGATGTGTTAATAAAAGATATAAAGTAAATCTCTGTTTCTCTACCTGACAAATGTGTGAAATTGAAGAAAAGGTTCTGCTATTTCACTGTACAGACTCTCCCGTATTTACAAAAACAACAAACAGGTTTTGTTAATTGTTCTATAGTAGACAATGGAAAACAAACTTTTTTGTCATTTACTTGTTTATCTATTACTTAGCTCCTTTGATATAGTATAAATGGGCGTGGCTGGTGGTCTTTGTCAGCATGTAAAGTTGTAAAACTTATAAAAATACACTTAAAAGTCCAAAAATGTATCATTCACTTTTTCCAAAACTGTCCAACGAGCCAGATTGGCTCCAATTTTGGCCCCCAGACCTTATGTTTGACATCCCTGCCCTAAACTAAATACTAATTCTTCTTATTTTAAAATAGTAACTCCAGCCTTTCCCACCTTTGTAATAGGTGCTTCCCCATCCACTGATGAAGCAGTGGCTGAGGTTGAGCATGGCCTCATGGATCACATCACCAGGAAGGCAAATAGGCTGGATGTAGTTGGTGAACTTAAAGGGCGAGCTGAGCAGCAACAGCGTCACGTCGTTATCGGATGTGATAATGTTGTAATCATCGTGCATTTTCACTCTGCTGATGGAGCGGAACTGGGCGTATTTTCCTGGAGAAGACAGCGTATTTAGTCCTGCCACCACACGAAAATTGCTTAGGCTGATCCACCTGGACACAAAAGAGAAGAGTAAAAAAATCATAAACATATACATAAATGGAAACAGACAACTCTCTGTCAGCGTTTACCTTCACAATATTTCAACCAATAAAGTTGCGGTAAAGGTCTGGAATTTCTGTTACTCTACTCAGTAAGTAGAGTAGACCCCATTTTTAAAAAGCCATAAAATTAAAGATGATACGTGTATTTTGGGCAACATGTGTATTATTTTCTCTTACAGGAAAGGTCCAAAGCAAAATTTCGAACACCTCACGTGGTTAGTACTCAAGAAGTCGCCGCTTTGCCAATATAAAAAGCTTTTAAGAAGCTTTATTTCCCTTTTTTATGAGTAACTTTTTCAGTTCTGGTTCAGTTCCACCCCACTGTTTGTGTAAAGTGCTCTAACTGTTACTTTTAAGGTACTCACAGGTAATGGTAGAAGCAGTGTGTGGCAGTGAGCACCCAGACGCTGCTCAGGATAGTGCCACCACAGTGGTGCCTGTGCTGGATCTGGATGCTGACCTGCCATGGCCACGCCCCCTCAGGAGCCTCCCGGCCACCCACGATCCGAGAAGCACCTGGAGGACCAAAAAGAGGCCGTTCCCCACAACCTAATAAAGATTAAAAAAAAAAAAAAGGTTTTAAGTTGACTTTTATGTAAACTTTAAATGTGTTTTTCATTTGAATGTGAAAAACACAATTATACAGCTCCTTTCTAGTGTTACTGACCACTCAAAATACAGGTCATATTGGTAGTCTCATAATAATATTGTAGTACTGCTTGACATTTTAACATATTAGGATACTATTACCATATAATGATAATAGCATTAACCATACCTTAATTACTTGGACATTACTTGGATACTAGTAATATTCCCTTAACTGGATTATTGAGAGGGATCCAACATTAACTTTCTGGGGTAATAATCTGCTATTTTCATATTGATACCTGCGTGTTTCTCCTTAATCACCCCCCTATTACCACATTCTTGCCGAGCTGTACTAAAAAGTGCTACCGAATAATTTTCAAAGCGCAACAGACATCCAAAATAGCCAAACGTGATTATATAGGTTTTGGTGACAGCAGTGGTGATAGAAACCAAACTAATACATATAAAATATACAAAATAGAATAAAATACTTGTTTTGTTTGCTTTTGTGATAACACATAATAGTGAATAGTGGGTGAATGGTTTAATTTTTCTTTTACTGCAAAATTGCGGGTGATGTGATAATTAATCTTTCTGTTAGTAAAGAAACAAAGAAAGTACATTTTCAGGAGGAAGTGAACTGAGTGTATCACTGAGAAGTCATCATATCATAGCACAAATAAAATGTTTATCAGGTAAAGTGCTGAGTCACAGTCAGCACATGGACCCAGTAAAGTAAGCTGCTCAATATTAGCCACCATCTCGATAAACTGCACTGAGAAACTTGTTTTTTTCTTTAACATATATTATTTCATTAGAAAATTGCAAAATTTCACTTAAATAACGTTCAGGTCCAAGAAAGAGGGGCTTTGCTAAAATAAATAAATAAATAAAAATAACACCGCAAAACGGGATTCTGAAGTTACTGAGAATCAAAAACTAGCTGAATACTTTACTAAAAAGTGGACGAAAACAAGAAATATCACTAAAACTTCTGCCTGTACTCACTTTTCTGTGGCGAAGTGGATAATGCAGTCAAACAGCAGACGTTCAGATATAGGAGAAGACCTTTTAACTCCATTTAGTTTCAACTCTTCTCCTTTATATATGTATGTATATATTTGTGTGTGTATTTTTGATCGCAAACAGAAACAATTCCGACCGGCCGATGACGTCATGTGCACGTTCAGCTCTTTTGACCTGCGTAAAAAAAGTTTTAACGGAAAAGCAGCTACTCTACAGTAATTTAAATGCACTTGATTTATTTTAAGGCTCCGTTTGCATTGATTCACACACACGCGCGCGTGCGCCCATTGCGTAACAGCAAAAAGACAGAGGGCAGGTTAGCGGATTAAGAGCTGCCTATTTGCATTTAAATTTGTGCTATTAAAGGGCGAAGTGCTGGAGGAGGCCTGTAAGTGAAAACAGTCATTTGGAGATGAGATGCTCATCTTAAAAAATATATTTGAAAGTATGTGACAATAAGTGAACAAATGTTTATAACATTGATGTGTAACATGTGAGAAAGAGAAACAATTAAGACGTTACTTGTGTGTTCGCGCGCGCGCGTGTGTGTAAATGTCATTTTCATACACTCATCAGCTTTAATGTCTTTCAAGAAACTATTATTATTTTCTTCCCATATCTCAGACATGTACTGGCCTCCTCTATTTGAATGCCTACACATGATAAATTCCTGCACTGCACACACACACACACACACTCACACTGCTCACACAGTGAGCCAATGCGTTTTGTCAGAAAAACCTTGAGCGTGTTTTGTGCGCACAGTCTCTCACCATGGATCATCCCTGATCCTGTGCTGTGAGGTGCTCACTGGGGGGGTTTGGAGTCTGCGGGCCTAAATGACCTTTACGATTTTACGAAACGCGCTCTCCGACACTCCCTCACATTCTGCTGAGAGTCATCAATTATGCAGGAAAACCGCTCGCGCTGAGGGGGAAGGTAGCAGCAACAATATGGCGACAACCGCAGTTTCTCCCCAAGCTTTTTCACATCTGCAGTCCTGCAACGGCTCTCTGGATTCATTGTAACGCTTACGAAGTGAGTATCCTTCGTTTGTAACCGTTTGGGGAAAGCCTGGCGCGCATCGGTAGGTGAGGGCAGATTTTCTCTCCGTCGGTAGGCTATCCCTGCGTAGCCTAAATGTCGCAGAGCTGCACACTGCCCCGCATCTTTTTTGGGGGAGCGAGCGCGACGGAACAGGGTGTCTGCGCTCGATGGGCATCTACCGGCTGGACCAGTGCGAAGAGGGGGGGAAATATATTTAACAGCCAGTTGTTGTCGGAATTTATCAGATTAACCATTTCACCGAGCATCGGAGGTACCGATTAGAAAACAGGGGAGGGAGGAGAAAATGTCTCATAGGTTAGGCTTCAGGCAGGGCGCCGTCTGACTTCTTCGAAGCCCAGAAAACTTTGTAGGTTTTTATTTTTAATTTGGGCTTTTTTCTTTATATCCTCCGGACTAAAGGATGATGCACTTGAAACCCCACAAGGCTTCAAGAAGGGGTTGATGCTATGTAAGTAGCCCGATCTTCTTTCCATCACCGACAGACGGGAAATTTGCATTCCTCCAGGTGATTTTGGCGTGACAGGAGCATTGCTGTTTTCTAATCGTCGTGTTTAACGTCTTGGTGCAGACTGTGTTACTTTTAGCTTCGCAGCCTGGGTTATTTTGTGCACAGATAGAGCCTTATTGATTTGGCAGTCGACATGGCTTCACGGGTGTGGTGCAGATCCTTGAAGACAACGCGCAAAAGCGCACAGAACATCCCGGAGAAGACAAAAAAAAAAAAAAAAACCCCAAGAAAAACAAAACCATGTTTGCTGTTTCACAGGGAGGACAAAATGTACTTGATTGTTATTTTTACATCGACACCACACTCGTGACTTTGATCCACGGTTGCGCTTACCTCAGCGTGACAATTTTTAACATGTAAACCTCCCACTGCAGCAATACAGCTTTGGCCAATTTGGTTGTAGCGGGCCACTTCACTGCGCAGTATAACCCACAGCTTCTCTGTGAAGCTCAGCACAGGAATAGATTGGAAATGCAGTGGCTCTCTAATTCAAACCTTTAGGAAACAAGTTGAATTGACCGAGAAGATGCCAGAATGTTCTCCGTTTCTGTGTGACACTGCTCGCACTGCTAGGCTTAGATGTAAGCAGCAGCCGACGGGACTGATAACGAGACGAGTGTTGCCACCACGACTTAATAATTGAGGAGATTTGAAGGATAAACTACAGGCCTGAAGGTGTCGGGGAAGAAAAAGAAAAAAAGAAAAGAACCGAGGGTTGTGTGCACCCCCCCGCACCTTTTTTGTAGGCACTCACGTGCGCGCGCACGTGTATGAATATGAGCTCGTGCAGTGCTGAAGCGGACAGCGCCAGCCTCGCAGCAGAAGGCTCCGAGGTTCTGGTGTCCATTTTAAAACAGACCTCTCGCCTCACCTGCTTCACGTCTCCTGTGCTTTTTCCACCTCGTGTCGGGACACGCAGAGTGGAGTCTTTCCCGTGTGATGCCAGCTTTAACGCGTCGAGCATTTCAATTAGACGCTGTTATGTAAGAGGGAGGCAGGGAAGTGACGGGGCCCGGTGACTCAAATATGGCCGCCTGTCCTGTTCAGGCTGCAGACACCTTGCTCCTGTTGAAATGAAAGGATTTTGCGCTGCAGCAGCAGGTGGAACACGAGGGGAAGAGAGGGGAGGGTGGTGTTTTAGAAATCCTCCAAAAATTCTAATGATTTCGTTAATTTTTCAAGTCTGGCTGAACTGAACTCTAATTTCAGCTCCTTCCTCTTTGCTTCAGCACTGCCCGGTGTTCCTGCAGCTTGAACATTTGTCATGTTACCCTCTTTGCGTTTTGGAGAAAGCCTTTACTGTAAGGCCTTTTTTTTCTCAGCCTTTTTGTTTAACAGAGTCATGAGGGGTGAGATTTTTAAACCCGTGGTTTGATTTTTTGTGCAGATGGAACCTGATCTTCATTCAATTAATTATAAAATACGTCTTCTTTAATATTTACATATTTGTTTGTTAACCTGTGCAACATCTGATTTACCATGGCAACGCAAATATATATGTAACCAATAAAAATTACAACCTGAGGTGAAACGGCAAAACCGACCATATTCATCAACTGAAGCATATACAGCTGGTTTGGAGTTCTTTTTTGGTAAAACAGCTCCTCAAAGGTTGGAAATGACTGAATATGCAGATTTTTAATATAACATTTGCCTGTGTAGGTTCATAGTCATCCAGGTCATGGTTGACTAGAAAGCTTGAAATAAGAATGCAACTGGGCTTCTTTAGGCTTGTGAAAACGTCTCATCCAAGAGGCTTCCTCAGTATATTATCTGATATTTCCCCCATCTTATGAGAATAAGCATTATGTGTTGCTCTTTAACACTCTTATCTGAAATATTCTCTTTATTTAAGTCAACCACACACTCTGCTGCTTCAGAGGATCATTTAACAAAAGTCTGTTAATGGTTCTCTTCAGCTCACTTCCTTAATGGAGATAAAGTAGATGGAGGAGATCTCTTAGCCTGCAAATGCTTATATATACATATATATATATGTATGTAACATTACAAGATCTCAACATTTTTTTGTTCTTTTGGTTCATAAAATAACATTTTGCAGCTTTATTGTCTCCTTTTTCTGTAATCTTTCTAAATGGGCACCCAGCTAACTGTTAATTTCAGGCCACCATTTTTGTAGTACGTCATTTCATGTTGTATTTTTTCCTGCTTCCTGCAGAGCTGCTACCGTGGATGGTACAAACCTAAAGACTAAGTAGCTGCAGGATGAAAACATGGCCGCACCCCTTCTTGCACCGCCAGGACCTGACAGCTTCAAGAAGTTTACTCCAGAATCTTTGGCGGTCCTTGAGCAGCGCATCCAAGAGGAGAAGAACAAAAAGCCACCCAAGCAGGACAGCAGTTACCGCGACGACGATGACGAGAACAAGCCCAAACCCAACAGCGACCTGGAGGCTGGGAAGAGCCTGCCCTACATCTATGGGGACATCCCTAAGGGAATGGTGGCGGTACCACTGGAGGATCTGGACCCATTCTACGTGAATTCTCAAAAAGTGAGTATTCACACACACACACACACACACACACACACACACACACAACAATGATTTTAGTCAAATTGAGCGCTGGCTTTATTCTAAAACAAAGCATCTGATTCTCATTGCTGCAAATATTGGTGCAGTGTATTGTTTCTGGTGTTTGTCCCTCGCTCTCAGGCTTCCAAAATGCTCAGAATATTCCTCCCAAAAACCTTTAATATTGCATTTGACAAGTGAAAATGTGACCCTGTTACATCACTGTTACCTTTCCATCCTTGTGCATGGCCTGATTTGTGTTTGCACTCTTTTTTTCATGAAACACTTTTCTTTTGATTTTTTTTTCAATGTTTTTCATACTGAGAGATTTGATTGTGATCAGTTGAGCTCAGTTAAAAAAAAAAAAATCCAACGCTTGCGTGGCATCTGGAAGAAATAGTTGTAGCAAGTGACCGTAGTGGTTGTAGTAAATTTTAACCTGACACATTGTGATTGTGTTGTTTACCCCTCTGACGTTGTGTTACATCAGATAAACTCAGACATTCATAATTTTAGTACATAATCGGTTTGGACAGCATTCGGTAGATAAGAAACTTCATTATGTCGAAGTGAGTCACAAGTTATGACCGGAAATTACGCAGACAGCAGAGTCACTGTGTTTTTTTAGGGGTTTTTTTGACACTTGACTTTCAGGGGTGCTATGTTTACAGTTATTTTTAATTTTATAATTAGGCTGCAGGAGGTAATTACGTTTTCCTCCTCGAAGACCTTTGGGGAGTGTTGGAGCCGAGCTCTCGAGCTGTTGAGTGGGCCGTTGCTGTATCTCCAATGTGCTCACAGGGCTTTGGGGAAAAGGTCAGAAGCAGTTACTGTTGAAAGACCGTTGTTCCACATGACAGACTTTCCTAATTGTTGAAAAATTAATCTGTGGCAGGAGAGAGAAGCAGCAGCAGGCTGAGAGGACTCTGGTTGTCTTAAAGGAGACACGTGTCTCTCTGGGGTTTCTGTCATGTCTGACGTCTGGTCGTCTTCGGTGTGAGGACAAACAGGTGACCTTGACAGTCTTTTAATGTGCACCTGTTAGCCTAAACTGTTGGAGACTGCATTTGTTTCACTCAACTGTTTTTGTTGTACAAAAGCCTCCGAACTTAAAGAACAGAAGACACGGCTTGCAGATATTGAAAAAGGGAGAATTAGAGGCTCAGGAAAGTTGAAAACTATAAAGAAACTGTATTATGGAAAGCTGTACAGATAAAGATGCTTCTAAGAGCTCTACACTTTTACTTGTAGGAGTGCGAGAATAATTTATCATAAAATGGCTGTTCTTTCCTTTCCTTAAGCATCAGTGCAAATGCAAGGTGTACTGTGGTGAGTTCAATGCTCGTGTGTTCATAATAGGACCGAGCAGTGAAGGCTAAAACCTTCTACCATGGTAGCGTTGTTTGTTGTCTATTTATAGTAAAAAAAAAAAAAAAGTTATATAACAAAATTGGTATTTTCGTTCAAAATGGTCTCCTTCGATCATATATTCATTTAAAAACTGCTGCACGTTTTGACAACAGCGTTGTGTAACCCTCCACACAGAGTATCTCAAAATATAGCAAACCCTACCTGACAAAACAGGAGGGTAATACCGTGTCATCGTCGTTACCTGAACAGATTTCTTTAGATATTGTGCGTGTGTGCGTTTGGCTGCACAGCATCATCATCAGCGTTCCTCGCCGTCTGTCTCGGTGTTATACCTCTCTGTCTTTACACCGTGCACGCTGACTGTTATGTAACGCACCAGTCCAGCGCACAAGGAGGAGACACGATTCAGATGACACGTGGCAAACATGTCCAGGGATCCATGGCACTGTTGATTGTTCACTCGCTTACATGCAGCTCACCTGCCTGTTTCCCCCCACATGTTCCATATTAATGACACACATGCGCGTGAGCCGTGCAGCCTCGCTTGTGCTCTTGCTTCTCATCTTTGCTTCCTTGGCTTCAGGCAAATCTAATTACGGCCCCTAATCCAGTGTCATTCTGATACCAAAGGGAGCCGAGGCTGCAGTGACCCCAGATCAGGTGGTGACCTTGATGGGAGAACGTTTGCCCTGTGTGTCTTTGTCATTTGAGAGGTGGCAGGTTGCATCTGGATAGCTCCTTTGCAGGAAGGAGGTGCAGAAAGATGAGGGGGAATATATGTAAAGGAAGGTTGTTCCTCATCTTCCAGATAAATCTAGATTCGTGGCTCTTTTAGGCCATCTTATAGCTGAGACAGAAGGCCGGGAGGCTGGCTAGGTGATGACGCAGCAACGGCCCTCCCCGCCTGGTTGGTGGCCCGAGCAGGGCTGTGCCACGCTGAGCTGAGCTAGGCCGGGTCGTGGTTGGCATCACTGTTCAAGGCCGGCGAAAGATTTCAAGGAGAGGACATAGAAGGAAGGGAGGGAGGGAGAGATGAAGTGAGGACAGAGATGAAACGGACAACATGTGCAAGGATGCATGAGCACATTTGCTGTCCTTCATGCTGCAGCCAAGATAACCAAAACGTGTTTTGCTGAGGACAAAGATCTGCCACAGACACTGCAGAGCGTCTCTAAAATAAGATAACTGAAGTCACCCCTGTCACAAGTTCTTTGCCCAATCATATCAGTGCATGTATATCAGAGAAAACGCAAAATTTTGTCTTGTTTGGACTGGTTAAAGATGGTTTAATTTTCATCTATTGTAATAACATTGTCAGGAATATTTCAGCATGCCTCTAGATCGAGACAATGCAAAAATATATGTTTTTGCACACCAAATGGCATAAACAGGGTGAAAGCACGGCAAAGAATGCATGGGCATCTCATAGGAAGGCCTTACAGCATTCGTATATTAATGTCTCTGTGACTGTGGGGCTTTCGGGCTAAAGGCGCCATAAACGCAGCCCATTTATCGTTTGCCACAAGGGTCAAAAAAAGGAAGGGGTGTTGAGGCCCTCACGGATGCACTGGATTGAGCTTCTGTGTCGAAGCCGCTCTCTCTCTCTCGCGCTCTCGGTTTCTCTCTCCCACCCATCCCCCCTCCCTCCCGTCCTCTTCTTCGTCTTCTGCCCAGCTTCCCCGTTCTGGCTCCTCGTGCCCTGCTTCTCCTCAGCCTGCTGCTGCCACAGTTGCTCCCTGCCTGCCTGCTTCACTCGCTCTCCACCCCCCGCCTTCTCTGCCTCTCCTCCTCGCTCAGCTCTAGATTATGAAATTTTCAGTAGCTTTGCAGCAGCACTTTTGTCATGTGTTACCAAAAAAAAAAAAAAAAGCGCTTCATGGATAGCTGTGGAGTACATGTGTGTCAGGGTGACAGTAGTGGTTGTTGATTGTGCTGTGGTGCTGCTGCTGCTGCGTGTGATGTGTGTAATTATGCATTTGTTTGTGAGTCATGGATATGTACCCTGCATATGTGCATGATGGCTGTGTTTAACAGAAATGTCATGATGGGACATTTCCAAGCGTGTGATTGTCTTGACTGGTAGATGACAGTGTTAATGATGAGGGAGATGCTGCACTGACCTATAATTATAATAAGAGAGGAAGGCTGGAGGAAGGAAGGGGGTCCAGTCATTTGAAACTGTACTGACGTCTCCCTTCATTTAGGTAATATTGACATCAGGCGTGAGCTGTTTTATTTGTAAGTGGACGCATTCGTCATTTTGCTCTTTTCAGATGTTTATGTTATAGCAAGAGCTCAGGCACGCACTTCATTTCTGTCCAAAAACGCACAAAATACACGCGGTCATGTGATGCCACCACCGTGAGGCGCCTTGCTGCCCACCTCCCCACCCATCCGCCCCGCTTCTCCTCTGTCCTCCTCCTCCTCTCCCTCCCTCCAGACTCCACTGTCGGTGTCTCTTCAGAGGCTCAATGTGGAGTCAGAGATGCCTTGTTAAAAGCACGAGGGCCCCATATCACTTGTGCAAATGCACAGTTCCATTAATGTTTCATGCAAATCGCCATGTTTTATTTAAACAATTATGAGGTTATCCACAGAAAGTGGCTCGCAAGCTCCTCTCGGTTTTGCCCATTTCCTTCCCCTTAAAGATGCCACAGTGGGCGGTGCAGCACTGAGAGTCTGGGACAACACACAGTCATCCTGCCAGCAGTTCTCACTTTATTTGCATTTGTTTAAAAGCAGCATTTTACTTTAATGCCCAAATGCACGTTGTTTATTTATCATCCACATACTAGGCGTGTATGCCTTGCAGAAAATGTTTTCACAGTGTTTCAAATAGGATGACATATACATTTTTAAATATTCCTTGCTATTGTTCTTTGTCTATTTATAATCTTTCTGATTGTTAACTGTCTCTCTCTCTCTCTCTCTCTGTTTCTTCTCTCCACAGACATTTATAGTGCTAAATAAAGGGAAGACAATCTTCCGTTTTAGTGCCACACCTGCCTTGTACTTAATAAGTCCTTTTAATCCGGTTAGGCGATTAGCTATTAAAATTTTGATACATTCATATCCTTTGAAATGGTGTCTAAACTGCTGGGACTGCAAAGGTTTCCTGTTTACGTGTATTATTCATGATGTGTTCTGTCTTTCTGCTCGCGCTGCTATCGACGTTTCCTGTGAGTGGAGGTACAGGAGAGAGTCGGTTTGTTACAGTCAAGAAAGAGCACAGAGGACGCCGTGCAGTAGCCATTTTATCACTGAAGGGAAAGGCTAGCACAAATGATGAGTCATCCTTAACAGTAAGCCAAGCTAGACCTCTTCGGTAAGCACATTATCGGTGCATTATCTAAGAATCCAGAATGAACAGTTGGAGGATGCACCCCTCTCTATTTAAAGCACCGTTAAAGACATAAAAGGAAACCTCAGCTGATCAGAGCTGTATGTTAATATTTTAGGTGCAAATCTGTCCGTCTATAAAAGTCAAAGCATTTTTAAGTTGCATAAAATTTGGCATGGTATACACAACACATATCGGTATTTATTAAAATGTAATATGAAAACAGACATGAGTGTTATGAAAGCAAAATTTATTCCAAAGTATAAATTTTTGCCTTTTTGAAATATATTTTATTTGACTTGTTTTTATCTTATCTATTTGCACAAGTTAAGGGAAGTGAGCCAGCTGCGTGTCATGTGACACACGACTGTTTGGGCATCTGGTTTAAAAATGAAGCAGAACGTTTTCATTTCCTGCACAACAAAACACACTTTGGCCGTGTGGACCCCCACTGTGCCTCCCTCCTGCAGCAAAGCAACCTGTGAGTTAGAGGTGCTCGCAGATACACATGGTTTATTTAAAGATCTGTGCATATACACCAAATGAGGCAAGGTGCATAATTAAAGGTTTTCCAGTTTAGGCACAAATTCATTATTTTTATAGATACAAAAAAAAATAGTAAGTAAAATAAAACAGAAATGCAGTAATGTGAGTGGCATTTAATTTTGCCCACCTCCTGCCAAAATAAATCTACATTTGTGTGTAGTGCACTGTGTAGGTCTTTGCAACTGCTGGTTAATGCTGTACAGGAATATTGTTCAAATATTTCAAAGCACAACTAATACTGAGTTCTGCAGGCGTTTAAAGCCAAGTCTGAAGTTTCCCTGGTTTCCTTTGAGTGTCAGCCTCTCTGCACTGAAAGCTTTGCACCTTTAAAATGTACTGTAGTTTTGCATTTCCACTAAATACATACTGTTTAAATATTTAATAGCCTTTATAGTAGTGGCTACGTTTAACCACCTTCAGTTAAGTGCTTTGAGTTCATGTCTTGACTTTAACTGTTTAAATATTGCTGGCTTTTTATGCTGACTCGACTGTAGGACATACATTACCTGTATTTTTTATTGTTATGTTTCACAGTGTCATAGATGTGTGATGATGTCTGTGATTACCACTACAGTCTGCGTTTTCCTTAACATGCTCCTCACTCTTTTCAGCATGATCATTATGTGTACTATTTTGACCAACTGTATATTCATGACCTTTAGCGATCCTCCTGAGTGGTCAAAACAAGTAGAGTAAGTACACTTTATCTGTTTTCATAGTAAAATATTAGACCGACAGAAAAGTGTTTTATCTGATTTTGTATGGTTCTAATTTTATCTAACGTCGGCATTTCCTGGGTGTTTTAACAGTTAATGAAGGTGCAGGCACTTAGAAATGAGCGAGCTTTGATCCAGCGCGGTGAACTGATTCTGTCAACGCTTTGTCTTTCAGGTACACGTTCACGGGAATTTATACGTTTGAGTCTCTTGTAAAGATCACTGCGCGAGGCTTCTGTATAGATGGGTTTACATTCCTAAGAGATCCATGGAACTGGCTGGATTTCATGGTCATTTCGATGGCGTAAGTATTTTAATTTCGATTGAGCTCTGAGTAAATAGGACGTTAAATTGGGCACAAATATGTTGTGTATTTGGGTTGGGTTAAAGTAAACTGATGTTTTAGTTATTATCCTTTTGCCTGGTTCCTATCTGATAACCCGTCTTCTGTGTTTCCTCATTTGAGCCGAGACTTCTCTGGTTTTCTCTTTGGGAATCGAAGATCTCCATCTGACACTGCTCGGCCTCCTTGACAACACCCACACCTCACTGTCATTTAGTCTGATTCATCTCCCTCTCGCCATCCAACTCTTGTCATTCACATTTTCTCTCTCAGTCGTCAGGAGCCTGCAAAATCCAATTTAATGCTCAGTGTCTTCCCAGCGACTATAAGTCACCTAGTTTACTTATTTCCATATGAGCAAACATAGCCCCCACCCCTCCCCCCCCAAAAAGACCATCATACAAAATGTCATTGTTTCTCACAAAGCCCATCTTTGTCTGAATTGATCTTTTCACCGTTTATCTGCGTGTAAATAATAAGCTGTTGTAACTGTGGTTTGATCCTGCAGGTATATAACAGAGTTTGTAAACCTAGGCAATGTCTCAGCTCTGCGCACGTTCAGGGTGTTGAGGGCATTGAAAACTATTTCTGTAATTCCAGGTAAGACAGGATGGTGCGGGGTGGGGTTGGGGGCAGCGGGGCGGGGTCGGTGTTAGGTGTGTGTGTCTTTCTTTCCTTTTACCTTCCACCCTTCTCCTCAGTGGACAGGCTCTGTGAGTGGCGTCGTTTCCTCCTGGTTCGGTGGTGTTGTGCTCTTGGCGTGTGTGGTTTTTGTCATCGTGTTTGTTCTGTGTGTGATCCTTCCCCTATTTCAGATATATAACAGAGTTTGTGGACCTGGGCAATGTATCTGCGCTGAGAACATTCAGAGTTCTCCGAGCATTGAAAACTATCTCTGTCATTCCAGGTGAGACTCAGTTTAAACACTAAGGCTGATCCTCTCACCCTTTCCTTTCTACTCACTATTATTATAATTACGATTATGATTTTAGCGATATTAAAAAAAAAAAAATTGGAGAAAACCATTTTTTGATTTATTTTTCCTCCAAAATTATCAAAAATGGTACTAATACATTTTTGATAGGCTTTGCAGTCTCCTCTAGGGCCCTCCAAAGTGTCTGCACTCTCTTCTGCCCCAGTAGTGCTCTTGTTTCCAAGGCAGCTTTTGTCTTTAAGGAGAATTAGCTTCAACTCACTCAACTTCAACTAGCTTTTCAGAAGAAGCAAATGCCGTTACCTGTGGCAAAGAAATGTGTTGTTAGAACACTGTAAACTTAAAATATGCTTGTTATGTTTTATGAGAAAAGAAAAATCAGACATAGGCTTTAATCCCTGTAGTTGTTCCTAATTGGAAATTTGAGAGGATTCCTGGTAATGGGGTCCAAAACAAACCTGGTGTGAGCTGTATTTTATGAGAAAAGGTATAGCTCTTATACAGATCTTACAGAACATACCAATTACTTATGTATGAAGACTGCCAAGCCTAGTTTGTGAACATACCTCTTATGCTGCATGATGCTTTTCGGTCACTTGCTTTTATAATATTAGCCTACCAAGAGCTTGGCTGATTAATGGCATTGAAAGTTTGATTTGCCCTCTTTTTTGTTTTTTAGCTTGTTGATTGATTTTTTTTCTCTGTTTTTATGACCTCTTTGAATGATATATCACAAAAAAAAAGATATTTGGGAATGCTGATGGAATGGTAACGCTGACCGGACATCTGACCGGAGAACATTAAACAGATGTTGCAAAACAGCCGCTAAAGATTGCTTTCTTTTTCAAATTACACATTCATACTGAAATTTGAAAAAGTCTTCTTTGAGTGCAGACGATTTAGATATCAGTTTGGCATTTTGGGAAATATGCTTGTTTGTTTTTGGGCTCAAAGTTGGATGAGAAAATTGATACCATTCTCATGCCAGTACCTAAAGTTACTGCGAGCATCTGGTTAACTTAAAGACTGCAAACAGACTTCCTGGCTCTGTCCAAAGACAGCAGCCACCTAACAGCAGCTCCAAAGATCCCTATTTAACACATCGTATCTGCTTTTTTAAAATCTGATGAAACGCTGGTTGGTAGGATGTATTGATCTTCTAATCTAGCGTTCAGCCACAAAATTAATAACATATTTCCCCAAAATTCTGGACTCTCTGTTAAAATGCTGGTACAGAAGTAATGAAAATGGAGCTTTTATTGATTTTTATAGATTTGTTTAATAAAGCAAACAGTAATCCATGTGAACGGGAGGGCTTATTTCCAGGGAAACATACAGATCTGTTAGTTTGATTTGATCAATCTTTTCATGCGCTTGTAAATAAGATGTATGGTGATTTAAAGTGGACCTACTATGCTTATTTCTAGCTCCACACTTTAATTCTTGGACTCTATCAGAGTTCTAGTTTAAGCTAGTCTTTACTGGTTTTTTAGATTATGCTGGGGCTTTGTGTGACCCGCGAATGCATCAAGCTGTTGCATTCCTCCCTTTATACAAGCTTTCTTTTGATTGGCTGTCCCTTGCAAACAAAAGGTGGGTGGAGCTTCTGTGCATTTTGATATCTTGAAATTCTTGAAAAAACTGCCAGAAATGGAGCATTTACCTGCTTTAAGCCTGAGGTTTTTGCTCTTACGTAGTATGAACATCAGCTCCTGTAACAGCACATAAGGAAATAAAGAAAATGATAATAGGTCCCTTTAAATATGAGCAGCTCCTTTCGTGTCTGGTTTGACGGAGCTTTTAGTAAGATTATTTGAAAGTCTAAATTAAGATCATAATTTATCGAAAGCTTGTAGCAGGTCAAGCCTGCTGTACGTGTAGTGGGTGAATGGTAAAAATGGGGCGTGGGCGATCCTGCTTCCATCTTTGAGTTCCTCGTGGATCCGTGCGAATGCTGCCAGAGGAGGCCTGTCTGGAAGGTAAAGCGATTTTGTCTTTAGTGAAACTGTGGATGAGACAGACTACAGGGTCGCGGTATGGGGAGTCAGTGCTTTCCTAATGACACCTTACACAAGACAGTTCAAGAAAGTGCCCACACCGGCACTGGCATTGAATTGCTTCTGTTCAGCCTTGGAGTTTAAATGACCTGCATGCGGTTTAATGCCCCCCTGCCTGTGCCTCTGTCCCTCTCATGGCCTCTCGTTGTGCTGCTGTGCTCTTTTCCTTATGGATTTCCTCTCACTTATATAAAGTCTTCCCCCTCTTTTTTACTTCATCCATCATTGGCAATGAAATGCTAATTTCTTCTGTTGAAGAGCCCATTATTTGGATTTGAGATCTGTTGTAATAATCTGAAAAGAGTGGGAAGGCTCCTGAATATTTCCTGTTTGTTGTTTCTAGAGATGTTCTGTATGTAAACTCCCAGTTTTGTCCAAAATGTATTACTACCCATATCTAAAATTTATAGTATTTTACCAGTTCAGATTTTTATTTATAAAATGATCCCTTTTGTTTTAATGTTGAATTTAGTTAAAAATCCCAAATGAACATTTAGTTTTATATTCAAGTTGATGACAATACATCTATTATTTTTATTTATAATTAAATTCAGTGGGAAGGTTTTCAAATGTAGTCTCAGCCAGATTTTTATGAATATCTTAAGATGCAGGGATTTACTGGCTTTAGTTACGGGATAAATTTAAAAAGATGAGCTCTAGTAGCAGCTGACACTCCAGAGATTAACACATGGGACATGAGGAGCTCCTGCATCACCTGTGTGGTTTGTGTATGTGTGTGTGTGTGTGTGTGTTTGCGTGTGTGTCTGCGTGCGCATGTGTGTTTGTGGCTGGCCTGCAGGCCTGAAGACCATTGTGGGTGCCCTGATCCAATCTGTGAAGAAGCTTTCGGATGTGATGATCCTGACCGTCTTCTGTTTGAGCGTCTTTGCCCTCATTGGTCTCCAGCTCTTCATGGGTAACCTGCGCCACAAGTGTGTGATCTGGCCAATCAACACCAACGAGAGTTACCTAGCCAATGGCAGCAAGGGCTTTGACTGGGACGAATACATCACGAACGACAGTAAGTAGAGTCAAGGCGTCACCAACGGTGACCTGGCACGGAGGTCAGAGTATGAGTCAACCCATATGCTTGAATGGGGAAACAATATGTCGTTTTGGCACTTATCGTGCAAAAGAAATTTGTTTCAAATGAACCGAAGTCAAAATTTCCGAGTGAGCTGGAGTCAGAAATGTTCTGAATGGATTAAGTTAAGTAAATCTCGACAGAATGTGAGCGAAATGACTCAGTTTGGCTGTTTTCCTTTCTTGCTTTTTTTTTCCCTCTCAGCCAACTTCTACTTCCTGCCTGGCCAGTTGGACGCTCTGCTCTGTGGGAACAGCTCAGACTCTGGGTGAGTTGCCTTCTCCACCCTTCAAAATGAGTACCAAGATTTGCTGTAGCTCCTCTGTGTGCTTATAGTCAGACTACATTATCAGTAAATAGTGCTGACTCATTTTTGGGCTGAATGCCCTGTTCTGTCTCTATGTGTCTCTCTCTCGCTCTCTCTCCACCCCTCAGCCGCTGCCCGGAGGGCTACACATGCATGAAAGCTGGGAGGAATCCAAACTACGGCTACACCAGCTTTGACAGCTTCGGCTGGGCCTTCCTGGCTCTCTTCCGACTCATGACACAGGACTTCTGGGAGAACCTTTACATGCTGGTAAAGCAGATGTGTCCACAACTTCAGCTTGTTTCACCATGTAACAGCCCTCAGTGCTGAAATCTGATTGATATTTGGCCTTTGGACAGATTTTATAGAAGTTTCAAAGGTGTTAATTTTGATGGACATATATTATAATTCAAACAAAGGCATCAAAAGCGTAGATAAATAAATAATGCTAGTCTGAAGTGCAATAGACTGGCAGCCTGCCCAGACTGTATCACGCCTCTTGCCCTGTGACAGCTGGGATAGGCTCCGCCCCCAATAGTACAACCCTTAACTGGATAAATCAATGAAATGATTAAAAAAGGATGGTGAGTGGATGGTTTGTTTCTCATCCATTATTAGTGACAGCAGCTTTTTTAAGATTTCTTTTGCCTTTACTGGATAGTTCACCAGTGAAGATTAGACAGGAAATTGGGCCGAGAAGAGAGGAAGAAATACAGCAGTTCAGCTGCTGCAGTTCAGCTGTGTGTGTGGGCACCTGCTCAACCAGTAAGCTAAACTGGTGCCTGATGACAGCAGTCTTTAACTGCACCACTAAAGCTGAAAAACTGCCCTCAAACTGTGAATGAACTGATTCCCTGGATCCAGAAGGATTTTTGGATAAAAACTTGACCTCACATGTCCAATTTTTTCCTTTTTTTATCTTCTTTATCTCTTTAAGCGACCCAGTTGACAGACAAACCAATCGCATGGTGGAGGTGGTTATCAGCTGTCTAGTGATTTTATTACCCTGCAGCACAAATGCCAAAAAAAGATTGTGTACCGAACATCTTGTAAGACTTCCATCTCCTGCAAAATGCTCGAGCAATATTTTGTAAAATACATCATAATCAGCAGATAAAAGTGTATTTGCTGTTATGAAATCCCCATTATTCAAAAACTGGTGGTGGCTTCTGCATTTAGCTCTAGTTCACCTCCAAGTTTATCCCCTGTTCTCAGTCTCATGTGGGTACTGTGGCACCGTCACCGCCATCTGGTCTGTCTTGCAGGCTGTTCCACATTAAGCTTCCCTGAAATGGTGGAGACAGTCCTGCCTCCACGTACAAGTGGAAGGAAGGAAGCATGAAATATTAAGAGCTGAGGATTACAGTATGACCAATGCGAGCGATGAGACCTGATGAGAGCATCGTGGCACATATTTCTATTTTCACTCTCATCTTTGAAATTCAGCCTCCAACTGCAGGCTCTCGCTCATACTGTACGCCGTATGTGTAGAATAATCATTATGCAGCCACTTTTGGTTTGGTGTAAGGACATTAAGTAATAAAATGCCTTCCTATGGATCATATTTCTTTCCCAGTACTGAGCGTTTAAAAAAAACACATTTTATTTCGATATATGTAAGATTTAGTGATTTGTGCAACTAAAATAGAACGTTTGAGCCAAATGTCCTGCACGCACTTCTCAGCAATACGTCAACTGCATGCATAATTGATGGGTGAGGATATTTTACTTCCCTACCTGCTAGAGTCCTTTTTCTCCCCTTTTTGCTGTCTGAAGACGTATTTCATTTTTTGAGGAGGTGCATGAGTGAGAACGTTTTTAGTCAAATTTGGGATCCTTTCATGATGACTGTTTGCTTGCTGGTTTATCTAAACCTTAAAATATAACTGCGCAAGAATGACTTTAACCATTGTATGTTAGCATGAAGACAAAGTGAGACCAATGAGCTTTCTGCTTTGTGTGTTCATCTGTTCAGCTGTACCTCTGCCGCTCAGTCTCCTCACTTCTCATCTCCAGTGGGCATAGCGTCCAAATCTGTAGAAATAGTTTGGCTATTCACAGTGAGCGTGCAAAGTAGGTCAGTTCTTTCTGATGAACAATACAGTCTCACATGGAGGGTTTTAATGAGCACAAAGTATAAAATCATTTACTGAATTTATTTCCACACATTATTTTCACATCAGAAACAGACAGATGAAATTGTGCGAGCTGTTTTAAGTTTGTAGATTTGACTCTTCTGTCCTCAGAAGGTGAGAGACATTTACCCTCCTCACTTGAGGCTTGCATTCATTTTTGCCCCCAGGAATGCTCAGACCAGTCTTCTATTTCATTTCTGATGAGTCATATTAAGAGATGAGCAGTGAGGCTGACGTTGATTCTTGGGTTGAAGTCATGTATCAGATCTCACGGGTCTGCTGTGTTCTTCCTCTCTCTCCCCGGACCTCTGTGGCACTGCCTCCTAACAGACCCTCAGGGCGGCAGGGAAGACCTACATGATTTTCTTTGTCTTGGTGATCTTTGTGGGTTCATTCTACTTGGTGAATCTGATCTTGGCTGTGGTAGCCATGGCCTATGAGGAGCAGAATCAGGCAACAATGGAAGAGGCCGCGCAGAAGGAAGAAGAATTCAAGGCGATGCTGGAGCAGCTAAAGAAGCAGCAGGAAGACGCTCAGGTGAGTCTTCTGCAAGTTGAAGGCAAAACCTTTTCACGGATTGTGTCAAAATATCGTTCTGATTTCACTCACGTGGTTGTTTCTTGTTAGACGGCTGCAATGGCAACCTCTGCAGGCACAGTGTCGGAGGATGCGGTAGAGGACGATGGAGGAGGGCGTCTTTCCTGCAGTTCGTCCGAGATGTCAAAGCTCAGCTCCAAGAGCGCTAAAGAGCGCCGCAACCGTAAGAAGAAGTGGCGGCAGAAGGAGCAGGAGAAGGAGAAAGGCGACAGCGAGAAGTTTGTCAAGTCAGAGTCGGACGATGGCAGCAAAAGGAGCCGCTTCAGATTCCCCGATAACCGCCTGGGCCGAAAGTCTTCCATCATGAACCAGGTGAGGAAGAAATTCCCTTTTCTTAGCAATGATCGGATGGTGACATTTTGATTGAAAGGAAAATTTAAGCTAAACTATAACAAGATATATTCCCAGTAGTAATTTTACACGATAAACAGAATTTGCAGCTCAGGAATAAAAACACTGAATTTGACAAACTCTTCTCTGAGGATGAGTATTTCACTCGTGATCATAGTGTGATGTAGATTTTTTCACACATGTTGGGGTTGGTACTAGAAGTCTTGCAGGAAAAAGAAAGTCTAAAATCACCAACATATAAGAAAATATCTACATGGCTAGAGTAAAGCTGTATGAGGCTTTTTGTGCCAAAACGAGACCAAATGAAACTCAAACAACACACAGAATTAGAACAGATACCTTTTCATGTCTATGAATAGAATATAGATGTCAGTAAGTCACATGGCTGCAGGAGTGGCATTCTTTCTACTTTTCATTTTCAGTATGTGAAATATAAGATTTACTCTACTTACAGAGCAGCGTGTAGTGATCAGAGATAAAGGAGCACATGTCCAGGGGCCTCAGTAGTGGTTAAGACTAGGCATAGATAGTGTACAAAGGCATGAAATGGTGTGCCTTAAAATATATGTGTGTGGATCGGCCTCATATCCTACCTCTACATGTGCAAATTCTACCATAAATGGTCGATTCAAAGGGCCTCATAATTGGCTAAATCAGAAATGAGCGCCCTAATTGCTTGGTTTCCCAGTCAAACATTCCTCTGGGATTACCTGAGCATTCATTGCAGCACTATGTGTTGCAGCAGCATTTATTTGTTTTACAGGAATCAAGCTGACTGATTTAAAGCTTGTCAAAATGACTGTGATACCACTCGCCTGAGGATGTCATTTAACGTTAGAAATTGATCTTTGCTTAGCTGAACTTGGCCTGCAGTATGATTGAGGCTCTGGTGAGGGTATGCATCGGCTTTATTCACAGACAGCAAATTTACGTAGTCAATAAATGAGACAACCAGAGAAGGCTTTATGGCACTCACTAACTTGGTGATACGGTGGACTACTGACTCTTCTGCGGTTCTCTAATTCTGTATCATCTGTCTTAGATCTCTACAAGCAATGACATTCATGAAAATCTGGTAGTCTGATTAATGGGAGGTAAAGCTATCAATGAAAGGAAGCCAGACATCCTTTAACAGCGCACAGTTTGGCTCAGTCTTCTGTGAGCGAAGTTTTTAGTTTAGAGATTTTAGTTACAGCTGCAACTTGAAGGCGCTCACAGAACAGCTTAAAATAACACTGCTGAATACTTGGATCGCTTAATTGAAGTTAATATGTGTGTTAGTGAAAAAGTGCATTATGAAGTCAGACTAACAATTGTGGTTGCTTCAGCTCAGGAGGTAGTGCAGGTCATCTGTTAGTTTGATGGTTTGATTCCTGGCTCCTCCAGTGTGCATGGGTAAGATGCTTATCCCGAGTTCTCCAATGGATACATCGGCTTATAACTGTGTGTGAAGGTTAGATAGAAAGTGTCTGCGTCAGTGGATGATTGAGGCATGTCGTATTGGAGTGTTCAGATAGAATAGATGGGTGTGATATCAGAACCTGTCTATCTGCCATTTTACTCTGAGTCGGAGCATCATTACAGATAAAAAGATTCCTCTCACTGACCACCTCACCATCAGTTTCCTCTTTCTTGCGCACTCGTAGGTCAACGGTTCCACAGAGATGCTCGCATTTTCCTGGCCACTTTTTCTGGATATCAGCTTTTGTGCTGGAAGTGGTGTGCGCCTCATTTTGGCCTGTTTTTGTGTGTACCCAATGCTGATGTATGAGGCCTCATATTCAGAATTATTTACACAAATCTTTAACAGGGAGCAGTCCTGCTGCTGTGCTTAGACCGTGCTCGAGCTTTTAATTTTTTTGTGTTTTATGGAGAAGTATTCAGCTGACGGTTTAACGAGGCCTGCGGGCCTTATGTAACGCTTTTCAACACATCTGTGAAAATCCCTCATGTGACATGCAATGGTTCCTTTGCGCTTTTCACTCATCTTCTACACAACCAGAGGGCTATTGTCAAAACATTTGATTTCCCGTGAGCTAGCATACTTTGTGTAGAGCTAAAAAAAATAGTTGGATCAATGCTAGCTACATTCCAGATTGTTGCTGTCATGACTCATGTTCAGATCGCGCTTGTCTCAGACGCCTGTATCTCTGTCCTGTGTGTGTGTGTGTGTGTGACCTTGACACTGAAACATATCACTAACCTAATTATCTAGTTCTTGTTTATTTAGTCACACAAATGTTCCAGAAGAATATGACTCCTCATGGGAAGGAGCCTTTGCTGCATTAAATTTCCCACAGATGTCGGCTTTCATCTTGTCCTCTGGAGCTGATGACAAGCAGTGTAAAAATTATAGCACAATAGGTTGTAATTCAGAAGGGCCCAGGGCTCCACCACACAAATATCTCCTCTTCTCATCCTTTTTTCTACTTCCTTCCTCCCTCCAGTCTCTCCTGAGTATACCGGGCTCGCCCTTCCTCTCACGCCACAACAGCAAGAGCAGCATCTTCAGTTTCAAGGGCCGCAGCAAGGACGTGGGCTCGGAGAACGAATTCGCCGATGATGAGCACAGCACCGTCGAGGAGTGCGAGGAGCGGCGAGGCTCCCTGTTCAGCCCGTACAGGCGGAGCAGCTACACCGGCTTCCACGGCAAGAGGAACAGCACGGTGGACTGCAACGGCGTGGTGTCGCTCATTGGCCCCGGGCCCGGTGGACGCCTTCTGCCTGAGGTGAAAATAGATAAGGCAGCTACTGACGAAAGTGTAAGGAAGTCAATGAGTAGACCTATCTAGGCATGGCCCCCCTCTCGTCCGTTACGTTTCTTTCTGGCTCTCTATCCTCTACTGTCATCTTTGCAAGTCCGTATGTATCTCTTGGCTAAGCGCTCGCGCCTCCCCTCCCCCAGCCCCTGCAGTGTATGCTGCCCTCCAACTGTAGGCAAAGGATGGGAAAATAAACATGATTATAGCATTTATACTTAAACCAACCTTTCACAAGTTAGCTTCATACTTGGTCTATCAGTGACTTCCAGGCAATTTTATTGTTTGAAATGAATGATGACTGTTAATGTTTTGAATATGTCAGTATCAAACTTACAACTCATAAAGTACGTGCACTCAAAGGCACCAATCAAACAAACACGATTTTATCATTCAGCTGCTCACTAGTGTACAGATCAGAGAAAGAAGTAACGCACAGTTTTGTGTTTTAAGTTCCCGTTCACACACTAGCAGTAATGAAACAGTTTTTGTTAACAAATGGCATATAATGATTGGTTAACATGCTCCAGTGTGTTGATGTGTTCCTCCAGGCATCCAGGTCCTCTGCTAGCCTGTGTGGGTAGATCTGCAATAGAAGGCGGAGGGAACAGAGGGGACCAGCTCTATAGAGCCACAGACAATTTTATCTGCTTCCCTAATTCCCTGATTCCATCCCAGAGTATATGTATCTATCTATCAACATAAATATATATATATATATATATAAATATATAAAAGTAACACACCATCCTATTAGGGTTTCATAAAATACTATAAGAAATGAAGGAGGGCTGCTGTCCTTGTCTGTCTATACCTTTCTATGTTTTCCAGTCTCTCCCTGGTCAGCATTAGCAAATTAGTTGTGTCTCATTCTAGTTAGCATGGTAGATTTAAACCCTAAATTAGAACAAGCATGATGTAGACAAACCAAACTTTGGCTATGATGTCTGTAATTTCCTCTCCTTCTCTTTGACTTGGAGCATGCTCATGCATGACAACTGGATGAATTTGAACTACCTGCCTTCATATGACCTATTTACAATGCTCTTGACTTGATGGTTGCAATATAAGTTATATGGTTTCAAAATAGGAAGATACAGTAGCATCAATTTGCAAGTTTATGTTAAAAATGGCCAGATTTGGGAGACATTTTGTAAAATAACCTCATGATTATATTGCAATGGCAGCAAAGCCTCCATTATTGCATGACGGGACTGAGAATGCATTCATGCAGAAGCAGTTCTCCTCGCACAGTGTCTCACAATTCATTTATTATCTAATTGGGATGAGCTAATTACATTCAAACACAATTAGGTCAAGTAGCCCTAGACCACTGCTCCCACTTTGGCTGAAACCTGCATGCATTTACAGCATACACACATCTTCCTTGAAACCAGCATACACATAGACGAGAATGAAACGTGCCCTGCCCCCCACCCCAAAATTTCTGATCCTCGACTACTTTTTCCTGCCGTTGCTGTCGTGCACTTCCCTCCGCCGGCCACCGGTGGTGATGTGGGATGGTGTTCATGTCCTCTCCATGGGTGCTTGATTCTTCCTCTCCTCCTGACAGCCGACTACTGAGGTTGAGGTGAAGAAGAAGCTGTCGGGCTCCCTGATGGTGTCTGTGGACCAGCTCAATACCTCCTTTGGGCGGAAAGAGCGGGCCAACAGTGTCATGAGCGTCATTACCAACACACTAGTGGAGGGTACTGCCACTTTAACCCAGCTATTTAACCTGCTCTCTCATTATTCTTTAACTAGGGCTGCTCTTCATTGTTTGATTAGTTTGACATGAATTTCCTGCTTATCTGCTTTGCATATTCAAAAGTACCAGATACATACATTGCATAAAATTTTTTTCTATCCTATTATACCATTGCATGCAGTTTGCTGAGCATGCAAGTATGTTTGGTTTTCATGTATGATCCGCGCTATGTCTTCAGAACTGGAGGAGTCTCAGCGCAAGTGTCCCCCATGCTGGTATAAGTTTGCTAACACATTCCTGATCTGGGAGTGCTGCCCTATGTGGATTAAGATCAAGGAGATTGTGAACCTAATAGTCATGGATCCCTTTGTGGACCTGGCCATCACCATCTGTATCGTCCTAAACACCCTCTTCATGGCTATGGAGCATTACCCCATGACCTCTGACTTTGAGGATATGCTGTCTGTAGGAAATCTGGTGAGTGGATTTTTTTGTTGTTGTTATTTTTATCTGGTATTCTTGTAAATGATCTTCTCTGCTTCTTCTCAGTAGCTCACAGAAAGGTGTTATTTATGGGACTGTAATTGACAGTGCTTTCATTGGCCGTTCTGAGATGAAAAGGGGGAAAAAAAACATCCCCGAACCCCCCGCTGCTTCCTAGAATTCGTGGATTTTTCTTTACGTACATGCACACACATGTTCCAGTCTTCTTCTCCCGCCTCTCTCGCTGTACTCTGGTTCAGTGGATGCGCCTGCTTCTCTGCTGGTTGGCTGACTGGTTGGAGGGCGGCGTTAATATTTCATGAAGGCTGATCGATGAGCTCTTCTAAAATGGTGCCTAAATAATTTCTGAGACCTGGTTGTTTTCATTAAAAGCTTTTTTTTTCTTTAAGAAACTGAGTAAATCAGAGCACCTGCACCATTTCACATTAGTTAACACATATTGTTATACGCTCTTTTATATACAGTTTTGTGTGTATGTCTGTTTGGTATTAATTTAAAATTGAAAAAGCAGTGAAATGTGTTCTTTGCTAGTTGTGGTTCATAAAAATCTACTTGAAAAGACTAATGGGTGGTACAGGTGGAGGTTTCTAGGTCACCTTGATGCAATATGAGTCATCATCCTGCGCACCAATGAACACACAGTCTGACAAACTCACGAGGGTGTATACAGGTCGATTTGTATGTTTTTTTGGACAATGATGCCCGAGTTCACATCACCCGAGTGGACTACATTCAAAGAATCAAGATGTCATGGAAGTGCAGACTTTCAGCTTTAATTCGAGGGGTTTGACTAAAGAACTACATTAACTGTTCAGGAATTACATTTTTATACACAGCTCAAAAGTAATTTGACAACTATGTGGCAAATAATTTCATGGCCGCATGAGGCTTGTTCCCTCGTTATGTATGATTATTTTAAATTAAGCACATAAAAGATCAGGAGTTGATTCCAAGTGTTGAACTTGCATTTTGTAGCTGTTTGCTGTTGTCCTCAGTATGAGGTTGATGTTAGTGAAGGAAAACAACCCATAAAAATCTAGTAAGAATGAATGCAGTGTTAACTCAGCAACACCAAAAGACCACAGAAGATAACCGAAGTGCATGATGACAGAATTATTTCCATGATTAAAAACAACTTCACAACATTTATTTCAATTAAAACAAAAACTCTCAAGGTAGTATGTGTATCACACTTGAGGTGTACAGAGCATTCACAACAAGGTGTAAACCACAGGTTACACTCAAGACAAGGAAGGAAAGATGAGACTTTGCCAGAAAACATCTAAGCGTTCAGAATTTTATTTAATTTTTTTGACAAATAAACTTGTAGTAGAATGAGAAGGACAGAAACACCTCATGATCTGAAGTACGCTACACCCTCTCTCAAACATGGTGGAGGCAGTGTTATGGCATAAGCACGCACGGTTGTTAGTGGAACTGGGTCACTAGTGTTTGTTGATGATGCGACTGCAGATAGAAGTTGCATGCTGAATTCTGAAGTGTACGACCAAAGGTTGCAGAACTGATCAGGCAGCAGTGTAAACCGATAAACCAAGAGTTTCTCAAAGCAAAGAAATGGGATATTCTTCAGTCAAACTAGTAACCAGATCTCAGCCCAATAGATCAAAGGAAAAATTAATGCAGAAAGAGCCACAAACCCACCTGGACTAACAGAGCATCTCAAGGGAGAAAACACAGCATTTGGTCATATCCATGATTTATAGACTAAATCCAATTAATTTGAAGTCTCTGAAAATAGGGGACTATAAACATAAAGATATCTGTAATGTCTAAAAAAGTTAAAGTAATATTTGATCTAAAGCTGAAAGTCTACACTTCAGTCACATCTTGGTTGTCTTATTTAAAATTTACTGTGGTGGCGTGCTGAGGCAAAATGACAAAATAAGTGTCATTGTCCAAAAACATGTATGGCCTACATGACTGTATGTTCGTTATGTGGTCTCTGTGATTGAAGGCAGCCATCAGTGATCTATTAAAGATGAGAACAAACAAGTGCCGTTTTATCCTCAGTGACTGCAGAGCAGCTGCCACACGCACGGACATTAACTAGATGTGCTTCCTCTGTAAATAATCTATATCTGTTTAAGTTCACTAGCAGTAGCTGAGAGTACTAACCTAATGCATTTTTCTGCAGAAGAAATATATTGCTTCTTTTACTACTCATTATTCTTTACATTCTGTTATATGTGCTTAGAAGCCAAGTTAAATGTGTCCTCCTTCTCGCATGTCAGGTTTTCACGGGGATCTTCGCAGGAGAGATGCTTTTCAAGCTTGTAGCTATGGATCCGTACTACTACTTTCAGGAGGCCTGGAACTGTTTCGATGGATTCATTGTGACTCTGAGCTTAGTGGAGCTGGCTCTGGCTGACGTGGAGGGCCTCTCAGTCCTGCGGTCATTCCGATTGGTAAATATCTATCTTTGCCTAGAAAAGTAGAGTTGAGATTGTATCATTGCATCATGTTGTTGTGTGTTATCATGCACACTCTGCACATCGAACAACACTTTTCCACTGATGCAGTGTCAGTGTTTAATCTAGAGCTGTTTGCACATATTTAACTCTTCCAAAAAACAAAAACAAAAAACCTCCCAAAAACTGCCGTATGTGTCAAAAACTCACAGCATCGCAAAGTCTCTGTACAAGTCTGAACCACTGACGTGGATATTTGAGGGGCTACTGCAAGATATACACCAGACTGGCAGATCTCAAACAGGTTCTCAAACCTGTCAGAAAGTGGGCTGTTTTTCGATAAGCACGAAGACAAAACTGGCTCTGCATTGGTACTGCATCTGAGGCGAATGAGGCAAAAGTAAATCTGTGTTTATTTAAACATTGCTGTATATTTATGCTATTTTTACTCTGCTGAATCGAAGCAACAAGTTCGTAAAGATGGGATGTTATGACTAAAACATAATCCTCCTACTCTTTCCTCCCACTTCAGCTCAGAGTGTTTAAGCTGGCCAAGTCGTGGCCCACTCTCAACATGCTGATCAAGATCATTGGTAACTCAGTGGGAGCCTTGGGAAATCTGACTCTGGTGCTGGCCATCATTGTCTTTATCTTTGCTGTGGTGGGCATGCAGCTGTTTGGGAAGAATTACAAAGACTGTGTGTGTAAGATCTCTGCTGAATGTGAGCTGCCCCGCTGGCACATGAATGACTTCTTCCACTCCTTCCTGATCGTCTTTCGTGTCCTGTGTGGTGAGTGGATCGAAACCATGTGGGACTGCATGGAGGTGGCCGGCCAGGCCATGTGCCTAATCGTCTTCATGATGGTCATGGTCATCGGTAACCTGGTGGTGAGTGTCCCATGTTGTTAGCTGGAAACTGTTAATGGGAGTTCACACATGACTCAGGTGCACCGTTCTTGACACAGTTTAAAAGACGTCCAGAAGGTAAAGCAAAGTGAGTGGACGTTTGAAAACTTCAGGCAGAATTCAGTAAAGTATTTGGTATGAAAACTGCACTTCTATTCTTTGTTACTTTAATAATGAAGGTTTAGAAGCTCTGTAGAGTTACAGAGAGGAAGACAACAAGCCTAAACCTTTTACACATGACTTTCACTACCAACAACTAGCTGTGTGACTGTTAAAACACACGGAAGTCTACTTCGGGCTTTCCGCTCAGGGTCCCAATGCAAACTCACATTACTGTTGCATAATTCGTAGCGTTTGGACCATAAATAAGGACTATGACTGCGACATATGACATCAACTTTTCTTCCATTTTTCCTTTATTGGATGCCTCATTTGTACCGCACACTTGAATCACAGTTATCTCACTGACTAAAGTTAATCAATGGAATCAATCCATCAATGGAAATAATGGACTTCAAGGTGCCCAATGAATAAAAAGCCTCTATTAGCTCTCTAGTGTAATGCGGTCAGAAATTGAGAATTTAGCACTCAACATCCGCTTCCTTTTTTCTTTTTCACACCTAGGGTTTTATTGAGGTTTTATATGAATATAAAAACAGTTCATTAGCATCACAAGTAAAACAGGAAGAAACAATGTGTATGGAATATTTGATATTCATAGCATATTACACTGTATGTAATGTGGAAGACCCGCATTCTATCACTTGACCAGCAGGGGGCGACTCCTCCAGTTGTAAAATAAGAAATGAATGTATAGAAGATTATATAAAAAGACCCCCCTTTTCACTTTATTACTTCATAGATTCATTACCTAATAGAGCTCATAATGTCAGTGTGTAATTTAATCTTCAATACAGTAAATGTTAAATCAGAGCATGGCATGATTTAGGGTGTGGCTTGTAAATCACAAGGTGCTACCTTACAGGTGTGCTCGGATTCCCTCTTGCTTCCTTCTAAACTGCTATTTTTTATGTATTTGTTTTTCATTTACTCTTTAAAGGTTTTGAACCTGTTCCTTGCCTTGTTGCTGAGCTCATTCAGTGCTGACAACTTGGCGGCGACAGATGACGACGGTGAGCCGAACAACCTGCAGATTTCTGTCATGCGCATCAAGAAAGGTATCGCATGGATAAAAGCCAAGATGCGATTACTGGTGGCCAGTCTGCTGAGGAAACCACCGATGGAAGATGAGCAGAAGCCGTTGGAAGACATGTACGACAAGAAGCTGAACTGTATCGCTAATCACACTGGCGTGGACATTAACCGTGACCTGGACTATGCCAAAAATGGTAACGGCACTACCAGTGGTATTGGCAGCAGCGTGGGCAAGTACATGATCGACGAAGACCACATGTCCTTCATCCACAACCCAAATCTGACCGTTTGCGTACCAATAGCTGTGGGAGAGTCCGACTTTGAGAACCTCAACACAGAGGACTTCAGCAGCGAGTCAGACAATGAGAACAGCAAAGAGGTGAGTGAAAACAGCTAGGATAGGGTCACATGAAAAAGAAAGCACGTCCCCTTGCAATTCTGTGATCCTGATCAGGTTCTAAAATGAAGTACATACAACCTGATTACAAAACATGACATATTAAACTGGTACATTATTTAACATAGATTAAGCCAAAATGCAGAAGCACTGTGTGAAAAACTAAGTGCACCCTTACTGCTTTCGTAGAAATTAAGAGGATAAGCAGCAGCTGGGTGCTGATAATCAAATGCACTTGATGATCAGCATGTGTGAGTTCATCTAAAAAAGCAGGAGTTTGCTGGTCTGGAGCCTTCAGGTGTTTGTTCAAGGGGGAAAGACATCATCATTACATTATTACAGATCTTAGAGGAGCAACTGTTGCTGCCCATCAGTCTGGGAAGACCATTTGCCATTTCAAAGGCCTTGTATCCAGTCCTACAGTAAGAAAGCATTCAAGTGAGTTGCCAATCTTGCCAGGAGTGGATTTCCCAGCAAATTTAATGCACGGTCAGACTGTGGAATACTAAAACTGCAAAAAACCCAAGAGCCACATCTCAGACTCTACAGATCTAATGTATGTTAAATATTAAAGTTTATGTCATTAAAATTGGGAAAAGACTAAACAAATATGGCGGTTTGGAAGGTTTGCCAGGAGAAAGCCTTTTCTCTCTAAGTGAACATGGAAACACAGCTTAGGTTAGCAAAGTCAAATCTAAACAAACTACAAGACTTCTAGAACAATGACAATTGGACAGATAAGACCACATGACCTGGGCACCTTGCAGTCACTGAATCAACCATGAACTCATTTACTGAAGTACTCTGGAGTAAAATGTGAGGCTGTCTGTCTGACAGCTAAAGCTTGGGTGATATTGGGTCATGAAATAGGACGATGATCTCAAGCATAGCAGTAACTCTGCAACCAAAAGGCTGAAAAATAAGCAAAACAAGGCCCACTCAAGTCCAGACCTCAACTGTACTTTCTTTTTTAACATGACTGCATATCTTATTCAGGGTGATTTTACTAAAAGAAAGAACAGCATACAAGGAAATATGTCCATGATATTCAAGCCCTTTCACTGGTTCCTAATTACATTGTCAATTTGTAAAATCTGATGCTCCACGTGTCGTTTTTGTTGTGTATAATCCTCAGCTATCCAACACTGTGCCATTTTCTCTCTCATGGCAGTGAAACTCTGGGTGTGGCTGGCCACTCTATGTTGCTCAGACACAAATATAACCCCATTACTCAATAGAGCCATCTAGACTGGCTTGAGCAGGCAGGCACTGCGGATGAATGGACGCTCTCTGACGTATGTGTTTTGATGAAATGCATTTAGAAGACTTTCAGAGCAGATTATCTGACATTTGATATTCCATTTCAGTGTTCAAACGGATGATAGGTGATGTTCAAGGTTCTTATGAAGTCCATTACAATATGAAAAAAAAACACAGAAAAAAAAAACAAAATCAAAGATTTTCCATTTAAAGATAGAGCTGATGTAATTTAGAAATAACATTTCCTAAGGCTCTAAGAGGCATTATGAGTCCATCGGTTCTTGGTACTGAAATAAAACATGAAAAGTTTCTGTATTTTGCATTTTTGTATGTTTGTTTCTATGCTTGTGAGATTGTTTTTCCATGTGTCTGTTTCTTAATGTCAGTGTGAATTTTATTTCTGTAGCACATTTAAAAGCAACGAGTTCTTTGTAAAGCAAACAAGATCAAATCAATAGATCGATAAAGTAAATAAAACAAAAGAAAATATTTAAAAAACCCCAAAACAAATAGAATAAACTGTGATTAAAGACATAATTAAAAATAACAAGACACCACCACATTAACAAAATGTGCTTATGCGTCTGCTTTTCTTTAGCTGGATGACACCAGTTCTTCGGAGGGCAGCACCATCGACATCAAACCAGACGTGGAGGAGGTGGTTGTGGTGGAGACGGTTGAGGAATACATGGAACCAGAGCCATGTTGGACAGATGGTGAGACCACTGCTTCCACACCACCCATTACCTCCACTCCACAACACAGAGACTCCCCAGGGGCTGGGTGGAAACTGTAGGGCACCAGGGTTGAAGGGGAGCTTCATTATAAAATATTATTTAACCATCTGTCTATATATCTAAGGTTTTAATAAACTAAAGTGCATTTATAGATACATTTTATATTGAACAAGAAGACAAAATGCTGGTTATTTTTGTTATTTACAGTTCATCCAGAAAGTAATCACTGTGCTTCATCAAAGTGAATTAAATTCATTTTTACCTCAAAATTCTTTGCAAATGTATTAAAAAATGAAAAACACAAATATAACGTGTTTGCACCCTATGTTAGATAAATCTAAATCCGCATGTGAAGGCTCAACTTGGGTAAAGTTCCTTGGGTGGGCAAAATGAATACAAAGACATGCATTCTGGGAATTGCAGTTTGAAAATGTAAAAGCTCTTTTAAGATTTTACCAGGAAAACATGTTGAGACCTCAGACTCGAATCTCAGGGCTGGTTCATTCCATCTTGTTTTGGCTCAATACATCTGATGTTGTTTCTTCTCCTGTGCGTCCTCAGCGTGCGTGGCCAAGTATAAATGCTGTGATGTTGACATCACTATGGGATGGGGGAAGAGCTGGTGGTTCCTGAGAAAAACCTGCTACCTGATTGTGGAACACAACTGGTTTGAGACGCTCATCATCTTCATGATTCTCCTCAGCAGTGGCGCTCTGGTAAGGAGGCCTATGTTAGCATTTGCTCACACTTAGGCAGACTGTACAGTTGAATAAAAAGAGAAAATGTTAAATTCAAGAATTCCACATACTTGAATCGATGAGTGAAGCATATATTTTAGCAACTGGCAACTTTAGCAACTTGCGACATTAAGGAGGTAACACAAGCCTATCAGTGGTGCGGTTAAATGGGATGGGAGAGGACGCAGGGAGTTTGGTGAGTTTGTTAAATGTGCCAAATACAAAGCACGGGTCTGCTGCAGGTATATAATTCTTGTGGACTTATTTACAATTTTCTTTCTTCCTGTAAATCACAGTTAGGATTCAGCCGTCGGCTGGGCTGTGGTGCCGTATACAGTTTCATTAGAAGCATCGTTAATCATCTCATGCAATATTTCTGTCACCGTCTTCTCTCTGTAACTAATGTGTTTCCTGTTTCTCTGTAGGCCTTCGAGGATGTGTACATTGAGCAGAGGAAGACCGTTCGGATCATTTTGGAGTATGCTGACCGGGTGTTCACCTACATTTTTATCCTGGAGATGTTGCTGAAGTGGGTTGCCTATGGTTTTGTCAAGTATTTCACCAATGCCTGGTGCTGGCTGGACTTCTTCATTGTGGATGTAAGTCTGGCTCTTGTTCCCTCCAGTGTGAGCTGCAGACTAGAGTAGTCACTTGCTCGGCAGCCACGCCCTGGTTCCACAGCGATAGGGTGCAACAGAAACTCATGCAGGCTCTTGATCAGCAGTATCAGTATCAGATATTATATACACCAACCAGCCAAAACATTAAAACCGACAGGCTGCAACAACCATGTGATCTGCAACGCTGTTTAGGTGAGGGGAATATGTCAAAGTGCCGCCCCCCTGAATGATCAGTGTTATTCACCTCACCTAGCAAATGCTTTTAATGTCCGGGCTGGTCAGCGTATGGCTTGTACCCTATTGTTGTTGACTGGGTGTGGTTAGGTTTGTAGGGTCAGGGTATTAATTGAATATCTGCTTCATGGATTGCAGTAGGTGAGAGGATATCTCTTTTAACAGTAATTCCATTATACAAGGACAGTGTTTTACAAGGCCGCACTGGAGTCTGTCCATATTGAAGGCACACATGCCCGAGCCACCTTTTACCACTCCATCAAGCAGCTATTCACATATTTTACTTGGTTTATCACTCTGAGATGCTTGAATATGTGGAATAATTTTCTGCCTCTCAAACAAAAAACTGCTCATGCTTAGCGCCGCAAACCTGCCCGCATGTTCTTCTTTTTTCAAAGTGAAGTCACACACAGATATTTGGGAGTATTGATGACAATGCAAATTAGAATCAAATCAGAGCACACCTAACTACTACAATAGGTGTGTAATCACCTATTGTAAGCAGGTGTGTAATGATTACAATCATATTCAAGTCATGCTCAGAGCAATGGGAAGTGTCAAAGATGTGTTTTTGTTAAGCTGTCTCTGCCTGTGTTTCTGACCTTTATCCTCTCTCTCTGTGTACTGCTGTGCTCCTCGTGTCACTCAAGACTGAAAGTCCAGAACAGGAATGATTCTCCGGTCTATTCTGTGGAAGCTACACATGTAAATAAGATTTAAAGGGGACCTATTTATCCTAATTTCCTACTCATTAGTTTTTATTATTAGACTCTTGTGGAGCAACTGTGCATGAGTCACAGAATAATCTTTATTTCTCTTTATACAGGGCCTAACACAGCCCTTCAGTTTGTCTTCCATCTGAAACTAGCAGTTTTGTGCTGCTTTCCTCTTAAAGCCATTTCCCTCTCGATTGGCTGCCCCTCACAAACAGAAGGTATAAACAGTAGGCGTGCGGGGGCTGCTGTACTCACAGCCAGAGCTGTGTGCCTATGCTTACAGTCATCACATTGGGCCAAGACTAGAAAAGGTCTGAAAATGAGTGTTTAGAGCAGTCACAGGGATTACTTCCACATAATCCCATTTTCTGAAACTTTGGCCATGTTCAATATGAGCTTTCATCATTATGAAAAAGGGAAAAGATAACAGGTCTGCTCTAATTTCAATGCTTTAAATTTTATATGAGATAATATTAGATGCTTCTGAGATTTCCAAATTCAGTCTAATGGGGGATAAATAAGGGTAAACATCTGGATGTAAGATGCCTGAATGATTTGAATTTTACATGTTGATTCAGGAATTAGTCAGCACCGGGTAGCAGAGCGGGATAGAAAAAGAATTTCCTGACTTCTGACTTTCTGCTTGAACTAACCACCTCTCCACAGTGTCCAACACCTCAGCCAATACCCGTGAATGGACTCGTATCAGAGGTTGCCATTATAAGCTTGTGTTATTCAGACCCCCTACAGCAAATATACGCATATTATATGTATCACATCCTCTAGGAAATCCAAATTAAGCCTAAACAAAGCATTTCATGTTTGCACAGTTTAAAACAGCATTCAGAAAAACAACAGCAGCTATTTATAACTGATATGTTTAATGTTGACACATAAAGCTCACATAGATCTTGTATTGATAGTATTGATTATAATCATACCACGCTGTACTGATTATGGTTCTCGCCACTATAGACTCCCTACCTGTAAGTGTGTTGTCTCATCACACACTCTGGGCAGTGTGAGGTGCTATGTTTCCCAAGTTGTGACCATGTTTCAGAGAAGTGACGTCCCTCCTCCCTTCTTTCCCCCATCCTCCTTTTATTCCCTCTTGAAAGTGTAACCTCAGGAATGTGGTGATATTGTGCTGAGATGTAATGATGGTGGGTGACAGGCGGCCGTTGGTAAGTTTGGTCTTCACTAGCGCTCCCCCTCCAAAGAAATAAACAAAAGAAAAAAGAAAAAAATACCCAAAGAACTTGTGCTTGATGAGTCTGGGCTGTGTCATGGCCTCCATGTGCCTCTGCTGTCCTGTGTTGTGGGGTGAAACCATCGCCATGGACTCAGAAAGCAGGGGTGGTGGTGGTGGTGGTGGTGGTGGTGGTGGTGGGGGGGGGGGGGGGGGCACCATCATTAGACCAGCCTGTGTTTTTTTAAGAGTGTGGATGTGCTTGACTCTTTCTATGAGTGTGTTCCTCTTCATTTCCCTCTTATGTATCTTTCTGTTTTTCATTTGATTTGTGTTTTACTGATTTTCATTCAAAATGTGTTTTGTATTTTTATTATGTGTTTATTATTATATTACAGCCACATTAAGTCAGTTTGTAGCATCGTCATCATTCATTTACTCAACTAGTTTTTCAGAAAGTACAGAAGCAGATGTTTAATATTTGAATAGAGATTAATATACCTTTTTGTCTTAAATAATCTGTTTATCTTACGACAGTAAAATTAGGCTAGATAACTGACACTGGGGTGTGTGAGCATCAGGGTGACAGGTGTCATACTTCATTCATCTTTCTTTTTCACTCAGATTATTATCATTGTTTTGTTGTGTTTTTCCCTTTGTTTTCAGTTGGTTTTATTTCTGTTTGGTTTGTGCTGTCGTCATCATGGGATCACAGCCCCAGATGTCATTGGCCTTGCCTTGCAGAGCTCTCTGAGAAGGACGTTGAGACACTGAGGCCGCTACCACACAGCTGGCCCAGCGGGTGGGCCAGAGGCCAGGCACCCCAAATGGGGGCTCTCCAAGGGGTCAGGCTGAAGGTGACAATTACCCCAAACACTGTAGTGCAGACTAAGGCAAAATCTTTATTTTACTGTCTCCCCCTGAGTATAGACGCTAATTCATTCAAGAGTCAAGGTTAACGATTTTTAAAAAATTAAGTACCACAAAGTTAGCGCTTGGAGAAATGTCAGTTTCTCTGTCTATTTATTTTGGTTTATTCATTTTATTTATAGTAAGAAGAAAATCTGAATACAAGCCAATACTTTTTTTCTGTTTTTTTTCTGTAGCTTTGATAGGCTTTTAAGTCTCATGTCGTCTGTGTTGATGATGGCATCAGTCAAAATGAAGATTTTGCCTGTTATAAACCTCCCTCCGTGATCTTGGTAAGCTTTGGATGTTGTGTACTTCTTGCGGTGAGTTTGACCGGTTGGTGTCGGTGGCTGGTTGGAGGTGCTTTCACATGTGTTTACTGTTGATATTTTTCCTTATTTGTAAGGAACTGGTGCTCCCCCTGTTTTAGACCCTTCAGCATCACGAAAATTGCATTTATGGAAAGAAAAGACTTCCTGAGGGTACAATTCCTGCAAAAAAAGCCAGATTCTTATACAGCTGGCTACATTGGTTCCATCTTGAAAAATGTGCATCCGTCCAAGCGATCCCTTTTTCTTTGTGATGCTTTCCTGTGCTGAAGACAGGCTATAATGGCGGCTAGGACCTTTAAGGCGACTTCATCAAGGCGCTGTCAATACTTCACTTCTGAGCACTCAAAGAACATGAGTTCAGCTTATTGACCTCACTTTCCATAGTCCATTTCCTCCTTGGTTAGCAAAACAATACTGTTTATGTGCTTAGCTTAGAATGGCTTTACCACCCAGTGCTCTAAATGATTCTGTTACCAGACCAAAACTGTATAGACATGATCTAAATTTCACAGTGATTTATTGCTACGATAAGAGTTCGGTACATTTACCACTGCTGAGCATGTGTGCACAGTTTTGTGAAGTAGTTAGTTAACTTGAGGATTAATTGCTCTTCGGCTACGGCAATCTCTTCCTGACTGCTGCTGGGCACAATAAGGGCCCTCACCAGTTCCTTTGAGGTTGTGTGCCGTTATTGTTAACCATTGTTAACTGTGTGTAACTCGACTGTACTCTGTGTATTTTTGTCCTTTCAGTGCCATCCAGTGCTAATAACTATATCCGATGTGCCCTTAACCTCCATCCCTGTTTCTTGTGTGTGTTTCGTGTGACTGTGGCTCTCCTTTATGACTCTAAATGATGTGTAGCAAATTTGATTTGATGTCTGAGAAAGAAAATGGTAAAATGACACACTTGTACATGTTCACTTGTATTCTTTCTCTTAGGTTCCGTTAGTTTGTCTGTCTTAAATTATATGGGATTTTATGCCTCAGCCCAAGAGCGACATGGAGAGACAGTGTTAGAGGGGCAAGGGTAAGGCTCTCAAGTCTGTTGGGTTTTTATCAGCTTCTACAGGATAACCTCTCTCCTTCCCTCCCTCCCCAAATCCTCTTCCTCTGCTCTTCCAGTCCCTTCGCTTGTATCTTTACTAGATCATGTAGCACTCTTTTCTGCCTAATTTACCCTCTATTTGAGTCTTATGTCTCTACCTCCTCTCTCTCTCTCTCAACCACAAATTTCTTTGCAGGTACAAAGGACTTTTCACATCTCGTCAACTGCCCCAAAATAACAAACAATCCCTCTGGCCTACTGCTTCTAAAAATACTACGCACATAAAACCTATACTAAACACTGATCTTCTCTCTCAGTGTATATACATGTATAAATGCAATATTATACATGCATATACATGCATAGATTTATGTGTGTATGTCAAGCAACTCTCCGCCTATACCAGGGCCGTCTCTCTTCCCTAGTGAATATTCTCACTTCTAACAGTTTGGAACCTCTTTTGCTTCTCTGTTTTTGTGTAGGTGTCTATAGTCAGCCTTGTAGCTAATGCGCTGGGCTACTCCGATCTAGGGCCCATTAAATCACTCAGGACACTAAGGGCCTTGAGACCCCTCAGAGCCTTGTCACGTTTTGAAGGGATGAGGGTAAGATCCAAAGCTAAGCAGCTGATCCTTCCGCATGCCCATTCAACAGTTTAAAGCATGCTAGAACTGATCTAAAAGCAAACTAAGAAGACAAAAAAAAAGAAAAACAAAAAAAAAAACAAATTAAAAAAAACCTCCAAAATATTGGGAGATTGTTTTTTTTAAAAAAACAGGAAATGAAATCCAAAAAGTCACCCTTCCATGCGCAATCCTGTACCATGCCTTTGTTAGAGCGAAATAAGAAGTCATGATGCAGCTGGGAGATTGAGTAAAGTAACACTAAAGTTGTATTACTAGTAGAATAACGTGTATTTCAATTGAATTTCTTTAACAACAGCAACCAAAAAAAAAAAAAGAAAAAACAAAAGAAAAAAGCATAAATTGATTTGTTTCATCATTAAAATTGCCCAGAGAGCAACAGAAATCTTGTTCACAAAGCTGCCTCATCACACGAGTGACAAATTGCAATTTCCGATGACTTCATTTTACTTTGTTTCTTCTTGATTGGCCAAAGTGAATGCCAAATTGGTCAAAGCTAACCAGACTTACATGCCATCTCATAGAGCATTCAAATCAACAATTAGCTGTTCATTTGGCCTGATTCTCAACCACTGCTTTCAATTGAGAACCCCTCTCCCCTCCACATGCCCCCCTCCCTCTTGCTCCCATAACCTCCCCTCTTCCTCAGCTCACACCATCCCTCAATGCATCTGGCATCGAGAACAACCAGCAGGAACCGGGGAGCTGCGGGACGCCAAAATCTCTGCCTAACCAGTCACACCAAAAACTCAGTGTGCAGGACGACTGCCAAACAACCGCTCAGAGGAGTGTGTCTTATTTGTAAGAACAAACTGAGTCGGTTTACAGAGCAGAAATTATTTGCTGCTACAGTACCTCTGGTTGCTTGGGCTGTCTCTTCCTATGATACAAAGATCTGATTGGTCATCTTTGTGACTGGCGGTAGTAGTAGGTTGCACCTGGTTGTTGTCACCCGTAGTCCCTTCTGTCGCTTTCTCTTTCTTACTCTCTCTGTCTCCTGATCTCATTCGTCTTTACCTCTCTTTATACTGGGACTGGTTGCCTTGTCTTCTAGTTTGAGCTTCTCCTCTTCACCTCAGACTCTCCCCACCTTTTCCTCAGCCCCACATATGCGGCACTGTGCAGCACCCACCTTTCCTCCCCCCTTCTCCCCTTCCTTCGCACCCTTACCCCTTCACTACTCACTCCACCTCGACCCGGTTCAGCTGGGCCAGACTGCTGGAGGGTCACCACACTCTCTCTTGCTTGTCCAGGATCTTTCTGCATCAGGGACTGAGACAGAAACCACACACTCACAGTGCTGTGGCTTTGGGAGGAAAGTATTTGTTAAGCTTCTGCCAGTGTCAGCACTTTGAGTTCTACTATTAAAGTAAACGATCTGCTAACAGTCCATTCTGGTTGCAGCTTCTTAATGCAAATGCTTCTCAACACTGTGCATATTAATGTATGTATAACGAGTCTTAATGCCTTCCTTTGGGAATGCAGGCAGAAGCTTTGCAAATATGTTAGGCTGCCATTTCACACAAGGCATTACTGCTGTCATGTCATGGCACCACATTCTGTAGCGCATACAGCAGGCCCTAGCTTCCTGTTGCCTTCCACTCCCACAGGAAGTGAAACTGGGAGGCAACAACAGGCCCAGTTAAACTCTGACTTTGAGTTCTGGGTGGACGGTAGCCCGTTGGTTCGCTAGCACTACAGCGTTCGAGCAACACTCTCAACCCTAGACAGACAATGTGTTGTCCCTCTTAAGTATGTCCCAAAAATGACAGACCAGCAGATAAAAGACAAAAGGCCTAGGTGGTTATTTTAAGGGCAGATTGACCATAAGTGGATTCAATCTTCAAATTTGACTCATAGTGAAATTTCATTCATACTACATATCCAGCGACTAAAATATGATGCCGTTGCACAAGAGCAGACATCAGCGCTTTTAGGCCCTGGATAGGCTTTATGGATGTTGTCATAAACCTTTCACTGAAATTTCTTTGGTTTAATTGTGCAGTTTGAGTTTGAGCTGCCAATAAGATAAGTTGTCATTTTTGGGTTTGGCACATTTTGCCTTAATATAGTGAACTGCTGCCAAAACCAATGCCCCTATGAATGAACTCATTCACTGGGAGTATGTGGTAAGAGAGATGAGGGTGGCCCAGTAATGCGAAGGGAAACAAACTTGAGGAATTTAATCCTGCTGTATCAGTTTTTTACGATAATGTCTATGTTCATCAATTGAGTTACCATTTTGTTTGAACTGGAAATGAAAAAAATTGAGGTCAAAACAATAAATAAATGAATAGAGAATCAAATGAATGGAGAGATGACACCAAATACAAGAGATTATGGGGAGTTATAACAATTACATCTTTTAAAAAAATATTCACTGGCTGAGTCCTGATGCAACTGAGCCGATCCGAGTGAGCAGTGAAGCTACAGTGAAATGCATTGCACTACCTAACACGCAATGGCTCTGACTTTGTACTTGGCTCTCTTTTTTTCTGCCCTGCAATTTTAGTTCTAGCTTTTTGACAGATGCATTTCACAGGAATGGGCGCTTTACAGCTTCAGTAAATGCCCTTTTTTTCTTTACAAATCCGCTAAAGTTGAAGTTGTAGTAACCTTGCACATTTAGCTTTTCTAGCTTTGACGGCCTTAAACGTTCTGGGGTCTTTGGATGTAACCTCTGAACCCCATTGACATTAATTTCCTGCTTACACTATGGTCAAGCTATGGTCATTCACCTTTGCTACATTAGGCTGTAGATGTTTTCCACATATCATAATGGTTTCAGCCTTGATCTCTTTAGCTGCTATCTCTCTATCCACACACTTCTCTGTTTATTTATGTATTGATTTGAGCGGTTCTTGAGATTGCACAATGCCATGTAACACGCATGTATTTTAACTGCCGATGCACATTTTGCATTTTTGAAAGCCATTTTCCCTCTTTTGAGAATGCTTTCCACACAGCATGGCCTAATTCTTTTTTTTTTTTTTTCAAAACATTGAATTTTTGGGAGCGGTTAAATTGTTTCTTAGCTCAAGCAAAAAGAGTCATTCTCTCAGCACGTGCATTGGCGCCACTGCGAAGGGAAATATGGTATTTTTGAATTGCATGCCTTTTAGTCCTTTAATGTTACTTGAAAAACTGTTGTGTTTTTTATCAGTTTACATTTAACAATAAAAAACAATATTTGAATAGTGTACCCTTTGCATCCCCGCTGATTCAGCTCAAGTCAGCGGGTGAAGGTCATGCACACGCTGAGAGAATCCTGCTCTAGAGCTCCTCCCTATCTGTTTGTAATGAGGAGGGAATATGGCTCCACAAAACGAGTCTGCCAAAGACATGCATGCTCAGCTGTCTGCCTGAGAGCTGCTGGTCGGCCTGCCTAACACTGGTAGTGAGCGGTTCACTATGTGCTGAGCTTAGTACTGGCAATGACAAATACATTGGATATTGGATTTGATTGCTAGATTTTGGGGTGGTGGTGGGAAAAATGTATTACTGCTATAATGTTATATTATTTAATGGGCTAGTTGTGGGAACAAAAGTAAGCTGTATTAGAAATATTGACTGTCTACGGTTGGGGTGGTAATAGGGGACACTTCATAATGCTATGGCATTAAAACACTTTAAATTTTTTTACTGAGAACCAAAGCTCTTTGATGTAAACTTACACACATCAAGTAGTCGAAATATTGCAAATTGTAGTGATGCATGCTCATCCAGGTAAGCAAATCCCAAAAAGTTGATTCTGTTAATCTGGACGTAGCATTTTCAGCTGGAGAAATGTTTTGTCACTCATCCAAGTGACTTCTTCAGTCTCAGCTGACTGCAGGTTTCCCCAGTCAGAGTACATTTGCACAATGACTGAAACTAGAACCACTGACGAACAATGGCCTGTGAGGTCAGTTTCTTGATCAATGCAAATTGTCATGACCATTGATCAACAACCACTGATCAAAGACCATCGATCATTGACCTCACAGCCCATTGTTTGTCAGTGGTGCTAGTTTCAGTCATTATGCAAGTGTACTCTTTGTAAGTTTGACCTGTATAGGTCATTTGGATGAGTGACAAAACATTTCTCCAACTGAAAACGCTACGTCCAGATGAACAGGATCAACTTTTCGGGATTGCAAATTGTATTTCTCACTTGCAAAACTGTCAAATTTTTCTTTTATTATTTGATCTTTATTAGTTTTTTGTAAATTTATATAAAAAATAAATATACGTACATGTAAAATAATAACAGGAACACTTGGCAATTTTGTGAGTCTTAATAGAGATAAACCTTGGAAAACAACCACTGGCAAGTTGTGTGTTTATGTGTATGTGTGGGTGCTTGTGAGTGCTACCTACCTACAACCTAATGGGACCAAATATATTGTAGTGTATAAATAGTCTAATTAAAATGTAACAGTTACTTTAAGAAATTAACTTACTTAACTTGTGTTTTTTAATATAGAAACTGTCATTGAAAATTTTGCCATACTGTGGTTGTTTAATACTCCACATGTAAAAGTCATGCCATGCACCAAATAATAGAAACTATCATATTAAAAAAGTGGCTTTTTATAGTGATTTTTTTTTTTTAAGTACCATTTATATGGTAAATATGCGATTCTTAAATATATTTGTAAGGTTGGTGCCTCAGAACATGTGTTTGTGTGTGGATGCCTATTACCCATCTACAACCTACCAGAACCATATTGTAGTGTATAAATAGTCAAGCCAAATTAACATGTTGCAGTCACTTACAGACATTAAATCAATTTTATTTATAGTAACTGTTGTAACATTTTCTGTCATACTGTGGTAGTTTAATACTAGACCCCACATGTGAAAGCCATGTACATGTCATGTACTAAATATTAGAAAAGATCATTATAAAAATAAATAGGTTTTTATTTTTTAAGTACCATTTATGCTATAAATATGCAATTCTAAAATATATTTGTAAGGTTGGTGCCTTAGAACGTGTGTTTGTGTGCAGATGCCTATTACCTATTTACAACCTAATAGAACCAAATATACTGTAGTGTATAAATAGTCAAGCCAAATTAACATGCTACCATCACTTACAGATATTAACTTACAATCTGGTTTTGTGTTTTTAATGTTTTAAAAAAACTGTCAGTACACTTTCTGCCATAGTGTGGTAGTTTAATAACTCCACATCACATGTGAAAGCCATGTGCAAAACATTAAAAGTGATAACATCAAAAATAAAAATGACTTTTATTTTTAAAAATGTACCATTTTTATCATAAACATGCGACTCTTAAAGGTATTTATATGGGTGGCACTATAGAACACATGTTTGTGTGTGTGTGTGTGTGCTTGAGTGTCCCTTAAGCAGCTCTAGCTGCGTGCTTCAGCAGATCAAAGAGCATCTCAGAGTCAGTGCTGCTCTAATTAGGCTGGGACTGATACAACTCTCCTTCTTAGTAATTGCCCACACTTCAGTATGCACCTCACAGTGCTGTGTTTTCATCTACATGAAGCCATAGTGGAATTTAAAAGCTCCTCTTAACACACCTGTATCAAATGGTTTAATTTTGAAATATTACCTGTAATGCCATAACAATATGTAGCGTCACAGGGGTGGAGTGATGTGTGTTCGTTATTACGGTTCTGACATTGTCATGTCCTGTCTCCCCTGGTCTGGTCTAGGTGGTAGTCAACGCCTTGGTGGGTGCCATCCCTTCCATTATGAATGTGTTGCTGGTTTGCCTCATCTTTTGGCTGATTTTCAGTATCATGGGGGTCAATCTCTTTGCGGGCAAGTACTACTTCTGTTTCAATGAGACATCCGAGGAATATTTTCCCACCGACGTGGTCGACAACAAGACCCAGTGCTTGGAACTCATTAACCAAAACAATTCTGAGGTCAGGTGGAAGAATGTCAAAATCAACTTTGACAATGTGGGCGCCGGCTATCTCGCACTGCTGCAAGTGGTGAGAGCATCACACCTATTCGCTCACAGAATCCATTTCTTTTTTCTTCCGCCCTTTTTTCCCTTTCTCATTTACTTTCATTTTTTGTGTTTCTTCGTGTTCTACACTTAAAGATCTGTTGTTACTTCACAATCCATTTGTTTTTTGCTTTTCACAGTACTATGATGCCTATTGTTCATATTCATGGTGTATATTGGCTCGTCTCTTCATATGCCCTTTTTCTTTGTTCACTCGCTTCTTTCTGTGCACAAGCTGTACCACAGGATGCACTTCAGTTTCGGTTTGCCATGATTGCAATTTATAATTTTCTTTTTAGTATTTTCTTAGTTTATACAAAAATATTTAACCATGTCTCTCTTTTTAAAAGGCCACATTCAAAGGGTGGATGGACATTATGTATGCAGCTGTGGATTCAAGAGAGGTATATCTATAAATCTGTATGACTCTAATTAGGGATACATTACTTTGTGCAAGTGTGTAAATTGCTCTTAAAAAAGTAGTTCAACATTTTGTTTAATTTGTTACTAAGAGTTAGAAATGGTAACCCAAATCACGTGGATTAGCATGAAGACCTGATTAATTCTTGGTTAGATCTGGCTTTAGACAGCCAGGGTCAATTTTGGTGATGACCACGAAACATTTTGGCTAAAAACCTTCTGCTGAATTGTGATAAAGTGGCAAAAAATTGATAACTTTTTAGGGGAAATAACCCAATTCCATGAAATGATGATTTCAGTTTTTATGTTTCTTACATTAAAAAAAATGACTGTTTATTATTAGTATTTAGAAGTGCTGAGAGGCAGATTTCATTACCTTTGGGCGGAGTCACCCGATCTATTTCTTGTTTCCAGTCTTGATAGTGAATTTGCAGAATTAAATTGTAACTCTTCCTTTAACTCTTGGCAAGATGATCTTAAACTGTTCCTTTACATGTTGTGTTAATAAAATACAAAACTGCTTTCACACGTTTTCCTTTCTCCAAGGTGGAGGACCAGCCTGACTATGAAGTCAATATCTACATGTACATCTACTTTGTTGTCTTCATCATATTTGGCTCCTTCTTTACCCTGAACCTCTTCATTGGTGTGATCATTGACAACTTCAACCAGCAAAAGAAAAAGATAAGAAAATTTTAATTTCCTGTTTTGTACAGCGAGTTTCCATTTTGTTGGGATATGATTATAACCAAATCTGTCTTTGTCCCTTTACTTTGGAGGTCAGGACATCTTCATGACAGAGGAACAGAAGAAGTACTACAACGCCATGAAAAAACTGGGATCCAAAAAGCCACAGAAACCTATTCCTCGACCACAGGTAGTAATGTTTTCATTAGACAAATGTTTAGCTTAATCAGCATATAACGTGTTTGGCTAAAACCTCATTATATGTCTATCTCCTTGTCCTCTGACCATTTAGAATAAAATCCAGGGGATGGTGTTTGACTTTGTGACACAGCAAGTCTTTGACATCTCCATCATGATACTGATCTGCCTCAACATGGTCACCATGATGGTGGAAACGGACGATCAGTCAGATGAAACCGAGATCGTCCTCTACTGGGTCAACTTCATCTTTATTGTAATCTTTACCACGGAGTTCTTGCTGAAGCTTTTTGCGCTCCGCCACTATTACTTCACCAACGGCTGGAATATCTTTGACGTTGTGGTGGTCATCCTGTCCATTGTTGGTGAGTGAGAGACTAGAAAGATAAAGCAGAGAGCACATGATTTAGAAATGTCACCTCAAGAAGCTAAATACTGATTATACTCTCTTCCTTTCTTCTTTTTCTTCACCTTTTCCTTTTTCTCAGGTATGTTCCTGGCTGACCTTATTGAGAAGTACTTTGTGTCACCGACCTTGTTCAGGGTAATCAGGTTGGCTCGTATTGGCCGTATTCTTCGTCTGATCAAAGGAGCAAAGGGCATCCGGACTTTACTCTTTGCTTTGATGATGTCACTGCCAGCTCTTTTCAATATTGGCCTACTGCTCTTCCTCGTCATGTTCATCTTCTCCATATTTGGCATGTCTAACTTTGGCTATGTAAAACATGGAGCGGGGATTGATGACTTGTACAACTTTGAGACCTTTGGCAACAGCATGATCATCCTGTTCATGATCACCACATCGGCTGGCTGGGATGGCTTGCTACTGCCGATCCTCAACTACCCGCCGGACTGTGATCCCAACTTGGAGAACCCTGGGACTTCAGTGAAAGGTGACTGTGGTAACCCGTCAGTGGGAATCTTCTTTTTTGTCATGTATATCATCATATCTTTCCTGATTGTGGTTAACATGTACATCGCCATCATCCTGGAGAACTTCAGCGTGGCTACAGAGGAAAGTGCCGATCCCCTCAGCGAGGACGACTTTGAGACCTTCTATGAGATCTGGGAGAAGTTCGATCCCACTGCCTCTCAGTTCATTTCTTTTGCCAAGCTGTCTGACTTTGCTGATGCTTTGGAGCACCCACTTCGTGTGCCAAAGCCCAACACTATAGAACTAATTGCCATGGACATGCCCATGGTGAGTGGCGATCGCATACACTGCCTGGACATCTTGTTTGCCTTCACAAAGCGTGTGCTGGGTGACAGCGGTGAGTTGGACATGCTGAGGCAGCAGATGGAGGAGCGTTTCGTGGCAGCCAATCCCTCCAAAGTGTCGTATGAACCCATCACCACCACCCTCCGCCGCAAACAGGAGGATGTCTCTGCCAGAACTATCCAGAATGCCTACCGCGCTCACCTCATCAGGCGCGGGATCATCTTCAAGCGCGTTTTTGCTAACAATAAGCTGGAGAACGGCGGGACCAACCAGGAGAAGAAGGAGAGCACACCATCCACAGCCTCTCTGCCGTCTTATGACAGCGTGACCAAACCCGAAAAGGAGAAGCAGGATGATAACAAGGAGGAGTGGGCCAGGAAAGAGAAGGACAAAAACCAAAAAGATGAGTGGGAATCCAAGTGTTAGGATTCAGTGACTCTTAAAACCCAATAAACACAGCCAGATGAGACTCTGAGCCCGAACCCAACAAATGTAGAAAAAGTGATGATCATTTGCAAGCAAGAGAAATATAACAACAAAAAAAAAACAAAAAAAATGTTTACATATTCAGATACTGCTGAGGCAATGTGGTTTCCTATGTCGTCAAAGACAGCTGAACCAAACACAATCAGTTTACTGCTGAACTTTCTCTGCATTGAGACCAAGCTCATAGAAATGAGGAATTAAAAAAAAACAATGCTGAAAAACAGTAACTCACAGTGTGCTGGCCATTGGCACACTATTTCTTTGGGGACCAACTGCCAAGGTACAGAAATCTCTGCCAGATGATTGGACAATTGCGAAATACCTGCCACCACCAAGTGTGGAACCCCGGAGCGTTGCTGCGGGACTGGATCATGCCGATCCCAAGAGAACTGTATTAGCAGTCTAAAGGAGGGTCTTAAATGCTGAGTTTACCATCTTTATCGAGGAGAAAACAATGATCAACCAAGCAAGTTTAGCTTTGAAAGAAACACTAGTGAGGGAGGGGGAAACCCAGAACCGTAGACAAAGATTTTTGTTTGTTTGTGCCGAGTATACTTGCATCTTTACATTATTTGAGCAGCAAAAAAAAAAAGGAAAGAAAAAAGAAAAAAAAAAGATAACATTTAGCCCATGTCACTGGTCTTTCCATCTTCTCTTTGTTATACTGACATTGAAAAAGACATTTTCTACATGGGCTTTCACACTCACTGGGTAGGGGTCATCATTTTGACTTGGGCTGAAGGTGACTTGCTCAGACCGAGTTCCAGATAAATAATAATTATTGTGCTCGTTCAATGCATAGAAATGACTTGCATGAAGGCATGTTTTGACCAGGAATCATGCATGAGTAATCATAGTCCACAAGATACTAATTCTCAGACCACTGCAGTGGCTTGACTACAAGTTAGAGGCTGTCCACGCGGGAAATTACAAGAACTTTAGATGGAAAACAAAGAATATTGGGGGAATGATATTCCTATGATCCCTGTCACCCTTCACTAGTTTTCCTTTTTAACTGACAGATCTTCTGATTCAGCTCCTAATTATTTTTGTTTTTAATGTGAATGAAAGATGTAAGTACTCAGATGCAAAGTCTCAGTCGGATCAGCCAACAACACGAAATCGAAGCGTTTTTTTGTTGCTTTGGATGTTTATCAATGATAAAGAGTGTGGAGTGGACGAGTATTATGAAGCAGAATATCCTCATGTTGAGGCTGCACAGATTTAGGGGGCCAAATCTGGGCCTTTAAACATCTCTTTGTTTACTCACCTGGAGTCACTTTTCTTGTTTCCTGTGGTCCTTATTAGGGCAGCGAGAGGAGGTGATGTTTCGCGCCAAGGAATCCATATCTGGCACTCGTGCTCGTGCATCAGTTGGTGTTCCCTTTACTGCTGTAGTTCCTGCAGAGGGGACAGAAATATGGTCGTGGTTTTTGTTTTTTCTTTCCCGTTGGTTCTTTTCTTTTGTGTGTGTGAGTGTATAGGGCTAGTGGGAGAACTTTAAATTGTTTGGGTAAAAACATTGAACACTTTTACTGATTCAGAATTTCCCAGTGAATGATTTCTTAGGCAGTGCTTTTCAAACATTTTGAGTTGCCAGCTTCAGGAAAAAGCCTTGAAGTCCTTCTCTGATGTCCTTGTAATGCAATCATTCTCAGAAAGGCTTTTATCAGTGGGAATGACACTGGCCATCTGATACCACGGAGTTAGCAGGGAATTATCACGAGGACACGCCCAGCGTATAAGTAAGGTGGATAGCAATGAGGGCTTAAGGTTTTCAGCTGTAGCGTTAAATGGATGCTGTTTGGTATTTCAGGGAGGTTGCTGTGTGATAAGCGTCACCAGATAACAGTGGACCAATAAATAGTTCGAGATCTTCCCTTCAGAGTTAAAGACTGACTGCCATGAGAAGATGAATGCAGATGAACAGAGTAGTGCTTTGGTCTGAGTCGGAGTGCTGAAAGTCCCATGTTTGTCAGTGTATCAATGTGCTTTTGTGGGACCTCTCAAAACACTGTGTGGTGTTGGACCCAGACTCGCACCATCTTTTCACATATTTGCAGCCTTTCAAAACGCTGTCACCTGCTTCAGAAATAATTAGCCAGGAATGGAGTTAGGAGGGCTAACACTCGCCGAAAAAATACATCAGCAGGCCTCTCATCGACGCAGTTATGTTGTATAATAAGTTTTGTGGGTGTTTTTCATATTAAAAAACAAACAAACAAACAAAAAAAACAAAGACAAAAAAACTGAGGCTTTGTCTGTTGCTAGACAAGACGCAACTGCCTCCATAGGTGTTCTGCCATTTGTTTTCTACACAGGAGTGATGGTCCTATTTATAAGTGGATGACCGGACTTAAATCCGGCATCCATCATCACACCACTAATGCCATTTGGTGTGTTTAACACTGCCTGTACCAGAATCCCCTGTACAACGATGACTGAGGTCTGTTTACAATATGAGGTCTCTGAATCAGTTTGGCTGCTGCACACTGAAACCAAATACATTCCCAACGAGAACCACAGGAGGTGTAGGTACCATCATCAGATTTACCCATGCTCATCTTGGATGTAATGTTTTAGAATGATGCATTCACACTTGAAAAAAAAGAAAAAAGAAAAACAAACAAAAACGAGCAAAAAGAAAAAAGACAAAAAAAATAAAAAGAACACAAAAACATATATATGTACAGTGCAGGCTATGATGTAAATGGCACAATCGCTGAAAAAGAATGAACTTTTTGAGAGAAACTATAAATATTGTATTATATTCTTTTATTTTATCGGCATGCTTTGTTGTGTTTTTTTGTAAATACGGAATTTTAAAAATGTTACTACTAATAATCGAAAAAAAAGAGAATAATAACAACAATATAGAATGGCTTCCAGCTATGCCCTTTGTCACATTTGTTACCTTTTGGATTTTTTGAGACACTTTTCACTTTGTTGACGGAAATTGAATGAAATATAGATATTATATAATACAAAAGATATATACATGTATACATATATGTCTATATGTATATACATAAAACAGAAGAACACTGTTTGTCACATTTAATTTATGTGCAACACGTTCAGTGGATGTCTAAAACTGGTTGTTTCCAGCACCCTTCTATGTTGGGGAATATCTCATGTGCGATGTTACTGGATGTAGCCTAAACATGACAAACGGATAATGTTACCAGCACATTTCTCACTTAACTGTCATATCTCTCACGGTCAGAGTATACAGGACGCACCCACAGTCACAGACACGGACACACGAAGGTGACTTTTCCTCACTGCCCACCAACATCACCGGTGATCTCTTCCAAGAAGGACGTCAGCTGGTGTGACTGACTGCCTCATGCACCCTGAGACAATTCCTACCACGGGGACTTTTTTAAAAAATGTTTTCCTCACATGCCCACACATCAGTGCCATTGCAGCTCAACACACAGAGTCGCGTACTTGCTTCTCATTCTCACGTTATTTTCGTTGAATGGTTTCTTTCTAGTGTTCCACTCTATGGCATGTGCCTTTTTTCTGCTTTTTCTGCAAATTTGGATGTCAATGCCACACTGAAAAAAAAATGTTAAAATGGAAAAGAGAGAGAGAGAGAAACCAAAACATATTTCCAAACTGTGGAGGGTAGGAGGTTTTGGGGGTGAGCACAACATTAATCAGGGATGTCGACTTACAAATACTGCCAGAGGATGATCCAGACACCCCACTTCATCTTAATATTCAACAGTGTGTGATGTTAACAGAAAAACAGCTAACTCAAAAAAAAATGTCCTGTTCTTAGTGCTATGTGTGTCACCCACTTGGCTTGTGAAAAAGCAGCTTGCCTTCTATATTTTGGTTTTCTTTCTTCTATATATTTCTGTTTCCATCTGAAATTTATTTTTGTATCAATATTTGATTATAGGACTCATTCTTTTTTTTTTAAAGCATGGTTTATTATGGGCGTTTTTTTTTCTTCCTTTTTTTTGCTGAAAAATTTAAAAAAAAAGTGCTTTTCAAACTGTTGTTATCATTTGACACCGTGATAAAAGAGGATATACAGTACAATATGATGGTGTGTTGCACAACCACTTGGACTCTTGGTAAGAATATATGAAAGATTGTCTTCATTTGAGCACGAACCTTTTTATTACCAATAAAGCAGCCTTCCAGTTACACCTCCTGTACTGTTGTTGTTTCTAAATGAGACGTTTATTTCTTTTTGACTAGAGTGCCATGTCTGACTTCCTTTCACATTCACTGTGTGCACTTCATGTGGTCACCATTTTGTGTAGTTTACTTTTGTGGTGCTGGGTATGGATGGAGGAGAATCGCAGAGCATCCTGTGAAATGGAGCTGGCTTCTTGAAAGGCAGCCTTTCAAACGTAATGGACTTATTGAATTTGTTAAGAGCCCGTGTCAACACCCCCTTGCAGGCAGAAGATGGACTATAGCCCCATCATTATGTAGTCCATTTGTGCGGTGACGCTCTTATTTGTGGTCCACTATAAAGTAAATCGCCTAGAGGTATGATATCAAAGTCTCCACCCCACAACCTCACAGTATACCGCATGAGAAAGGCGTGCCAGGGGGATATTGATCATGTTTGTGTTTCCCATTAAACACTGTATGGAGCAGGTGGAGGTGGAGGCTGTGTAAATGATGCTTTGAGTTGTCCTCACACTGAAAAGATGGCCAGTTCTCCGTGGAGTACCTCCCTCTGCTCTTTTTTCCCTTTTTTTGTCACGTTACAAAATTCCGTCTTGCTGGCTCCCAGCTCCTCCAAGTCACGTGGACTCTTCACTTTAAGCATCCCCCCTCCCTCTCTCTCTCTCTTTCTCCCCCGCACTTCCTCGGACTCACCCTCCCTCTCCCCCCCTGTTTTTTGGTCTTTTACGTACGCATATGCATTTTTACAAAATCTTGTTATCGCTGACAATCCTCCAGCTCTTTCTCTTCTAAACGCTGCATTACCACATACACCAGGGCAGACTGTGAGAGAGAGAAAGAGAGAGAGAGGAAGAGGAGGGAGCCAGGAAAGGGAGATGGGAGGTGCTGGAGCACTGCAGTGCAGATAAATTAATGCAGCAGTCGAGGCTGACTCAGCAGCGCACTCCCAATTTGGCCCAATGCCTCCGTGAGCAGCCTGGTCACACTGGCTCCCCCGCGAAACAAAAAACACACTATAATAAAGGCATTTCATCTTAAATAAGACTCGCTATGCACATCTGAGAGCAGCAATTTCCCCTCACGGCAGCGGACGTTGCTGCTCGCTCTGCGGAGGAGCTGTCCTTGGTGCCGGAGGTGGAACCAGGCGGACGAGCATCCTCTGCACGGGATGTGAAGCTTTCTGGGTGGGGCTGCACGGAAGAAGAGCAACCGACTAAGCCCACTGTTGAAAAAAAAAAGTGATTAGTGGAGCTTCGTATAGGTCCACACCCACCCCACTCTCTCCCCCTCCTTCTCATTGCCTCGCTTCCCCCCCACCTTCTGAAATAGGCTACGTTGCCACATAGCATGTGGTTTCTCCGTAGGCAAACCTGAGTAGCTAAATTTAAACGTGCCACGGCTGGGCTCCAAAGACAAGTTTGGCTTTTTATAGCCGACACAGTCATGAGTGTTATTGTTGGTGTAATTATCTTACAGCTGCACTGAAACTGGTGTCCGCTTTTTGAGCTTTTACTCCCTTCTGCCTCATCCTTCACTTCCCCGATGTTCAACGTCAAAAAATGCAAATAGCCAGGAGTTAAAAGGGGGTGTGCTCCTACTATCTGATCCCGTTTCAACCCTTGACTAAGATCAGAGGATGATGCTCCCTCCTTCTCTCCTCCTCACCCCGGTTTCCTGTTCTCCCCTGAGGAGGGAGAACGGAAACCAGAGAGGAAGAAGCCAGTGAGTCTCATAAAACGTGAAAAGCCCCTCCCTCGATGTATTCCCAACATACAGAAGCACGTATAGATGAAAACCTGCACCACCCTCCTCCACCAGCTTTGGCCTACTGTTTCTCTCCACCGGCATGAAATCTGCCAGCACCTCCTTGTCAACGAAATACTGACTATATAGACAACCGATTTCATAACCTTGTTGTGCAACAGTGCAAATGTGTATTGAAAACAAAACAAAACAAATGCCTTTTTAAAATTTATTTAATTCCCAAATCAACCTGTCCTGTGCATGAACTGCGTGATTCTTTCGATTTGCCGAACAACAGCACCCACCCGTGGTCTCTGTCATGTATCAACAGATATGAGCAGATAAAAGGTTTTCACAGGTCTCATGACTGATTTCCAATTTAGGGAGACGATATAAGATTGTGTCTGTTCAGAGCTTCGTGCTTCAACTCGCTAATTTTTATTTTAGTGCTGGTTTATTTTCTTTAATTGTTAAACAAGTTTAACAAACAGATTTAATCATTTTTTGACAACAGGTGGATTTTTTTGATCACTGGAAAGGTTTGGTTTGATATAACTGCGAAATTAAAAATAAGAAAATGTTCCTTCAGTCTGTGCTTATCACTCCATGATATTAACAGTGGATAAATAAAGAGTATAGTGGTGGATTCTTTCCTTGTCATCCTCACAGAGCTCTTTAAACATATGTAAGGACTAGCATCCGCTTGCAGGTCTCACTTTGGGAACACTATGCGGTTCCTTTCCTTCATTCCTTTTTCCATTCATTTTATTCAGTACTTATTTATTCCATTTATAGTACCTGTGATCGGCCTACAATGTCAGTACAAAACATCCCTTTATAAGGTTTTATTCTAAAATGTGTTACACAACATGAAATGCATACAGGTGAATTCATAGTGCTCTGGAAAAGATCCCAAATTCAAGTTTTTTTTCCCTTTTCATTTGGCATCTCGGTTTATTCACACTGCAGAGATTTGTTTAAGAAAGCAGAACGAAACAAACCACGAACGCATCCTTTTCTCCCCATTTCCTTATGGGAAATAAATACATAAATAAATAAAACAGATTCAGATTTAAAAACTGTAATGCTGTAAATGATCTTTACATTTCACAGAAAATACTTTGAATATTTTAAAATAACTGAGCTGAGATAAAATGTTAAATGTCCTGATTATTTGTTTAAAAAAAAATAAAAATGCAGAAAGTCCATTTTATCTTAGGATACCAACATTGTTGTTTAATGCAGAGTCATCGTCCTCTTTTTAATGCTGCTAGATGATGTAACGCAGTGACGGGAACATGTTTTATCCCGGTGGTCTCATACTTCTGCCGCAATGTCGAGCAGAGCTTCACAACATCTGTGAAACATATATGTAAAAGCAAATAATTGCAATTAACATTCAACTGTATACTGTGGATAAAAACTGACTAATATAGACGAAATCAAGCGAGTGACTTCTACGAAACCCTCATGAAATCCAAACAGCGTCCAAACAAATGTTACTTTCCAGCTCACCCTTCTTGTTTGGGGCCGGTCAGCCACTCCACAAAGTCTTTAGCCTTAATCTTATCAAGATAGTGTGTGAAATCACTGGTGAATGTTCCATCTGAATGCCTTTTGAGGTTTCGGACCATGTGATGTCCCTTTTCTGTCCGATATGAAAGCCATCTAGGAGAAGAAGTGCTGAAGAGAACGAAGAATGTTTCACTGACAAACGTATTTCAGAACTGCAGCTAATAATCTAAACATGAAACTGGACACTACAAAATACCTTGATGGCCCGGATTTGTCCACAACCACCTGCTGAGTATCTGAAAAAATACAAAGGAGCAGCAAACACAGCACAGGCAGATTCATCCTCAGGTCACCTAGTTAAAAAAACAAACAAAACAAAAGCAAAGATACAAACAGGTTGTTTATCCTAAATCATTTGAACAGATTTTTATTTTTTTTTTTAATTTATTTTTATTTTTCAAGTTTAGGTCTGAATGAATCAGCTCACCTCAGAGAAACCTAACACCTCTCCAGTGAAGAGCTGTGCTTTCCTGGCTGCTGCAAGTGTAGTGATGAAGAAGCCACAGAAAAAGCCCCTTCACACCTTGAGGATACACTAAACTACAAATACTGATTACCTCTGTCACTTTATAAAGACAGCAGGTGTCCTAGTGTGACATACAGGTCACCTCCTACAGCTGATGACCCTGTTAGTCATTATGGTGGCTCATCTCAACTAGAATTGTGTGTACTCTCCAGAAAGGTCAAAAGTCAGAGCCCACTCTGACTAACACAGACAGAAGCAGGTGCGAAGAAATTGTTCTGGTGTCTGACAACGACCACGTGATTCCTAAATCGTGTCGCTCGCTTCTGAAAATTTGGAAGTCTAGTCAGCTTGCTGTGTTTAGTTGCAGTTCTGCAATCATCCGGTCTGTGAAGAGTAGAAATCTTGTAGGTACAAGATTATTTTAAATAAATATACCAGATATGATCATATTTGGACAAGGGTCAAGCTGACTACAACAAACAAACATAAACGTACAACATGCAAACTCCATGACACCTTTTCCTAACTTATGGCAACCAACTGGACCTTTTTTACAAGTCCGAATATGTTAGAAGTTGCTGCTCTACTCATATTTTCCACAACTACCTCTGAGGTTTACAGAGGATGGTCTGAAAAAGAGAAAATATCCAGTGAGCGTTAGTTCTCTGGGTGAAAATGACTTGTTGAAGCCAAAAGTCAGTGGAGAATCAGCACACTGGAAGTCAACTGTTACTCAAATAACCACTCCTTACATCCAGAAGGGCTACAGCAGCAGACCACTATGCCATGTGCTGCTCCTGTCAGTTAAGAAGAGAAAACTGAGACTTTCTGATGTTTTTATGTCTAATAGCTTTACTTACATTAGTAAATAGACTTTAGTGAAGATGATTTATGAAGGGGTTATTTATAAAATAAGGTCTCTTTATGAGCAACATTAAAATCATTCTACTTTTTATTTAAAGTATCTTTATAGAACTGTGATGTTATATTTGTTGCTATTTCTGCTCCCCTCATGACCAGAGAAAGAAAAATATAACAGCAGTGTTTGCAGTAGAGGTGGGAGTATGGATCCAAACATCCACAGTATCGATACCAGCAGCGGTATTGGTACTACCAAGGTGGGATCGATACTTTGTTTCTATTAGTTCTGCATGTTGCTCGAAAAATTGTGTCAAATAATTTGTTTGGAAATGAAAAAAATACACCTCAAACATGCACTATGAAAAAAGATGTCTGAACCTTTCCCTGTTGACTGCCATGTCTGTTTGATTTGCAGCCTATTTAGACAACAGAAGTTGTCCTGAAGAGCTTTAGAGACAGGAACAATTAGATTTCAGGTCTTCAAAAAACCCAACTCACTCACCGCTCTGTTACATGAGCTGCTTTTATTGGTCACATGTATCGGTATTGATATCGGCAATGTGGCTCTGTATTTACTTGGTATCACACAGGACTAGTTCGCGGAGCATGACTGCAATTAAACAGGCCTCAATTAACCCAATAGCAGCCACTGGATAACAGCAAGTCTGAGGTACACAAAACCTCTCACACATTAGCGCCTCTTTCCCACAGCACACACAGAGGTGAGCTAACATGCGCTATGTTATACGAGATTAACGTAAAGCTGCAGGTATTAAGACTCAAATCGCCGAGACCAGCAAAACAAACTTGGGCTCCAGTTAACATTTTATCTAACCAGGATTATTTAATAGATTTATTTACAAGTAAATACGCTCTTACGGACAGGTGCAGTCTGTGCACCTGCGGCAAATTAAGCTACAATATGTAGCTTAATTACTAGCAAGCTAATAATACTACAGCAAACGCACATAGTTTATTTATATAGCGCCAAATCACAACAAAAGTCGCCTCAAGGGGATTTATATTGTACAGTAGATAGCACAATAATAAATACAAAGTTTACAGGTCTGGGAGCGTGTAGCTGCATTAATAAGTGCGCGTCTGTGTGGCCCACAATAGAATAATTCTCAGAAACTACTGTGTTGAGAAGAAACCTTGATGCTGCCTGTGGGATGTGCAAGGATAAGCTACCTTTAGAACGATGACATGTACTTGATGGAGCAGTTATTTCAGGTGGGCCACAGAGTCAAGCTTAGCCAGTCCTGGCAGACCAGCTGATCCCAGTACCAGCCCACGTCAGCTGATGGCTCAGATGAGACCTTACTTCACATTCAGCCCTCAGATCTCAAACCGTGACTTAACCAGTGTCCTATCTTTTGTCAGTGAAACAGCTCTGTTCAGTGCTGAGTCTCCTTGCTGTTCTCCACCTTGCCTCAGGCTTTGCATGTTTGCACTTGAAAACATGGAAGTCCCAGAACAGAGCCATACTGTCCCCTATGAATCACTACAGATGGAAATGCCAATCTTCTTTGAAACATAACGGTCCTGATTGAAATGTTTCTGTTCTTTTTCATAAATGTTTTAGGCCAGGAGCTGGACTCCCTCTGATCTGCAGTGTATAACCCAGTGAAGGACTTCTGGACAGATGAGTGAGCAAAGTACAGAACATCCTGTCTCTAACCTTCAAGAGCCTCACTCAACCGAGCCATCTGGCAAGTATTTTCACCCTAAACCTCAAATAAAAAGACAAATAGTGCAGACAAAGTTTAAAATGCACTGAATCTGTTGGATAAATGTATTCTAGGTTCTGTGTTCTGGGCATGTGGATGTGTTTTTTCCTTTTAAACATATTAAAGGTGGACTAGCTTTCATTAAACCCTTTATATACTAGCTGACTACTTGACTGTCACATAAATGACACTGTATGTTGTAATATATGTACAGAGTAGCATCACGACTGAGCAGACAGTGGTGAGGACTCAAATAGTGTCTGTGTTAAATTGTTGGCTAGATTGTGTGTGTGCATACACGTTATTACCCCTCAGCTGTTAAAAGGCTGATGGTATTTTCGTCACCTCACCAGTGGTGTGGGTGGTGTGGATAGCTAAGTTTGTGAATGCGATAACTCGAAAACGAAGCAACGTACGAGCTTTAAATTGATACCACAGTAGTATCTACTAAAAATAGTTGACACATATAAATCTCACTGACCTCAACCAGGTCAGAGGTCAGGTTTTCTGAAAATCTGGACAATGCCATAACTCGTGAATTTGGCATCGTAGGACTTTGAAATTGATACCATAGATGCAGCTACTAAAAATCTTGGATGAGTTTGAATCTCACTGACCTTGACCTAACCCCCCACCTGGTTGCAGCCGCCCCTCCCTGATCCTGGCTCTGCTGGACATTTGTTTCTGTTAAAACGGAGTTCTTCCTTCTCACTGTCACCCAATGTTTACTCATAAGTCGTCATCTGCTAACTGATTGTTAGGATTTTCTCTGTATTATTCTTATAATATAAAGAAGCTTGAGGTGACTGCTTTTGTGATTTGGTTCTGTGTAAATTGAATGATTATTGGCTAATATATAAATGGCTTTTTAAAAATTCCCTTATTAGTTGGATTCTAGTTTTGCTTTTGCTTGATTTCCAAAATTCTAGTCTTAAGGTGAGATTTTTTATTTTATTTTTTTTAAACAACATAATGCTTAAATGTCTTGCTAAGTCAAAAGGTCATACACCTACACTTAGACAAGTGTCTGTTTGATTAACAGCTAAAAAATATCAGGAGATGAAGCTAGTTATCTTTTTATTTTTACTAGAAAAGTCTTGTACAAGTCTTGTATTTTAAGATTTGCCAGCGTCAGGATGTACTTCTTGGACCTGGCCGCTAGGTGTCACACTTGACCGGAGCATCCAACAAGGCCTCCTGTACTGGCATGTTGCTCTCCACAACACCTCTGAGCAAAGATTTTGTTTCAGTTTGCAGTTCCAAGTTACAGCTTGACTTGTTTTTCATTTTTAAATATCAGATTGATTAATACAAAAAATGCTGACACACTGTCGACTCAGTTCACTTTTTTTTTTTTCATTCTGGTTTTCAAACCAACCCAATGTGGCTCCCAGACCCAAAGAATGACAGATGATGTTTGTGCAGGATGATAAGTTGAAAGTCCTTCGTAGTGCAAACCTTCATTGTAAATTGGATATTGAGAGCTGACATAATGAGATAAAGATGCTGATTGGAAAAGCAAATATTTGATCAGACTGTTCTTTTAAAGAAGCTCTGTTAGCATTGTGGGGTGGTGCAGTGATGATATAGTATTCACAAGAAAAGTGTTTTATTCTTGGAGAAATACACGTGCACCTGTGTCACGACTGAGACTGAGACATCTGGGGCAGGCAGGGGGGAATAAATGTTTGAGTCTATATTTGATATACGTTATCATTATGAGGAGAATCGTGTAGCTGAGGGTCATGCTCGCAGTGCCCGCAGTGCTGTTCTCTCAGCTGCTGCTTGATAACTTGGTGCTGATTGAGACATTAATATTGCATTGATCTGCTGCTTCTCTCGCACGGGGCCACTTCTTTACAACACGTCATGTAAAAGCTCGGTAAGGGGAAGGTCTGCAACCACTGACTTCTCTGTTGATTTAGCTGTTACTTCGTGTTCATCCTATATGTTTACTTTTAATTTCTGAGCCGTTTCTGCTGTATCTTAATGTCAAACGGTAACTAGCAGACTCACAGTGGAGTATATAAAGAGATTTCATTTCTTTTATTCTAGCATTTGCATGGATCTGAAAAAAAGGAAATTCATATGGATAACTTCAAGGTGGATGTTATGTATGTATAAGATTGGTTTACACTGAAGAAAATCTCCCACACAGCTCCTATATAGATTTCATCTCACTTGAAGTCTGTGTGTGTCACAGTGGACATTTCATATTAGACTATTTATCTAAAACAACAAACGCCTTCCCTGGCGAGGCATAACAAGTCTTTGAAACACCGCAGGAAACAATAAGGCTTAAACCTATAAACATCACACGTGAGAGCAGTGATTCCGCCTGAGATTTTTTTTTCTTCAATTTATTTGGCCTGTTAATGACAGGCTATCAGATTCCTATCTCCCTTTCCTGCTCTCCCTCCCCTCTCCTGCTCCCCGCTGTAGCCTGGAGGACTGTTTTGGCGAGCATCTGGAGGCAGGCTGTTTGAATAGGCTTCATTCTTGCGGGGCCTTGTGCTCCAGTGAGCGCACTCGGGGCATGGATGCTTGGCCGTAGTCCGTAGATGAGGCAGAGCTGGGGGGGAGAGGGAGAAACAAAAGGAAGCATGCGAAAACGCAGCCGTTTACACTGGTTGTGAATTTCCCCTCGCTGGAGTATTTGCTTCCATGCACAAAATCAATATAAAGTGCCGTCTCCATTTCCTGTCTTCCTCCCTTTTCCCCTTTTTTGTTTTACTCCAAATAGAAATGGGGACATTTTTTTTTTTTCTTCATATGTGGGGGGTGGGAATCTTAAATACCCAACAGTACTCTGCAGCATGGCCTTTTTCTGCACAGTGGTAATAGGAGATGGGGTGGTGTAGCCGTCAGATTTGGTGAATGTGCTTGCAGAGCAGCTGAGGAAGTCTATTTTCTATTTTGCAGGATGCTTGTGGACAACTGTGGTCTTAAACCTCAGCCACCAAGTGATTGCTTTGTTGCCTTTCATAGCCTTGTGCAATTTCCCTGGGGTGAAGGGAGAGGATTGCTTCGGAGCACTTTGGATGTTTACGTTTATAAGGTTTTCAATGAATTTAAAAGAAGTGTAATTTGTTGGTTTAGTTGTTTTAGTTTTTTTTTTTTTTTTTTTTTTTTTTAACTTGAAATCTCAAAACTGTTGACCTGCCACGAGAGCAGCCAGAGATCTAGTTAAGAAATTGTTCACACGTCCTATCGCACCAAAATATTGCGGTAATCTTTTCGAAATGTTGAAAGCCCTTAATCTCGAGTAAAATCCTCTCGTAATCTGGTGACAAAAATTGGAGTGCATCGAAGACTTTGGCACTTCTTTCCTCGCTGACCGTGTGGCTGTGAATATGGGAACTACATGTGCCCTTGCTCTGTGCTGCCTCTGATTTTTGTCTGTGTAGAGAAGCTGTGGCTCAGCCAGCGCTGACGTGTAGAGGGTAATGGGATTGCAAGTGTCCGGCAGTAGGAAGTGGTAATGAAATGAAGGAGCAGCGCTCTCAGTTTGGGAAGTGTTCACTGACAGCCACATGAGTTGATATGCATTAGGTAGTGTGTGTGTGTTTTTTCACACACGTGGGAATGTTTGTGTATAATAACATGCGCTTGCGCCCGTGCAGAAACGGTGCTTTCAGAGCGTTGCTGCTCTTGCTGACAGTCTGACGGCCAGACAGGATCTTCTGAGTTAGTGTTTGCTAACTGTTGTTAGCTCTGTGGGTTTGTGGTGACAGACAGAAACCTCGGGATGACAACATAACTGCAGCATGTCATAGCAGTGAAGGCGTGACCAGCTCTTCTATTTCCTCCTCTGCTGATAGTTGTTATCTCTGAAGGCAGGGTAATGCTTGCCACTGCGGCTGTCAAAACACCCATTCTCTGTCCGCTTGCGTGATGCATGTTCATGGGTGATAGTGCTGTAACTAAGCTTTAAGAAAAAGGTTATTGGCTGCCAGAGCACAATTTTGAACTATAATCATGTCATAGGTAATGAACTTTTTGGGCTATCTAAACGGGAAAAAAAAAGAAATTCATCTTGTTGTTATATCATATTCCTGCCTTTTGTCCTCTGGTCATTCTGTGAATCTATCTCATTCTCATTTGAAATCATTATATCAGTGCATAAGCCCATATATATGCCATTGTGATTTTGTTTGGAGAGCAGAAATGGCAGATTGGTCTCAAATCCACCGGAGTAGATTATCCACTCATCTCTAAAGCTCGTGCATCGAGGGCTCCTCATAATTGCCGCTTGTGGTTTAGAAGGCAGGAGTGCCCAGCTTGCCCATGGTGAGGAGAACAGGACTGATCTGCTTGCACAATGCCATTCGTGTCTGCTTATTAAAAGTGCGTTTGACCCCTGTTTTTTTTTGTTTTGTTTTGTTTTTTTTTCTCCCCCTGTGTTCCTCTTATTTTATTCTATGTGATTGATGTTCACTGGGGTCGCCTGAGCCTATGCGGGGATCACTGCGCAGTGTGGAGGCCGCTAAATGTTTACATGCATTCATTTGATTTTACACAGGGGTCCACTGGCCCCAGTCCAGGGTGCTCCGGCGGTCTCAGCCATATGTTGTCCTTTCTTTTACACCACCGGACTGAAGGTCAGACCACCAGGTTTAGGAGGCTAGTTAGGAAGCACCAATGGTCTTTGTGGGTGGATCCTTAGTTCGTGGTGGTTGAGGAGCATGTATGGTAGTCATGTTTCTCGTCTGATGATAGTAACCTGACAGACGTGACAGTACAATATGTTCAGTCACACTGGAGCCAAAATAACAGGGAGCTTGAAAAAAGAGAAGTGACAGGAAACAGCATTTCCTGTCACTGCAGGAAAGGGAGGCTGTGAAGAACCATTAGATGATTTTACTGACATTTAGCTTGCATATAAAACAAACACACAAATACATCAGAGAAAAAATATATTTTTAAAATTTCCAGTAATAAAGATGTTGTGAACAGGTATGTAAAACCTGTTTTAGTTTGTGGGCTACTTACAGCTCAATCTGCTCAACTGGTCTAGACCAGTAAAACCACTAAACAAGCAACTACAAACAAAAGACAAAAAAACCCAAAAAAAACCCCCCACTTTGCACAAATACTCCAAATTCACAATCCATTCTTAATTAACTGACATGCTTCCTGTGACAACTCCTCCCCCTTTTGAAGTCAAAATGTCCAATTGGATCCTTTTGATGGGCTGATTCTGGCCGATGGGAGGTATGTTTGTTATAGTAAAGTGTGGAATCTGAGAGCGGTGTTTTCATTAATAAGAATACTTTAATCAAACATTTTCATGCGACTATAAAGTTGCAAGCAAAATGAATCAGAATACCCTCTTGAAGATAACACAGCTGTAATATATGCCTCCGTGCCATTTGGTTGACACATAGATAAAATGAATTTCAGTTTTTCCCAAATAGATTCAACATAGAAACAGGTTAGAGTTGCTGCCCCTGTGTCTGACTTGTAGTATAGTTCTTGGTGACAGTGGGAAGGAAAAACTCCCTTTTCACAGGAAGAAATCTCCAGCAGAACCAGGCTCGGGGAGGGGGAGCCATCTGCTGTGATTGCACGTGGATGTCAGGACAGAAAACACTGTGGAAATGTAGAGTGGTGTATAAACACATGGAGAGTGAAAAGAGTTGAGTAAAGAAGAAACACTCAGTGCATCGTGCGAAGCCCCCAGCAGCCAATGAGTATTGCACTGTAACTAAGGCAGGATTCAGAGTATTTGATCCAGCTTTATCAAAAAAGAAACTTTTTCAAAGTTCTTCTCTTCAAATCTTAAAGGTAGAGAGGGTGTCTGGTAGGCTGGTAGGAAAGATGTCTGTGTTGTGCTGATGCAGTGATTTCTTTGAGGTCAGCGCGGCAGAGTTTAAGACAGTGTGCCAAACAGTTCCCGGGTGTTACAGCAGCAGCTACGTCTCAGCACTGTTATAATTCACTAAATGATTTAACAGCCTTCCATTGATCCACCTGGTAAACATTCATTGCTTTCAAAAAGATTTTCCACTTTGTTCAGAGATCTCTCTCTCTGTCGCTCATGCTTATGCATTGGAATGTGTGTGTGTGTGTGTGTATTGAAAGTTAACAGGCGGGTGGGGGTGGGGTAACTGATTGGAGTCTGAGTGAACGAGTGTTGGCAGAATGTGGTTGAGACTAAGCGAAGAATGGGACAGAGAACAGACAGTGTGGTAGTAAGACATAGAAATGAAGGATTGTCTGCTATTTCTCTCACCCATTAACCAGACGCGACCATTGTTGCGCTCACTTCCCGCTGGCGCACTGCTGCCCTGACTGACAGCCCAACAAGCCGCCTCTGTAGGTCTGCCACATGGTGGGCTGATGAATGGGGAATGCAAAACGTCACTGCTTTCTATAAACGGCTTACCTTGACTCTTTCTCTTGCTAAAAGCCTTCACCTGCGCTTTACTTAACACTTAGTTTGGTAACTGCGTTTGCTTCAAAGCCCCGAGCCTGAAATGAAATGTGTGCCTGTGTATTCATTGATTTCTAAGGTGGTAATGTAACATTTGAGGTCATGTTCTTGTTATGTTTTACTGGTATTCTTCCCTATTTTTGGATGTGTACAGCTTGTTTGTCTCTAGTAATAACTATATGTTTGTGTGCAGTACCACATGTTAAAGGTCCACAGGAACAGTGGTGAGTCACAAGTATAATGTCTGGCACCCCATTACGAAACCCTCTTGAGCGCAACCCCATCCCCACCTCGAGAGTCGCCGCATGCACCCACTGCCTCAGCACAGCAGTGGGGAACGTGCAACGAGAGACGAGATGTGTTGAACAAGTCTCACAGGCGGAGGCCATCTCATGGAATTCCAGAGCCGGAGCAGGAGGCCGAGAGGAGGCTGCTGGGGTAACAATGGCCAGGGACATCTGTCATGCGTGGCTGCACTCCCCTTTGCTTACAATAGGTCCGGGGGACCAGGCAGTGCTGTCTTTCATTTCTCTCCCCTCCTTTCCGGGGACACTTCTGTCCCTTACAATGGGCCTTTTGTCCCCTCCCCGCTTTTTGCCAACATTTAACCCCTCGAAGCTGCTCCTTTTTCGGCCCCTTCTTTCTGTCTCTGCTAGAAAACAAAACTTATTTGAAACCGCGACTATTCATTTACCTCCCTCTGCTTCTGTATGTCATTATGACTTTTTAGCTCTGTCCCTGGCAGCGTGCTCTGCGCTCTGCATGAGTGTGTCAAAACCCTCTTTATATGCTGTGTATGTCTTTGAAAGCAAGTGGGAAATTGGCAGAAGATGGAAATGATGGTCTACAAATAGGAATGAAATGAAAGCCTCAAAGTCCAGCACTCCCTTAGCACCAAATGTGAGTCTATTGTCTTCAATAAAAGATGGCAGCAGCCTCTGGCACTGCAGGCACTGTACCGGCTCTATATGCGCTGTAACCTCACTGGTGTCCCCTTCTAACTAACTTCATTGTGTTACATCCAGGTAGCCAGGACGCCAAGAGGCTGTCATCACACACTTACTGCCCGTTGATGTGACGCAAATCACTTTCCTGTGTGATATCTGATTGATTATTAAACCCATGATGATGTTAGGGCCACAGCTCTGCACTGGCTTCAATGTAATTACACTCAAAGCTGTCTGTTTCTCAGTGTTTTCAACACTCATCAGCCTGATGTAAATTGCAAATTGATTTTTTTTTTTTTTTTTCCCCAAGCCTCTCATTCTTAAGGACTTAAAGGGTTCTTGCTGGTCTATAATTGATTGGTCAGATTGCAATTTATTATTGCTGTCAGCAACAAGACTTTTCAAGGGGAAACTTGGCAGTCTGTTGAGTAATCTGGACTCATCACTTCTGTTGTGCCAACTTGACAAATATAAAGTCATGTCTACATTCCCAAATGCACTGAGTAGCTCCTTGGTTGTTGGTGCCAGACAGGCTGGTCTGAGTATTTCAGAAACTGCTGATCTACTGGGATTTTCCTCACACAACGTTCTCTAGGGTTTATAGAGAGCGGTCCCAAAAAGAGAAAATGTCTAGTGAGCACCAGCTCTCTGGGGAAAAATGCTTTAAGCTGATGGGAAGGCTAAAGTAAGAAAATTAGGGATTTGTTACAACTAAGTAAGCGGAAGAGCATCTCTGAATGCACAACATGCTGAACCTTGAAGAAGATGGGCTACAGCAGCAATCTCATGGACCTCAATTTCTGCTGCAATATTTGGATTATAGAGTATTTCTTTGCATTGTTGCTGACCCTCTCCATCCTTTTATGACCAGTGTACCCATCGCCTGGTGGCAGCAGCCAGCGGTACTTGATGTACTTAAACGTCCTCCACAATCACCAGATCTCAATCTAGCATCTAGCGTCTTTGGGATGTGGTGGAATGGGAGCTGTATCATGGATGTGCATGAATGTGGACCAGGATCTGTTTGGAGCACTTTAAGTCTGTGCCACAAAGAGTTAAGGCAGTTCTGACACAGACTTTAAGGTAGGAAGTTGTTGGAACAAAACTTAGTTCCCCTTTCACTAGGATTTAATTCCCAGACTAGACTAGACTCCTTCTTTCCCACCTTTTTGATTCCAGACTCGATGCACCCCAGTTGCTTTGCTTTTACGCTAAAGGTTTTGTTTTGGATTCCACCCAAGCAACATTCTTAGACAGGAGGTAGCTGATTTTTGCCCATGTTTTTCTTGTGTGTTGTTAAGTTGCTGAAGTAATGCTCTCAAATAAAGCTGCAAGACCCTGGAAGCCAAGTTTTTAGTCAGTATTTTGGTGTCTTCACAGGAATCCATTATCCCATCTTTAAATCTTTCTCCTTAAACACCTCTTGTGTGATCTTATCTTTGTGTGAGTTTTTTCTTTTTCCCCTGGATGGTGCCTGCGGAGGTCGGTGTTAGGCAATATCCTAACTGTCATTGAAACTCAGATTTCCACTGATAACCCCTTTGCTTAGTCTGAAGAACTTGTCTCTGTTTTTCAAGGCTAGATTGTTCACTGTGCATTGTTTCAGGAAGAGAGGCTGCTGCAGCACTGATTGGTGGTCTGACAGCATTCTGTAAAAGTATTGTACTGTGCATCCTTGTTACTGCTGGTCATTGATCTTCAGATATCCTTTTTCTTTTGTCACAATCAGCACTTATTTCCCACGTACAGTCAGTTGCAGATGATCAAAAACCAGGAAAATCTTGATGATCACATTATTTTATGAGCATGTTCAGGCAGTTCGGCTGGTTAGAAGTCACAAATTTCCTTAAATATTTTCAAATATTACATTTTTTCTTACTTAATTGTGGTTTTAATGCAATTATTGCGAGAGAGAGATTAGCCAAGCATGTGATATTGCACAGGGGTGTACTCACTTCTGTTGTTTATAACTTCCAGGGCTTGCAGTCACTTGTTTCACTTGGCCCTGCACCATAATGGAGTCACTGGCTAGCTGGACTGCTGTGTCCTGTCCTGGCAGATAATTGCTGCCAGCTGCCCATGGGTCGAGGGAACAAAGGCCTGTTTGAAAAGGTGATCCTGTTGATTGGAGAAGCTGTCCACCCTCCTTTAATAGGATATGCATCACATGAGATCTGGCATCTGTGTACAGTGCTGCCTCATTCTGGCACATGTCCCCTGGGTCCAGCACGTTTTTGTAACGCCAGACCTTGAGTTGTTTCAACCGGACAGCGAAATTAACTCTGAGAGTGAATATCAGGGCAGTCTGAGCGGGGAATAAGGTGAAGGTGGTGCAGGTCATTTCACGTAGTTGGAGCGAAAGCCTAGGGGGTGAAATTTTATTATTGTCACAATTCCTGACTTGACACATTTGCAGTCATTTTAGATTGCATTAATATTTGCCAAACCTTTTGACAGCAACTTCATGTATTTGGGACCATCTGATGTGGGTTTTCAGTTTCTGTGCATACCTTTTTTAAACTATCTCTTAAAGGAGGAGGAAGGGTTTTAGAAAGCAAATATTTCATGTGAATGGCTGAGTCAGTTGTTGGAGATAACATTCTTGTCTTTTCCCTGTCAGCATAAATATTTAAGTGAACCTGTCAGCAGCGCTCCCTCACTTCCATCCTCTCTCAGAGGAAGGAGAAAAACAAGAGAAGAGGGGATAAGTCAGAGAGCGAGATAAAGGCCTCTGAATGATTGTTTTCTGTCTGCATGGTCGTGCTCTCTGGCTATAACCAGGACCACTCACATGCTGGTAGGACCTGTGTGTGTCTAACACCTCTCAGTGCTGTTTAGCTGATCGAACGGCCCTCCAGGCGTCCTGTTATGACAGCTCACTCTCCACCTTGTGAGACCTCATCTGGGGCGTGTTCTGACAGGGTGGCCTCTTGAAATAGCTCTGATGAGAGGAGAGCACAGATTTCTATCATTCTCCTGCTGCTCACTGTCACTCTCGCTTTTTCTTTGTTACAGTGCAAGCATGCATGTCTGCTGTTGGTTTGTCTTTTTGCACATTGTGATTTCATCAGGAAAGAAATGCTCTATTGTGGCAATAACAGAACAATAAGTTATACATAAGGATTTTTTTTAATACATTCAGTTTTATTAGAGAGATTTGATATGAGCTGCAAATATCCTTTAACTGCTAAACAAAGGAAATAAAACGCAGAACACAATGAATGACACACAAAGTCATCCCTCTGCAGCACTAGTACTGACTGACATTGTGAAGGTGAGATAAGAAAATCAGAGCAGTAAAAATGTCCTTGACTGAGCTCTGGCCTGGCCATAGTTAACCGATCAACCAGCACCATCTGTGACAAGCAATTATCTCATATCACATCCTCGCTGACCATCTGTATTAAAACCTTCTCAAAACACCTGAGATTAACCCACCCTCTCACCGCGTTCTGCCATAATCCCGCCTGTCTACCAGTTCTCGTTTTTTCTCCTGCGTGGTTGAGCCAATAGTGTGGGCTGGTTCAGGGTCAGCCTTCACCTTGTTATATAAATTCAGCCTGCTGCTGCCAGTGGCCTGGTCTCCAATAACAACTACGGCTGTCATAAAATGTCCAATAGCTTAAATTGACTATAAGCCCTGTTAATACAGACAGAGCGATGGGGTTGGTTGTAAAAGAAGCATCACGCACCTGAAGGTCAGCAGTCGGACGCGACTCTCCATCTGTGATTTAACCAATCAGAGACATGTTTAATGAACCCCAGTTTTTGTTAACTGATGCCAGTTAAGATAATATGTAGAATTTTACTGTGGAGCTATCGACAGGAGTTCAAGGACTTCAGCGAGACGGTAATCAGCGGTGCTCCTGCTCTTTGACTAACTGGCTTTATCCTTGGAGTTCACAAGCTTTCAACCAGGAATGTGATCCAGTCTTCCTACTGGACTGAATACATCGTTACACCGGTCCTTTTGAATTCCATTTGCATTTCACGTCTTTTTGTATTTGGTCAAGGTAGTTTGGCAGATCCACCCTGAATATGTCAATTCAGAATTATTCAGTGGATGTGCGTCCAGCAAGACGCCCTCGACACGGAGGTGGTACAACACCTACTAGTTAGTCCAGAAGCAAACAATCTATTTTAAAAGATGGCAGGATATTGGCAAGGAAAATGACAGCTTTGCTCCTCTGCCGTGCTGCCTCCTGGGTAATGATTATTAGTTTTTGCAATTTCAGAAAAGTGTCTGAGCACTCGGTCTCAAAAATGGTTAAATCGCTTAAGGTAAAGAGTGATATGTCTGAGATGTCTTACTTTAAAATTCTTGAGTTGTTCCATGAGCACTAGAAGAAGGAAAAAATCAATATATTTTGATCTTTTCAAACACAGCTTTAGATCTAGACGTTTTGAAATGTCTTGCTAAAAAAGAGTTTAATTCTTCTCCAAGTAAAGAGAGATCAGTTCGTGTATTGCCGCTCTCTGTTTGCTGGGCCTTCATCTTAGAAAATGAACAGACCTACAGAGTGCAGAGGGCTACATAGACAGCTTGCACACTTGTGATGATGTCAAAATGAAATGCTGCTGACAAAGAGCAGAGCTGCCATGGCTCATTGAAAATCGGCTGTGAATAGGGAGATGGAATTCAGTCCGGTCTCATACACATGGCTTGATTGTGTAAAATGTTTTCACTCACTGCTGGACAATGCTCAAGGCTATCCTCTTTATGTACACTGCCCTTGTGTTCTGAGCTGCAGCCTGTGAAAGCTGCATCGATTTAAGCTTGCTGTATAATACAGGCTCATATGGGAATGGTGTCAACGTACTCCTTTCATCCCTCCGCAAGCAGAATTTGCTATCCCATATTATTTCATTGTGGCTAGAAGGCCAACAAAACGGTGTTGAATTTGGGCTAGACTCCCTGTACCTCCCCTGTGCATGTTCTTTTCTCTTTGGTGGGGCCATTAAGCTATCAAAGATGTGGCCTGTAAAGAAATGAAACATTGTCCAGAGAGAGGGAGAATTCTTCTGAGCTGGGGGAGGATGGGCAGAGAGGTGTGTGTGTGTGTTGGGGGGATTAGAGAGAAGGTTTTTAGGTGGAGGAGAGGGGAGCCGATGATGATGGACAGACATGGGGGAGACCACCCCCCCACACCTCAGTATCAAAGCAGCAGGAATGTAGAGCGGGCTGGTAGGACCTGGAACGCTCTCCTAAACCTCAGATCTGATGTGATGTGTGAAGTGGAGGGGTGAGTTAGAGCTTAGCGCTGCATACAGCAGCCGAGATACAGAGCAGGGACCTACACATACAGCTGCTTACCAGACCTGCTTGTTAAACCAGTGTTTAAATGTTACTTTAGGAGTACAGTAATCAGTGTTTTGCTATGTTGATGTTTTTGTTGCATGAGCATATGATGCACTTTGAGTGTCGTCTCTTGTGTGCTTTCGCAAAGCACAGAATCCCTCCGAACGTCAATAAATCTTTTAACCCCTTGGTGCCTCTTACAAAATTCAGATCCCATATCTATTTAGCCAGAAAAGGCAACCTATAGTCAATAAAATAACAAACTGCCATTTGCCCAAATGAACATTTCCATAGAGGCACCTCACAATTTCCAATTTCGTGATCAACACGTTACTAAGACTCCAACTGTAAGAAGAAGCATGAGGTCACTGAGAACCTGATCATGTAAACATTTATATGGTAACTTTAGCTTAGTGAATATGATAAAATCACATGTTTAGTTTAAGCACATTGCAGTGATGTAGCTCTACATAATTTGTTTGGGGATTATCAAAGTATTCTGATTATGGTTTTCTTTTTAATCCAGAATTGTAATGCCTGATTATATATAATAAGGGGCCTGGGAGTTGTGGATGCTGCTTGTGACTGAGAAGTTGCACAGTAATTTAAATGAGGGAAAATCATAATGTGCATGAAATGGTAAACAGTCTTACAAGCTGTAACAGCTTATTTTTGCAACTTTTACAATGTTTCTCAGACTTTAGATTGGGATCTAATATAAGGCCAAGATATTTGAGCTTTGAAACCTGTTTTACTCTTAAATTTAGCTTTTGGGCTTCTTTTACAGAATGAGGACTGGGGGAAAAGCAAACTGGCACTTTCTTTTACTTGATGTTTAGTGTAAGAGAAGAATTTTCAAGCCATGCTGCCACACACTGTAACTGATTGGGAATTGGGAAGAAAAGGAGAAACATCCCCCCCCCCCCCCACCTGATGCATACATCCCGGCGTAATCAGCAGCTTCCACAGATCCCTGTGGAATACCTGTTTTAGAGGTTGGAAAAGCTGTTTTTTTTTTCATTATTAATGAAGGCACAGTGTTTCTGATTAGAAAAGGTTTGAACCATTATAAGATTTTATCAGAAAATTAAAGCTTCAGAAGTTGAAGGATAAAAATGTTGTGATTTAATTTATGAAATTAAATCACCAAGTCCGGAAGGCTAAGCCGACTACTGATGAGCAGTTCTTTTTTTTTTTTTTTTTTTCCTCCATCACTTTGGAAAATATAGGTAGAATGCTAATTGACCTAAATTGCCTGCCTGATCAGCTGTGCCTCACTTTAAAACTGGAATCGCCTGTGCTTGATTCTGTTTATTGGGAATGTAGTGAGGAGTCAGAGCTTTCCTGTTTAATTGACTGGGACAACTCTCCATCCTTGCATGGGGTCACGAGCTGGCTGGAGACCATTTTGCTTTTCACTAATAGACAAAGCCCAGCTCTTCCTGTGCTCAGTCACAACCAGAGAGATGCACATGGAGTGTATCTCCGTGGATACGCTCATATCCCTGTGCGCTCATGGACAGAGACAGACAGGGAAGGTAGTACAGCGCTGTCTGTGTTTATCTATTACAGAGATGCCCAAAGCTTTTACAGCATCGGTCCAATTATGGCTATACATCCGCTTCTGCTTAAGTCCATTTGCTTTTACTTAATGCCCAAACAATTCCCTGATGCTTTGTTCTTTACTCTAAATACAAATCGCTCTATCCCTCTTTTTCTCTCTCCAGGCTGAATGGCTCCTTGCCCTTTTTCTCCACTTCCCACTGAACATGTAAGCTGCTTCCCACCACTGGCTGTGGGGTCATTAGACCACAGGAAATGTTGTTTTTATTTATTTTTTTTCAATCTTTTTCTTTTATTTTATCTTTGCCTGGAACAAAGGGAAAACATTCAATAGTTATTGATTTGGAGACATCTAACTTTTACTGGAGATCCCATTTAATCACAAAAGCTGATTTATAGTAGGCCCTCTGACAATCCCATTAAATTGCTGTCTAGCTAATCAAGTCAATTCTTTCTCCTCGAGGACTAATCTTTTATAGGGACAGCAGAACAAATCCTGTCGGTAACAGGATTGGGAGGAAACTGGAAGGTTTCAGTGCTGCCTCACCTTACCGTAAATATGAGGCGGGGAGTCACAAGAGATGAGGAAAATTCATGTTTGTTACTATACATTTAGTCAGCTAAAAAATTTGGCTTTGCTGGTTAAAGAAATGCATCGGTGACTTTTTGTTTTTTTTGGGGGGGGGTGTTAAAGTGTTACCACTTTCCATCACTAGCTTTAAAAAATATTTTACTTTTTTAATAATTGAAATTTGAAATGAATTATAGATCAAATGGAACAAGGCAGTCCAGTCCAGTACACTCTGTCTGCTTCATATAAGTCACATTTTGCAATCCAATGTGGTGCCCTTATGTTGAAAGCAGTTTGCAAACACTGTACACCCTTGTCATCTTCATTTTATACTTTAACCAAATTTCAGCTGTCAGGTCAAGTTTGTCTCTGTGGTGGATTAACTGTTTGGGGGGGCGGGGCTTATAAACCTGCACGTGTCCTCTTTTGGTGTGCAGCTTCAGATTTGAGTGAGGTGATGGCAGACCCAGAAGCCCTTAGTCTCATAATGAAATTGTTCTAGTAAATCTGTTTTCTGCCTGCTTGTCGTGGTGCTAGCACTTCTTTATGAGTCACTGACCCACTGGGATTCAGCTCATCTACTAAATGAGGTGAAAACCCAAAAGAAATCATGGAAACCTGGAGACGCATGGCTGAATTTTATGATGTGCTGATAAAATTTCACTAGCTCTTGTCTCATAACATCAGGAAAGTTACAACTGAAGATGTTATTGCTTCATGTGCTCCCACTTCATTTCGAGACGTCAAACCCGTCTTCATTCTTTTTACGTAATTAAATATTTACTTGTCTAAACTCTGCGTACTTCACCTTTTTGCGCAAATCCAACATCACACACATAACATTGCTTTCCTTATGTGGACCGACCCACCCCCACCCCACCCCCACCCCACCCCAACCCCAGCATCATTTCCTTGTCATTCTTTTTGTGAAAGAAAATGTCACTTCTAACATTTCCATTAGAGCAAAAATGATGTTATTCCAAATTGTATGTGGTGGAGAGCTGTAATTGCTTGCTGTCGCATTACCTTTAGGAATTCAATACTGTCAATAGAATGCAGTTCTATGTCATTTACTGTTAGTTGAGTGTGCTGCTTTTTGAATGTCATTTGCAGTAAAACACTAAGTGGGCTGCAGGGTATCTACCTACCTACAGTGTTTTCCTTCAGTATGATACATTTCTGTGTATTCCACACTTATTTATATACCCACAAAAACTAGTCTAATCATTCATTTGATTTAGGACAGTGTTGCTCTTCTACACCAATGAATATAGGATATAGTTCTGTAAGCTTAAAGTATATTGTAATGGAAGACCGTATAATATTATCGTTGTTGTTGTTGTTGTTATTGTAACCTGACTAGATCCAGGCCTGACAGGACTCACACAGGACCGAATGTCTCCTTTGCAGCCAGAAGTCCAGCTCAGCACCTCTGGACCTCAGTGGAGCGACCATTGATTTGATCTCCTCGCTCATTCCTCGATTGACACAGATACACTGTGTCACGGCTCCTTGGCGGGATAAATCTAAGTCTGTCTAAACAGGCCCACTGTCAGCAGACATTTTAACTTTGTTTTTTTTTTACTTTCTTTCTTTTTTTCCCCCCTCTTTGGTGTTTATGGAGATTTTCAGCTCATAGTTCAATAGCAGCCTTGCTTTGCTTTGGATGGTGATTGCTTTTCTCCCTGCTCATTTGCATACTAAGAGTGGGTTCCCACTGAAAAGATCAAGGTAATCTATGTGTGGCCGGTGCTGGGCTACTGCCAGGAAGACTCTGTCGATTCCATTAAAGGTGGGGCCAGATGTTTGTCATTACCTTTATTGATAACCACGGGGTCAATACTGTGATTTATTCTGCTGGGATAGGGCTAAGCTTTAGTCACAAGTTTCACCACAGCCTGATCAATAGTACACAATGGACAAGTACAACATGCCCACACGTGAACTGAGAGCCTCAGCAAAGCTATAAATCTGTCACAAAGTTTTGTGCTTAGGTGCACATAGCAACCACATAGAAACCGTAAAAACAGCTGCGTGTTTTTGTTTCTTTTTTAGTGTATTTATTTCTACCTGAAAGCCCACATCCTGTGGATGTGTGTCACTTATTTTTCTTTCTATTGGTCCTCTTCACTGGGTGCTCTTTCAGTGTTGTCTCTCTTCAAAACAAAACTCAACAAATTGCACCGTGGTTATTGTTTTAGTTTTCTACTTATTAATCATAAAGCAGCATTTATTTATGTTTTCAATGCGAGACTTAATCCATTTAAAGAAATCTGACAAGTATTTTCGGATTAAACATTAAATTTCACTGTTGCTCATGAAGTGTAGTGGTGAAGTCAGTGCAGCTGTTTGTTTAAGGCATTGTGACCAGAGCTGGACATTCCTCTGGTGGTTGTGGTCTGTAGGAGGAGGGCACTGTCTGTACCCTCTGAATAGACGCTGAGTCGCCGAACTGGACCAAAATGTAATTACCTCTAGCTCACAATGTCACACTGCAGACCAGAGCCTGACAGCAGCCTCAAAATGAAACACGCTGGGATTGAATTAACCTCCAGCTGTGTGTGTGTGTGTGTGTGTGTGTGTGTGTGTGTGTGTGAGATTTGAACTGTTCTTATACCTTTTTTCATGAGTGCGATTCTGAGATTTTTCCGGGAACTTACACTGTCACACACTTATATAGCACAGGATCTGTTTTCTAAAATGCTTGGGCAAGCAGTGCTGTTTTGTGGAGTTCTGTGACTTTTGGCCCAGCCAGCCAACTATAGAAATCAGCCACTGAATAGTGAAATGCAGTGCTCTGGGGAAAAAGAAGAAAAAACTGAGTACACATACAAATGGTCTCTCTGGCTGAGCTTTTTAGATGCATTGATATGATAAGCCAATAGATTTGGAGCTATTAGAGTCACTCTCTCTGTCAGTGACAGTAATTTGCTGCTCTCAGTATAAACCTTTTTGTCACAGCCTTTAACATCAAACTGATTTTATCCCGAGATTTATTGAGATTGATTCATATTTTCATCATGTAATTTGTTCTCTGAATGTGTATTGTATGGGCTGGCTGGAATAGAATAACGTAATGTGATGAGGACTTAAATGAGCCATTAATCTGGCAGACCCAAGGGTGAAATGCAAATTGCATGAAGTATACAGCACATCACACATTTAATGAAATATTCAAGTTGAAAATCCTCACTGAGATTGATGTGATACATGAGCAAATTCATCTACTGTTTGAGGGCTTAACTTAAATCACTTACTCATCCTTCTTGTGTCATATTTGTGACTCAGTATTGTGTATGGCGCTGCCTGGTGTCAATGGGGATCTCCTCCCATATTAGAGCATCAGTCTGTGGTGGTGTTTGGTGGCATCAGATCAGCTGATACATAATTTTTCAGAGGTTCTCCATTGAATTCAGCTTTGGAGAATGTGAGGATGAGTCAGTGGTGTCAATGCCTTCATCAACCAGAAACTGCCTACACACTCTGGCTACATGATGCCGTGCATTGTCCTGCACCGGGATGCACCCAGCATACAACAGACTAACACACAAGTCTGTGTGTGACACTTTAAGCATATGCCTTCCTAGGCCATCGCTGGCCCACTGCAAAATTGGACATGCTGGATGATGACAACTTTCGCAGTGGCATGTCCTGACTCCTTGATGTCTGTCGTATGCGCTCAGTGTGAAGCTGTTGTCAATGAAGAGATCTGCAAATTTTGGTGTTTTCTGGTGAATGCTAGTCAGTCTGCATGGTGCTGGGCTGTGATTCACAATCGCTTGTTTCCTAACTGGACAGATTATCCCTGGAGTCGTTGTTACGCTACAGTGATCAAATATTGCCTTAATTTTTTGAAAACTGTATTTATTTCATTCTTTAAATAGTACAGAGTAAACTTAAACAGTACTACAAAAGCTTAATAATATGTACAGTAAATACAGGGAACAACTTATTTGTTTCCCCCCCCCCCAGCATGTTCAATCAAAAGCACTTTATTCATCACGCACAATGTCAGAGGAAAACTCGGGCTTTAAAAGGAGACACCAGGTGCTCTAAGATTAGAAATCAGGAATGGAGATAATGTTGTGCAGGAAGGGGGAAACAAAGTGATGATTTACAGTTTATCTGTGGAAGACACTGGGTATTATAAATGATCCAGTGAAACCAGAGAGAGGTCTGAGCCAGTGTGCTGTCAGGGCTTCCTGGCTGTATAATTGAAAATCATTCAGACAGCTGTACGTTTTAACCTTGGACCATGTCTTGGTCACTAACTGATGGGTTGGGATGCACAGCAGTTGAAGTCTGAGGAGTAGATGGGTATACGTTGAACAGGTGTGTGTCTTCATGGATGTGCTGTTTGAATAAAGCTTTATCGAACACCATTAAAAAAAAAGTCCTTCTGTAGAAGTGCTTCAGTATCTCTTGACATTGATTTTTTTTTTCCCATTATAACTCTGCACAACACATTATCGAGCAGGCTGAATCATTTCTATATGTGGGCCGATTACATTTCAATGCAGTCTTAACCAGCCTCCACCAACGTACTGTCAGATGTAACAAACCAGTTTCTGAAGGAGCTTATAATCTTTGGGAGTGATACAAACCAACAAAGCCATGAGTGAACTCCAGGAAGTAATGGATACCCCTGGCCTGTCTTAGCAGAAGCCTGTCTCCTTCCTCCATGCAGAGGGCTGGAGCAGTGTAGTCGTCTCTTCCCTCATGGAACCAGATGCATTATTGATGGATGGCCGATTGGGAACTCAATTACACAGAGATTACTGGGCTGGCAGACACTGGGACACCACTACCCTGTCAGAACTATTGAATTAGAGCACAGGAGAGGAGGGAAAGTGTCCTTCAGAGATGCTGCTTTTTTTCTCTCTCTTTCTTGGTATGGCAGATGGCCACATCCTAGTTCATACTCTGACAGTTGACCTTCACAACAACTGTAGCTTTGGCTGCGCAGCTAGCCGGCTGGGTAGCGCTGTGGTGAGCAGTAGTGCGAAGCTTATTTCACACTAACCTGGATCTGGACGCCGTGGTGTGGTAGTACCTGTCGCGGCTGTGATTTGTAGCGCACACACGCGTTTGTGCATTCCTCAGTGTAATTTGATGTATCAAGTGACAGCTGCTCTTCCTTTAACACCGAAGCAGACGCAATGATGAGAGAGGCTCAGAATGCGAATGTATGTGCATAAATATTGGCATTTCACCAAATCTCATTCATATAACATGGCCTACCTGAATGAGAATCGTGCCTTGCAGGGTCGTATGCTATTACAAGTTTAATGTGAAATCTGGATGGCAGAAGATGAGAGTGGTGGAGGGGGGAGGCTCGGCATCTGAAATGGAAGCATTCATCTTCCTTTTCTGTTGGTCAGCAAATGTGTTGAAAGGAAAAAAGCAAGGTGAGGAAAGCTGATCTCAAAGAAGAGAAATCATTTCATAGCAGACCACACAGTGAAGCATATTCCACCCCTTGGCCTGGTGCAAGCTGCCTGTCCTAAGCTTCTGGTTATTTTATTCATCAGTGAAAGTATGAACGTCTGTGGATTTACACTTCTGCTCTTGGTGGTTTTTGTTAAAGGAATCTTGATACATTTTAAACAGCCATTTACACTTACTTCATCCTGTATCTTTGGAAAACACATGGACAAGGTTTTTGGGGGTTTTTTTTTTTTTCCCATTTCTCAAGTGTCTTCTTCTGTTGTTTGTATGTCAGTGTGTCAGTGAAGAGAGCTACTCTTGAAAGAGAGCATTGTTCAGGTTTGCGTTGTCAATGGAGACGAGGCCATAGCCAGGATTAGGTGGACAACAGGCAGCTTTCACCGGGCTCTTGCTTTATCCAGGTCTTTTTCCAACAGGCTGGGCAGTTTAGAAAAGACACCCCGGTGAGCCATGCCCCACTCTGTTGCCCCTGTTTCCCTGAACACTGGGCATGGGTTAGCCCCTGGAGAAAAGGTTTAATAAGGAGTGGAGAATAGCCATTAGCTCCCTACCAGCCTCTGTTGATGGAGGAGAAAATAGAGGGACCAACAGACCAACATGAACTATTGGAGCCTGTGACAATCACATCACAGAGGAAACTAATTCCCTTTTCCTGAGGGTGAAGCCTGTCCACCAGCTCAGAGCAGAAAACACTGCCACAGTCATTACAAAATTTAATTACCTAGAGTTTGGAAAACTAGAGTGGTTATGTCTGATGTATTAGTACCAAAATTATCCCAGCAACTAACTTCAGCTGTGCGATGAGATGCCGGGTCAGGATATTGTCTGAAAGTAGTCAACAGCAAACAAACTACTAGTGGGTGTAGAATACTAATCGGTCACTTGTTTGCAACAGTGTTTTTATCCTTTTAGTTAATTAGTGGCCTAATTCACAGTTCAGATCAGTCCTTATTGGGGGGCTGCTGTGCTCATAGCCAGAGCTCCATGCATGCCTGACATCACCATATTAAGGATATTCCCTCTTGTTGACATAGAGATCCAAGAGGGGGAAAAACTTTTGGAAATGGATCATTTAGAACAGTCTGAAGCCTGAGTATTTGGCTCACACAGCTTAAATGTACATAAACAGACCTCATTATTTGAAAATTTGGACAGGTTTAAGCTGGGTCTCAGTATATATTGACAGTAAATCAGGAAAAGCGTAATAGGTTGACTTGATGTAATTTACATTCTCTCAGCCATGTTCATCGGCCAATATCTAAAGAAGTTCTGGCTTGGTGTGTGTGTGTGTGTGTGTGTGTGTGTGTGTGTGTGTGTGTGTGTGTGTGTGTGTGTGTGTCTCCTGATTTGCCTTGTCTCGTGTCTTTGTGTATTCGCCGCACCCCGTTCTTTATTTCACTTCATATACATATGCAAGCAAAGATCCTCTTTCTTACCATCTTATTTGTAAAACACATTGCCTGTATTTTCTCGCTGTGATGTCATGCTGGATACAATCACACTGTTAAGGTTGCAAGCAGATGGCAAACATTGATTTTTCTCATACCTGCACTGCATTTATGAAATGGCCTCTCAAAGTAAAATCAATTTCAGTCGATGTTCTCAAAGTCTTTTCTGTCACAAACAAATTTATCAAAACCTGCTGGTACGGCTGAGTCATTAAGTGAGATTTTATCCAAACATAGCTGTACCACGCTAGTTGCCAGGTAGAGATGATCTGATCAGCGTTCTCTGAATCATTTTTGTAGAAAGAAGCTCCGAGTTTGTCTCGGTTAACTCTGTAACGTTCGATCATGTGATCGTGACTCAGCTGGTAGAAACAAACTTATACAAGTAGCTGAGTAGGCTGAAAATGCACATTGTGAGTCATTGTCCAGCCATTTGCCAAAAGACTGAAATTATTGGAAGAAATTTGAAATAATGAATGCATTCATGCAATTTAAACCTGACCTATTCACAGTGAATAAATGCATGCCATTATTTAAGGAAATCATCTTCATTAAGTAAGCATTTTTGCAAATTAATGTCAGTGACTCGTAGCATCAAGTTACAATCTGCCTCAGTAAGCACAGTTATCATTACTGATGAAGCTGCCCTCATTTGTAGGACAAAGGCGTGCCGTGCCTCTTGTATATGTAATTAGGTGTGTTAGTGAATTTTTTTTCTTTTTATTTAAAGCACGCCTCAGATTCAAATGATGGAAATTACTACATATCACAGGAGTGCATGCATACACATGATGGGTGGAGTTGGAGCTTCACTGTGTAGGTGCTGAGATTCAATCACATGCAGTTTCCTTCCATATAACCATATTTGCTGCCTCCTCACACCTTTTAATTCCCATCTTCCAAATTTGTATTTTTCTTGTCAGTTGCTATCACGCAGCAACTGTGTTTGATCTATCGATTAACAGTCAGAAATAACCGTAAAATTGAAAAAGTACATTTGTTGACACGGACTCGTTACATTTACTTTCCACTAAACAATGAGGTTCATGGTTGTGTGGAAAGTAAATGTAACGAGTCCATGTCAACGACGCCCAAAGGCTCATTCTGAGCCAGGAAAAACACTTTTATTGACGGTAACTGGAGCCGGGTCCTGCAGCCAGCGGATTCTCTCGTTGTATTTAATTTCAGCTCAGAGCTCTATTTTCTATCTATTTTGTCTACTTGGAGTCCTCTGTCCTCCTTCATCACAATAACCAACCTAAACGGCACATATCTGAACCTGAAACCAATTTAAAATCTAAATTCAACTCCGTGACCTCCATATGTCCAGAGCTCTGTTTCCATGCCATCAGACTGCATGCCTGCATGGTGTGGAAAGTTCAGGTTCCCAGTGTCACATGACCCTATCCAGATTAACAACATGCATGAACGTGACTACAGACCCTTTGACACTACAGGTTTATGCCGATCACAGAGAAAGTCACAGGATGTATTTAGAGACGGTCAAGTTGTGTGATTTTTATTTAAAAAAAAAAAAAAAAAATGTTTAAAGACATTGTTCACTGCCTTCTTTGTAGTTACCCTGTAAGGTGTACAGAGTCGTACATGTGTTCTTTTATAAGTTTCAAATACAGAATCAAAGGACTTTAGTTTGTGTTTGAGGCTTTGCAGATGCTGTGCTCTCACTTGAAGAGACATTGAATACAATTTTACCAAATTCTAAAGCTTTAACCATCTACTATATCCTTATGCTTTTCAAAGGCTCTTCCACGACTGAAGTGCGAAGCTATTCATCGACCTGTGAAGTGCGTGAGTGTCTTATCACTTCGGAGCGGTAAATCTGATGTGTCTGTTAAGTTTTGTGAATGACCTCTGCGCTGTGGGGTGTGTGTATGTGCTGCGTCAGTATCTGAAAGCGCTGTCGGTGTGTGCGGCAATGCCACAGGGTTTAACCCCGCTGCATTGATCCCTGGGTTGCTCAGGGCTGTTGCCTAATTCTCCAATTTTCAGCTGTTAGAGATAGAATTGGAATAATAAACAGCTGAACCTCCCACTAATAATCCCACTGACTCACCCCCACACCCCCGTCTTCAGGACAACTGGGGTCGGGGTAGAGTTTCTCTGTCCACCCTAATCTCAGCCAAAGCCTCAGCACTCGCTCCTCTGCCCTAATGAAATGATATTGGCCAGCTTGGTAAGCCTGGAAGTGATTATCGCTACACAAACGCATGCACATTTGGATGATTTGTAGATACTTAAAGCGCCTGCATTTGTCATACACACTCCTCAGCATATGTATGTACGTTTGCAAAGTATCTGGAAAAACTCTTGGTTTCCTCAAACAAACAAGCCTCTCTCAGCTTTACAATTCTACCACAGGAAGGAGAATACAGGAGATGATGATGATAATAATAAATGCTTTAAAATAGACACTGCTTTGTTTTGCAGCTCCTCAGTTCATTCTGTGTCTGAAAAAAAGCAGGTTTGGTTCTTTTTAAGGCTTTAAGGCCACCAGCCCTTTAAGTCAGCTTTCTTTTGATTGGCTCCCCCTTGCAAACAGATGCCTCAGAGGGTAGGTGGGTGGGGTTTTTGTGCTATGTTAGAGATATTCTGACTCTAATGACAATGACATCATGCAGAAAACTGTTCATAAAAGTCTGAAGCTTAAACTTTTGGCTCACAGGGGATTTTTGAAATGTTTTCACACCCACCTGAGCCACGCTCCTCTTTAGCTTTTACTTCAGTGCTTGTTTGCAGTGTTAGTAATGTCATTTATAGATTCTGTGTTAACGCTAGTGGGAAAGTAATTGCCAACATTTCAGATTTTCTGAATACCTCAGCGCATTGAAAAATTAATATTGGTGTGATCTTCATGCGGGTCAGTGTAGGTAGGTCTTTGAAATGGTGAAGAACTATGAATGAGACTTTGGTTAAAGGTCTGACTTCAGCTTTGTCTGAAGTTTGCTGAATTTTCTCAATAACAGCTGAAAAACATGTTTTAGGAAACAAGTTGAGTGGTGTCATTCTTAAAGAGGTTATTCAACAGTACTTACTAACATGTTGAAGCTGCCTGTCATGTTTGGGTCAGGAATAGCCAGAAAAAGAAAGATATCACTGGTAACTGTCTCTGATATTAACACCAGCATAGATTTTGTTTTTGTTTGTTTTGGGGTTTTTTTTTTTTTTTTTTTGGTTTTTTTTTTTACATTGTTTAATTATATTTTTGGACTGTGGTGGGTAATGTAAGGTGAGTGGTTGAATGTACCCACTCCACATAATTCCTTGATCATGTCCGCTTTGAGGCGTTGTCTCACCATGTCTCACCTGCAGAATGCTCACAGTGAAACTGCAACTTTGACTGACTTTGTGTCAAGTGCTGATTTCTGTCCATGCAGCTGATAAGTGTGACATGCTTAGCTAATCACCCTGCGGGGCTGCTCTGCATGCAGATTTTCATTTAACCAAATTAAATATAAGCCTGATTCAACGGTTTGGCTCAATGTGAAAAGGCTGACCTGCTCCCACAGTTCATCATCGGGGTGAACAACCTGCTGAATGGAGGTGTTGAGCTGGCGTATGAGGTCAAACACTAGCGTGTTGACCTGTACCCTTTGTCCATTCAGGAGTAATTTCATTCGCCACGGCTCTTTTGTCTACCTCTCATATCTTTCCATTAACCTTCAACCACCGGGCTTCGATGAATCCTCAGAGCCCCGACAGTAACCCATGTTCTTTACTGTCTCCTGTGCAGAAAGTTTTCAGAGAAATGTGGAGAGCCAACACTGTCACAGGTGTGTTGTCGTGTATCAACGCATGTTTGTGGCAGAGGCACCTGCCAAACTCTGCTGTGACAGGGGAAGTGGTCTGTGCAGATAATGTCTGCTCGGTTTCATTGTTACTCTGTTTCAGTTTTTTGGCTTGCTTCAAGTCCTGGGGCCCTGAAGTCTTTGTGCTGCGGTAGTGCTGGACTCAGCATGCTGTCTGTGTCCACACACTGCTGCCTCAGCACTAATAAGGCAATAGTATGATAGAGGGAGCGCCAGTTGTCTGCTTTCAACGTCCCTACTCAACCGTACCCTTACCTAATGCCCTCCCCCACAAAGACACCATTACCAAATCTTTTAAGGATCCCATATTAGGGAAAAAATCAAGAAGTCTAATTGTGGTTCTGAACCGGGTCTCCCTGGGTGTGGTAAGTTTTGTAACCCCTCTAATGAGTTGCTGTGTTTCGTCCTATGGGTTTATTGCACTGCATTCCAATTTAAGTCATGTCACTGACCACCGGAGCATCTCCTAAAAAAGCTCAAACCACATGGTTCAAATGAGGCCAGTACGGTTTTAACACCGTACACAATAAAACGACTCTGAGGCCCTGACAACGTGATGATTTTAAAAGAAGGCGGCCTAACAAGGAACACGGCAACACAAATGACCAGATGGGCTGAGGGGAAAAAATGTCAACGTTAACCAAAAAATGTGTCTGTTAAAGTTAATATTGGAGAGGTTTGTTTTTTTTCTTTAATGGTTTTATTAACAATGAGGGATTTATTGATATGAGAAATCCCACATATTTCTTTTTGTCTAAACTTTAAATATTAAACTCGGGGAGCAAATTGTAACATCAGAATAATGTTTTTTATCAACTGCAATTATTCACCAGTGATAAACGGTTATATCACTTGACAACATAATGAGCTATAATAGCATCAGTACAGTATAAATTATTACAGCCACCCTCCTCTGGGCAAACACTTTCTCTAATGCTGTCATATGATAAAGTCCATGCACGCCTAACGTGATCACAGTGTCCCTCTCTATTTTCAGCCTGCCCACCGACTGTGTCTGCTAATTTCTATATGAATATTTGTGGTGCGTGCTGTGTGTGAGAGAGTGGCGTGCTGTAACATGTGTAGTGCTGAAGCTTGAGTGGAGTAGTGGCTCCATGTAACAAGAGGAGATGACTGGGCCATGTGGCCCTCAGTGTGGTGCTAAAAACAGCCCAGCAGCTCTGTGTGTGTGTGTGTGTGTGTGTGTGTGTGTGTGTGTGTGTGTGTGGAGTAAATGAAACACCACCTGACTATAAGCGCAAAAACCGAAACATTGGAGTAACAAATAACTAATCAAACATGCATCAGAAATCTTAAAACGGTCATTATTGTCACACCAGTCCTTTTCTTGGCCCTGTTTCATCTTCTGTTCTGCTAACGGTCAGAAATCTGGGCATTGATTTTGATCAGTTCACCTTTGATAACAATGCTCGTTGTCTTATACATCTGTCTTATAATGCTTTTATCATCTTGTTCTGAAATGGGAATTATCATTATTTATTTTTGACATGGCTCGATTATAACTTTTTGTTGTTCCTTGATTGCTTAAAAACTGTCCAGAATGCTGCTGTGAGGCTTTTCACCCGGCCCTCTAAAAGACTCCATGTGACACCAGTTCTGTCCTGTTTTCATTGGCTCTCTGTGATATTTTGTATTCAGTTTAAGATTTTGGTGATGTCTTTCAGAGCTATTCATGGTGTGACAGGTCTACTATGCATTTGAGGTAAGCTGATCAGTGTTTGTTGGAGGTACCTTGGTCCAGGATAAGGACAAAAGTGGACTGTGCTTTTGAGGTTGTGGTTGTGGCTTAAGACCAACCTGTGCAAGTTTACTTACTTAGTAGCTCCCTTGATGCTACTTATAAGCAGTCCATCTGGTTCTGCTACAAGTGACTGGAATATTCACTTCTCAGCCACAACATTAAAACCATCTGCCTACTTTTACACAGGTTTCACTACATTGGGGTGTACACAAAAGACCTCTGCGGTTTACTCTGGTGTCTGGAACCAGGACAATGGCAACAGATTTTTGGGTCCTGTGCCAAGTAGGACTTCTGTGTATTGGGCCACTTCTGGTGCATCCTGCCCCCAGATGCTGGGCTGAGTTGGGAGTTAGGAGGCTGAGCTACTCTTTTTTTTTTTGTTTCTTGCCGTTTTTGTGTTGACCTTTGCCGTCTTTATTGTAGTGGATTATGCTTTTTACAACTTCCCCTTAGATGCGGTCCCACTGCAATAATGTTTGATTACAAAAAAGATGACGCGACTGAGTTTCTAAATGGTTTATCATTTCTGCTCATAAGTAGAATGTGCTTTTTGAAATCAGCATTAGTGGAACATATTTTTAATGTCTACCATGACATTAATCCCACCTGCCTTATCGTCATCAAAGCAGACCTGACCTATTGTGGCACGTCCAGTGGGTTGCATGGTTGGCGGACTGGAATCTGGGAGGGGTCTGATGAAGGGTTTAGGCATTGGGTTCTTTATCAGGATCCTTAGATCTGTAAATTGTCTGGTTAGTATGTGTCAAAGGCTAGGATGTAACTTTTTCCAGCAGAACACTGAATTGTTATGGTCCAATGTTTTTTGGAGAGAAGTAATATTGCACTTAATGTTATTTCTCAGTAGTCTTTGTTAATCAGACATTTCAATTGTTATAAAGGGACAATTAAGACTATGTAGTTCACTATTCAAATGTTTAAAAGGTTTAAAAATTAGTGGTGAATATAAGACTGAAGTATGATTATCGCTCTATATATAAAATATTAGTTTTTGTTAATTGTTTGTTTTCATTTATTTGGTCTTTGTTTTGTTTAAATCTATTAATTAAAAGGGTTAAAAAAACATTTAGGAAATTCTCTGTAAAAAGTTCAGCTCTAATCTTCAGCCTACACCTTTATAGTTAGTGATGCCTTCTTTCTATTTGATTCAGTTCTTTAACTTTTTAAGCCTTTAAACCAATTTATATAATATAATATAACATAATTGAGGAAGAAAAAAAACAAACAAAAACAAGAAAACCGCACGTCTTTTGATATGCATATAAAAAATGTATTGGGCCACCTGTCATAAAAAACACATTTTAGAAATCTTAAGAAAACTTGTTTAAACTACAAATCACTTTGTTTATTAGGCAAATAATAAACTGAATTTATGTTTACATACTCAAATTTTAGCTAGCTAAACTACAGTAATGCAATATATGCAATACATTTAAATTGGTATCTTATTCAAAAAACTGTGCTTTACTGTGTTTTTTTTTTTTTTTTTTTTTTTTCCCACTTTTTTTTTTTTTTAAACAGTGAATCTGAAAATTCATGCTAACAACAGTAACTATATTTACCCTTTAAAATTCCCTTTTGATTATAGAGCTTGTATGTACTGGTGGATTAACAATTACCAAAACATTAAAAATGAGTCTGGTAATTTACCAGTTCTGTTAATTTAGTGCAGCTGTGGCACAAACCTTAAAATCGGTGGCGATCTAATAAATTTGTACATTTGTTCTTCCTTCTGGCTCACAAATGCTAAACCTCCATTTAAGATGCACATCTATCAATCAACCATTTAGCCTGCATTTATAAATTAAAGACCTTTTAAGCAATGCAAACATAAAAGAAATAAACTACAACAATACAGAGAAAAGAAGTGCAGGAGATGTGTAGAGATCCGCTTATTGCGTTTATTGCTTGTATCGGTGGCGACCATTGCTCGATAGATGTTTCCAGCTGTAGTCTTGCATTAATTTGTCCATAATAAATCCAATCTGTTATACTAAGGTCAAAGTTTATTGAGCTATTTCTGTTTCTGGCTCTACTCATCTGAACATTTGTTCACGCGGTCACCTTATCTGTGGCGATGTGCTGAATGGTGAAGTATGGTGTGATGGTCATGCATCAGGGCTTTGTGGAGACAAGTCTTCTGGGATGTGGGTGTATGGCTAATGTAGCCGTTGATCAGTAAATACCTCCAAGCTGGCTGCTTGCTGAACCACATTGTCTTCCTCGTGTTACATACAAGATGTTGTGTGGGTGTGGCAGCTTAGGAATTTTTGGAAGGCATGTTGTTTTTTTGTTTTTTTTTCGGAGCTTGGCTGAAAAATGGAAAATAATAATACACTCATACCAGGCTGAGATGCATTATTCTGCTTTTGAGAAATACTTTCTTCTTAATTAGTAATAAGCGATGAATATCATTTTTCAAGGATCAGTTTTCAAGTGTCTGTTTCAGTCAGCCAGTGAAGAAATAAGAGCTCGCTCCTCGGTGTGTTTTCACTGCAATTTGACCGCTGTTGAGCTTTCTCAATCCTCCTATGTCAAACCAAACTTACCCTGGGCATTTCCCTCCAGATAAAAACTCTCCGCTGTCCTCCGTGTCCAGGTTTCAGTATGAGCGAGCACCTTCACGCTCGCTCTCCTTCAGAGGATGATTGGTCAGTCCCCCACCCTCCCTGCTGCACTCCCCTTATTCTCTATCTCTCTTCCTACTTAAATACTTTTAGCATAAAGAGTGAGAAGGAGGGGAGGGAGAGGGGGATGGGAGATCCATGGGGGAGGGGAGCTGAGCGCTCGCTCTGTCACTGACGAGGGAGAGAAAGAGAGGGAGGGAGGGGGGAGAGAGAGAGGGAGGGAGAGAGAGAGCCGAATTGTGTCCCATATGTGGGGAAAAAAGCATAGCAGTGCACATGCAGGTCTGGTCTGCTCCAGGGATTATCCTAGCGCTTTCAGATCTGATGGAGGACATGCAGGCATGAATAGGTAAGACTGCTTGTCTTCTCTGCATCTATGTGTTTATCTGCTGTCATAGCCCGCTGCTATCCCTGCTGTTTGACTTGGCCGGGCTGAAGTTGGAGGAAGACGGGAACTGAGCGTGTTGAAACAGCTCTCCTGTTTGGCTACTGACCATGAGACATTTCCTTGAGAAAACTCAAATTGCTATCTCTGCCTTCTCCCTTCAGCCTCGCTCTGACCTGTGCTGATGCAGGGCAGTGTTTGTTTTAAGTGGGAACTGTGGTTTGCTGCTGTAGTGTGCATGTTATTCTGGGCTGAGTGGTAAAAGTTGACTGTCAGTCGGAGCAGAGTGGGTTTGTAGTCTGATACTGTGTTGTACGTGCAGCCTGTTGGTGTCCACAGATAGCCTTGTGGTCATTGCGTAATTTATCTTCTATGTGAACAGTACATTTGTGAATGTAAATCTGTATATAATAGGTTTGTTTTAAAGCAGACAGACTGCTGCCAAAAGTATTAACAGAGCATTAAATAAAACAGTTGTTTAAGACTTGGTTTACATATCTGAGATTATATAATTTATGACTTTTAATATTTGACTTATAAATGGACTGTAGATTCTACAGGTGTGGTTCAAGAAAACAAATGTGGTTTTCACAGAAAGCATTAATGGCCCCAATGGCTCAATGGAAAAAAAATTCATGGAAATATTTTATTTGCACGGGCTTGTTCAGAGAGGTGCTCCAGATGAGAAAAGCATAATAAAAACTAGAAGATTAAGCTGATTTTAATTGGTGCGTGATCAAAATATGACTTCCACAACTTGACTTTTCAACCTAAATAGAGACTTGGTGTAATTTAATGTGCTTTATCTTTGAAAGTAGACAAAAACAATAGCTCGTTATATTTAGAGTTCCACATTAAAAATACATTTTAAGTCATTTTACAACTGAAGCTGATGTGTTTGGACAGCTTGAAAGCTGAAACTTTGTCCATATGGGGAAATATCTTTCCCCTGCATTTTGTTAGTAGGGCTCCAAAAGTGCTCTGTGTCTTAAGAATGCAGTCTTTATTGCCCCAGCGCACAGAGCAATGGTATGCATGAGTCTTTTTGTGAGGCAGATTTAGAAAGCCCTCTTTAGAGGCTGGATGCAGCCTCACAATCAGCTTAATGCCTGCCTATAATGAACGCCCTTGTGCGCCTCAGTTTGGTAGACTGAGTGCGTGCGTGTGTTTGTGTTTATATAAGTTTGATTTCTGTTCGTGTTACGCTGATCGGGCTCTCAGGTTGGTCAATAATTCCATCAAATTCCGGTTCAATCCTGATCCATGTGTTTGGATGCGTGTTGGCTTTTGAGCTCGCCTTGCAAGTTTTGGTTGACGTTTGAGTGTCCACACACAGTGCAGCAGCCAGTAACTCCCTCACCTCTTTTTCTCTCTCTCTCGCTCTCTCAGGGCTGTTCTGTTGTCAGTGCAAGCTCATGCCAGTGATGGACTACAGCCGGACGGGCACTAACCTTAGCTGGCATTCACAAAACAGCCTTCCTCCTTACTGAGACCAGCTCCACAGAATGCTGAGTCCTATTGTCCCTTATAGTGAGTACACTATACCCTTCTCTCTATCTGCTCTGCACACCAAACGGCCTCATTCACTGACTTGGACTTTGCCTTAATCAATGAGTCTCTGTTCCAAAAATACGCAGGAGCGAACATCGTGTTCGTGTAGTTTGCAAACAGAGAGGAAGAATTGACAGTTGATCGTGCAATCAGAAACTTGTTGGGGTTTTTTCCTTTTCTTTTTTTTTTCCTTTCCCGCTTGACGTGCGTTGTGGAAACGCTAAACCCCGGGCACTGGCCCTGTGTGAATGTTTCATCAGCAGACGGAGGACACAGATGGGGAGAGGAAGAGGTTGGAGGGCTGATGGTTTAAGCTACAGAAACCCTTCAGTCCTCAAAGTGTCATTTTACTTACACACACACACGCACATGCACACACGGCCTCCTGCCTTCTCTGCTTTTTCCTCCTCCCCTCTCTCTATTCTCCCTTCAATGCTGATCTAATAACTAACATGTCCAGTGTTCGTCTCCCCCTTTGCACCCTCCCACCAGGTTTCATTTGAGTCAGAGTCCAGTGCTCCGGGTCTCCGAAACGGCATTGTTTGCCGGCCAGCATGGGGCTGCCTCCGTGGCCTCGGCCTCAAGAGCGCCTTTTTCCCATCTCTTTAAATGGCCTCAAAGGAACATTATTGGCTTGACAGTTACAAGAAAAGGAGGAGAAATCACACGGAAAGGGCAATTTAAAAAGTATTACTTAAAAACGGTTTGTAGGAACTTTTGATTGTGTTTTTAAATGTGGCTTCGGTCGCAGAGGCAGTGTAGGCGAGCGCGTGGGCGTGTGAATTCAAACTGGAAAACAGAGTTTGATTAAAGCATCACGAGCTGATGTTTGACAGTAACCATGGCTGTTTGTTTGCTTTTGGTGAATTTCACCCTCTAAATGCCCAAATAAGTAGCTGACCTCTCGTTTTTGTTTTGAAACATGTCCATTCACAAGTGGCTCGTGGTTGAATTATTGCCAGCTCCCAGAATTTTTTTATTTTTTTGATTAAATGCTGTTTATAGTTCAAACCCTAATTAGACAGAGTTTGGCCGTGCGTTTGAAAGGCCTGTTTAGCAGGTTACTCCATCAGCTCCCTGCAACCTGCGGGTCCACACTCAGTGGTTATACTCGGCGCTGCTGAAAAGGACAGCGAGTCTAAGAATGTCACAAAGTGATGGTGGAATAGTAAGCATACCTTCGGAGATGACACACTGTTGGCCCTTCATAGGACTCTTCCGGTACATTATGTACTAGGCTTTGTGTGCCTCTGTGTGTGTTTTGCTGTTGTGATCCTTTTCATCTTCTCAGATCACCAGCTTGATGGGTTTTCATGTGTGGTGCAGTTCTGTTCTGCAGTGTTTCTGCAGCGGTGAGCTCATTTCAGAGCGGCCTGCTAGTATTTGTGCATGCAAAGTTCACACGGGGGATTGTATGAGCATGTGCAGCAGTGGTCAGTAGGCTTTGCCATTTATTCTCAGACCAATGGTGACACACAAATATGCCCCTGTGCTTGATTGTGATGTCTCAGCGGACTGTCTTTTAGATAAGGACGTTGAGTATGTGCAGTGCATGTGAAGACTCTCACTTCCATGTTGGAATCCCCTTTGTGGGAATGTGGAGCATTCCTGCTTCCCAGTGCTACTTCTGACTCCTGCTGTTGGCATTTCTGTTCTGAGTCAAGTCCCCTTGTATGAACACAAACAAGGTGACATGTGCTTAGGACAGGTACACCAACACAGAGTTTAAAGGGGGGGGGACAGAACCACTTCGACTTAATGAATAGGATGTCATATTTATTCGGTGTCTGATTCTATATTAGCATGTTCAGCCCTTGTCCCCGTCTCCGGCCAGTCCAGAATACTTCAAGCTGGGGTGAGCAGCTATGGCCGGACCTGAGGAGAAACCTGAGAGAGATTCCAGGGGCCATGGATACTCCTGGAGGGATTTGGTGCAAAGAATCTGTAATCTGCACTTCAAACACACTCTTAAATCAGTCCCAGGCCGCCAACCCAAGAGTGCCCTAACTCTTGTTGCTGGGGGCCCCTGCTGGTGTAGCAATACCTTTTCTTTTAAAACAGAATGCATGCGCACACACATATATACACAAACACACACTCCCAGAGCGACTACACACAAGAGCCCGGATCTGCCAGTTTTTATAGCTCTCTCCTCTGACTGACCCCTCTCCTTTCTCTCTCGTTCTGTTTTTATGTTTTGTGTGAGTGTCTTTGTGAATGACTCCGGCAAGTCATGGAGCATTTTTGTATGGAGGAAAAAGGACTAGATCTCATCCCGGCTCCTGAAGGAGGAGGTTGGAGGGCCGTGCCAGCGCGTATCTCTATTGTAGGCAGAGTGGTATGAGTGGTGCAGTAGAAGGAGGTCTGTGAGGCCCTTGAGTAAACACACAGCCTGCTAAAGTGTGTGCGAATAAGTGCTAGGATCATTAGTTTGGGTGTGAATGGGTTCTAATTAGCCACCAGAGTGTGTGCGTGTGTGTGTTTGTGTGCGTTTGCGTCTACGTCCACAAGAAAAGAAGGTTAGGAACCCAGGCCCTGTGAGTTCACGGGCTCTGCGGTTTGTCTCTCTACGGGTTTATCAGCTCATTAAGGAGACCTCCGCTCCCATTAAGGGTCCAATTAAGAAGCAGGGTGGTGAGGCTCATTCGGGTGGCAGCGCTGAACTGGATTCCTGAGGCAGCAGAATTCAGAGCTCGACAATGCGACACGTCTTTCACACCGGCACAGCTAATTAGTAAATGACTACACTTGAGAAATAACATACTTTATTTGTCGTGTCTCGAGTGTTTGTAGGTGTTTGTAGTCTAGTGTCCAGAAAAAGCTCTGCTAGAAAGAAGAGAGGCTGTGGAATGTCACTCGAGCTGTCTCTAATTTGTGTGTGTACCAACAGAAAACAACAAATCCCAAAGCTGTCCATGTGCTGCGAGTATAAGCTCAGAGCACAGAGGGACCAAGGGATTTGGACAGAAAAGGGGAGGGGGGGGGGGGGGGTGCAAGATGCTCAGTGGGAATGTGGGGGAATAAGGGAGGTGGAGAAGCGGAGAAACACAGATAGGAGATTGGAGGGAAAAGACAGAGCTGAAGAGGAGGAGATGGAGCGAGATTGGGTGAGTGAGACAGATGGAAGGGGTGATTGGTCATCACAGAGCCTTAGGACAGCTGTTCTTTGATATATTAGTGGACACAATGACCTAAAGCCAGCCTGTAGTCACAGAAAATAGGGACCCTGTGGGTTTTTTTTTTTTTTTTTTTTTCCTGTTGTTGTTTTTTGTTTTTTTTTCTTGAAGGGAAGGCGGGTGGGGGGTGGACGGACCGCTGCCATTTGTGGACGTGCGTTAGCAGGCACGGGGGATGGGGCGAGTTGTTTCTAAAATTACAAGCATGAAGTGACGCATCCAGCAATTATTCTGGAGGCTTTCTAGTTTTGGAGAGTGCTGAGAAAAGCAGTGCAAAATGAGCGCGCTCGCTCTCAGACGGGACTTTGCATTTTGCTGCACTCTCATTAGCAATTCTAAACACGTTTGTCAATTAATCAATGTTTAGCAAAATGCCATCAGGTAGTTAGGCCGCTGCTCCACCTCCATCCACTTTGCTTAAAATAGCAACTGTTAATGGCACAGAACATTCATCTGCCTCTAATTTACCCTTTTGTTTTATTTTGAATCGATATTTATTTTTGTCACTTATCTTAGTTACGTGGCATTACAGAGGTATTAAAATTGTATCGTTAAGTTTGAAAACACACACACACTTTTGTCATTTTGTCCTTATCCTCTCATGAAGTAATATTAGCTTCACAGGCTGACAAAAACTCTTCTGACAGCTGGCCTGGAACAATCCCAGAGGAGGGTGAAACAAAAAAAGGAGTAAGTCAAACTGTCATTCTGATGCATGGAGTGCAGATAGCTCTATCCACAGAAAGATGAAAGTATAGAGATGGAGACACATACACACCCACACAAAAAACACACACAGAGGACATCCCTCAATGCCACTGCAGGAGATGGGCTCTGTCCTCCTGGGAGTGTACTGGTGAGGCGTCTTTGAAAAGAGCTGCGTCTGCTCGCGCTCTGGGCAGCAGGTGTGAAAACTCCCCAACAGAGCTCCCGCTCTCTTCTGTTATTACATCTTTTTAGGGACATGAAGAGGGAGCATATGAGCCAGATGCGGCGAGAGGCCGAGCGCGGGATTGTGTTTCATTTGAGTGATAGCAGGCCTGCGACTGAGAATTAGATTTATAATAATTTTCCTCAGCAATCTCCAATTATGCATGCCTGATATATGATGATCCCCGCTGGTCGGGGTGCGCATTATCCCCGTTTTAAAGTGGGTTGACGAGGGTCTCAAGAGCCGACCTTTAACAGCTTTTTGGCAATACCCCACACAATCACAGAGGCTCCTCTGCGACTGTGGGGTAATAATGCACAGGGTGACTCGACACGGCGTAACACGAGTGTCGTACGAAATAATCCAACATTTATGGCAGGAATTTATTATCTTTTATCATCGTCTTCAGGTCCGAACTGTGCAAGGGGCTGATAAAATGTGTATTTCATACCAAAGTGTGAAAACGTCCAGAGACAATTTTCTACTCTGTCCACCAGCTTGGCTGTGAAATGTGGCCGGTCTCTCGGATTGGTGTTTTTACGACACACCGGTAACATGCAGCAGCATACAGCCTAGAAAGAATGCCCTGCTTGATATTAGTATCATAAATCATAGTGAACTTGAGAGCAGAGGACTTCAGGGGCTTGAAACAGCAAATCAAGATAACATACATACATGAGATTTTCAGTGGCTTCGTGGTTTGCACGCTAAACTGATGATCATTTGTGGGATTTCGTATTCAAAGCTGTGCGTTAGGTTTTTAAAATGAGCAGTTGTGTTTAAAGATTTCAGACGACAAAGGGAAAAAGTTTGTCTTACATATTTATAAGTGCCAAGCGTGAGTTTCATCCAATAACTCATCGATCAGGTTGTGCTCGCTGTACACGTCCCGACTGATGCGGTCATTGGAACATCAACTTTGTGATTTATCAGCACAAACACAACGCCCGTCACACTTTGCCCTTCTCCACTTTCATTCCCCTTTTGCAATATCGGTGTGTGCTGCTTTGTGACTGCGCCCCCTTTTAAGCTTTTTTTCTTCTCCCTTTTAAAGTGGCTGTTTTCTGAGACGTTGTCTCAATTGAATTCCTGACACACTGCCAGAACAGCCGGAGCAGCATTCTCAAAACAATTTGACACTGTGCTCTCTGCAACTTTTTGTTCAGAGGTATTGAAAGAATTTTGTTTTAGGCATTAAGTCTACTTTTTCATGTTGAGAATTTTTTTTCCCCACCAGTATATTTTACTTTCAGGTAGAATAGCTGGCCAGACTTGGAGGGTAACTCTTTATATTTCTAAGACTGCAAATTTTAAGTTTAGTTAAGCAATCATTTCTATCAGCTTAGCTTTTATTGTTAATAAATAAAATATTAGGAACAATGTAACAAATGCATTAACTTTTTTCCAACAGAGTGGAGGTGTTGTGTAGATGTATTTATGTATTTTCTGGTCTGTGGATGGGGTGGAGCTGAACTCTGAATATATCCCAGATTAAATTGATCCAAAGCTCTCTTGTTTACAAGCGGCCTCTTCGCAGTCGGCGCGGTTTAATAGCCCACTGTCCCAGAAGGCTTGTTGCATCCGTGTCCGTTTTGTTTCTCGAGGCCGGGAAAACAAAAGTGCCGGGAATGGAGAAGAAGAGGTGGGGGGGGAGCAGCAACCTCAGGGGAGCTGTGAAATGGCACTGGAGCCCTCCGTCTCGGGGCTTCCAGCCAAGATAACGTTTCGCCTCACTCACTGATACTTATTTTATAGGAAACCACAACGCAGTCGAGAGCAATACCAGCCTTTATGGGCCACGAGCTACTTCAGTTTCAGCCAGTCAACAGGAGACTCTGTGACTTTGCAGGTGGCAGATCTGAGCATTTGAGGGCAGAAATCACAGCACTCCCCACACGCTCCCCCCGTTTGGCATAAGTAGTCTAATTTTAATTTTAGGGCCTCCTCAAAGGAAAGCTGGTCTCTGCTGAAGTGAGCTGTTCCACTGTCTTCATCACACACACTCCTACAATGGGATGCAGCTCACACAAGTTCCTCAATAAATCCCAGGCTGACACAAAAGCTGTCAGTAGACTGCTGCTGAATAGATTAATAAGATTTCCATAATTAGACAGGGCCCTGACAATAGGATCCTTTAGGCTTTGTCTCAGGGCCAACTGGATTGTCCGATCCGCGCACGTCTGCTGGATGGTCGTCCGCCACAATGGCCGCACAGACAGTAAGGCGGTCAGCAGAACATCTGTCTCTCCTGGGGCCAAGAACACACACAAACAGTGGGAAGTTTTATATGCATACGCAGAAGGTTCTTATCAACCTCCCCACACTCAGTCGCACTCGGTCAATAGAAGAGCCATGTCATTATCTGTGTATATTTAACTTGGTCATTGCAAGTGATTTTTATTCACTTTAAATTTAACAGTGTAAGTGATAAAAGAGAAAACATTACACACTTTGTATCTAGATCACAGAGGAGCTTTACTTTGTATTCTTAGCATGAAGAAAAGCTTCAATTGTATTGGATTCATATTTGTAAACATTCAAGTCATAAAAGTCCTCTTTTATATGATACTGAGTCCAGGGGATGGTGGCGCATAAATAAAAATATCAACTCATCAGTGTTACTTGCAAATGGATTACAACATTTAGTGATTGCATTAGCAGCGCTAATGCTTCTATGTCACAACCTCGCATCGCATTAAAGCATGTATTGAAGTTAATCTAATGATTGCACTGCTATCCACACTATGTCCACATTGCCCTGATTTCCTACTTCTAATCTTAGGTTTCTTCCCTTCCCTCCAGTGAATTAATCTGCGTGATGGCTCTGATTTAAGCAGAAGTGTAGATTAGCGCTCGCTCAGTTCATTGTGGAGTGCTACTACTCCTCATACTAAGACCACAATCCAGCACCGGGAAAGATCTAATTGCATGGGACGCTAAACTGCTCAGCAACCCCGCTGTTTTCATCAGGGGTGAATGATCACTCGCATCGCTCTGTGGAAGAATTATAATAACGCTCAGATTTAACAGTGAATTGGTTTTTCAGTTACGGGCAGCTGGTCATTACTCCGGTCAGCAGGGTAGTGTACCATCCTGTATTAGAACTACTCTAATGATGGAGGGGACAGCAGTTAGCCCGCCTCACTGAGTCCTCTAATGTCTGCGCAAGTCTGCTTAGAAAGGACGAAGTGCCTGCTGTCCACTCTTTCCCCTCCCTGCCTCCATCCCTTCCTTTACCATCCCTCCCTCCCCACTGCAGGTTTTATGAGCTCCCCTGGGCTCTCATCCATCTCTGTCACACACAGGCCCCATTATTGGGGCTGCTCACAAACTGGTTGGGCTGCAGATGGGAAGGGCCTGCAGGACATGTATATGGTTTCTGCAGCCTGGACAAAGACCTGCAAGTCAGACCAAAAAATAAAAAAGTGGTCATCTGGGTGTGGACAAGCCAATGTCTTCAGCATGTTTTTAAAAATAGAAGTGAACACAGTGCAAGACTGTTCTTGTACATCTTGCTGCCGTGGGTGTGAGGCTCTGTGGGTTGGGTGAAGCTTAGGGAAGCGCTTGAACTGGTTTGGCCATTGAGAACTTAAGGCAGTGCATTTGAATATGAAGGACATGATAATCCAATGGCCATCTGGTCTGCCGGTCTCATCTGACTGAATAAACAGGCGTAATCTGAAAACACACACGCGGAGGTTTGGAAATTGGGTAAGGAGAGAGGCCAAAGTTTGGGAGTGAGCTAGAGACCAAGAGAGCAGCAGCTTCTAATCTTGGGCTGTGGATATTGAGCTTTGATTTAAATGGCAATAAGAGTCCTGGCTCCACACGCACAGACGGCCATGAATAATGAATCATCAGGCGTCCGCTGAAGGAAAGGCAGAGACGGCAGCAATGATGACTTTCGCCATATTCCTTTTTTACCTCCCGGTTTGTGACTGAAGTAGTCTTCACCTTGGGGTAAATCATGACAGTTCAGTAATGCCAAGCTATGTGTGGAATGTCAAGCTAATGCCTCAGCAAGATGCAGCACTCCTCTTCATGAAATGAACAATCCTATAATTATAAGATTGTGATCGCTAGCTGCAAAAACAAAAACATGTTTCCAAAAGCTTTAAAATTACAGAGATTTCAGAAGTACATACATGTGGCAAGGTCTTCATTTAAACCCAGATTCCAGTTTAACTGGCTAAACATGCACACAAACCAAGCTAGACTGGTTATGTCTTCTCTACAAGCTACTTGGAATCAGGAGACTTTAATCAATGCAGAAGTTTTTTTTTAATTGCAGCTGTACACATGCAGACTATAAATACTGGCAGAGGCTTTTTTTTTTTTTTTTTTTTTTTTTTTTTTTTTTTTTTTTTTGTAAACCAGCTTTTAAACTATTGTTAATTACATCCGTTGCATGAGGGGAGACATGAAAAACAGATTTTTTTTCTTGCTCTTCTCTGTCCTGTTAACTCAGCGATGATCAATTAGACCACGACCACTGCTGAAGTCAGCCAGAGGAACAGGCATTCCACTTTCCCAATGTTCCATAGGAGACTGTGCTGATGAATAGCACACTATGCTGCATTTCCAAACCCACCCACCCCCCTTTCTTTCTTGCTTTCTTTCTCACTCTCTCCACACCACTGTCCACACACACACACACACCCTCCTTCATTTCTCCCTTTCTCCCCTCCCCGTGTCCAGCCGGCCACTGGGCCTTTGGAGCTCTGGTGTACGGTGGGTGGGTGGATTGGTGGGTGGTACATGGGGGGGCAGGGCGAAGAGAGCAGGCATTCAGAGCAACATGCACAGGGAGATAACAATAGCTCCTCTGGGAGATCTGCAGATGCTAGCAGTACAGGCAATAGTAGTGGGATCTTATCGCTACGCCAACATGAGCTGGGAAAGTGCGAAACAACACATCCAACCCACTGATCAGCTTTCCCCTTCTAGCCCCGCCCCCCAGTTTGCCCACAAATTAAAAATTAAAATTAAAAACTGAATTTTAGGCATTGTGACTTTTTCTTTCTGTGTTACATATAACCATGGTTAATATCATGGAAAGTCTTTACGTTTACTGCACCCAGATGCCCATAAAAACATACTGTGGAGAAAAACATGGCCATAGATTAACTTATATGATGACTAATAAGGTGCACAGTTCAGGCTTTCCTGTCTAAATTTAAAGTGTAATGACTGATAACTTTTTTTCTGATGCAAGTTTAATTAGAAGAAAAATATAACTTGTTTTATTTACTATTTTTTGTTTGTTTCTATCAGGCCTGTTAAAGATGCACTGGAACCCAGAGCATGCCCAGCCCCTCAGCCAGTGGCCTGAGCAGCACCTGGACGTCTCCTCCACCACCTCCTCTCCTGCCCACAAGTCAGAATTCTACTCTGGCCGTAGCCGCAGCTCCTACAACTACGCCTGGGCCAATGACGACATCTCTGCCCTTACAGCCTCCAACTTATTGAAGCGCTATGCTGAGAAGTATGCCGGCGTGCTGGACTCGCCATATGACCGGCCTTCTGCCGTGGGCACCTATCCAGAGTCGGGGGCCTTTGGGAGCCTAAATAACCAAAAGACTGAGCTGGAGCCTTGGGCACTGACGCACAGCACTGAAGCCTCCTATCCCCTGGGGCCTCCTGGAGGCCATGACGGCCTTTCGGGGTCCAAGACTGCCGCCACGTCCACGGGCCCTCCGGGGATTGGCAGCGTGTCAGTATTGAACAGTAACCTTTCAGACTCAGGTTACAGTGGTAGCAGCTCCTGCAGTGGGTCCACTGAGTACCCCTCTCGCTACAATGGCACCTATCTTTCCTCAGGTTTTTGTCCGCAACCTAACGCAGCACTTCCCCCTGCCTCCCTCCACACTCTCCAGTCCACTCCCACTCTTGTGCCCAGCTATAGCCCTGCCACGCCAGTCTACAACTACCCCCCCAGCACATACCCTCCTCAGACCAGCCTTGCTCCTGGCTACAGCCACCCCTCTTCGACTTACCTCCCCTCAGGTCTACCGGCCCCTACCCCTGTTCCCTCAAGGCCCACTGTGGTAGGAGGCAGCTATAGTTACCAGAGCACGAGCCTTGGGACGTCTGAATCTGGAGGGACATTGAAAAGAAAAGCTTTTGAGATGGGTGTTGAAGATGATGAGAGTGGGGACCGGTCGCGGTACAGGAAATACAGCTATGACCCTGTGAAGGCTGGGGGAAACTCACCCTACAGTGTGAATGATAAAACGGATTGCCATGGAAATGGCTTCAGTAGTTCAGGCAGCACAGACCCTCAGACCTTCAAGCCCAGTAAGCCCTCCTCTCAGCCCTTGGTGTCTCCTCAGTTTGGGACGGCAGGGCAGTACAGCCCTCCAACAGGCATGACGGGGGAGAATGGCATGACAGAACAGGGATTCACCCAGCAGCAGCAGCAGCAGCAGCAGCATTCCCAGGCTGTCAAACACCCTCCATTATGTGCTCCAACTGCTGAGGCTATGAAGAGTCCAGACCCGCGACTGTTAGACCTCATCAATGGGGAGTTATTGGACTGCATCCCCGCATTGGGCTGGGGTGAGCTGGCTGGACTCACACATGTCAAAGCTGCCCTGGAGGAGGACTTGATGTGGCCCGTGTTGAGGCCAAGTCCAGTGGTGCAGCCACCAAGAACCGTCCTGCTGTTCGGCCCCAGAGGAGGGGGTAAGACGACACTGACTCGCTCACTGGCTTCACAGTTAGGGGCCTCCTTCTACCGTTTGAGTGGAACCATGCTGGCCTCTAAAGGGAAGCCTGAGGCAGAACACATTCTGGGGTCTCTTTTGCAGGTGGCGGGGGCACGGCAACCCTCAGTTGTGCTACTTAGTCAGGTGGAAGCCATGGAAGAGGAGGGCCTGAGGCAGGTACTGCTGAACACCCTGGAGAAAGCTCAGGTGGGGACCACAGGTCTGGTGATTCTCATATGCGCCACTGGAAGGCCAGATCTGCTGCAAGATGCTGTCCATCGGAGCTTTGCCAAGCGATACCACGTCGGCCTACCAGATGTGGCTATGCGCAGAGAGGTGCTGCTGCAGGCGCTGTCGCCCCAGGGCTTCAGCCTGAGCGAGAGGGAGCTGAACGGTGTGCTGCAGCGCACGGAGGGCTTCACTGTGCGCGAGCTGCTGCAGCTCAGCCAGCAGGTGCTCTCCTCAGCATCCTCCTCAACTGGAGCCATGCACGGCCTCACCACGTCCAGCAAACCACCCGACTTTACAGACTTCGAGAATGCCTTCTGCAAGGTGCGGCCACACACCACCGCAAAGGAACTGGACACTTGTGTAGAGTGGAGCAAGATGTATAGCCACTGAGAAAGCAGCCAGTCACAGTACTCGGACTGCATTATGACCCTGTCTCTGCATCGGCATAGAAAGCCTTTGGAATGTTTTTGTTTTTTGTAATTACTTACAGATTATACAGCCAAAAGAGCCAGAGAAGCTCACAAATATGGGAGAGATGACAAGGTTGTTTCACTGGCAGAAGCATGCAATGATGTGCTGTTTTTGTTTTGCTGTAAATACCCGCAATATTTTGTTTTTCCCAAAGAAAATAAGGATGGGGCTTGTTAAAGTGTATTAGTAGTTTGGCCAATGGGAAACCAGATAGCTATTTTATGACTCAGAGATCCTGATTAGCCTGGGTCCAGGACAAAATCAATTATTTGTTGCAAGGTGAAGCGGTCCAAGCTTATGGATAATCAGGGTTTGGAAAATCCCTCCCCCCCTCCCCTTTGGCTGCTACTCTCAGGATCCTATTTATTACCAGTCCACTTCCATGCTTTCCAAATGTTGATTTACTCATTGAATTGCCACTAATCATTCAGTGCAAAGGGCTTGGGATCTGCAACATTTCAGCAAACCACAGTTTTGACCAAAAAACTTGTTAAACCAAATACAAAAGCAGCAGTACTCTCAAATTTCTCCAAATGGGCTGGTTCTTCAAATCGGTGTATTGATGTTGACAGCTTGTTACCAAATCATGAAACAGCAGCTTCTCCTTACTATTCTGCATCTTTAATTTCCTGTCATGTTAAAGATCACATACTTAATTTTGTATTATTCACATTCCGCCTTAAGTCCAGTTTCCCTCGATATCTTCAATTAGAGCCACATTAATCCACCTGCACACCCAGCTTCTCCTTCAGCATGTCTGTTTTTTCGATTTCACTTACTGCTTTTTCTTTCTTTCTTTTTTTTTTTTTGTAGTATGTAGTCATGTTTGAAATGCTCAGGAAGAATTTTACCTCAGAAATATGAAATAAAGAATGTATGTAATCGTAGGGTCTTAGTAGAGAGTGGCGGAGCGTGAGATAAAGGTGCGAGGAGAAACCTGACGGTCTTGTAATACCCACTTCAACGAGGCTTTTACCTCGGGAGAGAAACTTGAATCTGCTACAAAGAGTAACATTGAATGTAATTCAGGTATTTCAAAGGATTTTTGATGCCATAAATCCATGTATTATTATATATGAATATATACATTTTTTTTTCTGTTCTTTTAACCTTTATTTTTATTGTAGTTTATGGTGAAGTGACGATTGTGTTGAAGAAATGCTATGTAGAATACAGAAAAAAATATTCCTTTTTTGTTGGACAAACTGCTTGTAAAAATCTGATTTCTAGTGTTTACACATCCTGCATATGCATGTCTGCGTTATAATTTCACTGCTGCGTAACATCACTTGAAACTGTAAATACAATAAACACAATCACCCACGACGAAGCACAAGATGCCATCCAAAAAGACGAGTTTTGAGAAGTATGTGTAGCTTTTAACAAATCCCAAAGTATGAAAATTCACAGCTGATGTGTACATATTGTGGAAGAACCCAACATGTAGACAATCCAAAGCAATCTCCCCTTTTCCAGCAGCTCTGTGGTTGTTTTAATAAGCGGTAAAAACCCAAGTCTCTAGTCTGCTGCAGCAGCAGAGGTTGTGTGCATTAGGCTGTTGCCATGGTCCTGAGGAGGTATAAACATAATGATGTAATATTTCCTACCGTCCTTCTCTCTCCGTCTCTCCCACCTTCATCACTCTTTTTCTTTTTTTTCTGGTTTTCTCACTCCCCGATGCAATCTCACTAGATTGGATTGCCCCCTGGCCACAAAACCCAGTGGCCATGTGGCGTTGCATCTTCTCCCCACCCCCTTCCCCTCTCCTTATACCGATTCCTCTGGAGTGGAAGGGGTCTGATTGATGTCCAGCAATCCTATAGCACAGTGCAGACCTCCCTTCCAGTTGGTAGCTTCAGTCATGCTATACAGCCCCCACTGACTAAACTGATTGCTGTCTTGGAAATTCAAAAAAACACTTTTTACAACTTGCAGAACAACCCCTGGCCCATCAGCATTGTGCTGGAACTGCAAGCAATAATTCATTTGGTAATTACATAAATTTAAAAAACCTTTTGATTGCCTGTCCCCTGTACTTCTCACAGTTTGTCCAACAAAACAAGCTTTTATTTTGTACATTTGGATCTGTTATCACAGTAACTTTGTTCTTGGTTATTGTACATTTTCTGTAACCATTTCTACCTCATTTTTGCGGCATATTGTACATGAAAGTATTTATTTCATGTCTTTTTTTTGATGTCTGTTTAAAAAAACAAACAAATAATTATGTTCTTGAACTGTAATAGTCTACCTCAGAAAAGACTGTATTTTAAGATAAGAGTATCATACAATATTAAACAGAATTTGTCAATATTACTTTGTACTTATTTTGTTGCAGTTTTTCACTGGTTGACGTAACAGTAATAGCTATGGTTGATCCCGGCATCGAGGTCAGTTGCTTACATAGACGGTATGTTGTTTTACGTGTTTTATGCACAAAGTTAAATCATAAGGCTTTGGATCTTTTTAGCTTGGACTCAATTCACACAGCTGGTTGTACAGTCAGCATATTAAGTGCTGTTAAAGACAGAAAAGACTCCTGTAAATGTGAGTAATGAAGATAAGGCAGCTGAGGATACTGTGCACATAATTTTGCCAGTCTGCAAGCGCGCGCGTGTGTGTGTGCGCGCGCGCGCGCGTGTGTGTGTGTGTGTGTGTGTGTGCGTGCTGTAGCATCCAGAAGCAGTGCGAATACACCCCTGAGGCTTAAGGCCCAGCACCAGAGCACAGAGGTCCTTCATCCCTGTCACTGTCTGTAAACAACAGCTCGTCCCAGTGGCCTAGCCTGCGCTATTTCTGGCCTTTTCCTGACATCTTTCAAACACTCAAAACTAAGAAGTAAATTTGAGCAACTCCATGCAAACAAGTGAAAGTTTAGCTTAAGTCTGAAAACAGAATCCGTCACTCCTCGGTTACAGGTAGGGTTGTTAAAGAGCGTTTTAGAAACATCTGTGAATGAATCCCGGTGGAAGCATGGTGCTGCTGGTGTTAATGACAAGAGTAATTAATTGTCTAATAATGATACATAGCTCTGTTATAAGCACAACCTTGTGCAGCAGCTGCCCTTCATCCTCTGGTGAAGGATAATTGTCTGCGCAGCTGTTTAAAAATTATTTTCTATCTTTTGCAGTCACAATCCCGATAACATTATCTGCAGAACAACATAACCTTGTAGAGGTAGAACGGATCACGTAGTGGCTGTGAAGAGAGTTTTCAGAGTACAGTGACTAATAAATACGCTACTAATATTTTACCAACTGTGGTTTAAAGCCAGCGCGTTTTTCTGCAAGCAGCAGTCGCATATAAAGCTATAAAGTGCTGCCCTCACTTCTTGATAATACTTGAGTAAAGGGATTTGCAATTATTTAACCAAATGATGGTACTTTAAAGAAACAACAACATATGGTTACCTTCTGCATTTAATACTTTTATATCCTGACGTCCATCCAGGAAGAGCCTGAAAAGCAATTTGTCCTTTTTGTCCTACAGTGGGTTCTGTCCTCCAGGAAGTCAATCATTTTTGTCCCCCTGCTGATTGGAGGTAATTAGGCGAGTAGAGTTTCTAACTGGATAATAAAAGATGCTAATGAGTCGCTGTCCTATTTACTGATAAAGTGGTGGTGAATAGGACACCGCTCAGCCACATTTCCCTGACGGTGGCACACACAAGCAAAGTTTCAGAATAATTTAAAATGTATATTTATTCATTGCCAGACTAATTTCTTTATTTAGGTGGGAAAATGGAATTGTGGTCATATAAGATTAACTCGATGTTCTCAAATGAGTCTAACCAAGACATGGACTGATAATGTATGTTTTTAATATCTGCTTGTATATTTGATGTTGTGCTCTCAGATCAGGCAGCATAAGACTGAATATTTTTCAGCGTGCGCTCAGACTTCACAACTAATCTTCATGGTGTTCATCGGCATTGAGTGCTCCCGATTCAAAGGTCCCAAAACCTGAATGTTATTTATGGTAACAACTATCATTAAAAAAAAGGGGTCATTCTCTGAATCTCACTTCACCCCGACACAGATCTCCTCCCTACCTATACGTGCTGCCGGCCTTCCATTGTACAGGCCTTGATACTGACAAGGTTGACATCAGAGGAGAGCTCTGACACGGGGTGAGTTAGGACTGCCAGCTGTTAGCAATCAAGTCTATTTTGAAGTCAGGGACACACAGACCCCCAGGGCCAAAGTAGCAACTAGTCCAGCCCCTCACTCCCCAACCCACCCAAATCAGCCTACAACCTCCGAACCCCCCGGTCCCACAGATAGCTAGCACATCTGTATTGGTTCCAGATGTTGCAAACTTGCATTGAGCGTCCTTTACCTAAGAGCACCCCGAAACAGCGTCAGACAAGCACGGAGCTTTGTAGTGCAGAAATCTAAAGAATATTCTCCAGTGCCTGCCATCGACCTCATACTGGTGACAGAGAAATCATATTGTGTCAGAGTGCAGCCTTCTCAGAGAATAAGCTCTTTGTCATTTAACATTAGATACAGGCTCTCTCTTTAATAACAGGCATAGCTGTTACCACAAATACCTGAATCTAATCTTTTAGGCTTTCAATATTTTTGCCATTTCTGAAAAGAGAGACAAGGGCTAAGGAGACAACGCGGGGAAAATGAAAGAATAATCATCAACACAATCATTACGTAAAGTTTGCACCTTCAAGCCACATACGTAATGGAAAATCCGCACTGAGCAAGAAAAAACAAAGGACACAAAAGAAACCGCTCAGGTTCTTTTAAAGGAAATGCTCAAGCCTTTGCAGCTGCATTGTTTCTGTGTTGGTCAATCAAAGCTCTCAGGAAATTAGATCTGACAGGTGGAATGTCCTGCTAAAATACTTTGGCCTCTGCCCCCCGCTCACATGACCAAAGTGTGATCACTGAATAAATAAATAGTAAGTAGATATACAGGAGAAAAACAGACTGTGTGTTTAAGAACAACTGAAAAATATATATCAGTGAGAGAAGAGCATTAGACAGGGATGCTTATAGAAAGGGATCAAACATCAGATACTTCTACTAGGTTAGACTTGCTTGATGCTGGGTAGCTGCAGATGCTCTTGTGCGGTTTTGCTCTATGGCACTACATTTCATATCCCCGATCGTGTGGCAGATTGTATGCATGTCACTACTCCCCCCCTGTGGCCAATCCGTGAAACTGCAGATCCACAAGTGACAAAATTATGTAACGAATCCACTCTTGATTCCGAACTGAATTTTTGCATTGTTTTTGTTTTATTCTTGTGCGAATTCCCATCAACATATAAATTCAGGCAAACTTCTCTCTCTTTCTCGGATTATTAAATTATAATTTGCTGTGTGTTCAGCAAAAGGACGCTACATTCAATCTCGAGTTGTTTTGAAATCCCCAAATAGGATGTGAAACACCGACGCTGTCAAAAAACCACAACGACTTTCAATTACTGCAAATTCAAAACCAGAAAAAGCAGAACAGAAGCTGAGCTTTTTCAACACATTGACGACCCCTGCTGGCTCCACTTGGCAAAACTTTCACGCGTGTGCTTAAAAGCCATTAATACAAATTACATTAGAAAGGACTCAACCTTAATATGATGCTGGAATAATTCATAAAGCTATTTTAAAAATATGTCAAAATTTAAATCTACAGTATGTAATGAACATGTGATGTAAGAGTGAACTGTTACATTCATGTTAATGATTTCTAGTGCAGATGCATCAGATCCTGAAGGCATATGTATATATTTACACATTGTTTCATACAGATAATAGCTAGAATGGCTTGTGCATGTTTCTGTATGCAGGTTCTGTATAATGCTGTGTGATAAACGCTGTATAATCTGTATTGTTATTGCATTTACTTGTAAGTACAGTACATAAGATAAAGGCTATAACTATTAATGACATCATCATGAGGTAAAAATGTTAGGGATGTTAATAAAATATATATTGTAAAAGCAGAATTACAGTAAAATGGATTTACATTCTAAACTAAGACAGTAATGCCCATATTTACAAAATATGAATGTGCATAGAATAGTAATACTTAGATAGATTCGCATGTGCACATTGCCGCATGCACAAGATTTCTATGAATACATGCGCAGATATGGAAGGTTTCTTTTTCATTTGACTATGCAAATGAAAAAGAAACCTTGGTATACCCCATGCAGCAGCAGCTTGCAGCACCACCTTTAGCAGCAATAACTCAATAACTATTGAGTCTCTCACATCGTTGTTAGAAGAATTTTGGCCCACTCTTCTTTGTGAATTTGCTTGGGTTCGTTGAGGTTTGCGGCTCTGGACTGCGACCACAGCATTTCAGTGACCTGAGGTCTGGACTTTGACTGGTCCATTGCAACACTTCTTTTCTTTTCCAGTAGTTCTGTTGTAGATTTGCTGCAAAAGAACAACTGGAGGACTGCAAAGAGCCCAGGTGCTGTGTTTGCAAAACAAATTAAAGAGGAATCACTGTCTTGCTAGTTAGCATGAAGTGTTTGCATATTATGTCCAAAAATCTACACACCTTTGGTTTTGTCTTTTGAAAGGACATTGTTCTAGGAGTGTTGTGGTTTCTAGAGAAACTGAAGCAGTTTTCTCCTGGCAGCTGGTCCAAACAAGCCGCACTTCTTCAGTCTTCAACTTTAACTTTTAAAATGCTGAAGCCTGCAGAGTCTGGGATGTAGCTATTGGATTTTGTGTAGTTTCTCTGAGCACCGTAGGGCAGACCTTGGTCCTATTTTGGTGGGATGTCCACCAAGTGTTTGCTACACTGTATTTACAAACACTTTCTGCAGACCAGCAAACTGCCAAAACTTCTGCTGTTTGTGTTGTTGTTAGCTAGAAATGCGGTTTTGTGTTTATTTCTTGGAAAAATAAATATGCTTTACATTTCAGACTCCTCCTGTTGTTATGACTACCTTGTTTTGCCTACTTGGTCACTCGACCAAGCTCACAACAAAAACATTTGCCTCCTTCCTAATTTCTCTTTTATATATATATATCTCACACATGTATGTTTCAGATCTTCAAAATAATTTCAATAGTAGACAAAGACAACCTGGGTAAATACAGAATGCAGTTTTTAAAGAATGATTCAATTTAGCTATCCAAACCAAACTGGTCATGTGTGAAAAAGTAAGTGTATTAACTGTGATTAACCACATTTTTGGAAAGCTGAGTTCAGTTTCACTAGCCGTGCCCAAATTTGTGTGAAATGAAGTAGACTAAAAGATCTGGAAAAGAAACACATGCCACGATCTAAAGAAACAGCAGAGAAACAAAATCACTGATATCTGTCGGTCTGGAAAGGGTTACAAAAGCGCTATACAAATACAGGCCATTTACCATTTACCATTAGTAAGGCTTTGGGACTCCAGTGAACCACGGTGAGAGCCATTATCCACTAATGGAGAAAACATGGAACTATACTGAACCTTCCCGGGAGTGGCCGGCTCAACAAAATTACTCAAAGAGCACATCCAGAACTTATCCAGGAGATCACAAAGGAACCCCGGCCTCACTTGCCTCAGTTCATGATTCAGTAAGAAGAAAGAGACATAATGAAGGGTTTGGACTGACCTTGTCAAAGCCCAGACTTGAATCTAACTGAGATGTTTTGGCATGAGCTTAATAAGGTTGTTCTTGCTTGAAAACCGTCCAGTGTGTCTGAATTAAAATAAAATTCTGGACAGAAGAATGGGCAGTGGCTTGGGTACTTTTTCTCTTAATACATGAAATCATCATTTAGAAACACTTTGTATTTACGTGGTTATCTTTGTCTAATAATAAAATTTGTTTGATAATATGAAACATGTAAGTCTGACAAATATGAAAAAAAGGAAATCAGACAGGGGCAAATATTTCACAGTACTGTATGTAGATGGAGTTTGGCACTACAGCACTTTCTACGTGAGATGAAGAAGTCTAAAGAACCATTAAAGAAAAACATTTGGGAGTGCTATAATGTCCTTATTTTCAAAAGTGAACCAGTTTCTTTTTAATCTTATGAAACATGAACTGATTAGTGATGATGCACAATGTCCATTTAATGTTTAATGGGATCATTAATCATACATAATTTATGATTTTTAATGGATAGAAACACAGAGCTTATAACCACCACTTCGGTGTTCCAATAGCAAAGTGTGTTACCTAAGAATTTATAATTATGCTCAGTTTTTATGTTATATTAGATAAAAAATATGTTTTTCTCTCAAACAAAAAAAGTTTTTTTTTTTTCAGATGTGGTGTAGTTTTATTTCTGTAATCAGTCATTTATCACTCAAAGAAGTTTTTGTAGTTTGTTAATGTTGCTACTTAATCTGCATTGTTGGATTGGGCAAGTGCGCATTTTATCTTCATGTTTTGACTTTATTTTTATTTGCTTTTGTAATAACTGGCCAATAACACTTGCTGAAAATGAAGTTAGAGGGTTAACCATGTCAAATACCTGATTATATTACATTAATTGTTTATTATTGTTATTATGCCTTTGTGTTTATTCTGCATTTGAATGTTTCCCTGCAAAGTTAAACTAGTTTTACCTAATTAACAGCGCCACTGCTGGCTTTGTTCGTCAGTATTAAAGCAGTGAACTGTAGCAAGTAGTTAAGCTGTGACGTTTTAGGAGCAAAATCCTTGTTACTTAATTTATCTTTAGCTGTCAAACAAAACAGAGAGGCCGATATATGCTTACTTAAGCTGCTTTACTTAAGTAAGCTGTTTGAATACATGTTGATTAACTGCATGTCAACAGCATTTTTGAGTCATACGTTAGTCACAGAAGATATCTGAATCAGATTGCACCAAACTCAACAGGAAAACGACAATCTTAATGAGCTCTTATTAACCTGACAGGGTAAACTTCAAGCCACCGACCGGTGACTTTACCACAAACACGGAGCTCAAAGAAAGTTAAATCCTTCAAGTTGACGAATAGTGCGAGTCTGATAAGTTTCCCTCTGCTTTACCGTTGGGAAGTTATCCCTCTTGAAGGCACTGCCATTTGCAGATATGGTATCATGTGTCTCCTTACTGGAAGTCAGACTACATTATGTTGCAAAATGACTCAACATTACTCCGCCTACGGCTCCTTCTCTGGAAGTTCACCATGCCCACTACACTCACTTACAGTTTCTGTTTCAGCGCAATGATAAATACCGAGGCAGCAGTATACCCCCTCTCGCGGTCTTCCACAGACACAGATAGCGCAAAATTCACGTAGCCTAAATTCCAAAGTAATGACTAGACAAACACATGTCCCAGACTAAAAAAAGAAAGGAAAAAAAGAGCAGTTTTCCTGTTCGGGAACACTTCATACTGAATCATACAGCAGCCCTGGTAGCTGGCCCAACTGCAAACACACAGAACCCAGGGTCATGTGCGAACTTGAAGGCAGGAAATAAAGCGCGCTCCTCTGTTCGTGCGTAACAGGGAAGTGAGTCTAACCTAGTTTCTACGTTGTTAAAAGTTGCCTGCGCCCAGCGCGAAGGGCTGGCACCGAAAGTTCCGTTTTCTTCCGTTTTATCGACGCGTATTGCCCAGCTTTCCGAATTCAGCTTCAGCATTACATCGAGACACTGAGTGATGGAGGAAGGGCACGTTCTGTAGGACTGTTCGGTGGACTTGTAAGCCCAGCAGAGGGGGAAGAGGCGACGAGCTGCAGCAATTGTTTTTCTTTCAATGTTTTGAGTTCTCTACTTAGCCCAAGGTAAGCGTCAATGTGCCTTGTTTCATTCTGCTGGTGTTATCTCCGCTCAGTACGAAGCCGTGTCAGTTCCTAGAATCGCGCGTAATGGATGATGTGTGTGTTTGTCATGTTTTGCTTTTGAAACAACAGGCAGGATGGACGTCCGTCGGCCTTAAACACAGCCTTACATCGCGGTTTTGTCACGTTTTATTTTTTTTAACACCAAAATAGTGATTATGATTTTTTTTAAAGATATTTTTTATCTTCTAAATACGTATTTGGTACTTACTTGTCTTTTACGAAACGTGGAAGGGAGTTATGTAATTATCAAGGCAGCATGAATGTTGCCTATTCACCTTAGTCCCTCCCTTCATGCCTTGCTGTCCAACTGTTTCATCCTGTGCCCTCATTACTCCAAAATGTGTGCCGTTTATGTGGCATCAACACTTATACTGGATGGAACCAGAAATAATTATAGGCAAAAAGTTCATATCATCTAATCCAGTAATCTTATGACATCTCACAAATAATATAGTTGTAGTAAAACAACATTTCCTTTGTGTGCAAGTGTGCACTTTTAAGTCTTTAGAATAACTTTAGAATAACTAAAGATAGTTACTCTGGCAGGGATCCGGTTTTCAGCCTGGCACCGCTGTGAAAACAGCACACAGCTTGTAACTGATGCGTGCTGTGTGAAGACAAGGTTATGTCCTGCAAATGTTCAGAGATAAGACACCGCTCCTGGCAGGCAGATGGGCACAATCATGAAAATGATTCGCACTATAAACTAGCCATCAGATAGTAGTCCTAGAAACATGAGAGTCCTACCCACTACTTCCCACAGCACATGAAAGAAACAAGCGGAAGTCTCTTGGTTTCTCTTTCAAATCAAATAGTTTGATTTGTGTGACTGTTGTGTGTGACTCTACAACCTTTATTTTATTGCACTCACACAAAAGAGTCAAAGCATAAGCTGCAAAGAGGGAGATGCTTTTGCACATGGAAAAGTGGTTGTTCTCTACATTCTTCTGCATTTTTTTGGCTTTTATGTTTGCGTCTGTCTACGCTGTACACAACATAATCTGTGTTGGCCTTGGAGGAGAAATCTCTTCTTCTTTGTGTCAAAACCGAGGGCCTTGCTCACTCTACGTGTTGTACTTCAGCTTTGTGCACAATTTTTTCAGTTGCTGGGGGAGTCATTTTGTTGATCTCACTTAAAGCACAGAGAACTTTAGCCTTACTTATCAGAAAAAGGATGATTCGGCGTTTAGCTTCAAAAGACATGGTTTGCTTGGTCAGTAGGGGAAGCAAATGCTCTAGTTGTGCTGTTGTGGTTGAGTTCATTATGAAGTTTTAAAAGTTAGTTGTCAGGCTGAGAAATAAGAAATGCTGCATTCAGCATTTAAAAGTAGTTTAGGCACTGCAGCGTGCTCCTTAGTAGAGCCTGACTGATGTATTGGCCAGCTAATATTGGTCTGCCAGACTGGTATGTACACTGGAACTTTTCTTTTTACAGAACATGATGTAGAAACAAATCCTTTTGGTAATTTGAAAGTAATTTGCCGTCATCTAGTTTGACTTGCAGAGCAGCTTGAGTTCTGGCAATGCTCTCAGCATTGGCCAAAGCAAGATTTAGACTCGATCTTGATGTTTTATAGGATTTGTTTCTGAATGGTTATAGTTATAACTGTAGAAATCTTCTGAAAACTATAATAAAAAACATCACTCAGCAGCAATTTCACTTTTGCTTTTCAAGAATATTCATTTGAACTCATCAAGTAATCTAATGATTTTATTAATCAGTTACTCTTACTATTAGTCTAAATTTTTTGATATGTATGAGTCACCAAAAGTAAAGGTTGAGTGTGTTTTCTGCAGTATTATATTATATTATGTTTGCTATTGTTTGAGACAAAAAGCAGCAACGCGTTTTTGGAAATATGGAGGTACTTTGGATCACTGATGAGTCGCCCTGCTGTTTCAGACTTAAATTGAATTCATCACCAAAACAAATTTTCCAAAGATTTTTAACCTTCTATGGGATGTTTTGTTTTTTTCTACCATTTTACTGAATAATTGGCTGGATGATTTAGAATTGAAATGATGAAATAATTAGAAGTAATCTTTATTTACTGTGAGTGGTAGGAGATTGTGTTAGGAAGGGTGTATATTTAGAAAAGTGAAGCTAACTGAAAAGGCTTAAAGGAGTCATTCTTCTCCCCATGAGCCAAATTATAGGATTTTCTCTAGTCATATAATTCGATTTTCTTGTTTTCATAAGTAACCAGTTCAAAACAGTCGCATAAGAAAAGCAAATTTCCCCACATTGGTTTCTGAGAATGCCAGTGGAAAATGACCAGTTATGGTTTGACTACCCCGTAACAGATTTTATCATATACAATGAGATGAACAGAAGGTCTTCAGGTAGATATGGGTTTTTCCCTATTTCACCCAGTATTCAGAAAAAATAGATATATTGTGTCCCTGGTGAAAAGCTGAATATTTGTTTTTATTACACAGTTTAAAGCATTGAGCTGTGAAAATAAAAGGGGCTTTTTTATGGTACTGCTTGTTTATGACAGCGTACCTTGACCCAGTGACACATTTGGCCATCAACATAAGAAGATATGAACGAGCTTCTTCAGTAGCAGTGTGTCTGTCCTCCTTCATATTTTGACTGAATTCACCAGGGCAGTCTGCAGACAGCGCAGTCTCTGGAACACTGCAAAAGCCTTCACTGGCCAAGGTTTTTGAATAATGCATTAACTGATAATAATAATGAATATGGAAAAATAATACAAAGTGATAAAGTACAAAACATAATACAACTGTTGCACATTTTCTCAATTGTCCTGATGGATTCTCGTTTTAATTATTTCATTTCACAGCAACAGTGCCAGTCAGATAAAAACTACTGTTTTCATTTGCTGATCATGCAGTGCTTCCGTTTAAGGGGGATTTCTCTATGGTGCACATTTTGGGTAACTTTATAAAAATGCAACCAGAAAAAACAATCATATTGTAGCCACGTGATAAAGATTTGCTTGAAAAAGCAAACTCCCATAAACTAATCTGTGTAGAATCGCATAATATGAGCAAGTTTACATGTTAGAAGACAATTAAAGTGATCTCTTTCTTTAACTTTGTTCTACACTGTAGAACCCCCCCGCCTCCCAGCTGGGGAAACTCCCATGATTTGACACGTCCACTCACATCTAGCCTATATTAGACATTATCATAGAAATAGGAAGTAAATATTTGGCCTTGCAAACGATTTCAACCAGACTTGTTGCAGTTTTGTCATCTACTTCAACTTGTGAGGCCAAAAAGTGACAGAAGAAAGTTGATCATTCTGAATTACTGTCAGGGGATAAATGCTGGGAAGCTGTTCTGCACACCAGAGAGATGTATGTGCAGCAGCCTCCTGATGTTGGGATAATGTTAGTATAATCATATTATGTAATCACACAATACAAACATGCACAGTCTTGAAAAAAATAAACTGATTAGTGTGCTTTAATGGAAAAATGTTAAATAAATGACAGAAAACGTAGGCACAGAAAGCGAGGGATCGGCAGGCAGGCATGAGTTTCCACGACTACAAACTAGTGACATAAGGGGCAGAAAGACTTGCGTAGACCACTAAAAGCCTGAATTGGTAATCTGACAAATATGCTATGATGCTATCCTTTGATTGATTGCAACAGTTATTTATTAAACACCAGTGTTGTATTTTGCAATCCTCTGACTTGGCAATAATTCAGTTATGTTTGTTAAACAGCTTAAAGAGGAAAAGGCTAGGGTAGTGATGGATTGCCACTTAAACTCAAACAAAGTCAACCCAACCAGTATAGCAAGTATAGCACGGTAAGATTCTAGATAACTGAGAGAATAAAAGCTTTGTTATAAGCTGCTGCTTGACAGTGTAAACGTAGTTGTGAGGGTAAAACTGTCGAACAAACCAGCTTTTTGGCTACCGCAAAGAGCCACTTTACAAAAGCCCTAACCCAGTATACAGTGGCTTGCAAAAGTATCCGGCCCCCTTGAACTTTTCCACATTTTGTCACATTACAGCCACAAACATGAATCAATTTTATTGGAATTCCACGTGAAAGACCAATACAAAGTGGTGTACACGTGAGAAGTGGAACGAAAATCATACATGATTCCAAACATTTTTTACAAATAAATAACTGAAAAGTGGGGTGTGCGTAATTATTCAGCCCCCTGAGTCAAGCCACTGTATATAGGGGAAAAGACTCAACTAATTCCAATGTGTTTTTTCATACTCCTGCATACAACTACATAATTATAGCTCTAGAACCAGTTCAGTCAAAACACAAGAAACAAGATCAGAAAGACCCGCATTCCAGCCTGTAGGTTTTTTCCATACATTTCGCTCTGAGCTGTTTTGTGTACTGTGTTGCCCAAATCTAATGTTACAGCCCAACCAGAGGGACTAGGAACATGAAATTGCCAATCACATGTACATTGAAGTTATTTCTGTTATGCTGTTTCTATTTTAGAGTAAAATCTGTCAAGTAATATTCAGTCATATTCATGTAGGACTATATCAAAGTTATAAAGTCCTTTACTGTTATAAATGTCTCTTCATAGATGGTTTCTCAGTGTCAGCATTAACAGGATCCAACATTACATTTACCATACATTTTCTCACCATGAGTGAAGTGAAGAAATCAAACATAATATCTGTAGTTGTAGTTTTCATAAGCATATAAAGACTGGTCACTAAATGATCATGTCGGGTTAGAGTGAGCTGCTCTGTACTAAAACTCTTAAAATGATAAGTTTCTTCTGAGCATTAAAACTGGCTGCATTGTTGCGTAGCACCTAAGTATGTTGGGATTCTGTGACCTGAGGGGTGGCACTTCTGTGGAATAGACTTTTACTGCTGGATCTTACTGGGATCTGTATCAGATCAACAGTTTTGAATCTCTTGTTGTGTTCCTTTGGCTATTCATGACTCATCCTTAGTGGCGTGTGTTGTCCTTACAGGGAAGGAGTGGGTTTTATGGGGTTTGTCTGGCCTTCGTCGATGTTTACGTGGGTGTTGTATATTAACGTAACGTCCACAAGAATACCGGGACTCGGAAGAATTTAGTTACTGTAACAGGTAACAGGTTAATTACTGTTAGTTGCACGGATGAGCTTTTAGACCACAACCATGTTTAAACCGGGTTTTATTACTGTGTTTTGTCTACACACAGACAGACATCTACATTTGCCTTTGTGGTTGTGCCAGTTACTGTTTTTAACATGCTGGAATTTTTAATGATAAAGATCTGAAAAGCTGTTTATATTTGACAAAGCTTTTGATAGCATGGTAAAAAAGTGCCACAACACTGAGATGATGCATTTTTTACAATTTTAAGTAAAAGATAAATGTGAGACTATAACATGATAAAAATTGACATTTCTTTTTATAATAAAGAGGTTCTTGAAGCAGTGCACTTTGTCAAAAGTTTGCTATTCAAAATGCAAAAACATACATGTAAATATGTAACGCTGCAAACGCAATCCAATACACACGTGCACACTCACTAATCTAAGCAGCTGTGGAGTGATAGTTGCTGGACTTTAGGAATTGTGGCTTGCTCAGTGGAGAAGCTGTTACGCAATGCTTTGTTTCGTCAGTTAAGACACACCAGTTTTAAAAAAGTTGCTCAATGTTACAAAACAGAAATCATGACTTGGGAATAAGACTTTTCTTGCTTGTAGTCACACTGCCTTAAAAGGCATATCATTTCTGTTGGAGAGACCCTACAACATGTGCCTCGTGTTTCCACCAGCTTACATTAGTAACAAATCAGGAAATCCTTCAACTTACATAATCACAGTATTAATGTCAAAAGATATGCAAGGCTTTGTATCACAGTGAAAATCAAACGGCTCATCAACATGTCTGTTGGAAAGTTTAACTTATGCTCAATTGTCTGACTTTCATGTTAGCCTTAGAAAAACAAGCGTGCAGTTAGATTGTTTATCCTAAGCTCATAGCATGTAGTTGGTTGATCCCAGCAGGATCATTTTATAACATTTATATCTCCACAGCTGTGGATACTGTAAACTGTTTATGAACAGCATATGTGCATGTTTGCTACTGACGCAGTTGAGCTCTGATGTCTGTTGCAGATATTACTAATTGATAAAATTATAAATTAAAAAAACAAAAAATAAAAAAAATGAGTTGCTTTGTTGTGCTATTCAGTGGATCCTTAGTATGACCAACCAATACTGGCCTATCACCGAGATTCACGGTTACTGTTGTTTGGCTTATGTGCTGTCTGGTATGCAGGAAAGGGCGCCTAGTGATAGGTAGGAAATAAAATATGGTGTCAACAGAGCAGCTCAGAGTTTTTTTTCCTCATTGTTTAAATGTGCTCAGGCCTGCTTTCAGCACATGTTGCAGAGTCGGCCGAACAGATGGTTGTCAGGGCTAAAGCGGTATCGCAGCAATGGCTGGCTTGTTTATAAAAACACGAACAATGTTACATGCTGCATGTGTATGTATGTATTGAGATGAAAATCATATTGGGTGATAAATAAAAAAAACCTAACCTTTTCTCCATAAAGAGTGACGCCGCTGACCCAGCTCTTGTCTCTTTGACAAACATTCAGATAATTTTGATCTGTATTCTCTTTCTCCCTCTGGATCCATAAAGTAGTGGTTAGCACATTAGCCTAACAAGGAAAAGCTCTCTAGTCTGATCCCAGAGGAGACACAGCTCCCTTGGGGGTTATGTCAGGAGGGGCATCTAGAGTAAAAAATCAAATCAAACACTACTGACTGTAGTGTCACCTGGTGAATGAAGGAGCACCTGAATGTTGAATCAGAAAGATGCGCTGTTTAGTTCCACTGTGTTTAAAAAAAAAAAGTCATGGGAAAAGTTAGAAACATGTCATTTCCTTTTACTTCCTAGCTCTGCGTGATCATGACCCAGTGGATACACATGACCCAGATGTTGCAGCATCTGCCTTATGAGACAGTCAGCAGCCTCTATCCACCAAACTCCTTCCCGATTGAAGTCAGGCATTACATATCTGAATGGATAGAGAACCAACGATGGTATGATGCACACACATACTGTACATGTACATGCTTGTATAGTTTATATATACACAATATGCATGTTTATTCTTAATAAATATTGCATGTGTTTATTCATAAGGGATTGTGTGTGTGTGTGTGTGTGTGTGTGTGTGTGCTCTCACAGGGAGGACTTTTCACAGGAAAAGGTAGAGCAAGAGAGTCAAGCTCAAATTCTGTTGGACCAGGGCATCAGCATGCTGCAATCCGTTGCTCAGCAGAATGCCAATGTTGTCGAGAAGATGAAGCTGGTGCAGATGAGCAGGAACATGGTAGGGGAGCAGGTTTGATTAAGTGAGACTACCAATAAAGCCAAAGAAATGATCAATTTGTTTAAAAAGAAAGTGACATTTTATTTTAGTTTTTGGGCTTTACCATCACCCATAAAATTTCACCTTTGCAGAAATTCCTGTTTAGATTTTTCAGCCTTCTGCAGCTTTTGTTGCTTGGATCCCTTCAAACTTCTGAAGAATGCAAAAACCTTGGTAGACTTTATGACAACGTTAGAAACTTCCTTAAACCTGCTACAACATACATGTTAGGAATGCATTGTCCTTGATATCATTTGCGTTCATTATTGCATACTTATAATTAGTGGTATTATTTGCTTATTTTACAGGAAATGTTTCACCAGCAGCCACTGAAGTTTGCATTGATGGTCAGAGACATCCTCAGGCAGGAGAGGGCTCTGATAACCGGAGTAAGTCCCTTTTATGTTAAGTCTAACTAGTTTTTTTTTTTCAAAGGCAAACGTATTTATCCCACAAGTTTTTCCACGTCCCAGTACATCCCTCACCTCAATTCTGCCTATTTTGGCAGTCTCTCGTGTTAGTCCTTATGTTGATACTGTGATTATTATTCCTTATTATTGAGACGTGTTGTTATATTTCCAGGTTGGTTACATTTTAGGGTTTCATAGGGGTTTTTGATTACAACGTGCCAACTGCATAGATTTCCTGCTGAAACGTAAATCCCCAGTTGTAGCAGCAGTTCAAATCCTTGATATCAAAGCATCTTTGAGTCTGTCAATAGGAACAGTGTTATAGCAGGTGTGGCAAGTCGGTGAGGTGGAGATGGGGGGAGGAAGCGTGTAGGAAGAGCACAGATTTAAGCCACGTAAAGTGGATGCTGATTGGCTCTGATTGAACTAGAGTAACTGCTTCGATTATTGAGATTGACAGTGTGGGAAAGTGGTAGTGAGAGCGAGCGGTTTTAAGAACAGGAAAACAGACTAACACCCACGAAAGCAGATAGATGAGTGATTACAGATCTTCCTTAATGAACTTCATATCTGTTAGGTAGTGGAATTATCTACCGGAAGAGGCGCTGGTTTTATGCAATGAATGGCAATAAAATTTGTGCAGTTATTTAAAAAACAACAATGTTATTTTGTTCATATAATCATTAGTCAGGAGTCATAACTCATGCTGACCTGATACATGTATGTTTTTGATCAAATCTAACTTGCATTTCCAAAGATGTCATCTTGCAACATAAAACAGCTTAGCTCTTCTTAGAAATCCCCACAAGACATCATTGTTTCAAGTTTACGTCTACCTTTATAAAAATACACTGGTAATAGCTGGCAGTCACAAGCCACGAGGCAGAATTGATGAGAAGTATTGTTGAAGAGGGATTAAATGTACAAGTGCTTTGTGTGGTGCTTTGCAAGTCCGTTTAACATTTTTCCTGTTTATAGACCACCACTGCACAGTACCCAGCGTACCAGACGAACGATATAAGCAAGCAGGACGTGGACCAACTGGTCCTGAAGGTGCTCGAAGTCCAGGAGATCCGAAAAAAGATGCACCAGATACAAGAGGAGCTTAACTGGGAGAGGCAAAACTTTGAGAGTGCACACACACAGGGTAAACGCATGTTTTCCTTTAGCAATACATGAATGATTACATGCCTTAAATATCGTAAGCAGTCAGACCACAGTAATAATTGCCAAAAGACTTCAACGGCAAAAATGCAGCTTACATCAACAGAGTTCCTGTTTTTCAAGGTTAAATCATAATTTCTTTATTTTCTGCTTCCTTTGCTTCTGAGTCTGTTCACCTATTTTAATTCCACTTGTTAATTTTTTTGGAGGATTTGTTTTTAAATGCTTGAAAAAGAGAGAGTTTTTATAAAAACTTTATTTAGAAGATCATTCTCTGGCAGTGACATAAATGAAAAACATCCAGGTGCTGTGAATGGAGCTCTAGCTGGTCTGCTCAGTAGGAAGTTGCAGATGTTATCATTTTTCAAAGCAGAATAATTTAAATGGATGTTGGCGTTCTTTTGTTTTTTTAGATACATCGTTGCTAATGATATTTATTTTTTATCTTTATCTAATTTGATGTGTCAAACTGTTTTTGAGGTCAAGCTTTGTCTAATTATACACAAGACTTAATGTAGTAAGATAAAATGTGAAGCACACACTCACTTTTTGAAGACCCAATAAAACTGAATGATCAATAGAGGAGGTGCTGCCCACTACCAAAGGACTTCTACGTGGTGCTTTTTGTTTAATGTTGGTCATTTGACCCTCATCATAAACAGTACTTGCATGATGTTCTCAAAGAAGTATGATTAGATATAATTTTTTATTACGCATTTAATTGTTCAAGTGGTGAAGCTGTTGGAACCGCATGGTTGTTTTGTTTGTAGGGCTGCAGCTATTGATTAATCAGAATCAAAATACTAATCCCTAAGGAAATGGTCTGTTTTATATTTTTGATAAGAAAGCTATTAAAACAGACGAACAGTCTAAAGTACGAAGTAAAGGACAAAGAAAAAAGTAAGAAAAAGTTAGAGCAAATGAAACAGGCTGCATGCTATTTTAGTAATAGTTACTTTGGTAATAGAGTAATCTATCAATTATTCATTCTATTAATCGAGTAACTGGATAAATAATGAATGATAATAAACATTCAAAAGAGAAAAAACACAAGAGTTTTTCAGAATGAATGAACAGATATATGCGGTTAAACCCTTTGATTGTATTCATGTGCCGTATTGAAATTACACTTTTTAAAGAAAGCATTATGCAAACGTTTTTTTCAAACGCGTACATCCAAACTGATCAATACTGATCATTTATTCATTCATTGCAGCAAGAAGGTCATAGGTTAAAATCCAGTGGCTGGCCGTGCTCTTTGCGTATTCTCTCTGGGAACTCCTCCCACAGTCCAAAGACATACATGATTAAGTCAATTTGCAAATTTAGTCTTTCTGTGGGAACCCTAACTTCCAGTGGAATCCAAAAACCCCTCACTCTGTCGACTCGACGTGTCGTCACATTTCTTGGCAGATGCAGGTCAGATTGGTTGGAATGCTGTGGAGTAGGGTTACAACGTGGCTTTTTCACTTAGGCATAATTTAGACATTAGACATTAGGTGTGCCCCACTTTTTAGGTGTGCCCTGTAATAGCTAGGATAGGCTCCAACCCTCTGTGACCCTGAATTGCATAAGTGGAAGAGGATGAATGGATGGATGAATGTTCCCTTTTTTTTGTTAGGTCTGTGTGTCCCGCTGCTCTTACACAAAAGTCAGTCTGTCAAAAGAGACTCACCTTTAGGTTGTGCAATCTTTTTTTTTTTTTGTCAGAAAGCTTGTTTCTGAGGGAAAAAAATACGTTTTCTACGTGCAGCACAGAAAGCCCATTTTATTTTTTAACTTAAAGCAAAGCAGCATTTCCCAACAATGCAGGAAAGACTCGACATGTCATGTTGCTTCTTGTTTTAACAGGGTCGTTCCAGCAGAATGGACTGGATTCTGCAAATGCAGAAATCAAGAAACTTCAGACTCACATCCAACAGCTGGAGTACAATATACAAGCAATGGCCACGGTGAGCCAGCGGCTTATGTTACCATCATCAACATTACTGGCATCCTAGAGAGAAGTTAAACTAGAAGTTAATCTTTAGAAATTTTCAGATTATTAACAGCAAAGAACAAGACGAGATCTTCATCCCGTTTAATTAAACCTGTTTGAATTTTTGATGTTCCTCATCTCATTTAAATATACTGCTAGTTGATAGATAAACAGTTATTACCTGATTACTTGTTTTCAGTTAATAATCAAATTGCAATGTGTTTGGATTCTGGTTTTTGTAGAAACGTTCACAGCTGCTGAAGGAGTCTATGGAGCTGCTGGGCATCTGCCAGACCCGATTTCTTAACAGGCTGAACGAGTGGAGGTGGGAGCAGCGCAAAGCAGCCATAGGATTTCCTTTTGATGACAACCTCAGCCCCCTGCAGACCTGGTGAGCTGCAAACCACTCCACTATTTGTACTCACAGCCTTTGTGGTATTGGTTTATGCCGTCCTGGTTAAAACCCACAGTTCAGTGGCTTTGACACACTTGTTTTTATGTTCCAAGTTTAACACTAAAACGAGGACACCTTTATGCACGCAATCCAGTAACATACCGCACTCTCATTTAAGAGATGGATTTTTGAAGTCTGCATATTTTCAGTGATTTTTGGATTTATTTGAAAACTTTATTGATCAGTATCCAGCTGTAGCAAAGTTGGCCTGGCAGTTGGTTTGATCTGTTGTTTCCATCTTCATTTTGCTCAAATATGAATTATTAGAACTTTTGGATGGAGTGCAGTTTTTCTCAGTTATTGATGAGTGTGGTGAATTTGGTGATCTCCAATCTACCATTAGATTCAAGTCCTTTTTTATATCCCTCCTCGGGATCAACTGTAATCACTTTCTTGAATACTTACTGATTTTAACTACCACTTACTGGACACTCCAATGACTCCATCAGAATTTCAGCTTATTTAACACAGACAAAAAATCTCTGATGGAGAATGACTGTATGAATTATAAATGTATAAAATGGTCAGTTATTAAACAAATATTTTGCATTTTTTACTAGCTTGGGTGTTTGTGTTTTTGCTTTCTTTCTATACTTTCTCTGTTAGGGCTGAGCAGCTTCTTGGGATGAATGGAAACCTGAGACAAGAGTTGATGCTGACCGGGGAACTGACCTCGGAGCTCCAGGAAGGCCTGTCAAAACTTGTGCAGGTTTTGATTGAAAGGTAGTACAGTCCCATTGTTTCCTTTCTTACAAACAGCAGTGTAAAGGACTCACTTTATTACCTTTTTTTAAAAGAAGAAGACAGTTTTCTAACTCTGTAACCCTTTCAGCTCTCTTATAGTGGACAAGCAGCCCCCACAGGTGATAAAGACACAGTCAAAGTTCTCCACAACTGTGCGATATCTGCTGGGAGAGAAGGTAGCTCCTGGGAAGCCTGTGTTGGTGAAGGCGCAGATCATTAATGAAATGCAGGCCAGGAACCTGGCAAATGTACATGGGTGAGTCGTGTGTTTCTGGGTTGGAATCTGAAATTCCTCACACTTTGACAGAATATCCTCACTGTGACAAATTGTGAGGGAAGAAATAAAAACTGTGACCAAGCTCCATCGCTGGCTCTCTCCTCTGCTCTCTGCTCTCTGTCATGGATGCATAAGAAGCATCAGGTCTGTGTGTCTGCTTCCCCAAAGGTGTGCCTGTGCCACACGGAGCAAATAGGCCACAAAGAAAATTGTGCAGAGCAAACAGAGCATGGGACAAGATCTGACATGTACTTAATGTTGCAATCTTCCCAATATCGGAAGTGTGGAAGCTGTGGGCATGTTTACTTATTCTTTATAGCATAATTGGCAGGAAACATTCACACCTAACTTTCAAAGCTCTTCTTAAACTCCTGTTATTTGCTGTGGAACATGTTGGAATATTAAGGTTATTAATTGTTATTAAAGTTTAAGTGTTCACAGTTAAATTAAAATCACCACATTCCTTAAAATAATTATTTCCCACATTATTTTAACACAATAATGTGGATACATAGATAACACAAATCAGCTGCAACCATTTATTATTTAATAGAAAGGCAAATGTGTGAGTAAGCCTAACTATACAATTGTAGCATTTATCTACAATAACATTAACAACAGAGTCAGCTGTTTGGTTTCGTTTTGGCTAGATTTATTATTTAACACTGAACGCCTCATATTATCAGCTAGCATTTCTGCTGTGTACATTTGATCTTAGGCTGTGCAGGATGTATGTCACGATCTTGTTTGTTGTTTAGCATCTTGTAGATTAGCACATAATTAAATCAAATTAACTACAGAGGTTAAAACTTTGAGTGGTTATTATTGAGGTACTGACTATCCAGTAGTTGTATAAGGAAATAACTGACAATGAAATTGTGTTACCTGCAGTGATAATGTTGGTGAGCTCATCAACAATTCGGCCGTCCTAGAACACAACGCAGCCACCAAGAGCACTTGCTCCAACTTCAGAAACATGGTACGTGCGGGTCTGCATTTTCAGCCCACATTTAATTGATGTTCAGCCTCGTTGGGAAATGCGAACTTTTATTTTTGATTTAACAGTCCATCAAGAAAATCAAGAGAGCAGACAGAAAAGGATCAGAGTCTGTGACAGAGGAGAAATTTGCCCTCCTGTTCTCCTCAGAGATCAACATCACAGGCTGTGAGACTCCGTACAGGATACAGGTTTGACCCTATCCGGCATTCTGACTGTTGTTTACCTGTTCACATTACACAGGTGACTTGAGTTATTTCGCTAACTTATGATCTGTTTTGTTGAATGCATGCTGAGCACACATACGGTGTAGTTATGGTAACGTAACATGTCTGATTACAGGTGATCTCTCAGCCAGTGGTTGTCATTGTTCACGGCAGTCAAGATAACAATGCTGTGGCCACCATCATATGGGACTGTGCATTTTCTGAGCGAGTAAGTGTGAAGTTCTTCTTTTGTTTTGCTTCTTTTCTGCTGTTGATGATTTTTCCTTTTTACATTCAGTATTGCAGTTTGTCTTTTGTGCTGTTACGAGTGTTTTAAAGCCACAACATACACTATGTGCTTCATACTCTTGACTTCACCCCTGAACTGGAATTCAGCAGGGACTGGCGAGGCATTATATCAACTTCCCCTTGCGGTGGAAGAAACACAGAGGCAACTGTGGAGAGAGGTGTGGCTTATAAAATGCACAAATGGAGAAGCAGCAGCTAACAGCATATCCTTTAGATAAGAGGTGTGGCAGCAGTCATGTGGAAAAAATATGAGTGCAGTGACACACTTGACCTGATTTCCAGAACTTGGCAAGAGTTGAGTGTCCCTAGAGCCCGTGTGTGGGAAAGTGGAAGTGTCATAAAAATAGAACATAAATAAATAGCAGACATTTATCATGAGGGAATAAACACAGTTCCCTAAAAGTCTACATTTAACATTTACCATAATACTGCATTTGTATATTTTTCTTTTTCTTTTTTCATTTTAAATTTTGTTTCACTCATCCCCTCACAAATTTAAAAATATATATATGTGTATCAGTGTTTTCGCTTTATCAGCCTTTATGTCACTGCCATCAGGACAGAATACCCTTTGTGGTGCCGGACCGCGTGCCGTGGAGGATGATGTACACCACTCTCAACAGCAAATTTACATCTGAGGTTGGGACACAGCACAACTTGGACCAGTACAACCAACACTTCTTGGCACAGAAAGTCTTTGATAAGCCCGACTTTAATGAGGATTTCAGCAATATGATGGTTTCCTGGGCCCAGTTTAATAAGGTACGCATGTGCTTCTATTTGCTGGCACAGGCCAGTTTGACCTACAAATCTTACGGTGCCTTTCAACATTACAGGAGGTTCTCCCAGGTCGACCGTTTACCTTCTGGCAGTGGTTTGAGGGAGTAATGGAGCTGACCAAGAAACACCTGAAGTCCTACTGGAGCGAAGGGTAGGAACATTCTGCTGCTGTTTCACCAATGAACGTTAATAGCCTGTGATAAAAAAAAGCTTACAGTGTTTTGCTCCAACAGGCTGATATTTGGTTTCATTGGGAAGCAGCATCTCCACCTGATTCTCAAAGACAGGCCCAATGGAACATTCCTGCTTCGATTTAGTGACTCGGAAATTGGAGGCATCACCATCGCTTATGTGTCTGCTACTGAAAGTAAGTGTTGACAGACCACCAGTTAATGTTCAGTTCTATGTCATCTCAGCACCTAAAGCAATGTTAATCCCGTTGACTAATAATTTTCATCTTAGTTTTCGTCAACAACCTATTTTTTTTCCTAACAAAAGTAAGACTAAACAAAAACAAATTCACGACGACAAAAACTATGATGACACTTTTGTCGATTAATAAAAATATGATGGAAATGTTCCCGAGTCATGGGATCCAATCAGAACTAATTAAGTTGTGTATAAAGGCGGGACAAATTTGGAAGTGATCCAATCAGTAATATCCTTGTGGAGAGAGGTTAGATGCACACGTGTGAGCTGCTGCCAAGGAACAGGTGCTCCCTGTTTCTCACCAAAATGTATCAAAATGTCATAAGAGAATAGAAGACATATGACCACATTTCACATTTAACGTCAGGGAAAATAAGAGGCTTTTGTGGAGTGACTCTCAGAAATCAGATTTAGTCTAGGATAATCCCATGATATTTAGTCTACGAGAACTGGACTCAAAAGAATTTAGATGCTTAACTTCCTAAGACCCGAACTCTTTCATGGCATGCATTTTTAATTTCTCTTTGCTATTTGGGCTGATTGGGACCTGATGAATATAAAAACAAAGAATTACGTGATGTTTATTTCTGAGAAAAATGAGATCCACATATGTGGACATTTCTTTAAATTTAGATAGAAAAGTGGCAGTATAATGTCCTCGTAAGTGGATATCAGGCCCTTGTGGTCTAGACAACCCAAAATGTGATGTCCACATATGTGGACGCCAGGTCCGAGGAGGTTAAATTATGACTAAAGCTAAATGGCATTTTAGTAAAAGATTATGAATAAAACTAAAGCAAAATCTGCTGTCAAAATGAACACTGACCTAAAGGATAAAGGTCCCTCTTTAAGACAGATGGTTTGAAAGAGGCGTGAAAGAGGGCCATCTATGTTCTCTGTGAGCCACCATCAAACAGAGTGGGTGGCTATGCAGTGTCAAGCTTCACTCATGTCTTTCAGGTGACCTCAATAGTTCACGTAATAGCATAATGGTTTCACCTGCTCTTCTATGTTGAGCCTGTCTGCCTCGCATGTCAAAGCAAGAGTGGGTGGACTAGTTTTCCTTATTCCCCTTCATACTGAAGGGTGTTCCTCCCAAAGTGCAAGTACAAGAAGAACATCTTGCATTCAAGTGACCTGAAAAGGTCACATGATAGGGTGAGGCATTATCTCACAGGGGTTTCACCCAAAATCTCTGTCAGTAATGACCCACGCATTTACCTTGTGATGGGATTAAAAGTGGGTCAGTGACCTTCTTAAGAGAGAACCCCAACTAGGGTTGAAATACCTGGGAGTCTCCACCTTTTGGTTGTAGAACCGACCAAGCCTCTTGGATGAGAGATAAAAACATCTTCAAGAAACTTAAACTTAAACATAACTTGTTATGTGTACCTGCGTTTCCAAATTTTTACCAAAGGTGCATCTACTAGGAGGCTGAGGGGTAGCACTGTTGGCAGCCAGTATTTTTGTGTAAAATATTTGCATTTTACACAACATTTCAACTCTTTTTGGAATTGGGGGTTATACACATGAAGTGACAGATCAAACTTTTTTTTCCCAGATGGGGGACAAAAAATCCAAAACATCCAGCCTTTCACCAAGAGAGATCTTGAGATCCGTGGCCTCGGGGACCGCATCCGTGACATTGACCACATAACGTATCTGTATCCTGAATTTCCTAAACATGATGTTTTCAGAAAATTTTACACAGGTAATGGTTGTCCTGCACAAAAACAGTCATACGGTCTCAGTTTAGGAAAAGAAAGTGAAAGTAAAAAAACTAACCTCTTTTTTTGTGGTTTGAAGCAGAGCCTACATTGTCCACCAACGCGGGTTACATCCCTGTGTCTCTCCAACTTAAAGTCGGCATGTAAGGATCTATTCATAACAAAATAATACATATAGGGAACATGTCATGTGTATATGTGTGTGTATCTTTTTATGTGTGCAGGGATGCTCAACGCCCAACTTCCAGTACGCCATCTTCCTTCAACATGTGAGTGTCACTTGTACAGTCTTTGATACAGTATTTCCATACCACCAGCTGAACCCATCATTCACCTTCGCTATTTGAGGAAGAGTAATTTAGCACAGGCAGCAATTACACCCAATTACCCAAATACCCGATTATAGTCACAATTATATTTACAATGAAATTTATGAGGTCACCTGTCATGAAAATAAGAAAACACAAAGTGTTTAAAGCTAAAAGTTATTGAAGTTTTAGATAGATAGATGGATAGATGGATAGATAGATAGATAGATAGATAGATAGATAGATATGTTTTTTTTTAGAAAACATTGCATTTGAAGGTTCATGGATAACAACAATAATTATATTTTAACATTAACGGTAATGAACAATACTGTTAATTTAAGGTAGGTATGGCATAAATATCACATTAGGTGGTCTATTTAAACATCCTGATTTATGCTTAATCCCATAATGCACTGAAGCTTCAAATCTAGAAAATATACTTCAGTTATGCCTGATCATGTTTCATTTCATGTCTCATTTTGTTTTTGTTGTTAATAGTTAGAAAAGATAATGTTGCCATAGCTGTGCTGTTGGACTGTTTGCCTTTTTTGTTTTGCTATCTTGGACTTTGGTTACACTTCATATTATGTGCTTTTATTTTGTATGTCCAGGGATACCATGCCCTCGCCTCACTCTAGCTTCAGTGTGTAAGTGTTGCTTTTATGTATTTCTCTTTTATACTCAACATCCACACCAACTACTTACTTAATTTAAATCTTTCAGTGTTTTTCTTTTAAATAACTGATTGAGCCACTGTTTTTTCTTTTTCTACTGATCTGGACTTTCCTTTTGCGTCACATTGTGTTCTTACCTTTCATTTTACATACGTATGCAGGGACTCTATGGCCCCAACACCTATAGTACAAGGGCCTGAAACCTCACAGAGTAGCTTCTCTATGTAAGTATCAAGCCTACACATTTTTTAATCTCATTTAGAGCAATCTGTTCATATTAACCAGTGATAACTCTATATATTTCACTTCCGTACCACTTGCTCCCTGTTTCAACATAATTGTCTATAAATTGTCAGAAATTATCAGATTTTCAGATTCTGGACACAAAAAAAATATTGAAATGTGTACAAATTTGCTTGAATGAACACGGTGCCACAGAAAAAAACATTTATACATGTGCATCTATTCCTGCATCACATCGCGGTTCACCTTTCACGGACTCACTACATCACAGAGTTATCTGTAAATCTATATCGTGGCTTACTGCGTTATATACGTATTTTTTATTTCTTTTTTAGATTTTTATTATTTTTGTGGTTTGCCATTTTCTAGCCTAAAAAATGAATAAAAGGGTTATAATAGGGTTTATAAAAGTGTGGGAAAGGTTTTTATGGCTTAAAATAAATAATAAAATAAACATATGATTTCTACTTCGGGGCTTTTCACCTATCATGTTCCAGGACCACCCCCGCGATAATCCAGGGAATACTTTACATGTATTCTCTCTGCTAAAATATCCTGAGTCAGGGAAACTTATGTCTCGTGCTGTGTTTCTGAATATTAAAGAATCTAAATGACCTGCTGATAGTATTTTCACTATTGCTGCTTCTTTCAGGCAACAGTTCAACTCACCGTTCGGCTCACCAGAGTTCCCTGATGAAATAATAGATGGTGCGCCTACAGCTCCTGGCATGGAACCCATGTAAGTTTTTTGGTTCATTTCTGTATGACATGATTGCAATGGTGACTGATTATTAGACAGTAACATCTTATGCTTGCGCTCTCTTTTTCTAGGCTTCCAGATTTGAACTTTTTCGATTAATCTAGAGTCTTCCTGTGGGCTGTGCAAAGAAGAAGCCGGCTAGAGATTGAAGCCAGACTTGTCTCATGTAACAAACGCGCCACCATTTGAGCAGATTCTCTTCCTTGACTCTCAACATCTAAAGTTTGGACTTTGACCAGTGAAGATTTTGAGACAAACTGGATTTGTCTGGGACTCAACATGTTAAGAAAGTGTTACATGACAGGAGAAAATCAGTTTAAATCCAAAGTAAAACTGAGAACAAACCAGAACAAAAATGCTTTTCTTGCAGCCATCTGTGCCTTGGTGTGCATGTCAACAAGAACTTTGTATGCTTCTTGCCTAGTGGTAGGTCTGTTAATGTCCTTTCTTTTTGCTTTTCTTTTCTTTTCTCTTCTGTTTTGTGTGTGTGTGTTTCTTTGCTTGTATTTAGGAAAAGAATTGGATTACTGTACAGACTATAGCATTTTTCGAACAGTGGCCATAAGTGTGACAGCGGGTATAAAAAAAGGGCAATGCCACATGACATTGCTGGCCAGTGGACTTTAATATGCCAGGGGATTTTGTTTTATTAGTGTTTGGAGTATATTGCATGTTGGTCTATTTTAGTCATACATTGTATGTAACCCTTTGTGTTTTCACTTTTCTCGCAGTATATTATTCATCCAGTCCCTGCATATAGTGCATGGTAAATACTCATTAAGGAATAAACACCTTTTCTGGCAGTGGTGACTGTGAGACTGTCACAACACTGACAGACTCTGCACAAAATGTCAGAAGTTGTGAAGGGTGATGGGCAAAGTTTATATTAGATCTACTGTATGCCAATTAAAAATTCAATTTTGTGTTTTCTGTTATATCAAAGCAATTTCTTGTTGTTTAATGTCAGCTGATACTTACTCGTTGTAGTTTTATTGTTTTCAACGAACTTTGTGCAACTGTGCAAATTTTTTTAAGTTCTCATTTTGATGGTCCAAAGCATACTAAAAAAATACCAAAAAACAGTCAAAGTAAAAATATATTTTCAAACCAATTTCCCCTTATTTCCCTTTATTTTCAAGCACAACAATAATGTTATTAAGTAAGCAGTTCAGGAAAACAGACAGTTAACTCCATAGATGTTTGGACAATAATAGAATCTTTGTAGTTTTGCCTCTGTACACCACCATGGTGGATTTTTAAATCACATATTCAAGTTGTGATTGAAGTGCAGACTTATAGCTTTAAATGGATGGGTTTAACAAAAATATTGTATTAACAATTCGGGAAAGTACTAACATTTTAGAGGCTTAAAAATAACTAGATAAACTAACATTTCTGTACTTAACAAAGGAAAATCGTGCTGTATTTTAAACTGTTTTGCAGCATTTTGGATGAGAGCAGAGAGTATAGCCATGGAATAGTCTAAAAAAATCTGTAATTCCTGATCATTTAATGCAATACTTTTGCTAAAGTCTTTGAATTAAAGCTGAAAATCTGCACTTAAATCACATGTTGATTGTCAGATTTAGAAACCCCTGGGGTGGAGTACAGAGGCAAAACTACAAAAATTGTGCTGTTGTCCAAACACCCATGGACCTAACTGTAATTCTGACACATTATAGTGTTTTCTCACTTTGTCCGAGCTTTAATATTTTTTATTTTATTTTATTATGGCTGTTTTTATATGCATTGAATGTTAACCAAAACCAGTCATTCCCATAAAAGATGTTTTTACAACAAGTTTAGCACTACTTATCGTCACTGCCAGTGCTGTGCATGTTATCACATAACAGTGTGTGTTGGATGTTGAGAACAGATGTTAGATGTATACTTAACCTTTCATATGTTGTGGAGTGACTTTTGTTTATATCACCCTGGGGATACTACTACAATCCTTATAGTCTTTCACTGTGGAGACAAATAAAATTTCACTTTTTCTGTAAATAGTCAAAAACATTTGTTTGAATTTATTTACAAGAAATTGGTCATTTCTCCCTTAAGTCAAGATCCATGAGTTATCACTGCACAGTGGAAAATATTTTTCAGTACAAGCAGCTGCGGACAGATGAATTACAGCTTTCGGGGTACACAATCTCATCTGATTTGTTTATGGAAATGATTAGTTTGGGAGTGAGAAGTGTGTTATTAACTATATGACAATTGCTGTATAAATATAAGATTTGCTTATTGGTCTATCCTGTCTGAAAGTATATATCTAAATCCTGTTTTTTTTTTATTTATTACACTTGCTCTAAAAGAAAGGAGACAAAACAGGAGTTGGAAACGTAATAATTTTCAATTTGTTTTTTTTTTTACATATAAAAATAATCAATTGCATTTTGATTGGGAAGGTATGCCTGTTACCACAAAGGCTGTCTATTGAATTAAACCATATTGCTGTATAACATAACAAGCGTCACTTCCATAATCCATTAGCCAAATGGGAGACATTGCATAGCTAGCATATTATATTTCCTATCTGTCCAGTTTCAACAGTCATGAAATTTAAAAAAAGAAAAAAAGAACACTATACACTGTACATCACAAAGCTTTTTTTCCCCATTAGAAAACAAGATCTAATTTCAACAGGCCATTAAAATGTAAATTCTACTCAACCACTGCCAGGGAAATCACACACACACACACACACACAAAGATTATGTAGAGGAAGCAGAAAGAGAATCAGCTTACATGTCTGGTTCAGTGACTGCTCTGGTGAAATTTGTAAAATGCTAACTTATCTCGGTACCTTGTCCCCTTCCCTCCATCCCAGCAGCTGAAGATGTTCCCTCATGACAGAGGAACAGAGTGGCTGCCTGGTGAACAAAGGGAGGAGGTAGGGTGAGTGAAGGAGGGATGGAAGAGAGAGGGGACATCAGGCCAATTCAACTTCAAAGTTCATTCTCTCATATGTAGACTGTATGAAAATAAAGGTGTACATCCACCGCCCTGTACAAGCACACTAAAGAGTTCAGTCTCTTCCCCCAAAATATCTGAGGGCCTTGTCCAGTGAAGTGATCTCACTCTTTGAGAGCCACTCAGCACAGTTAAGAAAAGAGAAGTCACCAGGTGTTTGCTAACACCAGCAAGAAGCCGTCACACCTCATGCACTCTTTCATTTCTAACCTCAAGCTGATGTAGAACGACCCTTCAGTCATGTCAAACAGCACAGTCCAAAGAGAAAACGCTTGTTCCTGTCAGGTTTGCTCTCTTTGTTTTACCATGGCAGGCACGCAAAGGTAAAAGCAAACCAGTTTTACACACTTGTACATGAATATCTGGTAAGCGCTGCTTTAAAGCTGGGAGAAAAAAATTATCTCAGGAAGTCACCACCCAAAACAAATTCCCAGGAAGCTGTTTTGGGATATGGTGGAGGTTATGTAAACCAGCGGATTTCCCACTGAAATGAAATAATTAAAAACAAACAAAAAACAAACAATGGTTAGCATATATGGGTGCAATAATACAATTTAGGGATTTGCAATTATAACTTCACTGAATTTATGAAAGTCCAAATTATTTCACTGGGTGTTTTTGTTGTTTATTTTAATACAAATATAAATGTGAGTGTGTGTGCTTCACTAGATGAGACACAAACCTGGAACTGTCTGAATCTGGCTGGATTCAAATGCATTAATGATCTTCAACTGCTATTAAAAAAACAATAGGACCACTCTAAACATGGAATTGATTGAATTGGTGTATTGGACTTTTGTGGTTTTATCGAGGGCAATAAAAAGGGAGCGTCTTTCTCTAAAAAAGCTGGCAAAATAGATGAAAACTCAAAACACAAACAAAAGAATGATCAGTTAAAACAAACACACAAGCATACACATGCACACAGACATGCAAGCACACTGTCTTTCTCTCACTCCTCATCACGCATGCACTTGCACATAAGCCAAATAAATACTAGTTAAGTACAATACCTACATGTAATTTACCCAGTTCATGGAACAAAACAAACAAAGGGCGAGATCACACTGGATCAAAATGGAAAAAAAAAAGCATTCAGAAGTCCACTGCTCTATTGTAGCGTCACTCCTAGCAGACTATAAAATAGGAAGGAGGGAAAAAAACAGAAAAGAAAGAGAAAGGGAAGCAAAGGAAAGACAGCAATAGCAGCCCCTGTCCTGAGCAGTAATAGCCACCTGGTCAGCCAGGAGTGACCGACTCCCCACACCACAGGGCACAGGGTGCTTCCGTCAGTGGCAAGTCTTCTTCCAACCCTCCATCTTTGTCCTGTGATCCAAGGGGGGAAGAAGAAAATGTAGGATGGGTAGTGGTAAAATCAGAAAGGATGACCAGGGCTGTGGGTGCCCCTTTACTGTAAATCAGGAGGTCCAGTTCTAGATTCAAAAAAGGGAAAACAAAATGTTCGGGATCTATAGTAGCATGTGTTGAGACAGGGAGGAGGTATGTGTGCAAAAACAGTGTGTAGGCTGAGGATGGACCAGGTGCAGAGGGAGGCATGACAGGTGAGGGATGAGGTGGGCGGGAGGAGGGGGTTCAGTAAAGCCAATCTTCTAACTCCGGGCTTATAGGGCCTGTGTCTTGAGCTCGATGGGCTCTCCCCTGGTCTCCTGCTGGCCATCGGCCTCTGGGGGTCGGGCGCCCTTCAGTGTGGCGAGCCTCTCGGAGAGGCCACGGAAACGAGGGAACAGCATGAAGTCATACAGCAAGGCACCCATGGCACCACCAATCATAGGACCCACCCAGTACACCTGTTGTTTACAGATATGACAGAGAGCAGACAGAGTTGTTTAGTCTGAGGATGTCATGTTCATGCTATGGTGTGAAGTAATCTTGCAGTGTCAAAATTTTTGTAGATACAATTATCTTACCCAATGGTTGACAAAATTCCTGACCAGAACAGCTGGAGCAAAGGACCTTGCAGGGTTCATTCCTGCTCCAGTGTAGTACATCTAGGTAAGAGAAAGAAAGACAAGTCGGGATTAGGACTGTAAAGATGCCTGTTTAGCTTGATAGGATATCCTTGTATGAACCTGGAGTGTATTTTCAAATTTATAGACCCCGGGATGGTTTTTACCCCAAGAAGATGCCCCATGAGCACAGAGAAGCCAATGGCCAAAGCAGCAGAGCCCAGGCGTCCGTTGCGTCTCTCATCTGTCACAGCAAAGATGCAGACGACAAGCTGGAGGGTGAGGAAAATCTCAATTGTGGTGGCCATGCCCAAGCTGATGCCTGGCTGCAGCTGCAGAGGGAAAGACAGAGGGATGGAATGAACTGAGAAGTGCATACATTCGAAGTCAAGACAAACACTGTTTGAAATTGAAACAGACATTTAGCTTTGAATACATCCATCCACGCTCATCTTTTGTCTCAAGAAAGAGTGCACCTAGTTGTAAATTATTTTAATTTATAGTTCCTTTCTAAGTATGGGAAAATGATAGGTAACAGCAGGTGACGGCAATCTTACCGTGTTCAGTGCCAAGTTTCCCCGCATGTTGCTGGGTGTGACCCCATAGAGCACAGCAGCACCAGCCAGCGCTCCGAGACACTGGGCAATGATGTAGAAGAAAGCACGGAACAGGGACATCTGAGAGCCAATCAGGTAGGCAAAGGTAACGGCTGGGTTGATGTGTCCTCCACTGATGTGGCCAATAGACTGGATGAAGGTGGCGGCCGCCAAACCAAAGCAAAAGGCAACATGAAGAACATTATGGGGCCCGGTGGTCCAGCGGAGGGCCGCCCCCAGCCCGAAGAACACGAAGAACATTGTGCCATAGAACTCAGCAAACACCGCCCGCCAGAAAGACATGGACCTGAACTCCCACATGGTGGCGAAAGGTCAAAAAGCAACTCCTGAGTGGAGGGATGAAAAGTCAACAACTAATCAACTAAAAGGAGAAGCTGTTTCTCCACAGGATTGACTGAGTTTGACACTAAAAAACAAAGAGCAAAATTTGCTCTTAAATCGAAAAAAGACCTCTCTCAATCTAATAGCGACAAAATTTACACCTTACTAACTTGCAACTCTCGTGCAACTGCAAATAATCTGCTGTTTTGCTTTCTGTCATAGAGAGCTCCTGAGTGGAGCAGTACGCCAGTCTCTGCGCATCTATAAGCCAACCCCGCTGGTTGTCAGTAGAAGAACATGGATAGACAAACGGTAAGCATGTCCTGCAGACATTCAGCCTCTTTACCAGAGCAGGGGAAGCTCGGGGGCCTTTTTATAACACCCCAGGTCCAAGGCAGTGCCACACAGTCCAGGGGAGGGGTCACTGCACAACACCGCAAATCAAAACAAAGCAATTTAACCCTTTTCTTGCCTTGATTACCCTCGGCTTATTGTAAAAGAAAAACACAAACCTAAAAAGCCATGAAGTAATCAAAGCGGGCCAGAGAACAAAAATTATGGTTGGCAAGCATTTACAGTTTGGACTTCTTATATTTCCATGTGGTTTTCCAGCTTTTTAGGGGTTCAACTACAACTCTGGGTTCATTGCAGGAGAATGAGAGCACCTATGTACCTCCAACAGCCTGGCTGAAGCATTCAACCAAAAAAGCTGGCAATAAAACACCAATCAGTAACCCATCGCTGACTCTGAACCCCCCCTGAGAAACTGCAGTGGTCTTGAACCTCAAAAACAAGAGCAGTGAGCATGTGGTGGGAAGAACCTGTTAATGCACTGCACTAACTGCACTAACTTGTTTGATTTTCCAGCAATCCAGATATTTCTCCAAGCACTGAAGATAATATTAATTGAATGATTCTAAACTATATTCTTTTTATTTCATCTAGTTAAACTAGCATCAGCAGTTCACATTGACTAATCGGAGGTGTGATCTATAAAGCACGAGCAATTTCTCAATTTCTCCATTTGTTCTCTGGATTGGTACAAATTGGGCTGATGGCAACAGAACTGATTAGGCAGAGTTTTACATTGTGTGGGCTGGAATAGTTTGGAGGCTCAGGTCAGATAAAGCGGTGGAAAATCCACGGTTGGAGAGGAAGAGGGGAGAGCAGGCCTGGCATTGAGCATCTGCACTGGAGCATCATGCTGACCAGGACAGCCAAAGGGACGGCTGCAGTGCTTTGAAAGGATTATGCTGAGCTCACTGATTTTCTCCTTTCAGCCATTTAAACAAAACGCTGGCAGTAACAGTTTCTGCTAGTTTCTATGATCTGTTTGCATTAACCTCGATGTTGAATCTGAGTTCACTTTTCCGCAGCCCAGAGTGACTATATGTTTGTTCCAGGGTTGTTTTTGCTCGGTGTGAAGGAAATATACAAATATAATTGGAAGAAATATTAATTTTCTACAGCAGGTCACCTTTGAAGTTGCCTGTTTAATATGATGGAACAGACAACTTTTAAATAAAACAACTTTGTCTTAAATGGTGTTTATCTTCTTTAAAAAAGAAAAAGACACTTTATGACTTTGGTCCAGTTGGGGCATCTCTATTGAGAGTAGTATTATGGCCTTTTCGTGACTCCCTAAGCCACCTATTGTGGGTTTAAGCCCACAGTTCAGTTTTACAGGGGAGGGTGTTGAAAAGGTGCTTGCATTGTGTTTTCCTGTTCTCTGGGTCCAGACTGCTGACGCGTACATAACATACAGCACCTAAACATCTCACATTAGATTAGAAGCTCTGGAATATACTCACCACACAGTGGTGAAAATGTGAACTGCAGAACACAGGAGGCGGATCTGATAACTGCAAACACAACATCAACTTTTGAAGCTGCTCATAAAAAATGGGCCAACTTCCTTGAAGTTATATATATATATATAACTTTTGTTATGAGAAGTTGGGATCATCACTAACATCTTTCATCAACAAACTATAACCTTTACTTGGCAATAGTTTATTTAGACCACGGACTTCACTGAGGCGAACTACAGTACTTGTGACCTTTGGGTAGTTCCTTCTAGAAAACAAAGAAGATGGAAAACCCCTGAAATTCTCTTTCAAAAGCTAGAGAAAAGTTGAGTGCAGTTCTGTGGAAAGCCTGACACTATGAAGTGATTAATAGATTATTTCACATTTCATAGAAATTGGATCATGGGATATAAAGATTTTTCAGAGTTCTTTTTAATGCAGTACTTTCATATCCACATGGACTTAATTGCTGCAAATCTCTTAGCACGGACCCTTAAAAGACCCTTCCTTATGAAGCTCAATTTAAGAAATATGGTACATTTGCAGTCTTTGTTCTGCGTGAAAATACTTTTGAAGAACGAATTGGAGTAACTTAATACAATTCTTCGAGCTTTGCCATTGCTCCAGCAAAAACAAAACCTATTGAGAACTTTGTTCTTAAAAGGAAAGCTTTATAATATGCTCACACGGCAAAAGTCTCAATATTAATCAAGCTGAACTTGCATATCAGTGCCATCTTCCATCATTTACAATGGAACTGTTAGGAAGGCAAGACTATGGCCACTATGGGCAAGAGAACAATTACAGTGACCAGTAAAGTTTATTAGAAATGAATAGCCAAACTCCCACAATATAAGACAAAGAAAGAATTCAACACATGTTGAATCAAACAAACCTCCAATCATAGTTCTGTTGTATATGATAAACATTTATAATCGATATGGGATTAAACCATTTGTGTGACTTTGTTAACTACACAGGATCTCTGCCGTCACCTTGGGTTATCTGTAAGAAAATTAATTTTGATGATTCGTATAACAGCATAAAGAAACTCATCTTTGCAAAGGCATGACTACGTGAAACAACAGCAGCACTCCACTACCATAACCTCAACACAAGCTGTTAAGTTGCACAAGCAGGTTTATTTTAAATGCTGAAACATGTTTTAAAAAAAAAAAAAAAGAAGAAGTTATTGTTAAATATTTGTAGATGTTGGCATACATTTGAAAAACTCATTACAAGCAGAACTCCTGCCTCTTAAATTAACAAAGAAAATATGTGCAATTTACAATACAAACATTAAAGGGGAAAATCTGTTATTAAAAAATCTACTTTTTTGGAAAATAGGCATTTTTGAGGTTTTTTTTCTTTTCATTAGAAATCACAACGTTTAATACATAACCTGACATCTGCAAAAAAAAGGAAAGAAAAAAAAGACGGAGAGAAGTTGTAAGACATCAGTACATCCCATAACATCATCATTTAAGTCAATGAACAATAACATTTTCATTTGAACAGAATTGTCCATGCAAAACAAAACAGCAAAGCACAGCACTGTATGTTGCTATGGATTTCTGTGCATGTCTCCATCCAACAGTCACTCCCTGCCACTCCCTTCAGGGGTGTCGCTTTGGAAACTGCGTTGAGACTAGGTTCTTCTTCAACGTGGATGCCAACTCATGCCTAGTCTCTCTCTTCAACCAACTTAGAACTCACTTTGTTAACTACTGAGGTGGCATCCATATTCAACTACTCAAGATCAGGCATTTCTGAAAGAGAAAGTTAAAAACATGATCTAAGTATGAAATTTGATTTTTATGGCTATGGTCATTACAAAAAAAAAAAAAAAGGTCCATGGGGTTTTTGGATAAAGTGGATTGTTAAAGAAACTAATAAACAATTTGTGATATACCAAATGTGTGTTAGTGCTATGAATTATGGGATTTATTTATCATAGTTGCTGTTAATTCTCTTATTATTGCTGTTTTCTAACTGTCTGAAAAAAAGCGAAACCAAGGACAAGGTCTGCAAATTAGCTGTGGCTGAAAGTCTTATGTACATTGCATTAGTTGCATTTTGTTTAAATGCAGCAATCTTAACATGTATTGTCCCTGTTGTATAAAAAAAGCAAACAAACAAAAAACCAAACAAAAAAAACATTGAATAAATAAAAATTAATTCTATTAAATAAAATCTCATAACTTATGACTTTTCCCCCACACATGTAAGTTCTTACTCAAATTATTCCATAATTAATCATCTGTTTGGACAGTTTTTCGCACTGCCAGGCATTATCAGAGTTTTGGGACTCGTGGGATCTAGTGACTACAGATTATAAATCACAACAGAGCCCTTTAGATCGCTACGTACTTTCATCATCGCTGTCTGCAGACTCGTGCTGCAAAAAAAGCAGAAACAATTAAAATTATGTGTAACATCTGTTATATAAAATTTAAATGCCAAATTACAGCTGTACTATAGTTATATAAAAACAAACAAATATTATACCTCATCATCTGCTCCATCTAAATCTGGTAGATCATCCCCACCCATGCTATTCATCATCTGGAGGAAGGTGCAGGACACAAATCAACATGTCAGTTTAGCTGAACATAGCCAAACAATGAGCAGACTGTGCACGTTCGACATGCTTACCTCTGAGAATTTATCAAAACTTGACAAGTCCTCATCTGAGTCATCTTCCCAGTCTTTCCAATTATTGAAATCCACACTTAGCCAGTTGCACTAAAAGCAAGTAGATTAAAGTGTTTTGGTTAGGCAAAGTTTAAAATTCAAATCACTTTATAATTTTGATATTTACTTAGGTATTTTTTTTTTTAAAACAAAACAATGCTTGGGGTAATGTGGAAATGGTTTCAAACTGTTTGTGCAACAGAGAGCTTACTGTTTATAATACAGTCCTTCATAGCAGAGCAGATGAAACTGGAGTCTTTTTTTTTTTTTTAAACAGCAAGTTGCAAGTTGTAAAATACTTAATAAAAGTGCAAACTGATGGAGACAAACACCTATCTACTTCCTTTTTCTTAAATTCTTTTTATTGAATGAAAGATGAACAACCCGTTTCTCCCAAAAATGTCAACCACTTATACCCACTTCCGTTTAAAAAAAATAAAATAATTACATGCTCCACCTTTCAACTTAAACCCTGATCTTACCTCTTTAAGGGTCAATGTAACTGACAATGTTAACAACAAGGTAATGATGAATACTATGAGATTTTGATGTATTCTGAGTTTTTGTAAATGTTATACTGCTGAGAGTTACCTTTGCCTTGTCTTTGGTAAGTCTTGGCCATGACTTCCCAGGCTCTGCTTTTCGTAAACAACACAACACAGACCTGTCAGTGCGTCTGTGTTTGGATTCCTGTATATCAGAAGGAGAAACTGGTGAAGGTTTCCTAACAATGAAACACAGGGTCCAACCTGAACTGTCTGCGCAAGTTAAAAACTTACTTTAGGGTCAATCTCCCCAAAAAGCTCCACTGCATTCTGGTGTTTGATATCATCTGTTCCACTGACACAGCTGTAAGATGAAATGAAAGGCTGTCATGATGTTATGGCTACCAGATGTGTAATTTTATTTAAACACCATTTAACAGATCTGGGAGCTGATTTCCAAAAAGTATTTCAAAGCTCACCTTTTTTTTTTTTTTTTAAAGACACTTTTAGCAAACAGGGTTTTAACAATGTCATCATTTAATGTGCCAACAATGCAAATTACCTGAAACTGAATTTTGACTTGTCAAAGTTTACTTGCACATCTTTACTGTCCTCCACGCAAAACTCTATAAAGACAGAGTCTCGTCTGTCATACCACTTGGCTGCTGCAGGCTGCCTATGCATCAAGAACAAAAAGGAGAAAATGAATATTAAGACAATCCAAAACAAACAATGCATCTCTCTGATCTCATATTTCCACTGCCTAGTGTGGCCATTATAAGATCATGGCCCACGTGTATAGGGTGCAGTACCCACACACTGGAGTTGAGGAAGGCGTAACTCATTCATTGAGATTAGCACATAGGCCTCCCAAACGCCCTCTTTAATCGTCCAATAGTCATACTTATTCGCCAATAAAAAGTTTACAATATCTTTTAAGACAAAATAAGGAACTTGCTGATATAGATATATATATCGGAGGTACAATTAGATTATCGCACTTGAAAGGTTTCGGGTAATACTACAATAATCCGCCATTGTTAGATGTCAACCACACTGAGGCCATTGTTTCACAGGGTTAAGAGAAGAATGTCTTGCAATCAAATTTAAAGTGAAAGCTCGTGTTAGCTTATGTTAGCCTAAAGTGAATACCCCGGAGCGTGACACCATGCTTTTCCACTCTTAGCATTACCCTTGTCATGTTCGTTGACATTAGCATGCTAGCTAACGATGACTGAGCTGTTGTCAGGTCCATAAACAATGCCAGCTCACGTTTAGTTGTTTAAGACAGGATTGTGCAAAAATACAGTAGGTTGGTGAAAAGTTGTAGCCTGTGGCGTTAACGAAATGCGGTTCCTTTTTGTCTCGCCAACAGTGTTAAGTACGGCTGAACTGCTGAGGCTAACTCGTGTGCTAGCTCACTTAGCTAGTATGAGGTGGGTGATCCGCACTACCAAGTAGCTAGTTAGTTACCAGGTAAACACGGTAAATCAAGACTTACATATTTACTGTTTTAGCAATTTAAGCTCCCTCGAAGAACCACGGTATTCACACTGTTGTCTGGCAGTAGTGCCCGGCAAAAAGGACTACTGACAACTAAACAGTTAACTCGGGTTTACAACATATGCACTGGTGTCTCTGGAAATATCGCGTGTTTTTCCGTTCTCTCGTGACGTCCGGTATTTGGAACGTGAGCACGGTGTTCGGCGGATCGAAGCCACCGGAGATTATTCTAGAAAGAGTGTACTCATGGAACCAGAGCAGTGAAAGAGCTCCACCACCTGAATAATGTCGTCCTACCCGATGGCGAGCGAGGACACTTCATACTTTTATGAGTTTTACAACTCGATGAAAGCAGGCTTTCCTGAGTTCTAGAGTAATATGATAACTGGGTCACTATGAAAACGAATTGATTGTTGTAACTGGGCGAGCTGCTCAAGGTGCAAACCAGTGCTTTCCCTGTCCCTTTACACTTTGCAGCAATTACTGCTTAGAGTTCACACGTCAAATAAGTAGTAGCTGACCATTTCTGGCACAACCATAGACTGTATATAAAGGACGGACATGGCCAATTGTTTATTTAAGGGGCATTTTACAGCCTCTGTGTGGTGCTGGCGCTGGGCAACAGAGTCTACATTAAGTTGGTGTCACGTCTGCTGTCGGTAGCTGCCATTTCTTTAGGTCATGCACCTCTCAATGTTTTTTTTACATGGTACGCTGTACTGCTGTCACTGCAACTGAGTTGAAGGCATGAGCCTTTGTAGAAAAACCTTTGAACAAAAACTTAACAATTTTCTTTGCTTCTGGTTTTGACTTCTGCTCCTATATCAGTGCTGATGTGGAGGTATTGTCTGAGTGGCTACATGTATCATTCAGGAGAATACTGTGGTGGTTACCTGTGCTGTAACGGCATGAATAGAAGTGACTCCGTGATGACGTTACCGGCCATGCACGAAGCAACCAATGCACTGGGTATACTGGCGGCAGTGCATTTTCCTATAATAAGAACTTTTCAGTCATAAGCCCCTTAGTCCCCCCTTTATTATCCATTTGACTCTATTAGCGATCACTATTCACAAAATAAGATAATGATTTATTTACTAAGATAAAAATCTCTCACTTGAGACCAAAAGCCTATCAAGGAAGTGTTTAGTGAGGTCACTGTGGAAGCTTGATTTCACCAGTGAAAAAAAAAGATTGCAAAAGGGAAGTCAAAAATTTTGATTTCTCAAAAATTTTGATTTCTCAAAATTTTTAATTAATAAAATTACATTTTGAGTTATTTTAAAAATTTCAAGTTATTTTCTTACAAGTTTGAGTTAGTGAGTAAAAAATAACTTGAAAGTTTAAAGAAACTGTATAGCAGTCTGGTAAAATAAATCTCGGGTCCCTTCATATGTGATCTATAGAAGCTTGTTTGTTCAACTGAAATACAACTGTCAAAAATAAGTCAAAAATTTGGGATACTACCTCAAAATTTTGCCTTACTAACTCAGAATTGTGAGAATATAACTTAAAACTTTGAGTTATCTCAACATTTTGAGATAACATTAAAGTTAAACTTAGCTCTGGCAATCAAAATGTTTCTTTTTCCCCCACTGGTGTAAGCAAGCTTCCATGCAGTGGATTCTCCCTCCTGCTGGTCATTACAAATAATGCAGGGTTTCCAGTCTAAAAATTGCCTGCACTTTTTAAACTGGAAAGCTTCATTCTTATTTTATATGCCGTCATCAAGCGATGATGTTCTATAGCAAATAGCTGTAAATCCTTAAAGTAGAAAGTGTTCTACAGGCAAAATTGACCTCCCAGTAAAATAAACCAAAAACATAAAGGTGAATAAGGGAATAAAAGCTACTCCCTTATTCACAAGGTGTCACTAGGTAGCTCCACATGTTTGATTTGGTAGATTCTTTTTTATCCTGGATGACCTTCCTAATGAAGCCCCCACTTAATTTCACTTGCTCGCTTCATTGAGAATGATTGTTTGAGTGCCATCAATTTGCAGCCAATTTTGGTACAGTGCGATTAATGGGACGCAAACCACCTCTCAGGAGAGGGTCACTGCTATTGCTTTGCTCATGATAGCAAACGTTGGATAGAAATGGAGTCTTCACACAAAGTACTCTCCTGTCATGCTACAACACACACAAAAGACTCATATACAAAGTTAAAATATGAGCAAAAAAGTTTTTTGAAGGAGTGAATGTAGTGATGCTTATCTTACTACAAAACAGACAAGAAATGCCCAAGATACAGTGGTGGAAACCAAAGCATCTAGGTTCACAGCTTGCTCGATAGATGACTTTCTAGCATTGTCCTTGGCTATAAATCATAGTGAAGCATAGCTTTTTTGGCCCATGGGAATAGAGGGTGTCATATACACCTGCTACTTCCGTGTTTTACTTCTAGTGGCTTTCTTTGTAAACTAAAGCACTTAAGCTCACAGAAAAATCACATGAAAACTGACAGAAGGCCATCGGGGGATGTAATCAGCAGCTGGGGGATGTAATCAGCAGCTAGCTGATGTCACTTTGGGAGCTGCTTCAAGCAGTTGTACTTGAACAGGAGAGGAGAGAGGCAGTATCGCCAGTATGAGGCTTGGCAGCTGCCAGAAAAAAACACAAATAGAACAAAAGCCAGTGGATGGAAAGAAGAGAACAGCACAGTCATATGAGTGTTCACTGAGGACTGAGCCTCAGATGACACTGATGATAATGGGTAGAATAACAATGCTTGCAGCTTCTGAATGCGTGGGACAGAAGCAGTGAAGTTAGGTAGTTAATATTTGAAAGGGGAGCTATGTGAATCAGACAGTAATGGCACATTTTGCATGCCACATTTTGCATGCCTCATGCATTCTGTTGAAGGGTATAGGTTACTGGTGATAACAGTCCTTCATTTACTCTGGCTTATTAAGGTGTGGTAGACTATGAACAGCTGGTTCCATGGATCTAATAGGAAGCAGTGGAAGCAAAGAAAAAGGGATCGCTGTTTGAAGCTTTTACTGGGCATAGCATCAGTCCTGTGTGTTGTCCTTTATCTCGTCTGGTATATTTATATGCCAGCTGGATTTTTATAGTAGTAAAAAGAAAGTACACTCATTTGTAAGGTTTTATGTATCAGGCTTTAACAAAAGTAATATGGTTCTTAGCAGGTCTTAAAATTGGGTAAAAACATTGTCATACAAAATATCTCATATTACACTATGTCTTTATTTATTTAACAAAAGTTAAGGTAGTGTGTGAAAAACTAAGCACACCTTTACTGCTTCCATAAGAATTAAAAGTGTAAGTAGCAGCTAGGTGCTGTTAACAAATGCACTTGACAAACTGATCACCAATTAAATGTGAGCACCTCTGTAAAAGCAGAGGTTTGGGCATTTTTCTGGTGTGGAGCATTCACGTGTTTGTTTACACAATTCTAAGGATGCAAGATGTCAGCAATGATCTTAAGCAACAGTTGCTTCCCATCAGCCTAGTAGGGGTTATAAGACCATTTTCAAACAATCTAAAGTTCATTATTCTACAGTGTGAAAGATTATTCATAAGTGGAAAACACCCAAGACAGTTGCCAATCTTCCCAGGAATGGCCGTTCCAGCAACTTCATCTCAAAGTCATATGATGCAATGCTCAGATAAATTGCAAAAACCCCACGTGCTACTCAGACTCTATTTGCAAGTTAAATGTTTGTCACAGTACAATTAGAAAAAGACTGAGGTTTGCAAAATTACACCTGAATAAACCACAAGACTTTGAGAACAATGTCTTTTGGGCCGGAGAGACCAAAGTGGAGAGGTTTGGCTAAAATGGCCAAAAGCACAACGTTGGGAAAAAACCAAACATAGCATATCAGCACAAACGTCTCATACCAACTTTCAAGCATGGTTGTCGAGGTGCTTTTATTTTGCAACCACACGACCTGCACACCTTGTACTCATTAAGGCAACTACGGGGGAGTTCATGGTACGCCAAAATGCAAATCCGTCCGTCTGACGGCTAAAGTCTTCCCAAAATTCAGCCATGCAACATGCATCTGCACTACAGAATTTCAGTTTGGTTGAAGTCAGGATTTTGACAGAGCCACTAAAGCATCTTGATTATCTTTTTTTTTTCTTTCCCAGCCATGTTGTAGATCTGCTGCCATGCTTGGACTCATTGTTCTGTTGCATGATCCAAATTTGGCCAAGCTTAAACCACAAACCTCAATGAACTGAAACAGCATTGTAAAAACGAGTGGGCATAAATTCACCTGTAACAAAGCAAGAGACTGAAAAAACATCTGACAGTAAACTTCAAGTCATTTCTACCAGCCGTGATCTACAAGGTACTGAGTTCATCTGTGTTTTCCACACAGTGCTTCTGCATGTTGGCGTAGTTTTGTTAAATAATGGCACAGTATAATATGTCATTGATTGCTGTCTATCTGAAGTTGTATTTATCTAGTTTTGAGACCTGTAAGGACCAGATGACTGATGATGAAATGTAAGGGACAGGATGTACTTTATTTTGTCGATTGATAGGGTAGATTTTATTCAACACTATCAATTCAATATTGCAATTTTTTCATCTACCTAAAGCTTCTCCAGCAGCTTTATAACCAACTAATTTTGTGAGCTAATGATTCTTAAAGAAATGATGATCTAACAATAGTTTGTCGCTTCTCTTCCTAGTTTTTCTGCCAGATAATAAGCCATAATTTGTTTTGTTTTGGGAGTTTTAAAGCCAGTTTCTTTCTTTTTTACTGTCCTGATTGCCTTTTATGGCCTGACAAGTATGTTGCAAAAAATGGTTGAATGTGCTTTAGATGTAATTAATATAAACAAAACAAAACAAAAACGTTATTTTAAAGCTGTGCACAGTAAGATGGTGCACATTATACACTGTAAACAGTCATAGAGGGTTTTGATTCTTCTTCTTTTGGCTGCTCCCATAATCACCCTATCTCTAGCATCGTGTCCACTCCTTCACTGCATCCATTAATCTTTTCTGTGGTCTTTGTCTTTTCCCTCTACAAGATAGCCCCATCCTCCAAACACACTTCCCCTTCTCTCCTTCTTTTGTCTTAAGCCAACATTAGCACAGTTTTCAGTGTCATTGTTAATCGAGGCTACAACCAATCCAATATGGGAATCTCATTCTTGATTTGGCAACGATTTAATGTCAGATGCCTTCCTGCCACAAGCCTCTTCATTTATCCGGGCTTTGGACCAGCACTGACTTGTGCCCCCCATGGATGGATTTCAGGAGGGTTTTGATTACTTTGCCATAATGGTTTGGTAATTGTACTGCAATCTATAATTTACGTATTATTCTTCAGAGCCATAAAGTATCAGTGCCATTCACCGAGACAATTTTCACGAAGAAAGCATAAAAATGACACACGTGTAATACTTAAGATCCTTTTAAGATATAATATTCAAAGTGTAGCAGAAATAAAAGACCAGGTGCACAAATCTTGGAGCTGCCCCAGTCTCTCTGAATAATGACCCATTAGTCACTGTGCTCACAGGCATTGTGTCTTCAGCAAGATATGACTATATTTTAAACATATAAATCTCATCTGGTCTTAAAAAGTAAATAAAAAAGCAGAGACAGTCACTATCACAGTGCAGTTTAAGGGTGATGATTTCAAGAACTGTTTGCATGTCTTTGCTTCATGATGCTCTGTTTCTCTGCTGTAGCAGCAATTGGACAGCGAACAAAACAAAACCTTCCAACCTCTTCATATGGGGGTACACCTTGGACGGGTAGCCATTATCGCAGATATTCACCTGAAGCAGTTTGTGGAAATTAAGACGAAGAAGGAAGCAGCTGACATGTTTTTTCTATTTTTATTTTTTATTTTTATTCGACTTATATTAGAAATTTTGTTTCACTGAAAGTCGTTTTCGTGAATTGTGCACCATACATCAGTCTGGAGAAGGGTCTTTATGCCCTTGTGTCCACTGTTGTTTTAAGTGGAAGATGAAAACTTACTTAAACTTTTAAATCAACATTCATTTGAAAATGTGAGGTATCATATGTGTAGATCTGTAAACGTGTGTTAGTGTCTCGTGTGACTTCATTTTATTGAAAGCATATCATAATTCATTCATCAGTTACACAAACCTACATACAGTGAAAATCAGAAGGATGGAGACTGTGATACTGTAGAAACACTGTAATTCTTTAGCACAGTACTTGTTCCTTTTAAACAGGGGTGGGAATTAATTAATGAGAAACTGAGAGTGATGCAGAGGGCTGAGCCGAAAAGCTAAATTCAGTTCTGCTCAATATTAATTTGATCTCTTTACAAGCTTTTTAGTGCAGGCCTCCACAACAGTCCTAGTTTCTCAAGGATCGTATGCATTCCTGTCACACAGAGGAAAAATCTTTAAAGTTAGAAGGTTACTTGTGATCTGTTTGATTATAATTGAGTCAATGGAGTTATCTATATCAGAAAGATAGAACACCAAGAAACAGAACTAATATACAAATTAGCTTAAAAAAACAAGTAAAAATTATATTGAATAAGAGAAATGTCAAAGGGCTGACTTTTATTAGTTAATAATACTGTGCTGTATTTTATAAGACATATTTAGTCTAAAAGGAAACCTTTATTATCACAGTGAATAGGAAACTGTTGTTTTATATTCCCGTTCCACGAACAGATGCTGATTGATATCTATAGACTCAATAGCTGTTTAACTGATAAATTGGCAAGAAAGTGTTGTAATGAAAATGAACAGACGTTTAATGTTGTGTATCTCCTCAGTCATCTCTGCGGGAAGAGAGGTGCTTTATCTTTTCCTCTCTGTAAGGGCTAATAATTCCTTTAACAGGCTCCGTGTTGCTGCCTCATTAAGGACAGAGTTAATTCATGACAAGATGATGGCGGATTACTGTCATTTCCCATTAATGCAACCCTGATCTCAGATCTTGGTTATTGTTCAGAAAAATTATAAACACAGGCAAGTAAAAGATAAACGTGTAACCTTATTACATTAACCTTATTATTAACCTTATTACAATTAATGTTTTGATATTGGTAATAAAATAGCTGTTCTAATAAGCACATTAATAAATATGATCTATTTGCCATTTATTTTCGTAGATAAAAAATATAAACACATGAAGGATGGCTAAAGACCTTTGCATGGTTTAGTAACCACAGGATGAATAGTAAATGATGGCCATGTTCCAAATAATATGTTGTTACTGGTGCATATGTGAACAGTGTTACTACCCTAAACTGGATAAGATATCCAGTTAGATTAGATAGATAAGTAGACAGATATCAGCATTGTTATTTGTAGGATATGGAACATTCTAAACTGTGACATTAATAAATAAAATATCACATAGAAGCTGTTATGTTCCATGTATTCTTCTGTTAGCATAAAAGCTGATAATCATGACATTACAGAATGAATCACATTATTAAACACACACACACCAACCACCATTTGTCAGCCAATCATGTCAGCTTAGTGACGAGCTTCCTGGTCACATTTTCTCGTAGGTCCTTAATAATGTTTGCTGCCACGCGCTCAACAGAAAGGGCACGGTTACATTAGAAAGCTCACACACAGGCGGGCAGAATGAAGAGGAGAAACAAATTATCTGACTGTAAAAGGCGGTCACACGGCTAGTGTGCTCGGAGCCTGATAAGAAGAGCAACTACAGATGCTATTTACTCTGTGTTACGCCAAGGACGTATGAGGAAGGCAAACACAGGCGTGACTGACAAGAGGAGGCGCAGGGTTTGGGGAACGTCCGTTTTAAATCCTTCAGAGATGTGAATCATGTCTTGACTGCAAAAAGATTAGCTTAACTGCAGCAGCACGTCAGACATAACAACAACAATAAATAATAACAACACAGGCCTCCTCCGATGGAGCTCGGTGCTCTTTAATCCAACCAGAAACCTCCCTGACAGGCAGCGACGAGCTACGGCAAAGGGTGAGGTGTCGAAATGATCGAGGTGGAGGGGTTGGTGTGGTGAGGGTGGTGGAGACACTTAGGCTAGCTAAATGTTCAAGCTAAATATGTGCGAGGCTAAGCTAATGTTGCGATATCGCTGCCGCCGCGGTGGAGAATGGCTCAGTGTAAATATCGGCGAACAGCTGTGATTACGTTTATTCCAGTGCTTCAGTCTGTCTTCCTCTCTTTCTCTGTTCAACAGGAAGCTTTATTCGCGATTGAAGGAATTTATGGGATCACAAGGTAACCCTTTCACCACAAAACAAGTGTCACTCTCAAGTGTTTTTGTTGCGTGTGGCCCCCGCTGTCAGTGGGCTTTTTTCCCCTCGTGTTGTCGCGCGTGTGACGGGATTAAGTTTCCTTTGTTTACAGTCTGAATTTGGGAACAGCTGATACGTCCTCAGCAGTGCCGCGACGCTGCTTCTTATGTGTTTCTTTCTGGATGCGCTGCAGCCGCTGCAAATAGACGTAGATTAATTTGTCATGCACAGATACACTGCAGGCAAAACACAGCGAGTGCTATGGTGGTTTTATGTGCGTGTGCCTGAGCGCCTAAATTATATAGAAAAGCACAAAACAGCACAGGTGAAAAGACTCCTGCGGCCGTGTCTCATTAAAAGATGAATGCTTATGAAAAAGCGTGGTGCAACACTTTTTGTTTGAACTTGCTTCTGCTGCTCAAACACTGATGACTTTCATGTGCCTCTCTGTGCAGTTTCCTCTGATGAGATGAGTGTGAGTGCTGGCCAGGGCAGTGATGAGGTGCTGGTTTCACAGGCAGTGTGGGATTACCTGACTGCAGCTGGGCGGCCCTGGCTCATTGACTTCCAGCACAAGCAGGGGATGAGTGCTGGTATCATTAGGCGAGGAGAGAGGGGGGGCTGCTGTGCTGTTCGGCTGCAGCCGGTGGAAGGCTCGAGGAGCGTTGGGGCTGGTGTGATGGATGGACCCATCTCCAGCGAGACGCGAAAAGCTTTCATTGACTTATGCCGTTGTGCCCGCAAAGAAATGAGCAAACAGGAGGGGGGATCCAAGAGGAAGAGGGCTCTGCTGCCCTGTGTGGGAGTCCTGGAGCAGAACGGAGAGGGGAGCCTGCTCCAGCCTCCACCTCCCCAGCCTCGGCGCTCCCAGAGACAGCAGCAGAGGTTCAAGAAGCCTGTTGACGAGGAGGCGTGCGTCATGCTCCACGAGGCTGCCCAGAGGAAAGACGTGGACTCCGGCATGGCTTCCCACGGTGAAACCGAGGACAGTAATACTTGCTCGATCTGCATGGGGGACATAGTGGAGAAGACTACCCTGGAAAAATGTGGCCATTCTTTCTGTCGCTCTTGCCTGGATCAAGCCTTTAAAGTGAAGAAAGCGTGTCCCGTCTGTCGGCTCGTGTATGGGCAGCTGATTGGGAATCAGCCTGCCAATGGCTCAATGATTGTAGAACGAGATCCTGATCTGGAGCTTCCTGGCCATGAAGGCTATGGGTGTATCTGCATCATCTACAGCTTCCCTCCTGGCTTACAGTCGGTGAGTAGACGAGGACAGTAGATGCAACACAGGGGAAAAAGTTTTAGTAATCGTTTTTGTGTGTGTAAAGAAATTTGTTGGATTTATAATTCAGATTGTTAAACATTGTTAATCATTAGAATTCCAGTGAATAATTAAGAATAGGAGTGTATTTATGTAAGAGAGTCTTACTTTGGCATAAAATAAATCATACTGCACATATGATGACAGTCTCTCTCCTCAGTTTGACCACGTATATTTACTCTTTCTGTCATGACTGATGCCTTGCTGTTTGACTTTGACCTTTAATGTAGCCACAAATTTACAGTTTCCAGAGGGAAGTTCATTAACCTTAAAAGGTTATTCTAAGGACACACAATAATCTACAAAATAAGGGTCATAATCTCTCCAAACCCTGTCACGCTAGATTGTATTCAGCTTTTCTGTGTCTTACTGTTTAAACGTCAAACTTAAGCTGAGAAAACATCTGTTGACAACGAAAGTTGGTTTCCACACTGTTTTTTAAACAGGTGTCAATGTCGGAATTCCCCTGAAAAAATAAACCTTTTGTGGAGTTTCCCTTCCCAGGAAACAGACGCCAAGTAGAAGGGGTAGAATGTGTCACAGGTGCCTTATCTCTTATCAAAATTAAGGTTCAAGATTGTCTTTATTGTTTCCTAAAATCTATCCTGGGTTGAAGAAACTGTCAAAATGACAAAGTAGCTGTAATAGATTATATAAAAAACACACTTGCAAACACACTCCTCCTGTGTTAAATATGCCTAAAAATACAAGACCTGGATGTGTAGCAGTGCCGCAGAACTGAGGCATTTGATTGTTTAAAGCCATTTATGCGTTTATAAGCTCATCACACTTTAACTCTTAATAGCCAGAACATCCCAACCCGGGTGTGCGGTACCCAGGAACAGACCGTGTGGCCTACCTCCCTGACAGCCCTGAGGGGAACCGTGTGCTGGGCCTGCTACGCCGGGCCTTCGAACAGCGCCTTATCTTCACCATCGGTACCTCCATGACTACGGGCATGCAAAACGTCATCACCTGGAATGACATTCACCACAAGACCTCAATATGGGGCGGGCCGCGCTGGTATGTACTCACTTTCAGCTGGAGGTGAACGGCTAGTGATGCATCTTATCCATGTTCTTGACAGAGAAGTGCTGTCAGTTGTTGCCACTATTACTTGAGTTTGAGCTCATACTGGCGCAGTGATGGCTTTTTATTCCTTCTTACAGTTTCGGCTATCCTGACCCCACGTACTTGGTGCGAGTGACAGAGGAGCTCAGAGAGAAGGGCATCACAGCGGACTGATGGCAGGAAAGTGACAGGCTCTTCCAGGATTTTGTAGGACTTTCTGATTGTCCTTGCGGTGGACATGACTCAGCTCCAGGTTTTGCTCTTGAGACTGCCCGTCTCTTAAAAGATGACTGAAGACAAAGACCTCAGCAAACAGGAGTCTAATGCTGCAGCAGAGCCCATATCACTCCACTAGTTCACTTCCTCAGTTTGCTCATTTTCAGTTTATCCCAGTGCTACACGTGGAAGAAAATACTTGGGAATGCAGTGCATCCTTGTATTACAGCTTTCACTGTTGGCAGCAGGGACTGATATGTGACGCACATATTTAAGAGCATTGTGATTTGTTGGAATTCATGGTACTTAAATATTGTTTAGGAAATCTTAAGTTTAATGTTAATGTTTATGTTATATTAATGTGTATTTCTTCTCTGGGGATCATCTTATTTCTTATATAAGCAGACATATTTTGTTGAATTGCCCCCTGCCCCAGAAGTGTTTGTTGAGTTGTTACTAATTCCACGTTATAAGGACAGTACATTGCTCATGTGGCAAGAATAGCACTGCTTCTATAAACAGAATTAATTTTCTGAAGATGTTGCAATCTAAAGCACTCACAGGCACTTTGGTAAGGAAGTATGTTTTTCACTTAAGTAGAAATAATGGTTTTTGCTTCCTCTTTTGAGAGTGCTCGGGGCAAACCCCTACAAAGTGGCTACAAGGTGATGTCAATTGCTTCATTCGTGTGTCGTCTTCACCCTTGATCCATTTCGGCTTAAACAGGAAGAATGTTAAATGATGTCTCATAGCAGCACCTTTTTAACTTGCATTTGGACTTCCCAGTGGGTTTTTCCCATTGGTCACGCTGGTTATTTCAAGATGTCTCCCTAGTGTTGAACCCATTACATCAGTTGTAAGTAATGTGCTACTCTGATTACCAGATTTATGAAGATGTCAAATATCAAGGGCATATAGACCAGTTAAACCAAATCATAGGCACAAAAGCTCTTTAAATATCCATTCCTCTGTTCCTGTCAAACTGGGAGGTTTGCCTGCTAATCTTCTCATTTAAAATGAGGTTTTCAATTAATTTATCTAAAAAAGTACTCTAAAATACACGGTGGAGAGAAGAAAAAAAGAAATTGTTGCGAGAACAATTATTCTAATTTAGGCTGGGATATTGATCTCATTTTGTTGTGCCTTTCTTACATTGATTTTTTGATTTAAAAAAAAAAAAAATCAAGCATGATGTTCCTGATGGATAGTACATAAGTTTGGGCTTATTTTGATGTTATTTAATAGGTAAGCGGCATTATTTTTGTAGCTATACTATCTGGTTTTCAGTGCAAATGCTACACAGCTCATGACGATATGTATACTAACGCTAATAATGTTATTGGCCTCTCCATAAACATTCTTGTACTCCAAATGCTGGAAAACCCCTCAGAACCGATCAGTCTATGTGTGAAAGTGATTTGCTAAGTGCAGTAACTTGCTTGGCTAGCGGCCACTTTACAGTTTATTTGGTCAGATCCGTTCATCAGATACTTTCATTTTGTTGTCATTCCCTTTATTTTAGTTAAGGGACCAACTGAGATATTTTTGGGACACAGGATTGTAGTTTACTAAAGCTACTGTGCAAACATTTCTATGCATTACACGACTAAGGAGGAGCCCGAGGAGAGGGGATAAGTGGGAGAAATGACATGTATTACACATTGATTGTGAAGGAAACGTTTGAGTTATGCTTTTCTAATTGTGTTGACTCTTGTACTTTGTTCAAAATAATGTGCTTTACATTTTAATACTTGAATAAAGAGTTATGTTTGGATATTCACTGTCGACCCTAAATAAAAAAGATGCGTCATAGGCAACTTGATCTCAAGCTAGTGATGATTTGTTAGGTACGAGTCCAGATTACTGCCTCTAATCAAGCTTGTTTTAGAAGACATTTTTACAACCCCTGGATACCAAACTCTATGCGCTTTATACCATCTAACGTGCAACACCACTGCTTTAAAAACGCTTCTACAAATTGATTGGCTATTTTTTCAGTTGTGATTGTTTGAATATTGAACTTCACTTTATAACTTTTCACCATTATAACTTTATGGCTCAGTACTCATTCTACAACTTAGTGTTTGGCTGAATGAATAATCAGAGTTCACCACCTGTTTGAGTGCATTTTGAATCTTTTTTCTGCAGAACATGAATTGCTTTTGGAAAGAGTTGAATTGCAACATGTCCTTCAGTTATGAAACAGTCAAATACTAAAGTTGGTTTCCCCCCCTTGAAATCTCGCTCATAAATTCAAACTAATCCTTTCAAATACTGTATAATAACTTTGTAACTAAGTACCTGCAGTCATTACAGACGCGCTTTTACTCTAATAGTTATACAAAGGCACTTGCCACTGGGGTGTGTGCATTGCAGCAATGTTTAGATGGGTAGACCCAAAGACTTTAAGGTGAAGCACTGCATTGTAATGTGACCAAAGCTGACTTCTTGATTAGTGGTTTTCTAATATTATTGTGGATAATTGGGGTATATTGATGCAGGCCTATACATTATTTGTATTTTTATTTTACAAGCCTGACCATGTAACCAGATGGCTGTGAGGTTATGTGACAGGACCCGAGACAGCCTATTTAGATGCACTCAACATTACAATGCTTATTTACAGAACACCATGCTTTTGCTTGTGACCCTCCCTATCTTACTTCATAGATTAAAATAAAATTGTGATTGATAGGTATCTATTCATCTTTCAGTGGACTTGGGTAATTAGAGCAGGGATATAAACTTAATATATCCAAATTGGATCAGTGTAGCCCAAACTGTCTCTGAGTAACTGAGATAAGTGGAAAAATGTGTCGCAACTGTCCCACTTCCTCTTTTATATTCGTTTTTTAATTTTTTTTTTAACTGAAAGGTAAGCTATGGTATGTCAGGATAGGACTAGAGTAAAAGGCAGTCTACAGAAATCTCTCTTAGAAAATAGAGCAGAGAACACTCCTACTAATATTAGCATGATAATATACAACAAAGCTCATCCCTGGTATAATATTCTATTAAAAACGTGCCTTTTAGTATCAGTGGCAGTGAAAGTGATAAATTATGGTTAGGCTCTTTCCATAGAGCACTCCCAAATAAAAATCTGTCCACTCAGAGGCCGGAGTTTGCATCACTTCCTAGTACATGGCCGTGCATCATCCAATTAAGACGAAGCTAACGCACTTTCGTCATTCGTCCTCATTTTTACGTCACAAATCTATTTGCGTTCATACGGGAGAAAATGGAAAATTCACTGATCAACCAGCGGCTTGCTCCTAAAATAATATATATATATATATATATATATGGAAGAAAATTCAGGGGGAAGGAAGGCTTCTCTCCCATCAGTGTGCACTATGGGATCCAGGCGGAAGTAACTCCCAGCATTATTATTATTATGCATACAGGTCGTAAAGCTCCTATCTCAGGTCCCCAGCTGCGACTGTCACATTTCATTTGCATGAGTAGCATCTGCCTTTAGATGTGATCACTATGACCAAAGCGTGTGTCAGTGTGCGACATACGCTGCATATTAAATATATGTCCACTAGAGGTCAGTGTTGCCTCTCTGGATTAATATTGATAAAATGGATGCCGGGGGGTGGGGGTGTTATATGGTATCGCTAGTAGTGAAAAAATACAAAATATAAATTGCTCAGATTGTTTTATGGTGACATTGAAATGTTTTGTGAAGTGTATTTTTTGTGCCCAGTCTGTTACCTTGGAAACGGTGTAGGGCAGACCCTGCATGCTTATGTGGCAGCTACTGTGCAGAGAGTTTATATTAGCTGCCCACAACTTGGTTGTATAGAAAGTAGAGCATGACAGCAACATCTTGTGAATGTATCTGGGATAGGTTGGTTCACAGATATTCTGATCCAGATGTTTTATTACTTACCACCAAAATTAGACTGTAATAATCTTTTTAATAAAGTGCTCTAATGCTATTTATAACTTTTAATTATTAATGATCATGGCCAGACTCTGCCAGGCATATTATTTAAGATAACTTTTTTTTATATTCCTGATTTCTGATTATATTCAGTGAAATGCACTCAGGGGTGATTTGTGACGGAAGGATAGCAGCAAGAATGAAAGGGAGGGTTTACAAGGTGGTGGTGAGACCTGCTATGATGTATGGTTTGGAGACAATGGTGCTGACAAAAAAGACAGGAGGCCAAGTTGGAGGTGGCAGAGCAGAAGATTTTCATTGGGAGCGACCACTTTGGGCTGTATATTAGAGGGACAGCTCAGGTTGAGCAGTTTAGAGACAAAGTTAGAGAAAGGGAGGCTTAGATGGTTTGGGCATGTGCAGAGGAGTGCAGGGGGAAAGGAGGAAGCTCACAGAGATGTTTCTACCACTGCTGCATTTTACCACTGTCACTGTGCATGTTTGCATAAGTGGGCCATAGGTACAGTGCAGTGAAAAAGTGTTTGCCCACTTCCTGATTTATGTTTTGCATATTTGTAACACTTACCTGTTTGAGAACATCAAACAAATTTTATTATTAGGCAAAGATAACCTGAGTAAATACATCAGACCAGGAGGGGTGGGCGCAGTTTCCTTTAATAAATGATATAATTGTTTAAAAATTGTATTTACAAATAAAACTTATGTGATGATCTCAATACTGTAAGTGTGACCGATATGCAAAAAGAAATACATAAATTAGGAAGGGAGATAATATGTTTTCAGAGCCCTGTATCCTACGTCCTACTCATGTTAACATGCACAGTTATTGTGGTAAAATACTGACGTTTAGCAGCTTGAATATTGGTCAAGTTAATTGCTTTAATTTTGTGTGTTAAACAGCAAGTTTTGCTTATTAGCACTAAGCATAAAGACCACATGCAGGTAAGGGATTATCTTATGCTTTAAGACTATTTGATGTTGAAACAAATGGAGGAAAACTGGTGGGAACATCAAGATGAGTGAGGATGTGTGGTGTTGTTGGAGGGAAGAGAATACAGGAAGATGCAGAAGAGGGTATCATTTAAAATGCTGATTCTTTCCCTGTTTTAAAGCAAGGGACAACATTTGGTGACAGGATGACCACAGTTTTTTGTTTTTACAAGAGCTTGTAGAGTGTCAAGCAAAATTAGGATCAGAAATCCTCCAAATTCACCAGTGTAGTCATTTCAGAACTCTTCAGTGCAGAAATATCTTCCTGGCTTTTACCCCTCTGGTCCACTAGAGGGTAACACTCTTCTCATAGAAGGCTGCGCGATGGCGTCTGCTTGGTATGCAGCATGCCCACGGTCCTGCAGCACCCGCTTCACTGCTCAAGATCAGCGAGTGGAGCGGAGCATCTGCTACGTTTATTAACTCGTCTGTTTCTGCTGGGCACAGGGGCAGTTTTACCCACAGCAGCTGACATTTTATATTTGACATAAAGTGGGGATATCACCTTGTGTTTGACCACACTGACCCCACAGTCTCTGGTGGGAGTGTAAATACTGTTGAAGCTGAGTGGTGGTAGTTACACGAGGAGATGACACGGCTCTGTCAAAAGGTTAAAGACAAAAAAAAAAAAAAAAAAAAACAGAAGAGAAGAGAAAAAAAGGCTAATTTCAGGGATGTTCTTTTTAATTGCACTTGTTTACAGTGCCATCTGTTGTCACATATTAAAAGGAAAACTAATGTCCAAGCAATCATTAGCAAAAACAAATTAAAACAAATTGCAAACTAGAGGCAAAATGTAAGGTTTTACATATGAATATATATTTTTTGTTGTCTGACCAGGGGATGTTTGGTCTAAAGCAAGAGTTCATAAAAAACGCAGATGGACAACGTCATCAGCAAAATCAATAATAAATCCCAATTTCACAACACAAATCCCAATTGTCCGGCTTTGCCTTTCACTGGTCTGACCAGCTCCCATTCACCAAGTACATATATCCACCTGGTCTTTTTCCCAGTAGAAATACTCGTTATTAGTTGAGGAAATACATTAACCTTTTTTCCTGTGAGAAAGAGGGAAGATGTAATGAGGCGGAATTGCTGGGCTTGGCCTCTTTAACGCTTTGCTGTAAGCGTCTGGGGGCATTTCTGTGGCCTAGGATCTCAGGGCATCTGCTGCTCTTACAAAGCAGACCACGACCCATCTGCTCAAACTTACCATCCCTACCTCACTTCTCTTCATTTCTCCCACAATTAATCTGTGAAATCCATACAGTTCTCTCCATCATTATTCTTTTAATCATTTTATTCTTTTAGTTTATATATATAGATATTTATTTTAACATGCTCACTGAAAATGTGTGCATTTCATTTTATATTATTTATATTACATCTATGCATTGCCTGTTACATAGTAACAAGCTTTTTTTGGTTATTATTATATACAAGCTGGGAAACTCTAACTTGTATGTGAGAATGACGAGTCTATACAGGCAGCAATATGGAGTGAAAATAAAACAAACATGTCTACCGCAATGTTTGTTTTCAGTTCAGTGGATGTAACCTACATTTTAACACGAAATATTCCATGTGAATAAATTTCATAAGAAGCCATCCTCCCGACATAATGCCTCCAGGCTGTGCTGTTTAAATGTAAAGTGTGTTGTTGCTTAAACTGAAACAAAATGCCACAGACCCTCCAGTTTTTGTCTGAGTGAGGTTACTGGAACAGGTTTTATATTAAAAATGAATGATTATTTGTCCCTCTCTACAGGTATTTCCCATCCCCGTCAGTCCATCTGGTCCATCTGGGCATCACAGAATAGGGGATGCTGCAGAAATGTAATGATAGCTATAAATATGTATCAGTAATTTTGCAGAGCAATATTGTGGGTGGACTAAAAATCCATTAATATAAATGCACACTGACAAGAGTTATTATAAAATGAATTGGTGACTGTGAAAATACGCTCTACACAGTTGTATCAGGACAACTTGATTTAAAAAGAATTTTTTTTTGCCTCTTCAAGACACTGAAAATAATACCAAGGCTGTTGATTCCATGTCCATGACTAGACCGCAGCTCAGGCGGGCATCTCCTAGAAGGTGTTTATATCCATTAGATGAGAGATGTGCAGCTTTTCTTGCACTAGACATGATAAGAAAATCACTATGTGACAATGCATAGCTGTTGTTTCTGCCCTTTCTCCCCACTGTGCTCCTTAATTAGAGTGTCTGTGACTGTGGGGAGAACCCTGGCACATCGCCTGCCTGCCTGCCTGCCTGCCTACCCATCCTCTCAGCCTCTGGTGTTAGAGCCACCCAATCACAGAGCTACCTGTGCAGAGTACCCTATTCTGCTTCCCCCTTCACTTTAATGAGGATCTTCCCCAGATGTAACCTACTTTGGACTGCTTTTGAAGCTATATTTTCACATCTTCTACCAGTTTTGTCTTTTTAATGCCAAAATTGACAGAGATAAAGATTTAAATAGTAAAGGGTTTTTTTAAAAACAGAAATTCTATACTCAAATTACAAAACACCAACAATGAAATCTGAGTGTGTTTGTGTATGTTAGGTAAATGGACAGGAGGAGGCTGAGGAGGCATCTGTCTCCACACACACTCTTTGTGCGACAGAATGTCATCCCACACTGCTGAAACGCTCATTCACTGTGCCTCGGGCTGTTTGCTTAAGAACAGCAAAGTGAAGGTGGGTGTGTGGGTGCTTGTGCTTCTGCGGCTTTTGTCTGCGCACCCTTGACTGTGTCTGTGCATACAGTATGAACAGATATACACGCATGAATACACGAGCGTGTGTGCGTGTCTGTGTGTGTACAAACCATGAGACACATTCTTACATTTTGTTTTCTGATTTACTGTCGGGGTTACATGACGTTTTGCATGCCTGTATTAGCAGAACAGACCCTGCGCTTCTAAAAAAGTAACTCTGACAGATTAACTGACTTACTTCACTGACGGGACACAACAGCAGCGCTGGCACCAATTGGGGTCTTTGGCTGGGCGTCAACGTCACAGATTGAAGGAACTGCTCAAGCTGGTCTTCATTAGCAACAGCTGAGTTTGACTAAGATACGAGAATACAGCTCCATCATCTGCCCTCTGTTAGAGAGGTTTAAACATGGCTCTGTAATCACCTCTCCAAGCGGGGTTGTTCATAGCACACACAAGGTCTATTGTTATGCATTAAACTGCAATGACTGGCTGTACAATGAATGGGAAATATTAATCTGAATCCAAGCAAAGTAAGTACAGCCTTGGATATATACTTTCAAGGCACATTAAGGAATATTAGACCTTTTTGTTGCCCTTCCTGTCTGAATACTCAGCCTTGGCCATTCATTCTCAGGCTGCCTCATGGTCACAGTGGTAAGCTTTAGCTGTCATGACAACTAATATGACCTTTCTATCATTTTACAAACAGCAATCTTAACCAAGCCGTGACTTTCCTTTGAACATGTGCAACATCTGTCTGGAGCTTTTGGCACATTATTGGAAAAATTGGATCTACTTGTGACAAAAACTGGCCGTCACCATTGTGGAGACTCTGACCCCATCATGTCTCCACAGGTGTTAAAAGACTCAGAGGTATTTTGGGTTTGATTACATTTTAATTAGAGTTTGTGTCCGGATGGATCTAAACTGTATGTAACCCACACTCAGACTTTGGAGTCGTACATCTTAATTCACAAACAAACCTCGGTTTGGCTTTCCACAACTTCAAGTGACTGGAAAGTATGGTTTAGTAAAATGCACCCGGGGGTAAGAGTGAAACATGTATATGGATTTAATCACATATATTTACATTTGTAGACTGCAGTAGTACAATTAAAGTAATTAGAGCTAGCTTGTTTTCCAGAGAACTGCCAGACTGCGGCGTGATGATTGCAAAAGGAATCGAGATTAACCACAATCCTATGGACAAGCTGTTCGGGCTTCACAAATTAAATATATACGCTCTAAATATAAACATGGACTTGCTCAAGAAAAAAAAAGACTGTGCTTGCACAACTGTATTTATATTGTGCCAAAGTGTAGGCTGCTGCAGCTGAGTCCACTCGACTGTGGGCCACACAATGATTTTATCTACTAATAAGTCATGTAACGCTTTCTTGTACTGTAAGTCCTAGGTGTGCATCCGTGCAGAGATCTGATGGAGATCCAAAGCAGGTGAGAACTATCAGACACTAATTGGTGGTTTTCAAAGGTTCAGTTTGGGAATATAAGAAAATCCTTGCGGTTATGAAGCGGGAACCTTATTTCACCTGCGGTTTGTTGACGTAGAGATGTCACACATTAAGAGGGCTCAGCAGGAGTTCTTACAATTAGCAAACCGAACAGCTGCTTCTTAGAGCAACAAACAGCTCGCTCAGCAGTTCAAGTGTTGAATCAGAGCAAACAGAAAAATTAATCGTGTGAGATAATTATAGCAAGTGCTGCTGTGCTCCTATTACAGCATGCGTTCCTAGAATGCATACATCATATAAAAAGCATTCTGAGTTTTACAAAACAAGCATATTTTTTAAATCCACAACAGAACTGCAAACAGTGCTTGTCGTGTTATAGATTGCCAACAATCCCGTGAAATAACAGTGTGGCAAGATTCACTAGTAAACATGGCATGCCATTCACTAACAAGTCCTTTCTAACACAGTGTAACCCAAAAGCAAACACACGTTAGGCCCCAGAAAGGTTTACTAGTATGAAAATATTTGTTCTTTTTAATTTCAAGCAAAATGTTTGTGAAGTGACAGTAATTACACGCAACAGTAGTTAAACACAATGATCTATAAATATTTTGTCTCCCCTTAAGAGCTTTTTTTTTAACATTAGAGGCCAAGCCGGTAATTAGAGAGATGGAAAAGAGGGAGACAGTGAGGGTTTAAGTATTGCCTGTGTGGCATACTGATTCATGTTACAAAGGTGCCTCTGCAGTCAGGATGAAGGCTAAAAGAACAGCTTCTGGAAGGAAACGAATATTCATTTTCCAAACACCCCCCGCACCCCCCTCAAGCAGCTGGGAATCAAAAACCCAGAAATATGTGAGGAAGAAGAAACAGAGGAAAAAGAAGAAACAGCTTTCAGGGGGAGGGCACAGACAGATGGCGGATGAAAATCCTCAGCGGGAATATCTTTGGAGCTGATGTGTTGCATAGTAACAGACTGCATTCCAGTATCTAGACAATGCACTGATCAAAAACTTCGCTTTTATCTCGGAGTACTTTTAAAGGTGATGATTCATACCCAGACACAGAAGCAGTCTCTATTTGTGATGGTCATCAGGATTTTGATTGCATAATAGGGACAGAGAGTGGGAAGCAAGAACAATGCAAGAAAGTAGAGACATACAGATAGAGTGGCTGAATATTTACTCAGCCACTCTCTTTACCAATCACGGATTGCGTTTAATAAGGTTCAGCGTGTAAGAATGTAGAGTTTCAAAGCTGAACCTGTTTTTGTTCCAGGATGTTAGGATATTATATCATATAAATCTGATTTGTTTGTCTGTATTTATTTGATACATTAACTTTTTGTAACCTCTACATCATCACTGTGACTTTTTTTTTTTTTAACCCTAACCCGTCTACATCAAACCCAACCCAGTGTTTGTTGTCGAGCTGCAGAAGGTCAAGTTTGTGAGGTGACACTTTTTCACTTGCATATCTTAGAAACGTGAGGCTGAGCTCGCTTGCAGGACTATTCGTAATGTATACTTCCTTTTTTCATAGGTTTCATAGGTTGAGTTTTCTAACTTGACTCCAGCATGGCTAGTTTTAGTTTCTTTTGGATGCTGCCAGGCAGCAAAGACCTCTTTGCATTGCTCTTGTACAGAATGGTGTACGTCAGTTTAATGCTGGGGTGTGCTGCAATAGTAACTATCCTCGGTCAGAAGGAGAGGCTGACATCCAGGGATTAGATTACCACAGGTGGAGTTTATTGGCGGTCAGATGGATGGTACAGGAAGGTATGGCATACAGTAGGAGGATGTGGAGGGGTGATATGGTGTGGTTTCTATGATTAAGAACAGGGCATAGGAAACAGAACAATAATAGAACAGGCATGAATACGGATCAAAGATTAAGAAAACTGGTAACAAATCCCTCCACCACAAATCAGTTTGATATCACTTACGGTTTCACATTTACTGAGGCACTACCCAAAAGGCGCCACAAGAGGGCACTCCAACACAAGAGATGACCCACTTATGATGATGCACCTAGTAAACAGTCAGCCCCCTACTTAACCACTACGTAATGCAGCGCTGTTACAGTGTACAAATTCACATCAATTGGCAGGTGGACCAAACAGAGCAAGAACAAGCCCAAAACAATCAAATAACTGGGCTGTAATAGCTATCGCTAACTAGCACATATGCTAACGGCCACTAAACCCAATACACACAAGTAGCAGGGTAAACTTCTTGAGCATGGAACATTAACTCACTTTTAATTGACGCACACCATCCCCAACAAATACAGGATGGGCTATTTGCTTCCCTTCCCCGCAGCTCTCTCCTCAATCGCCAGCCCAGGAACGAACGAACACCATCCAGCTCCGAAATCCCATGAATCCCATCACTGCCCAGAGGCTGCTGGGTAATGTAGTTCACCCTAACACAGGCTTTTCTACAGCCGCCCCTGTATTTGTGCAACAAATACACATCATTACAAAAAGTCTGTGTTGTACTATGCGGAGGTCTCTTCCCCTGGCATCTGAGGCAGGGTGACCAACTTAACAACTGGTCGTATGTAAGTATGATCCTTTACTTGCACCTCCGCCGAACGCACTACACCATCTGCTCCGGGAAACACCTTTGAAATCTTCCCAACTGGCCACATGGCCCGGGGCAGTTGCGAGTCCACGATCATGACAACCTGACCTACAGCGAGGTCGGGTGTCAGATCACGCCATTTCTGTCTGAGCTGAAGACCTGGGAGGTACCTCCGAATGAACTGGCTCCAGAAGTGGTCAGCAATTACCTGGCTTTGTTTCCATCTTCGACTGGTGATAAAATGCCCTGGTCCGTAAATCACCTGCGGCAGTGAAGCGTCCCGCCGCCCCATAAGCAGGAGATTTGGTGTAATGGGGTCAGGATCAGCAATATCCGAGGATGCGTAACCAAGAGGTTTCGCATTAAGGATCCCTTCTACTTCAAGGAGAGCCGTGCAGAGGACTTCTTCCGTCACAATCTGATTCTTCAGGATGACCTGGAGTGCCCCCTTAACCGACCTTATCTCCCGTTCCCATGCTCCCCCAAAGTGGGGGGCATGCGGTGGATTACAATGAAAGGCTATCCTCTGCTTTGCTAGCTGTGCCTGAAGAATGGGCGTCATCATAGAGAAAGCTTCCTGTAACTCTCGAGCACCCCCTCGGAAATTAGTGCCCTGATCTGACCATATCTCGAATGGGGTACCCCGTCGAGAGACAAATCTTCGCACAGCCATGAGGAAAGCGTCTGAGTCCAGGCTTGGCAGCAAATCCAGGTGTACACATCGGGTGGTTAGGCACTTAAAGATTATGCCCCAGCGCTTCTCATGCCTCCGGCCTATCTTGATGGTGTAGGGACCGAAGCAATCAACTCCCGTTGACCAGAAAGCAGGTTTGTGGATCCGGAGTCTCGCTGCCGGCAAATCAGCCATTTTGGTGGAAGCAGGCCTCCCCCGCCATTTCTGGCACTCTGCACATTGTCTTTGATGTCTCCGGATTACTTGTCGCCCTCTAATGATCCAATAAGCGCGCCGTATCTCTGCAAAGACGCGCTCTGGACCAGGGTGCAACAGAATCGTGTCAAAGTGTTGGACAAGGAGCTTAGTTACCGGGTGTTCGGGAGGTAGCACAATAGGGTGTATGGTGTCTGAGTCCAGACCTTCGGCACGTCTCAGGCGTCCTCCAACCCTTATCAGGCCAGTAACCTGATCATACTCAGGGCAGAGCGAACAAAGTCGACTATTCAGGGCCAGAGTCCGTCCCTTCATCAGAGCTACCACCTCCTCCGGAAAACTGTCACACTGAGCTGACTTCAAAATGGCTATCTCGGCCTCCACACGATCAATGGCGGTCATTGGAGGAGAAGCCGCCCCGTGGCGCGCATAGTAAGTAGCTTCCACAAGCTCCTCCCAAGATGTGAAGTTTCCAGGGTCTGGAGTAGGAGTCTGGGCCACTGTGACCAGCCCACATAACCTCCCCTTGCGCAGCTCATCTGTAGTCTCAGCCCTACCAGTAGGTTGGGAGGGCCAGTGTGCCGAACTTTGTTGCAAGAACTCGGGGCCCTGAGCCCAACGGCTGTCTGCCGAAAGACTACAGAGTTCCTTCCCCCTGGTGATGTCATCAGCCGGGTTTTCTGCTGACGTGACATACCTCCACTGATGAGAACTGGTGAGCTCCTGGATTTCAGCAATTCGAGTCCCGACAAAGACCTTGTACCGGCAGGAATCTGACTGCAACCAACTCAGCACGGTAGTAGAGTCAGTCCACAAGATGGTATTCTGCAGGGGTATGGTAAGTTCAGTTTGGAGAGTCTTGGCAAGCTGCGCGCCAGTGAGAGCAGCACTGAGCTCGAGCCGAGGCATGGACAATCTCTTCCGAGGAGCGACTCGGGATCTGGCCAACAGGAATGAAGTGCTGGCATGTCCGTGGCAATCTGTGGTCCTCAGATAAGCTACCGATCCATACGCTTTCTCGGAGGCATCACAGAACACGTGCAGCTCAAACGTGCAACTCGGAGAGTCTGTAGCAGGTGGCACATAACACCTCGGTAAGGTAATGTTCTGCAGGTACGGCAGCTCCTTTTCCCATTCTGCCCAGGTGGCACGAAGGACACCAGTGATAGGTTCATCCCAGCCCATCTCCTTCTGCCACATCGATTGTACAAGAATCTTCCCTCTAGTGGTATAGGGAATGATAAACCCTAGAGGGTCATACTGGCTGGCAAGCACCTTGTACACATTGCGAAGAGTTGGTGTTGCGTAGGAGACTGGGCGATGCTTGTACCCCAAGGTATCGGTGGGGCAATGCCAACGTAACCCAAGCATCGACTCTTGTGGATCAGCTTGGTTAAAGGTCAGCCAGAGCTCACAGCTGTCAGAACGGGCCGCAGTAGGCAGGTGGGACACCACCTCTGGCACATTACTAGCCCACTGCCGTATCTCAAATCCTCCCCTGGCCAGTAGCTGTCTCATTTGGTCCAGTAGCTGTTTAGCCTGGCAGGGAGTCGGAAGAGACTGCAGACAATTGTCGACATAAAAAGCTGTATGGACAGACTCATACACCTCCTCATTCCCCTCACGGTGGTCTCGCACATGCCGCTGTAAAGCGTAAGTGGCACAGCAGGGGCTGCAGGTTGTACCAAATGGTAACACTCGCCATTCATACACATCAGGTGGGCGCTCCTGCTGTCCACTCCTCCACAGAAAGCGAAGTAGAGGCTGATCTTCGGGAAGCAGGCGCACCTGATGAAACATGGCCTTTATGTCACCGCTTATGGCCACAGCATGCTGGCGGAATCGGATTAACACACCAAGGAGTGAGGGGCTAAGCGTGGGGCCTGGCAGCAGGAGGTCATTAAGGGCAGTTTGCTGGTACAGGAAGGAGCAGTTGAAGACTAGGCGGGCTTTGTTGTTGTGATGCACAAGATGGTGTGGAATGTACCAGGATTCAGTGGAACCATGCACCTCCTCCGGAGTCAGCTTTACCACATAGCCTGCCTTCTCCAGCTTTTTGATCTCTTCGTTGTATGTCTGTGCTCTGCTGGGGTCCTTGCGTAGCCGACGCTCATTGGCTCTCAGAAGAGCCATGACAGCCCCTTCAGGTGCCTTCACCTGAGGAAACCCTGCGCGGCGCAGCAAGGGAGTAGCATATCGGTGGACTCCCTCTACCTGTACTCGGACTGTCCTGGATTCAAGAATGTCGATTGCCTGCTGGTCCTCCTTGGACCTGGTAACCTCCTTTTCATTCCTAAAAGGGAGGACGTCAAGCTGCCATAGCCTCTCAACATCCTTGGAGAGCTCTGATGTCTGTGGGATGAATGATGAGTGCAAGCATGCCTGTCCAGCCGCTGGATGTGGAAGACTCTTGGCAGGTCCCTGCAGCGCCCACCCCAGCTCCGTGCAGACTGCTACTGGCCCTCCAGGTGGTCCACGAATCACTGGGCATACCGGAGTGATAAGGTGCGGGTGATCTGATCCAATCAGGATCATAGGTTTCACCTTGCTGAAACCTGTGAGGGGAAGTCGTTGCAGGTGACTGTACTTCCTTTTGAGTGTTTCCACCGGGCAAGATTGCTCTGCCAGAGCCAGTTGTTCTGCTGTGAATGCATTTAGTATTTGATGCCTCACCTTCGGCTTAGCTTTAGTGGACACCTCCAATGATAGGCTTCCCCCATGCAGCTGCAGGACATCCTGCCTGATGGTTCGGAGGGCCAGAGTCTCGTCTGTTGGGGCTAGGCCGAGGAACTTTACAGCAGCAGGCAATATTATGGTTCTCTCTGAACCATCATCCAGCACAGCATAGGTGTCCATGGTTTTTTTCCCATTGTGGAGTTGAACTCTTACCACCTTCAACATCACTCTCCCAGAGTGACTGGAATGGTCAACATAGATGACACTGGATGCTGTGCACATGGTCAGGATACTGGGGTTCTGCTCTTTAGCCTTGGCAAGGCCATGTAATACAAGGAGGTGTTGCTCACCACAGGTGCTGCAGGGTTTCTTGAGCGTGCAGTTGTCAGCAGAATGGTTCCTGCCACACCTCCAACATTTATTCTTGTCTCTGATCCAGTTCACAACCGCAGCCACATCCAGCCGGGAGAACTCATTACATCCACTCAAGTAATGCTCTGTCCCTTCACAGAAAGGGCAGTAAGGCTTGAAACGTTCTCTTTTCTTCTGCATTGCAACATTCTTCGGACCTGGATGGGCCAAAGCAGGTGGTTTGGTGGCCGTGGTTTCAGGTCCATAATACACAGAGGCCAACTTGGGTTTGGGTTTTGTTTCCAAGTGCCTACTGACTTTCCCCTCCAACCAGGGCTTCTCTGAGGCATACAGCTCCGTGGCCCGTCGGGAGACCTGCATTGCTTGGGTCTTGCGCTCCAACCACTCGGCTAGATCATAGAGGGTATAAGTGCGATTTGATCCGGGCCGCAGGATCCCTCGGTTAAGGCAGTACTCTGCAAAGTTATCCCGATAACTCAGAGGGAGTTTGGTGAGTAATCGGTCTACGTGGGATCCACAGTGGAGTTCACTCTCTGCCACCCCGTCCATCGTGGTAAGCATCCCCACTAGACTGGCAACTGACAGGGAGAAAGCTTCAAAGGCTTGTGAGTCACCTGGTTTTATGTGTGGTGTGCACAGGATGGCGCTGAGTTCACTCTGTACCAGTTGTCTTGGCTGGCCGTACTTCTGCTCAAGAGCCCTCATTGCACTAGTATATGGAGTTGGGTCATGGATGTAGCGTTTAGCCACTTGGAATGCACTTGGGAACTTCAAGTGATCTAGCAAGATCTGATACTTGTAATCCTCGGACAAGTGCTTGTGAGGCCCAAGAACACTATCCAGTCCTTTCTTCAGTAAGGCAAAGTCACTCTCCTTCCCAGAACTGAAAACAGTGAGCTTAGGTTTAGGGAGGCCATAGGAGGATGCAATCACCATTTCCAACATACTGGGTTCTGAACTCGTGTGGTTTACTGCTGGGAACATACCTGGTGGAGGTCTAAGTCCCTGTGCAGCTAGCACAGGTTGGAATGAAGCATATCGAGGCTGTTGAGGCAGAGGGCGAAGTGGGGGGATCCATGGCTGGAAACCCCGAGTGACGTCCTCCTTTGCAGTAGAAGGTTGCATAGTGGCCGGCTGGGCCACTAAGGGAGGGTCTGGTTGAGGTGTCTGCGATGGCACAGGAGGCCCAGACATCTGTATTGCTGGTGGAGCTGCAGTGCTGGCTACAGCAGGTGGAGCAGGAGTTGCTGGATGCACTGGTGTGAGAAGATAGTCAGGACATGGTGAAGTGAATCTCGGAGCAGACGCTGATCTTTCCATAGAGAGCTCTGTGGGTGGCCCAACGGGTGCAGTGGAAGTGCCAGGGAGTAGGGCTAAAGGAGCTGACATCACAAGGACGGGCTCTGTAATTCTCTCCCCCTCCTGAATCGATTTGGGCTCCCTCTCCGTAGGATTTGGTGTAGAGACAGCTGAAGCCATTGGTTCCACCTCCATTAATGGCCCCTTTGGCACTGGAGGGGTGAGCTGCTCTAGTCGCTGCACCCGTTTGTTAAGGTCACGGGACTCTGCTACAGTCACTTGCAGAGATCGCATCTGATGCTGGATATTAATCAGACAATCCTCCATTCTTCGCCATCTTATCTCTTCCACATCCGGCCTCCTTGTGTAGTGGGAGTTTGACGGTGCCATCATAACCTCCTCTGTTAGATTGGGTGACAGCCTTGGCCCACGGGTACGGTAGGACAACTCATAGTCCTCCAGATGTCCAGGGATTCGATGGCTCCTGCTAGGACGGGGACTCTGTGCATCATCCTGATCTCTGGAGGCAGCCATGTCATGCAGGTGCAGCACATCCGGCTCGAAGGACCACTTTGTACAGAATGGTGTACGTCAGTTTAATGCTGGGGTGTGCTGCAATAGTAACTATCCTCGGTCAGAAGGAGAGGCTGACATCCAGGGATTAGATTACCACAGGTGGAGTTTATTGGCGGTCAGATGGATGGTACAGGAAGGTATGGCATACAGTAGGAGGATGTGGAGGGGTGATATGGTGTGGTTTCTATGATTAAGAACAGGGCATAGGAAACAGAACAATAATAGAACAGGCATGAATACGGATCAAAGATTAAGAAAACTGGTAACAAATCCCTCCACCACAAATCAGTTTGATATCACTTACGGTTTCACATTTACTGAGGCACTACCCAAAAGGCGACACAAGAGGGCACTCCAACACAAGAGATGACCCACTTATGATGATGCACCTAGTAAACAGTCAGCCCCCTACTTAACCACTACGTAATGCAGCGCTGTTACAGTGTACAAATTCACATCAATTGGCAGGTGGACCAAACAGAGCAAGAACAAGCCCAAAACAATCAAATAACTGGGCTGTAATAGCTATCGCTAACTAGCACATATGCTAACGGCCACTAAACCCAATACACACAAGTAGCAGGGTAAACTTCTTGAGCATGGAACATTAACTCACTTTTAATTGACGCACACCATCCCCAACAAATACAGGATGGGCTATTTGCTTCCCTTCCCCGCAGCTCTCTCCTCAATCGCCAGCCCAGGAACGAACGAACACCATCCAGCTCCGAAATCCCATGAATCCCATCACTGCCCAGAGGCTGCTGGGTAATGTAGTTCACCCTAACACAGGCTTTTCTACAGCTCTGCTTATGTAATCTACATCGCCTCTATGCTTCACTTGCCCCTTTGGGTCAGTACAGGCAAGAACATCTCTCTAGTATGTGTATTCTCTGTGATTTACAGCTCCCGTGTCACTAAAGATCAATGTCATTGCTCTCCTCAGTGCTTCTCATGGATACACCCCTTCTTCTTGAACACTACAGTGTCCATATCCATTTTAGCAGGGGTTTTATATTGCAGTTCTTTGTTTAGAGTCCTCTTCATTTGGAAGTTAAATTGAGATGAGACTAAATCTGGTGAAAATACTGAACCACCTCTGCATCCATCCTCGCTGTTGGACTTGTTTCAAACCTCATCTCCTGTCTCCTTATTTTTCTTTGCCCTACCCCCAACAGAAGCAGGAGAGTTAATGCTCAGTGGGAGAGCCCTCTGGTCCCATGTGCATCTTGAACTAAGCTGCACACACACCTCACAGTCCCCCAGACCACTAAAAGCACAGACTCCCGCCTGTAGCTATATTTCCCTAAAGAGGAGCGGAGGACACAAAAATGAGCAGAGTGCTGCCTGCAGTATGTTCGGCCTTCCCTTCACTAACACTTCTACAATAGCTGCAGGGACCTTAAGGATAACAGTTGCACAGATGCATTCACGTTGCTCACTGATGGAGATATGCTCTCTTTGGAGGAATGCATGGATCCTTTTAATGACTGCTCATGTTTTCTCTGAGTTTAGAGAGGAGGATTATCCATCATTTAGGCTGCAGAACTGAAAGTGAATCAAAGAAAGTTCCTTGATTTGTGCTACTACAGTGGTAGTGACCACTGAGTAAAAAGTAAAACGACAGCAGTGAAAAACAGCAGAGACACAATATGGTGTAATTATAGAGTAATTATTACTGCTGTGCACTCAGTCTGCTGCAGACAAACTAATCTAGCATTTAATCAGCATGAAGGACAAAGCGTTGGTCGCTGTTCATTTCTCCAGTGGTGCAGCTGAGAGGATGGTGCTTTTGGCTGCTGTACCAAATGTCTCCATGTTATTTTGGCTTGTGCAGACACATGCAGGATGTGGCCTGTAGCCAAATCCGCTCTGTGTGTCTGTGCGTGTGCGTTAAGGGTACAGCTCACTGCTCCTCCCCACCCTGACATGCACAAGCAGTGTCACATTGTGTGCAGCAGAGCACGCCTTGGCCTTTGTGTGTGGTTGCCAAGTGATCACAAAGAAGGGGACAGAGCATGTTCGTGTGTGTGTGTGTGTGTGTGTGTGTGTGTGTGTGTGTGTGTGTGTGTGTGTGTGTGTGTGTTTGCCTGTTTTATATTTTAGATGTGATGATTGTTTGTGTGGAAATCCTCAGTATAAAACTGATGCATCCATTTATTTGTATTTTATTTGTAATCAACTGCACAAAATTAATCATCTCCGTTGTTATTTCCTCTATTGAAGTTCTTCATCTCCAGTACATCCTAATATATGTATGTACTTAAGAATAAACATCCATCCAAACATTGTCATAACTGCTGATCCAATTCAGGTTACACACACACACACACACACACACACACACACACACACACACACACACACACAGGTTTCAGTGGAACAAGTTGTGCTTTCCCAGTGTGACCAAAGGGAACATTAAACAACTGCTCACATTTGACTGAGCTGATTGGTGGTGCAACTGGGGAAGTAAGGGGTCAAGAGAGAGCTGTAAGGGAGTCAAGTTTCTGGTCACAGAGAGAGTTCAGAGTCAGGGGTCACACTAAGAGGTGTGGAAGAGCTGGGACATAGCGTTTACTGTGTGCTGAACCTGAAGGTGCACAGGGAAGATCTGTTCAGATGTCCTGTTATGTTTGTAAAATAATGATTTAAAAGGATGTGCTCATAATGAAGTCATGGCTGCAGGGAGGTGGGCACATCTGGGACAGGTCATCAGACTACCCACAGGGTCTGTGGCTCTTAGATGTTTTGATTTGAGCTGGGCTTCAGCGAGACTTGCAAATTAAATTCAAAGCAATATGATAAATAATTGTTAAGACATTTTGTTAAAAAAACACAGACATCAAGCTTACAGTGGAGGAATAAACCTCAGAAGATTAGAAGTCATTAGTCATTATGTTTGGGGAGCTATGAACATCTAAAAAATTTTGTAAGAAAAAAAATTGATGCAGAATTATTGGAATAGTTTTTTTTCTTTAATGCCTGTAAATTAATTTTAATATTGTTTTTTTTTCCTTCTATGACTAAAAAAAAGCCTTTTATTTTGAAAGTACATATTTCACTGCCAGATATGTTCAGATAACACATAAGAGGAAGGCTGTGTTCACATCCTGCTCCTTTCTTGAACCAAACTGGCTGAATAGGAAGTTGATGGGTTTGGATATTCTGGCCCTGCCCTGCACTGCGGGAGAGGCAGAAAATCTGGTGTCTGTGTATCTGTAAGCGAGCAAGAGAGGGGAAAGAAAGAGAGAGAGAGCCCACACTGCAGGACTCGACACCTCATCACACCTCATCAGTAATCTAAGATTCTGCACATTTCTGCACAAACAGATGGATACGCACAGTTTTTGCTGTTGTGTTCAAGCTCCTTTTTAAAATAATAACAATAATAATAACAAATGTAAAAAAAAATGTAGAAGATTGTAATCTGGCTGTGTACAAACAGGAAGTATAAAGTGACAGGTTACTTCTGGAACGTGTTCTTGTGTCTCTGAAGAGAGTTATCCAAGGACCCAGAACATGATGCTAATGTTACACAACAGCACTGAGGGCTGTCCACTTAGAGCCACATAATTCCTTTCAGATTACCCTTTCCACCCCCATCCAGACCTACAGAAAAAAGTCCTGTCAGGCATGAACACCAAGTCATCATCATATACTATAAATATTAGTTCTTAATCCTATTTATTTTGCAGGTTGCACATTACCTTTGAATTTGAGTGGATTGCTATCCACCTGCACGATGCTGGTTCATCACCATAGCGTCGTTCATTTCATTCATTTCTATGTCTTTCATTTGAGAAGATGCTTCCTGTTCTTTTCTTTTTTTAAGTTGCTTACCTTGTCGGTCTCTGGTGTTTTTGTTGCATCTCTGTCCCACCTTTAAGATGCTCTCCACCACCTTTATTAGGTTTTTTTTGTATATATAGTCCTTTAGTTGTCAGTTCTTCTGTGTACCCTTTTTTTGTTCTTCTCTCCATGTCTAAGTTTGCCTTTATTCTTCAAATGATCATTGTTTTATGGGCTTAGTGAGGCTACCACCACTGCCAATGTATGGATGCGAGCATGAATGGTTGTTAATCTCTCTGCGTTATCTCTCTGTGTTGGACTGGTAGCAGGTTTTAGTTCCCTCAAGTTGAGCAGTTTAGAAAATGGATAGATTTTTATAGATTAGTAGTTATAGTTTTATAGATTTTTGGCTCTTCCGCCACCTTTTCATTTGAACTCAAATGTCTGGTTCTCATGTTCAAGAAACACACAGGGCTCTGAAGACAAATCCGTCTGCTGCACAGAATCAGCTCTGAGGGTTAAGATTGAGCACATGCTGTTCATGGAAAATCGCAAGTTACTTCACATCATTACGTCAAAGAAAGAAATACCTTCACTATATTAGTTCACTTCCATAACATTTGAGCTACAGCTGCAATTAGCTTAATTTCCCAGCCTAGTATAACAGGCGATTAATGACCCGGATGACACTGGCAGGAGCCTCTTTCAGCACGATAAAGCACCCTGCTGTATGGCAAAAACTACTTTGGACTGTTTGAAAAGACAGAATGACAAAGAGCACAAGGTGAATCTTGGTCTTCAGATTCCCCAGCTCTCAACACTTCCCACAGATGATCATTCTCCATTGAGCATTTCTCAGAATGTATTGGAAGTAGAAGTATGATCCAGAGAGCCCCCCACTGACAATCTCCAGGATTTCAAACATCTGCTACTAACATCTTGAAGTCTGATATGTCGAGTCCTTGCCACAATGGCTTGGAGCTGTTTGGCAGTATGGCTGGTGTGTGATATGATGATGCTTCTCTTTTGAATTTAATTTCAATGTGGATTGATTTTTCACTGTTACACATCCCAGTAAAATGGTTTGTGTGAGCGCTCCCTCTCTAACTTTTGTTAATGGCAACACGATAATCCTTGGTCAAAGTGACCCACTGTTTGTGCTGGAGACAAAGAACCCCTCCATGGCAGACATTCAACTAAGTGCCAGGGTTGATCCTAAAAATGCACTGGACTGTGCCACTTCTCCTTCACCAAGCCCTCGCGGTACATACTACAGCTGAGTGGGTAACTGAACTAGCCAGCTGTTGGCCTAATTTACTATGACTACCAGCGTATGTGGCCCATTTACATGTCCTCACACCCAATGTGTCTGTGTCGGCATGTGTACAATGTTGGCCTCTATTTCAGGTGTTCCAGCAATCCCCCTAGTGACAGCCCATAATTCACTTTGTTTTTAGCAACAAAAAAAAAAGCCACAAGAGCTAAGCTGACCTCAGGACAGCTCAGGTTCATTTTCATGTCATTTGATGAGTTCATTTTAGAAATTCAACACCAACACAAGAATGTCTTTTATTATTAGTAAAAAAAAAAAAAGAAAGAAAAAGCCTTACCACATAATTTGGTGTGCTCCTGTTGCTCTGTGTATTCAGGAAACCATGGTTCCCATTATGGCTAGAATCCGCTTTCATATGGCAATGGGGGTCTGACTTGTTTTGCTAACAACCAGTCACCTTTCTGATAATTATTGACTCATGAAAGATATGACTACTGTCCATCACCTGACTGCACCGATGATCACCTCTACTGAATGTTTAAATGAGCTTCATTCGCTGTTTTGTTCTCCTTTGGTTCAGTCTTGCCACTCTTATCACAAACCTCTACAGATGCTCCGGGAATATTTTTTCATTAAACAGCAACTTTAGAACTTTACAGTAGGTGTAAAACACCAAATAGATAAAGTTTATGAACATTTTGTGAGGATGGCATTGCATTTTACAGATAAGAAGAGAAAATGCGAGGGCATACGTGTTGGCTGGCTTGCTTGAGCTCATTTGAGACACGTCCATAGCTGGCAGCAACCAGATGTGGTGTGTTTGAAGACGGATGAGAGCAGATAAAAGCAGCCTTTAAAAAAAAAAGAACCCCAAAAAACCAAAACAAACAAAAAACCGTCACATAACTTGGTTCAATTAATTAAAATAGCATAGAGTCTTTCCTTCTTCGTCCCAACTTGTTACTTATGCAGGTAAATATTTGTTATTTACATTTTTTCCACTCTCTGACAATAATTCCCTGAACTGTAACTAAAATCTAAGATCAGGATTGCGGTAATGGAAAATGACAGTAATCCGCCATCATCCTGATATAAATTTACTCCATCCTTAATGAGGCAGTGACACAGAGCCTGTAAAAGGAATTATTAGCGTCGCTTGAGTGGAAAAGATAAGCACCTCACTTCCTGCAGACATGACTGGGGAGATACTGAGCAGATGTCTAGTGTAGTGTATTGTTTCATAAGCAAGTGATCAAAAAAAAGATGACAAGAACAGTGAATTTAGGATGCCAAACAGGGCAAGCTTTATTCAACACAGCAATAAAGAAGAAGAAAAAAAAGAGAGTCAACTTTTCAAAATAGATTTCAAACAAATGTACATGTCAATCAAAAAACAAAACAGACAAAAAAAGCAAAATAGCTACCAAATAAATAAATCACATCAGCAACAATACTTCCATCAGACACCCTCGAAGATGCTGTACAATGACTATAAAACAAGAGACGGTATGTACAATCGTACAACTTTAATAGGACATGCTTAGGAGTTTGACTGCACCATTTTTACCACACACTGACTACAACACAAAGGCTGCATATTAACTGACATGGTCATTGAGCCGCCCATGTAAACCATCATCAGAAGGCCTGGCAGAGAAAAACCCAGAGAAAAATATCAAGATTTTTTTTTTTTTTTAAATTTGTTATTTTGTTTTTTTTAAACACGCAGTAAATGCTTAAACGATGCAGTAATAATGGATGTGGGGATGTCTGCTTGTGAGCTAACCCTATCTGTCCACACAACCAACCCAAGAGCCAGTCTCTGTGTTTCTGAGCTGAATTGTTGCTAGGCAATGCTGAGGAATTTGGTGTGTGACCATGAACTGGAAGCCTTTGTGCAAATCACCACTTTAAGTTCCTCCAACTACCAGGGGCAGTCCACAGCTCCGTACAGACACAGCAGCCATTTCAGAAAAATCTCAAAAACAACACGGCGACTCACATCATGCCATTAAATACATAAAAATATGCACACACGCACACGCGCGCACACACACACAAAGAATGGAAAAATAGCTTTCTTTGGACAGGGCCAGCCTGTGCAGTTTGATTACTTGTTCTCCTTAGTCCCACGTTACACCCCCCCCCCCCCCATCCCCCCCACACACACTAGCCCTTGATGAATAATTGCTAGACTTTAATGTATAGTTCCAATTTGAAAAAACGAATACAACAATTCATTTGAGGCATACTGCCTCAATACTTTTTCTTATGATTATGTTGAGCTGACAGCAACAACTCAAATAGCATGTTGTTCCTTCTTGTTTGGAATACTCTGATCTAGTTCATAGCACAAACGCTGTCCTTGGTTTTCTATATACCGGTCACTACTTACACAGGGGGAAGGAGGGGCCCTATCAGCAGCCTTTTGTACAGCGGAGATTGTTTCAATCTCTAACATGTCGATCCATGGAGCACTTATAGCATGACAGTAATCACAAAGCTGCGTTGTTATTGCCACGCAGGTTACTTTTGCATCACAAAGCACTTAAATCGTTATTGCTTTATGGTTAGAAGCACGGAGATCAATGCTGCGCACACACACATAACCATGAAGCCTAAGATTTAAGCTCAGAAAAGCGTCTGATTTTTCCCTTTGTTTTTTTTTTTTTGGCAATGTAACCTACAGTAAGTGCTGCTTATTGGATGTGAACAGATTTTACAAGTGTGTGAAAAACAAAAATCAGTCATTTTGGAAGAATTGAATCAGGTTGAGGGGTGCTACATTGCATTGATGCAAATGTGAGGAATCCACAGGCATATTACAGTAATTACAGTATTCAAAAATCTCATTGACTTCTGGGAACTCAATATGAAAGGCATTTTTTTTTTTCAAAACTGCATACCATTTGAGAATTGTTGAAAAACTGTCAACAATGCAATGCTACAAATTTTTTTCTGAAGAGTGTCTGAAAATACAAACCATTTCCGGTCAGTCTGACTTCCATGTAGGAGTGATCTTATTCTTTTTAGATATGCCTCCTAACGCCTTAACTCGTATCGATAACCAGCCACGGTTCCATAAACAACAGGCTAAGCTAAGCTAAGCTCAACATTGAACCGACTGTGGTTAAGCTCCTGGTCACCACAAGAGCAATTAAATGTGTCTATCCCACCAGACTCCAGCAGTGATAAAAGACACCCTGGAAGTCCGGCTAAACTTCTGCTTATATTTTGTGTCCTTTCCGCATTTCTGCAGTCGTTTTGTTTACACGGAGCCTTTTCAGCATCTTCCAGTTATTCCACTGAAAGCTTGCAGAGCAACACTGTCCAGAGCTACACAGCCATGCATCAAGAATCCGTGCAGGCTGACGTAGTCTAGACTGCTGTAAGCACAGCAGCCTGTGCTCACCGCTCTCATCCCTGCTGTCATCACCGCTGAGACAATAAGAACATCTCTCTATGTAATAGCTCTCACGGTTTGTCCCATTGCTCCCTGTACATCTATTCTATGTACTTCCAGTAAATGGGGAAACCAGTGACACGCCATTTCACACCTCACACGCCTTACTAAGAGGGATGTACAGGATTTTGCTATTTCCTGATGGTTTCATGCTAGATTTATTTTTTGAGTTAAAAAAAATATCCACTGAATTTTCCGAGAGGCATTTACATCACAAGATTAAACGTCACACGTTGCACATTTCCATTTCGGACAAAATCAACATGTGCCTATAGATAGTAAAATAGACAGATGTAACACCATTGTAGTTGCATACTGTTCACAGGTGATAATAAAATGGTAGCTTGGTGATCAAACCTCGACTGATATTGTTTGTTTGAAAGCAAAAACAAAAAAACAAAACAAAAAATAAACAGTGGAAAAGGATGGAGGTGCACTAAAAGGTTCAGGAGCAAGTGGACAGCGAGGTGTCCACCTCTTCTGAGTGGTGTTTGGTTTCTTGGGGGGGTGAGGGAAGGATTCAGCAGGTAACCCTGATAAAACCATCGTGCCCACCCCCCCTTCCCCGAGACCAAAGAGGCAGGGGATCTGGGTTTAATATGAGGACTGTAACCCAAGAGGTCTCCGCTCACATTACCGAGCAACTCTTGGCCTTCTCCTTCTTGAAGGTGGTGGAGATCAAATCTGACTTGCTGGGCAGGTGGAGAAGTCTTTTGGAGAGGCGTCGGGTGGGGCTGGGCTTCGGGAGAGGCTGCAGCTTGTTGATGCAGGCCATCGCAGCGGTGCGGAATATGCTGTGAATGCTCTTCTCCGAGGTGAACGCCGAGCACTCGAGATAAGCCTCTGCACCCAGCTGCTTAGCCATAGCAGAACCCTGCAATAAATGAAGCAATAACCGATACTGTTCATCATATTCTTCAATGATGCAGTTTAATTTTTTCCTGTGATGTAGTGTGGAGTCAAGTCCTTTTGGTGGCGGGGTGTTACAGGAAGGCCATATGTGTAAAAATCTGCCAACACATGGATCTTCGTTTGTTTCTTTTGTCTCACCTGTTCATAGGTGATTGGAGTCTGCTTCTGATTGGACAGCTCCATCAGTGTGCAGACATCTGTGCGAAGGTCGGTCTTACAGCCGATGAGTAAAATACGTGTGCTTGGACAGAAGTCCAGAATTTCAGTTTTCCACTGTGGACCCAAAAAGGTGATCAGTTGGTGTACGGTGATAAATCATCTGTTAATACACTTTGGAATCGCAGTAGGCTACAAGAGAGAATAGGACTTTGAAGTAAAGTGAACTAAAGTCATTACCTTCTTCAGACTGCTGTCCACAGTATCTGGGCGGCTGATGTCAAAACACAGCAAAACTGCATCTGAGTCGCTGTAGCACAGGGGCCTCACATTATCATAGTACGGAGAACCTTACAGGAGAGAGGAGAGCAATGTTAATGCTTGTAACAAACTATGAAAATTCCATAAAACATTTCCTAGAACTTTTGGATGCTCAGAAATATTTTTTAATCATGTTTTTTTAAGAGGAAACTTCCAGTCTTGCTGCTCTTTAACCAGGTCTAGTCTTCTTTAATATGCCAGGTCAATTAATAGTAACTTCATTAACTTCATGTTGCTGGTGTGTGTGACAAAAGAGGACTCCTGCATAGCCACAACTTCTAAATACTGACAAAGATCCTCAGTGTTTTTTTTCGTGTTCATTGTGAATGAACACATTTGCTGTACAGGTTATTTAACATCTGATGGTACAGAAAACTGTAGGAAAGGTATGTTTCTTAAATTTACAGTTTACATATTACTTGTTAATGGAATTATAACTAATATCTTGCACAATCTCAGTCTTACTTTTTGCTCTTCTTTAATGTAACCTCATTTTTATTTAATTTTCATTGTTTTTTTTTAAATCACTATTATACAAAATTTATACATATAACAGTATATACATCTGTGGCAATTTACTTTTGTTGTTAATTGTTGGCTGTGCCATTTTTATTCTTTATCCTGCTGCTGTAACACAATAATTTCCCTTGTGGGATGAATTAAATATCCATCTTAAATGTGCAATGCTTCAGGCTACGTTTGTAATATAAGGTATGTATACATTCCAAGTTTAGAGCATTTTTTTTTCCTTTTTAATTTAGGCCAGTTCCAAGAGCTGGGAGAACAGGAAGTTGGTAAAAAAAAAAAGATTGAGAAGGAGAGGAAGAGCAAGAGAAATCATCTGCTTAAGTTAGTTGTACACAGCATCACTTCCTCCCGCTGAGCTCCGCTCTGCTTTGCTGTCACTAAAACTGCTACTTTTGCTGCTCCTATATTCTTGGCTGGCATTTTAGAAGTGAAGATGACAATCGAGCACTAAATCCTCATTGATCTTCTCTTGCAGTAGATTACGCAAGTGGAACGGCAGGGCTCGGGGCAGGCAGACGCTCCCTCTCATGCTCAGAATCCTTAAGTAAGCCACCCACCCCCCAAAAAATCCTCTGCTCGGCAAGCAATACCTCCAGTCCCTCTGTTACCACAGCAACAGCCTTGGAATCCACCATCTATATCAGGCATTCCTCCTGGCTCTCTGTAAAGGCTCGCCTTAACTGCCACTCAATCATTTTACACCACTAGCGGCCCACCCACCTATTGCTGGGGACATTCCTCTTCTCTGCGACAGAGTTGGGGACCACAGACATACGCCCATCACACAAAAAGATTCACACGCGCCGGAACCACAAGCGCTAACACACACGCACACTTTTTAAATTCGGATGCATGCAAAGGTGAATCCGGTCCCTTATCAGATGAAACAGAAGAGGGGCTGCTCAATGGGATTAACATGTTTACTTTAGTCTCTGTGTGAATCCCAAAAGGGATTCAGCATTCCTTTTATAGCTACAGATAACACAAGCAGTCCGTGTAATAACTCATTAGATATTGCACAACCGTCCTAATTGATTTACGGTGCAGAAACAATGCAGCAGAAGAAAACATATGAAAAAGCACACGAAACACGGATGCGTGCATGTATGTGTACACAAAAACGGATATGTGCTTATGAATACTTAATGATTTTCCACATTATCAAAGGGTAAAACTGAATTTGCCAGCTGCCGGGTGCCGTGAGTGGAATAATGACAAGCTGTGATGAAATTCCTCAGGACTCAATGTCCTGAAGAAAGTAAACACTGTTGCAAAAGAACAAAGGAACATGCTTGTGTTACAGCTCCATTTCTTTGCCTTTAGAAATAAAAATGACTTTTTTCTATGCTTGAGTAAAAACAAGAAAAAGAAAAGAATGGAGACAATTTGATTAAATTATTTACAGATGTCATACATATAAGAACACAGAAAACACCATCGCTTTTATACCACATACACCTAATTGTAGCAGAAAAGCCACAAACACAACTTAGTGTTTGAAGAATTTGAGACATGTCATGTCACACGTGTTAAAAATCACACATGTTAAAGTCAGAAGGATTAGACCCACTAATATTACTAGTTTCTGTGTTAGTCTGTGTGCCACGTCACATACGTGAGGTATATAAAGGGAAAGCCAGAGGTCGGGTGCTCCAGAAATCTTCTCAATCTCCTGTGAGGGGTTATCACAGAGCCAGCAAACAAGATGTGATTCTGCATTAAATGGCCACTGATCTAAATGCAACAATCAATGGAAGGCTACACCAGAGGTCCGAGAGCCTCTGCTTTTAACGCTGACAAATCAATTAGCCTGCCAAGATGGAAGGGGGGACGCAAAGGACATCTTAGCCTCTAGGATGCCCCCCCTTTCTTTCTTTCTTTTGGTTACTATTGTCCTCACATATAAATAAAATTTCTATTTGTTGTGTTGGACAAATGATGCAAAAATCAGCAAACATACTGTACTTACAACAACATACAGCACCTCAATATTAGTATTCAACCCCCCCCCCCCCCCCCCGTAACATGTCACTCGGCATAGGCGCAGCCTCGGCAGCACTTTCCTTACACGCCAGGGCCTAGTTTCTAATCTTGGAAGAAATAGCTGTTACTATTGTGGCAAGAAAAAGCCACAGGAAAAAGAAGAGGGGGAGCCAAAGTATACCCTACTGAGCCATATCACAAAGAGACCTCCTCTGCCATTAATCCCTCACCCCCTGCAGTGTAATATCACAGGTTACTGCTATCTGTCTCTTTCACTCTCTTCCTTTCCTCTCTCCATTGCAGCAAACCACACAATGGTTTGGGAAGCCAGATCAATGCTCATGCAGCGCCTATAAGCATGGCCCAAATTATGGCTTTCCTCCTTGCATGCCTCTATACAACAGATGGAGAGTTTCTGAGGCATAAAACATGGAGAGTGAGGCTGACTAACTGGGGAATGGCAGAAAAGAAAAAGGAGCATAACCAAATTCTTGTGGCTGAGCTGAACTTCATCCGTCTTGATGGTGCGGTGCCCAGATCTGAGTGTTTGAGGTGGAGATTGGGCCAAAGTGGATGTAGGCTTCACAGGGCTGAAGACGGAGGCCCTTGTGTTGAAGGCTACAGGTGGGGGAGGGGAGGATCGGCTTTGTGTTTCCACGAGCGAGAGTATGACTGTGTGTCTGTGGATGTGTGCTAAAATCGAATGAGTGACATAGCCTGTTTTCATCATTAGCACTCCTCCTCTCACTACGAAAATGCGGAGGTCAGACAGATTAATGATCCAGTGATGGGATGACTCACAGATATGGGGACGAGAGGAGCCCTGCGCCTCCACCCACTCTCAGCCGACTGGGAGCTGTGGTGCTGCCGCAGCTGAGGACTACGGACTTCACAGCACGCTCCAAAAAACATATTACATTGCGTCAAGCAGTTGTTCCCTGGTTTCACATAAGCCAGTCAGAATTAGTGCTGAAGCCCCCTGCAGGGTGAAGGAGGTGCTTTTTTCCTGAGCATTATATGATCTGCTAACAAGCTTTACTTTGACATCATCATAGTTGATGACACTGGATTAAGAAAATTAAGTCCAGCGTCAAAGAGTTTGATTTAAAAACCCTGAAATGTTGATTTGGATAAAATAAGGCAGGAAACATTTGAGAATATAGCCTGTTTTTCTCAGCTAGTGTAAACTGATTGTTGGACAACAGTCCATGAAACATTTAGCAAAGCTAAACACTACTAATAAAAAAAATAGATCACTGATGAATCAATGATGGAAAAAGATGGAGGAATTAAACTGTACCTGCTTACAATCCTAAAAAAAGCACCTAAGTTTTACAAACTGAGTGCCCATTAGAAAAATCACATGACATATGGTCATCAACATGACAATTAAATATTAAAAATGCCCCCTTTTACAGTCCAGCAGAGTGTTTCATCAGCTTAAATGGACATTGGATTCATTCCAAGTCAGTCTTATGTATACATCATACAATAAGTGATTATATACACACACAGTACGATCTTGAACTTCAAGGCTTCGTCAGCAACATCATTAAACCTGAAATAAATTACACACCAACATCATAATGGGATTTATTTTTCACTATCTGTGCGCTACGCCGGACAGTGCTCACCTTCCCTTCTTTCCCCTTTTCCCCAGCATTCCTGATCAGATAAGCCTGGTTAAAACTGGTGGATTGATTTTAGACTGTAAATCCATATTGGAGCTGAGAGAAGGAGCCGCCTGCCATGTGGAGCCAGTGATGAGGTCAGTGCAATCAATGAAGGGGAGCTGGGATAATGAGGAGACCGTCTCAGTGTGGTGTGGGCCAGGGCGGCACAAACTCCACGCAATTAGAGCAAATTATGGCACAGGAGAAGAAACTGTGCGGTGTGGCTAACAAATACCCCTTTCTGCCTGTCACCCATCACCACGAGCCTGACAGCAGATACCTATGATAAAAGAGTCATCTATAAAAGATGAGGGGGAAGGGGACCACATGCGGTTTCCTCTGAGAGTGTGAGGGACAGGTCTTTTAAATCAAATCTATTGTGAACAAAAATAGATTTTATTTTTGTGGCCCACTTTCAAATAGTCTGCTATGCATGTGCATATTGTACTCTATTGTACTTGGTATTGAATTGTGCCATAGGTGTTTGCTAGAGGGCAGGGAGTGGCAATCTATGCAGATTAGCCAGAAAGTAGCAAAGAGGGAGCAACAAAGGGAACGCTCAAGTGAAAGAAAGAAAGAGCCACAAACTCACTGGGTCAGTCAGAAGAGGTTGCCCAGCAGTCCCATTCACAGTCTTAATCCCTTGCATCATGCTGTTTGAGTGGCTGACCTGGAGCAGCATATGGAGGGGGAATGCAGGTCACTAGAGTTTTTTGAGCTCCCTCCTATCTGTCTGCTCCAGAAAAACTGTCCTGCTCAACAGGATGTAGCTCTGTGTGCCCATCATCCCTCGGCACCAGGCCCACTCCTGCTGGCCAGACCAAAGGTCCACAGTCTGGGATTAAAAAATGGGATTTGGTCTGGGGAGGGAATTACACTCACTTTTCTCCTCATTTTGCCGCTTTGTGATAATGGGAGGGGAAAAAAATTATGAGAGCACAGTAAATACTGCATCATCTCATACAAATGGGTCTGTTATATAAAGGATCTGTTGTACAGACACACGTGTGCACAAAAAAAGGAAAAATGAATAAATAAACACACTCTTGTACTGCCAGTGTGACCTAGTCAGGCTGCAGCACGAGTGTGGACGGAGAGGAATGTGGCCTGGCCAGAGAAACTATTGTGCAGCGAGCATGAAGGGAATCAAACAGGTGCTGCAGACCCGTGCTCGCAGTATTCAGGTCAACACGCCGAACAGCAGATTTCCCGGGAGATCGACAATGACACATTGACCCTCTTTTTCACGCTTAGTGTAAATGAACACATGATGCACGGAGTCAGCATTAAAAACAAGTGAGGCGGAATAATCAGTCTTTTCTGCCCAGTTTTTCCACTGCAACACACTCGGCACAAAAATCCACTTGTAGGTCTGCAGAGTCCTTTACATCCAGACACATCCAAAAAAGGGGGACACTTCATATCGGAGGAAATTTAATTTGTAGTAAATGGGAGATTTGAAAGAGTATATAGTTCAACAAGTAAACATCCCGTGTACCTCTGCATCAACAGGGGGGGAAATAGACTATAAGGCCCTTCCCTAAGTCTTTACCAATGTTTAACAACACTTCAATGTTCCATTTTCTTGCTCCAAAATAAAAAATGTCATGAAGAAAATTAATAACTGGGAAGAAATACAGAGAGTGGTGTTCCTTTCAGCAAAAACAAACACTCATTACATTCACGGGGCATTGCCAAATCCTCTTCAGTGCGGCAAGCAGAACTGCAGAGCACACACCACATGCACACGGAAAAGGTGATCGGTTACCTGAAGTGTCCCACAGACTGAGCTCCACTCGCTGCTCTTCCAGTTCCAGACAGGCTGTGTAGTTTTCAAATACCGTGGGCACGTAGGTCTGGGGAGCAATTAGCAACACAGTGCCGTTAGTGGGGAGTTGTCAGGCAGCTACAGGTAATGGAAGTTAACTAATCAGTGCTATACATAAAACACACGCACTGACCAATAAAACAATAAGACAAATCTATATCTCTTCTCAATTTGACAGAATTTCGGATCAATTAATCACTTTAATCGCTGCAGCTGCAGGAGATATTCAACGCAGGCCACTATGAAAGGAAACCAGCTAAGAATGCGTAGAGAACATAATTCCACTGACCACATGATAAAACAATAATGCTACTGATAACATAAAGGTCAGTAAATAGGAAATAAACAAAAAACCAAGTAATTTTAGGAAATGCGCAAGCAATATGTCACTATCCGCAACAGACGCACTGTTTTCTCCGTGCCGTTTCCAAATCATTTAAAGAAAACCCAACACCGCGATTGTCAAGAGAACACAGGGCAGACTTTTCTGCTCATATATTTTACTTCAACACGAGTCACATTTTTGCATACCTCTGGATAACAATCCTTCGCCAGGACTTGCAACATCGCCGTTTTTCCGCATTGAACGTCTCCCACAAGAACCAGTTTACATCTCACCACCAGCGGTTGTGTATTTCTCCTTTCCTTCATGATCCCCACAGTGCTCCAGAGGATTTATTTAGCAGAAAATGGAAAAGACAAACAGCAGAACAGCCCAGCAATTGTTGTCCCAGCTTGACTGAGAAACCCGGTGGCTCGCTCTCGAAGGATGCCCGCAGTTGATCTGATTGAATTTGCCACTGCGGCGCTTTATACAGGCAAGCAGCAGCCAATAGGAGCGTAACATTCCACAGGCTCCCTTTACTGCACTCGGTGATGCTCTCAAGTTATTCTGTCTGGGAGGATGTGACAGCGGATATCTCGAAATACTTCCAAGATTATTGTGAAAGAAAGAAAGTGTAATAGATTTAGACGCATTTGTCCACGAGTAGGACTAAAAATGTGTCATCTCCCTGTGCAATCATCTGTTTACATAGTTTTATTCTTTAACATAATAGATTAAAGAACAATGTAATCTGCAGCCACCCCCTGCAGACTGTTGTTTTGTCACCTGTGTGTCTTGTGACAAACTGACTGATTAAATTGACTCGACTGGTTGAGAACAATGGGGCTCTCCCTGCTAATTAGTTTATTTTAATTTGCACTTCAGTCAAGTCACATTTATTTAGCAAACACGTCTCCTTCGGCTTTTTTTTTTTAAATTAAAAATGTATTTAAAAAATAATATTTTTAAAAAATAAATAATAATGTCTCCCCCCTTTGTGGGGGGACTGACTGATAGATGGGAATGGCGCAACGTTTGAGTGATTGTTTACCGATCAAAGGTCTGACCTTTGTCTGTGTGGTTACTCAGTAATGCCATCATGTTGACATGCGGTGGGACGGTGTGAGGCCCCCCTGAGGTGACCATCTATCGGCTTCCCACAGGGTCAAGTCAGAGGCCTGTTCTGTCAAAGCCCTGGAAACACGCAAAAGCTGACTTTCACACCCTGGAGGTTATTACTGTATGGAAACAACGCCTCGTTGTTAGGAGAGGGGAAATTAAAAGATAAAAGTCAATTAACTTCCCTCTTCTTTGTCTGGCGACCTCCTGGCTAATTTACTTACTGTTGCCAATCACAGCTCTTGCAGTTTTGACCCAGTGGGTCAAAGCAATTTGCCTTTGTTCACAAACAGCTCATATCATTCATCCGCCGTGCTGCCGTGTCTTTTACAGCCTAATGTGTCTCGCTGCCATCACACGTAACGTTGTTAATAAAGGATGTGACTGCAGGGGAAATGTTCTATAATGCTGTTAGCCTTTCATTCCCACCGTTGATCACATCTGACCAGGTAGTACTTTCTATTTGGTTTGTGAGGTTTGGTCAAATAAATTGAAGTTTTAGTGTTTTTAGTGTTTGAAGGGTTAAAGAAAAATCTATCTAAAAATCTTGTATTGCTTAGATAACAGGAGAAGCTATGAAATCAGGCTAAAGGAAGGCAGGGGTGAGAATAACTGTGAGGGAGAGTAATAAACTTGTATGCCATGATAAAATGCATGTGTTAGACTAATCCTTTTATTAGTATGTGGGACAGAGTTCAATGCTTTTCAGAATCCAACAACACAACAACTCTAGTAGAAACAATGTAAAACCTCAAAGCTTCATACAGAACTTAAGACTAGAACAATATCAATACACATATATAGTTGTAGAATTGTTGCATTTTAAATATTTAATTACATGTCAGTTAAAAAAAATACTTCTGCTGATCGGTAAAGTAAATAAGATACAGTGATGCAGAAAGTATGAAAAAAGAAAAGTTGCAGGTTACGAACTCTCTCTAACCCTTCTAAACTAACTGCAGCATGACGTCTGTGTAATCACCACAGATGCCCTCTGATGGGACAGAGACAGGTGGCTGTGAATAATCATCAGGCATAAAGTGACACCTTCCAATATGGCTGATACAAGGAGATGAGGAGTAGAGGTAGGAGGAGGCTGACTGCAGGAAGCATTGACACTTTAGGCTATCACACCTTGATATATTGGGTGACAGTGTTGGTAGCTAAATCAACAGACCGAGAGTGGTGGCAGTCTACAAATAGCCCCAGAAAAACAAACAAAAGATGAGTCAAGATTCTGATTTTATTTATTTATTTATTTTTCTGCCACAAATTCGTCATCAGATGGAGCTGTAACCCTGGAGGTCTGGCATAAATTTAACATGTGATACATCAAATTAACACACTTTAAGCATCATTTTGCATTTTTTTGAGTCTCTCTGTAAATAGGCACAGATTCAATCAAAAATGGAAGTTATATAAATCTGTTATAACTATAACGTTATATAAAGAGTACTGTACGCAGTACTGCAGAGAGCAATGGTTCTCCAGGTTTTCCTGCTTTGCTTTTTCATTTATTTTCAGTCCAGTCCTTTTACCTGGCTGTTTTTTTCTTGTTTGTTTGTTTGTTAAGCCACCTAACAGTGATCTGTGCATCATTTGAATATAAAAGTCACCTAAATCAAGGGATTAACCAATCCTGTGTCTAAACATAACAAAATATTTAGCAAAGAACCAATTTGAAATCGTATTTTTAGCCACTTTGTTACTAGCAGCCTGTACAAAAATACATTAAAAAAACAATCCATAGCAGATGAACACTACTTGAAAGTCATGTTCTTAATAAATAAGAAAAAAAATCCAGCAAGGAGATGACACAGGGCCTGATGATCATTACATTGCTTAATGAAGCCTCATAACGAATGGCTGCAGTGGAAGGGTGGCTGTCAAGAAGTTAATCTTAAGGAAGGGAATCAGAGAGAAAAGGCAAATTACACAAGAACAGAGCCCAAAATCAGTGGCAGCAGGTCAAGGTTGTCAACATGCAATACCATCTGAAAAGAGTGTGACTGGCAAAAGCCCAAACACACTGCCAGTTAACTAAATGCAAACCTGGAAAGAAAAACATCCAACAGCACATTTTCACTCTGGAGCCTCCCCAGAGTCTGGACCTCAATACTGATGCAGTGTGGAATCATTATAGAAGAGAATGGAATCAAAGGCTGGAGAACTTTTCCCGAAGATGTCTTCAAGAAATGACAAGGAAGCTTGCCTACAAGACCAATCAAGCTGTATTAAAGAATAAAGATGTCCATACTAAACATTGACTTTCAGTCTCACTAGAATAAAAAAAAAAGTCTGTTTTTGCCTTATAGACTGTGTTTCCATGTATGTTTACATATACACTGAACCTATTTCCCAGTTTTTGCTAGTAAAATAGAAAGAAATGAGGGGTGGCTCAAGACATTTCCAGGGTACTGTAAGCCCTGGACCAATGGTAAAAGATGATCATGTTCCAAATAACATGTATATGAACAATATTAGCAGATTTGTTTCTAACTCTAATCCTGTGTTAGCCCTGCTGTGTTAACCCTGGTGAACTGTCCAGGGTGTAGGCTAGCTGGGAAAGGCTCCAGCCTCCCTAGTGACCCTTAATTGAATAATACAATAATATATTGCTTACATAGGAAACACAGGTCATAATGAACAAAACGAGTGGCTTATTAGTACTTATATAAATGATGATAGTAGATTGTTTTTCTGTGAATGATGCAAAAGTATGTGGGGGTGATCGTGGCTCAAGAGTTGGGAGTTCGCCTTGTAATCGGAAGGTTACCGGTTCGAGCCCCGGTTCGGACAGTCTTGGTCGTTGTGTCCTTGGGCAAGACACTTCACCCGTTGCCTACTGGTGGTGGTCAGAGGGCCCGGTGGCGCCAGTGTCCGGCAGCCTCGCCTCTGTCAGTGCGCCCCAGGGTGGCTGTGGCTACAACGTAGCTTGCCATCACCAGTGTGTGAATGTGTGCGTGAATGGGTGAATGACTGGATGTGTAAAGCGCTTTGGGGTCCTTAGGCACCAGAAAAGCGCTATATAAATACAGGCCAAAGTATGTGTGGGTTGATTATAGAGATCTGGAATATGTTGTTAAATTTGTTATGACCTCTCCCACCCCTTCTTACTATGCTAAACATGGGCGTCTCATCCAAGGTACAACTGCGGGCAGAAACTTTCTTATATAGTAGTCTTCATCCTGCTCATGAAGATTTCCACAAGATTTTTCTTCCTCACATCCATCTGCAATTAGTCCAGTAGTGTGGTTGGGCAGTGCTATGGTGTGGCTGGAGGACAGACTCACAACTTTAATTTCAGTTTGTCTCAATTTTGTTGGATTGATGTCAGAATGGGAAACGGCATCTTGTTTGTTGCATAGATAGATTGCTAGAATGCTACTTCTGCCCTCTGTTGGTGGTTTTGTGAATAGCTGATGAAAAGTCACATGGCACACACAAACGTTAATTAAATGGGGTTCTTTTTTATTCACCTCCTCCTTCTCGTGTGCTATTGACAAAAGATGCACCCATTACACATCATCATCAGACACTGTTGGATATCATTTATCTTGCAGACTTGTCAGAAACGATGAGAAACGTTGACATCATCATTAGGCCAAACAGTTTTTTTCTCTGTATTGGAGGTGGATACAGCATAACGTTTAGTATAAATAATAGTAGTGCAATTATACTCCATCTTAACTGAGGAGATATTTTGATAGTCTCAGCTAGTGTCTCGTTGATGCTAAACTTTGTATTGCATACAGAATTTAGGCAAGTGAAACGCAATAGGAAATGATAATTGTAAAAAATTGTGCTTTGGAAAACCAAAGAAGTATAATTGACTTTTGTATAAATTTCCTGCAATAAAAATTAAGCAACAGGAGAAGCTGAGTAGGTTTTATCGAAAGAAGGTACTGTGCTCTCTGTGTTTCATGAAGTAGAAGTTATGTATCTCAAACCCGGCCCTTCAGAAATGAATCAGGGTGTTAGTGGAAGCAACCTTAATAGCGGTCCTATATAAGCTGTGCACCATTCTTTAAAAAAAAGAGGATATTACATATAAACACATGCTTTCTGAGATGCTGATTATAGAATTGTGTACTGGTTAAAACCTGTCAGCTTTTGCTGTTATTGTGCAATCTGCTAATAATAATAGTATCTGCATATTTAATATACAGTATTTACATTTAAGCCTTTATAATGCATATGTAAGTGGTTACATAGGTCGCGCTGATTTAGTCTGAAGAGTGAACGGCTCATGTGACGCTGATCTGAAAAAGCCCTTCTGATGAAACAGGAATACAATATATCATGCACATATATTAGATTATTTATATGTATGATATGTTAGCTGAATTCTGTAGCTTTAAATAACACAATCAGTTGCATTAATGCGATTATTGAAGTGCTTACTGAGACGCATTCATTTTTGCTAGCAATGCAAGACATGAAATGGATGCAGAAAAGAGAACACTGGTGCTTGTACGCACATGAAATCTGACATGTTTTTGATTAATGTCTATGCATATATATAATGTATATCCTGCTATGTGGGCAGAGAATAAGTAATAATGGTTATAAGACCTGGTACTAACGTAAATACATCACCAGAGGTCACCCTCTTCCCCCTTGTCAGGAAGTAAACCTTTACAATCAGTTCATGTGCTCAGAGATCGTACATGTTCCTATAGAAGAGATGAGGTCTTCTCAGTGGTGTAGTGTAGTGAGTGTCCACAGCTTCTTATTCACAGATCAACTTAATGCTGACGCTATATTGACAGAGAGTAACAGCAAAATATTGAACATAAATAAATAAATAACCACGTTCCTGGCTGCGTAGCTTACGGTGATGCGCTTATTGTAATTTAGAGCTACAATCACCAAGCACCACGTTCAGAAGACACAATGAGGTAATATTTAACTGTTAATCGTCCACAGATGTTGTTGGAAATCATTAATCTTTCTCATTTCTAATATTTCCATTATTATTATTATTATTATTATTATTATTGGCTTATTTAAAAAGTTGGTTCCAACAAAAAGAGAAAGGTGGTTTAGAAAGTTTTACTTTCAAATCATCTTAATGAACATTTTGAAGTTAGTCCTAAGACAGAAGCAGTTGTGGAATAATCCATGTTAAACATGGGTTATCTGTGATCAATTATTTCTGGGAGGATAAAACTATTTTACAAACCATTTTTTCTTTGGGGTAGGAAAATCATGTAAATCCAGTAAAAATTTGGAAAGTGTAAATATTTAGGATATTTAGATGTGATAACAGACTTTTTCGGGTTTAGCCTCCAATCATCTGCAAACCACAGTTATTATAAGTAATCCTTCCTAAGCCAGTGGACCAGCGTTTATACATTCACAGCTGTGACAAAGATGCATATAGACTGTCTGTGCATGTCTGTGCTTGTTATACACGTGCTCAGCATCACTGTTGTGTACAGATATGCAATCAGTGACACCGAGAGTGAGCTTACGAATTATAAACAGTAGTAACGACAGTTACAGTAAAAAGGTCAATAGAAAGAAGAACATAAAAACAGGAGTTGCAAGTAAGGGAAAGTAAGAGTCCTCTAACATAAGTGACAACATGATACCTCTGACATTGCATTTGTGCTACAGAGAAAACATTTGGTTAAACATTTGGAATGACAGCTCATTGAGAGCTGCAGAGATGGAAGACATACAAAGCTGATTTTCTGTCACCCTCTTTAAGTGACGTGTATCAGACACAAACCCCCTGGAACCCTGTGTTTGGAGGGTGTATAGGTTTTACACTGGTAGCTTTGCTATGCTACAGGACTGTAGGCTAACTTACTCTGAACTTTACAGGTGTGTGATGTAGCTACAGTTAGAGGCGAATCTGCCTGTGTGAGCAAACGTAGGCTGGCACACCTTTGTCAGGTGGGAGATGTGACTTCAAATGTAAAAGCGTGGAGTGAGGTACAGGTTTAAGGTCACGGTGAGAGAAAAATATGAGAGAGGGGGCAGATAGTGAGTTGTAACTGCACTGCTACACTGTTTTTCTGAAATACCAGTGCATGTGGAGCTGTAGAAATTGGCCCTGAGTTGTCGTGTGGTAGTGGGAGCAGGGAGCTTTTGCCGAGGGGGCAGCAGTAAAGTGGAGGCTCCTTCTTCTGTTGCAGCATTGATCAAATCATTCTCCTCCTTCTTCTTGTTTTCCTGTTTTTGTGTCTTCTCTCCTTCCAGCTCACCAGCCTCCTGCTCCTTCTTGCTCACCATACTCTGCTTTTCCTCTTTTCTTTGGCCCAGGTGTGGCTGGAGAAGGTGGTGGCTAGGTTTGGAGAGACGAGGACTGCTGCTGCCCCCTGGTGGTGCCCTGGTCCCTGTGCGCTACGACTTCTTGTCTGACCCCAGCTGACAGCACAAGCTGCTCCTGCAGAGGTCGAAGGGGCAAGTTTCAAGAGACAGTAGCGATAGCAGATCCAGAAAAGTAAAACAGATTTCATCTCACCTATGTCGGAAGTAGTGCTCATTCTATCAACTCTTGAGTCTCAGAAAACTAGAATGGACACAGGAAGCAAAGGATATATGATTAATAATGCATCCGAAAGTAGTAAATCAAGCACCACCTGAGGAGTTTCTTTTTCCTCTTACCTGTTGGCTGGAGTTAGCAGAAGGTGGAGTTATCACACTTTGGTCCAGTAAGGGATTCACTGGGGCAGAACAGGGGAGGTGCGTAGCACGCCAATAAATTTCCAGGTACTCTGCAAGGTGGTCACATGCATCTTCCAGCTGATTCTCATCCAGGATGACATCAAACATCTCCTGTTGATTCAGAAAATGATAAGAGAAAACTTATACAAAGTCCCTAAATGAAAACTTTTTAAACTTTTAAAATATCATTTAATTGTTGTTAGATAACGTGACATACAGGTGGACACTGAGCGAGCTTGTCCCCTGCCATCATCTGGACATTGAGGTGTTTGCTTTGTGATTTTCCTCGAGATTTAATCAACCTCTGAAGAACCTGCCAGATGATTCAGACACACACACAAAAACAATGAACGAGCATGGTTTTAATTTAATTGTATACAATGAATTTATCAGTTTTAACCGCATTAGACACACCCCTTACAGACAGAAATTGTTTAAATGAAGCTTATGCGTACGTTCAGTAAGAAAGATCTGTAATCACTCATCTGCCTGTTTTCCTGTTTCCATGTCTACCTCTTTTCCGTGCTGTCCGTCTCAATACTGACATCATTACTCTAGTCCAATCATCTTCTCGCCCGCCTTATTTGAGCCAATCAGCCTCCACTCTGTGTGGTTTAAATCTACGCTCTCTTTCATTCTCCCTTTCAGAGTCTCATTTGTGCAGCCCACTTCCTCCCCATTTCCCACTCAGAGTCACTCAGAGCTTTAAATCCTATCACTGCTGGGATTCTGTTCTGCCATTATGAGTCATCAAAGTCTCAATTCCTGTTCAATTCTTCCAAATGATTTCTCCTCATTGATTTGCCTCTTTCAATCTCCTTCAAACAAATGTTAATCTATACGGGAAGTGTACTATTTTAAAACCTTCCAAGTTGAACTTTCTAATTCTGTTATCATTTATCCATCCATCTGCTTCCTCTCATCCTATTCAGGTTTACAGGGAGGCTGGAACCTATCTTAGCCCTGTCTCTCGCCACTGGGCGAGAGACAGGGTACAGTTCGCCAGCCTGTCACAGGGCCAACACATAGAGAGAACCATTCACACCTATGAGTCATTTAGAATAACCAATTAACCCAACTCCATTAATTGCATGGACTGCTGGAGGATGCTGGAGTACCTGGAGAGAACCATGTAACCATGTACATCATTTACCATGTAAATTTGTCTAAAACAAGCCATTTTGTGTACGATCCCTTAGATGCTGGGAACCAGCAAATATTTAATTAATTAAAATAGTGCCACAGAGGGTTAATTAAACACTTTTTTGCTCAGAATCCAGAATGTGAACAGAAAGGCAGCTTTGAGGATTGTACTTTACTTTAGGTGACGAGACTTTGACGTAGACAATGATGGGAGCCAGAGAGGTTTTGAGGAGCTGTGCTGGGTGATTGATGGTGTCTGCGTCCAGGACGACCAGCTGAAGAGACTTGGCCAGCTCGAAGATCCTCTCTATTTCACTCTGGACCTCAGCTGTGAATGACAGAGAGTTGCATAAGCCACTTTTAACAGAGCTGCATCACTTATTTAAGTTTTTCTGTCATTGAAGACAGAAGAGGCATCTATTTTTAGCAGCTGTCCATCTTTATTGAGCAAAAAAAGATCAGAGACAAGTTGTTTCTTTTTTGTTAATCTCTCACCCAGACTCGAGCGTGTGTTGGATCTCTCCATTATGGCTTTCTTGTTCAGCACTGAGCGCTTTGCCAATGACAGATCAGCGGTCACCCGGGTAATAGTGATCCTAAACAAGAAGCGTCTCATCACATCACATCCACAACTGTTCCATTTCAAAGGAGGAGACGAACTCGTGCTCTCTCTCTTGCAACTAAAAATAAATCATCGTCATCATGTGTGCTTTCGAGCATGAAACGTATAATTCAGAAACCCACAAACAGCTCAGCAGTTCAGACGTTACTGTACGCTGCTCTGCATCTGCAGAAAGCGACACAGACAGCCGTTACCCACCTGCCATCAAATCGGTGCTTTAGGAAGTCAAACAAAGCTTTCTGCATCATGTCTGTTACCTAGGAAACAGAAACGAGGAAGATAAGTGAGGGAAGTTGTGAGAGAGAAAGTGCTGTGAAATATGCATTCACTCATGCACACATATCTAGCTCTTTAGTATTTCTTGCATGTTTCACTGATTTTAGTGACACCTGACTTTAAGTGTCTGCACTAAATGAGGATTAATACAGCTGTCACACACTATAATGAAGCCGTAAACAGCTGGAAGGACAGTGACGTGATTTTTTAGCATTAAGACGAATCAGTTATAGCTTTGTAAAGAGACAGAAGAGTCAGCACAGCTAAAAATGAGCAGCACTGCAGTCCTTCTTTTTTCAATGTTAAATCACTTGGATGTCTGAGTTGCACAATGATGTTTGTGCACTGCCAGGACGAAGTGAAGCAGTCTATTTTCAAACAGTCCTGAAAAATGAATGGCCTTTGGAGTAGAGGATGAAGCTTCCACACTGAAACAGAGAGATGGAGAAAGAAGGCAAAGGAGTGGAAAGGAGGAGAGACAGTGCCGAAGAACCCCGATGAGTCGCCGAAAATAATTTGTACACGAGAGACGGAGCACAGAGCAAGAGAATGTGAGGGAATGAGAGAAAGAGGCAGCCTGGCATTCACCACTGGAGCATCCCCAAAGCACATTACCAGAGCAATGCATAAATATTTCAACATGCACACACACACACACACACACACACACACACACACACACACACACACACACACACACACACACACACACACACACACAAAACAAACAGCTTGGCTCATAGCCTGCACCGCCACAGAGGAAAGAGCAAGGCAGGGAGAAAATGTTGAAGCACATGCCTCACATATTCATCCACAGAGTCATTCGAAATTGATGCATTCTGACATGATTTTGTTTTGACTGCAGTGTGTTTTCATATGTCTCATCTGTGATGTGTGTGTGTGTGTGTGTGTGTGTGCATGTGTGTTGAGTATGGGAGTATAACACATAGTGTGGCTAATGCAAAGGGGCATACATGCAGTTCTGTAGCTCTCAAATGGATCTAAGATGCCTATTGTGTGCCCTTTAATTTCATCAGGGTGGGACTGCGGCTTAGTAAAAGTGTTCATGGGATAATGGAAGCCAACCACCCCAGTTTTACTGGATCAGAAAATCCACACCACATTAAACTGAAGCTAGAATGGGAAGCCAGAAGAAAAAAAGAGCAGAAACTAGCTGGAAATAACTCAAACATCTAAATACGTTTAACATATAGTTACAGTAAATATTATTGCTTAATCTCCTGCTTAATTTCCTAATTTTTTATTCTTTGTTAATAAAAGCAAAGTGAATGAAAGGCTTCACATAATGGCTAATTCCCAGTTAGATTACTGCAACATTAAGTAATGCCTCAGAATAGCTTATTTGTCTTTTTCTGGAAAAGCGATATGCTACATTGCAGCTCTGTGGGCTGCACTTTGGCACAGTGGTACTTTCAGCTAACTGCTTGTGTCAGCATACTAATATGCTCATAATAACAATACGAGTTTACTAATTATACACATTTTACAGCAGAGGCTACTTTGGGACATCATTAGGTTTGCAGCTAAAAAGTGAGATTTTGACCTGAGACTGGCAGCCAATGACTCATCCTGAGCAGCACGAATCTCAAATTTCATAAATGTTCACGCTAGAGACAAAGTTAAAGGATCGCCAAACTATCGCTAAAATTTGTCATTTTTACTTTGCATCAATTTGTCAGATAGCTATTGCAATATTTTCTGACTGGACCAAAATGCAACCCTGATCAAATGTGTTGTCCATAATAAAAATACATAAAAAAAAAAACAATCTCTAAAAAATACATTTAATATTTAAATCAAATTAATTTACATGCATTGAAACACAAGATTAAACAGAACCAGGCCCGAATAACTGAAGAACAGTACTGATGGCTGACTCACCTCGTAGCCTTTCAGCGAAGGACCCACCAGGACCACCGGCCGCATTGAAGGGACCACATCATATGGGGGAACATGTTCGGTCTGCACAGGCCACAAGCAGACAGTGTGGAAGTCATGAAAATGAGGATATGTGGAAGTTACAGTAATACACAATCACAGAGATAGATTTTAAAGTTATAAAAATTAAATAAAAAAATTTAAATTCAATAATCGGAGCAGAGTGATACACAGATGAATACCCCAACATACCTGTTTCTGCTTCTGTTTGGCTTTGAAAACAAACAGAATGAATATTGAGCAAAGAGGAGAAAAGCTAAGTGGGTTCTTGCAATTAGTGATGAGCAGGGGCGTATCCAGTGTTTGTGAAAATGGAGTGGAGGGGGTTATGATTCCACTTAGCAAAATTGTTAGTTACTAACAGGGCTAACAAGACTAAAACATTTTTAAACAATAAAGACTAAACAGAAATGAGTAACCCCACTCTGGAAATGAAATGAAAATAATAAAACAATAAAAATTTGGGCTTTTTTTTGTTTTTGCATTCACTCGAGTTTTCCTTCACAATTGCACTGTTTTGTTAACTGTGTGTTATTCAGGAAGCTCTGATCCAAATTCAGCAGTGATCAAATAACTTTTGAACTTCAGTTTGATTTAAAGTAAAACACTATAGTAAAAAATTTTTGTAAACGCGTGTTTTCCCTGAAGGTAACATTTTTGCCCAGAAATAGTCCCTGTATGCAAATCTGACTCAGTAGCAGCTTGAAGGCCTGACAGACAGACATGGCAGCAGGACTCCTTCAGTCTCTCTCACCTGCAGATGGAGGGGTGGACCTCCAGCCTCCGGATGACGCGTTCCCTCCTTTCCTGTGGAGCAACATAATGCAAAGCTTCATTATGCGTGGATCCCCTAAGGAGGCAATTTAGAAAGAAGGACCTCCAAACCACAGCAACATATGAGCAGAAGTAATAAAATAACTTTACAAAGAGTGTGCTGCAGAGGAAGCTGCTAAAATTAGGACAACAGCGTCTGAAAAACAGAGGAATGATAACAGAGGTCTCTCAGAGCTGCGTGATCTCTGACCTAGCTGCTGCTTTCTGCTCTTGCTTTATCCTCATGGCCTCAAGTTTGACTGGACTGGGGATGAAAGTGATGTCTGCCCCTTCCTTCACCAGCCGACCAATCCACCAGTCATTGTTGTATTTCTGTGTAACAGTGAAAGACACCTCTTATGATGCAAGATGCGTTAACATTAATCATAGTGAATATTTATTGTTACTTTATTTGTAAACCATGTAAAAATGCAGAATTGTAATGGCTCTCACCTCTTTTATGTGCAGAAAGTCTTTGGTTTCAAAGTTAATTGCAGCACCTTGGACTGGACAATCTTCATCAAGGGCCCCACAGTAACTCACATTGGTTCTCACCGCAAATGCTACTGGTTTAGCCTGTGGACGACAAAAAAAACAAAAACAAATAAGATCTATGGCAATATATCAAATGATCTTTTCTTTAATATTTAGCAAAATTTGTATCTGAAGATTAGTTTTAGTTCTGTAGACCCTTACACACATAAAGACTAAAGTGGTCGACTGGAACGCAAGCTTTCAGCATGACTCAGGACTTTATTGCGGTACCTCTGGAGGTAGAGGTGATTTTAAAGCCAATGATTGACCTTTGACCTTGAGGGTCTCACCTTGGCTCTCTCCAGCTGCAGCTGAGCCTGGCGCTCGGCTTCACGCCGAGACGCCTCCTGGTCCTCCTCCAGGGACAGGTCGGAATCAGAGGGTCGACTAGTGTAGGAATCGGCTGAACCCTGAGTGAACGAGGAAAGGAAAGAAACAAGTCTTAAAGCAGGTGGAGACGACATAAATCAGCCCAATAAGGTACCTGGTAGCAGCTGTTCAGAATTCCTCACGGCATAGAAAACACAGACTTAGTTCATATGTTGCGGATTCAGCTACAGATAGATCATCGTCTACGCATTGACCTCCGTATTTCTTTCCTTTTCTTTCCTTCCTATTCACCTGTTTCTGCACCTGGGTGTCTTCTTCTGCAGCTTTCCAAAGCATGTCACCCAGGGGAATATGAACACGAGTTCTGCAACACTAACAAGCAACACAACCTTGCTGTCTATTTATTCACTCAGACTGGCACACCATATGTTGGCAAAAGTCCAATTTTCAACCAAGCATACAAATACAAGCATTTTGATAAAACATGCTGCAATATCCAGAATTATATCCAATCTCTGGATATGATTTATAATGAAACAAAAACAACAACATAGGACTATTACCACTGGTACTGTTTTACAATTTAAGATCATACTGACAGTACTGTGTAAAGTCTTGAAGACAACACAGCTTCTTCAACACAGAAATAGAAACCAGGAGAATAAACCAGCTGTACTCCAAAGAACCATCCAAGGTATACGCTCTGTGGCAGGGGAACAATATGAGAACCACCAATAAGCTGCCTTAGTACCACTTGAAAGCTCCTTTCAGGCATCATAGTGGCTAAGATGAACAGGCACATGGCTCAATACATGAGCAGGGGCACAGAAATGAATTGGCAGGAATAACAGAGGACCGAAACGCCAGCTCTTGGTAGATAAAGCAGTCACTCGAGACTGCAAGACCAGACTTGCAGTCACTCGAGACTGCAAGACCAGACTGACCAACCTGTGCACTATGACTTGATGCCCCACACCTGGATCCTGGAATGCCTGGAATTGTACAAGATCAACAGGACCCGTCAAGCCTTCATCAGGAACTCAATGGGGATGTGCCAACAACACTAAATGCCAACTTCAAGCCCATAGCACAAGTCACCATTAAGTCCGGGACGTATCAAGGAAATGCTCTGTCCTGGTCTGCATAGGCCTGAACCCCCTCAGTGAGATCATCAACAAAACTGGCTGCGGATACCGACTATGGAACGGAGCAATCGTCAGCCACCTCCTGTACATGGATGTCATTAAGCTGTATGACACGAGTGAATGAGACATCGATTCATTGATTCACACCACCAGGATATACAGCAATGACATCAGAATGTCATTTGGACTGGAGAAGTGGATGGGATGGATGATAACAAAGAGAGAGGGAAGGTAGTCAGAACTGAGGGGATTAAGCTACCAGAAGGAAATATTGCAGACATTGAGGACAGCTACAAGTATCTGGGCATCCCACAGGGAAATGGGAACCACGAAGAGGCTGCTAGGAAAGCTGCAACCACTAAGTACCTGCAGAGGGTCAGGCAAGTCCTGAGGAATCAGCTGAACGGTAGAACAAGATCCAGGCTATCAACACCTACGCCTTGTCTGTGATCAGGTACCCTACTGTTATAATAAAGAGGAGATAGAAGCCAGTGACATCAAGACGAGAAAGCTCCTAAACATGCATGGAGGGTTTTACCCCAAGTCCAGCACCCTGAGACTGTATGCTAAGCGGAATGAAGGAGGCCCGGGACTGGTGCGTGTCAGTACCACAGTCCAGGATGAGGCAGCGAACATCCACGAATACATCAGGAAGCACGTGGTCAGTTGTGACCACGTGCTCAGTGAATATCTCAGGGAGCAGAAACCCAAGAAAGAGGAGTAACCATCATGGAAGGACAGGCCCCTGCACGGTATGTACCATCGGCAGATAAAGGAAGTGGCTGACATCCAGAAATCCTACCAGTGGCTGGACAAAGCTGGACTGAAAGACAGCACAGAGGCACTAATCATGGCAGCACAGGAACAAGCTTTGAGCACAAGATCCAGAGGCTGGGGTCTATCACACCAGGCAAGACCCCAGGTGCAGGCTGTGTAAAGATGCCCCCTAAGATAATCCAGCACATAACAGCAGGGTGTAAGATGCTAGCAGGCAGGGCATACATGGAACGCCATAACCAAGTGGCCGACATAGTGTACAGGAACATCTGTGCCGAATATGGCCTGGAAGTCCATGGGAGACGCCCCTAGGGTTGTGGAGAATGGCCGAGCTAAGATCCTGTGGGACTTCCAGACACAGACGGACAAAATGGTAGTGGCTAAACAACAAGCAGAGGAAGAGAGCCATAGAGATACATGTAGCGATACCGAATGACAGCAACATCAGGAAGAAGAAACACGAGAATCTAGAGAAGTACCGGTGCCAAGGGCTCAGAGAAGAGCTTGAGAAGATGCGGAGGGTGAAGGTAACAGTGGCCCTACTGGTAATCGGAGCAATTTGTGCAGTGAGCCCCCAAGCTAGGCGAGTGGCTCCAGCAGATCCCAGGAACAACATCTGAGATCTCTGTTCAGAAGAGTGCAGTCCTAGGAACAGCTAACAGCAACTGTGCAGGGCCCTCAAGCTTCCAAGCCTCTAGTAGAGGACCCAAGCTTGAAGGATAGATCGCAGGGGAGAATTTTTATGTTTATATATTCAAAAGAGGGCTTAAATGTCAATCAATCATTTCTCAAGGACATCAGTTCTTGAAATGCCACAGTTTAATCATTAAAAATGAATTAGTAAATCCGGCACAGACAGATACAGATTATGTAAATAAAACTCATAATGCTCACTCCATAAACTCCACACTCATCCTTTCATTCCAAGCCTGCTCTTCCCTGGTGGCTGCAGTCCCAGCTGGATGTAAGGCTGGAAGACTCCTCACATACCAAACAGGAGTATCCACATAAGACAGCTAAATATAGCTCCAGAACAACGTCATCCTTCATTTACCTTTTGTCTCCCACCTGCCTCATCCCTCTTTCCACCTCTGTCCCCCCTCACCCTGCCCAGCAAAAAACAAACAGAAAAATATTTTAGCTGAATCCAGCACAGAGTTTTGTGGATATCATTTGAATATCAAAGCCTGCCAGAAGCAGAACAGAATCTGAAGCGTCTGCCAGCACAAGACACAAAACCTAATTAAAGTCCGTAAAGTTCTACAGATAGATGGGAGGATATTTATTCTAAAGTTCAGACAGAGTCTCATTAGCACACAGCATACACAGTGCACACACACACACACACACACACACACACACTAACTGTACTGTTGTTGTCTGATTTTACTGCTTTGATTTGATGAAAAAGGGCTGCACAACAGTCATTTTCTCTTTGTCACTGTCCAGATCTTTGCATAGACATAATATCAACTGTCTGCTGTCCAGGCATTTTCTTTTGCATCACACAAAACTTTAAAAAATATACATGGCAGAAGTTGAGAATCTCACATTAAACCTATCTTTTAATAGTATGGGGAGCCTCTGGGGTGTTTTGCTTCTGTCTTTCTAACTACTTCTCATTCTCTTTCTTCCTCAGTGCCTTCCAACTATTCATATGTACCCAATTAGTATGTAGAGAATCGTCTACACAGCCTCAAAGGCAAGTGTGATACATCCCATGGTGCAGTGCCAATGAAAGCCAGTCACAGAAGAATTTCACAGACTTTTGCCTCTATTGCAATTCTGTCAGTGAAGAAATAAGAAAGCTGGAACTTTGGAAATAAGCTTTTGCCAGCTATTATGGGAACAGATGCTGATATGCATGTACCAATTCCAACTCATCAGTATGGGTAGCATATTAAAGGGCATGAGTAAAAAAAAAAACCCCTTTACATTTTAAGCTTTAGTGCCAATGTGACAGCATAATGGCTTTGTTACTTCACAGCTGGATGCTAGTTTAATGTCCAGTGTACAGACTTACACCTGGATTTCAGTCCTTCTGCTCCTAATACTCTAGATAGGTTAAATGCAGATAATGAATCTTGATCCTGATTTTTAAATAAACTGTTAAGTGATCTAATGTATGACATAGCCATGGTTGTAATCCCTCATATTTATGCATCCTTCAATCCATATTTATAACAAACCGAATATATTGCAAGATCAGAAAAAAAAAATCATGAATATATTTCACTACTTATTCCATGCTCTGACAAACTCTGTCTCACTGTAAAAAAAAAAAAAAAAAAAAAAAATCCTTGTTCTGATTGCACAAAAATAGGACCAAGAGTGGAATCTAACACAATCACAGACACACAGATCAGTCTCAGTGTTGGAACAGCTTTGCTGCTTTACTGTACCGTGCAAACTCACACCTCACTCTGTTTTCTGACCGACCCAACCCTTAAAAAGACAGACCTGCTCACAGTGCAGCTGACAGTTATCAGCAAAGAGGGTGTCCAGAGAAATCCGCCAGATGTTCCGGACGGGAACGTGTGATAATGACACAGCAGCAGTTGTAGATTCTTACCAGCAGAGGGAAGCATGCACATGACAAAACAAGTTTCCTTGATCATGAACCAGCTGTTAGAGCCATGGTTTGTTCTTTTTATACTTAGCTTCATGCCTGAAGTAGACTGAACAATATTATGGCAATCTGTGCAAAATAAGATACATATTTATGCAGATGTATAAATACACATTATTCCATTAATTGTTCAGTATATATCAAAGTACTGTTATGTCTTTTGTTTCAAAAATTATAGCTCAGTCTTTTATTTTTGAATTCCACAGTGAAGTGTTGAAGCTGCTGTTGCATTTTTACAATAATGTCATGAAACATTATTGTAGACAATAGGGAAAACAGACCCACAAACGGGTCTGGGGTATAATATTTATTGATATGAATGACCTTATAAAAAGACAAGCCATAAATAAATGGGTCACAAGTCATATTATTCATCAGACAGGCCACCCACTGAACTACTAGTTAAAAGCACCGCTGCAAAGTAATGGAGTTGAGATAAACAGACAGACTGTGTGTTTACAGTTCAGTGTGTGTAAAGAAGAAAAGAGGGAGGGAGGGACGAGAGGACAAGTAGGGGCGATGCTGGAAAAGTGAATGAAGTGAATAGACTTCTGCTGAGAAAAGAGTGAGAGGGTTGGGGAGAAGAAGAAGAGGGAAAAAAGCAGAATGAAGACGCCTCTGAGCAGAGAGATGGAGGACGCGTAGATGGAGAGGCTGGAATCGCATGCAGAGTGGTTAAATAAGGGGGAGGGTTAACAGCGTACCTTGTTGCAGATGAGTCCTGTAGCGCTCGAGTCGGAGGCAGACATGATGCTCCTGCCAGCGCTTTCTTCCCCCCATTGCAATGAAAAAGCGGAACCCTCCTCCCCTCAGCTCGTGGTAACAGTGGGGAGAGAGGGAGGTGCGCTCTGCCTAAGTGCTTCACAACCACTGCTGCGCTGCCTCAACAGTCATTTCCTATACAAAATTGATGCCCTGACTGCAGCACTGTTGTGTACACGCCCGCATGCTGGTATTGTATAGTTTCTTGCTTTAGCTGCCAGCCAGACTTCATGTAATAAATTTTTAAAAAAAGAAAAGAAAGATCATTTCTCTGCTCTGCTCTCCCTTGGGTTGCCCTACTCTGCCACAAATCTCATGCAGCCCTCTCCAGCGTCATATTCACAACCCTTTCAGGTTTTTCCATACCTCCCTCTTATGTAAGTTCCTGTATTAAGAGATCCTGAAGAAGATACACATATATCTATATAAAATCAACAACCACGTTGCTGGAGTGGTGTTTACACTCACTGTGCAGTGTATAATTTTTTACTGGGCACAAGGAGAACTTCTAAAAATAAAGCAGAACAAAGGATAAGCTTGTAAGCCTTGATAAGTAAAAATAACAATGGCTGAGCAAAGGAAAGCTTAAAATAGTCTCTGATTGTCATTCCTCTGCCAATTGGTATCTTCCCTTATTGCACAGGAAAAGCAAAATGACAAAAACTCAGAAATGCAGAGGATGTAAAGCTGTTGATGAAAGAGAGGCGGACATGTGGATGCAGAAACAGGAAGAGAAGGCGAGAGGGGCGAGTAGGGTAGGGCTTGCCTGCTTGCCCTGCCCTGCACCATCCTCCTGACAGGAAGGTGATGCATGAGTCTACAAAACAGAATTGCAGCGGTGAGTCAGCAAGCAGCCATCTAGAGTCCATCAGATGTCTTAATAAGCCAGAAAGAGATGTCTCTGTTGCAGAAGAAAGTCTCGTTCCGGGCGAGCCAGGCCTGGATGCCTGCTCTTTACGTTGCCCCAGGCACTGAAGACCCTGATTTGGGGTCCATTGTGCTGGCAGCATGCATGCTCTCTCACCCTCATTGAACTTTCGCTGCTTAAGAATGAAGAAAGTGCACTCTGCCAAGGCTTTTAGCAAAAAAATGCCCTGGAGCTATATTTCTGTGTGGTTTTTTACAAGCAGGCAAGCATATACCATATTAACGCACACACACGCACACAGAGACACACACATTATTAAAGTTTTTGCAATAACTCTCCGATCCCTCTGCAGAGAAGATATGGTAGCTATATTTCCATCATTAGGGCTGTGGGTAAAACAGCCTCTGAGTAATGGCACCATACAATCATAAAGGGAGAGAGAGTTAGAAGGAATGAAAAAGAAGAGAGAAAAAGAGGGCTAGAAACAAACAAAGGCTAATATGAACTACATAGCAACAGAAAGAGAACTTAAACATCCGAGTTTTCAATAAATTTTTAATGTCAAATCATTAGTCTGCTTTGCTACAGTTGATTTGTTGAGCTTTATATTTTCAAGCGAAATGGGGAGGTGTAGATTAAGAGAATAAGATGACAGGAAATTGTGGGAGAAATGAAAAAATACAGAGATTTTTGAAGGAAACAGGCAGGAAAGAACACAGTCAGACTAGAACAAGAAGACAGGATTAAGAGAATATGTCTCTTTTTTTGGTATTAATTTGCTGTTCAGGTGCTCTAAATATAGCTCTCCTCTCCTCACACTCCTCCCAACAGTGACTGGGGCTGGCAGCGGCGAGGAGATAAAGTTCAATGAGTTTTGATGAATTCCTTAAAGAAAGAGTAAAGCAGCTTTGAGAACGGCTCAGCTACATTCACTGAAGCCAGACAGACAATCTGAATGTGAATGAGCCAATATGGAAAACAAGAGCAGGGATCTGTATAACTGTGCATGTACATGTGCGCTGTCTCTGCAGTAAAGGTGGGTTTATCTATATTGTATATATTTTTTAATATTGTGCTGCAGTTGTACCTTATAATAGCAGTTTTGTTCAGATTTCACACAAGCCAATCAAGACAAAAAATGAAACGCATTTAGAGAAAGACAGAAACTCTAGCAAAGTGTACATTTTTGAGTAATTTTATATTTGTATATATGATTTGTTTATCTTGAAGCAGGTGTCAAAAAATATAATAATATGGTTTTGGTAGTGATAGAAGAGGGTTTTAAAAAAATTCTTTGAGGGCGTAGTGTAGTGGTTCACACATTTCGCCTTACAAGTAAACGATCCTCTGTTAAGTCCTGGGAGGAGACACAAATCCTTTGGATCCCTTTCATCAGGGAGGGCACTCAGAGTAAAAGCCTGCGTCATCAAATATGCGGAGCTACCTGCTGTGGTGACCCCATTGTGAATAAAGAAGCACTGAAAGTAGTTTTATCAGTGGCATCCAAGTATCCAAGTACTGAATCCAAAAAAGGCAAAAAAACAAAAAACAAAATATAGTTAAATATTAGATTTTAAAGCAGCTCATTGAAGATCAAACAGTTTTTGACCACAAGCAGATCTTTGTTTGATACTCTCGGACGCCATTACTTTCTATGATTATCTGTCTCTCTTTTTTCCAGCCATACTCTTGTTCTGTAAACAATGTGAGAAGTCCTGTGCCATCTGGGAACAAATACCTAGAGTACTTTAAAAAAACAGCTCCAGATCTTAACGACAAATATGGAGATTAACGTGCTGGAACTCTGCAGTCCACCGCTCATCTTTCTGGCCTTGTAACTCATGAAAAGGCACCTTACTTTCTGTGAGTTAGCTGAGGCAGCAGTACAGGGAAAGGTGGATCATTCAGAGCCAGAGAGAAATGCAACCAGAGTAGGGCAGAGTGGATCAATATGAGAGGCACCCAGATTGATACACCATACTGTCCTTTGCAGCTCCACCCTCCTCCTGCTCTAATGTTACCCCAGAATACTTTATCCCAGTCTTTAATGAGCCTCTGGAAAACCCTGCAGCCTATGAGGACACACTTATAAACAGCTGTTCTCTAACTTCACTCTTTAAGGAGACCTAAGGACTGAATACACCTTGCGTTTGTCAGCTGCACAGATAAGTGCTGCGAATGCAACACTGACGATGTAAATATGTGACTAGTCATGGATGGGTTGTCAGTGAAGCTGGCATACAGTAGAAGAAGACGCAGTGAGCGTAGCCAGGAATATCTTTCATCCATGCTGACAACTTGGCCTTGCCGGCTACACTGTGCATCGTTAGACTTTCATCCCCCCGGGGATCCCTCAACCTGACTTCACCAAACTGCTTCAAAGCGCAGAGAGGCTGGAGCTAACCCACATAAAGCTGTGTACCGACGGTGCAGCGCAGAATTAAACAGAACTGCATCCTTCATTAAGTCAGATGTGTTTGTTAAAAGATGACCTGATTTAGGCTTTAGATTTGAGTTGGGCCTAATTGGTGTGTCTTGTTTAGTGCGCCGAGCTAACTGGGGGGGATTTCAGACTTATCAATATGTAATGGTGGCCTACATACTCACGCAATCCAGCTTTACATTGAAAAAAAAAGTGTTCTCTGTCATGTTTAAGTCTCAAAACTATTCAGTGACTACACGGTGTAGGTTAGGAGAGATGTCAGTTAACAAAAGCGAATTAGATAGATACAGATGGATTTTCTAGATTAAACCAGTCCTATGGATACATGAAAGCACACTGTAGGCTATTATCTTTTCTTTTATCAAGATAATAATGAGAACACCGGTGCACAGATTCTGGAGGGGAACTCAAAGAAGCTGGAACTGGAACCTTTGTGGTCCTCTCAACATTGCTGGTTCATCAAATTTAATCAAGGCTTTGCACACTGATGCACAAGCACACACAGACACACATATACGTGCACACACAAACACACACAAAGCACTTGGCTCCTCGCGGGACAGGCTTTTAGTGCTCTGTCTCATGCAGTATTTAATTGACCCCACACAGGAAGCCTAGCGGTCCCAAATGCACTCCTTCCCCCCACCAGCAGAGAAAGAAACGCTTGCGAGCATGCCCACAGCTTCCCACCATCGCTCCTCTTTCACACAACTGCACTAAATGCCATTTTCTGCTTTAGTGCAACATTTCCAGTGAAATGTGAGTGCTGAGGGTGAGGAATCTGGGTATCCATCAAATCTGTTCACAGCGGTCAAATGGAGATCAAAATTCAGTCTTCCCCCACTTTAACTGCAAACAACTCCACTCTTCAAACTTTCAATCAAAATTTAATGAGGAAAGATTTTTCCATTCTCTTCAAAGTCAGCCAAAATCTTTTATCATCTGAAAATCAGACCTGCTGTGAGGTCTGAGCAATTTGAGGCAAGGAATTTTGATGTAGAAGAGATAGCGCCATACTTACTCAGATAGAGGTAGGAGAGCAACACTCCCCGTCTCTCTTGCTTGCTCTCTCTGTGCTAGGCAGTCATGGTGTGCTCTCTCTCTTGTGTAACACTGAAGTGTACTGTAGCGTGCTTGTAAGCAGACTATCCCTCTCTCTTTCTTTACAGCCCCCCTCCTCTCCTATTCTCCACCACTCAGTACACAACCCTTCTCTACGTCAGTGAGGCTCTCTATGCTCCACATAGCATCCTCTCTCCTCCTCCTTAGTCTACCCTTCATCTCTACCTTGCCTGTCCGATGGGACTTTGTATCAAAAGCGCATGCTGGGTTCTTTCAGAACTCCACCATGATGCTTAAGGTGACTATGTGATGCAGCATCGGGTGGCACTGAGTCTTAAAGCAACAACCAAGGTAAAAATGACTGGGATCCCTAGACACCTCAAAGGCAATCAAAGGGAAAAGCTGGAGTCATATTTAATTATATCATATCTGATTTTCTTGTCATTTTCACAAGTTTTTAACAAAAATACCATTGCCAGAATTATTTGGGCACCCCATCTTACGCTCGTACAGGTAATTCCAAAATTAAGTGTTGTTGTGAAGTTCTTCCAAGAAATAAAACATTTCTGGATATCTGGTGATCACTGCCGAATTTGTATCAGTAGAGTTGTGATGAAAACTGATGACTAAAAATAGGCACCCAAATACCACCATGTGTTGTAACTACATCCTTCTGTGTATTTTCTTATCTGCTTATCCAACTATCCCACCTGTCACAGGGCACAAGTGGGATACACCCCAAGCAGACATCTTTAAAATCGCATATTAGCCCAACAAGCAGAACCTTCTTGCAGGGCTAACTGTACAGAGCACAGAAACAAAACCTCCAAGGAGGAAAAAAAATCAAGCATTTCTACAGTCCTGTCACATTTTTCAGCCACTCTGGATTTCAACATGTCAAAAGCCAAAAGTTTAAAGAAGGGAGAAAGTCTGATGGTGATGAGATGGCTATGGGGGGCGATGTTCGACATGTGGAGGAGTCCCCGGTGTAGCCTGTGGTTCGCAGAGTGTGTTTTGTAGACGTCATGGATGGCTGTACTCTGACAGCTGCTCGGCTGGTGAGTGTGTGTTTTATGGGATGTGGGAGGTATGCACAAACCACCCAAACATCTTAAGAGGAGAAAGGTTCGTTCATTTGTGCTCACCACACCTTGCACCTTGCATCTATGTAAAAAAGCAGCAGTAAAAGCCGAGTAGTCTCAAACATGAAGGAGGACCATGGTTGGCTAGACAATCTCCAACAAGACTGAGATTCATAATTCATAGGCTAAGTTGCAGGAAATAGTGAAGCAGGAGGAGGAAAAAAACAGAAGATGGACACAGAGGAGGCATCCATTTTAATTCTGTGAATAAAAATATGAATGAATGAATGAAGGTTGGGAAGTTAAACAAAGGGAGAAACGGAAGAGAGAAAGAGAGGAGCTTTAGGAGCTGCACCCAAGCATCGAGTGCAGATGTCTGTCAGTCTGTCCCATATGAAGCGCCTCTGTGGGCAGAGCTGCTGCTGGTGCATTATGGATGAGGAGCTATTTTAAGGCACTGGGGATGCTGCATTTTGATTTTTGAGTGGAGGGAAGATGACTCCTTGCTGCCAAATCCTTTCATGAGGTTTATACAGTACTTGATGGGTTCAGACAAGCAGGTACAGAATGTGTTCCAGCACACCAAAGAGGAGGGAGGAGGTAAACAGACTGGAATGTTATTGAAGTGAGCGAGAGTGTCACCACGCAGTGCTTCACACAGACAGTGTACTTCTTGCAGTGGCGAGCCGCGCACACGTACCTTACATAATCTCCGGTGAGGCTGTTCACTGAGAAGTTAACAAGCAGTGCATTGAGAAGTTGGTTCAAAGTGGTTCAAATATAATCACGGGAAAAAAATTGGTTTTTTTTAAAAAAAAAAAAGGAATTTCAGAAGTATACTGTGATACTCGTATCACAGTATTTTGCAATACACTGAGTGCCGAACATTTTGCATAGCATATGTATTTTTTGGGATGGGTGCCAAAAAGTCCTCAGCACGATGACAGAGAGACTTTTAGCACTTCATCATAATGCAGAGGGACTGAGCAGACCTCCAGTAGTTTGCTTCCAGACACACAATGAAGCAGATGATGGACCTTTCCCAGCCAGCTGGCGGACAGTATGGTCAGAATTATGTATCCTGACTTTTCAGTCACCTTTAAGTCCAGACCCTCTGGGTGAGACGCAGATGGATTTCCTAATATCGTCTGGTGAATCATCTCACTAGTAAGCTGCAGGTATATATTGATCTGTCTTTGTGAAATGCAACCTCCAGGAAAGAATAACTTTCAGAGCACCATGGTAAGCTTTGATTAAATTAGGCATAAAACATCACAAAACGGAACAACCTAAATAAGTGCAGATTGCTGGAGATGCAACAATATTACATTGATAATTTAGCAGAAATCTGATTTTTGTGTTTTCTATCACACAGCTAAAGCAGATTACATTATCAACGGAGAATCATTTCATTTGTATACATTAAAATTTTGACTAATTAAGGCTTTGCAATTATATACAGAAGTAACTGCCCCTGTGTTTCTCTCCCTCAACATGAAACACGTTATTTATTAAATAAAATACTGATAGCCATCATATTTGGCCTTAGCATTGTCACTCTGATTGAGGCACTGCATTACATCACATCCTCTGATGAATGACGGGAGTGCTTTCACATTATAAACAAGCATGGCGATTCTAAAGGAGGCAAAGACACAGCCACACAGTTTAACTGATCGTTTATGACCACGCTCATTCACAGATGTATGACACAGGTTATGATCTAAGTTGCTTTTGTTTATCCTGCAGTATTAAAACAGTTATTACCTCATTTCCCATAAAGTGGGACTATAAACACACACGCAGTCCATCTGTTGCGCCAGCTGACCAGTTTTGTTATTTTGGGTGAAATGACTGTCACGAACATTTCAAAGCTCATCTGTCCCTAATTCCAGCTGGCAGACAGTGCCAGTGCACGTCAAGGCTTTTCCACTCCAAACTGCAAGATTCCCAGCGTGGTCAGTGTGTCTAATTTAATTATCAGCATCCCAGCAAAGACTGCTACTACTACCTTCGCCCCCCTTACAGGTCTGCATGGTACTGTAAATGCACTGCACGCAGGTTGGTTTCAAACTCCTTCTAGCACAAAAAACACTCAAAATTTTCCTCAGTTACCTCGACAACATAAAGGTAAAGAAAAGAAGAGGGAAAAACTGAAAGCCCACCTCGTTAAGCAGAAAGACGCTTGAATTGGTCAGGGACATCCGCAGATAACAGCAGTCTCGGTCACCACAGCCCAACTTGGGTGAAAAAGCCACAAGGCATCAAGTAAAGGCAGAGCACCGCGCCTCGTCGAAACATTTCCACAGCCCGGGAGAGAAAACTCAGCTGTAATAACGCTTCACTTGGATGCGATGCTCCCACGGCATCTGCGCTGTAAAATCTCTAGTTTCTGGATTCACGGCATGATCAATGACTGTACACAAAGCCACGCGCACGGACACTCGGCTGGATAGATTACAGCTTTCGTAATAAATTATGCAAGACCTGCACTTTTCGCACAGCTCGGTCCCCCTGGATTTCTGCGGCTTCATGTTGGATTTCTATTTTGGAATTTCTGAATATATGATGAACATTTTTTAGTAATTCTCCTAAATTCATCCAATAATGTTTCTATCTCTGATACTGAACTGTTCCCCTTTCCGTATGCGACTCAATTTGTTTTCGGCCCAGTTATTTAAAAATGTTTACGAAGCAAGTGTTGCCCCTCAAGCTCTTAAGCTCCGGGTTCATGCAGGATTCCTTGCTTAGCATGAAATTGGTGTAATGGGATGAGCCTTATTCCAGGGCTCATTAGAGCGACACGTGAAGGAGAAAGTGTCTGTAATCTGTGCTGTTACACATGGACTAAGCATGTTAATTTACTTCATTATCACAGTCCCAGAAGTCCCATTACTTCCGTTTGCTGTTCAGATTCAAAGAGCTTTGTTTGACTGGGACGCTGTTTTTAGACGTTTTGCTTTCACTATCTGAAGATGTCCAGGCAGGGAGGGTTGGATGAAGGTCTTCTCGGTTTTCACTGATCCAGCACTTTGCCCACCAGCCCCCACCACTTCACATCCTGCAGACGCCTTCCATTTACACCGTGCCAATCGACCAGGTAGCTTAAACTGTATACAGCAGACAGCCAATGTCAAAGACACGGGAGAAAGTCACACACACATATACACAGAGAGGCCCCTGAAGTGGACTGAAAGATTCATTTTGTTCGTTTAATTTCAGATTGTTTTTATTTTAAAAAGAGAAGGGGTGTGTGAGACAGTCCGTGACAGTTGGCGCCCTCTGCTGGGCAAACTGTCATGAAATCCAAATCTCATATTTGGTCACTTAAGTCAAGACTATTAAAAAATCTTAATATTTTGGTAGGAAAATAGGAACTAGGTCCAATGATTTATTAAAACAGTTTAAACATACATGGAAATACTGTGTGTAAGGTAAAATTAACTGAATTTGTACAATTCAAACAAGCTAGAAAGTCGTTATACTATTTGGTATGATCACCCTTATTCTTCAGCTTGTAATTTTTTTGAAGTTCAGGAAAAGTCCTCAAGGCTTCCAGAAGGACAAAGCTCTTCTTTGGATTTTGGCTGGATTTTGTTATGTTTTCCGTCAAGATGATCCCACATTGCTTCAATGATACTGAGGTCTTGGCTGTGGGGAGGCCAGTTCATGACTGATAATGATTCACTGTGTGTTTTTCTATCCAGGTATGCTTTTACTGCACTGGCTGTGTGTTAGGGATCATTAACATGCTGAAAAATGAAGCTGTTCCCAATCAGACAGTTTGCATAGTATTGCAGGTGGATCAAAATCTGATGGTGCTTTTCTGTGTTTATAATTTCTTCAATTTTGAGAAGATCCCAAACAGTATTGGCTGAATTGCAGTCATGGCTTTCAAAGAATGACACAGGCTCCATTGTGTTTTATAAATTTTGTAGACATCTCTCCTGACCTCCTCCATATCGATTGCTGGCAATTTCAATCAAAAAAAATTCTCCTATTTTCCTATTTACCTTCCTTAATAATTGCTACATAACAGCAACCCATCCACTGGGTAGGTTTCAGTGAACAGATGCAATTTCTCTAAGGGGGTATAGCTCAGTGGTAGAGCATTTGACTGCAGATCAAGAGGTCTCTGGTTCAATTCCAGATGCCCCCTATGGAAGCTCAAATGATCAGGTAACATTTTTGAAGGACCCTCTAACATTAAAAAAAAACTATAGCTCAAGAGCATTTCCTAGCTGAAGAGGCAGATTCATATTTTCATGATTTTCAGATAGTGTTTATCTGCTGTAAATAGTTCAGCTTCCATAGAAAAAAGGACACATTGAACGCTATTTTGAAATATGACAAGTATGCTTGTTATGCAGTGATTAGATGCCAAAGGGGCAAAGTATGCCAAGACAATGTCCCTCACATCCTTACACTCCCACCAGCAGCCTAAACAACTGATACAAGGAAGGATTCATGTTTTCACGTTGTAAATGACATGAGATTTATCAGATCAGGAAACATTTCTTTCAGTAACTGTTCAATTTTGGTGTAAAATTTTGCCTCGGTTTCCTGTTCTTAGCTGACAGGTGAGGCCTCTGGTGGGGTCCCCTGCTGCTGTAGCCCATCTGCTTCAAGGTTTGACCTGTTGTGCATTCAGAGATGCTCTTCATATGTTGGTGGTTACTTAACTGTGTGTTTTTTAAAGTTATTTTTGCCTTCCTGTCAGCTTGAAGCAGTCTGGTCACTTTCCCCTGACCTCTAGCATCAACAAGGCATTTTCACCCAGAGAACTGGCACTAACTGGATTTTTTAAAAACTCTCTGTAAACACTTGAGATGGCTATGCCTGGGACATTTATTACTGGCAGTTTCAGTCAAACATTCATCACTTCATAAGACCTGTAGCCACTGATTTCCAGTTCAGTTCTTGTGTCATCTGCACACTTCAGCCTTTTATTCCTATTTCCCTTCCTTAATAATGGCTTCAGTGAGCAGCTGCATGATGAGGTATACTACCAACTACTAACGTCTAATATTTGTATAACCTTGCAAACAAGTGTTACGGGATTCCGACCTGGCACAAATTCTACCTAGTAAGTAATTAATAAATAGAAATAAATACATTTAATTTAATTAAAACTGGGAAAAAAAGAGCAAAAAAACCAAAAATGTTCCCAGACTTCCTCTACATGCGTCCACACTTGCATAAAATAAAGGTGTTATCAGCTAAGGTATAAAAACAGTAAGACTTGATGCATGTGTGAGGTGTTGATGCAATAACATCAAGTTAATAAGCTTCCCTCAGATAGTCAGTAGTGACTGGATGCAGACCTTAATGATCTTGAGGAGGCATATGAATGCTGTATATCTGCCACATGATCAGATGCTAGACCATTTAAGGCTAAACACAAACAGTGACACTTTATACTGAATTCTGTAATGCACAGGGAGCCACTGCAAAGCTGTCAGCACTGGAACAATGTGATCTTTTTTTTTTTTCTTTTCTTTGGCCCAATCAGAAATCTAGCTAAAGGGTTTTGGTCTAACTGTAAATAAGCAAGGCTGACTGGCTAACTCCATATATGCTAAACTAAAGATGGAAGGCCACACAATATAACCTCATTCTTTTCTTGTTTAGCTGTGGGAAAATGTGGAACATTGAATTATTTGAAGCCAGGTTACAGTGATTGTGCCCTTGTATGGAGGAGTGATTTCCAAGATTCCCTGGTATATGTTTGTAAATCATCTGAGTTGGAATGAAAAGACATGTCATATTCAGAGGGAGCATGTACAAAGAAAACAGAACAGGCCACAAAATAGAGTCTTGGGGAACTTCAGACGTCATAGAAGAGTATTTTCCAATGTAGACTGAAAAAGTCCCTTATTTAATATAAGACTGAAACCTGTTTAGAGCCAAACCCTTGACTCCTACACAATGTTCCAATTGCTAAATGAGTAAATCATGATTGACTGAGTGAAAGGTAGCATCATTTATTACTTTTAAAAGAGCAGACTCAGCATTGTGAAAGTCCCTGAAACCTAACGGGAAGGTCTCATAAATTTTGTTGTTTACTAGAAAAGACAAAAGTTGAGCTAAAACACTTTTTTTTTCTTTTTTTTTTTGTTATAGCAGTTTAGCTATAAATTACAGTTTTGAACAACTGTGTGGAAAACTGCTGTTTCAGTGACTGTTCAGATATTGTGAAGAATTTTGCATTAGCACAACCTCTACTATACACAGTGTCCAAGAAAAAGAAAAAAAACACACACATCTGGTCTCAAAACAGCACAAACTCGAACTTTGCCAAGAGCATTAAAAGAAGCTAACGAATACTGGCAGCACAGTTTTGGACAGATGAAATCAAAATATATTTATTGGACTCAGATGGCGTCCAGCATGTTTGGAGTGGACCTGGCTAGGATTACAACAGCTGGAGGTAGATCTATACAAGTGTTAACCATGCTGGACATATGACATTTATACCTTTTTCTGTGGACGCATATTTAATGCATTTTGAACTGCAACAATGCATCAAAGATGACTTCTTGTCTCAAGACACTTGACAGAATATACATTTCCCATGCAAAGCAATATGAAATTACATTTAAATGAGAAGTGGAGGCTGTCACCAGTCTCCTAAATTACGGACATAAATCCAGTTTGGGAGTATTTTAAAGTGGAAGTTAGAGAAACAAAGACCAAAACAAAAAAGAAGCAATTTTTCTATTTTCTCTTCTCTTTCTTCTGCACCCACACTTGTGTTGCACTGGTTAATATAAAGCCAGTTTAGTAACATTTAGGCTCACATTAGTAAAATATGGTGCTGTAACATAGATTTACACACCAGTCCTTCCATGTAAAAGCAGAGTAAACTAACTTACAACTGTGTGCATTAACCTAGTCATACTGTGTGCTTACTGAAGTCCAATATTTAGTGTTCCTGGTCCCTGCCAGTAGATTGTTCTTTGCCAGCACTTGTTGAGCTACTAGTTCACACATTAAATTGCACTGTGTGATTTTTGGTGGTCTGTGCAGCCATTAAACCTGAATCAGTTGTTTCTCAATAAATGGTTTTGATGTATTTTATATAAGACCAACTGTGATTATCGTAGGAACTGAATAAAAAACAGCTTAGAGGTCAACACGATCTCTTCGGGAGACTTTTGGAAGTATTTAGTGGATAAATCATCGCCACTAGGTGGTGCTTTGACAATATTTGCATGCAATGCTTAACAACAGCTTCTTTGTTCTCTGCTGGCTTGCTATTATTCTGCAGGCTGTGTTACAACAAGGGTGAAGTAAACGAAGAGGAAGGAACAAATGGACATAATGACGGGCAGAAGAGTGGATCACAGTCGAGCAGGTGGAGACGCACGCATGTCACCTCTAGGGGGACTCCTGCGATCATGAATGGGATGGGAATGTAGGACTGGAGCTGTCAGTGTGTGTGTGACTGTGTGTGAGAAAGAGTGAGTGCGAGAGAGAGAGAGAGAGAGAGAGAGAGGAGGCTGTGAATGTAGGGTTGTAGCTTTGGCTGGGAAGAGAGAAGGCTGTCCTGCCAATTTCGCAGTTTTCCCTTGCTTTCCACAAGGACAGACCCGCATCCGAAGCGTGTCACGGCGGCTGCGTAAAGACTGAAGACAGGGCTAAGCTGGAGCTCCACTGCAGTGTTACGGTTACTCCTACTGGATGTCCAATGGTAAGTACACTGCATGTCTTAAGATTTCGCGCAACTGTGTTGGGCAACAATGTGAATTTGCTACAGCTCGGCGACACTGAAAAGCAATCAGAGGATAGAGCAGTGGAAAAGACTGGCAGCAGTTGACTTGCACTGGAGTGTGTTTTGCTGTGATGACTGCGGCGGCGTTGAGCCGCCTGAACTGTTCAGCGGGACTCTACACTACTGTACACAGGCGAAGACAGCACTTTATTTATTTAATGTGACATTTAACGCGAAGAGGCGAATCAGCCGAGTGACACTTGGCGATTTTGCCCAGAGCGTTTCACCAGCGTCCTCTTGTCCAGTGACCTGTTTGGAGTCCAAACATAATGACGTACGCGTTTATGTTGAGGGAACAGGCCCGGTGTATAGCCCTTTTACAGCCCTTATCACTGTACAGTAGTCCTGTGAGCTGGATTGCACATCCATCCGATTTCAGAGGATCAGCTGCCAAGACAGAAGTTGCCCAACGGAATGTTTTACTCGCGACAAGTTAGTAGAGGCGCTGATGTGTGGCAACCTGCACTTTCTTCTGCAGCCCACACACTCCAGGCTGACTCCAGACTATCCGGGTCCAACGCCATCTCCATGAGAATTGTGGTTAAAGCGGCTACATTTGAACACTGGGAGCAGTCGCCTTCCCCTGTAGGCTACTTAGAGCGTCCTGTTATGTAATGCGCTTCGTCCGACTGCCCCTTAACCAGACACAGCCTGGGCCTACACGTGTAATTGCCAAACATGTTTTCGGACATCAGAATCATGTTAGCGCCGGTGACTGCACGACTGTTGCTGCTGTTGCTGTCAATGTGCACAATAATACCGATATTTGCTCGTACTGCGAGGTAATTGGACGGATCATCCTAATTTTTAAACGCACGCTGGACGGCTGATTCTAATGTACCCATGTGCCATGTACAGATTCGCTTCGAGGTTTATGGCAGATGTATGCCTGCACAGATTGCATTACATAAGAGCCGCATATAGCAGTCTGACCTGTCGTAAATGTATAAGGATGAGTCGAGGACTAAGGTTGTTTCTGCAGGAAAAAAAGAAGGTGCGGGGACTTGCAGTGTGCCACAAAAAGATGCACCCAACAGCATGCTGATTACTTTACCAATTTGTAAATGTTGTGATCAGCTATTAATCTATTATTAAGTAGAGTGACTTTAATTAAATAATAGTTACTGAAGAAATGGTTTCCCAGCTTGCACCAGTGTGGGTTATATTTAACATATAGTTAAATAGTCATCCTTTCAGTTTTCAGCTTGGCAGCTTTCATGTTAGAGGCTGCTGTTGATTATAAACATGTGTGCACTTCATGCTTGCTCTTCCCACCATTAGTCTTAGCTCCGTCAGCCTGGGAGATTTGCTTATTGAGTTTAGAGGTTAGCGCTGTCCTTGACATGTACTGCTAGAATCCAGCTATAGTGAGTCATCAAAGCTAATGGGGGAAGCATGGACAATTTAATCTGGACTGGAGAGCTCTTGATCTCTGATGGTGCCCACTCAGTAGGCCTTTGTTGTCAAATAGAGCACACCCATGCCTGCCCACTCAAGATGTTAGGGGCAGATTTCGGTGGCAAAGCATGGCAGAGCGCTATCCACCAAGAAGTGGTGTTTGATACCAGTTCTGGAAGCCGGCAATCAGTGTAGAGTTGCTTGGAACGGGACTGCATTCTTTGTCATGGTTTCAGGATAAAACTTGTGAATGGCACCTGCTGCACGAGGCAGGAATTAGAGGAGGTTCTGCCTTTACAGTTCAGTGTTTTTCAGGCAGAACAAAAAACATTTGAAAGTGTGGTCCCAGGCTGGCTGAGGCATGGAAAGAAAAGAAGTGGAATGGGCAAACCATACAAAGACGTGCACATTCAGTGGCATAAATAGGCCCTATAACACCAAACATATGTGTAATATGAAAAATGCATACTATTAATGTTAATGCAATCAGGTGATATTCCCTAATGCTTTGTTTGCTTAACAATATCACATGTTTTTTGTGTTTGTTTCTTCATTTGCTTTTACAGGAGAACAGGTGGTTTTTAAAGGCACTCGGTGGTGTATAGTGTTGACACACTGACTGTTTCTACAAAAAAACCCCAACTCAAATACAGACGCCCCTCTGATGCTTTTGGCCAATTTGAGCTCATGGTGTGTGCTCGCTGGGGTAAACTAGTGGCCTGGCCAAAGAGCGCAGTGTTGCTAAACACAATAAAGCCCACGCAGGTGAGAGGATTCTCAAATCTCTATATTAAAAGAGATTAAAAGCTTCAAGATCAGTACTGTTTTATGTGAAACATTACCATTTGTATGTTGTGTTTTGTAGGATGTCATGGGCCAGAGACCTCTTTCCAGGCAGAGTGGACGAGCGAAAGACAGCATGGGGAGAGCGCAATGGCAAAAAAAGGAAGGACAGCTCGTCACTATGCAACCCACGTTACATGAGCTGCCTGAGGGACCCGGAGGACTTGGAACCCCCTAATGCTGCCCCTCAAAATTACCACTGTGGGGCAGGCACCAGTGGGAACAATTTTGGCCTGCGCTGTGGCTGGCAGGAAGACCACTATGGGAAACGGATGGTTGGTGGTGGAGATCTGGGTCTAAAGGCTGTGAATCTGGGCTTCGAAGATGGTGAGCTGAAGGGTAGAAAAGAGGAGGAATTAGGAGAGTTGTCAGAGGGCAGCTGCAAGACAATGAGTGCCGCAGACTGCTGTATGCAGGTCGTGCGGGTTTTTCAATCCAAGAAATTTCAGTCCACCAAGCTGGAACGTCTTTACCAGCGGTACTTCTTCAGGCTCAACCAGAGCTCTCTGACCATGCTAATGGGAGTTCTGGTGGTGGTGTGCATTGTTATGCTTGCCTTCCACTGTGTCCGACCTGTGACAACCCCCAAACCTGAATACATCTCAGTACTGTCTGTGGCCATGGCTCTTTTCCTGGCGATGATGGTGGTGTGCAATCGCAACGGCTTCCACCAAGATTACATGTGGATTGTGAGCTACCTTGTGATTGGAGTACTGATTGTAGTGCAAGTATTTGGGATCATGAGCGTGTCCCCCCGCAGTGCATCAGAGGGCATCTGGTGGACAATGTTCTTCATCTACATTATCTATACCTTGTTGCCAGTCAGAATGAGAGCTGCTGTGCTTAGTGGAGCTGTGCTGTCCATCATACACATAGTCACCTCCTGGCATCTCAACAAAGACGAATATAAGGAAAAGTTCATTTTCAAACAGGTAAGTGATGGCAATAATTCTAGAATAGATGGAGATATGCATTTATATTTAATCATGTGGTTATTCTTCCTTTATTTTTAATTTGATGTTATTTCCACATCCATAAAGCAATTGTTCAGCTGAATATTTATTTCAAAACATTCTGTTTGAGTTACTTTCAAACATCATTTATGTTTTATATTATATTATTTTTTCCATTTTTACTTTGCTTTCAAGGAGTCAGACATGCTAGTAATTTTTAAAAGTGGTCTTGAGCAATAGTTCTCCAGGATTTCTGAAAGTCTTTGAAAGTTTTATCTTTGGATCGTGGCTGCTTTTTCTCTCACTTACAGTTCAGTCCTACTTAACCACTTTCAGAGGAATGCTTGTTAAGCCACTTAACACTGACCTATGAGTCAGTAAAGCATAAAAAGGCCCCTAACTCAAAGGGTGAACCAGTGCTATGTCTAAAAACAATGGCTGGCTTAACAACAACAACCACAAAAAAATATTTAAAGGCATTTTGTTATTGCTATCCTGTCACAAAAACACATAAAATGTATTCATATTTCTTTAATGGAATCGATAAAAAATGTCAAAGATAGCACAGATAAAATATTAAGTTTGCACCAACAAGGTGATTCCCAAAGAGCTATTAGCCAAAAACTTGTCATATCTCGAAATTGCGTTCAGTGTGGTCTTAAAAATTGTGAGAAAATTAGAGAATTTCCTGCAGACGAACAATATCTGTAAGTCAGGAATATGAAATTGTTTGTTTAAAAAAAAGCTTGAAGACCCAAGAGACACACCTGCCTCTTCAGTTGGGATGTCTTGAGGATTTCTTCCCCCCTCTCTGTCTTTTTTTTTTTGTTTGGTTTTCACCCCCTTGAGCTATTACAGGGGGCATCCGGATTTGAACCGGAGACCTCATGATCTGCAGTCAAATGCTCTACCACTGAGCTATACCCCCTGCACAAGAGTAGTAACTGGCTCCAAACTGTCAACAGATGATCCCTCAACTGTTCGCCATCACAAATGATCTCAATGGAAGAGTTGCTCCCAAGAAGCTATTCTTAAAGAAAAGGGAGAAACAAGGAAAGGCCTCAAGGAAAGAAAAGGAAAGGAAAAGAAACAAGGGGAAAAGGCTGAGGTATGACAAATTGCACAAGAGCTGGCCTGGAATATGAGTGGGAACAGGTCCTATGGAGTGATGAATCCTAGTTACTAGTATGACACTAGCAGCCTAAGAGGGAGAATTTAAATTGTTAGGCTTACTCTTATTGAATATCCAATGGTCTCCATGATGCATTTAGCAGAACTCCAAGATTTGGGGTTTGGTTCAACATCCCAATTAAGTCTTTTTATAAATACATGCATAAGCTTCTGGGAATTTGTTTTCAAAAAAATTTATTATTTGTTAGTAGCGACAGTCACGTCCGCATTTTGAAGCTGAGCCAGTATTATTCCCAGTAACTGCCTGTATATGAATGTTCTTAATATTTGTGAGTAAACAAGACAAAACATCTCAGACTTGTTCATTCATTTTAGCCTGGGTCCGCTGTTATTACGACACAAAGGAGCACAATGTTGTTACTGTACTCATCAGTGGAAACGGCCTACTTTCTCTTTCCATCAATATAGGACAAAACATTTTAAAGGCTCCTCAACCACTTTTCCATGTCAAAGGTGACGTACTAAAAGTAGATGTTACTGTAGATCTCAGCAGTTTTCAAATGAGATTTTTAATGAGCTTACATTATGTGCTGTAGGGCAGCTACCAGCAGCTCTTTTGGGGTTTGTAGAAGGTCATCTGGGTTGAATGAACCCATTTAGCTACACTGTGGAGGAATATCATGATAATGTAGCATGGTGCCATCCAGGCCGCCAGTCCCTAAAACAAGGAGGCTATTGTACTGTAGTAAAATGAAATGGGGTGGGGTGGGATGCTCAGATTGTGCAATGAATTTTATGGAAAACAGAATGATTACTTCTTCATACTGGAAGCTGTGGGGAAAAACAAAACAGGATTAGGCACTTACAATGACTTCAGCTCCCAGCACACTGGAAATATTTCTTCATCACTTTTGTATGTTGGTTCCTTTGTATATGCTATCAGTTACTCATTGATTTTATCACAGTTTACACTGTGTTTGCATTAAGTGGATGTGCACCCACTGCACTATTAAACTGTACGTAGTGTTTTGTAAACAAAGTAGACCTCCAGTACAGACATAGTGGATGTCCTTCACAGACCTGCAGCAAACTACTTTTTTAACAACTATTTATCCGAATAACCTTCTTTTCATTAAATTCATATGTTATACACTGATAGATGACAAAGTAACAACCAACTTTCCACAACGCCAGTGTGTTAAGTTGTTTTTTTATATACACTGTAAATGGACTGGTACTTATATAGTGCATGTCTACTCTATGTGAGCTACTGTATGTGAGCACTCAGAGTGCTTTTGTACTACAACCCTCATTCACACAACTGCTTATTCTATGTCTAAGCTTATTTACTCTCACATTCACACACTTTCTCTTAGGGGTTTGGTGGGTTCAGTGGCGTTTAATGGGGTTCAGTGGGTTTGGTGGGATTTGGTGGGGTTGGGTTTCCTGCCCAAGGAGACTTTGACATGCAGTTATAGAGCCGGGGATTCAAACCTAGCAGACAACCAACGCTACCTCCACATGACAAATTGAAAAAAAAGGGAAGATTTTTATATCTGCCAAACAGAAGCAAGCTGTTTGAAATTATTGTGATTTGTAGTTAATCTATTTCACCAACATGTCTTTAATTTATATTTTTATATTACTGGACTCTACTGGAATAGGTCTGCATAATTAGAGTTCAAAAGACTTCTTTATCCTATATCTTTATTCACTGATATCCTAGACAGACAAGAGTAGAGTAGAAAAAATGGTTGAAAACTGTATTTATAGAACATTAGGTTGACCTGTTCGCCTCCTCATTTAACGCAAACATCTAATCAGCCAATCACATGGAAGCAGCTCAATGCTTTTAGGCGTGCAGACATGGTAAAGGTGACCTACTGATGTGAAAACTAAGGATCAGAATGGGGGAAGAAAGGTCATTTCAGTGACTTTGAATGTGGCATGGTTGATGGTGCCACGTGGGCTGAATATTTCAAACCACTGACCTACTGGGATTTTTCATGCATAGCCATCTCTAAAGTTTGAACAACAGATTACTTTAAAAATTGTTGCCTGGTCTGATGAATCTGAGTTTCTGCTGCATGATTTTCTAGGCCCAGAATTTGTCATGAACAACATGAAAACAGTGATCCATTCTTTATTGTATCAATTGTTTAGGCAGCTGGGAGGGACAGTTTCAGGAGATTTCAGTTGAGAAATTGTTTTCGGTAATTGTTCTTTGGACTTTTGGAAGGTCTTCCAAAAAAAAAAAGTCCCCTTCAGATGTCAACTGCTCTTGCACATGTTTATTTTCAGGGTGGTCTTTTTCATTTACGTCTCTATAGGGGGCATCTGGAATTGAACCAGAGATCACTTGAGCTGCAGTCAAATGCTCTACCACTGAGCTATACCCCCCATGCCAGAGTTGCACCTGGCCCTTCAGATGATCTGTAAACTGTTCACCAATGCCCCACCACAAATGGTTTCTTCTTGACAGCCACCCTGGTGGTGTAATGATGTGATTGACATTTTCTTGGCACACTTTGGACCCCTTAGTACCCATTGAGCATCTAACAACCACATAACACGTTTTTTTGCATGGGCTGTTGCTGGAAGTCAAGGTCCCAGAAACTGCAGGAAGAGTGGAGCAGAACAAAGTCCAAGGTGTTTAAAGTCCAGTGTGAAGTTACCACAATCTATGATCTACGATTGCTCTGTGTGTCATGGCATGTGCAGCCATCTACCAGGCCTTTTTCAGAGCAGTTTTATGGAGATGCTGGTTTCCTTTTCCAGCAGGACTTGGCAGCTGCCCGCAGTGTCAAAATTACTGCTGAGTGGTTTGCTGACCATGTTATTATTGTACTTGATTGGTAAGCCAACTTGCCTGATCTGAACCTACAGAATATTGTCAAGAGGAACATTAAAAATATCCAACCTAGAAACAGAGCTGAGCTGAAGTCTGCAATCAAAGCAGCATGGGCTTCGGTAACACCTCAGCAGTGCCATGAGCTGATCACCTCCATGTCTGATATGGACTATTTTATATTTTTTGATGTTTTTAATTTTTAAAAATAGCTTTTCCCATATAAAATTATTAAATTTAAATTAAAAAAATAGATTAGTTCAAAAACATGTGCGGTCTGAACCCTCTGATATGTTACTGTCTTTCTCCACCAGCCATGACTATTAATCAACCAGATGAATGTGGAGCCATTTTGAAGAAGGCAATATTGACATAAATCTACTGGTACATTGAGGTCGTGTGTTAAGTGCTCATGTCCCAATGTGTACAGCGTGACTACGGGCCCATTGGTTTGATGTCCCGTTTAGCTCTGGCCCTGGCTGTTGCATTGGTCTTCTGATGATGTCCTGCTAACTTGCCTGAGGGTCTGGACCCTCAACACAACATGTTCCAGTTTTCTAAACAATCAATGGACATCAGACTGTTCCAGTCTCTTTTTGGCTTTGCTAAACATGGAGGAAATCACATTTTTCCTTCAATTCTGTTGTTGTATAACAGTGTCGCACACTCATTTTTGCATTTATCATCTCAAATTTATATGGATTTCATGACCAAGATTTCTTTGTTTTTAGCTTTAAAAAAAATAACATATTCTTTCATTTAATCAGCTCTCGGGTATTTCTCAGTTGTACGAATATTAATGAATTCCGTTCAGTCTGTCACTGTGTCTGTATCACACAACTAAGCCCTTACAAACCTCGGTTACTCTTCTTCTGGGACCTTATCGACCTCCACCCCACTGTGTGCCTGAGCCGTTTGTATTTTTCCTGCAGAGATATTCATGCAGAATTAGAGCTGAGAAGATGTGAAACTGATGATAACGAGGACAAAAGTGGTCTTTGTGAGGGACCTCCACTATGAAGCAGGAGGGGTGTGCGGAGGTTACGCTGGTGACAAGGGGACAGACACGGATTGAGAGCATGAAATAATGCTAGGCTGACTCACCATGCTTTAAATGAGCTGCTAGTCTCCTTTTTTCTCTCTCCACTCTTTTTTTCCCCCCTCTGAGTCATAATTCCATTCTTACAAAATCCCTCTCAGATGGAGTGGCCTTTTATTTCATAGCTGACAGAGACTGAGCTCACCCTACTCATGGGAATTGCTTCCATCCATAGATCTCCACATTTCACTGTGCTCTTCTGCTCTGAAGGGCCTCCTGAGACAACTACAAAGAGATAAACGTGAGACTGTTTCAGGAAGAAGCAAGTTGTGCCATTGCCCAGCAGATTCAGGGTTCAGATGAACTTCTGTCAGTCTTACAGGTGGTGCTGCCTGTTAAGATTTAAAAAGACTGTCTGCACAACATTTGTGCAACATTCTCTCAGGAATGTGTTGCATAATTTTTAGGCTTTGTTCATTGTGTTTTGTTGTGGCTCAAAAGGCACTTTGGACATCATTGGTTTCCTTTTTCTCACAAATCACTAACATTTCATTGCTTTGTCCTTTTTAATTACAGTTTTCGAACGAGGAAAAAGCATAGCATCTCAAAACATCAGATTTATTATCCAGCTGATGTAGATTTCCAAATTAAACCAGTGCCTGCAAAAGATTAACAAGCTGTATCCCTTAAACTCGAAAGCTTCTCTGTCAGTTAACAAATAAGTTATATATGTTAGTCCTCAGTGATTAAGCTGTTCTCATAATAACATGTTGTGTCGCTTCCATACATTTTACTTTAGAACAGTTCAGATGGCTTAATTTATCTTCACTTTTATTGCTCACAATTACTTTTTTTCTTTAAAAGGCTTTGAAGTGGTTGACATGCTGTCTGAGTTCGGCTCAAGTTGTTGGAAACTCTTCTTTGATATTTGATGGGTTGAAATCCCTTCCATGTATTAACTTGGCAACTGAAGAGTAAATGTATTATTTCCTCATCTCTCTGCTCACTGGGTTTTTCCACGCTTCATCCCTTTAACTGGGTTTGGTGTGCATTCTGTTATGAGAACTTATGTGTTGTGCAAGCTGTTTCATTCCCAGGTCTTCACATCTGCTGATGCCAAATTTAAATGATCATTTCCTGTCAGTATTAGTTGTTGTGATTGGCTTTTCTGACATTTCTGCTCGGCTACTGAACACTTAACATTGTAATCTCAGATCCCTGCTCTGGCGTGTGGACATGAAAAAGAGAGAAACACAACTGTAGTTTTCAATAAAATTATGCAATAATCAAATAAGTTTGGGGGTTCAATTCAATTCAGTTTTATTTATATAATCACAACAACAGCTGCCTCAAGGTGCTTTATGTTGTAAAGTAAAGAAAACCCCAACAATCAAACGACCCCTTATGAGCAAGCACTTGGCAACAGGAAAGGAAAAACTCCCTTTTAACAGGAACAAACCTCTGATTGATAAGACGGGGAAGCTATCTGCCGTGAGACAGGACAAAAGGACATACTGTAGAAGAGAGACAGAGATTAATAATAACTAATGATCAATTGCAGAGTGGTGTAGAAAAACAGAGAGTGAAAAGAGTCGAGTTAAGATTATAATTTTAGCTTATAGTGCTGAGCACTTGCTTGGTGGTTGAAAGCAAGTAACAGCTGGCATTATTATAGCCAGGGGTGCACATAAGTGGTCCGCAGGTGCGCATTCGCTGTCAAAATAAAAGACGCGCACCAGATAAGAAGTTGCAACGCGCGTTTGCTTACATAAGATTTTCTGGAGGAGGACAGACATTTGTTTAGAACTCTTAAAGATGTCGAAGAAGCAAGTTCCTTTAAGCAATTACTTTGGTGTTCCTGCACCTCCAAAGAATTGTCAGAAGGAGTCCAAACCGCAAAAGAAGCGCGTATTCTCGGAAAAGTGGTTGCAGGAGGTGAGCTGGCTTCAAACAAATGATGAACGCACAGAGATGTGGTGCAGAATATGCCGTGAAAATCCCACTCTAGCGGACAAAAACAGTGCCTTTTATATGTACGCAAACACGCTTTGCAACTTCTTATCTGGTGCGCGTCTTTTATTTTGACAGCGAATGCGCACCTGCGGACCGCTTATCTGCACCCCTGATTATAGCCATATTCCGTATCGGAGGTCATGTTACTTATTCTACCATTGTTTCATTGGATCAGTGTTTCCAGGATGTATGATTATATTGTGTTATACGTTGGTCAAGAATAGGCTACACATTTTCATTTACTTGCAGAAGAACAAACAAATAAATATTTCCATAGACAAATACCAACTCTTTCACAGAGCAGTGGAAGCTATTAAAAACACTACTCCTTGACACCTCGGCACAACTAGTCTGCACTCTGCTGATCGTGTGGTGATCTGACACTAGAGGAAAAACCTGTTTCTTTTGCCAGATTGCTTTGGGGTCAGCAAATGTGGGAGTAGTGGAAACACACTGATCCTTCAGCTTAACACTGGTGAAATCTGTCAATGAAATGTTGCAAGCATGACCGAGGCATGCATAATGCATTTATGCCAGAACATTTGTGTTGCAGACATGGATGTAAAGTCAGTGTCTCCATAGCTCTCCCACTTTATTCACTCAGTCAGACCGCACTTTTATTCACGCGTGATCTTCATTTTTGTCTCAACTGCACACCTGTTCTCATGACTTTGCATTTCACATGTATGACACTGTTGCATTGTTAAAATCTTTACAGAGACAAATAGAGATATGTATTGTTGCCAAAGTCATTAAAACATTAAACATGTCAGCAGTATAACCCTGTGTAAATAACTAATCAGGTTACATCATTTGAAAATGATCAGACATGGTGAAAGATTTCATTAAAGAAATAGTGAGCATGACTTCAGTATGTGTTTGTGCATTTAATACCAACACTTATTACACCACTTTACTATTTGCTGCTCTTCATATACTTTGGTGAGAAAACTTAAGCCTTGATATTCAGCCTGAGCTGTTTGGAGCCAATCGCGTGTCCAGTATTACATACGTGTTTCACAGTCATAGTATTGCACTTACTGCATTGGCCACAGTAAGTGCAATACACGATCTGTGTCTCTCAGCTTCGCTTGCAGGCCTCGGAGCGCCTCCCTCCCTTTGCTGCTGTCAGATGGTGAGAACCCATAGTCAGGTACTTCACCTCCCAAACAATTCAGTAGCTGAAATAAAAGACTCCACTCGCCCACCCCTCACCCCCTTTACTCCCGACCCCACCCTCTCAGAGAGCGAGAAAGTTGTGACTCATCCACTTATTGTATTACAGCCAAAGGCAACGATGCAAACCCGGATAACTTATCACCATGGGTGGGAGAAATTAGGATTAACAATAAGTGAAACATTACTGTTAAAATACAGAGAGTGATAAGGGAAATAATAGCCAGGCTAATAATAGCTGCGTGATTCAGGCAGGAGGAAGTGCAGGCTTCTAATAACAGTTCATGGTTTACTAACAACTTGGCTCCCTGCAAAAGTAAATACAGGGATTTGAGGCTGAACTGCTATGGCTGACAGCCAAGAGATATATATTAGGAATCCATTAGTGGTGTTAAATGTGCATCTGTGCAGCATGTATGCCTCTAAGCTTTTAAAGGCGGTTTTACTCTGGATATTGTGGAGTGCAGTACCTATCCCAGTGTTCGTGACAGGAAGGTGAATGGGTCTCTGTCAAAGGTCACAGTTACACTAGCCAACTGTCTTGTTATCCTGGCTAACTTGGTTACAGTTACAAAACTGTAACAGAGGCGACATATGTCAGGCTGGAGTGAGGAGGTACTTATAGGGTGAAGCCGTAATAACATGTTTGCTATCAGTGTACAAATAGGCAACACCTTCTTTCTAATAAAATAGGAAGAACACATGTCGAATGTAATAGACTACATAGACCCTCATTTATGCGCTGTGCTGTGTAATACTGTGTTCCAGCTGACCAGAGCAGATCTTTTAGCTCATGTCATCCAGTTTGTATCAATTTTTTTTAGGTTTAAATGACTGGGCCTCTGTGTTTCAGAGTATGCTTTTTTTCACATTTTAAGTGAATGACATCAGATATAATAACAACCCTAGGCCCATGATTATAATTTCACTTCATCAGATTTAGTCCAAATGAAGGTGAGCTCTGTATGTATGTTTTATGTTATATTTCTAGTTTAATTATTATATAACTTATATATATAACTTCTTTGAATACGAAAGATAAAATATACAGTCGCTTCCTGTTGAAATGGACAGAGGTGACCAGGACATTTCTTGTTGTACATTTCTTTGCGTTTCCCTGAAATCGTACTCACTTATACATCTATTCTCAAATTCTGACACGATGCTCATGTTTTAGGCTTCATAAACGTGCCACATGGCATTTCCAGAAATCAGCCCAGGAGGCAAATGTCTTACATGCATGAGTTCAGTATCAGCTCATCCTTGACCGAGCAAGTGATGAAAGACAAGTCTTCACTGTTTAAACTATAACCTGTTCTTGTCCCAGTATTGATCTGTATACTTAGTGAAAGCCAGCGGTGTGTGATGTTGTTGAGCGAGAACAGGGCGGGACAGTGGGGTGAGCACATGCTTATATAACTGAACAGTTTAACTGAACTCATGCGTGTTTAGTTTGACCTTTGTGCACATTTATTTTAAAGTTGTTTAATGTTTCCCCCTTTTAATTCTCTCGCTCCAGGCTAAAGACAGTCTTACCCAAAAAATAACAAACTTACCATGTGTTACACAAACATGGTGCTATGTATTTGCACTACAGTCAGTGCGACTTGGCTGCCATTTTCCTTCTTTTGAGCAATGCCTTGATATTAACGTTACATTGGTCTCTCTAGAGATGCAACGGCCTTTATGTTTTACATTATGTGCAAACGGAGATGAAATAGAAGCTCGAGCAGGAATTCCTGGATGTTCAGCTCATACTCACACACTTCAAGGTCTGAAATCTGTCACACAGTTCAGTCTCTGGGAGGAGGAAACTGAACCGCCGGTTGGTTGGTTGGATAGTCTAATTGTCAGATTCTGTGTTCCTTGCAGCTGTGCCTGTGAGGGTTTGAGCAGGCAGGAAGTGGAGGGTTAGCAAGGACACAGCTGGAAGGCTGGAAGGAGAGGGCTGAGTCTAGTTCTACACACTGACCCCAGACCTCTGAGCAACGGAGACCACGGACACACAGCAGCTTGTGCGATTTGAACCACAAGTTGGAGCTAAAATTATTTTACGTAATGAGTGACAATTCAGTAAGTAAATAGGATCAGCAGTTGTTATGGTAATGGTGACAAAATGGTAAAATTTGTGAGTTTGCTCGATTACCAAGAAATGAACAGTCTCCAATTTTAATGCTCTTTAATTTTTATTAATTTGACTGCATCTATAAATTGCATATAACTCCCAGTAGCGATGAGGCCATTTACTTGCTTGTAACACTTCTGAACTTTTACAGAGACAGAAAATCTTGGGGAAGAGAGGAAATGGGGGGCAAATAAAGGGTCCTGGAGCAAACCCAAACCGGAGATGTTACATGATGTAATTTTTTTTAACAAAAAGAAGTCAGCTGCAAGGAAGTAATTGCTAAAAGTTGTGCGTCTGCTATTCTTTGTTGAGGGAACATCAGTGTTCTCATTAACCACTCACTTCTTATTTGTGTCCAACTTTACAATCCATGTGTCTCTCGTTTACTGTTATTTTTTCTGTAAAATCATTATGACTTTACTGACTTGATATGACTTGCTGTCTTAGACTTTCTTCATGTCTGTCTTGAGCTTCCATAGATAACCCTAACCCAACATAAAGTGGCAAAAGAAGATTAGTGTACTTGTACTGTATGTTTTACTCAACAAGGAATATTATCTGGTAGTTTATATTTCAGCTTGCTAACAGTAAATTGAAAGATGAGATATTGAAAATGAGGGACAAACAAGCTTCACGGTGTTTTGATTTGTGGAAAAACTTGTTGGTATTAAAAGAAGTGAGCGGGTAGTTTAAGCTGGCAGTTACAGTTTGTTATAGTGAGTAATTCCAGGATAGCTGGGAGATTTTCCACGTGTTTTATTTTCCTCATGCAAGTATTAATTCAGGATCTGTTTATCTGGCAGATGTGCGGCCTGGGTCCAGCTCTATTTAGCTTTGCGGAATTTGCTTCAGCGTTTCACAAAGATTACTCCGTGGCCTCACTGGTCGCCTGAGACCAATTTTGGTTTGGCCGGAGTCATGACAAAAACAAAGTTCCGATTCCAGATGGCAAGAGCCCAAGATGGCAAAGAAGGCACCCCCACCCTTCTGCAACATCTGTCTTTATAAGGAATAGCATCTTTCTTAAATGAATAATTACACAGTTTAGTGACAGCTGATTAGATCAGGTGTAGGCAACAAAAGTGAAACAGTATTGTCTATTTTTACTACTGTGGTACCACATGTTGTTTTGTTATTTTGCAGGCTATGATCAGCAGCGTGTGACTGGGCTTTGGCGTTTATCTTTGTAAGACATTTTGAAAAGCTCCAGATGCCTATCAGAGGTCATGTGCTGGAGTTTAGTCCCCATGTCAACTGCAGTCAGTGTCCCAAGTGTTGACTTATGGGATGTAGCACTTTGGCCTTTTAAAGTTTATGCTTTCAGGGTTAGTGAAATATCTGAACTTTTCTTTCACTGCAGGCTTTTTAGATACAGCTGCATGAATCCAAGCACTGACCAAAAGAAAAGCGCATTTAACCAGCTGACTTATTTTAGTATCTGTGATTGGCAGGGCCTAGTTTTTAGCTACCCTCGGTGTATTGTCCATGATGATAGTTACAATTTAATATGACCACTCTGTGGTTTACTGTTGCCTTCACTGAGCCAAAAGAGCAAAAGTAATGCCTGTACAGTGTAGATGTGCTGTCAAATGCCACAAAACTATATTTTATTGGTCAGAAGAACTTTTATCTCTTTTTGTTACTTTTTAAAAATGGATAAGGATGTTGTTGTCATAACTTGATCTGGTCACATGTGTGTTCCAGCATGCTTGAGCATGAGGGAATTGTCCAGTGGGATATTATTAAAGATAGAATGGATTTAGTGTGTGTTTGCCAAGCAGAAATCTTTTCCATTCCCCATTCCCTCATTTGATTATTAGCGTGCTATCCTTTTCTCTTTTTTTAACTTTATAAAGCACCTTGCTGTGAGCCGCACCTTATAAGCCAATGTTTGGTCTCCTTTTAACTTCACCGCCAAAAGTGCCTGTCTAAGTAGATGTTTAGGCAGGCTCATCTTTAAGAGCCAAAAGTCTGCAGGAAAAATGGTCAGGAGGCATCAGTGGAATATACTCTAAATCCAGATTAGTCGTTATGAAGAGACTGGCTCTGTGTTAATGGATGGAAGCTGCTTCTCTGTCTTCACTGTTTAGGAAGGGTAGTGTCAGCCGGGGGTCTGTGCTAGATTTGGAGTTCTGGGTGATATGAGTGCAGCAGCAGACACAACAAGCTTCAGGATCAAAGAGCTGCCAGTCCACACACACACACACACACACACGCTCACGCACAAGATTTATTCGAAAGTCTCTGTGAATGCGTCTGCCTCTAATCTCTAGACTGTACGGTGACTAGGCATATAAGTTGGCATTAATACAAGCTTTGTTCATCATGTTTCTTCACACTTCACTTTCACTCATTTATAGCTATCGGGCTATTATATTGCACTACCCTTCCAGATGATGTCAGTCGATTGTTGCATTTTAATAGTCCTGAACCAGAACGCCCCATCCCCTCTCGGATTTTAAGGCTTTGGCAAGCTTCAATAAATGCTGCACATACATTTACATCCTATTTGCAAATAAATGCCTATCCACGCTATCCCAGCACATCATTGCACTGAGAGTCTTTATGCGTGCATGGCAAGACTATCAGTTCATTCTTTTCTAGGAATGTCTAGGAATAATATATGGATTAAAATTGCTCACATGGAAAGCTCAAATCTCTGAAACATGTGCATTGTTGAAAAGTATGGCCAGTTAGTTGCAGGAGGTCCTGTATCTCAGAAGGCCCACTTAACAAAATTACCCGACTTCCTCTTTTTTTGGAGCCATCTGTTTGAGATTAATGCGATCGGGTTATATCAGAGTATCACGTCTGTACGTGCTGTCTATGATATTACAAAGCAAGGCTTATCAGTTTACCAGTAATTCAGGAGCACAATAGGCTAATCAGTAATTGAACCATAGCATGGTTCCAATTCATTCACGTAAATGACATGAGTCAACCTCTGATGTTTAATGGCCCGTTGATGAGGTGTCATGCCTCTTGACAGCTGTTAGAAATCTCTGAAGTTAATAAGTCATAACAAGTCTGTCATCCCGCATTATGGAGCTTAAGGAATAAAGTGATTACTATGCTATATCAAAGATTGGTATTTAACCAGTCCGTCAAAGGTATGTTTGTTCATACACCTGTGAACCATCAGAGTGTTTATTTTTGCTTACCGCTGTGTTCCTAATCTAGTTTAGCCATTTGTTTTCGGGTGGAATAGGAGGCTAGCAGTGACGCTCCCAGAGTGGAATTTGCCTGCCACTGTCCTTTGGTAATGGTGTTATGTTTCATTTCAAGCACAGGTTGTTAGATTATCTCTGCCTTGTTGTGACAACAAATAGTAAGTTCTTGTGTATACACTGTAAACCTTTATGTGGGGACAGTGGCAGAGGATCTGCCATCACTCTGTAAGCGTGAGGGTTGAAGTGTGGATGCTAGCGCAGCGATGCTTTTTGAAAAGGTGGAGACAAGTCTTTAAAAAATTCAGTGAATGTACATATACAGATAATCAGCCCCTATCTCCAGTTCAGCAGCTCTCTTCCGCCAACTGTCCGATAAAGACAAATTACAAGCATGCACAGAGAAACACACTGGTCTGGCGACATACCAGCCGTGGCACAAAGTTTTTAAATCTTCAAGTTCAGTGAGAGTGTTGTCATTAGGACAGATTTAACATTCAGGCTTTTTGTGTGTCCAGTGCGTGCATGTCCTTTTCTCATTATTGATGATATCATCTTCAGAGGAAGCACTCTGGGCTGTGGTCAGAGGTCAAGTGACTTTCCCAGGCTGGAGTGTGTTTCTGAACATGGAGGGGACGTGTGTGTGTGCACATGCCCACGTGTTTCTAAGCTGAGGGGAAGTCCAGAGCTCAAGGCATCCATTTCTGATCTTCAGTCTTGGCTGTGGACTAGTGAGAAAAGAAATCACTAACAGACTCAAACGCTGGCTTACGGCACGCATCCGAAAACACACAAAAAGTGAGTGGAGCAGCACAGAGGAATGCCTTTAAGGTCAATGACCCCACAAAGTTAGCTGCACACGATAAACTTAATTTACTCAAGTCACAGATAATGTTATACAGATTGTGCACAGCATTCTCAGAGCCTCATTGTTAAACTTAGTGGGTACACACAAGGAAGTTACAGTAATGGATCTGTCTGCTTCTATCTGAAGTTGTACGTTAAGATAGACTACCACTTGCATAAAAGATGTTCTGTCTCTCTGCTTTATACTATTTGCCAGGAGATTTTAGATTTTAACAAAAGTCATCTTTTGAAATGCTGGAATAATCTCCCTGTTTTTGCCTTTTAATTGGATTCAGCGCAATAAATACAATATTGTTGTTAGCTCTTAAGAAAAAAAAGCTGGAGTGACACAATCCTCCCGCGTCTCCACTGATTCATAGCATTAAACAGTCTGGGCTTCCTCTCTGCCATTAAGAACAAGTGTGAAAAAAAATCCTTTGTAAAGCAAACACAAGGTCATGCTCATCGTCTCTAACCAGATCAGATCTAATGGGCCCTCAGACATTTGAGGAATCTTTCACCTTGCAGTAATTCCTATGACATAGCATGTTATCATTTTCTCTCAATGACCTCACCCAGGTCAGTCAGAGTTTATTGAATTATTGTGACAAGATCTGCACGTGTTTGATGCTCTTTTGTTTTCTTTTCAGCTTCGACCTCATGCTTTGTGTCTGTCTGTGTGTTTTCAGATCAGTGCCAATATACTGATCTTCCTGTGCACTAACGTGATCGGGATCTGTACTCACTACCCCGCTGAAGTCTCCCAGAGACAAGCCTTCCAGGAGACTAGAGGATACATTCAGGCCAGACTGCACCTGCAGAGGGAAAACCAGCAGCAGGTACACTTATGTGCACACGGTATGCACAGGCACACACATAGAGACACCTGCTGAGACCAAGTCCTGTAGAAGGACATATACACAAATGCAGAAGAGCAACAAATGAGTGTCTCAGTTTTCTAGTCTAATTTGTTTGCCTCCCTTTTTGAGGTCAACAATATGTTCTGGAGTATAACGTGTATCTCCGCTCCACTCTATTTTACTAACACCTTCCCACGCAGATGCCAGCGAGCCAGGGTGACTCAGTAAACACTCCAACAGTGGAAAACGCTGAAAATGAATGGACTCTCTTTATCGCACACTCTCATATCTTCCTTTCTGTTTTAATTCATCTCTCTGTCTGTTCTCTCATTCTCTTGTGTCATCTCTACCTCTCTCTCAGGAGCGCTTACTGCTGTCAGTGCTGCCACATCACGTTGCCATGGAGATGCAGGCTGATATCAGTGCCAAGAAGGAAGATATGATGTTCCACAAGATCTACATTCAAAAGCACGACAATGTTAGGTAAACACAGACAGATGAATGCACGGACATGCTTCTGCATGAACATACTATAAGGCTCAAAAAATGTGGGAGTGCTCAGCTAGCTTGGACCTCAGAGTCCCTCCAACCGCTGTTTCCTTGAGAGCATGTATTATGCATGTTGTTGGTTATTGACACTGACAGCACCGGCTTAAGCAACAATATTGGCTTCAGGATACTGATGTGCTTTCTGTAGCAAATAATTTAAGGCAGATCTCAAAGTTTGCTGCCTCCTACTCTCATCCATCACTGATGACTGACTACTAACAGGTGATTGAATCTTTCTATCGGCTGTACTGCAGATTTTAGCCAGTGCTGTCCAGGTTGTGGTGGCGTGGAGATTGTAATGAGGTTAAAGCAAAGATCTCCTGTCATAGGTGACCCAGATAGGTACAGGTAATGTACTTAGAATACTCTGTTGCAGCACCACTGACCTACCAAGGTATAAACTTACACAAGCAATCCATTATCCAAATTCAACAAAAGACTAGTTTTTCAAAGGCAATAACATTTAGCATTTAGAGAACAACTAAACTCAAGGTATTAAGAAAGAGTGTTTCGATTAGCCTAACCCTAACAGGTCTGTAACTTAAACTATGGTTAGTCAAGCGACAGATAAACTATCAGGCATTAATTACTTAATAAGTTTATAGGAAGTTCTGATGGTGCTTTTAAAGAGTTGTACAAAATTACTTAGAAAGAAAAATCAAATTAAGCATTAAGTAAGTCAGTAATTAAAGCAGCTCATCCCTCGTTCACTTCAGAGCCTTGCAATCACAAATGTCACTCAGGTGTGCTTTTAAGCTACGTTAGCCTGCTCACAGTTGCAGGGCATCTCCAAGCCACTTTGCAACCCATGTCCATCTGAGCGACTCCCTTTCATGCTGTTTCTGAGCTTATCAGTATCATATCTATTGTTGTTGATGCCGCTCCATTCTTGCATCTCTCGCCGCCTCTGTCTTTTCATGTAGCCACATGTCTCCCAGTGCTTCTCCTTGCTCTCTGTGTGTAAAGGACTGGGAAGTCCTAAAACAGAACACTCCTGCCAAGTATAAGTTACTGCAGGAGTGAATAATAATAGAGTTTTACTGGTAAACCAGTAAAACTAAGGTATATGAAGTTTCAGTACCTTAGTTTTACTGGTTTGCCAGTAAAACTACAGTATATGGCATACTCAGTACTCAGTTCTGAGCCCTGAGCCTTTTCTTCCAAAAACAATGCACTGGTTACTTCTGATGTGTTTTTCATGATGCTGCTGTTTACAATAGGAAGCTGGTTCACTAAAAGTGGTGTTAGCAAAAATGCATATGTCAAAATGTGGGTAAAAAAATGTCCATTGCAAAACGGCATCAACAGTGAGAAAATACTATAGGTTTGTTTATAATTTGTTAATTCTATCCCTTATAGATGTAGTGGTGCATCATGACACAGACATGACTTTGACCGCTGTAATTAAATGCGAGTTCGTCCCTGGTGGATGACCTCGCAGTGGTCACAGCGCCATCTGTTGCCTTCATGTCTAACTTTTGTCTGGGGTGTTGTTTATCCTCGCCTTTCATTACTATCAAAAGTTTGCAATGAAAGGCATGCAGACATAGGGATCGAGGGGTAGAGGGGAGGGGAGGGGGGGTGTTCTCAGAGGGAAGGGCTGGAGGAGGTGACCTACATTGGCCTGAATGATGAGAGCCAGAGCCGAACAAATGTCTGCCTCTCTTTCCTTGCTCACATGGTAGTTGAACAGGAGGAGGGAGCCACTAGACCATGCTGTCTCTTTCTACACCATGTTGATTGATTGCATTCTGTGTCTCCTTTTTTTGCCCTCTCTTCCTCTCTGTCTGTTCTGCTTCCCCTCTCCCTGTTTCCCTCCCCACATACCCATCACCTCTCCTGCAGCATACTGTTTGCGGACATTGAGGGCTTCACCAGCCTGGCATCTCAGTGCACGGCCCAGGAGCTGGTCATGACGCTGAACGAGCTGTTTGCCCGCTTTGACAAGCTGGCTTCGGTGAGCTCTGCCGCTGGCTGCCACTACTTTCATAGCAGAACTTTGAACCACCGGTTCTTACGTATCTTTACAGTCTGTAGTCTCAGTCCTAGTTAGTATGACAAATAGAAAATGATGCATTTACTCATACTTAAGCATTGTGTAATCTGCTAATTGGACTTTACTGAGGCTTATAAATCATTCACATTATGCATTTATAATCTATTTGACATGCTGTGAATCAGCTGTAGGTGAAAGTCTAACATTTTATCCGTTGTGTCTTTGTTTACAGGAAAACCACTGTCTGCGTATTAAAATCCTTGGCGACTGTTACTACTGTGTGTCGGGACTGCCTGAGCCCCGTGCTGACCACGCCCACTGCTGTGTAGAGATGGGAGTAGACATGATTGAAGCTATCTCGTGAGTAAAATGCACACTTAAGACAGCCATAGTTATATTTCACTGAAAGTTGAAGGGGATTTATTATGCTCAGTTTTCCATTTTTTTACCCTTTAACTCAACTATAGTAGCTTTGCGTGATTCACCAGATTCCCTGTTTATCTTATACTGAGGTGCCTAGCCCCATCCGAAACTAGCATTTTTGCTCCACTTCCTTAAACCCACGCTCTCTTAAAGCCAGCTTCTGAGTGATTGGGTTGACCTCCCAAACAGAAGGTTTGAAGAACAGGTGGGTGGGGCTTTTCGGGTTTGAAGGCAGAGCTTGTATGCCTGCGGAGACCATGTTAAAGAATCCCGTGTCTCTTTGACATCATAGTCCACCAAGATTCAAAAAAAACTGTCTGGAACAGAGCCTTTAGAACAGTCTCAAACCTTTACTTTTAACTCTGAATAGTAACTTGTACATATGTGGATCTCATGTGAGGCTTTGTTTATTGCATGTAGAGGACCTCTGTGAATGGCACACAGGGTTTTGACGAGACTTTATGAAGCTGAACGTGATGCTCGCCTTTTGACATCAGTGTTCGTGTGTCTATGTGCATCTACAGGCTGGTGAGAGAGGTTACAGGCGTTAACGTGAACATGCGGGTGGGCATCCACAGCGGGCGCGTTCACTGCGGGGTGCTTGGCTTGCGCAAGTGGCAGTTTGATGTGTGGTCCAACGACGTGACCCTCGCCAACCAAATGGAGGCTGGGGGAAAGGCTGGGTAGGTCCTGCCCAAATTACCTCGTACCGTGCTGGAGTAATCTTCCATAGGATTTATGTTTTAAGACAGATTTTATGTTGTGTGTGGGCGTGTGTGTAGTCGTATCCACATCACCAAAGCGACACTGCAGTATCTGAACAGGGACTATGAAGTGGAGCCAGGGTTTGGAGGCGAGAGGAATGCTTACCTGAAGGAACACAACATTGAAACCTTCTTGGTGCTGGGCTGCAGCCAGAAAAGGGTTAGTGCATGGTCAAACACACAGACACATCTGCTTGACCTCATCTGAATACCACACCAGTGCTATATTTCACACAAATAATATAATGGGTTGTCACCTGGAATTGAAAGACCTTTTTTTTTCAAATCACTTACCCTGTTGGGGTTTGTTCCCTTCCAGAAAGAAGAGAAAGCCATGATAGCTAAAATGCAGCGTACACGTGCAAATTCTGCAGAGGGAGTGGTGCCACGTTGGGTGCCTGACAGGTCTTTCAACAGAAACAAGGAGCCTAAAGCCTACCAGAAGATGGTGAGTTACACAGAGGGAACAGTATGCACTTAGCATGTTTGTACAGTACCTCCTCATCCTCTCCATTCTCTAAAGTTAAATTATGAATATACTTTCAATAGGTTGTTTAAAAAAATGTTTGCATATTCAAATGTTGTGGACATTTCATCTGTATAGAGTTGGTATCACAGACTGTATAAAAGAGATGGACATATCTACTGTGAGGTCACCTGTTCTTCTTTTAAGGCTTAACAAAATCCAAATAGTTGAAGGAAATAACCCCCCCCACCCCCCCACCCTTCCCACTTTAAAATTCTTATGAAGGGAGAACAAAATCATTCTTTATAACAGGTTACAAACATCTTTATTTAAATTTGTGATGTTGGACATTTTAACAAGAAGAAGAGATTTGACTCGCTTTTGGAACGGGCCTCCAGTGGCGACTGGAAGAACTACAGTTAGTGACACTTGAGCAGTAGCGTCATCTGTCTGGGTTGTATTTCTATATTTTTATGGTACTGTTTTTACAGATGACATCTTAGCTTACTGTTACAGAGTATTTTTACCCTTTTCCTGACTTGCATGCTAACATGCGTATTAAGATAAGTATTGGTGACGTGATGTAAGCATGCCTACCTTATGTTGCTGTGTACGGCCTCATAGAGTTGCTGGCATAGCTGTACACGCTTATTTGTTCCCATCTTACTTTTGGCTTCATATTAGACAGCGTTCTGTAAATAAATAAATACATTTGAGTGGCAAACAGTAACAGAAGACAATCAGGACGTGAGAAGAAGTACTGATCTGTAGGGCTCTCAAGGATTCCTAGTTCACTATTCGAGCTAATATGATGAGTCTGCAGCTGCATATGTTTTCTTTTTCGCACACTTTTTCTGACATCCTCTCTCTCTATGTTTGAAGTCTCATTTCCTTTACTTTCGTACATTCTTTTCCCCTCCTCCTTCTTTTTTTTCTCCATCTCAAAGGGTTTCAGCCCTAGGGGCAAAGAGGGTGTAATTTGAAGCCTCCCAGCATTAATTAAAACATCAGTCTGGCTCACAGGGATTAGCTGTGCAGATGTCTGAGTCTGTGTCTATTTTTCAGTCGTACTGTGACCACATGATAATCTCTCCCCTTTGTTTCTTTTTCTATCCTGTTTTTTCTTTTTGTTTTCACTCCCTCCTTTTGTTTTTCTCAGGGCATCGATGAAGCATCCAGCAAAGAAAAGTGAGTGTTCTTTTTGGGTGGGCTCCAGTTTCTGTTTAAGTGTTTGATTTATCAGCCGTCACTGTAGCAGTTTAACTTTAGGGTAAACTGTTGGTTTTGCACAGTCAGATCCATCAAACACACTAATGCCATGTTATCTCTGAGTCGTCCTCTGTGTCACAGCATAGGGCAACATGCTCACACACACACACACACACACACACACACACACACACACACACACACACACATACAGGTTGATAGTGAAGCAAACACAGCAGTGACAGTGACCTATTGTTCCCTGTACTTCACAGTCGCTGTACTCAGGAGGCACTGAACACCGAGGATGAGGTGGATGAGTTTCTCGGACGGGCCATCGATGCGCGCAGCATTGACCAGCTGAGGAAAGATCATGTCAAGAAGTTTTTGCTCACTTTTCAGACTGACGAACTTGAGAAAAAGGTTGACATTTCTCAAAAATATAATTGAAATTTACCCCAAAAACATCCCTAACAGAAAAAAAATTGCAAACTGGACTGCAGTTCATCTGATTTCTCATTCGTTGTCTTTTCTTTAGTACTCTAAAAAAGTTGATGATCGTTTCGGGGGATATGTGGCCTGCATACTTTTTGTCTTCTGCTGTATTTGTTTCATTCAAGTTATTATTTTCCCAAAGTAAGTAGTTCTCTTTGACAAGTTGCCTTTCCCAGTTATACTGAATTGTGCACAGGAAATGTGCCCTTGATTCGTTTATGAGGAGTTCATTAGAGTTGTACATCTTAATGACCCTGTTTTCATCTATTCCTCAGAACGCCGCTTATGCTCGGTCTTTACATTAGCGTCTTCGTCATCCTCGCCAACATCCTCTTCGTCTGTGCCATCTACTCCTGCATCAAAGTACGAAACAAAGGCCTTCGCCACTCATGTGGTTCCTCTTGTAGATAAGAGACATTATTACATGTTTTCAGCATCACTAATGGCATTAACTCTCCCTTATCTGATGCTCTCCCTGCTGTCTGTACCAAAGCTTTTTCCAGCTGCCTTGCAGGCAGTGACCAAGAAAATAGTCCGATCTCGAGCAAACAGCACACTGGTGGCCGTCTTCACCATCCTCCTCCTCTATATCTCTTCTTTTGCTAACATGGTATGGACTGTCTTAATTTTGATGCGTTTTTGCATCATGAAATACTGATTTCCTGATTGTTTTAAATATTATTACACATTACTTTAACATAAAGTAATTAAGCACTATCTTGGCTATATGGATGTTGGTGGACAGAGGCAGTTAATCATAATCCATCACTGTGACGGATGAGGTTGTAGAAATCAATATTTTCTCCATGTGATCATTATAAAGATCCATTTAGTTTTATATGTGCTCCATAAATGCGTGACTATATGAATACTGAAAACTTCTAGTATATCGGATATAATCAGATACAACATTTTGATATAAATACTGCTCAAGTCAAAATCTCTATATAAAAGATGGGCATTGCCCCCCTGACTACACATTTTTAAGCTTGAGTGTTGGTGCAATGTTGGATTTTTGAAGTTCTGAATTTAAATGTGTTCGCAGTGCTCGGTGCAGCGTGCTATGTTGTCAGCTAATGCTATCAAGCTTTGGTTAGCAAGCTTTATTTATGAGCGATAAGGATGCAAAGCACAGACACACATACACACAGCTAATTTGTTAATTGGTAACAGATGAATTTCACTAAACAAAACTTCTCAGATGGGCTGCAACACATAGAAAGCCAGATTTTTTGTGAGATAAGGCCACTAAAAATGGATTAAGGGATACAACTATTGCTACAAAGTGGCCTTAATGCCCAAACCTTTTTTTTTGTACCAGAATGTAAATATGAAATGTGTAGCAGAGCATTTTAACATGAGGATTAACACATTTGGCCAAGAGAGAAGCTTCTTTGCTTCTTTTTACAGCCCTTGAGGTTCCCCTTGTTTACTAGGACTTTGTTAATTTACACTTGCCTATAGTCATTATTTTTACCTGAGAGGAGCAATGAAAACTAGAAACCATGCAAAAATGTCTTTTGCTGTATATCTCTTGGTCAAAGTTATTTAATAATCAGCAATCATGTTGTACCGCCTCCTAAAACCAGTACCATATGTGCTGTAATATAAGGCATAACATGTGCTTCTCTTCCTTGCTGATTCCAATTATTGACTCTTTAATGACAAACTGTTTCCTTCTCTCTTGCCAGTTTACATGCAGCAGAGAGGATCTGAAGGAGTGTGTGGCCAAGGAGAACACATCAATGACTCCCTGCCTGCTTCATAACCTGACCAAAACAGCAGAGGACGGTCTGACTCTGTGTTCCAACCAGACAATGCCCTGCCATTTTCCAGAGGTCAGCTCCATAGCATTTTTTAAAAAGCCTGTGTGTCTGTAAAGCCACTTTCAGACATTCGTTCCCTTCTGACAGCCTCTGAACGTGTCCCTTTCATGTCTGAATGAGCACCTCCGGTCGCTTTTTCATAAGAGCCAGGAGGCAGATTTTATGAAGCACTCACTAAGAAACAGAATTGTTTGGAGAGTGTCCACAGGAGAAGTCGTGCCTTATCTCACTGAATTTTGTTTGTAATTTGCAGCAAGATTAAATTATTTGTCTGTGACGCATTTTCATTATTTCCAATCCAGAAGAGGGGTTTTTCACAGTTTGAGTGCGAGGCGTGAGAGCAGCTGTAGCACCTTGTAGCTGTTACAGATACCCACATGGAGAATGAGAGAGCCTGCTCTTAGTGACAAAGAGAGAGAGAAGTAAAGGTTCATTACGTGTTTGAACCTCTGTAGCCCTCATACTAATAATGTCTGTTCTCACACTTGCACATTTGGCAGATATCACGTGCACAATTGCAGTTGTGGTTAAGACTTCATGAAACCGAGGGGGGAATGTTAGAAGTTCAAAGTGACTCTTTGTGTGCGTCACTTTGTATCATCACCTGTGCAGTTTAAGGAACACAGCGTTCTTACATAGCCAATATTTGAAAAAGGGTTTTTGTATTTGCTTTTGCACATGCACACTGAATCATAGGTGTGTTCTTCATGTTCATGTTTGTTTTTCCGCGATGGTAAAATCTTGACTTATCACTCTAAACCTAAATCTACTTCTCTTCTTCCTCCTCCTCTCTTTGTGTTTCCTCTGTGCTGCAGTATTTCAGCTACAGTGTATTGCTGACCCTGCTGGGCTGCTCTGTGTTCCTCCACATCAGCAGCATAGGGAAGCTGGCTCTGATGCTGTTCATCCAGCTCACTTTCCTCCTGCTAGTGGAGTGGCCTCAGGTGGCCCTGTTCGACAACGCAGACATGCTGGTCCTTGCCTACAAATTGTGAGTCCCCTACCGGCAACGCTAACACTTGTAAAGAAAAATTACAGTCACTGTTTTCCCAGTTTTCAACCTGAAAAGTCTCTATTGTGCCACAGTACTGTGGATTAGGTTGAAATTAGCCTACTTTTTTGAAATAAGGTTTATATTCTGATAGACCTACTTTCATGTTTAGTTCTATTTTTTTTGAATATGCTCTTTTTTTCCTGAGGCAATTAAAACCTGTTAATGATTCTCTGCAGCAGTACGTTATGTTTTATATTTGATTGTATCTACTTTAAGAGGCCCATATAGTTTGTAGACATGACTCTTTCTTGGCTGTTTTCCAGATTTGGTTCCAATAAAACTGCAGAACTGTGGTATGCATCAGTTTTAATATGGAAGACACTCATTCATTGCTCATCTTTCCCTCCTCAGCTGCGACAATGTGACCAAGGTCTCCCTAAAGGTCATGACTCCTATAATCCTCACAGTTTTTGTTCTGGCTCTCTACTTGCACGGCCAGCAGGTGGAGTCCACCGCACGTCTCGACTTCCTCTGGAAGCTGCAGGTAGGCTGAAGGATTACGTGTATAAACTATAAACAAAAGGGAAACCAAAAATACTTACACTCAGCAAAAGACATTTTTCACTGTGGGCAGTTTGACTTGTCATAGCCTGAAAATCATGTTAGGTTAGCTTTAACAGTGGCTCTGTTCTTATTAAGCCATGTCACTGTGCTGCTGAGCCCACAGTCATGGCAGCAGGACTAAAAGTGAAGGAGCTAAATGTAATGTCAAAATCTTGACTATGAGGTGTCAAAATGTCTTCTGTGAAAAGGCCAATTCTAGCAGCTGTAATAACATCATGAGTCCAGTCACCTGACTAAGTAACCGTATCCCTCCCTGTCCCACCTAAGGCTACAGAGGAGAAGGAGGACATGGAGGAGCTGCAGGCGTACAATCGCCGCTTGCTCCATAACATCTTGCCAAAGGACGTAGCTGCCCACTTCCTTGCACGGGAGCGTCGTAATGACGAGTTGTACTATCAGTCATGTGAGTGTGTTGCTGTCATGTTTGCCTCCATAAGCAACTTTTCAGAGTTTTATGTGGAGCTGGAGGCTAACAACGAGGGGGTGGAGTGTCTCAGGCTCCTCAATGAGATCATCGCTGACTTTGATGAGGTGAGCAAAAGGAAATATAAGGAACAATTAATGCACATTACAATAATTTAGGAAAGATTTATTGGACAAGGTGTGGTCATTAGATGTAACCATTTTCATGGCTGCCTGTGCTGTTCTGCCACTGCTGCTGACCTGTTGCTATGCTGCTTTTGTTTCCTCTCCCTGTCCTTTGCTGTTCTCTCCTAGATTATCAGCGAGGAGAGGTTCCGTCAGCTGGAAAAAATCAAAACCATTGGCTCCACCTACATGGCAGCTTCTGGCCTCAATGACTCCACCTACGATAAAGAGGGCCGTTCACACATCCTGGCTTTGGCTGATTATGCCATGAGGCTTAGAGAGCAGATGAAATACATCAACGAGCACTCCTTTAACAACTTCCAGATGAAGATAGGTAAACACGAAGGAGAGTGAAAATTGCTCTTGAAATCCGATAAGTTTTCTTTGAATGAGCTTTTGTGATGTCAGTCAACGGAGATCAACAGTAATCCATTCAAGTAGACGCTGCATTAATATTTAGTTAAAGTCCTCTATCTGTTATGATGTCTCACAGCCATGTTTTTTCTTAGGGCTGAACATGGGGCCTGTTGTAGCAGGGGTGATAGGAGCCAGGAAACCCCAGTATGACATCTGGGGGAACACGGTCAATGTGGCCAGCAGGATGGACAGCACAGGCGTACCAGACTACATTCAGGTAAGAGTGACTCCAGCAGTTTGTAATTTTATGTTTACAAGAAAACGTTTTGTCCTTTGAGTAATTGTTGGATCAGTCAGCCAACACAGAATACCAATCCAGTTACTCGTTAAATTAGTCATCACATTGTTGCCAGTGGTTATTCCAATATGAAATGCTTATTTACACCCAAACCAATGGCCGCACATTAGCCATCTTCGCTCTAGCTGAGAAGTGCTCTTCGCACACAGTTCAAAGTCTTGTTTACGGTATCTAAAAGAGACCTTTGCTCTGTGTGGAAGAATACTACAGATGCTTCCACACATACTAAATTCTGCACATTCAATCAGTGCACCGTTCTTCACTTTACTTCACTTTAGACCCAGACATCTGCCCTCCCGAAGTAAGAGTCCTGTGTTGTTTTCTAGCAGTAATTGTGCTCTAACGTCCCTCTGGGGGAGGAATAGAGAGCCAAATCTAAATTCCCTGCAGACTTCATGCAGCTATCGCAGTGTTATCTCCTTCAGTGGTGGAAAGCCACAGCATGTTAGCTTTGGGAAAATAAAAAAAATCTTATTTATAGATGCAGAGTAGATATTTTGAAATGTGTGAGAAACATTGAAAGCTGTACTGCCAAAAGAGCTCCTTGAAAGATTGGTTCTCATTACAACAGCACTGCCATCTGCTGATCGAAATGCCCTCTCTGCTATGCACTGAGGTGAACAGATTGTTTTCATTTCCCAGATAACATTTTAAAGGCTTTTTGGTTTAACTTCTATCAAAAGTACTTTTTTTCAGACACTAATATGTGCTGAAGATTATAAAAACACCCTCATACTTAAAAACTTACGCCTCCGTCATCATGCTTTAGGGAGAAACTGGGACTGACTCTTAGGAAGGGTTGAATATCTAATATCCTGAGTGTCAAATATCCGTGTCATCTCTTAGGTGACTACAGACTTGTACCATGTGTTGGCCAACAATGGATACCAGCTGGAATGTCGAGGTGTCGTCAAGGTGAAGGGGAAGGGAGAGATGACCACTTACTTCCTCACCAATGGCCCCCCAGGTAGTTAACGAGAGACCATTTGACCGCAGAGTGACTCCCACTGCACTGATACGTCAGAGACTGCAAAGAGAGACAGAGAGTGGTCAGCTCGAAGCGTGGTGCAAACACTCTGGGGACAGTAGAAGGCCAGCAGAGACGAGACTGTATGTTGCCACGTACTCAGATGCACAAATGGAGGGTGTTGTTCGTGTTAGGAGGTTGTTGTTTTTTTCTCCCCAAGCTGCCCGACAGATAATGAAGCCCAGTTGCCTTAGGACGGAAGTGACTATGCTTGTGTTTATGAGCAATAGTACAAATATTTCATCTGGAGTAATTATTTATTTTTTTTGTGGAAAAAACAAAACTGTTTCATAAAAGAATATATGCAAGGACAACACTATGGATGAAAATAACCAAAGAACAAGTGTTTAACATTTGACACACACTAATGAATCTGCTCAAAAAGTACAGTAAACTTAAGTAATTTATTCATCCTTTTGCTAGCAAAGGCCACGGTAATGTCACTGTCATTGACAGGCACGAACACTTATTTTGTTGTGGACTTTATAATGAAGGAGAACGTGCACGTATGCACATATATGCAGACAACAAACGCAACTACCCTGTCTTGGATTTTTGTGTTTCTTATCAGGGCCTTATTTGTTTCCTCCAGTCTGTAGTTTTTAACAGTCTGGATCCTCGGCTGTTTGTGGTTCCCTTAAATCTTTGAGCACTTTGCTCTCCGAAAATTTCTTTTTTTCTCTTTTTGGTTCAACCCAAAAACAAGAAGTACGACATGAAGGAAGCACGATTGCATTAGTGTCACGGAAATGAAGAGAGATTGTTAAACTGTTATGAAACATTTTATACCAGTGTGTGTGTGTGTGTGTGTGTGTGTGTGTGAGACAATGTGCTGTATGCATGTGTGGTGTGTGTGGGTGTGACCACATGTTACTGAATGCTGTTCTTTATCTATAAGTGGGCATACCGTCACTCTTCACTGTGAGGTTTTTAAGATACTGTATGACAATGCTTTCTTGCCAAACTGGTTGCTACGAGGCATGTTTTATATTATTCTTTGGAGTTTTGTGTCCATTCCTGATTTATGTGTGTGTATGTGTGTGTGTGTGTGTGTGTGTGTGTGTGTGTGTGTGTGTGTTAAAATGATAATTTGAAGAGAATTATGTCTTCTACGCCTTTTACTGGACTGTGATTTTGACTGATTTCATTCCAACTGAAAGCCTACATGATGTATGTTTTTGGATTGTGAACCGGTTTCCTGACCACTTCAGGATTAAGTGTATGCAGAAATTTTCTGTCTGCTCTGTATTGCCTTGAGATTATGCAGTTCCAAGGTCCACATTCTTCATGGACTAGTATATACTTTACACAACAGTATTTGACCTGATTTTGTATTTGGCACACATAGGCTTGTAACCCCACCCGCCACCCCCGAAATGAGTTATAAGAATGTATGTATCAATGAATATTTCTGTCTGAAGCTACTGAAGAAAGCTACTCTTTTCCAAGCCTTTGGTACTACAGAAGGAGCTAGATTACTGTACTGGTGGTCAGATTGATTCAACTGCAAGGAGTGTTTTGACATTTTAAACAAGGTTCAAACTTGATTGATATGCTCACTTTTCTGTCCACAAATGCTGCCTTCATGGGCTGCAGAAAAGATCCTCACTTTTGCTTGTCCCTCTCTTGCTTCAATATGAAAGGTTAACTAAACAATGTTGCGTTTTACTTTAAAAAAAAAAAATGGCAGTCTGAGAGTACTGCATTAGTGCATTTATTGGCATTTATTGGTCTGATTAAATTGCCCTTGGTTAAGAAGTCAACAAATGTCTGTTTTGGGGTTTTTATTATTATTATTTACATTTGTTTATTGTGTTTATTTGGATTATAGTTTTATTCTATGCCGTTGCACATTTTCCCCACCTTTCACAGTAATAATAATAAAGACTTAATAATTAATTTCACAATCCAGCTTCAGTCCAGACAGTGGTGCTCTGTTTGTTAGCTTTAATTTAGAGATCGTGTCAATCAGCAGACTGCAATCAAGATTTCTCCCTATGACAGTAACCCGAGAGATGCTTCCTTCTCGTTTTCTGAATAAATCAGTCTACAGTTTCAAGAGGGTGATACAGGAGAGAGTATTTAATTGCGTGCACATAAATAATGAATTTCTGTTGAGGTAATAGCGATGCCACTTACAGCACTCTATGCTGAACATTAATTAAGTGACATGAATTCCTCCTAATCCCTGATGAAAAAAGCACGAATGTGTATTCACTGCGAGTAACAGTGGCCTAACTCAGCTGCTGGCAGCCCTAGTGAGGCTCTTTGTGGGGGAAAGAAACGCCGCTGCTTTATTTTATTTTTCTTTAAATTGCGGCTCTTATTTTTGTGGTATTTCGTATGTTTCAATAGAGGTCCTCGTGCCCTTGTCACAAAAAGTTGGCGCGTGAGATGTGACGCACGGAAATAAGTGTACGTTCAAGACTGGCGCTGCCAGCAGGGGACTCACTTTAACTAATTATTTCAACAAATGGCACCTGTTCGAGTGAAAGCACAAGCCGGGAGACCGGTTAACGCTAAACTCCTGTTTGGCAACTTTAAAGGAACTTGAAACAAAAAAAAATCCTTACAACGCGGCGTGTGAGAACTTCACACACCAATAAAGGAATATCGAGCCTGAGGGACCAGGTGCAGATGACGGCTGTTTGTCGGTTTGAGGTAAGTAGCGGCATTTAAAGCGTAGAAACCCTGTGCAATACCCACCTATTAGTCGCGAGACGTTTGTGTAGTTTGTGACCTTAATTGCCAGATTGGCTTCACGGGACAAAATAAGCCATTTCTAGTTTTTCTCACACGGTTCACGACGCGTATTTTTCGTGCTATATTTAAAGCTTTTAATGGCCTTACTTGAACCTTAAACCAGGACATAAGCAACCAACTCTTCCTCTTTCATTTTTACTGTGAGCGCGTTTCGCTGAAGGCCCACTGTCTGCGTTTTGTCTGCACTCTCAGCATCTTGCTGACCACAGTCTAAATGCGCTACGATATTCCTAAAGATATAAAAGATTAATTTGAAGTTTTGCCTTCCTGTTAAGGAAGACTAGGCATAATGGGATGCAAATTCTACACAGTATTTACTTATGTGAGAGTTATGAGTGAATGAATGAAAGGTTTGTTCTTTATTTCCTCCTGTGGAACTCCATATTGCATGTCCAGTTGAGGCAGTTTGACAGTCAGCTGGCTTGTTAAGTTAATTAATTATGACCAAGTAAGAGTGATGGGTCTCTTACTTAACAGTGGTCAACTAAGAAAACATGGATATCAGTGCAATGATATCCTTTTTCAGGTCTCATAGTAGAAAACAGCCTCCAAGGCTGGGTGAAGTTATGCTCCTGTCATGCTCCACCTAGCAAAAAACTACTTCCTGAATCAAGTGACAGATAATCATTACTGATGAGGTGTCTTTGGGTGTGGGTGTCTTGAGGGAATGCATTGTGCGTCACCTGGAATGGGACCTGCAGGGTCAGGCTCACCTGCTGCCACGTGGCTCCTGGAGGATTGTGGCTGGAACAGGTGAATTCAGGTGTTTACAAAGAGGTGTGGTGTGTTTGTTCTCACTCACCTCTTCCCTGTTCTACCTACCCGCCCTGTGGGACTGTTTCCTAAAGAGACAGAGGAGGAGGAGGAGCATGGTTGGCTAGATTACCCACTGCAATGACCGTTGACGCTTGTAGAGGCACAAACCGGTTTAAGGGATTGTTGTCATGCTTCGCATTTTTGTATTTACTGTAAAAATAGCTCGGTGACTGTTTAGCAGCTAAAAGAAGGTAAGGGTTACAGAAGTGTGTGGGTTGAATGGATTGTATTTCAAAGTTAGGTTGAAGACAGACGAACTCTACATCTTCCACTCTTTTCCCTTTTTTTGTTTTTTTGTTTAACAGCGTTAAGAGCATGCGGTTTTTTATGCGCCGGCGGATGTCCCCCCTTAAACTGGTGCTCCTTGGGGGGACTCTCTTCATGGTGGTCTTGGTAGTTCTCCAGAGGGATGTTGGCTCTTCAGCTGGGGACCCCTGGTTACAGGATCTGGTGGTAAAGAGGGACAAGGTAATGGGGATGGTCCGAGAAGCTGTGAACAATATTGGCTTCCAGATCGGCGCTCCACAGCCACCACCAGTAAAAGAGCAGCCTACGGAGGACACCAAGTGCCCCAGTGGATTTTACACTCAGGCTGAGCTCAAACCTCACTTGGAGAGACCACCACAGGACTCCCAAGCTCCAGGGGCTGATGGGAGAGCGTTTCAAAAAGACAGCTTGACCCCAGAGGAGGAGAAGGAGAAGGCGGAGGGAATGACACGGCATTGTTTCAACCAGTTTGCCAGTGACCGTATCTCGCTCAGCCGCAGTCTTGGGGATGACACCAGGCCTCCTGAGTAAGAGCATCTTATCAGATTTATTATGTACATAGCTTGGACAAGTCTCTGTTTTGCCAGCAAGGATGGTGATATGTACACAGGCCAGATAATGTGCTGCATCACAGCTGGGGTCATACTCACAGAGGTGAATTATTTACATCTGTTTGAAAATGGGAACACATTATGCACTGGGGAAAAAAAACACTTAGTTGAAAGACTACTCTTACTGTAACCAGTTTTAAATATAGTATGCACAGAATGCAGTATCCTGGTTAGTACAATGCAAGGCAATCTGTTGTAAATAGTTGAATCCACTCTGTTTGTGCAACGTAGTATTTGTACATCCTGGTAGGCCGGAGATATATCCGCCCAGTGACTTTTATTGTGAGCTGGTTGTTAAAGGTGCTGCATATTGAGCTATGTAAAGTATCAGTGAGCAAACCTTGAATATTCTCTTATGTGCCACTTTGCAAGACTGCCACCATGAAAGCCTCTCACTCTCACACACACCTATTTGTCATTCTCTCTCTGCATTTTGACGTGGCTCACCACCACAGGTGCGTAGAGAGGAAGTTTCGTCGCTGTCCTCCTCTGCCTACCACCAGTGTTATTATAGTGTTCCACAATGAGGCTTGGTCCACCCTCCTCAGGACGGTGTTCAGCGTCCTGCACACATCTCCTGCTATCCTACTAAAAGAGATCATTTTGGTAGATGATGCCAGTACTGCAGGTAAGGGTTAAAAAACATGTACTCTAATGTCTTCACAGCCATCATGGGTGGGGTGGGGGTGGGGGGTATATAACCTGGATAGGCTCCCAGTCTGTTGCAGTGCTAGCTGACAATCAATCATTGATGCTCACATTTATACTTGTGGCCACTTTTGAGTTACTAATTAACCTAACAGCATGTCTTTGGACTCTAGGAGGAAGCTTGGGCGGCCCTTGACCATTAGATGATCATTAGATTTGAACCCAGAACCTTTTTGCTGTGAGATGATGGTGCTAACCACTGCCCCACTTTGCCACCAGTAGAAAGTAATACTTCTTACATGATATAACTGTAATCATGAATAGTTAATTTATTGTGGAAGAAAATCACTGGGATGTGGGTTATTTTTTTTAATGTATATGTTATAATCATGGAATAGCTGTCGAGCAATAACTGGGATAAATGCTGAAAATCTGTCAAGACTCAACTTATTAAAATTGACCTTCAGGATTTTTAGGGCAATAATTCAGTCGCTTTATCAGCTTTGATAAGATAAACTAGAATAGTGTTCACTTGGGATTTTAGCAGCTTGCTCATACAAATGCAAGCAAGTAGTGCTTTACAGATAGGGTGAAGAGACTTGCATTTAGAGCACGCAATCAATGGTCTGCATTGTCATATATGAGAATGACCCTGTGGGGTTTTACCAAGGATATGTCCAGAAGGTTTGCTACAGTGAATATGAGCTGCAGGGTGATAAAAAGCCTGTTGGTAGCACCTCCAACTCATTGAAAGCAGGCAGAACAGTTGTGATAAGAGACCTGTTTTTAATATTCTGTTCACTGCTTTCCAAAACGGGAAGTGTTTTATAATCCAGCATGTCAGGTGATATGACTTTGCTTGCACGGTGTTTGCCAAAGCTGACAACTCACTTTTGGAAATGGCAAACATTGTGCATCAGCATTCCTTCACCATTTTTACTTTTTTTTTTTTTTTTTTTTTTTTTTAAATCTACTGACGTGCCATTTGTTTCATAGAAAGACCCTTTTGTTATGGTTTGCTCTCTAGTTAGAATCTAAGCTGTACAGTTATTGTACCGGTAATGCCTTTTTATTTGTAGGTCAGGTTTACTACAATGTTGTAGCTAAAAGATTGCAATCGCACTAAAATTATGAGCCCACTGCTACGCATGTCATCGAAAACCACAAGCATCCTGTTGTTCATTAATAGTATTTGGTGGCCTATTAAATGAGCTTAAAATACCTTTTGTTTCCTTTTTTGCAGCAGTTTTCACTCATATCATGTTGGCACCCTCAAATGCATTTCCTACTGTGTGCGAGGTTCTCATTTGACTAACAGATCGCTTTCATAATGCTCATGGTATGAAGTTGGAGGATTCAGTTAGACTGAAACTTGTAAGAAATGTGGTGTTCACTGTGGTCAAGAAGTCTTCTGCAGAGGAAATGTAACCTAGTTTTACGAGCAGTGTTTACAGTTCATTGGTATTTCTTTTTTCAGTGCTCTCATGGGTACAAACTTTATGGATTAACTTTTTCATGTCAATTCACTAAATGCTCTTGGTTTTAAGTTTAATGTCTGTCACACTAACCGCATTGATTACAAAGTGTAACTTTTATTGCAGCAAAGTTGCAGCTTGCCTAAAGACAACTTTTGTTTTACATAAAGGAAGGACTGACATGATTATGTTGCTTCCCTGCAGAGCATTTGAAGAGCAGGCTGGAGGAGTATATACGTCAGCTGAAGATTGTCCGTGTGGTGAGGCAGCCAGAGAGAAAGGGCCTCATCACAGCCAGGCTTCTTGGTGCCAGTATTGCGCAAGCTGAAGTTCTCACCTTCCTTGATGCACACTGTGAGAAAACGCACATGCAAACAATACACAAGTCAAAGTTTCCATTTTAATCATCCCAGGTGATTTACTGAGGCATTTCAGAGTTGGAGGTGTGGGCGGCTAAGCGTTAAAGTTAAAATGTATGTGCTTTTTCAGCTGCTGCAGATAATCTAATACTGTATATAATCGAATACTCTAATACAAACGTGTTGACTACAGCAGTAAACTTATACATATACACACATACCCACACAATTTTCACTTGTCAGTATTTTGTAATACGTGATTATTTCATCTGTGTACTACTAAATAAAAGTATTGGTTTTATGCGCTGCTTATGAATGTATTAAAACCACATAGTTTAAGGGCAGGACCCCAGAAAAGGAGTGGGTTGTAATGTAGCAGTATTGAAACGGATGTAGTCAAAACCTGCACCTCTTCTTTTAGTGACTGCTGCATTTGACACACGTAATCAATTCAACTCGTTGAAGTGATCTCTTTTGTTTTCCGCTCTTTTTATTTAGTAACTTTTAAACTCTTTCTAACTGAATCACTGTCGGATACAGTTCAGCTTTTTCATACAAGATCCTAAATTACTTTGGTCTGTGTATTTATGATGTAATACGTACAGTATTTTGCGTCAACATTTAAATATTATCACACAGTAGAAAAAAAATTCAGCTAAATATAATGCCGGCATACATCTAAACCAAGCTACTGGCTGTCATTACTGTCTATATCAGGTCAAACTCATTTTACATGGAGGGTCAAATGAAACTCCACTTTGTATCAGTGTAAAGTTGTTTAACTGCACATTTAATCCTGAGATATCTTATAATAAGATAAAGAAGTGCAATTTCAACAGCAAATCTTGGTTTTTCTTTTTTTCTGTAAAATTACAGAAAAAATTTTAAAAATTTCTTTTTAAATTATTTATTATTCACTTACTTTGCTGTAGCATGAATGGCTCTTTATCAGCAGCAAAGCTGTAAAACTCACGAAAATACAGTTAAAAGTCACAAAAATCTATGCCCTCCTTCATATTTTCCAAAACTGTTCAGTTGTCCTGATTGGAGTTTTTGGCTGGTCGATTCTGGCCCCTGGGCCTTATGTTTGACATTCCTGGTCTATATGTTACGCTGAATATGGTATTATTTTTGTAGTTGATATTAAGAGGAAATATGAAGCCATCACTGTCCTGTTTTCCCCGTTTAGGCGAGTGTTTCCATGGTTGGCTAGAGCCCTTACTGGCTCGAATTGTTGAGGAACCCACTGCTGTGGTTAGTCCAGAAATCAGCAGCATTGACCTCAACAGCTTTCAGTTCCATAAGCCTGTGGCCACCAACCGCGCCTATAACAGAGGTAACTTTGACTGGAGCCTGACCTTTGGCTGGGAAGCCATCCCCGAGGATGCAAAGAGGCTACGCAAGGATGAAACCTACCCTGTAAAGTAAGAACAGTCATGTTGGTGTCACATTCAACTTCCTGAACTGTATAAAATACCTGATTGGTTTTCTGTCTGACTATGAACATTTCAGAACGCCCACTTTTGCTGGAGGTCTCTTCGCAATCTCAAAAAAGTACTTTGAACACATCGGAACATACGATGACCAGATGGAGATTTGGGGTGGTGAAAATGTGGAAATGTCATTCAGGGTCAGACCTCTTTATCTAATCTCTGCTTTCACAGATCCACTTTATGTCACAAGTCTCCTGTTACTGAGTTTGAGTGTCATTTTTGATTCAGGTGTGGCAGTGTGGGGGTCAGCTAGAGATCATCCCTTGTTCTGTGGTGGGCCACGTCTTCCGTACCAAGAGCCCCCACACCTTCCCCAAGGGCACTGAGGTAATCACCCGCAACCAAGTGCGCCTAGCTGAAGTCTGGATGGATGACTACAAGAAGATCTACTATCGGCGTAACAAAAATGCAGCAATTATGGCCAGTGAGGTCAGTTTTAAGAATAATTTATCACCCTTGTTCTGATACTTTTTGGCTGGAATTCAGACTCAAGTTGATATGATTTTGTGCTCATAAGTTTATTAGTGTGTTGTGTTTTGTTTTTAAAAAAAAAATAACACCCCTTTCGCTGTACAGCATAGATTTGGAGACATCTCTGCTCGCCTAAATCTGAGAGAGAGGCTTCATTGCAAGAACTTCAGCTGGTACCTAAATACAGTCTACCCAGAGATCTTTATTCCAGACTTAAATCCAGAAAAATCTGGATCTGTGAGTCATTTTTATGAATAGCGAACATCTAATGCGCAACATATGTGTACCTGTGGCACTATTTAATTATTGTGTCCATGTTTGGTCCAGATTAAAAACTTAGGATCTAATATGTGCCTGGATGCTGGAGAGAACAACCAGGGGGGTAAACCTCTCATCATGTATCATTGTCACAACATGGGAGGCAACCAGGTAAAGTAACTGATGCAGTATGGTGAAGACGATTTGATTATGCGTTTCAGCATTCGAGTTGTAATTGGATGATTGTGTCCTTTAGTACTTTGAGTATACATCTCATAAGGAGCTGCGTCATAACATTGGAAAACAGCTGTGTCTTCATGCGGCGGTGGGATCAGACCCGGTGAAGATTGAGCTGTGCCAACTTAAGGGGAAAGGTACCAGTGTGGCCCCTGAACAGGAGTGGGTCTTTACAGAGGTGAGGAGCAGTTGGAAGCCAACATGTCTTTCTTTCTTTTCTTTCTTTCTTTTTTTTTTTTAAACATTTGGCCAAATTCACCTAATCGCTATCATAATTGTCCACCAAATGTAAAGCTACAGCTGTCTTCCAGGTAGCTGCAATTGGAAAATAAAGGGGAAAAAGAGTGCACAACCAATTTTTGTTGTATCCAAACAACAGTTATTCCTTTCAATTATTATGTTAATTTGAGTTTTGCCAACTCCTGTTCTCCAGGAAAATCTTCTGAAGAATCCAAGCAGTGGAAAATGTTTAGTGTTAAAAGGAGGCCAGCTTTTGATGGACTACTGCAATCCGTCTGAACTCCACCAGCAGTGGACTTTCACCTGACCTTCCAGTCTTCCCGCCGGGTGACCTTTGACACCTTCTACCCTCCCCCCCCTTCTCAAACCTGGCACAGAGGAGCCACATCAATATTGATCGAGTAGAACTTCACAGAAGCTGTGAAGCTTGGGGCGCATACTGAATGAATATTTAAAGAAGGAGGGACAAGGTAAAGACAGACACATCTGTCAGATGCCTGGGGTGGTCTTAGTTCATTTTAAATTTATTTATGAAAGAAACTCTGCAAAGACATTTGTTGGTGGTTGGGGATCTTCAGCGTCTGGGCTGCGGCACTTGGCAGTGTCACCTTGATCATGGCAAAGCTGTGAAAACGCGTGACATTGAATGACTGGATTTACACCTCAATTTGGAAACTACTTCTTCCTTTTTTTGTTTTTGGCAGACACTGAATGTGATCATAAGTTTATATCTTACTGAGGAGTAACAGATGTCTGCTTTTTAAATAAAAATGATGTTTTAGATGAGGGCTTGTTTGTACACAGTATGTTTTTTCTTTGTTTGTTTGTTTGTTTGTTTGTTTATTCTTTTATTTTTGGGGTTTTGTTTTTTTTGTTTTTAATTGCCAAGACTATTCCTGAAAGTTTTATACATAAAAACTAAAATATATTGGAGTTGTAACTATCTTCTGTTGTATGTTGTGCTTCTTTGTATATATTTGCTATATATTACACAAGGCACTAATCTTAATTTTCTTTACAACTGGGAAATGGTTGGCACTGATTAACAAAATGTAGCCACTCCTAGGAAGGAGTAAAGAAATAATTTACAAACTCTTTGGTTACTGATACTGCAATAACAAATCATTGGGCTTCAAAGCTACAGTAGCCTTAAGCTGTCAGCCTGGAAACACTTCATGATTCATTTTACAGCCCGAGAAAACTGTGTCCAGGGTGGTAGTCTGATAAGAACTCATTCCTACAAAGCGTTAAGACTGGCTTTGTCAGAGGTACCTGTTTGGCAGTTGTGCAACATTTATCTAAGGAGTGGCTGAGGAGCAAGAAACATTCCAGGCATTAAATTCATGTGAATAGACCTGAAATGTGACTTAACGCCACTGAGCAGGTTTATCAAACTTCATCTGATGGACTGTGCAGATTCTTGATTTTATATACAAATGAGATTCACATGGCAAAGCAGGGTAAATGGCATCGGTTAAATTCTCTAAAATACATGGAAGGAAGTAATGGCACAGAGCCATTACCCATTTTGTACATTAGGTGGCAGCATAGAGGCGGGAAACTTTCCTGCAAGGAGAGGATGACAGCTGAAATTTTGAGTGTCATGCAGCCACAGGGAAACGAGTGGTCACAACAGAGACGGACGAAGAACAGATGGGTCAGAAGATGAGCTCAGAGAGTCTGACTCGCTCTGAGGTGTTTGGGCAGCTCAGGAGGGAGCTTTACGGGGAGGAGCGGTCAAGTCATTCCAATACACACTTATTCATCATACTGGGAGCATCTGTGAGTACAGCTCTTAAAACAGCTCTTTCATACAGCATATGATGAAATGTCTCGTGTAATGTGGTCACTGGACTTGCAATAGCACTATATTCTAAGCACTTTGCGGTGTCTGAAATGACAGGGTGGTTTGAAAAAAAAAAAAAACTCGCATAAAAATAATTCTCACATTGTTGCAGTGTGGTAATCAGAATGAGAGCCAGGTGTGAGCGCATGCAGTTTGAAATGTGCTGCATCTACTTTTTCCTTTGTTGAGCAACAATAGAAGTCGATGATTTGGCAGCAAAACTATTTTCACTGTTTTTGGCATTGAGCCGGGAACAAAGTACCGGTTTCATGTTTATCGGTCATGAATGTTTGTTCTAGTAACCTAATTCGGATTTACAAGTCTGAGTTCTGCAGATCAGGTGTGTTGCTGGAAAATGTGACTTATTCAGTTACTCGGCGAATTCTCTTTCACCACAGTGATTGTTTATTTCCAAAGTTTACTTAGTCTTTGGACTCTGGGTGTTCGGTCACTGTGAATAGATCTAAAGAAACTTTTTTTTTTTTTTTGTATGATTTAACCAGGGAGATCTTGCTAAAAAGAAGATCTATCCAACCTTATGGTGAGTAAAGAACTGCAGCACGCACACAGCAGCTACATTAAAAAGAGAGCTGTGCTTTAAAGTTGTTTGGTCACCTTGTGTAATGAGGAGTTTGAACTTTGGTCAGTTTTTTGCATTGCTACCTTTTTCAGGTGGTTGTTCAGAGACGGCCTTCTTCCAGACAACACGTTTTTTGTGGGTTTTGCTCGGTCCAGCTTGACTGTAGAGGACATCAAGGCAGCATGTCTGCCCCACATGAAGGTAGTACCTTCAAGGGTGTTTGACTATTAAAGATAAGATTTTATGTTTTCAGGAATCATTGTTCTACATCTTCCTCAGGTCAGTGATGAAGAAAGCGATTACCTATCAGCCTTCTTCAGTAAAAACTCCTACCTGAGTGGCAGGTATGATGATGGCAGCTCCTTCGACCAACTCAACAAACATCTGTCATCTCTACCTGGGGGCGCCAACGCTAATAGACTTTTCTACCTGGCTCTACCACCGACTGTCTACCATCATGTCAGCAAAAACATCAGAACCCACTGCATGAGCCTCAAGTTAGTACCTGACGAGTCCTTAAAAACAATACCTCACGTAGTGTTGACTGCATTTTCTTAATCCACTGTTTTTGTGGCAGAGGTTGGAACAGGGTAATTGTTGAGAAGCCCTTTGGTCGTGACCTCCAGAGCTCACAGGAACTGTCAGCCCACCTTTCGTCCCTGTTCACAGAGGACCAGATCTACCGCATAGATCACTACCTGGGAAAAGAGATGGTCCAGAACCTCATGGTGCTTAGGTAACAAGCTCAGTATAGACTTTTTTTGGTAGATTTTATCACAGGAATGAACTTTCAGGTTGTCATAGATGGTATTGCTGAATTTCAGAAGTATTCATTACTATTCAACTTTTCCATCCTTCTGTTTTGTTTTAGTAATATTTTACTCACTCATTTCCAGGTTTGGAAATCGCATTTTTGGACCCATATGGAACAGGAACAGTGTGGCCTGTGTGGTTCTCACCTTCAAGGAGCCTTTTGGCACTCAGGGCCGTGGAGGGTACTTTGATGACTTTGGTATTATTCGGTGAGAGAGACTGCATTCAGATAAATGTAGGTTAAAAAAAAAAGTTAGTTTGTAAACTTTCCCTCATTGCTTTCTTTTCTTCTTAATATAGAGATGTCATGCAGAACCATCTTCTCCAGATGCTCTGTTTGGTTGCAATGGAGAAACCTCCTTCTACCAGTCCAGATGACGTGAGGGATGAGAAGGTAAAACCAGGGATTGTAAGAATTTGGGAATTGCTTTCCATAGCACGATTATCAAGTCATTGCCATCCTTTATCCACCCCATTTTTTTTCTCAAACTCTAGGTGAAGGTGTTGAAGTGTATACCTCCTGTTGAACTATCAGATGTTGTGCTTGGCCAGTATGTCGGAGATCCTGAAGGGGAAGGTCAATCCAGACTGGGATACCTTGATGATCCCACGGTGCCCAAAGACTCCTGCACACCAACTTTTGCAACAACAGTCCTGCATGTCCAGAATGAGAGATGGGATGGTGAGGCTTTAGTCCAGCTTTTTTGTTCCTCACCTGTCTTTAGACTATAGTCTATGTTTTATCAAGCCTCCTTAAATTCTCCCTGTCTTGCTTTTGCATGCTTTTGCATGTCATCGCACCGTGCACAATACATCAGGAGTTCCTTTTATTCTGCGCTGTGGTAAAGCACTAAATGAGCGGAAAGCAGAAGTACGTCTGCAGTTCACTGACGTGCCGGGGGACATTTTTGGCGATTGCTGTCAGAGGAATGAGCTGGTGGTGCGGGTACAGCCAGATGAAGCCATTTACTTGAAAATGATGACCAAGAGGCCTGGGGTTTACTTCAATCCAGAGGAGACCGAGCTGGATCTCACCTACAAGAGTCGATACAAGGTGCCTCAAGCTCATGTCAAAATATTAATTGTAATCCAGCTTTCAGAAGCAACTCTTACTCTTGAAGGAAACATTATGCTTTTCCTTACAAAATGTATATATTCTGTAAGGAAAATACAATTTATTTATGAGCAATCCTTGTGAGCCACAAGTTTTTTTTCTACTTTGAAATGATGTCAATATGTGTGGAAATCCTTAATCCAGTCATCTCAGACAAACTGCTCCATATGTTAGCACAGCAGCGACACCCACCTGCTGTTCAAAGACTCTCTTGGCAATAGGTGGAGTTGGGGAAAAAAAGCACAATAAATCACCTTTAAAATAATATATTTAATAAATTTTGACACTACAATGGTGGATGTCCCATTGTTACTTATCCTTGATACTGTAGGTCAATAAACTTGAACTTAGTATGCATGTAGGATTTTAACAGTTGCTGTCTATTTGCAGGATGTGAAGCTCCCAGATGCTTATGAAAGACTCATACTGGATGTCTTCTGTGGAAATCAAATGCATTTTGTTCGCAGGTTGGTGTCATCACTGAAAACATGAGCACATTTGCACAGTTTGTGCCAAATATTTTATCAACACTTTTGGCTGGAGATGTGTACCGGCCAAGTTTAAACAGCTCTTTTTAATTTTTTAGGCAGTGATTTTCAGTGTTCCCTCTTTGTATTTATTTTATTTTTTTTTGTTGAAATGTTTTCATCTTTCTGTCTCAGTGATGAGTTACGGGAGGCCTGGAGGATCTTCACCCCCCTCCTCCACCAAATAGAGAAAGAGAAGCCACGCCCCATTCCCTACACATATGGAAGGTAAACACTGTTTTATGAGGCAGAATGAAATACGCATATCACACTTTAACAGTGACAGTTCTTGTTCCCGTCTTATCTGTTATGTCCACAGTCGTGGTCCAAGAGAAGCAGACGATCTCGTGAAGAGCGTGGGATTTCGCTATGAGGGAACATACAAGTGGGTGCAGCCCCACACCGCTTAATTCTTTCTGTCTCACAATCAAGTACTCGAGAAAAGGTTGCCACCACTGTAGAAAAAACAAAGTTCACAAACAGTCAAGTTTACTGCAGTCACTGCTGAACGTGATTGATTTCTGCATGTACAGAAGAAAGCACTGGTTTTTATGACTAATCATGCAGAGAATGACAGCGGAGATTAAAACAAGCTGTATCAGACTGATTTTGATGTAAATCTGGTATTTCTAAATAAATCACCATTCACTCTTTTTCTTGCAATTTTTTAAAAGCATTGCAAATATCTGTATTCCTACGACCTTGGGACATTGTGGACATGGAAAATCTACAACGTTTATGGTATCTTATAGATAGAGTATAGGATAATTATTTACTGGCTGTGCCATTTAACTGTTAAGAATTCAAGAGCGTTCACTGTATTGTAAGGCCTTTGTTTACAATTGTCACTAATGCCCAATGGGAGTCATATAAACAGACCCATGTATACCAGAAGGACCTGCTGGCCTGGTTCGTAACAACAGGTGCCTCTTTTAGTATCAGTCATGCAGGAAACACATTTAAATGTCTGGCGTCAGGTAAGAACAACTCTCAGGTATGTTCTAATCTAAACTAAGAACTCTCTTACCAACATGTCAATCTCTTACAATGCATGAACATTAACATTTTTTCATATGGTTTTATTATTTTCTATTTCTATCAGCAGTTTTCACCAGATTGATTCTGGTTCTTGTACTTTGTCTCTACCAGGTTCAAGGCCTAACTGGAACTGCATGCACACAGTTTCTTTCACATCAGAAATAGACCATTAAGTGATCCTGCTAATACTTTGAAAGCAGGGGGAAGTGCAGCAAGGACAAACATCTTTTTAAACAACTTTTTGTAGTTTTTTGTGACAACCTTCTGCAGTAATGATTTTAATGGGCCATATATATATATTTTTTAAATTGTCATGCATTTAATAGATTTGTGTGAAGCTAGAAGAATGTTTATAGATAATGCAGAACCAGTAGAATCACCTTTTATTCAGTTGCATATAAAATATGCACTGCTGCTGAACAATCAAGCAATAAAAAGTCATGCAAGCCTTTTTCATTGCACAAAGATTTTGTTGTCTTTCAAGTTCTGTTTGCATTACCCATGACCTTATTCTCTGAAAACTTGTGCACATAAATAAAATTCAGACCACAAACTGCTCACTTGCAGCATACTGTAAAAGTGAATCTAGTTTGCTGACCAAACGAAAGCCCCCCAAATTAGCAAGCAGTAGTCAACTAACACACACATGCACATTTAAAAAATAAATAGTCTTTATCGTTATTACAATGACAATCCATAGAAGTACCTGAAATAAAAGGAACTTTTTGGCAATCACAGAAAGCTAGTCTGCCTAATTTTTTTTTTTTTTTTTTAATAAATTCACAAATCAGTCCCACGATGCAAACACTATTCTTCACTTTTTTCTCATCAAGAATTTAGTTCAGACTATTTGTATGTGATGCATCTACTTTTATTCTTGTCACTCTCCCGGCTGCAGTTTTGCATGGCTGCTCCGTCCTCAATGCCCCTGGCGTACAGACGTACCAGCTGACCGTGGATCCTGACAGAAGTGAACAAATCTATTTAATCATATATCTTATGTATCATAACGTATTATTGTAGGATCTTTACCCTACAATATAAAGTGCTATGAGGCAACTGTTGTAATTCAGCACTGTATAAATAAAATTGAATTGTAGAAGAACACGCTGGGTGGTGCTCTTACCTGCAGAAGATCTCAGTGAAAGGCAGAATCTCTCCATCACAGTTCCACACGGACACAGCTGGAGTCTTTTTGCAGCACAGACCACACAGGATGGGAGCCACTGTTTTGTGCTCGTTCTTCGTCTCTCGCTCCACCACACTCTGTGCCAATTGCTGCTGAGATCCATTTCTGCATACAGTGTCCACGTATTCTCGCTCTTCGCCACCTATTGCGCAATTCAGCTCTCCGATTTCTTCATGCACCTCTTCTTCTCTGCCATCTGGGAGAGAGAAACGGACGGCCTTCACTCGATGGACCTCCACAAACGGCAGGTCGAACTAGGAGAAGTAGGAACGATTGGGTCAAGCAGTTTCTAAAATTTCTCAGTCCGTTTTTGTTTTCAGCTGAATGTGATATACCTGGTCCTGTGTGCTTGTGTGTCTGTAGAGAAACTTGAGGAAGCTCAGTGGGTGAGTGTCCCATACTAGGATGAGATCCCCTGTTCCGTCTGCCAGATGAGCAGACGGAGAGAGACCTAATGGGCTCCTGGCACATGAGCTGGACATACAAGTGAGCGATACACACCTGAACCTGCCCTCCACACTCACCCATTCACCTAAAGAGAGACGAAGAGATTGGAGATACTACAATTAGAACAATCTTAGCATATGTTGATGATTTCTAAAAGAAAATAATGTTTGGCCAATGTTTAATTATAGAAAGAGGTGCCCCAGGGGTCATAAGGCAATTTTTAATAGAGTAAGGAAATGGGGGGGAAAAACATTTGTGTGATTTTACTTATTTCAATATGTGTTGTGGACAACAACAGGAAGGCAAGAAAAACTCAAACCACCAGTCGTGACAACGAAGGTATAGAGAAGGGCATGTCTGAACAAACAAAAAGTTGTATCTTGAAGCAGATGGGTGCCACTGCTGTCAGCTAGAAAACAGGAAATTGAGGCTATAATTTTCACAGGCTCACTAAAATTGGACCACAGAAGACTGAAAAAAAATCTTTTGTGGTTCAGTTTTGTTCCAGTGAATACTGATTGTTGGAAGGGTCACAATTTTGCATAAACAACATAAAAACATGAATGCATCCTGCCTTGTATCAACACTTAAGGGTGGTGGTGTCATTCAGTGTTAGTGGTGTCCTTTTATAATCGCAGGGTACCCATCTTTTGATGGCTTCTACTCTCATCATCTCAAACTGGTTTTTTGAACATGACAATGAGTTTAACTGCACTCAAACAGCCTCTACAGTCACTCAATCTCAAGCCAACAGTCCACATTTGAGATGTGCAGCAATCTGCAGCAGCTGTCTGATGTCATCTTGTTATCATGTACCAGAATTTATGAGTATTTGTATCATTACCTTCAGAGTCATTGCTGTACTGGCTGAAGTGGGAGCTGTACAGGGAGCCTGAATCAGAAGTGTGTGGGAATAGTCGCTCTGTACTTCTGGAGCACACATTGCACCTAAAAAGAACAAAGAGTTTCACTCTCCTTCAAGTCTGTGAACTAACAAGCTCCCTGACCTTAGCAACAGCATTCATAAGAGCATTATAATCCATTCGCTGACAGCCAAAGACACCTGCCCCAAACAAAAACTAAGGTACTAACAAGAGGCTTGGTCTCAACTTTCAACTAGATCAAGTTTCTCTTGCTATTCCTCTTCTACCCTCCTCAAGGTACGAGCAACCAGGACCTGAGTCCCCGCTACAGGGGGTAGCGGTTACAGTATCTCAAAGTGAATTTGACCCATTTCACTAGTCCTTGAATAATAATGATGCTCCTCACAAGGGCACCTTCTCGCTTTCAAATTAAAAGATTAAAAATGATCTTCCTTTTTAAAACCCCCACCAGAGTAACGAAAAAAATTAAAGGCTTTCATATTTTCTTCAAGGTCACGTTTTGGCATGACTTGCATGTTAAAGTTGCAGTTACATTAACAGTGGGAGGAAAGCCAGAGCACAGTCTCTTTTTATCTCTTTCTAGTAGGCGTTTTACCCTGAGAGGCAGCGCGTTTTATCTCTAGGGCTGGAGAGCAGCGGGTCTGCTGGTAGATACTGAACTATGCCCGCATAGCTTCTGTTGCTCAGGTACACAACTGTACCTACACAGAAGAAAAGAAAAGTTAGGTTAAGAAAGAAACCCAGATACTGTATATGTGCAAGATTTTAAAATAGAACAACAGTGGTTTTACTATAGCAAATGCTGAAAAGGGAAGCACAGATGTCACTAGAGACTTTCATTTTGGTCATCTTGATAACAGTTTTAGTTTCAGGATGAATTTTTAACTTTGAGTTAAAAATAAATATAGAGAATCTAACAGAATGTTATTCAGCATACTGTAATTTGCTTTGTTCTAAATGAATCATCATTATACGACCTGAATAGTCGTATCTGAGAGGTCCCATCCAGCGGTGTTTTTCACTCTCAGCCAGTACGTCTCCATAGAAGCCATAGCCCACCAGAGATACCGAGTAGCGTACCAGGGTGGAAGCATGGTGAACTGAACACACGTCTAATGGCTGAGAGTCTCCTGCGAGGTATTGAGGACATCAAGGGGTGGGTATACAAACTTAATTATCCACTTCAAATTTTGAAAAAAAAGATCAGGGTTACACTTCCTTTACATTCATGAGAAAGAAAGTTTTCACAAGACTCTGTGAGATTCTATGAAAACATCAATACACTGTTAACTGCTTCCATAGGAATTTTGAGGGTACTTCTAATCAAATGCACTTGATTATTGATTATCACAAGTGTGAGCACCTCGATAAAAGCAGAAGATTTTGCAGTGTGCATCAGGCATCAGCAATGATCTCAAAACCATCATTTGTCTGTTATTGTGTAAATACTTACGCTATTGTGTACTCCACACACATGGAGAGATGCCAAACTGCCTTTCACTGTTCTTGTAACAGTGACAATAAAAAGCTATTCTATTCTATTCTATTTTGGAAAAGTTTATATGGGCATTTCTTAACAATACGATGCTTTATTTTTCTTAAAAACCAAGTACGGCACCACAGACACCTAATACTGACTGTGAAGTAAGGTGGCGGAGGATTTGCAATGACCCAGTAAAAGTCCAGACCAGACAGGGCCTTAAGAGACCTGTGCATGAACAAAGCATGCAAACCTCGATGAACTGAATCAAAATTGTAAAGAAGAGTGGTAATATGATATAATTATTTCAAGTTTATGCGACTGAACATAGTTCTTTGAGACATGGGGCGTGCTTAGTTTCCACGCAGTTGCAAAGAGTCTTGTGAAAACGTTGTTTTTTACATGACCGTATGCAATATTTCCTCACCAATAATAATGTGCAAAGCTGAAGTAACAGGATCAATAACCCCCACTGTGGCATAACACACACAGTCTGTAGAACCTAAAATAGATAACATATATCAGGAAGTGAGAGTGACACCTTTAAATCCGAAGCCATCAGTTTATAATTGCTTATGAACAACAACCTGCAGGGATGATGCCAATGTGAAGTGGGCATGGCTGCAATGTGACAGCGGGATCAGTCTCACAAAGACCTGCCTCTTGTTGTGTCCGCCCAATCAAACCATGAAGTATTTCGCTGAACATGCCATCGCCGCCCACACAGACCACACTGAAATAAACAAACATAATCGTTTCTATTATGAAAGCACCTCACAGCGATCTTTCACAGCAGTATTTACACTGCTGCGCTGATAGTGCTTACCCATCAAAGCCTGTCAGATCTTTCTTCAAGAGGTGGTCTCTGGCCTGGTTAGCCCGTTCAGTCACTGAAAAAGTGTATATAATGATTACATGTAAACTCTAAGGCTGTCTGTCAGACATAAACTTTAAACATCAACTATACGCTCAATTTACCTATAACGTGAGAGCTGATCCCAGCCAGCTCAAACAGAGGGGCAACAAGTGAATGGTAGATCTCTCTTCCTTTCTTCTTTCCTCCAAATGGGTTGATGAACACCAGCAGTCTATGTGGGCGCAAAGGACCTGAAAGATGCATGTTGAATATCACAGATGGGAGCTGAAAACGTCAGACATGACACCGATTACATGCAACTGATTAAATTTTTTTTGTTAAAGTAAAATAATAGTCTGTTTAGGAGAAATACAAGGTTAAATATCAGCTGTGTTTCTAGTCCAACTATCCATCCCTACTGTGAGTTTTGAGGGCAGTCCTTAGGTGATTAGTCCACTGGTCTCTGAGGACCCGACTGGGGCAGCTGAACTGGGTCCGGCCCAGGCTCCACAACAACCCATAAGTGCTTCTACTTCTGCTACGCTTGACGTAGAAAACTGAAGGCAGATGACAGATAAAAGAAATGAAAACCATACTGTAAAACCATAGTATCAACCGTTGGAAGTGGTGGTGGTGGTGGGGGGGCTACAGGCACACATTGCACAAAATTGTAAAGTAAGCTGTGAACTTGTGTCTACACTTTTCACACTACACCATCATCTAAAACCCACCTGTGAAATCTTTGTCTGTGTCTTCAACTGACTTCTGGGGCAAGATCTCTACCCGACCGTTCTCCACTCCAACCACCTCAGCCACAGGTACTGAAACTTCAATTATGCAAACGCACAGTTTGAAAAAATTGAGTAAACATGTTTCTTTGTGTCACTGCAACTGAGTGAACTTTTTAACTCTACAAAAGGATTGTTTCTCATTTTTCACTTGTCATAGAAATTAATGTATGATACAGCTGGTTCCTTGCCAGGTCTCAGGCCCAAACAATATAATAATGCTAGCTGAAATTCCATGCTGCTTCAGTTTCATCGTGGTGCCCCTATTCGTTCATGCTGCTGCTTTATGACGATGCGGTGCCTCACGAGGACGCTTGAATAGAGCTGAGCTATTGTTTGCGTGATACCTTTAAAAATGTCTGATGAGAAGGCTTATTGTGTCTGCTGACTGATTGGCACACCTAAAAGGATCACATTCTACATCATTTACTGTGGCAGTGTATCATAAATCACGATGTGTTAGTGGTTTTAACTGGACAGTATTAAAATGTTTTTTCGCCTATATTTGTGGAGGAGACAGAAAAAAAAACAAAACACCTTTTTTAATGCAAACTAGAATTTAAGCCCAGTGTTGGCCTATAATATTATGCCAGGAGGAGGGTGTGTTTGTGCCTGTGTTTTTAGTAAACTGCCTTTGTAGGTCATGTGTCATGTTTGTGCTGCTTAACTAGTTCTTCACGTTTTCTGCTTGCACTTAGGTTCAATTGAAGTGCCCCTTCCTGTGTTCAAACTTAACGTGTAATTTGTAATCTTTTTTGTCAGTTCAGTTCAGTTTATGTCAGTACAGTGCAGACGAAGCAGACTTTCTCTTTTAAATGTGGTGTTGCAAAGTGGTCCATGTGTGCACATTTATATTTGGTTCTTTAAATGTTAAGTAAAACAGGGAAAAGTGCGTTGTGAAACTTTCTGAGTGTTTGTGTCGCGCTCTCATTTAAACACAGTCTGTAAAAAGCCCCATTAAAAATCTAGGATACAGATGTGAGGGGGATACACGAGCACTTACCTGTTTTCTTGTCACCATTCTTCTTATCTGCCTCAGTCCATTTCAAATGCCAACCTGTGAGGACGGCCCGATATCTTTTATTTCCGATCCACAAACTTGACTCCAACCTCAGGTCAGTCTCCATCTGGAAAAGCGCTTTCAGTCACAGAGTCAGTCTTTCTCTTATGCCAAAACGCGTTCCTGATCACACTTTATGCCCATGGTGTTTGCATGCCTGAGAAGTGCAGACACTGGCGATCTGATCTCGTCATCAGTCGGCCTCAGTCCTTATCTGATTTGAGGACGTTTTACATGTTCCTCTAAATGAACCCGGAGACCTTTTCTGAATACAGACTCAGAGTATTATTCCTTTAAAATGCTGAAGTCACCGCCCGGTACACGGGCGTTATTCTGAAAATACCCATTTCCTATCTGCACCCTCCTCTTGTGATACCTGCTCGATTTGCATGTTGCGCTGCTGATTGGATGCAAGGTGTTTACCTGGCGCGATGTGGCCAATTAACCTGACGGGAGTTGTGTCTGTTTCTCTCTGTTTGATTGACCTAAAAGCATTACGTTTATAAATTTAAAACCTACCGGGTTTTTAACTTGTTTCGTTGACAGAATAGGAAATTTAAATGCATTAAAATACGTCATCTAAATATTTTAAATGTGGAAGCCTCTGTAAATCATCAAATATTAAAACTAATAATACTTCTTCTTGATGCATTCTCAATCATCCAGGAAAGTAAATCTCCAAAAGTTGAATCTGTTCATCTGGACGTAACGTTTTTGTTACGTCGAAAAGACGAAAGTCACTTGGATGAGTGACGAAACGTTTCTCCCACAAAAACGTTATGTCCAGATGAACAGATTCAACTTTTGGAGATAATAATACTTCTAGTAGGCTAATATACTAGCAGGTAGATGGCATTTAAAATTAAAGTCTACCGTAATTTATTTTTTACAAGGATGAGACTTTTAAATAACAGAATGAGACACACTATAAATCTGACATATGCAGGAGGATGGCAGCAAAGTAAAATAAATAAATAAATGAGCCCTCATTCAAAGTCGTTTTTGCAGTAAACAACAACAGAGTATAGACTCATTAGTGCTGAAGCAACATTTTCATAGCTGGCTGTGAAGCTTTTTTTTTTTTGGTTTTGTGGGATTGGTCTTACATTTTTTAAAATCTCTAATAAAAACTTTTTCAACAACAGTTTGTTTAATCCAGTGTCTATTAAAAAAACTATATAAAAAAAAAAACTTTTGTGTTTGGAAGTGTTTGAAAATCTGTTGCATTTTTATCATCTTATTTAAAAATCTTCATCTAAACAGAGAATGTTGTTTAGTAAAATGTGTGCAACAGTTCCCTGTTAATTTACAAAAATGGATAACCTCAAATTACGAATAGTTGTCTATGTTAGCCACCGTCGGGCTACAGCAAGCGTTTATGAACACTTTGTTTTAAAAAATAAATCCGATTAATACGATAGGTACAACTTTTATTCTGAAATCCCAGCAGAGCGGAAGTGTATGACGTTATTGTGGCACGCTCCTTCCTCTTGCTTTCCTTGCTAGCAGGTCCATTTAGTTAGCTAGCGAAACAAGGTCTTTAAACCCCATAGGGGAACTGTTATGAATTATTTGACCAGTGTAGTATAATTGATTTTTTTGATTTTCATAATCTTGTTAGTAATTGATATTGGAAAATGAACATACGAAACGCACGGGTAAGTATAGAAAAATTCACTCGAGAGCCACGCTGTTTCTGCACGGAGCTAAGCTAACGTTACAGGCTGCAGTTTAGCTGAGCAGATATCGCCGGTCAGCTGTGTGACCCTTTTTATGTGTTTCTTTCAGCCGGAGGACCTTATGAACATGCAGCACTGTAACCTGCTGTGTCTTCCAGAAAACTATCAGATGAAATACTACTTCTATCACGGCTTGTCATGGCCACAGGTAACGAGCAGTGCTGATTCCAGTTTTTCCTGTCTCTGCTAATGGCACTGCTCCTATCATACAGACCATTACAGTGTGTACGGTTCTGTCTCTAACTGTGCTTCCGTTTAAATCGTTCCAGCTCTCATATATAGCAGAGGATGAAAATGGGAAAATTGTGGGATATGTGCTCGCAAAGATGTAAGTATTAGCGAGCATATTTGTATCCTGCTGTCACTTTTAAGAAAACGCATTGATTCTTACGACTATTGCAAACTCTTTATAGGGAGGAGGACCCAGATGATGTACCTCATGGACACATAACATCCCTGGTGAGTCGGAGCACCTGCGACACCTCAGACAACTCCTTTGCCTCTTTTTCTTCATATTCTGTTGGCTGCTCCTGGGGGTTCACCACAGCGGATCTGCCTCCATCTTATCCTATCACTAGCATTTCCACTGTCATTCAAGCCCTCAGAATATCCTCCTTCACTACATTCCTGAATATTCTTCATGGTTTTCATCACTTCATACTGTCTGGCACCTCCATAATATATCCACTATTATTCCATTGCACATTTGCAAACCATCTCATCTTTGCCTCTTTATCTCCAAACTGCTCATCCCGAGCTGTCTCTCTGATGTACTAATTTCTGATCACGTCCTTCTTGGTTACTCCCAGTTCAAATCTTAACATCTTTAGCTCTTAAACCTTTAGCTCCACCTAAAACACTCTTTATGTCTTCTAGGCAGTAAAGCGGTCCCACCGACGTCTTGGACTGGCTCAAAAGCTGATGGATCAAGCCAGTCGGGCCATGATAGAAAACTTCAATGCTAAATATGTCTCACTTCATGTTCGCAAGAGGTACTGCGGACTCTTGGCTTGTTGCAAACTCTCTTTCTCACTTTATGTAGACAGACAATTGTATGAATTCCTATGTACAAAATATGTTCTGAATCCAATTGTATCTGTAAGTGCTCCCGTTTTCAAGAAATGTTTTCTCCCTACTGCAGCAATCGAGCTGCCCTGCACCTGTACTCAAACACACTTAAATTCCAGTAAGTATTTCTATTTCTCTAGCAACATTACTTTAAGTTGTTTTTTTTTTTTTAATGTAATTGATGCACTACTACAACTTTTATTTCATTTTATTTAAATCAGCTGGGCTATAATAGTTCAATAATACTGGTAGTCGATATAGATTGACCTGTGTTTAGTATAATTAATCAGATAGCTGTATCACAAATGTGCTGGTTACTTATATCGGTAGATAATTATAAGATTGTTAGTCCCAGGTAGTAGTGGGTTTTTTTGTTTGTTTGTTTGTTTGTTTGTTTTGTTTTGGGCGGAGGTTGGTTTTTAAAGTCCGTTTTTTGTCATCAGGCTCAGTCTTTTTTTTCTTTCCCTGGCCATGCTTTAAAAATAGTTTAAAGGGTAATTTTCTACATGATTGTTTCTTTGTGTATATAGATGAAAGAATGTTGGTTGGATTAGTGATAGTTTCAACTATGACTCTCATTTTTAAAATCCATTCAAATTCTGTTTGAAAATATGCTGAGGACATGAACAGCCTAATGTTTTTGAACCTACTTTAACTGATCTACTGTCTTGTTCCTTCACAGGATTAGTGAAGTAGAGCCTAAATACTACGCAGATGGGGAGGATGCCTACGCAATGAAAAGAGACCTGGCCCACATGGCTGATGAGGTGCTTAATTTTACATCTTTTTTCTTTTTCAAATATGAGCTGCTTTAGTTTGATTGTCACTCACTCTGAATTGCCCCTTAATATGAGCAAGTGACCAAAATCTGAATGCGTTACTTTTTTCTTTTTTCTTTTTTTTCCCTGGTCATCTCACAGCTGAGGAAACCCGGAGCACGCGTGTCGGGTCAAGAGGCACAATCTGGCCAGAGTCCGTCGGGGTCCGGCGACCAGGAGAGAGAAAGTGAGAGAGACAGCGGAGGAGAGAGCAAAGAGCTGAGTGAAGTCAGCGAGGCAACAGAAAGCACAGATGTTAAAGATTCCTCTTCTGATTCACAGTGACACTGCAGCTCTAGACATTTTTAAAATCATCCCTCGCAGCATCCAGTTTTTATCTATTTGCCATTTCCCCTGACCTTACAGACTCTGATCTCAGCACCAAAAATGTTCCAACATTTACGTCACTCTTTCTTTCTTTGTTTTTCTGCAGTCATGAGCAGAGACTTTATTAATAGCATCAATTTACTCAGTTATCTAAATTAAATAAAAATTAATTACTGGTCTGCTCATTTTTATTGGATTACTGTTATTGTAAAAGCTGTGTGAGATTTCAGACCGCCTGTGCTTTTCAATTGGTCTTTATTTAACAGAATAAATCTGTCAAATAATACTTTTTGTTTTTCATTTATGTCGATCTGATTAAACATTAAAGACCCCAAATAGGATAAAAACGATGATGTTGGAATAAACGGATAAAAAGAAAAATTCTTCGACGTTAATGATTTAACCCGACTCATTGTGTCTGCATTCTTCCTCCGTGGGCTACGTCCTTTTCTTTTTCCAAAAATGGTACTGTAGCTTCCAAGCTGAACTAATCCTCTGCAAAGGGTTTGTTTTTTATACATACGATTAAAGAAGGAAAGGACACCATAGAGATCTGTCCTCAGGTAACTGGTTGAACACATGACAAGGAGATAAATATGAATTACATGTGAGCATGCCACCAGATCAGTACATGGTGTAGGTGTAAATACCGGACCAGGTTAAACTATAACAGCTGGCACAAAAGTCGTCAGTCGGAAGGATTTTGATCTGTAAAAGTGAGTGCTTGGAAACATGGCCACCATGGAAACATGGTATTATTGATTATTAATGATATTAAAGTGTCATCTACTCAGCCCATGAAATTGTTATTTACAGGTTCAGGTCGCATTCTTAAGCCCATTATTCATAAGTGGGGAAGTACCTTTACTGTCAAATTCATACTAGTGACTCCTACTGGTGGAGAAAGACAACTGCATGGCATGTTACAATAGCTGCAGCAAGAGTTAACAGAAGAATACGCTTTATTGCCAGGAATGTCATGTGTCTCTATAACAGGTCAAAATGGGACATAGCTAAGTGTAACTAAATTCAGATGAGTTTACTTTTCCTGCAGTGAACTGAATAGTTGGGCCATGACTGTTTACAGTTGAGCTCAAAGATGTAGTTTACCTTTATGTAGGGTGTATCAAGGTTCAAAGGTCATTCTTGGTTTCAACTGAAAGACACAGCTCCCTGCTGCATTGGGACTCAACAGAGACTCGCTTCAATCAAACTGTTCTTTCTCACATGTCATCCAAAGTGCGTGAGTTAAATACCAGTTGTTCTTTTTTAATTGTTTGTGCAACACCATCTGTTTGAGGAAGGAAACAGGAGTGAGAGAGAAGTACGTGACAGATAAGAACAAATTATGCCCAGTGATCTTTTAAAAAGTTAGGCTCTCTCTGACAAATTGCAAGAAGCTCAGCTTCACGCCAGCAGGCTGTTTAACACCTCTGAGATAGAGAAGTCAACAATGTTGTTGTAAATCTTTCTTGTGTTATGATTTCATAGCAACAGTGGTCTTCGTTTCTGTTTTTTTTTCCGTTTTCCTCTTGTTTTTTAAAGTCAAGGTTGCTCCGCTCACTCGTATTGTAGCTATGACAGTGTATAAAAAAATATTTAAAAAACTACTAAAAATAATATTCAAAATAACTTTCTTTTTTTTCCCCTCAACTGAAGTGAGCTCAGTGCAGCTGATTTCACTCAGGAACCGGCGAGGAGAGCCCAATCAGTGAAAACAGCTGTTGTTTGACTGAACTGAAAACCTGCTGTGGGGTTCAAGAGGAGGCACGTAAGAGAGAGAGGAAGGACTCGGCTAGAAAAGGTTTTCACACGTCACATGCACAGTCACACACTGATGGCTCAAACTGAATGTGTGAGTGAGAAGAAGTGGGGAGGGAAAGGGGGGGTGGGGTGAGGGTGAGAACAGCAGAAGTAAGTGTGTGTGTGTGTGTGTGTGTGTGTGTGTGTGTGTGTGTGAGAGAGAGAGAGAGAGAGAGAGTCAGAGATGACTTCCACTCCACCCACATCCATCCGTGTCCAAAGTGAGGGGGAGGTGAAGCAGTTACTGCGCTATTAACTGGCATCATTTAGTTCAGTTTAGTGTGGAGGAAAGACTACTCAAGACAGCTCCTGATCAGGTATGACTCTCTGCATGTGTGACACTCTTATTGATTTTTATTTGTTTTCCTGTATCACCAAATCAGCACTGGTAGTCAGTTTAACGCTTAATGAACATGTTTTTGTACTAAAAAGGCGCATGCTGTTATACAGTTAAGGATTGCATTGCTTGTTCGTTTTATGTTGTTGTTGGCTATAGACAAACCCCCTAAGGCGATTGATGTTTCATAACTATAGAAGCCTCTACTTGTTTGTGCTTGTTTAAAAAGAAAAAAAAAAACACTAAAATGGTAGAAAGGGTTACTTTAGTAAAACGGGAACTGAAAAGCTATAGTAGCAATAAGGTTAAGACTAGCCTTAATGAAATACTGCGGCAGGTTGTGAGGATAGGATGTGGTGATTCACTAGCTGATCGCATGGAGAAAGAATGAAGGGACTAATGGAAAAGGAAGGGTGACACAGGCTGCAAAAATTGAACTCCTTTTTGCAGGGAGTTTGGGTCATGCTGAAATACAGCAGAGTCATGTTAGCAGGTCATCTGTTGGGAGAGTGCACATTTCAGCTAAAAGAGAGTGCTGATGAGTGATGTTTGGCTTTCAAAAAAAAAGGGAAGTTGAGGGGGAGAAATGGAGAGAATGTGTCCGTATTGATTGTGAACAAAAGGCTATGATCCAGCAAGACAACACTCTGATCTTCCTCTTTTTGAATTGCAATAAATTTCCTTTAATGTACAGTATTTTGCAAAGTAAAGTGACTAAGCTGTCGGACTATCATGTGCTGAAGAAAAACCGTCGTGCTCCAGGCACACTCATCTTTCTGTTTTCTTGAGGATAGGCCTGTGTGTTAGTTTCACCCATAAATTATAGTTAAAAATGTGTCAAGAAACTGAAACTGATCAGAAACGATCAGTTAAACCTTTATCAGTAAGACCTGGTAGTTTTCTTTGTCTAACTGTATTCAGGTTAAGCCAACTGTCCGATAAACATGTCCTTTCATGTTCATCCTGAACCGGAATAGGGTATATTCTAGCTATGGCCTTGTCAATCAGCCAAGACATACTGTAAAGTGAAAGGCAGAAGGATTTAAACCTTTATTGGTGAAAGTTTTTTTTTCCTTCTTTTTTTTTCTTCTGTAAAACCACCTGTAGTGTTGAGCACAAACATCCCCGCACAGTTGTGCGCCTTGTGGTTCGTCCTATTTTTAGGGCAGCTTGAGATGCTGTTAGAGCTATTTTTGCACCTTGTGCAATTCTGCAGTCTGCCCAGTGCAAGCAAGCAACACATGCCAACCGGTTTTCTAGTTGCCTGCCGTTCAGGGAAACACAGCAGAGCGTGGCCACTTTGAAAAGATGTGCTACAGTAAGACGAACATGCTCACTTCAGCTCTACAAGTCTTTCAAGAGGAAGTGCGTAGGGTCTATTGGAGGGAGGGGAAGGGTGGAGGTGGTGGTGGGGACTTCAGTAGAAAGGCTGTAACAGCGGGTTTAACAGGTTTTTTCCACCAAAGGATACTGATCAGCTTGCATGCCTACAAATTTTACTCTCCTCTTTAAGACAGGGTTAACAGAACAGAGCTGATATTTCATGCTAGATTATAAATGAAAGCAATCACTGCATTTATACAGAATTCCACCCAGCTGGATCAACAATGAGTTCCCATGTCAAACTTCGGAAGGAGCGGGTCGGTGTGGTGGACTACGACATTCAAATCAAAGGTAAAAGGCCTGTGGTGGTTTGTGCCACACTGAGAAACACAACCTTTTTATGTCACACCATCTTAACTCTGATCAGTGAAACCAGTTTCTAACCTACTTGTCACAATAAGTGTGTCTTTGTTGGCCTTTCAGAGGTTCGCTGTCAGCTTGTAGACCAACTGAAGGTATTGGACTTGCAACTTGAGCAAAAGAGCCAACAGTTGCAAGACCTGACAGACTACCTGCGTCGACGGGGTGAGATTGAAAGCGAGTATGCTCGTTCCCTGGAAAAACTAGCCGAAAGGTTCACATCAAGGATAAAGAGGTAATTGCACACTGCACGTAACATGCTGAACTACACAGCAGTTCATTTCGGTCTTTCAAACTTTGTGTCCTTTTGTATTCTTTTTCTTGTATATGCATGACCGTGCTCAGGAAGGAGCCCAGTAGTAACTCGGTGTCCCAAGTATGGCTCGCTCTGCTGTCCCAGACCCGCCAAGAAAGTAGGGACCATAATGGACTGAGTGAAAGCTGCAACAACTTTCTCACCCAACCTCTCACACATTGTGTGGAGTACACACAGCGCCTTGCAAAGAAGGTACTACTGCAAGCACTCACCCACGAATGCACTGCCATGCACTTCTGCAATGCAAGTGACATAATACTTGCTCTGTTATCGTTCTTCCATTCTCACTTGAACCACCAGTATATGTTTTGAAATCTTGACATTTAAAGTATGCCGTGGGTCAGTGTGTCCTTGCTGTGTTGTGCCATCTCACTTTTCTGATATTTTGTCTTTATGGCGTGTTTTCCAGAGTAAAGACATCTGCATTCAGCTACAAGATGGGCTACTCAAGGTTACCACAGAGCTACAGGCGGTACGTGAGAAACCAACCACACAGAATGTTTTCCGTTTCTTAAGTACACAGAGGAAAGCATTGCTTTTTGTGCCTGTGTGCAGGCATGGCGAACATACTACCAATACCACTCAGACTATGTCTGTGCAGAGGGGAAGCTGAGGGAAGCAGAGAAGCAAGAGGAAAAGCAGAAGCAGAGCACAAATAAAAAACTGGAGAGGCTGATAGAAAAGGTAAAAGTTTGGTGTCATGTGCTTGCATGCACATATCATGTGACTCTTGCTGACAATGTTTATGTGCTGTAGAGACAAATTAAAGTCCAAGAAATAAAGCTGAAGTGCAGCAAGGCCCGAAATGAGTACCTCCTAAACCTGGCCGCAGCCAATTCCTCCATGAATAAGTACTACCTGCAAGACATCTCTACTCTCATAGATGTGAGTACATCAGTCACCTTTTCCTTTCAACGTACAAAAACCCTACATAGCACTCAAGGTCATGATCTCTCATGTCATTTGGACCCCAACGCCCATTGTTTCCATTCCTTCTGTCATGACCTGAAAGCACCCGAATGAAGGAAGTGATCTGAAATTCCGTTTCCTCCTCCAGTGTGCAGATACAGGTTACCACACCACTTTGGGCAGGGTGATGCAGGCCTACTTGTCAAGACGGTGGAGGGCCCAGGATAACCTGAGCACAGGCCTGCAGCAAATAGAGGAGGCGGTGTCTAGACTGGACCAGAGCCGGGATAGAGACATCCTCCTGCAGGACAACTACAACACCTTCTCTATGCCCCTACGCTTCCCCTATCAGCCCCACGATGGGGACCAGGTGTGTATTTTGATTAAATTATGTAAAGGAAATTTTTATATTAAGTGTGTGGAACAACTCTAGACTTCCTTGTGTTTCAGGTTACTCAGGTCAGTGCAGAGTGTGAGATGATATGCGAACTGGAGACCAGATTCAAACAGATACAAACTCGACTGCAAGCCGTCACCCAGGAAACCGAGGAGGTAAAGAAAATCGCACAAACCAGGACTGCTCATTATCATATTTTGAATTTTAACGAGGCTGCAAATAGTCTATGAAAATTTCTTCTTGTTTCCTTAATCTAATTTTATTTACCTATTATTGAAGCATCACAGCCTCAAGTACAGAAAGGAAGTAAAAGTACTTAAAAGGGATGAAGATGCAAAAGCATTATAATATAAGGCGAGAAAGCCTTCCACCTCATTATTGACTATATTTAGCCCTTTTTAAATAGTTCTCATGATCTCAGTTTGTAAGACAAGAATAAATCTCAGCAGTTCTACTGGCACTTGAAAGTGACATAATGTCTCAAATGTGGGTACTCTACACAACACAGAATTATCAGCCAGGGTGTATATCGGAGTGTGCCATATTCTGACCTGATCCTACAGTACACCCAGCAACTGCAGGTCACCTCTCAACCCTGCTGCTCTCATATAGGTTAATAAGAGCATGTCAGCAGCCCAGGCTTCTCTGCTGGAGGGCATCAGCGATGATCTGGAGCCTTCATCTCAGGAAGGCAGCACTGAAAATCTGACTGTAAAGCCGAGCGTCACTCGACGACGGGCCAACCTGCAGGAAATAGAATATCTCTACTTTACTGTGAGTCTGTAATATTTGGGGGCAACAGCAATGATGTGCAGTTGGTGTGGTAATGATAAAAAAAAAATTAATCTGATCGGTCTGATTTTGTTTTACAGAAAGTAAAGGAGTACCTTGTTGGCAGCTCTCTGGTATCTAAACTGCAAGCCAAACATGATCTGCTTAAAGAAGCTGTAGAAAAAGGTATTGCTTCTGCATTTCTCACATAACAATACCACAAGTTGTTGACTCAGTGTCACATTAAAAAAAACAAAGAAAAACCAAAAAGCAGCTGTGGTATTACTGAATACTAAAATGTTCCCTTTTAAAAAAAAATACCAAACACAGAATAAAACACAGTATTTCTCCTTTTTAAAATGGATTGCTCTTATCATATGTTATGTCCTTTTTTTTTTCTTCCCAGCTGAAGTATCAAATGACCATCAGCCTCGGTATGAATATAATTATTTTTAAGAGTCTGAGTCATCATTTTTATTTATTCATGCTTCCAGTCTTAACACTGTGCCTCCGCGGTCCTGTGTGTCATTCTGCAGACACACTGGAAAGTCTATGCGTGTCAGAAAGAATCACTCGAGTGCCAATTTGATGCACAACCAAAAACTTTTCAATGGAGACATGCTGTCCTTCATAAAGGTAGCACCGGTTTCCTCTTTCAGATCTCTTGTTGTCATTTTAGTTTTTCTTTTGACTCGTGATGAGTCAGTGAAATTTATTATTTCTTTTTAATTCAGGCATCAGGACAACAGATTCCAATTGTTGTGGAAAGCTGCATTCGCTATATCAACCTCAATGGTGAGTCTTCATTGCAGAAGGAACATTAATACATTAGATGTCATTGTAAAAAACATACATCTAGCCTCTTGTGTTTAAAAAGTGACTGAGGGAAACGGGCACTCATTTTAGACCACTGCGATAATCTGTCTGCCCATTAGGACTCCACCATGAAGGGATATTTAGAGTGCCGGGGTCTCAGTTGGAGGTCAATAACCTGAGGGACGCTTTTGAGCGAGGTAGGGGTGTGTGTGTTTGTTAGATTAACTTCTACTCATAGCTCTCGTCTCCATGGAGCATTAATAATGTGGGGCAGTGTGCCATGGGCTTCCCCTGCAGGAGAGGACCCTTTGGCTGAGGGGAGGTATGACCTTGACTCGGTGGCTGGAGTGCTGAAGCTTTACTTCAGGGGTTTAGAAAATCCACTCTTCCCCCTTGACAGCACCAATCTGCTCCTGGAGCATGCCCGTGAGTGTTCTTTTGCACCTGTGGATATAATTAGTGTGGCTAAGGATGCTCAGCAGCAGCAACTTCTCTTTTATTTCATCACCTTTTTTGTTTTCCAGAAATAAAGAATGAGGCAGAGCGAGCAGCTGAGCTGAAAGCTGTGATTTCTTCCTTCCCTGAGCCTGCTATCATCGTCATGAGATACCTGTTTGCATTCCTTTATCAGTGAGTGTTGTTACCTGTGACTTGAATATGGAAAACGAAACTGTGAAAAACTGAATTTTTGCCTTGTTTTACTCATTGCAGAATTGTTCTGTGAAAATCATTAACATCCAATGTTAGTGCAGCTAAATAAGATTATAAGAGTTAAAAACAAAAAAACTGACATTTAAATAACTGTGTCATGTGTTACAGAATATTGTGATATTTGTAAAAACATTGATATGTATAAGATATAAACAAAGTGGGGGAAATAACAGGGAATTGTTTCTTTATTTACTCCTCTCTCTCTGCCTTCAGTGTGTCGGAGTATAGTGACGAGAACATGATGCAACCTTACAATTTGGCCGTGTGTTTTGGCCCGAGCCTGATAAGAGGGGCTCATGATGACGACGTCGTGACCCTGCAGCCTCAGATCAATGCCCTGGTGAAGGGCATCATCATTCAGGAAGAAAGCATTTTCCCCAGTCAGAGTGAAGTGCCGGGACCAGTTTATGAGAAATGCATGACACTAGAACTGGATGACGGGTACAGTGAAAAATCTTTGAGTTCACATAACATGTGGGGGTTGGGGGGGTGTATTGTGGAATGATTATATGAGGCTCTTTACTTCACAGAGAGACCAATGTTGATGGAGATATAGAAAGTGAGTACACCCCTACCAAAGACGGTAAGTTTATATGACTATTTCAGTTTATCGCTCCATTTAAAAACATACAATGATGTCTTTGAAGAATAACAAAGGATGTATACATTTGCTTTGCTGCAGATTTAGAAATGGGCTTCTTGGCTGACAACAGCACAAGCATGTCCATGTCTGGAGTAGCAGCACCCAGAAGGGGAGAACGCCCCCGAGCCAATAGCAGCGGGGCACTAGAACACAGATTAACTGCTGCACCAGGAGGGGGCAGCTTTGGTTCAGGTGGAAAGTGCACACTTCAGATTCCTGTTGGGCCGCAATGTAAGCCAAGGAGGATGCCCTCTCCTTGTTATGGTCAAGAGTAAGTAACCCAACAACAGCTGGCTGACTGTGCTTGAGTAAAACATAATTATTCAGACTGATCTCTCTTTCTGCATACAGTTACCAGCGACGGTCATCTGAGGATATAGCCTCTCGAGTAGATAAGGTGTGTCTTGTTTTTCTTATAGTTCTCTGTTTATAACCTAATAAATGTCTTTAAAAAGAAAAATACTGCATCATTGTGCAATGAGCCATCTGCAACTTTAAATAAAGCCATTATAAAGGGTTCTGACAGTAACAGACAGTGTCTGTAGCTGTAAGCATTACAACATCAGAGGTTGCTAAAGGGGACAATGAGCCAAACTGTACTTGGTCATGTGCTGCTGCTAAAGAGCAAATGGCTGGGCTGTCCTTCTTTTTTTTTTTCTTTTTTTTTTTTGAAAAAAAAATATTTTTGATAACCAAAAAGAAGAACTAAGTGTTAACGGTAGCAGGAAACCACAGTCTGGGTTTCCTGCTTATGAAAATCTGAGTGATGTTCAGTAAATGGTTTACTATACAGAGTAATTAGTCATTGCCAAGAGCAGCAGGCAGAAACGGAAGCTCTGAAGTCAAAAAGTAGAGAAAACGGACACTTCTCCCAGTTTCCTCTCTTATCCGTACTTTTTTATTTTCACATTACAGGACGTCTGTCGCCAGATGGACTCAGTCTTTAAGGAGCTTTTGATTCGACAAACCCATCCGGATCCCACCCCCACTGTGTCCTCCCCCTCAGTCCAGGCTCCCCAGAAGAAAGGAAAGCAGGATGGGCGCAGGGGGAGAGGAACAGGGCTCTTCAAATCAACAGATGCAGCGGACTGAGATGATCAGCAATAGCACAAGACACACAGGCCGAGGGAGAGATGATACTAATGGAAGATGAGGTGTAGCGTGAAGGCCTTTGACAGTAGCTTTCAGCACATCTATTTCTAGAAACCTGAGATCCTTGACTGAGAGTCCTTTCTCTGAGGTCTCTTTGACTCAGTCCTGTCTTACATGTGATGTACAGCAGATTTCCACAGGCCTGCGGTACTGTGTCAAAACTGTGAACTACTTGAAATGCACCAATGTGTTTGTAGGCATTTTTGATATTTGCACTTCCTCTCTTATTATATTAAACCGCTGCCCTGCTAGTGAATAATTTTTAGTCAATACAGGCATACGTGCACACTCTTAATCAAATTTCTGTCAAAATGAGATGCTGGCACAAAGTCAAGAAAACTGTGAATGTTATAGTTGTAAACGTCAATTCCTACTTATCTCAAACTTTATGATTTATCTGTATATCTGAACTACATGCCGAATAAATAATTTGTCTAGGCTTATTGCTTTATTAGATGTGTATGTAAAACATGACTATAACTTGCATTTCTTTTCTTCATCCTGGGGTTTTATACATAGAATAATATATTCAGGCTTAGGTAAAAGTAGTCCAGATGCTCCTTTCTCATGCAACATTGGCTAGATGCCTCTGGGGCCTCCTTTAGTAATTGAAGGCCAGACAAGATGTATTCTTTCCAGTGTTTTCTGGGGTGTCCCACCCTGTGAATGTCACTGGGGAAACCTTCAGTGGAATATGCTTGGGATGCTATTCCAAACATCCAAAATCGCTCCAAACATCTAAGCTTACCCCTGCACCACTGCTCAGTCTACACCAATATCTCTGATGGTGTCTTGTCCTATTTAATTTATTTAAATTTGATTTATATTGCTTCAAATCACTTAAAGGTATGTTTAAAAAATAGGCCTCACTCTTCTTTACTTAGGGAAGCAAATCACCCTGAACATGGAGGGATCATCATTTATTAACAAAGCACCACAACCAGGTAGTCTGCTGACTTTCACCAAGGTGCTTCTCAGTAGCCTGAGTACATTCTTTACATGATTTTCAATTTAGGAGAATCACAAAATATCTAATAAAGAGATTTCTTAGGTTCCCTCAACTGGACACTCATCTTTGTCCAACCTGTCTATAAAGGTGGAGATAATTAAATAATGACAATAATAATTATTATAATATATATTATTATAACTGAATTATTACATATTTTTCAAATGCAATGTCACAAATTTCTGTATACCCTAGATCCCCAAGGATGTCAAACTCATTGTGAATCATGGGCCACATACAGACCACTTTGATGCTAAGTAAACCTCCACTTTCTTTCATTGTAAAGTAGTTTAAGTACACATTTGATCCATGCGATATAAGCACTAGAAGTGCACTCTCAACCGCATGTCTCCTCCTTTATACATTATAAACAAATGCTCTTGTAATAAATAAAACATATGTCAGCGCAACTCTGTGGGCTTAAATTGTAAAATAATAATAATAATAATCTAATTCTCCAAACTGTGCTGTTATTATAACACAAAGTTCTCTGTAATTCACACAAAATGTATTTATTTCTTCTTTACTCATTCTTCCACTCGTTTATTTATTTTTACTTTTGTCCAATTTAAACTTTTCTGTTATTTAATTGTTTATCTATTACTTTATTACTTTGCTGTAGTGTGAATGACCATGAGGGAGGCTTTTATTAGAAACTCGTAAAAATAAGATTAGTTTGTTAAAGTTGCTTGGATCCATCATTTACTGACTTCCGGCCATTTTGATTCGGATGACGTGTCGACGAGGTACTTTTCCCAGGGTGCTCTGCGGTTTTGAGAGTCCACGTCATTGGTGCGCAGACGCAGAGGTGCAGAAGCGCTGTGAGCTGAGGTGGACTTCTTCCTTTTTACTGTTTGGAAGGAGCTGAGCACTCAGGCAACTGGACCTCAGGAGCAACACGAAACCTCTCAAACAACCTCCGAGACGTCACGATGATCCGGATAGCCGCCTTCCTCGCGCTGCTGGTGGTCGCCTGCTCAGGTAAGACAACGCTGGAAGAGAGAATACCGGGTTAATAAGTCTATAATGCTAATCAGCTTTAGCTAGTAGCTAATTCATTGAATCACTACCAGCAATCTCGTAGCCACAGGAGGGCGGAGTGGTGAAAGTTGTGTTATCTATAGATGCTGTGTAGATGATCATGTCCAGGATCATCCAGGATTTCAGCTGACCTCAGCTCTGCTCTTTGTGCCCATAGGAGAGAGCTGCACGGACCCAGTCATCACTCCGTCGGCCTACACCACCTCTGACGCCGTCATCTCATCAGAGTCTGTCTTCATCGTTGAACTCAGCCTGACCTGCGCCAACGGAGCACAGGTAACTGTCCACCTCTAACACCTCAAGGCAGCCAGCACAATGATGTACTGATGCTACTGGAGCATTCATTGTGATTTCTGCCCTCTGCAGAGCGTAACGCTGTATGCTGATGTCAATGGAAGACAGTTCCCTGTAACCAGAGGACAGGATGTTGGAAAGTACCAGGTATGGATTCACATGTAGCTACAGGTCAAGACACTTGCTTTTACTGAATCTGATTTGTTAGCAGAGTGTTTCTTGGGTCAGGGTGGGCTTTCAGTCTCAAGCCTGGATGAAAGGGGAGGGTTGCATCAAGAAGGGCATCTGGTGTAAAATCTTTGCCAAATCAAACATGCGGGGCATCAAGGAAAAGGTTTCCATACCAGATCGATCAGGGCCCAGGTCAACAACAATGGCCACCTCCAGTGCTGCTGGCCAACAGGCTGCTGGTTGATAGTGTGCTACAACTGACTGAAGACAAATTAAGAGGAGAAGGGGAAAAGATGATAGGAGGCAGGGAGAGAGAAGGAGGCTAGTCTAGGTGAGAGTAGGAAACTCTAAATGTACACTGGACAGAGGATGTTGAGTATGTAGCAGTCAGGAAGGAGAAAAAGAGGAAGAGTGCAGGTGAAGGTGGTGGCAAACGATCCATTGTGGTGACCCTTATAAAGGGAGCAGCTTTAAAAGAAGTAGCACTTTGTAGGTAGGGTTTATGGGTACTGACCTACAGAAGGTTGAACATATAGTCACAATGATTTCAGTGCTGTCTAAATAATTGGGTTGTACTGATTGTCAAAAATCTATTATGAGCCAGATGATCGTGGTTAAACTTTTACCTGATACTGCTTTACTTCTCATTGTTTTGTTTTTTTTATCAGCTTTGTGCCAGTAATAATGTCTCCATTATAAAAAGTTTCTGAAACTGTTTGAATTCTTTCAGGCAAGATTAGACAGCACTAAATCATTATTAATAGTATTACACAACTAATATATATTAGTTACAGATATATGTAAATGTAATCTTATTTACTGATAGACCCACAGCAGTCAGTTGGCTGGTATTAGCCTATACTGATCAGCTCTTAATTGAGACCACCCTTAAAGCTTATAAGCAAAAGTGGGAGAAAATATCAAAGTGCTTCCTCTTGTTATACATTTTCACTATGCTGGATGGATTCATATATACACATATTGATATCAAAACATGCTGCCTTTTAACTGGATTTTCGTGCCAGTTTGGTCATGACTTCATGACTTCTTGTAGCAGTAATTGATAGGTTTGTAGTTTAAACCTATTCGCTGGAACGTTGAAGACAATGTAATTACACAGCAAAAGCATTGAACACCAAGCAGAGCTCTTCGTGATTTTCGTATACGAGGGAGACCAACGCCAGAGTGTGACCCCATAAAGACTTCCCTAAACCTGCTGGTGTGGAAGTCCAGCAGTTCACCTAAACAAAAGGCACTTAGACTAAAACAGACATAGATACGTTTATCCTACCATAAAACAATAAGAGAAGGTATGCCCTCTCCCATGCTCCCAAGATGTGGGTGTGAATGCCAGATCACTCTGGAATGCACACAATGCCTTTGCAGACTATTAAGGATCAAACCTCTAACTACATGACATTGATTATACAACTCTAAGCATATATGAGTAGATATTTCTAAGCATAAATGACAATCAACAATATAAACCTGACAGTAATTTCAGTAAATTGCAATAAAAAAGAAAAAGTGGACAGCAAATTATAGAAATTAAGTGAACCAACACATTAATATACACACACACCAGAGCAATGAAAAATCGAATTAATTCCTTTGTCAAAAGTAATTTCTATTGTATTAATAGTCACAGGATGTCTTTGATTAGGTGGTTGCCCCGAGGTTTGTTCATCTGTGAAGGGTCAATAATCTCATGTAGAGCTTATAAAAAAACAAAAAATTATTGGTGATTTACTATATGTGAGTGTCCTTTTCAAATAAGGACTACTGGTGTCGTTAGGATACTTGTACCTTATGACTTGCTTAGACAGTAGTTTACATTTATCCCTAACCCTTTAATCAGCAGGGCATTAAAATACTCCTTTGCCTTTCTTTCTATTATTGAATGTGTACTTCCTTCCATCAGGTGTCCTGGAGTCTTCCTCACAAACAGGCAACCTCTGGAACATATCAGGTCAAATTCTTCGATGAGGAGTCCTATAGTGCCCTGCGCAAGGTTAGTGTATTATGTGTTGTTGATCAGCTTACAGTTTCCTTTTGCTTGAGCTCCACTTGTTTTGGAATGAGTCATCTTTATAATCAAATATGCTTTAATTTCAATTAAATCTGTTGATCTCATTTGCTCCAGGCCCAGAGAAACAATGAAGACGTAAATGCCATTCACCCTCTCTTCTCTGTCAACATTGACCACAGGGTGAGTTTCTTCTAGGACCTCAGACTGAACCCATCACTTGAGTCATGATCATGCTGTCTTGCAAATTAAAAGCCAGTAAACGCCCTTAAATTGTATCAGCTTTAGTGAGCTTACATCAAGTATCACTTAACTTCCTGGCATGTTTGAAAGGTCTCCAGTGAATGAATAAACCCAGAGAGATTATCGTCTGCCTGCACACTCTTACAGGCCTCTATTTTGCAGAGTAGTCATTTTGTTTTCCTTAAGAATTAGTGAAGCTTAAAGAAGAGCAAATGGCAAGTGAACTTTGGACTTAAGTACACATGATTAACAGAAATTTGACATGATAGTGTGCAGGTAAGCCTCTAACTTTATTTACTACCCACTCATACATCATACCGTCATACAATCAACAGGATGTTGCGCTCTCATTGGTAGTGGCTTAAATTGCTCTCAAAGTTTAACTCGGGGATCTGTCGATTTCACGTTGCCAGCATTTTTTTGCCCCTCGTTGCTTGACGTTACCAAATGTCACTGACTTGCTGCGGTCTCTGGTCACGATTTCGCCGTTTCCTGTGCAGATGCATCTCAGGGGCCAGTGTCTGATTTATGGTTGGAATCTCTGCATTCATTAAAAACAACAAACTTATGCAAACATAAAACTCCAGTTCCACTTTTAGCTTTGTGTGATTCTCATTTAAAAATAATCCTTATCTGTCTCTTATTGGCATTTGTGCAGCCCCACGGGCCATTCACACTGAAACAAGCTGTTTTAGCTTCTTTCCATTTAAAACCATAAAACTACTATTTAAGCCAACTTTCTTCTGATTGGCTGTCCCTCATTTGCCTTATTTGCTCCTGTCCTTAAACTTGTTTCCTTTTTCCCCCCGCTCACTACAGGGTGCATGGAATGGCCCATGGGTGTCTACTGAAGTGGTTGCTGCCCTCATTGGTATCCTGGTCTACTACTTGGCTTTCAGCGCAAAGAGCACCATCCAAGCATAAACTGATCCAAAACAGCTTTTTAAATACTGGATCATTAAAGACTGATTTCTGATGGGGCTCGACCAATTATCCATCATCCGGTGTTGGGACAAACCAACAGGATTTTGCCACTTGATCTGCTTTGGGGCAAGGAGCAGAAGTAGCAGTCTTTGTCTTTTTTATTCAGACTGTGTCTCTTATGTGCTTTGAGTCTTTAAAGATGAATTTTGACACACGATTGACTCTCGGTATGGGTGGAGTTTTGTAACAATGGTTTCTTTTTTTGGAAACAACAGATCAATAAACCTGGACTTTACAAATAAAGAAATCAAATAGAGCTCATGCATTGTATTGGGTCCTGCTTAAACAGTGGAACATCCTGACCAGATTGTGCTGCAAAGGTCAAAGCTTCCATGCAAATGAAATGTCAATAATGTGGCTGCACTGACTGCCCTGAACAGGTCGAGTGGATGTGTCTCCTCCAGGAAAGTGAATAAATGACTTCTTTTATTTTATTGGTTGTAGTAAAGCGAAAATCTATAAATTCCTTTTTCTCTAGACAGATGGGAAGGTCTCTTATTCCACAGCAACACGTCATCTACGATGCTTCTTTATATTTTCCAGTCGAGAACTAGCTGCAACTAGTCACCTGAACTCAAGTAACAACCAGCTTTAGGCAGATTTATCTTTTAAAATGCTGAAGTAGTTGAATCGTATCCCATCTATGGGTGGCCGAGTCACATGAAAATGTCTCCACCTTCCCTAACTCCCATGCAGCCCCAAAAACAGCATATTTAAATCTGCCTGTTAACGTGTTTACTTTGCAACACGTACAAAGCTACAGTAATTCAAGACGGCCTTGGGATGAGGGAAAAATAAATCTATCTCAAGGAACATGAGCAGGATAATCCTACCCAAAATTAACAAACCAAAATATCTGTGGAGTTGACATAAAAAAAGAAAACCACATGTCAGTGTGGTTTTTCTGTTGTAGTCAGACATGTTTGCTTCACTTGGTTGGAGGATGAGTAAATCCTTTGTGACAGTAACCGCCTCGGCTGTTGCAGTCCACTTAAAATCTCTCTTGATAATCTAAGCATTTCTGTTCATAAATCCGGTTCCAATAGAGAGGTTTTAAGGCTTAGTACGTAGTAAATATCATTCGTGCTAGCTCACAAACTCTTGGAAAAACAATTCCCTTTTTTCTGTAAACATGTTCAGCTTGGAGGCTGTGGCTGAACTCTCAGTGGACATGATGGCTATTTCTGTCAGCGCAAGAGAGGCAGAGCTGTCCCACTGGTATTCCTCGATAGTCACGGAGAGCAGTGCATTAAAGAAGGCAGCACGTCAGCAGCTTGTGTCCTGTCACATTTTCTCATAACGGGGACACACACATGCACACATGCCAAAAAAAAAAGAAAAATCTGTTACAGATGTTAATTCTGTGAGCAGGCAGTGCGGTAGCTTGCATTTCCTTTCTAAATTCCTGTAGTGCATTGCACTGGTTGAGCACACTGTGGCAGCTCTGTGCTGCTGATGGAGATCGAGGCTGATGCCAGCTTCAACTTTACAGGCAGATTGGATGTGATTTTTACTGGTTATGGTTTACTAATGTTATTATTATGTTCCCTTATGAACTCCATGCCCTCCTTCTACATCCAGTTTATGACATAGAGGTGCTTAGGGGAAAGTCATGCTGATGTGATCTAGTTTATTACAGAGACTTAAACTTAGCTTATCTATTTCTGTCTGTGCCCCAAATAAGGTTTAGCAAAGACTCTTCACTCCACAGAAAAACAATTTAGCATCTACAAAAACAGCACAACTGCAGCCTCTCGCTCAGTCCTATAGAGTTAATGTATACTGCAAGTAAAGTGATCTGCTCACATAAATACTGCACAGTGTAGAGAACACAAGGAGTTTCTCAGATGACCGCTTCTCTGCTGCTTTGTCATCACACATTCACACTTGTGGTTTAAGTGCTTTAGTCTTCTGGCACCTCGACAAGGAGAGAAGAAAGCCATCGCAGTGTTGTTAATTTAGAATAGACAGGGGCTGGAAGGAATCCAGATGTTGCCTCACAGAGTCACCTATTGGACTGTGGGAAGTCGCGGACAGCTGGATGGAGGGATATAAATGGAACGGACAAATAAACACTCAACAGAGGCCGGCGAGTCGAAACTCTTGCTTCTCTTTGTTGTGTGATGAAGTTCAAAGTGCGTAACTCCAGCCAGCACATTAGTGGCCATGACTGCCGATGAGGAATGAAATATTTTGAGATAAATGTTGTCATTTTAGAAGGAATGCTCCGACAGGAAGTCACAGTTTATTCTGTCAGTGGCGAATTATTTTCCTATATTTTTGTTGGTTTTTTCCGATTTGAGAAAGTAATTTACAAGGTTGTGTAAACAATTCAGTGCCATTTCTATTTATTTGATTACATAACCCAAGCTTTTAGTCTTGATTTATCAGTGCAAAACATCATTTGTTCTTAAACATCTCTCATATATAGCCTTTTATCAAAAGTTCAACTTTATTATTCTTACATGAGACAAAACATTTTGTTGTGAAATAAGGATAACTGCAGAAGAATTCGTGTGTGTGTGTGTGTGTGTGTGTGTTTGTGTGTGTGTGTGTGTGTGTGTGTGTGTGTGTGTGTGCTCTGAGGCAGAGAAAAGCTGCTCTGACAGAGGTGTGTAAAACACACCAGCTCCGGCCACAGACTCCGATGGGCTTAGCGGGATTCAGCAATGTGGAAACCGGCATTGCACAAATGATTTTCACATGAAGTCAGGCTTTTCTGTCCATGCCATAGGCATCGTTTTTCCTGCTCGTTCCTCACACTTTTTGCAAAGCAGAACAAAGTCAACAAAGTGTGAGGCTAACTCAATAATCACAAAGCAGACTGTATCTTTTTACACTGGCTTCCCCTTCCTTCACTACAATAACAGTTAATGCTCCGGTTACTTCATGGTTTTGTTCGTACAGAGGAGGGTGTTAGATGTATAGTTGCTCCAGCCCAAACAGCTTGACAGTGTTTGGGGTTACCGTAACTCACTGTCGTTTTCAAACCTCTGCGCTTTTTTTTCTCTGCATCTCATTCTTCTTGTCCTATTTGGGAATCCTCTCATCTGCTTTGCATGACAATGCAGTTTGCAGTAAAAAAAGAACCATATAAGGGAGGAAATGCCTTTCACTCCTTTTCCACAACATATTAAACATCCCATCCACATGCCACATCAGAAGGACAATCTCTTGTTTGTGTTTGCATATTTGCATGCGTGTGTCTGTGCATGTGTGCATGCACTTCTTGCAGCTGGCCCAGAACTATTAAATGGGTGAAGACACATAACAACAAATCATATCTAAGTGCATAAATCTCGTGGAAGCGTGTTGAACAAGCTCCTGTAAAATGTTTGTGACACCATGCACATGCCCGTTTGTACTATGAAGAAAGCAATGTTGCTGGTGAGGTGTGCGCACAACTGTGCTTAAAGTAATGAAAACAAGGTGGCTGAAAGCGATAAAAAAAAAAAAAGCTAACCTTGATCCTTCTGGCTCTCGGAGAAAGAACGTCTTTTAAATCAGTAAACACTTACAGACTAAGGAATCATAATTGCTGCCAATAGAATAAAAGTGTGGCTATATTTAGCGAACAAGAAAAAAAATGCCCTTGGAAAAAGCCGCATTTAACTGCCCCCTTCTCTGTAAGCTGAAACAGTAAATGCAGATAAATTTTATGTGGAAAACAAAACAAACTCCCCCAAATAGTTTACCATCTGTTTTAAGGCTAAAAGCATATAAACATCCTCTTGGTGTTAAAACATTTTAAGATAGAGAAAAAGAACAAAATAAAACACTTTTGTGAGAAGACAAGATAAATTGGGGAGCCTGTTTCTCTTGCTTCCTCTGATAATAAAGCTTGATGCTCTTTCCTTACGCAGACACAGGAGTCGATCTGGGCCAGTTAGGCCTCCTGGTGTCTTGGAATGAGCCTCGGCCATCATTAGGTCTGCAGAGGGGTCTTGGGTTAAGCAATGCAGACGCATTGCTCAGTATGGTAAAAGTCCTGGCTCCAGGTCTGATTTATACCGGCTGTGGTCAAGGCTGGGGGTCTCTGTCATTCTTCAGAGCCACTGGTTGCACTCCTTGGCTGAATTTAAATTGATTTGAAGAGGGAACTTGCCCTGTTTTCCTGCGCTTGTGACAGGCTCCCTGAGGGGTAATTTATTTCTTTTATACCCCATTGCAGCCACACGCCTGGAAGGAAATGCTGCCCTAACTGTAATGAAGAAGTGACCTTGAGTTTAGCCGTCACCCATGCTTCTGCATGGAAACCGTGAGCATTAGGACATTCAGCATAAATATACACACACACACGGCAAGATTATAAAAACAGCAGTGACCTACCAGTTAGACCATCTATCATATGCTCTGACAAGGGCGAGATGGTGGTGGCTGTTTCAGTGAAAAATAGGAAATGCCAAGTCTTTTATAGGACTACTCAGGAAACTAAACTGGCTCTATAGGAAATTCTATCTGATGATGGGTCTATTTTTAGGGGATATTTAAAGGTGTTCGTGCTATCCGCTTCTCAGTCAGTTGAAGTGCATTTATTATTTAGCCGTTTTAATGCTCACTAATGGCTGTACAGAAAGCACAATGCGCAGCTGAGGAGTGTTCGGCCTCTCCCATCGATCTGAAAGGCTGGATGAAACTGAGGTTTGGCCCTTTGCGTGGAGAAGAATCATCCTCTGACCTCTCAACTTCCTGCTTGGTAGAGAGAAAAATACATGAACACCCTGAAGGTTTGGGAGAAGTTCATCTATTTCCTGATATAACAAAGTGAGACACGGGACATTGTTGCTGCAGAGTTTCATTTGGCTGACAATCAAAGCAGAGGCTTGTGTCTGGGGAACAAGTTTGCAGTGGCGTGCTGAAAACCCAAACACCACGGCCACGCAGAGGAAAAGGTGAGGCTTCTCCTTCGACCCAGACAAGTACTCTTGAGATACCTTAAAAGCATGCCGGTATGCAGACTCGAACAACAGTGTTCTCTCACGAAAAAGAAAGATGCACCAAAGTGGCTCACTGTGAGTGCACATCATTTAAAAAAAAAACAAAACAAGATTATTTTCAACAACATCTAATGGATAGACTGATCAAATACGGTACACACAATGTTATCACATTTCCTGTATGTACAGTAGCTTATATAATTATGCTATTGTAAAAACATACCATTAGAATATTTAAGTGTGTCATGCAGCTGAGGGCCATAATACTTTACTCTGTGCACAGAATAAAATGCAATATTATAAAAACTGTACCTGGAAGGCAGAAACAGGAAATAATATACCTATATACTATCTAAGTATACATTAAATATATATATTTGTGTGTACATTTTCATTTACACAACAATAAATAAATAAAGAGATTAAAGAACACATGGCTCATGGTGTGATATAACATATCCTATGATCCCTGCTCTGGAGGTATGCTCTGTCTAAAAATAACTTGGCTGACATCATATACAGAATAATCCAGTGAGGGAGGCCCCCTCTAAAAATGTCTACTGACATTACAGGCACTTGGTTTGGACTTGGAGTATTTGCAATATTCATGTGAAGCGTTTTCTTAAATACTAATTGTTTCTAGAGCTACACTAACAAGTAGGTTGGAATATATCTACTGATAAGACTTTAAAGTCAAGCTTTTAAAAAAACAATCTTTGGTTTGACACCGCCTTGTTTTCTTTCTTCCTTCTTTCTTCCTTCTTTTTTTAACTACACTGTACCTCAGACCATTGCAGCTGGTTATTAACATTCAGCTTTTATCTAGCACAAAATGTAACATTCTCTTATGTGTCTGACATTTTCAATAAATATACTTTACACTGTTGATCACTGTACACGGAATGCTGATAAATACTTCCCATTTGTTTCCTTCCCGAGTTTCTTCTGTGCTGTGTTCTCGTTTCATGCTTTCAGAAAAGCATGACGGGAAGGTTATTTTATGTGCCTCTTATGGCGTGCTTGTATAAAATACAGTCACATAATTGTGTCCCAGTTGAGCATGGAAAACCAGGTTTATTTTGTTGTGCGGTGCTTTAACTCTGCTGCACCGTCCTCAGGAGTGACTCTTAAGCCCATCTTGCTAACAAATCACTATTGTTGGAACCTGGAAGTGAATTCCTTCTTTGCCTCAAGCATCCGTCTCTAATCCTTTCTTTCTTTCTGTGGAATAACAAAGTTTGATCACATTATTAGATTTCAACTACAGTCCTCCTGGGACCACTGCTGTAACATCCATGACATCCCCTGTCTGTTTTCCTGCAGTCTTATTCTCGTGTACTGTCTGCATGTGCTTCTTCTCTCTTCCCTCCTGCTTGGTTTTCTCTGCACCCATAGTTTTGTCTGCTGCTTTATACATTAGGCGTGCCATTAATGTAGCAATCCACCCCTTGCATTCCTGCTGCTCTACTGTATCCGAGCAGGGTAAGAGACTGTGTGCAGTTCTGTTCAACAGCTACTGAGGTGAAAATGTTTTTACCTTCCAGTCCATTTTACCACACAGATCCACCGAAAGGCTGCGTTATGAATGGTGCTGACATCTTCAATGACAGCCGTCCTTACTGCTGGGGTGAATAAGACAGGTGATTACAAATAGAAGTCCTGGTGAGAAGACAGCTGTCCTTTGATGCTGAAAACATCTGGTGGAGGTCGACACAGTGCGTTCTCAGGCTGCGATGCTGGAGGCGGTGACATCAGCAGAGTTGTATGCAAAAGTACGTCCTTGCAGTGGGCGCGTGTGCACCCATGCATGCCTTTCGAGCATGTCTCTGTGTGTCTCGCTCTCCAGCTCATCAGTCTTTGTCAGTACAGGCTGTCCTTGGTGGTGGAGGTGTGTGTGGTGGTAGAGTCGTCAGGCAGGGAGCCCCGGCGTCCAGATCTTGACCCACAGTGGAGCAGATTTTGCAGCTCTCTTGACACGCTGCTGGAGAAAGCCGTGTAGATCCATGGGTTGGTGCACGAGTTCAGACTGGCCAGCAGCATCAGGATAGTAAAGGCCACTCCTGCAGAGGACACACACCGCCAAAAAGACAAGTCCAAAAATACATTTAGGTGTAAAATGATAATTTTCAAATGTACAACCTTTACGTTGGAAGGAAACATTCCTGAAAAGGAAACATTAAAATGAGGACAAACTAAGGACAAATCACAGTGTAAGTCACATTAGTCTCTCACCCCTTACGAAACAAACATAAAAATGTGCAAATATTTAGCAGCAGAGCACTATGCATTATTTTGTTTTTATTCTACTTTCTTCAAGAATTTGATTATAAATATCCCAGGGGAACAACACCACACATACTTGCTCCTTAATATTTTTCATTTCTAATAATAAGTCTATTGTGCGTTAGGCAAAACACACTTATTTCACTGAGAGCAGCTGAGAACAATGAATGAGACCATTCTGATTTTAGAATACTAAGCTGATAATAATCAGCTGAGTGTGGGGCTGTCTGCCAATCAGGGCTTTTATTTCATGAGAGTATGCTAATCATGCTTGTAGCTGCATGTGAGTACACTTTGTGTATGCATCTGTGCTCGTGTGTGCGTGTTTGCATTTGCGCTTGTTCCCTGTGTCTGCTTATGATTTTAACTATGCATGCCAGCTGCTGGCACAGATCATTGTTGACGAAATGTCAGCATCTGGCTCTGTTTCAGACTCTACGGGGGACATAAACAGGTTATTTACTGGCCTCTGGTGTTTGTCTTTAGTTTCAGCTCAGGAAAAAACAAACTTGTTTGTGACCTTGTATTGTATTCTCTGTTGAGACCTGGAGCTTGTACTTAGAATAATGAGTTAGATAGCCTAATATTTGGAACCACCAAGATGCTCAAAAGCATTGATTGGAGTTTGCTGTTAAAAATAGGAGCTTTTCAATTAGCTTTTTGCTCTCTAAAGTGCAAAACAGGTAAATTAGCTCCATTAGGGCGATTAAATAGATTATATGAGCTAAGCAGAATCAATCCATCTGGGGTAAACAACATAAATGATTCACCTGATGGTGCAGATGTTTGCTTTCATTTCTTTTATGGGGTAGATTGGAAACATAAGTGGATGTTGCATCCATTAAGATGTTTATGACTAACCTTGGTCTGGAGGGTCTGGATCCCAGGCTGCCCACAGCTGGACAATGAAGAACGGTGACCAGCAGATAGTATACACCAGCACAATGACCAGGGTCATCCTCACCGTCTTTGACATGGCTTTAGTGATACTTGGTGGTGGGGTGGCGGGTCGGTGAGGGGGAGCATAATCAAGGGAGCAGCGAGGAGAGTTGGTGTAGGGCTCCTGGCAATCCGAGCTGTTCACTGTTTGCTGATGCGCTGTTGTTCTTGTTGTTGTCACATGTTCCCCGTGGCAACTGTTACACTGAATATCAGGTGGTACATAGTCATAACATCCCGCTTGGCTGTTGAGTGTGTTATTGTGGGGGTTGTTATTTGCACCCTTTAAGAGCTGTCCTCCTCTTCCATCCCAGCCTCCTCCTCCAGACGCCTGTCTCCCCCTCTCTCTGGATCGCTCGTCCTCCTTCCTAAAGCTGTGAAAGCGGAAGAGGATTTCGTTTTTCTTCATCTCAGCCATCACCATCCTCTCTGACTTCAGGTAGATGTTGTTGTGAATCTCGCGGAAGATTCTTATCTGAAATATAAGAACATTTTGAGAAATTACAACAGCTCAGTGAGAGGGAAAACTAGACATGCCATCATTCACGACCTAAAAGGCCCGAGGATTACGTTTTATCATGGGAACGTAGCAAATTCAGATGCTTGTGTTTGCTGCAGACTGTCCTGTTTGCAGTTTATGCCAACACTGAAGGGAAATTTGAAATGTAAAAAAAAGAAAGAGAGTATGTGTTGGCCTTAACCATCAGCCATAAACCAGTGTCAGGCATTTTTATGTAACATTATTTAACGCCACGATTCCTTCGCTCTATTACATAGCTACCATAAAATTTTATTGCACCAAAATGATTTGTGGTATTCTCCAGAGAAACCAAAACAACGGCATGAAATCCATTACTAATAGGCGATTCATTCTTGGAACTATTTTTACTTTGATTCTGAAGGTTTGTTACAACTGTCATCTGCTTTAGGTGCAATGTAACTGGAAGCTGCACATTAATCCACCTTTCCATTCAGTTTATGGGATTTAATCGGGCGAGTCACTTGAAACTTTCCAAATTACCTCCTTCAGCAGAAATAACATCATTCTCTCTTCCAGAAACGTTCTAAATATCCCTCTGGATTTGAAATCTGATATTGAAAATAGTGGAAAAAAGGTCCAGAATTCTATGTTTGGCACAGATCTGGTACATTCCTCTCCCTGGCAGGATGTTCTCAGACTGGGCAGGCATCTCGGCAGTAGACCTCCAAGTGCTGTGTTAATTAGGGGAAAAAGCTGGACCCTAGAAATATCTTTCCCTAAATAGATCAGGACTGATGGGAGGCACCCCAGAATGTCATATCTGCCTGGGGATGCGACATAACACCAACCACAGTCTCCACAGGTTATTGAACAATGTGTGCCAAATACACTCTTGAAACCAAAACAGCATTTCATTCATGCCACAAGCCTCATTACTGGATAATGTTGCTCTGAGCATGTAATCCTATAGTCAACACCCTTTGCGGACAGTGCAGAGTTCAGCCAGTACAACTAGAATTACCTGACAGATGGTAATGATGAGGGCGGGCAGGAGGAATACAGCTACCGTCATCCAGGTGACGTAGGCTTTCAGCCCCCACAGCTCAGCAAAGTGACCCCAGCACTCGAACTCGCCGGGAGCCACTTCTGAGCGGGAGAAGATGAACACCTGACAGAAACAACAAGAGAAAAGTGGTCAGCACACCCACAGACACTGATAATCTGCAGTGATCTCTTGAAGCTAAAAATAGACAAACATCTTGAGTTCTCCTGTGGAAATCAAGCTGTGTGTGTGTGTTCTTGTGTTGTGTGTGAGTGTGTAAGGTTTTGTTTGCCTGTGTGTTCACCCCTTCCTACCTGCGGTATGCTGAGGACCAGTGCCAGGCCCCAGGCCACCATGACAGGAGTGTTCCAGCGGGACACTGCGCCCCCTCGGTAGGCCTGCAACGGGCAGCAGATGGCATGGTGCCGGTCTACTGTCATGGCAACTATCATATAGGAGGAAGCAAACATACCAACAATCTGCAAATACTTGACGGACCGGCATAGCAAATCCGGCCCTTGAAACTTCTCTGTAATGTCCCATATTAGCTGGGGAAGAACCTGAACACACAGATAAAAAGTAGTTATTTTTAAAATAAGTGTTTCCTAATATATTCAGCGTATCAACAAGAAGTGCCTGTGCAGCCCAAACCCAATTTAGCACTGTGTCCGAGACTGTTATCTGAAAACAGCTTGAGCACATCAGTAAGCCACACCATGGCACTTAATGACATGTTCTTTAATATCCACGACAAGGGCACTGGACATTTTTGACCCAAGCCTGTTTTTTTTATTTGTTTGCTTTTACCTCAAAAAACACCAAAGATATGGTCATCCACATATGAAAGCAGTTCTAAAATAAAAAATCATTTACTCCTGTTTGAATGATGTTTATGATTGCATTGCACAGCTGGACTGGGAAAAGCTGATCTTTTTTATATATATATATATTTGACTGCCATTTTAAGAAATTTGTGCAGCTGAGTCATCGAGAAGCCAACTGGGTAGGAAAGCAGCAGAGACTTCAGAAAGAAATACAGAGACAATTCATTACTGTGACAAGTCCTGACAGAGCCTTCACTGCAGTGGTTTTTTAAAACATCTGCAAACAGACATTGAAATACACTATAAGGCAGACAGTTTGTACAGTTACTACAAGTTCGAAAGTGACTATTTGGTATGACCAACTTTATTCTTCAACACAGCCTGAGGTCTCTTCGTGAAGCTTTCTTGTAATTTCTTTAAGTAGTCTACAGGAATAGTTCTCCAGGCTTCTTGAAGGACATTTTCTGGATTTTGGCCACCTTTAGATGATCCACACTGCTTCAGTAATATTGAGGTCTGTACTCTGGGGAGGCCAATCCATAACTGATAGTTTTTTGTTGGGTGTTTTGACCTGACCTCCTCCTACAGTACATATTGACATTTTGAACTAAAAATTTAAAATATGGATTCATCCTTCATTCATCCTGTTGCCACTGATTTTCGATTCAGTTCTTGTGTAGTTTGGCACACATCGACCTTTTCTTTCTGTTTCCCTTCCTTAAGAATAACTTCCACTGAGACCATTTTGATTAGGCTTTGGCAGTATAGTATATGAATCAACTGAAGGGCCAGATGCCTTTATCGTTGAGGGGGTATAGCTTAGTGGTAGAGCATTTGATTGCAGCTCAAGAGGTCTCTGGTTCAATTCCAGATACTCCCTGTGGAAGCTTTAAAAAAAGAGAAAAGCATTCTTCTTAAAGCATTTTCCTTTCTTAAAAATGGCTTCTTCACAGCCAGCTTTCCACTGAGATCTTTCCAACAAACAGTAAATGGATCATTTGAAGGGTCAGATGCATGTGTCAAGTCTTTGCTGTTTTGTTTTGTTTTTTTCTTATTTCTTAAGGACACAACTTTGAGATACTGTTCATCTGCTATTGACTGTTGTTATTTTTTAGGCCTACCATTTCATCTTTGTCTTCCAGACCTAAATTGTTTTTACATTTTATTTTAAGTTCATTTATTAAGGACTTTTCACGGACAAGCGGTCTGTGAAAAGGAGCGAGACAAAGATTTCACATGCGAGAGCAGTTGGGCAAAAGGAGGCAAGAACCTGACTGATTTTAGAAAGTAATTCAGCAGGAGCTATAATCATGGTCTCAGTCTTGTCAGCATTTAAAACGAGGTAATTACTAGAGAGCCAGTCAGTATTCTGAGTTAAGCTGTGGACTAGGGTGGACAACCTATCAAGCTGAATGTCATCAGCATAGAAATGATTAAAAAAAAATGTAATTAAAAAATTGAATAATGCCAGCTAGAGGAAGCATGCAGAAAGAAAATAATAATGGACCCAAAATCCCTGTGGAACCCTACAGGTTAGGGAGGAAATGTTAGAGGTGAACTTGTTTGTTCTAACAGAGAAGGTCCTATCAGAAAAGTAAGAAGTAAATAAGTCTAAAGCACAGCCAAATTCACCAGCCAAAACCTTAAGCCTATAAAGCAGGATTTTTATGGTCAATGGTATCAAAGGCTGCAGTGAAATCAGGCAAAATGATTACAGAACAATTCCCTTCATCAGAAGCCATTGAAAGATTGTTATAGACCTTCAACAGCACGGTCTAAGTGGAACGCTACTTTTGAGAGCAAGACTGTAAAGGGTTAAAATCTATCATTTGCATAGTAAAGATCAGAACTTATTTTCTGCTGTTTTTTCTAATATTTGCTTATAAATAGTAATTTTCATTTTTTTTAAATTACCACATTCCTTTGAAAAAGGTCAGGTACAAGGACTGGACTGAAATGACTGAAAAAGCCTCCAATGGCCAAAGACATACTGGAGAACTGTTGCTCATGACCACTTTAAAAATTACAGGAAAGTTTGAAAGTCTGGAAGCAAAGTAAAAAGAAATGCACAGTATTTATATTATAGGTATTTTTGTGGAACAGTGTATATGGCTGTAACAGATCTAGACAGTATATAACTCACAATTACAGAATAAGCTACATAGTTTAACCCAGTTAAGTGAAAAAGAAATTCCCATGGAAGATAAAAATCAGTATTAAGATGAGCAAGTTTTCAGTGTGAAAAAAATTAGTTAGTAAAGATGAAATATTTAGACTTGAATAAAGAGTCAAAAAAAAATTACTTATGGCAAAAAACAAACAGGCCTTTAAATTTTTGTTTCATCCACTGCTGTGATCTATGTATATTCATGTTGCTATAATGCCTCAAAGTACTGACCTGAAAGAAAGCCACCACCAGGTCAGCCACACACAGGTTGACCATGAATATGTGCATCGGCGCATTGTGCTTCCTCCGCCTCAGAAGCACCCACAGCACAAAGCTGTTCCCCAAGGTGGTAAGAGCCAGGACCACTGCAAGCACTGCAATCTCAGCCCGGGCCAAGCCCATATCCCTCACCCTGGGCTGGGGAAGGGTGCGAGGTGTGCTATTGGAGCCATTCTCGGGAAAGATGCCAAAGAAGGATCCCCCACTGTGAGAAGTGTTGAATGAGTTCAGTTCAGAAATAAACGAGGAAGAGAAGTTGTTTCTTCCTGTGGGGCCCAGAGCGGAGAGGCCTAACCTATCCCAGTCCGTTTCCAAACTGATGCTTTCCATTCCTGGAAGACAAACAAAGTGTTAATTTGGGAAAACCAATAAAATCTATTGTTTATAGTTTGTATAAACGATGCTCTGCACAAAGACGGTCTGGGGGAGTCAATCTGCTGCAGGGCTATATGACTGTCCATGCGCGGATTTTGGCCAAGTCCAGATTATTATCAACAGACAATGAAATTGCACTGAATTATTATATCTGTGCATCTTATTGCATTTCCTGCAGTTGCCTAAAAAAATGCACTGTTCCTTACAGTAATGCTGAGAATCCAAAGCAAACACACACACACAGATTTTTCACATAAGCTGATGCAGATATAAATCACAGGAACTCTTTGTTGTTGGATTATCAGTAACAGTTTCACGTCATGTACTACAAATAGCTCCTGTTGGGTAACCTCACCAAATTCAACTCAAAGTAATGAGAGCCAGACACTCTGCCAATCATGCAAGTGTAATTATGTCTCAGATTTTTAATAATTCTCCTGTCTGTTTGTCCATCTCCCAAAGCTTCCCATTCTATCTGACGCAAGTCCAGTTTGGTTTATTTTCTTTCTAATTCTTTCTCAAAGTTGATTTGACAGCTTTCCCTCCTATCCCACCACCCTTATTCCTTCACGTCCCCTCTCATAATCATTCTCATCCCATGCTTACCCTGTACATTCCTGTTTTCCCCTGTTTTTGTTCCCCTCTCTCCAGATTTTCTCTCATGCATCCAGGCGTTCTTTTCTCTTCTCTCTCTCTCCCAATCTAAATTAATTTTACGTTTATTTTTCTTTGCTTATAAATAAATGGCTGAAACGAACAGAAAGTTGATAGGAATTAGATGACAATTTAAGAAACAGAGTCATGGGATGTAGAGGGCAGCCTTGGTCAAATAAACTGCATGTAGAGTAGCGTCTGAGAAGGGGGGGGGTGGAGAGTAGCGATACAGGCGGTGAGGAGAGAGGAGAAAAAACTGCCCAGAAAAGGTAAAAGAATTGATTTTTGAGGGAGGGTGATTGTGGCAAAGCATAGCTCCAAGGAGAGATGTGCACTTTTAGTTATTTCGCTGTGAGTGATGATTGACACCATGTTGATGTAATATTTTGACTAATATGCTGTGGAGTGGTTGTATATCTAAATGTGCCACTGAATGGGTGATAAGAGAGCTTCCATTTCCACCTGATTAAAATCAGGAGGAAAACTGTTGTGAGAATATTGAACAGTTGAGTGTGACTATACATGACAAGGTTGTTCTCATTATTACACTACTAACTAATCACCAGTTAGTAACAGTGGACGCACTCCTGGGTGTGTAAGATAACACGGCTGAACATACTGTCAAGCTTTACATGCTGGCTTTGCCAGAGGAATGTAATCAGATGAATGCATGACAGGCCTGGCCTGGTTGACTTCTCTTCCCAGCACAAAGGTACAGCTGTGGGTGAAAAGAAGAGTATCTCAGTGGGATCATTCCTCAGAAAACAGAAAACTGCTCTTATGATTTGAGTGAATCCCTGCTGCCACACGAGGCAAACACAAGACTGCCATGAATGTCCAAACTAAGTCAATCGTTTTCTTTTTTTATTAACATTCCTGTATATTTAAAGGGTTGTATTAGTGGGAAGGTCGATAGAGGAGAGGATCAGACGTAGCAATAACAGTTGTTTTTTTTTTCATCTTTGTTAATTAAGGGTGTAGACAACAGGGCCCTTTTTCAGTAAGGAATCTCTGGGCCTTTTTTTGTTGGGTTCCGAGGAGCCTTGTGCCCCTCTCTGTAATTACAGTATAATTCATGAGAAGGTTCTTTGTGCGGCTGCACCCCCAACCTAATTTCATTATATATATATTTCCATGTGATTCGTTTTTGATGTTGAGTCTGTTTTCAAGTATGCCTCGGTGCAGATAAGGTGCAATGATTCTTAGGGAGTTGTCACAATACCTGAAAGTCAAATAAAAGCATTGAAAACGGCTAAGCAGGAGCAGCTGTTAAGGTCCATCTGTCTGCAGATGACCACTGATGAGTACGTGCTGCATTTCTTTCTTCAGAGCAGATTTTTATCTTCGTATTTATGACATTGTTCTGAGAAAATCTGAATCCCTTGTTTACCTAAACTCCCGAAGAAGAAAATATGCTGAATGCTCTTTTGCATTGCATGTGTATCCAAGAAATCTCAGTGAACTGTCTTCAGATTGCTCAAGCTCATCTACAGGAGACCCATGCATAGCCTGAAACCTGTGCCAGGAGTGCTCTCTGTCATATCATGAAATTTCTTAAACTGAAGCTGCACGATGAAGGTAAATAATGTCTGCAGAACATTGCTGGGTGCAGTTTAATATATTCCAAGCAGACCCCATTATTTCCATCTGTCTGACTGACTTAACACAAGTACAAATTATTCTTTGTGTGCAGACTGTAGACAGTACTTCTAGTAAAGTACGCTTTCTGTCTGATTGATGATGGAGTCAATCCCTCCCTTGCTTTCCTCTCCAGAGGTAAAATGGCATGCAACCATCCATTTTCATAACCTCTCCATGCTGTACTGCTCTCATAGGCATGGGGTTCACGCTCACAGAGCCTCAGGGTAGAAAGGAACATGTAGTTAAAGTGCACAAAAACCATTAAAGATAGCATCCACTCACATCTTTCAACATCTGTGTCATCATTTCCAACTGTTCACACGTGTTTTGGTCATTCCCTTTCACAAACTACGACATGTTCAACATATGCCAAGATCCAAATACCAGATGTTTGAGCCAAAGTATTTTTAAACCATTCTGAGGTGTGTTAAGGAACGAATGTCTTATAAAACCATGTTTTAATGTCAGTATTACAGTGTGTCACAAAATGCTTTTAAAGGAACTAGAAAAAAAGGATGCTATTATCCTTTAAGGCAAGACTTCACCCATTATACACTCTGAAGGAGGTGCTTGTGCACTTGGTGGTTTAATCCAAACATAATGAAAAAGCCATCACCTCTCTGCCTGTCTTGTCAGCCCCTGGATTAGTTTCCTTTGACCAAGTTGACCGAGGCTGATTAATGAGGACCTCTTTGTTCTCATTACCAGCCTAGTCTACGCCCAGACGACCTGTGGCTAATTTCTCCTTCTACTCAGTCTTCCTTCTCTCCTCTACTTTTTCCACCCCTTACCTGTTATTTTCGCTACACTTTCATCCACCCACTCCATTTCTCTGATTCTGATTCCCTCCTAACCATTCCACCACCTGTGATCACAGACAAAAGAGGAAGCCGTTTCTCCTGCAGAGGAAACTGGCTCTGAAATGTTTTTTGTTTTTGCTTCATTTTAATCACCGTCCCCATTAATTGACTTTGGCAGCAGGAAACAGGATTAAAAAGGTCTGGCCCAATCTGAATCCAAGTCAACTGAAACTAATAAAGCAAGCTTTAGATGACAGCGTGTCATATATTTACCTTTGCTTTTCCGCTGTTTTTCTTCAATGTGAAATTCATGCATGACAAAAATGAATCATGTGGTGTCACAGACCGGGCTGCGTGGCATTTCATCTGCATGATAAGGCAGCCACGGCCACGTTTTTCTCTTTAAGCCCCACAAATCTGTAAATTAGATCCCTGCTCGCACCCTCGCTGCGGCATTAATTCACCTTCTGAATGAGTCGGGTCAATGACAGCTGGATAGTTTGTGTATATTTATGCATTTCAGTTTGTGGAGGAACCTGCTGTACTCATTAAAAATCACATTCACGGTTCTCTATTTGAGTACATGTCACTCAGGTTCGCTCTCCACCACTAACTGCAGCTCATATGAGCAATAATACAAATTATTCTTTTACTGTCTTCAACCCCAAACAGCCAATTAAATGATAATTATGCAGGGCCACATCTCATTACACACAGCGATTCAGTCACTGCTCATACATATTTTGTTACTTTAGTCGCACACAAAGATTACAGTCACTTTGTATCAGCTCAGCTCAGGTCAGTAGACAGAACTCATGCAGAAGGTCCAAGTCCCCTTATCGTTACTGATAAACCCCGTTCATTAGACCACTGACTGTTTTTCTTGTTATGTATCATTAACTAGCACACCACCAACAAGCAAGTGACCCATTCAAAATGGGATCTTTTTTTTTCACATCACATATAGCTGATAAAAAATTCAGAGTATTCCCCCTGAAGATTGGAAAGTGGGCTGCAGTGTTACCACATCAGCTAAAACAGGCCTGGAGTTGATTTGGTCAGAGCTGCAGCACATGATGAAATGAACGCAAGTAAATGATTCCCTGTTAGAGACCAAAATAAATCGACTGTGAAAATAACCGTGATGATGATTTTTTCCTGATGGAGGCTACAGTCAAGGAGGTTATTATTCGTGCATAATAGTTTGTGTCAGGGAGAAAAAAAAAAAGAAAGAAAAGTTTGCGATATATGGTGGAAAAAACCTTTTTCGATGACTTTGGTTGATACAAAGAGCTTCCTGATCTCAATCATAAAAAACACGTCTGCCAAAAAGCAATTATTTGATTTAACTTACAGACAAGAAAGTTGGGGTTTTGTTGTTGTTGTTGTATGGGATCTGTTTTTGATTTAACTTAAACACAATTTTTGATTATTTCTTCACTGTTAGGAGGAAATTTACCATTGTGATAATAGGTTGTGTCAGGAAATAAATCAATGACACTTGAATATACAGACGTATGCATGCCGTCCATTCACAGCTTGGGAAAACAAATCTTTTGTTCGTCTAAAGCCCTTTGAGTTTCCTTTAAAAAAAATGTGCGCAGGGCACGCACGTGTGCAAAAAAAACTCACATAAAGAAGAGCAACCCAAGGTGAGAAGTCGCCTCTTACCTTGTTGTCAGTGCATGGTAAGCATTCTCACGCTTATCCTTTTCTGTTGGCTTTGCTCTTGTCTTTGCGACTGTGGGACAGAGCGTTAAAAGCCGTCAGCATTACAGCTCATTTACGTTACAGGCAACAACAGATAACATTAACATCGTGACAGTTCCCCTGAGCTTTTTTAATCTGTGGAAAAACTAACAGGACCACATCTATTTTCAATTAAGCTCTGCAATGAATTACATCTAATCAAGCACAATAACATACATGCTTTATGTTAAGAGAAATGACATGCTGAAAGTAGCTCTGGGAAACAACTAGGTTAGAATGATTTAATCACATCTTTTATTTCTGTTATTTGGAAAATTAGCCTGATTTAATTGTGGCATTCCATCATTTGGAATAATTTTGTTTAATCAACCCAATAATTTACTACTTTGATTTACAGTCATCAGAGCACTTTTTAAAACAGGTGTACTGTTTCCAGAATATAAGATGTGTGTTTTGTTCATTTTCTTGTTAAATAAAATATGTAAAATAAGTATAATAAAATATATTTTCACTGTCTACAAACATGAAAGTAATATTATTATATTATTGTATTATTATTATTAATGAGGAAACATGATTCTAAATACAAATATAAAAGAAACTGATAAAGCTCAGCCTGTTCATTAAAATTCTGCACACTGGGCTTTAATGGCATACTTGAGTTTTGAGCATAAATGAGATACTGTAGCCATACAAAGGCATGACCTAGATTGGGTTGTAAACAAATTGGAGGAATACAATGAGAACAAATTTAAGGCCCTGCTGGAAAGTTTTTCAGACAATGTTAAATAATGATTTAAATAATTAGAATAATTGTACATTTAACATAATAAGTATATGTTTAGCAAACAAAACAAATCAAGCAATCATTATGGACTCAATAAGGTACTTACTTGTTCTACGTCAGTGGTGCATTTCTGTTATATGTCGCTTAATTTTACCCAAATTATTTCTTCTCAATCCATGTCTCTCCTTTTAGCCTCAGCTGACTCCTGAATGAATTAGGCAGCACAGAAATAAAAATTACTCTTCATCAGAGTCAGGTGTTGGTCAGTGTTAACAAAAAGTTCTTTAGGGAGCTCTTTGTTATTCCTTTGCCTGCTGAGTGTACTCTCCTTGAGGTGTTGTAGTTCATTTGTAGTTCATTTTATTAAAGTAATCCATTTGATAGCCATGCGTGCCCTGGGTCCATTTGCGTCAGGTTATGCTTTTGCAATCTGCTGTGCCTTCACTAGCAGAAATGAATTTGATCTCCGTCCGTTCCTACCTCCCCCCTCTTCCCTCCACAGCTATCTCCTCCTCCTCCTAGGTCAACCAGCTTGTCCGCCAGGACTGAGGGTGGAGCCTGCAACCAGGAGTGGTGCAAGAGAGAGAGAGAGAGAGAGAGAGAGAGATCTAGAGAGAGAGAGAAGGGAAGAGACCTGTTTTGTCATCCATACCATTGCACTGAAGTATGGTGTCCACTCAATCACCGTGAGTCACTGGCAGACACAACCATCAGTCTTTACATGCAGAATTCCTTTATATAATATTACAAGTAGGCAGTCCAGAACAGATACCTGCTGATATTATAAAAGAGAATATTCAGCTGTTAATTATAGCTCTAAATCCAGCTTCCCAGACACCCTCAGCTCCATTTCCTTCCCAACTCAACAGTTGAGCTGTGTCAAGAGTCCCCACATGTCAGCTGAGGCTCAGACAAACCGCCCACTCTCACATTTGCTCTGTCCGGTCTCACAACAATACTGCCGTCAAAACATAAATCAGAGCAAACAACACAATGTGCTAGAAACATATTTGAATTCCCATAGAGATAAAACTAAGAGGTGAAATAGCCAAATGTTATAGTTTCCTAGAAAATGTTATTATGAATTGGCAGAACATCTGCTTGCAGAGATGTGTAGAAGAAATTCTACAGTGTAGAAGAAATTGTAGAAGAAATTTAAAGGAGCTTAATCACCGCAAATGCTCTCAGGGCAAAGAGGCAAAGCATATTGTGCTGCCCAAGATTTATATTAATATCCAACACTCTAAAAAACAATCACTGACAAAGAAACACACTAAATGCACAACCACATGCACACATTTGATATGCTGTAAATGCATGAATAACATGCATAAAAGCATGAATGTAAGCATCACTGCATACCGTCCAGCTTTATTAATATTGTTTCAAAGCACAATCAGAAAAAGTGAGCGCTGGAGAAAGAGACACAAACACACACTCCTGTGTTCAGGTGTGTTTGTGATACAGAGAGAGAGATGGTTAAGATGGAGAGGTACCATCCCGCCCTGTAGTGATTTATTGCTTGTGTAGTCACTGATACATGCTGCTTGTGTTTTTATTCAAAGCTCTCTCCTGTCCTCTTCCCTTCAATCTGATTTGTTGCTGAAGGGCAAGGGCCGAAGCAGTTCCACCTAACTAGGAATGCCGAATGGTTGACTCAGCTGAGCCAACTTCAGGTCCCACCTTTGGCACACAAACACGAGGCTAGAGCACAAAAACAAAACAAAAGTGCTTAAATGCCGTCTTTCAATTTGGATTTCAAGGCTCTCTCGCTCTCACACACTCTCACGCGTGTTGGTAAGGAAATTATGTTGGCCTGCACTCAACCACTCGAAGGTGTACACAATGAGGGAATTCACAAATTCATACTGGCAGCCACTTTAATGCGCAAACTTTAAATTAAATAAATCGAGTCCAAACAGGCAAAGTGATCTTCCCAAATTTATTTTGACACGTAAATTGCAGCTTCCCCTTACTTTTCCCCCAAAAGCTAAAGTTAACAAGACAAACTATAGTGAGCTGACATTTTGCAAATATTATATCGTTCCAATTCTGTGGCCCTTATGCACACATACAAACACACACACACACACACACACACACACACACACACACACACACACACACACCCTTCCCTAGCGCCTTACCCTAACCCTAACCATTAAAAATGAATGCCTAACCCTTACCCTAAACCTAACCATAACCTAATTGTAACCCTGACACTAAAGCCACATTTTGAGCCTCAAAAATTGCTTTAAATGCCTTCTAATTTGTGAGGACCGGGTTTTTTGTGTCCTCACAAAGATAGCTAGACAGGAACAGACACACACACACACACACACACATACACACGCACTCAAACACACACACAGATCTAGGCACAGATAGCATGGTGCACTAATGGGTGACTTTCAGCCCCAAATCCACTGATTGCTGTCCAGCAGAGTCTGGATTGTCCCATGATGTCAGAAAACTTGGCCATTTCCCCCCAGTGCTGCCTCCAGGTTTACAAACGAACTATCCCTCAGCCAAACCATTTCATCCTGCTGCTGACAAGGTGGGACTTTAAGCTCCCTGGGAATGTCTCAAATCTGGTCTTAGAGGACATTTTGTCCCAAATATAATCCACAGTCCACTTTATTTATTTAACAGCCATACATCACAACGGATGACCACAGGAAAACTGAGGGAACTGTAAGGAAGGACATTAGCCGTATAATTAAATTACCTCGACTGGGAGTAAGTTTGCTCAGACTGTTTTTTTCTTTTTAAGGTCATGTCAAGAGAACTTTGTTGAAAAAAAGTTACACTGTATGAAATATTTTATTTGGAAATGTAGAAGCTCATCAGGTAGAACATCTTTAGTTAATTATATCCAGTCGCAGGGCAGCACTTAAGTTTAAAAGGAATGTGGGGACCTTTAAATGTTTCAATGTATGACAACCCTTTCCTCTGAGATTTTTAACTGGATGTTCTCCCACATGTTTGGGCTTATTTCCAGCTCCTACGATTGCGCCAGAAATAAAAATGACAGCTGTTTTCCTCTGAGAGAGTGTCTCTTCTGCAAAGACCCTTTAGTGAATCTTCTCTGGAAGCTCTTAATTTGAACATAGGTGTTGACAAATAACAAAATTCTGCATTGAGGTAGTTGCGCTGAGGAAACTGCTTAATGGGGTGCCCCTTATTCTGGAGCAAAAGTTTTGAAATACACTGAATCAAATCCAAAAATGATTCATCAAATTTACTTTTCACTCCAAGGTGTTTGGCTTTATCTCCCACACCTGTTAGAGACCACAAACACAGCTACCCTCAACCTCAAAAGAGAAAGAGATGAGGCTTAAGCGATCTTTGCTCAGAAGGACAGCAAGTACAGCCGGGCCATTTGTCTTCTTGCAGAATGGCCTGAATCCGCCCGTGCCTTTGCTTAAGAAGCGCGCATATCACAGAACAACACCTGGTTTGACAAAGTTGGCGAAGAAAAGTTAAAAAAAAACATCTGAAGGAATCGTTAACTGTCAGATGAACCGCAAATAACAGAGACAAACAAAGAATTTGAGATTTATCTTCTCTGAATCTAAAATTACCAGAAAAGATGCCGAGGGAGACGTCTTTGCCATCGACGTGCAGTTTTACTTCTATTAAAGGCCGCTTTGCTGTTACTGCTCTCAGAGCTCCTTTCCAGAAGAATGCCAGAAACTTGAATCTGACAGTCCTTTGAAATCCTCATAACTAATTTAACAGAGCTGCAGAGGTGAAAAAGAAGTCATTTAACTAACTTTATGTTTTTTTTCCCCTCACAAACCGAGTGGTAAAGAAAATATATGAACTGTTTTGACTGGCCTTTCTGCCTGCACACCAATACAATGGAAGTGAAATCAATTCTGTGTGGTGTTCACTGCAGCAGTTACATAAATGAGCATCAAGGGAAACATCCCATCCAGAAATAGTTTTTCTTTGACTCTAGTCAAACCACAAAACATAACTATTTCTTTGGGAGAGTAGTTCCACTGAACTTTGTGTCTGCTGAGTTTTGCAGATTGTTTTTTTTTTTTAATGTTTAATATATTTCCATTCACAAATAGTAAGGCAGTGCAGACATATCTGATATGAATATCTCAAGCACCTGGGAAAAAATATCTCAGTGGGGATTTATGCACCTGAAATGGATCAAAGTGGATCGCTTTCTCATGTCTCGTTTTTATAATTTTTATAATTTTATTTTATATTTGCCTGATTTCATTTTTTAAAATTAATATTCTATTTTTCATACCCCTGCATCCTTAAAACTCTAAACTCTTCCCCTCCCTGACCCTGCTTGAAGTCTCTTCCTGTTAAATGGGAGTTCTTCCTTCCCACGGTCACCAAGTACCTGCTTATAAGGTTACCTTAGAATATGAGGCAAAGCCTGAATAATCCACATGAAGATGACTGATATTGTCTCAAGGTGTAATGCAGCGGTCCCCAACCCCCGGGCCTCGGACTGGTACCGGTCCGTGAGTCGTTTGGTACCGGGCCGCGAGAGTTGAGGCTCAGGTGTGAAATGTATGGTTTTCAGGGTTTTTATCGGTTTTCAGCGTTATTTTGTTATCGTTTTTATCGTTAACTCGGTTTTCCTGGGTCTTTTCACGTGTGTTATGAATAAATCTTCTTTTTTTCGGTACCGGCACTAGTTTTATTTTGTTGTATTTATCTGCGACACCTTATTGCTGGTCCGTGAAAATATTGTTGGGCATAAACCGGTCCGTGGCGCAACAAAGGTTGGGGACCGCTGGTGTAATGTATATAAATAAAACTGAACTATTTCAACACTTCCTTTGCATTTTTGTATTTTCAGTCCCTTTTAAAGTAAGCGCACAGGTGGCTAGACAAATTTATAAAGTAATTGTTTTTCTATGAGCCCTTCAAATATCTTCAGTGAGGGAACTGCAGCTGGGAGATCAGTGTGGATAAAAGTATATTGATGAAGCACTCTGGCAGGACATTATGTTACTGTTGGGATCAGGTTTGTGGTCTTTCAGCTACAAGATAATCTCTGCAAACAAATGTCCTGCTGATAGAGAGTGAAAACATTTCTAATATGTTTTGTTTAGTTCATATTAATTTCAAAAACTGTCCATGACATAATCTGTTCTGTGAAACAACACATTAATGGGGGGGGTGAATTAATCTGTCACATTATGTAGGGAGCTCTGCATCTGGTCACACTATGATAGTTACAACCACTTTTCATGGAAGAAATAGAGCTATTATCTGTGAGCTTTGACATTCTAATATCTGTCTAAGACATAGATGAATAAGCTGAATGGCAGACCTGCAATTCTCCCTGCCAAGTTGGATATTTATAGAAGCTTGTGAAGACAGATCTAAGCCACTGGCCTCACACATGCAGATGGAGCACACAGCAAAGTCATTAAGTTGATAGCACACAAGAAGTTTCACCAAGCACTGCTGCTGTTGTTCCTGATCCTCACTGCTCTGCAAATGTAGGTGCAGAAGCGCACTGGGAATTTTACAGAATGTGAAAAATACATGGCATTTCAGACCTTTATTTTATATTACACTGCAAGAATCAGATATCCCAGGTATAGTATAATGTGTGGTTTCAAATCTCAAATTTGTCTAGTATTATGCCACATAGTTACAGAGCACATTCAAACACTTGTTGCGTCTTTCATCTGTAAACTGTTGTTTTCTCAACACTGGAATTGAAGTAACGGCAGAAACCAGTTAGTATTTTTAGTACCTGATTCCTATACCCAATAGCACTGTAAATTGTCAGCTGTGTTATGAAGTGAAGAAAGAGAAACTGTGAAAAAAAAATACAGACAGGAACAAAAATCTACCGGTTACATGTGTGCATGAGGAATGTGAGTCCTGAGCCATCAGAAGGATCGGGGTCTGCCCAGTCCAGGCATTTCGAGGAGATTAATAAATACTGACTTAGCTTTTTCCTGATCTGCTGTTCATATTGACCGGACATGCCACCTGACAAAATCTTTCTCCTCTAAAAAAAAAAAGAATAACGCTGCTTTGATTGAAATGCAGATCTTTCTGTTCATATTTTGAGTCCAGCAACATTTCACAGATGGCCATGCTTCTGCAATTTATGGAGGGAAGCTGTCATCATTCACTCCAAACTTTCCTGCCACAAGAATTCCAGGCAGACACTCTTTCTTCCCACAAAAATATTATAAAATATTACAGCACACTTAATAAAAGGAAACTCGTGAAAGAAAGCTTTGATGCCTGATGTGTGTGTGTAAATCTTCTTAACGGAGAGATAATTCAGCACTCATAGATTTGAGCACCGCTCGGTCAATTTACAGTGTGCAGCTGTGAAGGGTAATATCAGTAACAGGTTTTGGGGGAAAAACAAAAAAAACAAAAAAACAAGGACGCTCCCAAATTAGAGCATGTGTGCAGTATCAATATTTACAGTATGCCTATAGGGGACCTGAGAAGTGAGCTCTTCAGCAGAAGGTGCATATATTTTTTCCATCTAAAATTCAAAGTTGTTTTTATTCATCTTTATCATCCTTTTCTCTCTTCTGGTGGGTGCTCACTTTATTGGTCTGTTCAAGTCCTCCTACTGCACGACGGCATTGATGGATTATCTGTGTGCACAGCAAACACACAAAAGGCTTAGATAAGGGAAGGATAAACATCCAAGCATATCGACAGAAAAGACAAGAGACCAGAAAAGAATCAGGTAGGGAAGAGACACAAAAGAGCGGAAACGAAAAGAAGCCTGTGACAATCACCAAAACAAAGGACAAAGGGTAGTGCTTTTGTGGTTATAACACAGCATGAAGATGTTTTCAAATTGTTTTATTTTGATCCACTAATGATTGCTGCTCTTTTTTGATTGCGGCGATGTGCTGTTTCAGCTGCAATCAGAAAAAAACCCCTCAAAAATAAACTCTGAAAGCTCTCTGGCTCGAGTATTTTCTTCCCTCCTTTCCACTCTCCTTTGCAAACACTATCCATCCTGCCTAAACCTACATCTCCTCTGTGGGAAACAAAATGTTTGGGAACAGGAAAAACTAGATTGACTGTAATTCAAGCATAAAAGATGGATAGAACACAGCCGAATGGCAGACATCTGCAACCTAGGCAAAAAATAAGAGACACCATGAGGAGAAAGAATTAGAGAGATTAAGTGGGAAAGGGATGGCAAATTAGCAGAGAGGAAACTATCTGTCAGCGTTTAGAAAAATGAATAGATCTGTGACATCACAGTGGAAGATAGAGCCCGGCTCAGGAGAACTGTGCCAGAGGAGCGTCGGACGTGATGGTCCAGAAAAAACAGACTGTAAGCACAACGTGATGGTTGTGGGTTGGTGTGTACACACAGCGTGTTCATGAGCGAGGAGTGCAGCGCGGCGCATGTTTCCGTACAAATGGAAGTTTGTTTACAGTAGCGTAAGTGTGAGAAGTGAGTATGCAGATGGAGATGCAGATGTGGTGAATAGCACTCTGTGCTCTTCGGGGGGCTCTGGGATAAACTGGCAGTGTCAAGGTGTTTTTTTGCTCTCCACATTTCTTCCACTTTCTCAATGTCAGCCAACTCCCTACTGAATCTGGACATGATCTCTGCGTATGTGTGTGTGTGTGTGTGGAAATGTTGCCATATTCATAACCGCATTTTATGTCTTTAATGGATGCATGCAGTGGGTCAAGGTGGCCTTGGTGCTACATTATGTTAGCTGCGTTTACTAGAATGATAATGATAATGAAAAGCCCTTATGATGATTTCTGCATTTTGATTGGTTTGCATTCATGCGGGACCACGCTAAAAACAATCGGTTGACTACAGATATAACTCTGGCTAACTTTTAGATCTTGTCGAGAGAAATTAATTTGGAACTGATTGTTATGTTTGATTATTTATCCTATAGTCTTTTAAGTCTGTGCTCTGTTTAGCATGGCTTCACGGTGAATACCTCTTTCTACCCACACGATGCAAGAGAACATGTTACCCTAACTTTGCCATACCTCTGACTCCTCTCTTTGCACCATTATCAGGTCCGTGCCTATTAAAATGTCTGAAAATTTGCTTCACCACAAAATTTTGCTCATTTATTACCAGGTGATAAATTGCAACTTTGCTTGAACCCTGAAGTCACCACCAAAGTTTACATTTCTTGTTTGCTTGTTGGTTTTGCAAATCATCTTAGCATGGATTGGGTGAATTTCAATCAAAATTTTGCAAAAATAGTGCCTTTTCTCCAATGTATGAGAAGTATAATCTCCCGATATCTAATCCTGTTGCATTATCACAACTATTTATTCGAAAATGAATAACTGCATAGTATTTACAACCTGTCAAACTGTCTCGCTTATAAGCCTGTGTGTTTCATTTATTTTGTATGTTACGCACAGACTGGGACCTATAAAGCACTTTTTACTACAAGCCTCATTCACCCAGTCACACACACACATTCATACAGCACTTTATTCTATGCCTAATAGCCTTGTATTACATTCACACACACACACACACACACACACACACACATACTCACACCCCAATTTATGCAACAGGAGCAAATTGGGGTTCAGTATCTTGCCCAGGGCCACTTCTACTTGCAGACTGAAGGAGCAGGAAATCGAACCGTCGACCTAAACGACCCAGTCTACCTCCTGAGCTATAAACTCTCAAAGTCCTGCAGAGGGGCCATGGGTCAAAATCTTGTTTAGATTACACTTTCAAGTTTGTATTAGGTGTACATGGTCCATTTTTCTAAATGATTTGTCTCTTGAAATTACCATGAAACAGCTGTCAGCCCGAGGGCAGGTTCAAGGAATGCAGTTAGAGCTAGTTTTTAGTGCTGCAGGCAAAATGTAATTAAACTGAATTGTGTAGGCAGTGGTGTGCTTGATTGATACTTGAAGGCAAAAGGGAGGGTGTATGCACAATGCACAGAGAGTGGGAGGAGTTGGGGGGGGTCAAAAGGAACCCATTAGCTCAAGTTTTGCTCACAGGATGCTTGCAGCAAGCTATTCTGGACATAAAAAAATAAATCTTTACCTGCATGCCTTAATGCAGTCCAGACTTTTAATGATCAAGAACAATAGAGTATGAAGAGAATAATGACAATGATGGAGTAAAGATAACTACCAGATGAACTGCAGCTATTTGAGTTAGACTCAGATAGGCAGAGTTATTTAAATTGGAAAAGACAAATGAAGAGTTACAGTTGGGGGGAAAATAGTGAAAATGTAGATATATCAGTTTTACTTTGTGAATAGTAAAAGTCAGATAAAGAGGAAGCCCGGGGAAGAAAAGCAAACCTTCCAAGGGAGTTTTTTTTATGGTAAATGGATGTAACATAAACACTATGAAGGCAAAGTAAATCCAGCTTGTAAATCCACTCTAACTGTTCAAGAAGTAAAGACGGAAGATGAATTGTAGCCTAAATGTAAAATAACACACACGTGCATGTGAAAAAATAATGTTATATTAAGCGTAGATGTTTGTGATCCCCTGTGCAAAACCACCATTCAAACCCACAAGTGTGTGCATAGGTGTGTTTTTGTCTGCAGATAATGTGTCTTTCCACAGACTGTACGTACCTACCATACACAGTCCTGCAAACATGCAAGTGCTGACATCATAACTTTAAAGATGATTATGGGAATGGGGTTGAATGAGTGCAGTGTCAAGGGCTCCACAGTGCTGGGTCTGACTGAGGACGACCAACAGATCGAGGAAGAGGGAAAAGAAGGGGAAACGGGTGAATAGTTCCCCGTGTCCACAGTGAAAGAAAAAGAGGGAGCTGCTTGGTATGTTTACATGTCACTGTAGTCCTTCAGTCTGATTGATTAGGCTTATGTGTTTGTGAACCTCTGTGCATGTGCCTCCGTGTGGGTTTCTGCATTAAAACACTACACTTTCCCATCGCATTATTAAGTGGAGTTATTATGTCTATTATGCAGTAAGTGTCAAACAGTGATATGTTGCTGAGTGTTGTTTCATTTAGTAATTCTTGGACACTGTAAGCAAAGTCTGGGATATGCTAAGAGGCAAAGTATGCTAATAGGCTATAATTTATAATAGCTTAAACTGTAAATCTAAGCTTGGCTCAGTGCTGTTTTTGCCAGAGAGATGACATGGGAGGTATAGTTTACAAGATAATGATAATGAAGAAAATCTGATGCGGTTATTTGAAAATAAAAGTAACCACAGGTAATAAAGCCACAATAACCAAAGCTGTAATTGTATCCAACAGTAAAAGGGATTATCTGTACTCTTAATTCATGTTTTTCCAAACAGCCCTGACCAGTGAGGTATAATCATCCTTTACAAACACTCTACTTAATGAGACATGGGCATTAGGGTGTTATTCCATAAGCATAATTCCATTATGCACAACTTCCACGAGTCACTGATCTGAGCGTGTCCTGATTTGTTCACTTATAGGGGAGCATTTCATTATAATAGCAGAATTTATAGCAAAGTGGGAGGCAAGCTCAGCTATTTACATACAAACGCAAACATTATTATATACGAGCGGACGTGTAGGAAGATTGTTCTCATCTCCTGTTACAGTCAATTAAACATTAAGTGTGTCAGTCACAATAGTGTGTTTGTGAGGTGTCGGGTTAGTGCCCTTCGCAGAGAGGCCCTCTTCACCGCTGGGGGTGTTTCTCTGTGTGGGAGCATGTGCATGTACCAACGGCCATGTGCACGTACATATATCTGTTTATTTAATGAATCCCTCTCGTGTGGTAAATGAGTCTTAACACCTGATCAGCCTCGGGGTGTCAGCCTGGCCAGCGGTGCTAATCTGATAGGTTAACTTTGTTAAGCCGCACTAAACACACACGTTTGGTGACTTTGTTTGTGCTAAAGATACTTGGGATTCATATTAATGAGGCCTGATGGTGCCAATGTGAAGCTTACTTTAGTGTGAATGTTTTCTATGGCACTGTGCCTTTGGGCACATGACCCCATAGTTCCCAGGAAGAGAGGAAAATCGGCTGTGGAAACCCAGCAGCAGTTTGACCACTCAGGTCATAAAAAAGATCTCTGTGTACTGTTTTTTTTTTTACTTTTCTCTCCTGGGACAGAGATGGCACTCAGACATAGTAACTCAGAGTAACTGCATGAAACAAACTGTTCAGCTTGTTTAATCTGAGTACATGGCAAACACCTACAGAGCTGTGAACAAAATTTCCTCCCTTCCTGATTTCTTTCTTTTCTTTTTTTCATAGGTTTAAGGGGAAATTACTTTTTCACTTAGGGACAGGTAGGTTTGGATTCCTTTTTTCCATAATAAATAAAATTGTTACTTAAATGTTGCATTTTTTGTTTACTCATGTTGTCTGTGTCTAATATTAAAATTTGTTTGAGGATGTGAAACATGTAAGCATGACTAATATCCCAAGAAATCGAAAAAATAACACTATATGGCAGTGAGAGCTCTGTTTCTTTGCTCATATTACTGCTTACTTTGGGTTTCTGTGTCTGCAATAACAGGGTGATAAAAGGGCGGTGACTTTATCTCATCAACCGGTTAGATTAGATGGATAACACGTTTCAGTGACTGACAGTGTGTTCACTGTTCTTTCTTACACTTCTTCTGTGCTCTGATGATGCATTTTGAAGAAGTGAATACAATTTCTTTATTGCTAAAATTTTAACTGAAAAATATTTAGAGGCTAGAATATACTATAAGGGCATGAGACAAGGTCCTTAATAGAGAGTAAACCGTCTCTGGGTGGAGCCAGTTCTTCCGAGCTTTGTAGCAGATGTCCTGGGTCCACAAGGTCATATAGTTTAGAGTAACATAAACAGCACAGTCTGGCTCATGGGATCATATTTTATCTATCATGCAGTCTATTAGCCTGAGTGATTTTAGACTTATTTATACAAACATCTTGATGCATGCACAATCATACAGGTAAGGAAATCCCAAAAAGTTGTTTCTGTTTATTTGGACGTAATGCTACGAATACTTTAAGATTAAATACATCCTGATGCGTAGTCAAAATAACATCATAGATTTTGATTACACATTTGTGGGCATGCATAGTGGTTAATGAGTGTGAACAAGGACACAAAGGTATAAGAAAGCAATATATTTAGTGTGCAGTCTTTGTGAGTCTGCTGTGCAGGGACTAGAGCTGATTTCTGTATTATATTTCAGTGGAACATGAGATGGTGATGGGAAGAGCTGACAGGGACTGAAAAGTGTCAGCGCATAGGGTAACCTGATTGCCCCGACTTGCTACCGTTGACTGTCACTCAACACTATAAAAATTAAATCCTGTCCCACTTGCTTGCAGCCGATCTCCATGGTCACTGTGCACCTGACCTGCAAGACCCACTCTCCCTCTTTCTACAGGAGGAAGTGTCAGCACAATTGAGTGGAGCAGAGCAGAGCAGGAACAAAGACCCACACACTGTGAAACACTGAGCAGGGGAGAGCAGCAGCACCGAGCTGAAATGAAACAGGTACACGTGGACAGTTAAACCTTTTTCGCAACACCAACTCTGACTCGTTAGTCCCAAAAGATTTGGTTTTTTTAGGGGGGGTGTTTATGGATAACACTGCAAAACACCATATTTCTGAGACTTTCATTGGTACACTGGATTTTGAGCATGACGACATGTCTTCAAGCCCAGAAAAACAACATATAGTCTTGTGAGCGATGGTAAAAACCTGATTTTTATTAGAGGCCATCTTTAAAAAAAAACATTCGGGGGAATTACATAAACACATAGCTCGTCAGAAGATTCTTTCCGTGATTTGATGTAATCGTTTAACGGTTAATAATTTAATTTTGGCAGGTTCACAAAGCGCAAAAGTGTTTGCTTTCTTGTACGAGCTGAAATGAGCCAGAACGCCTCACACTGAGCACCACGCAGACACAGCGTGACTTTGCATTGCTGGAGCGAGTGCAAGAGCTGAGGTGCACACACAAACTAAGCTGCTAGAACTCAAGCCTTCGGCTGAGTGTTTTATCAAGTAACAGCTTGCTGAAATTACAGCATGAGGTCATAATCTGTAAAAATCTGAAAAATGAAGCCACATGTAGAGAATATAGGCCATCATCAGTTGGCCTGTGCTCATTGTTTTTCTAAGATTATATGACCGGATGATGGGAAGCCACGGATAAGACAGCTGGGGGAATCTTTGAAGTGAGCAAATTAAGGCGCCAGGCAGGTATGTGCGCTTGAAGGCCTGCTGAAAGAAACTTCAAATAAGCAGCAGAAGAATGTGAGAAAAAAGTAATTTAAGAGTCTAACCTTCACCCTAACGGGTATCATTCTTCAGGAAATGAACACTACACTACAAGTTTATAGCAGACCTATTACAGGGTAAACAAGCTGCATGTCATGATACATGACTTTGTCTGTTATTCCATCTTCATTCTTTCATGATCCTCCCAGCTGTTCCACAACAAACCTTCAAACACAGGATAACATTTAGAAATAAAAGCAGAATTATTAGATATTTCAATATTATTGCTTGAACAACTAAGAAACAGTTTCTGAGTGATAAAACCTAACAACAACACGAGGCTTTAGAACAGTGAAGTCTGAGACGCTTACGGCTTCATTCGCTTTGGATTTACCCAAAGACGGGGTTGACTGGAGCCATTCAGAGGTGGCAAGATAAAAGAGTTGATGGAAGCACAGTCAGTTCTAGACTGTTTTCATATCTACTTCATCTCATGTGGTTTCGCAGCAGGTCACATCAAGTATGTTACTAATTAGTCTGCCCCTGAGGCCAGATGTGTTCTGGGTGCTAGTTAGGACCATACTGCTTCTTTTCAGCCTCCAAGCTGATTCACCAGCATCAGATCTTCCCCAAATTCACTCCTACAACCACGGATCAATACTCCTGACAGAGAAAACTAACTTTTTTAAAAAAGCACTTTTTTCAGTATATATTCAGGTCTTCTTTGTATTGACTCAACATAAGAACAGTCAGCCGCCACGCATTTGAGGTTTTTTGAGAGAACGGCATTGCCAGCCCCTTCAAATTTCATTTACGAAGAGCATCGGACGCAAGAATCCCACTGAGAAGTCACAGTGACGGCAGAAATATAATCAAAGTTAGGTTTTCTGGTGAATTTGCAGAAATCTGCTTTCATCAAGTCTTTCGAGATGCTTGAGTGGAGAGAGTAGAGCAGACATTCAAGGCAAAGGAGGGGGTCAAAACATATATAAATCAGGAAATGGTGAAATATATGAAAGACAGAAAACGGGAGTGGCACAAGCAAAAAGCATGAGCCCTTCCTTTGACAGCTGTATGATCTAGATAATGGCAGAAAGAACTTTGCTTTAGGGTACTATAAAACATGGAGAATGGATAGCAAATTTGTCATTTTGGGGAGTTTTAGAGGGGTAGCATGACATATTTAGATTCTTAAGAGCATGTATCTGGCAACAGGTGGGGGAAGAACAGTCACTGTGTGAACTGTAAGCTGAATTGCAGAACATGCATGAGATTTAGTAGACTACACGAGTGTCACTGGGAAATAGGCTTTGTTTTGGCAACCAGGAGAACAGACTTTTTATAAGCTGGTGAACACAGAGCTGGAGGGGGAGTTGACAAAGTGCCAAGATGCTCCAGTTTCAGGGGAGCAGAGTTGTAATGACATAAGAGAAGTGTAATGTGGGTTGTCATGCATGCAGCATGCTTGCCTTGATGTAATGCAACTCTGGCAACACCCCCTGAACCCTGAGCAAGGGCACAGACGGTAAAACATTTAATAGCATCAGAGATAGAGTAATCAACAGAGTGAAAGAGACTAGAAAAGTGAGCGAACAGGAAAAGCTGGCAAGAATGCGATATATGTTTCATATGGAACAAATTGCACACCAGTAAACAATCAATTACTGCTTCTCGTCTCTTTCTTGCTCCTCATCTGGCTGGTTTTTCTCTGATACAAGACAACAAATCAATCTTGTCCAAAAAAAAAAAAAAAAATTTAAAAACAGCAAGGAAAATAAGCCAGCAAATTTATTATGAACATAAAACCAAGCAGAAATGGCTCCCAGGCTCTCTTTGCTCACGTTTTGCCAAGTTTTTCAGCGGGAGAGGGGAAAGCAATGCGTGAGGTACAGGAAAAGTGCTCAAGACATCAGGATTCTATTCAGAAACAATGCAGAAAGCGCCCCATGCTGACACTTCTTCATGCAAAATGTAACCGCAGTGTACCTCTGAGGTCAGGTCACAATACTGAGAGAAGGGCAGTGCAAAGGGCTGGGATAGTGTAGCACGGGTGGAATTACTTTCTCTGGCTGGACCAAAGGTTACAGCGGTAATAAAAACATATGCAGATGTGCACACATAATCACATACATAAAATCAGATACTGATCATATCAGTATGCACATCCACTAGGACACGGCTATGCCTGGAGCCTTGATTTCCTCCCAGGGAATGAAACAAAAAGCATTATGGCTTACAAATTAGAAAGTCTTACGGTTTCATAACATAAGCATATGTGCTTTTCTTCAAATACTGTAAGTAACTATAGTTTGACTTTGAGCTCAGCGTAGTATCTGTTGTGTTTCGAGTGGAGTCAGGGTGGCCACCATAGTCAAATCTGCAGGACTGCCTAACACCGGGAACTATGTTCAAGCACAATGTTGACCTCAAAGAGTCATTAAGCAAGGTCATAAAACTTTGTACAGATGCAAATTCATCACGTAGGCTTAAATAGGATGAGGAGGAGAAACCACAGTCAGTAGAAAACACCTTATCAGAGCTGCAGCGATAAGAATCATGAGCTCACTCAGTGGCATTCTGCTGGTGTTAAAACCAACTGTGCAAAACGAATATATCAATTTTAAGCTCCTGATAAAAAGATAAGTCTGACTCTAGTGATTTATCTGGCTCCTTTCATTTTGAAAGATAAAAGATGAAATTAACCAGCAAACTCCCTGATTATCAAACTGTATTCCTGCCAAGCAGGCATCACCCCAACTACCTATTCTTCATTTTTCTTTGATTACAGATGTGGCTAATAAAAACCACAGTGGAAGTCCCTGTGACGAGAAATCCAAGAGCGACCAAAACACACAAAAAGACAGGCCAAAGAAACAGAGAATAGCTGACCTCTGACGTAGCTTAATGTAGCTAAGCCATAGCTGATGAGCGGAAAAAAAAAGTCCCATTAACAGAGAACAGACTAGACTAGATGCAGCTGTGCTCAGCAGTGGCCGATCCGAGGGAAGATGAATGATTACGATAACCTGCACTGCAAAGCGCAGTAGAGCTGATAAACATGACAGATGGAGAGAGGGCATGTTCATATGTACTGTGTCTTTGACTGCACATATGTGTGTGCGTCCCTTTACTTCTGGAAGCGATAACCTAAGTAAGATAATGGGCTACATTAGGTAGGTATTAATATGGTTAAATTAAGATGCCAGAAATCTACTGTAAGTCAGTGTGTAAGCTGTGTACATGTGTGGACAGCGATGGGGGGCACATTAAGGACTCTGGAAATGATCTGAAGCAAACTAGGGCACTATCATGGTCCACAGGCTAATAAGCACACATGTTTTAGAGCCAACGTCATATCACATGGCTTAACTCAACTTTTCAGATTAACATGCATCTTAGAGCGGTGCCTGAAAGATATTAAACAAGGATTTCAGCCACAGATGAAAAGGAAGTGAGGGGGGAGGACAAAGATAATTATAAGTTGGTTAACCAGGCAGCAGCAGGAGGTTTAGTGAATGATATCAAGATAAAACATGCCTGTAATAGCAAATTAGCAAAATTTCTCACATTAGTGTGGTCAGCGATCTAGAAATGGATGGTGTGCACTCTCATTTAATTTCCTAGCTTAGCAGGAAAACTGAAATGAATGCGAGTTAGATTACAACAAAGGTTACCACGAGCCACTTCACAGTAACGCTGCTCTGCACAATGCTATGCTGTTCCAAAGCACCAGAAACTCCATGCCCCTCAAGTGAATTTAACACTTTTAAAAAAATAGCTTTAAAAACAAAAACTTTATTATTTTTGAGTTACACTGAAACAGATGTGTTTTAACCAATAAACAAGCACAAGAATACATGTGGAACATTTTAAGTATGAAAAATGATTTGAAATCTAATTGAAATCTTACCTTGCATGTGCTTCTGGTTGTACACAGAAATATTTCCAGCAGAGTTTTTGAGATATTTGTACGTCAGCCTAAACCCTCATACAAAGGAGGTCTGCTGACATTTTTTGTTTGTTGTGCTCGCAAAATCAAGAGTACAGCTGACACAGCAGTGGCGCTGGATAATTTCATTTGAATGTTCTCACTGAAACCATTTTGAGATCTGTAGATTATTTATAACCAAGGACAAAGTTTCAGAACAGAAAAGATTGTGTTGAATTTTCCAAATGCGATTATTGAAAATTAAATTCCACGTACCTCAGACACTGATCACCATAAATCTGGGCATAAAAAATTAACCATTATGATGGCAAGATGATACTTTATGTAATATGGTTGCACCAGCCTTTTACATGCCGCGTTTGCAGCAAAAAACCTACAGTGTAGATTTTATACAGAGTTCCTACAAGGTCTGAATAGTAGCCCATGAAGGTCAAATGTCCGGTGGTTTATTTCAACATCTCTCTCACCCCTCACAACACCAGATCATTTGCCTAATGGCTTTGGCTCCAATGGAGGCGCAGAGAGGAGCAGCTCAGGAGAGGTAATAAGACGGACAGTGTCTAATATATCGACAATGATGAGGAGTGATGGGAGATGTAGTGAGGTAAAAAGCCTGTTCCCCTGAGAGGAACAAGACCATTCAAAAAAAAAAAAAAAAAAAAAAAAACTAGTTCAAAGTAGGAAACCTCCCACAGAAAGTACAACATTTAAGAGTGAATCCAAGTAAAACGGAGCACATGTAAAAGTCTGTCCATCATTTGTGTCCGTGGAACAGACACAAATAAAGACGAAGCAAGAGATTTAAAGACAGCCAACTGGCAGGAGTTAAACTACACGCAGCACATTTCACACACTACACGTCTTGATTCCCTGTGACAAGTAAATCTAAAAAAGGATGTGCCTCATCACAAAGGATTTTTCTCCTCAGTATGTAAATGTGCACACAGGGAGAACAGCTTGTAAGTTTCCCACAGAACTGCACAGATGATAAATTGTCTACTATCACTACATTGGGATGTGCGCCTGTGACTGGAGGCCTTGCTGAAGATAGTGAGCTAAACTACGATTGTTTGTATTCTGTAAGCAGCAGGCCGGTGCTGTACTAGATTTGCTGCCTCACAGGACCGGACAGTGTATCTCAACATAGCTGTGTGGGCAGAGAATTTTAAATAACTAGATGAATCAGTGGCAAATGGTTTGGTTCGACCACATGAAACTATAATAAATTACTTGGTTTCTAACATTTTCAGGCAGTGATGATAGTAAAGCCAAAATCCTTCACATTTTTCCTAAGAAACACGTGGTCTAAGCCCAAGAACCTGCTTCCTAGAAATTACATTAAAAAAAAAGCACAAGAATTATCTTAATGTTCCCATTTTTATCCAGCAGTCTTCCTGCCAGAGATCTTTGCATCCACGATTCCCCTACCATGTTCACGCAATGCAGTGAAAAACAGCGACAGACAAAGAGCACACTGTGTGTTCTGCATATTGTCAGGACAGTGTATGTAATGGAGCACACATCCAAGCAGCTGTGAGTTTTTTGAGTGGCAGCTATAGAAAGTTGTGTTGCCACCTAGTGGCGACATGTAAAACAGCAACCTACCATCTAATTTTGAAGGTTAAGAAGTTGATGGAGCATGAAATTGTAAAACAAACAGAAAGATCAGCGAGCTTTCTCTTACTTACTAATCTTTATCCCCAGCAAGAGGCCAGAACACAGAGCTTCAGAGTCAAAGTAACAATGAGACTTCCTCTTGTACACTCAGTTGTCCATTTATGAGATACAGCTAGTCAAAACAAATCCCAGTTATTAGAATAATCGGTATGACTTGTCAGCATAAAGCAGTACAGTTCTGCAGACTCACAAATTAAAGCCTGAGAAATGACCATTAAGGCGATTTTAAACATTTCCAGAACAGTTTCAACAACAAAAAAAAGCACTGTTAAAGAAAAGATTTGTTGCAAGGCTAAGAATTATTTCAGTGGACAAGCTTAATTTTAGCTAGGTGTATCTAACAATCTGGCAGCTTGCTCTCTCTGCATTTATATCCAATTAATTTCAGGAGGGAAGGTCAGCCACGTGCATCCTAATTCTTCGTAGTACTCAAAATACGTCTCAAATATGCTGAGAATTCAAACCTCTGTTCAAAAGAAAGGTGTTAAGACATAATTTCTTTATTGATAACATCTTATGCTCACACACATACAAACAAAGTGAAACCATTCTTTTCATATCAGGCGTTATGAGCATTTTCTTGGATAGACCCAAAAACAGTATAATATTGTGATATCATCCATAGACCAAAAAAAAAAGCCATTATGGCACAAGCAGTAAAGTTCAGGTTTGACAGCAGTCACGCTCCTCTATAGTGTATCACCTTTTTAAAGTACAGTTGCTGTGATAAGAACATAAACGATGTAACAGGACATAATGAGCACTTTACATTTATATTAAGCATTAAGCACATTTTGGTTAATTTAAAGTCTGTGATGTAATCACAAAGTGAAAAATAAATAATGGCTGCTGCAGAAGGTATAGTGGACGATGCGTGGCTATACTTGTATATTTAAATATCTAAAGTAGGCCCTTTCATGTTTCATATGAATCTCTAAGATTCATATTTAGCTGGATAAGCTTTGTGAACTCCAGCAGTAAAACCGATGCTTGCAGGAGTGATAATGGAATTTTATTAAAACTAAACTGTTAAACAGGTCATGTGAAACCTGGAGGTGAGAAAGCAGGGTCATTTGTATTGTGAACAGGTCAGTAAGCTGTGTGAAACGAGATGCTATGGAAACACGGACATCCTCTCTCAGAAGGTACGCCTGTTTAAACTCACACCACCTGATAAGAGCGTGGGTGCGTGAACCTTCCCAGTCATTCTTACAGCTCTGCCGTGAACTGTCCTTTACTCTGGATGACCCTCATGACGGACTGCACCACCTCTAATGTGGTTCCTTGACCCCCGAGATCTGCTGTGTGCAACTGCAAATAAAGAGAAGAAAAAAAAAAAAAAAATCACAAATAAGCTACAACAAACAAAAGAACAGGGAGCTAACAAATATGGTCCAAAATCTGTATTAAATTATTTAACACCTCAACGTATGCTATGAAATTGTAGCACTGTGGATTCCGTCTCATGCCGCATACTGTATTTGGATAGACGCTTTGTATTTTCTTTGTGCGTGCAAAGTGTAATCAGTTTCCCACAGTAACTAGTCAGATGCTGCACATGATAGGCAGATCAGGTTTTGGAATTTACTCAAGAAACATAATCAAGGCCAACAAACACGCATGCAGGCACAACATCATGTAAAATCAGATCCCATACAGTGTAGAGCTGCACAAGAGCTTTGTGAAAGGAAAAGGGACACAATGCTGCTTTGTGTGAATGTATTGTGATGCCTTCTAGGAAGCATGCCAGAATTGCCACTACGGCCTTAAATCCTATGTCACGCAACAATGGCCTGTGAGCTTCATGGCAGCACGATAGGTGAGGAACCCATCAGTGAGGAAGGCTCACCCTGGTTTCGTTCATTGTGGTGAGGACTGCATTCCGGATCACACTTGCATAATCATTAAGCCTGGAGACATAAAGAAGAAAAAAATTATTTAAATATAATACAGTCACACCAATACACACACACACACAGAAAACAAACGAAGAATTCTATCTGGAAAAGCTTACTTAAGGTGGTCCAGCATCAGGCAGCTAGCTAGCAGCATGGCAGTTGGGTTTGCAATGTTTTTTTCTGCAATACTTTTTCCTGTGTTTCTTGTGGCCTGAAATCCAGTATAAAAAAGAAAGAAACAGAAAACATTGATTTAAAATATTACAGACATGACTCATACATTTTCCATCCTTCAAAATTCTGAGAGAACAGTGTCCTACAAACCTATTCAAGCCTCCAACACTCACCGTTTCAAAGACAGCATAGACATGACCATAATTGGCCCCAGGCACGAGGCCAGGTCCTCCCACCAGCCCTGCGCACACGTTGCTCACCACATTCCCGTACAGATTGGGCATGACCATCACATCAAACTGCTGTGGTTTGGACACGAGCTAAACGACACAAATGGAGTTAAGTAAAACAAATAAAATCAGAAGAAGAACATTTCGAAACATTCCCTGGATTCCCTAAAATGTCATCATCCGTTACCTGCATTGTGGTATTGTCCACAATCATGCTGTCGAATGTGATTTCTGGATAACCCGAGGCCACTTCTCTGCAGCACTGCAGGAACAAGCCATCACCGAGCTTCCTGTTGAAACAGAAACGCCACACTCAACATTTCCAGGACTAAGAAACTCACCATAGTAAACAAAAGGCCAGACGTGTTTGACAGAATACGTTTTCCAAAAGGTAACTTACATGATGTTAGCTTTGTGTACAGCAGTGACCCTGCGGCGACCTCTCTCCCTGGCCAGTTTGAAGGCATAGTCAGCAATCCTGAGGGAATTATTCCTGGTGATGATCTTTAGACTCTCCACTACCCCGGATACGCTCTAAAAGTAGGACAAGAAGACAATAACAAATGAAATACAGCGACATGAGTTTAAACTTTACTAGAAAGATCAATAAGATTGTAGTGGGAATAAAGTGTCGCCTGTAAAACTGCTATCTACAAGGTAGTACTAAACATTCAAAAATGATTAAGTGCAACAAACATAGAACAAACTTAGCAGTAAATAAAAATAATCATATTAATTAGTACTAAGTGGTTAATAATATAACAATATTTTTCTGTACAAATTGTAAAACAGCATCTATAACTGTATGGAACTGAATGGGACACTTTGTGTAAGCAAACATGGCTCAACAGCTACAGTTACTGTGCTCAGAAGTTTATATACATTCATCATAGAGAATAAATGTCATGTAATGTGATGATTTCTTTGAACTGTTCTGTTTTCCCAGGGTGGAATGATTGTACAGCATCCATCTTTAATGACTTAAAAAAATAAGAATTGGGTGCACAGGTTTTTATTTAGTTTCTCTAATTTACATATGGCCAGAGCATAAATACGGCCACAAATATAAACATACACTTACTTAAACCTTTTAATAAGTGGTGCTGAATCTTCTTCAGTGTCTTTTAACTTGACAAAGTCAAGGAGTATCAACTTCTTTTTAGTCATTATGATTGACTACTGGTTCTTTTTCTTTACCAGTGTAAAAATGATTTGTCTGAGAGCACTCATTGGACTGATCAGTACTCTGAAAAAACTCACTGAAGATCTAAGAATGAAAACTGTAAATTTACACAAGGTGTGAAGATCTCTCTGAACAATTTTAAACAACGGCAGATTCCAGGATCCTCAGTTCAAACAACTGTACATGAGTACAAGTTATTCAGAGATGTCATCACTTCCACCATCATCATCCAAGATCTGGAGGAAGACCCAAACCGCCACCCACAGGTGAGAGGAAACTGTTCAGGTACAACCACCAAGGCTCAAGCCTACAAATAATGGACTATGTTAGAGCCTGAATGTATACCAGGGGTCTCGAACTCCAGGCCTCGAGGGCCGGTGTCCTGCAGGTTTTAGAGCTCACCCTGGGTCAGCACACCTGAATCAAATGATTAGTTCATTACCAGGCCTCTGGAGAACTTCAAGACATATTGAGGAGGTAATTTAGCCATTTGAATCAGCTGTGTTGGATTAAGGACACATCTAAACCCTACAGGACACCGGCCCTCGAGGCCTGGAGTTCGAGACCCCTGATGTATACCTTTGACCATGTGTGCATAAGAGAAACTGAAATAAATTTGGACTTGTGCACCCAATTCCTTCTTTTTAAGTCATTAAAGATGTATGCTGTATAATCATTCCACCTTGGAAAAAAAAAAAAAAAAAAAAACACTTAAAAGAAATCATCGAAAGCCCAAAATGACCACAACATTCATGCTAACGATGAGTGTAAACCTCTGAGCACAGTGGTAGCTTCATGCACAGCAGGTAAACATCCCGGCACACCAATGCCCATTTTAGTCTGCTGTAGATTTGGATCTAATGCAGGATTTTCATGTTTCCTTGCAGCCCAGAAGTCTTATTTAGTTTCAGATAATCATATTTTATCTGTTGCATTCTGAGGTCAATATTGTCGATATTAAATTCTATCATATGACCAAATCAAAAGATTTTGCACAGTTATTTCATTTGGCAAATTAATGATGCATAGATGGTACCCAATTCCCTTTTCCAAAAAGAGCAAAAAGAGACAGATAAGAAGTGTTTAAGGGACCATAAACATGTTTTTCAGCAGACAGTAGTATTGATTGTTTTTCCTCTTGCATCTGACCTCATGCTCCAGACTGCTGTACTCTCCCTCTGTGTTCTCCCTGATGATCATGATGTCAATGTTCTTGTGGCGAGTCTGGACCCCGGGGAGGGACTGACAGTGCATCACATTGGCGTACAGGTCCAAGCTCGTGCTGTTAGTACACACACAAGACCAAATTACGTAAGAAATGAGAGCTATTTCACACAAAAAAAAAATGACCTTAATCTAGGAAACTAAAGATTTCATCTAAACTTACCGCAGCACATTATTTCTGGATTTGACAGATGCTGGCAGGGTATGTTTGGTTTCTATGTTACCTATCAAAAGAGGTAAGCAATTTCACAGTTACTTTAGTTCAACCTTCTTATTAAAAATTATACTCTACTTACAGCTATGTTCTGTTTTTCATACTTTCATACTTTGATTGAAAGAAAAAAAAAAAAAGCTGTTTGCTTACCCTTGAGGGCAACTCCATTTCGCCGGATGGCAGTGATGGCATTATTCATGTCATCATCGGTCTCCAAAGCAGAGTTGACATTCACCACCTCAAAGTCAACTGGCACACAGGTGAACCTGCAGCACAATGTTCACAAACCACACAATGGATGCAATTCTTATGTGACTGTAGATGATATGTAATCACTAAACAGGACTGAGAGTCAATCTAACCAACCTGAAAACTTCTCTGACATGATTGAGAAGCTCTGGACCGATCCCATCACCAGGTATGAGGGTCACAGTGTGCCTGCCTCCATACTTTGCTGGAGGGGGCTAGAAGATAAATGCCAAAGGATCAACTTCAATAAATAGAGAAAATTGGAGGTTTGGCACCTTTTAAAGACAGATCATCCACTACAGTAAACATATGTTATGAAAAAAAAAGTTTAGCTTTCTAAGTCTACAAAGTAACATCATGAAAATAAGGTATACAGTGAATTTGATAGTTTTTGGTATCTCATGTCTGCTTATGTCCAGATTACCAATGACATAATAACAAATAGATAAAGTGTAGTAACGTTCACTGTGGTGGATTGACAATATCATGCAATACTTTAATACACAGAAGCAGTAGGAATTCTGAAGTCAAAAGAAAAGAATAATAGTAATAGTAGTCGTATTAGTAGCAGTAGGAAATGTAGAAAATGCTGACAATGGACACAGTTTACAAATCACTGGCCTAAAATCAACCAGTACATGTCCAAAGCAACAAGTAAGTTTGAGAGATTATTGTTAGGCAGTTAATAGTGTTTTTTTAGGTTTGAGAAATATTTAAATAGATCTGATGATGTCATTACTGTGTTTATTATTGTGAATCAAGATGGTTAGAAATTCCAGTTGAAAATGATGGTAACAACATTTCCATACATCCATGCAATCCATGCAACATGATGTTTAAAAACTGTTATATTATTTTGATAATCCTAGTGCTTTTATTCTCACCACACATCTTTTTTTTTTCTATATCACAACCCCGTTATAGGAAATATTCTCGTTTAAGAAATGATGCAGTGAATTGCAGTGAACCGTGTCACGAGTCAGCTACTTACAATGTTTTCTCCCTGTTGTTGAAGGTGAACAGAGAAAAGCAGAAGGACAAGAGTCAGTTTGACAGCTGCTTAGAAGAACAGGTTTGGTCCAAATAGTGGCAAACAGAGTAGTGTCATAACCTTCACCCCACAAGAAAGTGGAAAAACACATATATACACACAATCCCCAAATTGTACTGAAAAAGACAACAACTTCCAATGCTATACAGCCTGGAAATAAAGACTGATCAACAGCAGATATTTTTATAGTACAGTAGTAATCTTAAATGTGACAAACTGACAACAATCCCATGTACCGATCTGACTCACTCACAGTAAGCGAGGTCTTATTCCGGTGACTGATCAAAGTTGTTCCAAATACCTGGAAAATAAAAAGTGCAAATGATTTAGAGCGTGTTTGTAAATGGATCCTGTGCACGGATGCCGTAAAACCTGTGACCACCCCACAGATGTGGAAAAGCCCGCTAGCTTTGCTAATCAAATGATGTTAACAGCATGACCTTGTGTTAAAAAAAAAAACTATAACGGAGTTTAAATTAGAGCCACGCAACACCATTCACAAGCGAAAGAGCAAGGGCAGCGTGTCTTGTCTTACTTTAGCAGTGTTTCCAAGGCGTCCAACCCAGAAAGGATTAATTATTTTGGACGCGCAGAGTACGGCACTGTGGGCAGCCATCTTGATTTTGCAGTGCTGATCGCGTGTTTAATAAGAGGAGCAGATGTGCCGATGTGACAGAAAAACTGTTCCTTTTTTTTAGTTATTTTAGATATTTTATTATTTCTTAACTGTGATAAATGTTGTAAGAATTTGAGTAAAACAAAACAAAACACTAAAAATAATTTTTTATAATTTTTTTTTTTGGTCACGTGAACCACTTCACGCAGACTCTGTACTAACGGGTTGAGGTCCGTAGAAAAGGCTCGGGGTGGGCTGTAGGTTATATCCGGAAGACAAATGGGTTAAATTAAACCAGGTCTTTTTCCATGTTCGTCGAAAGAGGGTACCAACTTCAGCCTGTCTTCTTATTGAAAGCGTATTTATATCAGGGACGACTCAATGAGGAAACAGCGCAAGAAATAGCAAAAAGTCCAGGGTGACAAGAGCAACAGCTCCTCGTTACTGTTCGTTGCAGCCGGGCATAGGCGGCGAAACAAGGCGATCCTCTCTTGTAAAGGTACGCAAGTGAACTTTTACGGTTCTAATTCTAGTAGAAATGTAATTGACAATATCGCTAAGGGTTCATTCTTCACTGTCTCCTCTCTGAGATTGTTTGGGCTCATTTTATAACCTTTAAACGTCATCTCTGCAGAGCCATTTTGCAGGGCCACTGTAAAAAAAATTAATAAATAAAAAAATAAAGCTAGGAAGAGAAACGTCACACAGAGGAAAATTACCCTTTTAAATTATTTAAAATAATTACATTTTTTATTCATGACTGTGTTTCTTTCAAATTTTGTCATCTTTTAAAACTAAAGGTAGACTACAGGCAAAGACTAATATTTAGTATAACTAGAAGCTGGGAAATGTTATTTTAAATAAGAACGTTTTACTAAAAAGTCTCCTGTCTTGTTAAACTTCTTTAGCCACTCTAATGTCAATGCTTTTCTTCTCCCCAGGTCTATGAAACAGTGAAGCATGAGATTAACAGGTGGGTTGATATTTTCAATAGGAACTTCCTGATAAACCCATATGTTTCTGGCTTGAGCTGATGTGTCCTGATCATTGTGACAGGCCCCCTGCGAGCTGTGGCTGTGGTGCTGCTGGTGGGTCTCACCTGGCTGCTAGCAAACACCTTATTTGGAGGGGAGAGTGCGTCATCTATGCTGCATTTCTTCAGCGGTAAGAGGAATCAAGCGGAAACCAGTTAACTAACAAGGAATAAAATTTTCCAAATATGGAAGAAAATATGACTTTACACGTTGGATTGTTAGGTCTGTTTTATGTGAGTTAAATCTTTTGGGTTTGCATTGCTAACTGGTCAAAACAAGCAGGTGGTAAACTGCAATCAGAGTTTTTAATGTGTCTGCCATTTTAGTGACAAAGCTACAAACAAGTTATGTGTGTTGATTTTTAAGCTGATGCATGTTTGATGGATGGACTTTTCCGAATGTAAGATTGGTAAGTTTAATTAGGAAATCTGTTTTTTGTTTTTTTTGTTTGTTTCTTTTTTCAGGTACAAGTGAAGAAGCAACACCAGGTAAGCAAACTGTACAGCATATCTTTACTCATTTACTAATTAATACTTTCACAAAGTTGCATTCTTATCTTCCTTCTTATGATCAACATGTTTTTTAACAGAACCCCGCCCACGAAAATATAAATGTGGACTTTCAGCCCCTTGTCCTCCAAAACATCTGGCTTTCCGTCTGGTGTCTGGTGCTGCCAACGTCATTGGCCCTAAAATCTGCCTGGAGGACAAGATGTGAGATTCAGTGTTAATTATTTCTGGTTCTTCATCTATGTCTTTGTCTCTCCTTAGTCCCTCCTTTTTTCCCCCCCTTTTTTGTTTTGTTTTGTTTTCACACTGTTCTGTTTTTTTCCTCTGTGCTGTCATAACCAGGCCTTCAAGCCTGTCTGGGGAGCTGAATGCAAGTATTGTTTCTTTCTGCTGGTCCCTCTCATCGTTTTGCCTGTTGTCTTGGCCCGTATAAGTGTTACATAGTGTGAATAAGAGTTTAAATAGCTATGTATAAGCCTTGTGGTTTTGTCTAATAGGTTAGTGAGCAGTGTGAAGAACAATGTTGGCAGGGGACTAAACATAGCCTTGGTGAATGGTAAGGCTCTCATTCTTCATGTTTTAGCAGACTATGTTGTTTTTGTTTTTTTAGCTCCTTTTCATGGTGCTGTTTTAACATTTTACTGATGTATCTTTGCTCCAGGGTTGACTGGCGAGCTTTTGGAGACAAAAACCTTTGATATGTGGGCAGGAGGTAATAAAAACCAGACATTAATGTTTAATATGCCTCTCATATCCTGTAGTCCATACACTTTGGCAGTAACAACCCATAAACTGCACTTCAGATCTCATTTGATGCTCATTTTCAGATGTTTCTGACCTGTTGAAGTTTCTCCGGCCTCTTCATGAGGGAACACTTGTGTTTGTGGCCTCCTTTGATGATGCAGCTACAAAGTAAGGATTTGTGTTGTGCTCCCAGTTCCTCCCCTTTCACATTAGCCAATTTTAATAGAAACCTGGAAAAAGTTGATATTATGAAGGATTGTGTTATAAATATTTAGTAGAGTAAAACAAAGAGGATTTTGGCTCATGTGCTGTCACATTTTTCAGATAATTAATTTCTGTTATAAAATAAATTTGAATGCATTTATCTGGGAAGCCTAACAAGTTAAACTGTCACTGAGCAGTGCAAGGAAGAATGTATGATAATGTGATAGTGAATGGCAGGCTTGGCACAAAAGCCTTTCACCTTTAAGATTTATCGGGGTTGCTACATGTGAACACTGACTTCATGATTCGATTTAAATTAGATTTACAAAGTGTAGAACTGAATTAAATTAGACTGATTCAATTAATTCTTGATGTCTTGGATGATAATTATTAAAGTGTTCATGATGAGAATTTATTGCAGAGACCACAATATCTTCCTTATTAAGCAAATGGTGTTTGTAACGTTGTGGTTTCCTTGAAATAAATGTTTAATGTTTAAAAAGCCCTCTAAACTTGTTTGTTGTCTTTGGTTTTTTGTTTGTATTTTTCACTATGTCAGGCTGAATGATGAGTCTCGACGGCTGTTTGAGGAGCTCGGGAGCACAGCGGTGAAGGATTTGGCCTTTAGAGACAGCTGGGTGTTTGTTGGAGCCAAGGGTATTGAGAATAAGAGTCCCTTTGAGCAGGTTTGTTCCTTTTTACTATTAGTGCTGATCGAGGGCTGGAGGTGGAGTCTGTGTGCTGTCTTTGATGTGACGCCAATGTTCAGTTGAAAATATTCTTCCTGTGTGAACAGATCACATTGCATAAGGTGCCAACTGGCAGTAAAGTCAGTATGATTTGGTTACAGTCACAGCAGTATTACAAAACAGCATTAACTATAACCACCGGACACTTTATTAGGTACACCTTGTTAGTACTGTTGGCTTCAGAACTGCCTTAATTCTCAAAGATTGGGCAAAGAGGTGCTGGAAACAGTCCTCTGAGATTATGGTCCATATTGATGTGATAACATCACACAGTTGCTACAGTTTTGTAGGCTGCACATCCATGATGTATGTTTTTCCATTCAACCACATCCCAAAGGTGCTCTGTTAGATTGAGATCTGTGACTGTGAGACTAAGACTACAGAGGCTCTGTTTGCACTAAAGGCCAGCACACGACCACATTCTGAACTGCTGATACAAAGCAGGATGGATTCATGTTTTCATGTTGTTTACGCCAAATTCTGGCCCTACGGTCTGAATGTTGCAGCAGAAATCGAGACTTATCAGACCAGGAAACATTTTTCCAATGATCTATTGTTAACTTAATTTCAGTGACCCTGTGTGAATTGTAGCCTCAGTTTCTTGTTCTTAGCTGACAGGAATGGTACCCAGGGTGGTCTTTTACCACTGTAGCCCATTTTCTTTAAAGTTCAACAATCATAGCTCCTCTTCTGTAAACCTGGGTTTTAACAAGTCATAATTTAAGTTAATGCTGCATTTCTATGAACTCGAAGCAGTGTGTCAGTTCTTCTCTGGCGTCGACCTGCTGAGGAAAATCCCAGCAGATCAGCAGTTTCTGAAATACTCTCAAGAGCCTGTCTGGCACCAACAACCATGCCACGTTCAAAGTCACCTTTCTTTGGGTTTCAGAGGTTTAAACATTAACCTGCTTAAAAAAACAAAACATTAACCTATTAACCTGCTGAAGTTTAAAGTTCAACAGGTGGTGTTGGCCATGGTAGCAACTCTGTTACTACATGCTTGGTGTTGCTGCCATGTGATTGGCTAATAAGATATTTGCATTTTTGATTTGGTTTGGGGGGTTTTTGCATTTGGACTACCACATGATAATGCAGATTTTTTTTTTAAATGGGCTGTTTTGAAGTCTGGTATTCAAAATGGGAAGTGATGAATAGGGAAAAACCCAATGCACACTTTTCAACAGTGACTATTAACTGCTAAATGGCTAAAACACCTTTGACTTGAAAAACTCAGTCAGGTTCAGCACTCTGTACAATTATTCAGCAGCTAGTGTGCTAAAGGAACCTGATCCCAGTCTGTTTTGCTGACATCATTTATGTTTGTCTTTCCCCCTTAGCGTATGAAAAACAGTAAAAGCAGCAACAAATATGAAGGCTGGCCCGAGTCACTGGAGATGGATGGCTGTATTCCTCTGCGGCCACCACTGGAAAGTTAACTCTGCCCGGTACCCCTCATATGCATTACAACAGAACCTGGAGGAACTGTCAGAAGGGCCAGGAACTGCTTAATGAGTGACAAAATTCAAGCTCTGGACCACAAATAACTTTTTCATTTTTCCTCTCATGGCAGTGGCATGAGCTCGGTGCAAAGATCGTCTTGACTTAATATATTTAAAGTTGCTGAAACCTGCTGTAGAGGATTTCTGATTTAAGCTTTGTGAGCCACTTTTGAGCTGAAGTAATGCTTTGGAATCAAGTAAGATTATGTTAGGCTCTGGGAAACTTCAAAGTCCAACTCAGTGTTTCCATTATGAAAATTACTGCACCTGAGAAGAAAAAAAAGAAATGGAAAAGTTAGTAGATCGAGGCAGCCCTATACTCTCACTATGCAAATGTATAGAGCTTTTGGACTTAGGCAATTGCTCTGCTTCCGCTCTCACATGAAACAGCCTGTCAGTGTATACAGCTTTGATGAGAGGATGAAGACTAGTTATCTTGTTGGTTTTAAAAACCAATGGACGAGTGTGGATTATAGAAAGAGCTATCAGGTGAACTCAGTTGTCCTCCAAGTTTTATGTCCACATATGTAAGGCTAAACCTGAGGTTTCCTTTAAGTTGCTATAAATGTAATTTTTCCGTTACAATAACAAAATCAATTGATAATGATAATGTTGACTGATAATGTTCTGCTAGGATTATGAGTGTGATGGCAGATGGAGAAAAGAGAGAGTGAGCAGAGATAAAGTGCACAGGCTTTAGGTAAATACACACACACACACACACACACACACAATGTGTATGATACTTATCAGGGAAAAGAACGTGCTGCCAGCTAGGCTGCAAACTTGCCAATGACTTAATTCATAGTGCCCTCTGTACATATTTTCTTACATTTCTTTTCCAGTAAGGCACTGCTTTTTTGACATTTACGGTGTGATTTATTCACTTCAGTCATGACCCAGGTATACTTTCCCTGAACGCTGGAAAAAAAATCTTACAGGAAACACTGCAAGTGTCAGATAACCAAAGTGTAACAGTGATGAGTGGATGAATACAGCTAGAGTAGGTCTTCCAAAGCCATTGTTGGAACTAGGTACATTTCTCTCTCTTCAGGACTGCCTATAGATTTATGTTTTGTTTTTTGTACTTGAGCAACAACATAGATAAGTGTTCAATACTCTGATGTAGAAAAACATAAACACCTGAGTGGTTTCATGCTGGAAACAATAATTCAGAGTAGGAAGAAAAACTGGGTCTGTGGACGTATTTTATATTTCATACTTTAATATATTTTTGTTGTGTAACGTAAAATTCATTAATAATAGTGCTTAGCTGCCATTGTTTCGTAGAACTTGATGTACACTAGTTGTTGCTCATCACATGTTTACAGTTTTGTTTTTTGTCTGGTTTTTTTTTTAATTAGTCTTTGTCATTGTCCTTTAATAAAACTATTTATTTTTAAATACTTAAACAGAAAGCAAACTATTTGTGTGGGTTCATCACAACACTGCCGGTGGTTCTGGAGTTGTCCCAGGCCTGCAGGCATCTTTACACTCTTTGCTTTGCTTAAAGATTATTGGTATGGTTATTGATTGGTTATTTTTTCTTTCTTTTTATGTTGAATGGATTAATTTTGCTTCTTGAAAGACTAATATATATATGAAGTGTAAAGACCTAGTTCTTCTCTATCGCTCTGTATGGTTAACTCTGTTTCAGTTGCCTTTCTGAATTAGGTTGTGCTACCAAAATGTAATTTTTTTTTTTTCTACAAAAGATTACAGTCTGTGCTTTTATTGTGACAACAATGATGATGATGATGAATAAAGTATGTTCTAATATCGGTGTGTTTTTATTCCCGTGGGCCCTAATATTGAGTCATCTGCCATGCTTGGAGAAATTCACCAGAGGGCGACAAAAGACAAAGTCTCACTGGGGTTACTCAGTTCATCCTGCTCAAGGCATTTGCTTCACTAAGCATACGCTCTGCTGGGGATAACAGCTTCGGACTGAATGCACTGTTTTTGCTTTGACAGGGAATTCAGTGACAGCAAAGAATAGCGATGGTCGTTGAATCGATACACTGTAACGTAGTAATGTCAAACACGATCAATTTCATTGTTTCATTGAAATGTGTTATGAGGCCTTCAGGTCGTGGGGGGAAAATCGTGAATTCGCGTTATGCGTTATTTGACGTTCAAAAGCACAAACTGGGGTTGAAAACCTGAGGTAGAAAAGCAAATCTGCACCTTAAATGCCTGACTTCTATCTTTCAGAATTATATTGGGCAATTCAGTTGTTTTCACTGTCACAAAAGTAGAACTAAAGTCCGTGCTGGATAGAGACCGGTGTATCGGAAATTAGAGTTTTTTGCTCTTGTGGGAATTTTGTCATTAGCGTCATACCTTGCAAGAAAAACAGTATAACATGGATGTATATGCATGCATGTGTCCATATGCAGTTACACGAGTAGTACATACTAATTTTTATATTCAAGTATTGCATTAAAATAAATTTTGAGGTACTTGAGCGTTTCTCTTTAATACTGAGTATTTATATTAAACGCTGCTTTGCACTTGTACTAAGGTGTGTGTTTGGTGGATGTGCAATATCGTACTTTTTATCTGATAGTTACAAGTTTCTATTTTCATTTATATGGATAATGTGGTGAATTATTACAGAACAGAGAGTGAAAGCTATAGTTAAAATCAGCTTCGCCTTAACCAGCTATGACTGAAAAATACTAATTGCAATGAAAGCATGAATAATGTGATGTCAAAAGACTCCAATCCGACCCCAATAAAAACGTTGGAAAACATGAGAAAGGCATAAATTATGGACTTTTAACTGTATTTTCATATACAGGGAGTGCAGAATTATTAGGCAAATGAGTATTTTGTCCACATCATCCTCTTCATGCATGTTGTCTTACTCCAAGCTGAAAGCCTACTACCAATTAAGCATATTAGGTGATGTGCATCTCTGTAATGAGAAGGGGTGTGGTCTAATGACATCAACACCCTATATCAGGTGTGCATAATTATTAGGCAACTTCCTTTCCTTTGGCAAAATGGGTCAAAAGAAGGACTTGACAGGCTCAGAAAAGTCAAAAATAGTGAGATATCTTGCAGAGGGATGCAGCAGTCTTAAAATTGCAAAGCTTCTGAAGCGTGATCATCGAACAATCAAGTGTTTCATTCAAAATAGTCAACAGGGTCGCAAGAAGCGTGTGGAAAAACCAAGGCGCAAAATAACTGCCCATGAACTGAGAAAAGTCAAGTGTGCAGCTGCCAAGATGCCACTTGCCACCAGTTTGGCCATATTTCAGAGCTGCAACATCACTGGAGTGCCCAAAAGCACAAGGTGTGCAATACTCAGAGACATGGCCAAGGTAAGAAAGGCTGAAAGACGACCACCACTGAACAAGACACACAAGCTGAAACCTCAAGACTGGGCCAAGAAATATCTCAAGACTGATTTTTCTAAGGTTTTATGGACTGATGAAATGAGAGTGAGTCTTGATGGGCCCGTGGCTGGATTGGTAAAGGGCAGAGAGCTCCAGTCCGACTCAGACGCCAGCAAGGTGGAGGTGGAGTACTGGTTTGGGCTGGTATCATCAAAGATGAGCTTGTGGGGCCTTTTCGGGTTGAGGATGGAGTCAAGCTCAACTCCCAGTCCTACTGCCAGTTTCTGGAAGACACCTTCTTCAAGCAGTGGTACAGGAAGAAGTCTGCATCCTTCAAGAAAAACATGATTTTCATGCAGGACAATGCTCCATCACACGCATCCAAGTACTCCACAGCGTGGCTGGCAAGAAAGGGTATAAAAGAAGAAAAACTAATGACATGGCCTCCTTGTTCACCTGATCTGAACCCCATTGAGAACTTGTGGTCCATCATCAAATGTGAGATTTACAAGGAGGGAAAACAGTACACCTCTCTGAACAGTGTCTGGGAGGCTGTGGTGGTTGCTGCTGCACGCAATGTTGATGGTGAACAGATCAAAACACTGACAGAATCCATGGATGGCAGGTTTTTGAGTGTCCTTGCAAAGAAAGGTGGCTATATTGGTCGCTGATTTGTTTTTGTTTTTGAATGTCAGAAATGTATATTTGTGAATGTGGAGATGTTATATTGGTTTCACTGGTAAAAATAAATAATTGAAATGGGTATATATTTGTTTTTTGTTAAGTTGCCTAATAATTATGCACAGTAATAGTCACCTGCACACACAGATATCCCCCTAAAATAGCTAAAACTAAGAACTACTTCCAAAAACATTCAGCTTTGATATTAATGAGTTTTTTGGGTTCATTGAGAACATGGTTGTTGTTCAATAATAAAATTATTCCTCAAAAATACAACTTGCCTAATAATTCTGCACTCCCTGTAAGTTTTACAGAATTATCTTTACTGATAAAGACCTCGCGTTTGCTCATTCTTGCTACACCAGATTAATAAGGCAATACATTATTCTTTTTATGACAGAGATAGAAATGTATAGAAATATCTGGGGTTTTTTGGGGGGTGGGGGGCTTGAAACTGTTAGTTCATACGGTTAAGGCCAAAGAGTAGTGCTGACACTTTTTTTCTTTTTAACTACAGCAGCATTTATATATCATAAAGAAACAAACGGTCATGTTCTGTTGAAACTGTGCTTCTTTTTCTTATATAAAGACATCCTAATGAGTCAAAGTGGGGTGTATGTACAAGATAACGTCAGTCATTACTGATCTAATGTATCAAATGAAAGTATAACATGCACATGATTTATTTAGAGTTTTCAGCTTTTTAACTTTTTCTTTTACCTCTATTCATGCTTTTACTTTTAAACTTCAGATTTTTAATTGAGAAATTTCTTGTAGTTCTACTGAATACTTTTTCCACGAAAAGCTAACAAACACACATATAAACATAGTATTTTAATTAGTAATAGTATATAGATTTATGCAGCTGTGTCTCTGTCAGTCACACATAATGTTTCAATTACCTTTGCAGGAGTTTAAAAAAAAAAAAACACACCCGCTGAAAACCCTGCTTCCTCCCCTGAAACAGAATTTTCACGACGAGCATTTGAATGCATCACCATATCCATATAATAAACTGCGGACATAAACACGCGGCGTATCGCCCTCTAGTGGTGTAGTAAGCTAACTGTCGGTTTGTGTTCGTCCTCTGGCTGATGATGAGCCCTGTGGCAAGTGAGAACGGGCAGGCGGCGCGCGCTCAGTACACGCGAGAACCTGCTGAAGGCCGTTGGACTCGTACGTTGTAAATTATGTACATAAGTTACTGATATTTTCCGGATACACATGAATGGTGTGTCGGTCAACTTTGAGCCGACAAACCGAGCAGCGAGTGAGAAAATCTGTAGACCAACGGCAAGCATCGTCTAAACTGGATACACGTATCCCAAGTGCTCCGCGCCCGTGTCTCACACAGACCGAGGATCGACGACTCCGGTGGGGATTTTCAACCTGACAACACCGCGAGAAGCCTGTAAAATGTAAAGAGGAAAAAAAACGACAACAACAAACGAACCCAGCGGAATTTTTCTTTTTGGGTTGCCGAAGCTTTTTTATTATAATTTTTTTGAGCGTGTGTAAAATATTTTTGTAGGCAGAAAGTCCAGTGTAAATCTCCTGTAAATAACACCAAGGTTTGTAGATAGATAGCCTACTATATCCAGTTTTCTGTGAGTTTGCTAGCTATTCAGTCTAAATAACGCTGGACCGACGAGCTGCGATGTTGCATTTGGGTGAGTGATGATTGTTGTTATTTTCATTTACAGTGCAAATAGTAATTTGCGTGATTACTGAACTGTGGTGCCCCGGTGAGGTACTGTTGTTATTTTGTCCGTCTGTTTGGGCATTAAGAGATCGCTCAGGAGGTGTTCATCATCCCCGGTGACACATAATATTCCATTTTAATTCACGCCGCGTTAAAACACTTAAGTGCAGACCTGCGGGCCCTCACACACCAAGACTGAGCCCATCATTCGAGTTATTTGAAATTTGCTCAGGGCAAGTCCTGGAGGTTTGATGATTTATTTATTTATTTTTTGTGATGGTGTCAGCCGTCTCAGTCACTATGCTCTCGCCCTGTATCGTGATTGTACTCTATGTTATGCATGGCGTTTCCAAAGTCAGCTGAGCTATCTGCTAGCCAATAGCTGTACATCATGGTGCATACACATCCAGGCATCACTGTGTTGGTACCATGTATTTTATATACCTATAAATAACATGCACGAATCAGTCAATGCTGCGTGACCGGCCACATCATTGGGGCTTTAAGCAATTTGCCAATTAATGTTAAAAAAATGAAAATCACCCCTGCTGTCTCCCATCAGCAGCAAAAGGTATTGATATAATATTTATAAATGTATGCATTCCCTTGACTTCACCATTGATCTATATCAAAACAGTGGTTTTATCCAGCTGAGAGTAGTAGTGGTGCATTCAAAACATTAGAGAGGGCGCTTCCTTCTTTAAAAAAAGAAAAAGGCTGACAGGTGCTAAACTCCTGAAATCAACACTATGCTGAGCTCAGAGTACTCCCGCATCCATGAAAGTTCAGTGACTGAGGGAATGGGAAGGCTCATTGGAACTCCAGGAGTGGTAAGCCAATTTAGTGACATGTAATCCTGTTTCAACTTTGGCTGATTAAGGAGCCTTTCCCGCACCTGGACCATAGGAATCTCTCAGAACTGGACAGCTCTGCTTGCAAAGGGGAATGAAAGAGAACAAAAAAAAAACCACAAAAAAAAAACAGGGTTAGATAACATATTCACTCTCTCAGTGAACAGTACTCTGTGTGTGCTACCTACACTCTACTCTCCCATGCTTGACCTGGATTGGACAAAAGTCCTTGTTGTGTTTTCAGCCTTGCGTTTCCCTAATGGGAAGAGAACAAATAATTGTGTGTTTGATCCTGGTAACCAGGATTTGATATTTTTCATTGGACTTCAGAGAAGAAAGCAACATGTGCGGAAGCACTTGTGTAGTCGAGGTGGAGAAATAATCACTTTAGTCTCAAGTTTTTTTTAATTTTGTATTGAAATTTAAAAAGTATTTATACCTGTTAAACACAGACACATCTGCCTTTATATTTTATCTGTGGTCTACAGCTGAGACCTGTGTTGTTCTAAATAGCTTCCGCTTGACATTGGGCCCATTCAAATTTTGGCCAGCAGCTCTCAGACCTTGTGTTACCTCTAGCCTGTCTCCCCATATCACTCGGCCTCCATCTCCTCTTTAAATCTCTGTGGGACGAATTTGCAGTCGTGAGAATTTGGACAGATTCAAGTTGTTGTATTAGTTTTGTGTGGAAAAGTTAGTGTCGCAGACAGGAAGTGGTTTTATGCGGTTAGGTTTTGATCTGCACACAAGACATATTCAATTAATCAGTCACTTAAATGCAGCCAGATTTTTTTTTTGTTTTTTTTTTCTTGCCAATTGGATCTGCTAAACATTTCTACTTATCCCTGACTCCCTGGTACACTGTAACCGAGCTCATTCAGTCAAGAAAATCAACAAAGGGATAATATGCAAAGTTCTGCTTCTGACTAGACTAGACTGCAGCATATGCAAATGACCTGATAATACACTTTGCTATAATAACTTCATGCCTAAACTGCATCTGAAACTACCAGTTTAGCCTTGGAAGTTTGATTACAAGGCATTCGTTTTGTTATTTTTAATGAAGAACGAGTTGATGAAAAACTTTTTGCCCCGTGGTAATTGTGTCTCTGTAGAAATAGTGTTCTTATCATTTCCATTACAGAGCAGCTAGCGCAATCTCCCATTTATTTGCTTAATTAACTTTTTTTGATCTACATTATGCAAATGTGAAAAATAAAAAATAGCAGAAAAATTCACAGTTTTCTAAATCCAGTGGTAATATTTTCACATGGCCTCTTCTGTCTTATTTTAACCGTGTGAGTTTAACCGCTCACATGAGACCAAGAAGAGCGAGTCCTAACAGTCGAGACGTTGTCATGACGGGACATTTGGTGTTTATTGCTTTAAAAATGACGGGATTAATGATGAATGGAGAACTGAGCTCTGTTCATTTAAATATTTTTTAATAATGTATTTCTGTTTTTAGGCGTGCACTTAAAGTACATTTATATGTTTATGGTCCTTTAACCTGCTCTCCCTCAGCCTTCTGCACCGAGTCGGGCAGTGACACAGAACATGCCACTGGAAACTATTCCTGCGCTAATATAATCACCTCATGTTTTCAGCCTTTTCTAAACACTAAAGGTATTTCTCCACTCCTCTCCGTGCACAACTGTAGCTGCTTTTGTTGGTGCAGAAATTTAGCTATAGTCACTGCTTTCATTCACACAAACATTGGCACATATTTTATCAGGCAGCCCCCACCTTTTGTCTGTGCCAGCCCACCGCCCTCCCTTTTCGCTCTCTTGTTCTCTTTCACACACACACATTTTTCCCACCCCTTCTGCCCCCACCCCACCCCCACTCAACTCACTCCTTCCCTCTGCCTCTGCTGTCCGCCCGCTCCCACCAACTACAATCCCTTGCTGTACCCCTCGCCACTTTATAGTCGCTCATTTTTTTTTTTTTTCATCTGTATGTCCCCCTCAATTGCAAAAACATAGCCGTCTGCGCTTACACACATACACACACACAGTCCCCTGGCTCTTCCTTTGTATGCCTGCTTAATTTTTCAGCGGCTTTTTGTTTCGAGGGATTATTCTGCTTCCCTGTGAAGTGATTTATGGAAGTTGTGCAACCGGATTGCAGCATATTTGTTGTGTTTAAAGCTATATGTTTGTCTAGGGCTTGTGCTTTTTTCTTTAATGAGTGTAAACATAAGTTACACAGAGCACATTTTTCCTATGCTCCACACTTTTAAGCATAGAGGTAAAAGTTATAAGTGAAAACAAACAGGAGCTTCAGTGGGTATTGAGAATAGAACAGAAATCACATCACTGAAGCAAAGTTGTCACATTGATTTTTGGTGCACATTTCAAAAATGATTAGGCAGCCGCAGGTGTTCTCCCATGCAGGAGCCTCACAGTAGCCTGCAGGGCAGGAGGATTGCTGCACGTCAGTTGTTTAGTTCTCATGTACTTAAGCGCTGATAGAAAACTGAACAGACAACGACTCTGACATGGGAACGTGATGTGCGCTACGCACCAGAGTCATTTTGCTGCCAAGGCAAGATGTCATAGTTTTAGCTGCAGCGTTGGTTTTATTATCTTCAACTTTAGTTTACCACGCTTGCCCACACGGGCAGTTGCTTGGTCATTTGGCTGGTGTCAGGAAATTCCTTTCGGCATTCTTTCATTGAAAGGGGACATGCGGTTTGGGTGCTAGTGACAGTTTGCTTTTGATGTGTGTCTGTGTGTGTGTGTGGTTTTTGTCTGTGTATAAAAGATACAAAGAGTGCTGAAGGGACAGAGGGATAAAGTTTGTTCTAACCTGCCGTCTGATATCTGTATCTGTGAGTCTATGTGGGTGTGTTTGGAAGGGAGACTGATCGGGTGTGAGAGACAGTGATGGTTGAACGTGTTTGATGTGCTGTGATAACTCTGTCCGGTATGTGGCTTTCATGGGAACTCCTTGCCCTGGGGACATGGGCAAATAAGCTCTTGCTTAAAGGGCAACTTCCCTCTCTTTATCGGCTGTTGTTTTTCCCCCTTTATGCTCCCTACATCCTGTTAGCCTTTACCTTTTTAGACTCACTGTACACTACAGTATGTCCTTGTGGGTTACCCAAACATAGCCAGTTTTCTGTAGTTTTTTTTATCACTGTACAGCAAGTCTTTTTGATATTCTAGTGATAGTCCAGTACAGCGTGCAGCACTTAAATGAGTAGATGACTGAAAATGAAAAAGGGTTATGATAATTGAATCAGTTCACACTTACTAGATTCAGCTTTTCAAAGCATGAGGATTTTCTGCTTTTTTTCTTAAGTGTTTATCCTTTTAAATTTGGATGCAAAATAATAGGGCCTCTATTTTGAATTTTAAACATATACTGTTAGGTCCATTAGTTCTTGAAACAGTGACACAGCTGTGCTTCTGTAAACCAGATCAGTCAAGAAGTGATTGAAGTGCAGACTTTCAGCTTTTTTTCAAGGGAATTAAGAAAAGTATTGCATTAACTGCTTAGGAATTACAGCTGTTTATATATAGACCCTCATTTCCAGATGCTGAAAAACTAACTAAGATATAACAATTGTTTTTAATACTTGGATGAAAATCCATTGAAATCAATGACTGCCTGAAGTCAAGAAGCCATTGGCATCATCAGATGCTGTGCTTCCTCTTTTGAGATGTTCCTTGAGCATCGCATTGCTGAGTTCCTTCAGCAACTGAAGTTCATGTGTGGGTCTCTCTGCATTTTTTTTTGTTTTCAGTAACTGAAAAGCATGCTTTATTACGTTGAGATCAGGTGACTTGGCCATTGACGAATATTGTTTCTTTGCCTTGAGAAACTCTTGGGTTGCGTTTGCTTTCAGTCATTAATCATTTGCACTGTAAAGCTCTGTCCGATCGGTTTTGCAGCATTTCTCAGTCTGAGCAGAGAGTATAACGCTGTGTGCTGCATACTTCAACCTGATGCTTCTATCAGCATTTGCATTATCAATAAACACTAATGACCAGTTCCACTTGCGACCATACATCTGCATGCCATAACATTGCCTCTGCAAATAATGTGCTATGCTTTAGCTCATGAGCGGTTTTCTTTCTTCCTCCATACTCTTCACTCCCTTTCATTCTGGTATAAGCTTATCTTGGTTTCATCTGTCTATGAAACTGCTTACTTTTTCAATTTCTCCATTATTTTTTGTGTCATTTTTTGCATATTATAATGACTGTAATTAGTAAATTACTGAGCTCCTAAACAGTAAATAAATACTTTTGCAAAACCACGTAATTTAAACTAGTCTGCACTTCAGTCACATACAGTAGCAAAATTATTTAAAAAAAAATGTCTCTGTCCAGAAACTTATGGACCTAACTGTGTAGGGTGCCTAGTCTTGGTAAGGGGTAAGGATAAACAAAATAGCAGCTGTCCCCACATTCCTTTCTCCCATGTTAACATTAAGAAGTACACTCTTCACTATTTGTCAGATTCTAAACATAGTTACAGGCTGAGAGCCTCTCACCAGAAGCGTTACCTGCAGCTAGTGAATCAGAGGGAAGAGTACAGGGGAGATGCTGCCGCAAACATTAGTTAATCTTCTATCAACTTAATTGAAGACTACTTGATTCAAACACTGTTGATGATTTTCTTTTTCTTTTTCTTTTTTTTAAAAAAAGGTAAAAGTAATAATAACAAACAAATTTCTTAGTATTGTAAAATAATTAATTTTTAAAAAATACAGAAAAGGGTAATCAAAAATATTACAAAGACCTTTCTGAAAAAGCTGTAAAGTTTAAATGTAAGGGACATCTTGCAACTAATTAGGTTAATTAGATCAGTAACATGATTGGGGTATAAAAAAAAGAGCATAGTGGCAGAGGTTTACCAATCTACAAAAATAAAAATAATAATAATAAAAATCACATCTGAAAATTGTGGAACAATTTCAGAATAATGTTCCTCAATGTAAAATTTTTAATATTTTGTCATTATCTCATCATCTATAGTACATAATATCACCAACAGATTCAGGATCTGTAGAAATCTCTGTGTGCAGGGAACAAGGCCAAAGAGTCAATATTTCATGCTCATGATCTTCAAAAAGCAGCACTGCTTTAAAAACAGGAATGATTCTGTTATAGAAACCACTCAATTGGCTCAGAAACACTGCCACAAATGGTACATGAATACTGTGCCATCCACAAATGTGGGTTAAATCTCTGCCAGGAGAAGACCCAGTACTGTTAGAACCCTATATCAGACAAGAATGGTACAAAATTGCTCTCCTCTAAGTCCAGTGGCCGGTCTCCTCAGTTCAGAGATGTTTACAGACTGTTGTTGGTCCTGTCCCAACTTTTTTGAGATGAAAAACAAAAGAAAACAAAATTATATGTTTTCTGTGTTTTGATACGAATAAAATATGGGTTGGGCATTGCAGTCTATGTACATTTTACATAACGTCCCAACTGGAATTTGAGTTGTAGAATAGCCTTATATTTATTATTAACAACTGGCTAGTGGCTGCTGGACTTTGGAAATAAAAAAAAGAACCCTCACTTGAGTGGTGTAGCCACAGCACCTAAACCAACCAAACTCTGAAATCAACTGTATAAATAATGTGCATACAATATGTATTACACGTCATTGATTGCTACTGATCTATCCATTTTCTTTATTACTTAATCTGTTTAATTGGAGAACTGCAAGAAAAAAGACAGATGGAAGTATTTAATTTCATTCAAGTTACTGAATGGTGGTGAATATTTGAATATTTTATTCATCAATCGAATTCCTAGAAAACAGCCTAAATAACAACATATTACATCACATTTAAAGGTTATTATTTGATGATTTTTTACGTTTGCTTTCTTTCTTTATAGTATTTGGGTGTGTCTTGCTTAATGCTGATGATAGTTTCTCTCTTAGCTTACGTGTCTGTTCCTTATAAATGTTGCTAAACTTGAATTGCTTGTTCTTTGGGAGCTTAGCAGCTAGTCTACAGTCAGTGTATTGTGCATTAGTTTGACTGACAGCTACTAGCATTGCACTTCAGACTCACTGGGTTTGAGCCTGGAGACACAATAGGCTTGATGTGAGTGTTAATGTCATTGTAATAAAAGAGATAATGGCTGTTGTGAGCTTCCAGATGATTCCCCTGTGGCAACAGTGGGCTTTGTTTGAGCTTAAAGACAAGTTCAGATTTGCAACTGTGACATTTCAGGGTCTGAGGCCAGCTGCTTCGGTGTGTGTGATCTTTGTGGGTTTCTTCATAGCTAAGTTGCTGTAACCACAGATTGTTTGGGTGCCTAATTGCAGTAGGTTTCACATGTTCACTTTCAAATTAATATGTGTGAAGTTGTAAACTTATATGCAAATTTTGTTAATAGCCTGAATTGGACTGCACTTCCTATTCACTACATTCCCATAACAATCCTTGTGTACGGCTGTTGTTGTTATCCATTAGTATGCTCTCTTCCTGTAACTTCAAATGCTTAATCATAAGGCGACTTTGGGCCATATTGCAACTTTTATTAGTAGTTGGACCCTGTCTTTAAGATACTCTCTCCAAAGTAACTCCAGGCTATGAGCCACTTAGAGATCATTTGCTGCAAGAAGGCAGGGGAGATACAATACCATGGGACAGGTGGGGAGTGATAGAGGAGAAGTGAAGATAAAGATGTTACTGGAAAGCTGCCCACTTTTGTCCACACACTGACACAAAATCACCAAAAAACTAACAGCAATCGGGTACTTTTTTACAGGAAGATCACCATTTCAGAAGAAACTTGCTTTGTTCACATCTACCTCACTTTACCTAAGGGCCAGTCAGTAGTTTTCAAAAATTACACTGCTTTAAATGGTTCCCAGGGTATGAGTTATAATGTAGTGATGATAATCATAATCACAGTTGTGTAATCTTATGAGGCTTTTGTTGCATATGTGTGGTAGTATCTCTCATACAATTCAACAATCCCTCTGAGTATGAATTATTCACACTCAACCGAACTGGCCCATAGTTCATCATCCATTTTTAATGGTTGGGATTGTATACTCCTAACTGCAGCTTTCTGTTCACTAATGGAGCTGTTGAGCACAACTTCAGACGCTAGACTCTGGTAAACATGTGATTGATGAAACCATGTGTGATCACTGACCAGGCTCATGGGATATTCTTCAGAGACTCTTTTGGTTTAATTGTACACAACTGAGGCTTTTGTTGTATTACAATTACAGCTGAGAATTTTTCTTTCTTAAGGTTCACCCTCTATGTGATTATGATCATATCTTGAAATCATTCTTTCCATCCATTCACACTGGGCTCTTGGGGCTATTCCAAGTGTATTAAATATAAATAATGTACCTGTGTTTTTCTTAACAGATTTAAATATGTCAGTTGACTGTGTTTTGTTTTTGTCTTGCAGGTTTACTTGAAGATTTCCACATGAGAGTTTGAAATAATAACAGTGCTGCTTACCCCAGCTGGCTTGAAAAAAACCTCCTGGTTTCCTGTGTTTGCTTGAGCCCAGAGATGTCTGATTCTTTTTGATTAGCACCGCACAAGTTGCTTCTGAAGAAAATGTAGGCAATGTTGAGAAGGAAAGTGAAAACAGAAACATTCCAACTGTCGTGATCTCACCCTGCTTCTGTGCTTCTGTAAAGCAGCAGAGTAAAAGAGTCAGGGGAAGACGACAGAGGAAAAGCGTGACAGAGTGACCAGTTTGATCAAGGACAGCCTTCACCTGTAGCAGTGTCTTAATACGTTAAAAGAAGTGAGAGGGTGACCACAGAAAAAGAGAGAGACGGGGACTGACGGAGGAACAAAGGTTTGGAGGAGGAGGTCTAGCAGGGGTGGGAAAGCCCATTCCCCATGGCTACTGACCCAGGAGAGCCCACAGGCACCGAGGATTCCTCGGAGAAACCTGATGGACAGAAGGAGGAGGACCCGGAGTGGGAGGGCAGGGTCGACCAACAGAGGGAGAGGACAGACAGCACCCCTTTGGACTCATCCTCCTCCCAGACAGAAGCAGGGAGAGCAGCAACAGAAGAAGATGGAGGAATCAGAGGAGGTGGTGGTGGAGGAGAAGCCTCCCAGGAGGAGACCGTACTCAGACCTATTTCATTCTCCACACCCTCCCTACCTATCGATACGGGTCAGAAACGACTGAAAAGGGAGAAGCGCTTCTTCAGGAAGAGTGTGGAGATTTGTGAGGAAGACGATGAGGTGGATGTGCCCACCTTGGCATCACATAGTGCCCCCCACCTGGAGCTGCGCTCATCAGACTCAGTCTTTAGTAGTAGTCCCCAGCAGCATGGGGTTGCTTCATCCTGTGCAACCTTGGGACATGAACTGTCTTGCACCAGCTCAGTCCATGAGCCTGGGAAAGATGCTCCTTCATCTGCACCTGTACCGAGGGGGAAGGAGAGGGACCGAGAACAGGAAGAGGAGGCAGAGATGAAAGCTGTTGCTACCTCTCCTGGAGGAAGGTTCCTCAAATTTGACATAGAACTGGGCAGAGGAGCCTTCAAGACTGTCTACAAAGGCCTAGACACCGAGACTTGGGTGGAGGTGGCTTGGTGTGAACTTCAGGTAAGACAGTCTGTTTTCTGTTTTTTTTTTTGTTTTTTTTTTAATTATTATAATCAGTGCACTTAAAGAACACAATGCCGTAAGTTTACTGATAATACTTATACTTTATTTATCCACTTCAGAATTTTAAACACAGTATTGCTGTTGTAAAATGAACAAAGATCTGGAAATCTCAGCACGTAGTCTGCTTCCTATTCAGACTGTGTGACTGCAGTTCCGTGGAGACTGAGGTGAAAACGAGGAGCATCACTTGTAGCTGAGTGACAGCACACAGTGAAAGTGGAGGCATTGCCTTTTCTAGGACTGTATGAATAATAGAATAATAGACTGTCAGCATATCTTCTTGTTGTGATAGGTGTCCTATCAGAAAGACTATGCCATGCATTTACCTAAATTGTATGAAGGGGATTATTGTTTTTCAGGTTTGTATCAATGCTTGTTATAGGTGTAGTAATCAGGAAAGAGACAAATATCAGCACACACCATAAAGGGGATACACGGCATCTGTCTTGCTTTATAGAAATAAATTATTAAACAAGCTGTTTCTTTTTGTAATCATGCAGTCCACTGCATGTATCACAAGTACTAAGAGAAGATAAATTAATGTTTGTATTATTTGTTTTTGTATTATTCCTTTAGGTGTAACCAGGTCTACAATGCACAGCCTATCTGTTGTTTATGAAATGGAATTATGAATGAGATGTATTTTGTGAGAACAGAGTAAATAGGAGGACTGTAGCATATGTAGGGGTGACTGCAGCAAACATCACTCTGAGAAAATCTTTTTCATCCATTGTAATTGAAGTGGGAGGAAAATGACGAATTATTATAAATGTTTAATATGGCCCCTCTGTCAAAGCCTTTACACACTGTAGCCCACCAGACTTAATTATGTGGAGAAGGAATGGGAAACATTGTTATATGGTGTGAATATTAAATATGGTGGGAGGCAGCCTCGTGGAGGAGCAAAGAAATGCATCCCTCTGACTCTTAGCCTCACAATAGACAGCAGTGTTACAGTTAGCCATCTGATCTGACTGCTGGCTTTGTGTGAGGAAAGTCAGTCATGTGTTTGGTTTGGAGCTAATTCCAAAACAAGAGCCTTGGATAATCCTTGAGATCAGGCTCTTTCTGTTGGACTAACAAGCAGCAGGAATGCCCTCATCACCTTCTCTGGTATTACTCCCAACACTTACTGAATCAGGTTCACATCAGCAGTTGTGCTCTGCTGTTTGATATGTCATACTGACACAGCACTTGTTCAGAGCTACTTAAATAATCGACCTGCCCTTTTTTGGGGGAAATTTACCGAGCTTGCAAAGGTAGCATGTTTCACCTTCAGTATCAATGTTAGAATTGTTTTGCCACCAGACAGTTTTTTGTCATGACATCAGCAACAACATTTTTTTGAAATCATTTTATGAAAATGAAAAGCCATCAGGGTTAAGCTTCACCCATCCAATCCTACTGAGAACAGCAAGTTTTGGGGGTAATTGTTATAAAACAGGCTGCTTCAATCCAAAATTATTAAGTCATTTGAGAAGATAATAGATAATTTACTGTATAATTAGATTTTGTATTACAAACAGATAGTGAATTGAGAAAAACAAACAGACTGTGATTCTGACACATAGAGCAACAGCTAGGAGAAGGAAAAAAGGCAGCGTGTGAGAAAGAAAAGTGACAGACACAGGAGGTGATCGTGAAGGGGAAGAGAAGGAAAGACAGAGGGGGACACAATGAGCCAAACACAGGATTACCATGGCGCCCCTCCCAGTGAGCAGCCATGTAGCTAATGCTAAGCTACCATACGCAGGGAGACACATGAACACACACAAACGTGCACATACACAGAGGCAGTACACAGAGGCCTGGTCACACGCCTATAGATGCATCCAGTGTCACATTCAGTGTAACATTCAGTGCAACATTCTAGTCACTCGGTGCACATGATCTGACCCATTTACTCTAAATCACCAAAGTGTACTCATGGTTTCAATGTTTTCAGGTTGCCATTGACTAGACAAAGGTGATCATAATAATAATGATTTAAAGCCGTGATGGCAATGATTAGACAGAGTTGATGTGGGACATTAATTTGGTCCTAATAACGAATGCAGTGTGCAATGTCTAAATCTAAGTTAATTCCTCTAAAAGACTTCAAACAGTGGTCATCCTATTTTAAAGCACAGGGAATTAATAACAACTATATAGGCTGAACAGGATGATAAATGACTTGTACATGACTAGCCAGTGCACTGTTTGATGCTGTCCACTTTACTGTGAGACTGCAGCCTGGGAGCACCATACTCCTGTCCTCCTGTGACCATAAAGAAAGGGAAGCCGGGGGATTAGCTGTCCAAATGCAGCTTGAATGAGTGGGTAATTAAAGTTCACAGTGTGGACACCATCCCTCTTCTTTCCTCTCCCTTTCCCAGGGAATTCCACACCTCACAGAGCAGAGCTATACATCGACCTTGCTATTGCTTAGGTCGTATATTGCCATCCATACAGGGGAATGTGTTTGTTTGAATCCCATAACTGGGAGCTGTTGCCCTCTTGTCTGTCTGTGTCAACATATCACTGTATGTGTCTGCCTGTCACCCTCCCTCCCTCCCTCTCTCTTTCTCTCTCACCCCACTTTCCCCCTGTACCCATACTCTCCCCCATCACTTTTTTGTCTGTTTGAGTGAGCATGCAGAGTGATCCAGGGAGTTAATTACAGTGGGTGCCTGTCAGGCTGGAACAAAAATCCTGCACAGACAGCATAACCCGGGAGGCAGAAACCAGACTGGTTCAACCCAGTCATCCCAGACAGGTCCAGCACACCCCAGGCCAGTTACATTCACAAGACTAGAAGCATTTAGGACTGAGTTTAACAGTAGTCACCACTTTGGGTTTGGTGATTTTACTTGTTTTGTTTCAGAGAATTTTAGCTCCATATAAAAAGGTAAATGTCAGCTTAGGAGGCTGCCTTCTCCAAACACTTTACCATGTGTGCTGGCTTGGTAAAGACTCCATACAGTCAAGTCTAACAGTTTGGAAGTGATAAGAGAACACATTTGGATTTTTTTGTTAACTGTCATATTGTGTATGTTCTATTAAAAACTGTCAATTTTGCAGTGATCAAAGTATCTTAGTGAACTTCAACATGCTCATCGACTTGAGAATATTTGCAAAAGGTGTTTATTCTGGATATACTTCTTTGGGTTGGTCTGATATGATAACAATAAAAACAATAAAGGGAGGAGTCGGGGATTGTGTTTGTTGTTTCTAATTGTGAAAGACCAGTCTGGTCAGGAAAAGCAATGACATAGTAATGATGGGTGACTAAAATTAGTTCAGGCTAAATCAAATAGACTACAGCTGAACTGACTAGACCGATTGGAATCAATCTAATCAAACTGGCCAGGCACATATTTGCTGGGTCTCTGATAGTTGACAAGTGTCCTTGGGGCTGTATCCTCCCCCCAGAGTCTTTATTACCTAACCAGCCAGCCAACTGAACCAGAGATTCAGTTGCTATTGATTGCTGTAAACAAAAACCGCATAACACTACCATTAACTGTATAGCTTGATTAGAAATCAATAAAACGTAAGCACTGGTGATCCATTTTTTATGGTATGATAATTGTCAAAGGCAGCACATTGAAAAAAACCTGTTTGGTCAGATAGCAGTCAGTTAGCACACAATTTCATCTGAAGAGTAGGTTTCTGGTTTGACAACATGCCTAACCAGAAATCTGTGAAGAATGTGGGACTAACAAAAAGACACCTGCTTTGTTTTTAAAACAAAAAAGTAGACATTATAGTATAAAAGGTGTCTCTACCACTGCACAACAGTAGTACCACAGTAAAACAAGAAACAATTGAACACATTTCTTGTAGTGGTAAAGGCTAGCGTGTTGGCTAAAGGAGCTAATAGATCTTTGTAAACCTGGCCCACTGGCCTGGAGTCTTAATCTGGTATGCAGGCAACCCTTTTGCAGCAATCTGTCTTGTTAGTTTGAGCTGTTGGAGCTTACAGTAATCTAATCTTAGCCATCCACCACCTTAAAACTCTAACTTCAGGACAAGATACGGTGCATGCACCCTGATAAATGTATAAATATGCACCTTCAGTATGAATAACGCTCCTCGGATAGTGCTCCAAATTAGTCCCCTTTATCCTGCTATAGCCATCTCAAATAAGAATGTAACCCCAGTGTTATATACGTAAATGTGATACCTACACAGTGCTTGCCAAAATAGATGGTTTAAGGCTCACATGGTGCGTTCATGATCCCAGCTTCATGCCGTCGACTTGTGTACTTTGTAAGCTATATCCTGCCCATTTACCCCGGTGTTTTATGAGGCTACTTAATAACCCGCGGCTTGACCTTCTGCTCTACCAGATGTCTGATCCAAAGAAAATCTCACGGTGCACATGGTGCTTAGATCTTATTCTGTTTACTGATTTATAGTACTGAAGTCCCTGCCACAGATGCACCATGTAAAAATGACATGATGTTGAAAGTATTAACAAAATAAGAGGAACATCACAAAGTATTACATACTTAAATATTTTGTGCAGTAACTATGGCCAAAATCAGTCATTGTAATGCAGGGTGAAATAATTACTTCGCATGTCTGAGATTCTACAATTACCACTGTGGGCCCATCTATGACACACTTTAAGTAAAAACTGAATATCAAATTATTTTTGAAAGGGAAAGGTTCCTCCTTTTAGGGTTCACCACAGTGGATCAACTGCCTCTGTCTCACCCCATTCCTAGCATCCTTCTCTGTAACACCAGTCCCTCAGCATCCATTATCCAGTATATCTACTGTCCTTCCTCTGCACATGTCCAAACCCTCTTAGCTTTACTTCTCTAACTGCTTAACCAGAGTTACCCATCTAATGTACTCATTTGTAATCCAGGCTCACTTGGTCATTGCTGTCTTTTTGCTAGTTCCATAGTCTTCAAATCATACATCATGCATAGAAGATTGACACTAGGAGTACAATAGGTTTCTGGCCTCTCCCATGCCTGGATAATATAGTAGACAAGCAAACAAAATAAATACGGTAGGAAGTAGTGTGGTAAAGTTTTATTCATAATCCTGATGACTATTGTCCACCTTCTCCAGTGTACACATTGAAAAACAAGTGCATATAATTTTGAGTTTTCTTGTTAACAGTCTAAAGTATTAAGAATAACAGTGCTGGAACTAGATTCATTGTCATTCCATCTGCATTTATATACACAGGATATGTTGAATTTTTATGATTTCTCTGTTTGAAAGCAGAAATGTAGAACTGTCTGTGTGTTTCAATGTTGCTTTCTCATTTAATTGATGGTTAACAAATTGCTCTGCAACTGTTTTTCTTTCCCCCTCGTGTCTATTTATCATTTTGTTTGTGAACTCTTTGTCTGCGAATTGCTGTTTTTACCAATGCATTATTTGTACTGTCATATCTATTCATTTATATTTTTGACTGTTAATCCAATTAAGGATCTAAGGGGGATGGAAGAAAGGGCAGCATCCACCTTGGACAGGATGCCACTGCATCACCGTCCCAACACAGAGTGATAGACAGCCCTTCACACCAATAACCGATTTGTAATCACCAATTAATCTAACAATATCAGATTTTTGCTATCTTTTTTATATTGCACTTAGTCTGTGTAATTGTAATTTGGTGCAGGTAGCAGTTTGAGTAAGACAGCTGTGGCTTATTAATAATACACTTAGAGGGATTTCTTCATTGATGCTGTGTCTCCGTTTATGAGAATATTAGTGTGAATGTGTGAGCTGGTTCACAGTGGGCAGTAGGCTTGTGTGAGTACGTCTAGACAGATATTAACTGAACTCTTAATGACCTTTGCTGACCCTAAGGGTGGCTGATGATGCAATGCTCTGTGGGGAGACAAAATAGACGCTGAGGAGGCAGCAGACAGAGTCACACTGTTTCACAGTGTGCCAGACAGCGAGGTAGACTGGAGCTCTGAATGAGGACACAGACAGTACTCCTTGACAAAATACAGCACAGCATGAGCACACGCGAAAATATGAGAAAAGGTAGAAGCAGGCGGCATTGAGACTCACATTTGCATAAGAATGCTCATACATAGTAACATGACAGACTTGGTAGTAAAGGCAGGAAGGTGTAAGGGCAAGGCTATTCTGAGGAACTAATTCTTAGTGAGTGCAAAAAGGAGCAGCTTTTTTGTTGATGCGTCTTCTCCGTTGAGAGGGGAGGGTGAAGAGATTGCTTAGTATTTCCAGAAAAGGACACCAAACCAGTATCGACACAGAGAGCAAAAGTGCTCTGAAAAAATAAGTACAGAGCTTTTAGTGTAGGCAGAAAAATGTATATCAATATATAAAGTGACAGAAAGCTGCATAACAGGATATCGACATTACATGAAAATCTGTTGATCTGTGTCCAAATATCTGCAGTACTCCACCTCCCTGTGGGGGGGGGCGGGGTTTGTGGGGAAAAAAAAAGCAAGCTTAACATCAATGAAATCGATCAGTGGAAACCAAGTGTTATGATGACTTCTATTTATAGTGAGGTCTGTTTGCGACACAGTAGTGGCTGCCACCCAACTCCCTCATTGATAATAAGTGAAACATACTGTATTGTTTGTTTTTTATTTCTTCATAAGTTTCTTTGCATAAATGGCATAAAATTTGTATTTCTTTTAATAATACAAAACCATGACACTTAACTTTCCTATTAAAACTGTGATAATTCCCTGAAATAGCAGATCCCTAGGTTAATAAAGCTCAAAAGACCGCATACCTGAAAAGCCGGATTTGTATACATGGATATAGCAACAGTTGTTAATGACAAAGTCTAAAAATACACACTCACTTAGTGGAGCCAGCAAAGTCATCTCTCACAGTGAAATGCTTTAATTGCCAGTTTTATGTGACTCTTAATAAATTCTCAAATCACTATCCAACATAGCATATTCTGAAATATTTTTCCCCACCTGCTGGGAACTTAATGTTCGTGTATTTTCTATGTGAATATAGTACAGCAAATTATATTAATTAAAGTGTTAGTATTTTAAGAAAAAGCAGTATAATGTCTAGAAATGCAAAAAGAAGAAAACAAACATGCTTTATATGTTCACAACAGAAGAAAAAACCTTTATGCGATCCGTCTTAGATATTGCAAAAGACTATATACCAGTGTGTAACTGAGGGATTAGTCAGTGGCTATCTCTGTTCCTATAGGAAGCTGCTTGTGCCAGTGAACTGTATTTTTGCAACAGCCATTCTGTCCGCCATACTAGGGATGTGTGGCAGATGCAGTAGAAATGTGTTTTATAAAGCCAGTGACTGGGTGTTGTCTTTGCAGAGCTACATCTATATGCTGCTAGCACCATCTAGTGGCAGTAGGTTTTATTGCTTCATTATGGAAGTGCTGTCCAGGGCAGGCTTATATTTTGGGTTCCTTTGAGTAGTCAAGGAGTAAGGGAGTTAAACAGATGCTGAGGTTCATGACATGACATGGTAAATGGTAAATGGCCTGTATTTATACAGCGCTTTACTAGTCCCTAAGGACCCCAAAGCGCTTTACATATCCAGACATCCACCCATTCACACACACATTCACACACCGGTGATGGCAAGCTACATTGTAGCCACAGCCACCCTGGGCCGCACTGACAGAGGCGAGGCTGCCGAACACTGGCGCCACCGGGCCCTCTGACCACCACCAGTAGGCAACGGGTGAAGTGTCTTGCCCAAGGACACAACGACCGAGACTGTCCAAGCCGGGGGCTCGAACCGGCAACCTTCCGATTACAAGGCGAACTCCCAACTCTTGAGCCACGATCGCCCCATGACATGACATGTACCTCTTATTTCAGGATCGTAAGCTGACCAAGGCAGAGCAGCAACGCTTCAAAGAAGAGGCAGAGATGCTAAAGGGGCTTCAGCACCCCAACATCGTCCGCTTCTATGATTCCTGGGAGTCCGTACTTCGTGGAAAGAAGTGCATTGTACTAGTCACTGAACTCATGACATCAGGAACACTCAAAACGTTAGTATAACCTTCTCAAATCTGGTACAGATAGCTATTATTGAGTCTGTGTTTATTATGTTCTAAAAAAAGAATTATTTCAGTTAATCTATAAAATGTGTTAATCCACATTCATTTGTTTGTCTTGCCAACACCTTGGCACTCACTTCTGTTGATGAATATGATGAATGAGATTGTTCATACTGCAAAACACAGTTTTTATTGTGCATAGAGTTAATGTACTATTAATTTGGACAGATGTGTTGCTTTATACAGAGATATATAATGTGATTCAGGTGAAGTGTCATGACATTATCACAACACATTAAAATTCAGGAAATATAAGTAATTCATAATATTCCCCTATCGCTGTCAGTGTTTTGACTTACACGTTTTGTCTATTGGTTGTTTATTACAATATTCTTTTGAGTTTGATTGCTTTTATTCTCTATCCACAGTTACCTGAAGCGCTTTAAGGTGATGAAACCCAAGGTCCTTAGAAGTTGGTGTAGACAAATTCTGAAAGGCCTTCACTTCCTTCACACCAGGACTCCACCAATTGTCCATCGGGACCTCAAGTGTGACAACATTTTTATAACAGGCCCCACAGGATCAGTCAAGATCGGTGATCTGGGACTGGCCACTCTTATGAGGACCTCTTTTGCAAAGAGTGTTATAGGTAGGCTGCTTGCAGTTTATAGATTGAATGCTTTTTAGATAAATCATGCCATGTCTCTATAAGATTAAGGCTTTTCCTCTGCATTCAGCACTACTAAGATTTTACAAAAGCCTCACTTAACTTCAGTAGATGTATAGTTTATTTCTATGTTAGTGCTGAGTGTAGAAAGAGGGCACTGATGATGAAATGCCATCTCTCTTAGCCTGCAGAAGCAGTGCCCAGTAAAGATAAATTAGATGATCAGTAGGTAGATTATTATCAATTTGAAAATTCTTACATTGAGTCTGAGGAAATTTCTGCTTTGTGAATGGTATTACATAACTGTAAATACAAACTCTAATCTGTAGTGAAATAATATATAGATGTTTGGGTTGTCATAGAGTACTGCTTGGTTTTAACAGGAACTCCGGAGTTCATGGCTCCAGAGATGTATGAGGAGCACTATGATGAGTCTGTGGATGTATATGCCTTTGGGATGTGTATGCTGGAGATGGCTACTTCAGAGTACCCCTACTCTGAGTGCCAAAATGCTGCTCAGATCTATCGCAAAGTCACAAGCGTGAGTCTTTGAAATATTCGCAAGCAAACTCTGTGCATTTGTGGTGATGATGCATAAGGATCTAATTGATTGTTGTTTTATTTAATTGTGATCTAAACTATTTGGCTCAACTCTGAAAATGTTTTGATTGTTAAATGCAGGACTTAAAATCCTAATTACATACGTTCCTGTAGAATACAATGAATTTCCTGTTTCTTTTATTTTTCAGGGTATAAAGCCAGCCAGCTTTGACAAAGTAAATGACCCAGAGATCAAAGAGATCATTGAAGGCTGCATTCGTCAGAACAAAAGCCAGAGGTAAGCAGGATTTACTTTCATAACACTATAGCATCCACTCTATTATGCAGAGTGACTGGTAAAGTGATCATTAAACATCCCAGTCTCTTCTATCATCGAATTCTCCTTTCTTGACAGACTCTCCATTCGAGACCTGCTGAACCATGCTTTCTTTGGGGAGGACACAGGCGTCCGGGTGGAACTAGCTGAGGAGGACACGGGCACCCAGGACTGCCTGGCTCTCCGAATTTGGGTTGAAGACCCCAAGAAGCTGAAGGGGAAGCACAAGGACAACGAGGCCATTGAGTTCAGCTATGACCTGGAAAATGATAGTGCTGAAGAAGTGGCTCTAGAGATGGTAAGGCAGGAATAATTAATGCCTGATAAGCTGATCGGCCCCGTAGGTGTCAGGTACTGTTGACTGGGAAAAGGCTTTGATTTGATATTTGAAAGCTTAAATGTAGATTAGGAATTACAAGCCCTTCACTTTATCTATCAGCCACTTCAAGATTTCTCCAGCTGATCTAGATTTCCTCAGCTGACATTTGCCCATTAATTAATTACTCTCTCTTTGCCTCTGTGTTTCCCACTTCCTTATTACAGGTGAAATCAGGCTTCTTTCATGAAAGTGATGCCAAGGTGGTCGGAAAATCCATCCGGGACAGAGTGAACCTAATCAAAAAGTCAAGGGAGCGTCGACAGCAGCAGGTCCTTCAGCAGCAGGGCTTTGAAGAACGAAGAGACTCCACTCTCACTTCCTACACCTTTACTCATCCATCTTACCCATCCTCACTGGTGCAAGGGGCAGCTGGACACACAGGAGACGGAGGGGGAGGTGGAGTGCAGGAGTCCGAGGAGCTTCCTGAAGTGGACCAACATGTCAGGCAGCAAAATATTTTCAGTGGGGCAACCCTAAATCTGCCAGGTACAGTGTGCTCCTTAGTGACATATCCCATGTGCCAGTAGCTGATCAAAATGTGAAATATGAAACAATTATAATGGTGAAATTTTAAATGAAAATTTAAAATACATGAATATGATTTGGACAAGTACTTTTTGTGTAGTCTGAATTTTTATAGCGTCTTACTTTTTAAATGTCTTTGACTACTCAGAAGGAGAGAGCATTGGATCTGCAAGCTGTGAATCTTATGCAAGTGGACAGAGCCAGGCATACTCTCTGCAAGGGGACTCATATACCCACTCACAGACCTCACTAGCCACAGTTGCATCTGTAGGTGTATTTTTATATCTTACTGATAAAATTACTGTTTTTTGAACTTAAACACTGTATATATATTTATATATGTATTCATTATTTTTCTTGCACAACAGAGCACTGGTGCATTGCCTCACCCTCAGATGCCCCCCATTGGTGAGAGTACAGGTGTTGCTACTGTACCTCTTGGGCCGAGTGTTAGTATGACAAGCATGTCCATAGGACAAAGTGGAGGAGGACCCATGGGTCAGACATTTCTTCACTCCGGTACCGTGGTTCCGCAGGTATCACCAAGTGTACCTCAACAATACTTTCAGGTGAAAATGGTGATAATGTGCATATTAAACTGACAGCCTAATTTAACATCGGGGCAATGAAGGTTAACATTAATTTTAATGTGTTCTTTTCCATATAATAACTGTTTGTGCCATCATAAATCATCCTCATAATCATCTGAGATTTGCCATCTGGTTTTACACTACACAGGGTTTCCCCCAGGAAGTTGTTTGTCAGAGGTGGTGAGATGTCTCTCTCATTAAATACTATATTACCTTGGAGTGTGAAATTGTGATTCTGGTTAATTTTGTGGGGAGGCAGCCAACCTCTGCTATAAAGCACTGTGGGACACCCTGATTAAAATTAAATGTGTTGATAATTTATGCTTGTTTCCAAAGCTTAATCTTAACCCAGTTTTTCTGCTACTTTCTTTTCCCCCTTCTTTCAACTCCAAACATCATTTTGCCATTATCACTCAATAGTCACAAACATTCCCATCAGATGTTTTTCAAACCGCCACTCCCCACGGATCAGTTGCCCCTTCACAGTCATACATACCACCTGTTTCCCCACAGGCACCCATTAATGTTCTCACTGCATCCATGCCAGTCAGTGATACTGCTGGACTAGCAAGGACAATTGTGCCCCACGCTCAGCAGACCCAACACCCTGCCACTCCCTTGCAGATCACTGACATCATTTCCCAGGCTGCACCCCAACAAACACAGTCTGTCGTGATCCCCCAGCAGACTATTGTCCCACAACAACAGATGGGAATGGATCCCCAGACCTCCACCCTTCATTTGCAGCAGCAGCAGCAGCAGCCACAACTGCAAATGGGGGGCCAGTCGGCTGAGCTTGAACAACAAGTTACTGCCGCTCAGCCTGCAACAGAACAGCATCAACACAGCCTTTCAGCTACGTCCATCGAGAAACATCAGTCTGAGACTCAGCAGCAGATCTGTGTACAGCAGTCTGCCCCACATGTCCAGCCAGCTTCACAGCAGCATGTGTTCACACCACAAACAGGTATGGAGCAGCGAGCTATGCAATCAACAGGGGATCCCTGTGAGCAGATAGTGCTACAATCACAACAACAGCTTCAGCAACAGCAAACTTTGTTACAACAGCAGCAGCAAAAAGAGCAGCAGCAACAAGCTTTACTGCTTGAGCAACATCAGCTGTATGTCCAGCAACAGCTTGATCAGCAACAACAAAGAGCACTGCTTCAACAGCAGCAGCAAGCCCAGCTACAGCAGCAGCAAGCGCTTAAACAAAAGCAACTGTTGGATCAACAGCAACAGCAAGCTCTCATTCAACAGAAACAAGAGCAGCAGCAACAAGGTCTTGGACCGCAAGAGCAACCAATTTTTCAGCATCAGTTAGAGCAACAACCACCAAAGCAACCTCCTTCACAGCAACAGAGTCAGTTATATCAACAAATTGGACAGCGCCAAACTGGAACACAAAAGGAAACAGAGAATCAGCAACAAAGTGGGCAAAACGAGCAACAAATGTTATTGCAGCAGCATCCCCAGCAGACGCAGCAGCAGAATGAACAACAACTGCAACAGCAGGCCTTAATCCGGCAAATGGAACAGCAGCAGGCACTGATACAACAGCAGTTAATGCTACAGCAGCAGCAGCAGCTTCAACAGAAAGCTCAGCTGCAGCAACAAGAGCAGCAACAAGCGCAACTCAAACAGCAGATAGAGCAGCAGCAGCAAGCTCTGTTGCAACAACAGTTAGAGCAGCAGCGTCAACAGCAAGTCCTGTTACAACAGCAAGCAGAAAGATTACAGCAACAGGCTCTGATGAATCAGCAGATTAAAGAGCAGCAGCAAGCTTCCATCATTCAACTTCAGCAAACTGAAAAACACAAAGCTGTCCCTATTCCACAAAGCAACAGTGAGCAGCAGATTCATCATCAACCAACCGATATACAGCAGATGTGCATCCCACAACTGAACTCTACTCAGTTTACACCTCATGCGTCTCAGCAACAGCTGATAGAGCAACAGCAGCAAGTAGCACTGATGCAGCAGCAGCAGGCATTTGTTGCCCAACCACAGCAGCACACATCTGTAATGGAACCTCACATATCAGTTGGCGCACCAGTCAGTACTGAGGTAATTCATCACCAAACTCATATTATATCTCAGGGCCAAGTGCCCATGACCATTCCTACTACTGTTCAGACACCTGCAAGTGTCCCAGCGCAAATCCTTACACAGCAAGGACAAAGTGAGGCTCAGCCCCAGAACCAAGGCCAGAGCCCAGCCAGGTTTATAGCTCAGTCTGCAGCCCAAGCACCTCAAGCTATGACAGAGGGCCAAGTAACTACCCCATTATCATTGATTCAGGGACACACACAAGTCATCCAGAGCCAGCAGGTTCCTTCCCAAAGTAGTTACCCTGGGCCTGTTACTCCCACACAGAGTCAAGTAACTTCTCAGCCAATCCAGGCTCATCCTCTGACCACAACCTTTACTCAGTCACAGCCACTGCATGGCCAGGTCCCAAAGGCTGATGTTCAAATGATGGGCCAACAAAGTCAAACTACTGTCCAGCTTTCAGGTGCAGTTGCTTCAATCCCCAGTCAGATTCAACATGAAACTCTTATTCAGCAAAATGCTCAAATGCCAGCGCTCACCCAGCCCCAGATCCAACAACAAACTCAAGGCCAGCAAGCTAGCCAGTTGCATGCTCAGTCTGCTGCTGGTCCTTTGACCAGTCAGTATGTCCCTCACCCTACCCAGCAAGCCATACCACCTGTACAGTCTGATATAACTCATATTACCCAACAGCTGGAACAACAGCACCCAGTAATCCAGTATCAGCAGATGATTCTGTCACCTGGCTCAGCTGGAAGTTGTGGAACTAAAACAGATGGTCTCAGTTCAGTAGCTGCCCCTCTTCGTCCTATACAGACCAAACAAGCACAAGTCCCAGGCCAAAGATCACTACATCCAGTTGTTCAGGGTGACCCTTCAGTAATTCAGTCCATCTGCCAGCCTGCTGTTCCTCAGTATACTGAGCAGTACCAACAACAGCTGCAGAAGCTTTCTCACGTGCAGCAATCTCTCGCCATGCCACCCCCACAGACCCAGTTACCGGCACTGCCCAGCTCAACTCCTGTTCAGCAACCACTTCCTCTGAAACCAGCTTTGATAACCTTTGACGAGACTCAGCTTCCCTCACAGTGTCAACCTACTTCACCTCTAATGACGATTGCTCCTGGACAATTAGGCCCCAATAATGTGGCTGAGCCTCAGTCCCAGGGCAAGACCCTGTCTCTGTATAGCCACCTAGTGCTAGGTGCCCCTCCTTCTCCACAGCACCATCCCAAGCAGATGCCACCAGCTCACACACAAACACAAGCCAGCAATCAGGCCCAAGCACACTCTCAAACACAGATGCACAGTCAGACACACTCTGAGACACCAATATCTGAGCAGCCTATTTTGCCCCATGCTGTCTTTCCTACACAGCAAGTGCCCCTAAGCCCTTTGCATACCTCATGTCCTTCTACACTATCATCTCTTACATCCCTGCCATCCACCTATCCTGCTGCTGCCCCTGCTCCAGAGCTGCCTACATCTTCACCAGCAGCCCAGGTAACCTTACCAGGGCAAGTTGACTTTATACCCACCTCCCCTCTGCCTGTTACTACTCTACAATCACTTGATTCTAATGTCCCCAAACCCAAACTGACCCAAGGCTCGCTGCAAGACTGTGACCTTTCCCTGCTGGGCATTGCTCAGGTACAAGAAGTATGAAAGTTTGCTTTATAAATTTGATAATAACTTTACTGACATACTGGCAGAATAAGTAAGAATACTGCTAAATCTAAATATTTGAAAATAAGCTTTGACTGCACCTTTTTGATTCATACTAACAAATTTTGATTCCTAAGTGTATTCATAGAACATGTCCTATATGTCATTTGTCATAATCACATTATTGCTTTACTTGACGTTAACATAGCTAATCTATTTTTGCATTCTTTTCTTCATGCTGGCATGGTTTGTGTGTGTGTGTTTGTATATATGTCACTTTACAGGATGGTCCTTGTAAGACAAGTGCAGATCGTCATTCTTCATCAGGGTAAGTGATATCATTATAGTCTGATTTCCATATAAATGTAATCTCAGTACTGAGTGAAGCTGTAATTTGCCATACAAGGACTTAAAACTTGCTCAGAGACTTGGTTTTTCTTTTTAAATTGAATTCATTTTGCAGCTAAGTAGTAGTGCAAAAAGATTATGTTTTTTAGAAATCCTAAAAGAGTCTTATGATGTAATAATGTTTTACATTTGAATCCTTTACAGTTTCACATTTAATGTTGAGTGAGAGCCTTTAAACTGCTTCAAGCATGGCTGCTGTTTTTAGATCTCCTCTGCATTTTTCCCTGTGTTGCACTAGATTTTAAACACTGTGGCCAAATGACAAGCCTTTATCTTTAATCTCATTTTGGGTAACAGTGCATAGTCTCAGTGATCTTTCTTTGGCAGGCCAGGAGTATTTGGTTTTGGTTGTTTTGGTTCAGCCAGAAAAGTCCATTGCACTGTGTGCTGACATGCAATAACATGCTGACAGAAACCATAGTTCAAGTGGTTTTTGTTGGATGTTCTTCTCATTGACAGTCTGACCCTCAGGGTCAGATTCCTCGCACATAGAACTGCCGGTATTGAAAACAATGAGAAGCTTGCTTCTGTTTGGGCCTCTGACCAACGTGCCACATTTGGAATCGGACACACAAACTTTTCATCTGAAAACTAGTGTTTGATCTCTGCTTCATAGACAGGAACTTTGCTGTTATTACCAGTGATGATTCTGGACAGCCATTCACAAATGCAGGTTAAAGCTTTATTATGCAAAGAAGAATCCATATGTAAACATAATTCAGAAACACTGCCATCTTCTTTGGGCCAAAGTTCATTTAAAATGGACTGAGGCAAAGTGTAAATATGGTCTGTGACAAACAAAATCTGAAATTTGAAAACATGAATGCTGAGGCACCACACTAAATAGGGAAGGGACCATCCAGTTTGTTATCAGAACTCAGTTCAATAACCTGCATCTCTGACAGTATGTGGTTACATTAGTGCCTATGTAATAATAACCCTGAACATCTGGAAAGGCACCATCAGTGCTGAAAGATGTATACAGGTTTTAGAGCAACACATGCTCCCATCCAGATGACATCTTTCTTAGGGAAGGTCTTGCATATTTTAGCAAGACGGTGCTAAACCACATACTGCATCTTTTACAACAGCGCTGGCTTTTTAGTAGAAGAGTCCAGATGCTGAAGAGGCCTGCCTGCAGTCCAGATCTTTCACCCATTTAAAACAATTAATGCATCATGAAATTAAAAATACCACAAAGAAGACACAGGATGTTTGAGCAGCTAGAATCCTACATGAGACAAGAATAGGACAATATGCCTCTCCCAAAAGCTCAGCAGCTGGTCTCCTCAGTTCACAGATGTTTACAGACTATATTTAAAAGAAGAGGGGGCGCTACCAAATGGTAAACAGGGCCCTGTCCCAACTTTTTTGAGACATGTTGCTCCAATGAAATTCAAAATGACCTTTTGGAGATTTGGAAATCATTTTTATTTCTATTTTATACAGTATCCCTACTTTTTCATAATTGAGTTTATACATTTATACACACTTAAGATTTACAATACAATTTCTCCATGACACCTTTAGGTCTATACCAGCCAGTGGCGAAGACCCCTTGCAGCTCTTGGCGAATGGAAAATTAGAGAAACTTAAGTCTCAGAGACGAGCTTCTAGCCAGAAGGCTGAGAAACACCAGTTTCAACTGAGCATGCTTCAGGTGAAAAAATATAGGAAACACCAACACCGACTTTATTACTATATTTGTTAAAGTATGTTTATGGATATTAAAAGATTAATAGCAAAGAATAAATGTGATTATTTGTCTTGTACTTAATAGGTGTCCGGCTGTGGGGACAATATGGTGGACTGTCAGTTGGAGACTCACAGCAACAAGATGGTGACATTTAAGTTTGACATTGAAGGGGATGCACCCGAGGACATAGCAGATTACATGGTACATTACTGTATATTCCTGTAGTTTGCACTTACTCTGAAAAGTATTGTTTTAATTTTTGATGACTGCCATTTGATAAAACTTTGCAGGTGGAGGAGGACTTTGTCCTTGATGTGGAGAAAGAAAAATTTGTTGAGGAGCTCAGAGCAATAGTTAAGAAAGCCCATGAAATTCTTCAGACACATTCAGAGGTACTATCAGTCTATCCTCTTTAGTTTTTCTGTTTTGTTTGAATAATGCTGAACCTGAGAAAACGTGAATATATATACAAAATGATAAATCCTTATTTTCGTACTAGACTGGATTGACTGACCAGTTACAAGTCAGCACTCCCACTTACTCCAGTAAGTTTAAGCCTATACAAATGTTCTGGTAGAATGGGAATATGTTCTATGTGATGTTTCTCAACTTAGTAGAAAACAGTAAACAATCTTTACGGTTTCTCAGTGGACCCAGTGCCCCATTCCTCCCCAGTGGGACGTTGGCGGTTCTTTATCAACCAGACTATTCGCCACAGAGACTCTCTTTCCAGTCAGGGAGCAACCACACCATCACCCACTGCAGAGACAAGGATTCCCCAGTCTCCTCAAAGAGAGAAAGGTGAGCACTCCTGGAGTCGGTTTTATTACTTTGGCTTATTAACATGGCCCATTTGGCCACATAACAAAAACTTAACTCCGTGTTCATTTCTGCGGCTGTAGAAAGTGAAGGATCCCAAAGTCTGGAGTCCTTGACTGGAATGGGCTCTCCTTCCTACCCCACCCTTTCTGCCACCTCCCCCCCAGACTCCACTGTTTCAGCACCTACCTCCATGAGCCCCTCTGCTACCGCAGCCCCTACTCATCACACAGCACCTGAAACCAGGCCTGGACCAGTCTCTGTCCCTGTCACCACCTCAACTGGCCTTATCTCAGCTTCTGCTGACCAAATTTCTATCGCTCCTTTAACTATAGCAACACCTGCTGCTGCTCCTGATGCTAACCTCACCAGCTTGTCCACTGCTCCTGCTGTTGTGTCTCCCTCACCCATCACTATTCATCCTGATAACCTGACTTCTCCTGGAACCAGTGTTTGTTCCACTGCGAGTCAAAGTGTAGATGATACTCTGATCTCTGCTTCAAGGCCCCGTATGTCTGCCGTGGACCAATCTTCAGCCTCTTTTCATTCCCCTTCTCCTGCTGTAGTCATCCCTTCTACTGTAAGCCAACTTGGCATAGAGCAGCAGACATACACCCAAGTAGCCCAACCAGCCCCACAACAACCACACCAACAGCTACAGTCTGCATCACAGCAGCAAGTACCATCACCACAACAGAAACTGCAGTCCCAACATCAGGTGTACCAAGAACAAGTACCACTACAGCAGGAACGAGCACTTCAGCAGTCTCTCCAGCAGTTGCATCAGCAGCAGCTAATTCAAACACAAATACCACTTCAACAACAGCTGACTGAGGTGCAGGGAATGTCTCAGCATTGTCATTCAGAGGTGTTACAACAGTCTCTGCCTCTGCCACCTTTTCCTCAGCAACCAACTGAACAACCCCTTGTTCAACAGCAGACCTCAAAGTATGCCCCACAGTTGCTGCAGCAGCCTCAGTTACAGCAGTTACAACAGCAGATTATGAGTCCTGCTGGTCCACTGCCCCCCAAACAAGCCCACATTGATCAACAACAGCAGCAACAGTTAAACCTACAACAGACATTACACTTACAGCAGCAGCAAATGGTGCAGCAGCAGCTACAGCAGCAACAGCATCAGATGTTTATGGGTGCTGCAATTTTGAAACCAGATCAAAACCAAATGCTGCCCCAATCAGTTAGTCAGCAGTTTCTTCAACAGCAGGCACAGCTAAATGTTTGCCCAGTACCACAACAGCAGGCCCCACAACAAACCCAAGTGCCTGTTGAGCTGTTATCACAACACATACAGGCACAGAAACAATCACAATATACTGAGCAGCAACAGGAGATGGTTAAAGCTGTGGACACACCCCTCAAACAGCTGCAGTTTCCACTACAGAAGCAGTCCTCCTTACAGATGTCAGAGTCAGAGGTGTCCACGGGAGAGACAAGTGTTACAGAGGACACAGGGAGTTATTCTGCCCCCTTTCATCCCTCCTCTGACTCCTCTCTGCCACCTCTGCATCTGGGTACTGCTGAAACCCCCATACCCACATTCTCCCACGTAATGACGCCATCCCCTGTTCAGCCTTCCTCCGTAGCCGAGTCAGACAGTGAAGGCCCCCCCAAAATTGAATTTGTAGACAACCGCATAAAAACCTTGGATGAAAAGCTAAGGAATTTGTTGTATCAGGAGTACAGCAGTGGGACAGCACTGGCTGGGGGAGCTACCTCTGGCCCAACATCAGCTGCCTCCACATCAGCAGGTGGTGATGAGTCATCAGAGCCACAGTCAATCCACCACTCATCTTTCCCCCCACCTGCCTCCATCTCAGATACTTCCCCACAGTCCTCGTCCTCCACTACTTCCTCCACCACCTCACGTTCATCTTCCACCTCTCCTGACCCAGAGAGAGAAGGAGGTGGAGAGAAAGCTTCCAAAGAGCTGCCCAACTCTATGGAGTTGGACCCAGTGGAGCAGCAGCTTGGCCCATCACTCCTCACCACCTCTGTCTCATCCAGCCCACCTACCCCTCTTCTGCCTCCCAATCAGGATGACTCTGCTGGGCCCCAACGCCCACCTGTACCAGGAGAACCAACCATTCTTGTGAGTGAATACCACAGATTAGATTTCAAGTGAATTCTCCTTCAGTTTGTCTTTCACTGTAGTGAATTATAATTATTGTACTGTTTCAGTGTGTAAATGTGACTCCACTATGTTTCAGCTGTCCGCGATTATTTGTATTATATAAATGTTTGAGTATCTCTGCGTTTTTTTTAATGTCTCAACTCCATGCAGCCACTCTTAATTGTCTTAACTGTTCTAGGCTGTACCCTCACATTCTGACACCAGTGCCATTGGAGATGCATCATGGCCCCCCAATCAACAACCGATCCCCCTCCGGCACGGACAGCAGCAGCACAATGCAGGAGGTGGATATTTTGGCCTAAACCTGACATGTCCTAGTATCAGAAATCCTGTTAGCAAGAAATCCTGGACTCGAAAATTCAAAAACTGGGCATGCAAACTGCGTCACTCCGCCAGCTTGTTCAAGAAGCCCAGAGTCCAGCAAGGTAGCGTCCTTTTAGGGAGTAAGCGCGCGCGAGAGAGAGCGAGAGCGAAAGAGAGAGAATGGGATGTTGGGGCATGGACCTAAATCTAATATATAGTACTAATTTTAACATAGCAAAATAACTTTTTTAACCCTTAAGGCTTTAAAGTTAATGTTAATGGACATTAATGTTTCCAGCTAAATAATACTGTTTTATGTATGTTTTTTTTATTTGGTTATAGTCCCCCCTGTAAGTCCCTAGTGTTGACATCACTGCATACATTACTGTTTGTTTTTATTTATTGATTTTTTTCTAAATTCCTTTTTACTAAATTTCATTTTCTTGGCAGTCTTTCTTTTTGCATGACTTGCTCACTCAGGGGCGAGAACAGTGGAGCGTAGAGGAGGGTGGGAGATTGGCACAGTATAGGAAGAGTTTGCCATCAGAAATCTGATGTCCTCCCAGTGCTGATGAGCTATGGAGTAAAGACAAGCTGTGCCTGTGCCAAGGAAATATTCCTTCACATCACACCTCCCTTCATTGTCCCAAGTCCACATGCACTGCCAGCAACAATCATCTCACCTGCACCTGCTGACTCAGTGTAGACAGTGTAATGCAACTCACATCATTACACAGATAGCATAGATGCTAAGTTACCAAGCTGATGTTATGTAATTGTTTGTAGTTCAGAATACATGTAGGCTTATCCTGTAAACTCATACACAGTAGCACTGCTCCAAAACAATAATATATGATGTAGCTGTAGTGAAGTAAGTGTAAAATATATAGCGAAGGTCATAATATGTTAGAATACAGTGTGCGCATTACCAAAGGATTGTAAGTTACTGCCGGGCTCTTTTGCACATGTTTAGGCTTTCCACATGGCTAAGTTTTATCATGCTTTTCAAGTATTCCAGTCATCTTGCATGTAATCGTGTTTATGTGTGTAAAGTGTGTAGCAGTAGCTTAGATCTTCTGTTACAAGAGCACATGCATGAGCATGTATGTTATGTTCTACACGCGTGACTAATAATGGACCATTACCTGTAAGTAACACATATACCAGGCTGTATATATTTTATGTTAATTTTTATGTTTTATTTTTCCCTTAAAAATGGCTGTGGTGATCCATGTACACACTCTAATGTCGTAATCCCAAATATCAAACACACTGACCAATATCACTGTTGCTCTGACAAAGATCTTAAATGTGATATTGGGCTGTATTGTCTAATGAGTGGGTGGAGCAGTGGTGACTTGGTGAGAATGAGAGAGTGGATGTGTGGGTGGGCTATACTGTATTTAACTGGTATTTTAAAATATGTTTTTGCTTTTAATGAATGCATTTATCACTACTCCCCACACCCCACGTAGTTTTTTTTAACAACTTTAAATTCACAAAGACCTCATTTTAAAATTGTCATCCACAGAAAGTATGTTTACACATTTTACAGACTTGCATGCATGTTAAAGAAGTCACAATGTTGTGTGATTTGAATGGCCAATTCTTAACACTGTGCCTTTGTGTTTGTTCTCCGTGTCTGTCTTTTTGCATTTGTATGTCTCACTGTCATGCACATTTTTCTGTTTCTCTTCCTTTCTTGTATGTCTGTATCATCATTTGTGTGTTTTTTATACGTGTGTTTGTGTTTTTGTATCTCTGTCCTTGTCTTTCCCTTTTGCTTTCATCCCTTTCTCATTATCAGAAGCAGATTCAAGCAGTCAGCTGTTGAAAGATGAGAAGGCAGGAGCACTACTTAATCCACCTACTAAAGGACGTTTTCAGGTAGGAGCACATTAGCTGATTCTTGTTAGTCTCACTCTTTGGGACAGTCTGAACTAGGGCTGAAACAAAAAATTTTGGTAGTCGACTAATCTGCCAGTTTTTCTTTGATTAGTTGATTAGTCATCGATTAATGTTTCATATTCATATGTTTCCGGGTCAAAATAATGACCCAGGAAACGCTTAGCAAGCATCATCCTGAAAAGTTTCTGACAGGTAAGCTAACATAAACATGACAATACGAACATTTACATAAACAAGGTATCAGTGTGACGAACTAACTTAACTTTGTAAAACTGACCCATTCAGAGGTGATGTCACAGCTCCAGGGTGCCAGCCTTTTAAATGTTCGTACACTGCAGTAATGCTGTCGTGAAAGGAAAGCTCTGCTTTGCACAGTCTGCATTTAACTTTGCTTGTTTTCTGTGAAATGCTTTCACATTTTTTAAAATCTCTGTTTCCATTTTCCGCTGACCTCCTGTTTTGCAGTTCGCACTACATTCTTTTTCCTTACTATTGTCTGCAGTCTTGGCAGACGATATAGGTGATACTTTCCCCATAGCTTCCTGTAGTGTATTGCAGTTACAAAAACACATTTACTTGGCATTAGTATATGAAGCGTTGACAGTAAAATTTCGCATCAACTAATTTTTATAGTTGACGTCATGAATTATGCAGACAAAATGTTGCAGCCCTGGTCTAAACAAGCAATGAAGATTTCCCACATTATTAATCACCAGGTGACTCCAGTGCCCCAGACCTCTCCTCCAAAGGATCAACCATCAGGCCATGGTGGCACTCACAGAAAAGTTGGCCGTTTCTCTGTGACCCAGACTGAGACTAAGAAAGATGACAGGCAGACTGACAGCTCGCCAGTGTCTCCTGATTTGGTGAGGGAGAGGAGGAAATCTCGGGCAAAGGAAGGAGATAAAGAAGAAAGTAAGAGAACTCCATCAATGGCCCACGCTCCTCGAGGTCCTGGCCACAGCCACTCACCCCTTGGAAGCAGTGATGATGATGATGAGAGTGAGCTGGAGGATGAAGACCTGCGAAGAGAATTACACAAGCTCAGAGAAAAGTAAGTCAACAAGGGAAAGAAATTTTATTATTGTACAAGACTTTTGCCTCTCCATTTATTGAATTTTCTTCTTTGTGTCTCCGTTTATTTTTTTTTCTTTCCCACAGTACATAACCGTTCTCTTTCTCTGTAGGCACATCAAAGAGGTGGTCTCCCTTCAGGCTCAGCAGAACAGAGAGCTCCAGGAGCTGTACAGGCAGCTTCGTTCCCTCAAAGACCAAAGACAGAGTCTGCCTGCCTCCCTATCTCGTACCCCTCCTCTTCCTGCAGCGCCCCCTGCCCTCTCACCTCGCAGGCCCAGGCCAACCAAAACAAAGTTTCGGCCCAGGCCTCACTCTCACGTAGACAACAATGGAGTTACACATGCTGGTGAGGCCTTTACTATTTCTTTCTCACTTTCTTGTTGTTGTTTTTTTATATTTGCTCTCTGTGAAACTGTTTCTTGTATGCCTCATCCAGGGATTCAGCAGTCAAGCAGCTTTTCAGGTAGTGAAAAGAATAGGCTATCACTGTACTGCAAGCCAGAGCACCTTACTATGCTACCTGCTAAAAGAGGTACGGTTTATCCTAGTAGTGCTAAAAAACGGGTCAGTATACCATAATTAATGTCAGTTGGTGCCATGACGAGTCGCCTTGTTTTTCCACAGATCACAGTCCTCTAAGAAAAAGTACATTCACAGATGAACTGCACAAACTTGTTGATAATTGGACAAAGGAGACAGTAAGCACCACCCCGCCTAAGCCTTCACTGAATCAAATTAAGCAGATTCAGCAGGTGCAGGAGTTGGGAGGCTGGAGCCAGGGAACTGAGGTAGGACTAGACATGATAAAAGTGTTGTTGGTATATCAGGCATATGTTTCTTAATAATTAATTATTTGGATAAATAAACTTTATATATTTTAAATGCATTTTACTGAAAACTGTTGCTTAATGTTTATGAGGGGAAAAAAATCTTTTTTGAGTGTGATTTTGAATTACCAAACAATTCTCCATGGTTTTTTAGACGAAAAGGTGATACAACTAAGTCAGAAAGCTTTAAGAGTTTTAGACAGTTTCTTGAGCCAACAGTACCAAAAGGTTTGTTTTGTTATTGTAGTCATAGTCTCTAAGTATTTACTACTATATTTGTGCAGGTGGCTCCCCCAGGTTGGTTTCCAGTGGCACAGGCGCCCACAACCCCTGCAAGTTTGAATGTGGCAGCCTCTTCCCATTACACGGGTGGAGGAAGCCTGTCCACCCTGCACTCTCCAGGACCTCCACCACAAACACACATGGCTCAAGTCCCACAGATGCAGCAAAGTTTACACCTTCATCAGTCTCTCCCCCTCCAGCAGATTAGCTACCCACAGTCCCAACTCTGCCAGCAGATACCACAGCCCCTGATGCAAACTCCCATGCAGTCTCAGTCTTTGTCACAGACACCACCCATCGCCCAGCCTCAAAGCCAACCGCTGCTGCCTTCCCAAATGCCCACATCACCAGTGTCCACAGCTACATCTTTGCTGCCTGGTAGTGGTACCGCTGCACCCACAGATAGCGCTGCTGCTGCTGGTGGGGCATTTTGCTCCTGTTCCTCACCCTCTTCCACCTGTTCCTCATCTTGCTCTACTGCTGCTCTACCTACCAGTGCCAAAATTCACCCAACACCCCCCACCTCTACTCTTCCTCTGGGACAGAAATGAAACCAGGTGAAGTGTGAGGCCAATATGAAGGTCCAAGAGATGGACGTAAAGCAGATCCATTTAGAGTGTTAGTTCTGTGTACGTGTGAGAGAGTTGTGACTGCAATGACATATGGGTTCTAGTGTACTTGTGGATGTGATGGGAAATGAATGTGAAAGAAAGGTGATAGGTTGTAGTATGTACAGGCAGAGGGTAATGTGAAGCATGGCTGGGGTTTCTGAATCAGTATTGAGCTGTATAAAGTCTTTGATGTATGAGTGTGTGCATTTATGAGTGTGGGTGGATTATTTGAGTACATATCACTTCTGTCTTTGGACGCAAAATAACATTAACGTTTTTGTTTGCAAACCAACTCAGCGGGACCTGAAATCTCCCTAAACAGAGACGAGAAGGACAAAATATTTGACGGTGTTGACATTTTTCTTTGGATTTGTCAATGCTTACAGTGAAAGGACTATCAATTTTTAAAAGTGCAATTAGTAATGATCATCTAAATTGATCAGCACGTATTGTTTTCATTTGTCTTTAAGGCATAAAATATTTTTGTAGAAGCACAATGATTAATACCTGACGCATAGGGGATTTTTTTCATCATATTTTAAAACTGTAAGCCTACAGATCAAGTGTTTCAAAGGCAATCAGAAAAAAGAAACCCAAACTGACAGCAGCATGTTTCAGAGGTCAGCACTTATCTGGCTATCCATTTAACCGCAGTGCAACCAAACACACTGTCGAGGTGTCGTGTACCTGTACAGCATGTGCTTGATTTTATATTGTTTTATGTTTGTAACAAAATTAATATGACCAGATGAACCCATAATATGATGGTAAATTCAAAGCTGCCATCTCTGTTCAGTAAATATTTGGGTGCATTCAACCTAGGACTGCATGATTTTATGGCTGGCTTGACTTGCCTAATGCAAACTGCTTGCACTTGCTGTATATTCATGAATCTCACAGTTACTGTTTGCAGCCCACTGAGGTAACAAGTCATATACATTTGCTTTCAATATGATATGATTTCACATTTGACATTTTCCTTTATTTCTGCTGCATATCATCTATACCAGTGCTGAAGAGGAAGATTTAAAAGGAAAAGAAAAAAACTGCCAAGCTATCATTAACTAAATTATAAAGGTATTCTCATATTGCCTTTTTCTAAAAATACTGCATTTTTGTGAGTGTGTGAGTTTATGTTTTTTCTGTGTGACAAAGCTTTGTAATAGTCCTGGTATATTGCATTAATTCATGCATCAAAGCAGCCTCTCAAATGTCACTGTATTCAAGTGGAATTGTTTACGCTGCCTATGTTTTAGGCTTACTTTCTAAAAAAAAAAAGAAGAAGAAGAAAAGGAAAACAACAGAAACAAAACAAGTGAGCTCTTCAGTCATACACCAGTTCTAAGTTTGATGTTCAATACCAATGTGAGATCCTCACATGCTCATGTGTCAGCTTTGTTTGGCATTGTACAAATTCCTTGTTTCAATTGTGAGCAATTTAATTATTAAATATAGCCTGTTTGAATTCAATGATCAGAAGATGAATTGTGGGCCACTGTGCTTTATGCACACAATTAAAGGGTTACTCGAGTCAAACATCCTTCATTTCTTGATTTCTAAACTCATTTTGTAGATGCAGACATTCAGAGTAATATATCAGCAGCAGATATATTACTGTACACTCTGACAGCTTATCAGCCATACACACATTAGACCATCGATGGTTAGGTGTTAATACATTTTTTTGGTCTAATAAATAGCCAGTAGTCAAAGCAGTATTTCTGATTTATTAATAATAGATTGTGTGCCACAGAAAACGGGAGATTTAACAGACAAAGACTGCTAAATGTAAATTAAAGGCATGAAACATGAGTGGTTAAGAGGAATAGTTCATGCTAAGTGGTATGGTTGTTCAGAAGCGGCATAATCTAGAATATAAATTCACAGTACTCAGTATTTGTTGCTTTTCAAGACTACCCACATTTTCACAGAGATGTACTGTAGTTCATTATTAGTGAAGGTGTGTGTGTCGTCATGTCTGATACTAACATGCATCTAACAAGCTACAGCTTAATGATTATGACTCATGAAGAGAAGCTGACTTTGTCCTTGAAGTGTTACCAAAATGTTATCAAAAAGACAAAGATTATTTTTGTATTTTGGAATGAGGTTGTACAAATTGTAAAATTGTGTTATCCCCGCTACAAATCAGAGGTTATTTGAAACTAGAAAACTGGTTTTCATCCATGTTTACATGGGACTCCCTGTCTTGCTTTAACTCTGACAGGTGAAGCTCACTCCAGATCATATTCAGATCATTTTTGGTTATTTTGCCACCATATTTTAGTTTTGAACGACTGCAGCCCAGATGATACATAAAGTAATGCCACCTCACCTTCCCACTGAGCTTTAGGTCACATTAAATTAAATTAAATTGAAATTAATACAAATTAAACAGAAAATCTGGGGGCTCCCAAAATGACACGATTGAGAGCCATGGTTAAAAAGTACATTTGGGCAGAAAAGAAAACTAAAGGAATAATGTATGTTGCAGGTGATTTAGCCTCTGTAAATTGTAACTAATTCATCTGTTGATTTTATTTATGTTTTGTAACTAATCAAAATAAATGATGTCAAACATCAAATGACACCAGTGTATGGGAGGTTTATTTGTACCTTAAGTTCACTGGGCACGTGGGATGTTCATATATATGTTATATATATATGTTATTATGATGATAAAACACAATAATCATTTGTAAAACTAGTATAACCTGGGCTACATTACCAGTCAAAAGTTTGTTTTTTCTTTAATTTCATGACTATTTACATTGTAGATTCCCACTGAAGGCCTCAAAACTGAATGAACAGATAAAAAGTCAAAACATGTTTTATATTTTAGATTATTCAAAATAGCCACCCTTTCCTTTGATTACTGCACACTCTTGACATTCTCTCATTTAGAGAAGCTCATTTAGAGAAGGCCAAGGGTTTGCAGGGCTGTTAATAAAGCAAAGACTTGCTAATTTCAGGAATCTAAAATATAAAACATAATAGAATTATTTATCATTTTTTTCATGCTACATAACTCCCATATGTCTTGCTACATGTATTTGATGTTTTCATTATTTATCTACAATGTAGAAAGTAGTAAAAATAAAGAAAAACCATTAAATGAGAAGGTGTATCCAAACTGGTAGTCTGACTGGCAGTGTATATATATCTGTTAGTGCCAGACGTTTTTCTCCATTCTCCAGAGGAGCCTCATAGATCACAGCAGCTAACACCACTTGACCTTTTGTGCATTCCTGACCTGGAATCGCTGTTAATCATAATGCCAGGATGTATTAGACATGGATAGAAAGAGTGTCAGGAATTAAAAACATTTTTTTTAAATAAAATTCATAAGTGATGAAGGGCCTTAGGCAAATTAAAAAGAGAAAAAAAAAGATAATTGAATTATAAAATATATGTACACTTAAATCACAATCCTAATCACGACACTTCACCAGTTGCACTCATAGACTGATGTGTGTGGTTTGCATTTCTTAATACAGGTTCAATAAAATGACAAAGTGAAAAATAATGACGTAAATACAAACTTTTGAAATTATAAAATCAGGTTACTGAATGTTGGCAATAATTATTTATTTTACTTGAAAAGAAATATCCGTTTCAAATTATAGTTTGTATTCTGACTGACATAAAGTGTGAAGGGAAAAGAGATCAAAAAATTTAAATTAAACGTTATGAGAGTGTGCAGTTATTTGACAAATCGTATGTACTCGCATGCTGATAATTATGTAGTACATTTCTGTTTCTATGAGATGACGGCAAAAATACACGTCTGCAGCGTCTCCTGACGCATAGAACTGAATTTCCGCACCGTAACGTAGTTTCCTGAACGCAACTCAATTTTTGACTGTCTACAACTTTATTGTCCCCGCCACGGCAGACAACGACGAACAACGGTCTGACGTTACTACCTTTGAAATGGCGTCGATGCAGTTAAATACGATGTTATTTGTTGTTGTTTTGTTAGTTTAGGTGGTTTTGTGCTACAATTTTCTGGTCCATTGTGAATTTCTGGACCTGGCCTTTATATTTGGGCATTACAAAGTTGATAAGCAAAAATGTGGTGAAGCAAATTGTTAATAATTTACGTTGCATAATAAGGCCGCAGCTAACCCCGAGCTTGCGTAGGGATTACAACGGCTTTTCAATAGTTGGCCCAGCCGCAGCTACATTTTGGTGAGTTGCTATCGTGGAAAAAAAAAATCCAAACGTCTTAACCAGCAACAACGTTTTTCTGGCTGAAATATACCAGCTGCATCAGATACATATAAGGGTTCATTCACGCTTCGTAGCTACTTTTGCTTAAGTTAACATCTTGGCAAATAATTTTCTTCTCTAACTACATCGCTTGCTAACGCGGCTAACGTTAGCGTTAGCTTTAGCTGACTTGCTGTATGTATAAGTGCGTTGATAAAGCTAGCAACACAACATTCACTATGCATAGTGTTTACAAACGGAGCTAACGTTGGCGTTAACAGCTGTTGAGCAGAAGCGAGCTTGAATTTTCGTCCGGGATGAGTCTGAGCTTATCTGCAAAGATTAATATTTGACCGATATGCGCCGATACTCATTAATTCATGTACCACCGAAACAAAATGCTGACCATTCAAGTAAACGACTAAACTTATTCGTTATGACGGGAGCAGGATTTATATGTTGCTCTAATCAGCTCCCTACTAGCGACTGTGGGGTCATTATGGCGAGCTGCTAACAAGTTTTGTTTTGTTTTTCTTTTTTCCCTTTATTTTAACAGGTTTTCAAGTAAACCTCTGGACATGTGCATCAAGTAGAAGAATCTGAACGTGAAGTGACAGATTTCACCAGCCTTACCACTAATACATAAATAATCATTCCTTTTCTTGGTTAATTAGTCTCTCCTCACTCGTTTCCATTAGATTTGAAAATATTTTACATAAATATTTTGTACAAACACACTGAACATGGCATCAGTGCCCGTGTATTGTCTGTGTCGTCTGCCATATGATGTGACACGCTTCATGATAGAGTGCGACATTTGTCAAGACTGGTTTCATGGAAGGTAGGATGTTTTCGTGCTTTGACCCACTTTATTAGATTTATGATGTGGTTACATCTGTTGTCTTCACTGTAAAATTTCTGTGTCTATATTGGGTAATGGAGCCATTCATTGTTTATACAGATATTCTTTGTTTTGATATAAGTATGCTTTTTGTGTAGCTGTGTTGGAGTAGAGGAAGACAAAGCGGCTGAGATTGACCTGTATCACTGCCCCAACTGTCAGGTCACTCATGGGCCTTCTGTTAGTAAGTTATCATTTCTTAAGTAAAGCTCTCAGGGTTGGTGTTATTATTAGTTGACTTTTTCATAGGAATGTACAGGTTGAAAACTGTTTTCTCCATTTTCTTAGTGCGCAAACGCCGGGGAGGCAATAAGCAAGTAGATGGAGGTGCCACTGGAGGAAGAGACCCAAGTCAGCCTGTTAAGACAGGGAGCGCACAGTTTGTTAGGGAGCTACGGAGCCGAACCTTTCCGAAGTAAGTCTCACCTACCATCCTGCTAAAACAAAAGTTTGAGGAAAATCATGGTTTGTAGTGTGTTTTTCACATTGTAAGAACTTAATGTACTATTGCTGTTATAATATCCTAATTTCTTAGTCAACTAAACAACGAAAAAAATGTTACACATAATACTCCAAACACACAAGAAGAAGAAAAACACTTAAACCAATGTTAAATATAATATGAAAACGTTACTACAAAATATGTTCACGTTTTATTAAAATGTGACAAATTAACATCCGAAAAACAAATAAACAGCGACTGAAAAGTGTGATACACTGTGCCTTGCATTATGAATTCCCAGGCCATCCAATAGATGTAATCTCTCCAGCGTGTTCCATGTCTACTCCGGGGCCTCCTCTCGGTAGGACATGGCCAGCCAGAGCACCTTACCCTAGAGAAGCCCGCCTTAACTGGCTCCTTTTAATGTGGAGGAGCAGCAGCTCTACTCTTAGCCCCTCCCGAATGAACTCCTCACCTTATCGCTGAGGAAAAGTCTTTCCACACCTATGAGAAAGCTCATTTTCGCAGCTTGTTCTTACCTTTATATAACTAGAAATAATAGTGTTGACAAAAAAATCAGGCAAAGATTAACAGATTAATGGTGTTTAATGACGATGCTCCATCTGGTGCCAGATGGCTGCATAACATTTAGGACACAACAATTTACCAGCATTTAAAATGTAAAACAATGAGATAAATTATAGTGACTGTTAGTTGTCTGGTTGACTAGTTGCTAACATCCCAAATACATTGCTATTTAAAGTTGATTGCATTACATTCTACTAGTCTTTATCTAACACTGGTCTTGAAACCGGTTGGTGAACCAGCAACACCGACTACTGACTGAATAGATATTATAATTTCAGGAATTTAGTGGTTGCTGGATTTTGCAAGGACTTTAGGTTGCCAGCCAGTCTCTAGTCCTCTGTGTATGTGTGTGTGTGTGTTAGTAAGGGAGACTGGTGCTATAGTTATTACCGCTTACTCCATATGTCACTATTTTAGTTACATCCTGCATTTTTGATCTTTAATGTAATAACACTGTAAAGCACTCTGTCCTATTATTGTTTTTTTTTTTCTTGTGATCAGAGTGAAAACGTACTTTTTGTTTTTCTGTGACAGTGCGGATGAAATATTGTTAAAGCCTTCAGGGGCCCAACTTACAGTTGAGTTTCTGGAGGAGCATTCATTCAGTGTACCTGTCATGGTTCTGCGGCGGGATGGCCTGGGTATGACCCTACCTCCATCATCATTTGGTGTCAGTGATGTGGAGCACTACATTGGTAAAGTTTTGATACATTTACAATTTAAATTATGGTTAGGTTGTGTTTTTGGAATAGGTAAATTCATTTTTGTTTGCTTTGTTTTCTGAAACCTGTGTATTTTGTTAAATTCAGGTTCGGATAAAGAGATTGATGTAATTGATGTTTCACGCCAGTGTGATCTGAAGATGCGTTTGGGCGACTTTGTTGAGTACTACAACAGCCCCAACAGAGACAGGGTCCTCAATGTCATCAGCCTGGAGTTCTCTGAGACCAGGTATGAAAAGACAGTCAGTCATTCTACAAAAAATAAGTTTAAGTAACACATTGTCGTTACTGGTGTGGAGTTTTGAAGACTAAATAAAAGTTTTGGACTTATCTTAGACTGTCAAACCTGGTGGAGACGCCTAAGATTGTGAGGAAACTTTCCTGGGTGGAAAACCTCTGGCCTGAAGAGTCTGTTTTCGAGCGTCCCAATGTGCAAAAGTACTGCCTAATGGGAGTGAAGGATAGCTACACAGACTTCCATATTGACTTTGGAGGCACCTCAGTATGGTACCATGTCCTCAGGGTAAGTGGAGGAATCATTTTAATTGTTTCAAAGGTTTCTGTTTACATTCATTTTTTGTGTTTGTGTTTTAAATGAATAGTTTTGCATGTTTTTAAAAGCTTCCCTTATTGTGCTTACTCAGGGTGAGAAAATCTTCTATTTAATTTCCCCCACCCCTGCCAACCTGGCACTTTTCGAGCGATGGAGTTCATCATCTAACCAGAACGAGATGTTCTTTGGGGACCAGGTTGACATGTGCTACAAGTGTTCTGTCAAACAGGGAAACACCTTGTTCATACCAACAGGTAAGCACTAGGGTAATTCTTTTTGTTAGAGCGGAGTTTTGTTTTGTCAGATATCTCAAACTAATTACATTAAATCAACTACAATATGAAAACCAGGCATTTCAGATGGTTTCTACATGGGCATACATGATGACAACACAAAAAAGCCATAGAAAATAAGTAAAGTAGAAACTGTCTATGTTTCTGTGGCGGAGTCTTGTTTCTACCAAGTATATTGCAACAATTCAGCTTATAGTTCAATATCCAAACAGAGGTCGAACAGCTTTTAAAAGTTACCAGTGAAGAAGAAGAGTGATTGGTGTGCATTCTTTCTCTCTTTGATTTAGATTATGAAAGCAATAACATGCCACAAAATGTTTTGTGAGCAATAAAGATTACAATGGTGTTTACAACAGCTTAGGTATTGTGTATGCACCACAATACCTAAGCTACATTTTTATATTTATACATTCTAATATTTATACACAGTTTTGTAAAAGCCTTGTTTTAGAGAGACGAGCCAAAGCTGAGAGAAAATGATCTGCTTATAGTGTGGATTTTTATTTATTTTTTAACCAGGGTGGATTCATGCTGTGCTCACTCCAGTGGACTGCTTGGCTTTTGGAGGAAACTTCTTGCATAGTCTCAACATTGACATGCAGCTGCGGTTAGTTTTTTGATAAATTTATGTATGTTAAGCATATTTAATTGAGCATGATTGTATTCCTTTTAACTGAAATGTTGAAATGTCAGTGTTTAGACATGGCGGACGAAGGAACTTGCACCCTTAATTGCTGTGGTTCCTCACTTCTTGTTCCTCAAGCCTGAAGTTCTGTATTTGGTTAAAATTACTATACTTGTGGGGGGGGTTTTCTTTCTTTTTTTCTTTTTTTCTTGTCTGCAGAGATATTTTAACCTGGTGGCAATAAGTAACTTTTTGTGCTGTGGTATTATTTAGGGCATATGAAATAGAGAAGAGACTAAGCACAGCAGACTTGTTCAAATTTCCCAACTTTGAGACTGTGTGCTGGTATGTAGGAAAGCACCTTCTTGATACCTTCAGAGGTAAGCACTTTGGCTTTTATTATGTTTTTATTTGAACTACTTGACTGGCCTGTGTTTGCTGTTAATGATTGTTGTATTGTTAACTTTGTGGTGTTTGGTCTGACAGGTTTGAGAGAAAATCGCAGGCATCCTGCCACTTACCTGGTTCATGGGGCGAAGGCCCTAAACAATGCTTTCCGCAGCTGGACCCGCAAAGAGGTAAAACCTTAAACATTTGCAATGTAATGTCCCATTTTAGTCCTGGTTTTACTGATTCTCTTATTGCTTGGTTTATTTCCCCTCTAAAGTTGACTTTGAAATATGGGAAGTTGTTTTTTTTTTAAAAATTATTATTGTTTTGGCCCAGAGAATGCCACTGATTGGAGCAGAGATACAGCTCTACAATTGTTTTAATACATTAACTTTAATGCAATAAAATCTATAGTGTCATAAATGATTACATAAAAGTTACTGCATGGTATTTTTCTTGTTTAGAAGCAAAAGATTGAATTGCAGCAATGCTGTTAAGAAAACTGCTAATTTGGGATGTGTTTTTATTTGCTTCCTAGCGAAGAGTTAAATGAGAAAATCAGTGCCACTTTCATGTTTGTCTCTGTCAGATGGCCATAAACTGCTTATACCTCTGAAGCTCGTTTGTTTAATCAGTGTAGAAATGACGTCCTGTGGCTTTGACGCGGTTCTGTTATGTCTTGGTTCTGAGCACTTGCCAGACAACCAGCAGAGACTCCAGGAAGTTACCGATCACTGACAGGAAATACTGCTGCATGACCAAAGTCATCACACTAATCTTACCCCTCGGCAGCCATCATGGCATTGCCCTCAGGCTCTGAGCCCGTAACTTTTCCTTGTAACATCATTTGTGTAACTGTAGAGTCTGATGCAGTGACATTTCTACAGTAAAATGATATATGGCCATTTCCCCATTGTGACAGTTTGTAATGTGTGAAATAATTATAAAAGTAATCATAGTAACATAAAAAGAGCATAATATCACTTGTAGCTTTGGAAAATGTTGTAAAAAGATGATTGATGATTTTCTCTTACACTCAGGCTTTAGCAGAGCATGAAGTGGAGATTCCAGAAACCATCAATACTCAGGCGCTGGTGAAGGACCTGGCCAAGGAAATTCGTCTGGTAGAGGTAAATGAAATCACTGAAAGCTTGTTTTTAATTCTACAAATGTTAATGTTTAAATGTTATTATTACTCTTTCTATGTTTTAATAATTTTAAAAAATGATCTGTTTTTTCAGGATATCTTTCAACAAAACATTGGCCGCACTGGTCCTCAGTTTCCTGGTTCGCCACTCTCCAAAGCTCCCCTCACCACCTCTCAGAATTCAGGACGGCCCCCTGGAAAAAAGAAAGGGCCCAAGCCCAAGGAAATGACAGGGGGTGTTGGGCCCCCAGGAACCAAAAAGAAGAGTCAAAAGGGACTACTTAAAGCAGAAGCAGGAGAACTTGATCTGATTGAGATCCACACCAAACATACACTCAAGAAATTTCAACCTGGAAAGTCGAAACACAAGAACAAGGTATGATGTTTGCAGATGTTTGTGATGATAATGGGAATGCTTAGCTACCATTTTCAGTGAACAAGTTTCATTTTCATATATCCTTATAGTGATGATCTCTCTTTGCAGTTGGAGTTACCATTAGAGGAGTTTGAAGGGAAGATAAATAAAAGCAAGCTGAAACTTGTGTTGACCAATGGAAAAATTCAAGGGTAAGCTTTACAGCCATTTCAAGGGTTCCTGTTGGTTCTGTGATCTTACCACAGGTTAATGTGTTTACCTGCTGTTTTTTCTGGCTTCAGTAAGAAGGATGGCAGCAGTAATGGTGCAGGAAGTGCTGGAAACTACAAACATGTTGTGACAGAGGGATCCAGTCTGTCCGACTTGGAGTCTGAGGATGAGTTGCAGATTGATGAGACCCCACCTCCACGACGAAAGACAGCTGGACTGAGTAAGAAGAAGAAGCTGAGTGGTAAGTGTATTATGCATTCTTGAATGAAATATATACATGTGTTAAATCTGTTCATTCATTTATTCATCTATTGCAAGTAAAATTTGTCATACTTCAGTAAAGCTGTTTGAATGCCGGGACTAATAACAAAATGTGGTTTCTAATATAATTCAGTAGTAGTTTCAAAGCTGTAATTTAATAGTGTTAAAATGTACCTTCAGGTCTTCCTAGAAAGCTGCCCAGAGCCAAACCCTGCTCTGACCCTAATCGCATCAGAGAGCCCGGAGAAGTTGACTTTGACATTGAGGTGAGATTATTATTGAAACGCCCATCCTTTCAGGTCTTTGAGTTCCAATTCGAATGTGTTCTTTACTTATAACAGTCAGAAAAGGTCAGTCCCAAAGATTTAAAGAAACTATTCACTACACTATAATTAATGTTTCATCAATTAGAGCGGCTCGCTTATATTGACTTTGTTATCCCCTGCTGAGCAAACAAAAACTTTATTTCATAAGACAAGCCATGGAGTGTTGACAAGAACTTGATGTTCAGTTTTTAAACAATTGATGTGGCTTCAGGAGGACTACACCACTGATGAAGAGGCACTGGCTGCCCATGGAGTGAAGGGTGGTGCAGGGGGCATTCTGGACTTGCTGAAGGCGAGCAAGCAAGTGGCAGGCTTGGACTCTACAGCAATCGGGTAAGATTGCCTGGATCATCTGTGTGTTGGAACTTATAAATAAACGTAATAAAATTGTACTGTGTGAAGCTGTGCAGCTGAAACACCCAGAAAACTTTGTATACCTTTGTCATAAGTGGAGGCGGGTGAAAATGACTCATATTGTTGATGAAGTAATCTTGAAAACCTTTATGTTTTACAAATTTGCAATGGGTTTGGGGTCCGACTTTGTGTAAGAGTTTTATATTGCGAAGTGATTAGTGATGAGCTGTGTACTTTCCTCAGTGAGGAAGCCCCAGCCTCTCCCAGCACTCGTGATGCCATTCAAGGGATGCTCTCCATGGCCAACCCCCCTTCGTCATCCTCCTCTTCATCCTCTTCATCTCCTTTGTCTATATCTGGAGGCCTGACAGAAGGATTAGGGGTCGTCAAGGAAAAGGGCGGGAAGGCTGTATGGGTGACAGGAGGGGTCAAAAAGACAGCAAATTCTGAGAAGAAACCTGTCATTCAGCGACCTGGAAAACGTCCAATTAAACGACCAGCCCGTCACCTTAGTGACGAGGAAAGTCCAGATGAACAGGAGACCCTGGGAACTTGTTTTAAAGATTCAGACTATGGTGAGCAGTACAACTTTGATTAATTTTCCTGCTCAAGCCAAAATTTAATTATGATAATTTTTTCTTTCTTTCTTTCTTTCTTTTTTAAAGTTTACCCATCCTTGGAATCTGATGAGGAGGATCACACCAACAAGACTAAGATGAAGCGGAAGAAGAACTGGGATGACACACCATGGAGTCCAAAAGGTAAACATAGCAGAAGGCTCTATCAAATTTCTTTTTAGCTTTCTGATGTTTAGTCACTCAATAACTTATTTTCATATACAGCCAGGGTGATGCCCACCCTTCCCAAACAGGATCGTCCAGCCAGGGAAGGGGCTAGAGTTGCCTCTGTAGAAACTGGCCTTGCTGCAGCTGCTGCCAAGCTGGCACAACAAGTGAGTGGGGGGAACTAATAAAAAAATCTTGTCTTCTAATATTCCTTGGAAAAGATGAAAAACTTTGTTGTTTGTGATTCAGGAGCAGCAAAAGCCTGCTAAAAGGAAGTACACGAAAAAGCAGCGTCCCCCTGCTCCTGTCATCACTCCACCTCCTGTTCAGACCGAGCCAGCCCCACCCTCTCCAACACCTGCCCCAGAGTCTGCAGCAGACGTCAGCCCAGACAGAAGAGTGGATTATTACTCTGCTAGTCTGTTGGACCATGAATATACAGCAGGACCAGGACCTTTTGGCTCAGGAGGACCTAGAGGCAGTGGAGCCATGGCTCCGGGTGTATTTCTTACATCAAGAAGACCTTCCTTGTCTCCACAAAATAGCAGCTCTCACTCCGGTGCATCCCCTGCAGGTTTATCCAGTCAGGGCACAACAGGAGTTGGTCAAGGTGAGCATAAACTTGAGTAAACTTTAATTTTGACAGCATAATTTCACATTTTGTAAAGTTTATTTGTTTTTAATGTTTCCCTTATACCTTGATTTAGGGAAACGTCCAAAGAAAGGACTTGCGACTGCAAAACAGAGACTTGGAAAAATCCTGAAAATTCACCGTAATGGCAAACTTCTCTTGTGAGAGGTGTTGGAAATGTGGCTGAAGACTTGAAGAATGAGAATGAAGAAAAGACCTGAAGTACGTCTGAAGGAAAAAGAGACAATAATCTATATTTTTTACTCCAGATAAATTTGTTTACTGTTTTTACTTGTTACCGAACCTCACAAAAAAAATTCTTGTCCTACACCAGTTACTCTGCCCAGTTCTGCTCACCCTCACCTGCATAAAGGTATTTTCAGAAGCGCATATGTGGCTTTAAGTGAATCACTGTAATGTGCTGGACAAGCACTTAACGTGGTAATTAACTGTTAATTACCACCTATTTGACGTCGTATTTGGATTTCAGAATGTCAGGTGGACATTGATTTAAAGTGGTAATTGACAAAGGCAAATGGTTTCTTTTGTTTAGGCCATTTTAGAGGTTGTATTTATGCAAAACATTGTACTATACATCGTACATTTTTTTTTCTTTTTTTTTTTTTAAAGGGAAAGAAAACAGTTAATGTGATATTTGTATAGGCCCCTTTCCCATGCAGAAGATCCATTGGTGCAAATACTGACAGAGTTGTAGTATTATTTTTGTTTAGTTTCCTTTTTACCTCATTTTTACTACAATAAAAGTTGTACAAAACTCAAGTGTGTGCATATAATATGCGACATGTATTAATTCTTTTTGAGAAATTTGCCCCTGATGTTTGTATAGAAAATAGATCTCCATATATTGTAGCTCTGCCTATGAAAGCTGACATGCTAGACTAATGCCAGGACTTACCACCATTATTCTATTTATTCTTTACATATTTATTTAACAGGGCAGAACTTTTGCCATCTCTTATCCTGTTTTAATGTTGTATGTTTTTACAACCTCATCTTCTTGGTCCCTACGTCAAGTATTTTCAACCACTTTATGCCTGTACAAAAACTGTAGCCATTGCTTTGTTGTCACTGTAAATACTTGTAATATTTGTAATTAATATAGCTGCTTAAATGCAGAACAATTTTAGACTTAAAAACAAACAAACACAAAAAAAAGGTTCCTGCATGTTGCCGTAAATTGCGCCCCAGATGTTAGCAGGACTCTTGGGTCAGAAATAGAAATGTGTTTTTGTATCACAGAATGTACTAGTCCTAAAATGTTGGCAGAGATGTAGATTTAACTTTGTGAAGGTCCAGGACATGAGTTGATATGTAAATATATGTTGTAATTTAAGTTCTTTTATAGTTCAAAAACTTTCAGATCTTTCGTAACATGACTTGTACATTATACATTGCTGTATTTGGGAAATATCTGAAATAGTTCTTTTTTATATTTGTATGCAGTAACTCTCATGCTAAGTCCATGTTGTCTTGTTAGTGTTATTGGAAGCGTGCTGGAAAATGCCCTTGTTAAATTTCATCTATTTAGTTTTATATTAATTATTGTTGATTTTCACTCTTGTGTTGGTGTGAACTGTGCATTTTAAACATGTGTTTTAAATACGACCTGGAAAAGATAAAATATACCTTGGGCAAAATTTCTTTTTTTCTTTGAGTTTATTTGATGATTGCTGAGTCACCAAAAGCACTACCGGTGGGTCTTCTGATTTCTCATGTCTGCTGGAGAACCAAGGTGTCAGTGCATTCATGAAGGTGTCATTTAGGAACGTTTTTGAATACACAAACAAGGAATGTTGTGTTGTATTGAAAACCTCTACACTTAATGATTTTTTCCAATAAAAGTACAGTTTCATTAACTGTAGAGATTAGCAACCTACTTGGGTATTTTTAATAAAGGGTTTAGGCATATTTTCTCATGGTTTTTTGATCTGTGAATTACCGTACTATTATTATTTTAACATCTTAACATCCCACAGTTTAATTTTAAGGTCGAATACATTTGTTAATACAATGTCCAGTCTTTATTCCACAAATGTCAGTGAGTTTGAATGCACTTTGATATTAAACTATATTTTTCAGAAAGCCTGGAGACTTCTGCTGTGTGCTTTCGTTTGCACATTTAATTAAAAAGTCGAGACAGGAAATACCAGTTACTTTCAATCTGAAATGCCTTAGCATTTGTTATTGTTTTTGTTTTGTGGGGTTTTTTTTAATAGCAATTACAAGGGAGTGCCCTGTGTAAACGCAACAGCAGGTATTCTCGCGAGAACCAAATTGCCCTACCACTCGTTAGTGCAAGATGGAGAAGCAAATGTAACACGCATTCGAGGTAGGCAGAAAGACTTATTCTAAAGTGTTGACACGGGGTTTAGCAAAGCGGTGACGGACGTCTATCGTCCGTAAATTGCTGATTGCTTCTCGTCACAGGATCCGAGCCACCAAAATAGTGTAATTTTAATGGTAATGTATGCGTCTTTTGCAGTGTAAACCGCCATTTTTAATTTAGCCGTGATCCCATGGATAGAGCATTGTGCGGACTCAGAGCCCTCACGGCTAGCCGATTAGCTCGCGCGAAACCCTCAAACACAGAAGCCGCACACTTAACACGCAGAGTCATGTTCACTGTGTGTGGGTATTTGCACCTCTGTGCAAGTAATTCAAAGCCAGTTTTCTCCCTCCGTTGCGGCTTGTTCTCTTGGGGGGAATGAAGACAACTTGAGTCAAAGTGTGTGTTACAGATTGACTTTTCGTGATGTGCTAACGTTAGCCGTCAAAGCTGAATTAGAGTCGAAGTAGCAAATGTTAGCCAAAAGTGCTAGTAAACCTAGCTAACATCAGATGACTAGCTGTTAACTTTGTCTACGTTAGCGCCACTACTGACTTAGCTTTAACTGCGTAGCAAGCTACTTAAGTAACACTTAGAAACAATGGGATAGGAGCTGAATGAACACGCTTTCAACTTAGAGCTAACTCAGTTAACTTGGGAGTAATAATAGCCTTTACTTCACTTTGTGTTTCGGTTGATGACTTCAACAGTCTATCATGTCAGCAGCTATAAATGCTGTAGGTTGGTTTAGGATTAAATGTGCGTTCATCGGTAGAATCAGCATGATTTCGTCAAAGAAACTATTGCATTCGGCTACATTAGCAAATTTTATTTATCCCTTATTTATAAATGTGATGCCGGTGAGTCTCACTGTCTCATTTACAAGAGAGAACTGTTTCAGACAGCAGCAGCAGCATATACAAGTCTTGAGATCAAGCGGTGATACCACTTGGTGAAAACATACCGAGATGCTGAAAGGTGAATTTTTGTTACCTGTCAGATTCCCTTCACCATCTCATCATACTCTTAATCGCTGTTAATTGTAATGGTATGACAAAGAAGTAGACCACTTCTCAGTCATTGGCTTAAATCTCCCCTGAGTGCTACATGGGTTTTTGTATTCTTTATTACTGAATCAAACTATTGCCGGGATAATTCATTTATGCCAGGCCTCAGCTCGCTCATTAAAGGTGATCAGCTTATTAAAGTATAAAACAGTTTAAAAGTGGAGATGTGGCAAGTTTTTCTGCAAATATTTTTATGTACTTTAAAATCTGGGCACTTAGGGTAATTCTGTTCAGTGATATAGAGGTTGTGATATTACAGTACCATATGATTTAATGAGAGGGATTGCCGAAATGGAAATTGTTTTATGCAGACTACTACTCTCTCTCATGGATTTTTCATAAATAAAGTTCTGTTTGGTTGGCATAAATAAGGCATGCACATCAACAGCAAGTCTGAGCTGAACAGTGTAGTTTAATGGCAGACAAACAAGTTGAACTTGAGAAAATTTTAAACAGTAAGGATCTGTTGATTGTAGTCTGTTTATATAAAAAATAACTCCCATAGCAATTATGCACACTGTCCAATTAGTAACAAGATATAAAAGAATTCAGTTTGTTTAAAAATAATGACTTGAGGAAGGTACAGATAAGTTAGAAATGTCATTTGCATGTGCAAAACCACACATCCTGAAACCTGTGTATAAAAGGAAACTGTTAAGGCCCCCAAGTTAGAAAATGAGAGGTACAGCCCTGTTTCAGAGTTTAAGTGAAACAGAAATAAGTTAAGTGTTTAACTATATTTAATTTTACAAAGTAGAAAATCTTTCAGTTTTAATGGAATTCTGCCTGAAACACTGACATGACGGACGTTTGGAGAAATAGAGATGGTGTTTCAAGTGTCCAAGCAGTTTCATTTTCTTTTCTTCATTCAAAACTAATTTCATTGTTTGTCATATGTTTTCAGATTGTGTAAAGAAACAGCATAGTAAATCAATGATGAGAAAGGTGGAACCACTGAACCAGATCAGATTCTGGTGAGTACTGCTGCAACCCCCCCATCCCCCACCCCCCCCCCCCCCCTTTTCTTTTTTTTCTGCTTTGACTGAACTGAGCTGGCAATGCACACTATACATGAAGAATATACCTGCAGGGATAAATTGATGTAACAACTTAATATTTGTATCAGTCGATTTTTGCATCGCCTATTGGCAAATAAGATGGTACTCAGAGATGGCAGTGGTTGATGTTTATCTGTTTTGTTAGAGGACATTTCCACGTGCTAAATGCTTTGGTAGTTTGAAGGGCTGAATGACATAAAAACGGTTCAGTATTTTTTTTTTTTTTTTTTTTTTTTTTTTTAAATAATGGTTTCTTTGTCTTCATATGGCACAAAAAGCAGAGTAAATGTCAAAAACAAAACACCCCCTATAGCTATTGACAGAGTTTTGGCACATACCAATTTGAAATAAGAAGGAGGAGCAAGGTATTTCTGACAGTAAACACTTCGGTGTATTTGAAATATTTTTCCGCAACTCAAACTAGCAGAAGTTATTGAAATTCCTAAATAAAAAAATGTGACCTTCTTTTCTGGTTCCATGTGGTTATATTTGTCTAACCAGATGGTCTTGGTGAGATTTACTGTGATTTCTATTTTTCAGCCATTGTTCAGCTCTGAACAACTGGGCTCAGTGACAGTGTTTGTGCTGCTCATCATACCCAAATATTAATTTAGGGAAAAACCATAACCTCTCACAGGGTGTGTGGAGCTTTTGGAAACTTTTTTGTTTTATGTCTTTGCTGTAATCAATATTGGCAGACATCCATATTTATAAAAAAAATCCCTGTAAATACTATTTTAAATAATCACCAATATACAACCAATGTCAGTAAAATATCCACTGATATTGCAATAAAATATTTAAAACAAAAAACATCCTTTAAGATAATGCCTAGATGTGGCAGGGGTTTAATTTAGTCCCCACTAATTTTGTGTAATTTGAATTTGCCTATCAATAAATAATGCATGAATATTTCAGATTAATTTGGTAAACAAATATAGTGCCAAAAGAAAACAATGCTTCCTTATTTTTTCCTTTTCTTCTTCCTTTTTTTAATGACACTGAATTTTGTTGAATTAGGCATATGGAGAAAACTACACTTAAATCATATAGAGCTATAATGTAGCACTGGGTAACTGAGCAAGGTCAGTAGGTGTTCTAACATCAGTATGCTAGCTCTTAAAGATTTGAATTAAGTACTTGCTTACTTCATCAGAGAAGTCTTACAGACATAATGCAACAGTGAGTAATCTTTAAAGAATATCAATTGAACTAGACAATTAGCAACCTCTAAGCTTATTTAGCTGAAATAAAGTGTATACTCCTGACTTGTCCAGGTTTCGTAAACAGGCTTTTGAAAAATTCTGATTTATTTATTTTGTAAATATTCATGGATCAAATACCTAAAGTTGTTTTGATGCAATGTGCTTGCTTGTGTTTTTCTAAGTGTTCACGGTGGCTAGCACAATATTTTGATGCACATGTAAGTTCGTATGAATATGTCGGCGCTCACGCTGGTGTACCTGGTATGCTTTCATGAAAATAACTTGAAGAACTGTGTCGACTTAATATGATAAGATGTTTTGGTGGTGCATCCCACAGAGGGCCCATTGCCCCGTTATAAATACGCACTGCATCGATACAGACAGCAGTGGCTTCTCATTCCCAGCCGTAGCGTTATTCACTTTTTGCACACTACCCACACTCATCATGACTGTGCCAAGAGCTAGTGCCTATGTGCTATGGAAACAGGCGGGGATACTGTAATACTCCGGACGGAAGAACAAACTTCTTAATTGATTCGGTAGTCAATTTTCCCTTCTGCAAACTAAAAACAAACTCGCAGTGTCACGTTAGAGCAGTCCGACAATGATTCAGCGAGTTGTTCTGCGTTTCTGCTCACTGCTCAACTAACGGTAGCTAGCTCGCTAGCTAGCGCGTGCAACGACTGTAGCTTTAGAGCCAGGAACTCCGAGCCTAAGAAAAAAAAAAGTCACGTTAGTGTTTCCAGGTATTTTGCACACATTCATCTCTTTGTCGCTAGTCACCGAGTTGTTTACAGATTCATCTTAACTGGAGTAGGGCCAGCACAGAACTAGGGAGTGCGGGCTCCTTTTTGCGGCCTGTGCAGCCCCGACCTAAATTAGTCAAGAGTCAGGTCAGGACAGGATAGTGAATCTGTAAGGTCTGGTTTGACAGCTGTGCCACAAATGGTCCTAGCGGTTTGAATTTTGTTAAGTTACATTGTGAATGGTTATCGCTGATGACACGCATGACTTGATTATGACTTGGCTGACTTTTTAAAAAACGTTTGGTGACTTAGAATTTCAGAGGAAGATCGTTTGCTAACGGTACCGGTAGCTCGGTGTTAGCTGGTCAGGGGTTAACATCTCCGCAGCAAACATTGCCGATCGTTTCCGTCGCTACGTTGAGTTTTACAGGGGTTCTTGTTTTCTTAGACGTGTTGCTACCTAATTACAAACAAAACGCATCACGTTTATGCCCTATAATTGCAGTGTGGGCTTTGAATAGTCACTTGTTAACGTTAGGTAAATAACGTAAAGCTATTACCGACCCTAGCTTGTTAGCTAGGTAGCTATAACTTTAACCTGTAAGCTTCGAGTCGTTTGAGTTGATGGAAAAGCAAACAGAGAGGCGCACTGTTTGGCTTAAATCTCCCCTGAATTTGAAAGTGATGAAACGTCGGGCTAATGTTTTAGGCCAATAAATGGGACCCAATATAATTTGATTAACTTTGTGTCGTACATTGCTCGCTAGCCGTCAGCTAATGCTCTGCCCGGTTTGCTTTGTGATCATCAGACTTTTAGAGAGCCTGAGAAAATGTCAATGTTTTCATCACCTTTTTAACCACTGGTGGTGATCAATCATTTTTTGCTGTAACAGATTTTCGAGGATTATCGCCATATCATCTACCTTTGCTTATTCATTGAGTGCTCTGCCAAATGTTGAGATTTGTAGTCGACTGTCTGTATTTTGTTATGTGTATTTCAAGTACATAATGTACGAATTTCCCTAGATATATAACCAGCTGGTACTTTTTTGTATTATATTATGTACTGGATATTATGCAGATAATTTACATATTTACCTGGAGCATTTTTTAATAATGTGTACTTTGAAAAAAAAATGTATGTTTTGTATTATGGCATGTGGGACACTGTTTTGATGTAAGGTTTGATTTTGCAGATAGAGCGACTGGAACATGCCCTTAAGTGGGCATTGCCAAATATTTTTTTGTAAGTATGTATCTTATTATTTTTGTTTTTTAAGTCATTTTAATGTTAATATTTCAATATCAATAACTGTTTGGCTGGGAGTATTTAGATATGTAAAGTCCAAATGTATATTTACACAAGTGCTATAGAAGAATATCTGCATCACAGCACACTGAAATTAATTATTAGATGTTGTTTTATGGGTTACATTAACATTTCTCAACAGGAGCAACAAATAGAGATTATCGACAATGAAGGTCGACAGAAGCAAGTTAAAGAAAACACCTACGGAAGCTGTGAGTATATTTGATGCTGGCTGTGTTTTCTTTCATAGCTCCTAACCTCGCTGCTGCCTAAATTGCATATAGTTGGGATATTTAAGATGACTTTTCTCTAGCCAATTGTGATAAGAGTTCATATTGGGAGCAGGGGCTAAAAGAACTTGTTGAAGATGCTTCTTACTTTATATACATATTGTGAGAAATTTACGGTTTGTCATGTCCAAAAATACGGGGGGGCAGGGCGGACTATGACTGCAAGCATGATGTGTATGATACAGTTGACAACTCGGATAATTTCTCTAGTAAAAATCTGGGAATTTTCTTATCTGTAATGTTTTGATAAGCAGAAATGGCTGTTATCCTTGTTTAATGGAACCCCAGTTAACAAAACTGGATACAGAAATAACTTTATTCCAATGCTGTTAATTACTGTGGGTCTGGCTAAAACTGTTTTGAGCACCAAACATGTCTACAGGAAAAATTCTGGTATTTATCTTAGAAGGATCTTGAACTGTCTGAACTGAATTTAGTTAAATTGAACTGAATTACTTTAATGTTGGAGTTTTTAAGAATGGTATTGTGTTAGCGCTGGAGACTTAAAACATTTAACGGCCATACTGTTGTTTACCTTGATGATAATGCCTGCACAGCTGATTGCAGTGATAAGTAAACAGTGACAGGAGAGGACACGTCGTCTTGTAGGATTGTGCTATTCAGACATGGAAGTATTGGTCAGTTAAACCAAGTAATTCACTATGCTTTTTAACTGTTGGTTCAAAGATGTTGAACAGTCTTCCACCACTAGGCAGACTGCAGCAGCCCTCACTTTTTTTTGAAGGGAAGTTGTAAACAAGCTAGGTGAAAAGTAAAACAAGTCACAGCCCTGCTAAAGAAGAGGATTCTAGCAGTACTTTGTTTTAGAAAATAAATGCCTGTATCAAAACTGTTTCTGAATAAAATGGCATTTAACCACATTTCACACAAGGGTATTGGCATTAAAGAATGCTGTGGTGCTAGCATTAGCACCACAGGCTCACTTTGTTTCTCAAAGAGTGTGATTACCAGCTTAAAGTAGCTCAAATACACACATAGTATTTCTATGTACAATTTTAAGCCCAGTTCATTAGATTGTGCTCAGTTTGACTTTGACTTGCTTTTTGACTTGTTAATTGATCTTTTCTCTTCCTTCTCCTATTTAAACAACTTGAGTGAAAGTATTGTGGGTTATTGTGTTTGTCCAGAGTTGTTAGTTCAGTGAAAATGGAGATTTTTACTGTCTATCAGCATAGAGCATCTGTTTAGGGTGCTATATTCTGTTTTGAGACTCATAAGGATCCGGGAACTCTGCTTGACCAAATATTTTTCTAAACCTTCTGCACCAACAGCCTGCTGACTGCAGGATACTTATAGAGAAGCTCAAGGCATGCAATGATGAGCAGCTATTGGTTGAACTGCAGCATATCAAGACCTGGAATATTGGCAAGGTAAGAAGATTAGGCTGAAGGAGAAGCTGCTCCTTCAGTCTTTTATAAAACACAAACTCTTATAACAAGGTTCCCATCAGTCTAGAATTGTGTGGAATATCATGAATATCATCAAATATATTTGAGAAATTTCACAATACCTGCTGACACAAGTTCATGACATCATTTCCGCACCACACTCCTAGAAACATCTCCCCGAAATGAAATGATAGAAAACAGTCAAAATGTCTAGATTTCCTCCTCCTTTGTCCTCTCTTAGGCAGCGTGTAGTATGTCTTAGCAAGTGTAGTAATAATACAGATTAACAGAATGCAAAAGGGAATGGGGATTTAATCCTAACTTAATGCTACAAAATAAGAGGTGGTTGATGTGTTCAAGCTTTAAACCTGAGAAATAAATTGACTTTGACTTTATTAAATTTATAAAAACTTATGAGCTACAAGCAAATATAAAAATAATTATGTATGAATGTCATTGGCACTTGCCATTGGTCTGACTTGCTGTCATTACAGAATCCTAATGGTCAGAAGTACTACTGATTTGAGAGTAGAATACAAAATCTAAAACTTTTTTGGGACATTAAATTAAATCAATCATATGTAATATTTGTTTGAAATGTGTTATTTTTGATCTCTTTCAACAGTGTGAGCTTTACCATTGGGTGGATCTGTTGGACCGCTTCGATGGTATTCTGTGTGATGCAGGCCAGACAGTAGAGAATATGTCATGGCTGCTGGTGTGTGACCGTCCAGAGAATGGACAGCTCAAAGCCTTGCTTTTGGCAGTGCTCAACTTCACGGCTTTGCTTATTGAGTACAGCTTCTCTAGGCACCTTTACAGCTCCATAGAGGTATGGTTCAACCAATTCAGCTCTTCAATACTACTGATTACTTATTTATGTTTGTTTTTTGTGCTGTGGATATGTCAGAGAAAATGAAGTTCACAAACTTAAATATTTCTTGTTTTATCTACCATCCACCCCCTTTACAGCACTTGACCACCTTGTTAGCATCATGTGACATGCAGGTGGTCCTGTCTGTGCTGAACCTACTCTATGTGTTCAGTAAGCGATCCAACTACATCACAAGACTGGGATCTGACAAAAGGACTCCTCTCCTGGCCCGTCTGCAGCACTTGGCTGAGGTCTAGTGAACTTTTATCATTGTGATTCTAGCTGTCCCTCAAGAAGCGGAGTTGAATTGTTTAGTCTCTTTGTTCTTTTCTGCAGAGTTGGGGTGGGAAGGAGAATGGCTTTGGTCTGGCTGAATGTTGCAGGGATCTGCCTATGACAGTAAGATTTCTTTTCTTTTTTTTTTTGAGTGAGTGATGTTTCATAACGATCACCTTCATATTACTGATGGCCAGAAAGTTTTATGTTTCTAAATAGATGCTGTCAAAAACTATTAAATTACGCCTACTTATAAATTATGTTTATGTTCCCACTGCAGAAGTATCCTCCCAGTGCCACCACACTTCACTTTGAGTTTTACGCTGAACCGGGCCCTGAGGTCAAAGTAGAGAGAAAGGTATAGGCATCAACATTTACTTAAGCAATCAAAGTAAAAACTGAATAATATTTGGAATATTCTGTTGACTTCTTGACTTTGTCCCAATCATTTCCAAATGTCATATTCCCTCAGCAGACAAGTAGTAACACACTACATTATATTCACATCGAGCAGCTTGACAAGGTACAGTCAAATTAGAATTGCATCATTAACAACTTAAAAGCCACATCTTGGCTTCTTGACCTAATACACAGCTTGTTTTGTCTCATAGATTTCAGAGAGCCCATCAGAAATCATGGAGTCACTGACAATGATGTACAACATCCCAAAAGACAAACAGACCCTACTGTTTACTCATATTCGACTAGCCCATGGTTTCTCAAATCACAAGAAGAGGTTGCAGGCTGTACAAGCCCGACTGCATGCTATTTCTATACTGGGTGAGCAGAAAACTTTTTCCCAAGAAAGTGACATGATTTTGGTCCTAGTTTTAAATTCTGACCTTTTCTCTCTTTTTCTTTGCCTCTCCCCACCAGTGTATTCAAATGCACTCCAAGAGTCAGCCAACAGTATTCTGTATAATGGCTTGATAGAGGAGCTGGTGGATGTCTTGCAGATAACAGACAAACAGCTTGTGGTAAGAAAGTAATTTTTTTTTTTTTTTTTTTCCAAGCTCGATCACTGTCATTACACTAAATGTACTTTCATTGTATTAATAAAATGTCTTTTGATGTGTTTTGTGACTGTGTCAGAAGATGATTACTTTCAGTGCCTTCTTTATTCTTAGGTCTGCACAATCTCTGTCCTTTTTCATTGTCTGTTCTCTGAAATGCTGTATTGGATTTTGTTCTTCAGGATATCAAGGCAGCCTCTTTGCGCACTTTAACTTCAATTGTCCATCTGGAGAGGACGCCCAAGCTTTCCAACATCATCGACTGCACCGGCACTGCCTCATACCATGGCTTCTTGCCTGTGTTGGTTCGCAATTGCATACAAGCAATGATTGGTGAGAACATAGCCGAAATTATGACCCAAATTTGTAATGAGTGATATGCAAGAAATTTGGTAAATAAAATCAGAGCTTTTACCCCCCCCTTCTTTTTTTTTTTTTTTTTTTTTTTTTTTTTAATTGCTTACTAGATCCTCTGATGGAACCTTACCCACACCAGTTTGCAACAGCACTCTTCTCATTCCTTTACCATTTGGCTAGCTATGATGCTGGAGGGGAGGCCCTTGTGTCCTGTGGAATGATGGAAGCCCTCCTTAAGGTACATGCAGGCCCTATAATACATCATAGCCATTCATAATATTGTCTTTAAGAAATGTATCAATGATTATCTTGTACTTCATAGGTGATCAAGTTCTTGGGTGACGAGCAGGACCAGATCACCTTTGTAACAAGAGCAGTACGGGTTGTGGACCTCATCACCAACCTTGACATGGCTGCCTTTCAGTCCCACAGCGGCCTTTCCATTTTCATCTGCAGACTAGAGGTTTGTTAGGCATATTCCTGACCTAGCCACTTTTAGATACAGTCACTCAGTCCTCTGCATTTGGTCATTCCTCTCTATCAATTTCTTAATATAGCATGAGGTGGACCTGTCGAGAAAAGAGTGCCCTTTTGTCATCAAGCCAAAGATCCAGAGGCCTAGTGCAGCAGTAGAGTCTGAGGACATGGACACAGACATGGAGAGTAAGTGAAGATATGAAAATGTTTTGAACTTCAATAATATACCAAAAACTTTATTAGAAAACAACCAACCACATGACGTCATGTTCCGTACTGACAGAAGATTGCTCTAAAAGTTTAAAAAAAAAACTTAACTAAAAGCACTTATTTCTTAAATCCAGTTTCACAGACAGTGTTACATCTGCGTCACTTTTTGAGAGCAGGGCTCAATGGTGTAAATTGGCCTCTATATGTATAGTGTTTCATGTCCTCTTTAATGTTTAACATCAGGATGGTGGTTAAAATGATCTCAATGGACTGGTATTTACATAGTGCTTTTCTATTTATACTGACCACTAAAAATGCTTGACACGACACATGCATTGATAGATTTATTCCACGAAATTGTAGCGCTTTGTTGGTCTCACCTCTACATCTAATTTAAAATTGATTTGACCTCACATGGACGTCTCTAAACAAACGGAGCAAACCCACCCTGGCACAGGGAGAGCATGCAGGCTGTGTGCATGATGGCTCCAGGAACGTGTGAACCTAGAACCTTCTTTCATGCTGTAGATGGTGCTAGCTTTTATTTACTGAAAACACATACCCTGGTTGGAATCTAGATTGCTCAGGCATGTGGGATGGTATGGTAAGAATTTGTTGTCACCAAATTCTGTGACTGCTTGGATGGTGTGAAACATTCAGGCTGGTGCAGGTTGTATAATGATGAGGGCAATCTTTGTGGACGAGATTTGTGGCAACTTTAAACCTGTTATTAATTAAATGCCGCTGCTGACTTGAGAATTTTTGTTGATAAACACAACAGTGAATTCTCAGTGCTTCACCAGCCTTTCCAGTCTTTGGGTAGAACACTTCTCATTTGAAAAGAGTGTTGTTGGATGAATGCGGAGCTGACAGATCTTCTAAACGTATTGGGGTAACTCCTTCACAGAGAGAATGTTGATGTTTTTGAATTTTAGTTGGCATCAGAGGAAAATCTGTTCCAAAATAATCAAGCACTATGTGAATGTGTTTGATCAAACATGGCAGGTGAACAAGGACATATGACTTCTTTGCCAAAAAGTTGATTCTTTTCATCTGGATGTAGCGTTTTCAGTGGGAGAAATGTTTCATCATTCATCCAAGTGACATCTTCAGAAGTCTTGACTTCTTGATCCAGACATCCAGATGAACAGAATCAACTTTTTGGGATTTCCTTACCTGGATGATTGAGCATGCATCAAGATATGGCTTTGTGAATTTCCAGCAGTCAACTTTCCTCCTCTCTGATTCACAGCTGCTGTATTTTACACAAGTGCTGGATTAGCCAGCTAAGCTGCAGTGTTTTGGTTTTGATGTATTCTGACTTTCAAATCATTTATGAGCTTGAATAGTTAAGAGACGATGATCTGTTGCAGTCTCTCCTGGTGGCTTTGGTGGTAGTACAATGCAGGGTTGTGACACGCCTTTGTGTCCAAATCGTGCAGTTCTTAGGGACTAAAGTCGCTATAGGTTAACTTTGATTTCCAATAGTGATATTCCCAAAACAGACAAACCAGTATGTGTTTAGTGTAACCATCATTTATAGCTAAGGTCTACTGGTTTGCTTCTCTCCTGCTTTGTGTGTTCACTTTGACTGTATTTTAATTAAGCTGAATTCACACTAAAGCTGTTCTTGTTTACATGCCCCGCTGCTTTTGTTGTTAGATGACTGTATGCGCATCAGTGACACAAGTGACACCCATTAAGACTAATATACTAATACTAATAATACTAATAATAATATACTAATATACTAATATACACTGAGTGATGTTCTGTTGCACTATGTGGTACAAAAAAGTATAGTGCTTTTAGGATTAAAACATGCAAACCAATTCTAGTAGCTCCTCCAAAACAGTGAATCAATAAAGGGCCATTTCACCAAATGCCAATTACTACAAAGCCTCCCATGTATGAAAAATTGAAATATTTCTAAAACTTAACTTTTAGAACTTTTAAATACAGTTGTACATATTTCTTTTTAAACAATAATACTCATGTATAACAATAATGATGATGCTTTATACATTTTTTTTTTTTTTTAAATTCTTTGTCAAAGAGCTTTTAGTCCTGTTTGCCCCTGCTTATGTGATGACGTTACATTAAAGTGAATACTGTATTCAGAGAGTGGGTTAAATCACTCTTGGTTATGGAATCTATACAAGAAGAAATTACAGCTATATTATCAATAAAGGGGATCGTGCCTAACTTACAGCTATGGTTTTCCTAATCAAGTCCTTGGTTGGTCGTGGCCAGATTTTATAAGCAGTTGGTTAGGGTTATATAAAATATGAAATATTCCCCTGTTGTTTATATGGAAACATTGTGAATTCTCACAGTGTCAGAAGTTGCTATGGAAAGCAGCCCTCGACCATCAACATCTTCTAGTTCCAGAGCTGAGGGAGACCACCGAGCACAGAGCAGCACTACTAACACGCCTCGTGCAGGTACGCACATCGCACACAAATGAATATATGAATGTTATCACTCCTGCGTTCTTCAGTTTCTATGATTCTCATCTCTTTAGGTATGCAGTGTATCCCCCAGAGGGCAGCTCTGTTGAAGTCGATGCTAAATTTCTTGAAGAAAGCCATCCAGGACCCTGCCTTTTCTGATGGCATCCGCCATGGTGAGTCATTGGAATCCACTTCTTTGTTGTACCGATGAACTTGAGATCATACATCTTGTACTAATCTTGTTTACATATGTTGCTGTACATCTCATTATGGAAGTGTTGTGTATTTATGTAACTGACTTTTTTTTTTTTTTTAAAACTCCAAGTAATGGATGGGTCCTTGCCTACCTCACTCAAGCACATCATCAGTAATGCAGAATATTACGGCCCCTCACTGTTCCTCCTAGGTGAGTACACAGTTACACTCTTTCACTTTACGGAGGAGTCCTCATCTGACTTCAGAAATGCAACATTTTTCTCATATTAAACTTTCTGCTTCATCAGTGTTTTTATCCATTTAATATTTTATTGGATTATGATTTCTTTCCCCACCACCCCCGTTTTTGTTTTTGTCTTTCTGGTTTTTAGCGACAGAAGTGGTGACGGTGTTTGTGTTCCAGGAGCCATCTCTGCTCTCCTCTTTGCAGGATAATGGTCTGACTGATGTCATGCTGCATGCCCTTCTCATCAAAGATGTGAGTTTCTAGCTCTTTCTTTTCTTAGTCTTTGATCACTTGTGGCAATTCAATATCAGTTTTGATGTCTGTGTCTTTGTACACTCAATAGATTTTTAGAATTAATTGTTATACATATATTATACAGTGAAACATTTCAAACTCTTTTGCAGGTTCCTGCTACCCGCGAAGTATTGGGTTCTCTCCCCAATGTGTTCAGTGCCCTCTGCTTGAATGCAAGAGGCTTGCACTCTTTCGTTCAGTGCCAGCCCTTTGAGCGACTCTTCAAAGTGCTTTTGTCTCCTGACTACCTGCCTGCAATGCGACGACGGCGTAGCTCTGACCCTTTGGGTGAGAATCCCCCTGTTGTTTATTTTTTGCCTTTGGTGTTTTTTTGTCTTTGCCTGTGAACCACATTTCATTGCATAACATGTTGTTTGTTTTAATTCAGGTGACACTGCATCCAACTTGGGTAGTGCTGTGGATGAGCTCATGAGGCACCAGCCCACTTTGAAAACAGATGCTACTACTGCCATTATTAAGGTAGTCCAAATTTGATTTAAAAATATTTCAAACGTTGAAACAGAACATGTCAAGGTATCTAAAGCAAAGTTGCTGTTACAGTTGCTCGAGGAGATCTGCAACCTAGGTCGAGCTCCTGAGTACATCTGCCAGAAACCATCTATCCAGAAAGCAGATGGTACTGTTGCAGTTCCACCAGCACGCTCCAGCCATGCTGCCGAAGAAGCTTCAAGTGAGGATGAAGAGGAAGAGGAGGCCCTTCACACATTCAGCCAGCAGCAGGGGGAACCAGAGAGCAGCAGACAGTCAGTGCCACTTGAACTGTATGACTCTGAGTTCATAACACAATAGAAAAGAAAAAACAGTCTTTACAGACTTTAATTACTTTTCCAGGTTAATTGACAACATTTCAAATATACGGTTGGTGGTTGAAGTTTTGATAATGTGTGCATTCTTGCAGGGTGGTTGGCACTGAGGAACGGATACCCATTCCTCTAATGGATTATATTCTTAATGTGGTAAGTCTTTGCTTCAGTGGTTGTACTGTCTGGTTTATGGTGCAATATATTCTAAGCTATAATTTGGAAATGGTGTAAGCTATTAAAGCAGTGGTTACCTTTATCACTTAAGTCCATAATTTGGTGTGCATATGTTCTCCAGATGAAGTTTGTGGAATCCATTCTAAGCAACAACACCACAGACGACCACTGTCAAGAGTTTGTCAACCAGAAGGGGCTTCTGCCTCTGGTCTCTATTCTGGGCCTGCCCAACTTGCCCATAGACTTTCCCACATCAGCTGCTTGCCAAGCAGTTGCTGGCGTCTGCAAGTCGATACTGGTGAGCATAACCTAAAGATCACTGGAATTTATTTCCAGTTTCTTTATTTTTTATTTCTTTATTTTTTTTTTAAAGAAAGTGGCACACATGGAATGCACATTGCTGTTGCACTCCGTACACTTGTTTTAATAGGCAGTTCATGGGCAATTTGAAAATGACTCAATCCTTCCCTTTAGACTCTCTCACATGAGCCTAAAGTACTCCAGGAGGGCCTGTGCCAACTGGACAGTATTTTGACATCTCTGGAGCCACTTCATCGACCAATTGAGGTGCCTGGTGGGTCTGTGCTTCTCAGAGAACTGGCTAACGCAGGCCACGTCACAGATGCCACATTGTCAGCTCGTGCAACACCCCTTCTACATGCTCTTACTGCAGCGCATGCTTACATCCTCATGTTTGTCCATACCTGCAGAGTCGGACAGGTAAACACAGATGGTTTTTGTGTGTGTGTGTGAGTGTGAAAGTGAAACTACTTGACCTCAAAACACTTCAGTTCAGAAGGTGGCTCTCCACCCATGTTGTGATTTCCAAAAACTACTAGAAGCAAGTGCCCATTAGGGCTGCCACGATTAGTCGACTAGTCACGATTACGTCGACTATCAAAATCGTCGACGACTGATTTAATAGTCGACGCGTCGTTTGAAGCTTTCTAAGATCACAAAAGACGCAGGAATAAGTAGTAGGATTTTAAGAGTGTAATAACGGACTGAAACAGAAGATGGCAGCACTGCATTTACAAGGATGCCAGCTGCCATTAAACCCCGAAGAAGAAGAAGAAGTAGCTCTGTCCCAGAATTCATAGCGCAGCCCAGCTCAGTTTACAACAATGGCGGCAGCTAGTTAGTTTTAATATTACTGTTATTATTCTTTCTGGGTCACAAAATAAACGTTTAACATATTTTCAGGCGAGAATGTAACTGTGTAAACCTCAAATATCTGGTCAGTTTATCAAGACACCACATATTTTCAAAAGCGCTCCGACATTTTCGGAGACGTCTGTTAACTACTAGCTCAATAGCTAGCCGGGGGCAAGGCTCACTACAGCCCGTGAGAACACCGGACTCCCGGCAAATCGTTTTCAAACCCACCGCCGTCTTTCGCTACTCAGGTTTAACATACATAAGTCACTTAGATAACTTAAAAATGTTATTGTTTGGCTTTTTTAGTATTTAATTTGTTCCTGAGTAAATCGGTTTGGCTGAGATTAAAGTTATAGTTTTTACACAGCTGAATAAACGTCAAGCAGACAACTGGTTATCAGAAGTGTGAGATGCTCCAGAATATACTCCGGTGTCCTGTTATATTTTAGATAGCAAGGAGTTTATTAAACTTCAACAAAAAAATCTGCAAATTTCATTAACATTTAATAAACTATCATCTTGTCTTTATTTTTAGTTAGCACATATCTTAAACACTTAAAGCTGTAAGCTAATGATAGTTATATAAGAGCAGATGCATGCTGGCGCAATAAGCTGTACGTTTTACGTTCAATGGATGCATGATCTGATTAGTCGACTAATCGCAAAAATAATCGGTGACTAGTCGACTATCAAAATAATCGTTTGTGGCAGCCCTAGTGCCCATGCAGCTAATTATTTTCTGTTCAGTCCACTATGCAGATGCCTTATGAGGACAGAAACACATTGAAATCCAAATGTTAGATCTCAAAAACATAGAATTTACTTTTCTTTTGCTAATGAATGAAAATTCAGCCTTTGTTTGACAAGTGAGACCCAAACTGATTCAACAGCTCTAAATATTTCTGTTGTCTTCTAAACAGAGTGAAATCAGAGCCATTTCAGTAAACCAGTGGGGCTCTCAGCTCGGCCTGAGTGTTCTCAGCAAGCTCAGCCAACTCTACTGCTCTCTGGTATGGGAGAGCACTGTGCTACTGTCCCTTTGCACCCCTAACAGGTGAATAATCTTATCCTTTATTCCTTTACCTAAACTTTGTAGTTATCACCCCTAACAACTTATTGCTTGTTTCTTAACAGTTTGCCTCCAGGATGTGAGTTTGGCCAGGCTGACATGCAAAAACTTGTTCCCAAAGAGGAAAAGCCATCTGGCAGCACAACAGCATCTTCAGCCTCTGGCTCCAGGAGAACTGGTAATGTAACCATTTAAGCTTGTTCATTAAAAACTAGCATGTCCTTGCAGCACCCTTCAACAAATACATACTTGTCCACATTCATCCAGCAGAATCAGAGGCAGTGTCTGTGGATTCCTCTGCTGGTGGTCTATTAGAAGGCATGGGTCTAGATGGGGATACCTTGGCTCCCATGGAGACAGACGAACCCTCTGCAGCAGACCCAAAGACCAAGTCCAAACTTACTCCAGCTATGGCCACCCGCATCAAACAAATTAAGCCCTTACTCTCTGGTAGGAGTATGTCCAAGGCACACATATTATATTTTTGTGTCTGTAAATGTTTTAGTTTTTCCTTTATCTTACAATATTTTAACACTTTTTTTTCTTTATTCTTTTTTTGGAAAGTCAAAGTTTGTCTTACCTACCCACATGTGTCTTTGCAGCTTCATCTCGGTTAGGTAGGGCTCTGGCCGAGCTCTTTGGCTTGCTAGTAAAACTGTGCGTGGGCTCCCCAGTGCGCCAACGTCGCTCCCACCATGCCACAAGTACAGGCACTACCCCAACACCTGCTGCCAGGGCCACTGCTTCTGCGCTCACCAAGCTGCTCACCAAGGGTCTAAGTTGGCAGCCTCCACCCTACACACCCACCCCTCGCTTTAGGTAAGAGGAATTTGGCACTTCCACCTCTTTTGCTAGTATGTGCTTATCACAAGGAATGATATTGAACAGTATATATATTTTCTTCTTTCCCTGGCAGGTTGACTTTTTTCATCTGCTCAGTGGGTTTCACATCTCCTATGTTGTTTGATGAAAGGAAGTACCCTTACCACCTTATGCTGCAAAAGTTCTTTTGCTCTGGAGGACATGATGCCTTATTTGAGTGAGTCATATTGTATGGTGCAAAATGGTACAATCAAGTTGTTTAAAGCTTGCTTGGTAATATCTAGAGCGGAGCTATATGGGCAAAAATAGAAATGGTATGTTGTTTGTGATGAGAAGCTTATTTTAACATGCAGTGAAATTCTGGCCACAAGTTGGGCCCTTTTCTTTAAAGAACACGAGTACCTCGTTGTTTGGAGGACTGCTGTTTATGGAAGTGGGTGACTCTTGTGTGTTAAAAGACCACCACGTAGCTGCAGCCAGCAGCCACCAGGCCTGTATTCATATTTGCATATACTCAAACTCAAATGGTGTGACTTTGGTAGAGTTTGCCAAGCAGACAACATACAACTCAGAAATTCATCTTACTTTTGGACTTGGAATGCCCGATATGACTGCTCTCTGCCATCTTTGTTTTTATGTACTGTGCTGGAAATGGGGAGACTAGACACACAAGTGTTTTTGAAAATTCTCATAGAATTCTTGAAAGAAATGGTTGTCTCCTGCCATTTGTGACGCAGGTTTCTTCATCTCTAAAATTATGCATTCATATTTTTGAAACTTTCTGAAAGTCATGTGGCCTCTGCTACTTTACTTTCTACTTGACACTCCTTCTCACTGACCTGATCGCTAATTATGCAGATAAAGCTTTACTTCAATTAAGACCATACACATTTATTAAAATGTAATCTTAGTTTCGTGATCCATCCCCACATCCATTTTTCTTAATCGCTTGTCCAATTTAGGGTTACAGGGAGCTGAATCAGTTGTCGTAATGCGAGAGGCGGAATGCACTGTGGACAGTTCACCACTCTATCGCAGGGCTAACGGAGAAACAGACACTCATTCACACTTAGATTCACAGCTACAGCCAGTTTAGTATCGCCAGTTAACCTAACGTCCATGTCTTTGGACTATGGGAGGAAGCCAGCGTACCCAGAGAGAACCGACACAGGTACAGGGAGAACATGCAAGTTTATGTAGAAAGGCCTTAGATGGCCAATGAATTTGAATCCAAAACTTTGCTATCAGGTGATGGTGCTAACCAATATACCACCGTCACTCATGTTTCATTTTTTCAAAAATTACAGACATCATTTTGTTGCCCATCCCCCAAAAATATTATTTTGACATTTACTTAGAGTTTAATTGGTTGAGTTTTTTTTTTTTTTTTTTTTTAAACCAGGACATTTAACTGGGCACTGTCAATGGGAGGGAAGGTACCTGTATCTGAGGGTCTGGAGCATGCTGATCTACCAGATGGGACAGGGGAGTTCCTGGATGCCTGGTTAATGCTGGTGGAGAAGATGGTGAATCCAAGCACTGTGCTGGACTCACCCCATTCCTTGCCAGCTAAAATGCCTGGAGTTACACCCACCATGCCACAGTTCAGTGCCCTAAGGTTCCTTATTGTCACCCAGAAGGTCAGTATTAACTAAAATAACCAATTTCTAAGTGATTTCTAAGAGATTTTGTCTTTTGAAAAGATGGAAGAGATGAGCATTTATCCCTGTTTTCAAAAACTGTTGCTCAGTTGTATTTCTGCATTTTTAGTACTGTGTGGAGTAGTGCTGGGCGATATGACGATATATATCGTGTGGACGATAGAAAAGTGTCTATCGTGCCATTTGTCTTCTATCGTTTCTATCGTTTCTAACCCTAATTTTATAAATTATTACATAAAATATATCATTAACCCTTTACAACCGGTCGGAGCAGGCACACTCCGTTTTGCCTAACTATTTTTAAATCCCTGTAGAACTGGAACCACCTAAGGTAGCGCAATAATTTTTTTTGCATATGAAACCGTAGGAGTTGTACTTGCATCTTATTCCATTAGCTTGCCCTAGGTCACAGTTTCCTTCCACATATAGCTTTGCAAAAATTGCATAAAAAGTACTTCCAGCAGCAAAAACATAATATTCCAGACTTGCAGCAACAAAAACATAATATTCCAGAAACACGCTTTGCCGATCCGATCAGCTGTTCATAGCACTTCCTACGTTGGAATGTAAGTCAGCACGAACTATCACATGTCCGCCATTACCCGTCCGAAACTGGAAGTGACGTCATTTTCGCGGAAAATTTAGTTTTTTTTACCTTCAAAGACTATGTTGGTGTTTTTTAAAAGTCATGTTTTCTGTATCGTATCTGGGATGCTTAGAAGTCAAATTACACTGTTGGAAATAGTTTATTTTGATGCACATGCTGTTTTTTTGCAAATTTGCATTATAATATTTATTTTCATTTTTCCTGTAGTATATAAAAATTAGTGTATCTCAAAAATAAAACTATGACGACACTAAAAATAAATTTCTCGTTGTTGGAAACTATTTTGTGCAACTTTTTTGTATTTACAGTTTTGAGGGATAAGCCTCTTAAATTTCTCTTACTAGAAATATATGTAAAAAACAAAACAAAAAAACGATTTTCAATTTTTTTGTAGTTTATTGCACTTTTTTGCAATTTATGTAGTTACTATGGACTTAATGCATACATATTATTAAAATTTGGGCTATAATGGTTGTATTGATGTATAGCAACTTGAAATGCTCCCACAAATGGCACTACAGCATGTAAAATGTAAAGATAAGCTCTGGCTGACTTGGTTCTATGGTAGGTCTTAAAGGGTTAAATAGCCTGTGGCAAATATATTAGTGTTGTCTTCTCACTATACATACTCTTAACTTTATGCAAGAGAAAATAAAGTATAAAAAAATGATATTTTTCTTAAAGAAACTCCGTCTTGTGGTTTTGCGACATGGTGCTGCTTTACGTGCACCTGGATTTGCGACATGCTTTACGGTAACTCAAAACAAAGACTGCACCCTCTCCACTCGCTGTTTACAGACTGCATACTTTCCAGATGACCACAGGTCAGGTGGTATATCGTGATATATATCGTTATCGTGATATAAAATAATTCATATCGTGATAAATATTTTTTCCATATCGCCCAGCACTAGTGTGGAGAAACATGAAAAGGATTGCAACAAATGTCCATGATCGTCATGTCCCCTAGAAATTCTTTATACTGTATTTTTTTTGTAGGCTTTAAATATGGTAGAATTTATTTATTTATTTATTTATTTATTTATTTTTTAAATCTAAGGATTCTGTTGGTGTTTTATTATTGTAACACATTTCTCTTTCATAAAGGCTGCATTCAGCTGCATTCGCAATCTGTGGAATCGGAAGCCACTGAAGGTGTATGGGGGTAGGATGGCTGAATCCATGTTGGCTATTCTCTGCCACATACTAAGAGGAGAGCCTGTTATTCAGGAGCGCCTGGCAAAAGAGAGGGAGGGAACAGTGCGCCCAGATGATGAGGGAACCTCTGCCGGTTCGTTGGGTCCTGGCACGGCTCCAGGAGCATCTTCATCAAGTGGAGAGGCACCACCAGTGAGTGGATCAACTTCTGGAGGGCCAACAGGAGGATCAGCTGATGATTCTACCAATTCTACGCCTCGCCGTGAGCCCCAAGTTAACCAGGCTCAGCTAACACAGGTATGTATGGAAAGCTTTGGCAAATTGATCTTTCTCACCTGATTTTAGTCTCAGTTTGGGGGACTGCCTCAGGAAGGGCATTTGGTGTAAAAATCTACCAACTCAAAATATGTGGTGTAGTGACAGATATTTTTTTTATTTTTCTTATTTGTTTGTTTTTCATAAGTTGTCTGATGTAACATTATTCCATTATATAACATTATTCCAGCAGCAATATTTTTTTTTAGCTTGTTATGCTAGTGCTGCAGGTAGATGTGAGAGTACAGGTTAACTGCGTAATTTTATATCTAGATGCCGATGATTCTGGGTTTAGGAAAGAGTCATAGTGAAGAAAAAATAAGGACTTGAGAGAGAAATTTCAGTGCTATAATAATAGTGTTGGAACAAGGTTTGGTTGGGGGTTTGAGAGAGATTAGAGAGATAATTTATAGAGGCCTCTGTCATGTTTCAGAAAGAATGACTTACACGACTTTTTTTTTTCCTTCAGCAACCAAACTCGTTTGCTATCACTCACCTTATGTGATATTTTTATGTAACATCCTTTTGTAGTTTCTTTTTTCACAACCTCATCTCTCTCTGTATCTTTCTGTTGTGTGTGGTGTTCCAGCTGATGGATATGGGTTTCTCAAGAGAACATGCTATGGAGGCTCTACTGAACACCAGCACCATGGAGCAGGCCACCGAGTACCTCCTTACACACCCTCCTCCACTTCTTGGTGGAGCAGTAAGAGTAAGCTTTATACACAAAAACACAAACACAGTACTTTAGTCCTTTACAATGTTTGAGAGAGACTTGGGTAGCTAACATTGTTGCTCTTATTCCATCTAGGATCTAACTATGTCTGAAGAAGACCAGATGATGAGAGCAATTGCCATGTCACTCGGGCAAGAGGTTAGCATGGAGCAGCGCTCTGACTCTCCTGAGGTGTGCTTCTTTTTTCAAGACAAAAGCGTAGTGTAAAACATTTTTTGCTAATTGAAACTGAATGAAGGATTAGTTATGGGCGATCGTGGCTCAAGAGTTTGGAGTTCGCCTTGTAATCGGAAGGTTACCGGTTCGAGCCCCGGCTTGGACAGTCTCGGTCGTTGTGTCCTTGGGCAAGACACTTCACCCGTTGCCTACTGGTGGTGGTCAGAGGGCCCGGTGGCGCCAGTGTCCGGCAGCCTCGCCTCTGTCAGTGCGCCCCAGGGTGGCTGTGGCTACAACGTAGCTTGCCATCACCAGTGTGTGAATGTGTGCGTGAATGGGTGAATGACTGGGTATGTAAAGCGCTTTGGGGTCCTTAGGGACCATAAAGGCGCTATATAAATACAGGCCATTTACCATTTAGTTTACTGTTTAGCTAAATAACTGTTGATCGTTGGTGTGTCTCCTTTAGGAAGCAGCACGACGGCGAGAGGAGGAGGACAGAAGAGCCAGGGAACGGGCAGAAGAGGAGGAGGCACGATGCTTGGAGCGCTTCATGGAGGCTGAGCCACTGGACCCCCAGGAGCTACATGCCTTTACTGACACCATGCTGCCTGGCTGCTTCCATCTTTTGGATGAGCTACCTGACACAGTCTACCGACTGTGCGATCTGCTAATGACTGCCATAAAGAGAAGTGGCCCTGAATACAGGGATCTCATCCTTGGCCAAGTTGTCCAACAGGTCAGTAGATGTTAATGCTGTAGCCTGCTCTACGAGTTTATTTAAATTTAAAATGCAGGTTTTTCATGGACTTGAAAAAGGTAGGCAAGTCTCTTACTTGGAACCTTTTCAGGTGGAATGTTGTTAGTATATTTTGAATGGAGGTAAGGCACTAATGCAGTTCCTAAGCACCTCTGTACATTTGAAAGATGTGATTGTCGTCACTTCTTTAAAAAAAAAAAGAAAAAGAAAAAAAAAGTTAAGCATCATAGTGACCCTAACAATAGCCATTTGTACACTTGTATAAGCCTGATTGTTGACATGTTGTGTGTAGGTGTGGGAGGCAGCAGACGTGCTGATCAAAGCAGCTGAGCCGCTGACTACCAGTGACACAAAGACGGTGTCTGAGTGGACCAGGCAGATGGCCACACTGCCCCAGGCCTCCAAGCTGGCAACACGAATTCTGCTGCTCACGCTGCTCTTTGAGGTACCAGAATTTTAGGTTCTCGTCATAGAATGTTTATCCATACAATGCATTTGAAAAGTGTTAGGCCCGCTTAAGGTTTCTACATTTTGGATTATTACAGACTCCTAATCAATTCTTTGCTACAAATGTTTTATTTGAAAATGGCAGAAATTCCAATTACAGAAGCATTTTTACACTTTAACACCATATGGTCTTTAAGTATTTCTTAAACTGGATTGAAGAAGACGTGCTCCTAAGTGAATTCATTGGACAGAATTGGGAAAGGGACACCTTGTTATGGAAAACCTCAGTTTAATGGTTTATGTAAGTGAAAAGCAATCCATTAGGTTGAGACACCTGCAAGATTAGATTATCTCTGGGCACAGATCTGGGCAAGGATAGAAATACATTTTTGCAGTATTTAATTATCCTAAGGCACAGCAGGCTCATTCATTTTTAAACGAAGGAAGCAACCACCACTGCCAAAAACAACCAAAGCCCCAGTGGCCACTGAATATTAATCCAAAGTTCCTTTATGGATGAAAAATGTATTGGATGGACAACCATTGGCTAGAGCATTCCACCATTCAAGCCTTTATGTTATAGTAGTCACACGGGCATGATTCCTCAATGAAAGGCATATGCCAGCAAATTCCTCTTTCACACAACATAAAGATTGAACTTTTGCCACATTTCAGATTTTGTGTTTGTGAATCACACTTCATTAAAGTGAAACAAAACATAGATAATGCAATCTTAGATAATACCATTCCACAAAAACCCCCCAGAATACTATCCTTACAGTGACACAGATTGAGTGCATCATTACACTTTGGGAATAATGTTTTTAGGGAGGATTTTTAGAGACAAAATGGCTGTGCTTGTGCAATGCTTCCAGGAATAGGAGACACTTGGAAGAGGAATGTGGGCCGAGGTTATAGCACCGTTCCCAAGAATATTATTTTTGTTTTTGTTTTTTTGGGGGGGCTGTCCATGTTACAAAAGTGCTTTTACCAAGTACTAAGTTGCGGTGGCATTTATGTACACGTTTTTTTTTTCTTTTGTTTAAATAGATTAGGGGGAAGTTCTGAGACTGGGCAAGTTTGTTTTTATAGTGCGTTTCACTATGTCTGAGAGTTCAGACTCCTTTTTCCTCGTCCTCTCACTCTCCGTACTTCATGGACACAGTGATTGTTGAAAAGCACAAAGAGTTTGATGAATTCATGCATTTTTTTTTTTCTCCATCAAATTGAGGCATATTTTGGAAGAAATGGCACATTGTCCTCTCATGTACCTTTTATAGTGCCACATACAAACAGCAATTTTTCATAGAGGAAGCATTACAGTTTCACGCTTTGGTGCGGCTACAAATCATGCAACATGCACACTGTGCCCCAGTTCATCTGAAGTGAACCAGGGCAGGGTATGCACAGTGTCCTTAAGTCCTTTGTACACCTTAAGATGAGTCTGAACAGTAATGTTGAAATCTTATAAGGGTTTAAGTAGACAAATGAAGCATCGCTGATTACCTATGCATCTCATGGAATTATTTGTTTTCCTTTTTCTGTAGGAACTAAAGCTGCTGGGTGCCAGAGTGATTGAGAACAGTGGAATTCTTGATTTGCTCATAAAGCTGCTCGAGGTTGTGCAGCCTTGTCTACAAGCAGCTAAAGAACACAAAGACATCCAGACACCGAAGTGAGTTTTGCACACCCCTACACTTGCAAATATGACACCAGCTTTTCATCATCATAGCACTGATATGTTTTTGTGATGAATTTATTTATGATTAAAAAGCTTGACTTTTTTCTGCAGATGGATCACACCAGTGCTGTTGATCATTGATTTCTATGAAAAGATGGCAGTCTCTTCAAAGCGCCGGGAACAAATGAACAAGGTAAAAAAAAAATTAAAATAAAAAAACAAAACAAACAACAACACAAAGCCAAAACAAAATGTAAAAAACACAGCTACAAATTATAGTAGTGAACTAAAAAATGAAATGATCAGCCTTGGCACAGCAATAAAAATGAGTATATATGAAGAGCAGCATTTTGCTTGTATACATATTGATTACTCTTGGATTTCTTTATTAGAGTCTTGTGTAGAATTAGCTATAACTATACACAAAGGTATTTTTTACAGGTACTGAGTGTATAGGAATTGGACAAAATGTATGTAATCTTGTACAAACCTTTATCCACAAATACTGATTTAAGTTGTTTTGTTTGTTTGTTTTTAAATTTATATCATGATTTCTTGCATAAACTTTGTTGGAGGGTATTTATGTTATTCTGCTACACCTCTCTTGTATACTTGTGAACAGTTTGTCTTGGTTGCCTTCTAGTATTTGCAGCCAAATGGGAATAACTGGCGATGGTTTGATGACCGCTCAGGCCGTTGGTGCAGCTACAGTGCTTCCAACAACAGTACCATTGATTCAGCATGGAGGGCTGGTGAGAGCAGTGTCCGCTTCACAGCTGGACGGCGGAGATACACTGTGCAGTTCAACACCATGGTGCAGGTATACATATTCCTTTTATATTTTTCCAGAGAATGTCCCTTTTAAGGTTAATTGTGTTAATAGACTTGGCTGGTTCCCTTTTCTAACACAACTTTATTGGGCAGGTAAATGAAGAGACTGGTAATAGGAGGCCAGTTATGCTCACTCTTCAGAAAGTGCCTCGCATCCCCAAGCCTTCCAAGACTGGTAGTGTTACTGATTCTGAGCGAGAGGAGGGCGACCGGGGAAAAGTGGAAGAAAGCCAGAGCGATTTAGATTCAGGAACAGCAGTGGAGATGAACGCTCCTAAGGATGATTCCAGCCAGCTGAAGGAGGCGACATCTGGCCCCTCATCTTCCCTGGAGTCTGACTACTCTCAGGGATCTGATATTGTTGTGCAAGGCTTAACTGAGGACATGACCACCGTTCTTATTCGGGCCTGTGTCAGTATGATTAGTGTCCCTGTGGACCCAGACACCCTTCATGCTACACTGCGTCTCTGTTTGCGCCTTACACGCAATCACCACTATGCAATGATGTTTGCTGAGCTGAAGAGCACACGGATGATTTTGGGGTTGACACAGAGCTCTGGCTTCAATGGCTTCACACCACTGGTTACTCTGTTGTTCAGACACATCATAGAAGATCCAGCCACACTGCGACACACCATGGAGAAGGTAAATCTATTTTCATACTGAAACTTTAAATAAAACTCAACATGTTTAAAACCTTCTGGTATTTAAACTATAGCATTATTTAAACTATATTGTCTAATAACATAAGCCAATTTTTGTTGTAATAGGTGGTGAGATCAGCAGTAACAAGTGGAGCAGGTAGTACCACATCAGGAGTGGTATCAGGCAGCCTTGGTTCCAGAGAAATCAATTATGTGCTTCGTGTCCTGGGGCCGGCTGCCTGCCGTAACCCTGAATGCTTTACTGAAACTGCTAGCAACTGTATCCGCATTGCTCTACCTGCACCTCGTGGAGCTGGCACAAGTAAGTGTCCAAACTTCTCCAATATGTGAAGTTTCTTTTTAAGTAAATTAAAAATAATTGAGCTATAATACACATTGCTTCCTGTAATATATGTTCCTTGCATACATTCTTTTTCCTCCAGCTTCTGACGATGAGTTTGAGAACCTTCGAATTAAGGGACCTAATGCTGTGCAGCTGGTGAAGACCACTCCTCTGAAACTATCACCATTACCACCGATCCCTGACACCATCAAAGAGGTCATCTATGACATGCTTAATGCTTTGGCTGCCTACCACGCTCCTGAAGAACGTAAGACATTTTAACAAGATATTGACTTGAGACATTTTTGTGTAATTTGCACCAAAAGTTGTTTGAACATTTCAGGTATTAATGCATTTGTGTGTGTCTCAGCTGAACGTCCAGAAGAACGTGCAGTAGCTGTACCCGGTGGTCAAGACCTTTGCCAGATTTTGCAGGATGTTGGTGATGATGTTTACCAGCAGTACCGGCTCACCCGTCAAGGAAGTGACTTTGACTCCCAGTCTGCATTCCATATCAACGTGAGTCTTCAGTAACACATAATCCTATTGTGCATGTGCACTGGAGTGTGCCATTTGTGTCCGTTTCTAAGTTAATAATAAAACCATTTCTTCTTTTCAGACTCAAGTATTTGCTGCTGATGGAGGCGTTGCAGAGTCTTCCCAGTCTGGTACACCACAAGGAGAAGGTGAGACTAAAAGCTCCTCTTAACACCTGCGAATAGAGAGTGCAAAATAAATCACAAGGCTGAAACACTGCCTCATGTGAACTCGGTGAACTTCACTGTGAACTCACTTCTTGTAAGTTCAGTTTTATACAAGGCATAACTTATTGTGCTATGCTAACTTCCTCAGCCTCCACACCAGAAGAAATGCGGGAAGAGAAGAAGGAGCAGGAGGGAGAGAAGGGTACCACTTCAGATGAGAGTAAAGCAGCTAAGGTCAAGGCAAGCAAACCTCTCATGCCTACTTCTACCATCCTGAGACTACTGGCTGAGCTAGTGCGCTCCTACGTGGGAATCGCCACGCTAATCGCCTCCTACTGTTATACAGCTGGGCAGTCTGAGCTCATTAAGGAGGTGGGTAGCTGAACAAACTCTTCTCAGCCATTCACACATTGTATTCTCAAGCCTCTTAACTCATTTTGACATGCATGTATCCTAACAGGATTGCAGTGTCCTAGCCTTTGTGCTCGACCACTTGCTGCCTCACACCCAGAACTCAGAGGACAAGGACACCCCAGCCTTGGCACGTCTTTTTCTAGCCAGCCTAGCAGCTGCTGGGACAGGCACTGATGCCCAGGTGTCCTTAGTGAATGAGGTAAAGGCTGCCCTAAGTCGAGCCCTAGCGATGCCAGAAGGTGCTGAAAAACATGCCAGGTAAATGGAATAAAAATGTCATACACCCTGACTGTGTGTGAGCTTTTGTTGTTGTTGTTGTGTTTTGTTTTTTCTAAATCTATACCAACCCATTTTCTCTCATCTTGGCAAACCTATTTTACAGACTTCAGGCAGTGATGTGTATCATTAGCACCATCATGGAGTCATGCCCTTCGACATCCAGTTTCTATAGCACAGCAGCAGCCAAGACGCAACATAACGGCATGAACAACATTATAAGGCTCTTCCTTAAGAAAGGACTGGTCAATGACTTGGCACGTGTGCCACACAGCTTGGATTTGTCCAGGTATAAGATTAGCCTGAGAAACTTTTCCTGAAAAATTAGCCAGTAGTTATCTGGTTTACCAGTTAGCAATCATATAACTTAGGTTCACTTCTGTCATAGTACATTTTTGTGAGTAGTTCTGTTTCAGAATCAAGTTGGTTTTTCAGCAGTTATTAATACTGAATAAATTAATCTGAAAGGGCTCCTTATTTTCCCTTTGTGTCCTTTGCTTTAGTCCCAACATGGCCAACACAGTGAATGCTGCCTTGAAGCCACTGGAAACTCTCTCACGAATTGTTAACCAGCCTAGCAGTCTCTTTGGGGGCAAGGGAGGCTCCAGCAAGAACAAGACTGAACACGACCCTGTGGGCACTGCCAGGGACAGCAACAGCAACACTCAGGACCAAGGTATCCAAATGAGACAGATGAAATGCTTTAATAGCCTACTGTTCAAATGTATGACGCTCATGTGTGCCATCTGTTGTAGGAGAGTCGGGTGAGGCAGAGCCAGTGGATGGCAGCCACAGGGTCCAAGGAACAGACACTGATCTGATGGATGGAGAAACCGAGGGAGATGCAGTGGTCATTGCTGGCCAGCCAGAGGTTCTTAGCACACAGGCTATGCAGGTAAATAATGTATTAACATTGCATTACACACAACGCACATAATAGCTCAAACTACACTCAGATCTCCTGATCTGTAACATTTGTAATTAAAGGTCAGAACACAAGTGTGTAGATACCCATTCATTTTGTGCACCATGTGAAGGCTGACTGTGTAGTTGTATATCCTTTCCTTTCCATGCAGGTAGAGAATGAGTTGGTGGATCTGATTGATGAGCTGTTGGAGAGAGATGCTGGCACGGTCAACAGCACAATTATAGGTAGGCAACTGGATTAATTTCAGGGGTGACAATGAGTGTTGGTGGGTAGTGAAAAGTATGGAGCAGTTCTCTGCACTGCTTGTGATAACTTAACCTTTCCATAATAGGTGGGGGAAACAAATCAGTGCATTGAAGCACAAGCAGTGTAATTTAGTTTTGGTTTTTTTTTTTAAAATTATGTATGATTTCAGACTGAGTTCACTCTTGATTACAAACAGGCAGAACAGCCCAGAGCTGATGTAGCATTTGTTTGTTCTGTTGATTAGTTGGACGCAGTGGTGAAGATGAATCGCAAGAGGACGTGTTGATGGATGAAGCCCCCTCCAATATTAGCCAAGCATCAACTCTTCAGGCCAACCGGGAAGGTACATTTTGACAAACAAAATGAACAGTTATAGATATAAGTGTGTGAATGTGAGAGTGAATGAATAGTGGAATTGTAAAGCGCTTTGGGTGTTTAGAAAAGCGCTATATAAATGCAATCCATTATTATTATTATTATTATTATTATTATTATTATTATTATTGTAACTTCTGTTCCCGTTCAGTCGATTCACTCAGTACAACACATAAGTATGGGATATCACGCCCCTGTGTGACCTGGGGAATGTTGCCATTCCCCCGGTGGAATGAGCTCTCGCAGCCCTGGGGCAAAGCGAGACCCTTGGTACTCCAGTGATATAGCTTCTATAATCCAGTGAGACAGTCCCTGTTTAGACAGAGCTCTACCTCCTGGCTGGATTAGCGAAACAGACCAACAACTGGTCACATAAACGCACATTCTGAGAGCACTCAATGTCGGTATGTAGCACATGCACTGCACACAAAATGCATCCTCCTCTGCTCCTTAGATGCAAAAGAAACGGAGCAAAAGCTCAAGCTGAAATTCCATTGAGGATGGGATGGAGGGATACACAGACAGAGCATGAAGGTCACCCACTCACTTTTCAGAAACCAAAGCGAAAAGCAATGCAGTCGTTTATATGAAAGAAATTTCACATACTCAACGGGTTCAAAAGGGGGGCAGAAAAGGGCTTCTAGCACCGAAGATAGGTCCAGTGTCCCTGAATGAGACTTAACATTGGGTCTCAGCTGGTGAACCCCTTTTAAAAAAAGATTATGGCCAGAGGATGTGCACTTGGTGTCACCCTATTAAAGCCAATATGACAAGCAGATATAACTGCTAAATAAACCTTAATTGTAGAAAACGAAAGGGCCTTATCCAGCAGCTCCTTAAGTAATGTCAAAACATCCACAATAGAGCTTGTGGATCTATAACAGTCCGAGTCGCGATCATAGATGCCATCATGCCCAACAAACCATAGTATCATTTGGAAATGTAGTCTGCATCTCAGCTGAAACTGAGCGAGGCAGCAATGAAACAAAGCCACTATGTGCTGCGACAAATGTGTGCGGCTGGAAAGCAAGCATCTTTCCAAACCAAGGAAAGAAATCTGCTGAATCTCGGTTAGCGTTGGGTTACTTAAAGTCATCCCTGGTTCTTTGATAACAGAGTGAGGTGTTTTTGAAAGTTCATAGAGAAACTCAATGACATCTGTGTCGCTCTGGAGCAAGCGACAAGAGCCCAGTCATATAGATGAGCTAGGATGCGGATGCCCCTCTTTCTGAGGGGGGCTAACGATGACTCTGCACATTTGTTAGGAGGCACATTTGACTCGAACTTGTTAAGGAGAGGTGTCAGCGGGCTGTTTGCAGGAACCAGCGACTCTAGCTCTCCCAGGCACATCGCCTGGTACGTCTGGAGCATAGTGACGGGGCTCATGATGCGGACAGTACCAGCCTGAGCATGATAAATCTTGTTCAACTGCGATGCGGAGAATCTGCAGTGCTTGGACAGCAGAGTTGCAGGGTCACTGACACGATGGTTGTGGGACAGGGCCAGATAATCAGCCAGGGAAGACTCCATAGGAGGTGGGTTAACTAAGTCAGCCTCCTCAGCGCCTTCCAGCTCTATGTACGGTCAATAGTCATGCACAGTGACGCGTTTCCATGATGCGGTTAGCTTGGAGACAAATTCTGGGAACATGGCTAGCACCACCAGGGGCAGTTAAGCTAACTTCAAGCAGCAGACAACAGAGCTAACAAGCAGCAGCAAGCTGCAACTATACAGAATTGTTTTAGCGAGGTGAAGAGCATAACAACTGAGGGATGACTGTGATGTAAGTGGGTATATGTGCAGGCAGGGCCATGCACATGTCATCACAGGACATCCGTGTGCCTTTAAGGCGTGAATAAAGGTTTCTCTAGCTAGTACAGGCGGGGGTGTGATATCTCATACTTGTGTTGTACTGAGTGAATTGACTGAAAGGGAACACTATTGTTCTGTTATTTGTTGAGATGTACATGTAATGTATTGACTGGCTCTTCCATCAGACTCCATGAACATCTTAGAACCAGAGGATGAGGAGCACACACAGGAGGAAGATTCTAGTGGCAGCAATGATGATGAAGACAGCCAAGATGAAGAGGAGGAAGAGGAAGAAGAGGAGGAGGAAGATCAGGTAGGGATTAATGCAGTGAAGCTCGTTAAAAAACTTGATTTTTGTTCATGTTTAAGATTTTTTTCCTGTACCATTTAAGGATGATGAAGAAGGAGATGAGGATGATGATGATGAAGGTTCGGAGATGGAGTTGGACGAAGACTTCCCTGATATCAATGCTGCACCACACATTCGCTTTGAAAGGTTTGACAGGGATGATGACCTCATCATAGAGTTTGACAACATGTTCTCCAACAACGGTAAGCAGGATAATCTGATTTTTGTAAGGCCACGTAGTTTTCACGCCCTTAATCCCAAAGTAGTCCTTTCTAAGCAAATCTATTTTTTATTTTATTTTTTTGTATAAAATTGAGCTTCCTGATTAACAGAAAAGCTTCAGTTTGATACTTGTACTGATGTTTCTTGCAAAAATCATCAGTATGCAGAATATTAATAATTACACCCGTTGTGCTGCTACCAAAATGTTTAGCTCTACTAAGTGGTTCTGTTCAGTAGCTGGTTAAAAATAACAAATCATAAGATACAGAAAATGTATTTAAATAAGTTTTACTTTTCATGAACGTTTTTAGGTTTATGCTAGAGGTTTCTCCCTAATGTCTGCGTGCTCTGTTCTGTTTTTCTCTATCAGCTGACATCCCTCCTTCCCCAGGCAACATCCCTAGCTCCCACCCACTGATGGTGCGTCATGCTGACCACGGATCCCTCACCCTAGGTGTGGCAGGCACTAGCAGCCGCTTGGCGCAGGGCATGGGCCGCAGCCAGCGAACACTACGTCAGCTCACTGCCAATAGTGGACACACAATCCATGTCCACTACCCTCATAACCGTCAGCCCAACCCTCCACTTATCTTACAAAGGTTGAAACCATGTTTATTTATGTGGCTCTATTAAGCAGCTCCTGTTTTACGCTAGCTTTCTTTGTCTGCCTGAACATTAAAAAGGCATTTCCTCCTTTTCTTCCTTCTTCAGACTGCTGGGTCCCAGTGCAGCAGCAGACATTTTACAGCTTTCCAGTTCTCTGCCTTTACAATCACGTGGTCGTGCCCGCCTTTTGGTTGGAAATGAGGATGTGCATATCATAGCTCGTTCTGATGATGAGTTATTGGATGACTTCTTCCATGAGCAGAGCAGTACTGGAGGTCAAGCGGGTATATATTACCATAGACTTGAGCATTGTAAGGTTCGGGTTTATTGTTAACCTGAATGCGTAACATTTGTATCCTTTTGTTTCTTTAGGGACCCTCTCTAGCATTCCTACTGCCTTGACTAGATGGACAGATGAGTGCAAAGTGCTGGATGCAGAGAGTATGCACGACTGTGTTGCAGGTAAACTAGAGGTTTCTTTTCAGTGGTAGTAAGGTAGTCATATGATTAATGAAAACATTTTTATTACTTTTATGACTTCTTTTATTTATTGTGTGTGTGTGTGTGTCATCTTTTTGGTACCTTCAGAAAATATTTATATTCCTGAGAACTGGACCATAAATAATTGGATATGGTAGTCAAGTGGTTGGACATTCCCTGTTAATTTCAGACAAATCTATAGTTAGCATATAGGCTTTTTATTGCATTTTATTTAAAGACAGCAGTTCACATAGTTGGGATCTGATTTTTAGTGAGATGGTTAGAATTCATTAAATTTTTTTGGTGACCGGTGAAAAACAAAATGTTTTAGTAACTTGACCAAAAATTACTTTGGCTTGGTGACATTTCACAAACCTTTTGAGTATAAATTGAAAACTATTTTGATTTTAATGCCTCCATCTGCTTTTAGTGGTTAAGGTGCCTATCCTGCAGCATCTGGAAAGTCTGCGAGATGAGGAATTGGAAGAGCGCAGAGAGAAGAGAAGGCGACAGCTAGCTGAGGAGGAAGAGTCCAAACAGAATGAAAGGAGGGCCTCTGGAGCAGAACAGGCCAGAGAACAGAGCCTGCAGGTTAGCAGATGATTGCTGTCTGTGCATAAGGATGTATTTTCAGATACAATAGTGCATGCATTTTTGGTAGATGTACTCATGTTTTTTTTTTTTTTTCTAACATCAGCATTTTGTGTCCACAGGGTTCTGGATTGGGGACAGTTAATGGTGCAGAGAACACAGCAGGTACTGACATTTATAAAGATTTTGCTTTTGTTTCTGTTTTACTGTTAAATTCCTTGACCTATGTGGATTGGACAACCCAGAGGCAAGTGGCCAGCTTGCTGTGCGTGCTGTGGGATGAGGTAGTAGTTTGTATAGTTTTAGGATCACACCAGATCTGGGAGATAACTATACAGTCTACTGTCTTTCTTATGGCAACGCCATACCAGCTCGACATCTTCATTTGTTTCATAGGAGATGATCTCTTAACTGGTAAATTTTTTGAACTGAGAATTATTGCCGCTATATTGTTTTAAGAACCTTATTCTAAATATTTACATTTTTGATATACAACATGTATAACTTTTGTTCAATGTATTATTTTTGTCTGTGCTGTGGTGAGGTAGTAAGTTGTGTTGTTGTTGGGGATCAGGATTGTGCACCCCGTTAAGGAGATAACTATACAACTTACTGCCTTCCTCAGCAGAGGCCTTTGTCATCTGTTAAATAGCTATTCACCAGCTAATCACCACATTGTTATTTCTGACATTTCTGTGCCCTGATTTTCCTTTTTTGAATATTAACACCTTTTTGAAAGGGTTTTGAAACATTTTTGGAAGCAGTTGTGTGAATGAAAAATGTTTACTGTAATTACATATTTTTAAGAGCAACACGTGCACAAGTAGCTGGCAGATATAGCAGAAAAGTGATATTAAGATGCAACAGTCATGTTGAGGCATTGTCAGATATGTAAATTGTTTTTAAGACTTGAATCCATTCAAATAAAAATAATTTAAACTGTCCCTTTTCTTCACGCAAGTGTTTCTTTGAATATTGCAGAGGGTGAACAGGCTCAGGGTGGTACTGTGTCATGTCTGGATCCACCCAGGGTTTCAGAGGGCTTCCTTACTGCCCCACCATCTGGAGAAGTCACTCCAACCACACCTGCTCCTCATGAACAGGCCTTAGTCTCCCTGGAGACTGCTATTAGTCAGCAGGTCCACCAACCAATAGCTGACCTTTTACTGGCTGAGTCGCATGCTAGCTCACTGGCTGCTCTGGCAGGGGCTGGCCTTCCACTCTTGTCGACAGGCGAGAGGCCAAACAGTGAAGCAGAGGCATCTCAGATGGAAATGTCCCCGGCACCTGCAATCGGTGAGAGAGTCGGAGGTGGTGGTGGAGGGACGTTGGATGAAGGCAGGGAAGGTAGACTAACTTTGAAAACTCTATTTATACAGACTGGCCAACAGTAAGGAAGCATATTTGTAATTTAAATAATGTTGTAGAAGCTATCGTAACACATAATGAAACCAAGGAATTTAGATGTAGTGCATTAAATGATCAGATAACTTCCTAGCCCGAATGATAAGCTCTCTTTCCTTTTCACAGCTTCTCTAAGTCCAGACATTGTAGAGAACTCTGAGCCTGCAGCAGCTGGTGTGTCACAACTGGAAGGGTCACCAATGGATACCAGCAGCCCTGCCTCTGCCACCCAGGAAGAAGCTGCTCCCAACCCTGCCCAGCCCACCCAGCTTTCTCAGGAGCTGTCTGGAAGTGGGGAAAGTGGCCTGACTGACAGGCAAACTGATGCAGAAACTGGGTGGGTAGAAACTAGAAGTTCATTACTGACCAAGTCTCTGTTTAAAAGCAATATATTCTGCCATTTGAACCTCTTGAGGAAGTTTGACAGAAATAAATCACGGTCCATATTAGGGCTGGGCTATATCATACCGTTCACGGTAATACCGGTGTAATTTTGGGCAACGATAGGAAAATGAAATATCGCGATAGAATATGGGTAAAACGCGCATGCGCAGTGCCTATGTTTACATACGCACATGGTGGCGACACAGAATGAGAAGAGCCAAAGTGGATCGTTAAATGAAACGGATGAACCAGAATTGGTTTGTAAAAATGCTGCAACTTCAGTGGTGTGGAACTGGTTTAGCTTTCGTCCATCAGATACACAACAAAGCACTATTTTTGGTAGCGCATGCTAGCGGGCCGTCGTTATTACCGTGTTGTTTGGAAAATACGGCACACTTAAAATCAATCCTTTGATTTTTCTGAAAATCGACAGTGCCCCTTATAATCCCGTGTGCCTTATGTATGAATTCTGGTTGTGTTTACTGACCTCAAAACGACTTTGTGTGGTACACGGCGCTCGAAAATCTGTCAAATGTTTTAGTACGACTTTGCTAAGCTACGAACCCGCACCGCTTGATGGATTGTCGGAGCATCACGGCTATCGTAGGCAGGAGCCTCGCGGAGTGATACGTACTGTGCTTCAACATAATTTTACCGTATTGTGTGTGTATAACCTCTTTTTAAGTTTTGTGGATATTATACATGGTTATGCTGAGGATATGTCGGCCAATTTCTACTGGAAATGCCTTTTGGTTAAACTGTCCGCAAGGAATTTGCACTGTTACATTTTTATATAACTTTAATGCACATAAAAAAACAGCTGCTTGTTTAAGTGAAAATACATTGATGGGGTTTTTTGCACTAATAAAGTTGTGGAGTTGTAAAGTATTTTGTCTAGTGTCAATTATATCGTCAGTTATATCGTTATCGCAAATTTTCAAATGTATATCGTGATAAATATTTTTGGTCATATCGCCCTGCTCTAGTCCATATGTATCTTTAAAATTGTTGTTCCGACCTCAAACCTTAGGTAGGTACTTTATGAAACAAATGCAGCTATTTCATGATTTTGTTCAATTTCCACATAGGATTCAAAAGGCATCTCATGCAGTTAGAACTTTGAGATCAATAGATATTGCACATAATTTTGATAGCAATGATAGTCTTTGTTTTTTTTTGTTTGTTTTAATATGTGCAGCTCTACTTCTGTTTCATCTCCTGGGGAAACTATGCCCAGGAGTGACAGTGCTGACAGCCAGTCTCAGGCCATCCAGGAAGAGCCCCTTCCCTCTACAAGCAATGAGGAGGAGGATCCACTTGCAGGTAAAGTACTCTGCTACTTCTGCAATTGTTAATATTTTTATGCTTTTGCAGGGTCAATACCACTGTATTCTCTTATTGGCTTGCCCATTAGTTTTCTTCTTGTGATACCAATCATCCTTCAACATCTTAGAATTTGCCTAAAATGCTATGAACTTAGAATTGAATTGAATAAATTTGGTGGTCAAATGTCAAGGTCACCATGATCCTAAGTCCATAATATTCTACTGGATGGATGTCATGCCTCAGGAATACCTGAAGGAGATTTGATTACAATTGGTTTAAATGTTCACTTGGATGAATTGATAAGAATATGGTAGTCAGAGGTCCATGTTAACATTAACCTCACAAAAATGTTTTTGCCATATTACAGCCATTATGATTACCTCAGTCATATCAATAATTTGATTAAAGTTTTGACATTTTATAGTATTTCTATCTTTGCTGGAGTAATTATAATGCTTTGCAAAAAACTGTGTTCTGGTTGTTTTTGTGACCATATTTCACATTTGGCCAGATACTGATTTTTACTGCTGCTGCTCCTTGTTGATGGTAATCTTTTGTACCCTCTATTTAATTTCTGCTAAGTCTTCATTGAAACTTGAGATACTTGAATGTAAACAGCAACTTGGATGGTTAGTGGATATACGACTGAAGGGTAGAATCTCTGCGTATGCCACCGTCGGACTACGTGATATTTTTATCTGTTATGATATGTCTGATTGGACAGCCATAAAATGTTGCATTTATTGGTTGAGAGACAACAGATTACACATTGCTCCCCAATCAATCATGACTGCTGTTATTTATGATGTGTGTGATGTCATTGGAAAGGAGGAACTGACTAGCATGTTTAAGATAAACAAAAAGTGGTAACCAAAACAGTTTGTGAAATGCTGGCTCCTATTTTAATCCGTTTTAGTATTCCATCTAGCTGCTTTGTTGTCATCATTCTGGTTTATCATGTTTATAGTATTACACAGCTTAGTGGTATGAAAAACATCAGTGTGTTTGTTTTGGTTAGCTGCCAAAAGTGATACAACCTTCATGGAAGAACCATAAAAATTCTAATGTGAACTTTTGGACATATCTTGCAAGATGAGCCCTTTTGTTGCCAACACAAACCGATGCTTTACGTTGCCTGGATTGGATGACAATCTGCCTGATATTCTGTAGTGAACCCTGCAATAATAAACTGTATAATATTAATTTAATTGTTTCATTTTCGTTTTTTTTTTTTTTTGTTTTGTTTTGTTCTATTTTGTGATGGCAGGCATCAGCCTGCCAGAGGGTGTAGATCCCTCCTTCTTGGCAGCTCTTCCTGAGGACATCCGCCGAGAGGTGCTGCAGAATCAGCTTGGCATCAGACCACCCTCCCGTCCTCCAGCTGCTACAAGCTTGCCATCTTCTACTGCACCTGTATTGGGAGGGCCGGGGGTTACAGAGGTCAGCCCTGAATTCCTGGCAGCATTACCACCTGCCATCCAGGAGGAGGTGAGAAGTTATGTTTTTTAAATTGCATGAGTAAGCAAAATGCTTACTCATAGATATTTCAAACAAATCCTTAAAGAAATCAATTGGTTCTATTTACTAAGCATGCCATTGGTTGTCTTAGGTTCTTGCCCAGCAGCGAGCAGAGCAGCAGCGCAGAGAACTAGCCCAGCAGCCTCCCCAAGGAGACACACCTTTAGATCCCGTAACTTTCATCCAGACACTGCCATCAGAGCTCCGTCGCAGTGTTCTTGAAGACATGGAGGACAGCGTGTTGGCTGTCATGCCTCCAGACATTGCTGCTGAAGCTGCTGCATTACGTAGAGAGCAAGAGGCACGTCAGAGACAACTGATGCATGAAAGACTTTTTGGTCATAGTTCATCTTCAGCCCTCTCAGCCATCTTGCGCTCACCGGCCTTCACTAGCCGGTTAGGAAGCAATCGTGGCGTCCAGTACACCCGACTGGCTGTGCAGAGAGGAGGGACATTTCAGATGGGTGGAGGAACAAACCACAGGTATAATAACAGTGATTTAATTTTTTTGAAATGTTTTCCTTTTTAAATAAAATGTCGGTTTGGCATTTAGGAAATCTTACAGAAGTTTTGACAGGTGACATACTGTTACTACTCTTTCTTCAGACCATCCAGTTCAAGTGTCGACTCCCTGCTGCGCCTGCGTGGACGATTGCTTTTGGACCACGAGGCTTTGTCCTGCCTGCTGGTTTTGCTGTTCGTGGATGAACCGAAACTCAACACCAGCCGTCTGCACCGTGTGCTCAGGAACCTCTGCTACCATTCTCAGACACGTGGGTGGGTCATTCGCAGCCTGTTGTCAATCCTCCAACGAAGCAGCGAGAGTGAGGTATGCGTGGAGACCTCACGTCTGGAGGACTCTCGCGGCAAGAGGACCAGCCAGGGAAGCTGCGGAGGAAAAGGCACAGCCACCTCGTCCCTCTCCTCATCTTCATCATCTTCTTCTTCATCCCCAGCTTCCTCCTTAGAGTTATTGAACAGGGTGGAGTCTCGCAGTTCCAGTCAGCTTTCCTGGCTCTCTGTTTCTATGGATGCAGCCTTGGGTTGCCGAACAAACATTTTCCAGATTCAGCGAGCATCAGGTAGGAAGCATGCTGACAGGCATTCAGCTGGAGGCTCTTCAAGTTCTGGGACATTGGGAGGTGTGTCAGCGGGTGCAACGAGTGTCACATGTGCTGGAGGTGGAGGCTCCACTGTTCACATCCACCCACAAGCTGCTCCAGTGGTCTGTCGACATGTGCTGGACACACTTATCCAGCTAGCCAAGGTGAGGGTTTAGCTATATTGATCTAAATCTTTTGTCCATTCTGTGTTCTAAGACTTGAAATGAAGTTGGTTAAGGCAAGTAATTCAGTGTCCTTTTGTTTTTTCTTTTCTTCTGTAGGTGTTCCCCAGCCACTTCACGCAGCAGCGTTGTAAGGACTTGTCAGCTTCGTCTTCTGACCTAGACTCTCGTCTTTGTTCAGGCTCCTCGGGAGGAGGGGGTGGAGGTGGAGGCTCCAGGTCAGGGTCACAGTCTCAGAGCAACCCTAATGCCTCCAACACCCAGAACTCCCTGGGGTCTACTGCCTCTACCCTCCAGTCTCTAGGAATCTCCACCGATTTTTGGGACCTACTGGTCAAGCTTGACAACATGAATGTCAGCCGTAAGGGCAAAGCCTCAATGAAGACGGTGCCTCTAGGTGGAAGTGCAGAGGCAGAGGGAGCCCAGTTCAGCTTAGAGACCTCTCCTCTAGGCCAGCTGATGAACATGTTGTCCCACCCTGTGATCAGACGGAGCTCCTTGCTCACTGAAAAGCTGCTGCGCCTGCTCTCCCTCATATCCATTGCCCTCCCTGACAACAAGGCCACAGAGGTGCCTGCTGGACACCCAACTCCACAGGCTCCTAACCCCAACACGGCAACCAGCTCAGGAGCCACAGCCTCAGTCACAACACAAGGCACCGCTGCAGTGGGCGCTATGCAGTCCACTGTGGCAGGCCCAGGGGCTTCTGTAGGAGCTGTAGCCCAGGGTACATCCTCAGGGACAAGTATAGCAACCTCTCAGACATCCTCTACAACAATCTCTATACCCACGTCCACTGGAACAATCTCTACAGGTACTGGTACTTTATTCCTGAATAAAATGTGATCGAAACTTAAATTTAAATCTTACAATGCAAGAGATTTTATTAGAAAATGATAATTTATATTAATGAAAATGTTTGGGGGTTTTTTGTTGTTTTTTTTAAAAAACAGGAAAACAGAGGGGTGTTGCTAGCAATACAGAGAGTGAAAAGTTGGCTTCCACTGGACTGACAGAAAAACAGCTTCAACTCTCTGTGGAGGTATGATGAAATGATTTAAAGAAATGTCGAGGGGTTTTCCAAGATATTTCTCTGAATAACTTCTAAGGGTCAATTAAGGCACACTTGCTGGTAAACTGAGTTGAGTTGAAGTCAGGATACATTTAGCTTTTGGGCTCAAAACTAAAATTCAGTAATATTTTGCATTAAGTAGCTCTAGATCATCAGGCATTTCAGTTTTTGAGGCAAGGACATCAGATATTGAAAACACATTTTTCTTTTAATATCCTGTTAGTGGAAGAGTTGCCTGATATTTGCGATTCTCTCTTAGCAGAGACACAAATGTTAAAACACATTTTAGGAAAAAGCCTGTCTTTTTTCCCCCAGTCTACAGTAAATTCTTCAGTAAAAATGTGTTTTAAGAAGTAACAAAAGTGCAGTGGTTTGTCTGTTAAACCCTATTAGGGAAAAATACAATGCTAGACTGCCAAATAACCAGACTACTTTGAAAATGTTGACTGTGTTTTCTTCATCCAGAATTAAGAGAAAACACCAAAGCTTATGTCTTTTAAGTCTTCAGTAGATTATTATGGATGGATAATATTACTCTGTGATGAGGGAAAAAAAATCAGAGCAGATAAGTTTTTTTGTTTGTTTTTGTTTTTTTTATGTCAGATTACATAAAAAATTTTAAAAAAATCTTAACGCTCAACTCCTTGCTTGTCACCTTTGTGCCAAAGGTTTTTTGGCATAATCGGTGTTTGGGTGAATGGGTGAGTGAGGCAAGTTGTGTGAAGCGCTTTGAGTGTTCAGAGTAGAAAAGTGCTATATAAGAACCAGTCCATTTACCAAATATATGTGTAAGCAGCCATCAAGGAAGTTTTAGTGCTGTCCTTGTGTGTTAGTGCTGGCCCAGCTGTTCAAGTAGGCCAGGGAACTGTAACAGCAGCAATCGCACTTGTCAAATACATGCTTGGCTGCAGTATGGACAGATCACCTCATCTGGTTATGCCCTTATTGGTAGCTTTTTGTGTTTAGGAGCATAAACAACAACTTGTTCATGACAGTGTATTCTCGGAACCTGGATTCATGCAGAAGTAATGCAGCATAACATGTGTCGATAGTTTTAGGAAATTGTCTTACTGCTTGTTCATAAAGACATTTTAACAAATGAGATCATTAAGTCTTTATATATTTTTCCATTCTTTGTTTTCAAAATTTATTTTTGCATTGATGTGTTTTCACAAACGATTCTTTTCCTCTGTGAAAGGTGTTGACATCTCACTCGTGTTCAGAGGAAGGTCTGGAAGATGCAGCTAACATTCTGCTGCAGCTTTCTAGAGGAGACGCTTCCACCAGAGACACTGTACTCAGACTGCTGCTTAGCGGTGCAAGACATCTCGGATACACTCTTTGCAAACAGATCGGTAGGTTTTGGGGAAGAGCATAGGTGCCAGTTCATATTCCTCTTTTCAGTAAAGTGCAGGGTTTGTTTGTTTTTTACAAACTTTTGGAACATTATTTCTTTTTTTTTTTAGGGACATTATTGGCCGAGCTTAGAGAGTACAATTTGGAGCAGCAGAGACGGGCACAAGCTGATTCACATTCCCCTGACGCACCTCCCGAGGATTCCTCCATATCAGCTAGACTGAAGGGCAAGATGACAAGCAGGTTAGCTCATGACAATTCTCATCGGTCAGTAACATTATTTTGTCTGCACAGATGACTGGCAGATTAGAAAAAAAATTATACTCATCAAATTTGCATTGTAATGATGACTATAAACTCCTATGCCTTGTATGTGTCTGTTGATTGGGACACAGGTTTGACGGGTCAGAGAGTGTGGTGATTGTTGCGGCACAGAAGCGCACTCTTGGGGGACGTGAATTGCAGCTTCCTTGTATGAGCTCACTAACATCCAAGACATCGACACAGAAGTTTTTCTTGCGAGTGCTGCAGGTTATCATTCAGCTCCGCGAGGACACAAGGCGCGCCAACAAGAAGGCCAAACAGACAGGGCGCTTGGGTAAAAAAACATGCTACATATACAGTGCTTTCTTGGTTTTTGTGTACAATACAGTCATCATGTCTCAATGATTAAAACCCCTTTCTTCCATTTGTGACTGGCAAGGCTCCACCAGTTTGGGCTCAGCAAGCAGCATCCAGGCTGCAGTGCGCCAGCTGGAGGCCGAGGCTGATGCCATCATCCAGATGGTGAGAGAGGGGCAACGGGCACGTCGGCTGCAACAGGCCCCCCCACCCACCGCCCCTTCTGCCTCTGCCGCCGTCGCTGCCGGATCCTCAATGGCTGCCCCCCATCCTCCCGCTGGGGCTGCTGCCCCTGTTGGCACGGCTGCTGCTGCCACGGTTAGCATGGGCTCCACTGACAGCAGGCATTCTTACTCACACAGTCAATCATCATTTTAACGCTTAAAAGTCATCATTGACTATGCGGTGTGACCTTCACAGTGAATTTATTCATACTTGGTGTGGTGGTCATTAAGATAAATACGATTAGTCATTTGCCTTGAATTTGCCTGTTTTGGATTTGGACATTTTAATCAATTAGCCAAACCATTAATTATATTGCATATGCCTTTAAAAAATGGGAAACTCCCAATTCTAACCTTTGTATTGGATTTAATTATTTGTAAACATATTACATTTTACATTCACCCTATAGTCTGCTACTTCAAGTGATTTATGCATTGTGACATCTGCTTTGCTGCTATGATGAACATTGACAGCTCCAACAGAGAGACAGATGGGCCAGTGATTCATTGCACTCTTTATCATTCCTTGCATTGATGTAGTCTAGTTTTGATGGTACCTAGATGTGAATGTGCTGCCTGCTCCAAATGGTTTGATTTGTTTCACTGAAGTCGTCTGTTTGCTGGCTGATGTTGCTTCATGCTTTTGGCCCACCCTCCCTTCCTCCCTCCCGCCTTTCCTTCCTTACTTGCTGTGTCAGTGGATCATGGGAATGTCATTTTGCATGACAGTCTCAGTCAAGATTGAACACTATTAGGGATGCTCTGATGTTCTTGGCCAATACTGTATCAAAAACAGACTGGATGAGTGTATTTTATATACTGTTTAATTTTCAGCCTATTAAAAATGTAACCATAAATGTAAATTTGTTATACAAAACAGATAAATATTAGTCACTGCTCTATTGGCTAATAGCCCAGTTTCAGTAAAAAAGGCAATTATTGGCCAATAAATCTGTGCATCCCTAATTATTTCCAAACAAGCCATCATGTTAGTCATTATTTAGTTTTTTGGTTTTTTTCCCCCCTGTTGTTTACACTTTGTTTCTGCCTCTGGTTCTGCCTGGTTTATTTTTTGTAGTCTGAAGGGCAGTCGGTTTCAGAATCCCAGGCAGCACAGAGAGATGATTCTCCAATGGATGTGGACCAGCCGTCTCCTCTAGAGCAAGACCCTGCACCTCTGGGTATGACTCACAAGCAGCCTGTTAATTATACCTTAAAACACTCTCTGCTTTACTTTGATTTTTGCTTCAGTGGAAGATGCTTACATCTAATTGGAGTTCCTTTAAAAGGAAAAAAACCTTTTTTGTTATAACAAGCAGCTGCAATACAGATAAATACATTTTTAATCACAGACTCTAGATCAGTCTTGTTAACAGTCAAAATGAAATGTATATGAGCTGACAGCAACGTTGATGCAATGATTCAGTCTATATTGTAACTTTATTAGATGAAGAAGGAAATGGTCAATCAGAGAGTGAAGAGAGACTTCCAGATCTCCCTCTGCTCAGTGAGCAGCTGTTGTTGGATGAACTATGGGATATGCTCGGGGAGTGTCTGAAAGAACTGGAGGAATCACATGACCAGCATGCCGTCCTGGGTAGGTGGAAATTCAGAAATGTATATACTGTGATTTTTATATTTTACTAATTGCTATCAGGGATTAAGTAATATGTTCCCCTAATGCTGTTTTCCCAGTTCTCCAGCCTGCTGTGGAGGCATTCTTTCTAGTCCATGCCACAGAGCGAGAGAGCAAACCTCCTGTGAGGGATACGCGGGAGAGCCAGCTTTCTCACATCAAAGATGAACCTCCACCACTGTCTCCAGCACCTCTTACACCTGCCACACCTTCATCTCTAGACCCATTCTTTTCCAGGGAACCATCCTCCATGCACATCTCTTCAAATCTGCCACCAGACACTCAGAAGTTTCTCCGCTTTGCTGGTAAGCCTAAAATATTCAAATAAGGAGAATGATAAAGCTTTGTTTTACTTCATGGTATATGTTCTAATGGGAGTCCTTACTCTTTATTTCTAGAAACTCACCGCACAGTACTTAATCAGATCCTGCGGCAGTCAACCACTCACTTGGCCGATGGACCTTTTGCAGTACTAGTTGACTACATACGCATCCTAGACTTTGATGTTAAGAGGAAGTAAGGAGAATTATTTTCAACTTAAATTTTGTACTTTGAAGTGTTCCATTTTCCCCCCTGTTTTTCCTCCTTTTTTTCCCATCATTGACATGCTGGAATTTCTGTTTATCTCTGTAGGTACTTCCGCCAGGAATTGGAGCGGCTGGATGAAGGCCTGAGGAAGGAGGACATGGCAGTACATGTGAGGAGAGATCATGTGTTTGAGGACTCGTACAGGGAGCTGCATCGTAAGAGCCCAGAGGACATGAAGAACAGGCTGTAAGGCTTCATTACTCTTTCTCCCTATATGCATGTCTCCTCAATTCAAACCCACTCAACTTGATCCACTCACCTTCTCTTACAGGTACATTGTTTTTGAAGGGGAGGAGGGTCAGGATGCTGGCGGCCTGCTGAGGGAATGGTACATGATCATCTCCCGGGAGATGTTCAACCCAATGTATGCCCTGTTCCGCACTTCACCAGGGGACCGTGTCACCTATACCATCAACCCATCATCGCACTGCAACCCCAACCATCTCAGCTACTTTAAGTTTGTGGGTCGTGTTGTGGCTAAGGCAGTCTATGATAATCGGTTACTGGAGTGCTACTTCACCCGCAGCTTCTACAAGCACATCTTGGGCAAGAGCGTCAGGTATTTGAGCTACTAGCATTTAAACCCAAGTGACCTAATTGTTTAAGACACGTTGCACCAGTTAGTGTAATGATCTCAACAAACCCATGCCTAGTTAAATACAACACTAAATGTTGTGGCAACCGGGGAACCAGTCAGCTATAGATTTTTCTTGAACATGTCAATAATATGATTACATTTCTGTGGTATTCCTAGGTATACAGACATGGAAAGCGAGGATTACCCATTCTTCCAGGGCTTGGTTTACCTGTTGGAAAACGATGTTTCCACCCTGGGCTATGAGCTGACATTCAGCACAGAGGTTGGTGTCTATTCTTCATGTATTTTTTTTTTTTTCTGTTTCATGGAATTTAATATGTTCCTTAAAGGTTCGAAGTTCTCATAGAAGTGCTGTTAAGGTTTAATTACCTGAACCCTTAAAAATGCTACTGCTATCTAGGGCAATGTTTTTGACTGTCTTTGACTGTATGTGTAGGTCCAGGAGTTTGGGGTATGTGAAGTCAGAGACCTCAAACCAAATGGAGCCAATATTTTGGTCACAGAGGAAAACAAAAAGGAGTATGTGCACCTGGTGTGCCAGATGAAGATGACAGGTGAGTTTTTTCTTAATAGTAATGCTTTAATGCATCAGTGAAATTAAATGCTAAAATAATTAGTGTAGGTAGGCAAAAACAATAAGTCATCAGCAGATGCCATTTTATTGCCATGTTATAGTATATAATGCAATCTAAATGATGCCACTAGGTGGCAGCACTGCAGCAGTATTAAAGATGCAAAATTGAGCTACAACCATACATTATTGAGAGATGCTTTGAATTTTCAGGTGCTTAACTGAAAAATAAACAAATTCTCACTTCTGCAGAAAGAGCTTTTCGTGAATACTTTGGCTTCCTTTCTAGGTGCAATCCGCAAGCAACTCGCAGCCTTTCTTGAGGGTTTCTACGAGATCATCCCCAAGAGACTGATCTCCATCTTCACTGAGCAGGAGCTGGAACTGCTCATTTCTGGCCTGCCAGCTATTGACATCGATGACCTCAAGGCTAACACTGAATATCACAAGTACCAGTCCAGCTCAATCCAGGTAGGGATGAGGAAATGTTTGCAGTGTTTTTAATTGTTTGGTAACATATGTGCACGTTTCCTCCTGGAGGACTTAACAAATACACCAGCATGTAGCTGGTGTATTTATTTATATTTTTTTGTTTTGTTTTGTTTTGTTTTGTTAATATGGAGCACCTTGAACTTAAGTTTCCAGCTGTAGAAGTGATGCAGACACATTTGGTTCGATAAAGCGTTTCATTTGAACTTTCACACATAGCGCTGCATATGATTTGGGAATATTGAAGCCTTATAAATTATCTTAAATGTTTCTTGACCACAAGACACTTGCATATTGCTTAAGAATCACATTTTCTTACTATAACTGTCCTCAGAAACAGAAATGTATGTTTGTAACTCGGATGCATTTTTTTTTTTTTTTTTTTTTTTTCTCTCCTTTAGATTCAGTGGTTCTGGAGGGCCTTGCGGTCATTTGATCAAGCAGACCGGGCCAAGTTCCTGCAGTTTGTCACTGGCACATCCAAGGTTCCCCTCCAGGGTTTTGCAGCTTTGGAAGGCATGAACGGCATCCAGAAGTTCCAGATCCACCGTGATGATCGATCCACTGACCGCCTGCCATCTGCTCACACTTGGTAAGCATGTTGAAAGTTGATATGGCACAAATATTTGTAGATGGTTCAAAAGAGCAAAACCTTAAAACTGTAATGTTTTCTTTTTCATCCTCAGCTTTAACCAGCTGGACCTTCCAGCCTACGAGAGCTACGAGAAGCTGAGACATATGCTGCTGTTGGCCATTCAGGAATGCTCCGAGGGATTCGGACTGGCTTAAACTCTGAGACTCTTAACACACACAGACATGCATACACTTAATTTTAGGTTTGCCTACTCCTTACACATTCGCATTGATAACCTTTGAACGCACACACATGCACACACCAACATAGACATTACTGGATTACTTGTTGAATGGCCTAGACTTGCTGGTTTCTATTCCATATAAAACAGATAAAACCAGCAAGTGAAATAGACTGATTGACATTGCGTACAACACAGAGAGCCTCATTCTGACACTGTTGTGTCTCCCTTCCCAATTTAATGGCAAATGCAAGAGGGGATTCAAAGGATAAAACATGGACTAATATAAGAGATGTTTTCTTCATTTAGTTTGATTTCTCTGTACAAAAGGTTTGGGAGTTTATTATGTTCAATCTTTTTTGTTCTCTGGCTGTGTAAAAAAACAAAAAACAAAAAAAAGATTGTTTGAACAGGATGGTTATAAAACCTTTGGGGAAAAAATGTTGGTGGTTTCCTGTTGCAAATTTGTGACCTCACAAGCTTTGATGACGGGGAACATTTTTATGAGGGGTATATGAACAACTTGAAAAGTTTTGGAGCTATTCACAAAAATGCACTTTTCAAAGTTTTGTGGCATTTTTAAGGATGGTACAAAAATGAAGAGAAAACCTGAAGGAGATTTAAAAAAAGAAAAGAAAAAAAAAACATTAACCACATAAACTCTAGAGTATTTTTGGCTATTAAATCGCTGACCCAGCCTTGAGCCTTTGAATCAGAGTGGAATAACTACATGAATAAATGCATAAAAATGCGTTCATTGTCTCTTTTAACAGTGTTTTAACCATTATTTGCAGCAAATTAATTTCATCAAAGATGTCTCTATTCATAATTCTACTTAGCAGTACAACAAACACACACAAAAAAAAATTGTTGCCAGTCCGACACTCTAGTTTGTGTGGCATGAGTACCAAATTGAACCCTTGCAATGCTACGAATCAGACTGACTGTTGGAAAAAAATCACTTAAGCTTGTAATAACTGATGCCATCGAGAGCAGAGTGCCTGCTGGGTAAAGGGATCAGTTGGAACCAGAAGAGGAGCCCAGTTTGGCCTCCATTTTCAAACCTGTCCCCTATGTGTGGTTTTCATTACTGATGAAAGAGAGAGACAACAAAACAATGGCAAACACACATTTTCACCTTCACTGTCAGATTGCCACCTTTCCTTGGTTTTAACCAACCTGAAGGCATGTGATCTACTTGTGTGTTCAGTTTTGAAGTCTAAGGACCAACAATGGTCAGGTTATCTTGTCATTTTGCATCATCAAGTTTATTTAGGTTTGTCCTTACTGAAATGGGTTGTGTGGTCTAAACAAAACAAATCTGTTATAAGTTTAACTCTTATCAGCATTGCATGGTCATATTTAGTATGAGTACAAGGAAACTGTAGTCCTCTCCCACATCGGTGCTAAAATAAGACAAGCAAAACACAATTTCTGGAGTCTAGCAGCTTTGGTCGTTTAACAGTTAAACATGTTGACATACCAGATAGCAAAAAAGCAATGGGCACAAATTGTGTAAGTTTTTCTTAGACCATTTAAAACCACAGGCTACCCAGAAACCAAGTGTGTGAATTGACTCAAATCCAAAGATTACTGGAAACCACACCACATGACCACAGCTGGACAGAGAACTGCACACCAACACTTAATCTCAAGCCTTTCTGCTCTGTATGCACTACTCACATCTGTTTTCATTTGTTTTCTTCTTGTTTTACCTCGGAACCCCCACTAAAAAAACAAAAAAAAAAAAAGTTATATTTCCACTGAAGTAGAGGTTATGGTAAACAATACTGTTGATGATTTAGTGAGAAAACTTAAAAATGATTCAGTAGCTTGAATAACTATGTTTAGCTTGGATTAATTTGACTTGTTAGTCTCTCTGATTATTGTGGAGGGATTTTGGCCGACTTTTCTTTAAAAAATTGCTTCGCTTCATTTACAGCCATTCATTCATTCATTTATTCATTCATTCATGTGCAGCTCTTAAGGTACTGCCACAGCATTTCAGTCTGGATTCACTGAACCACTGCAACACCTTGAGTCTGTTTTTTATTTCTTTTTCCTCTCCCTCACAGTCATTATGTTGTAGGTATGCTACTGTGCTTTGGATCACTCTTATGTTCTACGAACCATTATGGGCCACACTTTAGCCGTCAGATAGGTGGCCTCACGTTTGACTCTAGAATACTTTAATATTCATCAGAGTTCATTGATAACTTGGTGACTATAAGGCTGTCCAGGTCCTGTGTCCCATCACCCCTCTACCACGGTGCTGATAGCAGGTATGATGTGCTGATATGCTGTGTTTGGCTCTGTGCGTTCCGACCAGACATCTCCACTTTGGTCTTGTTTGTCTGAAGGACATTGTTCCAGAGGTTTGGGGGGTTTTTTTTAGATGCAACTTTCCAAACCTAAACCGTCCGGTGACAACTTTCTCTTAGCAGCCCTTCAGTCTTTTCGTAATTGTACTGTCATAAGCTTTTAATATTTAACACACTCACTGAGGCCTGTGGAATCTGAGATGAAGCTCTTGGGCTGGGAGAAAAAGATTAGGGCATTGTTTCAACACCCAACTGAATTCTCATGACCAGCAAACTGCCAACATGTCTTTTAGAGACGCTCACGATCACTTATTCAAGTGCAACATCTGGCTACTGTTTATCCTCTTAAATCCTATGGCAGCAGTAAGGATGCACAGAGTCCTGTGAAAACTTTTCTTTTCACATGACTGTCCCTTTTTGTTTTAACAGCCGCACATCACTCTGAATTACCACAGTTGAAACTTGTGATATTTGCTCTGGTGCTTGGTGAACGTGAACAAGAACAAAAACGGATGTCTCATTTCGTGTTTATGAGGACATCGTGCCAAATACTCAGTTACTGGAACAGAGCAACATCTGGTCAGTCTGTTTTTTGTAAATGTGTTCTAGTGCTTGTAATTTCCTGTCATTCCCATTATCATCTGCTTTTCTAGGATAATTCATGCCTTGAACCACACACTTATTCAAGACCCTTGAACTCATGGACTTATTCTTAAGAGTTAAGAATAACATCTTAACATCCCTAAGTTCCCTTCTCCACAGTTTTTGTCACATCCACATTTTAGGCTTAAAAATATGTGGTTAAATATTCTTTGTAAAACCACCTTGTTATTAATTCAAAAGAGAAATAATCTAATATCACCATTTACTTTCAGAAAACCTTTGAGTCACAGTACCAGCGTGTTTAAGAATATTATACAATGGTGTGGAAAAGTGTTTGCCGAGATGAGTGAGCCAAAATTCATCCACAGCAAAGTAAAAGACTCATTGCCAGTTGTCCCAAACACTTGATTACAGTTGTTGGTGCTAAGGATGGCCCAACCAGTTTTTTTTCCCCCCTTAATAATAAAAACCTTAATTCAGAAACTGCATTTTGTGTTTAATTGTGTCATCTTTGTCTAATATTTAAATTTATTTGATCTGAAACATTTAAGTGTGACAAACATACCAAAAATAGGAAATCAGGAAGGGGGCAACACTTTTTCACACCACTGTATCTTGTTCTGCTTCCTTGGGGTTCCCTGCTCCTCTAAACCCCTCGCATGTCTGCACCTGTCGTTCCCTCCATTTCTCTCAATAATCCCCTGTGTATCCACCTTCTTTTCACTGCTCTCACACGCCAAATTTGTTCCACTTCAGGACTCCTACAACACCAGAAATCGAATTGAACCCACCCACCAATGTTTCTTTACTGTTTCTTTGACCCTCCCCCCACCTCAGCTCCCGCCACAAACCTGCACACCAGTGGCAGAATAGTAAGCGTCCATGTCTGATTTGGTGCGTGCTGAGGCGTGATAAATGAAATTACAGTGCTGCCATGCAGGGATTTCAGAGCCCCGCAGTAAGACCTGGTTTTACAGTACAATGGCCAGCCACATCTCCTGCATGTATGAAACGCAGATGCCATTTTCCATTTGCCACACTTGATTCACATTCTGTAAGCATCTGTTGCTTTGTTAAGGCTTTGGTTTCCAATTAAATGGTGGGAAACTAATTAATGCTTTCAGGGAATTTGCCTGGCAGAAGATTTCACTTTAGTGTTCATCACTAGAGTGGGCTAACTTCTCTGCTAACCGGGGGGGATATTTGATTTCTCTTGAAGAAATTATGTTGCACCTCTGGCTCAATGTTTCCTGTAAGCGTATATTAAGGATGAAGATGTCAGCAGTGCTGCCAAATGAGCTGTTGCAATGCATTGCGCTGGCACCTCCACTGGGTGGGGATGATTAGACTGTGCAAGACTGAACAAGGTGTTGCCTGTTCTCCATGTCGGTGCATTTTGTTTTACAGAAAAGTGGCTCTGATTTCCATTTCATGCTCTGGAAGTGATTTAGGGGTGACTGTTGTGAGAGTTTAAACTGTGTGTGTGTGTAGCATCTGGTGCTGCCAGTCTGCAGTATGGTAAATTCAAATTTCACAGTTCTATGGTACACTTTGAGAAACAAATACCCCGTGATTGTTTAAAAAGACAGCAACCCCCCCCCCCAAAAAACTACATCATGTGTCGACTGCTTTAAGAAAATGAGTTAAAGCATACCAAAAAAAAAAAAGAAAAGTGCTCCCTACTCATCAGTGATAGTGGAGCTGAGGAGGAAATGAATGCCAATGGAGTTCATTAATAACGTCTGTGTATGAGCCAGAAAGCTCTCAGCCTAATTCATTTTACTGCTGTGGAATAAATCACAATATTACTGCTCTCACAGATAAAAGGTTTTCTTTCAGTACTGAGCCCAAACGGGCAACGGGACAAAATCGGTTCATTAGAGTAATTGGTTTAATGTTTCTAATTACCTAGAGATATTTATACTGAAGAAAACTCAAGACAGTGCATAACCCTTTCTTTGCAGAATTAATCAGCCATTTATTTCCAAATCAAGGGTTTGATGATACTCTGAGGTGCCACAAGGAAAAGCGAGGCTTGAATATTCATAATCAATAAACTCGGGCTTTGCTTGCAGTGTGAACACCATGCTAACAGCTCACCATTAAGTTTGTGCATTAATCACTGGGTAGGTGTTCCAATTGCAAAGTATTCCAATAGAAAGTTTTAAATTTAGAAAAATTACTTTTTTTTGGTCATATTTATCTCTACTTTCTGAACTTCTTCCAGCTGGTGATGGGAACACTGTGTACCAAATGTACGGATGAAGGAGAAGCTTGACATATCAAGGAGGACAGGAGCAGCCCTCAGTTTTGACAGCAGTGCAGCGGGTTGGGGAGGGTGTTATGTGCTGTTGTTGAATGTGTCGGCATTGTCATCACCTCCTGATTAGGCTGCTATCTCTGCTCTGCCTCTGAGGACGACGTCTGTAGAGAGCTGCAAAAAGTGAGTGTGTATTTCAGGCAGAGGAGCTGAACTCCATGTAGTGACAAATCTTTGTGCTTCTGTTTGTGAAGCAGAGGGAGATTGGGGAGGAGGGGGAGGAATTAAAAAAAAAAAAGTTGGGCTCAGGTGGTTGTACATAGGCTGGCTTTGGGTCACAGAAATGAGCACAGCGCACTGACTGCACAGTCCAGACCCAAAGCAGAAGTGACAGTCTGCCTACTGTAAAGGTCATAGTCTTTATTACCTCTGTGGTCGCTATCTCTCTACGCTTCACATCTGCGACCACCTCCCCTCCAAGCTTCTCCCTCACCTCCCCTCAGGGGCACAGCAGTAGGCACCTTGTGGCATTTTAGAGGAGCCAAGCCACCGCGTGAAATTCAGCCCTGCTGTAGTGCAGTAATTTTACTGAGTCACTGAGAGAGATGTGCTACAGAGAAGGCAAAGACTGCGGGACGATTTAATGGCACCACATAAAATCTGCGTATTTATCTTCAAATAAGGCACAGAAACCTTAACAGTGAATAAGCTCCATATCTTTGTGGGACTTTTTCCCATCTCTACTACATTACATTACACTTAAAAATGCAAATGATTAGATGATGCAACTCCCACGTGGTCAGTAGTAATACAAGATAAGGATGGTAAAAGGTCGTTTCTATTTTTGCGGTTTGGGAGGGAAGCCTTTGAAGTGAATGTCTGTAAACAACCATCACAGTCATTCCTTTGCTTTAACAACACAGCACGCAGCAACAAGTTCTATGCAAACACCTCAATTTGAATATCAATGACATGAATTTGAGTATACATAAGCTGCAAATGACCATTTCCGATCTGACTGCCAGGCCTCGATTTCTGGTACCAATGTCTTATCTGCAGTGGTGTTCCAACCTTTGGTGTACCACATCTGGTTTGTCTGAAGCTGACTCACGGCTATTTACATTTAGTTAACATGCATAATGAGATGGATTCTGATGAGTGAAGCGCCGGTCATATCTAGCAGCCATACCACTCCAAGCATGGGCGGAAACTAAATCAGAGTCATTTCCCCTCAATTACTGAGTGATTAACGCCAGGTCAGAGACGACCGGCTGACCTTCTGGCCACATAATGACTTTACATGGATCAATAGATCTCCAAAAACCAGACACACCAGCAACCCATGAACTGTGCAGTCAAAATCTCAGGGAATGAAAGTTGGTGAAACCTGCTCTGAGTGCTCACTTCTCACTCTTGGTTTGTCTTTTTTTTTTAATTTTTTTTTTACTTTTGTTACCTGTCACCTTTCTCCATTTTTTTCCCCTTTATAAAATAGTCACATCGACCCCCCCGTCTCTTTCTTTTTCCCAGTGCTGGCAGTACTGTTGACTCACTGCTATTTTCTTTTGCGTGTCAATGTGTTTAAAACATTTTTCTGTCACTCTCTGCGGCTCCTCCATGCATTTCCTCAATATTTTCTACTTGATTTAACTTTCTGTCAACCATGAACTCCTCTGTACTCTAGAGTCAGATTTGAGGCCATCTATCTGACAGCTACATCCTGGCCCTAATTGGGTCATGCAACTAGACAATGATCCCAGCAAACCAGCAAGAAAACAAGTGTTGCAATGGCCCAGTCATAGTTCAGACCTCAACCTTGCAGACCCTTAAGAGAGCTGTACATAAACAAATATCCACCAACCTCAATGAACTTAAGCATTCTTCTACACTGATGTGGAAACTAATAAACTTACAAAGAAACTGCATTGTTCCAAGTGGCATTGACTCACGGGCTGCACTGCTACCATACTTGACTTAATTTTTGTTAACTAACAGTGCAATATGTCACGTGTTGTTCATGTAGAACCTGGTGAGAGTCGGATGATTTAAAAAAAAAAATTATACCTAAAGCTTAGATTTTTCATGTGACTGTACATATATTTACATATATATTTAAATATGCTGAATTTAACAGTGACAGCAACATTAGTTGAAAAAGCTGGGCGAAGGTTAATAAAGTCTGGAAAGACGTTAAAGAACAAAAGTTCTGTCAGAGCTAAAGATGGTGAAGGGTTCATCAGTCATTGAAGAACTAGGGGCAATAGTTCAATAATTTAAGAACCTTTTTCAACATAAAATAAACGTATTTCATCATCTTACATACAGATTACAGTTAAAATGTTCAGAGGATACAGAAATATCTCTGTATGCGAGGGACAAGGCTGAAACCCCAATTTTCAATGGCTGTGATCTTTAGACCTTCAAATGTCACCATATTTAACTAGAAAATAGAGTTGCATAGTAAAGATTAGCGCATGGGCTCAGAAACACCTCTAAAACCCGCTGACAGTGATTAGTTGTCACTGCATACACATACAGTTGTAGTCAGAAATATGCATCCACTCATAATGGGCGTGAATGTTGTGGTAATGTTTGGTTAAACATGCTTTAGCACCTCGACCAGATGCTTTTGATCGCCATCGACAAGCTTCTGCCATAATTCTCACTTCTGCCATAATTCTCACTCTACCAAGAACACTCTTCTTGATAGAGTTTATTTAAATTGGTTCATTTAAATTTCCTGGCAGAGACCCGGCTTTTTTTGTTTTCTGACAAAGAAACTTTTCTGCAGAAGGCGAAATGCTTCTGTTCACGTGGGCGGCTACAAATTTCAGTCGAGTTTAAAGGGGTCAACTTTGGAGATGGGGCTTCTTCTATTCTCAAGCTAATGAGTGCTATCAAACAAATCACTTTTATACTGCAAAAAGAAACTGCTGCTCGTAGTCAATCATGATCACTTAAAAGAAGTTTACAGGCCTTTGTCTTTATAAGTTAAAAGACACTGAAGAACTATCAGCACCACTTTTAAAAGATTTGATGTGTATACACAAAGTTTTGTGTAGTTCAGAAAATCCCCCAAAAATTCCAATTCTTGTGTTTTAAAGTCATTAAAGATGTTTGCTGTACAATCATTACTGCCTGGAAAAAAAAAGGTTCAAAGAAAATTACCATGACATACCCATGATGGAAAGTTCTGAGCACAACTGTATGAAAGCTAAAACTACAATGCAAAGAAAGACACAAGATAAAAAAAACCCAACACTGCCTTCTCTGCATCCTTTAACACAGACTGAGGTAAAACGGGAAAACTGCACATCTCATAAAACCAGATATTGTATTGACAGTAGAACATAGAAAACATATGAAATGGTTAAACACACATTCTACAATTTTAAGAAAAATACCAGCTCATATTTGAATGGGACAGCAGCGACACATACCCCAAAAAGTTGGGACAGGGGGAACAAAAGGCTGGAAAAGTAAGAGGCACTAAAAAGAAACAGCTGGAGGAGCATTGTGCAACTAATTGGCTGCTGATGTGTCAAACTGTCTTCAGGCAGCTTGCCGTGATAGACGAGAGATTCAAAGCTTTTTGCATAACATTTGGGCTCAGAAGATGTTTTAACATGTCACAGTGGGAAGATCAATTAAACACATGCAAATAATTTAAAAAACTCAATTTTTAAAAGATTTTCTTTTCCGTAGGAAAAGGAAAGATGCTTTTGTCAGTATTAAACCTTTCATTATTATCTATATATAGCTCACTCTTTTTAACTCTATCCTAATTTAACCATGAAGAAAAATGTTTTTTTTTTAAAGCTTTCTTTGCTTTTCGAGCCAACCAGGAAAGACTTTACACAGTGTTTGTAGCTTTTTTGAGGACTATCTGTATTTATTTTTGAGTCCACCACGCCATCCTTGGTGACACACTATCCTCTTTTTCCTCCCTTAATCTCTTGTTCCCTCCTCCATCCCAGTACCTCTTTTCTCTCTCTCTCTCTTGCTGAAACTCCACACCCACATTGGAGCCCTTTGCTATACTGCCCCTGTCTGCTCGCTTCTTTTTAAGCTGATGAAATTGCCCCACCTTCCCCGCTCCCTCACCCCTCTCTGTCTTTTGCTGACTGTGTCTGTTTTTCCTGCAACTCCGGGCTTTAACTTGTTCATTCATAACCTTTCCTTCTCCCTCTCTCTCCCATCCTCCTCCTCATATATCATTCCATCTCTCCCGCCAGTCTGCTAGCTGACTCACTTACAGTCAAGTCGGGAGGAAGGAAAATGAGCAGAGAGCTTTTGCAAGGGCGAGAAGTCTCTCACAGATGAACGGGTTTGAGTGAAGGCCCAGCCAGCGGGTATGAAGAAGTGACAGCTGAGAATAAAAGTCTCCTCACAGATATGTTTATACTGCAAAGGTCGTGGAGGTGATTTTTATTTTATTTCTTCCTTTTGCTCGAGTCTCTTTAACATGAAACTGCTTTCAGGAAAGTGAAACGATCAGAAAGAGAGAGCAGAGACGTCACCCCTATTGATTTACTTGAGTGCAACTTCATACAAGCTGGATGGAAATTTTCCAACATCCTCCACTTGCAACTGCCTCTGGAATATTACTGCACTGGATTTTGGATGTGGACTAACAATCACTAATGAAACTATAAAGAGAATAATAATGATGATCCAGCTTTTGGGCTTCTTGTAAAGTTGTTGCATTTTGGCTTATTGGCCTCTGTTGTTGCTCTGTAAAACTGAGTTTTATTCACCGCTTTTCAACGTCTGCTTAAAAAATGTTACCAAACACAGATTTTCTTTTAGCATTTCTATTTTCTAAGGTAGCACTGCCATCTCTGCTCCATGTTCTTGTTCAGCCTGTAACCCAGTTTTAGTCTCCACTCCTGGCATCCAACCAAGCACAGATTTCACTTTGACCTTGCAGCCTTTCTTCAGCCATCCAGCCTCTCCTGAGAATAATGGCTGGGGTTTTCACCTAACTAGCATCATCAATCATTATTCCCATCCTTTCTGCTGCTGTAGCGGCTTTTGTCTGAATGCTTGGCAGATCCTCGGACACCAGCGGCAGATGGGCACCCTCAGGTTGATGAGGAGCACAAAGAGAAACTACAGCAGCTCAGAAACTACTCAGCTACATCAATGTTTCTGGAAGGGTCAGTGATTCTGCCAAAATGTAGAGTACTGTGAAAAAGTCTTGAGCTGCCCCTCATTTCTTTAAATTTTGTGACGAAAATGGGAAATATGTGCAGCAATTTTATTGAAACATGCAAATGTACATGTAAATACAGTATATGAGGCAAAAACAGAATTTGTACAATTCTAATGAGCCTGAAAATTAATCCTTGGTGTGACCACTTTATCCTCCAACACAGCGTGAATTCTATTAGCAAAACTTTCTCATAATTATTTAAAGGGTGTTCAGGAGTAGTTCTCCAGGCTTCTTGAAGGACATTCAAAGCTCTTCTTTGGATGTTCTGTTGCCTGTCAAGATGATCCCAAACAGCTTCGATGATGTTGAGGTCTGGGCTCTGGGGAGATCAATCCATGACTGATAGTGATCCATTGTGTGCTTTACTGTACATGTATCTGCACTGGCAGTGTGTTTGGGATCAGCTGAAAAATGAAGCTGTTGCCAGTGGTGCGCAAACATGAGACATGCAGCTCCAAACCAAGACAGAGCTTCCACCATGTTTTACAGTTGGCTCTAGACACTCACTGTTATACCTATTTATAACAAATTGAACCAAAACGCTCATATTTTGGATTAATAATATGTGTTCCTGCTGATTTTCAGTCCAGGTCTTGTGTAATTTAGTGTACCTTAGGTCTTCCTCTTTTCCCACTGCCTGGCACCACACTTCATCCCTCATCTGCACATGTCCAAACCATCTCAGCCTTAGCTCTGTGACGTTGTCTCAAAAAACACTCAGCCTGAGCTGTCCCTTCTCATTTCTAATCCATCCAGGTCATTACCAATGAATTTGAGCATTTTTAGCATTTTGATTGGAAAATTTGAACATCTTTAGCTCTGTCACCTCCAGCTCAGCCTACCTGTCTTTTTGCCACTATCCCCAAACCATACATCATTAGCAGGACTCACTACCATATTGTCTCCACCCTGCCCCAACTTTCTTCTTCACATCTCTTGTGCATTTACTGTTGCTTTGGATGGTTGATCCCAGGTATTTAAACCCATCTTCCTTCACTGTCTTGTGAAGCTCCTTGTGTATTCACCTTTCCACCCATTTTCCTCTCACATTTTATAGTAACTGCAGTTATCTTTTCCAGTCTTCATCCTCTGTATAGCTGTCCTCACTTCCTCCTTACTAATCCTCTGTGCTTCTTGACTCACTCACTGTCCTCCATCCCTTCCCCTCCTCCTCGTCCTCTCATCCTCATTTTCTTTATTCATCAGCTTGTCAGAGTACTCCTTCTATCTTCTATACACACTCTCTTCACTCTTTAGTACATTTCAGTCTCTACCTTTAATCACTCTCACCTGTTGCACATCCTTTCCAGCCTTATCTCTTCGTCTAGCGTCAACCTCACATATCCCACTTTTCCCATCTCTCTCAGTCTCTCTCTTTGATTCACAAAGAGAGAGATGCACTGCAGCATTAATTACTCTAGGACTGCCACCTCATAAACACATGTAAGAGAATTACAAAATAAGTAGTATGTAGTAGTAGAAGTAGTAATGATAATCTTAAAACAGCATGAGGGTAAACATTTACGCAGCCTGAAGGCAACACATGTTTGAGTTCAGCTAGGTTTGTGAAATTGTGTTAAATTAAAAGAAGCAACTGCTTAAAGGATTGAAACGTTAGGTGTCACCTTTTTGTAACGAGCTTGTTGACTTGTGGTTGTACTTTGTATTAGTCTGAGGGTCCTCGAGATAAAGAAATGTTAGAAATGTTGTAATGTTCTGTAGGCTACAATCAAATGGATTACCCGGAGTCAAGCAGGAGTCCCTGCATGATCAACCATGGCATTTCTATCTAGGACAGAACAAAATAATTTTATTTATATGGATTATAGCATAAATGTGAGTTTTTAAATGTGAGCTAGGAGTTTGGCCATTTTTAGACTTCACAGTGAAACTATTACATACAAGACTACTAATATAGTTTATAAGAACAGGAAACACGTTTAATAAGAGCGTGTGGAGTGCAGCTGGTTCGGTTAAGCAGTCTAGTAGGCAGTCAGAGGAGTGACATGATACCTCTGATTGAGAAAAACAAGTGTAGATGATACCTCTGGGTGGGAAAGAATTATCTTTCCAGTGCCAACCCCAGCCTACCCCTTTGTCCCATAATCCCGTGTTCTTTTGCAGGATTAATACACTTTTTTGTTTGTTTAACCTGACTCCTCTGTGTTTGCATTTTGGATCCTCCCTTTGAACGCCTTGCAGCCCTAAAGGGTTTTAGAGAATGAATGGGGATGGAGGAGGTTTTAAAATAGTGCCACTTTATTCAGTGCTTTAAAAGCAAATAAAAGAACATTCAGTTCTACATTCCTTGATTTTTGGATGAGCTGGAGGGGGAACAGAGAAGACTGAAACACAGATTCATGCTAGCAGGATGCAGCAGATAAAAGGACGTAAAATAAAAGACCTGCTTTATCCCGTGCGACAGATTATCATCACCTATTGTCACCTAGTTATCTTGGCCCCGACAACAAACACATCCAGACAGCCCCTGAATTACCCAACCCTTCATTAGCCTCGAATCAGGACATCTTCCCCCAAACTCAAATAAGAAATGGCAGATATTCCTGACACATTTTTATTCACCAGCGTTATGTAACATTCATCTCAGCTATGCCTGCGATTACTCTATAATGAACTGAAGTCCAGTGAAATTCTTAATAGTGCAATGAATTAAAAGAGCTTATGAAAGTTGAGCTCAGTGGAGCGTAGAGATTACAAACACAAAACCTCATATGGACATTATTTCACCCTGTAGTCTATTAGCCTCTGAAATGGTGCAGGGAGAGAAGGGAGAACAAGTGCTGGAGAGCCATAGGCTATTTCCTCTGTCCATTATTATGCCTGGCACTGCCCAGGTGAATACAAGAACAGTAAAAAGAGCTGCTGGACCCTTTAATCCTGACCGTGTGGAAGGAGAAAGGGGAGGACAGAGGGGTACAATAAAGGAATGGCCAGAATCCACAGAGAGTGAGGTGAGGAGAGTGATGGGAGGGAACAGAGGAGGAGGAGGGAGAGAGGCAGGCAGAAAAGGAAGGGTGATGTCACCTCTAACAGGCAGCCAATGAGAGTCAGGGAGGGAGAGTGAGAGAGAGAGAGGCCGAAGGAGGGTGTGTTTTTCTATCACTGCAGCATCAGCAGAGGAAAGGGGCACGATCATTTTCATAGAGAAGAGAAAGAAAAGACACAAGTAGATCAGGAAAAGAGGGCGAAAAGGACGGGAGGAGCCGAGAGAGCGAAGGAGCATCACTCTGCAGGTAAGAGCATCTTTTTGTGATACGGTGGGCAATTTGTCATCATATGGAGAGAGGGCGGGAGTGTGCTGGTGAGTGGATTAATTAGGCTGCTAGGTGGAGGTGGCTTGTTTTAGAATCGCACCTTTGGCTCGTCTCATGCTGGCGGTGAAAAGATGACCGTCTGGTTCGTGTAAATCACTTTATTCTTATTTAAATGTCTTCACATTGGGAGGAAATCTTATTTCCACCAGACTTGTTGATGTTTGGGGGAAAAAATCAAATTAGAATTTTTAAACATATTTAACTGAAAGAATAATTAGACAAATGTCAAAAAATGTCACCAGAAGTCTGTATTGCAGTGTTTTGGGGGAAATATACTGTAACACTGAATCACTTTTAATTGTTTAAGGAAAGTCAGGTGCCAGGAGTAACCTGTTGGTGTAGAATACTTTTAGAGGAAATCTCTTCTCTTTTGTGGCTGGATTTATCGCTTGCTGACTGAAGAGCAAGAACGCTGCATGCAACAGGCTCTCCTCTCATCATATTGAATACAGAACAGTTCTGATTGCCATTGAACCTTTACTGGTCGGCGTTACATTTCCCTTGCCTTTTTAGCTAATGTTCCCTAAAGCTGGCGTTTGTCTTAAATAAAAACTATGAAATATTGATTAATGGATATTTTTAAGTGCACTGAACCATGTTTTACATTTATAATACTCTATCAAATGCAAAATAAAGCTGCCGTCTGCTGCAACTGTCTACTGCATCACATTTGTAAAATTCTTCGCTTTGCTTCTCCTTCTGCCTTTTTAATTTAATATGAATATTCATTTTCTCCATGCATTCCCCTCCCCCAGCTGATATCTGGGTGGCTTAATGTTAAGTACAGCCTATGATTGCAATGTCCTCATCAGATTTTCACTCGGGTGTATAGCAAACGACAAAGCAGAGCAGACCCCAACAGTTTTTCTTATTTCCTACACACCTGCAGTGAGTGTTTTGTAGCAGGTCCGTGTGAGGCTGGGTAATTTAAACCTGCTGAAATAAGAGAAGAAAAGGAAAAAGAAGTGGGGTGGTGAAAGAAAGGCAAAGAAATTCAGAAATCAACAGGAGATAGACTGAGAGAGAGATATTTAGACTGAAGGAGACATCAGAGTGAAAATAAGGGTGGGGCAGCACACGCAGCAGACAGTGGAGGTGTGCCGACGAATGGAGGCGCTCACCTGGCTGTATGCCATACAGATGCCTGCTGTCAGCCTCTGCGACCTGTGAACCGTCAGTTTTTGAGCCCAACGAAAACAGATGGTTGCACCAGTTGTGTCAATGCTACAGATTATATACAGTATATCAATGTGTATTAAATGGATTTGCCAGAGACAGCTGCTGATGGTCATGAGATTTTCCCCACTTGACGGTTCTTCACTGCCTGTCTGGTGTTTTGTAAGTAACGCACGCATATCATGCACAGAGATGTGACTGGATTTTTAATAAAGCAGTGATTAAAAATCTGCGCGTATCACGAGTGTTTGTGTGCTAGTGCTGCCGTGAACCGACACTCTCCCCCTTCCTCGATGCCTCAGTAGCCTGGAGCTTGTCCCAGATGAACCCAGTCAAGGGACTGGAGGGGAAGGAAGGCTCTGTGCCTCACAATGACTTGTAACCATCTGTACAACATCCATAAACACACTGCACTGCACACATCCACACAATAGATCAAGATACAGCTGCTGCTGAAGGGGCGTGTTGGAGTGAATGAGAGTGTGTTTGTGTGTGTGTGTATGGATCCTCACTGTGGCAGCGATGCTCCAGAGACCCACTGCTGGTCATATTATCATACTATTAAATGCAGCGGATTTTGTATGGCAGTGGCAGTGAATCTCTAGACTGCGCTGGGAGCTGCTTGTGTAGCAGTGATATTGTTGTCAGAGTAGCCAGACTTGGACTCCGTCATTACCCTTGCTACAGTATGGTGCAGAATGTAATCTCCCCTCTGACGCTGGCTGGTTAATTGAGCTGTTTCATCAAAGAGATGGATGGAAACGGGGATTTATGCGCGGAGAGAAGGACGGACGGATGGGGATGTGCAATAAAAATAAGCAAAGGAGGATGGTGTAAGCAACATTTTAAAAAAAAAAAAGCTGAAGGAGAAGAAGAGGAGCGTCCTTTTGAAAGGCAAATCACTTTGCATCATTTAAAGCATGGTCACTCCTTTTAGGGAGCGGAGAGAAGAGCACCAACTAGGACGAACAAAAAAAGCAATGCCATAAGAGAAGACACCAAAAGGAAGAATTGTTTATTTAAACATAAATACTCTAAATATTATTGAAGAAGGTTATAGGTATGTAGAGGCCTGCAGTGCTTTGTGACATATTTATGCTTTTGCTGTATACGGTTTTTAATGTCAGGGACTGGCCCATTTCCAAATGCCTTTAGTCCAGCAGTGGAAGTCGGGAGCTGGTGTTGTGTAGGAGGAGAGGAGTGATTTGCTCTCAATATGCCAGCTAGGAGCAACTCCAGAGTAGAGCAGTACAGCTCTGGCCCTTAGCTCCTCAGCCACCTGTTATTGCCTCGGGGCATATTTGTCAGTCATCCCGCTCACCAAACACAGATATACGAACACACACAAGCATAAACACATCTGTACGGCACATCCTCAGCAACCCAAACAAACACTCTTCAAATACACGCTGCAGAGGTCCTGTTGCAGTGCGCCAAATTAAAGATTCTCTAATGTTGCCTACACGGCCTGATTACTTAAGCGTCTGCGACTGATCAAAGACCGCACTCATCACTTTCTGGGGATTCAGCCATTAAAGCGGCAACGGGGTAAAATAAGGGTTAAGAGGAAGTGCTCGCTCCTAGACTGAAGTGTCAACAATAACACTTTCAAGTCTGAGTTTCTTTTTATCCTCTTTTGAGAATAGCGGTTGTAAAGTTACAAACTCACAACTGCAGATTCAAAGGCTCGTGAGTGAAAGGCTCCCTTGAGTTATCTTCCAGTATGTGTGTGTGTCTTTTCGATGCTGTGTGTGAGCGTGTGTGTGTGTGCGCGCGCGTGCACTGTTCAGCATCAGGATCCTGTTCCTTCAGGATGCTGTCAAGATGGAGAGTGAGCCCCCCCTTCCCCTTCCACCAGCTGCAGCTTGGAGGCTGTTTGATTTAGACTGTGCAGATGGGAGTCGACCCACTGGGTGTCAAGTAGGGGATCGTGTCGACATGCTGTCAGGGTTTGGTGGGGAATACATTGTGGTGATTTAGGGAGCCAAGGGTCAGATAGATTGACAGGCCAGCAGGGGTAAATTATTATGGAAAAGTGAGGAGGAGGAAATGAAGCGAGCAAAGGGGAGAGGGAATTTTGCAAAGGTAAGGTGAGGCAGAGGGGGGCGAAACCATAAAGATGTAAAGGACTGATTTAAAAGGCAGGAGGATGGTATGGAGATGGGATAAATATGAAAGTTGTGCTGGAAAGTAGAGACGAGGCGTTGTGATCTAAAATCACTTTTCCCGCTCTTTGAACCTTTAAACATGGCTAATCCCTGGGACGGCGTGACTATCTGTAGAGTCGGGGGAATTCCCAATGGGACGGCTCACATTCACCTCTCTTTTGGGCCGCCTGGGTGGGGAAAAATGACTTTTTCAAGAGAAAATGACATTTTCTTCACAATGCCCATTCTACCAATGTGAAAGAGTTCCCCCCTCCCAAATATTCAAGTCCGTTGGTGATTATGGAGAACAGGAAGAAGCCAATAGGAGCTGAAAAGGCTATGCTCAAACAAAGAAGGGGGTTGGACGAAGCTGTCAAATGTGCTGAGTTAACCTGTTTACCACAGGATAGATCCCAGATGCAGCCTGTAAACAGACAGCCTGCATAGACTATAAGGCTGGCACAATTGATATAAAACCAATTCATATAATAGAGGTGACTAGCCTAGTTTATTTTGTAGAGCCCAATAGGTACACGATGAATCACAGATGTCCTACCATTATAAGAAAAACATAAATGGTTCCAGGATGATCTGTGTAATATTGAATTACTCCTTTTAATTTAATGTTTTTGTAGCATCAGAGCACCAGCTAAGCCCATCAGACACTGTTGAACCTGATAAGCTTGGAGAGGCCATGACAGAGGGGACAGGTAGAGAATAGTCTTAACAGAGTTAAGTCATTTAAATTAAGTTATTCGTGTGTAGTGTAAAATATAACACGCGGAGAATAAACATGATAGACTCTATATCCTATCAAGACTGAATATATCCGCATGATGGTAGCTAGCCTAATTCATTTCCGCCTGTCAAGTCAAATAGTCTAGATTGTGCATCACAAATATTAATTATAAATTATTATGATATGTAATATATAATTGTTAAAAAAATAAATAAATAAATTCCTGCACTGTGGAAAAAAGCCCCCACTTCATGTTGCTGCCTTTGAATGTCTTGTTTTTTCTCCTTCCCCCAGTCTTCGTGTGATGCTGTTGTTTGATTTCATGTCGTATCAGTATTCATACAATGATCAGACAAAACCGCATCAGGATCTTAATCAAAGTAATGGCTGAGGCTCCGATTAGCCTTCCCAGAAAAAGACTCAGACAAAGACTCATAAATCCATCCCTATTATACAATTGAACCTGTGATGGAGACCAAGGCCCAAATAGAGGCGTCATGTATGGAAACAAATTTAATTTGGCAGAGTGAATTACTTTATCACTTTAATATAGCTTTAGAAGTGATGGTATGGGAGAGGAGAAATGGCAGTATTCCCCAGGGTAACAAATATGATATTGGCAGTTAAAATTGCAAAACTGAAACCCAGGAGAGAAATTAATTACTGACAAACCAATAACCCAGCTGGAGGCCCAAGATATTGTGGAAAGAAACTCTTTAAATAAGATAATTAAAAATAAAAAAAATCGTTATCGCTCTATCATTATGTCGCAAATCGTTCTAATCCTGTGACTTCAATTTTTTACTCAATGTGTCTTGAAATGAAAAGATGTAAATCACACAGAATCATGCTGAAAAGCTGCAAAGCAATAAAGCTACACACTGAATATGAATTAGGGGAGATATGAAACTCTGTCTGTCCTCCCGGATGCTCTCCTCATCCTTTTTCTGTCTCTTGCAAAATTATCTCTTTGTCTCAGCAACATAGAGAATTCCCCTCAGCGTCACTCCTTGTGGACCACAGTCAGCTCTATGAAAGAGGCTTTATTGTCCACCTCAGTAGCTATAATTAGACTAAATTGACCCTCTGTCCAGTGTATTTCCCCACTGCGTGTATCTGTCTCTATGAAGTCTTCTGTTTAATGTTGAAGATGTTCCTCTGCCTAATTGTGTGCATCAGTCACAATTCACAGTGGCCAGATGAAGGAATTAATTATTCATCAAATACCAGTGTTGGAATATTGTTTTTTAATTTGTTAAAGACAATGTAAAGTATCTTTTGATGGATTATTCATTATTCACATTAAAATTTATGTGCTATAGCTTCTAGATAGCTGCAAAATTACACTACATTAAACTATATCAAAATCACTGATGTTGTTTTATATATATATATATATATATATATATATATATATATACATATATATATATATATATACATATATATATATATATATATATATATATATGTATATATATATATATATATATGTATATATATATAGATACACAACTTTTTGTTAAAGAGGTACAACAGTGAGTGTCTATAACCGTCTGTGAAACACGGTGGAGGCTCTGTCACGGTTTGGAGCTGCAGTTCAGCCAGTGCTGTTGGGCATCTTGTCAAAATGACAAATGCAGAAATGTACCACCAGATTTTGATCTACCATGCAATGCCATCTGGAGAGCTTCTGACTGGCAACTACTTAATTTTTCAGAATGAAAATGATCCTGAACAAACTGCCACTGCAGTAAAAGCATGCATGGATAGAAAAACACACAAGGGAACACCATCAGTGATGGACTGGCCTCCCCAGAGCCAACATCTGAACATCGCTGAAGCAAAGTGGGACCATTTTCAAAATATAAAGAAATGAGGGCCGGCTCATGACTTTTGCACAGTTCTTCATATTAAACACAAAATCTCAATGGTATTATCAGAGGTGGGGAAGTAACAAAGTACAAATACTTTGTTACTTTTCTTAAGTACAATTTTCAGGTATCTGTACTTTATTTAATTTTCTGACAACTTTTTACTTTATTCCCTACATTTTAAAACAAATATCTGCACTTTGTACTCTATACAGTACTCTTTACTGTAGATTTTCAAAACGGGCTCATTACTAGGAGTTATTGTTTCACGTCACTGCGAGCCTCCAAACATCAAACCGATTTGAACCTGAACAGTAACACCTGAAAGGCAGTCCTGCTCGTGTATTAATCACCGAGGATGTAAAAGAGATGATGTGTGCCAAAGTGTGTTGTTGTGGTGCTTTGGGTGTTGCACTACAGAAGACAAAGGAAGTGGTAGGTAACTTCAACAGCAATGTTTCTTTCAGCTCAAGAAACATCGGCAAACACAAACTGATTTTTAGATGATGATGCTTAGATTCATTGACTGAATTCCGCCTTCATAACAAGTTTATGTCATCTGGAAAAAAGACAGAATAAACTGTGTACTGTCAGTGTAGAGGATGGAAATCAGCCAGGACAACTCATGAAACATCTGCTGACATCTGGTTGAACTCAGTTGTGTAAATCCACAAAGAGCAGCAGCTCAGCTGATCACAGCCTGTCCACTAAGAAAATCTAATGGAGCGCTCAATAGAAATTATTGTGAATTGTGATTATTTTCTCCACACGAAGCCATTACAACCAACTTTAGGGTTCCCCCACCTGCTGAATCCTTTACTTTAACCTCTTCCCTACTCATTTTCCTATTTAGAGGCAAAGTCACCCTCTACAATTTAGGCAACAAAAAATATTTTCTTATTTTCCTTCTGATTCAAGCTGAATACAATTAGAATAATAAAAAAAAAAATTAGGCAATTAGGCATCTTCTAATATTATCTTATTATTACATTAATGTAGCACAAGGCTCAGGTAGCTTTGCACATGAATAGCTGGTAGAAACATCTTCTAATTTTTACTTTCTCACTTTGAGTATATTTCAGAGCCTGTACTTTTTTACTTTTACTTGAGTAAAGTTGAATCAGCACCTCAACTTTTACTGCAGTATTTTTTAACACTAGTATCTGTACTTCTACTTAAGTACAGAATGTCTGTACTTTTGCCATCTCTGGGTTTTGTAGTCACAGTAGTGGAAGTGGCTGAGTGTTATAGCATCTCACAAACACCCTTCATTTGCATTTCATAAAGAGATTTTGTAGGCGGGGAGGTATCTCAGCGTGTAGCATCAGCATGTAGCTCTGGACTAACATACCTTCTGAAAAAAGCATTTTTAGAGTGAGTTGTCTTTAAAAATGCATGTATAAAATGTAGGTCCTCTGGAGGAAAGCATTGTCTTTTTTTTTGAAAGCACTGAATTTTATTTTTCCTGACATCTGCAGTCAAAGCAACAGTTGACTGGACCACTGGTGAGATATGTGAGCATCACCTTTTTTGCTAGCGCCATGCTACCAAATTTAGCTCGGTGTGATAAAAATCTGTGTGACCATACTGACAACATCTCTGACCGCATTATGATACTTTGGGGAATTCACATGTCATCGCCCCATTGTGGCTTTCATTACACTGGCTGTTTATTAAGAAGGCACGGCCTCGTTGGTTTACTAATTTATTGATTTGTTGCTGAGAAGCTGGCTGCATTTTTAATGAAATCTGGGTTTGTGATATATCTCAGAACTGTAGGCTACTTCTGCGCTGTTGCTTTAAGTTACATCATGCAGCTCCTCTGAGATTTTGACAGGGTTTCTCAATACTTCTAGAATTTATTCTTCATCTGTACTCCGTGCTTCTCTTCTCGTTTTCCCTTCGGACCGTTCTTCTCAGTGTCCTTGGCATAACTTTCATGCCAGCTCATTTGTTTCCCATCATAACTGGATACACTTTTAAACAGTTTAGACAGACAGGCAACATTTTACTCGTACAAATGTATCTTTTGCACAGTTAGTATTTCATAGACGTGGCTGAATGTTTGAAACAACGGGGAGCCCGTTTGCCACACGACATGCATAATTGGGAGCACAGACAATCCACTTTTTTTTCAGACATTAAGGTAAGTGTGCTGAAGCGTCCAGTGACGGAGTCGCACTCGCCATTTTCTCACATTTGAAATACAGTGTGCTTTGAGTGTTCTGAATCCCTCTGATGGCTTATTTATTTGGAGTGTTTACATTTAAGTGTATTGATTTGCTTTCACTTGCCTCATTCTCGCTGTACTCCTACACCTCATTTGAATGAGCCATAACTGAAATAGATGGGGCATGAAGCGCAAGCATGAGGACAAACTTGCACTGAGACGGCATCTTCAAGTACTTCAGGCAATGCAAGTATCAGACTGTTGTATCTGTGATGGAAAATTTGATAAAAATCATCCCTCAACTTATGTCTGCACGAGAGCAGTTATGATGCAAAAATAACGTGTGAGACAGGAAAAATGTGGTTGAAAAAGAAACCAGCAGTGACACTAACTGAAAACATGATGCAGCGATGGGAAAGGTTGAGATAAGATAAGAAGAAATAAGGATAAGATCATACAGTTTTGGCAACGTCTGCACATTGAAGTACTCGTAAACACTGTGTAACTCAGGATGCGACCCCCACTCCTTGCTTCAAGTAAAACTTGTTGAAAATGCGATTCTGTGACTCTGTGGTCATTGCTTAAATGTTTGATAAAATTGCTCCTGACAATCTGTCTTCTCTTCATGTCTCAGTGATGTTGTGACTCTACTTTCTTGGAGGCGTTTTATCTGCTGTGTCAGCCATGATATATTCATTAGGGTTGGATTACAGAGAGTGGGAAAGGATCAGGTTTTGAGTGGGTTGTAATCCCCATACATGGGCCTAATTTAATCTTACCTACTGTGCCATCCTGTTACACACTACACCCACTGCATGTGTTCAAGTGCTGGCTGGAGGAGAGCAGATGGGGGGCATACGGGGTTAAAACAGGGTAACGTCAGACAAAAGAGTGTGAGACAACGAGGACGGATCGTAAGAAAAGACCTACGGAGAAGGAAAATTGATTATGAACAGCAGGAGAGAAAAAAATCAAAAGCAGAGGAGAAAAAAAAAGCCGAAAACATCAAAGAGAAAAGAATTATCTGATAGATGAGATTTGGTGAAAGGTGTCCAACTATAATGGTTGCTGGTTTCTTTCCTGTATAAGTAGGCAGAAAACATTTCTTACAAAAACTGTTTATCTCCGAGATTTCATTTTTATGTAATTAAAGACTTTAAATATCCCTCCCGCTATAAGACTGCAAATCCATCACACTGTGCTAGAAATTATTCATTGCAGTTATTAGAAATTCTAAACAGGGATGTCTAAAGAGTTAGTGAAGGAAACTGCTTAGGCATATTTTGTTTGGCAACTTCTCCTTATCTGCCTTCTGCCCAGTGTATCCAGGGATGCCTCGCCACCTCATTATATTTATTTGGCCAAGTTGCAAAATAATTTGCATGCCACAGAGACTTTACACAGCGACGAGAGCGGGTTTATATAATGTAACCTAACTTCTGTTGTTTTTGCTACCATTTCTGACCTACATCCCTCTCATCATCCATCCGTATCTGCTGCTAGCCAGAATAAAATAGGCCACGCTTCCCTGCTACACAATCCACACGCTATCTACCTGAAAAGGATCCTGTATGTGAAACTGTTCTTCTTATCCCCCCCTCTTTGTTTTTAAAATTAGGTTGGTGTTGCAGTCGTTTCAGTCTGCTCTCTGAATTGATTAGGGGTAATTGGGCAGAGCACTACAGAGAGCCTCTCACAGGCCCAAGTTGCAATAACACGACTCTATATTTTGCTTTAAAACGGTCTGTTTACGTGTGGCCAAACTCACAGGGCGCACTTGGTGCATCTATTTTGTAAACCATTTGTTTAAATCTTTGCTGAAGAGAGGATTTACTTGTGTAGCAGGACGCCGTGAGGATTGTTAATGTGAGGAAAAGATGAAAGGGACAGTCCCCAAGAGAAAACGCAGGAGCAACAAGAAGACAACAACACAGCTTTATTCAGGGGGGCACGTGCCACATGCAGGGAGATGAAGAGGCAACGGATGCAAAGCATAAACAAACCACATGGAGATGGATAAAGAAACTGGAGAGAATAGACCGAGGGTCCGGACATTGTTAATGAGCTTAACGAGGTAATTACACGCAAACGCAGAGACCTCATCCTCCAGGCCCTCACGCAGGTTGGGAGGGGAAAGGGGAAGCAGGCGAGAGAGCTGGCAGAGAAAGAGAAGACCTTTGTTATCAGTCACCTTTTAATCGTTTTGATTGAACAATCAAAGTTTGATCCTGCTCGGGGCGTGCGTAGGAACTGTGAGAATGTGGAGGTTGAGATGGAAAGGCGCTGAGAGAAGATAAAGAGGAAAAGACACAGGGAGCAGAGGGAGATGGGAGGGTAAAGGACAGAGAGCCCGCAGCGATTAAAATGTCACCGCGAGCAGAGGCAGATGCACACCTGTCAAGCACAAATTCGCCTGCACACCTGCAGACTGAACAGACAGCATGCGCTCTCTGCTGGAATGACTTTAATTCCCAGTGTGCATCTTCCACCTTCATATGTCTCTCTAGATGTTTTTCGATGCTAGTCCCCCTCCATAATCCTATGTGTCTTTTTGTTTCTCCTTTCCGTAGTCCAGACAGTTTATGTTTTATTTATGTATGCAGCGAACGCTGTTTTGACCAGTCTGTGGTTCAGAAGGGGGACAAATAAGCCAACAATAAAACGTTAGTGACAGGGCTGTTACCAGCTTTGCAGCCATCACACACGCGTCGCTTCCTGTGCTTCGACCCCTCGGCCTGCCTGCGGGGCCCGTCCACAAGTGTCAGGACAGCTGGTTTGTCCTTTCAGTTTCAATAAAGGAAAGATGTCTCAGAGTTATTTGAGACGTGTTGTCATGCAAAACCTGTGTTTGTTTGGCTAGTTGTAGCAGGCAGGAGTTGCTGACGTGCTTTGTGGGTGTCCTATATAGAAACCAGCAGAATCAGCGGGTTTAATCCGTACTATCATGGGGTGAAGATGAATTAGATATCTGCCACTGTTGCAGGGGATTTAGTGTACCAGAGCGTTACCCCGGGTCTTTTTCTCTATGAGAAAAGATGTATCGTTATGTTCTGAGTGCTTAGATCAACAGTTGGTGTGTGTGTGTGTGCATATAGACGTGCATTGTCAGAACATGTTCCTCAATGAACATAGCATCTTGTTGTTTAGCTGCAGGCGAAGGTTGCTAGAGTGTTCGGTGCTTCCCTGTGGCCTTTCTCTCTCTCTGTTTTCCTCTCTCGCTCTCATTGGAATTGGAGACAAACTCTTTCTGTCACCTTTCATAACTGAAGCAAAATGGGAAGGAAAGAGATATGCGAGACTATTTTAGGGACAAGGCCGAGGCTGGGGCTTTTTTGTTTATGGGGCAATACCCCAAGTGGATAGGGAAAAGAAAAGTGATGTGATGCAGGAGGAATGAAGCAAGGAAGATAGGAGCTGCAAAAGAGATGAAACAGCATCCTCACTTCTTTCTTTTTGTATTTATTTATTTTTTGCTTATTCACTCCGTCTGCCTCCTGGAATAGATAATATAAAGCCAGATATGCTTGTCAGTCCCTTTAAATGTCTGACGGGAGATGATGCAAACAGACTGATGCGCACACAGCCGGGACAGAACAGGTTGTCTGTTTACCCTCTTTCATATTGCGCCTTGCTGAAAATTGATGCACGCTCCGCAAAATGTCACGTCCTTGATCTCTTTGCACCACTACACACTGGTGCGTAGAGGGGCTGGAGCTGTGCAGAGACGCGGGGAGGGGGATTTACAGAGGGGTCTGCAGAGGAAACAGGGCTGTGCGCCTCAGATAACACTGCAGCCTTTGATGGAGCCTGGCCCTTCTCTGTTGGAGAGCGCAAGCTGCTCCGCCTCAGATACATCCCCACCTTGGACTCCGCTGGTAATGATTGGATTTAGTTACAGAGCAGAAATGGTTTTCTGATGATAATGATAACAGATGCGAAGGGAGTTAGTCAGCCACTTAGGGTCGAGGGACCGTATCGATGCTGTGCCAGCCTGCAGATTTCCCCTTAGACTCCCCTGCCTCTCGCAGGCTTGATAGAAGCTGATGGTGGAGGTTGATAGAACGCTACCTGTAATTGCATTGTGTATGATCCTAGAAGGGTGGCTGTAATGAAGATGTAGTGCAGGATAGCTGCATTCCACAAGCCAGCAGAAGCTTGGTAGGGGGTCTGAAGGAGTTTTGAGAGAGAAAAGGCGTGGTTTTCTACTTATAGCATGAAGCACTCAACAGGGAGCAGGGAACTGACAATAGAAGGGTAAGAGAGACAGGAGTGGAATTAAAAGACTTAAAAGTTGACAGCTGGGAATGATGAACTCTTTCAAGTGTTGGTAGCATGTAGACAAAACGAGAGAACTGGAGAAAGACGGGAGATCGGGGAAAGCGCAAGTGAAGGCGACATGCAGGAGACAGAAGATGAAGGTAGTGAGTATAAAAGTGCACATCTATGACGAAGGAGACAGGGGATGGGGGGATGGGGTGAGGAGGATGAACATGTGGGAGGGGGTAGGGAGAGAAATATTTGCACTGTGCCACTGAGCTGGAGTCAAGAGGTTGTCATGGTGATAGTGAGGTGAGAAAAGAAAAGGGAGGCAGGGGTATTGACACCTACACACACACACACACTGAGAGACACACACATATAAAAGCTCATACACACAAACTACAGCAAATAAAATTCGTCTTTCGTAAGAATACTGACCTGTCACATCTCGGGTAAACAGACTTTTTCACGGGGATGCACACAGAGTGGGTGTGCACGACTAAGCTGAGGTCATGTATGAAGCCTGGTAGTCATATTACTATGCAAACTCTGTTTCCCAGATCGCTTTGCTTTCTTTTATCCTCAATCAATCCCATTTGAATGGCATGCAAATCCTTTGAAACCGACTTTAGCGTTGCCTTTAGTCTGCTGCTGCATGCACCTGCCTGTGCGTCGGTGTGTGCATATGAGCCTTTCTGTGTGCGCAACAAGCAGCTCTAGTCGGGCACGTTTGTCTGAGCCTGTGCACATACTTACATAATAACCATCTGTAGATTCATATAAATATTAAAAATGATAAACCTACAGAGGCAACAGAAGGAAATGTAAAAAATAGAGGATTTTTTGGGTGTTTAAGAGAGTAGTTTTTATAATCTGAAACCCCGTAAACTTTATAACAGCTTGCTAGGATTAAGTCCCAGTTTTTTTCCCTCTTAAATAAAATCAGCTTCACGTTAACTATTAGGAATTCATCAGACTCGGCTGAAACCATCTTCAATCCTTATTGACTAAACCAAACGACTGACTTGCCTTTGTAGTATGGGGAAAGATTGGGTGTGTAAAAGGAAAAAAAAGAAAAGAAGCAAGCACTGCAGGAAGAAAAAACATTTCCATATTGAACAACAAACAAATCAATACCACTGCTCATTCATAATGCTGGCTCTTATATGAAATATGCTTTTAGTTGTGTACTGAGTGCTGACTGCAGCTGATGACTCGATAATCATTTTTAAACTGTTTGAAGTTTTACAAAAACCTAAAAAAAACAGCAAACATGATCCTCATCCCATGAACATTCTAAACAGCCACTTTGTTTCCACTCCATACTGTAGATATTTACCAGCTGTTTAGGGATGTTATCTCCTCTCTTGTCCCCAGAAGACCTTGTATTTGATTAAATGAGTAGCACTTAAAATGAGTGCAACTTTTAACAAAGTTAATGGGTTTGTTGAGAAGCTTTTTGTGTGACCTGGTACATCATTTTAAACATGTCAATCAGTAGACCTTCCAAGCTGTTTCGGTAGCTCTGCATTTCCTCTACTTCTATTACTGCAGCTAGTTTAGTTTGTGTTATATAGTTTTTTATTTTTTTTGCAGGGTTTCTCTTGTTTGCTTTGTTTTGGCAATGAAGTGATAAGTTGGAACATTTTGTGTGTGGGTTGTGTATGTTTTCGTTAATGTGATTTCTGTAATTTCCTGTGCGATTCCTTCATGTCTCTACAAGCCCAGTGTAAAGCTAGAAAAAAAAAATCCATCCTCTTTCCCACAGTCGTTCGGCCACTGGGGCTCTTCCATGCAAACGTGTTAGCAAAGCACTATGTGTGACCTTGCCCTGCCAGCAGCTCATTTCCCTGAAGTGGTGGAAAAAAACGGATTACATCCAACGTAAGGAGACCTTGACAAATGTGTCTGGCAAAGACTGAAGTCTTGGCATAAAGCTTTCTGCAGAGAAGCCCACGAGCAAATCTATCTACTAGAAATTTAAGCTAAACAAAAATAAAAATACCTGCAAAACCTGGAAAATGGAGACACAGAAACAACTCTCACATTTGTTTGGTATGAATCCACTTTCACTGAGGTACGGGGCTCTCTGCTATCTATCCTGTATGATGGAGGCTGTAGGCGACATAAACACTCCGCCCATCTCTTCAGGTTATGGTGTGCGGCTTTTCCCTATGGATGTGGCCACGTGTTCTTGTGTGTCACACAAGTGGCTGGCAGCTGAGTCCTGCAGCGCTATATAGGCCACTTATCACCTGACCTGAGGGACGACACCCTTTTCTCTGTCAGATGAATGACTGAATGCACAGCACTTCTTTAGAAATCACTACCTGCAGCACACAGCAGGCCTCCCTCCACCTGCTCTCTGCACTGATGCAACCCACACATATGCAGACATATGCTCCTATTCACACCTGAGGCTCATGTGATAACTAAAGCACTACAGCCTTCCCCTTTTATTTTTTCAGCTTTCACTGCATTTATGGATGGCTGATTCAATAACAGCAAGACCTATATGGAAAAATTATCACAGAGTCAATGTTTTGTGCCCATCTAAATAAAATGGTATAGCTTTTCAAGCATCATATGTAATGTTTGAGTGCCTGGTTTCCTGCTGGCCCTCTTACTTTTTTTGTTGCTGTAGCTTGTTTGTGATCTGCAGCTAAGCTGCTGCGTTTGGTGACAGATACTATACTAATGTTAGCTCCTTTTCACAGCCCAGCCTATCTCCAGTTTGATCCCCAAAGGCTTTAGTAACAAACAAACATAAAATCTCCTTTTCCCCCATCTGAGCTGGTATTTTTATTTATTTATTTTTATCTCTAAGGGATGAATAGCTGCATACAAACACATTTACTGAAGTATCTCCCCTGAATCTCAGTTCCCAAACAGAATATGTCCTCACAGGGGAACAAAAAAAGTGTCAGTGAAGGTCAAAATGCATGTCAAAATAAAAATAAAAAGAAGCAAAGTTATTTACTCTGGGGGACGAGGAGCGGGAGGAAGAGGCTGACTGTCAGAGATAAAACAAACAAACAAACAAACCAAACAAAAAAAAGAATGCAAGGAGTGTAGGATGGAGCAGGAGACATGAGAGGGGAAAGAGAGAAGGTCACTCGTAATAGCTCTTCCACATAATTTCATAATGCCATGATTGCCCCTATTTACTCTGGCTAACACCATTAACTCTCTGCTGTATGGACACTAAAGCATTATGGCACAAGAAATAGCTTCACAAGCTGTATACGATCACCACTGGATGCTCCTACAATACAGTTTACACAACAGTGTGCCTGTAAGATATATGATGTGCATAAGTGTGGAATTATTTCGTAGTGTGCTGCAGAACCATTGTGTGTTTTATCTTACCTAAGAGGAAGTGTGGTGTGTGTGTAGGTTGGGTGGAGGGTATCTGCATGCAACACATCTTATATCTTCAGCGTGACACTGAGGGTGTGTCTGTAATTAGCGCTCTTTGTGCTGCAGGCACAGACTCTGACTGATGCTGCTGCTAATGAGGCAAATGACGCCCACGAGCAGAAGTTAAGCAGCAGTAAGGGTTTATATTTGAGTATGTGTGAGTACGAAGTCACAGTGTGTGTGTGAGTGTTTGCATGCACATACAGAGCGCACAGCAGGCTTTAGTGTACAGAAAAGATTTGATTTGCTTCCTTCTCATTATCTGTGTGTGTGTTTGGTTTTTTTTAAGATGGAGTTTTCTGTTTCCTTTTAATTTTATTACGTTTAATTTCCAGGTGAAATGAAAGGAAATGGGAAGTGATTTTCATTGACCACATGTTGAACCTGTTTTACTCCCCCAGAGCAAAGTCTGCGCCCATGTTTTTAGCTACCCAGTCGCAAAAACATCTCCATTCAATTTTTCCCCGCTTTTTTGTACATACATACATTTTCATTTCCCACAACCAGCTGACTGACAGGCAAGACAAGTAAATTGTCTTATCAGTTTTGTACTTAAGTGCGCAGCAACTAGCATGCCAGAAGGAGAGAGTCAGAGGCAGCACTCCATCTGCAAGACTGGCTCCATTAGCTGATAAGAGCGATTAGCTGACCTGCTGACACACAGACTGATCTTCACTGATACACGCAGCAACAGAGATGGGCTTATGTGCACCTAAACACATGCACACCCACACACACACACACACAAACCGGGAATCTGATACACTATTACATGGGGTAACACCCCTAATGTTGATCATTAAAGAGCTTTTACTGGTCAGGGTTCCCATAACTAGATCTCTCTTCCTTTAATGTCATTTAGGATTCACCTTTCTTTAAAAAAAATCTCTGCAACCTACTTCTTTCTCTCTTTGCTTTCATTCACGATGAATTTATAATTTTTCAGACTTTTTTGTTCTCAACTTTGTTGTTAGCCCCACCCATCTGGTCTCCCGCCGGTGCTGCCCTTCTTTTCTCTTTGTTGGTTTTCCTTTCTCGTGCCTGCATCCCTTCTTCCCTCCATCCACCTCTCCTGCATCTCTCCGGACCTGACGGATATCTTAATGAGTCCACTCCCTTCTCCTTGAATTATTCACCACTATTTTTTCCTCTCTTTTTTTTTTGGTTGTTGCCACCATTCCCATTGTATCTTAAGGGGAAAAACATCAATAAATAAACCGCGCCAGAGGTAGCTTCTTCTGCAGTCTTGGTAATACGCTGAATAACTGTGAAATAAAGAGAGAGAGAGTGAGAACAGAGAGGTGAGGAGCACTTTGGAAATCTTGCACTGCTGTTTTGCAATTTAACTTTCTGTTGTATAAGTTTGTAAATTATTTAGCCTTATAATCCCTGAATTTGCAAGCTATAAATATGTGCAAACAGTGAATATACGAGCACACCCAGTAATTACACTTGTGTGTGTGTGCTGAGAGGAAAGTCTGTCAGTTTGCACCACTCAGTGCCTACGTGTGTGTGCATATGTAAGTGATACCGCAAACCCGATAGTGTCCATGTGTGTGAATAACTGAATTTGTATGTACAAGGGGGGATGCAGAGTGGAGACCATGTTGTTATGGCAACCAGGGTAGGGAGGGAGTGGGCGGTTGCCCTCACTGCTCCTCTGACAACCTTTATTTTCTCCTGCGTTGAGCCACTCTAATATTAACCCCTAATGCATGTCAAAACGAAGGGAGGGGGGTGAGGCCTGTAGTGAGGTGGGGTCCTCGAAAACAGGTGCGCGTTTTGGAAAATGATGGCGATGCTGTGCGGTGTGCCTTCTGCCATCATGCTTGACACCAGTGGGAGTAGTAAAGTATGCAACTGCTGAGCTTATGCTAATAGTGGTATTGATAAATTCGCTGTCTGTGTATCGTGATTTCAGATAAGCTGTAGCTCTGCAGCTTTTTCCAGCTACTAAATTTCCATTGGAGTCGACTGTGGATCATCAGTCTTGAGATATATGTTACTGGGCCTTTCAAACAAAGAGTGCTGGCATGATGGCACTGGGAAGAAGCTTTATAGCACAGTGGTTTCCCCCTGTGCTATAAAGCCACTTTTCCATTAAAGTTGCAAATATTGAATTAACCAACCACGCTGCCTATTGTCCAAGCTAAAGTGCTACACCAGCAGTTTATTAAAGTGATGGAGTGAAAAGGGGTTCAATGCAGAGAAAAGAGGAGAGAGGAGGAGGGACTCTGAAACGTATTGTGAAAAGCGATCAGAAGGGAATTGAAGAAAGCTTTTAGTGTCGGCTACCAAGAGGGCTGACACTGAAAGAGAGGAGAAGACTGATGATAAAAAAATGGTGACAGGAAAATGGGTGCTCATCATTCTTGGACAGTTCCTATTATAAAGGTGGGCTCCTAAGTAGAAATGCTTTTGCAAAATGCGAGAAAGTCCTATAAGAAAGGCAATCTTCACAGCGGTGAGTGATTAATAACAAATGACTGTGTTAAAATTGGGGAACAGAGCGGAAACAGGGAGCTGGTATTATTTCACATGATTTGTGGTATTTTTCTGCTGTAGCGACAAAGTGGGCCGGAGACTGGTCTCACTGCAACAGGCTCATGCATTAACTATGACCCTGCCAGAGAGAGGAAGAGGGGAGGGTCTGAGGGAGAAAATCAGACAGCCACACCAAAGGCAGCAGGTATGGACGGTCACTGTCAGTCTGGGACCAAACCAAATGTATGGCAAGGGGAGTGGATGAATTATGAATTTGGGTGAATTTAGGGCAAATTGTGCCGACAGGAAGAAGATATCTATGAATAATTCACTCTGTAGGATGCCTGATCATCTACCCCCCACTAGCATCACCTTGTTTCACAGACACCCCGCCTCGCTCGTACTCGCCATTGACCTTTGCAATTTCTCACTGCCCTTCTCCTGTAACGCCTCCAACCATCCGTCCTCTTTCTTTAGGTACTTCTCCCTTTGCTTTTGTCTAAATCACACCATCTCTCCCCTGTCCCTCTATCCACTTCTCTCTCTTAAAAAAAATAAAAAAAATCTGATGCTTCTTCAGACAGAAGAACCCTCAGGGAAGAAGAAGGGGTAAAGGGGGGCACGTATTCATTTATTTTTCTCCCCCCTCCTTCCGTCCTGCATCTTCTCCTCCTACACGTCTTCACAGCTGGAGGTAGTTAATATTTAAAAGCAAGGCATGACAGGACACGAGACCTGCACACATGCTTGAACACACCCACACATGTTCACTCGTGAATCCAACAGAGCGGTTGTAGCCGATCAAAATGTGCTGCAAATTAAAAAAATAAAAATAAACACATATATCTATATTTATGTGGCTTTCTGCGTCAAGGGGAAGGAATACCAGCTATGTTCATTAACAAAGTAGCTCCTCACACGAATGCATGAGGCTACGTATAAAACAGGAGTGAAATGATGTACTTGTGGCTGACTGGCATAATGGAGATGAGAATATATGTGAAAGTCAAGACCTGATTAGACTCCTGAGGTTTGATCCTGTGTTATTGCCCCACCTTCTTCATAAACAAGCGAGCCTATTAAGCACAGGAAGTGCCCGACAACGCCCAACATGTCTGCTTAATGCTAATTACAACATTTTGCAGAGGAAGGATGGGTGGGATCTTCTCTCTAATGGGTGACAGGGGGTGACACATCACAACAGCGCTGCAGTGGTTAAACTTTACTAATGATGGCAGTACTAACAGCATAATGCAAAATGTTTGAGTTATTTGCATTTTCTAGGCAAAATGCCTCAAAGCAAAGCATGAATATTTAAAGGAGCTGCTAAATCGACTCGGTCGATTCGGCTTGTTTGATACACGACCTGTTGGTGGCTAATTTTCAGCAACGTTGTAGCAAAACAGAAATGACCTTGCCCTCGGATCTCAACACAATGCTGTTCACTCTCCGGTCTCTCTGTGATTGAATGACTTTTGATGGTGCCCGTTGACATCCCAGTGGTGATAATAGTTTTTAAAAGCACTCAAACACCGTGAAGGTTCATCTCAGCCCAGCTGCGAGCAGCCATCCCAGGCGTGACCTTTGACCTCGTCAAATGAAGCAGGTAACAGGGATGGGATTGGATCACTGACAGCTGCACAGCGGACGCCCTGAAGAAGTGAAATCAGACATCTGCTTCAATGACAGTCTCTTGCTCCTGTGATAATGGAGCGACCACGAGGCTTCATGCTGTGTACACAGTGTGGAAGCTCTCTGTGTGTATGCGAGTGCGTTAGTGTGTTAGTGGGGCTGAGCGGGGCTTCAGTCTGGGCGATCGGCATGTTTGGGTGGCAGGGTTGGCCTCGTTACATGGCAACCTCTCAGCCTCAGTCTCATGTGACAGTCATTTCTTCACCATTCCCATCCCATTATAGTGTTCCCCTTTACTGCTCCTCCTCAACATGACTGGAATATTCTTCTGCAAGCTTTGCCTCCTCCTGACTAAAGCCCACTGGACCATGCCCTTTTATCTTTTTGATATCCTCTGTCAGACCACTCCAAGTGTCTGTCTGTCCTCTTTCCTTTCTGTCGGTCTGGTCATGCATTACAAGCTTCTTTTGTGTGTATCCCTGTGCGTGTGTGTGTGTGTGCACGTAGCACACTCCTTTGGTGAACTGTGATTGGCAGAATGACAAGGTATAGCATGCCTAATCATTAATCAGCGTCTTGCTTTGCTCCACACAGCGCTCCCTTGCCATCTCCTTGAATGCTAGGCAAGCTCTCACTTTAGATTACATTAACACCAGTATTAATACCCTGACTAGTCCTGCTTTATTCATCCCCCTCTAATGGTATTTTGGAGAGGCCGATTTAAGACCGGATCACTGTAATTGGCTCCCTGTTTCCCAAGAACAACAACAACTAAAGAGGCTTTAAGCCGACAGAAGGACTAAAGAAGAAGAGGACTAACAAGAAAGTGAATGATGCACACTGATTTGAAGATCTTGCACATGTGTGTCTATGTGTGTGAGTGGATGGATAGGATTAGCGTCACAGCTGTCACCCTTTGTCATCCCTCCTCTCCTCCCTCACATCTCTCCACCCAGCCCATCAACCTTTGCTCCCCCCTCTTTTACTCTCCCTCTCTCCGTCTCACCCCTCCCTTGCTCCTCTCCTCAATCCCACTTTCCACTTTTTATCCTTGCTAAAGTCTTCCACCTACTTCACCCCTCCTCCCCCTTCTCTCTCCATGTTTTCCATTCTTCTGACAAAGCAAGCAAGTGAGTTTAATGGCTCATTTAATCCTAATGCTGTTAGTTTAAACGGCCTAACTAAAGACTTCTGTTTGGTCTTTAATTTAATCTGAATGGATCTTTTGATGTAGACAAATCCCACATTCCTGTGTCCTTTTGTAGGATATTGTTCAGCACAATGTCTGCTGAGTGACACAAAATCCACAATAAACACATGACCAGCAATTATCCACTAGATACAAGAAAATGAACGATAATCACCACTCTCTATCGTCCTCCCACCCACCACGCTCTTCATGCTCTTCATCTCCTCTTCTCTCTGACCTTCCCCCCACTCCCCAAGGTCACTCATCACTCTGCCGTGGCAGTGCCAGCAAACAACGGTGAGCGGAGCCAAAACTCCTTCGATCAGGCTGCAGAGCTGCCAGATCAGCCCCTCTCTCTATTATCGCCACTTTCTTTTGTCTCACATGCACGTCTTAATCATGGCGTGCTATAACAGCTCTTTGTGTGTGATACTGAGTAGTGTAAACAGTCAGCGGGCTGCGCCACGTGGTGCCGCGGGGGAGGACAGCCTGCATGTTGTGGCGAGGACCGACTCCAAGGATACAGATGGAGAATGGATAGACTAAAAGGAAGGGGTGGTTTTCCTCACTCACCACGACTGATAGCATCTTTATCGCATACTTAGCACAATACTATCACCCCAGTACACTACAAACTGTTCAGTTCATGCAATGCAGCCCTGACCAGTCAACCTAATTATCAACTATTTGTTTGTCTGTCTTGCGTATCATCAGATTTATATCTCCATCACTCTGCATTTGCCTGTCTGTAGCCCATCTGGGTGCTGGGAGGCTCTGTTCAGCTTCTTGTTGTGGTATTCAGCCCATCTGTCCTGCTGACTGGCCTCTCCGTACGGGCCACTGGTCATGCAATTAAAACCAAATAGTTCTTTTCTTTTTTTCTTAATAGGAACAGGTTGGTGGTGACTGATTGGTTTGTTAACTCTATGTCTCAGTCTGTCTGTTGATCTAACCACATGGCTCTGGGTATTTTTTCTCCCATTCTGACACATGGCCCCTCTGTGCATCTCCTTCCCTGTTTTCCTCTCTATCTTTCAGAGCAGAGACCAGCAGGAGGGCGTGGACCTGGTTTGAAGGGGAACACTGAAGGAGAGGGGAAAACAGAGGGAGAGGACAAGAAGATCAAAGGCATATGAGGCAAAGCCAAGGCCTCTTGCACAAGAAACATTGCCTCACACTTGCTCAGCACGAGTCTGTGTGTGAGTGAAGTTGCTCCCTGTGTGCATTTTACTGTAAGTGTGTGAGCAGGTGGGACTTTGATGGGACAGTGAGCAATGCCTGACACGCAGCGACAGCAGGTTGGCAGTAGGGGGCAGTGCTCCAGCTGCCTCCTCCCCCTTGTCCTCATCCTTCTCTCCCTTGCAACCCAGCCCAGCCAAGCAGCCATAAATATTCCCCCCAATTGTGAGTACTGATTCATAATATTCCTATTAATGGGTTGTGAATGCTTCCATGTGGTTCAAAGATCTATTTGTTGTGGTAATTACATTGTTGCTTCATCAAAGGGCTCTAATAATAATCTTTTATCATGATTAATTAGTGCAAATGAGCTGAATGAACACGAGTTTCTCTTTCAGTAACCTCAGTATTCAGTGTTACAGAGCTCCGTTATGCTGTAAATACATAACAGAACACTAGTATTTAGAGCTGGGGTTTCTTTGGCTAGGCCTCCTTTGTGCCTGTGTGGCGTCTAATTGCTTTGCAGTTGATCCTCCCCTACTGTATTGATTAGTCCTACTATTGATCTGGTTTCTATGGTGCAAACCAGAATCTGATTGGCGAGTAATTCAATCAACAGTTGAGTTATACAACAAAAAATCCAGTGATGTTTATCCTCACTCCCCTCCTCGATGTAATATGTGGGCATTAGAAATACAGCTGAGTTTGTGGCCCCACAGGGAAATTGATCTTCATCTCCTCTGCTGCTGTCAACCTGCCCACAAAGCTCCAGCAGAGAGACAGAGAGAGAATATTTCCTCCACTGCTGCTTTTGTTGTTAACTCTTTATCTAAGACTACTTGCAGTGAGTCACAGCCGCCTACACTAATTTCAAAAGTGCCTGTATACAAACACATGCGCATCTCTCAAATGCTGATGAATGCAGTAAATCTACCCATATGGGTCCCCGAGGAGGCTAGGTGACAGCGAGGTGAGAGGGTTGAAGGGATGAAGGGAGGATGATGGTGAGGAGGAAGAGGAGGAGGGGGGAGCAGGTCAGAGATGCAAAAGGTCAAGGTGTCTGGTGCCTTTCAATTAGGAAGCCTGTGCCATGTCAATAAGAGTCACTGAGAATGAATGATTAGGATCAATAAATGGCATACCTTAGGATCTGTGTCAAGGAAACAGGGGTTAAAACCTACACCCTATTAAAGGCGATATTACACCGCTGCTTTGTTCCTATGTCATAAATACTATTCAATGCTATCTATCTATCTATCTATCTATCTATCTATCTATCTATCTATCTATCTATCTATAATAAAAATATTTTCCTTCATTTCCTTGACTCTGCCCACCACTGTGGACTAACAGACCGCATAAGAGATCGTAAGTGCTTTTACGTTTATTGATGTCTTAATGTGGATGCTGGCAATGTTTACTGCAAACACTTTAACTGTACATTTAATTTATTAGAATGTTTTTGTTTTCCATCCAACACGCATCAAACAAACTATACTTCAGTGCTGAACTTAAATGAGTCCTGGCATCAGTGTGCCCTTTCAGTGTTATGCTGCTAGTGTCTGTGTTTTATCCTGCGTTTGTGATCGCATGTGAGGACGTGTGTGTTTTATTTTCAACAAGCACCTGCGTCTAGGTTTGGGTGTGTATATGTGTTTAGCCTCATTGGCTCCCGGTAGGTGAAATTCCTGCAGGAGAAGGGAGGAGGAAGTTTGAAGAGCTGCTGTCGGTTAGGAGGCAGCGGGGCTGTCAGATCAAAGACACGAGGAAATAAAGAGGAGTTAAAGCACTAAGCACCAGCTCCTCTCCTCCTCTTCTGCCAATAATGGAGCAACGCCCGCAGCCCAAACTTCAATTTGATCAGCTGAGGAAATGGGCTTATTTCCCTGTATCAGTGGGAATTCTTTCATTAAATTGCTGCAGTTTCCCTATCCGTCTCTTTCCAAATCTCTGCAAACTTGCCCCTTGTTTGTTTTGTTCCCTCTCTGTCTCTGCGTCTTTTTGCTCAGTTTTTCTGCCGCACTGCATGCGCTCTCTCTTTGCTGCACGTTCATCTATCTCTGCTGTCTGCTTAGCTCTCCATCTTCATCGCCTTTTTCTCATCTACCGCGCCCCCCCTCTGTCCTTTGCCTTCCTTTACCCATTTACCTACATAATATAAATTTATCTCTGGCTCCAGCGCTGTCTCTTTCCTTTAAAGTCAAATTAAAGACTCTACTCACAAGTATCAAGCTGTGGCTTCTGTTCCACTGCAAAGGAGAACAGTGTGAATAGTTCCTGAAGATATGATATGAGAAAAACATTAAAATTTGGATTGATTTTGAACTATATAACCACAGCACTGTGGTTTATAACATATGTAAAAGACTCAGACATGTTGGTGTTGTGCCCAAAAACTAGTTTTTCTGTGCATATGTAAATGCCACATTTGCTTTATGGCTGCTGTGCACAGCCATGATAAAGAAAGATAAACCTGTTCATTTGGTCTTTAAAAAAATCCCTGCTTCATTTCCAAGCCCACTTTTTCCTCCCTCTTTCTGTCTCAGTCTCACAGGGGACACCGTGCTATATACCTCTTTTATATGAACTCTTCCTCTTACATTATGCTGTATCAATTTTCTCTCATCTCAACCCATTTATTCCTCCTGCTCTCTTGCTCTTACTCTTTCCCTTGGCCTACATTTCATCTCTATCTCAGGGGACTCTTTTTAAGAGATATTGACTGTATAGTTATCTGCAGCTGTTAAAATATGGAAATAAGTGGTGTCTCTGGTTATTCTGTGAAATTTGCTATGAGTCTGAGATGCGTCTTATGCAATCTGTATGTTAAAGCTGGAGATATAGCAGCATGCATCATGGACACTCATCATGTGAATCTAACAAAGCAAAGCCTGCAAGTCAGTTTGGGGTGTGTGCATTTACTTGTCTGTGTTGTGACTCGACTAACTACGACTTTTGATGTATACAGTCAAGAGGCCTCCAGTGATCAAAACACAGCCGGAGTCTGTCACCGTATTTAGCACTGAGGACTTCGTCATGAACTGTGAAGCCTCTGGCAACCCTTCACCCATGTTAGTCAACACACGCACACACACACATTCACAAACATAAAGATCATGGTTTGATTAAGAATGAAAATGCTATATTATTCACAGGGGAGACCAACTATTGGTTATCTGGAACAGTGACCTTCCTTCTCCTTGTTCAGCTGACATCTACATATTAGCATTACATGAGAGCACAGCTTCTCCCAGTCAGATTTCTTGTTCCATTTGGGGATAAATGTCATTAAGCCCTCGAGCAATCTTTTCAAAGTGTCTTAGCTGCTCTGAAGTGGAAAAGTGCTCCGATTGCCGAGGAAAAGATGAATATCACAATTACAGCACGAGTTCTAAGTCTGACTGGGGCATCTTGTGTAAATTTTGCAGCTATTCCTTTGTGCCCTTAAATTAAGCAACATGTAAGGACACCCTATGTGTGTCATCAAAGGGACAGAAATGACTGTGGATTTAATATTTGAAAGAAGAATCATTCAGCCTCTTCTGTTTTTTGTTTCAGCTTCCGATGGGCAAAGGACGGAGAAGACTTTGACCCAGGCAGTGACCCAGAGCTGAAGGTTTCTGAAAGCTCTGGCTCATTCGCATTCTACACACTTAGCAACACCATGGACACACTGAACAAGTACAAAGGCAAATATGTTTGCTACGCGTCCAATGAGCTGGGGACAGCTGTGTCTAACGAGGCCATACTGAACACGGATGGTAAGAGCACGACTCATGAACCACTGACCGCTTTGACGAAAGATATAGTCGTGAAATTTTTGCACCAATTTGTAATTGTTTGTCCTTGCCCTCAAGGCAAGAACAACATCATTGAAATACTATCAAAGATATAAAACATCTCTATGCTAAAGAGCAAACTGCATCACACCAGAGGAATTACCAATCTCTTAAATGTCATTTCCTGTGTTAGCTCTCCTATGAATGCCTTCAAGGTTCAGTTTTGAAGCGAGCTGCGGTATTTGTTGATTTATATATGGTTGATTTAAAAAGCTGTGAAGGGAGACAGTGCTTTTCCTGCTTTATACAGCGCTCATCTGTTAGCAGATGGGGCTCACACTGAGAGTTCAGAGTATTGCCACCTGGAACATAATTAGACGCAATAACGTGATAATCAGCATATACACAATCATCCACACACATACATGAGGACCCCTGAGCAAAAGTAAAGAGCACCTCTGCACATCCATCTACCTGAGTGACTGGCTCGCTCCTGGACGACCTCATCCCTCCACAGTTTCCCTGACAACGGTTTCCCCAGAAACGCTCTTGAGTTGATGTCATGTGAAGAAGCACTCTTCAGTAGCTCCTGTGAGGTTATCAACGGATGGGAGGAGGGAAAGCAAACATGTATCACTCACAAATTAAGTCTTTTACAAGACAAAAATAAAACAAACAATGGTACTATCTCTGTATTTGTAGAATCATCAGAAGTCAGTATTTTTAATGTTGCATAACAGCAGAAGAAAACTGATGCACGTCAGCTGAAAAGCAAATACTACTAGAAAAATTGTAACTCTGTTGATCTCAATAGATGTACAGATAACACATATTATACCACCTCTACATAGATATATGTACAACAATCAACACACCAGACTGCAGCCTAATAGTAGCACAGAAAAATTATAGTTATGTGAAGACTAATTAAATGCATGTACACACAGCACTACAGTGGCATGGTGGTTCGCACTGTTGTCTTACAGACTCCTCATTGTGTCAGTGTGAATGGTTGTCTGTCTGTGTTAGCCCTCCAACAGACTGCCTACCTGTTCAAGGTGCACCCCACCTCTCACTTGATGGCAGCTAGGATAGGCTGTAACGCCCAGTGACCAAGAAGTGAATAAATGGAAGAAAATTGTTATAAGCATGTAGGCACATCAGCTAACAGTTGAGATATCCATAATCCTAATAAACAAGACAACTTATTGAAGCCCCAGAATACGCTTTCCAAGTGTTATACCCAATAGGCCTGTTTTTAGAAATGTTTCTGGCAATAGAGAGTCTCTCTTTGCTGTTATTAATGCAACTCTTGTGCTAAAAAGTCCTTAGTCTCAATTTGCATGCTATGTTACCCACATACTGAAATAACCAAGGGCGTTTTATCAGGTCGACTACATATGTGGTCTTGTGTGAGAATCTGCCCAGCAGCTTAATTTTTTTCTGCCTGTCTGTGGATGTGAGACGTGGTCCACTTTAATCGTGACCTTAAAGTTCACACAGTAAAAAAAGAATGTTTGTGGGGGAAGGAAGTGCATTGAAATTTGTCTTAATAAACGTGCCGGACAGATTACTTGACTGCTTCATAGCCAGCTCTCAGCTGACAGTATTGACAATGAGCAGGATGTCTTCTGCTTATTTGAGCAGCTGGAAAATAGGCAATAGGCAGTGATCGAAACACCACCAGCTCTTTTGCAAAACTCCTCTCCAAAGATCCTTCTCACAAAATCTTTAGTTCCTTTCCTTTAAATTTCAAAACTCTTAATCTGCTTGGCTCATCCACAGACACTGCTATAGTTTGTCTGTTAAACATTAGTTTTTATTATTATATCTGTGGCTGTATCATGATTTGAAATAGGATGTAAAATTCTGCTATGTATTCAAGATTAATAAGAAAAGATACACAGCTTTGAAGGGAACCATCAATTTTTTTCCCTGTTAGAGCCATCACAGAATGATTTTTACAATCACCAACTGCTTCCACCTGTAAACTTGTTTTGTTTTTACCAATTTGGCAAATTTCTTTATTTTCACACACAGATAAGGAGCAGATTATCCTGGGAAAATGGAAAAGATGGTCATGTTTCACATCAAATATGTAAAGTTTCATTGAAAACAAGGACACTCTAATAAGAGAAAGTTTACTACATATTAGTTTATATGTTATTTTAATATGATGTATTTTTAAAAACCAACATTTAAAATCAAGTATTTTTTATTATTAAAAGAATGCATCTGACATATAACTGAGTACAACTTACAAAACAAAAATGTTTCTAATTTATGCATCTCACTGTGTTGCATATAAATCATATGATGAACAGTGTGTCATTTACTACTACGGACACTACAGCCTGAAACACGCTGCACAAAACTCGCCTCACAAGCCTGAAGCATAACTCATCCTCTTACCTGCAGCAATATCATATGCCTGGTATACATAGTACTTATAAATAATCAAATATAGTAAAGTAATGTTTATGTTTGTTGTTGTTGCAACATTATTACATGTTAAAGACATAGCACAGTTTTACGGACAAAGTTGACAACTTCAAAAATTACATGTTGACATGAAGATAAATTCATACATTCAAGTGATCCTCATACATACTCATACTTATAATTACAACCTAAACCTGTGAGAACTTTATCACTAGGACCAGCTCATATAAAATTACAGTATTTCCTGGAATATAATATTGTTTTACACATGTACAGTAAAGCTGATTTTGCCTTTGCAGTGTGATTGACCCGCACTGTATTCGTTGTTCGCGATGGCTCGTGTAAGATTGTCTTGTTGAACGTCTATATGAGCTCGTCCATCACCTACGTTTTTACAAAGACCTTTTTTCTGTCTTGCCTCCCTTTAAGTTCCCCCCTCCCAGCAGAAAGATAAAAAGGTTGATGAGACGGCTGACGAGGGAAAAAGTTTTATTCTGAAGTGTAACCCCCCACAAAGTTCTATGGAGCCTATCATTCACTGGATGGACTTAAGTGAGTACATTATCTTTCCATCTCTCTGCTTCCATTACATGCTTCCTGTCTCCAAGATTTTGTTGTCCATTTACCGCTTCAGAGAAAGCTAGTTAGCAATTTACTTCTGCATCAATATTATCAAAATTTCTCTATTTTGCAATATGCTGTATTTCTGCAACATTTTTTCTCTAGTGCTTTTTTACAATCCATGCAGGATCTACATTTTTCAGCTCCTCTCATCCTGTTGCATCTGTATCTCCTGCCCAATCTATATCCTGCTGTTAATACACCCCTCTGTTATTGTAATTATTTCTAATTCTTTTAAGCAGTTTCAATCATTTTGTCAACATTTTTCTCACTTCTTCTTTCCCTTCTTTCAGGGTTACGTCATATCGAGCTTAGTAAGCGGGTGATGGTGGGGAAGGACGGCAATCTGTACTTTGCCAATCTGGAAAGTTCGGACAGCAGGGATGACTACACGTGCAATGTCCAGTACCTGGCAACACGCACGATTCTGGCAAAAGAGCCCACCTCTCTGAAAGTCAACCCCTGTGAGTTTTGTTGAAGATTATCTAAACTCATCTGACTCAGATTAAGCTGATCTAACCTGAATTAAGGGTGGGTTCCAGTTAACAACAGCTTTATTCAAAATTTAAACCCCCCAAAAATTTCAAGGTCTTAAGGAATAAGAAAATTCAAGGCAATTTAGTTCACATTGTTGATTTTCTGATTGTGTCTGAAACAGGATCAGAAACAACAAAACAACAACTGATCATCATCTATTCAATGGCTTCTCTGTGGTTGAAACATGTCTTTCAGAACAGTAAATGAGAGTCTCATTGTGGTGCTAGATTTTTAATAAATCAGAGGATCCCAGTCAGTCTGGCCTAATGTCTGGAAATCTGGCTTATCTGTACCAGCGTTCCATGAATCCTACAACTATTGATACACTCGGAACTTTAAACAGGAGTTTAAATTATTCTCCAAGCGTGTATCATGGTTGTTAAAGTCATTCAGTTATGGAGCTGTTTTGAAAAATAACCACTTTACATTCATACACCTCTTAAAATCTAACTTCTTTCATTCTTAAGGATATATCTGCTATATTTAAATGCCATGTGCAGTATATTAGTTGAGGCCACATAATTAAACTACACATCACCATGTGGTGGCATGTTGTGCTGACCGAAGCAGTGACCAAATCCAGTAGGTCCCACTGAGCCAGCAGGGGGTCTTCCTCTGCTCAGCCCATATTGTAATGAGATTCAGTTCACACTGCGATGTGGCTGCCAGCAAGTGCGACCCAACTAGAGGTCAGAAAGATGAGCACATGTTAACATGAGACCTCTGTGTGTGTAGAGAGTCTAGATGATGGTGTTTTGTTAGAAAGCTAAAGTCTATCAACAAGAATCCACGCCCTGCATCTCTACTTGTGTTCCTCAGAGTCTTTAAAGTGGTTGCTGTGTCAGCAGCAGAGCAATCTAAAAAAATTACCCATGCATATGTATGAGTGTTTCTCTTTGTGGTTCCTCCTCTCTTTGTCCAGCCAACTCGGTGCTGCGGAACAGAAGGCCCCAAATGATGAGACCTACTGGACATCACAGCACGTACCACGCCCTGAGGGGACAGACACTAGAGCTAGAGTGCATCGTCGAAGGCCTGTGAGTGTGTCAGCCTGCACATGTGTGTGCTTCCAACCCCTTTAATCAGAAAACTTAAGCCTTCAATCTTACCTGTCTCTCATCCATCCACCCCCACCCTACGCATTATTCCATTATGTCTTTCGCTTCTTCCTGCCAACTCTGCTTCCTGCTGACATCTTGTCTTAATGGTCCTCATCATTCCTTCCGGCATTTCTCTTTCTCTCTCTGCCTGCTTGCTTTGCTCTATGTCCTCTCATTATTTTTCTCTCTTCTCTTTAATCCCTCCATACATGTCGTCCTTTCTAGTCCAACTCCAGAAGTGTCCTGGATGAGGAGGGATGGCGAGCTGTCAGAAACTCGGACCACCAAAGATATGTTTGACCGCCGCTTGCGCTTCACTAATATCTCGGAAAGTGACGGGGGTGAATACCAGTGTATAGCTGAGAACTCCCAAGGGAACACCAAACACATTTACATGTTGACTGTGGAAGGTATATCTCTTGCTTTTCCCTATTACACCCTCATTCCCTCACACACACATACACACACATATATATATCTTGAGAGATAGTGAAAAAATACACAGCATGCTATTATTTTCCATTACATATTTCTAGGTTGATATTTTAATCTCAATATATATGATGTGGTTTGCTGACCATTAGAATATTTTCTGTGTTTTTCTGTGGGTAGCTGCATAGACAGAGACCTCCCTCACTAACTTTTTTTTGGAACTGCCATAAATTTGGGTTGTTTGTGAGAGCCTGTTAAAAATAACATCAGTCACAAGAGATGCCACAGAAGCCGAGACGTCTTGTGGTTCACACTACACTATCAAACTGCAGAAACACCAGATCCTGCCATTTCCTCAGCTCCCCAGTGTCTTTCATAAGAATAGCTCTGCTTTGTAAACTTCCATGTTGAAACTAATGGGGCTCATTTTAAAGTGCAACCTCATTTAAAAAAAAAATCTATAACAATGTAACACAGCTGCTTGCAAAAATGTGCTTTTTTCATGTTTCAGAAGAAGTTTACCACTACGCTATATCGCCTCTTCTTTTAACAACACTCTGTAAACTCTTGGGCACTGAGGAGACCAATTAGTCTGAGCAAATTACAAAAACGTTTTCCAACTCCTGACTAATTAATGATGCGCCAAATGTTTGCAATGCCTGCCAGGTCCAGACTGCAGACATGACACAGAGACTGTTGTTATGTGGTTTGGCCTTATATCGCCGAATGCTTTCTCTGGGGAGGATGTTGTTTGGGTGGCAGCATATGTCCCACAAAACTTTTTATATCGCTGAGCATTGATGGTACCTTCACAGATGTGCTAATTATAGTTATGTACACCCGTGCCACCAGAGATTATGGCTTTTGAACAGTTTAGTCTCTTTAGTCTTTAGTGTGGAGGATTCACTTTTCATGCTTTCCAAGGAAGAATTGTTTCAGTTTGAGAAGAAAACTGAAATTAATTGAGAAAATGAGACTAACACAAGCTGCAGAGAAAAAACGTTACAGATTATAAACCAGGAAACGATAACACAGAGTTGGACACACAACAACACACATACACTTTGCACAAGAAATTCAAAAACTGAAAGCATCAATATTATTAACTAAAAAGCTAAAAAAAATAATCCCCCAAACCAGAATTAATAATAAACAAGGGCACTCAGAGTGTGCAACTGTCCCCGAAGGGCAAGGGCTAAAACATTCAGGTTTTATGCTGATGTCAGCATTGGTAATATGGAAATTTAGTTTAGTGTATTAATCTTTTTGTGTCATTGTGAAGTCATATAATGGATATTAAAAATTAATGTTTTAAAGAGCTAAAACAATGACTGATATATTGCTTGAAAAGTTTGGAGATGGAAACTAAAGCTTTTTCCTAATTCATGTGGTCCTGAGCTTTGCCCTATTACCTTGAACCATTACATACTAAAATGGTGTATTTAATTATTTTAAACCATATGTTTGAAGCAGAATTTGAAGAAGTCTTTGGCTTCTCTAAGTTGTAAAATCTTGCGATTTTAAGATATATTCATGTGGTGTGTGATTTTGCGAAAGTCAGTTGCATCTTTGTGATGTCATAGGGTTTTATATAAAACAAAGTGTGTTGTAAAGCTCCCTCCATGACCTTTTTTCAAGGTCAACAATTTTGAATTTAATTATGGACAAAGAGCAGTGTTGTGATCACTTGCTTCATTTTTTTTGCCTTTGTTGATTTGTAGGTAGTAGAACTTCAGTCTTATAGTATTTTGCTTGTACTGTTCAGGACTGATATATTCTGTCACTTGCAGCTGCACCTTATTGGATCAAGGAGCCAGTCAGTCAGCTATATGCCCCAGGTGAGACAGTCAGATTAGACTGTCAGGCAGATGGCATTCCCTCTCCTATCATCAGCTGGACCATCAACGGGGTCCCCATCTCAGGTCAGTGCACACACCTTAACATGCGCCACCACACATCTCCCGGCACTTAAGATGTACTGACAGGGTATACTCTTTAACAGGAGTTGATAAGGACCCTAGGCGTACTCTGACAGCAAGCGGATCTCTGATCCTGGAGGATGTGAACTTTGGAGACACTGCCATCTATCAGTGTCGGGCCTCCAACAAACATGGAACCATCCTCACAAACACCAATGTTTATGTCATCGGTGAGTGCTAGTTGTTACGTGCTGTTTGTTTAACTGAATTCAGAGTTTGTTCTCTGTGTATCTCATTTGTCTTTGTGTGATGTTTCAGAGCTGCCTCCCCAGATCCTTACCGATGATGGGAATACATATGCGTATACAGAGGGCCAGAAGGCTTTACTGGAGTGTGAGACCTTTGGCTCTCCTAAACCAAAAGTGATATGGTGAGGCGGTATTGCATATTCCAGCGCTTACTGGCAGATTTTCCTATTAATACATTTTAAAAAGGTGATATTATTGCGTGGGTAGGTCTTCATATGCATAAATTAACAGCTAAGTGTTGTTACATCTGGGCTGTGACTGTGAATTCTGTCAGTGTGGCAAATATCCAATCAGGCTTTGCTCCTTGTAGTAAAACAGGAAAAGTGGCATTTAAGTTATTCAATTTATCAGCCGCTGCAGTTGCTGAAAAAACTTCACCCGCCAAATTTCTGATGTGTGTGTTGGTTTTTAAATTGATGTGTGTGTGTGTGTGTTTGTGTGTGTGTGTGTCTGCGTTTCACAGGGAAAGAAACAACGACAGCTCCTTCCTTCTAGCAGATCGCAGAGTTAACCCTCTCAGCAATGGGTGGCTCGAGATCGCTAATGTCACCCACAGCGATGACGGGATCTACACCTGCACTGTGCCAAATTCCAATTTGTCAATCAGTGCTGAGCTGGAAATATTCAGTCAGTGACACTCACATGCTTAGAGACATAGTAACTCTTGGCAACTTTATTTATTACTTGTACCTCCTGCAGCTTGTCTCAGCATTGTATCGTTTGCTTTCTTCCGCAGATAGGACAGTGATACTGTCACCCCCACAGGCTCTGAAGGTCCAGGCTGGAGAGAGAGCCATTTTCACCTGCCTGAGCCTCGCTGACCCCAGACTCGACCCTCCTTTCATTCAGTGGAGAAAGAACAACCAGAAGCTGGCTGATTCCAACAATGATAAAAAGTGAGACATTTTTATATCTGAAAATAAAGAGGATAACTTTGGAAATCATAAAAGGATGATTATGCTTGTGAGCAATTTGCTTATTGGGGTGGGGAATGAAGGATAAAGGGGAAGGATGATGATAATAAATTGTAATTCATGATGATGATGACAATGACTGTATTTCCTCAGGTATACAATGGATGGACCGGATCTCAAAATAGCTGATGTGCAGCCAGATGATGAGGGAGTGTACACCTGTGAGATCATCACAAAACTGGATGTAGCAGAAGCCAGGGGTACCCTCACCTTATGGGGTAAGACCACTGACCACATATGACCACAAACTGACAAATGTCCAAACCCTGTAAACAACAGGCCTAAAAATCATTCTGTAGTATTAAACTCACTTATAACTTATAAACTCATTTAAAACCTTTATTGTGCATGTAGTGCATAGGTAGTCATGCTAGTAATAATATTGTTGTCCCCTATCAGATCGTCCAGACCCTCCTATCCTCCTACAGATCTCTGATCCTAAGGATCGTACTGTCACCCTCAGCTGGACTCCTGGAGACGACCACAACGGCCCAGTGACAGGTGCAGTACAAACACATATAGTTGCACACTTTTAAGCACTGACATGTACAAAACCTTATACTTCACCTAACCTTAAAAGCTACATATTAAGCCTATCTCTGTCACCACAAGGAGGACAAATCCTCATGACTGCAAAACCCCCACAACACAATCGTACAGACATGCACAGACATAGCTGTCTTTCTCCTACTTCAGAGTATTGGATTAGACATAGAAATAGGGAAAATGGAAGAATTAGGTCAGGACATTGTCCACAGTTGCTCTTTCTCACATGAAGCACACAGCAGGAGATCTGCCATATTAGATATGTTCTTAGTGCTAGAAACACACTGTTAGTTTTAGGCAAGCGTGGCATCCTTTTGGGGTGTGCGGGAAGCGGGACACATAACATGACAACCTGTGACTGTGTAAACAGACTGTCTCTACAACAATGACAAAAAAACACAAGAATACAGACACGCACACAGTTTGAGTGCTCAAATCGCTTAGAAAAGCTTATAGCTATCCTTATAGCTATACAATAAATTCAGTTCAGTTGTATTCATGTAGCGCCAAATCACAACAACAGTTGCCTCAGGGTGCTTATATTGTAAGGTAAAGAAAGAAAACAGAGAAAACCCCAACAATCAGGTGACACCCTATGAGCAAGCTCTTCGGCGACAGTCAGGAGGAAAAACTCCCCTTTTAGCAGGAAGAAACCTCTGGCAGAACTATGTTCAGGGGAGGGGCAGCCATCTGCCATGGTCGGTTCGGGGTGAGTCGAGAAAGACGGGATAAAGACAGACACAAATGCAGCTTTATGAGTGTTGAGTGTTTAGTTATGTTTCCATTACTTCCTTGGGATAACGTCCTTTCTCCATCATTCCTTGACTTTTGTCGTAGAGTATGTGGTTGAGTTTGAGGACCAACGTTCGAATGAGAGCGTCTGGAAAATGCTGGCCAGAGTTAGGGAAAACAAAGAACGGGCCGTTCTCTCCCTATGGCCCTTCATGTCCTACCGTTTCCGGGTCATCGCCATCAATGACGTGGGCAAGAGCGACCCCAGCAAACCATCTGGAATACACAACACACCTGCTGAAGGTAAAAGCCAGGGATCTGTAGCTATATGTTTATGAACTGTCAATCTCAAACAACACTAAACCACCTTGTTTGCTAATCCCAGCTCCAGATAATAACCCTGAAGATGTCAAGAGTGAGTCCATTGAACCGAACACTCTGGTCATCACCTGGAAGGTATATCTCTTACCTGAATGCATCATTTTGTCAAAGCGGTTACTGATAATCTTTGAGAAATGGTCTTATTTGGCTGCTGTTCCCATCTTTACAGAAAATGGACAAAACCGAGGTCCACGGACCTGGCTTCAAGTACTGTGTGCAGTGGAGACAAGCAGTGGGAGGTGGGCCCGACTGGCATGAGAAAAATGTAACAGAGCCGCCATTCCGTGTTGACAATGTTGGGAACTTCTCTGCGTATGAGATTAAAGTTCAGGCTCTCAATGAGATAGGGAGGGGACCTGAGCCAGACCCAGTCATAGGCTACTCGGGAGAAGATGGTACTATATTTTTTTTAAAAACTATTATTTTTTCAGCAGCACACTTTTCTTTTCCTGGGATTACTTCTACTTGGCATTCTAACCCGTCTCCTTCCTGTCTGTCGTTGGCGCTCAGTTCCTTTAGAGGCCCCAATGGATGTGGGTGTTGAAATAATAAACAGCACTACAATCAAAGTGACCTGGGCACCTATAGACAAAGAGACGGTCAGAGGACACCTGCTGGGATACAAGGTACTGCCCCAGTATCTCATCTGTTGTTTGGCCTGACGTATGCATGAATAATACATGAGTGGTTTTAAAGTGGAGGCAGACAGATCGTAGCTTAGCGGCGTCAGGGTACTTTGTAGTTTCAAGGTTGTAAAGCCCTTTCTCCCCCTCAAAATATATCTCACACTCTAGAAATACTCCTTAACTTTCCTTTTATTTTGGTCTTTTATGATTCATGTTCTAGTAAATGCTCCATCCCTGTTTTTAAAGTCTTAGAGAACCAAATGGGAACATCAACAGAGTCATAATATAAATGTAAATATAAATGCAAAAAATGTTACAGTTTCCCTCATTTGCTTGGGCTCAGTTACTGAATGAGAGCTAAACCTGTCGAAATGATGAAGAGCATCATGAAGAGCATTTAGTTTTCTTTGTTAGGCCTTTCAAATGTTTCAGAACACTTAAACAAATGTCTCATCCCAGCTTTGTGTGTTTTGAGATTTAATTATTTTATTTATTATTTCTATCATCCAGATAGTTTTAGCCTCCAAAATATGTTGGCATGTAAATCATCCATGCAGAATACTCCATATAAATGTCCAAATCTGTTGGTGTAAGCCGTATGAGTACTGGATAATATTAAAAAAAACAACTGACTGCAACAATGTTAGAGAGGAATAAGGATGTGTGGTGGTGAAGCAAGGAGAAGAAGTTTTAATACCTGTGGCCAACCATCCAAAGCAACGGACAGAGCACATGAGAGGGAAGAAGAGAGTGCAGGCAGGGTGGAGTGTCGGGGTAATTTGTGACACAAGGATAGCAGCAAGTGTGAAAGGGAAGGTCTACAAGATGGTAGTGAGACCTGCTATGATGGATGATTTGGAAACTGTCCTTCTAACAAAAATAATTAGGTTAGGAGCAATCAGGACGTGCAGGGTTAGAAATGAGAACATCAGAGCAACGGCTCAGGTTTGGAGACAAAGTTAGAGAGGAAAGGGGTAAGGATACGATGAGAGGGAGGGAGATAATCCACTGTGGTGACTTATAATTTGTTATCCTGCCAAACGGAAAACATTTTGAGCTGTTTTGGGAGATTCATCTTCAGATTCAGTAACTTCAAAACTGTTCAAAGAAATGTGCCTGAGCAATTGAGATAAACTGTAATTTTCCAAATATAAATAAAAAAATAAATCCTCATTTGTGATGTCCTCTTTTGCCAGATCCACTATACCAGGAAAGTGCATAGGAGCCACCACCGAGGCCGCAGGGCACAAGAGTTAGAAAGCACTGTGGTGGTGAAAACGGAGCCCAACGAGAAGAAGAAAGTGATCAGTGATCTGAGGCCGTTCTCCAACTACACCCTTAAGGTGACTGTATACAACATAAAGGGAGAAGGACCCTTCTCTGAGGCGCTGCCCTTTGAGACTCCAGAGGGAGGTGAGAATAAATGGGTTGAAGGGGCTAGAATAAGGCTAGAAAAGGGAGAAGTGATGACAAAGTGGTTAAAGATGTTTTATTGCAGATGATAAAAATAAGAGGTCAAGAAACATGGCAAAGGGAGAGGGAGAACTATAGGTATAAAGAAAAAAGAAATGAGACTGGTAGCAAGGGGTGATGACAGAGTGATGTGATGATAGATATTACTAAGTGCATTATCATCATGCATTTTTTGTATTTTTGCTAGTCCCTGGTCCTCCCTTGACCCTGACCCTAGACAGCCCATCAGAGACAGAAATGACCCTCCACTGGACACCTCCTGGCCAGCCCAATGGAGTGCTTATTGGATATCTGCTGCAGTACCAACAGAGTGAGCATGTGTCTATTTCAACCTTGCCAGCAAAGTGAAAATTGAGTAAAATCCTTCAAGTTGGAAGTTCTACTATGCTGCAATCAGGCATTGGAAAAACGAGCAATGCATCTCCAGTGAAATCAATAGTGCTAAAAATGTCAAAAGGAAATCATCCCAATGAGCTTATCAGTCAGTTGCTTGTCACCATGAACAATACATTATCCATACATGTGTTGACAACCAAAAAGTGATTAAATGGTTTTTTGGCACTGCTGTGGTCAGTTACAGAGAGTGATGACAGCCCCATGCAGGTGGAGACAATAGATGACCCCACAGTCACCCACATCACCCTGAAGAACCTGGACCATAAGAGCGACTACCGTTTCTACCTCAGGGGGCGGACTGCTGCTGGGGATGGAGTACCTATAACGATGAAGGGTGCCACTATGCTGGATGGAGGTATAAAGCCGATTCAGTCTTTTAATATGTAAAAGCTAATAAATGAAACAAAAATTTGATTTGCACTTGTCTGAATGCATTACAGTAGTTCCTATGGAGATCAGCCTGTCTGTGGGGGAAAACGCAGTTAACTTTAGCTGGGTACCTGAAAAGAGACACAGGAATGTTGGTTTCCAGATCCAATACAGCAACAAGAACGGTATAATATTCACACTTATCTGTGCATAAGTTACGCATCTTTGCATTCAACCTTTTAAAAGGATTATTACCTTGTGGGAGTAGCTACACAATCCTGAACAAGAAAAGAAAGAGACACAGGTTTCATGTTGTGCTTCTGCAGATGGCAATAAATGGAAGGCGACAGAGAAGGTGAACTCCTCTCAGTCTTTCTACCAGCTCCAGGGCTTGACTCCTGGCTCCCAATATTCTTTCCAATTTATCTACAACAACACAGTCTTCTTCAACACTGATATCAAGACAGAAGGAACAGGTACTATGAGCCTTCATTCATCCTCTTTCCTTTTATCCCTACTGCTCTCTCCTCTGGGTTTCCCGCAGCTAAAAATATAAAGCCTGATCCTACAGAGAGTGTCTTGCAGTTCTTTCTCTGCCTGTGAAGTGCTTTCAAAGACTTTTGTGAAAAGAGAGCTTGGTTAGCCATATGAAATGATCCATTACTTGTGTTTGTTTGCTGTATTTTGCTGTATTCTTTGGTTCCCTGGTGAAATGCCAGCCTGTCAGAATGCATAATGATCTGTCTCCTTTGCTCTAGATTCTACTCCTTCTTTTATCTTGGTCTCCCTATCTGTTTCATACTTTCCATTTGCCGTGTATTTCATTCCTGCTTCCTGTTACCAAAAAAACTCTAACTCCTTTTTCTACCACCTTCTTTTTTCCTCTCTTAAGGAGTAACAGAGATGCAGCCAAGCTTTGCAACACAGGGCTGGTTCATTGGCGTTGTGAGCGCCATTGGACTGTTGTTGCTGATCCTGCTCATCCTCTGCTTCATTAAGAGGAGTAAAGGGGGAAAGTACTCAGGTCAGTGTGACCTACCCTGATAAGTGTTTAATATTAGGAGAGCTATTAAACTGAAGCTTGACAAGCAGACATTCTCCCTTTTTAAAAAGTCCACACAAGCTTTGTGTGGGCAATGCTGGCCAGTCTGGCTTACTGCACCACAGTAAATATATTATATTGACTGGGGAGAATACTGCATGTTCTTTTAAATCAATCCCAAACAGTTTGATTAACTTTCAGTGGTTCCAACTGTAAATAACTGTCCCATTTCACTCAACCTGCTTTCTCATGCAGCTGTCATGTCAAACGTGAGACAGACCTCTAAGCTTACACTTCCTTGCTGTGATAGTAAGGAATAATCTCTGGCTCTTTCTGAAAAAGACAAAAAAAAGTAAAAATAATGGTCCATGTCTGACTGAAAAAACAGACTTTTAGCAATTTTCACATGAGAGAGAAGTGAAGACAAACCAAATAATAAATCTGATGATACCTACTGCCATTCTAGTTAGCTGTTATATTTTTAGAAAATCAGTGAGAACTTAAAACTATAATACAGATAAACTGATAATATCTACAGATAATCCAGCTTTTTTGCTCCACCTAATCATCCTTGATGTTATCTTGCTTTTTAATAAAACTTCACTGTTGAGATTTGAGACTTTAGATAGAAACAAGATAGAAACAAGATTAAAATTTGCCTGATAATGAAATCTGTCACATTCTCAGTGAAAGATAAAGAGGAGGGCCCGATGGACTCGGAAGCTCGGCCCATGAAGGATGAAACTTTCGGAGAGTACAGGTGTGTCACCTGAATGTACGCTGTTTCTTGAATGCTTTGTTATGTTTCTGCACATTGATTTCTAACACAGCCCTGATTCCCTCAGCACTGCTTGGTTTTCCTAACCCTCTCTGTTCCTTTCATTGTCACTCTCCTCCCTAATGCCTGCCCCTCTTATGCAGATCTCTAGAAAGGTATGCTGCGATATGATTTAATATCCTTAACCCACTTAATTTTTACCTCTGCCGATGCCTCATTTACCTTCTGCCTTCCCATAAACATTCAGACTAATTTTAATGTAATATATTTGTTTACTGATTCATATGGTGATTGCATTATGTTCAATCAACAGTCCAAAATCCTATAACATTCACCTCAATGTAATGTGAGACTCTGAAAAGCAAATAGTCACGATTTATAACTGGGAACTCACTATTTTAAAAAAATTACTTAAAATATTAGTACATAATATTCAACCTTTGGCATGCAGCATTGCATTTTTCGTATGTATCGTGTTAACATTTCTTACTTTTGACCTCTTCTGTTCTTCATGCTGCAGTGATCTTGAGGAAAAGCAAACAGCCAGCCAGCCGTCCCTGTGTGAGAAGAGCAAGCTGTACAGCGAAGACAACCTCGACTTCAATGGCAGCAGTGCCATGACCACAGAGCTCAACATGGATGAGTCTCTGGCTAGCCAGATCAGTCGTCCCAGTGGCGGTCCAGAAGGTTTCCTGCCAGAGAACGCCCCGCTGAACCCCACTACCTTCTCTCCCGCCACCAATGGCGTGCCCAACTCAGTCACCATCCTCGATTAACCCCCACACATCCACCGGGGACCATCAGACCAAAATATGTCAACACGTATGTGCCCATATGCTCCTGTTCCCTACTGACTTGCTGATCTGTACTTCGACGACTAATAAACAATCATATTCAGATGTCCCTGGCAGCCATCTGATTGACTAGACTATATTGACCAAAGGAGTGTCCAAAGTAGTGGACAGCGATAGTGATATAAGCCTGACTGACATGAACATGTCCTTTGACCTCCCTTCATTTTCCTGTGCAGTTTACAACTAATGAAAAAGACTAACATTCATTTCTCTCCCTCCTCTTTCGTTCTCTCAGCAAACAACAGCGCAGAAGCATAAAGACAGAATGTTGTACAGTTAGAAATATCAGGGGGTGTAGGTAAAGATGCAGAGTAGTGCATTAAAAGTAAAGGATGATGGTAGAACCCAGTGTAGGGAACAAGACAGCTAATGCTGCTGTACAGAAAAAAATCTTGAATCTTAGATATGAATCATGTTTGATGTACTTCCCACATGATTTTGTATGTCTAATTGCCATTTAATGTCTCCGATTGTACTTGCCAGTGACATTTTTTTGGTTTTACAAGCGTGTTTGAATACCAAACATCATTTTTTTTTGTTGCTGTTGTTGTTGTTGTGTCATTTTTTGTTACGTAATCATTTTTCATATTGTTTTCTACACTATTTATATAAAAAGCTACGACACATTTCATAGATTAACATGTTTTCAGCAAAATCAAGTGAAGCCAAGTTTCTTACTATTTGGACGCATTAAGTGGAACTTGCTGTGAAAATGCTGAGTAGCATCTGGTGTATATAGCTGCATCTACACTTATCTATTTAGCCATATTACAGTATTATAGATCCTTATAAGTTCCTGTGCCTGCTGGGTCTGCATAAAGCACCAGATTGATGTCATTACTCTCTCGCCTTCCCACCAGAAGTGTAATGTCATTTTTGAAAACAATGTTGTAATTTTTTTGTGTGTCGAGACCTATGTGTAGTTTTCTGTATCGCTGTCTTTGTCTCTTTCTACGCTGTATTAAAACATTGTCTCTAATTAACAACCTTTCATACCTGCTCATCTCATACTAAACAAACTGAGGCGCAGTATTTATGTATATTTCAGATAAGAGGGTGGCGTCTAGTGCGCAAACACTCTCTCAAGTTTTATTTTCAAACCTTCCTCAATGCAAGCTGATATTGTTGACAGTTGTAAAGGCTGCCATTTGATATATGATAAAAGTTAAAAAATAGTTGTTTATATCAAACAGAGAATGTATTCCTTTCAGGGTTAGGCAGACACTGTATTTACTTGCTTCTGAAAATAATCTGAGCTAAAAAGGTCAAAGGAGAGTAAAGTCACAGGAAGAGCCGGGACCATTTGTTTTCCCTCTGAATGTAAATACAACCCCTACAGAACCATGTTTGATATGAAAATGTGAAAAATGTGCAGGTTTAAAGCCACTTCACTTAATTTTAAAATGTTGCAAATTGTAGTTTTTTTCCTTCTCTGTACTATTGCTATGAATTCAGACTTTTCTGTTATCGACAAACGATCACAGTGAGATTTGGGTGTAGCAAAAACATACTCCATAGTTGAATAAAGGAGAAAAAAAAAAAAAGGAAAAAAAAAAATCACATTGTTATGTAGATGTTTTTGCAAACATATCGAAATTTGAAAACGGAAAAAAAAAAAATCAATTTAGTGTCACTTAGTGAAAGTAGTTACATTACAATTTAAGCTAGGATTGCGCTCATGCCCTTAATCATCCAGCAATGCAGTGCAGTGAATATCTGTGGAGTTTTTGTCTGATGAAGTTGTGCGGGGCAGAAATGCAGTGAGCCACAGGGAACACTTAAACGCAACACTCTCCCTTCTCAAACAAAAGCTCGCCACTGGCCAAACATCAACTGTAGTCTCCGAGGTAGAATATGAGATGTCTAAAGAGGCTAGTGGCACTGAAGGAGGTTTGTGTAAGCTCCCTGTTGTTGGTTAAACAGACACACTCAGGACAAATAAAGCTTTTAAAAAAAATCTATTTTCATACAGGAGCGATGAATGACGCAAGATATGCCAATATTCTAACTCAACTATCTGCTGCTAAACAACTGTGTGTCAGTGTTTGGAGGCAAATGTTAGCTCTGAATGAGGAATGAGTGTACACACACAGATACTCACTCGACTGCCGCTCACTCTTTGCTTTTCATGTTTTGTAGAGGAAACCTGGGGATGCTGGCCTTTGCTTTCTCACTGTGGTTGTTTTTTCTTTTTTTATATAGCTAAAGAAGAAAAATCGACTGAAAATGAATTCGTTTGTGTAGAGAAGCTTCTCTAGGACATTTAAGTGGAAGTAGATGAAACAGAAGGGGCAAGGGAGGCCAGGGGGTGTGCGCCGCTGCTGGGGATGATATGCCACTTCGCAGAGTGTGGGGTGCAGTATTAGCACAACATGACGATGCCTATATTTGTCATGGGTGGATGACTGGAGCTGTGGGTCTTGTACCACTTTTGGGGCCAATATTGTAACTGCATTATGAAGCTACTGCTGTAACTGGATATATGACTGAAAAATAAAGTACGTGGAACAATCTGTACCAAAAGAGGCTCCCATTTTTTGTCACTAATCAGAAATAACCGTGTTAATCTGAAGGAAATGTCTGTCACTTAAGTTATGATTAATGTTGATCCAGTTCACACTGATTCATTGATTAACCAAGTTTATTTAGCCCAATGCCACAGGAGGACAAGCTAATGTCAGGTCACTGGCAGTCAGCGGGAGCTGGTGTTGAATTGATAAAAGTAGTCCTTGGTGGGTTTGTTGGTGTACAGTCTCTTATTCAGGTACTCTTGCCTGGGGCAGAAACAGAAATTTAAACACAGTAAGTAGCTTGTTCCCCAAAATGTTTATAAAATCTGAAATCTATATTTCCATACTTTATCACCTAAGCCTAAAACACATTTGCTGACTAGTGTCTAATCAGAGAGTGCATGAATATGTGCGCAGTGCTTACTGTGCCAGCTGTTCTCGGGCCAGCTGCATGTTGTAGCGGTCCATCTGAATTCTCCGCTCTCTACTCAGCTCGGCTGCTGTCAGATCCTCCTTCTCGGCTTCTCTGGACAGCTTCAGCAGCTTCAGGTCCCAAGCTGCATCCCGAATCTTTTCAGCATCTTGCTGTTTCTGAAGGCAGAGAGGAAATAAATCTAAAAACGCACTATACTTGTTCTCCTAAAGGCAATTCTGCTTCATTATTTAATGATTTAGGTTCCCAGACTTCCTCAGATTTTGATTTCATGCTGATTTTGGGTGACTTTAACATGCCTGTAGATAACACTGAAAAATGCAAAGCTTCAGAGCCAAATAATCTGCTGGAGGTCTTATGGCTTGGTAACTGGATCCACTCAAATGTTTTTTTTCTGTGTTAGCACTTTATGTTTATGCTTATTCTCGCCACTATTGCATCTTGAAATCAATGTTGATCCTGTTAATCCAGGTCCAGGCACTAACAGGAAGTTTAGGGCCTTATTTTAGTACACTAGAAAGACTAAGAAGATACCATCATCCTGAATAAGGAGAAAACTGATATATGATGGTATATTTTTTTAATATCTCCAGCACACTAAAATAAGACCTTTTATTACTTGCTCAAACCTACTTTCAGTGCCTGGATGCTGGTTTGAGCACCGCTGGCTTGATGGACACTAGTAGTGCTCCTGTTACTTCAATGGCTTCCAATTAGTTTTAGAATTGATTTTTAGATGTTAGTGCTTTTTTACGGTGACGCAATGTTTGCGACCTCAATATCTATCTGACAAGCTAGTAAGCTACCTGCAGACCTCATGGATTATTTACCGAGTCTTAACCAATACTGGTGATGTGGCTTTTATCTTTTCTGATTCGCTGCTGAAACAACCTTCTGAATCACACCAGGAGTACTCCAACATTTGCAGTGTTTAAAACAAAACAAAAAGGAGGGACAAACCTAAGTTGAACACCTTTTCCACTGTGGGAGAAGAGCTACAAAAACCTGGGTATTCACATCAATAATAGACTAGACTGGAAATGCAACACTGAGGCTTTCTGGGTCATTTAATGAATTCAGTAAAACACTACTGTCTGTTACTGCTAGTGCAATCTTCTTTGTAGGTTTGTTTTGGGGTAGCAGCATCAGAGCCAGTGACACTGGAAAGCTGAACAAGCTGATTAAAGGCTGAGTCTGTGCTGGGGACTAGCCTGAAGCCCCTAGAGGTAGTTATTAAGAGCAGGATGTTGCACAAACTGCTAAACATACTGGACGACACACAACATCCCCTTCATGACCTACCCGTCAAGAGTGTTTTCAGCAGGTGGCTCCCTTAACTCTGCTTTAATAATGACTGATATTAGTATTTTAATATATTTTTTAAAGTATTTTTAGTTTAGTTATTTCTTTTTGTTTTATGAACTTTGTGCTTTTAATTCTACTTATTTCACTGGTTTTAAATGATCATTTATACTCATCTGTCATTAGTTTTAATTATCTTGATATATTTCTTTTATTTTATGGACTGAAGGTATAGATCTCATATAAATGTATATTTTTACTATTAATATTGCACTGTTGCTTTTTTGGTTGTTTTTACTTGTGATTACAGACTTTGTAGTTTTCACATTTCCATCTAATTTTTTTTTTTCAAGTCTAGGATCATTCTCTTTGTGAATGAGTAATCTCCTCAAAGCTGAAAAGTTTACAACCCTTTTTGAAAACAACCCATGTAGAAAAGTTGGCACAGATGTCAAAAACTCTTTCCCTTCATCCCAAAATGGTCGCGGCAGATGGCTGCCTGCCCCTGAGCCTGGTTCTGTCTAAGGTTCAACAAGAGTTTTTCTGTCCCACAGTGCCAAAGCACAAGTACTTGCCCCGCCCAATTCCCCCGCTGGCCACCTCTGAAGTCGCATTAACAAAACACACAAGTACTCAAGGGATTGTGTGCACATGGTATTCTACATACCATATGTGGGATACTGTGTGCAGCTTTGACTATATTACTGTGGAGTACAGAGTGTAATACCTGTCTCTCAAGGCATTGTTGTTCTCTCTCCTGCTGAATGCTTTTCAGCTGTTCAGGGCTCATTCCTTTCCACCTGTCTGGTAGAACCTGTGGTGGCCTCCCTCCTCCCACCTGTCTCTCTGTTGCCTCTGCACACTCTGTCATCATGTCAGATGTCATTGTATGCCACATCTCTGCCAGATTTTCCTGTTCCTCTCTCTTGTGTTGCTCCTTCAGTTTCTCTGCTTGCTCTTTAGCCTGTGTGTACAGAGCATGGTGAGGCTTTAACACAGATCCAGGGACAGTTAATTGATTATCCCACTGATGACTGATGATTCAGAAGCATTGCAAAACCCAGTCTCTAAAATGTGGTTACTCCTAGCATAGAGCTACCAGTCAGCCATATGGCGAACGTCGTCCTGAGAGAGCCACTCAGTCAGCTGTATTTGCTTGTGCATCATGAGTGGTTATTAGTGAAACCACTAAACACTATGAAAAAGTACAGTGACCTGAAGAATTTACAATGATGCCTCCCAATGGGGGATTCAGCCGAGTGCATTCAGGCAAATGAGGGAAGAGCTAAATGGGGGCTTTTAAAAACAGACAGTAACCACGCATACATCAAAGCTGTTTAACCATCCATGTTGCCTGGTGCCAAATAATATGATTGCCGCCATCCTGCACCAAGTGTGTGCATGCATCATTTGACATTTTCAGCTTGCAATTCCCACATGACAACATCATGTCACAGCTTGCCCCCCCCCCTTAGATTTTTGCCTTGAGGATTCACATTAGTGAGTGGTGTGTGCATATCTGTTTGTCCATCTGTGAGTGTGCACATATACTGTACCAGAGCCTGATTGTAGTTGTCGAGCGCGATGCGGGTAGCTCTCTTACACACCTCCTCGAGGGCAGCTTGCTGAGCCCCTCTCACATCTTGTTGCACCAGCTCTTTGCTCACAAGCATCTCTGTGACACACATGATTTGGGGATCATCTGATGTGTGTTTTTCACACCTGCATTAGCGGTTGTATGTGGCTCTTCAACTGCACACTTCACACTTACAGTAAGGCTCTTAGGGATGAGCATCCATCACTGTCACCTGGTAATAAGGGCTGTGCATGGGAGTGTATGATTGTTTGTGCAGGAAAGCATGAAGCATGTGTGTGATGTACAGAGGTTGTAGAGTAAAGGATGTAAGCTCATTAGGAATGCTAGTGAATGTGTGTACTTGTGTGTGTGTGTCTCTTTTCACCTATGTGCTTGTCTCGCATGTGCCTTTTTTCATTCTCATCCATCTGTGCTCGCAGATCTCGTTCTGTCTTTCTTATTTGTTCTCTCATCCTCAGCTCCTCTCCGACACCCTCTCCCTGTGCATGAAACAAGGACAGATGACCATAAGCGGTAACAATATTACATATTTAACCATTAGCTGGAGCCCCCCCCCCGGTCTTTAAAGCATACAAATCACCTGCTTTGTCAGAGCTGCCCTACCTTAAAGATTTGCATACTGGCAGGCCCTAGCTCATCCTCTGGAATGGCGATCTTGAATGCCCCCTTCAGGTCAAATTTAAGATCAGCATCACGAGAGTCCTCTGCTCGCTGATGAGTAGCCCAGTAATTGGTGAGTTCAGAATTCAAAACTCTTCGCTTCTCCTTTTCAGCATTGTTCTGCTGCACCAGTACTTCATCTTGGCATATTCTCAACTTATCTGTAATACATTAAAAATACACCTGTGACCAACCAAAGCTCATTAATGGAGAGGGCCTGAAACAATAAGGGGACCAGGGGACTTGCATTTATAGCGTCTTGCAGGAATTATGTCTGCAATTATACTGCTTTAATTCTACCTCATCCCTGTCCTTCAGTTTACCCAAAGCTTTGTCCCTTTGTTTCTCCATGTTTTGCTGGTGTTTCTTCTCCTGGACTTGTTGGTTTAGTGTATCTAGGTCGAGACCCATCACACGAAGCCGGGTGTTGAAAATGCGGGCCTTGCGTGCTGTTTCTGCAGCCTTACGCCTCTCCACAGCCTTTTCCGTGGACTCGTCTACAGGCAAATCCACTTTGTACATGTTCAAAGTTTGTAGTGACTTCCTAAAGAGACAGCATTACGACACTTATTATCAGAGCTGATAATCTTGCCTGAAAATAAATTATTAAAGAAATGACTATGCCGATTGAAATATAAAATCCTGGTGGGGTTCATCTTCAGAGCGATTTGCTCCTGTCATCACCTGATAACATCAAAAACCAATGCTTCTTTAAAGGCATATTTAAAGAATAAGTGGACTAAATTAAATGGCTTTTCCTTAAAAATGGACATACACCACTTACCGCTGACGTTATAAATCTGCTCAGTTTCTTTCAGTCAATATCAGTGAATGAAAATCTGCTCCTGTTGTGTTTGGAGACGCTTGGTAACCATGGAAACATGTGGACACACATCGATATGCTGGAAATACATAACGAGAGTGACAGGACCAGCTAAGGAAATGTCTTTTTATTTTTTTAATAATGTGTATAATTTGTAATAAAGTAGCATTAATAGTAGTAAAAAGTGATATCCAAGGCCGAGATAACAATCAAAACACGACAAACGCCAGACAACTAAATTTGGTCTCGCGAGAAACTGTGAGGTTTCGTGTCTCGCGCGCTTGTGGGTCTTCCTGTTGGATTGTAAAATGGCGCATTGTTGTCGCCGCCGTACCGAATATATTTGATAAAGATTATAATTTTTATTTTAATTTTTAAAACGATTGCGCAGATCATAATGTAACTTGTGCATAGAGCAGCAGTAGATTGACCAGAGGGGTTCATTCATTTCGTGCACACTGCGTCTTTGCAACAGCTTACCGGGTAAACATTGGTTGTTAGCATTAGCTAACTGCTAAGCTAATATTCACTGCAGACCAGCTAAACAAATAGAACGAGATGGGTTATTTAAAACTGATAGAGATCGAAAATTTCAAGTCGTATAAAGGAAGGCAGATTATCGGACCTTTTCACAAGTTTACTGCAATCATCGGACCCAATGGATCTGGTATGTAATGACAGCTAACATAAGCTCGAAGCTAATGCGAAATGCAAACTGCTAGCTGTGCCTAACGGTAAACAGAGCTCCACAGCCCCGCTCTATTTGGATCATAACTCTCAGTCTGTGCACAGCTGAACTGGACAGAGGTTCAACTGTTGGTGATGTGATGTATCGTAGTGTTTCATGTTTACATTTGGCACTATAGAATTTATTTAAACTTTATTTCGGTGTATTTATGGTTGTCAGTTTGTAGAATGTCGTTTTTGCATTTTTATTGAAGTCACTCCATTAGACCGTTTAAGCACTTATGTCGTATAGGCACGTAATATATTTGTAAACATTGGTGTTGGACCCATTACACAAGAGAAAGACTTTCAACGGTCTTTTCTCGTAATACAGTGCAATGCATCATCAAAACTATCTGGCCTGTAAGTTTAGCCATATCAACTCAAACAAAACAACGTGTAAAAACTGCACACTAATAGCCAATGAGATGGATTTTATTGCAGAACTGCTGTTTGGTACCAGACTTTACAAATAAAAAGTGAACCTTACTGTAATATTTACAGGACATGCATAGGATCTAATCGTTGTTTCCCCATCCCACAGTGTGCAACTAGAAAGAATTAAAAAATATATAATTTAATTATGTAACATTAAATAAAACAAATAAATAAAACTATAAGAATCTGAGATACAATGTACAAAATAATATTAGGTAACAAAGTATGATTTACATAAGGGATATTAAAGCCTATATATAGTTGTTGCTGTTTATGTATAAAAGCATGAGGCTTTCAAGGGTTCTTAAAGTATAAATGTCATTGCAGATCTTTGTGTACAAATATTAAGGTATAAATGAATCATTAAAAACCTATACACATAACTGCAAGTCCATGTATATTGCAGTGCAGTGCATCAGTATGAGACTGAATGTGTAGATGGCAGCAACATGGTCTTAACATATGCCTTTTAATATAAAAAGGTCCCAAAGTTTACTAAGATTCATCACAATGTTTGTAGGAAAGTCCAACCTTATGGATGCCATCAGCTTCGTGTTGGCAGAGAAGACAAGTAACCTGCGTGTGAAGACTCTGAAGGATCTAATCCATGGAGCGCCTGTAGGGAAGCCAGCTGCCAACAGAGCCTTTGTCAGTATGGTGTACCAGGAAGATAATGGAGAAGAACGTGCCTTCACAAGAGTCATTATTGGTACGAAGCTCCATTACCAACTGTCCTTGAATATAAAATTAACTTTCTTTTTGAATAGTTGTCTGTGTGAATTAAGAGACACTGATCTAGTAATATTTGAATGCTTTTCAGCTGAATAAAAGGATAGTAGTAAAGCTGCATGGATATCAGTTTTCAAAAATTGACTCATCATCTAAGAAAACATTTTTACACATCTTTGGCATTTGGCGTTTAAAAAATATTTAAAATCTGTTACATTTATAAATTGTAAATAAAATGCACTTTTTTACTGTAGTATATAAAATAATATAGTTTAATAGTATAGTATATTATTTGTGTGTGTTGATGATGAGCTAATGCTTGTTTTGTTTTTGGAATATGCACCAGGTTCTTCCTCTGAGTATCGCATCAACAGTAAAGTAGTGGGCCTGCCTGAATACAGCGAAGAACTGGAAAAACTTGGAATTCTGATAAAGGCTAGGAACTTCTTGGTCTTTCAGGTAAGATTTAATTCTTGTAAATGTTGTCAAGATCTTTTCAAAAGCAATTTATGCACAGGCAGTCTTTCATAGTACTCCTGTACTAATCCACTAGGTTATTTTGATTGGATAGTGCAGTAGTAAAGTTTTTAGTGTGTGTGCGTGTGTGTGTATATCATTGGTTTGAACGTGACTTGGCCAGTTAGACCAGAGATCAAATTAACACCAGGTAACATTTTATTTGCTATTTTAAAATTCAGTTTTGTCTTTATTTCCCTTTAAGGGAGCTGTTGAGTCTATTGCCATGAAGAACCCCAAAGAGCGTACAGCGCTGTTTGAAGAGATCTCCCGTTCAGGAGAGCTGGCCCAGGAGTATGACCGGAGGAAGAAGGAGATGGTGAAAGCAGAGGAGGACACGCAGTTCAACTATCATCGCAAGAAAAACATCGCTGCAGAGCGCAAAGAGGCTAAGCAAGAGAAAGAAGAGGTTTGCCATTTTTACTGAGTCTGCATAGGACCCAGAGTGTCATCATTAGTGTCTATGGTTATTTGCATTTACTGAATTCCTCCATACAGGATTCATTGAGTGGTATAGCCTGTTTCTACTCTAACAGATTTTAGGTAATATATAATTCCAGATAATGCAAATACTTGTCATTCATATGAATGCACCAAACTTCAACAGTAAAAGACAAACTAGGAACTTTTATCAAAGCTCAACATAAGCTTTCAGCAATGTAACAGTTTCAACTGCACATCCTGCATATAAATCTTTCCCACATATATATTTATATAAGAGATAAAATTTGGTGTTAGGTGAACAACACAAAGATGAAGTAAAGATTGTTACACTGTAATCGGCAGCAAATCTGTGCGTTTCTTATTTGAAATGACTCAAAAATAGCCTTAAAACAAACTTTTGAATTTTCGTGATTAGTTTTTTGTGTTATCTGATGGAAAATTGAATCTGTTACATCTCTAATCATAATTTGCTCTCTTCTCTATTTTCGTTCATTTTACCAGGCTGAGCGTTACCAGCGTCTTAAGGATGAAGTAGCCAGAGCTAGTGTACAGTTGCAGCTCTTCAAACTTTACCACAATGAGACTGAGATCGAGAGGCTGAACAAAGAGCTTGGGCAGCGGAACAAAGAGATCGATAAGGACCGTAAAAAGATGGACCATGTGGAGGAGGAGCTGAAGGACAAGAAGAAGGAGCTGGGCAGGCTGATGAGGGAGCAACAGACCATTGAGAAAGAAATTAAGTAAGTGGCATTAAATAAAATAAGTTTTGACATTTAAAGCTTAATGCACTATTAGTCATTTGACTTACATTAAACGGTTGACTTGACTACAGGGAGAAGGACTCTGAGTTGAACCAAAAGAGGCCTCAGTACATCAAAGCCAAAGAGAACACCTCACACAAAATCAAGAAGCTTGAGGCAGCAAGAAAATCACTGCAAAATGCCCAGAAGATGTACAAGAAGCGGAAGGCAGACATGGATGAGCTGGACAAAGAGATGAGGGCAGTGGAGCTGGCTAAGCAAGAGTTTGAGGAAAGAATGGAGGAGGAGGCGCAGAGCCAAGGCCAGGATCTCACCTTGGAGGAAAATCAGGTCTGATGTGTGAAAACTACATTTTAGACTTGCATGATTTATTTTGAAAAAATACCAAATTAGTTACAGGATTTTAGTAAAATTATAATGTTTCATGAAATTGAAACATGCACACTCTGTGTCTCGCTTCTTCCAGGTGAAGCAGTATCATCGTCTGAAGGAGGAGGCCAGCAAACGTGCTGCCACGCTGGCACAGGAGCTGGAGAAGTTCAACCGCGACCAGAAGGCTGACCAGGACCGCCTGGACTTAGAGGAGAGAAAGAAAGTGGAGACAGAGGTAAAGGAGAGAAAAATGGAAAATGATGGAAAAGTTTTATGAGCCAGAACAAAATTGATTTGATAGAAGTTGTTGTTTCTCTTTAGGCCAAAATTAAACAGAAGATCCGTGAAATTGAGGAAAACCAGAAACGTATTGAAAAACTGGAGGATTATATTGCCACCAGCAGGTATGCTGCTCTTAATTTTGGATTGTTTTGAACAGAGCTGTGGTAAACTTATTAATTTTATAGGTTTCTCTGGTTTACTGTGTGATTCACACCCTTTTTTTCTCTTTTCCCCATCAGGCAATCACTAGATGAGCAGAAGCGTATGGAGGAAGAGCTGACTGAGGAAGTGGAGATGGCCAAAAGGAGGATTGATGAGATCAATATGGAGCTTAATCAGGTACTCAATACACAGGAAAGAAAGAAATCAGCGCCAACAACAATTTGAATCTACTCTAATTGGGTTAGTTTATTTTTGCATGTGCTAACTCTGCTCCTAAAGACATCAGGCTTTTTCTATAGCTCATATTTTCCTGAACTGTACAAGACAAAGCATCATTTCTTTGTATCAATCAGTAGACTTGATTAAATAAAGCACTGATTAAATAAATGATTGCTTTGTGGGTCATTAATCCATGTTTGGGTAATACTGGATTCTATAAATTTCTTACATCACCTATAGTAGCACCTCTGATGAATCCCGTTATTATTGGACTGTGGTTTAGGTGATGGAGCAGCTTGGAGACGCCAGAATCGACAGGCAGGAGAACAGTCGCCAGCAACGTAAGGCCGAGATCATGGAGAGTATAAAAAGACTCTATCCTGGCTCTGTGGTAAGGCACCTTTGGCACTATACCCATGCTGGGTCTGCTTTTCTTTCCTTTTTGGTAAAAGCATTTAAACATTGAGCATAAGAGCACTGAACAAACCTCAGTTTACTGAATGTGTTTTCAGTATGGTCGTCTGATCGACCTGTGTCAGCCCACTCAGAAGAAATATCAAATCGCTGTGACTAAAGTGTTGGGTAAGAACATGGACGCCATCATTGTTGACTCAGAGAAGACTGGCAGAGACTGTATTCAGTACATAAAGGAGCAGAGAGGAGAGCCGGAGACCTTCCTTCCTCTTGATTACCTTGAAGTAAGTATATAAAAGTAATGACTCCACCTGAGAGCTTTGAACAATTCATTATAAAATTATGTCCTTGATGGGTGTACCTTGTGAGCTAAATTGTCAGTCTTGTAAAACTTATGGAATGGAAATTGTAGAAGCACAAAGCGTTGTTTGTCCATCCATACATCCATCGACTCAGACGTAGTTCAGTAGATGAACTACTTTACCTACATTATTGGTTTGAATTTGATTAAAATGTTATTTAATTTGAGTGAAATGGTAAAACATGATTGTTTGTTGTTCTATGGAGACTTTCCAAAGAATTCTCATGGGTCGCGTTTTTAGGTTTATGGGCAATGACCTGTGAATTGTGATGGGTCCTGAAATAGATGAGCTACTGTGTTGCTGGAGTTCTGATTTTAAATCTCTGCTCTGCTCTGGAGAATAATATCCAGGGTTCTTACGGGTGCTTGAAATCCTTGAAAACTTTAATACTGTCTTTTTAAGGTTTGAAAAGTGCTTGAATTTCAGATGTGGTGCTTAAACGTGCTTGAAACTGTAGTAACCGAATAGTTAACTTATCAGATAGAGAAATAAAATGAGTCGCAATGTGTAAAGGTAAAATTTCTCCGCCTGGGCCGCCTTGCACCTCTGCATGTCAGTCTGTTTCAATGTGTGACCCCGCCCCTCCCCCGAACAGTCGGGGATGAGTGCACTAACTGGAGGTTGCTGTTTTAATGACTGTTTGATGGAAAACGACACTGGTGGAATTTGCACTCTTGAGTCACATGACAGATGAGTCCTAGTAAATAATTTTTGAGTATGTGCTAATTTTTAAAACTATTATTATTATTATTTTGCTAGCTATCAGACTTGCTGGAGAAATGATTGAAATGCACTGAGTGTGATGCAGTATGGCAGGGCTATTATAATAGTTAGTTATGGCATGGTGGTTTCTGGAATATGCTGTAAACTTAGCTAACATTACTTAGTAGTAGCAGTAATGTGAGTTACTTCATTCAAGTGAAAGCTTTAAACGTTAATCTGATACTTAACTAGCCAATTTAAGGCTTAAGGAAATAATGGTAATGAGATAGACTAATAAGAGAACAAAAAAGAATAGCCACTTTTTTGTGCTACTGAAGTTCCCGGCTTTCATTCAAAATCTGTTTATCGTGAACACCTACACATTAAACAACTTAAAAATTATAAACTATCAGCCACTGAGACAACAGACAAATTTAAGTGTTTTAATATATGAATATTTCATACTTTCAGGCTGCCTAATTTTTTAAAAAGTTTTTAATAGCATATAACACCTTTGAAAATATGCTTCGTACTGAGTACTGCTGTGACAGTACTCATGTCGGCACTTATATTTCTGACCTCGTGTTTTAACCGATTAAACTTGATCTCCGCCCTTTTGCCCCCATTTTTCTGGGCGTGGGTGCTTAACTAGTAAAAAAAAAAAAAACATCTGTCTCCTATTTTTGTGTCACATAGGAAAGAAGCGTCAATCACTGATGAGAAGACCTTGCTGTGTGTTATTGTGGTGTTTGGTGCAGTTTTCTTGTTTTGTGGGGTTGTTGTTTTTTTCAAGTGGAGATGAATATCTCTAACAAGTTGATTTGTTCACATTTGCACATCTTAATTTTTAAGAGAAATGTGTGTTTTGAGTTTGTACACTATTTGCACATAAGGCAACCGTTTCCTTTTTCAGTAGTTTTGTGTGGTGCATTTTTCTTTTAAGTCGACCTAAGATGATTTGTTTTAATCTTTATATGGTCTTACTTAGTGAAACGAGTGAAACATGCATTCTTTTTTTTGGCAATCTAGAAAAGCTTGAAAATGGACCTTGAAAGTGCTTAAAAGGTGCTTGAATTTGACCCTGAAAAATAGGTGTGAACCCTGAATATCCCTATTGAGTGGAATTAAAGGTGATCAGCTGGATGATTATGTATCCAGATAGTATTTTGGTAAAGTTTCTCAGAGTTGGTCCTCACTTAAAATATTTAGCTGACCTAATTTTCCCTGCGGACGATAATGAAAGTTCCTGCAACATGTTTTAATGTCATAGAAAGAGCAAATTCGTGGCAGGGTGGGCAACATTGCTTTCTGTAATTTTTAAAGCCAAAATTATACTTCCATCTTTATTTTTTTAAGTTAAATGTTGTCACGCCTATAAAGAATCTTTATTTACAGACAATTTGAACCTTTTTTTCCCCCAGAGGTTCTTTATATAAAATGCTACTTAACTGTAAAATAATCCCAACCTCAGGTCATTGATGTTTTTTTTTCCTTGGTGCCATTCACACTGTAAATATTGTCTAGAAAATTTAAAATTTGTCTTTTCAAAGGTGAAACCAACCGATGAGAAACTCCGAGAACTGCGAGGAGCCAAGCTGGTGATTGATGTGATTCGCTATGAGCCTCCCCACATCAAAAAAGCTCTGCAGTACGCTTGTGGCAATGCTCTGGTCTGCGAGAATGTTGAGGATGCACGAAGAATTGCGTTTGGAGGGCCATACAGGCACAAGGTACTTAACCTAATTTAAAGATCGATGATTGGACAGTTCATAGATGTGATAATGCATAATAACTACTTCTACCTATTAACTCCTTATTCATCGGTGTCCAGACGGTAGCCCTGGACGGTACTCTGTTCCAAAAATCTGGAGTCATCTCTGGAGGTGCCAGCGACTTGAAAGCTAAGGCCAGACGATGGGATGAGAAGGCAGTGGACAAGCTCAAAGAGAAGAAGGAGAAACTCACTGAAGAGCTCAAGGTGACTTTAATTTTATGACCCACATCAGAGAGTTTGTTGGGACGACAGATTTTTAGTAAGAGTCACCATGAAGCACTTTATGCTGACTAACCTCTGACTAAAATAATTGTTGTCAATTTATACTCCCTTAATTATTAAATGAACAATTCATGAATATCCACTTAATTTTAATGTTTTCCTATGCAGGAGCAAATGAAGGCCAAGAGGAAGGAGGCAGAGCTGCGTCAGGTGCAGTCTCAGGCCCACGGTCTGCAGATGAGACTCAAGTACTCTCAGAGTGATCTGGAGCAGACAAAAACCCGTCACCTCTCCCTCAATATGCAGGTACGGCTCAGTAACAGCTTTCTTTCCTCTTACCGTTAGAAACAGTGACAGTTGCATTAACATTTTTTTCCGTTACTCTGTGATGCAGGAGAAGTCTAAGCTAGAGAGTGAATTGGCAAACTTTGGCCCTCGCATCAATGACATCAAGAGGATCATCCAGTCCCGTGAGCGGGAAATCACCGACTTGCGAGACCGCATGAACCTGGTGAGACTGGCACAGAGTGAGCTACATTTAGAAGTCAGTTTATGAACATGTAACATTGCAGTAACGATGTTTCTGTTTCCCAGGTGGAGGATGAAGTGTTTGTGGAATTCTGTAAGGAGATTGGAGTGAGGAATATCAGAGAGTTTGAGGAGGAAAAAGTGAAGAGGCAGAATGAGATTGCAAAGAAGCGGTGAGTTCAGTAATCCAGTCACTTCTGATGCAGGACAGTTAGCTAACAGTGAATCTGTCTCTGTTTTTTTTTAAAGCATAACTTAAATTTTTTTTTGTCTTAGTCTTGAGTTTGAGACTCAAAAGACCCGCCTGGGTATCCAGGTGGACTATGAGAAGAATCAGCTGAAGGAAGACCAGGAGAAGGTCATGATGTGGGAGCAGACTGTGAAGAAGGACGAGGCTGAAATCGAGAGACTTAAAAAGGTGAAAACACAGTTAAACGATGAAAATGTTTTGCCCTTGATTTTGACATCGCTTTTAATCCCACTTGCGTGCTTTGTAGGAGGAGCACAGACACATGAAAATCATTGATGAGACAATGGCCCAGCTGCAGGACCTGAAGAACCAGCATCTCACCAAGAAATCTGAAGTCAATGATAAAAATCACGAGATGGAGGAGATCCGCAAAAAACTGGGTGGTGCAAACAAGTCAGTGACTGCAGACATATGCACTTTAGTTTTTTTTTTTAATATCTTCTTAATAGGATTTTATGTTTGAGTGAGTTTGTTCTACAAACAACTTTTTATTATTCCAGGGAGTTGACTCAGCTCCAGAAGGAGGTCACTGCCATTGAGACCAAACTGGAGCAGAAGCGCAGTGACCGTCACAACCTGCTGCAAGCCTGCAAAATGCAGGATATCAGGTTGCCTCTTCGTTCTGGAACAATGGATGATATCAGCCAGGGAGAGGTACATTAACAAAGCCATCATTGCTCTAACTGTAATTCCATTAAGACCGAAGCAGAAAACGACAGCCGTCTTTTTGTTTTTACTGTTCAAGGGGAGTTCCCAGACCGATGAGTCCAGCAGCCAAAGGACATCCAGCAGTGTTTTGGCCAAAGAGGCTCTTATAGAAATTGACTACAGCATCCTGTCCGAAGACCTCAAGGTGGGTCCAAATAATATTATAACAATTTTCTTTACACATTAAAATATACCAAGTAGGAAAATGAGCAATTTGCAGCAGAGGTGATCTCTAAAGCTAAAGTCAGATTTTGTACTTACATTTTGTAGATGCATGTAAATTAATAAATTTATTCTTGTTTGATCTTCGTAAAGGATGCACTGTCAGAGGAAGAGATCAAGGCTGAGACGAACACACTGCAGCAGCGTCTGAATGAGCAGCAGAGCATCCTGCAGAGAATCAGTGCACCCAACATGAAGGCTATGGAGAAGCTTGAGAGTGTCAGGGACAAATTCCAAGAGACCAGTGATGGTGAGATGGCAGTCTCATGTTTGAAGCTGGGGTGAAATGCGGAAGGGGACAGGAAGTTAAAGACCTCTTGTTAAACTTGTATCCTATGCTCTTTTTATTTTCTTTCTTTTTTCAGAGTTTGAGGCTGCTCGGAAAAGAGCCAAGAAGGCCAAGCAAGCCTTTGAGCAGATCAAGAAGGAAAGATTTGATCGCTTTAATAACTGTTTTGAGTCTGTCTCCACCAATATCGATGAGATCTACAAGGCTCTGTCACGCAACAGTAGTGCTCAGGTATGTTTTTAGAGACTTGCCACATCACATATCATTAGGTATGTCTAATGCCAGGACAGGTAGCATTTATGTGTGGAATTTGGTACATGGTTGCATTTGGTATTTGGTACAAGTTGCGTTTACCAATCGGCGTATGTTTCTTCTTTAGGCATTTTTAGGTCCAGAAAACCCAGAGGAACCATATTTGGATGGTATCAATTATAACTGTGTGGCCCCAGGCAAGAGGTTCAGACCAATGGACAACTTGTCAGGAGGAGAGAAAACTGTTGCCGCCCTGGCTCTGCTCTTCGCTATTCACAGGTGAAACAAGGGAGATGTGCAGAGGAATTTTTAATACACGTATGACTCGATGGAAGTTGACAGTTTACATCTTTCTTGCTTCTCTGTAGCTACAAACCCGCCCCCTTCTTTGTGCTGGATGAGATCGACGCAGCTCTGGACAACACTAATATTGGCAAGGTCTGTTTAGAGAATAAATGTTGATATAATGAGCTGTTTGTTTGTTTTTAAATTAATATTTCTTGTGATTTTAGTGCATTAGCCTTAATGCTTTTTCTTTGTACCTTCAAGGTGGCCAACTACATCAAAGACCAGTCAATGGAGAACTTCCAGGCCATTGTCATTTCTCTGAAGGAGGAATTCTACACCAAGGCAGACTCTCTCATAGGTGTTTATCCAGAGGTCAGTCTTTTTTTTTGCTTTGAATTAGAGACGGATAAAATCCCCAAAGAGCAGATAAGCTTAGATCCAAATTAGTACTACCTGAATCACCACTTAAAAAGTGCAGCTGTGTAGTTTCAGCATTGTTTTAAAACAAGAACGCTACCATAACAAAACCACAACAAAAAAGAAGCCATAATAACTGAATAAAAGTAGATAAAGATCAAGCTTATGCATTGCTTTGTGATATTAAATTTAGCCCATAAATTAATGCAATTTATTATGTGTCACATAAGGTTATGCTATAGATAAATCTTTATGGTTTGTTAAGAAAATGTCCCCATTTCATGTATCATTTTTTATATAAACTCTACTCTAGCACTCACAATACGCCAGTCTCAGGAGACTGAGCCATGTATTTACTGCACCAGATGTCTCCTGCTGAGCATAATGGCTGTTGAATCTATTCACAAAGCAAAGAAGGAATTTACCCAGAATTCCCCAGTATGAACTAATGTCTGCAACAGAAACTCCTAATCAAAGATTCTCTGGATACAGTTATGTATTGATGTTCACAGTTTCTGAGTGGGTGGCTCATCTGTATCTCCAGCATGCAGGGTCATTAACCTTTTATCACCCGAGTATCACACAGGCTGTGTTTGTGATTTGAACTTTCTTAAAATAGTGGAGGGTTTGCAGTAATGTGAAGAGCACATGGTCAAATCTGTCTGTGTTTAGACTGTGAATGCTTTGTGCTACCATGATACACCAAATATCCCCGTGAAGCCCATCTTCTCTTCTTTCTGAAACTGCTCGGAAAAAAACAAACAAAAAAAAAAAAACCCAGAAAAAGTTCAGCTTCTCTGCAAGATATTCATTGCACATTGCACTTCCTAATATTGTATTGGGACCTATGACGTGTTTTAAGCTAAGCAAAGTGTTGACCCAACCGAGGAGATGCATTTGTGAGTATTATGCATATAAAGCTTTATGCAAAATACTAAAATATAGCCTTGAGATGGCTGAATTTTCAGTATTCAGGCTGTTTTTAGACGTTAAACTTCTGAACCTGGAGCTGAGACAGCAATAGAATGGAGTTCATTAGATTCATATAACACTGTATATTCTTCATATACAGACATGCAATAACATTCTCATCATAAACCACATGCAGTGTATCTAAGAATTAAAAGATCCTGTTTGATATTTGGCCAATAAAACCTAAGCATCTTGAGCTGTGAAGTCAATGCTGATTTGGAAACAATGAACTAATTTAATTTTTTTCTTCCATCAACAGCAAGGAGACTGCGTCATAAGCAAAGTGCTAACCTTTGACCTCTCGCAATATCCTGATGCCAACCCAAATCCAAATGAGTAAGACTAGCTCTCCCAGCACTGGTATTTTGTGAAGTTGGATGTTTCCATGGTTACTTTTTCTGGATTGCTCATTGTAACCTTGTAGTCACAGATGATGTATCCATTAGGTCTCACATGTTATTTCCTTTAAAAAAAAATACATTAGAGTAGTGACTTATTGAGCTTCAGTTGTTTTTTTTCTTTATAGACCATAATGACCGGGATGTATGTACATTTATAAAAACCAGTCCTTTATCAGTTTTCCAGTATAATTGTGTGGGGTGCTTTTTAAGAAGCTGTAGAATTTGTATCATGTGGTTAAATGTCTCGAACATCTCTAAAGCCAATTTTTGTTTTCATAACTTTTATACTGTTCATGGCCGTCTTTCCAGCTGTGTGCTTTAAAGCTCTTGCCTGTTTCCTCTTCTCTGTACTTAACTGCAATTTCATATGTGCGCCTATGTTTTTTTTTTGTTTTTGTTTTTTTAAGCTTAATCAGGAATCTGTTGTTACAGTATGATGGATACATTCCCATGTGCAAAAGCTAAATAAAACCTGCAGTTAGCAGCAGCAGCTGGCAGAGCTGTTATGAGATCATGGAACTGAGGCTATTACTGCTCTGCTACTTAGAATTTTTTTTTTATTCCCTGAGTAATATTCTGAATCAACTTTGGTAGGCAGGAAACTCAGCATGAGTTCGTGCTGAAACTGTTCGGCCTGTTTTATTGATTGCTTTGCTTCAATAAATTTTGAATTATTTAAACTCGTTTATCGTGTTTACTTCGTAATACATTCTTGCAACTCATTTGCTGTTTTATAATTTCATGGGGCTGTTTTTAAGGTAGCTTTCATATGAATGTGTTTGAACCGATCCACAATGCACCATTCATTTCGCTGCACTAGTTTATATTCCATAAGGGGGAATAGGGCTTTGGTAGGCGAGGCTATTTATAGTCTTTGTTTTCACACAAACGTCTACAGAGGCACCAATGAAAGCGTGCACTTTGCTTCTCAGTAAAGCCTGTGTCTGCATTAACTCGTTGCACAAGTATATTTCTCTCATTAGTTTTGATTATTTGAACACTTATCATTTTGTTGTCAGACGTCAGTCATTAAATAAAACCTCGAGAAGTACATCTTCTGGATGATTTATTTTTTTTTGCCAAGGTGAACATACCAAAGTAAAACCAAGCCTCAGTGGCACAGATTTAGAACTTTAGAATTATGATGGGAGAATAACTCAAACTAATAGTATCTCCATCATTTTAAACAATAAGTATGCATGACAGCAGGTCAGAGGATAATGTATAAAACAAAACAGTCCTGTCGATACCTGATGTTAAGCACAAACACGAAACAATGCAAAAATCCTATCCACACAGTTATGAATAAAATGACAAGCTTCAGTGACGTATCAAGCTAGATCAACCATACCCCAGGTATGCTGATGAATCTTTACTAAACTTCTTCCAGCACTTATTCATTACGAATTTATGTGTGAAACACAAAACGTGTAGCGTTAGAGTGACGTAAAAACTGTAGGCACTGCTCAACTGCTTCAGTTTGTGTTTGAAATTCATAAAATATTTATTATAGCTCGATCAGTAGTTAATAATTCCATTAGATTTACCTCAGTTTCCCCTCACGGTTAATATAACAACATTTGTGAACAAAAGAAATCTTGTTCGACACTAACAGATTACAACACTGTGAAATCCTAACAGATCAGAGGACACTGCTTCACAGCCTTCATCTTGCACTGTTAGCACCAGAGCCCCTTTAAGACGCTTAAATATTTTGGGGCCTGAATGCAAAGAAACCACTGGTTCCCCCTAGTGGAGTCCTGTGCCATTGTCCTGTTTGAACTGCATCACAGTAAAGACGCAGTAAAGTTACCTTCTGTATGAATTCACTGAGTGACATTTTCACCACAGGTCACTTTCTGACCTTCCTCATTCCTCATTAGTAAGACACTCGGCTCACTGACGTGGCTGTCCCAAAGGCTATGGAATGGATAACCTCAACAAACACTACAAAGAAAGAAGTGCATCAATCCATTTACTCTGAGACAAGTACAGCGTTTTTATTAATTCGTCAAATCTGAAGTATTAGATGTTTCATTATCAGATATATTGTTACTTCTCAGTTAATGTTTCAACCAAAACATGAAACCGTATCCAAACTGTCTGTAGGCACTGAGCCATCCTGACTGATACAGATTTTCAAAGAAGCAACAAGCTTGGTAAAGTGATGTGAGTTGGAGTCACACACTAGTGTTCAAAATACAAAACTGTCATGATAACCATGTAAAATCCAGGTGGCAGTCCCTACACTCCGGAGTCGGCTTCAGACGGTCCCCGTGCGGAGGGAACCGTGGGAATTGGACGTTTCTTTCTCCTCACAGCCGGATCTGGCCGGCCTGTTACCACTGTTGCCGCCGCTGGGGCAGGAGGAGGGACAGGGATGGGACGCCGCTTTTTAACGGGGGTCATGCTGCTGGAGCGTTCTTTCAGGATGCCCTGAGCCACACCCTCCATGTCAGATACTGAGATGTGCATGGCTTCAGCCATCTCTTTCTTCGTTAATGAGACAAAGCCCGGGTCCCTGGCCAGGGAGACCAGTCCACCCTTCTCTAGAGCCTAAAGAAACAACAACATTCAGGTTTGTGCTCACGTACAGTATTATTTTTAGTGTATTAATAACCATTGTGTTATGTTCAATTATACAATACTTTCAGTTATTCTATAAGTTAATTCAGTCCAGAACTAGCTTTAACTTAACCCGTCTCTGACAAACCTGACAGCAGATGTCAGACATGGCAATTAATTAGAGTAGAAAAGAAGACCTGATCAGCCACTTTGACACCTACCTCTTGGACGAGGTGGTCGGCTGCAGTGCGTGAACTCTGACTCTGACTGTCACCATAGTTAGGGTCATAAGGGAACTGCATAGAGAAGGTAAGTATTCATATATCGCCTGCATAATCTGTTCTTGGATGAGTCAACCTTCAATAAAATATTACCTGTGTTCTGTCTGTTCTCACTGTGAAGTTCCAGGCATGTCTGCTGGCTAAAAGAGGTAAAATAAATACATTAATGAATATATAAATAAGCAATTACGAAGCATTCCTATGGCTCATGTCTCAGTTTATTAATTTGGAGTTATTATCCGTCCAGAATTTTCCATGGCAACATTAAAAAGTCTTATCAAAGACCTTCATCTTTGATTGGACTTGTTTTGTGGTTCCGATTTAACATATGCGGCATATCATGTCTCGTTGCTTGTGCCATACCTGCCTCCTCATCCTCACAAGGATTGTAAAAGTCATCTGGAGTCCCTTCTCTTTCAAATGAAAATCTGAGAGGGAACAAAAATGATCACTCATAACGGCACTTGTATGGCATCATACTGATGAGGAGAGCACTTTGGTACTCACTCTGCAAAGGCGTTGTTGTTAGTGTTGCTCTTTGGTGGAGCTGTGGGGAAAAATTCTGTACCAGACACCAAGGCTGAGGCTGAGCTTGGTGGGGACTCGGGCTGGCTTTCAGCGAAACTGAGCGGCCGCATGTTGGTCACCTGTTGGGACTGAGTGTTAGCCGGCTCAGTGGAGAACGACTCTACCCGGTTACCAAACAGGTGGTGTGAACGCTGCAAATACAAAGCAAGATACATATTAATAATGAAATAATACACAACAATGTAAAGGCAGGTTTACTGAAATATTGTGTATTTGCATTTATATTTAAGCTGATATCATCTGACTGCTTTTCAAGTTTTCGGAAAGGTTTCTAATGAATGGAAATTCAAAAAAAGGTCTCCATCCACTAAAGATTGTTTTTTTTTTAATAAAACAAATAAAGGAGGCCATAACAAAGGTGCTGCAGAATGGGAATACGAATGCACCGTATTGTTGCTGACATTGTTTTGCACCTGATAAATGGCCTCTTCTCCTGCCTCCTCCATGGCTCTTTCCATCTCTTCTTCATTCTGCAGGTCTCCTGAGATGGCTCTGTGCATTTCTGGAGCTGCTTCTTCCTCTATACTCCTCAGACCCGCCTAGAAAAACATGGAGAATGTGGATAAATGAAGGACAGAGGAACATATCACCGTGAGATAAAGCTGAGTACTGCTGATATACAGTATTGAGTACATTTACTTGCACTGTAAGCTGAACTGCAAAAACGGAAAAGGAAAACCCCAGCTCACCTGGATCTCTGGACCTGAGGCACTCTTCTTAGTTGGACGGTAGCCGTAATACTCCTCTTGACGCTTGATGAACTTGCGCAAATGGTCTTGCAAAAGGAAGGTGGCGTAGAATTTCCCCACAGTCACCTCATCATCTATAACCAGACATAACATAATCACAGTGCGCTCTGTGTTCAGAGCTGGATTATTTTGTAAATGTGAAACATGACATATACTACTGCCTCACCTCCAATAGGAGGAATGACCTGGTCTAACAGTTTCATGCTGGTGCGCTTCCAGATCTTCTTTATAATGGCTCTCAGCTCCTCATTGGCCTGCTCAAAATTACCTGTTAGGAACGATTCAAGATAACGGAGGGTTGTTACAGTAGTAGCAGATGAGGGTGAAGGAAACATGTATGTTGTATAAAACATGTACAAGTCTGGGTACACCATACCTTCCGTTTTAATTTTGAGTGCAGTCCTGACCAGAGCGAAGAGGGTGGCGTTAAAGGTGACCGTGCCATCACTGTTGAGAGGCATGTTCATACCGACCAAGCGCTACAAAAAGCAGGAAAACTTTAATATGGGCTCCTGCATACTTGCAAGCACCACACAGTGTTACTTTATGCCTTTCTGTACCTTGCATGCAGCCCGGTGAGGACAGAATTTGCCAAAGCCCAGAGGAGGCTGAATACTTCGCAGCAGCGTCACCACATCCAGATGTTTGATTCTCCCCCTGTTAGATCAGAGAAACATCCCGAGTAATACCCAATTAAACAGCATCCCAAGGGTTATTTGAAAATAAATGAGTTAAGAAATGAGATTTCACACTCACGTAGCTTCGGGATCATATTCAGCCCAGATCTTTTTAAACTCATCCAGATGGTGTGGACCAAGCAGAGACCAATCACGGGTCAGATAGTCAAAATTGTCCATAATAACGGCTACGAACAAGTTGAGGATCTTGAATAAATGAAAGACAGGTGGTTAAATGTACAATGGTTTGAGCATTTCTATATTTTTCGTTTCATAGATCATCCCTATAATATGACTATATATAATAGATAAAGAAAAATGTTGAATTCTCACCAAGAAGGCACAGAGACAGTAGAAGCTGAGGAAGTAAAAGACAGCAAAATTGGACCCACAGGTGTACTCTTCTCCTGGCAGGAAGTCAGACTTGGGGTCACACTTTTTTCCATACATTGACGCCATCATGACCTCTTGCCAAGCCTCTCCAGTGGCACATCTGGATATGTAAACATAAACCAAACAATGAAATGTTGTTTTGTGTTCAAAACACATTTGAAGCCCAGAACCTGGTCTCACCGGAATAACATCAGAACAGCCTGAGGGAATGTCTGGAAGTTGTTGTTGCGGTTGATTTGGGTACCATCCACTAATGCTATCTTTCCAAAGATCTAAAGGTTGAAACAATGAAATTTAAAATTCAGTGTCATTCATCAATAACAAAAAATAGCAAAATGTAACCAGTGACATTTTTTTTTTACAGTTTTTTTTTCTGTACCTGCATCCCAACGACAGAGTAGATAAAGAAGAGCATCACGATGAGCAGAGCTACATGAGGCAGAGCCTGTAGGCAGAAAACAATGACATTATTAAAAAGCAATCACTCGGAAGCGCAATGGAGACTTGAAATAAAAAATCACGACAACAACGATTTCAATGATGACCTGGAAAGATTTGATGAAGGTCCACAGCAGGTTACGGATGCCCTCCGAACGGTTCAGCAGTTTGACCAGACGCATAACACGGAAGAGTCGGAAGAAAGTGATGGAAACAGAAGCATTTTCAGAGGCCTTTGGACACAAAGAAGGAATTTCATGAAATGAAACCTCAAGTAAAAGACAAAAACATGACTGGTTTTAAATGTCTGAAGAGTTCAGGCTTACCGCAATGACTTGCATTGGATTCGTCTCCTGAACAAAGCAGACGAAGAAGTGAGAGGTTGCAGCGGTATGTGTTGCATTTAATATAATGTTAAATATTATTAAAATATGACTTCAAAATAGGGTTAATATTAGAGTCATTTTCCACTTTTGATGAGTTACAAAGCTTTCAGATCAAAGCCGCTTGTAACTCATGCAAAGTAGACAAGCTACACACGCTTTATTTTGGACATATTAACTTTTTTGCAGTCAAGCAATGATTAATACTTCCTACCAATATAGTACACAGTCTTGAGACATAGCTGTGTTTATAAAAAACAGTATGAGCCATACTGAAACATAATATAGCCACGCCCTTGAGATTTGTTTTATATTCGCTATGTAAGATGACGCAGACAGTGTAAACAGAAAGGTTTTACCAGAAGGTTAAGCAACACACGGTCTGTTACATTAGTGCTATACTTTAGTGGCGTGCTCACACAGCAGAGCTCATGCAGCAGTGCAGATCAGATATTTACACAGCCATGGAGACAGTACAGTCCTCCACTATCGGCCAGGGCACTCTGTAGAGGATAGACAGATGAGCAGTGAGGTGCATGGGTGGCAGAGGGATTGATGGGGAGGAACAGGTGAAATATGGGCTTCGATTCAACAAAAGTGAAACTGCTGCAAGCTTGTGCTCGTGGATGGAAAAATTATGGCATTGCAGTGCAACCATGACTGAAAAACAAAAACTGTGATCACCAAGAGGAAACTGAGCAGCACGAGTAGCATTACCACATAATATAACACTGAATTCTTATTTGATATTGTGCTCTTTTTAAGCGCTCGCACAAGACATCAGATGGTGTTTTTTGTGATGGAAATGCATCCCAGGCTGCACAAGGCACCAAGGAGGGAGGAGATGGATGGGATGAGGTGGGAAAGGACGACAACAGTACTGACCATGTCCTGTGAACTAGTTCTCCTGGTGCCAATCAGCTGTTGAGCCACAATTATATGCTTCTGGGTAAGATTACTAAATAAATGCATGTGGTCATTCTAAATCATATGGCACTATTGCCTAAAAATGTCTTAATATAGCAAACAATAATGGTGCTCTTCAATACTGATATAAAATATGCATGTACGTAAATCTTATATGTACTCACATCGACTTCACTCAGGATGACGTCAACAACGCTACCAACAACAATAATGAAGTCAAACACATTCCACGGGTCTCCAAAGTAACCCTGCACAGACAGGTGAAGCATACTGACACATTAGGCAGTGGGAGTGGGTGGATAAGAATCCAGACAATAATCGTTAGAGCGTTTACCCTTGCTTTGAAGGCCATGAGCTTAAGAATCATCTCCACGGTGAAGAGCACCGTGAAGATTAAGTTGAGAATGTCTGACAGCTTTGTGACGTGGTCCGACTGATTACAGTGCTGTTTAAAGAGGAAAGAAAATAAATATATTTAAATATTTTAGCATTAACAAAATACAAATCCACATTCAACAATCCTATAACTAAACAGACAACTGTAAACAGACAACTGTTTAGTTATAGGACTGATGCCTAAACTACTTAAATAAGATTACAATTGTGATAAAGTAGGATTAGACTTAAAAACACATAAATTAGACCCACACTGACATTTTTATAATTAGGTCTGGTCTACACATTACATTCTCTGCTGCTTTACAAACCTTTTTTATATATTAACAAGCACCTCACATGCACATCATGGTGTGATGAACTGTCAAAGAATTATAGTGAATGCTCACGTAAACAACCCTCATGGTTTGGGAAGACTACACAAAATACTGATACCTGGTTACCAGACAAATACACAAATTAAAAATAGTCTGGAACCTCTCAGTTCATATTGAATTTCCGAGGGCCGTAATTAACAACAGACTCCATTATAAAAGATGGGCACAGTCACTGACGAGCTGCTGTGTTTCCCTGGGGAAAATATTTTTTTCTCTAATGCACGCTATCAAAGTAGCTATGTTTAACCTAAAAGGAAACTGAGGTGCGTATCCTGCAGAGGTGTCTGTGCACAAGCTGTGCACTGCAGTGTACATGTTGTTAGTGCAATTATCTATGAATAATCAGTAAAGATTCATGCATGATGACATGACCTGAATGTTAATTTTATGTTTGGGACTTTACACCTTAGTTTAAGTATTTGGCTCAAGTCATGATTATTTTGTGTATTGTTCGTTTTGTCAAAGGCAAATGTGTAAAAGTTTACTCAGAGTCTGTGGGTATCATTATGTGCAGAAGCCTCTTTAATAGGCCTACAGTTATTTAGAGCAACTTAGAGAAAAATGTCTGTCAGCGTCATCAGCTCCTCTCACATTCATCTTGGTCCTAGACTGAAGATACTCAGTAATGACATTCAGTATTTTCTATGAGGACCATTAATATATATTAGGCAACAAAATGTACATACCTGCATCCCCAGACACAAAGTGTTCAGCATAATCAGAAAGAACATGAGGTACTCAAAGTAGCAGGAGGTGACAATGTACCAGACCCTGTACTGGTACGGGTTTTTGGGTATGTAGCACTTCAGAGGACGAGCCTTCAGAGCGTACTGCACGCACTGGCGCTGAAGAGACAACGAACAGACAACAGACACATTTAAGGAAAAAAAAATGAGTTGCAACATGTTTTTATTTTGAATAATTAGACTACCAGTAGTACTGTCCTCTGCCTCATCTCAGTGTACCTGGTTCTTGTCCAGCTCACAGTTCTTATACTCCTGCTCACCCTGCTCCTGGAAGGTGACTATGACAAAGCCCACAAAGATGTTCATCATGAAGAAGGCTATGATGATGATGTAGATAATGAAGAAGATGGACACATCGACACGGTTGTTGAAGACTGGACCCATGTCTTCTTCAGCTGAATCTATGGCTCTGTATAAGAGTCTGCAAACAAATGTAGATGAAAAATGAATAAATCAGTGAACAGAGATATGGTCAAATGAATGACTTACAATATTTCCAGTCAATGGAAATACTCGTTTGTCACTTTCCACCTAACTCCTCACTCAGTCAAGTAAAAGTAAAACATCAAATAAGCTTATCACAAATGCAGCTGATCAAACCAAAACAGCTTTTGTGCTTACTTTGGCCAGCCCTCGAATGTGGAAACGGTGAACAGAGCCAGAATTCCATTGAGCACGTTGTCAAAGTTAAAGTCATTGTTGAGCCATTCTCTCTTAGCCACTACTGTGTCTTGCAGGGAATTCTCCATATGCTTCAAGTAGAATCCCCTGAGAGCAGATACAAGGAACATTAGTTAAAATAGACTGATGGTGGAATGAAATCTGCCATCTGATGAATGTTGGTTTCCTTACTGGCATTCCTCCTCAGTCACTTTGGACACATCTGTGCAGCTGTAGAATTTACCCTGAAAGGAAGTGACACAATTCAGCAGTTAGACATCTCTCTCTATATTTACTAAAGAGTAGTTTTGACTTATCACATCTATGGTATCTTAGGCCACCCGGCTTTAGTTCAGAATTTAAAAATTACCTTAAAGAGTTGGACTCCTATGCAGGCAAACATGAAATTCAGCAGCAGGGTGACCAGGACGATGTTACCAATTGTTTTGATGGCCACAAATACGCACTGGACCACATGCTGTCATATAAGACAAACAAAATCCAATAAACACTGAGGAGAACTCTAGACATAAAAGTGAAAGACATGATGTTAATTGATCACTCAAAATCCATATGTATCTGAAAATATCCGGTCATTTTCTTTTACTTTACACTTATATTCTCTTACATTTATTGATTCCTTTTAGAGAAAATTACTAGTTACTTTGCAGGTGAAGGTTGGACCACTAGACGAAACTACCTAACTCACACCTGGGGAAAATATGACCCCAAAGCCAGCAAACTGTCTTAATATGGCCTACAAAGAAAAGGAAAATTATCCCACCAAACCTAATGGGAGGTGGCCTTATACAATGAAATGAAGGGAACTGAATGGAGTGGGTCTTAACTCAATTTCAGTGCACTCAGTTTTGAGATACCAATGCAGTGTTGCATTTAAAACCATTGGTAAGGTAAATTTAGTTGGATAGGTATAGCATTTGGGTGGATTTTTCTTTTATGTTAGCAATGTTTTCATTGTAACCTGCACTGTGTTCTGCTTAACTTATCTAGCTCTTGTTTGGGATGCATTTTGATTTTCCCCTGCTACTTATGATTAGTTAATGAAGTATGAAAAGTCAAAATGTATCGTCCCCATATGAGTACTAAGGGTCTCAGGAGGATAAGTCAATGTGGCTCACTTACAAAAATGCTGCCAACCCCTGACGTTTTTACAATTGTAGTTGCTAAACTTAATACGGCAGTATTAGTGATAAACAAATACTCTGATTTCATATGCTGTGTTAAAATATCAGTTACATGGGCCATTTTTCAATAGAATGAGTACTTTTTATACTTCTATTACTTGTTGCTAATTATACTTTTTGACTTTTATGTAAGATTTTGAAAACAGAGTTTTTATGGATATCAGGCAACTTTCCACTTATTTGACTTTTACTTTTAAAGAGTCTCTCTGATCACTCTCACTCAGGCACACAGCTCTCGCCTCAAGCAAACTGTGCATGTGTTTTACCTTTAATCCTTTGGCTCTGTTGATAGCTCTGAGAGGCCTCAGCACCCTCAACACCCTGAGAATCTTCACGACGGAGATGGCACTGGATCTGCGCACAACAAGAACACATGGCAGAAAGCAGCCTTGAAATTCATATCTGAGAAAATAGTATAATTTAAGCAAAAAAATAACAATGGTGATCTTTTCATTTAACTTGAGCATCTTATCATGAAAACTCACTCCATTCCCATAGACAGAAGAGACACTCCGACCACAATCAGATCCAGAATATTGAAAGAGTTACGACAGAACGAGCCTTTGTGCATGAACGCTCCATACACCGTCATCTGTCAGTGAAATAAACAGAGAACAGTTGAACTGAGACTCTTTTTTAAGTGGTTGACCTTCAGTACAACAAGAAGGCCCCTCTAAACTTCGGTCTCAGAAAAATTACAACAAACTAGCTGGTTAATCAATAATGTAACATAGCATGACATTAGAGCTGGATCCATCAATAATGCTCTTTACTACTGTTACACTGTTAAATCTACCTTCAGTACAATCTCAATGGTGAACACAGATGTGAAGACAATATCAGCATAGGCCAAGATCTGAAAGAAGCACACAGAAAAAACAGTCACATTTGCCTTCATCCAACAGAAATTGTTCAGTTCGTTCACCTACACCTGGCTGTTACCTGGTTTCTGTAGGACTTGGGATCAATGGGGTCCTCAGCTGCCAATGAGATGGAGGAGAGCAGGATGAAGAGGAGGATTAAGTTGGTGAAGGACGAAGCATTGATGATCTTGTAGCACAATTTACGGAACCTTGATTGTAAAAACACACAGGCACAGGTAAATGTTTGCAACATTTATTATGATATGATATTGTTTTCAGGTTGGTGTTGAGCTGGATGATGGTCTGTTTCCTACTTGTTCTGAGGGCCAAAAATGAAAAAGGAGCTAGCTTCAGGTAACGGAACTGCTTCTTCCTTCAGCTGCAGATCCGCCATTGGTCGGGGCCGGGGGCTGATAGGGATTTCAGGCTCTTCCTCCTCATCATCACCTACAATACATAAAAAAGGCTCAGATTACTGGAGATATTCAAATGAAAGCCTGAAGCAAAGACCCGTAATGAGGCCGTAGGCTTCATATGGTAGTCACCAGGGGAGTGTGCTATAAACACAACACGGGGAATTAGCTGAGTCTAACTGTGATGACAGGTTCCTATACTTATACTGTAACACAGCCAAGACAGCAGCCTTGATAAACAGCTGGTGTAAGGAACACAAATTCTTGCAGTTAGTGACCTCCTATGGTACAATTACACCACTGGGAAAGGTTCAAAATTATTTTCTTGTATTACCTGGGAAATCAGCTGGTGGAAATGGATCTTTCACTTCATTGACATTAGACTCAAATTCATCGATTTTGAGCTAAAAAAAAAGAAAAAAAAAAAAGAAAAACAAGGATGTTAATTTCTTCTAGATACTTATGCTGCAAAATTACATGCATTTCAAGAGTAAAGAAGTGACATGAAGCCAGAAACAACAGAAACCTTGGCTGTGGTGGGCATGCCTTCTATCTTGGCCCTCTGCTCAGCCAGTTTCTTAGCTATCCTCTCTCTCTCCTCATCAGTCTTCTCAGGCATTTTTGCCCTGTATGGCAAGAAGGAAAAGAATTACATCGAGCAGATTATCTCAGCTGGCTTAAACTTTTGGTTTTGCTTTTTTCCCTTTCACCTTAGCAGCTTCTTCCTCAACTTCTCCTCTGCCTTTTCTTTCTGAGCTGAAGTCAAACTCTCAGCCTCTGCGAGGTTGTCGACGGCGATAGCGAGGAAGACGTTGAGGAGGATATCTGTTTGCAAAGAGCTCAGGAAAAGAAATGAACCTTGCCTGTTAACATTATCTCCATGCATAGTTTGAAAAAACAAAAACAAAATAATAGTGTGAGCATATGAGAAGGATACAGTTTCCACAGACAAAGAGAATAATGAAGTAGATGGAGACCAGAATGCCAGGAATGACAGGGCCTCCATAGGCCATGATTCCATTGTACATGATGGATGTCCAGTCCTCTCCTGTGAGGATCTGAGAAACGGTTAAGAGTTTAAAAAGCAGAAAAATGATTAATTATTGTCATGTATGAATGGATAGGACTGGAAATGAAATGTGAAATGAGCTTCATTTAAACTACTGAACGCAAAAATCTGTTTTAACAAATCAGTCATTACATCTGAGGCATATAGGGAATGATATGTGGGGATTCCAAATATCACATTACTTTGGATCTTTGACCTTTTCTTCAATGTCAAATAAAGTCAAACTATCATAAAATGCTTTTTATCTTTAAAATTATGCTTGAAATTCTACTGCCTCTGAGGTTTGAGCTTTCTGAGTGCTTCTTGTATTTAAAAGTTTAAAGAAGACCCTACGAAACCAGTGCCTGGTCTCACCTGAAACACACTGATCAAGGCCTGAGGGAAGTTGTCAAAGTTGCTGCGCCTGGCTCTGTGGTCAGAGAAGTTAAATTTCCCTCCAAAAACCTGCATGCCCAGGAGTGAGAAAATGACAATGAAGAGGAAAAGAAGAAGAAGGAGGGAGGCAATGGAGCGAACGGAGTTGAGGAGAGAGGCCACAAGATTACTGAGTGACTTCCAGTACCTGAAACACAAACGACAGGTGGTAAATGGCAACGGGTTACGCTATAATAGCTTATGCTGATACTACGGGGATATTATACGTGATCTCGACTTACTTTGTGACTTTGAGGATCCTCAGCAGGCGGATACACCTGAGTACAGAGAAACCCAGGGGAGCCACAGCACCTGCAGACAGCATGATCATCTCCAGGATACCACATAGTACCACAAAGAAGTCAAAACGGTTAAATAGAGACATGAAATATGCCCTGGGTCCCAGAGCATACATCTTCACAAACATCTCAATGACAAACAGCACCAGCAGCACCCGGCTAGCCACATCTGTTGAGATGATGGAAGAGATGGACAAATGAATAAGCAAATGGAATATACGCAAAACTATTGGTTATTGAAATATATATGTAAATTATCAACCTTGAAAGGAAGTCAGGCTTTCAGACTGGTGGTGGTACTCTGTGGCTATGGTCAGAGTGTTGAGGAAGACCAGGAACATCACCACCCAATAAAACGCCCTGGTTTTCACGTACACCAGGCACTTCATCCTGAAGAAACGGTTCCAGCGCCGAGCCAGGCGGCTAAGCACAAAAACCAACTCTAACTTGCTGTTTCATATTGAATGCCAGCATTTAGAAATGTTCACAGTGGGAAACTCACTAGTAATAGATTATTCGACTCTTGCCCTCCAGGTCATACAGACTGTCTGTGTCTGAATCTCCACTGGACAAAGGCAGGAGTCCTGATAAGAAAATAAGAGTTGTAATCGGAGATTGTCTTTGTTGACAAATGTTCTGAGGTTTGTTTTTTTTCTAGAGCGCACCTTTTCCTTCTCTATCAGCATCCAGGACTTCAGCGTGAGTGATCCACTCCATGTAGCCGTGGAGGTCCTCATCCAGCTGCTGACGCTCTCGTAACTTCTGGAACTCTCCACGTGACCTGGCCTTTTCTCGCTCTTTGGTAAACTCTCTGTGTGAAACAGCAAACAGACGTTATTCTATTCTTTCTTTGTTTAGATGAAAATGTTAGATTTACGGAAATAGGATAATCTTACCCACTGAGCACACCCAGAACCAGATTGAGCACGAAGAATGAGCCCAGCAGAATTAGAGGAACAAAATAGAGCCACGGCCATTCATTCCCTATGGCATCATTCACCTAAAATCCAGGGTGTCAGTCAAAATCAGTGAATTTTATTTGGCTGCAAACTGCACACTGAATCTGAGACAATATTCAGCCACTGACCCAGTAGAGCACTTTGGTCCAGCTTTCCATGGTGATACACTGGTATACTGTCAGCATGGCAAAGCCAATGTTATCAAAGTGGGTGATCCCGTTGTTGGGACCTTCCCAGCCGGGCCGACATTCCGTGCCATTGATGATGCAGCGGCGTCCATTACCAGCCTGAGCACAGGGGGCAGGCAGTTCTCCCTCTGCTGTGGCATAGATATCTGTGGGGCAAGTTTAACAGCTTAATGTAAAGACCCAGGTATAAGTATGTCTCACTCAGTGTTCTTTTAAACATACTTGTGCCTTTGTAATAGCAGGTCTTATGCATTTTGCACTTAAAGAGCTCCAGCCCCATGATGGCATAGATAGTGACCAGTAAGAAGACCAGCAGAGCAATGTGTAGAAGAGGCAGCATCGCTTTAAGGATGGAGTTCATTACCACCTGTAGGCCTGCAAGTGGACAAATAAACCCAGTTTGTTATAGAAGCCATAAGAAACTGGTACTGTTACAGACTCATAATACATGACTATAATGTTCAGTGTATCAGATGAATTTAAGGTGTATAATCTAGAATCAGCATGTGTGGATTGGTTCTTACTGGGGACTCCAGAAACGAGGCGTAGAGGCCGCAGTACTCTGAAAGCTCTCAGTGCTTTCATATCAAACCCCCCACCCTTCTCCTTTGGCACACCTGACACCATGTTTACAGTATCCATAAATAAGGTAAAGAGACTGCAGGAAAAGATGAGACAGCCGTAAGTGCCATAGCCGGTACACTGTTTATGTATATCAAATTATATTTCAGTTTTGATATATATTACATTCTTAACAAGTAAGCTGTCTACCTGCAGCTAAGACATCCTCTTACCCCATGAAGACGATGACAAAGTCCAATATGTTCCAGCAGTTTCGTAAATAGGCCCCTTCATGGAACACAAACCCATACGCTACTATCTTCAAGAAGCACTCCAACGTGAAGATGACCAGGAAGATATACTCCAGACTTTCCTGCAGTAACGGGAACAAAATGAGAACACTTTCAAAAAACTTTCACTCTCACATAATATTCTCTAATAAAGTATTAAATGATTGATTAAATCTTTTAAAGAGTAAAGTGACATGTGAAAGAAGAGCTTGGTTTGATGCTGTCTGACTGAGCAGCACACAAGTACAGAAAGATGAGTAAAGCCACTGGAGGTCAGCAAAGGCTTAATTCTTTCTCTTCTTGGGCAGACTTGTGAAACATATGCTAAGAAGAACAGCATAAAAAAAACAGCAAAACTGTTGCTGGCATTGTAGCAGCTCATTATCTTTTGTTTCCAGTTTGTTCATACTGATGGAGATTAAACATAACCTCCAGAAGGTTGAACAGAGGGACGGGCCATTGCCCGCAGAGTGAATGATGAAACATTTTGACACAATGTAGCAAGTGAGATGTGTCAGACAAAGATGAAGCAGACTGTTTGCAGGAGAGAGATAAAATGTGAGTGGCTGAATGAAAGCATCATCTGCAAATTGTCCCCATCTCTGTGCTTTTATTATCAGTGTTGACACAGGACAGGAACACAGAACAGGGATTTTTCCTCAGACTAGACGTGGTTATATATAGATCTGAATATAGATGTTGTAGAACAAAAGGCTGTTAATATGACAACAGTATGATAAAGCTTCAAGAATCCAGTAGGAATCCAGTCTTACTTCCAGTCCTAACAATCAGAAATAGAATAGAATAGAATAGAATAGAATAGAATAATCCTTTAATTGTCCCACAAGGGGAAATTTGGTTGTAACAGCAGCCAAAAAGACACATATACAAACAAACAAACAAACAAACAGTACACAGGACACAGAACAGAAACATACACAATTTTTCTTACATATTTACATTAAGGACAATGGTTACTATATACAGAGAATTCATTTGAGGTATGTACTGTAACTGACATGCAGTTTATTTCCCTTTCCCTAAATCAGCTCAATAATCTCTAGCTGAACCAGCAAACACTGGTCCTAATCACTGACCCTGCATCCATTAACGCGTGTACACACATTTATAGGCTTTTACTCAGTGTTACCCCGAGTAAAACGAATTCACCAAGGAAAGCTGCCCTGCTAGGCTACTGCGCATCAACATTACAAGCTATCATATTATTGGAATACGTGGCTGTGGTTACACGAGGCAACATTGGCGGATTCTCCTGTATCACCTGCATCAGTGGAGTGACGGTACTCAGGCTGACCTACTTCTAACAGTGAAAGAGGGGGTTGGTCCATCTCTTCTTGCATTTTCACCTGAGGAATGGCACCGTGAGAACTAAGGAGGATTTAGGAAGAGGGCCAATGAAGAGATCAGCTCAGATTTGGGTTCCTAATAAAAGTAAAATGGCTATAAATCACAAAGACTGACATGAACTTTAACCCAAAGATATATGTGGAGTATTATTGACTTAATGTAGGAAAGTAACCGATGGCTGACATTTGTGCTAAATGCCAAACCTCTAAGAGAAAGTGATCTATTTATCATAACATTGGTGTCAATAGGACACATCCAATAAGCACTGGCCAAATATATGCACGGTGCATGATCAGATATATGTTTTGCTCACATGTGCATCTTGTTTATCTTTATAGTCTGTGACCTGTAATACACTACCAACAGTTTCACAGCTTTAAAACACACACCTATGAAGCTGAAACATAATATCTTTCTGGACATACATCAGCATCGTCCACCTGCCACCAGCTTTTTTACACTACTTGAGAACGAGACACTCGATGACTCGTTCCTCTGCAGACACAGATGGGGCTCCAAATAAAGAACCGAGTTGTTTCTGGACACATTCAAATGGCGTTTGGCATCCCACAGCTTGTCACTGATTCAAAGCTGTAGTAAATTAATATTACTACACTCACTTGCTGATCAGAGCTGCACAGTCATCTACTAGTGATGGTAAAACTGAGCCTTCATGAGCCCCAAAACACGAGATTAATTTAGTGTTTCAATTCTTTTATGTATCATGAATATTATGAAAATGAAATATCGATATAGTCATCATTCACCACAGTGGCCTCTCATACAGTCATGTGACATGCAACAAAAAAAAAAGGCTCAATGTTTATTTACCAAATTTAAGTTGGTGTTGTTGGTGTCGTCTTCAGGCATGGGCAGGAACACAGCCAAAGCTACACAGTTTGCAAAAATGGTCAATAAGATGATGATCTCAAAGGTTCTGGAAGGGGATGCTCAGGATCGTGACAACGACAACAACAAACAGCAACAAAAATCAGAGTTTGCCCCCCCAAAATATCCACAAAGGTCTATTGTCTTATGTTTAGTATGTTACGATGTTAATGGGTGAGAGTGGGAGGATGACTTAATCTTTCACAAGAATAAAACGGTCAGTTTATTTATCTGACTAAGTTATTTTACGTTTGTGTTTCAGTGTAACAAATCCAGCTCTGCAGCAGCTCTGTAGGCACTGACTAGTGCCTTTAAATGCTGCCTGAAACATCATCCCTGAAGCAGCCCCCCTGGGTAGCCAGCAAAGTGTTCCACTTTAATGTAATCTTGCCTGCTGTGCTGCTTCATTCTCACCCATAGGGGGCTCTCTGTGAGAATTCCCCTGCCAGGTCAGCATGATGTCTCAGTGTGATGCCATGGGACAGCTGCAGAGCCCAAGAATATGACCAAACCATTTGAACACAGACTGTTAACCAGGAAAGAAATAAAGAAAAAAGTGGCTCTTTAAATTTTGAGATCCGTGTACGAGGACAGTTTTTTTTTTGGGTCTTCAGACTTTTTAGTAATTTTCCATAATTTGGCTCTCTATACAGCACCTAAGCCCTGTGTTACCAAACCACATACCAATGTGATTAAACTGTGGCGGTGGAATGACTTATGACGTGGTCCAACATACCAGAACGAAATGTCAAATAGAACAGATCTTTACACATCATCACGTTTTAACATGTGGTCACTCTTAAACTCAAAGTCTGTGTATCTGCATTTAAACGCTGTGAACAAGAGGTTCCTATCACTGGATTGGTATGATCAACTCATTCCAGTCTGGATCCAGGAATGACCATGAGGCTAAAAGCAGAAAATTGCCTACAGGGGCCACAAGAGCTATCAAAAGCCCGCGTTGTGCTCTTTCATCTTCTCCTACTTGGACGCTGAAGTCACTATTTGGACATTTAAAAAAAATAAGGAGCGAGTTGAATAAGACTACCTTGTTAATTGTTTTTTTGCCTGATGCTTTTGTCAGGTGATCTCAGGTTAACAGCAGGTGAAACTCCACAGGCTGCAAACTTGACTTTGATACAGATCAGAAACATTACAAAAGTCTTAACACTTCAGGGATCATCTCATCACACATTTGGAAGAGACCTGGCTTGAGCATGCTGACCACAGGTGAACAAGGCTATTAATTCACTGCCCTGCTGTCAGTATTTTTAAACCGGGGCTCCATGCTGCGCTGACTGTATAATGCCATGTATAATGCCTTGATATCCTTGAATTTCAAAGAAATATTTAAACTGAAATTTCTTCTAAAATACACACAGTTGTCTGAGGTGTGTGTGACTGAAAGATCTAAAGGATACTTCCACTCCACTATGTTGATGCAGGCTTTGCGGAAGGGATTTTTGAGGTTGAACAGGAAGAGAGATCTCGCGGGTCGAGGGTTTCCTCCAGTGGCCTGTAGTTTCTTAAGCTTCTCCCTCTGCTTCCTCTTCAGCTCCTCTTCATTCATGATGATCGGCTTGGCCGCTTCTGTGTTCGACGCCATCTTGATGCCTTCACCTTAGACAAGCTCCAAATTCCTGTGAAAGTTAATGTTTATTGTAAAATCCCAAACTCAGGTCCAGTGTGTCTCCCCTTTGTGAAAGCAGATCCTCCTCAGGCTCCCCTGGCACCCTCTTTCTTCTCCTTCTCCTCCTCCTCGCTCCTTTGTCGGTCTCACCCGGGCAGAGCCACAGGCCTCTCTGCCTGGCTGAGGGCCTCTGACAAAATAAGCCCACCACGTCCAGGAAAAATAGCAGGAGCCCAGAGTGACTGGAGGAGCAGTTGGCCTTGGTATAGTTTAAATTTAGATTATGAACCACCAGCAGGCCATGCTTGGGGATGATTATAAGGGTAGAGTGAGGGGGGGGGACTGTGTCTCTTTGTGTGATTTTGTTTGTGTATGTGTCTGTATATGTGTGGTTTACTTTACTGTCAACCTCTTATTTAGGATTCATAAGAAGTACAGAGACATGTAATCATTAAAAAAAAAAAAACACTATAATGCAGCTCTATGCATTTCTAAATAATAACTGAAGGCTGGTATTTAAAGGAATAATGAACAATAGGTATCCGTAAGTACACCCTAACCGCTGTAAGCGCCTCAGATTAAACAATAAAATCTTCACGTTTCCATACAGCCCATTATGGTGCCTTACAGACCGTTCATTGATTGTGTGGTGCGTGTAAATGCTAAATCAGGGTTTGCTGTTTGTGATATAGCTAAAAAGAAAACTGCAAAACTTCATCAGAATAATATTCAACACTGAATGATGGACTCAATACTCTGTAACATTCACTGTGACCAAATGATTTAGTGTTAATGTTGTTCATAACCAAACAATTTAAATGAAAGTCAACCAACCGACTATCACCAGCCCTTAAAACAGTCGGTAGAAGCGGCGCTGTTTTAAAACGTGTAATTCCCAAACCAGGACGTTTGTAGTTACACATTTTAAAACACCTTCTCAAACTGGCAACATGATCTTAAACATGCCACAGGTGACTGTTTTCCCAGCAGCTGAACACCACTCAACATGTAAGACTTCAATCTTCAAGCACCACAGACCAGTGCAAGAAGAACGCGCACTTACTGTGTACTTTGTCGCCCTCTAGCGCCATTAACAGGAACAGCAAATCTGAAAGGAGAAAAGTAATTGAAGGAGAAAAAAAAATTCCAAAACCTTTTTTTTTGAGGAATTTCCTTTTATTATTTCACGTCAAGCTAAACATATGGTTCTATAGCACACTTAGGCCAGAGATGCATATAAAACATTGACAGCAGGGATATTAAACTATAATTACAAATCAACTAATCAAAAAACAAAACAAAAAAACAAATCAATTAGAAACCAATAAACTTCAGTAGTTCATACGGTGTATGAGGTACAGTAATGCAAGCCAGTGTGCCTGTTTTTGCTGTACTAATAATTTCCCAACTGGGAGCTTCAGTAATAGGATGCGAGCAGGAATTCACTGACAGATAATGATGCACACAAGGCCCTTTCAAAGCCACGAAGCATCTGGATTCTGCCACACTAAACCACATTATCATCAGCTTTAGTGGTTTAGGGCATTCTCCTGTGATTTTTCTGAGAGTCCTTTTAAAGCTCTGCTAAATGCCTCCTTTTCTTTTTCTCTCTTTGCATGAAAAGAGTGTTTCGTCACATTGTGCTGCAGAAAAAAACAAAAACACACAGATGTGCTGCTGGGTTCAGTCAGAAAATTTAAAAATAAAATGAGTACAAATGCAAGCACTAGTTAACAATGGGTGAAATTTCTTAGTTGACCTTCCCGTCTGTTATTTTTAGAAAGCTGTAGAGTTTGGAGAAACACGATCTCCCACACAAAGAGAGAGACAGGAAAGGCACAGAGTGGGGCGCTGCTCAAATGTGAATATACAAAGTCCAAAATCAACAATCATACATTAAATTCATCCAGATTTAAATACCAATAAATAATTAGTGCCAAAACAATAGCAACAGCATTGAGACTGTATAGACAGAGTAGTCCTAATTAACTTAGCTTATTCTATCTGAGATCACATCATAAATTATGCTTGAAGGAAAAAAATTATAAATATTAACACACAATAAGCTGAAATGCTTTTGACAGCCAGTGCAAAATGGGAAAAGTTATTATTTTATTAAGACATTCAAAGCTGCACTGATGTCCAATTTGCTGAAAAGATTTGACATTAGGTCATCAGGAGTGCTTCAAGCATCAGTTTTCTTTAAACTGCAGCTTTGCCCATCTCAAGTTTTTACATCTAGTAAATAAACCAAGTTTAAACATTGTCGTGTTAGATGTGTGATGTTTAAATATTAATTCGGCAGATGCGGTGCACAGCAATGACAAAGAGGTTTTGTGATAGTGCCACTGGTGTAATATCAGACGGCCCAGGAAGGTTACGTACTCTAAACTTGGTGTTGAGGTCAGCCTTAAGGTTTAACTTAACAACTTGTGGCGGTCAAAGACTGTTTTGCGCTGCTCCTGGACCTGCTTTTTCCAGCGCTGCTGTGCTCCCTCAACCCGCTCCAGCACCGTGTTTCCTCTGGCCTGGCTGCTGCTCTCTGGCTGCGGACGCATCTCCTGAACACAAACCAGAGATGGTTTGAAATCAAGAACTTCAAACTCCACAGAAATCAAATAAATACATTGGAGTGTGCTTGGATGCTGTTTTTTTGAATGGTTACCTCAGAGTCTTCCTCATTGTGCAGCGGCTGGGTGTATGGGTCATGCTTGCGGATAAGAGGATCAACCAGTAGCAGGAAGAGCATGTAGAGCAGCAGGGCGCCCACAACCGACAGGTAAATGATGATGGTCACCTGTCATATTTAGCAAGAGTAACTCACTGAATCCAACATACAACCTTTGCAAACTATAAATTCTTTTCTTTTAAAAAACCCCAAAACAAAACAATAAACTAGAAAGGCTTTGCAATATTTTCAACGACTCATCTTATATGACAAACAATCACAATGACCCGCTTTGCTTGGGAATAAAAGCTGAGGAAGATATGTCGTCATATCCGAAGGAAAGTCAGTTGTACCTTAATTGTGTTGCTGCTTCGTTCTTCATACTTGCACTCACAAAGCAGACAGTAGGCTTCCACATCATGGCCAGGAACAGGCATGGGCTCCACTACATGCAGGCAGTTGCTGTGAAAAACATTAAAACGTTTGTCATTTCTACTGAGCTAAGAGAAAGAAAACCCCTAAAAACAGCAGCGCAGTGAAAGAGTAACGCCTTTTCTTTAAAAATCCATAAAAGTCTAAATAAAATATTTTTCTTACCAATCTTTCTGGGAGAAATTTCTGTTATAGATGTGACCGGTAATGTTTCTGTAGGGCGGGCAGATGCATTTGCAGCGGACATCCTCAAAGCTCTGCAAGAATTAAGGAACTTTTGTGAAAGTGGCCCCAAATTCAGCCCATCTTTCCCCTACAGCACTACTTGAGACGTCTCTCTATTATTAACACAAGCAGTTAAACAAACAAACACTCTGACATATACTCCAGTTATTCTAAGTCAAATGGCACAAACACACAGATGAGCACTAAATTATGAGATCCTCTATGGAAGTTTTATCTTTTGGAGTATTTAACAGTGCAAGAAGTTTTAAAACACAGCTTTTCTTTTTGGATGCTTACATAATTTTAATTTGGGCACAGAAACAAAATTATTTCACATTAGCCAAAAACTACCAGAGCCAAAACTATTAGCCTACGATACTATACATTTGCAATTTCCAACCAGTCTCACTCACACCTCCTGAGTGATCCCACGACAATTTCTCAAACGCCTCCAAATTCGATGGTCTTTTGGAGGCAGTTCTTCACAGGAGTGATGTATGTTTTGGGTCATTATCGTGTTGGAAAATAAAGCAAAACCCAGACCCAGTTTTGCTGCTGACTGCTTGACGTTTTCTTTCAAACACTTCACATATCCATCTTTTATGATACCTTCTACCTTAATGAGATTCCCAGTGAGTTGTACACCTTTTCCCTTTTGTCTCATCTGACTAAAGGACTCACTTTCTATGCACACTCATTCTCCAGGTTGACCTTGGCATACTTCAGTCTGCTTTGAAGGAGTCTCTTCTGCAGAACTGGAGTTTGTCTTAGTCTGCAACCTCGCAGTGTATTCCTACTTCTAGTTCTTTAAGACTACAATCCCCAATTTGGCTAAGAAATCCACGAGTGTCCTGACAGTAGTTCAGGGGTATTTACATAATCATTATTTAGATAAACTAATGTAAGACTAACATAAACAGGTATTCTTTAAGTAGATGTAATTGCATAATTGTGCTGGCAATATCGCCCTTGAACTATTATTTTACATTTCGTTATTTAACTATACAATCTTTATATTTCACTGAATAAAACTGAGCACAGTTTACTGAACATCTTCCCATAAACAAAGCAATACTTGATGAGATTTAATCCACAAACACAGATCCTCTGTGTACCAGCAGGTCTTTTACCTTAGCTCGAGCAAAAACGACAACATCCAGCAGAAACACGGTCACCACTGCGGCTGCAGCAAACATCCAGGATCTTCCCCAACCACACGACATTTCCCCAAAGGCAAAACACCTGGCACGACGACTGAAGGATCACCAGCAAGGCTCTGTCAAAATATAGCAGTTAGCTAGCACTGCAAGGCAGGAAATCCACGACACGAAATGTCGTAAAAACAAAGCTAGCAACGCGGTAACTTACGCTGTGAGAGTGAGGAAAACGTCTGTTTCTGCTTTGCATTCAGGTTGAAAGTGTGCTCTCACTTTGTTTAGAGCAAAGATCGACAAATGAATTTTGTCCTTCCTTATTCCGGACTGTCGTCACACATGAAGAAAACAATCCGACACCAAACATGCAGAGACAGCGCCACCTGCTGGACAAAATAAGAAGTAAAAATAATAATCAAGAATTCATATTTATCAAGCAGGTTACATTATAATCACTTACTGTCCCTCTTTATGTGGGACTGCACAACATTTTTATCCACCCCCGCCCACATACAAACACACATATCTTTAGACAGTGTCTCACATTTTGACTGGTTCTGCAGGACATGCGCTTTTCTAAAGTCTGGCTTTTACCAGTTGCATATGACGGGAAGACTTTTTTATTATAGTCAGAAAAAGGAAAAAGGTCAGCCTGTCTGATGTCATACACATCAAAGAAAGTTACCAAAGAAGTCACAAGCTTTGCAGATTTTATTAAATATGGTGGAAGCTACCAGAAAGAAAAAGGAGATGCAGCATATTTTGGAGAAACAGAGGGGTTTTGTGTGGGTTTTTTTTGTTTGTTCTTTTTTGTTTGTTTGTTTTGTTTTGTTTTAGTTTGGTTAGCTCTGCCCCCACACAGCAAGAAGGTCCTGGGTTTGAATCCAGTCTGGAGCCTTTTTGAGTGGCCTTTGCGTGCTGATCTGTCCGGGTACTTAAGCTTCCACCCACAGTCCGAAGACATGCATGGAGTTAGGTTCACTGGTAATTCTAACCTGCCTGCAGGTATTAATGGTTTTCTGTCTCTATGTGCTGCACACTGGCAACTAAGGTGTACAAGGTGTACTCTGCCACTTGCCCTATGACAGATGGGAAAGGCTCCAGCTCCCCTCCGAGTGGAGGAAAGTATTGTGTTAAGTGACACAGTATATGTGTGCCATGAATGAAAATAGCTAAAATTGTCAGATATGGCTAAAAATGCATGCCAAACTATGCACACCGAAACCCCCAAAACTTTACCAGATAGAAAAGCAGCTTAAGTAAAAGTGAAATGAAAGAGAATATGGGAGTATATAAAGACTATTGCATTAGACCATAACAACAAACTTAGTCCTCCCTCTATATCATATTTACCTAGCAAGAGAGATGAAATAACAATCCAGTAACTTGCACAATTGACTGTATTTTTGAGGTTTTGATCCCAGCATTGTTCTTACATCCCATAGACAACATTTTCCCCACATTCAGTTTGTTGGGATCCGGTCAGTGTACTTGCAGTCTTTCATTAATTTAATCAAGCCATTACTTTTCTGTGAATTATTGCACATTTTAGTCCTCAGTGCTAATTGCTTTCCATATTTGACATTTACAGTAGTGAGTGGAATTGTGAAACTACAACGCCTGGACCAAAGGTTTGCTTTCAACAGTTTAAACAGCATTTTTTTTTAAATTTTTTTATCAGCATTATAAGCAAACAAGCACTGTGGACTCCAAAGCCTCTTATCCATCTTTACTGTTGTCTTATCAGACATTAGTGATGTGATTAAAGTGTGTCATAGCTGAAGCTGTACATATACAGAGCTCAGATTTACAGAACTGCAGATTATAGAATAAGCAATTCAACTATGAAATGTTTACATTTTGACCACCTACAACATTAAAATGATGCTTAAATATTAATGTGTCTAAAAATTAGATATATCAATAATGCATAATTCCAAATAGCAATCATATGTATAATATACATGAAGCAGCCTTTATTTGTAACATTAATGTTTTTTTAATGACCAGAATAATCAAGGATATTTTATATTGTTTTGGTCAACACTGCTCTTGTGTCAAATCCAGTTTCCCTTTTGGAATTTGAAATATGAGTCTTAGCTTCTTGACCCAATCAATACCCCTATTTCCTGGTAATCCTGCTTTCACATCTCTCTGTATAGTAAGCTACTCATACCTTTAATAAGCCACAGAAATCAATGACTCACAAATTCTGCCTGAACCTCTTGAGCTTTCGGTCATATAGATCAATCGAGACCGTGGTTGTTTCTCTAATAAGCTACGATATCAGCGTGAACAACAGAGCACCGTCTGTGTGTAAACACTGTCGTTCATGTGACCTGTGATTCAACCACTTAAATCAGCTGCAATGCTGCCAAGAACTTGTTTATTCTATATATAGTATGGAGATTTGGAGTGCTGGGATTTCAGCTTCACAAAGGATGTGAACTCAGTCAGTTTATGTCTGCCTACAAGGTTGTTGTTGTTGAGCTATTTGTACGCCTAAAAAATGTGAGTGATGGGAGACTTAATCATGTGAAACACATACACAGATCACGGAAGAAATCCCGGAAATCCATATTTTTACTCATTTTTCATGCTGTACAAATTACTTATTTTAAAATCTATGACCGGGCACCATTTCTTCCTTTAGAAAACAATACATTAAAAAAGATTTCTACTCTTTTACTGAAATATGTCAACCATGATGCTGTTTTTTTTGGGTGGGAGTTAACAGGTGATACTTCACGGGCATTTATCTTTAAAAAAAATTTTTTTTTTTGCTGTTTTATTTTTATTCACAGTTAGCAGGTTTAGTTTTATGAAAAGACAAGAACTGGTCAGATTATGTGGAGAAAACCTTTCACCCAGACAATATTATGCTGGTGATGTCTTTTACGTTGTCAATGACCTTTTGCTGTTGATATACTTGGCAAGTTAGTTCTGAATGTTTTAAGTGTGTTTTGGTTTTTAATTGATTCCTCAATTGATTACTTCATGAACTCATGCATGTACTCCTTCATTCGTGTAATGATCTCCGTCATAATTCGACTCATAAACGCTTTAGATGGTGATTTGTGCGAGCTCTCTATAATATATTTCATTCTCTCACTTCTGTCATTGTAAGCCACTTAGTTCTCATCTTCTCTGATGCATGGCTGCCCTTTAATCCCCAGGCCAATTACAGCATAAATGACACTGACCAGAGCCTAGTGCCAGGTCTCATTATCAGTTCAGACTTCTTAAGAAAAGAAAGGGGATTGAGTTCTTCTTTGGGTAGACTTGGTAAAAAAATATTCATTTAGGAAAGAAAAATGAATCTAGTTGTTTATGTAAAGTGGTTTATTACCACTCAACTAAAAAAAAAAAGCGCTGTAATTGATGCGGACAGATACAAATATTTTGACAAAGTCTTTAGCCAGTGAACTGCGAACGCAGCCTGACTATAAAACAGCAAAGGGAAATGATCCATAATGGAAACACTGCGGAGAAATTCAACTCATAAACAACATCAGAGGGTGTCAAGTTCTCTTACTTGTCAAGGTACCTGAAAGTATCGACTGAATCACATTACTCAAAACATTCATTTTCCAGGGACCTGAAAGCATCAGGCACTTTGCCCACTAGGAGATGCTATAAGGCCCAAGGCAAAGCAAACTCAATCTCGACCAGCAGACGCTAGTCAAAGCAGACTTTGTAAAGATCTGGAGAGATGTAGATATGATCTAGGGCATATAAAATAAAACAAGAGAAAATATATTGTGAAATTCAAAGATAGAGCCACATAAAACCAATTAATTATTAGCTAAACAGCTACAGCAGCACTGTAGATAAATACCTACCTTATATGACTCACCTATAGGATGCTACAGGTTTTTGTCCTTAATCTAGCATTTTCAATACACCCCTCAACCTTTCAGTATGTTTCTTTTTGACCTTTATCACATCATCTGCAGTGTCTTTTTGCCCTCCTCTGTATCATGCTTTTGGAGAGAACACTGTTTGAATAACAAGACTATCTCTGAAGCGATATCTCTCCTCTCCTCTCCGCTGAGGTGGTGCATTGTGGGCAGTAGGACTATTCTAATGGACACACGTGGTAATTACAGTAGTGGGAGGTAGCAGACAGTGGTGATCCAGGGACAGCGCAAAACTATAAATCACAACTCCTGGTTCCGCCCTCCTGAGCGTAGCCGATCACAGTCAACCAAAAAGCAATTCTGCCAACATGTGTTTGCACATTTGTCTTCATCAGCCACTGGCTTGTTTTGGGCCCCTGGAATTGAATTTTTCTTTCCCATGGTAATCAAACAACGACTACTTCTTAGGTGTTTCACTCAAAGCCCCCTGCATTAGGTCTAAATATTAACCACATGTGGAATAAACTTGTCATTTTTTGTGTTTAGTTTGATCCTGTTGAAGTTACAGGAAAAAATATCAAAGAATTAATAAATTACAAGATGTTTTTTTAAAATAAAAAAAGCTCTGTGTGATCTTCAAACAGAGATAGAAGATAAAGATCACCTGTTATCAGTTTCAGTGATGGAGGTAGTGTGAGATGCTTGCTCGAGAAATGTTGTAACCAAAAGAGGTGGCAATAGCAAAGGTGTTAGAGCAGTAAGCAGTGATGGTGACTCAGAGTACAGTGTGTGTCCTGCTCTGCTTTATCTGTACGGACAGCTGCCTGTCAGCCAGCTGAGCCCATGCAGGGGGAAAGGTGTCTGCTGAGGAGCTGGTGTCAGCAAGGTGAGAGCCGAGCCCGGCTACGCTGAGCTGAGCTGAAATGGATGCAGAGGAGGGAGTGTCTCCTGCCTCTGAGGGACACCGATTTTCAGCAAGGAAACAGAGACTGCTGGAGCAGGAAACTCAGCCAGACAGAACATGAAAGCCAAGAGCGGCCATGACACATGATGGACACAAACGGAGGAAGGGAAGCCGTCCCCGCACTCACCCGCCCACCACTCGCTATTCCTCTCCTTTAGCAGTGTTGCACCCCTGCAGGAGGAGAAAAGAGAAACATGGCGATGATGCTTGAATTGCAGTGGCTCTCGGGTGAACTCTGCCCCCGTGTAATGTGTTGTCTTTGATGTTGCACAAGATGTTAGAGAGACGCAGGGAAACTTCAAAGAGAGCTTCATAGGCCAATTGCAGAATTGGTCAAAAAAGATAAATAAAACAGCAAGCTGCCAGAAATCCACACGCATCTTTCAAGGGAGACCAGGGGTCAGGCAAGAAGACAGCTGAAAACAATAGCAAGAAATGAAAGGTGACATGGATTGAAAGGTAGATAAATAGCTGCAGGGGAGGAAGGAAGTTTGTTGTTGGTATATAAGGATGCAATTTAGGTTGGAAAAAACAGCCTGCTGGTTTAACAAATACAGGCAGGCCGGTCAATAAACTGTCAGCTATTAATGTCTACTTTAAGTGACAAGGCCCCCCAGACTGATTTATAGAGCCAGCGATGCATAGAATCCTTACAGATAAAAAATGTTAGGCACCTGGCCGATCAAGTCAGCGAGCAAAACACAACACACACATGTCAGTCAGCAAAAAGCACCGATATAGATATCGATGTGGATCTTCTTTCAGAGTCAGCGCTCTCAAAACAGAAGGAGGAAGGTAAACAGCCAAAAGTCACCAAGAGCCTTTTTTTCCCCGACAAAGCGATTCCATGATCAGAAAATTTTGTCAGCTCTAATCCTTTGGAAGGAGACTCCACTCCTTCCAAAAGGTAGGGACAGAGGTTTCTGTGTGATAAGTTTTCCCTAATGAGGTGATACAGACATTGCCACACCCTTACTCCATCTCCTCATGTCAGTCTGTGATCTACCTGCCCCAGCTGCAGGCCACATCTGGAGGCACGATGGATTTCATCCACAGGGGCCTCCTTCGCCAAATGTCACTGTGAGTCATCTTCCTTTGTTTCGGCATTTGTTGCAATCTGACCTGGCAGCTCAGTGGTGCGCCACGACGGACTGCCACTGACACGTTCACATACACAAACAAAACTATTCTCCAGACATAAACGATATAAAGTAAAAATGTCTTTACAGGCGTGTCATGGTTCGTATTTGAGGAAGAGACAGACGACTGCAAAGTCCCAGTGTGTCAAAACAATGATTTTATTACAACACATACATGTGGGAAGCCGAGCACGATCACCCAAAAAGCATCGGTCTTCTCACAACAATAAATGGGGTGTGATATATATAACATATGATGACAAGTAATATGCGTCACAGCAGATAAAAAACATACATGTTCCAGTCATTCCAACCTTGAACATCTTCTAAAAAAAGAACAGTTCCTTCCTCTGTTCCTCCACTACATGTTTCCTGTTATTTTACCTATTACACTTATTTGGGGAACTGAACTGTCACGTATGCAGTTTCTTTGCTTGAAACTTCGCAATTTCAAGCAAAACAAGTCTAGACACTGTGTATGTGTGTTCAGACAGCCCATGTGTCTTAACCTCGGTGCATGACCTTACTCTGAGTCATCTGTTACCAGGCAGAACTCCAATGCAGTCGGTTGCTGAACACACAGGCCTCTATTCAGTTTCTAAGTTGTGCGTGATGTATTGTAAGCATGTATGCAATTCTTTCATAACTCAAGGTCACTTTACTCAATAGATCAGTCGGACCTCGCGCCGCTGAAGCTTCCGACCATCAATTAATTGACCGAGCTTCAACTCTTTAATTAGCACAAAAATGCAATGTGTATAACATGAATACAGTTGCACCTGCAATGAAAGATTATCATGTGATTAAGCTACCACCTGAAATACAGACTTGAAATACAGACTTTAACCTCAACAGCTTCAAAAAATGTGTCGATGAAATGATAACTAATGCAACATGAATAGTAACAGCAAAATAATTTTCTAATCTCTACAGGCGGTATGGTTGAGTAACACTTAACTATATTTGTTTGGTGCTTTCTGCCCGGAACAAATCAGACGTAAACCCTGTGATATAAGATCAAACTTGTCATCTCACAGCTTCAGAAATCAATAGAGCCCCACACTCTACCACTAATCTTCAACACACATGGAGCAAGCTCTGGATGACTGGTTCAGAGACGGCGGCAGGAGCAGAGCAAGGGGAGTAAAGGAATAAGGTAAGATAGAGGAAGGTGACAGTAAGGAAAAATGAGACGTGAGCTGAGTAATTCACATTTAAAGCTATTTATGTTAAGTGTCTGCACATAGTTCTCTTTAATTTGCCCCAAATTTTATTAGTATAGACTGATTTTTTAGATTTCTGCTTTCACACCAGTACAGTGGATGCATATTGGAGTTTGAGGTTTATTATGACATTAACAACAACATGTATTTACATAAATGCTTCTCTCAGTGACCCACACAACTCACTGTTGTAGAAGAAACATTTTATGATATCGTGAAGCCTTTGACAGCAAGGTCTGCAGCTATAATCTAAAGTGACGTAAATACATGAACGGTGTTTTAGTGTAACTTTTCAGTGCCTTACTACATACAAAAATAAAACCCATGTAGGATGGCGTAGGATCAGTGTAGGAAATGACAGAAATCAATTAAATATTTCAAAAATAGGAAAGTAATGTAATGTGTTTCTTCATAATGTACAAATCCAATGTTCGATCTGCGTGATCTAGGTTTGGAGCTCGATCTAGCTATTAAAAGCCAAACGGACACCTGGAGTCTCAACCTAAAATGTGTGCAATTAAGTTACAAACGCAGATCTGAAAATGTGGAGAAGCTCTGAAAAATATAAATAAAAACAGAATGCAAGGATTCACAAATCTCACAAACGCATAGAAAACATATCAAATGTTTCAACTGAGAAAACGTACCATTTTAAGAATGATACGACAAAGAAGACCAAGAACTGTCGAGCAGCTAGAATCCTAATCAGGCAGAAATGGGGCAACGTTACCCTGTCAAAATCCAGCAGCTGCTCTCATCAGTTCCCAGATGTTTATGGGCTGTTGTTAAAGGAAGAGGCGATGCTACACAGTGGCAAACATGACCCTGTCCCAACTTTTTTGAGATACGTTACTGCCGTCAAATTCAAAATGAGCTAATATTTTTCATGAAATAGTAAAATGAACTTGAAATGCTTTCTACAGTCTACTGTGAATAAAATATGGATTTATGAGATTTTTGTTGTTGTCAGTCTTGTAGCATCAGACCGTGTGATGTGTCTTCTTTTAAAAAAAAATTCTGTTTATCAAGCACTAAAGAATTTATACAATTTCTTTTCACATGTGCACTAGTGAAACCTGAAAAATAGATTCTCATGTGCAGAATTTTGATTGAGTGAGACTTAATTTGCAGTCAGTGCAGTAAAGGGCTCTACATCCAAAATTTCCTTAATGGGATTCCTTAATATTAAGCATAAAGTGATTGTTTTTAGTGGTTTTCTTTAACTCCCTTAGGTGAAACTGAGTTAGCCCACCCTATTTAACAGCCTCTGTCATATCTCATTCCCTTTCTGGTCTTTATAGACTTCATCGCAGGCCTTCTTTTAATGGAGGAGTAGAGAGGCTGTTTACCAGACGTGAGGAAAACAGAAAACAGGGATGGTGAAAAGACAAGGGAAACGGGGTAAGCGAGAGGTGGAGGTTTATAGAGTGAGAGAGAAACTGCAAAAGAAAAGGGAAAAGACAGAGAACCAGGAGGAGGTGGGGTTAGAGGGAGACGCTCCACTGCCTGGCTGACAAACACAGGGTCCCTCCAGAGTCAGGCAGATGAGAAGGAGAGGAGGAGAAAGGGAGAGGGGTGAGAGAAAAGGAGGGGAGTTTGATGTGGGCAGTCAAGCCCACCACCCACCAGCAGCCTTCCTCTCATTCTCCACAACTCCACCCTCCCGCCCCCACTCCAGCAGAAAATCTATGCCTGCTCTCTTAGTATTCCTCCCATCTCTTGCGAAGGCTCTGCGGAGGGGAGAGCAGACAAGTGGACTACTAGTGAGGCCCTGGCCAGCCGTGTGTGATGCTATCTGGGAGCTTTTTCCCCTCCTTCCCTTTTAGGATGGGGTGTTTGCTCAGGGCTGACAGGACAGACAGAGCACCCAGCCACTTGAAAACCTCCACCAGGGACCTGAACTGGACACATCCTATCTGTACACCCCATTTTCCTCTCCCTCCTTTTTCCCTCCCCAGAAAACCTGTAGATCAATGGGGTCAACTGTGCAGGTTGTCTATTCTCTGACTGAACCAGAGTGCACAGATGAACCAGGGAAGGTGTGGCGGACAAGCAACATAATTAAGATCTCTTCCTGAAGAAGGCTGCAGTGAAAATGCTTAATATTTATTCAAGAGCCACGTGTTCACTTAGATATAACCTGTGCCTGTTAATATGAGCTCTCATTGATTTCAGGGAATACAAGAGCACTGGTTGCATGTGAGTTTTTGTAATTTGTGGTCATCCCTTTTACTCTTCATCTAACACCAAGTTAGTGCAATACTATTACTGCTGCCTGTCAGTTCTTTGGTTTATGAGCAAGCAGCCAACATAGAAAATGTCATCCTGCCTCAGCTTTAGGCACTTCTGCAGGTAACCAATGTTAGCAGGACAGCATGCTAAGCTAAAATGGTGAACATAATCAGATCTGCTTTGCAGTCATCATGAACTCTGTCATCATGAGCATTTTAGAATGCTAATAATGTATGAACAGCATAGCACGAAATGACATACTGGCTCCTTTGAAAAGATTAGAAACAAATCCAGATGGAACAGATGAAGCTAAAAATGAGTGTTTCCACAATCATAAAAATGTTGATGCAATGTAGCAATGTTTTATTTGAGCAGGAAAAAAGAAAAGGCAGAGAAGTTGCAGACATGTGTTGTATCCTAATTTTGAGTAGGTATTGTACGTATATTAAGTAAACTTTTGCTTTATGTATGTGCTTTATGTATGTGTTATCACATGATGTGGCTTGCAATAAAAGCATAAAATTGCTAAAATGACATAGTGTGTATGTGCTGTTTGCTTCAAAGTGCTGCTAGCATGACTGTAGACTACACAAATGCAAGCACACTGTGGTGAAAGTTTTTTAGCCTTGTTTCAGATCATCAAACACATTTACCACCACCATGTCTGACTGCTGGTATGATCCTCTTTTCACGAAATGCTGTGTTAGTTTTACGCCAGATGCAATGGGATGCAAACCGTCCAAAAGGTTCTGATTTCTTTAGATGTGGTTCTGGGTTCCTTTGTCACTTCCTGGATAAGTCACCAATGTCTTCTTGGAGTAATTTTTGGTTGGGTGGCGACTCCTGGGAAAGTTCACCACTGTTCCAAGTTTTCTCCATTTGTGGATAATGGCTCTCACCGTCATTCTCTGCAGTTCAAAGCCATAGAAATGGCTTTGTAACCCTTTCCAAACTGATGGAGCAGATGTTCCTGCTTGATCTCTCATGATAGCATGATGTGTTGCTTTTTGAGATCTTTTAGCCTACTTCACTTTGTCACATCTGTAGATTAGATTAGATTAGATTAGATGAAACTTTATTAATCCCTTGGGTGGGTTCCTCCGGGAAATTCGGTTTCCAATAGCACAGCACCGACAGAAGTTACAGAATAGGAGCAGAAATATACCATATATACACATATATAAATACAGAGTATACAAAAGGGATAAATAGAATAAATAGGAATAAGAATACAAGGGAATTGCACATTTCAAGTATTGTGAGTCTATTGCACCGTTGGATATTAACAAAAAGTATTGCACAGTGAAAAGGCACTACAGCTTAGTTGTTCCCCCCTCCTTTGTCCTCCTGTTTCCCCTCCCTGTCCCCTCCAGAGAGGAGTTAAACAGTTTGATGGCGTGTGGGACAAAGTATTTATGTATTTATGCTAGTTATCTGTAGAGAGATAGTGAACTGAGCTTTCCAAAAATATGCTTAATTCATGATTTAAGGGCAATTACGTTTTCACACAGGGCTAAGTACATTTGGATAGCTTTTTTCCCCCTTAAGAAATGAAATCATTTAAAAAACGCATTTTGTATTCACTCATGTTATTTTTGTCTAATATTAAAATATGCAAAATCCTAAAAAATCAGAAAGGTGCAAATACTTTTTCACAGCACTGCAAATGTCTACAGAATATTTAAAATAGGATTGACAAGTTGTCCAGATTGACTGGTTTATGTTATGCAAATCTGAACTTATCTATTTACATGCAGTGATATTTTTGAGAAACAATGGGTGTCTTGAAAATGGTAATCCAGGTTTACATGAAAAAAAGGAAAGACTTGAATGATCCTGAGGGGATTTGAGGGTGTGAACCTGGTTTGAGGGAAACTGAAGGCAGAACCTTCTCTTTTCTTTACCTTTCAGTAATTACCAAGCAAATAAGTGGCAAACAAAGCGTGTGTGTTTCAGAGTGTGTATTATCAGTAATGTGAAGCAGCGTATGTGCACTGTCGGGCTTTACTTGTATTGTATGTTTATTTTGCCTTTAAGTGCATTTACACACAGTTAGCCATGGTCCTCTGACAAAAATAACATGGCTATCGATCACCTGTGTAGCTATAATCTCCATTGCCACTGCTGGACCATGACTGCTTAACCACAAACACACAAAGCTTTGTTGTTCTTAATATCCCCCTCCAAAGTAGCCAGATCCTCTGTCACCTTGAGCCTGGTGCGTCATGCTTGTGTGATTGCGCTAAAGGTCACAGCTTGTAGCTACTGTCATTAGCTGTCACTCTTCCGCACTCCCTCCCGTTTCCCGCTTCTCTCCTCCTTCAAGTCGCTCTCTGTCACGCATTTCTTTCTTTGGCTCTGGAACACGGATCAAAGTGCCATCCTTAGTTGGACCTTGAAGGTTGAGGAAAGTGAGAAGCGACCCAGATGCACAATGAGTCTGCTTTGTGTGTTTGTGCATGATGTGCAGTGAAGCTGATGAGGGTAGCTCTGCTGGGAGCACAGTATCTTTAAGTGTTAGAGCGTATCAGACGGTTATGCCTATTGCAATTACACTTGTATTTGAGGCAGAGTCTATTGCTATTTGAGGATTCACTGCCTGAGGGGGGAGGAGGAGAAAATATGTGTTTTTCAGCACTTCAGTGACTAATCAAGGTCTAATATTTGAGACTGCAGTGAGATGATAGATGATTGCATTTTTTTTTTTCATGGACACGTAACACATTGCTTTCTTTACAGAAACGCAAGAAGAGGCAATTCAGCATATTGTTTGGAAATCCGGCGAAAATTGTGAAGACACGAGTAGTAAAGAGTCGTGGTGCATTCCAGTACACAGAGCGGGACCACGTGTGGTTAATTGAAACATGTTTGAGCGAGAGGAGAGAAAGAAAGAGGAGAATTAGTAAAGAGACAGCAAACACAGATGTGGCGTTTTATCTGTTGGGGAGGTGAGGGGTAATCACTGCAAACTTTAATCAGTTCAGATCAATTATTCATGGTCAGGGGCCTATCGAGCTGATTTCTAAAATGCCCCTTCTCTCTCGCTCTCTCTCACTTTTTCTGACAGCCCTGTATGAATAATTCAGACTGCATTTACACAAAGAACTCCATCTCTGATACCTGATCAGTCAGTTAGAAACATTATGCAACTGGGAATGTCAATTAGAAATGGGAAAATGGGTCTCCTGGTATGTTCACAATAAAAAGAAAAACAAAGCCACTCAAGGAGAAGCACAAAAGTCTTGAAGAACTCCAAACTTCATTATTCACTGAGAGAGAAGTTCTCAGCCTTAATGGGTTCAGCCAAAGTCAAGATTGTCCCTACGCTGTATGTCTACTCATCATCCATCAGTTTGTCTATTCACTAAGTGGACCCCACACACAGCTAGCACTGCGTCAGACCAGCTCCATGTTGAAGCTCTCATCGTTTCTTTTGCGCCTTTCTCCTCTTGTTCTATCAAAAAGACTTCTTGCAGCTCCCAGTGCTTGTTCAGATTGATTTGGCTGCCTAATCGCTGTTACCCCCATGTTTTGCCAATTTTTTTTTTGTTTTGTTTTTTACAGGCTGTCACGTTTGCTTTTATCTTTTTTGGTGTCTGATTAAATTCCTCACTATTTGGTGAGCTCCAGTGGGCAGGTTATATGCAAAAGTCCCTACCAGCCTTTGAGCTGTCCTTCCCCTGGTCTTATTTTGCCATCGAACTCCATTCTCTGCCTTCGAAGAGAGAATACCTTCTCTAGTGTCTTATGGTCTTTCATATCCATCATTGTGTATTGAAAACTACCTTTAAAAGCTTCTCTAATGCACAGTTTCTTAACTGTGAAATTAAACAACATGGCCTTGAGTATTGCTTTAATTGTAATTGTGAAAATCCATAGGAATTTTGATCTTTTTGATCTTATGTGATGATCAGTTGGACGGCATGATGGTGTGGTGGTTAGCACTGTGGCCTCACAGCAATCGGTGTGCACGTTTTCTCCGAGTTTCTCCGTTTTCCTCCCACAGTTTCAAGACGTGCATGTTAGCTTAATCGGTGCTTCTAAACTGTAGGCATAAATCTGACTATCTAACTGTTTCTACGTGTTAACTGTGCAACAGACTGGTGACCTGCCCAGGCTGTACCCTGCCTCTCTAACCATGACCACTCAGAAAGGCTCCAGCCCCACTGCAACCCTGAGCTGTATGAGTGGAAGCAAAAGGACATATGATCATCAGTTAGATTTCCTAAACTGTAACTTAAAAAATAGATTAAAAATTTTACAGGTATGATAGCAGGTGAAGCCGTCAGTGGGTCTTGAGTCTGGGACACCAGTTTCACAAACAAGCTTTTGTTTTTGACAAATAACTGATCCATTAAAACAAAATCAAACACCAGTTGATAACACACTACGTGGAAATTTGAGGGAAAGAGATACTTATATATATCATGTCATGGCTGAGATATTTCAGTCTAAACTAGTGTACCAACTAACCCACCACACTAATGGAAATCTGCATCTGCAGCCATGCTGCTATGCGTAAAAAGCATGCCCACACCTGAGAAAACCTTGCAGTTGTCATGCCGCCTTGCTGCAGGACTTTTGAGGGCATGCCCTTAAAGTTGGTCTGAAAACTCACTAGTACAAGGACAGAGAAGCTAGTAGGATAAGTGTTCAATAGCAGAAGGGTGGTCAGGGAGAGAAAGGCAGATAAATAGACACTGTAGAAATGAGAAAGTGTAATTCTTGCTTGGCACAGTTTGTCATACCGTACCTGACAGCCACCAGCCATAAGTCACCAAATAATCACTCTCAATAATTCAGAGGGATCTCTCCTGTCCTCCCTTCCCCTGTGCCTGCCCTTGTAAAGCATTCCCATGACATGAGGTCAAACCACATGGCCACACAGACATTTTAAGCTGCCTGTAAATGCAGAACGTTTAACTTGACTGACTGTATTTCAACAGGGCAAGACAACAGATTTGGGGGTGGCAGTGGGGGTGGGGAGGGGTTTATAAAAAAGCAGGAAATGTTGTTCATGCCTCCCAGCAGTCCTGCATCTCAGCAACTGGACTAATAGGCTATCACAGTTGACATCTCCATGGGAACGTCCCACTGTATCACATTCCACTGCTGCTTCCTTTCACACCAATGATATCTTCCTGTGAAAGCATTAAGAGTTGATGATGTTTTGCTTTCCTTTGTCTTGCATTTCCAAATGTGTACTGTTATAAACACAGCGGACCATTGCACAGTTTGTCAGTGGACAACAAAGAAGACATGCATATGGAAGGAAATGTTGCATATAGTCCACACAAACCTTTTTTATGGCTGGAAAGATAATTAAATAAAGGTTGTAAAGGGTATAAATGAAAAAAATAAATGGAGTGGGTAAATATATAATTTCCCTGACAGCAGGTATTTTGGTTGGAGTGACTGGACAGTCTATTCATCCTCGTCACAGTGCTGTCACAGTTCTGCTGCAGTCGAGTGATGACCATCCTTGTCAGACCAAGTGCTGTCTGTCTCTGAATGATAGAAATGTAGAATGTGTCCGTACAGATGGACGGATCAATTTCTTTCAACGTGTCCTCTATTCCTCTGTTCTTTCTTCTGTCATACTTTCAAAATCACTGTAATTTCTCCTCTCCTGAAAGATTTGTGTGTGTTTTTGTGTGTGTGTGTTTGTTTTCTTTGACCATCTGAATCTTAATCCACACCTATACACCGGTAAGGTTTTTGCTCTGACATCTGTCCCCGCTGTGTGTCACTTCACGACCTTTTCTCTTTGTGTGTGTCCATCATCTCTTTTGTCTGCGACTGCTGGCTTGGGTGATCATGTGTGTGGCGTGTGTTTATTTCACAGTGTAGCACAGGAGGGGATCGCCTCCGACTTGGGGATGCTCTGAAAATGTCATTGTTTGGTTGCGCTCTGCTTTATGACACAGTTTATACAGCGCCAATGATTTTTCTTCCCCAGTGTGGCCCTTTTGCTTTGTCTGCCTGGAATCATGAACGGTAAATAAGTGGTAATGGGAGTGAATGGGAGGGGAAGTCAGCCAACGTCTTTCTGTCATCACTTTAGAAGGTTGCGACCCTAAAGCACGCTGGCACAGAGCTGTTAAATTATTCAGGCTGTGTCTCAAGCCCCGATCTCTGGAGAAGACGGGGCTGTGATTGCTGGGAGCTGACTGACTGACATTTGCACATGAAAATCGCCTCTGTTTCCCCCAAACACCGGTTCTGCTCAAAGAAAACAGTAGAGGGACCTTGGTTCTGGAGGGTGTAGCGCTGAGCAGCGGAGGGCTGGTTTGGTTGCGGTGTAATTAGAAGAACAGTGCTGCACAGCAGTGGAGGCATTGCTTTTTAAATCTGCTGCAGTGAACAATCAGACCGATTTCACACGTCTGTAACTCTTGGAGAAACGAACTAGGAGAAAAGTTCTGATGTGTGGTAAAATTGGACTTCAGTGTAAATGAATATCCTGAAAGTGTCAATATAATGAGCGTAACCTTACCCTGAAAATTGGAATGGCAGAGCAAGACCTAGGGGACCGGCTGACTCATAAATCATCTTTCTTTGTGGGGTCAAGGGCCATTTGAATGAGACATGAGCAGAAATGTGATTTTTAGTTATGAGGATATTTTCGCACCTATAATGCAATAATACTTTGTGCATATCTCCAGCATACATATTGATTAAATGCCAGCATTTGTGTAAATAGAAATTTCAGATGGCTGGGATTAATGCTAGAAAGAATCAATGTTTTCCAAAAGGCCATTGCATGCTATCTCACCGAATGGTTGAACGTCCATATAATGATGCATTACAGTGTACACGGTTTGGATGTGTTGCAAGTCCAGCAACGTGCATCATAACTGCTCACTAATTGCAAATTGAGGTTTGTTTTATTGCAATTTATTATAATCTTCAGTAAATTGTTACTAAAACAGTCCACACAATCCAAGTTGTTAACTGTTATTTGGCCAATTAAAGCTGGAGAGCTTTTGATTAATCACACTCGATCCAGAGTGCAGTTAAAGTGAGTGGGAGAGTGTGTGTGAGTGGAGAGAGTGAGAACATCCCTCTGTATGCTGGACCATGTCTCTGAGTTGATGGCGAATGGAGCTGGTGTAGAGGGTGGGAGGAGGCGGAGGTGGAGAGGTGCAAGGGATAACTGGCCCTGTTGGGAGGGAGGCTGGAGGAGAACACAAATAAAGAGAGGGAGGGTATTCGAAAGGGAGAAGGAGAGGGTGGAGCATCGGACAGATGACAAATTGTGATTAATAAATGTGGTTCAGGACGGCAGTGTGGAGGGTTGTTATTAATAGAGAGAATTAGAGTGGCTGTGCAACTCAATCTGCACACTGTCACTCTGCATCAGGCCCCATAATCAGAGCCTAATGAAACAGCAGAGCACCAGGATGTAGGCACATCCACACTCATCCACGCTAAGCTTATAAGCCTACTCTTTCACTACAGTACAGCACACACTCCCAGGTATGAAATAAAGTAAATAAAGCTTTCCAGATAGTTAGCCAAAAAATAAACAGACATCATATATTTTCAAATGCGTTTTGTGCCATGTTTTTTGCATTGCGCTTTTCTTTTACTCCACCATACATCCAACTGGAACCACATTTGCAAGAGACAGACTAAATGAAAGAGTCCCTTTTATATTACTGATCTATGTTACTTTTGATTTAAAGACAAGACTTGTCTCACTGTACATTATTTTTTTCATCTGTACAATTTAACACTTGTCCCGGACCACCTTTGTGCCCCTAATGACCTCTAAATTGATCCACTAGAGTACAATCTACATAGCAAAAAACAGGACCTTGATAGTTGAATAGCTGTCAGTGTTAACTATGGAAGACGTGTATGGTGGTTCCCCAGGGAGTAATAGTCCTCCTACAGCTATGCACCTCTTGGGGACATTATGCCATCATCCATGAAAGAACTGATGCTCAGTATGAGAAGTTTGCACAAAACGTATCACATGTCGTATGCAACGTATCTATTCCTGGTTGATTCCTAGTCTGCGAGCAAGAAAGATTCCGTTTTTTTCAATGTGAAACTATTTGACGATTGCTATGGATCGCTGCACTGAAGAATTATTATGTCTTTAAGAAACTATGCCGACAAAAGAGCAATAGCAGAAGACAAACATAACGTGAGTAATGTGGCCATAAATAAGTTTCTGCTTCGCTCTTACTTATTTACACAGAGGAGTTGAGAGAAAAACTGGTGCTCGGATTATGCAGGCGTGTGCACAAAAGACAGAGATTTATTCTTGGTGTATCATAATATATGAAATTAATTATTAAACAAACTAATAACTCAAAAAGCCCAGTACTTATTCTCCTATGGCCCTTTTGCTGCTGGTGTCAGTCGATTCTGTGTGAGTCACAGTGAAATCAGAACAGGTAACATGATAAAGCAATTGCACTGAATAAAAAGAAGACACACTTCATCAACATAATGCATAATATTGAAATTTTAGGTGAGCGCGAATAGTCAGGGGAATGAATCAAGAGGAGAATAGGGAGAGAGGGAACAGACAGCTGAAAGACATGCACATATTTCAATATTAATCACCTCAGTAATATTTTAACAGGCTTTAAAAATCCAATCCTGAGCATATTGCCTCTGACTGTTGGCAATGATTATCTTCCCCATGCTGCTTAGGAGCTCTGAGCACTGTTCTAGTGGGACAGACTGACTGACCTGCAAACTGGGACTGACACAGCATTTAACTCATCCCGGTGCTGCCCAGCTGCACCAACATCTCCCAACAGAAATATTGCTCGCTATCGCTCCCCAAACCTTTCCGACACCAATTTCCCACTAAGTCCAAACCATCCTTAGAAAGCCACCTTAAAACTTGGTGATTATTTATCTCTCCATGTCCGGTGGGATAAGGTGATGATCCCTACATTACCAGACAGTGGTCATCGTATTTGAGGAGATGGAGGTCGAGGGAGGTGGGGGTTGATGAAAAGGGAATCATCAATACTGAATGCAGACCTATTCCCCTTGCTGCCACTGCTTCGGCCATTAAACTTTAAACTCGCAGATGTGTGATTGTGCCTGTCAGACAGGTGACACGAGACTCCAAGGAAATGATGATATGAACTAAAAATCTGCCCAATATGTTTCTGAAATGTGACCACCAGTGAAAGTGATGCCGTGGTAACTAAAACTGTAGGGAATGCTGATACAAGGATGCAAAACTTGCCTTTCCAGAATTAATGGTGTAAAATCTCTTTGTGTGTCTCCATACATCCACTATGATGCATGTGTATAAACACTGAAGTGGAGGCATTGTATGTGCCTGTGTGTGAGTTTTTAGGTAAAAGAAAAAGAGCAGCACAATGTCTGGGGCAGGGTGTCTCACTAATGAGGCTTTATAGCAGTGGGATGCGAGTCACACACACAGACAATGGTCTGGGGAACATTTAGTGTCTCCTCTCCATTCCTCACACATCATGCCGAGGCAGCTTTTACTTAGTCACCATGCTCTGTCCTCCCTTGCCTGGCACACAGAAGATGAAAACATCTGCCTTCCTTTTGCAACACTCTATCAAACATTTTGCTTGCAAAGAGTTTGCCTCTAACAACAGGTGAATGTCGGGCTAGCGAGATACAGATGGAACAATATGTGTGGTTTAGTCCACATTTGTGTCAGTTTGAAGGTAAATAAATGCAGCATAATGACAATATGAACAACAGCAACATAATACAACAGCCATAATAATGAAATAATAACATTTGCTATTGTGAGTGTGTATAAAAAGAATTTAGCAAAAAAACATCCGTTTTAGCAAAAAAACAAAAAAGAAAAAAGGAAAAAAACAAAACGGGGATAGCGCAAGGGAGAGAGAGAGAGAGAGAGAGAGAGGGGGGGGGGGGGGGGGGGGAGAGAGAGAGAGAAATCTAACAGGTGTAGACTAGGACTGCCCATGGACCAAGCGCTGCGAAAGGCGATACAGTGGACAGACCCTCTGGATAGGAGCGTCAGAACGGCGTGCGCTTTTCATTTGGAATTGCGTTAAAAAAAAGTGCTAAAGCAGATATTTGCAAGGTTTAAATTCCTCCGAAGTTTATATCGTTTAGACTTTTTTCTACCTGGAAAGAAAGGAGGGGATTATGCTCTGATTGAGAAACTCACTTTCCTGGCATTTCCTGCGCGCCCGTCGGCTCTCCAGCTCTCCATTTGGCACCGTAACGGTCCAAAGTCCTTCAGTCATTTAATGGGACGCGTGAAGTACACTGAGGCACACAGATTTTTTTCCTCCAGAAATTAAGGGATTATAAAGAGCCGATGGTGAGTTTAATTTTTCAGTTTTATTTAGCAATTTACTTTTAACCACAGACTCGCTGCAGATATTTTGCGTGAATAAATAAATCACCTGTAAAAATATGTATATCTGTTTGGCTTATTTCTATAAAAAATTAGTCCTATATTTATTTTAAACTGGACATTTTAATTCAATCACTTTATTTTAATTTTATTGTTTTATTTTTTTTCTTTTAATGCTGTCTTCCATTTAAATTGTGTACATGTGTGTAGTAAGTCAGACCAAATCAGTTATTGAGTGTCTCTGCTCTTTTTACCATCCTTTTTAGATCCAGCAATAGCCAGAAGAGGAACGTTTGAAAAGCACGCCCAAGTCAACAAAATCGCTTTTGGTTTCCTGAAAAACATCTTTTTAATGTGAACAGATAAAAGTGGGAGGTCATAGGATGATTGTGTCAGCCAGAGATCTTTGATGAACTTTTTTTTACTTTCAGCCATGGCATTAAGTGAGATGCACACATGAAGTGAAATCCTCTGCTTTGGAGGGAGGACTTAAAAGAAGATTTTTCATTGAAAAAAAACAAAAAACAAAAAACACAAACTGTAGATTATTCTTCATCCAACAAAACAAACAAACCTCTACTCCCTCTTCAGTGAGATGAATTTGGCACCAGCTCTCATTTCAGCATACTTCTAATTAAGCTCCGGTTTCACAATCACCATCTCACTGCCAACTACGGTTTCTGCTTGATGCTGAAAATTGAACAGAACTCCAGGACTCCAGGAGAAGTCAGAAAAAGGCAAAGCAGACTTAATCATTTAAATTATGTTTTTTGTACCATGTCACCACAAATCTGAAACATCAAGATTCTTGTGCTTACTTCTCTAAAAACTGCGGTGTGTGAAGTTTGTATTATTTCAGTCATATAGTCATAATATTTTGAACCCTGGACATTTCAATTTTCTCTTGGATTTTCTCCCGTGGTTGTTTCCTTCGTGGCTCTCTGCCATTTTGTGCTCTCATTCATAGTCGCTCCAGTGATACGCTCTTCCCCCCCCCAGTCCTCCTCATCTCTTTTGCAAATCATACTGGTTCTCTGAGAGGCTTCATCCTGGCCGGCACTATTCCAGCCAAGGGGGAAGAGGACTTCCTGACGCTGGCCGCTTCACGGCTCAGCCGCAGGAAACGCGTCATTGGAGCCGCTGTAGGTGTAGCAATGGTTCTAATACTCTTGGTTGCCATTCCCTTGCTGGTCCACACAACCAAAGGAGGGAATGCTGGAAATGCAGGGAGCCATTATGAAATGCTTGGAAGCTGCAGGATGGTATGTGATCCCTACACCACGTCTCAGCCAGGCCAGGAGCTGACAGCTGTGTCTCCACCCCCCCAGGATTACTCTGGAAAGAAGATAAAGTCTGGGCTTCGAGGGCCTCCAGGGATCCCTGGGCCTCCAGGAGAACGTGGACCCCCTGGAGAGCCAGGCAAACCAGGGCCACAGGGTCCCCCAGGTCCAGGCCCTGGTGGCTATTCTCCCTCACTCTACACTCCCAAAATTGCCTTTTATGCAGGGCTACGAAAGCAGCATGAAGGCAATGAAATACTGAAGTTTGATGATGTGGTGACCAATGTAGGTAACTACTATGAGCCGAGCACTGGCAAATTCACCTGCCCGCTGCCTGGCATCTATTTCTTCACCTACCATGTTCTAATGAGAGGTGGTGACGGGACGAGCATGTGGGCAGACCTGAAGAAGAACGGACTGGTGAGTGCAAGTGTGTGTGCGTGTGTGTGTGTGGATGCGCATGCATGAAGACTCTGAAATAGAGAATGTATAAGTATGTATTTGTATGCATGCACACACATGACCATGCAGCAGATTTATTTATTTTTTATTTACTGCTGACCATCCTGTCTTACCATTGACTCATATTCACCTCTTTAACATTGAGCTCTTCAGATTCAGAGCACATTCCACTTAGCAGGTGGCAACATGACAGCCAAAGAATGAAACGGCAATCTTTCTCCTCATTAAGGCGAATTCATGCTATACAGTCTAAAACTGTGGCTACAGGTATTTGCATTCCCACATGTACTGTGGCTAAATGACAAGTGGCAGAATGCAGCCGCTGCCGCCGAAAGGAACAGTCTAATTAGTAAGTATCATACACAGAGCTTGATTATCGCCTAAACAGAAGTGCAAAAGAGCACAAGAGAAATGTCTGTCAGAATGTGGACCAGCCAGTTTACACCTCAGCTAAATAAATAATGAATGTAAAATTGACAGTCCACTCATCCCCTCCTTCATTCCCCAGACACTAATTAAAGACAGAGGGGCTGACGGGGGGAGGGGAGAGGAGAGGTGGGATAAATCACAGGGATTTTATCAGAGAACTCCAAATTCAGGAAACATTCTTCAAGATTCTTTTTACGCATTCATTCATTCATCAAGGACTCTAAATGCAAATACACTCTGCTCTGAACTTACTCTCTAGACATGTAGTGTATCAAGGACTGTCGGTCAACATAGCTCAGTGCTGGTTCATGCGTACAGTTTACTTTATCATTGCAGCTCTACTAAAGTAGGATGATTTAAACTTGGTTTTGAAGATGCAAAATTAATTGTTTAAAATAATTCATCACCCAATGTTTGATATTTGATGCACTGTTATATATGCATGAGACCACAAAGGTGAATATGTGTTTAAGGCTGTCTGCCTAATGCTCCATATTGTCATTCAAGTCATTTTAGACTGCTAAATAATTTATACATCTTAGATGAGATCCCCTGAACACCCGCTATACTTTCCTCTCCTAACCCCTTCCTAGCTTGTTCATTGATTCTCCATTAATTATCTTTTCACTCAACTCAATTATTTAACCTCACCCAGGTCCATTTGACACCCGCGAGCTGGCCTCTTTAAACAGTTCTGTTAAATAGAGCACTCACCTAACAGGGAGCTACCCAAACAGAGCTGCCTGTAGATGGAAATGGAGTGTAAATGAAATTCTGCAGAATGCCTGATCATGTTTGGAGTTATTGAAGCCCTGAGGCAGGCGGGTATTGTGCCTGAGGCCAGTCAGTGGCTAGGGTTTACTAAAAGGGCACTGTGTTTGACAGGTTGCATTCCTGGCTATAGAATCAAACAGCCTGTTTTACCATTGCCGTAGGTGCTGAAGCTTTATTGGATATTTTTTCTCTGCCTGCTGCTTTTTTTCCCTTTTTTTTCTGTTTTTTAGTCGATCGAATTGCCATTGCCACAAATTTGCCTTTCAACTTGTGTTGTTGCCTATCTAAGGTCATTTATAACCTTATATGTTGTGTTACGGCAGCCAGGCCAGGGGAATAATCTCAGAAAGATTCAGCAAGAATGAATGAAACATGAGAGACCGGACATGGCAGGGACATGCTGAGACGTCCACTTAAAGACTCTGAAAAGGGAGAGCAAAACAAGACAAGTGAGTTGATGGCAAGATCAGGGGTGGAGCAGAGGAAGATAGATGACTTAATGGAGGTATGGAGACAGTGGGCTGGTAGACGATGCATCTGGGAGGCTGGTGGTGAAGGCCAGGATGAGATCAGGCATGATGACCAATGGACTCCCACTCAACACGTCTCGACTTGACAAGTGATCAAGGTCGACTAGAAAAAGAGAGAGCGAGCGAGAGAGAGAAAAACAGGTCTTGCGAGCTCTGTTTATGCACTAGTTGAGCAAATGTAATGCTTGTTAGAGACACTTTAAGATGAGTGCATTAATTAATTCAGAATGCCGATAAATGCCTTCTGGAAATATATGAGTTGTATAGCTTCACTTTTATATCAACTGATAATGTTTAAAGCTGGCGTGCTGCACGGAGTCTCCGAGTGTGTCACATGACATGATCTCAGGAGGATGTGCTGACTGGGGCGAGGCTTCCATGGGATTCCTATAGATCCAATACCTATTACCTTCAATAAATCCCCTCCCTGTAAAGCCTACCTGCACACACCTCAATCTAACTTTCACAAATCATTGCAGCATGACACCGTTTCAGAGCCAAGGGATTTGTGATTGAAGGAGGGAGGTCACACTTCAGCTGCTTCCATGTTTGTAATCGACTTACAGTTTAATTCTAACGTATGACATGAAAGTTTGATCAACACTTTTCTTGCCCAGCTGATTAACTGCCCTTTATATTATTTGCACGGCCGCAAAACACAAGAAATAAAAATGGGTAAATATGCTAGATATCTATTATATCATTAAGATACTTAACGATTCAATATATCCAGCCTTGCTCTGCAGAAATCATTTTAAAAGCCCTTCTCATTGTTGACAGTGCTCTTATAAATGTGTTGAATCCCTCCATCATCAAATCACTGCCTAGAATATAAGAGTTAAATTCTAGTTAATATTCTAGATTGGTAACAAATGCTATTAGTACAGACCCTGCTAATGTTGGCATGCTTTATGCTGTGAAGGATGATAATACACCATGCATAGCTTCTCCACTGTATGTCTCTCCTTTCCCCTCATTAACTGATATGCGAGCTGTTCACCTACTCATTTACAATTCTATAACACTCCACTCTGTACATATCTATATATTAAACTTTCTTGGTGCAATATGCAATGTAGACAAACAGACACCGCTTCGACTCTCATTTTATCTCTCCCTTGTATTTTCACCTTACACAGGCTCTTTTAATAGCTCAGTTAAAGGTCAAGTTATTTCACACGGTAATGTTAAAATGTCATCACTTGCTGTAATGACCGGTACCTGAATTAACTCCCACAGAAGGAGGCGAAGAGGGAAAGACATTGATACACAGTAAGATTTGCTGTCTGAATTTTGATTTTTTTAAAAAAAATCTGCTTAGATGCTCCAGATTAAACACAATAATTAAAAGAAGTCACAGTGCGCACAGGTGCCATAGACCACTGACTACAATACAGAATGGCAGGTAATAGCAAGCTAAGGCACGGTTCAGTGCTTAAGTCGCTTGTCGCCATGTAATCCCTGGGCTCCCAGAGGAGAGGGAAAACCTATTCAATAAATATTCTATTTCCACAACATCGTGCCCCCCACCCCAACACCCCTGCCATGTGCAGGAGTCCCTTAGGTAAGTTTAACAGCTACTTTTCTATTGTCTCCGCTCTAAGAGGTCAGTATATCACAGTGAATGAATCCTGTCAGTTTTATTACCAGTGGAGCAAAGCACCACAGATAAAAACAAGACTTCATATACCCCCACATCTCCCTGGTCTCACAAAATAGCCTCGCTTGATCAGTCTGTTACTCTAGGCCCCCCTTCCTCAACTCTCTGGCCCTTGTTTTTCTCCACTCTCCCTTCATTTTGTCTATCCTTGTCTGTCTTTTGTGCTGCGGCTCCACTTGTATAGAAAATGACACTGCAGCTGCTCCTTACAACCCCCCCCCCGCCTTCTTTCTCGCCCGTGGCCCTCAGCTCCCAGGCGTGTTTACTGGAGGCCCTATAATGAAAGGGCTAGGCGGAGACAGAGACAGCCACAGGCAAGCCCCGGGGGCCCCTGCCTCACGGCTCACAACCCTTCCAACTCCAGGATCAGCACTGTATGCTGCCTGCTTCACAAGGATCAGTTTGTGTCCTCCAGCCGTATCCATCTCTTCTGCCGGCTTCCTGCCCTAATCCCACCACGTCTCCCTCATGCCTCTCTGTCTGGTATCTGCATCACTGGATGGGTTGTATTATTCCTTCAAGCACAGAAAAATAAGCTGAAGTATCTATTCACATAATGTCATATACTATTTAAATTGTATATGCTGACTGATCAATGCTATTCTTATGTATAGATTTAAAAAAAAAAATTATTAAAGTTGTTAGAATATGAGATGGCCTGAGGGATGAACAGAGCTCCCTGAATCGCTTTCCATTACACTGTTTGGCCAAAATAATGAGCTGGATGACATATCCCTGGTATCAATAGGAAGTCACAACAACAGCATCACTGTCAGAAGCAGCCAGTGATGCAAATGTTTTATTGGCTGTCACTACACGTGTCAAGCAGAACAATATAACCTTTACGGATGACAGTGTATTGGTTTTGTTGTTTGAGAGATGGTCTTCTGAGGGTCTAAGAAAGGGTAAATTACAACTAATGTTTAATTAAACTAATTGGTCAGGCCGGTTAGCAAAAGGGTCTCCAAAATTAGGAAAAAAAAGTACGGTTCAAATTTGAACAAAAAATTGCATTTGTTATTTGCTAAATGCCTAATATACATTTTATAAATTCTGTAAATGTTTTTCTTTTTAGGCATTTAAATGTGAATCAACTGGTGATGATGAAAAATACATGTGAGAAAAGTTGCTTTTGTTGATATTGCTTTAAATATAGAGAAAATAGCATTAACAAGGACAGATAATGATTTAAAGAATGTAAGATACACTCAGCTTTACATGAAGCATGCAGTAAGTTGGTTATTAGGTCTTTTTGAGATAATCTTTTACAGATTTAGGAAAATGTAAACATTATAGGAGCAGGCTACCTGCTTAAATGAAAGGAATTAAATGAAAAGAAACAGAAAGTGTTGATCTAATGTATGATAAAATGTATATGAAAAAAAATCTATTTTTATTTCTCTTCCTATCTGCTGTTTTCAAAAAGCAGCAGCCCTTTGTGGCTTTAGTCAAATCGTTGACTACCAACAAATATGTGCATCCATTCAATCATTCATTAGCTCAGTGGTTCCCAAAGTGTGGGGCCCGCCCCCTAGGGGGGGCGCAGAGCTATTGCAGGGGGGGCGTGGCATGAAAAGGGAAAAAAAACAAAAACAAAAACAACGCTTGGACAATGCTAGCACGGGGCGCCCACACAAACGCAAAGCAGGAGATGAAGCATTGCTGAATATGTTTCCAAACCAACTCCATTCTAAGCCAAAGACTAGAAAATATGGTGAAGCATATCTTCCCTTTGGTTTCAATAAACTGCATTTCAAAAAACATTTTCGAATTGCACTTTAATAAACTGCATTTCAAAAAACATTTTCGAATTCCACTTTAATAAACTGCATTTCAAAAACCTTTTTCGAATTGCACTTTAATAAACTGCATTTCAAAATCCATTTCCCTTTCCTGTTCGCTCAGGGATTAACATGTGGATTAGCAGTTGGATTAGCAGTTGGATTAACAACTTCATTTTAAAAATCCTGCTGCTATTCAAATTAGCCACACCGTGGGATGTAAGGAGCTCTCTGATTGGCTGGTCAGACAGGCTGTCTGCCAGCCTGGATTTTTCTAGCTCATAGCTTCGCCCTGCTACGAAGCGTGTGTGCTTGTACAAAGGCCGTTCAGCCTCGGGATTTACACTCGGCTCGACACGGATATGTGAAGAATGAAGGGAGCCTGCAGCGAAACGGAGAGCTAACCTCTGACTGAGTGCCCGTTTACTCAGTCTGACCACCTGTTGAAGGTAACGTGCTAACATGGCTAACGCTAGCATCACCACACGTAGCCCCGTTATTTTAAGGTCATTTTAGCTTATGAAAATTTTACGTCGCAGCTGTACGAGCTCGCTACGTGTTTTGTAAGCTGCTGTGCTCTTCACAAATAAAGCTGGAAGCAGCTCAGACTGTTAGAACCAGCACTGAGGCCTGTTACATTTATACAGTGTTAGAGCAATGGCTGCAACCTACAGCCTTTAAACTAGCGATTAAAATGCTGACAGTAAACTCGTCAGTCCAGGTGTTACCACATTACTTTGTGATACTTAGAGTTAAAACAACTGAGACAGGCTGATTAAAATAACAGCTGTCAGTTCTCTCATTCCTTATATCAAGACTGGAGATCACACTACTGATTTCAGTTCATTTAATATGTGAGTGCACAGATTCATTCTCAGCTAGACATAAATGATGATCAAAGGTTGTATATATGATGAATTCATCAAATCCCAGCCTCTAACACAGTGCGCTGAATCTTAGCTTTGAATGTCCAGTATATTCTAATCAGTGCAATTTAAGCATTCACTGAACCTACAATATCTACACCTGTGTGGCAAATATGTGGTAAAGATACAGATAATGAAGTTTAATTATTAATACAATATACATCATGAGAAACGAAAGCTGAAATTGATTCAGTTTAGTACTTTTCTCTGTATGTTCTGTGATTATAAAGGCCTTAAATTCTGTGATATATACTGTAAATGATTTTCACAGAGGTCTTAAAGTACTTAAATCACTGCTGATAGTCTGGTTGTTTATATTTTCATGTTTTTGTGTCTGTAGGGCTGTTTGATGACGATTTGGACTCCTCTGGGTGATGAGGACACACCCACATCTGTTCCATACTGCAGCCATGGATGGTGTTACAGCTCTGAGTCAGCTTTGGGCCATCAGATGCACACACTGGAAAACCAGCGCCTGTACTTCATGCAGGAGAGATGACCTCAGTGATGTAGGTTCATAAGCAAGTTCAAACATTTCTGGCCTCTTATGACTTAGATTTCTTAATCTTAAAAGTGAATGCATTTAAAGCAGGAACTGCACACCTAGCCATCAGAAGTTTGGCAGCATGAGTACTGTAAAGTTTTGTAGGGCCCTTGTTAAAAATTCCACAAGCACCACACCACATTTGTCATATACAGTTCCATTTTGTACAGTACATTGTTGAAATTATAAACTATATATTCTAGTTATCCACTTGTCAGTAATTTTTGAGTAAATGGATGTCACTGATAAATCAGTGGTGATTCACCTGCAAATGTTTTTAACAAACTTTGTTTTTTGTAGAATTCATCAGCAGCTGTGAAGAGATGTATTTGAATATCTTCTGGTTCCACTTTTCTTAACCTGGAAGCTGAGGATGGCTAATTCCTGACAAGGACACACACCTCAGCGCTTATCATGGGTGTTACATCCTCTGCGCAGCAATTCCAGAGAAAACGAGAGAGCAACGACCACACATTAAGACCAGACAGAAATCTGTCACTTTCTGGCAGCTGTGAAAACTTCCAATAAGAAAGTTTCTTAGAACAATGCTGGGTCATGTGTGATGTGTCATATGAGGATATTACATTTTGACTTAATTCTGCTCAATTAAGTGTTTTGTTCGTTGATCCAATATGGCAGCTTTTTTATTGTGCTCCAAGTTAAAACTCATTGTCCTCATGAGCACAGCATCTAACAACTCTCCTTAAAAAAGTCGATTGACTTTAACTGGACACAATGGTTTCCAGTGGGAGATACATTCATCACTCATCCGTGACACTGGAGAAGTCACCTGAGTGAGTGATAAAGCAATTTTCCATGGAAAATCCAGAGGAACTAAACTTTGTTGTTGTTTCTTTGGGCTCAATTTCAGCTCTAGCAGCATCTCTCAGAAGAAAACCGTTTTGCAAATAATCAGATAAAAAGATTGTTGAACTAGGTGGTATTCTCTGGAGTTTAAGACCAAAACTGAACTCAAACAGTGAATTGACATTAGACTGGAATTCATAAGATGAATAGAAATACTGCTGAAGCTGAATGATTCATTCATGTATATATATGACTTTTTTTCCCCCCAATTCACCAGGTCTGTAAAGTTCAGTATGACTGTGGTACATGATACAAAAGAATAAATACAGAAGAATAAAAACTTTGTGAATAACTTTACTCTTCTTAAAAATAACTCATAAAACAAGTAAAAGTACAAATGTGTACAAGTTAGAGACTTCCTCAGTAAGTTTACACTCTTTTGGAGTGATTTTAATTGTGTGTTAAAGAGAAAGAGATTAGGAGGTAAAGTAGAGGATGCAGAGTCAATCATCACTGAGGTCATCTCTCCTGCATGAAGTACAGGCGCTGGTTTTCCAGTGTGTGCATCTGATGGCCCAAAGCTGACTCAGAGCTGTAACACCATCCATGGCTGCAGTATGGAACAGATGTGGGTGTGTCCTCATCACCCAGAGGAGTCCAAATCGTCATCAAACAGCCCTACAGACACAAAAACATGAAAATATAAACAACCAGACTATCAGCAGTGATTTAAGTACTTTAAGACCTCTGTGAAAATCATTTACAGTATATATCACAGAATTTAAGGCCTTTATAATCACAGAACATACAGAGAAAAGTACTAAACTGAATCAATTTCAGCTTTCGTTTCTCATGATGTATATTGTATTAATAATTAAACTTCATTATCTGTATCTTTACCACATATTTGCCACACAGGTGTAGATATTGTAGGTTCAGTGAATGCTTAAATTGCACTGATTAGAATATACTGGACATTCAAAGCTAAGATTCAGCGCACTGTGTTAGAGGCTGGGATTTGATGAATTCATCATATATACAACCTTTGATCATCATTTATGTCTAGCTGAGAATGAATCTGTGCACTCACATATTAAATGAACTGAAATCAGTAGTGTGATCTCCAGTCTTGATATAAGGAATGAGAGAACTGACAGCTGTTATTTTAATCAGCCTGTCTCAGTTGTTTTAACTCTAAGTATCACAAAGTAATGTGGTAACACCTGGACTGACGAGTTTACTGTCAGCATTTTAATCGCTAGTTTAAAGGCTGTAGGTTGCAGCCATTGCTCTAACACTGTATAAATGTAACAGGCCTCAGTGCTGGTTCTAACAGTCTGAGCTGCTTCCAGCTTTATTTGTGAAGAGCACAGCAGCTTACAAAACACGTAGCGAGCTCGTACAGCTGCGACGTAAAATTTTCATAAGCTAAAATGACCTTAAAATAACGGGGCTACGTGTGGTGATGCTAGCGTTAGCCATGTTAGCACGTTACCTTCAACAGGTGGTCAGACTGAGTAAACGGGCACTCAGTCAGAGGTTAGCTCTCCGTTTCGCTGCAGGCTCCCTTCATTCTTCACATATCCGTGTCGAGCCGAGTGTAAATCCCGAGGCTGAACGGCCTTTGTACAAGCACACACGCTTCGTAGCAGGGCGAAGCTATGAGCTAGAAAAATCCAGGCTGGCAGACAGCCTGTCTGACCAGCCAATCAGAGAGCTCCTTACATCCCACGGTGTGGCTAATTTGAATAGCAGCAGGATTTTTAAAATGAAGTTGTTAATCCAACTGCTAATCCACATGTTAATCCCTGAGCGAACAGGAAAGGGAAATGGATTTTGAAATGCAGTTTATTAAAGTGCAATTCGAAAAAGGTTTTTGAAATGCAGTTTATTAAAGTGGAATTCGAAAAAGGTTTTTGAAATGCAGTTTATTAAAGTGCAATTCGAAAATGTTTTTATTAAAGTGGAATTCGAAAAAGGTTTTTGAAATGCAGTTTATTAAAGTGGAATTCAAAAAAGGTTTTTGAAATGCAGTTTATTAAAGTGCAATTCGAAAATGTTTTTTGAAATGCAGTTTATTAAAGTGGAATTTGAAAATGTTTTTTGAAATGCAGTTTATTAAAGTGCAATTCGAAAATGTTTTTATTAAAGTGGAATTCGAAAAAGGTTTTTGAAATGCAGTTTATTAAAGTGGAATTCGAAAATGTTTTTTGAAATGCAGTTTATTAAAGTGGAATTCGAAAATGTTTTTTGAAATGCAGTTTATTAAAGTGCAATTCGAAAATGTTTTTATTAAAGTGGAATTCGAAAAAGGATTTTGAAATGCAGTTTATTAAAATTAAGCACAGAATTTTTTATTTCGATGCGCGTGGCTCTTGTGGTCCTCCATATTTGAACCCATTTTGTAGAGGGGTTTTTTGAAAAATGTATTGATAGCAATGTTGAACATTATTACACAGGAAAAAAAACAACTACATGTAAAATAATTACACCGTGATGCCTCTGCCTTTCTAAATGCAGGGACAGTAATGGCCTGTATATGTAAGCGTGTAAAACCTGCAGAGTCAGATTAACAGTATTTTGTCTCTATCTGCCATTCTGCAATTCATCTCATGTAAACAATAACGTGGCGCACAGTGTGACGTGAAAAAGGCACATACCTTTGACATTGCGTGACAAACTCTGTAATCCTCGTCCACACGTAAACGCAAAAAAAAAGGAGTTTTAAAAAATCTCCGTTCTCGGTGATTCGATACGCCGTTTACATGTGCCCGAAACAGCTGCGCGTTCAAAAATACCCGTGTAGGTGCGGACGGAGCGTAAAAGAGTTGGTTTTTTATTTTCTTACTACCTGTAATTTATTGCAGATTATTTGTATTTGCTTAATTGTTTAATAAATGTTTGAGGTGTGAAATAAACCGCAATGGAGCAAAATATGGGTGTGTGTGGTTGAAGCATGTGTTTGTGCGTGTGCGCGTGTGCGCGCGTGCACGCGCGGGGGTCGGGGGGCGCGAACATTTTTCTTGTTAAACAAGGGGGGCCCAGCAAAAAAAGTTTGGGAACCACTGCATTAGCTCATTCATGACTTTCATGAAAAACACAATTTTAATGTGTTTTTTTTAAATAACACATTAAAATTAGAAATATAACTTGATCTAAATCAGTGAGAATAAGCTTTTCAGATAAAAGTGTTTTTAGGTCATAAAAATCCCCCATAAACTACATACTATATCTGTAGCATTCCCTGGTGGACTGGAGAATATACATTATATTCCATCAGGGAATCTAATGTAATGAAACAAGACTATTGGAGTAGCCTAACAATAGCTGTGGTTAGTTTTACTGAGTGTCTTTTATGCTGCGAGCCCCCAGAGACTGACTTCTCTGCTCCTTAATCAATCTGGTTTAGAATGGACAGGGCCATGCTTAACAACTGGTCACCAACATGCAGTATCATCTCATTTAGGACCACCTACAGATATTATTCACGCAATACAATCCAACTCCAGGCTGGACAGATGGTTAACAGCATGTTCAGTTAAGGGAAAAACAGATTGGTGCAGTGGGAAACAAGCATATTTTTTTTCAGTTACAGTAATTCGAGCCGTGTTGCTCTGCGATTGACTGTTTTCAAATTGATGCATGCTCATTGGGGAGAAAGAGGCACCGGTGATGGGAATGACATGATCGTAGTTGAGTTGCAGATCATATTCTGTGGCTGTCATGGATATGTGCGTGGCTTGTCTGGCTGCTGACATAGATTGAGTGCTCCCACCGTAGATGGACACTGAGCCAGACATAAGGCCACTGATGGCTGACATGTGTCTGATGATTGGAGCTGCTACATCAGAATTATTGATACATCCTACTTAGAGGGGTTTCTTTCTTTTTTCTTTTTATTTTTTTAAGGAGTGCTGATGTTCTATGCATTTTGAAAACACTGGAACTGCTTCAATATTGTTTAAATTCAACTCTGGAATGCCTGAAGATTATTTCATATTGCAAGGCATATACTTACTATCTATCCCCCTTACATGTATATGCAAGTTTAAATAACACACTTAATACAAATCCTATTTCTTGTACAACAGTAACTCAATCTAGGCATGTGTATTTGTCCACACACAGCAAATCCAATTAAACGTGTTAACAAACAAGTAAAGATCCACTGCTGCCTGCTCAATAATACCAAACTCACGCACAGCATGCAAATGTGAAACTGTCTAGCTTAAGCATAGCCACTCAATATCATGCATATTGAGCTGGTCCGGCATCATAAGCAACAGGTCAATAGACGATGTGGATAGCGATGCTGTTTCTCGGCTAAACCACTTTCCCCATAGACAAAACGTTGTCTCCAGTGAGTCCGCTTGTCTCCAGCACCATGCAGCTCTCCATCACCCAACATTTTGCCCTCAAGTCCCACGAGCAGCTGATCAATAAAAGACATAGTAGCTGTGTTCACCTCTGAGGTTACAGGTCAGTGTTCCATCCATGTGTGTAAGCAGCATCACTGATGGAGGTTATGTCACAGCCATAACTCTGAGGTATAGGCTTTAATAATGAGTTACAACCCATCCTAAAATAAATAAATATTTTTAAAAAAATACAGTTTTAAAAATAAGCATAATGTGATGAATGTGGAGACAGATGCATGACACTTTTTGCTATATGGAGCTCTCGCTGACTATGAGGCGGTGTCACTGGCAGCTGTTTGTGCAGTTTTGTCCGTGTTCTAATTGTCAATGTGTATGTCCTCTGTCGGTGACAGGTAAGAGCAAGCGCCATTGCTCAGGATGCTGATCAGAATTACGACTATGCCTCCAACAGTGTGATCCTGCATTTGGACGTAGGTGATGAGGTGTGTGTGCAGCTGGACGGAGGGAAGGTCCACGGAGGAAACACAAATAAGTACAGCACCTTCTCCGGCTTCCTCATCTACCCAGACTGAATTTAATCCCTGCAGAGTGCAAAAAATAAAAAAAGTAAAACAAAACGCCACTACCAACATACATATAGACACACTGACACTTACACGGACATATACGTATGCAAATTGATGCACAAACACAGAAATGCAGTGCACACACAAAAATATGCACATAGATGAATACAAGCAAGCACACACACACACACTCACATGTATCTGCATAAAGACATTTTGAAACTGCAGCCTACAACAAAGTAATAAATGAAAATCAAAGATAAATGGAATAAAGTCAATCTTTGCCAATAGTCAGTTATTGGTGCCCTTTGCATACAAATATGAATTTCAGAATATGTACAATATAGGTTCAAATTCAAATTCTACATTGTGGCTCTGAAATATCTAAAGGATTCTAATGTATTATATATTAAATGACATTGTGCAAACTAGAATAAATGAAACACCATAAGTCTGGCTGTCGTACTGCAATGATGGTGTTAAGGATGCCATTAATTAACAAAGCTGAGACAAATGTGTTCCAATCTTTACCTGCACAGTATTTATTTACACATTTCTGCTCCGCTTTCCAACAATCTGTTTGAATGGCCTGCATACATTTTGCAACTCATCATTGTAAAATACTTTCCTCTAAGCTTCAAAGTGAATTACACCAATTGGAATGAATGAAATCCCCGTTGTGATTCAGCAAGCATTGGGACGATACTGATTAAAGCGAGGCCATTTGAATAAACAGATGCTCGATTCCTCTCTCCTCTTTTGATTATGACACCGAATGTCACTTGGCAAGACAAAACAAAGCATCTGAACATTGCAAGGAAACATATCACAATGCATTTCATCGATGGCACTTTTGTGTACTGAAATTTTAATTGCCAAGTGCATTATATTGTGCGTGTTTGAGAGCACGTGCGTGTATGTGAGTAAGTGGGCATGTTAATATGTGTGAGTGGATATATAAATCATGTAAGATACTGGGGAGGTGAAACATTGACAAGTCCAGTGTTTTATTTTCATTAAATGTTGTACATTTCACACCTTACTAGAATTACACTGCCATGTCTGAGATACCTTGTCAAAGAATCACCATATGTAAAAGAGTCGTTTTGGGATGGGCTATGAAGTATATTGAAACGTTTGAGTTGACAGTTGCTATTAAAATATCTATACCTACACTTTCTGTGTTCTTGCATGTTGTTTTGGCATGGTGAAGGTCAGTGCTAAATATAGGCACCTACACTCATAAACATGCACACGACCTTTTTATTTTTATTTGAATTGACCAGCTGGACTGACTTGAATTGAGTAGATGACATGACTCCGTGGACCTATAGTCAAAATTGAAACAGCAGCCTGCTTCAGTCTGGATTTCCAATATATGTTAAGACACTAAGACAGAAACAAATATTTGACAATATTGACCTCAGCTTATAAAAGACTCCACTACATGCAGGTAATGTATACATTTAAATGTAGAATCAGCTGTGCAAACAATCCAAACTGGTCTTGACAATTATCTATTATGCTTTTGACACAAAGCTCCCCATTAACGAAAAAATACAACTGTTTTCTTTGCAAATATTGGCTGAAATCTGAATTTACTTCTTAAGGCTCAGTGATTTTATGGACGTCATACTCGGCTCTTTCGTTCTCTCCTTCCCTTCCTCCCTCCAAATCCCACTCTCTCACACAGACACTCTGTTACTCATCTAACCCAAATCTTAACCAACTTAAACTAAGTGTAAAACTTAATAATTTACATTTTGGACACTAGATTTTTGTCCCTATAAGGAAGATAATAATGTTATTATGCAAATAATATTTGAGCAAAAAAAGCAATGCCAGTCCCACACACTTATCCCCTTTGGTCTCTTTATGTGAGACTATCATGACATATCAGGACACATTAATTATAATTAAGGTATAATGCTATTGTAAACATGTTTACCAAATTCCCTCACTCGTTCACCTCAAATATTTGATGAATCAAACTCACGGTTATTTTCATTACTGTTTATATTCTCAACCCAAGAAAAAAAACATTGAAACCCATCAAAATTTCCTAAAGCCTAAAGACGCATCATTTCATGTCTTATTTTGTCCAGCAGCAAAGCACGCTCACATTTGAGAAGCTGGAACTAGTGGATTTTTGCCTCAGAAATTACTCGAGTGATTAGTTTTGGAACTTTCTGTCTATTGATTGAAAGGATGAAAATCTCAGCCCTGGTGTTTTTTCTTACCCACGAGCACCGAAATCATATTAAAAAGAATATGCAGTCTCTTTTTAATCACATAAAAAGTTAAAGTAATTGGAATTCCAGGTTTTTTTTTTTAAGTTATCTAAGTGGATCAGTAGCTTTTAATTTTACCACAAGAATTTGTGCAAACTACTAACCACCTTTATGATTATTAATAATCAATAAAGTCTGATATTACACATGAAATTATCAAGATTAAAATGGGTGGGCAATATTTCAGATGGTGCATAATTATTGGGTGCATTGCACAAAATGTTTTTAAAGTTCATAAGAAGGCCCAAATGTGATGTAAAAATAAAGTTTGCTCACAAATTCCCAAATCTTGCTTTCTGTGAATAATTTCCCCACTTTCAGGACCAGTAGCTTTCAGTGTAGGTACTTCATCACTTTTTAAACCAGTAAGAAAGAGACATCATCTCCATGTTGAAGAGAACGCATCTTGAATTTTTCTTAGATCACTGGCTGAAAGTGAAGTATCTAATTACAGTAGAGAGCTGAAGACAGTCTAGACGTAAAGGATTTGGTGAATCTGTTGCTCCTGAGCAGAAAAAGGAGGATGTAGCCGCACCGTGCCTGGGCCCAGCCCCCGGCTCTCTCTCCTGGCAGATTCCAGTTGAAAGTTAATTGGACGGGGAGAGGTCTGAGACAGGCTGTGCTGAGGCCCATTAGTGATTCCCCTGTCGAATGCAGAGCCACGAGGATCACAGACTCACAAATAGGAGGATTAAAATAATCAATAGCCTTGACTTCCATCGACCACACACATACACACACACACAGAGTAATTAGTGGACAACCTATTCAGCACTGGACTATGACACCCTCCTGAACCTTACCCCACACACACATAAGCTCCACACTCCAATAGCTGTAGTGCCTAATGAGGGGAAATAGTTGTGGCTGCTTGTGAGGAAAGTGAAGAAAAGGTCAGGAAGCCACCAAACAGCCTTCTACTGCTCATGTCTGTGCTTTGTCATTTCCTCATTTCTCTGAAAATTTACAGAATGGCCACAAGAAATATAAAAAAACAAAACTTTTTAATGTTTCGAAACAGCTGCTGCAAACAGATGAGATCCTACATTAGAAACTAGTGTTACCATAAACACAAACTCCTGTACAATAAATCTAATTTGGCTGGAGTTAGCAAAAAGGGCTTTTGAAGGCATGTCTTTGGTATAAACTGTAAATTCTGACAGTCAATTAATGCAAGTGTAGTTGTTTACAAATTTGCTTAAGAAGTGAAAGATCACTGGTTTGATTCTGGGAGGATACAAGAATCCCCTGGGGATTGCACCGGGAAATGTATCCGGTGTAAAAATCAAAATCAAATGTGTGCAGCTATCCGCTGTGGTGACCCCAATGTGAATAAGGGAGCAGAATAGAGTAGCTTTCTGCACTCACCGAAGCCTCAAGCAAGACAGATATCAGCAGTAATACTGCCCTCTTGTGTCAGCAGAAAACCCCCCCACAAATAAAGAAAATCAATATAGACAAAAAATATCTTTCACTGCATCATACTAAATCAAACAAAACAACCACATGGGTTCCCAGAAAACATTTATTTAAATGCAGCAACAAAATCTGTTTGAATTCTAAACACAGAAAACTTTTTTTCTGCCTTAGTATGGCTTTAAATACACTGGTTTACCGTACAGTCAGAAACACTTTTATTCAGCCGTAGCAAGTCTTAGCCAATGACACAGCAGTTTGGTGACAGTATATGTATTTTAAAGGTCTTATCTAAAAAAAAATTATAATAATCAGAAGTTATTGCATAATGATTTATGTGTTCTTACATGATGAAATGCTGCTGCAGGTAATATAAACCCAAATGAATAAAAGTTGGTCACACAGGTGAAAAGGCCTGGAAGCAAAACCTGGATCTTTTGTGAGGAATGTAAAGGCACTTCTTAAATTAAAGATGGAGTAATAACTCATGGAAAGAAGCTAAATGGAAAAAGGGGGTACATGAAAAAAAAAAAAAGAAGAAAAAAGTGGGTTGCTCTTCGTCTTCACCCGCTCATAACCATTCTGACCAGTTCTGCAAAGGAGAAATAAAAGAGACAAATGTGAGTTTCATGGTATCAGTTTTGATAGAGACCTCCTCCAACTACAGCATGTTGAGGTAATGCCCCCTCCTCATCCGGCTTTGCTGAGCCTGGGTGGGAGATGCTGCATTTGGAGGCAGATCTCTCCACATTCTGCTCGCCCAGAGCAAAAGAAGGGTTGAAGAGGGGGATGAGAGAAAGAGGTGAAATCACCTCAATCTCCTATTGAGCCAAAGCAACTGGGATTCTAAGATCCAAAAAGAGCTGGTTAGAGAAGCCATCCTCGTTGTATGCTTTCCTCTAGCTGAGAAGAAGAGAAAAGCGAAGAAGGTCAAGGGAGCTACAGTCCAGTTGAGAGACGGCCAGCTACAAATTCAGTTTCCAGTAATACAGAGGAAAGAAACAGTCAGCACAGGAGCGACTCATTGCAATTCTCTTGTTAGTAGAAAAAGGGACTGGTCCACTCTCCCAAAGCTGGTGACTATACCATCTAAAAATGTAAAACATGACTATCTGAAAAGGTACATCTTATATGTGTGTTGCATCTGTGAAAAGACTAGTACCTCTGACACCAGTATAGTAAAGGCCTGTTTAATAGCACCAGTGACATGCAAACGAGATTAGAAGAGCTGCATGATAACCACACCACCACACCAGTCAGTTCGAATGCCTTTGCATCATGGCCACCAGGCTTTTCCTGAATGAGACCAGTCTCTTCCCTGTGTGTCCACCATATCCCCATATATATAGGGGGGAGTCATAGACAGATGCAGAGGGCCATGCTGCAGGCCAGGGGCCAAGACAGAGGGCTGCAGGAGAGAGAGGGACAGAAGAGCAGGAGGCTACACATGGGTCAGAGCCTCAAGTAGAAACAAGGAAGACCACCAGGCTTTCCCACATACATCTATGGGTCAAATCTACTTAGCAACAGCGCATTGTCCCAATTTACCAATACAAACAGCACAACTAAATCTGACTAGCGTTAGGATGGCCTAATGCAGCTGGATTATCGGGAAACTAAAAGCAGGAAAGCCTGGAGGTGCTATCCAATGGTATACAATGCCCGTACCGGCCCTCAGCCTGACATGATGTGACGAACAAACGCTGTGGAAGAAGAACATTAACACACTGTCAGACGCTGACATTTAAACGGAGCCTCTTACAGAAGTCGATTAAACAGAAGAGGTAAGAACAGGTATAAGAAGACGCCAACATGAATGATACGGAGCCCCCTGAAAGGTCACAGGAAGGAATTTTGCAGGATTACATTTACGCTGAAGTACAGGAACGTTTGCATTCCTTCAGATCCATATGAACACTTGATATGTTTAATAGTACATTTATGTCTATGTGACACTTTACTTTTTCCCCTTTCAAAAGGCTCAGTGAAATGGACGCCCAACTCAGCCATACATAACTTTAAGCTACATTCAGTTGACTTTTCAGAAAATGCACAATAACTGAAGTCAGCATAGCCTACACACAATGTCATGCATGAATTTTGAGATGAGTTGAGATGATGACATCCTGTTGCATTAGCTTAATTGTAGCCAGCATCCCATCTTGACCTTTTATATCATTAGCTCTCACCTTCGTAATTGATGCATCCATTTGCATCTTCGTGTCCTGCCAAGAGCGTCTCTACTTCCTCCTCTGTCATTTTCTCACCTGATAAATGGAACATAACAGAAGTAATTTAAAACTTACAAATTAAAATGTTGGAAAGATAAAAATACATTTGCAATTCCCTGGATATCAATTTGTATACCAATTTCAGGAACAATACGCTTCTGGAACTTGAAATCAATGTAAGTAGTGTGATCCCAACCGAGTCCAACATTTCCATTTGAATAGCTATTAAAAGATGATAACAATATGACTTGCCTAGCGTGGTGAGGACATGACGTAGTTCTGCTCCCATTACTGTGCCGTTGCCCTCCTTGTCAAAGACACGGAGTCCCTCCACGAAATCCTCCATTGTCCCCTGATCTTTATTCTTAGCAATGGCCTGGAACATGGGCAGGAACTGCTCGAAGTCTAGCATTTTGGTGTTCATCTCTGCAAAAAAGTAAAAATAAATAAGACAAGCCTGTGTCAGAAAAGATTCCCTTTTGTCACTGCTGTATGTAACACCCAGTAAGTTCAATCTTGTTCCCTCACCCTCGGCCTTGGGGTTGCCCAGGACTTTGAGCACCTCGGCGTTAACCGGATTTTGCCCCAAGGCCCGCATGACATCCCCACACTGGCTGTAGCTGATCTTCCCATCTCCTGTCCTGTCGAACAGCAGGAATGCCTCCTTAAACTCTGCAGGATACACAGACACGTGACAAATTAAAGTATGAACATGAATTATTCAAGACGAGATGTTCGTGAGTATGAGCAGAAATGATAAAGAGATAGGAAATGAACTGGAAATGAAAGCAGAAAAGCAATGGATTGGAAAAGAACATGAGAACAAGCAGACTAAAGAAAGATCCTAATTAAGACTAAATTGTAAACTTACAAGTTATCTGGCAAAACAGACAGGCTGCAAAGCACCAAACTGATAAACCTGCCCAGCTTTTGTATGACACTCAACGCATGAAAATGTTAGCCAGTCTAGCTAAGATAACTGATCATATTGCAAAAACTTACACTTTACACAAATGAATCTTTGGTAAAGTGTGGTGCAAAGTTTGAAAAAACAAACAAACAAACAAAAAAAAAACACAACAGCAAAAAAACAAAACACTATCTGCACACCATCTGATGATACTGCAACCATCACTTCCTCAAAAACACTTTACTACAGTTACAGTCGATTTACTGCAGTTAATGCCTGCATTGTAAGGGTTTGTGTATTTCCCACCTAAACTATTTCATAAGTTGTGTTCATTCTTAAACAAAGGTTAAAAAGACTCAAACCTGTATTAATACAAGGCGTCAAAAGCAGGCAAATCTCTCTTACAGGCAGTGACATGTTTAGTAATTTTACTAGAAAACAAATGCAACAAACAAACTCAATTCAGCCAACCGCTGCAAAAATATTAATCGAATAACAGTTTCAGTTAAGCTTCATGCTGATCTAGTATCACCTCTGATAACTTTTGGACACATTTTTAGCTTTGATCAGACACAAAAGGCCATCTAGCACAATAGTCTTGGAGGTAGCTTTTGAAATATTTTCTTGCCAATGATCAGAGGAGCTTCATTTAACACCATCACTGTTTGGCAACTCCACATATTAATATTTTATACTACTAATGAATAGTTAATAAACCTCTGAGGCACCTATGCCTTCTAAAGCCTTTACATTAAAAAGTATTGAGCATCTTTGTTGTTGCTCAAGTGGAGTCAACTTTATCAACTGTCAATGATCTAAAATCAGCTATTCTACAGTGTCAAACAGTGAAATAAATGCTTGCCTAAGCGCTAACAATCAGGGAGACATGGAGCATGATTACACAACATCCGGGCAGCAGGCAGTTCCTAATGTTATAGAAAAAAATATTCGCCCCCCAAAAAACAAAAAAAGGCGCAGGCACTGTTGTGGAGTTTGTTTTTTTTTTCCCTGTTCTGAGGAATGTCTCTCTTCCTTTCTCGCCTCCGAGCACTTTTCCCAGCACCATATTTGGTTATTAGAGGAGTGGAGAGAAGGAGGAGGAGAGTGAGAGTAGCTCTGGCCTATTATGTCAGCTATGATTAAACAAACCAGCCCTAGGACAAAACCCATCCACCACTTTATCCAGCACCAAAAATGGGCAGAGTGGAGATGAGCTATTTGGAAGATAGCAGGCAAAGTTAATGGTACACTGACAAAAGCGGGAAAGCCTGCGCTCTAACAGAACAAGACTTATGGGAGCAAATATGGACTCTGGCCATGATTGGCTTTTCAAAACTTCTAGCTGACCACATATAAAATAAAATAAACCAAAACAAAACTGCAACACACATCAAGGCCGGTGAGTAGTACAACATTATGTGCAACTATGGCTGACTTTGACGTACCAAACACCAGTGCAAAGCAGCTATCATACACATTTACGACAGATTTGGCTCCACAACCGACATGCAGATCACACCCTAAAACACTCCGAGATGGCCATCAGTTTAGTTTAAGGCGTTCCCTTTACAATGACTTACCATGAATCTGATCCAGGTTAAATTCAATCTGGAAAAGGACAAGCAGTTGCAAGTGGAAAAAAAGTGATGAAACAGTACGGAAATATAAAAAAGGAGAAACAGAAGGAAAACTTAGGTCTAAGGCCACGACTGCTACTGCTGCTGCTGTGGCGGACGGAGGAGTTAGAGCAGGATGATAGTGGAGGTACAGGGCAAAGTGTCATCTGGAAAAAGCACGAGTGAAAGAACACCAAACAGGAGAAATACGATGGACATGCCACAACACAAAAGCAAGACTCACCGAGGATTTGATCTTCTGAGAAGTCAGACTGTTTAAAAAGAAATTAGGCTACATGAAAATGGTTCCTTAAAGCTGTGCAAAGCTCGCTCGCGTTTACATCAAAGGATCTGTGAAATACTTTACAGTTATTTAGATTGCCTTAACTTGCAGATAATATTTCCCACCGTTACCACATTCACTAATGCTTAACCTAAACGCAGTCATTACATTAGTCGACAAGTCGTATAATTGTTAACTTTATCCGCCATTCAAGCTAGTGCTAGCTTATCTGAAGTTGTACTTCCGCTTGTGCCCAGCGGTCCAATTCGGATATTCAACTTCATCTTAACATCTCTGCAAACTTCGGCCATTTTCTTAAAAGACTGAAAATAATACCTAACTGTATAACAACTGCGGTAATGCTAAAATGTGAATGAGGGGAAAAAAACCCACCATGGTTCTGTCGGCTAAGGTGTGTCCGAGACGACGGCAAACCAAAGAATGTGACGGGTCGAGTGGAAGGTGGGGTGAGAAAAACCAAGCAGGCGTACGTCATCACGCACAGGACGCAGGAACTGACGACTCGGCAGCTGCCGCGCTCCATATATAGAAACAAAGCTGAAGGTATGGTATGTGATTTACAATACAGGGATATGGAGACTCAGAGCGTCTTTAAACCATTCCTTTTATGATTAAGGTGACAAGTAAATGGAATAAACGGCTTAGGCCTTATACCTGATTTTAGGCTAAAAGTAGATTATGATGGTCGTCCTGTACTTTCCCTTATGGTTATGGTAACGTTATTCACAAATGTCCATTAATTCAAATTTATATATTTTTTTTAAATTTTGTTTTTCACATTGGGAAGAATGATGCTATTGTGATGATGTAATGATGTCTGCTGCTTCTTTGCAGGCTGTGTTTAAGCCACATTTTCTTCAAGCCATATTTTGTGGCAAGCCCTCAATCCCGCTCACACTGTAAAGTTGGACAAACCTTGTTTTAGCTCTCTACTCTGCAAATGTTTACAGGATCAACATTTTGCATAGTCATAGAACTGGAAAAATTCTGAATTTTTGACTGAGATTAAACTTAAAGGAGTTAATTATTAATTCTATCATTAATCAATGAGCCACTAGACCCCTTTTAAAAGAAATTATTTTAAGGATGTTGTATAACAAAAAACACTTGCGTGATTGAGCTAAGGGACCTGCATTAGTGTTGTGGGTGTCTGGCCATCCAGGAAAGATGGATTTTTTGAGTATAGTGAGATCATGGACTGATGTCACATCACTTTATAGGCCAAAGATCTTTTTTTATTTCCTAGATGGCGGCCCAGCTTCTTGCCATGTCTGTGAAGTGGGTAACTTAACATGGCCCACATATCCTCACCAGCTAAATGGGACAGTCTCACTCTATAAAACAGTGCATGCAGTGGCAACACTTAAAGCATATGAGGATGGCAGCAAAAGCTGGGGCACAAACCAAGCTAAGCTATATAACTGCACATATAAATACATGTTTTTTAATTAAGAATGATTGCCTATTCCTTCTTTTAACCTTTTAACATTACAAGCCCACATGATTTTGACTTGTAATGTTCAAATGTTTTTAAAAAGTGGTCAAGGTTAACTCAATTCCTATATACACTGAGGTTTTTATATCAGCTCGCCCTTAAAAGGACTAAAATCCCCATAAAGCAATGTTATGACATTCAAAAGTATTCAAAAATCCTGCAGCAATACTGGTTTATATTTGTTTAACAGATAAAAACACTTTTTAACACTAATCTTGTAATGCCAGAAGGACACAACTGGTGGCTGGGTATTTATAGCTGACAGTTAAAGTGTAGTGTTAAACACACACTGCAGCTGGTATACACTCACTGACCGCTTTATTTGGTACATCTTACAAGTCCTGGGTTAGACCCCCTTTTCAGAGCAGCCTTAATTCTTGTGACATAAATTCAGAAATGTGCTGGAAACATTCCTCATTTTGACACGTCAGCAGGCATTTGCTGGAAATTTATCAGCTTCACATCCGTGATGCAAATTTCCCATTTCGCTACTTACCAAAGGTACTCTGTTAGAATGATATCTGGTGACAGTGGAGGCCATTTGAGTGCAGTAAACTCACTGCAGTGTCATGTCATCACTGTCTGAGATGTTCTGAGCTTTGTGATATAGTGTGTTATTCTGTTGGAATCAGCCATCAGAAAATGGGTACCCTAAATAGAGGGATGAACGTCTGTAATACTCAGGTAAGCTGTGGGATCCAGATTGCCAAGAAAATATCCCCCACACCATTATACCACCACCACCAGCCTGAACTGTTGCTACAAAGTAGGACGGATCAGTGCTTTCACGTTATTCTGACCCTTACTGTTCAAATGTTGAGGCAGAAATCAAGACTCATCATACCAGGTAAAGTTTTTCCAATCTTGTGTAATCCAATGTTGGTAAGCCTGTGTGAAAGGTAACCTCAGTTCCCTGTTCTTCTCTGATAGGAGTGGCCCTCGGTGCGGTCTTCTGCTGCTGTGGTGATCTACGTCGGGGTTCCATAGCTTTTGCATTCAGATATGCTGTTCTACGTGCCTCAGTTGTAACAAAGGTTTGGGTAACAACCAGTCTTGCCGTCCTATTGCCTCAAAGCAGTTTGCACGTTAAAAATCACCTTTCTTCCCCATTCTGATGCTTGGTTTGAAATTCAGCAGGTTGTCTTGACGATGTCTACAAGCCTAAATGCCTTTAGTTGCTGCGATGTGCTTGCTGATTACACATTAGCAAATAATAAATCAATAAAGTGCTCAGTGAGTGTATGCCACTATGCCAGAATAGTGGATGCAGATAATTGTAAACAATGAAATTAATGCAAAGTAAAATAATGTCACTTTCTAAATGATCTCATGATCTTTTGACAGAAGAACTTATCGTCTTATTGAATTTTTGAGGGTAAGCTAAGAAGTAAATGTTTTAAGATCTTTGGATACAATAACTGTAAAACATCAGAGAAGTATGAGAAGGTCTATTCTTTTGTTTTTTAAACTCATTACTTTATCTAGAAAGAAAATAAGAGTTTGCTCACTTTGAATTTCAGTGGTGTTAACTTTCTTTGTAGAAATCACTCTTGTGTGGGTGTTGAGATACAGGCCAATAATTTTTTTTGGAATTATCCTTCTGATGAGAGAAATAGCACATGCTGTGACAGGAAACTGTCTCTAAGGGGGCCACTCACTGACTGACAACCAGTGCTGCTTTTACTGTCCCATTTCTTTGATTAGCTTAGATTCTCTCTTGGTCTTTTTAATTAGCTGCACAATTAAAAGAAGCTACTTTGCAAATAATTAGAGATATTATTTGGAATAAATTTCATAAGAGACCACTATTATGTATCTTTCACTGAGCTTTAATCTGTTTTCTAAGAGGCATTAATGACATAGCGGGTGTAAAACTAGACTGGCTAGATACGATTGCCATTGCTGTAGTCATACTTTATGAATGCCCCACATAAGCTCTGTTACAAAAATATGTACTGCAGACAGCCCACTCACCTCCAAAGTACTGGGATCAAACGGTGAATCAGAGGGACGGAGCATCCTAGGCTTTTGCTCCGGTTTTGGAGTTGCAGGAGCTGAAGGCATGCAGGGATATGGAGGACCAAGTCTGGGCTGGGTCACTGATGAGGGAGACTTCTTAATGGAGGGTTCTCTTTTTGGAGCCATTCCTGATGTCCTGGTAGAGTTACACTCAGTGTCAGATCGCTGCACTAGCAGCCAGTATGGCACTGAGAGAAAAAATATCAAGCTATGAAGTAAGTTGGGTGTATCCTGTCGAGAAGAGGGGGGGAGGAGATCAGATTTATGATGCTGATGATGCTCAGGGACTGGCAGGTGGATGAGGCAGAGGTGAATTAGTGAAGCAAAGTGTAGGAGGAGTGGAGATGAAAGTGAGGGTGTAAAATAAAGAAGGGCCAAATATAGAAATCACCATCCTCCTCTGACTTCATTTATTTGGGTCAGAAGAGTGTGTGTATGAGAGGGAGAGAAAAGAGAGAGGATTGGGTGCTGGTTTATGCTATAAATGCCTAGAAACAGATACAAAGCATTAAAGAGCTTACATTTCCTGAACCAAGAGTCTAGAATATACATAGTTCAGTGAATTCAGAGTCTGACAAGTGTATAAAGTACTATGAATGGTCATTGATTGGGCTGTTGGGGTACTGAAGTATCTCCCAGACAGGCTGTACACCAGACAGATCACCAGTCTATCACGGGTCCAGCACAGGAAGACACACATATTCACAGCCACAGCCATGTCTTTGGATTCTGGAGTTCCTGCAGGAAATTCACACAGGTACATCGAGAAGCTGTAAACTTTACAAAGAAAGGCCCCAGCTGGCCAGGTTCACCTTCTGGCTGTACCACTGCACCACTGTGCTGCCCGAGATTGTAACATTCATTCTAATTTTATGTTAGGGATCACTCAAGGTTGCTAAATTTATTCTATCGTTTTATTTTATTATACATTTGGGGTTAATTCACAATAATATTCACTTAGTTGTCTTGTCTCGTGTCCAAAAACAGTTGTAGATTTTCTAGTGCAGACTCTGCCTATAAAATAATATGAAAGAATATCTAAAAGCACTGACAAATCAAACATGTGTTTCTACCTGCTTGCCCTTGTGACAGAGACTCAGCTAGAAGAAGCTTGTGATGTTGTGCTTGTAACTCCTGTAATATTATATGCACTACTGTATATGTAAGCCTCTATGGTAAAGTGTTATAGCAAGCCATCATCAAACCTCAGACCACCATGGTCCAGTTTGAAATGTGACAGTGTTCAGTAGTCAAAACAACCCTTTAATCACAGCTCTGATCATCACACAAGCAGAAATGTTTTAATTTATTTCCTTTGTGTTTTCTGTGTTTTCATCAATTAATCATCTGCTGATGATTTACTGGTTGAGGCTTATTCTCAGTCAACAGCTTTGTTGTCAGATTAAGTTTTTTTTCTTCCCCCAAATAACAAGATATGAGTGTGTTCAGGATCAAAAATGGATCAGGAAAAAAAGGACAGCAGTATTTGTGGTTTCATTAGTTCAGTTTCTTCTTGAAATGAAACTATTTCATTGTCATTTTAAACAAAATTAAAAGAGCCGATTTGAAAAATATTTTAGGATTTGATTTTTGGAACCAACCCCCCAAAATTTACATATACAATTAAACCAAATGATTATTATTTGATTCACCACATTTAAGTGCACATTATTCTAAAAGTTTCCCACAGGATAAAGTTGCATAAAAATGTAAAAGATGTGACCTTTAAAATAATTGCTATCTATTCAAATTTAAATTTAAATCTTGAGAGAATTAAGAATTTCAGTTGAGAAACAAATAAATAAACCCGATGTAAACATCCTGCGGCCGCCCTGCAGTACCTTCACGACCCACCAGTGGAGCGCAATCCATACTTTGGGAATCACTGAACAACGCCATCAGACGTGAGATGGTACTCTCAAAATATATCACTAGATGTCACAATTGCACCACAGCACCGTATGTACTCGACCCCATTAAACATTTGCCCTTAAATGATGATGAATGAATACAATACATCCGCTCACGCGTTTTAATGGGCCTTTATGGGTGAAGTTTTTATAATAAATTATCGAACTTTCAGCTGTCAGTGTCGAAACTTTTTACAACTTCTGGTTTCGCTCTTCCAACAGTCTTTGCTCTCCGCTAGTCAGTCACATTTGGGGACAATCCATCGCGCGCTCAATGGGCCTTGAAATCATCATTTATGTGTCCAGTGCGTCTAAACAATAGCGACATAAGACCCTTGCTGTGCGCCCAACGGCACTTCTGGTGCTTTATAATAGCCGATCGAACATGCAAAACGAGGGTAGGAAGGAACAAAATTATCAGCCCATTATCAAAATAAAACGAAACAAGAGAAAATATAAATAAGGGAAATATTCAGATTTTTTAAAATTCACAATATTTTTTATATCCTTTAGTTTATTTTTCAGCGTTAATCCTATTAATGCTTTCAGGATGCAGCCCATTCACTTGCCAGCTGATTGCTGATGAGTCTGCCGAGCAGACAGCTCAGTGTCAAATAGTTTAAGAAGATTACCAGGGCTTCACGTTTTCCTCATCATTTCCAACAATAATCCACCGCAAGAGGCTAATAACTCTGAGAATACCCTATACGTCTGCTTTGAAATAGATTATCAACCATACATGCTGTAATTAGTAAATTGAAATATTGTCCTTTTGTGTTTTCCAGGTGTCTGTGTATACTTATGAAATTAATTTTCTAAATAATTGGGGGGAAAAAAAAACACTACCATCATCGGTTTCTTTATTTTCCACTTTGCGTTGATTGTTGTGAAAGCAGATTCAATTACTTCAACTTAAAGGAAATGTTTCAACAGATCCTCTGAGCTGCCCCAATTGTCTAATGAAATTATGGCACTTCTACCTAATGTCATTCAAAGTCCCCCGCCTGCTACAGCAAATCTCCACACCACCTGATTTATTTTTAATGATATTACACCCCTCGGTCGCCTGTGTCATGGTAATAATCGGGGCTGCTCCAGCTGCCTCTAGATCACATTAGCCAGGCTTAATATTGACAGTGCCGGGCCCACTGAACAATGAAGCTATGGGGATAGAGGGAGCTTAGAGGCTGCCTAGCCAGTGGGTATTCTGCAGGAGGTAGTGGAGATGCAGGCCAGGATGCTCCAGTTCCCTATGCCCCGGAGGACTAGCACCATCATTAGGCAGCATCTTCTATAGTCCTGTGGAGATTTAAACCCACCACTACCAAATCCAGACCCCACCCAGGCCCAAGACATCAAAACCATACTGACAGGGAACAATGAAACTAGTGGCAACTTGATTCCCTGCTATTTCTTCACTGGAAGGAGAGACCTGCCAGGACAGCAGCTCAGCAGCTGCACCTTGTAGGTTCCTGCTGTGACAGAGTATTTGGATAAGGTTCAAGGAGAAGCAATCTGCAGGGCTCACCTTATAACATCATAAAATAGGCCGTTAGAAGTTCACCCTAATGGACATACAAACCTTTTTTATCTAAAAGAAAAGAAAAGAAAGAAGTATAAATAATTACATAATATCATGGCTAATGCATATATTATTTTGATTTATTAACTGATTTTCCTTTTTTTTTTTAACTAAATGTATTATAAGAAAAAGAAAAACCTTTTGCATCCAGATCTGATTAGAAAAGTGCTTTTATCCGTTAGACAAATTTATGTTGTAGGCTTGTCTAGTTGCTGTATTTGCATAATGGTCACACTGGGATTCAGACTAGGCCACTTGTGGGACACTTGCACCTGATCACAGAGACACTATGGCTCTTTGCCAATCACACCTTCGCAGTTGATTCTCCCAATTAAAAAATCACCTGAATTTGTCATCACGTTTATCAGGTTGTTCAATGTCAGTTGAATGTCTGTATACTCCGATTTTATCGTCTATCCTAAATTGTTGTTTGGATCGAAGGGGATTTTGTATTGGGGGCCCACAGATTACTGCCGTTGATTAGTGGTTGGGTGTAATCCTTTCAGACCCTCTCTCTCCAAAACACCCCTGGGATATGCCCATCTCCCAGAGGACCGGCAGCATGGCAGATGGACCCCCCCCTCCCCCTTCGGCCCCCTCTAACAGCACAACCAAAAACACTGTTGATGTCCTGGGACGGAGGTTGTAAAGTATCCTGAATATGAAACCACAGGCACCTTTGTTTAATGGCTCTCTCCCCACTTAGTGAGAATTGCCCTCAGGCCCGATTCCCATTCTGTAGGCACATTTCTGCTCGATTGGAATGTTTTCCAAATCCATTAGCCCAAAGGAAGAGGAATAAGCTGCAAACAATCTACTCATATTTTGGAGATGAAATGCTGCCTGATCTTATCTAAATGCCCTTTGTGATCCAGGAGACTCTAATTTATTGGCACCATATGGATATGACAAGGGATTTTCCAGAAAAAAAAAAGGTATCAAGTTGAACATGGAATTATGTTCAGACACAACAGGATAAATAAACCGTACACTTTTCTGTGGAGCATCACTGCACATACACCTTTATTCAGTCTGCCATGCTGAATGTCAGCAGTATGAAGTTCATCTAAATGGGCCACAGTCGCCAAAGTGTGAAAACTTAACATTTGAGCTCTGAGCTCTTTACATTTAATTTGCACAATTTAATTTGGGAGAAACACTTCATTTAAAGATCTTTCCAGTTTCACCAAAAACAACTGAGCTTAAAAGTCTACAATAAAAAATTCTGAGAAGTCTGCTGTGTAATTGTATTTAGCCACGATGAACAGCAAATGGAAGGAAGACCAAGACTTCTTAACACGCAACATAAAATAACTTGAAATCAGTTGGATTAAGTGCATGTAAAATAGATGCTGACAGTCTTAGAGAGAAAACTGCATCATACACAGTAAAAATGGGCTCAGGACACTAAACTTTGAACAGTGAAGTTTCATCTCTCTCTAGCCTAACCACCCTGTGCCACATCACCCCGACTCCTTAGCATGCCAGCTCCTCTCACAAATCCAAGCTTGCTGCATCTTTTAATGCGTACAAGGGGGCTCAGCTTTCAGGAGCGAGCCAGGGAGCATGTGTGTGGAGCTTTAATTCCTATTGTATTCGTGCAGTCTTGGTGTGTGTGAGTGTGTCTGTGTTTTAGCAAAAGAGGGAGCGGGAGATAGAGATGAAGAAAAAGACAGGAACAAGGACCCATCTGTCAGCACAGTGCACCAATCCCTCCCATTCCACTCGGAGTCCCAGGGGACAAGAGCGCGAGACAACTCACTTGTGGCAGTGGTTTTTTGTAAGGAATGGGGTTGCCCCCATTAATACCAACAACAGCACTTAAAAAGCTAAAGTGGGGCTGGTACTCTTTTAGTCGTGAACATAAACTTGTCTTGGACAGCTCATGCCAAAGCTGACTATGCATTTCTTTTTTGGCCAACCAGTCAAACCAAAGCATACGTTAAAATCTGATTTATGTTCACAAAATCTTCATTTTTAAAATCCATCCTTTACATCTCTTTGAAACACAGTACGTCAGTTCAGTAGACTGTGTAACTTTACTTGTTGCAAAGTTAAATATGTAGAACTATCCCAAGTTCAAATCATGCAAACTCATCAAAAGTTGGTTCAGATCATCTGTGTTCACCATGACCTCTTCCGGAAGGTTGGCTTTCTATGTTATTGCTTAAATGGGAGCAGGGCAATTCCCTTTCCGTTAGTCAGTCAGTCATTTGGGAAACCGATGGGGATTGTCAGAGACTGCTAGGCTCCAATTCCCCATGCAGGCTGCAGGTGTGGCGTGGCCATACTCACACTCCTGGGACAGAAGGAGAGTGTATGTGTTTGGGGGTGTAGAAGTGCATCCACCAGGGGAGCTTTGGGCACATCATATTAGCCACATACACAAAGGACAAGGCTTATCTTTCTGTCCACATACCTTTATGGCCAGTGCAATGACCAGGAGTGATTAGAGAGGTGGATAAATACTGTTTCAAGCACAAGACATCTTCTCGCGAGTGACGCCTGAGCATCCAAGCAACAGATGCCCCCACCCCCCAGTGCCTCCCATGTTCAGCCATCTGTTAGCCTGTGTCTAATAAATCGTTTGATAAGTGCCTGTTTTCAAGCGCTTCTTGTCGATTAATCGCGTGATTATATCTTTTCCCCCGGAAATACTGCATATCGCTCTTAAAAATGTAGCCGAGTGGTAAATTAATAATAATATTTTCCATTTAAGGTTCAAAAAGGGGTCTTAAAATGTTGTTTCTTTGTTTCCATGTATGGTAAGACCAGAATGTTATTGAGTAATTTAATGTTATTGCTTGTGCTATTTCTTTTGTTATCTGCATGTTGTGTGTACTTGAAACTGTTAATTTTATAGGTTGGTGTAGTTGCATATTGTGGTCACTGGGGGGTGGCAGTGCTTAAGGGTTAACTGCAGTTTTCCAAAAAAAAAGGGACTTAACAAGAAATGCATCTTGGGACTTCCTGTTTACTGTTTTGTTGTGGATGTGTAACGGGAGTGTTGTGAAGGAGTTAAATTGTTGGTAAGGAATTGTTAAATATGCACGTAACTCATTGAAACATACTGGTATAATTGTAGTGCAGTGGTAAAACGTCTGTATTTTAACAAGATGATGTATTTCGGGAATGTATGATGCAAAGGACCTGTATGTGCAGCGTGGAGCGGCCATTTTCTCCATGCAAGGAAGAAGTTGCGAGATTGTCTGTGTGCTCCAGTATTCCAAGTGAGCTGAGATTTCTGTGGAATGTAAGTGGTTATAAAAATGTATGTAACACTTCCACATTTTCTAAAGGAGCCTTGTGTGACTTAGCTCTTTGTATTTTGTTCTGCACAGACAGAGGCCACTGCCGTATTTTTGTGTTTTGTATTTCATTTCATTTCCTTTATTCCTGGTATTGTATTGGCGCATTTTTGTTCAATCGGTTATTCTGTTACTTCGCCACGTTACCTCTCGTGCTGTCGATGTTCAGTACAAGTCCATATGGCCGCCGTTTGACAAAAGTAAAGGTCAAAGGACATTTTTTTTTGTTTATTTTATTGTCATTGATAATAAAACTGCACATTAAGAACCCCAGCAATTGTGTCCTGTGTGGCTAACCATTTCCCAGGCTACACAATTTTGGTACCAGGAGTGGGGTGTGCATCAGAAGGAGAGTTTTAGTTCACTTCACTAACTTACATCTGGCGGCACAGTAGCATGTTATTTCCTTTTTACTAAAAATACGAAAAATACGGCAGTGGTGAAGACTACAGGGACCAACTATCAATGCAGGAGGACGTGTGGAGGTGGTGATCCTGCAGAGTTCCTGGTGCGGCGCTTGAAACAGAACCCATCTGGACCTGGCAATCTGATAGCAGCGAATAAGATTTATCTTGTTCCCTGAACTGGACTTTTTCCATAGTATCCTTATTATAGCTAAACTATACTTAAGCTTGGACTGTGGACTGAATTAGAAGCGCCATGTCAAGTGCTCCAGATGCTGGGGATAATGCCAGTGGTGGGGATTTATCCAGTCAGGGCCCATTAGAGCCGGCAGGACCAAGTAGGGCTCCAGATGATGAGATACAAAGCCAGCTTCAGGAGCTGACGAGGTTGAGGGATGACCTTATTAGATTAACTGATGAAACAAGGGCTCAAAGGGACAGTGCTAGTCGTGCCCTTAACCGTTCATACATTTGTGTTCCACGTGAACGCCAGGTCCAAGTCTTTACGGGGGAATGGGGAAAGGATGGGAGGTCTGTTGAAGAATTTATTGAAGAGGTTGAAAGAGTGACAAGGTCCAGAGAACAGAGCACAGAGGAACAGTGTGATTTTATAATTTCATTGTTGCGTGGGCCAGCACTTGAGGAAGTGAGGTTATGTATGAGGGGTCAATCAGTTGGGCCAAGTGATCTATTCACCTATCTAAGAAATGCGTTTGGTGAGAGGCGTAGTGTCACACAGCTCCTGCAGTCTTTTTACAACCGTAAGCAGGCAGATGGAGAAGATCTCCGTGATTATTCCCATGCACTTTCTCAGATACTGAGCTCTGTAGTAAAACAGTCCACAAATGCAATATCTGATGAGAACACTGTCCTAAGGGATCAGTTTATTGAAGGGTTAAAGAATGCCACTCTGAGGCGTGAACTAAGGAAAATGGTCAGGGAGAGACCACACTCTAGTTTGCTAGAGGTGAGGGATGAAGCTCTCCTTTGGGAAATGGAGGATTACCGATCTCATTCCACTAAAGGGTTGAGAAGCCATATGGTTCAATCAGAAGCCTTAGAGGCCCAGTGCTCGGTAACTAAAACCGCTCCAAACAACGATCCCCCTTCAGTGTTAGAGGAAGTGCAACGGGCTGTTGCCCACCAGGGAGAGCAGTTAGCAGAATTAGGAAAAGCACTGACTGCACTATCAACTGCTGTAGGGGAACTGTGTAGACGTGCCCCACAGACTCCCCCAGACCCCAAGCCAAGAGTTAAACCACAGCCTGCATTTACACCTGATGGTCAGCCGATTTGTTTTAAGTGTAGAGGGGTTGGGCATATTGCCAGGAAATGTCCACAAATCAAACTCGGGTCTAGTGATGCTGCCCCTGTGTCTCCTATAGGGCAGGAAAACTGGAGCCCTCGGTTGTCATGAGCCAAACAATTCGAGGGGAGGCAACTGGCTCACAAACTAAAACACTGAACAAAGATGTAGTTTTAGAGAGGGCCGTTGGGGAATGTAGGACTGTAGAAATCAAACTACAGGGAGTGGAGGTATCATGTCTCCTCGACACTGGCAGTCAAGTGAGTACCATCTCAGAGGGGTTTTTCAACAAACACTGGTCAGCAGAAGACACAAATATCCATTCTACCTTTGAATGGCTGAAGATCACGGCAGCTAATGGACTGGAGATACCTTATTTAGGCTATGTGGAGCTGGAAGTAGAGGCGATGGGGCTGACAATCCCAGAAAGGGGGTTTCTTATAGTCAGAGATTCAGCACAGTCTTGCTCTGTGCCTTGTCTCCTTGGAATGAATGTAATTAAAAAGTGCCAAGAATTAGTACATGGAGAGTTTGAAACCACAATGAAGGGTAGCCTTGACAGTAACTGGAGACAGGCTTTTCAGCGAGTACAAACGGTTTGTGTAGCAAACAGACTTTCATGTGCCAGGCTCGCTGGGAAAGATGCTGTCCATGTCCCAGCCTCATCTGCGGCTACCATCATGGCCAAAGGGCTCAAAACTGTCAGTGAAACAGGTCCTTTAATGCTACTTGAACCTGGCAATGCCCCTTTACCTGGAGGTTTGGTAGTTGTGCCAACCTTGATAACATCAGAGAGGCATATTTTTCCTGTTCAGGTCATGAACTTGTCTGATGAAGACATCTGGTTGCAACCCAGGACTAGACTTGGACTTTTGACTGAGGTTGACACTGTAGACAATGACCAGTTGTGTAAAGTTCAGTTTCAGAGAATTTCGGCAGATACAGATGAAGTGAGCGTAAGCACGCAGCCTGAACCACCCACAGATGTTCAGTCCATTCTACATAAAGTTAAGGTTGGTGGCACTACAGACCAGCAGGCACAACTAGCTTTGCTGTTGGGAAAATACTCATTTGTATTTGCAACAGAAGATGAAGACCTAGGGTACACAGACAAAGTGCAACATGAAATACACCTCACAGATGACATACCTGTGACACAGCCCTACAGACGGATTCCCCCCACACAATACAATGAAGTGAGAGAACACATTGGCAAGTTGTTACGGAGGGGAGTAATCAAAGCGAGTTCTAGCCCATATGCTTCCCCAATAGTGCTAGTCAGAAAGGTTGATGGTAGTCTGAGGCTGTGTGTTGACTACAGGAAGCTCAACTCAAAAACCAGGCGTGATGCTTTTCCCCTCCCAAGAATCGATGAGAGCTTTGATGCGCTGAGGGGTGCTAAGTTCTTCTCCACAATAGATTTAGCAAGTGGGTATCACCAGGTAGCCATGCACGAACGTGATAGGCCCAAAACAGCATTCACAACCCCTTTTGGCCTTTATGAGTACGTAAGGATGCCCTTCGGTGTGTGTAACGGACCCGCAACATTTCAGCGACTCATGCAGGCTACAATGAGTGACCTCATTTTCCAGATGCTTCTTGTGTATCTTGATGACATTTTAGTTTTTTCTGAAACATTTGATGAACATCTCCAAAGACTTGAAACTGTACTCAGACGCTTGGCTGAAACTGGTCTTAAGGTGAAGCTCGAAAAATGTGCCTTTCTTCAGGACACAGTGAAGTTCCTGGGACACCAAGTGTCAGCTGAGGGGGTGGGGACGGACCCATCAAAAGTGTCTGCTGTTAAAGACTGGAAGGTCCCAACCACTGCCAAAGAGCTCCAGTCTTTTTTAGGGTTCTGTAGTTATTACCGGAGGTTTATCAGAGGCTTCTCACAGACTGCAGGGCCACTACATGACCTGGTGAACAAATGCTTAAGTGCAAAGAGATCTGGATGGGCAGCACGCCATTTTGATGCAATGTGGACTCCCACGTGTAGTTCAGCTTTTGAGGGGTTGAAGGAAAAACTTACCTCTGCCCCTATTCTTGGTTTTGCTGATTTCACACAGCCTTTCATACTGGAAACAGATGCCAGTCAAAATGGTTTAGGGGCGGTATTGTATCAGCAACAGGGTGACACAAAGCGAGTCATAGCCTATGCCAGTCGCCGGCTACGCCAGGCTGAGAGGAATGACCGTAATTACAGCAGCATGAAGCTAGAGTTACTAGCTATGAAGTGGGCTGTTGCTGAGAAATTTAGGGGATACTTACTCGGTTCGAAGTTTGTTGTGCTCACTGACAACAATCCCCTTTGCCATCTTAAAACGGCTAAGTTGGGCGCAGTAGAGCAGAGATGGGTCGCCCAGTTGTCAGTTTTCGATTTTGAAGTGAAGTATCGACCTGGGAGTTCTAATGCTGCTGCAGATGCCCTCTCAAGGCAGAAGTTTGCAGGGGAGCCGGAGGCTGATCCAGATTCAGAATTTGATGACTGTGTCCCTGTCTGCAGCCTGGTAAGGCGAGGGACTGCTCTGGAACCAGATCTTGTAGCTAAAGGTCTTGAATGCTGTAAGGTGAGACAGATACGTGCCTGGGAGTCAGGCTCAGGAGTGGTGGCAGAGCAAGGAAATACTCCTACACTCCCAGGCTATACCAGAGAGGAATTATTAGCATTTCAGGGCAGTGATCCTACCATCACAGGGTTCAGAACCTTTTGGGATCGTGGAAAGAAACCTAGTTACAAGGAAAGAGCAGCCTTATCCAACCTGGTGAGACGACTTTTAAAACAGTGGAACCTTATTCAGGAAAGGGAAGGTTTGTTGTACAGGGTTGTTCCAGAGTCCCCCCATGGGCCAGTATGGCAGTTGCTTTTACCTGTTTGCCTCAAAGGTCAGGTCCTAGAGAGTGTCCACAACAAGATGGGGCACCAAGGGATTGAGCGCACGGTGAACCTGCTAAGGGGAAGGTGTTTTTGGGTAGGTTACTATGAGGATGTGGAGAACTGGGTAAAGAACTGTGAAAGATGTGTCTTGTCTAAGATGCCGCAGCCAAAGATTAATGCCCCCATGCAGGCATTTCTGGCATCCAGGCCATTGGAGGTAGTAGCTGTGGACTTTACTGTCCTTGAACCAGCATCAGATGGTCGGGAAAGTGTGCTGGTTGTGACTGACGTGTTCACAAAGTTCACACAGGCGTTTCCGACTAAAGATCAGAAAGCCGACACTACAGCTAAGGTTTTGCTCAGGGAATGGTTTATGAAGTATGGAGTGCCAGAAAGACTCCACTCAGATCAAGGACGAAATTTTGAGAGCGAGATTATAGCAGAACTTTGCAAGTTGTATGGTGTTAAAAAGACCAGGACGACTCCATACAGACCACAAGGAAATGCTCAGTGTGAAAGATATAACAGGACTCTTCATGATTTACTGAGAACGCTTCCACCTGAAAAGAAAAGAAAGTGGCCAGAATATCTACCTGAGCTTGTGTATGCTTATAATGCTACTCCTCATTCAACAACAGGGTACTCACCCTACTATCTTCTTTTTGGTTTTGAGCCTCGCCTTCCAGTTGATGCACTGTTAGGCCGTGAGTGTATATCAGACAACGGTCAGAACTGGCTCTCTGTTCACCAAGAGAGACTTAAGCAGGCCCACACGCGAGCCAGAGACTATTCGGAGCAAAAAGCAGCAGAACGGATTTCATTTCAAAACAAGAAAGTCCATTGTCCCCCCGTTTACATTGGGCAGTTTGTTTTTCTTCGCCATCGGCCCTTGGGGAGGCATAAAATCCAGGATGCTTGGGGGCCCACTATTTACAAAGTAGTGGATGTCCAAGGCACCACACACACTGTGGAACCTTTTGAAGGAGGGCCAACGAAGAATGTTCATAGGTCAGAGCTGCGACCCTGTGCAGCCCCGGTTCAGAAGCCCAGAACTCAAACCGAACTACAAACCAATGCTCACCCAGTGGTTGGAGAGGAACCAGTGGTATCTGAACCAGACTTTGTCATTGTTGAGGAAGTTGATCGTCTACCTTGGTTAGATGTGCCACAAGTGTCCTTATGGTCAGAGAGCGACATTTTTCCAGTGTCAGCACAAGCAGATGGTCTCGGGTCAGAGGGACCTGAAACAAGTTTTACTGACATGACTAGGAGAGAGAGAGACTTGGGGACTTGTTCCGATGGTGGAGGCAGTGACTTCCCTGATTCCGACTACACTGGGCCAGAATTCAGGCCCAGGATTGACGTTGAGTGTAGCAAGGGCTCTAAGCCTGTTCCCGCTGTCAGGAAAAGTGAGCGGAGCACTGCAGGGTCACATTCGAACCCATTTCATTTGCCCAAATCTGCCTGCAATGCTGTAGCAATTAGCACTGACATGGAATCTCAGATTTGAACAATTCTAGGGGCAGTTCTGTTTGGAAAAGAACAAAACAAACGACACTGCAGGGAGTTTTCCATTCAGTCGAGGTTTAGTAGTCACCGAGGGCGTTGACTGATTGCAGGGGAGAATGTAGCCGAGTGGTAAATTAATAATAATATTTTCCATTTAAGGTTCAAAAAGGGGTCTTAAAATGTTGTTTCTTTGTTTCCATGTATGGTAAGACCAGAATGTTATTGAGTAATTTAATGTTATTGCTTGTGCTATTTCTTTTGTTATCTGCATGTTGTGTGTACTTGAAACTGTTAATTTTATAGGTTGGTGTAGTTGCATATTGTGGTCACTGGGGGGTGGCAGTGCTTAAGGGTTAACTGCAGTTTTCCAAAAAAAAAGGGACTTAACAAGAAATGCATCTTGGGACTTCCTGTTTACTGTTTTGTTGTGGATGTGTAACGGGAGTGTTGTGAAGGAGTTAAATTGTTGGTAAGGAATTGTTAAATATGCACGTAACTCATTGAAACATACTGGTATAATTGTAGTGCAGTGGTAAAACGTCTGTATTTTAACAAGATGATGTATTTCGGGAATGTATGATGCAAAGGACCTGTATGTGCAGCGTGGAGCGGCCATTTTCTCCATGCAAGGAAGAAGTTGCGAGATTGTCTGTGTGCTCCAGTATTCCAAGTGAGCTGAGATTTCTGTGGAATGTAAGTGGTTATAAAAATGTATGTAACACTTCCACATTTTCTAAAGGAGCCTTGTGTGACTTAGCTCTTTGTATTTTGTTCTGCACAGACAGAGGCCACTGCCGTATTTTTGTGTTTTGTATTTCATTTCATTTCCTTTATTCCTGGTATTGTATTGGCGCATTTTTGTTCAATCGGTTATTCTGTTACTTCGCCACGTTACCTCTCGTGCTGTCGATGTTCAGTACAAGTCCATATGGCCGCCGTTTGACAAAAGTAAAGGTCAAAGGACATTTTTTTTTGTTTATTTTATTGTCATTGATAATAAAACTGCACATTAAGAACCCCAGCAATTGTGTCCTGTGTGGCTAACCATTTCCCAGGCTACAAAAACAAGGAAACTCCACCGGATAGTCGAAAAAGTTCAGTCACGAGCACAGCTGTGTGCAATCGCGCGCACAATTGGGATCAATGCGGGGGCACGTGCGACTCGCGAGACCCCGTCTGTCAGTGGCCGGTCGTAACAATAGACCCCCACTGAGCTGCGGCTCGCCACGCACGACGACTGGCGGGCGTTTCTCGTGCTGTGGCATTTGTACTGAAAAGTGTGCAAAATGACCAATATTTACATTAGATTTGTGAAGCCTAATAAAAGATCACGTGGTCTACGCTTTTGATTCAAAGGCTCTACTGAAAAGTTAAGTTGTACGTGTTTAAAGTTTAAACAAAAGACGAACAAACAAACAAAAAACGGCATAGAAAGCAAAGCGTAAAAGCAATTAGTCATAAGCCAAATGTATCATTGGTAATCTAGTAACTAGATGGTGTAGCTGATTACATTTACAAATTGTTTCTCATAAGGATAAGATAACTGATCTAAATGTGTCTCGATCGCTGGACCAATCGACTCAGTAATCAGATTGCTAACTCCTTTGGGCCAAATATGACGCTAAAAATTGAAGGAAACAATTGAATGAGTGGTTGAACAGCGCACACACCTGCTCTCCGCACACCACGCTGTCAAAATCACTTAAATACGCACACAAGGAAGAGCGTCTCTTAACTCATTGAAGATCAAGCCCACACTGCGTTTAATGAAGTGGAAAATGTATAATCCAACCGACTAATGAAGAGATAGACAATCGATTACGATGGTTAACACACTCACGCAGTAGCAAAACAGTCCAGTGGATTTTACGATTTCTGTGTTTTCAGATTTGAGGGCAACAACAAGAGATCTTCATTCAAGTCAGATCTAATTGGAAATCTAACAGTAAACTCCTGCGTAATGCTGAAATCTGTGATGGGAAATTATTGAGATTATTATCGAGTTTGAGTTTTTTTTTCTTCTTTTATTAAAAAAATAGCTTTAACATATATTTAAATTTGCGCGCAATCGTGGTACGTGTAGGCCTATAGGGGCATTAATTTTGCAACACAACTTAAAATTAGAAAAAAAGTAGGATAAGGCGTGATTAGCAGAAGGTTAGAAAATGATTAGTTGTGTTTTAGACATAAATATATTTTTAGATGGTGGTATTCTAAGCAAAGTCACATTTGGGGAAAGAGTATTATGAAATCTGACCGCTGGAAGGATGTGTATAGGCTATAAGATGCAAAATAACATTGCATATGCTCCTTAAACTGCTACCAAGTGTTTTCAAGTTCCTCTTTGTTGGCCGCTGTGCATTTCTGACCTCCTATACACCCATCCTTTCGTAGTTCACGGACTTCATGATTTAAAAAAAAATTGTTACGCATGTACCCTGTCGCACTCTCTCGCTCGCTGCACATTTGCCAAAACTTCTGGTCACGAGCGCGCCACGCGCGTTTGGATAAGTTGACGGTGGGTGGGGCGGCAGAGGGAGGGACTTACCCGGATAAGGCAAAAAGAATATCAGCCCGATCGTGTCATTTGGAGATGAAAGTTCCAAGTGTACTCATGGCCATCTGAGGGAGCAGAAGATTAAGGGACACTGGCCGGTGCGCGAAGAAAGAAACACAGCAGTTGTGGACTTATCACTCTTTTATTAGTCTGTTAAACATTTAAAAATCTGTTGTGAACGAAGCGAAAACGGATCCCAAACAGGTGAGTTGACATTTTATGTCCAAGTCTTGCGAAATAAATAGAAAAAAACCCCATATAGCTATTATTCTAAATATGAATCACATTAGAGCAAATACATTTAACACATGCGATTTTTGCAGAAAAAACCTCTTAAGCTTATTTACAGCTGTGAAAACTTTTCAAATCACCCAAGCATCATCCTATTATTTACAGTTCTATCTTTTTTTATGTTCAGTGGGATGTACAGTAAAGACAGAATTACGAGCCCAAAGTTCACTCTACAAGTTACTTTAAACTGTCTCACAAAGTAGGACTTTTTTTGCACAACAAAAGCAAATATTCTTCGTTTGACTTAACATTAAAGTAAAAAATAACATTTAAAATATGATTTGGGGGCAATATAGATTGCTCTGCAAAAAGTATACTACTACTACTACTACTAATAATAATAATAATAATGATAATAATAATAATAAAGGTATTCTAACAGAGAAATGTGTGTGTGTGTGTTGGGGGGGTTGCATGTTTGTTGATTTGTATGTTGCCTGTTTAATCTTTGAGCTTTATATACTGAGTAAATCCTGTGGTGTCCCAGATTGACAGCGTCTCTGAAAGACTGGAGAATAACAGCAGGGAACCATTCATCCATCTCATTCTGAAAACAGCCATGTATTCATTAATATCCAAATTTCACAGTGAGATTGGTTTTAAATAATTACTGGATTTATTTCAGAACTGTTATGCGACAGAGGTGCTTGCACTTCATATAAGTGATCTGTCCATACTGTCCTGCTGAAATGAGAGCACTCTCAGTCAGTGTGTGCTTCTTCTGGTGCCCATCAGTATGAAATAATAATACAATTTTATCACGTTTTGGGGGAATAGCCTCAAGGATTTACATTCACAGACACTGAATCCTGAAGTATTGAATTTGTTGTGTGGGCTCTTTTTCTTTAGATCAAAATGATGACCAAATCATTTGGGAATAGTGGGGATGTGAGTGAGCTGGTGAGCTCCCTCAGCTGGCTCGATGATGACGGCAGCTCACAGGATGGAGATGAAAGCCCAGAATTGACGGGGCGCCATGGCCTGACTGTAGGGGGCCGCCTCCGCTCCTGCACAGAACTGGGTAGTGAGGATATGGAGGAAGAGGAGGAAGAGGAAGAGGACGAAGAGGCTGGACCAAATGCAGAAAATGCTCCCAAAAGGAGAGGCCCTAAAAAGAAGAAGATGACCAAAGCTAGACAGGAGAGGTTTCGTGCACGGCGATTAAAGGCCAATGCCAGAGAACGTTCTCGTATGCATGGGCTAAACGATGCTCTGGATAATCTGCGCAGAGTGATGCCTTGCTACTCTAAGACACAAAAGCTGTCGAAGATTGAGACTCTGCGGCTGGCCCGCAATTACATCTGGGCTCTATCGGAGGTGCTTGAAAGTGGCCAGTCCCCAGAGAGTCATGGATTTGTGGAGATGCTGTGTAAAGGTTTGTCCCAGCCTACCAGCAACCTTGTGGCTGGGTGCCTGCAGCTGGGACCCACTCCGATGATTCTTAATAAGCTGGAAGACAAGTGTGGAGGTCCAGGAATGGGTAGTATGGTGGCTGGCCATCCCCTCAGCTACCCATCCCCAGGCCTTCCCAGCCCACCCTACGGCTCCCTCGAGGCATCGCACCTCCTCCAAATGAAAGGATTCAAGGGGCCCGTATATGACAACCCCTCCCCTAACGAGTGCAGCAGCAGCACTCCACCATACGATGGGCCCCTCACTCCCCCTCTCAGCATCAGTGGCAACTTTGCCCTGAAGCAGGAGCCTTCTCCGCATGAGTCAGAGAGGAACTACACACCCCACCATGCTCACTACCTCTCATCCCACCATTACTCCACTTCCACGACAGGCAGCCTACCAGGGGGGCCTCAGGCCCACCCACTCTTACAGGCTTCTCGCTACGAGCTGCCCCTGGATGTGGCCTTTGACTCCTTTGCTCCGCCTCACCTCATCACCTCTCAGATGGGTACCATCTGAAATGTGATAGTACCAGTGAATGACTGTTATGAATAGCCAGAGCAGAAGCACTGCTCCTGTATAAACTGCTGTAAAAAAGGATGACTGTGGTACTGAGTGTATAGAGAAAAATGTTTGCTTTTATGTTGTCTAGTACTCTGGGAGAGCACTGAATGCTCAGAGAGAAGACTCATCACCTCAACTCAATCTACCTGATACAAACATGCACCCATGACATTTATTATTTTATTTATTTCACTTTTGTTTATATGTTAATCTTCTCTTGAACACGTCGTTCTGTCAGTTGTTAAAAAGTTGAAGTAAAAATTAGTTTACCAAATCAGATGTCCTTGCTGAAGCATTATGTTTGAACAAATACTTTATTATTTACACGTCTACATATAAAAATAAATTGATCAAAAAGTCACCCAATGTGCACTGAGGCCTACAGCCAATTTCCTTCTGAATTTAAGAAAAGCAATGCATTTATTTATATCTGTATTTAATATTTATTTTGATAATGTCTTGTCTGTTTTATATTTTTCTCAGCACAGTTTCTGTTTCACTGTCTTGGTTTGATGCCAGCCACTGGTAGCTGTACTGTATTTAATTTATTTATTTTAAGTCTTTCAGGTACTTGTTCATTTGGTGTCACAATTTTTGTCATACTGTACTGTTAATATTTTGCTGTTTCGCACTTAATTAAATAAATATTCTTATATTATATGCTATTTCCATAGTAACACGTGTGCCATGTCTTTTTGTGATGTTATGCTGTCATCCATTTCTTACATTTTAGTTTAACAGAAAGACATACGTATGCACTAATTGGCTGTAAACACAAGCTTGGTACGTTGATGTTTTCATTAATTTAGATTTCTTTTTGCGTTTTGTATTGCACTTATATTATAAAGCGCAGTGGATAATACAGAGGTTATTCTTTTTGCTAAGACCTCACATCAGAAGACGAATTCTTTTCATTAACTCGATTACAATTTCAGTTAAATTACAAGTTCCGGCTTTAAAAAAAAAATTAAATATGAGTCAGCGACAGCTGTTACATAACTCTCAGTAGCTTTGTGCATCGTTTTCAGAATATCCCTGTAATCTGGTCATGATTAGCAGCAGGTGTAGTATTGGACATTTTTCTGTACTCATAAGTGCATTTTTACATGCAAAATACGTATATAGTTAATTAGTATATTCTGATTTCTGTGGCTCTAAATCATTTTACATTAGAAGAGTGTGCCAACTAAAAAAAAAAAGGAAAATCGGCAAGACTGGATGAAGGAGTACTTTGTGGCTGGGAAATAGAGATCTGTTGCAGGATATGAGTGAGTGCATGTGTGTGTGAGAGAGAAAGAGTCTGTGCATGATGTCATTCAAAGGCTTGCTCCGGGGTTTCTATCGGGTCAGGCGGGAGGCTGTTGTGGGCCATGGGAAAACAGCTCCGGGGAACAGGTGAATGTGTCACAGCTCTGAGCCTCTGTCGTTGGCTTTCTCTTCCATGTGTCCCATTTTCCCATCTAGCTCATGCCAAAACACTGAAGGGCAAGAACTCATTTTCCAATAATTCATCCAGTTTTACTGAATGATAAATAACCTGGGTTTTCTTTGAGACACAGCACATGTGTATGAAGGATGCTATATAGTAGCTAAGAAGATTAGCTTTTACGAATATTAAAATAACGCAGTCTCAACATATTATTGCCGTAAATGGGTAAAAGTTCAGCAAAGCAGCAATAAGGATACATCAATCCAGAGATAATGTAAAGCTGGCAAAGTTCCTAAAACATTTATATCACTCAACTAATGACCGGAGTATCAGTTTTGACTTTCATGATTGTGCTGAGGGACATGATGGCTCTTGAAATAAACAAAGAACAGGGCGACAGAGTGCAAAGATGAAGTGCATGAGTGTATTTATCCTTGTGGTCCTTTGGCCAATTGTAAAAAAAAAAAAGAAAAAACAAAAAAAAGGGGAAGGTGCTTTTGGATGCTGTTCTCTAAGAGGACTCCCCCTTTGTTTCCTTCAGCTACCCCTCCAAAGATTTGTCATTTCCAGTCCTGGCAACAGTGGAGAAGGGCTGGAAAAGAAAAGGGAATGATTGTTTTAGTGGGCGCCACTGGTCTATTGTGAACGCAGCCTGTTCTTTCTCTTGACCTGTGACCTGTATTGTTGTTGGGCTCCTCGTTTGGGGAGGTCAGACAGCTGGGGGAACGGCGGGGGGGCTGATGGACAGCTGGGCCAATTTGGGGAGAAAGAGCAGAGAGTGAGAGCATAAAAGAGAGAGATGGGAGAGGCAAAGGGAAGTAAGTGTGTTGTGGAAGAGTGGAGAAGAGCAGAGAGGAGGAGAGGGCAGCAGAGGTGACCGAGGTCCTTGCTCCTCAATTGTAAGTTTGTCCCCTCTGCTCCTGTGTGTCAGCCGTGGTGAAGGAATGACACATAGCTCTACACGCAGGCAGACACAGTGTGAGAAAGTACTCGCAGAGTAGCTGATGCATGCTCTTTGTGTCCTTGCTATTTGGCTACAGCAAAAGCTGTGTGTGTGTGTGTATGAGAGAGAATGTAGTGGTTCTTTTTTTGGTGGGTGGGTGGGTGGGTGGGGGTTACGACTTATCCTCCATAGTCCAAATAATACATGAGTGGGTGGATATGGAAATAATCCCTATAAATTGACTTTGGATACAAGATTAGAAAACACAGGACAGTCCTGCGCATTGGAGCATGGTGGAGATTTTCATGCAGCAATTTCAGAAGATTTAGAAATATTTATATATATATATATATATATATATATATATATATATATATATATATATATATAATATAAGCTTTTAAAATGTCATTTTTTTCTTGCTAGTTTGCGCAAAGAACCTAAATTATTTTAAAATGAAAAAACAACAACAACAATAATTATTGCGATAAAATACTTGAAAAATAGTAGAAAGGTTCATAACTTTACAGTACCATATAACACAGGCGTCACACACACATCAAGTGGCTCTTGTCTATAATAAGGGCATGATGATGAGGGTCTCGTAATGGGAAGGGAACACATGCTCTGTGATGCCATCTTGGCTGAGGCGACAGGCAAGGGAACACAACCTGTAGCTCAACCCCCTGGGAGAGTGAGGTCATGTCAGATATCAGCACACAGGGGTTATGGGAGCTGCACTTCAGCTAATGATTTCTCAACTTTAGTACTTTTTATTGATATATAAATATAGCCCAGTAGTTGCTGACAACATGAGCCTATGTGGCAATATAAGGTGATAACCTTGAGGTTAATTATCTTTTCCAGAGGAATCCAACATTGCAGACGCCCCCCCCAACCCCCCCCAAGTACCATGTCTGAGCTGAGTTTGTGAAGTGCACTATAAAGCACAGTTTTCCCTCTAATTCACTTCTCTGCTTATATTTTGTAGTTTTCGTGTACAGCATGCCTAATCCGCTGGCTAAACAAGAGTCGCTCACAGTAAAATGAAAAGGTCCTGATCCATAGGAGGTAGATGGAGGGATAAAGCATTGTGATTAAGACTGTATTAATGGGGCCATAGGACACTGGAAGGCTTTAATCAATGTCTGTGTGCCGATAATCCCTCTGCCTTTAAGCTGAGGGTGAACACAGTGATTTCCCCTCCTCTTGGGCCTCAGCGCACATGCATAAACACACATGCTTGCTTCTGTGGGGTGCATAAGGCAATGGGTGGCTTGGTTGAGATGTGGAGCACCCCCAAAACAGAGACACCCTACACTCAGGAGCAGCTGGTAGGAGGAGGACCAAGATGATGGCTGGAGAAAAAAAGGTGTGGGCAAAGACAGAAAGAGAAAATGGAGCAGGGTGTGATTGAATAAAATAATTAAAAAAAATGTACTGAGCCAGAGGTTTAACTTCATTTATTTATTAACTACATTCTAAGTAAGGTGTTTTTAAAATGGCAGCTTTCAGTCATAAAAAGTCAATGTTTTTTCCCTCTGATAAAACACTAAAACATCAACTGAAAGTTTAAATATCTATATCAATGTCAGCAAAATAATAAAGTAGAATTTAAGGGCTCATTCTAAAATGTGAAACGTGAACTCAGAAATGGAGACATGCACAGGAGGAGAAGAAAGAGGGTAGCTCCCAGGTTCATTACCTATGGAAGTGGGTGTAAAGGTGACATTGTGTGCATGTGGATGAGGGGTGGACCTTCCCCTCCCAGACTTCTCTCCGAGCATTAGGGTGTTAGAGTTAAAGAGCTTCTAATGGGATCTGGATGCTGTCGTGTTTACCCTGGCCCCCCTGCACACGCCCACTGCATTGTGGAAGTTTCTGGGCTTAGGGACACCACAATGGGCTGAGTGTGGGGACAGATGGAGGTCCCTTTGGAACAGGGCACAAAACACAGCCAAGGTAGAGGGACTGCGGTGTCTTAGAGGAGAAGCAGCCGGCATGCCGTAGAGCCAGAAATGAGAGAAAATTTGATGGAAAATGAAATGAATGTTTATTTTTTTCCCCCCTTTGTAATACAATGAACAGTGCAACTCATTGTCCTTAACCTGGCAGTCTATCAGCAAATTCATCATTTAAACACACTCACAGACTGTGGTCCACAATCACAATGGAGTCTAAGCTTCTGTGTCAGCTGGCTTCTTTACATGCCAGTCATTTATCCTTTTTATAATATTCCCATCAGAACTTTTCAGACTGAGACAAGAGCGTGAGACTATAAAAGTTACATTAACATCACCCTGCCTTTCTCAGTGTATCTATTGCGCTCATGACATCTTTTGATTTGCTCTTTGTTTATGAGGGGTTAAACCAGGTCATATGAGGGGGTAAATGCTGATGTCATTCATTTTGGGCACTATGGAGAATCGAAGATTCAGTGATAGATGCTGATGAGAAGCATTGGAGGGTAGAGGGAGGCACTGGTTGCAGGAGCAACAGATGGGGCCGGACTGGAAAGCCCAGGTTGTAAAGTTTCTGTTAGTAACATCTGTCAATTTGTCCATCTGCTACACTTGCCGCTTACAGTTTATTAAGAGAAACCCATTCATGACAAATCCTTTCCACAGTTATTAATAAGTTTAGAATTAGATCTGCATGTGTCATAGTGCTCTGCGGACTCCCATTTTATACTGTAATTTGTGAGGTGTATTCAGGTCTTAAATAACAGGGTGGGAAAAAGTGAAAGGGCATCTTCCCAGCTCAGTTATGATGCAGTAATTTAAAATATTTCACTCCATTCCCACAGATAAGCTCATCTGTTACATCTGTGCCACTTGAGGACAGAAGTCATACCAAGCTATTCTCTTTGTTCATTTTCTGGAGCACACATAAATAAGTGGATTGACACAGAATGTGGGTATAAGCCCTGATTAGAGTTACATTAGCAATTATTGCACACATCCCCCGTATGATCCATGTATTCACGCAAAGCCACACCACTTACCCAAGCACCTCATCAGTAAAAAGCCTGGATCTTTCCCCATACTAACCCAACATACACCTTCATATCCTTTAACTTTTTAAAAATGAATGCATTTAGCTTCAAGAACAAAATATAGTTTGAGGAAATATTTTACAACAGCACTGCAAGAGACCAGAGGAAATGATAGAAGCAGAACAGTTTTATTAGAAATGTTACATAACCTATGGGCATTTTACTTTAGTTTTGTCTAAAAATATTCTCTTCAATTTGCTCTGCAGTGAGCGGATAAGAGAGAATTAAGCATCTGATCCGGGCTCAGTGGCCAGAGTGTTACATTAGACATTAATCCAGAACAGTGGAAGGTTGGGGAAGGGATAGCATCTCTTAATCCTTCGCGTCATCCAACCAAGCCTTCCATAAAACACAGTGAGAAACAAACAGAGCCCTGCATCATGTTTCTCTTGCATAAAGACAGGAGGGAAAAAAAAGTCAAATGATTTTAAGAGTTAAACTGTTGTTCTTCAAGTGCAAAACAAACCCAGTTAAGTGCTTATCATGCAACAATCGTTCCCACACCTTCTACTGTCAGCTGCAGCATCTCTTGAACTTCAGTCCCCCTCAGAGTTAGAGAAGTATCCTGGCAAGCCCTCAGTGCACTGTCCCCCTGTATGTAACAGATGTTACTGGGGCAACAGTTGGTATTGAAAAGGAGGGGCTTCAGGCCATCTGTCCAGGGTCAAGGTTTGAAAAGGGGTGGTAGGGATGGTGGCACGTTCAGGGAAACGTTAAGTAAGTGTTTGAAAAGAAGGAATATAGCCCGCATTGTAATCCAGCTCAATGTGCGCTTTCATTTCAGAGTGAGGTGCATTTGTTAAGGTTTTGATGAGAGATCGGGAATTTCAGAAAGTGTATCGGCGTTATAGGAAAACTGCAGCTTTAACACAAGAGCACCATCTTGTGGTCAAAGACGGTACTGTAAACAAAGTGTCGCATTCGCCTAAGGCTGAATTTTATGAACTGCTATCCAATCCGACCAGTGAGTCAGGCTGCAGGTTCTTGTTGAACACTTAAGACTGGTATTGAAATAAAATAAGATGCAATAAATAAATGCATAGAATCAAATTTAGTCCAGCTGAGATTTAAGCGCCTCAAGCGTATGGTCTATGGCATCCCTCAAAAAAGCCATCTTCTTGTGACAGACCTTTTTCTAAAGGGAGAATGTTGGGAAAAGAAAAAGGGTAAGAATTGAGGAAGAGTTAGTGTCTTTGCACACAGCCTACTGAAGGGCACTTACATAGTAAATCTTTAGCCTTTTTTCTTCCAGGTGACAGAATTCAGCCATTGTTAGCTTGGTGAAGTCTTTCTTCATGGTTAAGAAGCCACAATTAGAACGTCTCTCATGTTCCAACCTTGTCAGATGTACATAATAAGCAAAAACACCATTAAAAACAAAAACAATGCTGATTAAGCAAAAATCAGGAGCCATGACTTATCAACTTCATGTAGCAGTCAATCGTCTGCTAACACGTCTGAGTATTCTAGATAAGAATTAAATGTAACTACCGGACCCCAGGTAGTATATAAGTGTACATACACATATATACATATACACACACACACACTTTTTTTTTTTTTTTTAAATATCCCCCCCCCCCACACAAATGTTTTTCTTACCAGGGATCATCATCTGGTTCCCAGCCCTCAAGCTCGAGCAGACAGAAGAAGCAGCAGGCAACATCTGGCTCATTCTCAGTGGGGCAGTGGACAAACCCAGCTTTGGCCATCTGCAAATGTAAAAAGCAAGACACCATAATGTCTGAAACCTTTTGTTGCCAGGCAGACCAAGAATTAAGAAGTTTTTCTGCAAAGGAATAAGTTTCATTGAAAATGAAACCTGACGATGGTCTCCTTTTGACTTAAGAGGGTAACACGGCACATGGTGTTGCTCATAAAGCAAGATGTCAGCAGCCCATTTATCATGACAAGACTAGAAGGTAACGGGACGAGTCCGTGCACTGGACACTTGATGAAACTGAATCTGGCACCTGCCTAACCATAAATCTCACGCTGCCAGTCTTTCATAAAAGTTTGTAGTGGAATACCAATGATTATATTCATCAGTTACAATTATGATTCATGGAGATGAGTGTAAATACTCCTGTGTACATGCACAGTTTGAACCATCTACACTTAGACTTAATTGCATATTCCCTTTAAATACTTTGTGTCAATACAAAACAGAGTCATATTTGGAAAGCAGCTCAACTATTTAAATTAAAAAATAAAAAATAAAATTATTTTCCTAAGAAGTACCGGTTAAACCGACCTGCTAGAAAATAGATTTGACCAAAGGTAACAGCCATGCAAATCCATAACATGTTGTAGATACAACAGATATGATGGAAACAAGCTAGGTAATCATGTTCCAAAGCATCAGGATTTCAGCTACTTGCAATGGGTGTCATACCTTATCAGGCGTGCAGTTGCATTCCTCTCTAAATGGCCAGTCTACAAAACTTTGCTCACGTAAATCATGACTGTACAGTTTGCCAAATGAGTAAAACCGTTTTGCCAGCACATCAATGCTCGCCATAATTTTACCAAGAACGGACTCAGCCTGACATGTGCTTAAATCACTGCCATGCACACTTCTGCAGCTGTTTTCACTTTTCACTGATTAAACTCTCCCCAGGTTCAAGGCTGTGAAGATCTGTTTAAACTTGCTTTTGTTATTATGTTCTACCGTTTGTTTTGTTGTGAATATCTTTATTATATTAAGCTTGAAAGTTGTTATACAAGTAAAATTTTACTTACTTACAACTGTGGGCAAAATTAGGTAGCAGGCCCTGCTAGTAAAGAAGAACCACTGCAGATATACATTGAGGGAAAAGCAGTGAATGGGAATGAGTCAAAAGTTCTATTAAAAATCATTTAGGTAAAGAGAAAAACACCAAAACAAAACAAAAATTTAACTTCTGAATTGAGGTTTTCCACACCGACACCTAATGTTTTTCATTGTTTGTCTTTGTCTTTATTGTTGCAATAAAATTGGCAACCTAACCCGCCTTGCCTTCTCTCCTTCCCTCTGGCTTTGAACCAGCTTACAGTATTAACCACAAATATGATCAAGCATTCTTACTGAGAAATTATTAATATGGTTGAGTTTTTTCCCCCCACATGTGCATGTGTCAGAAACCTAACAGTAAATAGAGACACACTAGCCATTAATGGTTTTTGGTGCTACTTTTAATGGCATGTTTATTGCTGAGAGAGACGGGGACAGTTTTTGTCCGCAGTGAGTCTCTGTTACTCTGTAACGCTACCCCTGAGGCCCCTGGGTGCTAAAAAATGCTTACATCTGTAAACTGCTGTCCTTTTCCCCTTCTAACCTTATCTTTCTGCAGAATGCATGGGGCGGTGGGGGCTGCAGTGCCTGCTTATAAGGCTGTGAGTGTGTGACTTTAATACTGCATGCATGTCACACTGTGTACACACTCGCACTCGCACACTAATCACTGGAGTCACTCTAGGAAGTGATGCTGTGTAAGGACATATCAAACAGTAGGTTTTGAATGAGTTGGACATTCACTGTACAGCTGATGTCACATTAAGCTAGCTTCAGTTGGCCTATGTGGTGGATGACTGCTTACTGCAGAATAGAATTTACCTCTAAATTTCTGCATGTGAGTGTTATGTTGTCACTCTGCTTTTATTTATATCTGAATTTTTGCTTTTTTTTTCATCAGCTGCTTTAGCTTTTATTCAACACTGCTTTTGGTTTGAGGTACAGCAACTGTGCTGTGATCCAGTGGGACCACAGGGTTTATTTAGAGGTTGAAGAATTTGCAGATGTATAAAGGCTTGTGTGCTTAAAAATGTTGGAGAATTCACTCCACATGCTGTACCAAAAATCCTTTCACGGGTGGGTAATTCTCATCTGTTGGTATTGGACCTGACTTATTATTCCTCACGCCTTCACTGACATTTGACTCCCCTTTCTGCCCTCTTTCCTGCTGACGAGTCCCCGCTACAGCATTCGGCAAACGGCTCGCTCCTTCCCCGACACGACTGCTCTCACCAGGTCTGTCAAGATTAGCTGCTGTACTCTCCTGCTCTCGCTTTGTTTTCACACAGGGCGGACAGTAAGAGGGAGGGAGGAGGTATGATGTAGAGAGGTGGAGAGGAGGTGACAGAGGCAATGTGTATGTATGCGGTCTCTATGTCCACATGTCCTTCATATTACTCTAGTATATGCTGTTTCCTTTCACTGATCTTGGGAATCTTTTCAAAATAATGAGAATTTAATCATTTTTCTTCTACTTGCAAAAACCCAGATCAGTTTAATTGTACAAGGATTCGACAAAGGAAAAAGTTGTTTCTCATTTTACCTAGCTAGTGTTAGAGACTGGACCCAGTCATTAAGAGCAGGAGTAGCTGAAGTCAATGTGGAGCACAGGTAAGAACTGAACCTAATATCATCTGTCTTCTGCAATGTGTCTTCTTCCATTTAAAATGATAGAGTATGCTTGACTTTTATTTTTCTTCCATTTTAATTCAATATTGCAGCTGTGTGGTGCAGTTTTTGGTTTTATAAATATGCCTTGGTTATCTCAAATTAGATTATATTTGGCAAATATGTGAACAGGTGTGCTTGAAGGTCACTGCTTGAAGGTCTTTCCTTTTCTCAAGTATACATCTGTGGAGATGAGCTCTGTCCTGACAGCTCCACCTGTTTCCTGCTGCTCTCACATCCAGACTGAGCTCCACATGAGTTTGCTCAAATTTCACACAAACATTATTCAAGGAATACATATTTGAGTGAAACGTGTCCCCGTTAACGAGTAACACCACTTCTGTTTAACTGTTAGAAAAAAGCTAACTAAAGAATCATTTGCACACTTTCTTCATGATGATGTATGATGTATGCTAGATTTGAGATGTTATCTGGTTGACCCATGTTGAGCTTTAATAATAGAGGACTGGCTGGAGAGATGATAATTAGTCTAAATAACAAACACTGCTTATAATGTGTTGGCTTAGAGCAGAATAATGCTAATCATCATAGTAAAATTTCAGTAAATAAGGAGTTGTGATGCAAGTGTGTGATCTGAATATGGCCGGAAAGAGAGGCGCCCTGTGCTCCTGTGGTGCTGGTGTAAAAGTGTCAGGAAAGTGTGAGAGTGTGACAGTCAACAGCGACATTCTCCACCTCCGCAGGCAAGTGTGGATTCACAGGACAGGCACACCCACCTGTGTACACACATCCACATACAGTGTTCTCACAGACAGTAAGTCTCTCTTTCTCTTTCTGTAGGAGAGAGTCATTGAAACTTTATTAACTTTCTTTATGAAAACAAATCATAACAATCATCTTGATAGTTTGATCAAAAACATGTTGCTAAAAGGTAAAGAAATAAAGGTTGTAAAAACAAGGCTACATGGTGAATAAGTAAAATAAAAACAAGCTTAAAACATTTTTATATTTATAGAAATACTCTAAAACACTTCATAGTTTAATTCAAAATTAAGGGAGAAAATTTGTACACAAGGGCACATGTGTATTCTTCTCTAATAGTGTGTCTGATCAACTGTTGGAGTCCAGCTTAAAGGGAAAAAAATGGATTTCATGCTGGTAAATTATTTTTTTCGTACTGTATCTGGAGTGACAGGAAAACATTTTTCTGTTCTTCTGATCTGTGTTTTCTGAAGGGGGACAAAGAATTCAAGCAACATGGCCACATTTCCTGCACATATCCACACCTGATCAATAGTCTAAATTTAGTGGGATGATTATCCCTCACATTTGGAAAGTGATATGCCCGTCAGACTTGCAGGCTCAGGCCGATTCAAGGGGAATGCAGAGGTCCTTGTGCTCCTTCTCAGCTCCACTTACTCACCAGACAGATTGTGTCCCATGACAAACTCATTATTTGGTTAAAAAGAGAAAGATTGCTGTTTTCCTTTGACATGGTGACTTATTTGTCACATTCTAAGGCAAAGCCAAAGTACGCTGATGGCACCTGCCTGGCCGGCTCACTTTTGACCTTCATAGGCAGCCTCTAAATTCACCACCGCAGTGACGAGAGGCACCCAAAGCCGAATATATGAGCGAAGTTGGGCCTGTATATCAGCATCACCATGCAAAAAAACACACTTTAGGAGAAGAAAAGAGAAAACTAACATGTCTGGAGAGTCACATACTGTAGTGCCTGCAGGACCTGGAGATGAAATATGACTTGAATTTATGATCAAAAGAAGCTGCATTTTGACTGCGCTTGAGCTCTTGAAGAGAAGTGAGTTACAGTCAATCTTGCAAATTTCAGTGAGTGTAGATTTATTGTGTGTTCCCCCAGTAGGATAGGAAGAGGAAGACTTATCTTGGCATTATTTGAAGGGTTGAGTTAGATGTGCACTCGCTTCCTCAGGTTTGATATACAGTATTTCTCACAGGCTGTTGCTGAACATCATTGGACGAGTATTTATAAGCCTTTCACACTCAGCAGTCATTCCTTTTGTATCTGACACTGGCCTCAACAGCTTTGTCTGTTCAACAAATCTGTTGTATATATTTTTTCCACTTGAGTAAGGTGTACCTGTCTCAGTTTGACAGGCTTTAAGACCATAACCAGTTGTGTCGGCTTTCTGTTTGGTTCCCCTATTTACTTCTATGTGCGCTGATGTGGCTCTGGGAACATATTAGCCTTTCACTTTACATGAGATCATTTTACATTTTGGAAGTTTTCCAAATGCTTGTCTAGTACCAGAGCGGATATTCTGCTCAAACAGAAGCAAGGCACCCTGTATTAACAGGCTTACACCAATAGAGGGTAGCATAGATTAAACATGAACTAGAATTCAGATTTACTTCTGCACACTCTGGGACTGCACCTTCAGACCTCGAAGGAAAGCAGGTCTTCAAATGTTAGCCTTATATTTTAGGGTAAGGGTTTCTATGGTTACTGTTAGGCTCACTTTAAAGTGATGATGAAGTTCAGTATTAGTCTATTCTGTGTTAGCACTTTAAAAAACACATACCGCTTAAAAAATAGAGTTATGTATAAAAGTCAAAGTTAGCGTAAGCCTACTTTAGATTCAGCACAGCGTCCTCAGAGGTAAGTGAAAGCTAACTGATAGAAACGGCTCAAGAAACAGAGTAAAAACAAAGTATGTTAAATATTTTGTAAACAAGTTGCAGGATTGTTGATATCGTCCTTCAAAACATGGTATATCAAAGTAAATGTTCTATTAATCATAACAAATCTCAAGAGTAATAAAAATGATAATCTTAAGAAGCATTTCTATATTATATGAAGTTAACTGTCTTCTAGACTACTTAAATTATTGTACTCTTCTTTAATCCTGCCTTATCTCAGCTATTGCACTGACCTATGGGGTAAATTATACAACATTCAACATACAACGCACAACATATGTATTATGATAATTTACATTACCTTATTATAAATTATTAGTTTGTACAAAAGGCAGGTGTACGACTTTCTTCTTCCTGCACCTTTTAGTTGACCTATAGTCATTGTGATTTTATAACTTTTGAAATAAAATCAGAAATAATGATAATAATATTTTTAATCATTGAAGGTACAGATGCATTTTTTACACATACATTTTACACTTTCTTGCAATACTTGCAATACTCTATGTAGTGTGACCTAAAGGTTTGTAGCAGTAAAGCACAACTTTCAAACTTGGGAAATCTGACAATCTCAGGGACACGTTTGAATGCAAGCAAATTCCTTTAAATGCTTGCTAAAAATGACTAGGCACTTTAAAGTTGAAAAACAAAAGCAGTGTCTAGCAGTTAATACTCTGCCAATTAAATCATTATAATTAATTGCTTGTGTAGCGAACAGATGTTTCAGCTGAATGCAACATTGTGTCTGTTTATATACACGGAGCTAATTTTTAGGAAATTCCCCTCCTCTACGATTTAGTTTCTGTAATCGGATCACATTGTTCGTAGTAACATTTTTAGAAAATAGTTTTGTAACTATAGAGATGTAAATTAAATATGACCATATTTGTCATTTCCTCCGCTGATTGTGAAGCAACATTAGTGAGTGAAACACCTCTAGCAACACAAGTGGATGGGAGGTGAAATGATGTCAGTTCATTATTCATTATTATCATTCATTATAACAAGTCCCTGGTGGACAACAGAGGCATAAGTGTCTCTCTCATCGAGAGGTGACAGAGATTAGCTTTAGAAGGCTCTATGAACAAATAGAGGAACCAATCATAGTAGAGCAGCTTCCTCCCTTCTTGCTCTCTTTACATTGTGTTTCTCTACATCACCTTTCTCCAAGCACACCAGTCCAATAATACCATCTGTCCTCTCCCCAGTGGCCTTCACCTTATCCCTGAGCTTCTTACCCCTGTCCCCCTCTCCTGCCGTCTGCTTTGGCCTCCCTTCTTCTTCTTCTTGTCTTTGGACGATACAGGATCTCCACGCTCCAATTTCACCCTCTCATCATGACATCCATTAAAGTGGCGCTGGGCCCTGGGCCCCCGTTGGCCCGACAGCACATTAGCTCTCGGCCCATTGAACACCAACAAGGACCGGCTCTGAATTATTGATACCAACACAACTAATGAGGAAACACTATCTCAGCTCTTTTGCTGACACACAAAAACACACACACACAAATGTTGACAGAACAACTTGCAAGCACAACTATATTAATAACAACTATTGTTCCAGCTGCTAGTGTCCCATTTTCGAAAACTAATATTTTCTGTACTCAGTCCATTTCCTGCAGACGTAATGTATGTCTGCGTGGTTTGTCCAAGGAGCCAGAGGCTAAAATTCTTCTTCTAACCTGTCTGTTCCTTTGCACTTAAAAAAATGCTTGTTCCACATCAGTAAAGTCCATTATTCTCTCTGCTGGATGTGTAAGATCTTGCTTGCAGTTATGAAAGAGGGAAATTTTCTGTGTCTTTAAGAGCTACCATATGTTCCATAATACCAGCAGTTTTTAGTCACTGGATTTTATCCAAACTTAGAGTCTGTAAGAATTTGCGTGGGTGTTTGTGGCACCTTTGACTGCCAGTGTTTACATACAGTAGCCTAAACGTATGCAGTGGAGCTGCTGTGAAGAGAGGTATTGGAGGTGTCAGCCAGCCTCCTTAGTATTCACTCCAACACCCTGTGACTCACAGCCTCAGCCTGAGAGCGTGAGAAGGGTAGTGGTGGGGCTAGAGATAGAAGAGAAAGAGGGAAAGAGAGAGCAGGACAAGAGGAGGCACTATGAACATCAGGCAGCATTTTTTGTAGCCCCAGGCTCACGTGTTTATATCTGTATGTGTTTGCAAGCATGCCCGCCCAAGGGGATTAATTTTTTGACAGCTTTGTTAAGCCTTCTCTTAAGCGCTGAGCTTCTCAATAACATCGTGGCTGTGTGATTTTCAGAACGTCTCTCTGTGATTCCTCTTCACAAGGGAAGCTGGAGAGAGAGACAGAAAGAGAGAGGCAAAGACTAGTGCTCAACATGACAGCAGGCATTCTTTGAGTGGCTCCTCGGTGTGGAGGAAGTGGACCATAAGAAGCTGGCTGTGAAGCTCCTCTTCATTCACTGACTGCATTGCTATGGTCGATAGTTAGATTTTTCCGCAGCCCATTTTCTGTGTCCGACTCTGTCTGTCATTGTCTCAATATTCAATCCTTCTGGTTGTCTCTTCTTGTCACTCAGCGTCTCTTCATTCCTCTGTCAGTTTGTATTTAGTTTAATCTCTGCCCCTCCTTCTTCTGCTTCCTCCGCTCTGTCGCTTTCTATTTAATCTCTCCTTTTTGCTTGCTCCCCCCTCACTCCCACTCCCAGTCTCAAGTCCATCCCCTTTGATGAAACCGCAGATGTTGATAAGAATGTGTAACTTTGTCTGGGTAGGTTGAAAAGATGGAGGGAGGAAAGGAGAGAAGCACAAACGCGCACAGCTAAAAGGTTAATCCCCTTACAAGTCCACACACACATGGAGTCAAAGGGTAGCGAGGCGGAGGTAATAAACAGCGAATGCAACAGACAGACGCAAAAACCAGGCTCACTGTGAGGGGGAGATGGGTGAGGAGTGTGTGGCAAATAAAAGTGAGAAATTGGTTTTGGGAGACAGCATTTTCAGTCAAGCTCTGTCTCCCCTTCATGACTTCCACTCTGCATGATGACAAGTGCCTGCTGCTGTTCCCATTGGTCGAACCTGCCACCAATCAGAGCAGAGGCATGTAAGGTGCCTTTAGGTTATATCCAATCCCTAAAAAACAAGGAGCAGAGAGAGGGAGAGAAAGCCAGAATGGGAAAGGGAGTTGTGTGCTTCATAGAGAGAGACCAAAGCAGATGTTGACTTTAAAGTAGATCGAACTGCTTTCCTTTTGAAGCTGTGAAGTGATACAGTAGAGAGGAAACTGGTTGTCAGCTGTTTGTTGGAGACCACACCACAATTCCTCCTGGCTGCTGTGGAGAAGAAGATCTTGGCTCTGTAGTCTCCCCCCCTGCCAGCGTGATTGGCTGTCACACTTTAGGCTCCCCCTTCTCTCTTTTTCTTTTTCACTCTCTCTCTCTCTCTCTCTGTCTCTGTCTCCTCTGTACTGTCCTGAGGCTTACCTGAGCCACCACTGCAGAAAAAGAGGACCCCCCTCCTCATACACACACACACACACTCGCACTGTTTCTCTCTCACACACTCAGTTTTTCACCTGGAGAGAGCAGGCGCAAGGGACGGCATGTGCAGCAGCAGCAGTCTCTCCTCACATCTAGCCCTACCTCTCTGAGTTGCCTCTTTCTGGAGAGTGGAGAGCAACTCTGAAAAGACATTTTGGAGCCATTGTACCCTTGGAGAAAACAGGAGAGACGGGGGGCAGTGAGGGAACACTTGTCAACCCAGGGACACCAAAGGCAACGCATAGCAATGATTTTGGGTGAGTTGTCGCTTTTTGGTGCATCGGATTTTAGAAGACATCAGTCAGGCTGTTGTATCACTAATCCCTGCTTAAACTTGGCCACCAGCAGCTCTGTTTTATTTATTTTTTTAATAGTCTGCTTGGTTTTGATTGCACAGAGACATCTGTCAATACCAAGCGCCTGGATCAACCTTTAAATTACGGATAGTGTGTGTAATTACGCTAATAGTGTGCCATTTATATGGCAGGTGTGAGTGATGACATGGAAGGTCAAAGCATTTGCCGCTGGACTGTATCATTATGGTCTGTTTGGTCACATGACCAGACTCCACCACTCTCATGTTCTGTCAGAAGGGGCTAAGTGACAAAGATGGTTTCACCTGAACTTGGTGATAACTGAGGCATGCAGTTTTATACAAACAGTCAGTGCAGAATTCATGACTTTCTTTTGATGATGTGTTACTGTGGCACTCAATTTCTCCTCAACCTTGCATTGCTGCCATCCTGACTAATGATAAGCATCCAAGTCATCAAACACATAGCATTTTAAAAAGAAGATTTAGTCCTTAGCATGCAGGAGAGTATAGATTCCAGTTACTAGACATTGTTGTGTTCTGAGTCAGCCAGCACTTTCTTCTTTAGTATGCTGGTCTCATAGTGGCCATGTCTAGGAGAGGGGATTCTGTGTGGTCTGTGTGCGCTTCACATTCGGCTTGTAGATTCATACAGAGGAAGGGGAGCTTGCCACTATCAAAAAGTCCAGTGATATGACCAATCCATGGCGTGCTGCCCTGTGGATATACAAGGAATGTCAGCTTGTGAAAATGTTCTAGAGTCTTCTTATTTGTATATGGCCATGACTGTGAGGCCGTGTGTGCTTATTGCCCATGTATTACTCCGAAATGTGTGTGCGCGTTGCCGTACGCTCTCCCGGAGAGGCCACTTTGTTTTAACGCATGCCTGGGCTGATTCAGGCGCAGTTCTGCTTCTCTGCTCTCCCGGCAGGCATGTTTTTCAAGCAGATAACTTTAATGATTATGGGGAGTCATGCAGTCTGAGGTGTGGGAGCTCAAAGTGTGCGTGTACCTGTGAGCTAAAGGTTTTCAACCAGTCACTCAAGTTTTTTAGAACAGCCATCAAAGAGATAACTTTTTCACTTTGTCAAGGTTTTTATTTTTATTTATTTTTTTGTTAAATAACATTAAAATGTATCTCTATTTTAAGGGTTATATTTTGCGCTTCTGAAGCTAGTTAAAAATGAACAATTACTCGACTTGAGCCTCATGTAACAGACAAGTACTGTCTTGATCAGGTTGCAGGTGGTAGCAGCTCCCGTAAATGATATTTGGGTAGGATATCTTAACACCAACATTCCCCCCCTCAACTACAACTCTACCGATTGAGACTAAACTTTAGGGTAGTTATTGGAGTGTGTGTGTATTTGAATTTTGGTGGAAGCAATATCACATGGAACATAACTTCTGTTGTGCAGTAACATAAACTTGGCCTTTGCGTAAAGACTAATATCAGTGTTAACTGCTTACACAGATCTTTTTTTTTTTTACAGAAACGGTGATAATGAACTGTAGCTCTAACGTTCAAAATCTGTGTTTCTCATTGCATCTAATGATTTGTCAAACCTTTCCACTTCACACCTGCTGAAAACGCTGACCCAAGGCTTCTGCTTATTAAGTTGTCACTCAGATAGGCATCTTTCATTATTTCTGTCTGAACACTGAGATTTTCCCGTGCCTAACATTCTGCTCCATTTGCATGATGATGTGGCTACTGAGTGATTTGACATTTCTAGCTTTCTTCTTCTGAAAAGGGTAATGTCATTGTAATGACCTTTACAATTCTGGCACTGGTTGATGTCGACCTCCAATCAGCAAATTTCCTGATTAAGCTCCCTGATATTAATCTGCAACGTTGTGATAACATATCTCAATTGGAAATGTGTGTCGTTATAAAAATGCAGTTAAAGAAAGAAATGTGTTTTTGAGTATGCCTGCGAGAACCGCATGCTCCAGCAATTGTGTCTGCATGGCTACTGGTGTTTTTCTCTTTCCACTGTTTTCTGTGACCTTGAGCAAACAACCTTTACCAGTGCGGCTCTGTCCCTGATGCTGTACACAATTCTTTTGTAATTAGCTTTGTCGGCATTCTGGAGGCCTGACAGAGGCTTTTGGCTGCTGTAATCGTAATGACAATTCTGAAGTTGATCATTGCAATGGCAGTGTGCTTATATACAAAGCTGCAGGCAGCCAGCATAGCTGTCTGTCTGCTGTCTGTCTGTCTGGCATGGGCTCTGCACCGAGGTATTGGTATGAGACTCCTGCTGGTCAGTACATGCGTGTGTGCGCATGTGTGTGTGCGTGCGTGTGTGTGTGTGTGTGCATGTCTGTGCATGCGTGTGTTTGTAGATAAAAAAGAGAGAGAAACAGCAAGAGAAGAATGGCGAGCTAATAACGAACATGATCACTGGGCTCCTGTTAGTGTAGAGCTTCTCAGTTGACTGTGGCGTCATGGTGATCAGCCGCCATGATGTCTAGCACAAACCATCTACGCCTGGAGTGAGCTCCTGGTGTGGAGTCCACATTTAGACAGGAACTGTCTGTATTGCCCTCTTACTGTCACCAGATATTGCATGGTGACTGTCTGACAAGCATTCCTGGTAAAATCGACTTTGTTAGCATCATCGCAAAGTTTTTGGGGGAGGACCTGTCATGTCATGAGCAGTTCATGTTTAAACGTTGCTTCACGTCTCATCTGTCTTGTCTGTTTGAGTCAGATCTGACCTCCCGAGCTCAGGGCCATGCAGCCAATCTGTCTCTTTGTTTTTGTGTTTGAGCGTCCACTCCTACCTCATCTGTCTCCATAAAGTTTATCTTTCTGTTGCCCTGTCTGCATAGCTATTGCTCATTCCATTCACCGAGCTCTGCAACCCCCGTCTTTTAATTGACTGCACAACTCACCTGGTTCCAGAGGTCAAGTCAAAGACATCATAAAAAATTGTGTTTGAGCAGATCAGCAGTGCCCCCTCATCCCCATTTTCTCCATGACTGCGCTGCTCTCTTTGTTTATGTCAAAGTGACATAGTAATTATAACTCATTAATGAGCCAGATATTTGGTATTCATGCCCCAGTTTTTTTCCTCTATGCTTCTTTGCATATCCATGATATAAGGGGAATACTTGAGAGCCGCTGGAACTGCAGGAATTCTGCAACCCCATTTTCTACCTTTCTGCAAAGTGGACCTCTGGTTTCACCAGTTTGTTTTGTAGAATATCATGATGCCTTTTAGCAGGAAGAGGTAAGACTATGGCATTGTGCTGTGTGATCTGTGTGATGAGTAGCTCAGTGTGCTTGACCCACTTCACCTTTATAGCTGCTCTGCGTACCAAGGCACAGAATAAAAAAGACTTATTCCCATGACAGTAATTACAATATGCCACAAAGGTCAGGGCTGACCTAGCATGTAAGATAAATGTGGCACTCATTTGTAGGGAGACTGTATAATCTGTGTGCGAGGGATATTAGGTGGATATATGTGTGAGCAGGAGCAAGTGGGAGGCTTGCCACTTCTTTCTTTAAGTCTAGCTCACCCCTGGTTTGTGGAGATCCCTCTTCCATCAAAAAGCTGCTAGGTCTCTTCCCCTCCCTGCCTGGCTTTTCTCTGTTGCTCCATTTGTTTATGCTGGAGTGACTGTGTGTCAGCAGGTTGTCAATACTGTCTGTAAGAGACTCTAATGAATAGGCCTGTTATTGGACTGGTGGGATGGAAACCCATTGTGTTTGTTTTTGTGTGTGTGTGTGTGCGTGTGTGTGTGGGGCACACTGCAGAGCCGCAAAAGGTAAAGGTGTGTGATTTTCTGACTCCCATGTTTCCACTGGTCTCACTGCAGCGCCCTGTATTAAAGGTTTCCTTTTTAGTAAAAATTAGAATGATCCTGGAGTAAACATGGTATTTTTTGTACGTTATAGTCATACAGTTTTAAAACAATTGAAAATAAAACTGATTTGTGCCGTTTATGCAGCACCCACTAGGGCCCACGGCACCTGCCACCACCACTAAAAAAACCTGGCGCTTTGCTGCTGCGCTGTGAAGCACAGAAATGCACCTGTGCGTGATTATGGTGTCACATTAGTGCATTCACCAAGGCAAGCTGGCTGACTACTTACTGGGAATCCTGGGGCTACAAGACACCTGGGAGTTGAAGCCTGGAAAATGTTCTGTATGCTTCAACAGTCTGTCTGATCACAAAGTGGAAAGAGGCACAGATGATTCTTCACACTGCAGCTCTCTAGTGTTTTCAAAGAGACAGTGTTGCCTTTATCATGTAGAGGTGTAATATTTTTTGTCATCTATTTTTTCTGAAGTCTTTGCTTAATTATGCTCTTTTTTTCATGACAAAGCTTACTAATAACTTTATTGCAGATTGTCTTTTATTTCATTTATGTTCGTGAACTGTGACTTTCTCTTCTGTAGGATTTCCTGTGTGCAACACTAAATTGTTAATAAGTTTATCCACATTCCCTATGTGTGGTTGCTTAGCATTGCACAGGTGTTCTCTTTTGCCCATACTGGTATCGAATTACCTTGTGTCATACAGCTGCTTTGATGAAAGACTGGAGATCAAAAGCTTTGCTTCCTGTTTAACACTGAACTGCCACTGGTTAAATATTTAAGCAATCAGTGTTTTTACATTACATGAAAATATAAAAATTCACATTTTCAGCTCTCTCTTTTAAGATACATAGATATATATTTATATATAAGGGTTAGTGAATCATAACTGAGTTATAAGTTCAAAACAACTCCTGTGAAAATGCTGAGCACTTACATGGCACTCTGTTATGCAATGGTTTATTTTATTCTTCTCTAACATAATTTGAAATACTTGGACTATTAGGACAGTGCAGTGACATAAATCTATAATAAGACCATTTTTATATTCACTGCTTGTTGAATTTTTGATTTAATTGCACACGAATTCTGCAAATTAAATTGAAGAGATCTGAGTATGGACCGGAGACATTCAGTGTATACTGTTATTATCTGATTCAGCAGTTTGTATGTCATATATGAAATTGTGAAAAAATTCCTATACTCAAATGTTCATTTGATCTCTTATTCCTTTTGTTTTCTCTTTACTGATCACGCTCATGTATAGAAAGAGTCAAGCATTTATGATGATGTGATGATCTGATAATTCACTTGCAGTGTTGTAAGGTTCAAATGGCAGCCAAGCGTAAGAAGGTTGAGCAAAGCTAACGTTTGGCTGCGATAGATGTTGCATTAATCATGCCTGTTCTATTTCTGTGTGCTCAAACGAGAAGAGAGTAGAAGTGGAGGGGGAAGAGAAAGAGGAAAGCGCATAGATAAAATGGAGTGAAAAGTGTCCTCATGAAAGAGAATTAGCTCTTTCCAGCTCTGGGGGGGAAGAGGAAATTCCTCAGAGTGCTGTTGAGATAGGGTTTCACACAAAGACAGAAGAGAAATCAATTGAGTTGCAGCAAGGTCATTTCATAGGAGCATGGCTAGCAAGGAGGAAGCTAAAGGGTAGAAGGAGGATCTCCATGGAGCAAGCACAGAATGAGAAGCGGGATTGAGTGAGTAGTGTAGGAGGACTGGGACCTAAGGGATAAAGAAGGAAATGAGGAAACAGTGAGATGAGGAAGACTGGATGTGGGGTGGAGTGACAATTCTTTGGTTACAGCTAGGCTAAAGGGTGAAATCCATGCTTTCTTGTGACAGCAAACATGGAGCACTTCTGTCTCTGTATCATCTGACTCATACCGAGAGGAAATATGAGCAGTATATCTAACATACTGCCGTCCTAAAGCTCTGCCTGAACTTCACTTATAACCACAAGGACATGTCCTCACTATGGTACCTCAGTCATCCAAACGAATCTTACTTTGCTCTACTACTTTACTACTGGGCACACAGACTGAATGAATGCTACCAGCGTTTGGTTCCAAGAAGCCTTAAGCTAGCTTTTAATCCTTAATGTTACATGAACAGCTCAAAATAGCTTAAATCTCCACCCCTAACGCCTTCCCTCTGCCAACTAAATCTCTTCCAGCATGTTTAAATGTATGTATGATGCTTGATGATGAGTAGCAGAAAAGGCTGGGTGACAAAAAGGCGTCAGTAGGTTGAGCTCCGACCTGCCCTCTGTGGAGTCTTGCCCATTGACAGCTAGTGTAGCTAGAGCTATCAGAAGGGTTTAGCGCAGTCTTGGATGAGTGCCGGGGAAGCCTCACTAGCAGGTAGTTATGGAAACCGCATGGCGTAGGTCTTAACACAGGCGTCTGGTATGCACACCTGTCTTTGAACAAGTTCTCCCCTGAACATGCGGCCCTACCCCTAAGTAGGAAAGCTGGAGGGATGATGAGGGACTCTGCCGGGACCTGCACCACAGCTCCCTGCCCCTGCCTTGGGGGTGCACAGGGAAGGTAAAGAGAGGTGTGGATTAGAAGGCTGTAAGGGACACAGGGGTGAAGAGGTACCTGAGGTCATTCATGTGTGTTTTTATCTGCTGGAGTCGTGTATCTCATAGAAAAAAACACCTTTTTGCATTTATGCATGTAAAGATTTTCCACTGGGCAGCTTTGCCTAATGCAACAGCAGCACACACTGTTGTGGGATGCACAGATGGAGGAATGGTTGCTTATATATTTAACATAACCTTCAGCTAACATGCAGTGGCAGTAAATGTAGTTCAAAAGAGCACTGATAAAATGTAACAAATGGAACCGAAGAGGAAGGATGGAAACAAACATTTCCATAAAATTAGCATAGTCAGGATTGGTGCACTTGTCCCAGTGAGACAGGAATTACCGCATGAACATAAGCGACTTCACATTGCATTTTTCAAATCTGAATAATGGTGGTTAATGTTTGGGCTTGTAGTGGTTTTGCTTATTAACTGTAGCATGAGACGTTTGACAGTACAGCAAAGCAAAACATTTGCCAGCCCATACGCTATAAAAGCAACATTTCTGCCTCCAGCCTAAATTTTCTCATTTTCACCTGCAATGGTTTGTGTAAATGCGAGGTTTTATTTACAGTAGCAAAAAAGATGGCTTTTGTGTTCGTTCTAGGCCAATAATCACCAGGCAGCCACTGCCACAAATCTTCATTAGAAGATTAGCCTGCAGAGAGACAGCTTTTGTGTATTGTTTATTTACTTTGGGGGTTTTTGCTGTTATTAGTGGTGCTGCATACACCAACATCAGCCTTGGTTTCAGACTGCTGCCAGTTAAAATTTGTGAATATGAGCAAAGTTCACCTGAGACTCGCAGTCTTCAAAACACATGCACGACATGCACACCAACAGTCTGTCCTTGTGGTGTTTTATTTTTCAAATCTTTACCCTCCCCTGTCTGTCTTCATCTTTCCCATGCGTATGCTCAAAACAATACATATATAATGCTGTCAGCTTGCTCCCTTAAGGTGCATCAGCTGCCCAGTAGGTACTCATACTCAAGACAGAACAAATTAAGGTCACAGCAGGGAGAGGACAATGCCATGTGTGTCTGTGTGTGGGTATATATATATATATATATATATATTTTTTTTTTTTTTGTCTTTTCCGACCTCCAAACAGTGGCATGACTCCAGAGAGTGGTGTTGTCAAATGGCTCCTGTCCCACTCAGAGGACACTGACCCTCACTGCACCATTTTGCAGGATAAAAGGTGCCATCCCCCACATTTGACTTGAGACTAGGAAACAGAGTGACGACTGAAGACCGTGGTATTAAATTTCCCTTTTGTGCCTGCGATTGTTGTTTCTCATCCTCAGCTATTAGTTTCATTGTACCTCTACTAAGAAAACCTATTGTGTTTAATGTTTAAATTTAATAACACTTTCAAAGCGGTGCCAGTTTCAGCAGCACCTGCTAAAAACAGAAAAATAAAACCTTTTCTTGAAATTGCTTTTTCTTTTTTCTAAATTCACACACCATACCAGATAAAAGAAAAAGGTAAGAAAGAAGTAAAAGAAGGACAAGCTGGAAACTGAAGCATCTTCTATCATCTGCAATCGGTTTTATTCTCCTTCACTAAAAAAAAATAGTCATATTGTCCATATATGTCTGGGTCCTAACTACCACATTGTGGACCTCGACCCTTAGCTGCTAACTGGTTAGTTTAAGTCTTTTCACATCACACAGCTGAACGCTAAAATTATGACACTTTAACAACTAAATTCCTCTCTAAAAAAAACAAAAGAAAACCCTTTTGATTCCACTGTTTTATCCTTTATCCACTGGCAGTTTTTCACCCGGCCCTAAGCATGAAATACTTGACCCATTTCACTAGAAACCAAAGATGACTATTGATTTTAATCATTTTAGACCAGCCTTGTATTCTTCAGAGCGCTGAAACAGGGCTGGTCAAAGTAACTAATGACCTTAACAACAGCCAACTGTTCACTGCTAATTTTCCTCAACTTTCGCCCAGTTTTCAGTCAGTCTGAATCAAGCAGAGTTATTGGACAGACTTTTTTTTCGGCAAATGGGACTCATTTGTTAATGATAAATGTTTTTTTCTTCACCTATGCCGCCCACGTGATATGTTCCAAAAGCCTCTATCCATAGCCATTTCCCCCCCTCTGTTTATATGCTTCCACTGGAGCATATTATTAGAAAGCACAGTATTGATTTTTCTTTTCTATTTGTATGTACTGCATCTTCTACTGTAGCTTCCATTTAAAATGACTATACAAAGCAACCAAAAACAACCAAATCTGTCATCTTGTCTCTTTGATTACTGCCATTCTGCACACTAGCTGGACTATTCAGCTTTATTGCTCCATTGTTATGTTGATCTTCATGCTGATCTTCAAAAGGTCTTAGTTGCTTTTTTTTATATTGTCACATCTTGATTATTGCAACTCATTATATTGGATTGTAAGATTTTGATGTTGTTGATCATTATAAAGCACTTTGCTGCAGCTTTACAACCATGTGTGAAGCCTTAACTCCTCAGACAGGGTTCTTATTTCTATCCATACCTTTTTTCTGTTTGCTTCTTCTCTTATTAATATTCTTATTAATGTTTTAAGTAGCTTCTATTCTTTTATGTAATGGTGGGTTTAATGCAAAATCATTGTTATTCCTACAGTATTTGTATATATAGTTGTATATTTATTTAATTCTTTCCCACCACTGAATGGACTAATGGATGAATGTATGAAGTGATAGACTTCTTGTGGTTTTAATCTATTTATTTTGCTCCTTTCTATCCACCTACCAACTCTTGACATGAGGTTGCTGGGTTATCACACTGGCTGGTCCTGGTGGGTCCATAAGTTCCAGAGGGCTTGTCTCTGCCAACCAAAGCCTCAGACCTCCCCTCAAGGGCAGTATCGTATTCTGCCTGACTGTGCGTGCCTGTGTAATCCATAGCTGCAGGGAGAGTGACCTTCACAGCAGGCAGCCTCGCAGTAGGCTGCGTCGCATGGGCTCAGGAAAGAGGACAGGCTGGACAAAAAGGGTGCTGAGGGCAGGACACAGCAGTTCTTAGATAATTAGCCTTTCATATTACATTTTTCTACATGTTGGTTCCTCTTTTCCTAAAGGAGCAGATATATATTTTAGAACATTAAATTTCAGGGGGATATGTTTTGGTGTTTCCTTTAAATACATTTCCTTTAATTGCTCTAAATTACAGCGAGTGTCACTTGCTTTCGGTCCTTTAAAAAGTCTTTTGTATCATTCACTTTGTGCCACAGATATTAGATCCCATGGGTTTAAATAGTGAAATGCTCAATCTTGAACATTATGAGGAAATGGATTCATCACCACCTCGTCTGTCTTAAAGCAGCTTTCTGCAGTTTGCGCTGTCTCTAGGACAAAATGCTATTTATGATGTAAAATTTGCTGCCGGCGTCCAGTGCACCCTCCTGAAGTAAAGGTGAAGCCACAGCCGGGAAAAAGTTATTGACAGTTATGGGAGGAGATGACGCAGCCAAATAAGTCTCTGCTCATGAATGATGCATGTCCTCACTGGCCCTGACGGAGAAAGAGAGTGAAGCTGGATGACAGCTGGGGTGCTGTGTGTGCATGGTGCAGAACAAGGTGAGACGCTTTACTGTACAGCCCAGCGCCCTCCCTTCCTGTCTGTTCCCTCTTTCCTTCCTTTAGTTTCTCTTATCCAACTACACACAAATATATACAAAATCAGGAGGCGGAGCTGTTACTCTCCACAGTCTTCGGTGTTCCTGTATAACCAAGCAGTGACCTTTACAATGCTCTGATTTCCTGCGTTCTCCTACCCCTTGCTCTGTCACTCTTAGAGACCGCTCTCTTTTGGAGTGTCCCTCTCACGGAGCCCCTCTTGTTCATCAGAAACAATCATTGTGTTTTTCTTCTCACTGCCCTGCTCTGCCGCAGTCTGAGCCTCCAATAGCAGGATGGAGAGAGATGAGAGTAAAGGGGGTGGGTGTGGGAGGTATGCAGCATGCAGGGTACAAACGGGAAAGTCTACATAATGGTTTGTTGTCGTCATCACTGTAGCGTCACAGCTGTCTATCCTTTTAGCAGCAGCTAGAACACAAACGCACTCTGCATCATCGGCGTGCCATGGAAACTCAGTATAAGAACAGAACCAGACATGAGAAAATGACACCTCTGATTTAAGAACTGTGTAAAGCTGTGGTCAAACCTTTAGAAACTGCAATAGCAGCCTTTGATAGACACATGACATTTGGCCACAGTGCAGATTTTCAACAGAGCACGTTTGCATAAAATGGGGAATCAAATCGAACTGAAGAGAGTTGTGTTATTTGGTTGTGTTGTAAACCATTGTGTCATTTGGTTCTCTTGGTCCTCTTCTTTAGACAAATGCACCTGCATACATATGTCAGCATTGACCTTAGGGGTTGCATCAATTGTCACAGAATCTGAAAATCTGACGTGTCCTGTTTGCTATGTTTGAGACAGTTGAGAAAGGGTATTACTTGGAGGATAATTGCTGGTGACAAACTACCTCTTCAGACATGGCTACATTGACTTGGATAGAGTATTTGTGCAAGGGAACCTAACAGTGATAGATCTAAACACTTTACGAACGGACCCAGCGAGCATCTGAATAAAACATTGTGCATGGGAACCACATCACTGGGGAAAGCCATTAATTCTCAGATTAGTAGCAAGTGGCTAATGTAGTCCATCACTGTGTAAAGCCGCGTAGCCCTGCACCACCCAAACAAACACATCAATCTGACTAACAGTGTGTGTCAACATGCTCCTTGATTACCATGCTAATCCCAGAGCAACCCACAGGAGCCCAAAGGAGATCATTAAAATCTGACATGCACACTTGAATATAGCTTCAACTCAAATTTCATTTTTTACACACACACACACACACACGTTCTCTAATATTCGAAGTTTACAGGCCATAGGTAAAGTGGTGTTCATGACAATGAGTTCGATTTAAATGAGTGCTCCTGTTGTGCGTTGCTATTGCACAGATTCCTCCGTACGCAGAAACAAATGATGCATCTCAACAGTTGATATTCAGGCACAGATTTTATAGCACTTCAGCGGTAATGTCATGTAAATGTGTTGTGAGTGTCAGAGATTTCGTGTTGTGTTAGTGGAGCAGAGTATGCCTGGAGGGTGCAGCAGGATGAGGGTGTGCGTATGTGTGTGCACGATTGAGTGTCTCTGTTGAGTGCCTAGTCTTTAGGTGTTCAGTGTTTTAGGCTCGAGTTAAGATCATTTGGAAAATGTAAAGTTTTAGGGTAATAAATAGCTGAAATGTTGGTTTCATGTATAACAAGAAAAAGGGAGGCACATATAGTGCAGGGTAGGTATTTGACCTGGTTCAAAATACTATTTAATATCAAACCACAGTGTTCCTGTGAAATAATGTTGCAACTTAGCTTTCCTACCTGATAAAAAACACGTTCTGTCAAGAGCAATGTGTTTTTATTGGAGGAATGCAGACCCTGTCTGCACTCTGTATTCCCTGTCTCCTAAAAAGTTTTCATATAACTAAAGAAACTAAAGTTCTCAATTAACTTGGAAGAAACACAATTTTTTATCTAGACCTACATTTGTAATCAACACATCCTTTCCATTTATGGTCTTGTTTTCCTGCTGCTGCTGCTCCTTTTTAGATAACTAAACATACATCAAATGGAGCTGCATTCTTGTCTCACATAACTCAGAAAATGGAGGAAAAGCTTCAAATGTGACTAGCTTTATAAATAGCTCTATTTTATTTTGAGCCATGATCTTTTACTAAGCTCACCTAACTAGTTTCCGTGCCTAAGTCTAACTGAAGAGTGTGTGAAAATAAAACTTGAAAGTATTTATGAGGACCCAAAAGAATTGGTGAAATAGATACTGATGTTATCTATAGTAAATATACTATAATCGCAATGGGATGTGATGAGGAAAGCAATGTTGCAATGTTGTGCATTTTTGTGTTGTGCATCCTCCTTTGCTTGCTTGACATCTTTCATTGTCACCTGGCTTCCTTAGGATTGGAAATATGCTGCCACTGCACATGGTAATCTCACACATACACACACATGCACACTCACTCACCATGGTACCATTGGGCTGTCTTCCAACGTTAATACACAGGGCTGACGATGCTGTGGGACTGCGTGCACGTCACACTGTCACAGCATAGCAAAGGAATAGAGAGCGAGGGAGAAATGGAAGGAGGAGGATTAATTTTGGATGCATGGCATGTGGAGTTAAGATAACCATCTTTTTCTGCGGCTCTTCTCCAACACATGGTTTGTTCAATTACCATTTACTGCAGAGACAGAGAAGGGCAGATAGAAAGAGATGGAGAGAGGAGAACAGTGAAAGGGAATAGCGGGAGCCGTGGAGGAGGTGGAGGGGAGGCGCTCAGTGATGCAGGGGATGAGGAAGTAGACGTGAAAGAGTTGGAGAGAAGGGAGTGAGTGCAAAAATAGAGGAAGACAAGGAAAAAAATAAAACCATTCTGTAAAGGGGTAAGGAGAGAGCATAGGACACGGAGAGGGACGTGTGGTGTGCACAAACGCGTCAGAGAGAGTGTCACGTCCTTACCTGACACCACTCTACCAGCGGTAAACATAACATTTCTGCATCATGGTTTGATTGTGTAACAGCTTCGTAAAAGCAGGGCTTCTGTTATGAAACGCTGCCGCTGTTTTTGCTTTGATAAGTGTCAAAAGCTGCGAGTGTAGCTTAAAAAAAATTACTTATTCAAACAGACTATTCCCACTGCTCTGCATGGGGTACCAACTGTACCAAATTGAGATATTCTGAGATGGAGCTCGATCCACCAGCCCCTCTCATCTCCCCCTTCTTTCCAGCATCCCCACTTTTAAATCCTAATCCCTCCCTCCTTATCTTTCTTCAACCCTCCCCCCCCCACAACTATTTTCTCCCCCCTCTCTCTCTCTTTCTCTCTGTCTCTCTGGCTTTCTCTGGGTCCAGTATATGGAGCAATTACAGAGATGATATCCACTGTCAGTCAGCGGCTCACAGATGAAGCTGGGCCTCTTTAACATGCTAATGGAACGCCAGATTCAATCAGGGCTTTGTGTGGCAGAGGGGAGGGCAGAGCCGCTCATTAAAAAATAAATCATAATAACAAAGAGGCCCAGGCAGCAAAGGCAAGCAGCACCTACACTGCAGCATCGGACTTGGTTTTCCTCTCTGCTTTCTCAGAACCCTCTCCTTGACTACTGTCCCTCTCTTTATGAGATTATGTCAAATCAGCACTTTGTCCTATCAGGCTTTGTTAATCTTTCTCCCGCTCTTGTCACTGTGTTGGATATGTAAATTTTGGAAAATTTTACATGAAGCCAGTGAAGCCAACATCTCTTCCTCCCATTTTCAGTCTTTGTGACAAGATGAGCAAAACTGGAGCTTCTCCATATGGAAAAGAAACTGAAAGAAGAAAAAAGGAGTTTATTATTTATTTGTATTTTATCTCTGAACATCTCTTTGGCTATATACCACAGTTAGCTCAGGAACGTGGCTCCTTTTGTCATTTTGCACATACAACATTAACTCCGGTTTCTTTTTTAGTTAAACCTTTTGGATGAGTTGGACTCCCATTTGCCTTCAGAACTGCCTAAATTCTTTGTGGCTTAGATTCAACAGTGCTGGAAACATTTCCCACAGATTTTGGTCCATATCAACATGATAGCATCACACAGTTACTGCAGATTTGTAGACTGCACATCCATGATTTGAATTATCCACACACATTTTAAAGGTGCTCGACTGGTTTGAAATCTGATGACTGTGGAGGCCATTTGTGTGCAGCCAACTCATTGTCATGTCCGCAAAATCAGTTTGAGATGATTTAAGCTTTGTGACATGATGTGTTATCCTGCTGGAAGCAGCTGTCAGAAGACGGGTACACTGTGATCATAAAGGAATAGACATGGTCAGCAACAATACTTAAGGTAAGCTGTGGCATTTAAATGATGCTCAGTTGGCTGACGGGCCCAAAATGTGCCAAGAAACATCATTACACCACTACTAGCAGCCTGAACCACTGATACATGATGGATGTATCCATGGTTTATGTTGTTTATACCAACATTTGTTATCACAGTAGACAAAGCAACATTTCATCTAATGTGCTGTTTTAATTTTAGTGAGTCTGTGCAGACTGTGCCTAAATGGACAGAGTTAGTGTCATGTGATTTCCTGATTAGAGTAAATATATGCATCAATGAGCAGTTGAACAGGTGTACCTAATGATGTGCTTGATAAGCATGAGCTTAAAAGAAATAACTTGAAAAAAGAAAGAGGGGCCACATGTATAAGTCATACAGAACATGCAAGCCTTACATGAAACCTAAGTATTTACTATTAGACAGCATGATAAATGATTTTTATTTCTATTCCTTTTGCATATTGATAAAGACATTTATTGACCTTTTTGGATAGATCTCTCCTAAAAAGCAAAAAGGTGTACTTTCCTGCTTGATAAATTGATGTGTATGTTGGCAAAAATATAATTCTACCAAACTGAAGGTAAAACCTCTTAAGCACCTTACAAAGTCAAAGAGGATATTGTACAACTGATGAGCAAATTGATTTAGATGCATAAGCACTGGCAGGTTACCCTTTAGTATCTTATGGCTCTCCAATTGGAAGCCGGTGTTGCTCATCTCCAGGTGTCCCTGCTACCCTGTTGTAGATTATGATTGAACACAGCTACAGTAAGGTGTCGTCAAATGTCAGCATGAATGTTTGCTTCACAAGTCTTTTGCTTCACAGGGACGAAGCTCTGATGTAATTCAGCTGTCACATTTAACAAGCATATTGCACCACATTCAGTGTCTGATATCCTCATTACTCTCATTACCATACTGCTTTGGATTGCTTCTCAAAAGCCAAGCACTCCTTTTATCCATAATGCGCTTTGTTTAAGATCTCTCCATGGAGGTGTGATTCATGGATGCTCAGTTCCTCTTTATTCATCATGCATCAACACTAAAAAAAGAGAGGCAAGTTTGTGTGTGTGAGAGTGTGTGTGCCTGTATGCCTTTTGTGCTTCATATTTCTATAGACCAAAGATTTATTATAGCCAAGATCAACCTGAGCTCACTGAATAATGCATCACCTGCTATCATGGAAAAATATGCTGAATATGTCTCAGCTGAGCTTAAAGGTGTGGAAGTGGGAATGAAAAGTGTAAAGCTCGCTCTCGACTTAGCTTGTAAGTACGAGACAACCAAAGGAAAGCGTTCCTCTCAGCTTTGACAAACGAGCTTGGGTCTGGTTCACAGAGGTTTCCCTTTTTCATAAACGGAGCACCGCCATGGGAATTAGCATCCATGCGGGGAGTTTTTGTGTGGCCAAATTTATATTAAAAATCTCTTCAAGAACTTTTTCAGCTCAGCATTTTGAATTTGAGAATTTCAATTTTATGCCTAAAATTCCTTTGTGGCTTGCCTTCCATATCTGACTGTAGTTCTCATAAAAAAATGAGGTGATGAGTTCTGATTTAAACGAAATTGTCATTTCTCGACCCCAATGACAAATGACATTACAGCAGAGACCCCAGAGCACTTAAAGAGATTGAGCCGTGGTAGGATTGCTCAGAACTGGACAGAGAGGCGCGTGTTAGAGGACATGCTCGTTAGTTATCATATTCATAGAAATGGCACTGCAGGCCTGAAATGAAAGCAGCGCTTGTCAACCTCATAAAGTATCCTCCCCCACTCTATTAGGCTGATAGCATATTGCCCTCCATCCTCCTTGGGGAATGGAAGTCAGTGAAATAGAGTGGCAAACACAAGCAGGGGCACATTATGGTTGCTGCTCCTCAAACACTGCAGCTATATAGTGTTTAACTCCCAGCCTCCTCCTTCCTCCAAGTCATCATGCCTCCTTCCTTTCTCTTCCTTTGGGGTGGGGGTCTAATCTCAGAGAGAATCTCATGCTTTTGTCGATCTCCTCCGAAGTGTATTTGGGTTGATCCACCTGTTTATTGTTGAGTGATAGAATTCCATACCTGAGGGCACTAGTCTCTGAGCGGTGCATGGGAATGAAGTCACAGGCTATTGTTCCACCTGGGTGTGTGACTTGAGCCCTGAACAAGGGAATAAAGGGAGGAGATGGGGTGGGGGCGGTGGGTGGGGCTGGGTGGCATGGAATAAATGGGAAAATGGGAGCAAGGAGGAAAACAGCAAACAGCCAAGGACAGGTAGAGAGAAGGGAGATAGAGGAGGTACATGCTCCAGTGTGCTTCCTTCCCAGAAGAAGAACGTCATCTTGTCATCCTGCCTTCTGTCCCTCCTCTCCCTTTCTGCATAGGTGTAAGCGGCTGTTAATACGGTAAATCAGTCTTTTTCAACAGACACAACAAAGCAATGCCCCCTCTCCCCCTCATCATCCAGCATTCCAACAGTCCATCCATCACTGACTCAGACTTTGCCTGCAGCTAGTGATACTCAGATGCATCTCCTCTGGACAGCAACTGTGATCATCTTACTAACCTGACTTTTGGCAAGGGGAGGAGCATTCATTACAAAAGAAAACTATATGAAAAAGGTAGAAACCTGAGAAAGAATGAGAACAGACAGCAGACAACTTGAAGGGAAGCATGGCGGAATATAGAATTTGCTCTGAAGGTTCTTTTAGCTTTTATAAAAGTGTTAAAAATGTTAAGGTTTGATCCCTGTAAGTGCTCACATTCATGTCATAGTTGTCAGTTACAACTGACCAAATACAAAATGCAACTGCACAGTATTTTTCTTTGTCTCTTTTAGCTCCACGACAAATATCTTTTGATGATCAAATGTGACTCAAACGATGGCAGCTTATAACATCAGTATAAATTCACAACAGCTGCAGTGTATTATAATGGAGGGTTACATCTCAAAGAGTGAAAACCCCTTAGGAGCTTCATATAGTGCATATAAAACAGCACTCTTTGTAAAGCTAATGTTCATGTATACAGGCAGAAATTATTTAAGACTGACATTTGGTGGCTTTTTATGAGAGTTACAGCAACATAAAATATTTTTGGCTTATTTGTAGAAGCCTCAGTTCTACAAAAAAAGACTGAAACTGAAATTAGTGGATGCAAATTGCTGTGCTTTGCATTTGCCATTAAAGGTGCTGAAGCATTTAGAGTTTAGTTTAACTGCCCTTATTTGCATCACCACAGGTGATTCTATACTTGTGCTTGGTTTTTGTGTTTATATCTTTGACACTAAGCAAACTTCCCAATCATTACTCACAATTAAGTGATGATACTTTCATTTTAAGTGAGGCTGCAAAATATTGCACCAAGCATGCATTGTATGCTTTTGTATCCATGTTGAACTGGGCCTATGGCTTAAAGTTAGAAAATAAATTCAAACTGATTCCCTGACGAGGGCAGCCACACAGAGAGTGTGTGTTTGCACATAGAGTGTTTGTGTGTTTGCTTTATGCTCTCATTTTGACCCTGTGTGCCTTGTCTCTAGCTTCTGCCTGTGTTGAATTGCACAGCAGTGTTCGCTCTGTGTTCTCATCATCCCTGGCTGTCCCCTCCCATTAACCCTGACAGCTATTCGTCTGTCATTATTGACCTCAAAACAGCACAAACGCTCACTGTCATCGCAGACACTCGCATACACACACACACATAGACAGACATGCACAGACTACACACTTGCTAAGCCTTGCCCTGAAAAATCATTTTACGCTTGTGCTATAGTTCAAGTTAAATTACATAGCACTTTTTATGACTGTCGAGATAAATATCACACTGGAATGCAATGAGTCTCAGGCCAATTCAGACTTATTTTCATTAAGTCAGTTCCTCCTCCTGCCCTGAATGGTTTGGTGCAGGTTGTAACATGAGAACCAGCAAGTGGCTACCCCACCAAAGTGTCTCATTTTAAGTGCCATCATTGATTTAAGGTGGAACCACACAAAAACTGTATATTAATCATGTCAAAAGTAACAGAGAAACATCATTTTATTGGACCACCTTTACTGGGAATTTTTTTGGGAGATTTGAATTTCTAAAGCTGATGAAAGCCCTAAAATATATACATTTAAAGTCCGTGTAGATAGACCATCCCACTTGATCTTTGTTCATGCATGTCTATATCAGTGTGTGAGTGCCTCTATCTACACATACCCTACAAAAAAACAAAAGCCAGTAGCCTCCAAAAGTTCCGTTGCCAGCAGGAGATTTATCTGAAGGATTAAAAGGGTGTGCATCTGCTTCTGTGGATCAAGCACGTGCACTGACCCTCGTATGTATTGGCCTTCAGTGTTACCCAGTGTCCAGAATTGGACACTGGGTAACACTGAGTTGTAGATTGGCAGCAGGGGGTAGGTAGGCAGGGATCTCAAATGCAGGCTGTCTTCACCTCATTCCATGCCATTATTTTTGCATTATACCTCCTCCCCTAGTGCCCATCTTTCTTCTCTCCATGACTCTTGGAATCCCCAGTCAGCTCCTCTGCGTCTAACGAAGAGACAGACTGGCAATTAAATCCTCCCAGCCTTGATTCAGCTACTTAGAAGAGATCAACGTGGGATCTTTTGGGGGGCTTTTTAAGGCCTGCCACTGTCATATTATCTCAATAGGGTGTCATTACCATCCCATCCAGGCTATCATTAAGCACAATATTCCCCTCTGGGAGAGACGGAAGGTTTACCTAGCTGTATATCAAGTATGTCTAGTGCATGTGGGATTTTTTTTTTTCTGAGGAGGAATAATGTGCCCGATTTTATTTGTAATATTTTAAAGGAAAGCTTGGCTTTTAGTAGATCTTGAGTTCCCTGATCAGATTGGAAAAGACAAGACTTTCTGGTGTGCATTTGTGTGATCAGGATGTGGATGATGAATTCATGTTTGTTTGTTTGTTTGTAAAACTGCATGTAAAGCATGGATCACTCACTGAAAGCTAGTTTAACTTTGTTTGACCTTCAAGTTGCTGGCATTTTTATTTTTATTTTTTAAATTTGAGCCACTCAAAATAAAACCATTACTGCTGTAGCATGTACTTTTCTTGTACTTTGCAGTACAATTACAGTAAAAATGTGAAATAGCTCTTCTCCAAATTGGTAGGTTTGGTTAAAAAAAAAAATCTAACAGACCTACAATTAGCAGAGAAAATTTAAGCTTCTGCGACCAATGCAGAAAAATGTACACAAATATGTGTGAGTCCCTGCATGTGTGTGTGTCTGTGTGCTCATAACTCTCTTTCCAGTGTATTTTGTATTCAAGACTGAGGCATGTCCTAACTGATACCTAACATTAAAGTCTTGGAGAGCAACCACTGTATCCCCTTTGCAGAAACTAATGTCTCAGATTGTTTTTATACGACCTAACAGGGAAGCACACATCTTTCTTGTCAAAGACAAACACACACAAACATACCTTATATGCAACGCGAACACAAACAGAGAAGCCAACTCTCATTTGTGGCAGTGAAACAAGTTTCAGCTTCCCCAGCTTTCCCCCTGCATAATCCTCCTATTAAAGCGTAGCATAACACCAGCAGTTCCAGGCAGCAAATCAAACAGATCTTAATCTCCATCCACCTATCTTGTGTGAATGTATTAACCTTCACAGGAAGCTAGAAATTAGCATTCCATGATTATAAAAGATGGCAGAGATAAGGTTTGATGCAAACTTGCAGCTTTTATACTTCATAATCATTTTAGGTGCTAAACTAGGAGCTTGATGTGACTGCTTTGAAATATTCAGATGCACTCAGCAGCACACTCTTGTGGTTGCTTGCTATCAAAACTGCTCATGTTTTCCAAGATTTTGCATTGTGACACGTGGACCCCTATACGAGCCTTGCTGCATTCGGTGCTGTGTCCGATGAACCACATCGCTACCTGTCATTCACACTGTGCGAATCCATAATTCATTCCTAGCGCCAGCTGTGGCAGCTATCTGAAGGACGGATTCTGCTGGCACAGCTGTCTGTGAAGAGAGCATTGACAGGTAGACAGAACAGGATACAGTCTGTAGCAAGTCACTTGGGGCTAATGACCTGTACAGTGCCCATTGCTGCAAGGATTTTGAGGTGACAGTTGACATATCAAGACAAACCTGTGTTACAGGTTGCGGAAACATCGCCTGTTGGTGTATGTATGTGGACGTAAACGTAAAGGTTCCCTTCTCTATGAAGGACACAGCTTTAAACTCACGGACACAGGTGACTCAAGGGGAATTATGCCCTTCATGAACCCGACAGGACAGTCTTCTACTTGTGTAAAAGTGGGTGTTAGAGAAAAACTGCATTCAGTCTTTTAGAAAACTGTATGTGCGCACATGCTTGTTTCTTTGATGTGCATTGGTTTGTCTCCTGTGTGTGTATGAATCAGCCATCTGTAGAGTGTGAGTGACTTTTTTTTTTCTTTATGCATTTGTTCAGGGCTTTTGGCCAAGCCTGTGATCCTGCTGATTGCGCTTGTGGTCAAGTGAAAGCCAGCCACAGTGTCCTGTTGGGGCTGAGACTGGAACAGGAATGGATAAGGGTCAAAATTTCATTCTTTCTCCCCTTCTTATACCCTGTGCCCACTCTCTATCATGCTGCCTCCATGGCCTGTAATGAATTGGCTATTCTTCCAGACCTGGGCACAGCTGTGTACAGCACAAAATTCACACTGAGCTGATCATAAGGCAAACAAGGAAGGAATAAGAGTAAGAAATTTAGAAAACAAATGGAGACAGATGACCGGCTGCTGGTTGCACGCTTTAGCCCGTGTGGAATATGGAATTGTAAACTAGCCTTGATCCCACATCAGCTCACAAATAGTTAAATAATAATGAGATTTTTATTAAGGTCACTATACTCTCCTGTTTACTGGTTGTGAAGACAGTTGTCCATCTGCAGTACTTAAATCTGCTGTAAGCGTGTCCATTTTCAGGCAGAAATCATCTTCTGAGTGTCAGACTGGACTGACGAGCATTTATGGTCTGTTGTGAACTCCTTTTTAAGAATCAGAATACTTTATTAATCCCTGATGAAATTTTGTGGCCACAGTTGCTCTAAGACAATAAGAACAGTTACTGACCAAACTTAATTAAATAATACAATGTACTACAAGGTTACAAAATACAACAAAATAGCTCAATTATAAATATCCCAGTATATAGCAGAAATTAAATATATATGGGTTGAAGCTGAGGTGCCTCTCTTATTAAACTTTTGGAGCTCTGGTCTCTTTAAATGATGTCGCTGAATCAGAGATCTTTAATCTGAGAACTCAATGGACCACATGCATACAGGCGGTAAATAAAATCACAGTTCATTATTGAATTTACTTCTTCACATAAAATGTTGAAATCCCAAATTATTTTTCTTAGTTGTCATGGCACGCCATTGATTTCAGTCAGGTGCTATGCATCCAGACTTACCAACACATCTGTTGCTTATATTCCTGCATCAAACATATCTGCGGCACTGATTATAAGTTCTGATGTCTCTGTTCCCTCTGGGCAATGAGGAGGACAGGTGCCAGCTTCAGAGCCCAGCAGAAGGGCAAGTTGGCATCCTCACCGTTTCCACCTCCTTCTCCCTGCCCCCACTGCCAACAACCCTGGCACATCTGTGGCCGTCCAGCATGGCTGGTGCCAACTACCCTGCGCCCATTGTTCTCCCCTGAATGCATCCAACGCCCATGGGAAAGAAGGCTGAACACAGTGTGGCGCAATCTACACGGCCTGTTAGATAATCTCAAGACATGAAAAGATTCTCTTAGCCTAGATTCTAGAAACAGCTCTTTGTCTAGCAGAACGGGGGAAGGAAAACACACGATGGTGTTTTCTCCAAAGATTCTTACCAAATCAGCTCTATTTCTTTTCTCTTTTTCCCCCACATTCACTGGAGTAAACAAAGCCTTGTATGAGCTTAGTATTACGTTTTACGTTTGCATTTTAAATTTTATTATATGTAAAACACTGGTTATCGTATGAAAAGCATCACCCTTAAACATGTTTTCCTTTTTGATTCACCGATTGATTGAACTGATTTTGAAATAGCTTCTGTTCTTTTCACTATCTTCACATTAGTGCATGGTATCATCATTTTGGGTGGGGTGGGGGAGGCAGGATCAGGAAATACAAAAGAAAGACAGTAACCACATTAATTTGCTCTGACCAACCATCAGTTATGTGTACTTGAATTTTCAGTTTTGCCTCCACTTGTTCAACCCCAAACAGAAACAGCTTTAGGGATTAAATGTGTCACATGGTGAAGCAGGACTGAGGGTCATTTATTAGTGCGTATGCATAAATGGAATGGTAAATAGACTGGTATTTACATAGCACTTTTCTGCTCTAACTGAGCACTCAAAGCTTTTTTTTTGCTGCAAGCCACATTGACCCATTCATACAAACATTCATATAATGCTTTTTTCTATGCATTTAAGCATTTCTCTAAATAGCATGCATAAACTCACATCTAATGTATGAATGGGGGGCAGTTCAATATCTTGGCCAAGAACACTGACATTCAGCTACAGGAGGAGTCGGCGTTACCTGCTGTTGTATTTATACAGTGAAAGCATGGGTGTGTTTTTTAAGTTTTGGCACATATAACTACTTGGAGTGGTGCTTCTTTTCATGCTGTCTCTTGCCCTCAGTAAAGTTCATAACCTAGACCTAACTCGATATTCTGACTAAGGTCCTCACAACAAGTGAATAATAAAGGCTCATATGAAGACACACACTTCAAAAAAGCCTGCAACACCAAGCCTTCTGGCAGCGTCCCGCAGGCTGTTTATGAGCTCTGATTATGGCCCCTGTTAGCCTGGTAGGATTCCTGGCATGTCAGAGGGTTTAACAACATCCAAATCACTGTCTGAGTTCTCTCAGCTCTTCCAGGCTGCCCTGTCTGTCAATTTCTACCGCACATACACTCACACAGAACAGGCTCCAACAGCCACAAGGGAGTACTGAGGAAGGGAATATCAGAATACAGTGAGCAAAGATCCTGTTTTGTCATCACTTACTTTTGCATGCTGTAATTAGTTTTACTAATAACAGTACACATAACAGTTCTTTGATGAACTGTCAAGGACTTTTGCGATTTAAAGTAAATTGATTTGTTTTTATTTTAGTCATTTAAAGGGTAGAAAACGCTGTAAAATGGCAGTCACAGACAGCCAAGTTGCTTACTCTGTTTGTCCTCCGGTCTACAACAAAACAATTATAGTTATTTTCGTCAAAGAGAGAAAAGCAAAAAAAAACCAAAAAATTAATATATGTGTAGTATTTGCACAGAAGCCATTAGAGGAGACTTCTTGTTATTACTCATTTACAATTTATTGTTTTATCAGCTCTGACTTCACTGAAGTCTGGTCCTTAAAAGCCAAGTGGGAGCACTTAAACACATGCACTTGTTTACACACTGCACATAAAATGCCCATATGTTTGCGAAAATGCATTTGTGCACTTGTCATACTCCTGCACCATACAACAATTTGTTCAGTTAACATTGTAAGGAGATCCCCAGAGAGAGATTAATTTAATAGGATAAATATATGGTGCAGCGACGCTCTGATTTATACACGCTGACAAACACACATATGTCCTGGGCTCAAGGGACGACTGCTCTTCTCGCTCCTGTCTGGTCCTCAGCTCCATTCACTTCCTCGGATTTCAGCTCCTTGTGCTGCTGCAGAGACACGTTTTGCCCTCCACTCAGCCAATCTCTCTGTAAGCCTGCCAGACACTGCCTGACCCGCTGCCAGTAACGGTCTCAGTGTTCAAGGACAGACTCACTGGGGAGCTGCAAACATTACTGCTGTGCAATTTCAGCTAACAGTGTCACTCCATACAAGCAAAACACACATTCACACATGAACTTGTACAAAGATGCTAAAGGAGACGATGTATCGAGACATGGCACGGCGCCATGATAAATGCAGTGAAGAATCATTGTATTAGTGGTGCAGCCCTGATAAAGGACAAACTGGCATCATCAGTTACTTCTAATCTTCTCTCATCAGAAGAAACTACATTTACGAGGAGTTTAGATTAAAGGGTGATCTCTGCATATTTACAAGTGTACATATTTAATTAGGAAAACTAAAAAACCTGTCACTTTTTTTAAGCCTAAGTTAAAATGAAAGAGCTTAAGATTGCTGAGTCAGACTGCACCAGCTGGAAAACCAGCAGGCAAGAAGCCTCAAACTTGTTTCACATGTTGTAAGAATAATTGTGTGGTTTTGTGCTTTCATACACGTGTTTGCATGTGTATATGTTTGGTTTGTTTAGACTAGAAAATTTAAATGCTTAACTAGAGGTAATGATGCAGTCCTCTGCACCTCGAGGCCTACAGATGCGTAGCAGAAGGCAGCTGAGACAGCACTTTCACTCCAGCCCGACAAAGTCAATCCCCCCCACTCTCCTCTCTCTCTCTCTTTCTTATCCCTTTCTCTCCCACTCCCTCTAATCCAAACTTCGGCGACTCCATCTGGCAACATAGTCTTCAAAGCAGCAGTCATAATATTTTCTCTGTTTACATTCAGTTGACATAAAGCTTGATGAAATCGCAGAGGTGTCAAATAATGCCCAAATTAGCATGTGAAAGTGTGGAGGAAGGTAGAAAAGCACTGCTGTGGGAACCACGGTGAGGGATGGCAAGTAACAGAGCAAAAAAAGTAGCTTAGAGCAATCCCGAAAAGGAGAGCAGCAGAGCTTTAAGTCTCGGAGGAATTTGAAAGCCATAGAAATCCAGCTGCGGATATTAAGAGGCTTAATCTAAGAGCTTGCTGAGGCTGAGTTTTGCTGTTTGGGCCCCATCACTATCATCCTTGACAGAGGTTAGAGAGGAGACGAGAGGGAATAAGGAGGAAAAGGAAGAGAAGCCAGATGGGAGCAATGGGGAGAATAGGAAGCTGCGTATCATTAAGGCAGCCTCACATGTTTCTTATACGCGAATTAAATATTGGCTTAGTGCACATTGTGTGTGTGTGTGTGTGTGTGTGGGTGGGTGGGTGTGTATCTCTCTGTGTGCAAAGGTACCCTTGCAGTAGTTTTCTTAAGTGACTGCATTTTTCAATTTCTTTAGAAATCCAGCCAAATGAAGTATGTGGTACTTCTTCTTTCATTCATACTATAATTAGACTCAACTAAGTGATCCAGCTGTAGTGCACAACACAGGATGACATAAAGCAGCGCTGCCTGAGATGGAACTCATTATCATCAAGCTGCAGATGTCTCCCAGGAGAGGAGAGAAGAAGAGAGCACACTGGCAGACAGGTGGATAAGAGGAATCCCCTCTGCCTCTGTGGCATCCTTTTCTTCTTCATGGCATTCCTGTTTCGGGGATGTGAATTATACAAAGTCAACAAAACCCTCAACATCACTCCATATTTATTAAAGCAATGTCACACTTTGTAGATTCAGTCTTGCCAACACGTCTGGTAAACCAGAGCATCTGTGCAGCAATCAATGAAAAGCCCTTAACTGACCAAATGCATCTTTTTTCCTCACTGTGTAGAAACTGTATGCTTCTCTGGGGCGTCACATAGCTTTGTTCTGTCCACAGAGAGATAATTGCTTTTGCAGTGAAATTATGCTTTATTGTGCATTTTGGAATTCAGCTGCACATTCCAGGAAACAACTGTACACAGTCTGTTATAAAAAGCACATGTTTTTGTTGTTTTTTTCCTCCACTCTCTCTGTGTCGTGCTTTAATTTGTATTCTTTAGGTATACTATATCACCTAAAGACGCTGTTTAAATTCTCTGTCACACATTTGAGTAAACACAGCCCAGAGCCTGGGCTCATGAATGCTGGAAAATACCGTGCATACTTATGTATCTCTGTGTCTTTCTGTGTTTAGGAGGCATCAATCGGGCTGGGGCAGCAGTGCCGACATTCTTACGGACCCCCACAGTGATCCAACCCCACTTGGACATGAAGCCCTTCCTGCAGTTCCCAGTGGAGACCCCCCCTCCTCCACACAGCATGAGCCTCTTCCACAACTTCAATACGGTAAGAGTTGATGCAGACAACAAGCACAAACACTGCAGTCTTTTAAGTCATCGACTGCAGCGAGGAAACGCACGACACAAAATTGTAAATGTTGTAGTGGGTGCAGGAGGTTACCACCTTTATGCTTTAAATTGCAGTCTTCTCTGCGTACAGTTTTGAATGCAATAGTAGCTTTAAAATATGTCTAAAATTTTAGGTTGTGCTGCCACATCTAGATTAACAATGTATGTTGAGACACACTGGACTGTATATTAAGGAACCAGGACTATTTTCAAAGGCGTAAAATGGTAGCCGTATAATTAAAGAACAGTTTTAAGGCCATCCTTATAACTAACAACATCAAACACCGCAGTTTGTTTGATGTAATATCTTTTTATTTTAAAGGAGAGGAGTCTTCCTGTTTCTTCTACCTCAGGCATTTAGATTAGACCATAGAGACATTTACCATTTCACCAACTCAGCATAATGTGGCACCTGCTCTTCCAGACTCCGCTGAACAATGTCAACACATTTCTCATCAGCAATATGTAAATTCACTGAACTGTATATGTACTCTACTGGGGCAATGCTATTTACGGACCATGGCTTCAACAGGGTTATGTGTCACCCTGGTATATTTAGCTGCAGTCTGCAACAAGACAACATAATAACCTTTCACTAATTGGAAATATCTGGCATGAGGTTTGACTGTGCATGGCCCTACAGGGATAGTAACAGGAGTCCAGACACTCTTAAACACATTTTAACAATATAGTCATTTTAATAGGCCTCAATGGACCATGACATAAGTGGAAGCATTTTCACTACCAAACTGCACTACACCCAGCAGACATGCATTAATAGAGATACTGAAATTATGCAGGCACTCGGTTTCCATTCTGGCCTCTGTTAGCGTAGCCTTAAAATCATTCTTGCTTGATTTTATTTCCTGTCTTGCTGCCTCTGCAACACTCCCTCTGGACTTCCTCTCACCTATTCTGTAACGTCCATCCGCTCACCATCCTCCTCTTCAAAGCCTCAACTAGGTAGGAAGGCCCACAGGGACGCTGTGAATGTTAATAGGTGTTGCTGCTGATGACTGCGAGGTAACCCTGAGTGCTGTTTTACAGCTCTGTGGCCAGGAGATGGGGCCATAAGAGAAGCTGTAAGGGCATTCTGACCTTACAGCGTACTCATAGTATACGCAGCGCATTCAAAAGCGTGAAGAAATGACTCACTAATATATCACTGTTGGTGTTTGCAAGGAGAGCTTCTGTTGCCTGAAATGTATGACATAATCTCAGATTTTATTAGATATGTGGCATTATGTTCAATGTAGTGCTGTGAAGATGAGTAAATTTATACAGGAAGATCTAGAATAAGAGAGTAAGTGTCCACAGCTCCATTTACATCTCATACTGTTTTGTTTTGGAGGTTTTTATATGGATTGTTAGGCTGAACTGGGGCTATTTCACATAACATTTCAAGTGCTTTAGATGTTTCCTGGTGTTTTTCTGCACCATTGCACAGTAACACATTCTGATCGACAAAATATCTCAATGAAGGTACAGCACTGTAGCAGCAAAAACACTGAAAAACGTCCCTGCAGTGAGCTGGCAGCTAGTTGTTCCATCATTCTGCCTTAATAAGTGATCTGCGCTGAGTTTGTACAGCCTTAATGAGGCCCTACTTCACATTGAGGGTCCTAAAGCCATATACAGCTTTTAATAGTCCTTTAATGTGATTTGTCCTCCACCTGCCTGTCTCGTGCAATGTGCCTGTAGACAATGATGAGGCTGAATTATTTATCTGCATCAGCTGGTGCTGATACAGACACATGCTCATAAAACTCAGAGTAAAACTCAGAGTTGTGTTGCCTGCACTGTTTGCTGAAGCTACACAATCACAAGACTTCTTGGTGCAGTATAATCATGTGCACTTGTTGAATCTTAACTACCATATATATCTTTTCTCACTCTCCCCCTAACAAAAATAATTGTAGTACAGCAAGACATGACTAATAGCTCATTATCTAAACAGTACACATTTATGTTTTGTCCAGCACCACATGTGGCCCTGTCATCACTTTGGTGTGAATATGTCACATCCAATAAATATTTGTCTTGCCAGAGTTTCATGCAAGTGTGAGTTCTGGGTTTGTGGGGGAGATGCAGGCTACAGTGGTGGATGACGACATTCGATAGATGGTGTGAATTAAAGATGGGAATTGCTCTGCCTCCTCCAGTTCATCAGGACTGTAGACCTTCCAGTTTATCATTTCCCTTTAGCAGTGCTAGCATGTTTTTCTAGCAGCTGGAAAGAACACGGCTGTGGAGCTCTTGTACACCTTAGTCACATGTGAACCTCAGCTCTGGCTCATAGGTAGTAAAAACAAAGGTGAACTTGCACTGAAAACCTAAAGAAAGCCTAAACAGCAAAGTCAGGAATCAAGAAGTTGATTAGTTAAGAACCTGACCTATGAGCATGATTGATAAAAACACTGTTATCAGTAAATTGTTACCAATATCCATACCAAGGCTATTCAGCACTCCTAGAAGAGTGAGAGTTTGGCAGGAGGAGAGTAGGACACATAATCCTGGGTGCACATGGGCAGACTGACAGACCATGGGGAAGAGTGAGAGAGGGAGAGGGAGAGAGGGAGGAGAAAACTGGAAAACAGAGAAGGAAGTGCATTATAGTGGAGTGTGAGGCAGAGAGGGAATGTAGTTGAGAATAGAGGAGGAGGAGGAGACTGAAAAAAGGGACAGGCACTTGTTAGGTCATGTGTTGAAAAAAGAAGTAAGGGAGAGATTTCTCTTAAAGCATCTCAAAAGAGAAGCAGACAGTGTGCTGAAAGGAGAAGAAACAAAGATATCGTAGCTACCGATGCTTCACTAGGCATAAGCTCTGTTTCTGTGAGCTAGTCTGTATTCAGCATTGACTACCTACCAAGCAGGCTGAATGAGTAAGGATAGTGCACCACACACTCTGAGCCTTGCACATGCTGAGACCCAAACACATACCTCAGCCAGCAGCACACACACAGGAGGACCAATGCAGCTCCAAGCTTCTACAGACAAAGAGGAGATGAAGGTAAGTACCTAAAATTCAAAGAGCTTGTCACATTTTTGTCTGTCCAACTTAAACTGGGCCAGCTTAAACGTAATGCAGAATTTGTGCTTCAAAGGCTGTTTTCGTCTGGCACAGTGTGGACCTCACTGTGACTGTCACAATGGCTCTACTGAGAGTCACGCTGTAGTGCACTCTCCCCTGGTGGGTTTTAGCTGTTTCAAACAGTTTGATTCTGAGAGTTGATCAAACAAACTGAAGAAAGAGTAACTAAGAAAGAATGAAAACACAGTAAAGAACGGGAAGAAAATAAGAACTGTAGAAAATGAAAGATGAAAAGAAACTCTAGAACAGAGGATGTTGGTGAGTTAGGACGTGTGCCATTGTGCGGTGTTGGGTGATGCTTGGGTGATATTTGAGTGTTTGGAGTTTTTAGGCTGCTTGGAGATGTTGACATGACTGCAGAGTGATGCTGAAGTCAGCGGTCTGCGGTCTGTGTGCTTTGCTTACCTCTGCCAGATTGCTCACCACATTCACACAGCTCCACTATTACATGAAATTTCCATTATTTTCCCAGATAAATGTAAACTTTGTAATATGTTTCTAGATTTCTAAGTTTTTAATGAGAATGTACAGTTACGAGCTATAAGAACAAGTTTTGGAAAATCCCTCTGCGGTTACATCATAGTGCTCTCCTCCTATTTCATGAGAACATGTTTTGGAGAGCGTTTGGAGAAGAGGCCATGCGAGCAACATTCCAAAGACATTTGCTGGCAGCTGGACTGTGTTTTCAACAGCTGAATTAACTGGATGGGTCATAACTGCCCCACACCCAGACTGGTGGAATGACTGCGGAGAAGCCCATGATTCATACGGTTACGCCACCAGGCAGGTTCAAACTCTTGCTAAACTCTATCTAGTCTGGGTCACATTATGGACACGGAGAGAAAGAATTTTTTTTTACACTTTGGAAAGATAAAACACAGTGTCACTTTTTAAAAATCAATAGGAAGCTTAATGCAGTCCTGGTGTAGAAGTTTGTGCTGGCTAAAGCTTAGTTCTTGTTGTTTAGATGTTCACACAGTAAACATTTGTAATTTTTCAATATATCTTCCACCCCCACCCCAGCCCTCCCCATTAATCTGTCCTCACAGCCAGAGCAGCAGAGCTTTCTTTATACGGTTTCTTGGGAGAGAAACAGAAACAGTCTTGGAACGTGGAAAAGAGATAAGCATGCATGATGTGAGGATGTCCGGCCTGGGCCTCTTTCTCTTTCCCTCTAACTCTCTGCTCTTCTTTCTCTAATTCGCTCACTCATTTTCTCCTCCAGATGGTATGTTTCTCTGCCTTCCGGCCACAGCTGGGTGGCCGAAATGTCTTGAGGCTCCTCCCCTTAATCTTTTATTTTTCTTTATTTTTGCTTCTTTTTGTTGGGAGTTGCCAAGCAACGAGCACGGTGGGAAAAAAAAGTTATTTGAGTCTAAGTAACAACAATATTTGTTTAAGCCCCTTCTATCCTCTCCGTCACTCCTCGGGATGTTGAGCTGCTTCTATATTGGATGAGCCTGTGCCTCTCAGTGTAACAAGGCTTAAAGAAAAGCTTAGTAAATAGTCCAAAATACAGTAATGAATCAAAAGTGAGTTATTTTGCATCTGCCTGGCACTGCATTATGCTTTCATTACTCTTGGTGGACACACTCGAACGTTTCCTCGCTGTCTTTTGAATTCAAAACACAAAGTGTTGTATCCTTTTGTTCTTCAGGCCGCAGATTGCTTTGCTTCATTCTTTTGCATACCCGCGCACTGCTACATCAGTCTTTGTTTATCATTGTTGCTTACTTTAGCTGTAGACAGTTGTCTGAGGTCGAAATGTAAGCCAGCCACTGAATCCAGAGTAATGCTAAGGTCAACCAACAGTGATTGCTTGATAAATTCGGCTTCAAACACAAACAGTCCAGTACGGACCGGGTCTTTTGTGTCTGGGACAGAATTTATACGGGCAGCTTAACTGCTGAGGGCTGCTAAGCAAGTTAGTTAAATTTATACAAGGTGCTTAACACCACAGAGATGATGGATGTCCCAGCTGAAGCAATTAGCAGAGGGACAGTATTATGCTACAATGTAGTGAGGATCCAGAACCATCAGATTCCTAATCGTGGGGATGCAACAGGTGTCTCGGTTGTAGCAACAAACTGTCAACACTGCTGACCGCTGTTTGCTGAAGTGAATTACAGATATCACCGAACAGACTCTGTAACCACTCTTTAACTGTGAACCTTATGCATTCTGCATGTGGTCATTTTGGTCTAGTCTATTGCACGTTATGACAGCTTGGCCCATTGAGCTGTGGCACCAGTGTGAATTATACCTGACAGATTTCTGCTCCTTTCCTCTCTGTTTTCACTCCTGCAGATGGACCCGGTGCAAAAGGCTGTGATCAACCACACCTTTGGAGTTCCTCTGATCAAGACCAAGCGACCAGTCATCTCCTGCAACGTCTGCCAGATCCGCTTCAACTCAGAGGCAAATAAATAAATGACAACACACACACAACATCACTGCCTCTCATCTTGTTTTCATTTTCTTTATGGCTTTGAAAATATTTTATTTTTCTCTAAGTAAGAATCAACCTTTTATTTCAAAAAGTTTTGAAGGACTGTTTGTCCTGGTTTGCTCCCCTGGAAGCTGGAACTGACAAAGCGGATGTGGTGCATTTGTTTGGGTTATGTTTTGGCCGTTGCGACCTGACTGGAATTTAATTTGTTTTAAGGCAGCGTAGACTAAAGTAGTGCACTGCAGCACAGAGGCTTAAGCGATCCTGATGAATGTGTGAACGAGGAATAAAATTCTGGATTTTGGATTTTCCTGTTGTTCATCAGTACTGATAAGTTTGAGCTTAAATTTGTATATGAGTACATTTCCATTTCTCTCTATAGAAAATATAAACTTTAAACAGCTTAATTAATATCGAACTCCTAATTAGAATTTATTTGCACGTTATACCCTCGGGCAATTTGCAGACATGGCTGATGACAAATTAATGAAAGCAAAAAATCATATGGAAGTATTTTATGAGTTGTGATGGCAAATATCTTGTCTGTTTTTTCTTTTTTGTGTCAACAAATAGGATAGACTCATGACAAAATCAGTACCAAATGTCATATGTGTAGTGTATAATTTGGCTGCAATACTCCCTATTCAGTGTTGCAGACTTCAGGGCCAGGGCGTTCATCCATTCACAATACACAACATTAAGGAGTGGGTCAGGGCTATATATACACATCAGATCTACAATCATGGTTTCCGTGTGGTCAGGGAGCTGCAAGGCTGTAATCATGAAGCTTCTCTTAGCCGAGATCTGTCCTGTATATCTTCACAAGCAACAGGAAACAGTTAACTCAAGATGTTTATATAATGGAATACTTTAAGACCCAAGGATGGAGAGTCAATACTGGCTCTTCAGTTAAGATGTGTCCTTTTGTATGAAGTTACAATCACTAAAGAATCTGAAGACTTTGAATATTAGATTTTATGGTTAAAATGTTGCCTAAAGAAAAAGAAAGAAGATACTTGCTGTGCAGAACCTAACCTGTTGTACTTTTGAACTAATGGAGGTTAAAATTTAACCAAAGCAAGCACAATTATTTAGAAGTATGCAAGAAGGAGCATTTCTGCTTGGAAGCAATGTGCATGTGTGAATGATCTTTACACCAGCACCCTGCAGTTTACCTGTCAGAGATTCATTTCTTCTCTTTGTCATTCACTGACGTCAGCTTGAGAGTGATATCTGGCCATGATCTTCTCTGCTCAGGGAAAGATGACTCTTTTTCCCTTAGTACTGTATCAGTGTTTAGTGCAGTGGTGTGTGTTGCCAAGTTTGGGAGATATCAGGCTGTAGAGATCTCTGCTTTCTCTTGAATGTAATAAAACAGATGGGCATTTGGTGGCCAGAGAATCAAAGAAATACTTTTCTTTTCAAATCCAGCATCAATATGCTTCTCGTTCTGGATAGGTGGATGCAGGGCCTGTGTGGTGGCTGTAGTTTGGGAAAAGAGCTCCTACATTAAGCTCCTCACAACAAAGTTTTTTTGATGGCTACTAGAAAAAGATGTTACTGTCAAAAATATGCAAAGCAAATGTCAAAAATATTTTTTTAACTGACATTGCCAAAACTCAGCCGCTCACCCCAAAATAACTTAAATCTATAAATAACACTACAAGCCAAGTAAAATATGTGTTACGACCCGATTCAAAAGCCACAAGTGAAAACTGACAGAGTTTGTAGAAACATTGCCTTTTTAAAAATGGCTTGAAAGTCTCAGCTTAAGCTTACAGCCCACAGTGAGGTCTGGCAAAAAGTGGAGTCCAAGTGGGCCTCGGGGATGCCTATGTCCACACCTCATCAAATATACAATAAGCAATAAGCAATTAAGCCATCTTGCAGTATTACTGCAAGGAAAGTAGATAGCAGAGGGATGTAACAGGTAAATTAATTCGGCTATATACTGTCCCTTTAATCGAGTAAAAGTCTTGTTAATAAGTTAGTGTTTTTCCAGATGAGCATGTGGTCTCCCCTTTGACTCCCATTACCTGGACACAGGTAAAATCATACTGCAGTACATCATCAATGTCAGACTTGCAGAACTGCCCCACTTGTGACTCCCTATCCACACTTTTTGCGCCTCAGGCGTACAAGACTGATGGGGTACTGTCATCACCGAGTGGGCCGCGTGGACAAGTTTGTGAATGCGATCACTTGAGAATGAGGCAATGTCGGAGCTTTAAATTAAAAACATAGGTGTATCTACTAATATCTTTAATAAGTTTGAATCTTAGCGATCTCGTTCCCAAGGTCAGAGGTCAAATTTTCTTAAAATCTTGTGTTTGGGATAAGTCCAGAATGTGGCTATTTAGAACTTTTAAATTGATACCATTTATGTGAGAATGAGAGGTAGTACAGGCGGGTGCCAGTATTTTTGTTTTTATATCAAATTCAAGTGAATATTTGATGGATGAAGATAATACAGTGAGAAATACTTCAGGAGAATCTGATGTTGCATTCTCAGCTTCATTTTCAAGCTCGGGCACTGACCTTCATGTAGACATTCTTCTCCTTTATCTGCCATATGTGAGCTGAAAACATTTTGGGGTCAAAGAAGAAAGCAAGTGGGCTTTTTATGGAATGTCATGGCTACTGTATTTGTCTTGCTTTACCTTCTGTCTCCCACCCACGTTCCCTTCATTTCCCACATCATTTTGCCATCATTTTTTTCTTCCCATATGATCATTCTCTACTGTCTCTCTCTCTTCTTTTGCCTGTCTCTCTCTCTCTAAGGAACCTTTTTTTCCTTCTTGCTGGCTGTCTCCCTCTCTCATGCTGCATTATTTACTGTGTGGAAATGCCCAAAATTGCCTGCCACTACTTATTATAAGATGCATTCGTCAAGGGCATGGATTAGTGTCTGGCTCTGACAGCCCCAGTGCATCTTGGGAAAGTGGTAGAGAGGAGACTTGAAGGGGAGGGACAGGAGGAAAGGATAAGGGGGGAGGCAGTTTGTGCCCCATTGTCTCTGCATTGTGTGTGTCCGTGTAAAGAACTAAATGGTGGTTTATGCAGAGTAACCTTGATGCCACGCTGCATTAGTGACATCACAGGCTCCGTGGAGCTGCATTGACCAGCGTCACAACTGCTGCAGTATGCTGATATGCATCTCTTATTTTCATCCGCTTCCTCTCTGCTCACGTCACATTTATTTTTTTTCCGCCAACCATATTCACTTCGCTTCTTGCTTGCTTTTTGTCTCCCTTTTCTTTTTCTCCCTCTCTTCCGATTTCTTCCTTTGGAACTGCAGCTCTGCAGTAGCTCTGCTTTAATAACACAACTCCCCCCTCAGAATGATGATCATGTAGGAGAGCAGTTGTTCACTTCAAACTCTCTGCATAATGAAACACATGCATCACAAACTGGTGTGGTGCAGTTTTTCTTCTCTCTGAGATTTGTGTTTCTTTATATCCTTTCCATTCTCAGTGCAGCATGTTTTTCGTTTACCTTCTCTGACTTTCAGTTCCCTTTGCTTCCTTTTCCCTTCATTCTCCCCCCTCCTCTCCGCCCAGGACCTCACAGTGACACTCAGCTGCTTGGTAGTTGATCCCTTTGACTTGCTGGGAGAAGTCAAGAAAACCTCTGTGCCCTCTTTGCCACGCACTGCCATATACCTTTTAATCTCCCCACATTCCCCTCTTCATCATGAGAGATTACTTCTCTTTCAGCAGTCTACACCTCCACCCCTTTCTGCCTGCATGCAGCTCTCTCCACCTTGATCTGTAGGCTTTGCAAGTACACGTCCTTAAGACCCCTTTGACAGGGTACAGTTACAGCCTGATGTGTCATCCTGGTTTAAAAGACACATGTGATCTTCTTACTTGCTTCAGCCAGTGCTCAATGTTTGCCATGCCAGCTCGTGTGATAGATGCTGCCAGGCGCAGGGACACACTCACACACACACACACACACACACACACAAAGCAAATATAGACAACAGGGCTCGGTAACATTACTCATCACCCCCTGCCTGCTTTGCCCAGCCAGTCTATCGCCACACTTGAGCCTCTGGTCAGCACGATGTCCGAAGTGTCAGTCAAATTCCTGAGGCAGCTGTCAGCGACTCATCCCTGGTAACCAACTGTAATCCTGCTACTTAATAAATATCTTCATCATTGGTCCCTTGATGCAATCATTTGGCCGACACAGCACGTGCCATGGCACATCAGTTCACTTGACTTACAAGTCCAGTACTGACTGAATATGTCTGTATCAGCAAGTAGCTACTTATTTTTTGATAGTTGGACACATACTGTGAGAGAGGGGTGATGAAAAAAAAGGGGCCATAACCCTATATTTGTGTGAGTGTGAGTGTGTGTGAGTCAGTGAGCCAGTGAAGTGACGTGTGTTTCTGTTTTATAGTCACCATACTGTGAAGCCAGACAGCTATGTATAGCAACCCTGCATCACATCCGCCGCATTGTTCCCGACTTACAAACATCTGTGCAGTAACACACAGGCTAGAAACAGACTCCCATAATGTCCCATATTCTCTTCACAAATAACTCTCTTGTTTACTCAGTGAGCAAACACATTAGGAAGTAGAGAGCATGTCATCAGGAGATTAGACACAGTGACTTCCATAATAAATCTCTGCAGCATTTTTTGTCTTTGCTGGAATGCCGGCTGAGCGTGCGGATCCTCATTTTATCTTTCCTGCCAGATATTACAGACAACAACGCTGATGCCATGTAGTAGGTAGATGATGTATATTCACCAAGACTATGCATATTCTATTAGGGAGGGAAGGGTTAGAAATGGACTAATGAGCCCTCCGGGCTTATATGGCAGTTTCCTGATTCTTAGGTTAACAGGCATGGCAACTTCAGCCAAGTGCCAATCCTCCATATAACGTATACTGTTAATGTTTCAACACACACCTTCATAATTTATTCTTAATTCAAATAAGGGGACAAGGAGGGCAGGCAGTTTTCAGGATGTCTGTGTCACTTCATCATTGCATCTCTCTTAATATCTAGCATGTAATCTATCTCTCTGTTCACTGCCTGCTGCTCATCATGACTTTAGTCCCCAGAGTATATTAAATATCATGCTGTCATAATGGCATGCATGCATGCCAGGTGTCACACCGAGTCTAATTCCACCCTGTTGCCTACCTGGGCACCTTGGCATCGGTGTTCACTAATGAAATAACCTTGTTTTCCTTTCCATGCTCTTCTTTAGAGCCAGGCAGAAGCCCACTACAAAGGGAACCGCCATGCCAGGAGAGTCAAAGGCATCGAGACCTCTAAGAGTCGTCCTCAAGAAGGAGACAAACCTCACACCCTGCCCCCCACCTCCTCCCCATCTCCGCCTGGAGCTCCTGGCACAGCCCCAGACAGCGAGCCCAGCAAAGCAGGTGAGAGAACAGAAAACTACTGCCACGAGCAAAAACTGGAAAAAGGCTTGGGAGAACCTTGTTGAAATAATCATTTCAGTCCACGCAGGATGTTCGGCAGCTTATGGTCTTTGTCAGAAAATGAATTGGAAAATATGCAAGAATAACAAAGGCATCTAATCACAGTGGCTCCGCAGCGTATTGCTGTTTTTATGAGCATCTCATCTCTATTTGTCGTCGGATTTAGCCGCAGCACATCTTATAGTAGACAGTGCGGTTCCACAGACTGCTGAGACTGGTAATGAATCTCCCACCTAAAATCTAAAAAATAAACATTTAATTTAGCAGATTTATAGCTGAACACATTTTTTAGTTGCCAGTGCCATGGGAGTCTTTTAAGTATAATTGTAATGAGAGTTCAAAGAAAAATGTTGAAATGCAGAATATCGGGAAAGTTGCTTTGACCTATAGGAGTTGGAAATAGCTGAAGCAATAAGTTCAAATTGCCTTTACTGCCTAGTCACAGAAACATATATTATTAAACCTAATTGAGCCTTCAAGCTCAAGTAGGCAGAATTATACAAAAGGAAAAACAACCCCAACAAAATTTGAAAATAGACTGCCCTCCTCCTGCAGCTCTCCACTCTCTTTCCCAATACCCCGCCTAATAAATGCTAAAAGCATGTCCAGTCTGATAAAAGACAGACTTTTGGCTTCGTGTGGGATTCAAGCTCTGCTTTTCCTCACCTGATCAGGTCTGAATTTGATTGGCCAGACTCTTTCATAGTGGATTAGTTTTTTCAGACAAGAGGATATTCAGGAGTCTATTTCCCATTCAAAACAATTACAATATGCCACAAAGTTTGTATGAATTTTCTTTTTTCCATTGACATCCAGACTATTTTGGCTTTTCCCAGCTATGATTCAAAATTTTTGGTCATTTAAAAAAATCATTTTCAGTCACAGTAGGGTGTAGTGGAAGTAGACCTCTTACACTGAAATCAAACATGACATGAAAGGCTGATCGAGTTAATCTTCTGTATTAGTCAAGATAAACAGCAAGACTTTATTTAGTCGTTCAATCTAAATCTGGTTTGTGTCAATCCATTTAGTCTATGAGCAGGAGAACATGGTATGACAACATGGCAATTTCTCTGCATCAACCCCTCTGTGGTGTGTCTTTGTACACTCTGGAGTAAGCTACTGGGAGGTACCACACCATCTAGACCACATTCAAAATAGAATACGTTGCCTGACCCTACACTTGTCAGTAAAGAGTCCTAAGACTGATTAAGACAAATGAATAAACAAAAATCTCATCCAGCCTTTAAAAGGACAGAAACAGCAGCTTATCTGACTTTAATGAAAAGTAATTAACTGTAAGCAGATTAATTTATTAGCTAATATGATGCAAGACATGATCAAAGCAGTGCAAGATCTTTCTTTAGCAAAGGATCTTTAACTTTGTTCCCGTTGTCTTAGTTTTTCCTTTATCCCTCTGGCTCATCTTTGCATTTCACAGTATAATTTAGAGGCTGGGCTCTGTGCACATCTGCCCTTCTTCTCTGTCCACCAAACATTTTCCATTCCCTTAGTGCCACCACTCTGGTCTCGGATCAAACGCCAGCCAGTGAACAGACCAGTCGTGTTTTGGTGACATTTACAAAGGTTTCTGTAGCTGACTGTTTACCAGACATTTCCACCTTATTGATGGGAGGGCACAGAGCAAACACGATAAATTAAAAGATGAAACTCAGGTCCAGTAAAGGCCTCAATGCAGCATGCCAGAGCGAAGAAGCAAAGGTTTTCACATTTCAGTGTCTGTTTCTGTCCATGAACATAACACTTAAGGTTTTCTTATAGTTAGTCCCAGGCAAGTACGAAGGCCAGTCCTTTGTGCTGTCTTCTCTCATGGGGGATCTAAGGTCAACTTCAGATAAGTCCTCATTAGTGAAGCTTCCTGCAGTGAAGTCCAAGATCATGAGAAGCCAAACAAGCCTGCAATGATCGAGCTCTGAAAGTAGCAACATGTGAAAAATGCCTTTTTCCAACCAAGGGTCTTTCTTGTGACCTTGGAACCTTGCCTCTTCCTGATTTTTTTGCATGCTTGCTTGTGTGTATATATGTGTGTGTATGCATGCCCTGAGTGTGATCTCAGTGGTTGGGGGTGGGACGGGTCTCTAGGAGGAGAGCCAGATGTCCATATCAAAAACTGGGAAACTAGTGTCTGGGGGACAGACATTTATTTGCGCTGTGGAGTTTTGGTGGAAATCACCTCACAACATAGAGCAGTATTTGTCTTTGACGCTGAGCAACATTTCTTATCAACAGCCTCTTTGTTGCTCTCAGATTTCATGCAATATCAATATCATTTTAGACATTCAGATAGGGTGGGCTAATATCAGATATATCTTTTGTGAAAAATAATTCACAATAATTTGTGATTAACATATCAAAAACGGAGTATATATACAAACTTGCTGAGGGCTGAAACAGTGATAGGTTATCCAGTATTGTTTAAAGACTGCTTCTTGAACCTTAAAGATTTTCAGAGCAGGTCGTGAGCTTTACACCAGTCAAAGGATATGTGGTTAGCGTTGTCCCCAAAAAAGGAGGCACTTGGCTCTGAGAAATTTGGACTGGCGAGCTGAGGTTTGGCTAAGCCTGCAAGTGATGGAGAGCCAGCTGTTGTACTGGAGAGAAACTCTGGTCTTCCCTCCTTCCTTCCTTTCCTCCTTCTCCCTCTGCTGTCTGACACTCCCATCCTAATGAGGGGCTCTGTTAAAACCACCCTGATATTATAGCACTCTTTGGTCCACACAAACATTCACAGGCGCACACACCCAAGGTCAATTAAACAGATGACTTTCATGTGAGGGTTCAAATTGCATGGCTATGAGGTGACTGTAGTATTGAGTTACACTGAGCTAATGTTTGCTCCATCCTCTGTCTGTTTATTGTTAGCATTTGAGTATAATTGAGGAAATCGGGGAATTCACCAGATTTTTGCCTCCTTTCTGGACTATTTGATGAAACTGCCTGAAATAACAGTACCTGATACGGGATGACTGTGGATGTGTGGGTGTGTTTATGTGTGTGTGTCCGTGTGTGTATGACTCAGGGTTTGGATGCAGGCCAGACAAGGAAAAGGAACCCAAATGCATTATGAATGTGGCTCAGCTCTTGTAAGGCCAGCATTGAGTTTCGTAGCTCGTTAATCATTGAGAATGGGCATGATGGGGGCAGTGGTGACACTCAGAGTCATCCTGCCTAATCCTGGCACACATATAACACACACACACAAAGAGACAAACCGCTCACACTTAAAGTCAGTACACTAGTCCTGCGGTAAACCTCCTGGAAGTTTTGCCTGACAAGTAAGATGATGACTTATAACTCTAAATACTGGAAGCATCTTTTTATGGGGGTGGGGGAACATTGGATCCAGGAGGGTGGAGGGTGGGGATTATATTACATTAGTTTCTTTTGGCATTTAAAGTAAACAAAGCAAAACTATCCCTGTGTAATTTTCCACCTACACACAATAGAATCATACCAACAATAACTCTTGTTTCAGTAAATAGACTGGTTCTTATATAATGCTTTTCTACTCTAAGTAAGCAGTCAAATGCTTTTTTACAGCTTGGCTCATTCACCCACTCACACAAACACTTTTTCCTCTGCAAGTTGTTCTCTGATGGATGCATCAGAGAACAACTTGGGGTTAGTATCTTGCCCAAAGATACAGTCTGGAGACTGTGCCAGGGATCGAACCACAGACCACCAACCTTCCGATTAGTAGGTGACCTGCACTACCTCCCAAGCCACAGCCACATACATACAGTTTATGTGCTTTATATGTCGTGTGTAAACATCATGCTGTATCAAATAATATTATATCAGACAAAATAAATGTTCACACTTCAGGAATAGGGATTAAGGATAGGGATTGAAGGAAACACTGTATTAAATCCTGCAGCTTAAACAACATGGACTGCATACCATACTAGCTTTAATTTCCTGAAGTGGATCAAGGCAATAGAGGCATACTAGGCCACAGTGTGAAACATCTGGATTGAGTTATCCTTTTGTTGACCTCTCCCCATGAATAATATTGTCTTCTGTTGTAATTTGAGGTCAGCTAAGAGAGAGAATGGTCAGTTAGCCAATAGAGAGCCAAGTTTCATTAGAGAGTATGCTGTACTCTTAAACAATGGAGTAACTGACAGTGGGAATCTTGGGGTAAAAAAAAAAAAATAGCGCTTTGTATTGCTACCCTGAGAGAATGTTTCATGATTTAAATTTTAGTCAGTAAAAATTACAAAAGAAACATTATTATATGAAAAAGGTTGATTTTCAGTGGATTGTTTTGGCCCAAAAGCCTAAAAGGGTTAGCCTTGAGCTGAACTTGTTCTAAAGGGGAAAAGTGCATGACACATTTACTGTAGTGCTGTATAAGGTGCAATAGTGACTGGATGTTGGTTTGGTGTGGCAGAACTCCAGGCCATCATGGATCATGAAGTCCCTCATTACTATTTGGCCAGCCAACACCATTCCTACTTGATTTTAACTGAAACCAAATGTTATAGATGTGGATTTGGGGTTTGTTTCTTAGCATTTCTTTGCACCTTGAAAAAGGCACAGACACGTGCCGAAGTGTACACAAAGCTCATAACAGTGCGGAGAACTACTTTGGTTTTTCTGTTATGCTGCCTTTTTGCACTTACAGGTACAAGCTCTGTACTCAGCTTAACAAGTTCAGTCAGTGCTGTGAAAAAGTGGGCATATTATGAGTCATAAACCTCAAACAGCACTTTGATCCAAGACTGCTTTATGGGGTCCTCAATGCCACATAGAGCTAGAGATAGTCTTTTTTCTTCTTCTTTCTAATGGAACATCTGTTTGAGAAATGCTCTGTGCAGCCAGCAGCTCTGCAGCTGGAAACTTCCAATCTGGAAAGAGAGGGAATTCTAATCTTGGAAAGTAGTGGAATGGAAAGCACTTACAATGGCATCTTCATGAGAGATGATGCAATGGAGTAGCCAGGCCAGAATATACCAAACAATATAAAGTCATAAGACTAAAAGTGGAACAATAGATAAACATATCATGGTCTCTGTCATGTGAAAAAATCACATGCTCTGTGAATGCATGATAGAATCTATAAAAGGAAGTTAAGCAATTAGAGTGAATTTTTGTTTTCTTCCCAGAAAATATCATATATCATCCCTTTAATACCCTAATCCATAGAAACCTGGTTTTGGCGCTATATCCTGTGAAGTGGAGTTAGGAGAAAGGCCTTATAGTCCCTGCTAATGAGGGTAGCTCTGAATACTCCATCCAAATTTAGATGTCTTGTTTGAGCCAACACTGAGTGCTTAGTGAATAGCGAAAGCTCAAAGGTATGTGGGTGGCTAGTCCGAAACGTATACTGTGTATAAACATGTTGTGCGGTAAATACAGAAAATGTAACCATGAACAGCAGTGAGGAAGCATTAGAAAGAAAATCAGAGGGCATGGAAAAGAAAAAGTGAGAGGAGTGCTCACTTAAAGATATTTTCTTTGGATTGCATGTATTGCTCGTTGACAAAGCAAATGCCATTATTACTTCTACCCCAGCCAAAAATAACGGGGGTGGGACAGAGGGGAAAAGTCAAAACATGCTCAGGTTCAATTATCTGCTTCCTTGGAAGCATTTCAATAAGATGAGCCCACATCACTGACAAATTGACTTGAAAACTTCAAAAAGCTTGGAAACATTAAACGCTTGCCCATCCGTTCGTATATTTGGGTCATATGGTTTCCTCCTCTGATCTACTTTATGTGTTACTCAAATTAAAAGGAACTCTTTTGACCAATTATGGGTTGCAGTATAGGAAATAAAAAGCACTTCTAAATGTGCCTTATGTGCTTTAAGTTGGTTGTTCTAATCTATGGAGCAGACTTTGGTTTCCATATTCAGCTGGGAGTGGTAGGGATGTGGTTACACAGAGTTTCCGTGTTTTTTTATTGCTGTTTGACTTGTGAACTTTTTGTTCTTCGTAATCATCTTCATTTAGTTATTTAGTTTTACATTTAATATGTTACTTTCAAGTTGGGATAGGCTCCAGCCGTGGTAAGGACAAGCGGAAGACAATGGATGGATGGACTGATGGATGGATGTGACTTTCATTATTTTTTCCTTTGTTTGTCTGTTTTGTTTTTCTTTGTTTTGTTTTGTTTTTTTAGATGAAACACGGCCTATGTCACGGATAAATGGACCCCTACTGGCACCGGGGCCCCTTCCACCTCTTCAAACCCCACCTACCCCACCCATGGACTCCCCTGTGCCATCAGTGTGCCCTCTCATTCCCACCCCTACTCCTCCGCTGGTCCCCCGACCTCCTCTTCCCCAGGCTGCGGGAGCGGCAGCACCAACTCAGAGCAGGTTGGATCAGGAACCCCGGTTTCAGGAACCGTTGGCATTTCGGCTTCAAACAGCCCATCCAATCCAGAGACTGAGGAGGACAAGGCCAAGAAGCTGTTGTACTGCTCACTGTGCAAGGTGGCTGTGAATTCCTTGTCACAACTGGAGGCGCACAACAAAGGTAAGTAATCTCCGAGCAATGATATGTTGAAATAGTTGAGCTTTCCTGAATTTAGCTTGGAATAAAGCCATCTGGAATTAACTGTGGTGCCTTTCTTGTTCTGATGAAGTTTTTCCCAGATCTTTAACGGTTGGCTTGGATTCCTCTCTGTTTGCACAAGCCACAGTGTTTTTGATGGAAACAAAATGTATCACATCCTGCCTGGACTTTTGCCAAGAAATACACATGCAAACACTTGCAGAGATGTTGTTTTGAATTCCTAAAGAAGAATTTAAAAATCACAAAAAGTATCAATTCTAAACAATTTTTTTTTTTTTTGGTTTTCCAGATAATCAACTGAAGGAATTGCTCACTTTATTGAAACCCCAATTTGAATTTCACTGAGGCTGTTGTGCACTTGCAATTAAATTGGCAACTATAGTTTTGTATATTTTTACAGCGTATGAGAGTTGTCTTTTAAACAACTCCCAAAGGATCTACTGAGTTCCAGGAATTCAAAAACAATGAAAATGATGATTAATAACACATTACTGAGTTGTTATAGCATCTCATAGGTATTAAAACAGAAGGTTTTCTGTCTAAAACAATGTAAAAGTTGATTTTTGAAGACTTTATGTTATAAATTTACACTGGGCTTCATCAAACCTTACCACATTTAGTGTATTTAAAGACTGAAAAAATGGCACTGGTAAGTTTCTTTGGTTTCATTAATTTAGTAGAGAGCATTAAAAGTATACTAATTAGCAGATGAATCACTTTAACATTGACATGCTTGGTCCCTGTGCGCAAGCCTTTCTTGTTTTCAAGGGTCATCTGTACCTCACCTGTGTCAGTCCAGTCTTTAATGCTGGAATCCTGCCTGTGGTCAAGCCTACGTTCTTATTTTACACTTGGCACAATTAGTGTAAATATATTCCCCGGTGAAAGATTCGATTTTAGGAGCAGAGAGCATGACAAATATTCCCGGGAGCCATCCAGAAGAAAAAGAAATTGCAAAGGAGGATGTTTAAGGTGTTAAAACCACAGCGTGAACGGGAAAATAAAAGGAAATGTTGGTTATTGTGTGGGTGAACTCACCACAATATGGGTTTAAATATTCTGTCAGACGGCTTTAACACACGACAACACTTTCATGGTTACATATACCCAGAGGAACTGGGTGCATCCTATAATCCTTTCTGCACTGCGTATTTGGATAGCTGCTGCATGTCTCACAGGACAATATGTATGTGCTGGCCTTCCTATCTGTCTTTTGGGAGTATAGTATATGCACATGCACATGCATGAAGTACACTTCAACTTCACCACAGACAGAGGCCTCTAATACACCTTATAAAGGACTGACTCCCACAACAGTATGACTGTATCCTCTCTGCTTAGAGTACTCTTAGCCTGAGCCAGCTGAGTCAGACATGAAAGCAGCTAATAAATGCTGCATTTATAACATTCACTAATATGTATATATTACCCTTTGTAGGTTTTGGAAATTCATATTTTTTGACCCTCTGATTGGTAGTTTATCAATTTCCCAAAAACACATCAGTACTTTTGTGTTGTACCTGTCTCCAAGAAAACATTTGCACATTTACTGTGTTTATAGTATTTAAAAAAGATCATAGACAGCTTAAACATGATCCTGGGTCAAAGCCTGCTGGCACCCAGTGGGCTCCGGAGTTCAAACCCTGAATGACTACAAGTTGAAATAGCTGAAACTGCATGAGGAAAGCCATCTGGAAACAATCAAGTTCACTCATTCTAAAAATCAGAGCTGTGTGTATTAGCAGGGTTCAAAAATGGAAGCATATGTCACACAGACACCCAGACATGAACAGTATGCGTGGCACACCATGAACTGCCCAAGACCAGAAAAACAGGAATAAAGATTTGTAAGTCATGTTACTTCATGTAACGTTCATGCAACAGTTTAATTTCAGTACTGTTGTGTGCTTTTGTGTTTACAAATGTTGTCCCCTTTTGTTTGGTTTACACCCTGAGTCAACTTTGCAAAGACAAAAAAAAAAAAAAAAAAAAAATCCACTGGGCCAGCCATTGCCAGACCAAAATAGAACAAAAGCGAAAACAGGCACCCAAGAGCACATTTTTGGCCACAAGCAAACCTTTCTCCACACTGAAGCCCACAGCCTCCGCGCTCCCCACATCCACCCCACCCTGATGACTTGTCCAACTTCTGTAACCTTAACACTGTTCAAAGGGATTTTAGGGAGTGGGGCAAATTAGTATTTCAAAGTCAGAGCCAAAGACAGTGGAATGCTGTTTTTTCAGTGTAGAGGAGCATTGCAGTAAAATGGAGTGGGAGGTTTCATCCAAGTACAAAATGTGTGATTATTTAATGAGAGACTATTTTAGCACACACTTAATAATATGCAGTATGCAAAAACATATTCCTCTATGGTGTCCTTTTTGCAGCTGCAGCTAGTCAAGGACTTGTCCAAATAAAGAAAATATTGTAAATAGGAAATTTGCTTTTTATTTATTTATTTATTTTCATTTTTTGACTCATGACTGAGTAGATAACGTCATGCCAAATGGGCTCTGTCGATCAGACATCTAACGGGGCTAATCTGTTTTTATGTCAAATGGCTTCATTTCCGAGAAACGGCTCTAGGAGTTACAGTAATATATGTCTAGTGCTACAATCTGCTATGTAGCCTGCCCTGTTTCTTTACTCAGCAGTGTTAATGTTTGGAATAATACTGATCTCTTCAAACGGTAAAAAGCAGGGTGCCATGCTCTTACAGCATAGCAAATGTCTGATTGAAGAGCCATTTAAAGACCAGACCAAGCCTGCATCTCATAAAAATGTGCTCCTAAATTTCCAAACACTGACATTTATTGTCAGTTTTTTTTTAATGTGATATTAAAGGCTCAGTGATTCACATTTTCATTGATAATGCCAGATGTGGATTATGGATAATGGTTATAATATTGTACAGTACACACTCTTTGGCCTTATCCTAAGCACTCCACTGAGTCAAACATCATGAATCACTTATATTATTAGGTTATTATTAGAAAGGCTTTGAGTTGACCTTCCAGATCACTAACTGCACAGATGGGTGACTGCTGCCCTCCTGTGGTGAAAGCTTTGCTATACAACTTCAGGCAGAATTCATTCTTTCTGTTGTGCTGTGCTATGTGGTTATTCAAGCCAGTGGATTGTAGTTTGGTTGTTTTTTTCTGCCATGATGTGACGTTTTTCACTGTCTTTGTTCTGCGGCAACAATTTTAACTACAGAAAAAATTCTGTCCAGTCTCATTTTACTTCAGACAGGTGGAAGCAGTATGACTAATTAACATGTCATCGCTGGCACCGTATTATTTCATTTTATTATATTCGCTTTTAAATGTGTAGATTCACCTGGGCTGGTGACATTGCTGAACTGTGTTTTACTTAGGTAAAAGTGTATTTCTTTCTGTGCAGGTACGAAACACAAAACTATCCTGGAGGCACGGAGCGGGCTGGGCCCTATAAAGGCATATCCTCGCCTGGGCCCCAAGCCCAGTGGAGAACAGGGAGGGGGGCCGGTGGACCCCAACACTCAGGAACGAACCTTCCACTGTGAGATCTGCAACGTGCGGGTCAACTCTGAACTGCAACTAAAACAGGTAAGGTAGCAGTGGATGTATTTCTGTACCTAAAATCTAAAGATTAGACTGCCATTTAGATTTAGATTTTTAAAGCACAAGATCAATTCAGTGGTCAATATTCTAAATTTTAAATTATGTTGTTTTATTAATGTTTAATTAAACAACTGTGTAATTACATAGCTGTATTTTTCATTATGTTTTCTCCAGTTAGTGTCCATGGTGTAAGGCAATAGGAAAAGTAATGCAGTTTGCTGTGATCTTTATTTTTAGCACATATCAAGTCGAAGGCACCGGGATGGCATGGCGGGCAAGCCTAACCCTCTCCTCAGCCGACACAAGAAGCACAGGGGAGCCGATCTAACGGTAACATTTTACTGCTGGTTTTTAGCTCCTATGACAAAGCACACCTGAACTCCAGAGATCAGATAGCCAGTGATATTTAAGGTTGTGAAGCGTTGGAGTTGGTTTGATCTCCACAAAAGCCCATCAGGTGTTCTGTCCTCAACCTCCTACCTCAACCTAACTGAACTTTCTGAATTACAACAGTTCCAAAGAGTCTGAAGTGAACGGTGTTTGTTTCACTTACATGTTTTGACCTTCTGAAACTAATCATTGTTACCCTCTCTGTCTCTCTCTCCTTTCTCTCTTGTCTTGTACTGTTTTTTATTCTGTTTTTAGTCTTCTTTGACCTTCTCCAAGGATCTCACCAAAGCTTTGGGTGCCGGGCTGTTGCCCAACCCTTGGCGGTTGCGGCAGCAATGGCCGCCGCAGCGTCCTCAAACCCACTGGCTCTCCGCGCGGCTGCTCCCGCACACCATCCACCTCATCACATCTTGCAAGGCCCGCCTCTCAGTCACGCAATCCTGAGACCTGCCCCGGGGCCCATCCGCACCACCCACGGGCCAATCCTCTTCTCTCCTTACTGACACATAACCATCTGACTTCAGCCAGTCAGGAACATCCACTCCAAAAGCACACTGTGAAGCTACAAACATGATCAACTAACAGCAATTGATAAGGGGGGAAAAAATCTGATAATATAAATATCTGACTGAGAGAATAGCAAGGGAACAGTGGAAAGGAGTACAAGCATATGTCTCTATTTTTCCCTTTACCTGAAACTCTCCATTCACTCTTCCTCCATTTCAAAAGACTTTTTGAGTGATCTGCAGATGGAATTATCAGAGAGGGATAGTCATTATGCATCAAACTCCCTTGTACATTTCTCACCTCCTGGTCCCTCCCTTGCACTGTGGCCCTCTCGTGGCCACCTCAATAGCTACAGAAGAAACACATGCAGACCTTTCTAGAAACGTTCAACCACATGTAGTGTTACATAATTATTCCGGGACAGGTTGTTTTTTCCACCTGTCATCATGGCTAAATGTGTTCTTCTCATCCTATGCACCTCAAAAACAAAGACAATAATGTTATGTCAGTAGGGTAGCTGCTTCCATCAGTCTTTGCTGTGTGCGCCACATGTAGCTGTACAGGCTTCAGCGGCACTGTACATGTCCTGCTCCGTGCCGGAGGTCAGCAGCTCTCCAATTTGTGACATTAGGTCTCCGCTAGATACAACATGACTTTGGCTGACAGGCAGGTGGTAGCCACATCCGAACATGTCTGATGGTTGGGGGGATGAGTGGAGCAGAAAAGTGACTGTGGGGGATTGTTCTTTGCTGTCATTTCCTGAGAGGGTGAGGTGAGAGGAAGGCTGGCACGGGTCACTGGATGGATTCACCACAGGCAACTTGCAGACATACACAGGCCTGGACAAATATGTGTTTTAAAATAGATTGTACCAACAAAAATTGCTACAGGGCACATCTGCCAACCTCCATAACAGTCAGAGAATAGGCTCACCAAAGGGGAGAGGAGACGAAAGAAGCAGCAGAAATCACACATTAATACATAGTTGTACTGCCGGGTTTAAACACTCGATCACCATCTTTAGCTTTGATTGCATTTTATGGAAAGAATTCTGCAGTTTTACGAACAGCAGTTTGAAATAAAGTACTTGAGAGAGAGAAAAAGAGGATAGGTGTTATGCTTCAGCTTGGATTATTTCAAAGCCAATCATCATCCTCACATCTTGCTGGTCTTCGTTCGCAGGCCGACTGTGTAGGTGGCCAAGTATGACTTGCGTACGACCCTTTGTCCGAATTTTTTTCTGCATGCCACCTCACAGCAGGATGCTACACAGCATTCTGCATCACTCTGTTGACCTCTCCCATTTCTGCACTATCCTTCTCCTCAACTCCCTATTATCCAAAGGTTCATATGAGTTCATATGTGGGAGACACATCAACACTGGCAACCATGATGCTGAAAGGCAACAAATTAAATAGAGGAAGTTGAAAGCCAAATACATTCTTTGACAAATGATCTTGAGCTGAAGCGACAACCAAGCCAGAAGCCCAGAGAAGCCGCCCGGAGCGGGAGCCGAGACGTCCAGCCCAAGGCATCTATTGATACTTCCTGTCTTACAACTGAAAGCCATGAAACACACCATGATTTGTTTTCTTTTACAAAGACTGGTGAGCACTTTGTTTTTCTTGTTTGGTTTGGACTGTTGGTTTACATTTATATCACACATTTAAAAAAAAAAGAGCAAAATAGAAAACATGATAAAAAAAATATTTTTGTAGGTAGGAAATGTTATTAACGTCATCAAGGGAAACAAGGAAAAGGGTGAAATTATCAGAGAGTGAATTATATAAGGGACTCAGCCAGAATGATATAAACAGGCAGATCAATTGACTCAGTGGGGAGCCACAAACACTAGCTAAGCAGCAGCAGCAGACTTATCTTGCCTGACAGCTTGAAACTAACACCCTTTTCTGAACGAGATGTACACTGTGCCCTTTCATTGAGAAGCAATGAGCTCTAATGTCTTACCTTTGTCTGAATATTGCAATGCAATGAGCAATTTTTATCAGAGTGACTTGTTATCATTGTGACATGTTGTGACATATTGTCTGGAGTCATGTGTAAAGTGGGAGCACGCCAGCTGACTGACTTTTCTGTTCTTCCATGAGGAGTGCAACTTCTTGAGGGGATTGAGGTGGTGACGGAGAGACAGAGGTGTAGCTAGAGATAGGGACTGACCCTTCATATTAAAGGGCCTTTTTACTATGGTAATCTCTGCTTGGGGAACAGGGTACAACACCAGGTATCAAGGGATTAAAGCTAGATCTGTTCAACGGGTTTTTGTTTTATTTGGACTTAACGAATTGCATTATGTTGTTGTTTTTGGGGGTTTTTTTCTGTGTGTGAGAAATATGTCTAAGTGAAAATCTAGAGGAACATTATCAATGCCATTACTTAAAAAGAGAAGCTGGCTCTGTGTCGGCTTCCACCATTGTGCTCTTTTTGTTGCTGAACGTAATCTTCAAGTTCATTTTGTGAGTGAAATGCTATTCCAGGATCCTTCTTTTCTTCCTGTTGGTGTGTGTACTATAAGTATTCTAGTGTGTGTTGGGACCTGCTCTCTCCCCACTCCCCACCAATCAGAGACAGAGGCAGCCTGGATCTATAAAGTGGCCTAACACAACTATGGGGACAAAAACCTGCGTGTGTTTGGTACGGTGAGATTCATCAGTCGTTCTGGATTCAAGTCACAGAGTTGACCAATAACCGAGCCTTATCAAAGTACTGCAAAGATGTCCCTGGTAGGTCAGTCAAGTAGCACCACATGTTCATATTGTCCTTGATATGTTCATAAAGTGGTAAATACCAGAGAGTCATTTTCATCATTCACATGTGGGAAATAAATGGTATTCCTATTTTCTGGGCAGGTATTTCATGTTAGCTGTGTTTAGGCTACTAGCCTTAGCCTTATTCTGCCCTCAGTCTTTCTCAGAGCAGAGAGAGAGAGATGGAGAGGCTATGGTGTAATTTTGTCTTGCCAATAAATTTATTTTTGAATTTCATTATTAGAGGGACAAAGAGTTTGTATGGCGAATTGTAGCAATACCTGACTCATTCTGGCTACTCTTGTTTATTGCAATAAGAAAATTAAACAATAAATGTGTATGTGAGTAAAACATTATAAATGTAATTTAAATGAAAAAGAAACTTTATGGTAAGTACTACTGGTATCAAGAGAAACCATGGTGGAAAAAAGTAAATGTCAATAAATCATTAAATGATACTGTCTGTGGAGTTTTTATGAATCAAACAGCGTGGTGCTTTCTAATGCCATCCATCCAACTGCATGACCCTATCTGACATTGGGGGAGTGTCCAGTCAGAGAGCTAGAATTAAAATGAGTGAACTGCTTAAAATCAGGGGTGGGGAACTCCAGGGCTCAAGGGCCGGTGTCCTGCAGGTTTTAGATATCACCCTCGGTCAACACACCTGAATCAAATAATTAGTTAATTACCAGGCCTCTGGAGAACTTTAAGACATATTGAGGAGGTAATTTAGTCATTTAAATCATCTAAAACTTGCAGGACACCAGCCCTCGAGGCCTGGAGTTCCCCACTCCTGTTATAAATATCTAATCAGCCAATCACACTTAATGAATTTAGGCATGTAGACATGGTCAAGCCAACCTGGCGAAGTTCAAACCGGGCATCAGAATGGGGAAGAAAAGCGATTTAAGAGACTTGAAACGTGACATGGTTGTTGGTGCCAGCTTGGCTGGTCTAAGAAACTGCTGAACTACTGGGATTTTTCCACACAACCATGTCTAGGGTTGAAAGAGAACTGTCCAAATTAAAGAATACATCCAGTTTGCAGCAGTTCTCTGGGTGAAAATGTGCTGTTATACCAATACCCAATTGCTTCAGGGTGAAAGGAAAGCATCAGTAAACTGAACAACCACTTGATACAACTAAAGTATGCAGAAGAGTACTTCTGCAGGTACAACAGCAGAGGGGCTATAGCAGCAGAAGACCACACTAGGTACCACTCCAGTCAGCTAAGAGGAAAACTGAGGCTACAATTTGTACCCACTCACCTAAACGACAACAGAAGACTGGACAACTGTTGCCTGTGTCAACATAGAAAATAAATGTTTTAACAGTCACAAGAACACAAAGAGAACAGTAAAGACAATAAATGGCTCTGTGACACAAATTCTTTTTGTCTTTCTTTTCTATCTAGTTTGTTAGGAAAGGTGATTATTATGAAACATATTATGAATCTATTAAAACAAAGCTCATGTCTCACTGATATGTCGAACCTGTCAGAAAGGGTTACAATCATAAAGTGACTTATTTTAAATAGGTCACAAGTAAAAATGGCTGCAAATCCCTGCATGAAGGTGTCATTTAGCTAGACAAATAAAACAGTTTTAAAAACATAGCCCACCAACTCTATGAGCTCAGTGGTCAAATATATATTAAAAGATAGCTGAGGTCATGAAATTAACATTTTAGTCATAGGAAAACTAGACAATGGGAGGACAGTTGGTGACACTGGTGTTTGTTAAAGCTTTGGGACCTTAATAAAAAAAAAAAAATCTAATGGTTGAAAACTGCTGAAGATTTGTTCCACAAGAGCATACAGAAGAGCAATATCCTTTGTGACAGCAGATGCAACTATGAGAAGAAGTAGCTGACTGGTCCTGCATTGAATCTTCTAATGAAAAGCAGCATTGTACTGCCTGGAGACTATTGCTGATTTCTTGTGATACACAGCCCTCAAGCTGTGTATCACAGCCCATGTGCCCATGAGACTTCTTTTGAGCATTACCAAACAGATCGACTGCTTGGCAGTAGCTGTGTGATTCTTATATCAATACACAATTTGGCCACTAGATGGTCCTGCTGTGATTACTGAGAAGCAAGTCTCACAATGCAAGCACGTCAGACTTGTGTAACACTGCAGTTCTTCAGTTAAAATTATGAAGACTGATAATCACGTACATTCAGTATTGAATGTACACCACGTATAAATATCTATTGTTTGACTGCCTGTCAGCAACGTACAGATGCAATGCATTGCCATATGGCAGAGACAGGCTAAAGGGAAATTGTACAGATGGCTCCTATGCTACACTGTCTTTAGTTTCAAAAGAGAATTTTACAAGTTTGGGTCCTTCCATGTTGTTATTTTATGTGCTGAAGCCTCGTAAGAAGTACAAGTGTGGGAATAAAAAACACTAATAAAAATAAAATATATTGCTTTTTAAGATATTCATTTGATTATTACATTTTAAGGAAAATATATTTGTTTAAAATTATAGTTGCACGACTTCTTCTTTTTGTTTTTTTGCCTATAAGAGGCAGACATGACAAGTTCTTTCTCGAGAGGTCCATGCATTGAGACGTGGAAATAAAACAGTGAGGTGGTCAGAAAAAGGTTTTCAAATGGAATCTGAAGAGGCAGAGATGCACTTTTCTCTTAATGGAAGTCTGCTTTTGAGTGGAGAGGGTGTGTTTCAGGTCTACTTTTCTTTCTTCCTGACCCTCTTCTTATTTCTAAGAGGTTTTTTTTCTTTTAATAGTTTTGTATGTTGCAGGAAAAAGAAAGGTATGTAGGGAGCCCTCCTGGTGACATAGTTGGAAAAAGTATAAGATATCGTTGCATCCCATGAGATGGGATGGTGGGACAATGTATACCCTAAACATCAGTAACTCATAGTTTCAAGTTATCAATACATGGCTATTAGTTAAAAATACAGGCTATGACAATGTGATAAATGCATTACAGTCATATTGGCACACTAAGTGGGGGTATTATCACTCATAGAGCTTTATATTGATTCTAACATTTCACCTTATCATACCATCCCAAATAAGATATGTTGATTTAACTCACATCCTATCTGTGTAAATAAGGAGGCACACAACATGCAGAGTTTGCTGTTTCAGTTTATGTGTTCATGAAGTCACGCAATGCAATAAAGTGCAGAGTACCTGGAGCACTTTGGGCAATAGGTGCAGCTGTTCAAGCAACAGCAACCAAAATCTACCATCAAAAACAAAAGCGTTCAAATACATTCACAAAAGTCACTCAACAAAAATGTTGCATATAAAGAGCTCCTTCTATGTAATTGTAGATGGAGCCGTTTGTGTGCTAACAGAGGGACAAATCAGAGAAAGGTGATTTCTACACCTGTTTTTAGTCCTAAACATACACACATGAGACACACATCTTCTCTTTAGCAGGTTTCACTGCATAATTTGCCATACAGCTGCTTCTTCAGCACTTCAGCAAGTTTAAACTCTATAAAGTCATCTGGGCCAGTTGCATGCTGTGCAATCTTCTTCCAACTTAAACATCTTTTTAAGTTGGAATTTAAAAAAGAAAAAAATAGAAGAAAGGCATTTTGTGGAAGAACCTTTTCAAAATCTGTAGAAATTCAAAGAAATGTTTTCACAGTGACTCTAAATACAGTAGAGAAAATATGAAGACTAAATATATAACCAGTGGAAAATTCTTGGAGGAAAAACGAATTGTAACATGCACAAAAAAAAGTCATTAATTTGACATATTCTGAGTATTAATCCACTTTCTGTATGCAAGAAATGAAAGTAGATATTAGTATAAACTGTAAAAGTTTCTGAATTATTGAAAGTCATGGGAGCCCACTGAGATATTTTTTGAGCAAATAGTTGCCAGTGTAACGACTCAGTGTGTTACAAAGCCTGTGTTGCATTTCAACTACAGAATGAGCAAGCTGAGTCGCAAATCAAATTGTAATCACAGTTCAAACCCCACGGATAATTAATATCATATCAGATACAGAGCTAATGGAACCACCAGCATGAAAAGACATCACTCTCTCACTCTTACGGCTAAGGTTAATTTAACCGCATGCTGCCTCCACCAACATGACATGGCAGGGTCAGGTACATCAGAACAGATAATTAGACCAGACTCTGCAGATAGCCTGGAAGGAGACAGAGAAGACGCAATGGAGCAAATGATTCCATAATGCAATTTCTTTAACTAGTTGCAATATCGTGTTGACGCCAAATGTAGCTCTTTCTTTTTTCAGTTCAACTTGTCATCTTTTTTTTTTCAAATGTCTAAAGTCTTTCAGTTCAGTGCAGTGTTTGTGCAACATCGTTTACCAGAGTTACACTATAGCATAGGCTCCTCGTTTCAGATAAAAAAAATAACTGTTTGTCATTACTTTTAATTTTGGACTTCCTTCCTTCATTTGAAACATGTCTCTCATTTGTTTCATTCATGTTCTTTCTATTTTTTTCTTAACTACAAAGAACAGTCTTAATAAAAATTAAGAAACCTTTAGACACCCAACAGGCATCCGACGAAGACATGAAATTAAGCGATCAATCCTCTGACTAATATGTTGTTCTCCTTAGGGAAATTAAGTCAGTCCTCAACAATAACCAAACTGCAGCTCGGGGTCACTCACAAAAAAATGGTCCCAGAGGAAATGTGTGGCTACAAAGAGCCCCTGTAACATAACAATAATGTAAGTGCATTGCAGCAGACCTTGAGTCTACTATGCTGGTCATTATGATCTCTTGAGAGACAGTTGCCCAATGTGCTTTCACGTAGCATCTCTGCAGTTTCAAGGCTGCGCTGTTGGTGACCGGATCTCATAACACAAATGTGAAAGAATGATCTTCAGTCCTTCGTGCAGGAGTAGGCGGGCCAGTCAAATTGGCCTTCTGCTCTATCACAGCATGGGTCATGGAAGGAGTGAATTGAATTAACTATTACAAAGAAGTGAATTGAAACCCATGAATAAAATCCACTGCCTGCACTGATTTTTGCGACAAATGTGATAGGAAAAAAATGCACAGTGCATTTAAATAAAATATATTAAATATCTTTTAAATGCTTGAGAATTTGAGCCCTCTGCCTATTTATTTTCCCACAATGCACTGAGCATTTCTTCTTTACTCACCTATTTTTGCCCTCTACGGTGCATCTGGAAAGTATTCACAGCACTTCACTTGTTTCACATTATGTCATGTTACAGCTTGTTAACAAAATACGTTTTCACCTGTAAATTCTACACACAATACCCCAAAATGACAAAGTGAAAAAGTTTGTTCACAGCCTTTGCTCAATACTTTGTTGAAAAATCTTTGGCAGCAATTACAGCCTCAAGTCTTTTTAAGTATTAAGTTACAAGCTAGAAACACCTATTTTTCTTTGCAGAACCTCTCGAGCTCCATCAGATTGGATGGGAAGCATTGATGCACAGGTATTTTAAGATCTCTCCAGAGTTGTTCAATCAGGTTCAAGTCTGGACTCTGGCTGGCCCACTCAAGTACATTCACAGAGTGGACCCAAAGCCACTCCTTTCTTATCCTGGCTGTGTGCTTAGGGTTATTGTGCTGTTAGAAGATGAACCTTTGCCTCTATTATTCTGGCATAATTACTTCTATCCACAACAAATAAATCAAACAAATAAAAGCTCTTAGACAGCACCTCGCGTTTACGCCGGGCTGTGAGCTGTCCTACCTTTAGGTTCATACCACCCCCTTTTTAACCAGAATCCCAGTTTAATTTATTTCTTAACACCTCTTATCTCCAAGGAGGTCTCTGTACATTGCTGCATTCAGCAGTTTCCCTTAACCCAGGATAGTCTTCGAGTTCTTGCTGCCGAAAAAAATCCCCACAGCATGATGTTTCCACCTCTGTGCTTCACTGTTGGTAAAGGTATGGTACGGGCCAGGTGATGAGTGGTCCCTGGTTTCTTGCAGTCATGATGCTTGGCATTCAGGCCAAAGAGTTCAATCTTCCATCAAGTTTCATCAGACTAGAGAATTTTGTTTCTCATGATCTGTAGTTTCATCTTTTGCAAAACTACAGCAGGGGTGTCATGTGCCTTTTATTGAGGAGTGACGTCTGTCTGGCCACTCTACCATAAAGGCCTGAATGGTTGACTGCTGCAGAGATCCTTCTGGACGGTTCTCTGCTCTCAGAGTGACCATCAGGTCCTTGGTCACCTCTTTGACTAAGGCCCTTCTTCCTCAATCACATAGATTTTCCCAGTCGCCCAGCTCCAGAAAGAGTCCTGGTGGTACCAAACCATCCATTTAGAGATGATGGAGGTGCTCATTGGGACCCTCAGTGCTGCAGATGTTTTCCCATATCTGTGGCTTGATATTTAGTCTTCCAGCAATGAGAGAAGTTCCTGCACCATATAGCAGTATATGGACATCTACACTTAAATAAAAATTTTAAAAAAGCCGAATTTGTAACAGAACCTTATTTTTCTTTAGTGCATCCATTACAGCAGTGTGTAGAAAACATAACAGAGAAGCAGCTGCAACTCCAAAAGTAACTTTACTAGTATTCATTTTTAAAATTTTTGTGATTACTTCTTCAAGGTTAAAAAAACAATATGACTGTAATAGTATCATTTTAACATACTGCCCCTCAAGTATTTAGAAGCAAATATACTACTGTCAGTACTGTACACCTCCTTGCTGTTGTGATTACCTAAAAGGCACAGCGAGACACAGATGTTCTTCCAAGAATTTTCTATTTAAAGCTTCCATAATGCATGAGCGTACACCCTGAAGCATTTCAGGAAATGATGGTGATGAAAACTATGGTGGGGAGAGCAGCGGATGAGAGAAATGGTGACACTGAAGCTTGATGGTCAGACACTGGATGCAATGTGAAAGATAGGGTGTCACTTTTAATTAGAAGATGAGTTACTGACGAGAGGAAACAAATAATGTTGTCATTCAGCTGTATCCTGTTGTGACAGCCACTCACTAATTATCTTTCTGTCCTGTCATGCATCTGTTTTCCTTTTCTTAGCTGTTAAAGCCAAATATCATAAATGTGTCTTGGTGTCTAGTGTAGCATATAAATAAACAAGCGGATGATTAATAAATCCTGCCAAAAACTGTCAGTGGAAAAATGTATAGTTTTTTGATATAAAGCCACAAAAAGCTGCAACCTAAACATCTAGAAGTTAGTTTCCTGATTGTTCACATGAATTGCTACATCCTATATAATCCACTGTATATTACAGACTGACATGACTCTGAAACGTGCCATAAATGTGGATTCTTTCAATCTGACAACTGCCAGCAAGGGGCAACTCCTACAGTGAAGTTTCTGGAAATGCCCACCTCTGACGAATGACCATTGAGCAGTTAGGCTACAATGACTGCAGGCAGATGTAAGATTTGGTGCAAAGCTACTTTTGTTATTTTTTATTCATCAACCGTTTATTTAAAATGGCACCTCTGGTGAGCACTTATGACCTCTACCAGCAGCAACACCTAATTGGGCAGGCAGCTACTGATGAGCTACACTTAGCTCTAAGGTGTCAGCAGTGTTTCCATGCTTCCCAAAAGGCAAATGAGCCATGTAACAATTTTTGTATATTATAGCCTTTAATGAAAACTATCACCAACAGCACCCACAAATGCTTTATTATTACATTACATTAAAAATGACCTAAAAAACCCCAATCAGCTCCCCCAGTTTAATCTCAATCTTGATTTCTTTGTGAATCTTTAAATTATGCTCAAACTCGTGGGGAAGCTTGGCCTGAACAACATGGAGAGAACAAACAGTTGACTGAAATCAGCACTGGTAGCACTGTTTACAATCATTACACAAATACATGTGCTCAGATAGTAATCAGTTATATTTGTGGCTAATATTATATTTTTATCTTGCAGCATCTCACCATACACAAAGTAGCTGCTCAAGAGCCTTGAAGCCAGAATCACAAAAATCATCAAAAATATTTATGAGTTCTCATTTGCCGGTTGTAAATGTTTTTCCTAAATTTTTCCTAGAAAATTTTCCACTATTACCTGAAACAGCCTTGAGACAACAGTGGTAGTGATTTGGCACTATATCAGTAAAACTGAATTGAATGAAAACAAGTTGCTCTGAACCAGTAACTTGACTTATAACATCAATAAAAGCTCAGTTTCAAGTTTTATTTAGGATAACATGATGATTTTCCAAATTATATTCATATTTATATAAAATTAAGGATAAATTGTGGGTGTCTCATGATTCAAAAGTCAACACCATGAGTGCACAGAGTTTCTCAGTCAAATCCACTACTGGCTCTTCGCCGTCCTGTCCATTTTTAGAAAGTTGTCCACAACCTAATTGGTGACATCAGTCTTTTATATACAGCCTGTGAGCTAAAACCAAAACCCAGCATCAAAGAATTGAAGTTGACTTCACTAAATCAGCATGTCAGTTAAATAAATCACAAATTCCACATTAAAGGCAGATGTCGTCCTTCTTTCCATTTTGTTCCAGCATCCTTCCCACACAGGTGTTTAAAGTTATTCTGGATGACTGGGCCACTTTTCAGACTGAAGGTTGGCCAATGTTTTAATTGAAAATACTTTTTTCACAGCAATTTGATAGAAAATGATGTTTAACACATTAGAATATACATCTCTCTATAAATATATGTATATACACACGCCGAGCTGGCACGACTTCGCATTTATCTCTAGCTCTCATGCATGCAGTAGGCTCACTTAGCATGTGGGGGGGTCTAGCCTTAGGACTGGATACAGACGACCCAGGCGGGAATTGAACTGGTGTCCCTCCTGTCGAAAGGTGTGTAATCTCACCGCTATGCTACCCAGGTGCAAGAAACTTGACAAATACCAAGGGCTCAGAGAAGAGCTCAAGAAGATGTGGCGGGTGAAGGTGACAGTGGTCCCAGTGGTAATCGGAGCACTAGGAACAACATCGGAGATCTCGGTCCACAATAGCGCAGTCCTAGGAACAGCTAAGATACTGCACAGGACCCTCAAGCTCCCAGGCCTCTGGTAGAGGACCTGAGCTTGAAGGATAGACCCCCCGCAAGGGCGAGAGGGGAATTTGTGTATATATAAATAAATATATATTTGTATATATATATATATATATATAAAGAGAGAGAGAGAGACATATAGACATATAGATACATATTCCATTAACTGTCCCACATACTGACAATGTGTGTACCAGGATTTAGGATTTATTTGTATACTTCAGAACTTTGTATTTTATCTAGTGCTGCATAACAGTCAGATCAAACAAACAAATTAAAAAGATTTATTGAGAACAAAAAAAGATGGAATATTGACATGACAACAGCAAAAAAACCCTTTAAAATCAGGTTCTTATAAGTCAACAAGCAATAAATAAATATATGTCTACAAATTACAATTGAAAATACATGTTTACTGTCCTTTGACTAAATATTTCCCAGTGAATATTAATATGCAATTTAAAATATAACCTTATCAGTTGTTGTTGGGGGTTTTTGTGCTTGTGTTTTGAGTATTTAGTATTTGAATGAAAACAATCAGCTATCAGATTCTTTAATGTCTTTTTATTTCAGGAAATAAAGATTTGGAAAAACATTTTTGTCATTTGCTTTATCATGTTGGCCCTTTTAGATCGCTTATGGATCTGTTTCACTTGTGAAGCATTAGATTACACCAATAATATTTATTTCCCTTTCTTATATGTTGCAAAATTGCTAACCAGCATTTAAGTGTTGCTCACTTTGTTCACTTCCCTTTGACCATGTATTTATGGACAGTGTATTATCATAAGCAAACCACACTACAATCATTCTAATCAGAAGATGAAACTGACAGATAAAAATCACATTATATAGTGCTGCCATATTTCTAATGAATTATAATGCATGTGAGTATCAGATAGTGATGCCTAATGAGTTTTTAATGTGCACTCCATGCTCACAATAGACTTGAAGTCTCCTCCTCTTGGCATATTATCAGGTTTTATCATAGTAGGCTTTCTCTGACATCCTCTCGTTTAAACAGTCAGCTTCTCCAGTAAGTGAGGTGGAATAAAGGTGTAGTCCATCTGCCATGTCAATGACAACCCTCTCTTAAGACAAACCTAAAACACAATCAGTAATTCTACATGGACTGAGCGATTGGCTCTCATGTCTAGCCTGACAGACGTGGTGCCAGCTGTGTTTACCAGGACATTGTGTGTTATGAACATAATCACTTTACCAACCCCTGCCTACCCGTTATGGATGGCACTTGTCATTTACAGAGGAGAGCCCTGGGCCATCAGTCATCTCTATGTGTGAGTGTGTTCCTGCACAAGTGTTTCATTGTGTTTTGTGAGGGTGGGGCTGGTTGGGCTTTTTTGCACGTTCTGTGTGTCTGTGGAAAGCAACAAAACAAGATTTACTCAAATACAATCACTGAACAGAAACATTTAAATGCCGTACTGTGAGCATTCAAAAATTACACTTGCAAGCTCACATAGCTAATCAGCCATTACATTCAGAGCAGACACTGGGCATTTATAACTCAGTCCTGCTGCCCAAATATTAGTAACAGCCATGGCATTTTTGTGAACTGTGGTATGACTTTATTTAGAACTCCACTTGCCCGCCAGCTGTTTTGATACACTTCATTACAACGACATTAAAAGTCTATTCACTTGTATTCACTTTTTTTTAAAGATATTAAAAATAACATTAGAACACACACATTGTACATATTTTTTAGAAACTGAACATGTTTGAAGGAGGAAAGCAACACGTATAATTCAGTTATTCAAAGTATAAACAAAATTTAGAAATGAGTGAACTAAAGGCAAAAGGCACCCTTTGTCTTCACACGGTGCACACAGACGTTAAACGTGCTGTATGCTCTAAACTGGCAGTTTCAGTTCTAATCTTTAACAAAGTGCCAACTTAATGATATTACAATTATTTTCCAATCCCAGTACAGCATAATCTAATACTTCATACTGCAGCAATTTGATTGTAGAGACGCTGATTTGAAGATCAAAAACACAGACTGTTTTTTGGGGTTTGCCAAAAGGATTACATTTATACTACTGATACTGGGTGATAAGCTCACAAGTGAGCCGAGCCACAATAGCAACTACCCAGCAATCTTAAAACTTACAGTGTACTTATTTTATTGAGTTTTTATCTGCAGGTTTCTATCCAGCATCCTGAAATTGGTCAATTTAGAGTAAATTTAGAGTAAAATCTACATTAATATTGTTTTCAATAATCAGATGATAAGAGCATATTTTTATTATTGAGCTTGTGTAAGGAAATATATAAGAAAGAAGAGATGATTCACTGAGAGTGTGAGGTCAGCATTTGCAATATGGCATCCAGAAAAATAGGAAAAGTTTTATGTAAAACTTTTTATTACAGTATGCATACGCAAAGAATTTAATAGTTCAACACAAAGAATTAAATAGTTGAAACAATACAGAATCAAACAGAACAGAGAAGCTTGAACAGATGTGTTTTAAGACTGGCTTTAAAATAGAGAGGGAATCAATATTGCAAGTGCGGTACAGGAAAGAGTTGGAATATCCATGGTGGTCAGTCGATCAGGTGGTATAATGAAAGTAACAGCGCAGGATGATCTCAGAGTATGGGAAGGAGCGGCAATGTGCAGAATATCAAAGAAATATGGAGCTTTATAGGGATACTTGAAAGTAAGATGCAGAAACTTAAAATTAATGTGATATTTTACAGTTAGCCAATAAGGCTATTGGAGGACAGGAGTAACATCTTCTACAGATGGGGTTCTCGTAATGACAAGAACAGCCCCATTTTGAACCAGTTGAAGTGTATGGAAAATTTTGTTTGATAAGTCAGAGAGGATCGTATTACAATAATCAATACGAGATGGAACCAGAGCATGTACAAGTATAGCAGTACTGTTAGCTGTAAAGGAGGGGCTTCGCTGACTAATATTGTGTAAGTTGAAATATGCAGACCAAGGGATATTATTGCTAAATTGTTTTTCAGTATTTGAGGAGCTATTGAAAACGACATCTAAACTCTTAACCTTGGAGCAACCACAGAATTGGCAATACATAGAGAGAATTTATCACAATTATCCAAAACAGTTTTGCTTCCAATTAGGACTTCTGTTTTGTTTAATTTGAGAAAATTAGCAAACCACCACAATTTAATGTCACATAAGCAGTCATGTGACCTTGAGGCAAAAGATAAATAATAAATAGAAGAGGGCCTAAGACAGAGCCCTGGAGAACACCAATGACAACTGGGCAAACTTGTTATCTGAAATGTTTAAATTGTACATACTGATTACAATCTGAGAGATATAATTTAAACCAGGCACATGAAGTGCCAACAATATTGATAGATTCTAATCTCTTTAAAAGAATATCAGAGAATATGAGAGATTGTATCAAAGGCAGCAAGCAGATCGAGAAGCACAAGAATAGTTAACAACCCAGAATCAGCTACCATCTGTGATTTTGACCAAGGCTGCTGTTTTATTGTGGAGTGGCAGAAACTGGACTGAAATTGTTTAAACAGATGATTGTTAGAAATGTTAAACTAAATCTGTATACCAACAGATTTTTTTTTTCAATAGTGTTTGACAGTAAAGGTGAATTAGCAATTGGATTACAATTATTTAGGTTTAAACTGTCTGCACCAGGTTTCTTAAGAGGTAAAGGAATAACGCCAGATATTGGGTCAATGTGACAAGTACTCAAAATTCATGAGTTTGACACTAGAAGGGGAAGAAAAGTGGGAATCATACAGTGTACTATATGTAGAATTATGCAGAGACAGCTGCTGATGAATATTACTGACCTTAGTATTGAAAAAGGCCAGAAAAGTATTACACTGCTCATTGCAGTAAAACTGTGGTGGAAAATTGGTGGCTGAAGGGTGTTGTACAATAAAACAAGGAAAACAGCGACAGTATTCCTTTCACTAGACCTAATTAGTGCCGCATAATATTCCATATTCTTTGATTGCAGTTTTAAGTTGGTGTGATTCCAGTGCGAAACAGGGAGCAGAGTGAATGAGAAAGTCAGAGTTCTCAAAGCAACAAAAGTATTCAGAAAACTGTGTAGTGCATCATTGTAAAAAAAACCAAAAAACAACAAAAACACTTGTTCATCAGGAGAAGATCAGATGTTATACAGTTCTGCGGAACAACACCAACAGATAAGATCAAGAATATAGCCCTTAAAGTGAGTTGGAAAATCAATAAATTAGTAGTTACAAAACTACAAAGACCAAATGAGAAGTCACTCATAAGAGGATTAGTGACGGTGTTCATATGTATATTAAAATCTCCGGGTAAAATAGCATTAGAGGATATGGAACAAACTAAATTTGCAAAGTAATTTACAAAGACCTCATTTAGCTTGGGCATTCAGTACACTGTAGTAAGTGTCTACTGGGAGTAGGCCCGCTGATTTGTAAGACAATAGCCTTAAATGAGGGATAATGAGGAATAGTTTTAGAGGATACTTTCCACTTCTTGTTGTAGAATTAGACTGCCACTACAACCAAGTGTACAGGCCAGCCAGAGGTAAACAATCCCAGGAGAAATACCTCGATTCAGCTGTCCAAAATTATTGTCAAGTAAAACTCACAGCACTCAGCAAATCACAAAATAGAGGAGAGATGCTGGTGAGTGACTGAATGTTAAATAGCCAGAACGACAGTTTGTTCATCTCAACTGTGGCATTAGTCAACCTTGATAGGTTAGCCAGCAAACTGTGGTCAACAGTCCATCCAGATCTGAGGATGGTAGAGGGTAGAGTGTAGACTACAATGATAACACTGGATTTTTATCATGACAGTTGAAGTTCTGTTAAGAGCCACAAATTGTTTTGTATTTTTGATGAAAATGACAGAAAATATCCAGGTGATGATACAGTGGTGGCTCAGAAGAATGAAGTCAAAGCTGAAGAAGCTCGGCTTTCATGTAATGAAATGGATCACAGTGATGGTTTCAGTTTGCAGTCCATCAATCAGTCATCTGACCTGCTGATGACCATAGATGGTACAAAATAACATTATTAAAATCAGAGTCGTTCCTGACCTAGTTTGTCACTACAACATTCACATTAGTTTATCAATTGTTAATATTAAATTAAATTAAATTAAATATTGATTAGTGCATCTTTCGTGAATGTGTCTAATCTATATTTTATTTTTAGTCATTATTACTTTTATAAAATCAATAACAATTACTACCACCTTAAATCAATCCAACAGAGCCAGGAGAATTCTCTTTGGGTTCACAACATGAGCTAACACAAACAAATTGCCAATAGCTGCTACAGGTTTCCTTTCAAGTGAAACACAGATATCCTGGTGTGTCAGTTTGATCAATAGCTGACCCTCACTCCATAAAAGCAATAACAGCTGTTTCTTGCAGATAAAACAGGAGCAACATATTAAGAGAGTGTTCCATGAATAATGTGTTTCATTGACTTGGTCTCCTGTGAAGAGACCACATGAAACAAACAAATGCCAGAGGTTTGTTCATAGGCAAGTAATTTTATTGTCTGAAGTTACTGCTATGCAGGATTCATGTTTGGTCTAGACTTGTCATTCCTTGACTATTTTGAACTTTGGCAAGGATGGTCAAAGCAGCCATCGGTCTGCAGAGGATCACACACCTCAAAGCTTTTTATGCGTGTTATTTTTGAAGCAGCTGACCCCATAAGCAAATTAAGAACAAAGGACTAATTCAGGAAATGACTGTGGTGATTGCTGTGGTGATTGCTACAGAAAAGAGCTGAGATCAATGAGTCCAGATTATTTCCGACACTGTCCTGGGAAATTTCCCAGTGTCTCAAGGGTCTCTGTCAAATCCCAAGTGGAAAAAAAGGGCAGTTTATTTGCTAATTGTGCATTCATACACTCTGTCTTTATGCTGCCATTACTCCAAATATGGACATGAAACTTTGCTCAAATAGATAAACAAACATCCACCATCAATAAAACACTTAATAACAAAATTTCTGAATCAGAGGGTGAATAATGCATGAACTGCTTCATGATTTCCAATTTCTGCCTCAGTCAGTATGTTGCTCGCTTGATCTTGTATTTCCGTAATTGCTCTTGACACAATTTTATGAGCAGGCCACGGACAAAATAAAATAAGCTCCAGAGAGAGGTCACATCAAAACACACTCACTCACTTTTATACGCAGGTGTGATGGAAGCTCTGTTGCATTGTGGGTGCTCAGAGGCATCATGGTAATGACCTGTGAACTACATTTTACATCACCATCATCTACCCACATGCCCCAAAAGACACACCTCCCAGTCCAAAATAGTGGTTTAAGAGCCTGTTCTCTTAACCTCTTCATTGGTTGGTTTGGCAACTCGTCTATTTTCTAGCCAGTCTGAACACTGAATAGAGACTGCATGGAGCGAGATGCAGATGAAAACAGAAAAACAGAACGGTAAAACAGAGGTGGACATTAAAAATTGTGTTTCAATCAAATTGTTCGGTTCAGCTTAGAGATTTTAATAAAAAAGATGATGTTTAGCACATGACATTACTTCAAGTTATTGCTTCTTCAGCCTGGTTTCAAGCTTATATAATAGGTATAAAGTCAGTTTTAAAGCTAAGGTTAACAGAATGAATGGTGATTTCAGTCACCACTGGGTGGGTGTTGTATGCATAGAGTGCTCAGATATTTAGAGCCAGTTCTGTTTTTGTGTCAAAGAATACACATGTAGTTGAGGTCTAAGTGAATATTCAGTCAGCTAGGTTTCTTACTTGTTGCAGCTCTTTGCTGTTATTACAGTAAATATAGCCTTGCTCTTTTGCACTTTCTTTACCCAATAACACAAAAGCCAAATGTAAAAAAAAAAGTGGGGAAAAAGAAAGAAAAGAAAATTTGTGAGTGGTAATAGGAGCAGTTAAAAGGTTTGGAAAGTTGGCAGCGGCATAAATCATGAAGCAAAAACATCTAACCCTAACAGAGGAAGAGAGGCATTCATCACGGCAGTGAAAATGAAAAATCATCCTAGGTTTGATAAGACTGTGCTTAATAATCCACTGTAAGTTTAAAAAGTAAACCCCCTTTGGCAAAAAACAAACCACATCATCAATAACAAACTTTCTATGTTCCTGATGTGTTTGATTTAAAACACATTTCTAAAACTAGAGCGTCTGATGTCACACATTTTATTAACTAAAAAAAGGGGGGTAGGCATGAGACGTGAGAGACGGCGATTGTGTCTGTGATGAACAGGATGTGAATGTGTCTTCGAGAGTATTCTCACTCCATGATCAATACAAAATACTGTTTTGAGTCAGAAGGAAAAGTTCACCAATCTAAAAAAGAGTGATTCAAGAGGCTAAACAGCACCAGAGCGTCTTATTTTCTCCCGAAGGCCAGTGCCAACCACTGTCACTGAAAGAAGATTAAAGAGGACAAAGAAGAAAAAAAAAACCTGTTGACAAGAAGACAGCAGAAAAACACTTTTGGAAAACACTGAGAAAAAAAACTGATTTTTGGTTTCGAGACACCACAGCTCACAATCTCACATACCCGGTATGGTCTTATGCTAATAGTATTTCAAGGCATATCAACATCCATGTCAGTTTTAAACAAGCAGCCTTCAAATTAACATTTAGATGGAAGTGACACTTCAGGACCTCGCGAGTCAGAGATCAGGAAAGAGTGGGTGCAAAAAAACAGGGTCCATCAAAATCATTTTGCACGCCTCAAGGAGATGTATAAAGTGCAGTCTGAGTTAAAATCACCCACTGGATTAAAAGCCCATTAACTCAATTATTGACAGGTGTGTCTTATGATCTACCGTGGAGAAGAGACTAGATCTGCTTATTTTCGTCTATACGTCGCCACAAGCAACAGTGATCAGCAGGGATGGCTGCTGAGTGTGTGAAGGCGTTCACACTTGTAGAATACCCTTTGGACTCAATGGACACAGACTCTAATCTGTAAATCCGGCCCCAGCATACACGCAGTAATTTGTAGCTAAATGTACACCCTGCAATTTCTCACACTTACAGTCTCACTCCTTCTTCTCAGCCTCACACAATAAGCTCCTCTGTACCCATCTGATCCCGTATTTTTTCACAACATCACTCCCATATAAGGGCTGTGGCGTCACTGTGAACCTCTTCCCTTTCAGGCCATGAAAGCCTGCACAAACAGATGATTGGCAGCTCCATTAAAGAGAAAGGCGAGCAAAAGGAGTGTGACTGTACTCCACGCTCTATGTGCTGCTCTCCTCTGCCAAGTACGCAGCTACACAGATGTATGAATCTCTATCCTCATGTCCTTACGTGGACCTCCAAACAAAATGAGCTGCCAAACAGGTTGGAATTTTGAACCAAAGAAACCCACACATAGTAACGCACACATGGAAATTATTATCCCATCTCTGTCTGCGTGTGTTTTAAACATTTTTCCTTCTCTCATTCTCTTTTTCTATGTGTTCCACAGCAAGGTTACCTCTATCTATTCAGCCTGTTAATTCAATAAGCATTGCAGAAAAAGCAGGATCAATTGGCAAAATGGGGTTTTTTTAAATTATCGAGGATATTTTAGGTGGGCAAGGATGTCCCACACTTTATACTCAGATAAATATCTGTGAGATATAGAAGAACATGATTACATGAGAGGTTTATTCAACTTTAACAACACTTAACTGCTGCAAAAAGAGTTTTAAATGAATTTAGTTGGCCAAATGATTAGTCACTATAATAAAAACACAGAAATTTGGCATGCATGGAAACACTGTTTCAAATGCATTCACATAAAATGATCTCATCATGGTGTTGGTCTGTGTTTTTGTTTTTCTTTTATATACTGCTTCACCTATAGCCACCATGGTCTACCTGCTGTTACTGAGCCAGCTGTGAAGGTCCAGCTGACCTGTCAGGACTAGAGATTATCCAGCTGTCTGCAGCTCTGAGGGAAGCTCATACATAATGACAGTGCAACAGGTTTGGTATTGAGTAGGATGGCAGGATTGGATGACTTCCAAATGTTATAAAGCAGAAAGATACAAGACATTATTGTTCAGCACTATGCAAGATATGTGCCTGTAATGTCATCTGTAGCAGGATGTCAGTGTTGGCTAACATAATCGATACAATATATCTACTCACCTTATCATTAAATGAGAAGCTTTCCCTGCAATTGCATGCTGTGGAAAAACAGCCACTGGCACTCTTTCCCTGTGTTACTGAGTTGCTTTGATTACCAGGGGAGATAAGAAAGAAACACTCATCAATAATGCAAAAACGCAATTAATGACTTCCCCACTTCTGACTGATCTCCCATCCCGGACCCCTGCACTGCTGCAATCCCCACCCCAATCCATCCCCGCACAATTAGAGACAGGAACAAGACAAATATGGAAATGGGAAGCCATTTCTTAACATGTGAAAGGCACAATCTGGATTCCAGCTTAATGCGTTGTTGTCAGCGTCACACCCTCTCACATCGGTCCTAAATCTCCAGACCACAGTAATTGATGTGCATTACTTCCCTTTGCCTGCACTACAGTTTGAATCTCAAACTTTGCTTTACTGAAAAATTATGCTTGTTTGCATTCTGAATGCGGAAACAAACACCAAAACAAGTCTAATTGCTTGTGTAATTGCAAGAAAAATTATAGGTTTGGTACTTGCACTAATTTTGAGCCTTTTTCAGAGGCTGGTGAAAACATGTTTAAACATGTTTAAACACGTTTCAGGATTTCTGTGAATACTGACAGTATATACTAAATTTCCAGGCTATGTCGAATTAATTTGAAAAAGTAGCACATTGCAGTTCTTGAGCATTTTACCCATGCAGTTTTTCACTCACAAAAAATTTATAAAAAGTCCCTCAGTGGTTGTCAGGTGATGACATTTCATCTCACCACCTGTCAAACACCATTTAACAGAGAATTTAGCAAGCATGAAAACAATTTCAAATGATGTCTGAATAACATGTTACTCATTGTGTCAGGACTGGTATGAAGATGTGTCTATCCAAGCTCAGCTCACCGTGTATAGGCTCTAAAAATGGTTGTGCTGATAATATTTCTACCCAGTGATATTAAACATATATAAGTCTTGCTTTCAAACCATGGCAGAGATCAGTTATATATGTTATATTTTATATTCTGTCTCCTAAAAAAATTCCATGTTGATGTAAAATTAAAAGCCATTAAAATTGTAAAATTAATTGACTTCTATATCTTTTCCCCCCCAAACCAACTGCAGGTATAGCCTCATCTTTTTCCAAATATGTTCAGTGGTGTGCTTCAGTCCACGAAAACAAACATGTGTCCTCGTCACGAATACTAAACTTTTCCCTATTTTTTTTCTTTTTAAAAGGGTGTGTGCGTGTTTTGTGTGCAGTGAGGAGTTGCGGGGGCCGGGGGGCAGACGCTCTCATCATCATCATCATCATCATGACCATCAATGAGTAGGCTCTGTAGCCTTCAGTGCAACGTGATAAAAGAGTACTCCACCTACGCTGCTGATTGGCGTTACGCAGGTATCCAGCTATTATTTATTACCGCAAAGCCTAGACGCTTCATTTATCCTGACTGGCTCTCACAGCGGGATCTAGCCGATTCCACTCTACTTTGTACTTGGGCGCACTCAGCTGACTTGCCAACCGCATTATCTGCTCGACAGAAAACAGGTAAAAGCTAAAAATCATGTCTTAATGCTTAAAAATGATCTTTAAAATAACATTTAAACTGTTATCTTGTTTTAGAAAGAAGACAGTTTAAGGTTTACTTTAACTCTTTGGTAAAGGAACAGAAAGAAACACTGCGTAAAACTACTCTATTCATATTTTTCTGTCTTTGATCAATATGAATCTGTTATTTACTGATTTTGAAAATTTATCTTCAATCTAACTTTGCGAACAGTAAATTGTGCGTTTTTACGCACCGATTGCATCGTGCCTTGTGCGCAGTGGGTTTCTTAATGAAAATGCAATGAATTTTCCCATTACGAAAAGACCTTATAAAACGAATTGTTTTTGCACAGGCGATACCGACAAGATGAGAAGAGGTTTGCTACTGGTGACTTTTTTCCTCGTCATGGAATTTCGCTACAGCCGGTGCAGATGCGACGAGCCCGGATCGCGCAGATCAACTTCAGACGTAGGTTCCCGGGCGCGTAATGCAGAGTCTGAGAACATCTTTTAGAATAATCTGATTTTTCTTTTCCTTCTCATTATTGCAGCAGACCATAGGCTTAGAGAACTTTAAGCGGAACATCCTGAAGAGATATAATGACTTGGATTATGACAGCTTTGTGGGTCTGATGGGGAGAAGAAGTGCAGGTGAGTGTTTTGAACAGGCGAACATGCCCAGTTTAATACATATATATATATATATATATATATATATATATATATATATATATATATATATATATATATATATATATATGATGACAGTAATGCTGAAGCGATAAACTAAAGAATGAAATATTTGATGCAATGTTTCTGAAAATCTCACCGGTCTTCTGTTTTTGCTTTATTTTCTTCATCAGAGGCTGACGCTGAACAACCACCCCAAAAAAGTAAGATTTTGTAATTTACTTATGGCGTAAAAACGACTGTTTAAAATTGTCATAAAATATTGCATTTTGCTTTTTATATATAAGGGGAGATGGATGACATTTTTATTGGACTTATGGGACGGAGAAACGCAGAGACTGGTGAGTGTATGACAAATGTCTAATATCCATGTCCTTTTAGCTTTGTCGCCTTTCATATTCATGTTTTCTATGTATATGTTACAGATAATGGTCCCTGGAGGAGAGAGTATCCAGAGAGGAGGGGCATTTTTCTCAACAAGTGCAGGCTGAGGTGAGCGCTTCTTCCTTATTCTTCAACAGACATCACCAAATGTCAGCTGTTTAGAAAAATAAGATAATGATCATCCTGCATAATCAAGGATAAAACTGATTTCAGACATAGAAGTACGGAAGACTTGTGGCGTTTTAAAAGGGAGTGGTTTATGCACACCAGCTGTATGCTTTTCATTTCTTAAAGTAAATCTCTACTTGTAGTTCTCACAGTGTATTTGGAGTACTTATGTCCATGTATGTGTTTTGTTTTGTTTTTCTGCAGGTTACTTCAGGGACTGTAGACACTGAGAGTTACTTTCATTTGGCTACAATGACAGAATATCACCGAGAACATCAACAGCAAACCAAATGTCTGATGGAAACGAAAAAACACATGTGATTCCCACTGTACCCGGCTTATGAAAGTGACAATGTACCAAGCATAATGTACGGTTTTATCTGGAGACAAAGCATAATTAGAAGTAATAAATTCTATTTCTTTATCATGTCATTCTTTTTCTTAAACTTCAAAATAAATGTAATTTTTTATACATAATTCATTCATTTAAATGTTGGTGCATTTTCCCTCGTTGTTTAGGTGATTCTTCAAGCTGTTGTCTCATGTTGAGACAATAATGTTCAATCACAGTGTTGGGTTAAATAAAATCAGGTGCTCAAACAGTTCGACAGGGGGTTTCAAATATACTCTGAAAGGTGAAAAGAAAACACTTTATTTTGCATTTCTGAAACAAACATCATTTCAAACATCCTGACTCTGGTTTTAAAGCGTGTGTTAATTAGCTTGAGTTACAAACGTAATTTAAAAAAAAATTAATTTATTAACTTGAAGTATTTTATGCCAAATTAATTAATTACTCACAATTAATAATAAATGTCATACATCTATTGCTTTTTCCTGCATAACTCCAAGCACATTGGCTGTGACAATAAATTCAAACACTGATGACATCAAATATAATTAAGGCTAAACCAGATGTTCATATTGGTTGAACACAGCTGAGACGTATGTAGCCTCCACTCAAACATCTCTTATCTTTAACAACTCACGCATGTTGTCATACTCAGTGGAATATAATGTAAGCTTTGTCAGAAGAAAAGAGTTTAGTTAGTGCACAGTAAAAGGGTTTTCTGAGAAAGTCATACTTTTCACCACAGTTCTTCTTGACTAATCACAGAAGGAAAGTAGCCACAGGTGCTCCTGATGTAGTTTCTGATAGCGATCAGACGCACTGCAGTTAAAACACATTCAGTACCATCTAAAACACAACACAGCTAATACAATACAGTGTTTTATTCGACTGCAGTCCTGTTCACAGTGAGATGGGAGTTTAAATTCTCTGTCTCCTTTTCCTCTGTCACCGTATCCTCTTTGGTTTGGTTTCCACTGAGAGAAAAGGCAACAGTCGTGCGATTCTTTCCGTCCTTCACCCCCTGAACTGCCTTAAGTCCCGCTGTTACAGCCGTCTGCGAGTGTGGGCTGACATTCAAACCATGACGTAAAGAGGGCTGGTAGCGTGGAATATAACCATATGCTCTTAGGTGGTAGGTGTAGTACTCCATCACATACATCAGCTCTGCTTCAACATAATGAAACGATACAGCCAGGTCTGAGCAGCACTGCGGACCCTAAGGAAGAATAGCACGCAGGTTAAAAACATAAACCACACACAGAACAATAAAAAGCAACTTACTTAAATTATATTAACACTGAAGTATTCATATTTTTACTATATAAGTAGCAGTCACCATCCATAATCACATTGATAGTCATTGCTTTGTAAACCATTGAGTTTTGCTTTAATGCCCACACCTGAGAACATGATCAGTAATCGTCCTTGTACAAAGTGTACAACGCTCTCTGCTTTAGATCTCTGAACTGAAATGTAATTTTCAACAAAATATTGGATTTAATTAAGATAAATAACCACATACAGTCCAAAGAAAAGAGAGAGTGCTACGCAGGAACCTTTTTTTCATGCAAAAAGGATTTTGTTGAGATTACTGCTATCAATTCAGTGTACAAATCCAACGTCAGACCAATAGACAAGCAGCCAAACGTGGAGACAGGCAGGGTGAAAGACAGATTGCCATCTGCACAGGCAGCAAGCAGTACATTGGAATTCTTGGATGTTAGCTTTTTCACAGCTAGCTTTTTTTCTTTTTAGAGTTAAAATTGGAGCACAGTTAGTAATAAATACACAATATAAATACAGACTATATAAAACAATACAAAAATATTACTTTAAATTAGTTTGTTTCCTCCAAACTGTTATACTGGCTTCTAAGCCTGCATCTCAGCAAAATGACTCAGGAAGATATTTGCACTATTTCAAGCTGTCTAACCATACAAGAGTAGTGAGCACAGTATTCAAAAACAGGGCAGCATATATATGATTTAATAAGAAAAGAACTACACTATTCGGATATTTATTTTATAAATGCTATGCTTTGGAACAATATGAATAAAATGAATAAAATACTAGAACAAGGGAATATACTTTTCATAAACGGTCACACGTCATCACAGTTTTTCCTTTTCATTGTCTGAGGAAAAAATAATAATTGTGGCTTAAAAATATTAAAAGTGCATTTATGTTCTTATTACCCTTTTTTTTAAAAAACAGGAATAAAGCAGCTCCATACTCAGGCAGACAGCAGTTGACAGCATCAGTAATGAACCTGCCTCATTTTAATTGCAAAGTACAATAGATTAGTTGCATCATCAGCAACAAATTGACCAATTTTCCCCTCTGTTGACAGGACATTGTCTGTGCTGCAATCATCTACTTTAAAATGAACACTTTCTTTTTTCCAATTCAATTATTGTTTGCAAGGGTCAGGCACACAACTTGAATGTGTTAGATACTCACATATTCATTTATTTTAGTCGGTACTCTTCTGATGATTCATTTAAATCAATGCCTATATTTCTAATTCAAAGTAAAACATACAAAACATAAGGCAACAGTTTTTAAATTCGATTCTAAATAAATATATATGAGATATAAATTGGTCAGGGTTATTGATTATTCCTTGACATGTTCAGAGAAGCTGTTGGGCGTGATTAAATCAGTTACTTGGTTAACTGACTAATCCTGCTTGGGGTGATAACCCTAGATGAACTGTAGGTTTGGAAAGGCTTATGTTTCACTCATACATTTGGTCTGGAAATCAAAGCAAACTTTCCACTGAATAGCTGGATAATTTATTTACTTATTTATCAGTTTCTTTAAGTATCACCTATGAACAAGTGGTCACGTTTTGCAACACTCTTTGAGCCAAGTAGTTTTAACCACTTTACTCTTTAATTTATCATATTAGATTTGTGCCAAGCGTAGCTTTTCGTTATTCAACCTTTTTAAGCATGGCGTCACCTGTAATTTGTAAAACTGTGCTTTCAAAGTAGTTTCCTCAACCCTTGATAACTTGGATTACTGTGAAGGTAGCATTAATGCTCAACAATATACATCCATTAGCCACTTCATTAGATTTACCTTGCTAGTGGCATTCAGACCTGCCTTAAGGGATTTTTCTCAATATGAAGCTGACAGCATCATGCATTTGCTGCAGATTCATGGGCTCCACATCCATGATTTGAATCTCCTGTTTCACCACATTACAACGGTGTTGTAATGTGGTGAAACAGTGGTGATAAAGGGATGCAAATGGTCAAAAAATAATAGTAACGTAGGCTCTGGCATTTAAACAATGCTCAGTTGGTGCTGTGCCAAGTGTGCCAAGAGAATATTCCTGCGAGACAGGCAGGATGGGATCATACCTTCATGTTGTTATGGCAATTTCTGACCGGACCACCCGATTGTTTTAATGAGCCTGTGCGAGACTCATTTTTCTGTTCTTAGCTGACAGTAGTGGCAACCAGTGTGGTTTTCTGCTGCTCTAGTACATCTGCTTCAAGGCTCAAGATGTTGTGCGTTGAGAGATGTTCTTCTGCATATCTTGGTTGTAACAAGTGTTATTTGAGTTACTATCTGGCTATTCTTCGTTGACTTCCACATCAACAAGGCATTTTCACCCAGTGAACTGCCTCCCACTAGATATTTTCTCCTTTCTATGTGAGCTGTACAGATGTTTATGTAGGAAAATTCCAGTAGGGCAGCAGTTTCTGAAATACTTAGGCCAGTCCATCTGAAACCGTCTTCCCCATTCTGATAGTCAGTTTGAAAGTCTCTAGGTCATCATGATCAGGCCTACATACCTACATTCACTGAGTTCCTGCCATGTGATTGGCTAATTGGCTGCTACAGTATGTGTGTCCAATGAGTCCACAAATTTTGGAGCAAATTATGTTGCCATCCAAAGGAAGGTTTTTTTTTTTGTTTTTAAAGAAAAAGCCTTCCTGGTTTCAGTCAGAATATTGCCAATATTCTGATTTCATGTCTCCATATTTAAAATGTTAAACTGGGTAGCTTACAAGTCCAGATACGCCTTCGACTGAAAAAGTTTGGCATGGTATGACACTAAAATTCAAAGAAGGGCTTGAACTGTTGATCATTTTTCTATATCAAACAAAATGGTAAAACCTATCACTTTCAAAGCCAAAGAAGCTGACCTCCTTAGTCCTCAAACAGTTTTGTTAAATGAAAACATGATACCACACAGCAGCAAACACGTTCCTGATCCAACTTTTTTTGAAAGTTGTATGTGTCTGACATCAAATTCAAAATTTGATTATTTTTCTAAATTAGGAACTTTTTAGTGTTAGCACTTAATATACAGTCTTTGAACTACTTTCAGTTAAAGACTGTAAACAGTATTGCCTATGTGACAATAAGTGTAACTTTCACTAATAAAAAAAGTGTATACACTTTTTTAAATGAAAGACCTCTGTCACTTGAATGGAAGACATAAGCTAATGACATTAAAGGATTTCTAATTTGAGGTTCAGTCTGTCATCAGCATGACGTCCTAACCTAACTTGCCCCTTTCTAACAAGGTTAATCCACTCACTGTTTGTCTGCTTTATCTAAGCGCTGTCTGTGAACTGGATTTTAGAAATAACCTTTGTATGAAAATGTTGATTTCTTTGTTTTTTACCACCACTATGTGTAAGCCCATTTCACTATTACTCGCTCAAAAATAAAACTAATGTAAGGGGACTTGCCTCAACAATTGGGTAGTAGCAATAGCTCCAGTACCAGAAGCTCTTGGAGAACTTGCCAGTAAGATGGTGCTCTGGCACAAATGGGTGAAAAGTTTCTCGTTGCAAAGTGTCTCTGGAATCTCCTGCCAGAACACCCATCTTCTCCAAACACTGACCGAGCGCTAGGTCTTCCACAGGGGTCGTGTGTGTGCAAACCTTGGTTCGAAAGCCTTCCACAAATCTTTTAAGGGCTTCTTTACTGAGTACATAACCTGCTCCCCCACTCATGTAACCTTGTTTGGTATAAGGTTTGAAGCGCTTGCCAAAATAGATTGGTTCTTCGGAGGAGTGGTTGGACAGAATCCAGCGCAGGTTGTCCACCACCACATAGGTGTCATCATCTGCTTTTAAGAACCAGTCTGCTTCATTCCCGTGGTGTTCGTAGACATAATGGAACGCTCGAATGGTCTTCCAGTAGAGCTGGTCACGGCCCTCCTTTGTCCCCAGGCCCACAGTGGGGAAGTCAGGGTCGTCCACAGAGCTCATGAACACGACGATGTTGCAGTGCCGACTCCAGGTAGCCCTGACATGTTGGGCCCTGCTCTGTAGGTTATACGGCCCCGTCATCACCCAACAGAGAACACGTACTTTCTGATACAACATATCTGCCACCTGGCTGTCTTCATCTGGAGGGACACACGACAGTATATAGCAGTGTTAACTGGTATGCAGTTGACCTGTTGCATTTGTCATTCTACAAGTCACACCACTCTACTTAACACATTTGGATACATATGCAGTTAGTTCCCTTCCACATTCTTTCAGCTGTCATCATTTTGGCCTTGCCAATTGGAAGTACCATGAAAGCAATAGTGGAAAAATTCCACATGTGCATCACAGTCCAAAACACAATAGGTATTATCATCATTATACAGTCTAAAGTAGACTTTCTGCTATTTCAAGTCTGTTGTGTCTGTAAACCAATCTCTAAACTTTAAGGCAAAGTTCAATCATGAGTTTATAATGTTTCCTGCACTGTAAATATGTGAAAGCTATTATTAAATTAGAAAAAAAAACTTTTATTCATAGAGCTAAATGAGTGTAACGCACCTGTACGGTGAGGAAGGTGCAGATTGATGAGAGCAGCTCCCTCTTTCCTCCAGCTGGTTTGCCTCTCCCTTACAGCAGTGACTTTTTCCTGAGCTCCTGACAGAACAGGATAACTTCTCTCAAACCACACCTGGTGAAGGAAGAAGTACGTACTGCAGGCCCCCAAAATGAAGCCCAGCGAAAAGCCCAATCTGGAGCTGAAGCCTTTCATGGCGATAATGTCTCCACAGCTGCGAGGTCCAAGTTAGAGCATGTCTACATGAAACAGCACCACACTCAGTCAATTTGATGCACAGCCAAACCACAAAGGCCAAAAAACATCAGACATTAAACTTCTTTTGTGTTACATGTGTAAGGTGCTCGATAGCAGACTGACTGCATGTAGTTCTACAATTAATTTTGCCATCATTGTTTTGTTTTATATATATATATTATTTATTTATATTATAATACTTTGCCTCAGGATTTTTGTCTTTAAAACCATTTCAATGTTTATGAAGTCATAGTGCACTGACACTGCAGTAGACATGCGTTTAATGTATAATGTGCACAAATGGTGACGCTCGTGCCTAGATAAGCCGTTTGATTTATTATGGTGACGTCACGTCAAGACCTCCTCCTTTTGTTTAGTTTAAAGACGGGATTATTAAAACTAATATCAGATGCATTGCAACACTTAAATTCAGTTTGTCGCTAGAGCAAAAAAAGACTGTAGTGAAGTGCTTTTGACACGCACTACATAACAAACTGTCAGCGGGCCGCTGGCAGTGTTTTTCATTGCGTCTGATGAGGTTAAAGACCCCAAATCCGAGACAGATGTTAACGATTAACGCGACGAGAAATGTTTATGGCAAAGCAGCTTCTCTCCTGTATGCTGCTCTTCTACTTTATCCAGACGATAAATAAAATGACGTGACAATCTGGTTACAATAATCGGGGATTCGTCCGTTAAGACAATAAATGAATAAACATGACAGAAACTGGTTTGGCAGCAAAATGAGGCCAAAGGGAACCCAGATCGCTTTCCAACTGAAATAAATGAATACCAAAAGTTTCGTGTATGTCCACTGAGTAAATAAATGAGAAATAAATAAAATCCTTTAAGAGACTCCCTCCCTCCTGTATGTTATTTACCTTTGCTGGGGATCAGTCATTTGTGAGCACGATGTGCTTGTCACCCCAAGCAGCAGCTAAAATATTTCCTGAAAAACAGCACAAGGACGCTACACCTGTCGAGCACACGGCTACATGCAGGTCTCATTCATCCGAAATACTGTTTCTCAGTGAAGTCCTCCCTGCACTGTGTCGCCAAATAAGATGATTACCAGCAAAGAAAAGCCTCTGTGCAGATTTACATTCTTCTACCTCGCGGTGGGTAAGCTCTGAAAATGAACGCTGCCATTGGTCGCCTGTCGGTGACGTATGAGGAAGCGCTCGTCCGCGTCCTGAGAAATAATAAAGACATTTTATCGTTAGATTGTTTCAGATGATCAAGATTTGTTTGTCACAAGTGAAAATGGTTATTCGGAGACGCCAGTGAGACAGCTACAGGGTAATGGTAAATGATGGCGACGACTTGTTGTCTGCAAATAATCGCCACTAGGTGTCACCCTTACAACGGCTCTAAAAGGCTTCAAGCCAGCTCCAGCAGTCATAAGCACTTTACGTTAATGCAAGCCCTTTCAAACAGATCTTGAAGTGCATTCCGAGTCACCTGTTGCCATGGATCCCCATTTCGTCTCTTGTAGTTAAAGCCAACCTAGCAATAACTACCCTCTCAGCTCCCCAGTTAGTAAAGACTTTTTAATGCTACCTTACAACAGCTCTAACCAATAAAACAGTGGCTAAGATCCTGTTTTGATCTCTGTTCTACAGCTGGGCTCTCAGCTTGCTCCAGATAAGCAAATGTAATATATACACAAGTGTGACTGAATGTAAAGCTTAAAAAATTTAATGTATTTAAAAATTTACAACATATACCAAAAGTGCTAACAAAGCACTTTTGAAAGGGACTAAATTTCTAGAGTTTTGATGTTCTTGAACCTCTAAACTCACACAGTTTTATTCAGTTGTTGGTCATTTTCACCTGTTGTAAACAGTCATTCGTGGTGGAAATCCAAAGTCAAACTGTGAGAGTACAAAGTGTTTTCTCTTTCATTTAGTAACTTCTGCAAAGAGAGCAACACTATTTAAGACTGTAAAGCAAATGTCTCACTTCTGAGGAAGTGATTTTTTAAATGTCTTCTGCAAAAAGAATGTCTACAGTGCGAAGAGAGTAAGAAAAAGAGTAAGAGCAAATTTTATGTAACGTGATAAAGCTACACTTTTTATATGTACAATCTCTGTTTGTACTTTGTCTATTTAGAGTATACTGTGCACTAAGAAAGATCTTTAACAGCTGCACAGAGTAAGACTGGTTAATGTGAATCAGCTTATATTTTTATACTGCAATATACAAAAAAACAGAAAATAAAAACAAGAACATTGGATCAGAACAGATTATGCAAACCTTTTATGGAGTAAATTCTGATTCCATAAGATTCTGTGTTAGAGTTTATTGTGTTTATTATACTTTATTTTGGTAGGGGATATAAATAATGCTGAGTGAGGACTGGGATGGAGATATGAAAGAAAGGTCTCGTGTTACTGAAAACAAATTTTGCAGAACTGAAACACATGTGTATGACACATTGGAGAAAAACAAACTTTTGCTAGATACCACAAAAGTTTTGAGTCAGTACTGTGATCTTGACCAGGACACCTACCGGTAGAAGCGATTCATAAATTTTTATTTTAAGCTTGGCCTAAACTATAAAGCAATTAAATTGGTGCTTGGCAATAGATACGTTGTTTTATATAAATGATAGACATCTGAAGAGAATTCTTAGCGAAAGGGAAAACACTTGTCGCAAGACGTACTCTGACCTGTCAGTCTTGGTTGAATTCATTAACAACCAACTGCAGTATTCTGGACAGCTGCAGAATACTGTATGTGAAAACAGGAGCCATAGGCAAAGCATGAGAAAACAGGATGTGCACTTGGTGTTGAAGAAGCTGGATCCCCAAACGGTGGCTTTGAGGCAAGCAAGACATTTCAGGCGAAGGAACTGTTTTCAAAAGGGCCGATCCTCAGCTGGCACCTGGATTTATATAATACAGTGAAGCCATGTGGCATCTGTATCAATGGAAGTGTTTCCCCCCAAAAAATAATCTAGCATGCCTACACAGGAAATAGTAATCAAAAAGTTATTGTGGGGTGTGGCTAGGCTGTCCTAGGGGTGTTGTGAAGGGTGATCTTGGAACTGAAAATGAGCATGTTAGAGGTTTTCAGCATTTCCTTGTAACTATGGGCCCAAACAACACCACTGACACACCAGTCAAAGAGTAAGCTATTGGTGGCATTTTCTTTGCTGCCAGTGTCTGGAATTTTGGTTGCTCTTGTTCACAGAAATCAGAGACAACAGGTACTTTCATGGTGGATTTTGGAATAAAAACCTTGTTCAGTTTTGTTGCATGGGACTTCAAGTGAGTTAATAAATTATGTTTTCATACGTGTTTGGATGCATCTCTGATTGAGTGAAAGAGGGAAAGGGACGAAAGAACAGAGAAAGTTGTAGAGAGGAGAGAAAGCAGAGTGATAGATTAAAAGAGGGGTAGTTTGACCTCTCAGCTGCAAGTGAAAATTAACTGCTGTTTCCTCAGACTCGATAGGGGTAGGGGGTTAGTATGAGGGAACAGAGAGACTTGGGAAAAGAAATAGACAGGGGAGGGAGAAGAGACAGGAATGGAGAGAACCTGGGAAGTAAATGAAATTAAAACTCTGTGTAAGTGCTATAATTTAGGCTTCTACTTATTTTTTTTTAGGAAGGCATGTATGCAGAGTTCTTAAATGTATGTATTCATTTTAAGTCCACTCTCACCAGAGTCCAGTAATCCTGTTCTAACAGGAATGAAAGGTACATTACTGGAAAAGCAAACAAAAAAGACAACTGATCGGCTATGGGGCAAACCAGCATTACTCACTGTCTTAGTCAACAATCCAGCATTAAATGGCTGTCTTCCTCCAGCTTAAATGGGAGCAAATCCCTGCAAGGTGTGGTATTAAGCCCAGGTGCAGCTAGACAGGTACTGGAGGAGGACATGGTTTTACAAAACAATGTGTGGTTAGCGACTACACACAGAGGGCAAGAAAGAAGCAGGTGAGTCAGGGAACTGGAAGACCATGACAAAATGAGCTTAAGCAATGAAATGTTAATTATTGATGCAACAAAGTTAACCTCTTAAGCACACACGCCTAACCCTAAATGCAATCTCCTCCCTTTTGCCCCTGTATCTGGGGGCGCTGGTGCTTAAGAGGTTAAGCTCTAAACTAATAAGAGATCATTTTTTTCAAAGCAGGAACACATGATTGACTTTTTTTTTTTTAAATTAAGGGAATCCAAACTACGGAAGTTATTGAATTTGAGTATAAATAAATTTCCATGTTTTGTCCATTTTTACTAGTCGATAACACTAACATAAATATCTAAACCACCTTGTGGTGGATAGGCGTAGCTTTGGGTCACGTGATGTTGATAGTAGTACTAGTGATTGTTATATCACCTGTTCACTTCCCGAGCGAATTTTTCTGAATGAGTGAGTGATGGATGAAGTCGACTTTTGCAGACCGTTCAAGCCTGGAATAGTTTGATCACTGTTGTTTTTGGATGGATTTTAAAGATTTTTGATAACAAATAAAGGAGTCTTAAATTGAAAGTTTGAGTTATGTTTGAACAGCGGGTATGTAACATTATTCCCTATTCAGCTGCTCAGCGACTCAAAGGTTTGACAGTCGCCAGTACACCTTACCCACAATTGTCGATGATCTTACCTGTGTTGGTTCACATAATTCAGTGTTATCACAACAGTATCATTGCCATCTGCTCTATTCAGGTCCTCTTCAGGATTTCATACAACTGTATCTGCTTCATTTATGACTGGAACAAATTCAAAAGGACAGGTGTGCTGGGACTTTAGTTACGAGAATTCACCAAGAACTGTGCTGGTTAGATCAATAATGTCAGAGCAGTGGTCAGGGAAGTCATTGCAAAGCTGAAGTTGATTTGAAGCATTTTCATTATCAGGATCACTTGAGCCAGTCTCCTGCGAGGGAGGTCCCTGCTCCCGAGTGGGTGGGAGTGAATGCCTGCCTGCTTTCTAACTGCCTGCTCTAGTTATTCAGTTCCTTGGGAGATTTAGCTCCAGATCTGGTCCAATGGACGGAGGAGTGCCAAGTGGTATTTGTGCAGATGAACAAGGCTCTATGTGGGGAAGCCCTACTCTACTAACTTTTCCCTCCCTTTATTGTGCAGACTGAACAGAGGGCTAGGAGCAGTTTTGTCCCAGCAGGTAAGGGTGGTCAACCATGTTGTTGTCTACATCAGCCAGAAACTTTCAGAGCATAAGGCCAGGTACAGTACTGTTGAAAAGGAGTGCTTGGCAATCTGTTGGGCGGTTGACTCTCTTCATTATTATTCCTGGGACACCCTTTCACCCTCAGTTCAGATCACACGCCACTGCAGTGGCTCCGTCACATGAAATATGCCAACCCCCAGATCACCTAGTACTATCTGGCTCTCCAGCTTTTTAAGTTCAAGGTGGCACTTAAAAGCCCGGATGGCTCCCCATCCTAAGTTGAGCAATGGGGATATTTGCCAGGGTGTGACTTGTTGCTCTGCTGCAGAGAAGGGGTGGAGCAGTAGGTTGAGTGTGTGGTGTCAGGAGAGGCTGGTTGTCACATATGCCTTTTAATCATGCCTTCACTATTTGAGCAGGACCTGACGGGAGAGCTGTGTGGTGGGTGCTTAGCTCTAATAGTGATATAATGATTTTCATCCCGGTTTATCATTACTAGCCTTTTGTTTCATGGTTCTGTGATTTCTGGTTCATAGGTTTTGTCTCTTTGTTCCCTCTGGTTCCAAAGCAGTCATGACTCTGTGTGAGGCCGTGTCTTTGAGTCTGTGTCTGTAAGTTTAGTCAATCTGTTTCCTGTTTTACTTTGAAAGTCCGTGTCTTACGTCAATGTATTCAGTTTTGCTTTCCTTGTCTCATCCTGCCTAATTAGTCCCAGCTGTGTTTCCTTCCTGTCTCCTGTTCCCTGATTACTCCGTTGTGTAATTTAGTCCTTTGTCATTCTCTGCCTGCTGTCGCGTCATTAACCTAACCTACATTCTCCTTGTGCTGTGTCTTCTCCCTTCGTGTCCTCCGCATCTCCTAGTTTGAGTTTCCGAGTTTCTAGGTTCCAGTTCCAGTTTAGGTTCTTGTTCTGGGTTTGAGTTTTTGGCTTGTTTTTGTAAGTCTTAATTTCTAGGAAGACTTCTTCTGGCAATAAAGCTATGCCCTAATCTCAGCTTTCTGTTTCTCAGTAATTGCATATGGGTCCTCCCTCCTGCCTGCCGCACAGCACTAGCCATGACAAATAGGCAGCTGGAAAAGTGCACAAACAGACTGTCTGGTAAAAACATGCATAAATTTCTGTCATTTTGGAATGTTGTGAGCATGTGATCAGAACAGATCACACAAACCTTTTTATAGAACAAGTAAACTCTGATAAACAATGCTCCAAATGCATTCCTACATACCCGTAGGAGCGATTCATAAACTTTTATTTTTAACTTGTCCTGAACTATAAAGGCATTAAATTGGTGCTTGGCAGTAGATACGTTGTTTTTATATAAATGAGAGACATCTGAAGAGAATTCTTAGCACAAGGGTAACACTTGTTGCAAGACGTACTCTGACCTGTCAGTCTTGGTTGAATTCATTAACAGCCACCTGCAGTATTCTGGACAGCTCCACTGGTACCGATGAATGCATTTTGAAAAACAGGAAACATGGACTAAGCATTAACAAACAGGATGTGCGCTTGGTGTTGAAGGAGCTGGATCCCCTTGGTTGAGGCAAGCAAGATGTTTCAGGCGAAGGAGCTATTTTTCAAAAGGGCCGATGCACCTTGATTCATATCATACAGTGAAGCCATATGGCATCTGTATCAACGGAAGTGTTGATGGTTTCTCAAGAAAAATAATAACAACATTTTATCAATAACTATATATTTTTAAATCTAGTGTGAAATCCTACCTTATAATCTTGATTATTCAGGAAAATTTTTAATCTGATAATAGTTACCTGTGAATTTATCATTTATTAAGGCAGTATAAAAAATATAGATCATTTGTATATCACATTATGGGGAAAAGCACAAACTTTTTCAAGAGGATAGCTTGTGATCATAGTTTGGTTTTTAACACACACAAAAAAAACACACAGCTTGCAGACTTTTGTAAACAAGTTCTCATCAACATTAACTTTCAATAATTTTTTCTCAACCAAAAATTGAGATTTGCAACAAAAAAAAAATCAACTTTTTACCCTAAAACCAAATGTACATGATGTTAAATATTGGGAGATGGTACAGTTGGACAGGGGAGGAGCCACACACAGGTATATCACCTCAACCTACTAAAAGAATGGAAAGCGTTCACAGGTTACCTGAGCATAAAAGAGAAATTGTTCAGAAGGAATCAGCTAAGATGATAAAAATGGGAGTAATAGAAGAGTCGCACAATGCATCGTGTATCCCCATTGATCTTGCAGTGCAAGAAAGATTGGTCTATACGGTTCTGTGTTGACTACCAAAAGTTGAATGAGGTGTAAAAGTTTGAAGTCTACCCCATGCCCCGGGTCGACAAGCTCCTGGACCGGTTAGGCACTGCTTGTTTTTCCATAATGCTGGATTTGACCAAGGGCTACTGTCTGCAGAGTCTAAGGGAAAAAACGCCCTTCTCCACTCCATACGGTTTTTACCAGTTCGCAACACTTCCGTTCAGCTTGTTCGGAGCCCCAGCCACCTTCCAACACCTCGTGGATTGGGTCCTGTGCCCGCATGCAGCATGTGCTGCACCTATTTGGATGATGTTATCATCCACAGTGACACCTGAGTGGAGCGTGTGCAGCTAATGGTTGTAGCCCTGGAGTCCCTAAGGCAGGGGGACTGCCTTAGGGACAAGGAGTTCAAGGAGGACAACCTTACTCTGTAATTAGGAGGTAACCAACAAGAAGAAATTGTTCAAGTGGCCACTCGTTCAATAATGAGGATGTACACATCCTGGACAGGAAGGAACTCTGGTTTGAGTGGGGAGTCAAGGAGGGCATTTATGTGAAAAGGGAAAGACCATCTCTGAATCCAGGAGGGGGCCTAACGCCACATTTTTCACCAGCTTACAATGCTGTAATTGCAGCCATTCCCCAACTCTCTGTGAATGGTACTCATGGCCTTTAATCAATGGTTAGTGATCAGTGATTACTGGTCTCTGATTAGTTGTTGTTGATCAATGGACATGACAATTTGCATATTAATGATCAAGGCACTGATTTCCCAGCCCATTGTTCATTCACTTGGCTGGTTTCAGTCACTGTGGAAAGGTAATGTTTATAAAGTTAGTGTAACCTGCGGTCAGCTGACACGGAAGAAGTCACTTGGATGAGTGACGAAACGTTTCTCCAACTGAAAACGTTACGTCCGAATGAACAGAATTAACTTTTTGGAATTCTGACCATGGTGACTTTGTGCCTTGGATTGCACAAAGCCACCATGGCGTCTTCAGCCACTAGTCTGGTTGAAAGGAAAAATAAACCTTTTGTACCCTATTTTTGGTGCGATCATGGTGGTTTTCTACTGGTCACTATTAGAACTTATTCCTTTCTTGTACAGAGGCCATTTTGTTTTCCACTTTTTAACATTTGGCAATGTCAACAGAGTTGGGCCCAGTATATGAAACCACTGCCTTAATCAATATGCCAGATGAATTACCTGAAACTGTTAATACTGTCTGACCATTTTTTATTGGTGCACCATGAGTACCAAAATTTTGTGGGCTTAACACTAATTATTAAGACTGGAAAAGCCAGATTAGTGGAATGCTCTGTGCTCAAAAGTCATCTATAGAACAGCAGTTTAATTTTGTGCTGAGTGCGTTCAGAGGAGAACCACGATGCAAAATTCTTTTTTTGGAGCAAGTGGAACAGGATACACCAGATAAGATCTTTCTTTAACTTAAAGATCTGGTTGCAAATAAAACAGCTCTGGGTACTCTGCATGCCATATTTTACAATTGCAGACAAAGGCCAGAAGAGCCTATTAGAAAGTTTACTTTACGTTTAAGAGAGCTAGGTCATCGCTTGCAGCCACAAGACCCTCGGTGTGCTAACCTGCACATGATCAGTTTGTCTGGGGCCTCAGAGAGTGTGAGATACAACGAGTTCTACAGCGCCTGTTAAGGCATGATCCTAATCTCTCATTCGAACAGGTGCGTAAAGAGACAGTTGGAAGGAAATGCTTTCCATACCACGATCGGGCGATCATGGCTCAAGAGTTGGGAGTTCGCCTTGTAATCGGAAGGTTGCCGGTTTGAGCCCCGGCTTGGACAGTCTCGGTCGTTGTGTCCTTGGGCAAGACACTTCACCCATTGCCTACTGGTGGTGGTCAGAGGGCCCGGTGGCGCCAGTGTCCAGCAGCCTCGCCTCTGTTAGTGCGGCTGTGGCTACAATGTAGCTTGCCATCACCTGTGTGTGAATGGGTGGATGACTAGATGTGTAAAGCGCTTTGGGGTCCTTAGGGACTAGTAAAGCGCTATATAAATACAGGCCATTTACCATTTACCATTCAAAACTCTGCATGTGCAATACTAAAAGGAGACAATTTAAAGTGCTATGATACCTAAAATTGGTGTCAAAGGAAAATTGTGTATTTGCTATCAGCTACATGAAATGTGCTCTTTTAGGATCACTGAGCAAATGTCTACATGACTTTTTACCTAGTAACTTGTGTGCAGCTACTAACTGCTTCCCGTTTTCAGAGAACATTTAGATGTAAAGGGAAAAACCCGCTGCTCTGAGTGACGTTGTTACCTTTGCACGCACACACACACACACACACACACACACACACCTGTATAAATAAAGAACGCAGACAGTGATGAGACGCAGATCTTGCGTTCCATGACTGCCCCTCGCGAGTGAAAAACTTCTGCAGTGTTTGTGTTTTTTTCTAACTCAGATGTCTTAGCTGAAGAACGGCAGGGTGATTTAAAGAAATCCCCTGTCAATTGGAAAGATAAATTTAAAGCAGAGATTCTTGCAGAAATGAAGGAGCAAATTATAGATCTCAAAAATACTCTTCACGCGGACCTGAGGGAATTTACTTGACCAGTACCAATTCCACAGATATGCCAAGCTCCCAGAAGGGAAAGAGAAAGGCAGGACTTTAGTCCCTATTGGTTTCAGGGGATGTGCTGAAGTTTCAGAGCCACTACAAGCAAATTTCATTGCCAGTGGAACATCCGCGGCATGAGTGAGATCAACAATGGCAATCCATCTGTATTAAGTGTGAAATCAGTAGACACATGACAAGGGAGTGTCGGGGAGCTCCATCCAAGATTGCTTTAAACAATTAATTTGAGTCACTATGGACCAGGTGACTGGAAAGGATGACAATGGTCCGGTCCAGATAAACCACTCTCAATTTTTAGGGGCATGTCACCAAGTAGAGGTATTTGTTGATGGAAGGAATTAATATTTTTGTTAGATACTGGTTCTAATGTAACAATAATGCCTGAAGTCTGTTTAAAGAGGTTGTTTGGAGATCAGGAACAAGGAAATGAAAGCGATCTCAACTGGTTAAAGTGGAAAACAGCAAATGCATTAGCAATTCCTTATGTGGGATGTGTTTTAGTTGAAGTAAAGGTGAGAGGTATTATTCTGAAGGATATGTGAATTGTGATTTCAAAGGATGACCATAATAATCCAAATGCACTGCCTATCTTTGGAATGACTGACATTGTTCCATGCTTGGATATGCTTTTCTCAAAGCCTCAGATACAGATTCCATTGTATGAAATGTAAACACTCAACAAGTGTGTGCAGCAGCTTTTCAGGACTGTCAGAGAATTCAGGCTGGTGCCTGCAATAGGTAGGGACTCTTCGACCAGCTTATCACCACCCAGTGGTAATCCCTGGACAGAGTGAGCAGGTGATTTGGGCCAGGGCCCCACAAACACTAAGGAAAAAGCAATGTATTTTGGTGGAACCACTTGAGGGGCCTAGTACGGTTGCTGTTGCTCGATCTCTAGGAATTGTCTGGAACTGCTTTTGGCTTGTATGAAACAGAAAGAATGTCTTTTGGCCTACCAGCCAGCTTTGCACATCTACAGACTGAAATCCTTGCCCATTCTTCTTTGCAAAACAGCTCCAGCTCAGTCAGATTAGATGGACAGTGTTTGTGAACAGCAGTTTTCAGATCTTGCCACAGATTCTCGATTGGATTTAGATCTGGACTTTGACTGGGCCATTCTAACACATGGATATGTTTTGTTTTAAACCATTCCATTGTTGCCCTGGCTTTATGTTTAGGGTCGTTGTCCTGCTGGAAGGTGAACCTCCGCCCCAGTCTCAAGTCTTTTGCAGACTCCAAGAGGTTTTCTTCCAAGATTGCCCTGTATTTGGCTCCATCCATCTTCCCATCAACTCTGACCAGCTTCCCTGTCCCTGCTGAAGAGAAGCACCCCCAGAGCATGATGCTGCCACCACCATATTTGACAGTGGGGATGGTGTGTTCAGAGTGATGTGCAGTGTTAGTTTTCCGCCACACATAGCGTTTTGCATTTTGGCCAAAAAGTTCTATTTTGGTTTCATCTGACCAGAGCACCTTCTTCCACATGTTTGCTGTCCCCCCCACATGGCTTGTGGTAAACTGCAAATGGGACTTCTTATGGTTTTCTGTTAACAATGGCTTTCTTCTTGCCACTCTTCCATAAAGGCCAACTTTGTGCAGTGCACGACTAATAGTTGTCCTATGGACAGATTCCCCCACCTGAGCTGTAGATCTCTGCAGCTCGTCCAGAGTCACCATGGGCCTCTTGGCTGCATTTCTGATCAGCGCTCTCATTGTTCGGCCTGTGAGTTTAGGTGGACGGCCTTGTCTTGGTAGGTTTACAGTTGTGCCATACTCCTTCCATTTCTGAATGATCGCTTGAACAATGTTCCGTGGGATGTCCAAGGCTTGGGAAATCTTTTTGTAGCCTAAGCCTGCTTTAAATTTCTCAATAACTTTATCCCTGACCTGTCTGGTGTGTTCTTTGGACTTCATGGTGTTGTTGCTCCCAATATTCTCTTAGACAACCTCTGAGGCCGTCACAGAGCAGCTGTATTTGTACTGACATTAGATTACACACAGGTGCACTCTATTTAGTCATTAGCACTCATCAGGCAATGTCTATGGGCAACTGACTGCACTCAGACCAAAGGGGGCTGAATAATTACGCACACCCCACTTTGCAGTTATTTATTTGTAAAGAATGTTTGGAATCATGTATGCTTTCGTTCCACTTCTCACGTGTACACCACTTTGTATTGGTCTTTCACGTGGAATTCCAATAAAATTGATTCATGTTTGTGGCTGTAATGTGACAAAATGTGGAAAAGTTCAAGGGGGCCGAATACTTTTGCAAGCCACTGTATGTAATGCCCCGGCAACATTCTAAAGGTTAATGCAACGTTGCCTTGGAAGTCAAATCACAGAGTCTGCCATAGTATAATTGGATGATGAAATAGTATCCTCACCTGATTTTTAACAGCCGTTTGGAGCATCTCAGAACAGTGTTTGCAAAATTAAAGAACTGTGGGTTTAAATTACTTCCAGATAAATGTGTACTTTTCCAGAAACAGGTCAAGTTTCTGGGTTACATTGTGAGCAATAATGGTGGAGCTCCTGACCCTGATAAGATTGCCTCTGCACAGAATTAGCCAGAGAAATTTATAGACTATTTTGGGGGGTCTCTGTTAACAGTCTATACTGACAATAACTTGCTAGTCCATCTATCGACTGTGAAAGTTGCCACAGTAGAGCAACGGTAGCACAACTCACAAATTATCACTTATATCAAGTACCTGCCCGGCCAGGAAAATACTAATGCTGATGTTCTGTCTAGGATGCTATTACAGGTGCAACCTCAAGATCTGGTGAAGGAGCACTTGTGGGGGCCATGAATGCTGACTGGGATCCAGGGCACTGGAAAGGTTTACAGGAGCAGGACCCCATCTTGTGTAAGGTGAAACAGTATGGGACCGAGGAAGGAAGCCATCTGAAGAAAAGAGGCGTTGGGAGTCTAAATGTGTGCGTATAAATGGGTTATGGGTATAAACACAGAATGGAAAATGCCAGCTCAAGCATATTTTTTGTTCTTGAGATGATAAAATGTTCTGCATTTGACACCACCTCTCTCTTAGGCCTCTCCAGCCATTCCTTCACTAGGTTCACATACAACACCGCTGAAGTAATGCTGAGTAAGGGCTGGGGGTGGAGATCTGGCAGAGAGGTTTTCTGTTACTGAAAGCAAATTTTGCAGAACTGGAACACATAAAACAATGCAACCAAGGGGACTGGTGGTGTGTTGTTTTGTTTTTTTTTATTTGTTTTGTTTTTTGAGGTACTAAGCACATTTGGGCTACTTTTGTTTAGTTTAGGGGACGCATTGTTTTATGTGGCCTTCCCTTTCACAAAGAAAATTTGTGAAAGAGTTTTAGCAGGGGGCTTTGAGGGTGCATTAGCTGGCTCTGAGGAGTCCTATATGGTCTTTAAGCTGGGGTCTCAAAATCAAATGAGCTGGGGGCCATTGCTGGCACTGTCATCTCAATGGAGGGCCACTTTAGTGTTCAAGTAGTACAAAAAAACCAAACAAGAAAACTACATTTATAGCAAAATGTAGTTTTCTTTTTTATTTCAAATATTGCATAATAAGACAAAACTTCAAAATCTTTTTTTCCTCACTCTTAACTAACTGAAGCCTTTCAGTGAACTAACAAATAAACAAATTAGTACTTTCCTCATGGCTAGACACGTCACAGCACTTCTGCTATAATTTTTTTTTGTAGTTAACAAAATAAAAATGCTGACATAAGTGTACTCGTTAGTTTTTGACTGCTAGTGCAAATAGTTTTCTTTACATACAGCTCTCTCTCACTTAACTAACACAGCCAATCTCTCAACATATTTGTGCCTTCTGCTCATATTGCCTTCATATTTAAATTAAAAAAATTCTCAACAGAAGGATACATTTGTATAAAGGTTTTTAACAGTTAGTGCAAGTATTTTTTTTCCAAAAATAATAACTTATTTTTGCATTGCACTCAACAACAAACAAATGCTCTCTAGCAAAAAAAGTGACTTAAAGGGTCAAATTGCATTATGTTTTTTACAGCAATATACAGGCCCTAAATAGGGGTGGTGTGGGCCAGGAGTTTGAGACCCCTCCAAGACTCTGCCACAAACAATTTTTGAAAACTCTGGAGCAAAAACTGTGTTCTCATCCCAGCTGTCAGGATCCTGGGTCCTTGTGTCTTTGTGATTTTGTATTATGATTGATGTTTAAGGTTCTCTTTGTTAATCTTAGTTTATTCCACAGTGTCCAGTGTTCTAGTTTAGGTTTCCTGTATTATCTGTTTAGCTCCCTGTGTATTTAATAGGTTCCCCTCTGTGTCTCCCTCTGTGTGTCTGTGTTTATATTGTGATGTTAGTTCTCGTGCCGTGTTCCCACTCCTTGTGTTCCGTGTTTCCTCATCCCGTCATATGCTCCTCCATGTTCTCTTTCTCCCTCCAGGCTGTCTCTGTGCACTTCCTGTTTTACTTTGAAGGTCTGTGTGTCATGTTAGTGTATTCTGCTCTTATTCTATCTCTTATGTTGATATTAACCCAATTATCGATGTACTATCTTTGTCAATACTTTTCCCCAGTTAGTTGTCAATTCTACCTGTATCTTGTTCCTTTTTTTGTTCCGACACTTGTGTTACATAACTTTCTGGCACTATTCCCAGACCTTGTCATCCATCATTTTTAACTGGGTCCCTCTGACAGTTTTATGGCCAAAGTGAGTCCAAAAGTCTGAAAAAAACAGGTAAAAGCCCAGCTGCGCAGTATGAACAATTAATTCTCCTGACAACTTTGTCGGGTTCGCTGCCAAAGGTGGGCTACAAAATTTTTTATAGAAGGGTTTTTCACAACTTTGGGCAATGAAGATTGTCACCGCAGGCCATAACACGATCAAAGGTTACTTATTGATCCTAATTACTACATTTCAAATAGTATGGATCAACAGTCGCTCATACAACATACAACAAGTCATACAACAGCTCATACAACAAGTCGCTCATACAAATAAGTGACTTTATTAATATAATTGTAGATAATATTTGACTTAAATATGTGGGTCTTGTGATTTGAATATGTAGGTTAAATGCTTAACACAGTGATTCTAATATATAAAACACTCCAATGTAGGTATATATTGTTTATACGAGTATATATGATTACACAGTATATATGTGAGTACATATGATTATAATTATAGTATATGTGTCCAGTGTGTGTGTGTGTGTGTGTGTGTGTGTATATATATATATATATATACATATATTGTAATAAAATCAAAAACACTTACTTTGCCAGTGACAAATATGTGAGATTTTTTTAAAATGCATTCATTTTTCTGTCATTGACAAGCCAGTGCAATGTGTTCAAAGATCATTATGTAATGTTCAGTGTCATCATCCTATATGAATTTGTGTCATTTGGGCTCAAGGAAGCGAGACTGATGAAGTGCTCATTGACTTATTATTCAGGCCAGCAGTTCTTAGCTACATGTGGAACTGATTTGGGAGTGGTTCTACACCCCCGCGCTGCATGTTTTTCTTCTGTTTGGAGACTGTCTGGCATCATGCTGCCTCATATGTGAACAAAGAAGGGAAGCCAAGTCTGATTGTCTTATTGTTGGCTCCTTACTTACTTACCCTCAGTGCTCTCTACCTCTTAAGAAGCTCTGGATCTCAGGCCTGTGAACAGTTTGAATTCCACTGGAGTGAATTTCAGGTATGTGCAGTTCCTGCAGGAAAGAAATAAAAATAACACTGTTGAGCAGAGCCGTGGGAAGGGCCTTGAAATTGGGGGGTGCTGTGTGTGTGTGTGTGTGTGTGTGTATGTGTGTGTGGCTTTATAAAATGTATATAGTATTCTATTCATCTTGTCACATTCTGATATAACTCTACAAAGTATTTCACTCTTGAAACCACACCCTGGTGCACACAGTAGAAAAGAATAAACAGCCCAAATGTTACGGTTCTGGGTCATTTTGACCCGGAATTTTCTGTTTCTTATATTTGGGTGTTTGTTCTATATTAGGATTTGTGCTCTGGTTCTTTAAGTTGTGCTATTTTCATTATTAATCTAGGTTTAGTTCAGTGTTAAATTTGCGTCTTTGTGATTTAATTCTTGTTTCCTGTTTTATTTTGATAGTCCCAGTCCTATGTCAGTGTATTCAGTTTTACTTCGCCCTGTCTCGTTAGCCCTAATTTCTCCCAGCTGTGTCTCCCTCCTGTTTCCCATTCCCTGTTTACTCCCCTGTGTATATAAGCCCTGTGTTTTCCTTTGCTCTCTGTTGAGTCATACCCTCTACATGCTGTGTAGTTTTTGCCTGTTCAGTTCATAGTACCAATGTTCAGAGTTTTGGTTTTGTTTGTTGGTGAGTTTAATTTATGAAGAGTTTTTTCCCCAGCCATTAAAGCTGCGCTTTGAGTTTAAGCCCCGTCTCCGAGAGTCCTGCATTTTGGGTCCTTTTTCCTGCCTGCCTGCCACACGGCCTATCAAGACACCAAATTTAACTTATCTGGTTCACGTAGCTGAAAAAAATATACCGGCTTGCACATTGTATTTTAACACACATGGGACAATAATGAAACCTCACAGGGAGTGAATTTCTGGTACACACACAGCTGAGTAAATTAATTATGGAAGTATTAAACAGTATGCCAGTCTTCTAACTATGAGGTCCCTTAAGATACAGTAGAAGATATACAATAAACCTATTTGTGCACAACTAACTGTAACCTATCCAAAAAAGGATATTTTACCTGACCCAAAAGCTACATTTACAGAGCTAGCCAAGAATCTTTTTGGGGTAATATAAAGCAGTATAAACTAGCAAGGTAATTTGTCCAGGACAGACCCAGGATCTGGTGTGGAACACGTCACCCAGGAAACATCCTTGTCAGATGCCCAAACCACCCTAATTGGTTCCTTTTGGTGTGTCTATTCCAGTTTAATTCCAATTAATTAATTATGGTTCCATGGTTTTAAAATTCTCAACCAACTTGAAGTTGTTATTTGAGAAGGGTAAGGGAAGGAGCTATTCAAAAACTTTCTTACTATTAGGCAATAGTGCTAACCACTGCAACATCATTCCAACCAAGCTATCCGAGTGTCGTTCTCTCGAAAGTCATTTTTTAAATTACACTGGAGCTGATTTAACCCTGTAAAGCCTGAACCACTGAAGTAGCACTCTTCAAAAACACTTCAGATTTTGTTTTGCATTCCTATAGTATATGTGGTTATCTAAGAGTCAAGATAACACAAATCGGTTAGTTAAACTACAGGAATAAGGCCAAGGTTACAGTCTGTTTCTGAATTCAAACAAAATTAAGTTACTATATTAAAGACATCAGAAACAGGGTGTCTAACCAGATATTTACTCTGAATGGTAGGAACCTTGTGACCAGGACATGTTCTTCAACATTCACACTACACAAATCTCCAGGAGCACAATAAGGGATATCCTGTATCAGAGTGATCCTGGAAAACTACTATAGGAATTTATGACTTTTAGGCAGGGCTACTGAGAGCAGACATCTTTGCTACTGGGATGTCCTATTCACTAAAAAGCCTTTGGCTGAACTAAAGACACCAATATGAGCCACAAAGATCATATTGCTCCCATAGTTTTTATTCTCTTCCTTGTAATAAAGTCCAATATTATAAGAGTGTATACTTTCTAATTATTTTTTATTCTTATTCTTTTTGTTTTCAAGTCAGATTACTTTCAGATATTTTCCAGACCAGGCTTGCTCATTTCAGTTAAGTTGTTGGTGTTTGAAAATACTTACTTTCAGTTTAATTTTTATTAGTTTCAGTTTTAGCCTTTAATTATTAATGTATGGAGGGCATATGCCAGAGGCGAGATTTAAGAAAGAGGTGAACTGCTAAAGAATGTAGGAGAGGCAGACAGCAGCAGAGGTGGAGGAAGAAGATAACATGGATGGAGAAATAATGAAGGATGTTTTTAATGTGGAGACAAAGAACATTGGGTTAGAAATTGCCCAGAAAAGCACAAAATGTTCGACTGACTCAGATTGGAGGTTGACAAGAGGAACAAAAGGTGAAAGTAAGACACACACACACACACGCAATGAATATCAGCTTGATAAAACATGCACATACATGCAATGAACACCAGCTCAAACTCATGAACATGACTATAGATCTCATCACAGTTAAAAATGAACAGATTACACTCCCAGATACTTAACAAATACTTCCCACAGTTAACTCTCCAGGTTTCAGGGCAACAGGCTGACTTTTTCGGAGAGTCGTGTGCTACTGAATCAGCAATCAGTCAATCGACTTAGTGATTGACATATTAAAACTGTAAGATACTTTCTAATGATTGAACAACACAAGAGATTTACAATATAAAGACGCTGATCTTTTATATGGATCTTTTAAACATGCATGCATTATCATCATGTTGTCTTGTCAACTTGAGATGTGATTGTTACGTTCCCCCCGAAGGGGTCTAGGCATGCGAGTGAGGGGACCAGTAACAAATGAGTCCGGAAACAGAATGAAAAGGAAAACAGACAGTTGTTCTGTAATAATATTGTTTTATTACAAATGATATAGTTTTATTACAAACGACATTAACTTAAAGAGCCGGCAACGCCGTTTTACGAATAATGCCAAAGAAACAAAGGAAACACTCGCAGCAACAAAAGACAAGAAAACTACTAAACAAAAAAAGGGAGGCACTTCCCACACTTCCTCCTCACCACGGGGAGACACTCTCAGGGCCCACAAGCCCGTCTACTCACTAGTCAAAAGGAGGCTGTCTGTCCAAACCCTAGCACAAAACCATGTAGAGCCACAGAGGGAAAAACCCACCCTGCTTACAGCTCATCCCCAGTTTAAATAGCCTCAGGGGTGATTGCTGACTGGAGTCAGGTGGCAAACGAGGCTAATCAAGAGCAGCTGTGTCCTGGGGAGAGAGGAGAGTGAGAGAGACAGAGGGGGTAGGAGTGGCAAGAGAGGAGGAGGCGGGGAGAACGGGCAAACACCCCACCCACACACTCCCACAGCTTCACAGGATGTAACAGTGATATATAAACTAGTCAACTGATCAGAGTGCTGGGTATGACATTTGTGATCTCAGTCTATCTGGACTCAGTAGCAGCAGGTCTTCCTGTACCTGCAAGCAGTAGCAGCAGCAGCAGCTAAAAAGGTAGCTAGCTAGCTTCACATCCCATTGTGGGCTATCCATCCATTCGCTTCCGCTTATCCTTTTCAGGGTCGCGGGGGGCGCTGGAGCCTATCCCAGCTGTCATAGGCAAGTGGCGGGGTACACCCTGGACAGGTCGCCAGTCTGTCACAGGGCTAACACACAGGGACAGACAACCATTCACACTCACATTCACACCTAGTGGCAATTTGGATTAGCCAATTAACCTATCCCCACAAACTGCATGTCTTTGGACGGTGGGAGGAAGCCAGATTACCCGGAGGGAACCCACGCACACACAGGGAGAACATGCAAACTCCCCACAGAAAGACCTCGGCCTGATGGTGGAATTGAACTCAGGACCTTATGGCTGTGCGGCAACAGTGCTAACCACCGTGCCGCACATTGTGGGCTATTCAGAGATAACCCTTTTGCTGATGCGGTTTGTGGCTGCTTGTTGGTTAACTACTGGAAATGCTAAATGGCACAGTTAAAAATATATTCTGTTAAACCTGGACTCACTTCTCCCCACAGAAACAAGTGGTGAGCAACATGTTTGCCTAACAGCTATTTCTGAAACATATTCATCCAGACCTTACCTATAGGACAAACCTCTGGCTAATTCTGATCTGGTGGATTTTATGAATGATTCAATATCATGCAATCCTGACACCAGTGAAAATCAAGTAGAATATGCACTGAGCATAGAACAAGACATCTTAGCATCATGCTCATCACTGTCTCGCTACTCAGCTCAAGCAGCTGCACTGGTGGCATTGACACGAGCATGTGAAATTTGCTAAGGTCGAAATAATCACTTTATCTGATTCCAGATATGCATATGTGGTGATAAATTATTTTGTCATATTATGGAAACAATAGTTTTTAACTGATTCAGAAAAATCCACTGCACATCATAAACTTGTAGCTCCATTGTTGGAGGCCTTGTTACTCCCAAAGACTTTCTGTAAATGTGAAGCTCACACTAACTCAGAAGGCTCTGTTTCTACAGACAACTATACACTGGATGCATCAGCCAACACAGCAGCTAATGTGAATGTGAAACCAGACCACAGCATGGACATCAAAACCACACGCTCTCCAAACACTGACTTACAGTCTACCCATAGCAAGGTTACCCCAGAGGAGAAATGTGTGGAAAACAGCAGGGGTGTACATAACAGGTGAGGTCTTGTATGCCCCTAGTGACAAACCATATCTGCCCCACATTTTTTCCCCCTCATTATGCTAAATTGACACATAGGAAGTGTCATGGTCCTGGGTCTTTGACCCCAGGTTTTTGTTTGGACTTTTTCATTATTTGGAATTATGAGATGATTATGTTTAGTTGTTGTGAGACTCTGTTTTAGTTAATTATGTTTCTAGTTTTTGGTTCTTGTTTGTTTTCATGGCTGTTTTCTTTTTCGTGTCCCATCTGTCTACATCTCGTTTGTATTCAGTCTTCAGCATCTCCTGATATTGTTTGTCTGATCTCTGTGTCTTTTTGTCTCCATGTCTGTTCATTCCAATGTCCCAGTGTCAGGTTTACGCGTCTTAGTCTGGGTTTCAGTGTGTGTTACTTCCTGTTTTATTTCAATAGGCTTTTGTCCTGAATGCATTTAATTTTGCTTCCCTTTTTGATGTGATCTGAACTGCTACCATGTGGTGATTAAAAAGTATTGTTTTGGTGATTGCTGGGATGTTTTCCCTTCTAGCAAACAAGATTCAGGTGCAGTAGCCAAAGCGTTTCTGTGAGAAATAAACCCAAGGAAACTGATTAGAAATCTCCAGAGAACCAGCTCCTGCTGGAAGTAGAAAGTGTGGCAGTGACTATTCCAGATACTACAGACAACCCAGACAGAGGTTAAGGTCAAAGGTTGCACCACTTAGATTCATGCCAGCCATTGCAAGATTTCCATGTTGAGATTTCCCTGTTAACTGATGAAAACAACAAGGGTGTATGATGTACTCTGACCTTTCAACCTACAGCTGCACTGGAATTAAAAAAGGCACAGACCTCCAACAAAGTGGCCTGCAGAGTTGCACTCTGTGGCGCCCACAAGGGAGCAGCAATGGAACACAGACAAAACCTGTAAACGGCCTGGCTGGTGTGACCCAAAAGGTTCATTATAATATATATATATATATTAAGTTATTGTAGGTACTAATGTGGCTTTTCTAATCATGTTTGTATATAAGTTAAGCCTCTGACTCTCCAAACATCACAAACACAGGAACAATTTATTTTTTTAGCTTTAACCCTTACTATAGTATATTGTGAGCTTAAAAACAAAACAAAAAAAAAGGTTTTGGCAATATATTAATTTGTAACAGTACTGTAGCACAACATGAATTTTACAAAAACACTGAATGGATTTAAAGATCAAGTTTGATAAAGATGTTTCACACCAAATGGACTCTCTGAATTTCCCTTTATGGTTTGGGACCATTAGGTCATTTATTTCCTACAGAACAACTAATGCTATTTCATATTTCCAGCTTATGGTTTGTTCACTTAAACTTGAACTTGGTTGTACAAAGAAGGAGTGTGTGAAGATGGGAAAAATACAGCATGTATAGGTCATTTCAAAGGGCTTTTATTTTGAAATCGATTATCAGACTGACTTGATTGATGCTTTTAAGCTATCAAAACGATTTACGATTTACAAGTTTCGCTAAACGTTTTGAATTTTATTTCAAAGTTTCAAATATAACTTTAAAATTCAAATTCAACCTTCTGAAACTTGTTTTCACTTTCAAATGATAACACCAAGTCCATCCCCCGGACTTTTAAGAAAACCTTCTGTTGCACTGCAGTAAAGGGTTAAGGGAGTCTTTCAGACACTGAGATGGGCGTGGAGATCGTTTCATCATGTTAACTGCGCTCAACGACTTGTAAGACCTGCTTACAAAAAATGATTTGTACAAGGCTTTGTGAATATAACGAAAGCATTGCACGTATTCGTTTCCTCTTTCGCATCTTTTTGAACCTGAGTATATTTGGGGGGTTTTGCATGTAGCCCTTGGTGGTAGCTGTTATGCCACGTGATCCACAAATTCAGAATGTAAAAGAGTTTATCTGAAAAGTAGAAGTATAATCAGGTTTCATTCTGGGGATATTAGCACCTTTCAAAGATGGCCTTCTTTTTAAATTATCTTTTTAAAGAAAATGTTTTACACTTTGACCAGTCTGAAGCAGCTGGGCTGTAAATGAGGTGTGGCTTTCAGCTGTGCCATGTACTGACAGCCTAGAACCCACAAACACACGAACGCACCCTATGCAAAGCTGGTTGTCCTCCAATGTGAGCGTTCACCGCCCTAAGGAACGTCTTTGTCGCAGGGAAGCAGCAACAGTAAGAAACATTTATTTTTCCTGTACTACTGTCAAATATTTTCTGAAAATCTGCAGGCTGCTGGTTATATTCAGAGTGCAGGGATTTTCTTGCATTTTCCTTTGTAACGGGGCTGCAATGTGTGCGAATATGTTATGCTAAATAGTTTTGTCTAAGAAAATATGAAACGGAGCATTCTCGTGTTGTATGAAAAGAAGTGTGTTGTTTGGGGAAGTTCACTTTTCACCCCTTTATCAGAAAGGGTTTTACACTGAGACGAGATAATCAGCCGTATTATAAAACTGTTGACAGATAGCCTTGTTTGGCTGTTGTATTAGTTGTCCATTAATAACCAGAGAAGTGGAAGTAGAACTCGGTTGAGAGTTAATCTAAGTCATTTTGCCAAAAACACTAATATTTTTGAATGTTTAGCCTCCAAGTTTATTTATACAATAAACTTATTTATTTTGCTAGTACTGGGTTTTGCCTTCAGAGCTTCGTAGATTCAACAAGGTGCTAGAAACATTCCTCAAACGACCATGATTTGAACCTCCTATTCCATTGCATCCCAAAGATTGTCTGTAAAATCTGTTGCGTCAAATGACTCAGTGATCAATAAGAACAGAAACACTTTTTTTATAAGTATTTACAAGCTGTTTTTAAAGCTGCCTTGCCTGGTTAAATGTACTGCAAATAAGCTACCGAGAGTTAAATAAATATGAAATAATTAGACAGCATCCCATTTCGGTAAGATGTTTTAATATATATTTTAATATAAAATATTAATTTAATATAAGATATTACGTTTTCAGCTGGATAAATTAAAAGAAAGAAAATAATCTAGAATAAAGATTATAATAATATAAAATTATATATAATTATGCGTATATGATTATTATTAGAACTGTTCCGCATTCTAATAGACATACTGCGCGTTACATCCTGTAACTGCTGATTTGTAAACTAAAGTCTGAAAAAAAGAGTACAGTAGCACTACAAAATGCAAAGTTATATTTTTAAACACTGCTGTGCAGAAGTCTTGAACAAGCACTCGGTTCATTTGTAATATCATTGCTACATGTATATCCCCCAGTTCATCCAATACTGAGACGAGTGTGGGCATGTTTGAGTGTGAGACCTAGGTCTTAAACTTGATTGATAAGTGATCACTGTTAATTAACATACAAAGAAGCTACTGTAACAACCTCCAACAAAGCACAGTGCTTGGTAAAACCTGTTCCTGCTGAAGGTTGAAACAAAAAACTATTTTCATTACCTGACACATTCAGTACAACCAGGCTATAAAGCAGGAAATACTATCAGCCAGTGATGTGTGGCTGAGTACAAGTACATACATGATAATTATTTCCCACCTGCAATGCTAGTTGCACTCCATATGACAGAAAGAGCAAACACATTGCACACTACACATTAACCCTAGCTCTCGTTTTTAAATGATAATGTCAGCACAGCCAAATTGTACTAATATTGTCATGTTTTCTAAAAGTAAGAACTAATTAGGAGGGAAGAATACGGACCAAATAAATCAAAGACATTATTTAAACTACCCTACTATAGTCAGACTGATCTATTCCTTTGCATTGTGTTTTTCCTTGTTAATAAAAATGTTTCCTTCCTTTAAATTATCATAACACTGCCTTTTGTGTCTTTTGGAAGCACAAATTTGACATCTTAAATTGGCAAGTCTGTATTGTCTTTTCAAGACAATGTCTTGACAATATCTTGGAAAGTGGAAACATTAAATGGAAGCAGATCTACAATTTTTCACAAACATAACCATTTACAGCTACATTCAGACTTCAGCTGTTAGGATTATGCGTGCACTAAAGAACCTATGTAGCTCTCTAGTCATATGAATTATTTACTTTATCAAGGCTAAAACATTATCAGGAATGTACCTGGAAGATATAAGATGAGGTCTCTTAGCTACAATAATTCTACATTAATGATTAATTAACTGCATGAACAGAAATTGAGTGCTGCAGCCTGTAACAGGAAATGCACCGACCAACAATGGAGCAACAATTACACAAAAGCAAACAAAATAATACAAACTATAAAAATTTTAAATCCAGTTAAAAAAATAAAAATTAAAAAAAGTCAGTTATATAAAAATACATATTAAACAGGAACACTGATTTATTGATGGTTATAGTTGTTGATTTTGTTTATTAACTCCCACAGACAATGTGATGCCAAAAAACTATTGATTGTGGTTACACAACCTAAGAGCTTCCTTCATGATATATGAAAAAAATAGTGTCAACAGCAGACCCACATCCTTTTTAAAAGAGCACATCCTGTTAACAAGAAAGACGAAATAAGCAGTGTAGTAGCAGAGCAGCTCTAAAAAGCTATACTGGAGTTAGATTTTTGTAACTGGGGATATAATTTCCTCGTGGTGATTTGTGCATCTGCAGCATAATACGTCTTCAAATAAGGTTTGACAGCCCTTGTAAACTTAGGTAAACTTTAACTTTGAAATTATAAGTCTACAAGTTCAATTATTTTATGGTTTAATACTTTGTACAGTATGCTTCACCACGTTTGCGGTGTGCATGTCAGGCTTTTGGCCTTGCACCTAGACAGGTTTTAGCACTAATAAAGTGTAGGCTCATTTCAAGTTTCCAATGACCCATAATGTCTGTCTCTCCCAAGCACCATTGTTTATCAACCTGATGATATCTATACAAATTTTCTTTCTAGATGCGCAACAGTTCTAGGAAGTGTGTTCGACTCGCTTTGCTTAGTGGATTTTTTCTGGTCGCCCTCTTTTATTTTTGGAAACCTAGCAGCAAAGAAGTTGACATAAGCCCAAGACAGGATACACCCATTAAAAAACTCTTCACTGGGAAAATTGGAGACTCCACAAATGGTTATGACATTCCCCCCCACATGAAGGAGGAAGTGGCAAGGTGTGTAAGTGTGACCATTTCTTTTAAATTAATTAATTTAAATTTTTCTTCTTATTACTCAACTCTTTGTTATTTCCAACAGTCGTTTGGCTCAAAATGCCTGCATATGCCAGGCTGATAAAGAAACCTTTCACCTACCATTGTCAAATCTGCTCTTTCCACGGGTGTGGGCTCACAATCTTGATCAAGCATTCTTGGAGTTCCACCCGGATCCTGACAGTGTAAAGCAGCACAGAGCTGATGAGTACAACAACTTTCAAGAAAGGTATCTCATGTTTTGCATCTTTTGATTAGATAATGAGTGGTTTATAAGATTTTAGATGACAATCTGGTAATTTACCCATACCAATCAACTGAGCAATCCTCTGTACAAAAAGAAGACAACTTTTTTTTTTTTTAAACCTTTCGTCCACGAGTCTTTTAGTATACTTAGCAGAATGGCATTCTTGATACAATTTTTTTTTCTTATATCTGCAATTGTTTGTGATCATATTTTAAAGTAAGATATTTTATTTATTTTAGTTATACAAGAGGATACTTGAGTGAATTTAGGTTTTTAGATGTCACCTGTCAAATTCACTATCAAGCCTGAGTTGATCAGGTGTACTGTGTGTGTGTGTGTGTGTGTGTGTGTGTGTGTGTGTGTGTGTACAGACTACACACGCACACACACACACACACACACACACACACACACACACACACACACACACACACACACAAAAACTCACAGTTTTTATGTTGTAGTGTGTGTATATCATTGTCATATTTCCAAAGGTCCTACAATCCTGCAGATGTGCTTAATGTAGCAGAGGCCAACAGTCCTCTTCAGTATCCTACCCAGGGTGTGCTGGTGCGACCCCTAAAGACGATCATCATTCCTGGTAAAGGCATATTTAATATGCAAAAAACATTAAAACCCAGTGTAACTTTGACCATTAAAAGGTCAAAGTTACACTGGGCCCTCCTTTGACTGAAAACACTGTGCATGGTATAATACAGGATGCAGAACAATCACAGGAAGGAAGACTGGTTAAGTGTATGCATGGTCATTTTATTTAAAGCTACAGAAAGCAAAATGAAACTTAACCACCTGTGTTCTGCACGAGCACTTTCTTGTTAAAAAGAGGAAATAAAACTGCTATTTAAATGGGTTCATATTTTTAAATCTTTTTAAATCTTTATATAATTCCACTTTTTCTCCAAAAATAACTGTTTCTTTGCAGGTTTAGCCCTTAAAGAAGAAGAAACAAAATTAGATCACATGGTAATGCCTCAATTATTGTCTTGCACATTTTTTTGTCTTCATTTTAAATATGATTATTTTAAATTATTTTTTGCAACTAACGCTAATCCTGTAACAGGTATCTTTGACTGCAACACTTGGAACTTTTGATGTTGCTGCTAAGGTGGACATGGTCTCCATCCAGGGAGTGGGAGAAAAGAACATGGTTCTGTTGAGTCCTCTTCTCTCTGCTCTGAACAAACAACTGCAGTCTGTCACCTATACAAACATCGTGTTTCATCCGAAGACCGCAGACACAAGTAAAGTTATGATGTGGATATGAAACTGATACTAAAAGTGCAATGTAGAATGTTCCTGTTTGAACATATAAACAGTTAGTGCCCCCTCACCCACAATGAGACGAAGGGAAAGCAAAGTTTGGTATGTAACTTTATACATGCAATTTTTTTCTTATCTATTAAATAAATAAATGCCCATTACAATACAAATTTAAGGAGACTTAAACTCTAGTAGATTTTGACGGTATTTGATTAAAGAGCTTACACATGCTAGCTAAGCATTAACCATTACAGAATGATAGATGATATCCGTGAACTGGAGGTTACAGATGGCAGTCTGACAGCTGTGTGCATTCTACATTCACTGCTTCTTGACTCTCATTATGTATTTGAGGAAGGCAAAATGTTAAAATGTAAGTGTACTATTCATTTTTTTTCAGCTCCTAGTTGATGATAGCATCAGCATATGTCACACTCGTAAAGACAAGAAAGAAACTAATTTAATCAGATCAGAATACTCCGAACTAAATTAAGTAAATCGATATATTACAAGGTTTACAAAGTATAAGAAATAGCTGTAATATATACAAATAGGACTGACCACAAAAGACTCGTAAAAAAGTCTGGAGCGTTGTCTGACATATGTTGAAGGAACTCGGCCACCTCAGAAAATAGAGACAACTTTGGCCTTTCCTGTAGAGTGCAGTGGTGTTTATTATCTATATGTGATCCGAGGTATTTGTAGTCCTCCACATCAACCCCCTGGATTGTCCCGTTGAGCTGCAGATGATTCTGCTCGCACAAAGGAGTCGACCAATGTAATGTTTGAGGAGTATTCTTGTCCAAAAAGTTCCAATAGAAATTAAACTTGACCGCATGGTTTAAAAGCCAATGAAATAGGTGAGTGAAGGCTTCCCTAGTGGGTTTTTGTTTGTTTTTTTAAAGCCATGTCATTGAGGGTGGGGCTGTGCTTAGGCAAATACAGCTAACAGCTTCAAGTGCAGAGGTTATTTTCACGACAATGACTGCCCATAAATTCTGAAGCTGGCTTTTATCATTTTGTTTGTTTGTTTCATTCTGCAGTTCAGTTTGCAACCAAAGATCACCAGTCATTTTTCCCCATCAAAATTGAACACAGAAACAATCCGAAACTTTACAACTCGGGATACCAAAAAGGTTTGTGAGCAGTTACTATGAACACATGTAAAGTTTAGCTTTTTGATGCACAGTGTTTAAAAGTCACATGAGTGTTTAATTTGTTGTTCTGGTTTCTCTTAGAGTACAATATTACAGCTCTAGTTACCATCGCCACCAAGACCTTTCTGCGTTATGACAAACTGAAAGATCTCATTGACAGCATAAGAAAATATTATCCCACCGTCACTATTGTGATAGCAGATGATAATGAACACCCTCAGCCTGTGACTGGTCCTCATATTGAACACTACATCATGCCATTTGGAAAGGTAAACAAGTTACTGTTTCTGTATGTGATGACCTGGTCCCTATTCCAGGAAGCAAGGTTAGTGAAAAACTCTGAGTTTGTTAAGCCTGAGATGAAGGACACTTTGGGGGCTCCAGAAAGAGAGTTGACTTCAATAACTGGAGCAACAGACTGTGAACTTAACCTGCTTGCTGGCAGGTTTTCTTCAACAATCTGAGTTCCTCTCCAACTCTACTGCTTCACTTTAACCACCTTGTTTACTTTATTTGTAGGACCCAAATGCAACATATTTACTTTGTTTTTGTTTTTTTTATTCAATTTAAAAATGCCCTCAAACTTAAAACTTTTATCGTTAGTTTGTGTCACCTATTTACCTGTTGCTATGGCGAATCCTGGTATCAGAGCTCCCCTGATAATGGCTATCTTTTCTCTGCCCAAAACTGTTCTGGAACCAAAACTCAGAGTTGCTTATCTCAGAGGTAATTCAGTCAGATTAACCTGCTTCCTCAAATAGGATCCTGCTTTGCCATTTTCACTGTGGTTATTCTATTATTGATTCCTCTTTGTTTATACAGGGTTGGTTTGCAGGTAGAAACCTGGCAGTGTCTCAGGTAACCACCAAATATGTGCTCTGGGTGGATGATGATTTCATCTTTACTGCAAACACCAAGTTGGAGAAGATGGTGGACATCCTAGAAAAGACCACTCTGGATCTGGTAAGACGATGCAGTTGTGTGTGTTTGTTTGTTTGTTTGTTTGATTTTTTTAAAGTGAGCTTAAAGGAGCGGCCTGAAACTTGATGCAAATATGCAAACTAGTAATTAGAAAGCAAAGCACAATGTCACAGAAGGAGAAATGGTGACAGTGTTTTAGATTTCTTTTCCCTGAAATTGCCCTGATTACAAGTCTTGGGTGCCAGTTTTGGAAGTGCAGTGATGATGTAGCTCTAAACTACCAGTCAAAAGTTTTAGAAAACCCAAATTTTTCCAGTTTTTTTTTTTTTTTTTTGTTAAATTGAAAATCATGCAGTTTCCTGTTAGCCGCCTATCACAAAAGCTGTTGTGACTTTGCGTCGGCAAGACCTCTTCCTGTCGGTTTGCCCCAGTTTCTGAGTCCCTTTACATGGTAAAGGAAACTGTACTCACACACACCTTGACTTTCTTGCAAAGTCTCTGTGGGAAAGATTTTTAAGTGTGATGACAGTTTGTCTCTTCCATTGTTAATTGCCTTTTTTTTTTTTTTTTTTGGTAACAACACACTACTTTCTGCAGTACAATACTGTTCAACTGATGCTCACGAGCGTCTGGTACCACAGTGTTTTCCAACACCGCTTTTATCCAGACAGAGGGGGTTTGTAAGTAATCCAGAAAAGTTGGAACACCTGTAGGAATTGGTAGCACCAGCTTTCAAAGCTTGATCAACCTCCATTGTTGCAGAACAGCTTTAAATTGTTAACCAATTTTGGGTTCCCTGAAAAAGGCCTTTTTGTATAATTCTGAAATGTACATTGTTTTTCAGTTTTGGGTAACCTTACCTTTTTTTTTTTTTTTTTATTAAACCTCTGGCAGTTCACCACTGACCTTTGTACCATTTCAAGCTATTCACTGGACTTCATGACTCGAATTGCAATAAAATTTTGGAAATGAGGAACATAGGTACTCCACCACACAAATAAAAGGTGTAAAAATAAAAGAAGTTTCATTCCACATCCTCTTAAAACCCAGCAGTTCAGTTTTTTCCCTCTCTGTGGGTGCCATGAATCTGAATGTTCTATGTCAAGCACCATTTGTGCAACCTCTGTGAGTCAATCTCTGGACTTTCTATTGCCACATTTGTGGAGGCTGGCTTAACAGAGTTCATGACCCTTCCTTTCAGAATGACAGGAATTGATACTTTTCACATTTTATGGCCACAAGTAAAGTTAAGTGATTCTGTTGCTAAAACCCAAATCATTTCTTTAATTTCTTTGTCTTAGCTTGGCTTTTAGTGGGATTTGAGAAATCTACTATAACTTTACCCCTTCCAAAACAGCTTTCATTCAGTAACTCTGAACCACTACCTTACATTTTTAACCTTTGTCCATACTTAAAGAAGCAGAGAGAAGGAGGAGTCTAGATTTTACTTAAAATTGTGAAAGGGAAGTGAGACATTAGAACATGGAGGTGAAAGGTCAGAAGAAGACACGTCAGCTTGTGGGAACCTGACATCATTATGAATAAGAAGAAATGTGTAATGTCGGCCTCTGAAGGTTTTAGGCATTATGATGTTTAGAAAATGAAAGAAGAACCTTTATATACACACACACACACACACACACACACACACACACACACACACAGGTATGCACATCAAAATATCTTTATCACAGTAACAAGTATAACGAAATTAATGGCAGTCCCTGCAGTGTCAAAAGAAAAAAGTTTAAAACATACCAGTGTCCATGGAAAAACTCAGATAACCTAGAATCTGCATTTACTGGTTCTTTGTTTTAGTCAGTTCAGTAAATAAGACAGACTCTTTAAGATCAAAGTAACAAATGATCTTGATGTCTCCGGTCAATACTAATTCCCTCTGGAAGGTGAGACCTCTCTTAAACCGTATGCAACAAGGCTGTCTCAATCTCCTAAGACAATAGAAAGATGATTCCTTTTACAGGCCGCTGTCCTGTATGGCATTTGAGAAACCAAATCCCACAACTTCACAGCCCTATACAATACTTCTTATCCATAATGAATAAGAAGTATTGTATAGGGCTCTGGATGTTGTCATTTATGCCCCTGCTTTCCCGTTCCTGCTTTAATGCCTGGCCCTCGTCCACATCATCTCCTGTCAGCACCAACTCTGACTCATCTTCCACAGTTCTACCTCACTCAGCCCTCGGTCATACCATGCATGACCATTATTGGTGCCATGGGTGATGTGATCTAACAATCAACATTTAGGTGACTATTAGGTCAGCAGGATGAAGTTTAATCAAAAAGCTTGACTATGAGAAGTTATTACTTAAAATTATGTTTTAGTGTTCACATGCAGTTCCTTCATCTGACAGTTCTAATATTCAGAAATCCACACATGGAAACGATGTCATTACGTTACACCACATCATCCTGTGATCAAAACATGACCCAATGTCCACTACAAAAGACTTACGATTTATTTATTTTTTTCAAAATCACAATTTTGCGGGTAAAAAAGCAATTGCAACATGTTATTTTCAAGCAAAATAGTTAAATGATCTTTCATAAAAATAAAGATCAAAACATATTTTGCTCAGGCTCACAGGAGAAATATATGCACCAAGCTGTGAATGACTTGCTATGTTTCTGTTTTGTCTTATTCATCTTCGTCTGTACTTGATATCAACAGCAGCAAGGACAGAGGAATGCTACAACTGTTGAATGCAGAAGAATGCTGTTGACATCAAGGGCTGAGGAAGTTGGGGGGAGGTGGAGGCTGGGGGGCTGTGAGTGGGTAACCTGTGGGATTGGTTGTCCATCAGCTCCTGTAGACATTATTAATTGGCCAAAATTGGAAATCTTTTCAAGTTACTATTGGCTCATATGTGCACTGTGCAAAAATTAGGATTTCTTTTTATTATTTCCATTTCCATTCAAGGGCAACGCTGAGCACTGACACACAGGCTGCGTGAGTAAAAAACACAGGCATCCTGTAAAGGGATTTTCCAGATGGAAATGAAAACACTGCAAATAGCAAAGTTCGTAGAAAGGAAATTCTCTACTGTGATAACACCATTTTATATCAGCATGTGGAAGAAGCACAAAAAAAGAGAACGAGCAGCAAAAGAAAACAAATACTAAAGGAGGAAAATCCCTCAGACAGATCCAGAGACTGAGGTCACTGGCAGAGTCCTTTCAGCTAGGCAAAGAATATGCAGTTACATGAGATATGAACAACTCATATAACAGTGAAAGTAAGGATTCAGTCATAATAGATGATGTTATATCTTTAGCATTGCTTAACTTTGATTTTCAAAATGTTATTGCTCAGTTAGTCGTTTCAGCAATCCGATTACCTATAGACTATGTTCAGGCAGTCATATAATATATTCTACCTATTGAAATGCGTTAAATACATTTTTTTTGGAACAGCAAAAATATACCTCAAATGAACTATGAAAATGCTTGAATAAAATATGTCATTGTCATTTCTATAGCAGATTTAAAGCCACAGGAGTTGATCCAAAGTGCTTTTCAGGTCTCCAAAAAAAGAACATGGTTAACTGGGGAGCAACATTCACAAAGTTGATTAAACCAGCTTCTATCAGTTTGTGCTCGAACTGAAAACTGCTGACAATGGCTTTCTTTCCGTACTGACGCACAACCCTAAATCAATGATCAGCCTCTCTTGAAGAGAAGAAACTCACAGTTGTCAGACTCAGTTTTTCTTTGTTTGTTTGTGTTTTTTGTAATTTTTAAAATTTTTGAAAATGACTTCAGAAATAGGGCCCAGATCCTAGTTGCAATGGTTACATAGTCAACGTATTGCTTCTTGAAAGCATGCATATTTTTGGAAAGATCTTTTCTGCCTTAACATTATTGTCTTACTGATTTCAGGTTGGTGGTGCAGTCAGAGAGGTGACAGGTTACACCGCAACTTATCGTCACACCATATCGGTGGAGGATGGCGGAAAAGAGGGTGACTGCTTGCATATCAGACTTGGCTACCACCATGCCATCAAAGGATTTCCCAACTGTGTGGTAGCTGATGCTGTCATCAACTTCTTCATGGCGCAGACGGTCAAAGTGCAGCAGGTTGGATTTGACCCGCGCCTCGCACGGCAGGCCCATCTAGGTGAGTTATTAATTGTTATCAGAATCAGAATACTTCAATAATCCCTAAGGAATTTGTGTTATTTGTGTAGAACTGAAATTATATTGATGAGTTTCTTCGCAGTGAAAAAAAAGTAAAGTGGCACAATCAGATAAGGCTTGTGGAAAATGGAATACTTTCTTTTTGCAGAGTTCTTCATCGACGCTCTTGGCCACCTCCACATTGGCTCCTGTAGTGACGTCATTGTGAGTCACGCGTCAAAGATCATACTACCCTGGAGTAAAACAGACGTTCAAAAAGCCTATGAAAAATTCCGGTACTCATCGTCAACCACAAATGCTAAAACTCATGACGAAATCTTCTACTTTAAGAACAGGTTCAAATGCATGACCAGTCAGTGAAATGTGAGAAATAGTTTTGCTCGGGTAAAATAAGACACACTGTTTATTTTTGGTTTTTACTGCCAAAAAAACTGGTTGGATTACCCAGTTATGATCTTTGGTATCCAAGGTTGGTGTTTGTTTTCTTTTTTGTGTTTTTTATGTTAGTGGCTTGTAGTGTTTCTAACAACTTTCATAAGTCTCTGGAAATTTGTAAATCACCTTTTGACTATTGTTTTCAAAGCGTTTCACCCTAATCTTAAACTAAAATTTCTGAAATTCTCTCAAACTGATTTGCAAAATGTTGACACTGAAAAGGAAAATCTTCAGTTACATAATAAATAGCTTCAGCTTGTGAAGCACTGCATTTTTTTTTTTTTAAATGGGTTCTAAAAAAAAACGGAGTTAAAAAAAAAGGTACATTGTTGCAAGTCACAATATAGCAGCAAGTATTCTATAGCAAAACAGTTAGTTTGGTAAAAATGGCTTTGTAAACTAATGCCCAGAGTCACATGATTGTTTTTGTTGTTTAAGTTGTTTCATTTGTATGTATTTTTAGTAGGATACTCAGGTCAACAGTCTTTATGTTTTCCCCTCTCCGCTAATGTCAGTGATTTTACAATATCCTGCTGCTGTGACTGCGTCTCTAAATGTAATCTATGAAACCTTTAGTCAGTAATTTATGTAAACAGATGCTGTCTTTGTCTTTTCTTCTCAACAGTATTTCTAAAAATGCTTCTGCAATTTTTTTTAGAGTGTATTGTTTGTTTGTTTGAAAAAAAACCTTAGCATCCATTTCCTGTTTATTTGTTATATTACATTTCTTTTTATCTGGCTAAGTAATAACACCGAAAAACTGGGTAGGAGAGAGCGAGCACCCTAAAGAGATTGACAGTCAATCTGTAAACAGAAAAGATGACTTACATTTAGAGTTTAAGTGACACTCCATTAGCAAATAGTGGCCTTGCACTTCTTTCCCAAATCCGATGGAACATTAAAGATGGTTCTTATTAATATCTACTACAACCCCCTTCCACTCTAAGGAAGGCTGTTTTTTATGGTTAAAGTGGTTAAAGGTGTAATATGTGAATAACGAGTGTACATGTTTACCAAATTAGTACTTGTTTTTTTTTCCCAGCATCTGCTATTTCTTACTAGTAGAACCAAAGTTGCTCCTCAACTACCTCACTGAATCTAAAGAACAAGACTATCACTGGGCTGCAGAATCCTTTACATGACTATCATGACTTGTGGACTGAATCTGGTCATCAATCTCTTTTATTAACCCCCCTTTGCTGGGAGGTAAAGTTATGATTGGGGGGGGGGAGACAAAAGACATCCCTATGGCACTGTTGTTAGCTGTTAGCTAAATACCTACATACATAGAAACAATCTAGCAATCATTTTGGGGGGTTTTTTTGTTGTTGTTTGTTTGTTTTATTCTGTGATATGAGTATTTAAATACAGCTTTGTTATATTTAAAATGATGTATTTAAATAAAAAGCACAGATCCATTATGTGGCCATTGTTTTGTTAAAGCCTACAGGGCCTCAGGAGGAAGAGTGCGTCATCTATCAATTAGATATTAAACCAACAACCTTCTAACTCCTCAAGTCTGCATGTTGAAGTATCTTTGAGCAAGACACCAGAACCCAGAACCCCTGATGCGTTCATCGAACACTCTTAGACATTAAACAAATGGGCTAAGTAAGGTTTGTCATAAAAAGCGTTTTGAGTGCTCAGAGTAGAAAAGAATTATGTAAGTGGAAGTCCTTTATCCCTTTATTTTAGGAGAGAGGGATACTTTTTTTTGTTTTTTGTTTTTATCATGCCTACAAATATTATGATGAGTTTCCTCATCTGAGTTCATCATTTTTAATAACTAACACAAATTATGAATAAATAATGTGCAACCTATTTGTATACTACTTTGACCCTCACTCATATCTCCTCCAGCAATCCTCCACTCTCATCACTCCTCTTTCCTGTAGATGCGAATTCAACAGAAATTCAGATATTCTTCAGTGCAGCACTCTGAAATTCAATTCAGTTCAATTCTATTTCTGTAGCACCAAATTACAAAAATTGTTGCCTCAAGGAACTTTGATGAAGAGCGTACTGAGGAGATAAGGAACAACTTTTTGGTGACAGTTTTCGTAACAGCCATTACAGAGCTGTTGCAAAAGCCATGGTACTTGTGTAATGCTGTTGCAGGTTTTTCAGCTCATCACTGGCTTTGTGTTCGGCTTTGACTTCATTTTAAAGATTGTCATCTGTGATGGCTGCAGTTACAGCCACACACAGTGTTGGGGAGTAACGGAATACATGTACCGCCGTTACGTATTTAGAATACAAAATATGAGTAACTGTATTCCGTTACAGTTACCGTTTAAAAAGGTGGTATTCAGAATACAGTTACTTTGTTGAAATAAATGGATTACACGGCGGTACTTTCCTGTTTCATATTGTCGCGGGTCAGGATTATTTGGGTTTGTTTGACAGCTACGTAATGTTGTTCCAGGCGGCAGCGTTACGGTTGCCATGGTTACAGGGTGACGCGCTCTCTCTCTGCTTGTTTCCTGGGTGAGAGAGCGCTTTTTTGTTGTTGTGCTAAGCTAAAAGGCAGAATGCTACAGGCATGGGCCTAAAGAATGTAGCCTCATGGGCAGTGTAGTCCGTGCTGCAGGCAGAATGGACTACCATACACGTTATGTGTCTGTGAGCGAGGGAGGGAGAGAAAGGAAAAGGCCGAGCTGTCACGGAGCAAAAACGGGAGCTGGAAGCATGTAAATATAATAATAACCACTGCAGCCAAGAAGAGTGCCTGACGAGCCCATTTGTAAGTAAGCTATTAAGACTCAACTGTACACTGTGTTCGTGTTTTCCTCCGGAAAAAATAAGTTCCGTTGGAGCAGCCTTTCAACGCCTCTCTCTGTCTCTGGCAAGCAAAGTTGACCCAGACAACAAAGTAAAGCTATTTTTCGGCTACCAGCCCGACACGGAACCCACTGTATTAGCCAGAGGTCCCTTTACTACTGTTCGGACCCGCGGACCTTCAGTAACAGTAATAAATCACAGCAATAGTACATTCACGTAGTTGTAAACAGCATGATAATATATTAAGTAATCCAAAGTATTCAGAATACGTTACTCTCATTGAGTAACGTAACGGAATACGTTACAGAATACATTTTGGGGCATGTATTCAGTATTCTGTAATGGAATACATTTTAAAAGTAACCTTCCCAACACTGGCCACACATATTGGATAATATCTACTATATATCACCAGTGTTGGTCAAGTTACCTGAAAAAAGTAATTAGTTACTAATTACTGACTACTTCTTCAAAAAAGTAATCCTGTTACTTTACTGATTACTTATTTTCAAAAGTAGTTTGTTGCTTAGTTACCTTTCAAAAACATTTTCTGCATAATCCATCATGCAAATTTAATCAAATGGAAAGCCTCTTTCTAAAAATTGTTTTATTAGTTTTAATCTTTTAATTTTATGCACATTGCATCAAGCAAAAATTAAATCATATGCAACAGTCTTTGACTTAAAGAAATGGTTTAACATTTAAACTTATTGTCTCAAACTTTTTTTGCAATAGTAATCCCTTACATTACTCGTTACTTGAAAAAGTAATCGGATTACAGAAACGCGTTACTTGTAATGCGTTACTGCCCATCTCTGTACATCACAGCGCTACCATAGACTTGTACATAACACTACACTTATATTTTTCTTTCTTTAAATATAGGATTTAATTTACAGGGTAATAAAGAATTAGTTTTGGTATAGAATTTATTTATACAATCCCATAATACTGTATTCTAAAATAAGTGTGCACATTTTAGTTTACACTGTTATGTATGATTTCATCTTTCTTTGTTTTCTGAGTTACCCCAGTGGCAGCTGCTCCCAGTCCCTTGGTTGATGAGCTAAGAGGTGGAAAAGGGGCGGAGCAAGCCTATATGGAGACCTGCAAATTGGGTCATACCACATCTCTGGATCATGGGGGGGGGGGGATTTGTTATATAAGTTTCTGTTTGGTTTTTGTGTGTTCTACCCCTTTATGTGTCTTTGTGGGCTGATCAGCCACTATTTAAGTTTCTCCTTTGTCTCATTTAAGTAGGTCAGTTTGAGTTAGTAGCGTTGGTTGTTACCAGCTTTTGAGTAGAGTTCTGTTACTTTGACTTTTTTTGTGGGCCCAAGATTTATAATTTTTTTGTATAATTTAGCCAAGTTTGCTTTTTGGGTTAAATAAAACTTTTTTTTACTTTAACCTGTGCCTGACTTTCCTTTACACCTTGGTGCATCACATCATCATATTATAAAACATGTGTAACCATTGTACGTTTTACCTTTAGTGCTGCGGGTGCTATCCAACTCATAGTGCTGTCACAAGCTGTTTTTTAAGGTGAAATGTGTTTTATTGCATGTTATTTGGAGCATGAGTTGACCTCAGTCAACACACATTAAATGCCATTATGACTTTTGACCTTTCAGTTTGTTTTTAAGGGATAGGTTGTTTGAGGGGATAGGTTAATTGGATAATCCAAATTGTCACTAGGTGTGAATGTGTGAGTGAATGTGAGCGTGAATGGTTGTCTGTCCCTGTGTGTTGGCCCTGCGACAGACTGGCGACCTGTCCAGGGTGTACCCCGCCTCTCGCCCTATGACAGCTGGGATAGGCTCCAGCGCCCCCCGCGACCCTGGAAAGGATAAGCGGAAGCGAATGGATGGATGGATGGACCTTTCAGTTTGTTTTTAGTCCTTTTGTGTTGTGCTTTAGTAAAGTAAAATGCAGTTATGAATTAATTTCAACTGGATTACAGTTAATGTGAACATTTTATTGCCAGTTGAAGAAAAATTAAAAGTGGCCTTGCTGCAGGCTTCCATATGATAATAACAAACTTGGGCTTCTGTACAGGTTTATAAGCACATAAAAGTATGATTGCTAAAAAGATTTCTCCATAAACTCCAAAGCTAAAATCCTCCGTACTGTACTTAAAAGAAAAAAAAATGTTTTTCCACTGGAGATAGTTTCCTTCTTTATAGCAACTGTACAAATGTTATAATTCATTCATTTGGATATTAGTAAGGCTTAGAGTTGGGGACATGGTAGCTAGGTAGACAGGTATGCAGGGAGCTGTGGCAGATTGCTGTTTTTTTAGGCCTCATCTCAACTGATACAAGTCACTCTGCTGGAACTTTCAACAATGTTTGTACCGTTTTAAGCATTTAAACTGGAATTAACTGACTGATGGTAAAGTTAGATGTGGTGTACAACCTGTTCAAGAAGTTTGTGGCTTTAATGTTCCACAAGGTTTAATGCATTTAAATAATTTAGTTTTATGGTATGTTTAAAAAAAAAAAAGCATGACACCATACTGGCTATGCATCATTTACATACAGTTTGTGGATTAAACTAGCAGTCAAGGCAATCCTTTGGTTGCAAACATTTCATTGGAGACAGTGACCTCTACTGGAATGGATAACTGATAACTTTTCAAAGAACTGTTTTGTTCCATTTGATGTGTACACAGCAATATGGAGTTTAAAGTTAATTTTGCCAGTTGGCTGAGAAATAAGACAGGCAACACCTTGGGGCCCCAGGCCAGAGAGTCCACAAACTTTAAACTGCAGCAGTGGCAATGTGCAAATTTTGCAAGGATAGTATGAGAAACCTGGCCTCCCTAAGGGGGCCCTACAACGGAGATGGGAGGGGTCGTCTGTGAATTTTTGCCAAGGGTCAGAACAGTCACCACTGATGACGTTGGAGCAGCACGTGACCATTTTCTCAGGCTAGAAACCCGCAGACTGACTGCTGTTCCAACGTTTGGCCACAAGGTGGAAATAAAACATCAGACAAAAAATGCAATACAAGTTGCATTTTCATGAAGTGAATTCATCCATCCATCCGCTTCCGCTTATCCGTTTCAGGGTCGCGGGGGGCGCTGGAGCCTATCCCAGCTATGAAGTGAATCCCAGCATATTTATTTTTATTTTAATTCATGCTCTTTATCTTCAAATTATGTAAATTCCTGTTATTACCAGATACAATTCAATTATAATCCACTTTATTTTTTGTTCCTGGTTTTCTTTCTTTGCTGCCATAATGGTACTCAAAGCGTGGGGAGTAAATTACCTTATTTTTGCCTCTCAGTAGTCAAGTCAGCTTATATAAATTATCTTCTGCACGCCTCCAGTTTTTCCATGTTTGCATATTATCTTAAAACAGGTCTTCATGTAAATCCGAGTTTGATCACTACATCGCTGAAATTCCTGGGGGATTTTCCAGTGTTACTTTTGTTTTATTTTAGATTTATTTTTTGGAAAGTGTGTGTGTGTGTGTGTGTGTGTGTAGGCCTGAGTGTAGAATCTGGCTTAAGTAAACATTTGGCCACAGCCTTGTGTATGGCGTTCTAATTAAAGTGGACAACTTCCTACCAATTAGTAAAACACTCCTTGAGCTTTAAAGGGAAAACCCAAAGGGCACGGTATCTTGAGGGCCCTTTGAAATATGCACAGGAAAAAATTAATAACTTGGCTATCCAACATCAAGCAAGGAAATAATTAGGGTTTTTTTGTCCTGGTTTTGACTCTCACAACATGTAGTTTTATCAGGTCAAGGTAACAGGAATGTGATAGCAGGGAGGTTTTTATCCGTCGGACAGCAGAGGGCAGCATAACAGTATGTGAGATGCTTTCAGTTATTATAATGAATATAGCAGATTTCATCACATTTTTTAGAGTATGCCTGCCCTTTGAAAGTACAGACAGATACACATACCAGAATAAAAGTGGCGTGTTTATGTATTTCCAGTGAAAACTGCATTTTGCATCATAAATTAACCAGTAATCTGCTAGATTAATAACCTGTTTTTTCTCCAATTGATTGTTTTTTTATTTCATTTTTTTGTAATACTAAAATATCCTTTGTCCCTGCTGCTATGAGACTTTGTAATATTTTTTAATCTTTCTTACTCCAGACAGCCTGGTTTACAATGGCTGATGAAGTACAAAGACTGCTCTTCTTCCCCCTTCCAAATCTCAGAGGGTGGCATTCTTCACATTCCACACCGTTTCCTTCAAAAGTATAAGTCTTCACACTTAATAACTATTGCTACTCAATACATTGATTTAGAAACCTACAGATGAAGTTTTACTTCTATTTATTGCATGTTTTTATTCACTAAAATGCTCCAGGTTTTGTTTGTAAGATGCATTCATTGTCAGAACAGCCACTGGGTGGCATAGTTGCCGCAGCTCATTCCTAAAGTCTTTTATTCAGTCTTTCTGGAGTCGCAGCGCTATTTACTGTACATGACTGCATACTGAAGCACAGATTCCAAAATGTATAAATATGCATAGTAAAAAATATACAATAAAAATATATACAATGTGCATAAAATGCATTTGTATTAAAAACAACAAAAAATAAATACAACCAATGTTGATAACATGCCAAAATACAACATATACAACAATAAAAATACAAAATTATACAAAAAAACAAAAAAAAAAAAAAACAGGCGATACTATTCATGTCAGTCATATAGTATATTCATTTTTTTATTGTTTTGTATTGATGGGTTTTTGTGTTGTGGACTAATTCCTTCTGCTTGATTTGATTTTGATTTAAGTTTGGCAGTCAGTCTGATATCTGAAAAATAAAAAACATGGTAAAACTATCATGTAAGAAGTTAACACAAATTAAGACTTCATGCTACAACAGGCTACTGCGCCTTTCAAACACTGGCAAGTACAGTCTTAGCTATTACAGCAGCTAAAATGGTCTCTGCCATTTTAGCACTCAACACTTGGTTGAGGGGAACAGAACTCATCACCTTCCTTCAGCCTCATACCCAAACTGTCGTGGTGTTCTCTGAAGGTTTTTCCTGCAACAGACAAGTTAGTTAACATCATTGTTCTTATTATCAGAATTTAAAGTCTCATCTATTTATAAAATACGCTGATATTTACCTTCTGCTGTTGGATATACACCACAGCATCGTGGACGGTGACAAAGATATGTTGTGGATTCATGTATTTCATCAGCCCACTGGACGTTAGGATCTTTAAAACACTCTCTATGCACAGAGAACAAGCGGTCAGCATGTACACTCTCTCTAGAAAATATTAAAGCTTCTACATAAAAGTTTGCACAGAATAAAACAGAAAGAAAACAATTAGGAATAAAATATTTGGGGTACATGGGCCTTACCATTGCAGTTAGCCAAATATACATGAACTCCAACTTTCTGGCACTCAGTACACATCTAAAGGGGGAAAAAGCAATCAATTGCACTGATTACAATGCATCAAGAAACAAGGAAAAGCCTATTCAGTGACATGGTGTAATTCAGGCTCAATGTTTTCAATTAGGTCTTACTTTCACTGACTAACCTGTGTCAGGAGTCTTGCTCCAGCAACATCAACAAATATCACGCTGCTGCAATCGATTAACACTGCCTGGGCATTGCTTTCAGATGTTTCTGCAGAATAAATGTATTCATTTGAAAGTTTTTTACTTTCAAACTATTTGCAATACAAAAAAGTCTTCAGAAAATGTAAATATGCTGTTAAAAAGTCTCTTGATATTTTTTAAAAAATTCATGAAATAGCAATTATATTTAGAATTGTTTACTTAACATACACCTATACAAAGTCATTGCTTACCTGATTTGAAGAACTCATTTTCTGAGGAAAACGATGTGTTTGCAATCCCTCTTTCCTACAAAAAAATACAGAGGGAAGCGGAAAGTTACTGAAGTAAGTATTTTGTATTTTTACCATGTATGTGTACTGTATATTTTGTGACTCAGATTAATGAGGAATAGCAATAATCATACCACAGTGTTGACAGTGGTCTCCCTCTCCCGTTTCTCCAGGGCTTTTATGGCCTTCTCCCGCCTGCGGATCTTCTCTGGTGTCAGGCCCAACAGCCTAGTCATTTCCTCCCTGAAGAAGCTACGGTTGCCGTAGTAAATGGGCCCGTTGTAAGTCAGGATTTTCACTCCAGGCACTTCGTAGCACTGTAAGAAAAATAGAAATGCATCACCTGTATTCTTGGATATTCATACTGCAAATCCGCATGCAAATTTGATGAGATATTGACAGGGTAAGAGAAAGTTTTGTATATTTCTGGAGCTGGTTGCTCATTTTCACATTTCAAAGAAGAGAAATAACCCTTGCTCACCTTGCTGTGGTTCTCCAGAGGTCTGTAAATTTCTGTGTTGCTGGCCCGACCAAGCACTGAACAACCAGCCCTGTTAAATCATAAACTTTAAATTAATATAAGAAGTTATGACAGACCACATATCCTACTTACATACATGAAGTATGATGTTTGTGTTTATGTGATTTTTATTTTTAGCCTTCCAGATGTGCACATTTTCCCTTATAAGTGCTTTTGCTGGATTGCGCTATGGTATTTGTGCAGAGGGAATGGAAAATGTACCTTTGTGTGCGGCAGATGACAGTCATCATAGAGAAGACCACCCCGATAGCCAGGCCAAGGTCCACATTGAGTATCACCACAGAGAGCCAAGTTACAAGCCAAACCATCTACACACAAACAGAGACACAATAATGCATTGTCTTGTCAGGATATAACAATTAACAATGGATGCCTGTCAGCGTAAATTATGATTAATTCTAGCCAAGCAATTAATGCGAAAGTGCAAGGATCAAGCAATTTATGTGATGTGCTCCCCATGTTCCAGTAGGTCAGGATTCCAGGGCCCTGATTAATGCTTCTTGGCTTCAGGCAGTGTTTATTTCAAAAAGTCTGGCAACTGATGATGCCGCAGTTATTGTTTAAAGACAGTACAGGTGACATCAATTTGTCAAATGAACTTGGAATAATTGAGTGTTAGTATTGCAAAGTATGGAAGACGTGCATGGAAAATATTCACAGCATTTCTTTAAATGGCACATACTTTGACACAGTTCAAAGCTGGAGATAGGCTTTACTTTTATCCTGCATGATTAAATTAAACATTATACTTCACCCCGCCTGTGTAAAATGTTCACTAGACCAAGGAAATCTGTGTCACTAATTCTTAAAGTTACATTAGTTGCTGCACTAATTACTTAGAAGTCTGGATGACAGCTATGAGGCCAGTCTTCTATCTCCACACAGCAAGAACTTCTGCTGCAATTCTAGAAATTTGAGAAGCCCCCAGCAATTTGACATGAGGCTTTAACCCTGTAAAGCCTGAACTATATGAAAATGGCCAGAAAATTCTCATTTTTGTGAAACTGGAGCATTTATTTAATCTTCAGATCTTTTTTTTAAATAGAAATTAAAATATCAATTTGCATATATGTGTTTTAAATTGTATCATGTTTGCTACAGCCAGCATTTTTGTGCAATTTATTGCTCAGAGGGTTTTGTTTTTTTATCATAAACAAACAAAAGCAGGTTATGGTTAAAAAAGACATCCTACTGATGATGCAGAGCAGGGATGCAAAGCTCATTTTACATTACATTTTGATCTCATGTGGGCCGGACCAGCAAAATAGTCCTTTCTGGCAGTGTACAGAAGTTTATCTATATATTTAATCCCTGAGATAGCTATTTATATGTCTTTTTGCAGTGTTTTAAAATAAATAAAGATTCTGGCTGCATTAAATAATCATTCTTCTGTTTTCTGGTATTTATTTGTCTTCAGAGGTGAGAAACACTTATCATGTTATAGCTTGCTTTTAAGTGGCCTTACAAAGTCAATTTTACTGATTCTCCACAGGTCAGGTAAGTCTTGGAACTGCAGGAACATCTGTCTGAGGCTGGTAACATTGATGCATGCCAGGACTGCCTGCAGACACAGACAAAGGATAGGATAAGTGAACTTGCCCCCTCTCCTTCTCTAAAGGTTGTTGAGACACATATTTAAGCTCACCTTGGGTAGGAAGTAGAACAGTGGTCCAATTAGCAGAAGAACAATCAGGACAACAAGACTAGTGAACAACCCAGAGAGCTGCACGAATACACCAAAAGATACAAGGATTTCTATGTTAAATGTAAAATTAGCATTTTGTATTCTCTGTGCAGATTGTTTTGGAAATTTAAGCATGTTTTTCTGCTCCTATTATAACATCAGTAACGGTACATTTAAGACAGGTGTCAAGTTTTCTGTTCCTTGGTGAGAACTCTTAGTGGAAACTGAATATCATGTATGCTACCTGTGTGTATCCTCCAGCACTCTCGAGTATATTAGTGGTGGCTAAAGTGGCTGAGCTAGGGAAGCAGGTAAAAAAGGAGGACACTGTGTTGGAGATCCCATGAGCCAGCAGCTCCTGAAATAAAACACAGGTTCAGTCCAAATACCTGACAGATTTGCAAGAATCGATTTCGCCATTTGAACAAGGAGCAGTGACATTCCTAGATTTTACCTGGTTGGGGTGTATAGAATATCCATGTTTATCAGCATAAATCATTGCCAGTGAGACGGACACAGCATAGCCAACAAATGTTATGGCTATTGTGTCCCCAGCAATGGCAGGGAACGTGTGAAAGGCAGGCAATTGTGGCCTCGGGAATCTGAAGACCACAAGATTTGTGAAAATTAGTCAGAGCACTTTTAACTACTGAATGAATCAGTCTTTTATTTTTTTATTTTTTTAAATTAAAGTCTAAAAGCTTACCCAGCAGGGATATGGCCAACTATCTCAATGTTGTAAGTGGAGTCCAGTGAGCAGGCATAAGCCACACCTGTGGCAATAATCACCTGAAGCATAAAGTCACAGTTACAATTGTAAATTATTAAATATATCTCTAGCGTTCACAAAGCTAGTTAACTAACCGTGAGGATCTCCACAGGGATAGGTGTTCGGAGGCGTTGCTTGAAACGCATGTTGAGCTCCTTAACTGGTACCAGGATGGCCAAACACACCAAAGAGATCAGCAGCTCCGCCATGTTAGTGTGAGGCAGGTTTTCCATCACTGATGCTAAAGTCTGAGCACACAAGACCGTGATAAGACTACAAAAAATAACTCTTTGCTCAGATGAGAACACTTCTTCTTCACCAAGAAGCACCGCTTTTTACCTTGAAGAGAGAGAAGGTCCCAGTGTGGCGAGGGAGCCGCAGGCCCAGCATGCTTTGCAGCTGTGAGATGGTGACATGGAAGGCGGCAGCGCTGGTGAAGGCCTTAACAATTGGCTCAGATAGGTAAGTGGAGAGAAATCCCAGCTGAAGAGCAAACATGCAGAGCTGGGCGAAAAGAGTTTAATGTAACACTGTGAGTTTGATAAACACATACACAGAGGAATCTGCTACATTTGTTATTATTTCACTTTATTGACTTTCTGTGTCTGTTTTACCATAATAATTCCTGAGAGAAGTGCTATAGCTGAGGCCACTCCAATTCTCTGGGCTTCAAAGTCACTCGCTTCAGAAGAACTTGAGTTCATCTCCAGAGGACTGGGAACCAGCTGCTCCACCACAGAGCCAGTCATCAAACTCACTACAGCAAAGGTCCCTGAAAAGAGGCCAAACATATCCATAAAGCAATATAAAAGTAATCTGACTTTAATTTCAAGATGTATGCTTCAAATCATTTAACCCTCACATACAGGTTAGGTAACATTGACCTTTTGATAGCCTGAAATGTGATGACTTTTCCTAAAATTAGCCAAAATACAAAAAAGGAAAATATATTATATACAAGCTAGAAGATTCTGTATATTTAAGGCTTGGTCAAATTTGACCTGCATCTATTGAGACATTGGCAATGGTGTTTTTAGGGAATCTTCAAACTGTGAAACTGTCTGTGTGTATTTTTATGTGATAGTGGTGGTTCAAGGGGGACATTGACTCTGTCCCAAGAACTGCCTTTGTTCCCATCACATTTACCCAGCTTCCCCCAGTGACAGACTCCAGCTGCTCTTTGAAACTGTGAAATAGGAAAACCGTGTAGCAGCGATCATTTAAGGTGCACAGAAGCCCAGAGGTCATTAAATCTGCAACTGCAAGCACGATCAATGTCATAAAATAATCTAATATATATTCTGAGATAAATGAGATTACAACCAAGATCAATACTGTGAGTTTCGTATGATTATAAAAGCTCCTGAACTGCCATTTCAGTGAATGCTTTGAATGCACTCACTAGTTTGCAATAAACAAAAGAGTTGTTTTTTAATAAATACTGATGATATAGATGGTAGTTATGATTGTAATAGCTTTTTAATTGTAATAGTTTTACATGGTTATGTAGTAAATCCCAACAGCTCTAGAATGTTCTGGCTATATTCAAATAATTATTGCTGACTTTGCTGTTATCCCAGATTATTGAATTTCATCTTATACACTTCTCTATGAATAAATAGACACCCTGTGGACTAACATCTTACCTGTGGACACATGGCGACCCGTGCCAAAAAACATATATAGGACAACAGGAAAGAAAGAGGTGTAAAGACCAAATATCGGAGCCACGGATGTGAGCAGAGCAAAGGCCATGCCTGTTTAGAGGGGAAAAAAGGAGACGAGAAGGAAAGGACAGTTAATGGTGTGTTGCTTCTCTTTCATTTAGGAATTTACGATCTGTTCCTGTTCTTCACACTAAGGCGATGAAGGTGCAGTGTGAACAGATCAGACGCCAACTATGAAAATGTACATTTAAGAAGTTTGAAGTTTACAGTTGAAACATTTTTGAAATACTTGTTCAAAATAAATTTATTTCAAAGTATCAGTATTAATAATGAACTATGTTTTGTCGTGAGGTGTTCAATGTTTTTTTGTTAATATTAAATTTTGGCAATGTAGGATTTTAATTAAAACAAATTAAAGTACGAGAGAAGCTCCAAGTAATTAATTAACTTTTTTCTTTTTCTCGACGCAGTGTTTTCTCACCTTGAGGAATGTGAAGAATACCGACTGTGAGTCCTGCTATGGTATCTCCTAGAATCCATTTCTTTAGCTTGTATCTTGGCAGCCAGCTGAAAATGGGCACCCTCTCCCTCAACAGGTGAAGGCAGGCTTGCTTTGAACACCTGCACCTCCCTGCGAGTTTCTCCCAGAGCCGCAAGCTTCCACTGGCGTTATCGTCAGAGCCGTAAGCCTGTTTGAATCGGTCCTCCGTGTAAATGCTCCTGTATACAGCAACAGAAGCGCTCATGTTGTCCCTGCAGAGATGACTAATGACACCGTGCAGCCGCAGCAGTTAACTCAGTAGAGGTGTAGTCAGTTATAATACATTTATAGTTGACTCTACTCTGACCTTAAGAGCCATTACATTTTCCTGTCAGACTCTAAGTAGCCAATGATATTGCTCATAGCTCTACTTTTTTTTTTTTTTCTTACAGTAATCAACAAGTTTTTTCACATCTTTGACCAGCCTCAGAAATCATAAAGGTGTGCTGGTCGATTTCCCCCCTAGAGAAATCCTCTGGGTCCTACTGCTAAAAGTTTTTATTTTCCCTAGCAGAAGATAGAAAGCCAGACATACAATCTTCCTGTCCTTCACTCTCAATACCTACTTCTAAACACACACATACACACTCCTTCACACTGCACAGCTATGTGGGAGGTCAAAGGAGGAACAATTGATAAAGTCATACAATGTATAGCACTGTGAAACTCCTAAAGAGATCAAAGTAGTGTCGCTGGTGGAGCTGAGGTGTAACCTCAAACCATGTCTGTTAACAAGGAGTTCATTTCCGAGAAGGATAAATGTCTGTAGTGGAGGGGGTTGTTTAAACTGTGTAGCCATAAGGAAAAGAGTCTGCATGGTACATGAGACCTCTGTGAAACTCAATCATACATGGCATCCTGGTTCATGGATCAAACCACACCTTGACTCTGATCGGAGATTGTATGTGATGAGTGAGATCTTCTTTGTCAGACAGGAGCGAATACAAGGGAGCTTTGGATAAATACAAGATAAAACGGGATCTGTGTGTGTGTGTGTGTGTGTGTGTGTGTGTGTGTGTTAGCCTGCTGGCCGTATCTTCTGCAAGACGCAACTTGGAAATCTAACCGTATAATCAAAACAGAAATGGTTTTACCGAATGTGTGAGTAAGGGTGAAGCAGAAGGAAATCACAGTCTCAAGAAAGGACTGGTCTGAATGGTGGAGATAAAACAAAGGAAATGGAGAATTTATCTTAAAAGTAAACCCAGTTTTGGGTGCTGTGAATGAATCTCTTCCGTCTCATGAATAAATTCTCCCATTCTATGAGAAGCTACGTGAGGTAGGGAAGGCAACGCCACTGCTTTCTATTGTTGTACAAGGCAACACCCAGGGGTTTCGGCTTGAATGGACCCAGACCTTGGCTAGAAGGGCATCAAGTTTAAATTTGAAAATTCCAAATGTACTGTAACACACACCCAAACATCAAAGATAACAAAGCATGAACTACAAATGTCACTGACCATGAACCCAGTTAAGATGGGCACACACACACTGTAATATCACTAATATAGAGCACCATATAGGTATAACAATACACTGTACAAGAACCATTATGCCAGTGTAATACCAGAGACAGGTGATCAAAAATATTGTAAATATTAATGCTAAAGTTTCACTTACTTTTGAATGCTCAGTCCCAGATATTAAATCCCCCTAAAGAGCTGCAGTACTATAAAAAAATATTATCTAATTTGCTTTTGCTCACACTTACAGAATTGAAAAATGCTTTCTTGGTAGATGGTAGATTTCAACCACTGAGTTCCGTAAAGCAGTCAGATATTTTGAAGGTCTTTAATCTGACACTCTTTTCAGCAGGACAACACAACAATCACAACACAACTTTGTCAGGTTTGGAAAAAGGTCAGAGTTGGGGTTAAATGCGTACTTGGGGGTCAGGTGAGCTTTTAATTGCTTACAATAATTAACTTATCTATTTTTTTCTGCACAATGCAACCAAGCTATGCAGCTGCACACTTTGCTCTTGTAAATTTCATCACCGCAGTGCATCAGACACATTACATGCAGTCATCTGAGTAATTCTTCAAATAAAACTAATTACTTTTGGAGTTTTCATGTTATGTACATGAAATCATTTTCATATGCCATGTCACCTCAGCCCAGGGGGTGTTAGGTAATCCCACATACGGCGACAAAGCTGGATCCAGGTCAAGTGATTTAATTCTGAGAAGTCTGTCATTCTTATTACTGTGGTTCATTCTCATTTTTTTAAAAAGAAAACATTAGCTAATTTGAACTAAAACTTTCCCATGTTGTTGTTATTCCACGAAAGAGAATTCACTGCTAACAATGCAAGGGGAGTCAGACAGGGTGTAGGTGAAAGGTCCAAGGATGTGTTACAGATGCAAAGCGCTGCATGGGCAAAGTGTGATGTATTCTTGCCTTTTTAACTGAATGAAATAAACAGACATGCATGTGAAGAGTTGTTTTTGTTCCTGTGTCATATTCCTAGAATTTCTGTCTGTGGTGGAGAGGCGATCCAGTGATATTAGGGACTTCCTTTAAATGCCAGGAATGTGGGCTATTGTGTTGATTAGCTCCAGAGGACTTATAAACATGCCAGCAGAGTGATGTGTCTGCAGACTGTTTAAACAAGATATTAGTCAGCTGTTAAGGGAAAAATGCATTGAATAGAAAAGGATATTGAATGCAAACCCCAAACTACAGACGGGGTTCTTCAGGAATGGTAAAAATGTGAATAACCGAGGGGCACAGTAAGCTACAAACTTGAGTGCTTTACACAGTTAGAGCCACAAATTATTGGACAAAGACAGAAATCTATCCACCATAGTGGCTCAAACCATAATTAGACTCTCAGTTTTATTTCAAGGGGAATAACACAATAACAATAAGAAGAAGAAGAATTAATTGTTTGGGAATTACAGCCATCTTTACACGCCGTCCCCTGTTTTCAGAGGGTGAAAATTATTGGAAAAACTAACATAATTTTAAATACAATGATTGTTTTTAATAGTTGGATGAAAATCATTTGTAGTCAGTGACTGCCTGAAGTTAAACTTACCATGAACATTACCAAATGCTGCGTTTCCTCCTTTGAGATGATCTGCTATGCCTTTACTGCAGCCACCTTCAGTTGTTCTCAGTGCAGTTTTGTGTTTAATAAGTGAAAGCAGGCTCCGTTGGCTGAGATCAGGTGACTTGCTTGGCCGTTTCTTTGACTGGAGAAACTGTCAGTCATACACGGCTCTATTATAACATTATCGCCACCATACTCACACTATATATTTTGGTTACACAGTAATGTAATGGATTATTATAGTAAATTCATTAATCACATTGCATTTACAATTATGTTACTTACATTACAAAAGTTATTCAATTACCTGCAGAGTGTACAATGAAATGCAGAAAACACCAGCATCCAATTCTTTTATAAGCACATCTCTGTGCAGTCCTTGGCATTTTTTGGTTTCTGTCACTTCTGCAGCTGTTCCATGACATTAAGTGTTTCCCCTAAATCACTTCCACTGTGTTTTATGAGCATCTCTCTTATTTCAACTTCGGTTGTGTTTTGCATGCATGCTGGTATTTTCTTAGGTTGTGTAAGAATGGGTGGATTAAAAGGAAAAAATATCAAGCATGCCCTTTTTCTTCCTTCACAGTTTCTACAATCAGCTCATTTCAGTTTGTGCACAGAGAGGAGAAAAGTGGTGGACATCTACAAATTTTTAGGATTAAAATGAACAATATTTTTTTGTGCTGCATAAAAGGACAAGAGCAGTTTTGTAAAGTGCAAACTGCTTCCAGGATAGAAATACCTGCAACACATGCCGCATTCAGTAAAGCCGCTACTGCCAACACAACATCAAAGATAACAACAATGACACAACAACTTTGCAAATATCTGCACACACAACATGCTAACACAAAGGAGAATAGGCCAGTCTTAAAAATTTGCATATACTGACCCCATCCTCGCAGCCAGTCTGATCTTGAACATGTAACAGAATCAAGCGATGAACAGTCAGAATTTCACCACCGTAGCCTCCATTTCTACCTGTATATGTTCCTGCAGTAGAATGACTATGCTGATTGCTTTGAAGTCTCATTGGGCTCATTTTCAACTTTGCTTTGAATTGTCAACTTTGTGTTCAAACTTTAAAAAAAAACAAAGAAAGACAAAGAACTTTTGAAAAGTTGTACGTATGCTCTCATTAGGATAGGGATTTGTGTCAATGTCTGGGACTATAGCCTATGTTTTACACTATTCACTGGTAAATATGTAATAATATGCTTCAGGCCATGTTAGGGAGTCATGCAAAAGTAATACAACAAGCAGCATGCTTCATATGAAAGCTGTTTCTCTCCTTCTCCATATTTTTGTCTTCCCATCATTTTCATATAAGGTCATCTTGGTTTTATTTGTCTGCAGATGTGTTTTCAGAACTGTGCTGGCTCTTTTAGACGTTTTCTGACAAACTCTTGTTTTCTTGTAATTGATTATAACCAGTGGTTTGCACCATGTTGTAAAAATTAATGAAGGCACGTCTTGATTGTAGAACTTGACAATAATACACATAATTCATTAATCACATTAAATTTATGTGATTACTTGAGTTACAAAAGTTCTTCAGTTATCTTCATCGAAAGGCAGATACAAAAAAAAAGTGAAATATGCTTTTTTTATGGCACCTTTTCACTACAGTCAGTTGATAATAGTTTATGTTCAAAGAAAGGAACCATTACTGTTATTTTTATTGCTAGAAAGGACAAGAGCGTAATAGTAAAGTGCAAACTGCATCTAGGACAGAAACAACGCAACTAAGCATCTGCACCGACAGCATCCTAACACAAAGCTCACAAAGAACCCAGGCTGATGTTGTAGTCGAGTGTATGCTGAGGCCTGCAGCTGGAGCCTAATCTTAGGTACAGTTAACAGAAGCAGTGTTGAGCAGTCAGGCATGCAGCACTGTAGCTTCCATTTCTACAGTACAATCAGAATAACAATCACCTTAAAGTCTCTTTGAGCTGGTTTTCAGCTTTAAATTTTGTGTTGTCAGTGTTGTGTTCACATTAAAACACTTACAGAAAGCTTGTATGTGTCTCCTCATTAGGACAGGCATTTATGTAAGTGTGTGGGACTGTTATTATTATTGCTAACTGGTAATTATGTGACAATGTGTTTCAGTTGATGTTAAAGAGTAACGCAAAAATAACTAGTAGTGTAGCAAACTATTTTCTCCAGAGAGTAATAAATGTACTGCATTACATTTAAGAAAAGTAATGATTAAGGTCTAACACTGACTACAACATCGGAGTAAACCTGCTGACACAAAACCAAAAACTATGGGTCCTAGCAAGGATTTTTTTTTTCTTCATTTTTACTATTGTTGATGTTTTTGAAGCACAGAATTGTCCTGGAAGAAAAACAGTTCCCTCTACAGTTCAGTGAGGCTTGAAAAAACATCCAATCCGATGGCTGCTGAAGTTTTGTTTGGCAGCACACCTCATGATCCCACTTTCCTTGTTGCAATACCATTAATCACATTATAAAAATACCTCATCCAGCCTGTCTCCTTCATGCTGAGTGTGTGTCCTGATCTTACGGGGTCTTTCAATTATTCTCTTCCAGGGAGAGTCTCCAGTTACTTTGTGGCCTATAGTTCCTGCTATTGTTCTTTATCTACTTTATGGGACGCTTGTCCCGACCCCCCATGGCATGTTGCTTTGGAAGTGACCTTGTCTATGAGGCTGACTGCTGGAAGCCAAGCCTCTCCTTGTGTCTCCCTACCTCTCCCAACCCTTTCCGTTTGCTGCTCGTCTCCATCCATTAGTGCCTCTCCTTGTCCTGTCCAAGTATTGTCTGACTTCAGAAATCATCTCCCTTCCAAGGCATAAGATTGCCAGAGTCATGAATTTATAGTAATTTGTCACTTACCTGTCACAAAGCTCCTGGAGGGGTTAAATGCCAAACAAAAACTAGGATTTTGTCAGACAACCACTTGATTTGCTTTAAAAAGTATATTTTTTATAGAAGCTTGTTTTTTTTTGTTTGTTTTTTTTACATTAATGAAAGCAAAAATTGCATTTTTTTAGCTTTTGGTTTTCTTCTAATAATTCTTCCATGCTTAAATACACCTGTAATCATCATCATCTCAGTCCCCAGGCAACCAACTATAATTTAATTAGTGTCAGAGATGTGTAGTGAATTCTGCTCGCATGTCCCAGATCTCTTTGTCTCACTTGGGAAAGGCATGTCATGCATAAAGGTTTTCAGTATTTGGTTCAGTACTTCTCTTTTAAAGCAGCTTTCACCTTTGCGTGAGTTGGGAAGATTTCGGAGTGGGTTGCTTTTCCTGTTCATTTGTGATGAACGTCTCTTGACCCCCACCACACCTACACAAGTCATGTCCATTCATCAAACATCTGGGCCATGCATCTCCTGGGCGGTAAGGGAGTACCCGCCTATATCAAAAGTCCCCCTAACGAGTGAGCTCTCAAGAAGCATCCTCTGAGATTAGATTTTATGTTTTTGTTAGGTAACAATAAAGATAATTAAGCACATATTCATACTACAGTTCCCATATGATTAGGGCAACAATAGATTTATTGAGTAGAGTAAATGTTTGGTCCACTGGTGGTGAAGGAAGGAAACTTTTACTGCTCTTACATTTGGGAAACCAAATGGTTAACGCTTTGCCTAAGCCTGCCGCCTGTCATCTGAAAAGAACAAAAGGTGAGACCTGGATTCCCATCTGACCTTCCTTGCTGTGTCATGTCATGCTGGCTGTGTCCCCTTTCAGGATGTGCTGTCACACACATGCACAAACACTCACTTTTGTTCAGTCTGATCTGGAGGATTTCTGTCTGACAGATGAAGTGCACTGCTTTTCCTGTTCACATTTACTCTGCCATGATGATTTTTGATGATTTGACCACTTAGAATAACCGTTTGATTTATCAAGTCATGAAGGAGAGTTGTTTTGACCGGGGCTACTGAGGCTCTGGGTTGACTGGAGAGCCTGGGTTTTGGGATGTGTCACTTCCTAGCCTATGCCAAAGCATTGTGCGGCTCAAGTACACATTGGCGACACAGCCTTGAACCACATTGTAAGAGCTGTGACTGCATTGTCTGTTTCACCTCAACACTTCTGTCAACACTGGATTCACTTTCAGCTTTAGAGCACTTAGAGCATTCCACACAACAGGGAAACAGCATTTCTCTGCATTGTCATTTGTGGTGTGTGCACACGCGAGAGTAATAATCACTCCCACAGGCATTGCACAAAAATGGTGGGCTAGAAAAGAGAAGAAAGAAACATGGGGGATCTTTCTGTGCAGCATATGTTTTCTATGTATTGTAAAAGATTCCTCTACCCGTCAAAGTTTCCCTTTTTGCATTTTTCTCATCATAAATAAGAAGTATGCATGACTCTACTATGTTGTACGATATTTAATTTTTAATAAGCCTTATTAATAAAAATTAAAACATTAAGCATTAAGCTATTGTAGGGGCTGGGGAGTTTTGTTTTCATCTGTACAGTCTGGAAAGATCTGTACTAAATATTCTGACTGCAACCTGAGATCTTGCGTCCATCCTCTGTAGTGACTCCTGTACTTTATCTTGTGCGTGAGACTCTGAGTGGGTCCTTGAGAATCACTAGTGCAGCCAGGCTTACCTCACACAGAGTTCATGATGGTTATGTTGACTCAACAGCTTAGCTGTGTGCGCCAACGCAGTGATCTTTACAGGCTGCTATCTCCATATTAAAGAGACATATTGAACACATTATGACCTGTAGTGGCACCTAGTCATGTTAGTTTTGAGATTTCCCTTAGATTTCTACTAAAACTTTACGTAAAATGTATCTTTCCAAAAATGTATCCTTGCTAAAGTAAAAGATTCTCTATTACTCCCTGACTCTCAGGCTTTGGATTTCTCTACATCGTGAGGTGGTGTGCTCAAGGATGTAGATCAAAGAGCTATATTTCATAAAAGGCTCGGAGTGTAGTGTCTTTGTCACATTTTTAAAATCATTAACAGTAAAAGTGTCAGAAAGTAGCTGAACAGTATATTAAAAAAATATATGATATGATTCCCAAACTGTCTGGTTAAGTTTGGGACTTATACTGGCGTAGTGTCACGTCCAAGGCTGAATGTCACTGTTAGTTCACTACAGTACAATAGTAAGTTAAATGCGCGGGTTTCACGCATGTCAAACAAAACATTGTTTTCTCCACTGCATCACTTGTCTGCACTTTCATTTAGAGATTCCAGTCTGCTTTAATAGTATTCATTAACACTGGATTTCCTGACTTGATGTTGTCAGCTTGAGGGATTGCACGGCAGCTCTAGCACCAGACACTCTCTCCTGCACGTACCAGGCTGAAATAAGCAGGGTGGAGAGGGCAGACAGATGCAGGGGCTGAACTGTACCGGCTGCCACTGCCAAACCACCTTCCTGCCACACTGGGACATCACTCATGAAATCACATTTGAAGCTAGACAACAATAGTAAAACCAGAAAAGTGTTTTAGCTTCTCTTTTTTTAATTAGTCTACTTATTGTTAGATGTCAAAACCATTAAAACAATAAATAAATTAGAATGCAGTGAAAGAAACAGTGGGCTTCTTTGATGTTCAAAGACCTGTAACCCTTCATTATGTTAAGCCTTCAGAGTGTTATTTATATATAATGCTTATCAATGCAAAGTAGTGGGCTGTAAGCGTTTTACATTCTGAAATATAAGTGTGGGGCAGATTTTGTAGTGTGTGCAGTGAGTGAGCCAGGAAGCATCATATGCGGGATACAGTGGGGGGAAAGGGCTCAGGCCATACCATCAGTGATGTACGAGGCTGAGAAAATATCTTTAACAACAGCTCATCTCTGAAAACACATTGGTGTTGAATGGTTTTTGTTTTGCACATTCCTGTGAGGTGCACACCTACACCTACACTGAGTTCTGGTGCATTTTCACCCTGATTGTAGGCCAGTGAGGTCTGCTTCAGCGCTCCCCTTGTTTCTTCCTTTTCCCCCTTGTGCCACCGCCTTTCTTTTCCATTTCTTTTCTAACTTCTCCTTATTTTTCCTCTGCCTCTTCTTACTTCTCCATCACCTTTACCTTGCTCCCAACTTTACTTTCACCATCAAAGGACACCCGTGGCTCCAGCTGGGTGGCTGCTAGCTTCTCATTTCCTTTCATGCTCTCCAACCATTCAGCAGTGGCGCGCTCCATCAGGGCTGAGCAGACCCCAGGGAGTCCACCAGAAGCCTCCGCTAGGCGCTCACCGCCACTTCCTGCTCATTTAAGTGAGCCCTCAGAATGGAGCACTATTGTCCTGGCTGTTATCTGATGGCTCCACTCAACAGAGAGACAAAGCCAAGGGCCTGCCCCCCTCCACCTCGCAGGCTGCGCTGAGTTTTTTTTTTTTTTTTAACATATCAAAAGCTCAAGAAAGGAGTTCGGCAAACACTGTTAGATGCATAAAGGCACAGCATGAGTAACACAGTGACAGTGAAAAGTCACAATTATGATGTTCACAGATTGATTATCCTGCCTATATTAGGGAGAAAACACATAGGATTTTGTGTAAAGTGTAGAGAAAAACAGAATGCCTGAATTTAAAAAAAGATATATAATTAAAACATAGTGAAAAAAAAGCATTTCTCAAAAATTGTATTAATTAATTTTATTGGTTTATTGCTAATATACAAGCTGTTAACACATTTTATAAAAGTTGAGGGAGAGGCAAATAAAACTGAGACAGTTATGTAATCCACATGGAACAACTCACGAGTAATTCGGTTTTCTTTGCAGTTAAAGTCACTTTAACAAGCAGTTTCTCTTTAAGCAGAAATCAAAAACAAATCCAAACCACAATCATGGAACAACCTCAAAACATTGCTGATTAAAGTCACCCCAAATGTGAACACTGGAAAGAAGTGCTTTGATAATTCATTTTCTGCTGAGCAGTTCTATACTGAATGAACATGCATTTTGTTACTTTTTCAATCACAAAATACACATTACCAGGATTTATCATATGTGCAAATTTCTCTAAGAAATTTAGGATGCACTTTTAAAACTTAAAGAAATGAGAGAACTCCGAAAAGGGGGAAAGAAACAGTACTCATTTTATCACAGAAATTGTAGAATGTTTTTGTAAAATGCTCTCACAGTACAGTAGGGCAGATGCAAGTTGGCAGTGTCCTCTTGTGGAGAGATGGGGTAAAGCAAATCCAGTGTTTTCCTCCTTTAACCAGAACGTTTTCCCTCTCATTTGGAAGTTTTTTGTGCCATTTTCTTTTTCTGTTTGAGAGTCTCCCCCCCAACACACACACACACACACACACACACACACACATACACACACATACACAGACAGAGGTAAGGGGGTTTCCTATAGAGACACCATTGTTTGTGCTGCATCAAAGGGAGATTTGTTAAAGGAGCTTTGGTGTGCTGCGATATCACCCACATCAGTCAGGACTACCTGTGCAGGTGCTTGCAACCCTGGGGGTGGTGAGCAGGGGGGCTGGGGCATGGGGGGCTTAGAGCAAAGCTGGTCTCACTGTCTGCTCCAATTTCACAGACTTCTGACATGACAGGAAAGCCTGTAATAGCAGAAGGTAAAGAATCAAGAGTGCAGAAGAGTCAGGTTTAAGCCAAGTTAAAGCAACAATTGCATGAATCACTCTTTTGCTTCAAATCTATACCCGGAAGTGTAAATATTTGCCCCACAGAGATGTGCTTCTTACCCTGTTATTTATATTTGCTCCTCAACAGCTCTCCCTAGTGGGGCAAAGATAAACTGTATATTACCTTAACACATTATTCCTTATAATGTGGAACTGAGAAAACTCTGTTACTGTATTATTAAGAGTGATAGTGTACAAAACACAGGCCTGCCTGTGTGTACAGGATGTAAGCACGGGCAGGCTGAGTAGAAATTTCCCTTAAATATAAAACAGCTGCTGTTGCAGTTGAACAATTAGTGTTAGTGGTGCTATGATTAAAGTGACCATCTCTGCCTGATTACCTCATATAACCTTTGTAGCTCTTATTTTTATTACATATTCCTGTATAGTATGCATTCTACACTGTATATCACTTACATAAAAAATTGACATTTAACAGGGAAATACTTGTGGCTGGAGAAAGACTTAAAAATAAAGTGTTAGATTAATTGAGCCAGAGGAGCCAATCCATTTTTTAACCAGTGGTAATCTCACTTATCATGTGGCTGTTTTACCTGCGAAATGAAGCCAGACACAAGACATTAAAGACATAATGTACAACTAAATACACCAAATGAGAAAACGAACACTCCTTCAAACAACTGAAGAACACTCTTAACTAAAACTCATTCATCCATCCAGATTTTCCCCTACTTTTTCCTCTCTTCTTTTTTTGAAGATCAAGCAATGGCAAAAAGTTGAATAATTCCGCCTCTTTGATCTGCACACACAAGTGAGAGTTCATTTCCATTTTTGATTTTTTTCCCCCTTCCTTTCTGTAAGAGTGCCAGCATCAAGATTTACCTTGGTGTGCAAATGTGCTGGAATAGGTTAAAAGGAAATCTCGCTGCTCTCTCAAAGCACAAGTGCAGATGTTATGAAGTTAATTAAAAATTTAGCAATTCGTTTCTCCCGTCCCAATTTAGGCTGCATCAAATAGAAGAAAACAGAAGGAAAAAAAATGACTTGTGAGAGGAGTCCGTGCAGTCTGTCTTTTTACATGTATAGCAACATCAACAAGGAGGAATACTTCTGTAATGTAAAATTCAGGATGATACACCGATCCTCTCCACCTTTTTTCTTCATGCAGCATGCATTATCAGGAAATATGTTACATCCTGTGTGTAGTACATGTATTTCCATTTCAACAAATAAATCCAAACACTGAATATATAGCTCTCCGTTCCATCTTCCCAATTCTTCCTTTCTCTTTCTCTAAATCTATATCTACTGAAGATGGGAAATTAGTCCAGTCTGCTCATCCTCTGTTTTCTCAGACACTTTACCTCGTTTAGAAGACAACAGTGATGAACACATTTTTAAGCCTCCCCCAGCCACCAATCTTCCCGACAACTAACCCAGCTTTCCATGTTTTCTAAAATTGCATCAGTGTGTTGACATAGGCCTGGTATCTTCTACCAACTTTTCCATCCCCTCCCAAATAATAGTGCCATCCACAGAAAGGATGTCAAGTCTCAAGATGCTGCCCACCCCTCTCCACTCCCCCTGTGTGGATGATGCTCCAGGAGGGAGGCGGGCGTAGTTTCTGCACAGGTGCTGCAGCTGCATTCGTACATAATTCCTTTCTGCGCGAGCACGGCTCGGTGTTAGCCTCTATGTGCTGCTTCCCCCCAGTGGGACCCCCTCCTCCACTGAGTGATATTACAAGCGGCAGCCGCGCGCCTCTGATCTACATGCGCTGGGCTCTCTCCTGGTCCTGGGTGAATAGCGCTTGACTTGTTCAATTTGTTTAGAAGCCGCGTTCGACGCTTTGAAGCCACACATTTTAGCATAAATCATAACCTGTCTCCTTGCTAACAACTGCTTTGAAATGCAACATCTGCTTTTGAATCCCCAGCTTTACAATTAGTTAAGCAACATCAATAGATTGACTCCCTATAATTTTTCTTGATAATGAACTCATGAATGAACGTGCGGGGGGATTAGTGCTGGGCCCATTTGATTTTTCAAGGCCACGGTCCTGAGCTGGATCAGCCTTCATCAGCCTCACTTTGCTGGGACGCCATTAACTTCCTGAAGTTCTCAGGATGTTCTGACTACAATCAGACACACCTGTTAAATTGGGTTACCCTCCATGGTAACCTACTTAGGAAGTGTCATGGTTGTGGGGCATGTTACCGGGCCATGTTGTTTACTCTTTCATCACACTCTTCAGGATCCCTGTTTGTTGGTTTGTTTTGCAAAGCACAGCCTTCTGTTCAGCTGTGGGAAAAGAGCGGAATCAAACACCCGGAGAGCGCCCTGACGTTGACATTGATAAGCTTGGCTTGTCACTTTCCATTTATCTGAATGACACTGATACTCAGGTTGGATCTCTGGAGGAAGTTGTGCATACACAGAACCCAGGTGCATATGCTGCAAGTGCTGCAAAAAGAAAAAAATATACCCCTTCTAAGTTTGCTTAATCAAATCTATCTAAAGTTATTGCAGTGAATAAAAGAAAATGCACATGATATTGGCAGGAGCTGTGGCTCTTCACTGCACTGTACTAAAGTTAAAACGGATCCATCAGTTGGAAACCTCTCATCAGGTGCATTAAGAATTCCTTTTGCAGGTTGAAGAGGAAAATAACAATCCCAAAGATTTTATTTTCAAAGGCAAGCATTTGATCAGTAGTCATCAATTAAACTTACTGAGGTGCAAATTACACCACAAGGATTAGATGAAAGAGCCTCTGTGTCATTTTCTCCCCTCCTCCTCAAAGCTTGGCTTGATTAGCAGTACACACAAACAGCAGGCTGATCCCTGGCATGGTGGTGACAGGGTGACACTTCCCCTCACATTACGCAGGCTGAGCTGACGGAGGGGCTTAACAGATAGTGGCATCACAGGCGTACATTTACAAATATATCTACTGCTCGGGCTGTGCAGCACTCCTCTGCACATGTAGCCCTTGTATCTCTGCTCCTGCTTTGCATTTCTGATTTCAGCTGGAGCTTTGCCATAAGATCCAGTTACCATACTGATCTCAGTCCTTCTTCCCAGATGGCATGTTTGGGCTTCCTGGGTAATATTTAAGAGACAAGATGCATATATTTCTAGGTTTTGTTTCTTACTGCTACTACGGGCCTTTGCCAATGCTAATACAGGCTTTCTGTTATATCAATATTCCAAGTAGTCTTTTTCTCCTATATATGCTCATGATAGACAATATTAATAAGAACACAGACTTTTACTAACTCTTATACTTTAATTCCTGTTTGGGAGTGAGCCGCACTAGTTTATATCAGATCAGCTAATATTACTATGACAGGTGCTCGTGTCTCCCGCAGCCACTGAACAAAGCTATAAGATCAATTGGCAGAGGTCCCTGCATGCTACAATACCCACATTAACTTGATGGCTGTAAACTGTATTGTCAAGTGTTAAAGGTAATTGTTTACCTGTGTCGTCTTTGTCTAAGTGGGTTTGCATAGGCTCTGTGATTGATAATCCCATTGTTTCTTTCTCCTTTTGTCTCTGTGTTTGCTTTTTTATTATTCATTTTGTGTCACATTGCACAGACAGGCAATTGTAGGGAATTCATCTTTTTAGGGAATTTACACAGCAAACCCTATGAATAAACAATTCATTTTTTTCCCGGTAAATTAGTAATCATTAATTTTAAATGCTGTGCTGGGGAAAATAAATTAACATAAAGTTATCACGCTCAAAGGTGCAACAATGGATACTTTAATCGCAGAGAGGACGCCACACGATGTGCAGCACCTGCTATATAAACTCTCTCAATCATAATGACAAATTCACTGGTCATGGACAAATATACAGTATATATCTGATGTAACCTCATGAAATACAACTGAAGACATCCAGATAAATAAGCAGGTCATTGGCAAATTAACATAAAAACATGAACCTTTCACCTCAGCATCGAGGGACGCACCGGCTCTGTTACGGTGCAGGAGTGTGACATCTCGACCCATGTTTGGAACTGTGTGTTAAATGTGCCACAAAATGAATAAATTAAGTAAATATATACATGCGTGATAACAAAGTGCATGAAAAAATAAAAATACTGTTTGAGGAAATATCTTTTAGAGAAACTTTCAACAGAGTTCAAAAGGCTGAGAGAATCTGTGCCACCGTGGACCGAAGCTGTTCCCCAACACCTTACATAAGACACCTTGTTTTGTTTCAATATTAATACACCTATGTTACATAATAATTTAATAATACATAATAAAAATTTAAACTTTAGAGGTGCAGGTAAGTATATTTTGTCACCTTTGAACAGACCTTGCTGTTTCCAGCCTACGAGCTAACCAGCTACTGCCTTTAGCTTCACATTTACCACAAAGATATAAAGCAGTGGCTGTTGATCTTTTCATCTTATTCTCATGACAAAGAGCCTAACCCGTGTACATTTGTCATTTTGTTTGTCTTTTTAAGATAAAAAAAACAGCAAAAAACAAAACTATATTTTTTTTTATTATTTTTATATATATATATATATATATTTTTTAACCTTAAGTAGCAGCGTCACTTATCTTTTGACTGACTACATGTCTCGTCATGCAACTTTGTCACAACTCTCTTTTTCAGATCAAACGCAATATTTTATAGGCCAAAACCTTCAAAGCATATCATATCCTGTCGAGATGATGAAATGATCATGAAGCACCATGAAAGTGACATTTGGCAGATGGACTGCATTCATCTTTATCACTGCAGAGTTCCTGTACTACTTTCCTTTGATAAAACATGAAACACCTCCTCTGCTCAGATTTTCAGACTGTGACAAGTGTTTTAGTTTCAGTACTCAGGACTTTGCTCTTACACACACACACACACACACACACACACACACACACACACACACACACACACACACACACACACACACAGATAGATAGATAGATAGATAGATAGATAGATAGATAGATAGATAGATAGATAGATAGATAGATAGATAGATAGATAGATAGATGATATTGGGGTTGAGTTGTTGCATGATTAACCTTCAAGAATTACATTAGTGTAATTTATCTAACCTGGCTATGAAGGTGAAGAAAGCAGTGATTTCTTCTGAATCCATTTCTTTTACTGTATATGTACTTCACAAACCCCCCTCCATCTTCCCTGGATCGCTCTCTCTCTCTCTCCCCCCCCCTTTCGTCTTTCGTCTCTGGGAGTATGGGTGCATGTCAAGTGATTGTTGAATTGAAATATTGATGTGGAGTATCAAAGCGTGGCGTAGCACTCCTGTGTTTCCAGAACTAACCACGAAGCGCTTTGATCAGATACTCCTGTGATCTGACTTCTGAAGTTGTTAAGAGTGCTGGAAAACAAAATGCAAACAAACTTCAAGTGCTCTTGGTATTGATAAAAGTTTTCTTTGACAAGTGGAGATGCGTGCTGTCTGCCTGTGTCTGCCCAAGACTGGAGATTTTGGGGTTTCTGTACATGCTAATGGACATGAGATGAGGGAATTATTATAGTTCTCTGCTTTTCACACACGGAGCAATGTAAACTGTGGTGCAGGGGTGGGAATCACCTCAGAATCCCGCTGTGATATCAAGGCTCCCGAGTACCAATTCTAAGTCTGGGAATTATGTTTTAATCCAATTCTGATTAAGCTTGTTAGAATTTATTATTTATTCCATTAGCAAACTAAAAAGCTAAATGAAGACACTTGTGAGTAGAGCTCTTTAAGATAAATCTCTTCATGCAATCAAACCTACTGTGCTTACAGGGAAAAATGAATAAATAAATAATGTGGATGTGTTTTGTGGGATTTAAGTACGCTTCCACACCAAAACATCATATTTATTAAATAACTAAATACGATAAGAAAAAGAAAATTAAACACTTTCATCAGTTTTTTTCCCATCATGCTCTAAAAAAAAGGAATTTGAAAGCCATAGAAAGATATTAAAAGCTTTAAGGTTTAAGACCAGTTCCAATTACCGACTGTGCCAATTGGAAAGAATCTAAAGTTTTTGGGCTCCACGGTATTCAACGCTTAGCTGTAGAAATGGTCCGGCTGTAGTAGAAATCTGACATATGGTGTCCCTGAAACTGCAGAAAAGAATTTTTTTTTAATACCTTGCAGAGTAAACATCAGTCTTTGTTCAGTATCTCCCTCTGTGCCTCCCACTCCAACATCACACACGTTTCTAACTGAGTATGAAGAAGAACTGACTCCTGAATGAGGTATCAATTGATTGCACTGTAAACTCCATCTGTAAGCGCTGCTCTTCATCCTAAAGAAACTGACTGTCACGGTAATTATGACCCATCGTGTCCCGTCTTGTCTTCCTGAATGGTTAAAGAGTGAAGCACTAAAGTTAGCTGCAGGCTTCTGCATGCTGTCTGTCTCATCCATTAGGCCACATTTGTCACACGAGGGCCATTGAAGCAGGCCTGTGTTGTAAAACTGGCTTTCTGACATAGCCACCAGTACAAAGGCTGCCTTCCTCTGTGGCTGCCCTTTTACAGTGCAGATGGTCAAGACAGCTGGGACAATTTAGTGATCTGAGGCTTTTAAAATGCCCCCCAGGCATGATAAACAGCTTGAATACCCACTTGCATATTCCACACAGGCTAAGATTATGTCTGAAAACAAAAACAGCACCATTTGTGTTCTGCAACGGGCAAAAGAACTGAAAAACTCCTCCAAGACTGTGAGATTTTAAAAAATACTAAACTATCACGAGCATCCCTGTAGAGTTTAAAATCTATTACTTTGTTTTTCTTGGACGTGTTTTTTGACTGGAAATAGGTGCATGAGAACATCTGCATCATCTTGCCGGGATTTAAAGTGTCTGTGTCAGTTTTGAAGTTGCTGGTAGCCACCCAGACAGAAGCAGCGTGCGATGTATGACGGAGCGCGCCTGATTACCAGCAATCTCACCAGCTGTTTAATGAACACAGGGACCTCTTTCTCTGGAAATTAGTTTTCCCTTGAATACTGTGGAAGCCGTATCCAGGTCTATTTAAATGAGGTAACATGGGGAAGGTAAGCACCACCACATGAGCATTGTTTTCACAGTTCAAAGTGAGGAGAGAGTACTTTGCACTTCAAAGACACTCATCTGGGAGGCAGTACAGTGGGGGTGGGGTGGCGTGGGGGAGAGGGGACAGGAAATAAGAATCAGGGTAATTAACAACTTCTGCTCTGTAATAAACCAGAGACATAGTATACCTCTGCCTCCAAGATACATTCCTATTTTCATGTCCTCCTCTCTCTTTTGATTCCCTGCTCTTTTCTTTCAGCCTTTTATTTGGAGTTAGAGAGTTTTGGTTTTTTTTACCTAGCAAGGCTGCATGTGACTACATTATATCTATTACCTCATGCACAAGTAATTAATTATCAAAAAAACAAATCCATGTTGTTTTAATCTAACTGCTGCATTGATTTGCATGCTGAAAAGCACTGAAAAACATTTTTATAATCAATAAATCTTTTAGGACAGCAGCACTGGCATCTTCATCCTTTTTTGTCACATAAAAACACATTTCAAAATAAAAACTATAGGTGTGATGTAAGTCTGCATGTCACATCTTTTTTGGATGTTAAGGAGGCTACATAATCTGTGCTCTCCGTTTGGCTTTCACACCAGTAACTTAAAAAAAAAAAAAAAAGTCCCATAACCAAATGGTACAGTTAGGTGATTAACATCACCGCCTTCCATGTATTTTTAAAAACCTGCTAATTCACTTACCGGCTAAGAGGAATGAAAGGAACTTTGCACTTATGTTTAAATGTATTTATAAAGCAGATATATTTTTGTTTCTCAATTCAGATGGCTTCACTGTGGGGTGTGTTTATTTAAGGATCACAGCCTGTGAAACAGTGAGGAGCAGATAAGTGAGGAACAAGGAATTTACATGAGAAACAGGTTCCCAGCCTGGATTTAAACTCTTAACATTGTAATGGTGAACAGATTTACAGAATAAGATTAAGATTCAATCTGCATTTAATGGAGCAGATCTGAGGCGGCCTCTACTTGAACCCTGAAATGTGAGATGTCACACAGGGCAGCCTATTTGACATGTCACCTACCGGTGAGAACTCGGAGCCTTTGATTGAGTTTTATCAATTACGGAAAATACTGGGACTTTCTTTAAAGTTGGGAGCCTCACGTCGGCCAAGATTGTGCCTGCTGTTGTGTTGAGTTACAAGTTTGTTAGGAGAAAATTAACATCCTCTAAAATGTCCAGTCAATCGATTCAAGTAAGAAAAAGGCTTATATTCATTGTGCATTGTTTCCTTAAGTGGTGCACTTTGTTTTAATGCTGTCCTGTAAGTGTATGATTGCTTTTGCTTCTGTTTGTTGACTGGAGATCATAGTTTGCCCACCTTTTCATTTAACACTGCATCAGTAATGGTTGCCAAAAATAAAAATCCACCCGCTTTCTATCTTTACTTGACTTCCCACAATGGAGTTAAATCAGCATGTAAATACTCCCAGAGTGAGAGAGTTTTTGTTTTTTTTTCTACTTAGCTGGCTCTGTTTATCTTAGATCTTTTACCAGACTAAGCATTTTGTTCTTGTGCAAAATTTAGTCCTAAATGCATTCAGTGAAAGTTGCTGAAACACATAACAGCAACTTAGTTTTTTTCTCTTACTGTGTAGGGTAACAGTTGCGTATGCTTATTTTGAATTATTGAAGTGGATCTCAAACACACGATGTCAGCTCAAATAAGTGCTTTTTTAAAACACAGATTTTACAGGAGCCTTTTTAAAATCATTCCTCGAGTCTTTTTTTTTTTTTTTTTTTTTTTTTTGTCTCAGAACAATTGAGGGAGGAGTCAGTTGTTGGGGTCAGCGTTTGGTTGAAATTGAGTGAAATTATGAGTAGCCCACCCCTTCACCTAACAAGCCCCCCTCCTTCTTCCCTCACATCTCCTCTCTATTGACGGGCTCGCCTGCATCATACTGAAGACCCCGTTGAGAGGATCTTTTCTCACTATAAAGAGAAGATGCAGCTCCGGCGCCTTTGAGATGATCGCCAGGATTTACTCCGCGCCTCTCTGCCCCTAAGTTCTCTAAAGGGCAGGCACCTTCGGCTGTTTTAAAATAACCACCTGGACTGCTAGCACTCTGAAAACATTTACCTAGTGGAGTGAATGTGAATGAACCTCCCAGTGTTTGCTGCCAAAGCGTCGGAGTCATCCAAGACTGTGAGCATATTTTTCTTCTACGCGACCAGCTGTGGTTTAGAGCCGGTGCGTCGGTGCCTCTCGGCGCAGTTTGTGTTGCAGGTGCTTGGAGAAGCAGCGCGAGGACAGATGGCTGCGCTGACGATACAACGGACCGACAACTTTTTGCACACATTTTTACAGGTTTGTTAGATTCTTCTTTATTTTATTTTGGTTTAAGGCGGATGCGTTTGTTTGCTCCCCCTTTTCTCTGTTGTGAGAGCGCGAGTGTCCGCAACTTGTAAGAGTATTTAGCTTCTCGGATGGTAAAATAATTTTATGACAACTGAAACTAGCAGGAAACGAGGGGAGGGAACTAAAATAGTTTGCCTATATTTTTTTGATGTAAACTTTTTTTTAACTTCAAAGTTTAATTTTCAATTTGCATGATTGAAAAAATTGAAAATTTAATGCTTATTTTTTATCAGTTTAAACTTTTGTTGACCTTGAAGATCATCGAGTGGGACAGGAAACCTGATGTGTTTTTGTATATTATTACACAGGACCGGACGCCCAGCTCCTCTCCAGAGGGGGCACCCAACGCCCTCTCCTTTCTGGCCACCACCTGCAGCCAGGCCTGGCAGGTGGGGAGCACAATGGGCTCAGAGGGTTCTCAGTTCCCCTACGAGGGCACCGTCAGCTCAACATCTGGAATGTTTCAGCTCTGGAGCAATGACATGCCACCCAGCACAGCCCTCAGCACACATCAGATGACCTTCACGGTGCCCAAGATGCAGTTCCCTGGACACATGCAGTCCGGCCTGGGTCACCATCATCATCACCATCACCCCCATCATCACCACCATGAGCTGCCTCTTACCCCTCCAGCTGAACCACCATCATCCTATTCCTTTGAACTCTCCCCTGTTAAAGTGCTGTCCTCACAGCCACAGACCAACAGCCACTATTATCCTCAGCATAACAATGTGGGACAAAACTTCCCCAGCTTCCTCCCAAATTCATCAGGTAGGCATCATTTGTCCGGAGGCCATGTGGAAGAAGGGCAGCAATGGTGGAGCCTACCCCAAACCAACGCTACTCCTTCTAACCACCCCTTCTCCCTGGGCAGACAGCTGGTTTTGGGGCATCAGCCCCAAATAGCTGCCCTTCTCCAGGGCACCTCCAAAGGTCTGCTGAGCTCCACGCGCCGCTGCCGCCGCTGCAAATGCCCCAACTGCCAGGCAAATGGCGGAGGGTTGGAGTTCGGGAAGAAGAGACTGCACATCTGCCACATCCCAGAGTGTGGCAAAGTGTACAAGAAGACCTCACACCTGAAGGCTCATCTGCGCTGGCATGCCGGGGAGAGACCCTTCATCTGTAACTGGCTCTTCTGTGGTAAAAGCTTCACCCGTTCGGATGAGCTACAGCGGCATCTCCGCACGCACACCGGGGAGAAGCGCTTTGGATGCCAGCAGTGCGGCAAGAGATTCATGAGGAGTGACCACCTCTCCAAACACGTGAAGACCCACCAGACGAGGAAGAGCCGATCTGGACAGCCTTCACAGAGCACGGACCCGCTGCTCACCAACATTAAGAGAGAATAATCGCTGTGGTTCTTCAATCAGAGACAAGACTGTGTGACTCACACTCACTGCCATAGGTTTGCACTAGAGGGTAAGCGTCAAGCTCCCTGAATATATTCTGTTGTCAAAGCTCTGCTTTGGACTTCAAATACTACCATAAAGTATATTTAGTGATCATTTTGAGTTACATAATTATGTGCTGTTTGGAGCCACGCACCTTTAAAGAAAACTTGAAGCCTTTCTAAGCGATATTGTGAGAGTTTTTGCTGCATTCAGTGTACCTTTCTTCAAGCCACACAAACGGTTCTCGCCTAGAGTTAACTTAATTATATCCCTTTCACATTTTAAAATTAATTTAAATTTGATCAGAGTTAGTTTTTTGTTATTTTTAATTTTGTGATGTAAATATTTTTTTCATGTGATGAATTTGCAAGACATGAAAAACATTTCAAAAGGCTTTCCTAATATGTTCCTAAATAAATGTATGCCTTAGTACAGCTCTGATTTCTGCTCCCTCGAACGAATGGATGAATGCCTGTGTTACTGTCGATCGTTAGAATTTTATTCCAAAACATGCTAATTTGTCTATTGCAAGGTAAGAATCTTTTTTTAAAAAAATATAGACATGAGTGTCTCCGAGCCGCATACGTATCTGCTCTGAAGCAGTAATGTTCATTGCTGCAGATTAGCAAACATGTTAAATTTTTAAGTTCTCTGTAAATTGTGTATAAATATCATGAACAGTTTTATTTGTATTATGGCAGCATGTAAATTTGAATAAACATTGTCCTTAAAACTGTTTCTCGCAATGTTCTCCTTTTTACACCTGCAAAAAAGTGAAGTAAAAAGACAGTTTGGGTCACTCACAGTTTTAAACTTCCTAGCAGCTCATTCAGCAAATGTGTGAATTTCTGAGGGCAATCTGAAGCACCCACTGAGCTAATCTTTTATTTAAATGATATTTTACTGCTTTCAGAATACAAGTGCTGCTCATTGTGCTGTTGGTGTGTGGGGGGAAGATGCTCATAAAGAAGACCTAACATGGTGGCTGTTCAAAGATTTTCACACCTCAAAGTAAATACTCATCCCATTGATGGAGCTGTTTGTCTCGCTCGCTGCAATCAAGTTCACAGTCATGTGGCTTTTAATGAGTGTTTTCATTCTCTCAATGGAGAAAATTGAGTCAACAGATGCAACAGAGGGCACTGGAGAGGAATTCCCTGTGAATAGGACCCCTGTTGTTGAGACCCCCTCAGCGGCGGCAGGAACTCCCTTTGATTTTGCACCCTTGTGAAAGTTAATACCCCCTTCCCCCCTGCTCCGCCACAAGCCTCCATATATCACAGCCACGTTACGATCGGCCTCGCTTTACTGCCCAGAATGGGGCTTTATTCAAAGGCCAGCCAACCAGATGTCTGCTCATCCAGGGGTTTCTTCCCTTTGTTTTTAATCCTGTTTGAACTTTCTCCAGCTGGGATGCAAAAGCAAGCAAAATGCTTTGTCTTTGTCAGAGGTCCCGCGGTGGAGTCTGAGGACCTCCACAGCAAATTTGAAAGTTTAATCTTAATCAAATCAGAATTTAAGAGAATTCAGCGCAGACTGCAGAGCCCATCGAGTGAATTTCCTTTAAATTTACTTACCTGACATGGAGGTCAAATACTTGTTCAAATACTCTGTATAGATGGTTATGTATTTTAAAGTAAATAAGTCTCAAATACAAAGAAAAACACAAACGCTGCACTCGGTTTCAAAGACACTTTTTAATTCATATGATACAACTGTTTCTACTCAGTCAAACATGTCATTAACAAACCCTCTCTTGGTTTTATGTCCTTGCTTTTGGTTCTCTGTAGTGGTATTCCTTTGTGTTACATGCAAAACTGCCTGATCAGTAATTCCCATGAATAACCTCACCACTTCACATTAACTGCAGATGCATTTTATGAGATGGTTCAAGTCATCTAATGCCCCATCTTTCAGTTTACTTAAGGTAATTTAGTGTTGCCTTTTGGACCGATTGATTAGCAAGCAGCTTCACTGTTAGCAGGAAGCATGAGGCCTATTGATCTTTGGTGCAGCTGTATGATTCAACTCAACTGAGAATGGAAGCCTTGTGGGGACCTCTATTGGCCACAAAGAAGAACAGACCTACTCCGCTCTCCTCTTCTTTTTGACACCGTCCAGATAGAAACACAAATATCAACGACTGGCGGTAAGAGTAGCGGCAAGCTGAGCTGCAGTTGTGTTTGGCACTGTTGAGGAGGTGGGAGCATGCAGATTTGTCAGCATCGCTCTGTTTATGCAACAACATGTCATTTTCAATGGGACCATCTGGAACGGTGACATTTTTTGGCATACCTTGGTCATTCTTCGTGGTACAAGTGAAAATGTATAATTTATGGTATGCACTGTACAGTATTTAGTCCATGTGGCCAAAAGCTAACAGAGTTTATAGAAATGGTGCACGGCTTTTAACATGACAAAAGTGGACTGATGAAACAATTCATATTAGTTTAAACTAATGCGCTGTTTTAAGGACCCCTGTCCCCAAAAATCACAAGCAACCCAATTTGGCTTGTAAAGAAAGAAAGATGTATGTAAAGATGTTGCATGCAGAACTTTGGGTCAGCACAGCAGGCCCCTTAATGCATATCTCGCAACTCCTCTGGAGTTGCCCAAAGAGTAAAAAGTATTCTGAAGTGACGTCATACCCACAGAGAGCCTCCAGGGGGCTTCCTCATGCCTTTTTGTCCGGATCAAAGGGAGGCCGGTCAAACAGAATAACAGAGCAAAGAGGTGCTCTCAACATGGCGGCAAGAAAGAAAGTTCTTTTACTTGCAGATGAAATTTGAGCGAGTAAAGTACTTGTGGCACGTTCTGTCTTTCCTCTTCTTGTTGACACAAACGGCAAACTCAGTTGTCAGCAGGGAAATGAAAATAAAATGTAAAAATGTAACTGTGTTTGTCGTCGCAATGGGGCATCAGAAAACAAAAAAGATCTTCAAGGAAGTTTAACAGAGAGTACAAGAGGAGCCAGAGCCACTCCTTCCACACTCTCACGCACACAAACACATCCACACATAATTTCATAAACATACATTCAGGCACACACGTAACTCCAGTGACTTCCCCATTTAGGAATGGAATCATCAAACAAATTCCCCTTGCCCTTTCAAAGAGAGAATATAAACTCTCAAAAAAGGTAAAAAGCAGAAACTGTCACAACAGTAAGTGTCCACGGAGTATTTTGTAACTATGAGTCCAGTGACATCCCACTGGGTGCTGTTCATGTACACTGAAGGTGATCAAGGCTAAGTCACCTCCCTTTAAATGGCTCTCTAAAAAGGAGCAAAGTCATTTATCATAGTTGCAGCCCATAGTTCCTTCATATATTCATCAGGGTCCTTCATTGATCTTCATTGACTGAACCAGGTAAGGTACAGTCTGGCATAAACAAATAGTCGATTCTTGTCTTCCCAGCTATGGCCTTAGCTGCCGTCCTCCTGACCGACGACGCGCACGGCATCAAAGTTCAAAGGTCGTCCTCAGCTAGCTGGGCCAGGTTGCTGGGACGTCGTCCGGCTGATGGACCCGACAATGGAGCCTGGTTTCCAGCATCTGAAGCCTGACCCCTGCGGCAGCCCTCTCCTGCTCTCTGCTGGGGAGAGAGGGGACGTTCATCACAAAGATATACCCCATTTTAATTTTCATATCAAAAAGAACACGATACACCTTTCTACCCCAGCACTTTTCTTTTACAGCCTCAGCCTGAAAAATGCACTGGCCCACCCATCTTCTGTATGTTCCCCAGCACAAGTATAGGAAACGATTATCTGCGTTTGATAGGCATCTTTTTCTGACTTCCTTTTGCTGAATTCTGTCTCTGCCTACTTCCTGTTTGTTGTGTGCCAAGTCTGTCCAGCCTGAGTAAACAGAGAGCGAGGCAGAGAACAACAGCTTCTGACCTGTCAGCACAGTCCCTCTACGGACACGAGCCAAGTGATGACAGAGGGAAACTCTGCTAATGGTAATGCACGGAATCCCAATAACAGGATGCTCCTATTTTTTAATAAAATTCCAAGCTTCCAGGACAGCGAGACCCGAATTCTTACTGTGAAGCTGTTGTAATTGGGTTTCCTTCAAAAATGTTCAGTTTTAATCATTCCTTTACCATCCAGCAGGGGGGGAAATAACTCTTTTTATGACTCAACAATGTCTCTACAGTGTGTCTGAAAAAATAGTTACCATTTTAATGGTAAATGCCTTTAAGGAAATCAGTGTAACGTTAATTAGACCTTACATCCCACCGTAGAGCTTTGTGACGCTTTTTTGTTATTAATTAATTGTAACTTTTTGTGTGAAGTAATTACATGTGTACCATCGAACCAACCCCACAGACAGATTTGTGCATACGTATACACTACCTGTACACTTTGTGTGGTTGGGGTGTACAGCCCATTTGACACAGCTTGACAGTTTGGCTGATCAGTTAAGCCAAGTCGGACATGTGATGGAGAAACAGTGTGGGAGTCAGCAGGGCATGGCTGGACCACAGTGGGCTGCAGAAGCAGGTAAGAACAGATAAGTCTCTAAGTACAGGAGTGCATGCACACAATACCATTTGCTGTTGTTTATTAATATTTTATTTGTTGCAACATTCCAGTCCAGAAGCCGTAAAAGCTTAAGAGATAAATAGGCCATGCAGTGTCTCATGAACAGAAGGATTGAGTTTGAGTAAGCAGTTACTGCTGGACAGTGTCACTGTATGCAGAGATGAAAGAAACACAAGTGACTTACATCCCTCAGCGAGTAGGTCTCATTGGATCCTTGACTCTGGCCTTGGCTTGGCAGGTAGAGCGCAGGAAGGGAGGTGTTGTGAGAGTGAAGGGAGGGCAGCTTATGACGGTCAATGGAGGCAGAGGAGTGAGGCCGCAGGGCACTGGCAGCAGACAGAGGGGGCCTCATACTGCGGCCCAGGCTATTAGACTTGCTCTCCCGCCGCTGGTACTCAATAGGCGACTGTAAGGCTGAGAGAGAAATAACAGAGGCAGGTCTTATGAAACGCTGCTTTTATAAAACAATGCATCCAGAGGACTTAAGTATGTATTTGTTGAGGAAATGAAGACATCTATGATAAGACATATTTTCATATTATTACAACATCACAGCATTATATTGTAATCATAACCTGGTTATACAGGGGAACCCATACAGGGTGCTTAGTACTACCAAAAGATCCTTAATAAATACAAGTGCTTTTAAAAAGCAATGACTAACATTAAGTTTTGTTGATAATAAATGCTACATAAAGAAAGTTAATGTGTTCTTCATGTCAGTGTTGCATAAAAAACACAGTAGATGATACCAAATCCTTACAACTTTACAGTTATGATCATAAAAATACAAATTAAATTTAAAGCTCTGACACAACACTACAAAAATCCAGAATGACAGTCTTTCAATTTTTTCAATTTTTTTCATGCAAAGCCAAAACCGTGAAAAAGTTGGTCAATATATTTACATATGCCATGCTTTATGCTAACTTCATGCAATCTTGCAACTTTAATAATAATAATAATAATTTAACATTTTCTAACCTTCTTTTTTCTTCTAGGTGTGCTGGGAATATAAAGACTACACAGTCTTGTCAGCTTGTCGCATAGACAATAAATGAAAAATGCTCTAAACTCCAAGCTAAAATATGACTTATAGATGTGAGATATCCATAAATTACTCCCCATGTGTTTATATGCCACTGCAGGATGTCATTGAATTTTTATCATCTCTCCCCCTTAGTCTGTGTTTTTTTACTGTCTCCCTGTGCTATCTCTTTCTTTGCCATCACCCCCACTGCCCCTCACTGAGCCTGGTTGAGTGCTTGCTCATAAGGCATTGTTTCACTTCACCACGGCTTGAGGTGACTGTTGTTGTGAGTCGTCTTTACTCGGCTGGCACTTACCATTAAGGAAGTTGCGCTGGCTTTCCAAGATCTGAACCACATCATTGACCCAGGCCCTTCCTATCTCTGGGGAGGAGGCCTGCATCTGGAAGCGCACCACACTTCCATCGGGATTGCGCGATGTCAGCACAAAGCGCGCATCATCGCTTTCCACACTGGGCTCCACCCCCAGGCAGCTGACCTGAAACATACATATATGATTAGACTGCTTGTTAAATGTTTTGGTAACACACGCATGCCTCTAAAAAGTCCACAAGACAGAATTATGTAAGCCAGGCAGGAATGAGTGTGTTTTGGTTCTGTTATGTAACTTCTAACCTGGGAGTGAGTTGAACTTTCTCTTTTCTTTTTATTAGTACATACAGTTCATAAAAACATCCTGTGTGGCTCATTTGAGTTTATTAAGGCTTAGTAGGCACTCACCTTGATGCTGTTTTTAAATATGTATCCAGGGAGTGAGAAGCCTTTCTTCCTGTCTATCGGCTCACTAAAGATGACCAACTGCTCAAACAGGAAGACGCGTCTTTCCTTGGCACGAGACAGGAAGCCACTGTCCTGCTCTATAACAGTGAAGGTGTCCTGCTGGAGAAGCTTGCCCTGGGCTGTGATCTTACCCTGGTACCAGCGAAAAGTTAAAACAAAACAAAAAAACGGGGAAAGTAGTTAGACTGTGGTTTTCATGAGCTGAACACAAATTATTCCAAGGCAAATTTTTGGAGGAAAGATGATCCAAACATCCAGAGACATACCTCAAAACCTTGTAGTCTGCCCACATTCATCATGTCATTGCAACGTTTTGGCACAAAACACATCACTTCTACTGCTTTCTGTTTAAAAGGGGAAAAAGGCGATTAGAAGCATAGTAACAACAGCTAGTAAGTTGCTAGGAATTGGATTAGCAAGCTTAGAAAGTATTTATAGGGATCAAGTATGGAATAAAGTAAATAATTATGTGAGTGATGTGAGGCATCCACTTGGCTCCTTCTTTAAACTATTACAATCTGCACGACACTATTGTTCCCTCATATTCACTAAAACAGGTCAAATTTTTTATTCCTCAAGCCATCAAATTTCTAAACATGGGCAACGCATAGGAGGCTAAATTGATGTGGCTAAAGTCATCCCTAAGATGCAAGGACAGTGAAAGTGTTTGCATATTGTGTGCTTATGGCTTATGCTGATGTCATTGTTTTTATATGGTGTATACAAATGTCAGCCACAATTTGCTGCAAGCGAATTTCCCCACATGGACAAATAAATGCATCTATCCATTTAAAACGCAAAGAGTAAAACCCACCTCCAGCTCCTCCGTGTCCATCCCAGCTTTGGTGTAATACTTTAGGAAGTCCTGTTGAAATAAACACAGCACGGTCACCAGAGCATTCCAGGTTTACTACCCAGAGTAACGAGAGGTAGTATTTATGACCACCATGCTTGCTTATGACAAGGAACCATGACTCAAGGACTTTTACACACTGTTGTTTAAATTTTATAATAAAGAGCCTGTTTCTCTCTTGCTTAATCGTACCCTGACCAGACAATACACTGTGTGTGATCAGCATTTCTGCACAGAGGTTTGCATGTAAATGTTGTGGTTTTTCTACTTGTATGTTTGTAACCTCATAGCAGACACGGTGCTGGGGATTGGCTAACAGTACAGCAGTGACATGCTTTTTACCTTGAGCAGAAGCTGATACTTCATGATCCTCTGGACAGGTTTGATGAGCAGGTCGTTGAGCTGCAGCCTCTGGCCCAGCTGCTGCCGGAGCTCCTAACAGCGGAAACGGACGCAACATTTTATCAACGTGACAGCACAAAACACGGCAGCTGTTGGCCAGTATAATTCCTCTATGACCATAAAGCACAGGGTTTGCAACTAATACCCATTTGTCTTATTCTTGCTGTCAATTTGAATAATAATAAACGGCATCTCACAAAACAAAGTCGCACGCACACAGTGGTGGACATAAACAGAACAGAAATATAAACAGCATCTTGAAGATGGTTAGGCTAAACAGAAAAACTGCACAGAGTCAGACGTTGAAATTCACTCACCTCAAAGTAAGTCTCGATATATTCTGAGACGATGTGTTCTGACTTGGGCTTGTTCTGACAGTACACAACATACATATGCAGGCGCCTCTCCTGCAATGCGAGCCACATTATAAAATCATTTCACTGAGCATTTTGTTACAAAACGTTAGCCACATGGTAAAAGAGAAAAAAAAAGACTCACTATGAGAAATACAGATCTTAAGGAGCATTACAAGTAAATGAAAATGCCCATGAAAGTGAGTACAAACATGAGCAATCAATGTGCGGGTCTCTGGTTGCTCTTTGGGATGAAAGGGAGCAGAGCAATAATGATTCGTCTAAGACTGGGCCTTTGAAGCCGGCTCTGTCTGGTAGTGCCTACTCTTGTGTGACTAATTGGCATGGAAGTGCAGATGTGGCAGACCTGAGAGGCCTAATGGAGTTATATGTAGATGAGCATCAGGTTATGTATAATTTACCCAGGTTGCCCTCTGTGTAACCAGAGCCTTTTAAAGGCTGCCAATATGGGAGTACACCTAGCAACAGACATGGCTCTGTAACCTAGAGAACAGCGAGCTGCTACACCTCAGTGGACATCATGTAACACTGCAGACAGCATTGCTGACACACGAGGGTCACATGTTCATGTGTGTCTATGTATGCAGCGTGTTTGCAAGTGAGCACACGTGTTGTATACAAGTGACGCAGCTTGTTAAAAGCCGACTGGGTTTTCTGTTTTTCATTAAGACCATGTTCCCAGTCTGCTTGTTTTCACAGTTTGACACCGTGCTTAGATTTAGTTACAAGTTTTTTTTTATTCCCCCACAGGCTTTTTAAGTTAATTATCCAGAGGGCTGAGCTTTATTGGATTGTTTAAAGAGCTACAGTCAGAGACAGCAAAAGACACACATTTAAGTTAATCACGTTCACAAAAAGAAGCGACTTGGTAAAATTATGCATTATGTCTATCTCGTCTGCATGTGCCACCACTTACCCAATATACATAAATCTAATTTTTCCTGCTGTAGCAGTGTTGTGACCTTATAGTGACTCTAGCTCTATTCTACTGGCAGAACAATATACTAAACAGGGAATCTTTTTGCACGTGTCATCGTTCTTGAGTCAAGATGTGAAAGAAAGAGGACCCTGCTTTTGGGAGGGGAGGAAAAAAATCTTTCATATCAAAGAGTCTGAGCTTAAAATTTATTATTCTTCCTTTTATTCTTGTTTGCTTTTCAGACTGTTTTTCCCTGGTGTTTCCTGACTAGTCCTCCAGCCCAGACTGCAAGATCAGACAGCGTGTCGTGTGTGTGTGTTTGTGTGTGTGTGTGTGTGTGTTAGCCATGTGCACGCTTGTAAAAACACAGCCTGACTAAGACGTATCAGTAACAGGGAAGAGGAAGGAGAGATGTTGGCAGCTGAGAGAGACGGAAAGAGGTATGGTAAAGGATAAACAGGAGCTCTGTGTTTTGTTTTCTGTAGCTCTTTTTTTTTACCTTTACTCCAAACAGCACAAAAAGTAGACCTAGACACGTGCACTATGTGCGTACGTGCATCTGTGTGTGTGTGTGTGTCTTTACACCATACTCACATGTTTAATGAAGAGCTGAGCCAGCCTCTCTGGCTCTGCCAAACACTTCTCCAGCTCTCCCAGGAAGTAGCTACATAGAGGAAAAACACACACACATCCACAAAACGGAAGGTCAGATTTCCCTCCTGCACTTTTGTTCCTTTGTCCTCTCTGAGCTACAAACACGTACTCTGCAATTTATTGTTTGCCTTTCATTTTGCATGCAGTTAGAGCAAGCGTATCTTTTTCACACACTTTCCTCCTCTCACTTCCGTGAGAAAAAAAATAGGGACTTACTCTTTATGCCAGTCAAATATTTGATGAATGTTCCCGAAAACAATTTTGTCTTTTCCCTTCATGTCCTCCGGTACACCTTTGGTGCTCATTGTGGCCATGTAGCCCTGTAAAAAGGAGAGAAAGCAGCTGTTGTTTCTTAAGTCCTGCAAAAATCTGCAGCTGGCTCAAAATAGTCAAAGTAAATATAGTGAAGTTGTTATAACAAAGAGCAGCAATCACACACCCACTGTTATGGAGCTTTAATTAACCTTCAGATGGCAAGAATTCATTTCTGAACCAAAATATCTTGAGCTATTTTCAGCACTAGGAGATGGATCTCTGGCAATATAACACTCCTCACGCTAATAATTCACAAAATCTGCTTAAGTTTGGAGATGGTGTGATGGAGGCAGACCAAAGTGTGGAGTAAAGTGACAGAACTGTGATGGTTAAGCTTTAGAGCTAGCTTTGAAAGACTGGGTGGATGACTAAGCGTGCTCCTTTTTGTTAGGGAGATTGTGTGTTCTCAGCTGCCAGACTCGGTGGTTTACCTCCACTATGAGCCCCAGGTCTGACACGTAGTACTTCTCGGTCTCAATAAGCTCCTTCAGCACATACCTATAAAAATATAAATGAGGAAAGATTACGGTTAGGGTTATCTCACTGAATTCTTTCTGCACCCTGCAAAACACTTCATTTTACAGGTCCCAGTTTCCTAATATATTTCCAGAATGGAAATAATAATAACAAGTTTATAAGGCGTTTCCTGGAAATGAATATGTGATTTGGTACAAGTTAGAGAGAAAACACAGCAAGTATTCAGACCGTACACTCTAAGTCCAATAAATCTAATTAACTAACAGAATTATTAACTGAGGATCAGCTGAACGTGCAAAATTTACATAAACACCTATGTTTATGTTTCCCATGACTTGCGACTGCCTTGCACTCTTTATGTGAATCGACTTTTACCTCTTGTCAGGAGGAAAGCTGAGATACCACGTTATGACCAGAGTATGGAGCACTGGTCAAGTGATAACTACTAATTAATGCTAGTAATAGTAAACATTACTAGTAATAATAGTAATGTTTAAAGCTCAACAGATAAGTAAGATGATCCACATAAATCATTACAGTTTTACCACCTAAAAACATATTTCACAAATACCTTTTATAAAAACTTCAATCTAAAACTATCAGTACTTACTATATGAATCATCTTAAAACACTGTGTCTGTCTTCAGTATTATTGCTATTCCTTTTGTTTCTTTCAGAAGTCAATCTGAATTGTTAGACTAGTAAAAATGAAAAGCTTTACTTTTCTCTTCTTTGGTGCAGTGACCTGCCCTGTAGGTGCTTGTGAACAGACATTTATCTTGTCATAGCAGGAAAAGGACCATCAAACATATTAACAATGGCTCAGTTATTTGAAGTGTCCAAGTAAAGCAGTGTCGCAATAAACCTGAAAATAAAGCAGCCGAATGGAACGAAGGCACCATTAATCTTAGTAATTACACTGCATATTCTTTTATAAGTCAGACAGTGATTTGTGGAAAATACTCAAAATAAGTGACATTTTTATTTAGTTCTACCATCAACTCAACATGCAAGGCCCTATGACTCTCTGCAAGGAGACGTTCTCAGCTGCATCTCGGCTGTAAGCTGAGCTGCAAAGGCTAACGCTTTCTAAGAGCAGCTGCACTCAAATATATTGCTGTTTGAGACAACACATTTATTTAAAGAATGGACAACAGCCCGAATTGCCATCGGGCATAAATTAAGTGACGTCTGAAACACATACATGCTTTTCTCTAAGGCACTCTTCCTCTCCTCCTCGGTGTCAGCCGCAGCTGACCATTGGCTGGAGGTGTCGTCCATCAAGACGGACTCGCTGTCATCTGGCAGAACACCGATGGACTGCGTGTCCTGAGGAGGAAGAGACAGGCAGACAAACTGTTTATCAAAGGTCCTGTGCCAGTAATGTGGATCATGCCAGGAATAAAGTAAACAAAGGGAGATAAAGAGCAGGAGAGAAATGGTAATGATGCAGGTTGCCAGGGTGACAAGGGAGCGCAGAGAGACACGAGTAACAGAGATTGAATGATAAAAAGATCTGATTCAGATTGTTGTTGTTAATGATGCATGCGGTGACAGACATAGAAAAAAAAAACAGATAAAGAGTCAGGGGGAGAAAACGGCCCTGTGCTTGTAGAAGATAATAAATAAAGCTGTTCCTGATAATCATTTAGAACAAACCTGCATTTTGTGGCATTACATTATTGAAGTTTAAATTAATAAATGAATTTACCAATTGGGAATTCAAACAAAGTATATATTAACACGCCTAGCGCATCTCCTTTGGTTTAACTTTGGCACCAGCAGCTTTTACATTAGTACTTCCTGCCTCATTGGCCACGTTGTACCCGAGATAAACCCAGGGTTACTGTGATCTAATCGATTGTGTTCATGTGGTATATACATGACCTCCTTTTTCAAGCTTTTTCCTGGAATTGATATAATTTCCTGTGGGGGTTCTAGCGCAAATATAGAGTCATTGTGCACACCGCAAAGAGGGCCTGCAAAGATTTAAGTCATGACTAACTCAACAGAGACGTGCTTAACATCTGCAGACAACCCTTGGGTTTGTCTATATTAGCATTCTCTCTCACAATAAGCACACTTATCCCTAAACCTCACTACAATATGCCTGTCTAACTGTATCTATTTAAAAAGTTGCTCCTTCTATTTTTAAGTCTTTTCTTGTTGGCCTTTTCACTCTCTCATGACTCCGGAAACCTATAGGGGCAGCCATCTGTCTTTACCTAAATCCCAGTGTCCCCTTGTCCCAGTCAAGCAGAACCACGCCACCTTAAACACATACACAAACCACCAGACACACACCTAATCACTCAGACCCGCCTGGCAGAAGGCTGCCCAAAAGAGAAATAAATACACGGGTGGACTGATACACATATAAGCAAACAGAAAGAGGGACAAGACTCTCCGTTTCTTCTTTGGTCGAGTTCAACTTGTTCACCTGCTTTCTCCTCGATAAACTTGCTGCCATCAAGAAGTTTTGAGCTTCCTGTCGTGTCACAGTGGTGCGTGTGAAAGAGACAAAGCCAAGTAAGAGAGACAGAGAGGCTCCACGAAGACCCTCTCTCCCCCAGCTCGTCTTGCCCCGCTAGGAGTGCTCCAGCCTAGCTGACAGGTCTCCCTGGCTCCCTGATCATTTCCAGATGTGCTGTGGCAAAACCCACAGGAAAAAAATCCCTTGTCTCTCTCTGTGTTGTAAGTTTTGTTTTCTAGCCAGAAGCCTGCGAAATAAACTGACAACAGTTTTAGAATAAGTCGAGGCCAAACCTTTCCAAGCAAGTAAGTTCAGTCGAGAGCGAAGTGATTACAAAACTCCTTTTTCTTTTTCTCTATGTGTAAAAAACATGCAAGCTCCAAGTTTTATGTGAAGAAGTCAAAGAAGAATTTTATCTTAAAAGTGTAATTATCTGGATATGAGAACAATAAAAGGATGTTTGCATGTAAAGGTTTGCACCACAGAATATTTGCGTTGACTATATTTTTGTCTTGGATTAAAGCACAGTGTTTTAATCTAATAAATAAATTATCCATAATTTGATATCTGTCTGCTAATTTTATATCTGCCTTTTGCTATTTTGTATTCATAGCTGTGGACCAACTTTTGATTGCACTCTTCTCTGGGAACACAGACTGCTGCAAATCACCAGTAGTAAAGTGAATTTAAAGGCTCTCATGTAAGGAAACATGAATCTGTGTGGCTTAAAATGTGATGATTTAAACTGTAATATAGGTATTACAGCCCATGCTTGAAACTGTATTTCCCACTGCAGAGGTGGCATCAGCAATTTTTTATTTTTATAAGGGATGGGGCAAAGCAATCCTCATGCACACAAGTGCACATCAAAGTTATGATACTGTGATACAAACAGAGTTAGGTGATTTCATTACGTCTCAAGTGCAGAAAAATCTAATTTACCAGCAATAATGCCGGTGTCACAAAGCAAAGGATGGCTTTGAAGAGCGCTCACAACAAATGCCCCACATAATTCTTTTTACAGCTTCTGTCCCGGTTTGACTTAAAGTTTATTCTTTTAGTTAAGAGTTTTCTGTTTGATACTTTTTATGGGTGAAGATCAGAGACTGTACAAGCTGTTTTTCAGGAAAAAGTGATTTAATAGATCTGTTGATCATTTGTTCCGGCTTGTTTTTTAACACAGCGGCTTGTTAGACCTGCGGACATCGTAAGAAATTTCCCGTGCTTGATCAAAAACACTATAGTTTTATTTTAAAAAGGAGGGTGGGGGAGACGAGCAGCGCATTTAACACTGCGCCCGTTGGCGGAGAAGGTGGTGTAGATGACAGGAACCATCGGAGATGACTGACCTACATAATTTAATCTCTCTCACATCACCTCTCTCCCTGTGTGTAGCTTTCGCTCTCCTACCAAACACTGGCAGTAAAAACACCACAGCGCTGACCTCATCCCTCTGATGTAATCCCGCTATTGTCTTTCAAAGTGTTGTTGAGGCTGAAATTATAGTTTAAGTGCCCAGGTCTTGATTCAACAACAGGACACACTTCACAGTGTTTAAATGCTCAGACATGGTTATTGTTTCCTGTTGATGGGATGCAGGCACCGCAGGTTAACGCAACACTCCCGCTGTTCTAACAAACACCATTTTCCAGCGAGCCTCTCGCAGCAAAAAGGGACCAGCCAGCTTAAGACACTCCTTTGCCACGAGCAGTTTGATGGAGAAATGAAGACGGGCTCGCTTCTTTGTTAAGCATTTCTTTGTTCTAAAAGTGAAGTCATCTTTCACCACATCTGCCGTTTCTTATTTATCTCCAGGCATGTCCTTCTGCAACATGTTGAATGTGAGTCATGCATCACACTGGCCGCGCTCAGATTCTGCCCTCTGGTCCTCTGGGGCATTGATCTGGTCTGAGATAGCGCCGTATTCAATGTTTCTCCATATGCATCTGTGCATATGTGTGTTCTATGTCTCCATTTGTATATCTATATATATATATATATATATGTCTGCATATGTATGTAGCATATGTGGCTACAAAAAGCAGCCCTCCTACGTGCGTTTGTGCTCTCATGTTGCTTCATCGTTGAGCTCCTCCAGCAGCAGTGGAGTTAGTCATTTCCAGCTCTGGCTGGAGGGCCATGGAGACAAAGAGCGCTGATGTCACCTCCCCACCAGGCTACGTCCTCACTGAGAATATTATTTCTACTCCTCTCTGAGACTGTCGGCTAAAATGAATTGGTAATGGATTATTTTCATAGTTTAAATCTCATGGCCAGCTACTAGATCATATAAAACAGGCCTCCTTTCAAAAGAGTACTAACTGCATTTAAGCTAGCAACGTAAAAGTTCTGCTTGGTGTCATTTCTATGCGATGCTTATCATATGTGATATGAGATATAACAGGACAGGGTTGGGTGTTATTTTGACAGCATATTAAGATGGCAGACCTGGGTGTTTGGCAGTGACGTGCAGCCAATCAGCGAGTCAGTTATGCAGCTGGGTGACTGTAGAGTAGCTGGTGACAGGTCCTCAGGGCTTGCCAGGCCATCTTTCCACTCCTGGAATACACACACACACACACACACACACACACATTCGCAGTGTCAGAATAACAAAATCTGTAGCGTGCATATGTGTTCTGGCACAGAGAGACACAGGCGGCTCTAAAAAGAAAAAGAGGACACATAAGAGAACAGGGTAGGGTGAGAGACTGCAGGAAGAGTCAGCAATGCTGCTGTCATTTACAGTGACACTGCCAACTGACATGGTACTTGTTCCTCCGGGGATTAACTCCACATCAAACCTGCTTCTCCACTGACAACCTTGCGCTACCTAAAGTAAACAAGTGTGGTCAAGATGTTGGTTCTAATTTGTGTTTGCCCAAGAATGAAGTTTTGAATGCATCACAACCAGTTTATACAAAGACCTACTGTTAACACGGTGCAGTAATAATTTCAGTTTACTTATGAGGCGGTTCATGTGCAATGTGCAGAACGGAACCGGAAAATTCACCAGGCAAAGCTTTGTTTGATTAGTTCGTATGATCCAGAAAATTAAAAATTTATGCTTCTCACCAGTTCTCTGTGGGTGACAGGCAAGATGGTGAGACTCTCTACAGGCCTTGGGAGGCTCCCCATATCTTGGTTCTGGCTGTGGGATGGAAGACATGCAGGCTTTCCCTCAAGTTTGCGGACCTGACGCTCTCCTTTGGCGGTGGATCCAGCGCTAAGTTTGCGGACAGGGTTTGTGAGCCATTTTTTAAGGGTGCTCACAGAGCGCCTGGAGCCCGGGGAGCTGGGGGCCGAGCTGCCTGATGCCTGCGGGGGCAGCGACGCCACGGAGGTGGAGATGCTGCCCTCACTGCCTGCTGCCGAATACGAGTCTGAAGAAAAGGCATAAAGAGACAGGGGAAGCAAAAGGTTACTGGTGAAAGAAAACAATCAATAGATAAGGGTTAAATGGGTCATGAGGCAGAGTAAAGGCTCCACGTACAGACTTAACTTAATCAATGAATCTGTGGACTTCGGCAAATGTGCAAAAAGAGCATTTTGTTTCAGGGATATGACCCTCGCTTGACTAGTAGACGTGGCTTAACTGCAGATGTGCGAGGTGATGCAGAACTGAAGGCAGAACACGTGTCAACACACCAGGAGTGAAAGATTAACGAGAGAAATCAAAATAAAGAGCGGAAATATAAATTTCTTTTCTACAAACACGGCTGTGCAGGTGTGCAACTACACTATAAAAGATGTTTTCATTACGCAAAGCAGACTTTCTTTCTTTCTTTCTTTCTTTCTTTCTTTATACATTGCTGAGCTGTGCACCAGTCCATGCCATCATCATTTGACCACATTCTGATGTAAGGCAGACAGCAGAGGTAATGAGGGTCGGTATTTGATACAAAAATACACTAAAGAGCAGTTGCAGATCGACTGCTGCACACTGATGTCAGGAGGACATGGGAAGTGAGTTGGGGGGTTGAGCTGGGACCGGACATCCTCTTTAATCCTTTTTAGAAGGGGAGCTCCTTGCCGGGGACTGTTTGTTTTTTCTTTATTGTCTTCCTTTCCCATCTTGCCTCGGCCAATCAACCTACCGCCCTTCCTCCAGCCTTTCTCAGTCCCGAGCTCTTCTTCTAAACTGTGCGTCGGGAGTGTTTCATCTTTTCTGTGATAATTTAGACATATTTCCTATCCATCTTTGCACCTTAATCCTCTAAAACTTGAAACTCTTTCAAGAGAAAACTATTTTCCATTACTTGTTATTATTAAAAAAAAACACGCCAATAAACCAACAATTATTTTCCATTAAGTAACTATTTTGAAAACGTTTCTGTTAACTTTGTAGTTTATGTTGTGCATCTGTTCATGAGAAGACAACACTGACCTGATTTCAGGGTGCTTTATTTGAGCCACAGTCTGTATCTTATTACAGTTCTCAGCAATAAGATGCAAACTTAAACCCAGCCTAAATTATTCAGCTTAGTTCAGTGTTCATAGTTAAAAGATTTAAGAATTTCCACAACTTTATTCACTCAATTTCTTTGTCTGAGAAATTCAATAGCAGCCACAGTACTGATCAATAATAATGAGCTTTGTGCTCCTCACAGCACAAAACTCACAGTGTTTGACAAATCATTAACCTCAGAGCAAACAGGTCATGCTAATAAGATCGTATTTCTGCTAATGAAGAAACTTGTGAATGGTAGGTGATAACCAAGAAAATGACTCATTGTGTAATTCCACCATAGAGATACCATTTCCTCTATTTTTCCCCCAGCATGTATCATGCAATTTTCCCGTCCACCGTTCTTTCTAATTCCCACCCAAATATCCATATAAAAGTCTGTAAATAGAGTTTATAAGGAGATCTAAGCCTAGCAGAATGAGCATCTGAACAGACCAAGACAAGGAACACACGTAAGTTTAAAGAAAAAAGATGGCTATACCCTGCGGGGAACTATTAGGATATCAAAATGCATCTGAGAGCCATTGTATTTATGGTTGCATCTGGAAGAAGCAAAGCATCCACCATCTGTGAAGGTTCCCCAGTCAGAGAGAAGAAAGGATGTGAAAACGCTGGGGAGCACATGTGATATTGTGCACCGTCCCAACCCAGCTTTTCTGACCTCTAACAGAGGGCCAGACCCAGAGGTTTGTATTTCCCAAGGTTTCCTGCTCAAGTTTAGCCAGCTCAGCGTTTGCAGTTCAAAGTGCAGAGATACAACCAGCAACATTGTTTCTAACTATCTTGAGGCATCAGCTGAAGAAATAGGCTAAAGAGACTGACACCGCTGCAGTGCCTGGAAGCAATTTGAAATGACTGGAGACGGGGCAGAGCAGCTCTCCGATTCGAGGCTTTGCATCAGAATGATACAGTAGCTCTGTCACACGTACAGATTTACGATGCACAGAGCGTACATTATTTACTGGTTTTATAATGACTATCCTTACATCTGTCACCATGGCAACTGAGCACTTCCACTGATCATGTATTCTCTGTACCTTATACAAGCCATTACGGAGACATCAATAACACTTTTGCACAGAAACAGTGAGACAACTGTAAGGGGAGATGATGAGCTTCTCCTTAGAGAAACCCACCTCCGCTCGCCCCACACATTGCAAGATAAGTAGAGTTAATACTGTTATACACCTACAAAGAGGAAACTGGGGGGTGGGGGGACGATCCATCCCACTCTTTCCCTGCTTTGCTTCATGCTGATAGTGCCCAGTGAAATTCATCTCCATAATGGCACCACTAAGAAAAGATTACCCACGCTGATTTTGTTAATGCAACTTGACTATTGTTTATGTGCTTATAACAATTAACAGTTAAGGGCACAGGAGAAAAGGGGCTGCCCTGATCTGTGGTGATTTGTTAATGCTAGGTTTTCACCACTCGCCCACTCGCTGTCTGAGAGGATGAGCGAGTGCCGGGGCGGGAGGCTCATCCAAAATTGCTGTGCTGTGTAACTTTGTAGCCAAGTGGGTATCTGTTGCAAAGTACTTCCAGATTTTTCTTAGTGTTGGTCGGTCACAATGCAGAAAAGAGACAGCCCACATCATCTAAGAGGGCAACTTAAGAGAGCCATCTTTCACTATTAGTATTTGCACGGTATTACAGAATCTGTACAGCTAAGCAGCAACTTTTTCTTTTTCAACTCACAGTTGGTTTCTAGATTAAGCAATTAATAATTTGGCACGAAACTTCAGACAACTGTCTGTCACTATTTACTAAACCTAAGGTGACTTCATCAAATGTCTTGTTTGCTCAAGCACAGCCTAACCCAGTTTAGTTCAATTAACTACAATTTAAGCCAAGGGAAAAAAAGAGTAACTCGTCTGAGAAGCAGAAATCTTCAGCTGTTTAACGAGTGCTGATAAATTTAAGCAATCGTCAAACTCTGTCAGTATAGTGAATGATTAATTTTCCAAAGGTCAGTCTGATAAGTCTATTGATTGCTGAACACTACATAATTTCACGTCTGTTCTTTTTTTGTGTGGTTCACAGTGAACCATTTGTTATTACCACAGTTAAATTCACTTATAGCTGATTTAATTATCTAATGACTATATGTGGCACAGCTTGTCCAGTCATGTGGAGAGGGAAAACTTATGATTCACTGTTCTCATGAAGGTTAGATGTGACTGAATCAAAGGCAGGGACAGCTATAAGAGCATGTGACTGTCTGTCTCTATAAGTTTTCCTATGCCAGGTGGGATAGACTCCTGTGCCCCCAAGTCCCCGAGTTGGTTAAGAAGATGGATGGATGGATGGATGGATGGATGGATGGATGGATGGATGAGTCAAGGGTAAATTTACTTTAATTTATGTCTGAAATGCAAAACCAGAGAAAAATGAGAAAGCAAATCTCTTCTCCTCTTGTCAGGTGATTGATGCAGATGGATACGCCCTAAGTGGTCGTCCACCAGAAGAAGTCTGCTCTAACTTCTGTTTATTGATCAGTTGAGGAGTGAGTGCTGCTGAGCCAACAAATCAGGCTAAAAGCGTTGGCTTTAATGGAGCAAACTTATTCACAGCCCCCTCCATTGTGGAGTTCCCTGTCAATCCCATGGCCTCTCGGGATCATATAGGCAATTTAGGCATTACTGGACTCCACAAATAAAAAAAATAGACAGACATGCAGGTGCCTATACACTTTTTTTTTCCAGAGAGGCTCTCCTGATGGGCACACAGGTGCAGGCTGTCAACCTGTTATCCAGAGTCATCAGCCTGTCAGTGTAACAATACACAGCATTAGAGGCAAGCATCCTGCTGCTCAGCACTGTGGCAAACATGTCAAATATCCTGCTGAGTTTGACAGACTTAGAGCTGCCATTCAATACTAGCACCTTGTGGCTTACAGCTCTGGGGAATTGTGGCAATCAACACATAGGTGCCCGCCTGCGTCATTGCTAACAACTCTTAACACAACGCCATACTTATCTTCTCGATTCTTTCTCTCTCACTCACTGCCCTCTCCACCTTATGCTCTTCAGCCTAGACTCAGCTGCTATATTACATTTCACCCACTCAGAGGAAATGGACACCCTTTCCATCAACCAGCAGGACCCGGTCTGCACTCATGTTCAAACTGAAAGATCTGCAAGACCATGAGGCAAGTACCTGAAGCACATGACGGAAAATGTTCTAACCAAGGTGCTTTTTACAATGAAACATTTAAAATCATAAATTGGACTCGTCTTTTTCTGGCTTTTCCTTCAATCCTCCCCCCTTCCTTTCTTTTTCACCCTGACTCCTTTTTCTCTACGATAAGTTCCTCCTTCTACCACCACGTTTGGCACTCTAACGCACTCTTACCCTCTGCATCTCTGTGCACTGCAGTGTTTTTCAGATAATGACTGGGAGCAGGACACTGCACAGCTCCCTCCTCTAATGCAATGGCCTCCACTGCACTGCCCCGAAGCTGCTGAGTGCAGCACAAGTTCGACATGCAAAACAAGCTAGCAGAGAAGACAACGCTACAGAAGGAAAGAATAATGTTTTTAAAAAGTTTTTAATCTTTTTTTATTCTCCTTTCTTATCTTTCTCTTTGGTATTAAGGCTTAAGCAACTGAATCCACAACCTCAGGAATCCTCTGAAAGTCTAAAGTTGACAGAAAGAAGGAGAGGCTATGGGGTGAGCTGCTGGGAAGAGCAGGGATTCTGTATAAAGGTTAAGCAGGAGAGGGGCAAAAAAGATGCCAGTGTGATTAAAGTTAAGAAGTTCAGTGAGAGTATGGGAGGAAACACTGACGAGACGAGCGGAAGGAAGTCCATGAGGCCACAAGCGACATACACTTGAGTGCACATAAGCAGGAACTGTGCTGATTTTTAACTGTGGGCACTGCAACAAAGACATATGTGCAGCAGCTCAACTCTTGCCGTCCTTGTGTGTGCCATATATGAGTGTGTTCGTGTCAAACCTTTGGAGTGACACACTGCAGTCAGACAAGTGAACAGTGGTTTCCTGTCCTCCTATTGACCTAGTTTATGCGCACACACACACACACGGATGCACACACCACTGTTATTCCCAGAGCACAGAAGGAAATATGTGCTAGACACATCAAGTGACACACAAACAAGCCATCAGAGTCGGTCTCCTGCCATCAGCGCCTACAGCCAGACTCTGTGGCATATTCTTCATCAGTTTAAAGCATCAAAGCGGTGCCAGTCACCAGAAAAACAAGACTGAAAAAAACGACACTGGCATTAATCCTTTTGTTGGTGGAACAATGTGAAAGAGTAAATCAGACACTTCTCCTGATGAGAGATTATGAAACAGCTCTAATTGATAGTCAGATCTAAACCACTACTACTGCCACTGACTGTGAAAATCAGGTCAGTGGGAGTATAGCAGTGCAGTTAAAGTGGCGAAGGTTGTGGATATCTCACCTGAGATTTCAATCAGACTCCCAGCATTTTCTTTTAACTTGAATCTTAATTTGCAATTTAAAAAAAGAGGATGTGACGGCAATCTCACCACAGAGACTGTCTGCAAGCTCCTAGCAGTGTACAGTGAGAGACTGGAACCATGTTTGCGGTTAGTGGGCTTGAAAACTCCAGACATTCCTCTAGAACCACTTAGAGAGAGACTTGCCAGATTCTTGGCACTGCCTTTATTCATTTATGCTCTGGGGAACTAAACCTCCACAAATACACAGAATCAAACACAGGGGATTAAGGTTGCAGTGTGGTCCATTTCACACTCACACAGATTTATTAACTAAGCACCCCAGGATCAACAGGTATTCAGAGATGGAAAGTCCCATATTCACAAATCATGATTCAATAATTTAATCAAGGGGCAGAGTCAAATGATTTACTGCCCTGCTTTCACTGAACTGTTACGAATGGACAAATTTTCAAACAACAGCAGCTCAGATGTACTGACTCTTTGTCAGTCATTACACCCTGCATATGCGGTAATTGCCAATCTCCAGATCCCAGTTACTTTGTAACTCAAGCCTTCTCACTCATTAAAGTTTAAAAACTCCTGTTGTAAGAAAGCGAAAACAAAGATTTGAATAGTACAAGCCCAAACCTCAGTCACGCTAGAGTTAAAGTAAGATGACAATGCAGATAGGAAATATTGGTGTTTACCTGGTGAGTACATTGAATTCTTTTATATTCGGCAACCAAATACAAGTAGTCATAGCAACAGGTCGCCTGGTGGGAAGCAAACGGTCTGCAAACAGTGGTGGTCTGACTCAAACTGACTGCAATCACTCTCAGATTGGTGAAAGTTTGCAAATAATTTCCTTCCAGTTTAATATATGCAGATAATTTGGCAACAACTTGTTGCTTGTGCATCTCTTTGTAACAGGGGACTCGACTCATCTGGTTGCCAACTGGTTTTATTCTGATCATATTCTTATTTAAAAAGCAATGCTGCAGAACACTTATGTCATTTTGCAGTTAAATTACCTTTCTACAGTAATTGTGTCACTCATTTTGGAGGAATTTGTCCATTTCTGTTTGAGAGATTTAAGATTTTAGCTGTACTTTGAGTGTAAGTAGTTAATTTGAATGTCTGTGCATGTGGACAGCAACAGATTTGCAACAGATGGAACAGATTTGCAATTTTCGCTGATTTACTACATTTAATTACCCTTCTATCACAAACACATCAGCTGTAATTGCCAATGTGCATTCAATTGTCAACTGATAGCAGACTGATAGAAGACTGACTCCATGTTATTGCAGTTTTATCGCCAAATTGATGCACCAAAGTCCCCTTGAAGATCACTGACTGTCTTAGAAGTCAAGGAGATCACAAGTTTATTGTAAATGGTTGCAGTAATTTTGGTCTCCACCCTCTGGCTCCCCTGGTGTGACCGTAGCATAAGTAAAAAGCACTAATAAAGTCTAATCCCCTCTGCTAAATGTGCTATAAATGTTGCTTTTCAAAGTGCACAGCTTCAATTTGAAGGCAGAAAAAGAGAAAAAATGGATTCGGATCTTATAAATTCACATAAATACTTTCAGTATTTCAGTTCTTGTAGAGCACATCTTTCACACACATGAACACCCCACCTCCGTAGGTTTGTATCTGAATGATGCCAAACTATTGACAGCTGTAACCTTTTCCCTATTTTTTCTTCTTATGATCAGTTACAGTTGTGAGATGGACCAAATAAATCCTTGTCAGCTTGACACGTGATAAGCTTCTCAATATTTTCCCCTTACTTTGCATCTCAAACAATAGCCAACTCTAGTTAAGGGTGTTCAGACATGTTTTTTCCCTTAAATAGATACACTGTCAAAGTAATTGTCTCTAATTACTACGGTACTTTGTTTTCAGGGGGGGGTTTCTACAGAAGAAGCAGATATGAGATTGAGATCTGACAGAGAAGAAGAAAATATTTAAACAGACATTCTTTGTTTATCATGAATGATCCTGTGCACGTTATATGTACAATACATGACCCAGAGGCTGAAGATCAAGGCAAGAACTGCCTATTTTGCTTTAGTAAAGTAGCAGTGGAACCCCAAAAGTAAAATTACTCATTATGCTTTTATTTTTTTGTATTATTTGTATGCAATCTATCAGTAATTATATGTGACTATATTTAGTGCTACATTTATTTTTCCATTACTTTAACCCTGTAGCTGTTAAAGCTGGACCAAATTTTAACTGTCAGTTTATTGCTTATATTTTATATTATCAATCTCAATCTGCCAATTTGTTCTTACAAAAATAATGGAGAAATGAAGAGGAACTGTTTGTTTCTGTTGAATAGAAGAATGCAGCAGCTGAAAATGTCACAGATGCAATTTTCTTTTCCCAAAACAAGAACTAAAAAAAACTGTGAGATGGATGTTTTCCTGTAGGTGGATATATATCAACTGCTCATGCTCCCAAAGTAACCATAAGATTGTTCAGTCTTTACATGAGGTCCACTGAAAAATGCTTTGAGGCATTTTGGGAAAATGAGGGTTGGAAACATACTTAAATGACCTTGCAGGCGCTGCATGGCACTCTGATTTAGTGTGTGTGCAACTGTGTGTATATCTTGTGCCAGTGTGCGTGTGTGTGTGTGCATGTGCACCCGGATAATCACAGTGATGATCAGCACTACTCTTTTTACTAGGGATGCAACGATACCAATTTTTTCAAACCGATCCGATACCGATACTTGGATCTGAGTACTTGCCGATACCGAGTACAAAATCCGATACTTCTACCACACACAAGTTAAACTTAACCAGTAGTAAAGAAACGACCCCAGACAACTCTTTAACACAAACGAAACGTTTACTGAACGTAAGGGCAGAGACAAATACTGTACAACACATCCCTTTTTTAAACTCAAATGATATTCCAATTCCTTAACCAAATGAAATACACTGTATAAATGAAATAATTCCCTTTCAAATTATATTAAACAACCCAACTTATGTTATCACCTTTTGGTAAGTGACTCACTAATATACACTCCAAAACACGTTATATAACTCCACTAAACATACAATATTCACACATGGGCCCCACACACACTCACATTCACACTTGTTGCAGGCCTGTTTGCTGCTCACGCTGGACGATGGAGAAAAATCCTCTTCTCCCCAGTAAGAGCACAAAAGTCTGACTTACAGTTCCGTTGCTCGGTAGGTCGCCATTCACCAGTCCCACACTAAATCCACTCCCTGCGGACCCGATGCTGTCTCTGCTACAGCACGTTAGCCAGTCACTGTCCAGCTCTCCGACAGTCCATAGCGGCTGCCTCCGTGGTGCAGCCAAGCAGTCCGGGCTAGCCTTTAGCCTCGGCGATCGTAGCTGGAAACACAGTTTTCCACGGTGGTGCGACCGTTGAAACAAAAAGTCACTTCACCCACACTCTGTTGCGAAGCTCCCACACGGTTAGCTTTCTAGTTACACACTCTTTTGTGCTAGTTAACCTCAGTAAAACTAGCCGAGTCTCTCACTTTGGTTCAGCTAACCTCGTGCATCTCTCCATGCCGTTCTCTTCTCCTCCTCCATTGCAACAGATACACAGGTCCCGTTTTATGCTACCTTCACGGGCCTCCAGAAAATTAGAACTCTGAACAATATTTTAACTCCCTTCAGAGTTACATACCATAAAATAATACTTTATGATTAACATAACAGTTTGATTGCTCTAATTACCTGTATTTACCTTGTGACATATTACAGGGCAAATTAAATTCAGGGTACAGTTACATCACATAACTGTGAACACCTTATGTTACCATGGCGTTCAAGTCCATGGGAATTATGAGTATCTACTCCCAAATTCGGGCTACATTAGTATCGGTTCATGGTATCGGTTAACTTTTACGAGTACGAGTACGCACACATTTTACAGTATCGGCCCCGATACCCGATACCAGTATCGGTATCGGTGCATCCCTACTTTTTACCCTTTTTAGCAGTAGGAAGCACACACCCTGGGTACTGTCGGTCATCACTATGATTATCTAGTCACACACATGCATTCACAGACACACACTCACTCTAAAAAAAAAAGTCAGAGAACAAATGGCTGGCACTTGCGTTTGAGGGTAAACAAGGCTGCCATTAAGCCTGAGGTGGCCGAAAACAAAGAGCAAATTAAAAGCGATTGTGATTTCATATGGCAGTGCCAGTCAGGAGGCCTCCAAGGAGAGCTGGAGACAGAGCTGCGATGCACGCTGGGTCGCGGGTATGTGGAGCCTCTCCTCTTGGCCCCAGTCTGCCTGACAGCTCCAGTACTGTGCTCTTGCTGTTTGTCACTGGCTGTGCACAAGGTCAGTGCTCTGCACTGCAAGTAGCCATGACGGCTTTATGACAAACTGAGCCAACAATGTGAATTGTTGATTTGACACAAAACTGTTTAACTTCTCTTGTTTCAGATATGCTCTCTCATAAAATTATATCCTGAGCATCCAAGCGTTCAGAACATGTTGTGTATTTGGAGCAAGCATACGAGGTTTGTGTGCAAAAACAAATATCTCAGCTTTCATTCTAATGGGGCGCACAGTTCCGACCTCGAGACCTAAAGATGTGCTGGCATAGTGATTCTCAGTCAGACTTGATGTGCTTTCCAGACACATATTCTCATTCCTTTCCATAGCTCTCCACCTCTCCCCACTCTTATTGCCATAGCAACTAAACCCAGAAGGAGAGCGAGTGAGGGACAGCCGCACAAAAGATTAGCCATCAGCAAGAAATCAACCTACACATGTGGGCGCACGCACTCAGTCATGTTGTACATAGCAATACACTTGTGAACATATACCTGTCTGTGACACACACACGCTTGCACGTGCACACACACATATACACAAAGCGCAATAATTACTGTAGATTTGCATCAATATTCATACAGTGACAACCCAGCAAATGTTTCCCTGGCTTATGCTTATTAGTAAGACAATGCCACACGCACAAAGGATGCTTTTGAAAACCTTATTCCGAATTCAAGAAAACCATCTGCAGCTGTCAGCTTTTGTCTCTTTTCGATCAGATCCTGCATTTTGAGCAAGAGCTCTCCATATGGCTGTTAAGAGGGCATCTTATGAATACGCAAAATCCATTTGAGTGTTTGAGGGCGACCCGAGGCACAGTTCCACCTGTAATCCCTGTGCCAAATCCATCAGTTGGACAGTTTTCCTATAGGTTAACGAAACTGAATAATTAATATTAAGTAAAGCAATAGAAAATGTGCAAGTGTTGAGTGTACTGCCAAAATGTAAACTATTAGCTGGTGTAATTAGATTGTTACGGCAAAAGCAAATCTTTAAAGTCACTCAAATGTTTCTAAATTTGGCATTTATAAAGTAACAGCTACAGTAGTCTTAGTTTGGCTGCTACAATGTGAATTTTGCACATAAATAAAAACTTATTCTAAAGATTTGGGGGGTTATTATATACACATTAGGATGTTTTTACATGTTTTTAAATTGTTTTTCTCTTGAGTCCACCAATGCAGCTTTAATCCTTAAGTATTAGCTGCAGGCTATGAACAGAAAGCTGTGTCTATAGTAACAATCAATGGTGCCTGACTGACAATCAGTGTGTCACTGGCCGATAAGAAGGAAACGGGTCAATTTTTGGTTTGCTGTCTTCTCCAGTCCAGTGTAGAAGGCAGAAACGTGGGGGAAAGCTTATTTAACAATGCAAAAACTGTATGGAAGTATTTGCTTGTATCTTTTGCTTTTCTTAGCTGTGGATTTCGCAGTAAAAACATACAAGTTTGTTTATTAGTTTGAAAAGAACTCTATTTTGCCCAGAATTCATTGGGATTTACAAATACTTAAAGAGACAGTTCACCTCTAAATTGAATGAATAATTTCTACATTCTGTCGAATTATTCATGCATCCAGATTGTTTTGATGTAAACTTGTTTTGACATAACTGCCTGCTGTCAGCTATAATGGAATTAAATTAAAGTGACAAATAATTATTTGGAAAAAAATCAGCAGCAATTCAGCACAATAAAATGCACCAACCCTGCTGTGAGCGCTTTGATATAGAAACAATTTTTCCTTTTTCCAAACTGCAAAGTGTGCAGCTAGCTAACATCACAGCAATAATCACATCTTGTCCCATTGTCACAAACACAATCCTCTTTGTGCAGAGGGACATGGCCCAGGTATGATTCAGTAAAAAGTAGCAGCCATCAGAGTGCTCAAAATAATGTTTGTGCATTTTTTATTGACTAAGCAAGACAGTTTTTTAAACTTATGAAACCATAATTTCCATTATACTGAACAGATGACAGACATCGCTACAACCAACACTTGTAACTGGTCAACTGACGCCAAAACGGGCAAAAGAAAACATTTATATTAAATTTTGGTGTGAACTGTCCCTTTAAGATACCCCAGAGCGTCTTGTGCAACTGATAAATCATGAACTCGCACAACTATCCTCTAGTGAGGTGCAGAGACAAACATGATGGAAAATTTAGGTTAGAAGTGAACCAAACAGTAATGCTCTATAAGCCCAGGCCGCGAGGAACTTAGCCACAGTTCCAACAGTAAATCTGATTAAACACAAGGTAAGTAACATGCTCAGCTCCTGTGCGCTGCAGTCAAAGCTCAAGCAAGCTTCTTCAGCACAAAACCACATTGCTCTCCGTATTGTCACTTCCCATTGTTTGCTTTGCCTTGTGCACTGTTTTGGAAAGTTTCTCACTGAGGCCTCTGTTAAGTATTCTCTGGAGAGAACTGCAGAACAGAGCAGCCAAAATTTTAAAAAAAATCTCTCCACTCTGACAGCCAGAGGGGACACTCCAGCAATCATTGCAGTCAACCTGCTGCTAAGACTTACAGCAAGCATGTTCCAATCTCGCCAAATGAAAAGATGCACAGAGTCGAAGGTTGAAACTTTTTTCACACCGCTCACAACTCTTTATAGTGCGGCTGCTGTTTTGATAGATCCCAAAAAAGAAGGAGTAAAACTCCATGAAAGCAAGAGCTGAGTATTAGAAAAGCAAGAGCAAACATTATAGCCACCCCCCCGAAAGAAGGCAGGTATAAAAAGAGCCATATGGACTGAAAGTGGGGGTAGAATCACAGGGGGAAGTCGCTCCTCTCCCCCTCTGCGCTGTTGGAGAATTCTTTCTAAACAAGGTATGGAATGCACTCCTGTGTTTCATAATTTGTTCCCTCATTCTTCTCCTCTGCACATTTACAAACAGAGTCCTAAGGAAGAGAAAAAAGGGAAGGAAAGACTGTGGGAGCCTTGCAAATATGTCAGGGCAAGGCAGTTTAGTAGAGCAAAAAGGAAATGACAATGAACTGTGAAAGAAAGGGACATGGTGAAAATATATTATACATATATAAATGTGTGTTTGTTTTAAAGGAGAGAGGGCATAGATAATAAAATAATTAATAAAGAGAGGGAGTTGGGGGAGAGGAGAGAAATGAAGAAGAGAAGCAGGAGGAGAGAGAAAATGAGAACGCCCCAGGAGTGATCTTAAAGCTCCACTTGGTCTTCGCATTCCAAGCCAGCAGATCATGCAACATTCAGCCCAAATTCAGGCCGGCTGATTTCTTCATCCAGCTGGGGAACTTGGTAGTCTTCGCTTTTGCATGTGCAAGAGAGAAACAATATGGTGGAGATCGGCTGGGAAGGAGGCTGGGGGTTTGGTGGGAGGGCAAGAAGAGATGACGAGGTGGAGGGTGGGCTGGGGTGCAAAGTTTAAAAATATCTCAGAGTGCTGAACACAGAGCTGAGCCACGGCAGTCCAGCATACCTTCAATTTCAGCTATTTTTGTTGCTTTTTCCATAATGTCTGAAGTCTGCCTTATAAGCTAATGACAACGAAGTTTCTCTAGCTGAGACATAAAAAGACACATTGGTTCGCTCACAGCAATACCCGTCTCCCCCCCCCCAACGCATTTGCCAGCAGTGCTGCTTTCTGTCAAAAGCACTCTCAACTTGGTATCAAAATGTATTCGTACATTGCGGGGTCACAGGTTAGCTGTGGGGATCAAGTTCTTGTCTGAAAGCGACCAAACTGATGAAATGTGCAAGCACGTGTCCTTGGGCAAGACACTGAACCCAACCACCTCGGGGTCTGTAGCACATCATGCACTCTGACTAATCTGTGAAGGGACAAAAATAAATGTTCGGTGATTTATTTTATTTTACGAGCTGCGTGTTGATGCCGAACATTGTGGAGCAGCTAAATTCAAATCGCTGCCTGTCGTGTGAGATTATTGTGAGTTTTTGCTTCTTATTTTCTCGATGGCTTGAACGCACAGCAACTGTTTACTACGGCTGAATGCAGAACTGTGGCAGCGATACAGATGATGCATGTTTGCCCCAAAGGCCTTTGATGCTAATCATTTTTTCAGTTTGAAACTAATTTAAACTTACACATATATAAGTGTATGTTTTGGGGTGTGTTTTCGCTTTTTTTAATGATTGTCTTTGGTTTCGTTCGCCCTGTCTTTGCCGTTCAACCATGTAAATATATGTGTGTGTGTGTGTGTCTGTGTGTGCGAGCGTATGTGTCATTGCTGTGGGGGATTCTTGTCCTAACACACTGCATGCATGAGTCAACACCAGCCCCCAACACTCACAAATAGACACGCTCTCAGATGCAAAGGGAACACATATAGATGCATATGCAAGACAACGCAGACCCTTTTCCTTCTTTGGAGGAACATTAAAGAAGAGAAATACAAAGAGATAAGTGACGGCAGCAGAAAGGCAAACATGCTTATGGAGACACAGACAGATCCACAGATGGAAACAGTATTATTATTGCTGTTGTTGTTGCCGTAACCTGACTGCTGCCACGTGATCTTTACCCTCTCACACACAGGTAAAGCTGCTTGCTGCCTCAGTTGTCGAACAAAGCAGGTGAGGAATATGTTAATGAAAAAGACACCACTGAAAGAGAAAACACTGAATAACTGAGACATTTATAAATGTGTGTAAAATAAAATATGGAGAGCGAAAGGAGACTCAGATAATAAGTTTTTTTTCAAGCTAAAACCCAAACCCTTCATTTTTATTCTTCTGTTTTTTTTCCACATAAAGGCCTTTTATAAGGAAGAATATATATATGATTTAGGTCTACATTTGCAGTTTATTCGAGAGTGCACTTGAAAATACATGCAAAAACTGTAATTAACTTATTTGCATGCATTTAATAGCTCAGATGATTTCCAGAAAATCTATTATGGATTTCTTAAAACTCTTTCAGAGTTATTCATAAAATGCTAAATCAAACTGGAAGCCTTTTCAGAAATCTTTTGACTCCAGACAGCTTTTAAAAAACACAGTTTGGTTAAAAAGACAAATACAGTGTGCACTGTAGCTTGACCTAAAACTGATTCCACTAAAAATCCGAAGAGGTGGATATTCCAAAAAGTACTCTTTCCCATATGGTCTGCCTATTACAGTTTCTACCTTTAAGTGTGATCTTAACTCTGCTCCGTCCTTATCTTTGTTTTGTTTACTGTCTGACAGCCTGCACGTATGTGTGCTAGATTTACTTCAGGGTGCATCCCAAATAGCATTAGATGTGTGGGAGGCTGTGCCACAGAAAAGATAAGACGTGTTAGCTCAAATTGCATGGGTGTAATTCCTAACATTATCAGTGTGTGTGTGTGCGTGTGTGTGTGTGTGTGTGTTCCTGTCTAGCTATCTTTCTGAGGACCGAAATCTGCATTCTACTATACTTGTGAGAACCAACAGTCACTTGTGAGGACACACTCACCAGTCCTCACAAGTTTAAAGGCCTTTTTGAGGCTCAAAATGTGGTTTTAGTGTCAGGGTTACAATTAGGTTATGGTTAGGTTTAGGGTAAGGGGCTAGGGAATCCATTATGTCAATGAAAGTCCTCACTAAGATAGCTGAACGGGGTTTTGCGTGTGTGTGCGTGTGTGTGTGTGTGTGTGTGTGTGTGTGTCTGTGTGTCTGTGTGAGGAGAACATTGATGGTTTCATCATCAGTAGTCTTTACAGCATGTGAATTCCTTCCTCTGATTGCAAGATTTGAAAGTTCGCTCAAAAAGGCGTGAACAGACGTTTGCTGTCAGGGCCTTGTCAGTGCTTGTCCACTTGTCCATTCCACCTCTCCTTTACATATTACAAAATATTTTCCCAAACTCAAACTCTCTGTTCAGATAAATCATTTGATAAATCATTACGTTACCTGCTTTTATGCCCTCTGGGCTGTGAATTCAGCTCACCGTGGACAACATAAGACAAAGCATACCATCTGTTTTCAAATGGTTTGTCAACAGTCTTTGCTGGGAAGCAGGCCCCACTAATGGCCCTCTGGCAGCCAATCTGCTAATGCGCTGTGCAGACTACCGCTGATATCAGAGCTAAAATGATACATGCCTTTCTCTTTCATTAAACCCATCTCCCCACCTGTCCATCTTCCTGCCCTCTCCATCTCAATGAGTAGTGCCCAGATCAATAATCCCGGCTCTTCTGTCATACATTTCCTCCAACTCTTCCTACCTTCTAGCGCTCGTCGGTATTGCGATAAACACAAATCCACACACAGTGCAAATAACACCCATTCACACATTCTTAACTTAATAAGGACTCTGCTGCCCCTGCACTCGTGTCACTGGATATCGATTAAGATGTGAAAAAAGTCCGGCAGGGTAGCCAGCATGATGCCACATTGATTCAGCTGCAGTCCCTTTCTGCATACAAGCAAACGGGTCAGAAGCAGAATTGAAGACTGTCCTGTGTGACTCATTCAGTCTGTGAGCAGCTGAACTTATTTTAGCTTACCCATTGAAAAGTCAAGTGTGAGTATGCTGGTCTAACCGATAGGCATCCACCAACACATATGGTGTGACATAATAGCGTAGTGCATGTGATCACCCGGCTTGCAAGTAAGCGCCATTACGCCTAAGTAGGGGAATGAATCACACCGCACACGATAATTTCCTATTAAGTCAGTCATCAGGCTATTTTTTATTTGGAATCAATGAATGATGGAAATGCATCGTAAACAGTTATGTCCAAGACAATAGAGCAAAGACGGCCTGTCATGATTTTAAAAAATGACAATAAGGAGGAAATTCTTTGGTTGCTATTGATATCAGAGTTAGGGATGTGGGAGCTAATAGCAAGCTGCAGCTCTGATTATCTCAGCTAAGACAGTGCAGGCACCACTTTGGCCTGTTTTTTGCAAAAGAAAATACTTTAGACAAATAGATGGTAATTGATACAGTGACATGCCTCACCTGAAACAACAATGTCTTGGGAGAAGAACAGAAAAAAGTCTGCATTATTCAGTATTTGTCCTGTAGACGCCATAGTAAAAACAATGGGAAAGACTCAGCAAATTAGTTGGAAGCTTGAAGTCAGATATGTGATATCTCACAAATGTATGAGATAAAATTATAAAGAAAGGAAAGAACTGAATAATATCAGGGGGGTTTTTAATAGACAGAGAGAGAGAGAAACAGTATTTCAATAATATAAAAGTCTACAACTGACCCTGGACCCCATGTTTTAATCACAGAAACTGTTGTGCAGATAAATGGAGAGAGCAGTACAGTATGTGAGCACAAAAGCCAGCCGCAACATGAAAAATGTGCTTTCTTCTGTGAGGAGGTTTTATAGAGCACACATGGCTTTTACTGACAGGATAGAGTGCTCATATTTCTCTTGTTCAGCTTGCAAAATAAAAATTTAAATACAATACACTAAGATACATTTAAGGAAAATCTTCTTGCTATAGGTTTATTGAGAGTTCTTTTAATAGCCTGAAATGTTTCATTCCTCCAGTCCCCCACATGTTTATATATTTTGATCTAAGTGTGTGTGTATTTGCTATGATAACATGGTAGAGATGCAGAAGGGAGCTGCAGGCGATGGAAAAGGAGAATATCTATTACATAAGAGATTAAACTGAAGGAATCTAAGGTATGCATTCAACAATGCTTTATGAAAGCCCCCCCGCTAAGTACTGAACTTCAAAGGGTATGTCCACTGTTTACACCTTTGATGTACGCTTGTAAAAGGGAACAAACGCACAGCGTGCCACCACAGCATGGAATCATACACTGCTATTAGACACCACTGTTGTTTTAACTTTGCCTTGGAGCCACAGTGGCAGAGGTCATGCATGTGTACAAGATGGCAACACGAACAGAGAAGAAACTGACCAACAGAGGTAGGAACGTTAAGACAGATTTTTATTTCCTGCTCTAAGCTCAAGGTTACACCGAGTCCTGAGTTTTGTATAAACTACAAACAGCCACAGCTGCCTATGGACGACTGTGCGTGCTCATCTGACTTTGTTGTTATTACATATCATGCCACCTGCTGCTTTAACTCAACCACACTACTCTGATGGACCGCTGCTATTTATGTTGCACGTCATTACTGCAAACGGCGGTGTCGGAGGGGAAGACAATGACAGGGGTGCTGCTGGGGATTGTTGCCGTTTTCTTCTGCTCCCCACTGTTTTGGGTCGAGGAATGTTTCAGCGTAGCACAGCCACCCCTAACCCCGACCCCCCCGCGTGATTCATCCATCCACGTGCCGCACATAACTGAGTGACATGAACTCGTCATGATGAGGACAGTCACCTTCCAAATCACACGCAGGCTCTTTCCCCTTCTTTCTTCCTTCTCTATCCTTACTGGAAGAATGCATGATCCATGTCCTCCTTCCGGTTCCTCACTGTGCTGTCCTCTGTAGAACTTTTTTCACTTGCTCTGAAGTGTGTGTGTGTGTGTGTGTGTGTGTGTGTGTGTGTGTGTGTGTGTGTGTGTGTGTATCTGTGTGTGTGTGTCTGTGTGTACATGTGTACATACATCTGTTGCTTTAGCTGGAGGTGCAGGGATCAGGGCAGAGGGCTGAGGCTTACATTTAAACAGTTCACATATGCTCGCAGAAAAGGGAGACGAGATAAGAGAGACATGGGTGGACATCTAAGATAATGTATTGGAGAAGGAGATGAGGAGCAGGGGCATGATCAAGAGAAACTGCACACACACACACACACGCGTGCACATACACAACAAACGGGATCAGAAAAGCAGTTTTTAAAGCACAATTCCAACCTCGAAGCCAGGAAAGTCAGATAATCTTATTAAAGATCAAATTTCTTTAGGCGTTCTGTATGTATGTGCATTTGTGTGTGACACTGACCTCTGACTCGTGCATAGCAGCAGCCACACTTGGCCAGGACTTTACGGAACAAGTGTTGGCAGCCACAGCCTCGGTGGTGGCGATGGTGATGGTGGCCCCCTTTCATGCTGTTGAACCATGAGCTGAGGTGGGCATGGCCCGGGCACTCTTTCTCTCTCTATCTCTCTCTCCCTATTTCTGTCTCTCCTTTCCTTCTCTTTTCTTGGTCTCTCTCCGTCACCCTCACACAAGTAGAGGTTTACTCCTCAAAAAGTGTAAATCCCCCAAAAAGGTGTCAGTTGATCCTCCTCTTCAGCTGACTGCACGCAGAGTTAAAACCCATATCCAAGAAACCAAGTGTAAGAGTCCCCAAAAGCAGTAAGCCAAAAAGAAATCCGCACTCACAGGGCTTTGCATCTGGTGATAAACAGTGAGAGAAACATTCCAGCAAGCTTATCGTTACGCTGAACGTGCTCCTTCTGTCTCTGTCTCTCTTTTTTCCCTCTGCTTTCTTTTTGGTGCTGAGCTCTCGCCTCTGTGAACTGCCTGGTCAAATGACACACTGGGAGACTGCTTCAGAGAGAGAGAGGGGGGGGGAGCGATAGCAAGGGAAAGAGAGAGAGTAAGGGGAGGGGTGAGAAGGGTGGAGTCTGTAGCTGGCTATTCCAGGATAGCTTTCCCACTCCCATAGTTTTCTCTCTTCCCTCCTCTCAGCTGTTTTTTTCCTCTGCTCCCTTCTGTTTCCTCTCTCGTCTGCTGCCCCCCATCTTGTCTGTTATCCTCTTTTCTACATGGTTGAGTCTCATTTTAGCATAAGTAATGCTTAAAGGGGCTCTCACATAGCCAACTCCGAGATCAGATGAAATGACACGCTCTCTTGTGTCTGCTCAGAGCTGGCTGTTGAACTAGTAACACCCAGGTCTGCAGTGATATACAGTGCTATTTACAGCAGAATGGCTTATTATGCTGAAGGTGTCATGCATTGTCCAGCCAGTATCAGACTCTTTCTGACAGTTTAGGAATGTTTCTTTGTGGGCTTGTGGCTTAGAGTGGGCTTTTCTGGCTGGGACAGCTCCAATATTGACTTCTGTGCTCATTTATGATCACAGAGCTCGCAAAGTGTGTTTCCATGGAGGGAAAAGGCGGTCTCATATTTCACAATGTTGGCATTCTTGGTGTGTGTGCGCGCGCGCTTGTGTGTGTACCATCAATCATTTGGGCTGATAATTTCCTGTCCTGAAGTACACAGTGGGACAGTCTAACCAAAGAAGCTCATGGACTAAAGAGCAGTTTTGTATCAGCGACAAAGTTGTACTATACTGCATGCCCACCGTAAGGGATTTGGGCTTTGCATTGTAATATAGTGTAAACCATGTTATCACCATATAGTGTAACTTCATCTTGTGATACACACCCACTTTGTTAGGTATACCTGTTCAACCTCAAATATCTAATCAGCCAATCAAATGGCAGCAGCTCAGTGTATTTAGGCATGTAGACGTGATCAAGATAACGTCCTGAGGTTCAAACTTAGCATCAGAAATACTTAGACAGGCTGGCCTGAGTATTTCTGAAACGGCTGATCTGCTGGGATGTTTGTTTATAACCATCTCGAGTGTTTAAAGAGAATCGCCCAAAAAAGAAAAAGTGAGCAGCAGTTCTCTGGGCCATAATGCGTTCGAAGCCAGAGGTCAGAGGAGAATGGCCAGACTGCTTCAAGCTAATAGAACGGCAACAGTAAATACAGAAGAGCAGCAGAGGACCACACAGAGGGCCAGTCCTGACAGCCAAGAGCACAAAACTGAGGCTACAATTCAGACTGGCTTGCCAAAATTGCACAACAGAAGATTGGAAAACTGGTATCTGGCCTGATGAGTCTCAAATTTTCCTGCAACATTCAGATGGTAGGAGACAAAATCTGGCATGCACAACATGAAAGCACTGCTCTGGATACTGCTTTGTATCAATGGTTCAGGCTACTGGAGGTGGTGTGATGCTGTGGGGGATGGGTTTTTTTGTCATACTTTGTTCCCCTTAGTACCAACTGAACATCATTTAGAAGCCACAGCCTACATCAATATTGCTGATGATAATGACCATGACTGTGGCTGCATCCAGCAGGATAACGTGTCACGTCACAAAGCTCAGATCATCTCAAACTAGTTTCTGGATGGATACAATGATTTACATCTTGAATGTGCAGCTGACAAATCAGAAGAATGCTAACTTTTTGAATCTATGATACGAAGACTTAAGGCAATTCTGAAGAAAAAAGTGAGTCCAACGTAGTATGAGACCTACAGCTTAGACCCAATAAAGTGGCAAATGAGTATATTTAGACTTAATCACCAAAGGGATCAACTAGGATAATAAAATATGCTAATTAAAGTACACTGATCAAACTAATACACCTGATGAGTGACATTTTTAGAATTTTTAGTTTCACTCAGCAGTGCTTTTACCCAGAAATCTTCAGCAGCAGCTGCAATCTTTGACCAACATCTTTGTGCGATACAGCACGAGCAAATGTGTCTTTGGGTAAATGTGTGTCTGTGACTAAATCGGATCGAGCATGGAGCACATTTGGGCATTTGTGTGTAGCACTAGCCGTGAGTGTGCATATTAAAGGAGGAACACTGTAGAATTGTTTCCCTTTCTTTCTAAGTCAATCTGATCAACCTGAAAGCTACAGAGTATGGGTAATTACTAACAAAGCGCCGTACACAAAGCATGCGATATTTAGATGTGTACTTTACATCAAAGCACATTAAAGTCAATTAACATCTGGACTATGGCTCATTATCCATGCATGTGAAACTAGAGGCTGTTGAAATCTCAGTAAGTAAAGCAAGTGCATCCAACTCGAGATATAACCAGCGCGGGAAAGAAAATAAAACTTGTTTCAAGACATGCCACATATTTTGAGGCACAATTACTATTTGATCAACAAACAGCCTTTCTCAGGCCTGAAGCTGCTAAGCATATGACTCAGCGTGCGAGCCCATCTCAATTTTCCTGGGCACATCCTTTCACAGGCTACAGTCCAACTGTGTGGAAATCACCACCTGATTACCGCAACAAAGACAGGCAGCATCACAGCACCCACTCAGCTTCCTCTCTTGGGCATCAATGGAAACAAGAGAAGGCTGAGTATCAGCTGGCACTGAACCACCATGCAGGCGCATACAAGTGCATGCATCACCGAGGTGCACCGTCAGGCACTTCAACAGCTGGCAGAACTGTGTCTCCATCATCTTTCTCTCCAGTGGCAGGGTGGTGGCACACTCCTGTCAGGATGTTTCTGTCGAGTAAACAGAGAAGCTTGGCTGCCTCACCCATTAGCCATACAAACAGAGTACTACAAACCAGTGCATTAGCCTATGCAGCATTTCAGCACGCTGTACATGAAGACGGATCTAAAGCAGATAGAAAATAAAATTCTGGACTGGAGACAGACTTATGCATTATCAATTCCCAGACTCAGGCAGCACAGCGGTTCACCACATATCTGTAAAGATACAGACAGGTCACAGCTTTCCTTTCTCTCTCCCCATCACAGCCTTCCTCCCTCTCTCGGTTTCTTTGCTTATAATGGATGTTTTAAGCAACTGTGATTGAAAGGGCAATTCACTAGAGGATTCTTGAAAGGCACTGCTGAACGTCTCCATTTGTCTGATGCTGATATGGCTGCCAAACACCATGTGAGCGAAGGAGCACAACTCAAAATGGGTTGAGAAACAGTCGATTTGACAGCAGAACTGAAGGCTTAAGAGAAACAAGATAAAACAAAGACGGCAAAGAAGGACGAGAGCAAACTGTGTTACAAACTGAACAAATACTGCCTGCACTATCAATTAACCAAAAAACAGCTATAGAGCAAAGACGAAATACACCGCTCTGGAGACACATTCAAACTTAATGAATATGAGAGAATCTTTTAATATGCTCTTAAGCTAGAAGCTGCCAGATTATGAGTCTACAAGTCCCACAGCGGGGGGGAGGGGGTGCTTTTGTACTTGTTGCGTAAGGTTGATTGCAGGCGTACTCTCAGTGGTGCCGCTGCAAAGCACGACAAATAGGAAAAAATGTTTTCATTTACAGTATTATAACAAATGTTTGGACTATTATTAGACACTAGATGACCAGATCTGACATGTACTTGGCATACTGAGTACTATGTTTCATTTTGTTTTTTTACTAACATCTATTTCTGTGCATCAGCCCTGACATTTAACACTGGCAATGTCCTTCTTGCAATAATGGAGTGTAATAAATGAGCACCAAAACCGGACCAGCAGACAATGCACAAAGCTTTGAACGTTAACAGAAATATGGAAAAAATGTTCCTCCTTCGGCTTGAAGGGAGTAGAGGGGGGATGTGAGGTGAGGCATGCATTAACACACATTCATCTCTCTCCTTTTATCTCTCCTCTCTGCTCACTCACTTCTTTCTCCTACTCCCCACATACAGACACGCAAACACACACACACAGAAGACTCCTCTGCACACGTATGCTTGCTCAGATTCAGAGGAAGAGACCTGTAAGAATGAATGAAATCTATACATTTACATTCACGCTGGACTGGACTCGTTTGCAGATAAGCACACTAGCAAATAGATGGGTATGACATTTTTATGTAGAGCCAGGCAGCCAAACAGGGAAGAGAGTATTATGTTTCCACTGAAAGAGAGAGTGAGCCGCATTTCAGAGTGTGTGCTCAAAGTGGAATATCAAGTGTGATTTATGAATGTGTTGTAAATCAGCTCATACACAACATTTCCTGCTCATTTCATGTGCCACTCTTGGGATGCATATATTGCACACACTGTACGCCCTGCTGAAGTAAAAACATTCATAATGTGCGGCAATAAATTACAGAAATAACAGCAAAATACAGAAAATTCATGTGATATAAACATGCATGCTAATAGGTACAGCAAGTCTCAGTTCAGCAGATACGCAGTTGCTTATTCACAGTGTGTTCCCCAACCCCCCACTGATATTAGTCTTTCTTCACCCCATCACTCTGCTAAAATCCTGCCAAAATATGCTCACTGCATTTCACTTTTATACCTCTTTCTCCTTCCCCTTTTCTCCTTTACTTCCTCTCTATTTTTTCCTCCCTATTTCTAAGCTCTCGCTATTTCTGAGTGCCAATTAAGGGAAACTGGCATTTTGGACAAGCCGCTATGAGGGGGAGGTTTTGGGGCTGTTTTGGCTGAAGTCGCGTCATGGAGCAGAAGTTGTGAAGTAACTGTCCTGTTCTTAACTCGTCTGCCCTGCAGAGAGCTGCTGTTTTTGTCCAATTAGACTAAACTACACACTGCTAGCACACACCGGGGAGGCAGACGGGTGTGCCTCTGTCTGTCTGTACATGCATGTGTGTGTGTGCACTTCACCACTAGTACCACTCAGTACCTCCCATTGTTGTACCTCACCGAGCAGAGCTGCTCTCAGGCAGCAGTTCTGCACTAGACTGCACAGACAGGAGGTCCATGTCTCACAATATTCACATACCACAATCAGAAGCATACAGAAAAAGATCTGCCTTTACACAAACATATACTCCCTTTCCCATCCAGCTCTTATTTTTCCAGCAAACTATGGAGCTTTCAGCTGGAGTTTTCCACATCTTCACCTGACCCACAGCATCGCTGTCTGCCTTTATCTCCTTGGAGCTGAAGTGTAAACCTTGCTCTAAAAGCAGCATGCTACCACTGAGACTGCTGGTGACTGAGTTCAGGGCTTAAGTATGATCTAAAACGCCCCCCAAAGGATAAAAAGTTAATTAAACAAATGCAAACCCAAGGGATTATCTGCTGGAAAAAAAATATCAAAAGGTGCCTCTGCTACAGTATGAGTTCAGCCTGAATGAAATACTTCTATATCCTAATATTAAAATATAAATCTTTAATATATCCAACTTGTGCACTTATTCAGTTTGGGGTCACTTAAAAATCACCAAAATACTGTAAAAAAAAACATACTGTATGTCACTGCTGTGTTCACATTTTTTTCCACTGCCCCCAAGTGGCCAAAACATATTTAGTTCAATTCAAGAAATAGATGTTTCCATATCTCTGGGCTCTATACAATATGATGCAGCTTCAGGTTGATCTCGATCTCTGCCCATTTAAGGTCATATGCACACAGTTCAGTTCCAAGGTCCTTGGGGATCAGCACTCCTTGAATGGCACACTCTCCCAGCCTCTCTCAAAACCAGATATGGACAAAACCATGGATTTTCTGCACATTTCTCCTGATAATAACTTATGAAAAAATATGAATGGTTTAATTTGAGAACCAGTGAGGTGCACCATGCTAAACTAAGATGACTATCCCTCTAAAAAAAAGAATTTCTCTCCATTCTTTTGTTTTGGTCTCTGGTTTTACACATTAGGAATTCTTATGTGTTTCATTGTTTCAGTTATTCAGTAGATAGCACAATTCAATTGAAAAACTTGCTCTTCTTCAACACTGATGATGAACATTGATAGGTAAAATTTAGCACTTTGTATTACTGGTTCAGTGAAGTTTTGTGCATCTTACCTCAAAAAAGGACAAAACTATAAAACCCAGAGTACATGGACACACTTATAGCTATCCATCAGAAATCAGTGTTTTTAAAAAAGGAAATATTTATCTAATTTTATGTATCTGGCAAGAGTAAAGATGTGAATTATACATCTGTGAAAGGAAAATCTGATTATAGTTAATCAGCCAAGTTGCACTTTAAACCATTAACATCATGATTGCTTTACATGGTTTGATCTTTGAGTATGAATAAGAAGCAATCTTCCCTTCTGTTTCAGAGTTATGGTGTTAAATAAAGGGAAGTAAAGCAGTAAAGCTGACTTTATAGAAGCCCCCTTTTCATCAGACAGACAGGTGTACAGGTCAAAATCCTAACATCTAGCTCTGAAGCAGAGGTCAGGGTTAAAAGAACAATGCTGTGGACACTGCCTTGTTTCAAAATAAAATTTAAAAAATGTAAACTCAAATATAGCTTTGAATTGGTGATAAAACAAACACAACGAGGGGAAATGAGGGAAAAACAGAAAGTCACTAGATTCACGGCAATGAGAAAAACAGGAATGTTTAAGAATTGTATAAAAAAAGGGGGAATCTGAATTTGTGGATGCTGGCACTGGCCTGTGATTCCTGGGAAGCCACTAGCAGGCATCTCGTTTCTAACACATAACAGATGGCCCTTATGGGCCAACGAACCATGTCTTTGAAGAAAGCAAGGGCCTATCGTCTTTCCTCTGTCCTACATTTAGAAGGTCAGAAATTATGGAAAATCTTGATGATAAAAATCGAATTATATAGCAGCCTTTCAAAGTGATAATGTTGATGAATTACCTGATTGATTTTTCTCGACTGATAAATAAAGATTGAACATTTCTGATGTTTTTAACGATAATGCAAAACTGTTTATCTTAAGTAAAATTAGTATTTATCTTCTAGGTCACCAAGTTTGCTAAACTGCAGTTTAAGGAAATTATTAGTAATGAATGTGGCTTTGTGTCAAGGCCATAAAAAGGTAAGGCTTGGTGGTTTCATGGGCTCTGTACTGCCAGCTCTGAGCAAAAAATAACTGACACAGACAAAAATAGATATTAGGTAAGTAGAAAGATACTGCGGTAAGACCTCAAAATAACAAGGTCCTTAAGCTGCCCCAACTTAATGAAATAAAATAAAGCAGCATTCAGTGTGATATCGAAAATCACAATGTGAGAAAATTACATTTGTTCATTTACATGTTACAGCCGAGTATAATTATATTCACGTAGGGAAATGTAATGTTTCAAATAAGTGACAACGTGTGTTGCCAAACCTTCTCTGGGCTAAGACAAAGTCTGTCTGGCGTTTTGGTTCAGATGTTTTTGCCTTGTGTTTCATTGATTTTCCATCCAATTTTCCATCTAGAGGAAATTGGGCTGTGCAAAAACAATCGAGCTTGTCTGGAGCTGAAATAAACAATCTCCTTTTCGGTCATCATCATTCTACGTGGCCCTGAATAATGCATTTCTTTACTTATTTTTTTTTTTTTCGCTCCGCTATTCTGAGCTCCGACCAAAAATAATTTCTGGCTGCATCGACTTCAATAGCATTCCCTGTCTGAGTAAGACCGTTACAGATAAGCATCGCTGACAGCTTCCTCTGGCCTCACTCACACCCCTTCTGTAAGCCATATACTGCACTGCACAACAGTTAGTGGTCCGGCCACATGGTACACACCACCAAACCTCCAATATATACACACACACTCCCTCTAACCCAAACCCAGATCCAGCAACAAAGCTCCTTTTGTTCCATTCCACTCAAGTAAAATGGCAACGCACGCAAGCCTTTCACAGAAAAATCAAAATAAGTTCAACCAACAGTGATGGGGCAGAAGGGGAGGGCAGGCAGTGGAGCATGTTTTCTTGCCCCATCTGGAAAGTATTGCTTGTGTATATGCATGCACATAAGAAGTCTTTTTCTGTCTCACGAACTCATATATGGTACATTACAGCAAAGCAATTTAAGGTTATCAGTGCTAATAGAGGATATAGAGGGTGGAGTTTAATAAGAGCAAACCACCAACATTCAGGTGACTCCAATCTGATACTTTTCCTGAAGTTATTACTGCCTAATGACCACCATCAGATATGGCAGATGGGACCCAGGCCTGTTTTGATTCGCATGTGGCTAACATTCAAGAACAGGGTGAGCTGAGAGCAAAAACACAGGCGGTAGCTAGTGGCTCACATGAACCATATCATTAAAAAAAAGACTGAGGAGTGCACGAGGAAGGTTTCTTAAACGTTACTTCACAGAAATCTGAGACGTTTCATAGCCGGGTCTGGAAGTTTGCGTTTCGGTGAGCCTCTAAGCTCTGACTGGTTTGGTGAGACCTGCAGTGTTTGGATAGCACTGCAGGTCTAGGGTCACTCGGTGCAGCACTTTCAGGTCTTACCTGTTCTTTCACTCTGGTCTGAGTTTTCTGTAGTAGAGGCCTGCTGCTCCCAGTCCAGCCCCTCTGGCTCCCACTGGCCCTGGACAGGCCTCTTTTCCTCCTCGCATGATGGGAGGTCTACCTCACCTCCTTCTGAGAGCTATACACAGAGAGATGCTTTTGTCAGCAGTGGAGCCCTGCACTCAAGGAGGAAGTGATTGCAAGATTGTATAGAGTACTTATGGTCACATAACCACAGAACATTATCCCAGTGGCTGATTTTTTTTTTTTCCACAGTTTCCTGCATCTTTTTCATCCTTTTCTCCATTACACACTGAACAAGAATGTGACGGAAATGAGGCCCTAGTTTTGCCACAGAGCTTGGATGAGAACCGTTTCTCAGAAAGAAGTTTGAAACTGTCTTTAAGTCCAGGGATTGAGGGAGATTAGATTCACTGTTATGGCTATGTCCTATATCTGCCGGAAAGGAAATAATCTATCAAGATAAACATTTTTTTTAAGAGAAACAGAGCTTCAAAAGGGAATTCACTGGTCATTGTGGTACCCTCCAACTTCTTCTTTTTTCTTTTTTCTTTCTGTCACATCAGAATTTGTCCTGCAGAAGAGAGGACAGGCAGAGAAAAAAAAAGAGAAGGGGGGGAGGAGCATACATTTGCAGGGCTGCAATGAGGCATTAGACCTGCATGACTTTATTTATGGTTCGATGTTTTAATCAACACTACCGAGCTTCCTGTTCCACTGAAACATCCAAGATTCCTCCAAAGCACTGAACGGAGACTTGCAACCTTTCCATACCCCTCACTCTCTCCTCTCCCTCTCCACTCTATCTTGATCGTTTTAGGTTGATGAAAAGGTTACAGCGATGAACAACAAAGCAACAAAAAAACAACAACAAAAACTTGGCATGTACAATGTGGGTTTGTGAATATGTTGCGCTCTACGAACCCTGAAAAACACCTCCATGTGTGCCTATTGCGATCAGTTTGAATTTAAGGCATTATTCTTTCATATAAACAGACAGTACATATCCAAACAGATTTCAAGTGAGCCAGCTGGGCAGCAGTCACAACTCACCCACTGTTGATTGGGCATGGCCACGGAAGTAAGCACATCAGCCATGGCTCCTAACATCTGGTCAGTGCGTCCCTGATTCTTCTGCAGAGCTTTCATTCTCCTGAACACCACACAAAAACTCTACAACCTGATTCTGATGCAATCTTTGCTTCTTCGTGTCCCGTGTCTGTCCTGTGCTCTTGTTTTCTGCCCCTTCACTGTGCACTGTGCTGCAGTTTGGAGCCGAGCCCACCTCTTTCTACCATGACACACAGGAAACCTCATGCACAAGAATAGATCAAGGAGGAGCAGGAGGAGGGCTCGTGTCTGTCCGGGAGCGTGCACTTGGACAGGAGCCTCAGCACGTCCAGGACGCACAGGTGAGCTGGCTGCAAGTGTCTGTGCAGCTTACTTCTCTGATAGTCTGCACTGTTTTGTCAGGAACCTGAAAAACAGACAGATTTTTCTTCTTCTTCAGCCTCCTTCTGAGTTTTTTGTAAAGTCCACAGTCTTCTTCTTTGTGGTTCTTCTAAATCATGAGGTTTGACAGTGTGAAGTTGGCCTTCTTCAATGTTTTCTGAATGCTGAAATGGAGCGCAGTGGCTGAGCACACCACCCTCCCTGAAATCCTCCTTTCTTGTTCTTCATTGGCTATACAAAATCACCTCCCCCTCCCCAAAACCTCACCCCTTCCATCATTGTTTCTCTTCTGTCTTTCCTTGTTTCCTTGGTTAGCACCTGTAGTTTTTCTTAAGCTCAAAGTATCTCAATCTGATCTTTCATTGAACTCCTGTAAGACTCCACACTCTCTTGATTTTTGCCCAAGTCTCAAGCCCAAGGCAGTGACACATAGACCGTGCGAACCCTTGAGCGGTGGGGCAGCCCCAAATAAGGTATGAAAACACAGTCCACGAAGCTCAACTATTTGAGACACTGTCGCCATTTCCACATTTATCTTACTTTATTTATTCAACTGCTTAGATACTCATTATTTAAGCTATTAAAATCAGAAGACTTGCAACATTATTTACATTTTGACACTGCTGACCAAGTAGAGAGACATTGTCATAAAGAGGTGTGTCTGTCTTTCAAATTCTTAACTTTTATTTTAGAACACTAGCATACTTAATCAAACTTTCAGGTTCAAATGTCATGCAATTCTATCTTTAGTGTCTATCATTCTTAGATTTTCACTGCAGCAGTCGTTGTGTTCCTCCAAGAAAAACACATGTATTGTAATCCCTGTGCTTCTAGCGATCTATATTTAATTTTTAGAACCTGACTTACATTACTGCAACAAAGAATATCAAGTTCACTGTGCTAGCATGTAAGCTAGTGTTATTTAGGTCAGAGTTCATTTTGTCAAACGAGGAATAACATTTCCAAATGAAATACTGTATTTATGGTGGTTTGGCAGGGAGAAACCACTGATGCAGAAATGAGCAAGTGTCACTAATAATGCGCATGATTGATATTGATATTTCTATCAGACTGAATAAATCAAACACAGTATGACAAAGAGGAGCTAGGGTGGAAGTGGGTTGCAAAGCGGCTCAAAGATATGCAGCAACTGTAGGCAGCTGGGAGGATACATATGTTTTGCTTCAGTGCTTAACACTTTGAGGAGTATCTTGGCCAGTTTGTTATAGCAGCAATAACTAATCACTCACATGGCGAGCTAACGGAGTTTTGATTACTTATCATGAGCTAAGCTAAACTTTTTTCATATAGATGTTTTCCTTTATTTGGATTTCTCAAGCTGCAAAAGTAATGCCCCTGCTCTTTAAATATATTTTTAACAACTGATTAATAACCTATCTGATTGGCTAGTAGCAGTATTGGCACATTTTGATTGGGTGGTGTCTCAACATTGTAGTGCAAACAGAACAAGCAAAGTAAAGCAATGCATCCATAATTTAGTTAATCAGCAGATGATGTAACCTCATTAAGAGCAATGCCTAATGTGTATGTGTGGATTCTCCCTAAGATAGCACTGATAGCATAGAAAGGTATCTGTTCAGCTATGTGCAGAGGCATCGACACCAGCCTTTTTCAGCTAGGATTGTTTGATTGATTCATGTAGCAGGTCAGGAGCCAAACAGTAATGTAATGCTGACGTGTACACCTCTGTTTAAAGCTTGGTCAATGAAACAACTATTTGAAACTGGATCTTGATTTTATGCTACTAAATGCAGACAGACCGAAAGTTATCTGAAAAGTAAAAAGTCCTAAAGACTGCTTGCCTGGATAAAAATCATTATATTCTTAATGTTCTTGTCTTTTTTACACTTTTTTTCTGCTCAAGCACAAATTCTCAAAAGTTGTATAACCAAACCTGAAAATAGCAGCTACTCATTTAAAGAATAATTCTTGGTTTAGGTGTCAGTTTAGTCTGATGAAACAGATAGGTACCTTTTAATCACCTGGAAATCTACCTAGACCCTGACTCTTTTTTTATTGCTAATGTCCATAAACCATTGTACACCTGTCTCAGCCAGTACCATTTTATATCAGGTAACATCCATGTCTCAGAGTTTTTAAGCTTTCCTAAGCCAAAGTGCTGCTTGTGTTCCTGTTTTTGTCATATATAGTCAAGGCCAAAGGTGACCATGGTTTAACCATGACAGACAGGTTTAAAGGTTTTCCCAGCATAAAGGTTGCATGAGGGGAAGACATCTCTAATGTCTTCCCCTCATTTTAGTGTACATTTTTTAATGTTTAATGAATTCCTCTATTTTGAATGCATAATTCAGATTAAAGTTAGAGAAACCCATTAATCCATGTTCTTATTGCATTCTGTAATACACAAAATTACACAATACAAATACACTAAGAATGTGTTCCAGTAGAATGAGCTAGCAAACACTGATCCTTGTTTACCTCCTATCGTCTCAGATCGCTGGTGTATTACATGTTGGCTGACTCTCACAGCCATGACTTACCCTGTTGTTTGGTTAGACTTGACATGTTACACCAACAACAGGTTGGACAATTGTTTGCTATAAATTGCCCAACATGGCTCATACCTAACCTGGTTGTGAACTATATTAAAAACATTGTGTCTGTCTCACACTGAAAGTTACCAGAACAGGTTTTTTCTATTATATTTTTAGATGTAAACAATATAATAGAACAACATCTAAACACAAACCGTCTGTCTAAAGTTTTTTGTGGACAGCTGTGAGATGTTAAAATGTGCCTGGGCAGCAATGTTTTCATAATATTATTTTTAGGTTTTGTTTTAATGTTCATTTATTTTTAAGGCTCATAAGTCTACTTAATTTGTTATTTCATAAATTTGTGACATCGAGGATGCATTTGGCACCTAAATATTTAGCATTGATAAGTGGATTTAGTATTTGTGTGTGTGTGTGTGTGTGTGTGTGTGTGTGTGTGTGTGTGTGTGTGTGTGTGTGTGTGTGAAAACAGGAAGTTTGATGATTATATATATAATATACTTACAGAGGAATGGTTGCATTAATCCCAGTGAAATATAAAATGGCACATATCCAGAAAAATTACAGAAGAAGGATTTTTCAAACTGGAGATTTTTCAAACTTTTATTCATTTTTATTACATTTATGACATTCTGCTTGCATTTTTTCCCCTAATTTTTAGCTCATCTGGCCATTGAACTGAAAAACTTGGGCCATAGCCCGGCATCCAGTATCTGTTCATCTGCCCATTTGCCCATAATGCACAAGAATCTCTCCTCCTCCTAAAGTACTTCTCAAACTTACACAACACACAATGATCACCTAATGGCTGTTCACTCAAACTGTGCTCAAGGTCATGGTCATATTTGTTGTTTCACCGGGAATTAGCCACGAACTGTGATGGATCGTGAGCCGGATGAGCTATTATGTCACTGACATTCTGGTTTGGTTTATGTGCCATGCTGGTATTTTTTATTGCACGAGTACATCATCACCATTGGGGCTTAGTTGAGTAAATTTTAGGAATGTGTGTGAGAAACTCAAGGAAACTAACAGGCTGTGTAAAGAACACATAAAAAAACATCTCTGAAAGTTTTCCTTTCCCTCACCGACTATGAACACATCAGCAACTGCTTAGGGCTAAGCCACAGTTGCCTGGCAATGACTTTTTATTTAATAACAGACTCTAATATTGAAAACTGATACATATAACCATTTTTTAGCATTTTCATAAACTGGTATTCTATAGTGAATATGAGTGTAAATGGTGGTCTGTCTCTCTGAGTTAGTCTCGCAACTGACTTCTCAACTGTCCAGGGTGTACCCCACCTATTGCCCCATCACATGGATGCTTTTCTATATCACGTAAGTAAGAAATTACACCATCACATTAAAAAGGCAGTCTAAATACCAAGCATATTATACTACACGCCCAGATGTGTCCATCAAACATATATTTGTTCTTTTGATTTCATTAAAACATCTTTTTCAATATCTATATAATTCCAAAGACAGGGGATATATATAATATTTTCACACTTTTATTTTTCTCTATTTCCGTAACTTTTCCCAAACATGACGCGGTCCATATGAAGCTTCATTTCTTGTCTGAATCCACTTCCCTGAACAAATCATCTCTTTTGATGCACAATGTATTTACTTATTCTTAAATTAAAGCAACTCCACCACACTTCATCTTCCCATTTGTAATAACATGATCTAAATATATGTTTAAAATACGTTTAACTATTTTCCTGGATGCTGGAGGATTTTATGTGCTTTAAGGCAAGTAGCATTAGAGGTGGTTCTGTCTTTAGCGCATAAATGGAATTAATATAGCAGATGCACAGTCCTCCACAGACTGCCAACAGTCTAATATTAGCTAAGCACATTGCTGTTGTTAGAATCAGTCACTAAGCTGGCTAAACTTAGTCCACTTCGTCCCAAGCCTCTTTCCAAGTTCTTTTGCTCCACCGCTGATTTGTGCTGGGTAATGTGGTGTCTGGGGAGGAATTGAGCTGCCTTTCACAGTGATGAGTAAATGACTCTGTCAGGAATGTGCAGAATAGAAAGAAAATAACCCTGACCCTAAAAGGAAAGTCTGAGTACTATCAAGAGGTGGGAATCAGAACAAAATGTACTTAAACTTCTAAATCTCATTCACAATTGGCAACTCATAAATCACATTCACAACTGATTTTCTTTGAGAAAATGACTTAGAAAAGGTTGCTAAATGTGCTATGCTGCCCTCATCTGGTAAACTAGACTGCCTTTTTTTGTAGATCTGAAAGGATAAAGGAAAACATCCAAAGGACACACTCAATCACTACCCCACCCTGTCATGCCAAACAGACTTCCTTTTCCTCTGTATTATTTCCTGTCAATTTTATTTCTGTTTTGCTCCCAGAAGCTATAATCTTTCCCCCACAGGCATGCCCTTTTCTACTCTTCCTGTGTTTCATATCAGTAGGGAGAAAAGGAGACCTACCTCAGGGTCTTGTGTCTAAACATAGAACCTTTTCAGTGACGGTTAAGGTTACTGTGATACTATAGGTCCGATGTGATGCTTTAAAGCCAAAGAGGTGTCTTCAGATAAGGAAATGTTTGTGGGACATTTGATGGGATTTCTTGGGATTATGTTGTTGGAGGTGTGTCGGCTTCAGCTGGCTGTTATCAACATGCCTCTGTTTGTTAACTCTTGAGAGCAGATAACCATCTATAATTCTCAGGATCAAGCAGCTTTTGAATGAACCTTTATTATAACAGCTTTACTCAGTTATGACTGGGCTCTGCAACGATAGATATCTGCTACTTGAAATAATGTTGATCTTTAATAATGCAGGAGCATTTAGTGATTATAATTTGTTTAAACTAAGCCTAAATTGTCTGTATGCCTTGTTAGAACTGCACCCATGTCCAGGCTGTCCATTTCCAAGTTTCATCAGAAGAGGGCAGTCAGCAACCCCTCTAAAGAAGAGGTGCTGTTACATAACACAGGCCAACAATCATATGCTTGAAGTGAAGGCTTGGCCCTACTCTAATTCAATATAAGGGTTAATCTGTTTACATGCACATTTGGACCCACGTGACTGTAACACTGATGCTGTGAATACACCTGTTAACAGGATATTCCCGTCCACATATGAGATTCGACACTCTGAGCAGAAAGGCTGTGGTCACAGTTCAAACGGGACATTACTAAACCAACAATGGTAAAAAGTTAACCTAATTTATTTCTGTTATAATATCAGGCTTAAATAATCATGTTAATATGATAATTAAATACCTACAGATGAAGTTTGTGAGTAATGAAATATAACTTATGCAGCACTTCCCCCTGAACAAAATGTAGTGTGTATTAACTGTTCATGCTTCATAACGTAAGGACTGAGCGTTTTCAAACCAGGTGCTTACACTAACCAGCATCTGCGCCAATGCACAATAACTTCATCTTGTGTGCCATTGTTTGTGCCCCATAAATGTTAGTTTGTTGTCCCAGCAGATGGATTTCCATTCCAAAACAGACCCAAGACTCTGCCTTGCATTAGGCAGACTCACTGGAATTATTCAGGCAGGGGGTCCTCAGCAGCAGATAGCAGATTTGGGAGCAACAGCTTCTATGATTCAGTCACAAGACTTTTTTTGGACAGTTAGAGGGGTTTGCCCTGACACAACAGACGGGCAGCAGAAAGCTGCAGATGGGCAGATTCTGAGAGATCAGAGAGAAGTAAAAGAGAGAAGAAAGAGAAAGCAGACCAACTCAAAAGACTATAAGGGGAGCAAGGTTGGCCGCTGTCTGTTTCCTTCTCTTAATCCTTAAATCTTCTGTAATCAGGATGAGAGGAAGAGAGCACGTTGGCTGACTTAGGACAGCAGAGTCTATGTTGGGACCTGGCTGATGAGGCAACCTTACTGGGCACTAGTAGAAATGGAGGGAGGGGAAAAGCTGGAGCTGCAGTCAGTTTTGGGAAACTTAGCCTTAACCAGGTTCTGCTAAGCGTCAGCGAGAAGAGTGGAAATCCAGGATGGTTTAACTGTCAAGAGGAAGTAAGAAACCAAAGGAAAAAAAAAAGGAAAAAGAAGAGGACGAACTCATGGCCGGACTGTTTTCAGGTGAGAGCTGTGTTATTATTCTTAGTATTATTTGTTCTGACATTTGTTGTTTTTGCTTTAGTTTTGTATGAACATTTTCTTTTTTTTCTTCTTTATTCACCGTTAAAAGACAAACATTTCGAATTCAGAGGAAGATGTCTGGCCAGATTGCAAGGTGTTGCTCAACAGGAAGTGGAAGCCACAGTGGCTCACACGTCAACACTAAAGTTAGGGCATTTTATGTTTGTGCAGAATGAGGAAGAGAGAGAAAAGACTTGTGTGGGAGCTGTGCATGACAGAGTGCTGAAATACAAGCATTTGCTCGTGGGATTAAGGGATTTATGGACGTTAACAAGAGCTTATTAAAAAGATAACTAATTTGAATAACTTCTAATTACTGTGACTGACAGTCGGTGCAAAACTAATTTGCTGAAAAAATGGGTGAGTTTTGTGGTGCATGCAGGACCACAGCGAGCTCTTCTTTCATTTCCACTCTTTAGAATATAGAGAATTAGAACTAGCTGACACTATCATATTTCTGAGTCTTGAGAAATAGTGTCTTCAGTGGCTTGAAAGTATACTTACACATTAGATACAAACTGTACACTACAGGACATCCCAGTGTGCTGACGTATGGAAGAGCAGTATAACAGTGTTAAGACACCATGACAGATGCTGTCACTAGACTGGCCTCCCATTGCTTCCAGTACCATATGGCCTTTCTCATCCCAGTTGAGTGTCCCTATGCCTTCTTTCACTTTACTGTGCAGACTGAGCTGCCTCTGCTATGCAGTATTTCTTGTTTTATAGTTGCTGTTATTTATGTGTAGATTTGTACCTTCACAACATTTACATGAGACTGCTTTCAGGGTGATAAGTAATTACTGTCTTTCTCTGTTGTGTGGTGCCAGTGAAAAATCAACTGGCAACAAAGCATGTTACACAGGGAGGTTACCTATGTTGCAAATCAGAGACTTACTTTGACAGGAGGGCTGAGGTAAAGCTCTTCATCCTCTTTAGGCCTCATGCCTTTTAAACAAGGCCTTTTCAGGTCACCGAATCTATTTAAAATGCTAACTTTAAAAGCTGCCAGTTTGTGTTGCTCGTCTGACAATCACACGTGAACTTGTCTAAGGAGGGGAAGAGATCTGACACCTTCCAAAACGAGACTAGTCCTTTGGCTTTTGCAAAGAAAAAAAGAATTATAGACATCAGTACATTTCAATTTATGTGCACACAGTTTTGTGTGCATACATAATGTGTGTACACCCGGAAAAGCGCTTTCAGTGTCTTCGCACATCTGTCGAAGGTTTCGGACAGACAATGGCAAAGCAGGTAACGTTACTGCAAATGAACTGTAAGCTGCTCGTATGTATTGTTTTTTCAAAAAATGTTATTCCCCTTTAACTACAACAACAACCAGTCTACTCAATCTGAACCTATATATGTGGCTACAGAAAATAGTTAACTGTGTTCATTTCATGTCCGTGATAACAACATTTACATTCTTCTGTTTAAGATAAGGGGTCTCTGCTGCAGGCCTGACACCCAGGTGTGACCAGAGTCAGCGGGGGTTCCAATGGCTACTGCAAATGATGACCCACACCTGGGCAGTGGCCCATCTGACGACTCAGAGATCCTCCTGGATGACTCTGACTCGGGCAGTGTGCTCTCAGATGACTCAGTGCTTCCCATCTATGAAAGGGACGGAAAATCAACAGAGCCGGCTAAAACACTGTACGAGGCCTGTGCCAAGAATGATGCTGCATCCCTGCGCAGCATCATGGAGACAGGAGTCACAAAAGATGAGGCCATGGAGCTAGACATCAATGGCAGGGTGAGATAAATTTCACTTATTTCACTTCTCATTTTTTTCCACACAGGTACCGTGACAATAAAATAAAAAATCAATCAATCAATAAAGGTAACCTCAGCATCTATAATAGGCCTATTTATTTATATCTTCTTCCCCTCAGAATGGGCTGATGCTGGCTGTGTCCAAGGGTTTTGTGGACATCGTCGCCTTGCTTCACACATGCCCATTAATAGACATCAACCACCAAGATAATGATGGCAACACTGCTGTCATGATTGCCGCCCAAGCAGGTACATCTGAAGACATCAGATGACCTCAACATCAAGTCTAAGCTAATCAAAGAATAATAACATAACATAATCTTGTCAATCCAGGCTTCATCACCATCCTGAACTATATCCTTAACTACTACCCTTGTGTGGACACTGAGATCAGGGACCCCCGTGGGTTCACAGCTCTCATCAAGGCAGGCCTACAAGGCAGAGAAGAGTGTGTGTCTGCATTGCTAATGCATGGTACGTCTAGATGTCTTTCTACATCAAATTTTCTAATCATGTCCCCCACCTGTGACCGAATGTCAAGCCCACACGGAGAGTCGGGATGTACACCTCAAATGTATAGGATTTGGTTTGGTGTGATTACAGTTAAACTCTTATAGGCATAACGAATCTATTAATGTCCTATATATGTAATATAAAGGTCAAAGCAGGACATCCGATCTGTGAACTAATCTGTTTTTTTTCTGGACTACAGGGATTAGTCCTGTATAAACTGTGCAGGGACACATTTAAGAAAGCTCTGTAATAATTCAGTCCACATTCTATTTAAAGTTTAATGATGTCAGACATTAATCTATAATCCATCTGTATTCATAGTGTGCAACAAAAATATCTGTGTGTATATTTGGTCAGTTAAAGCCTTGATTATTTGCCAAGTAGACTTCCAAAGTCTCCTGAGTAGACATGACTAAGCGTCTTCTACCAATAATAGGTTAAACCTGGGATGTCAAACTGTGTACACTGTGGGCCACATACAGCCAGTTTGATCTCAAGTGGGCCGGATCACGTCAGTTAATTCAGTTTTATTTATAGTTTACTTTTCTAGTATACCCTCTGTCAGTGTAAAGAAGTTTAACTATACGCTTAAGCCATGAGATATCTTAACATAGGAAAAGGAAGTGCAATTTCAACTGCACATATCAGTCTTTCTACATGATGAAGAAATGCTGCTGTAGTAAAGAAAGAAATCTCTCAGCATGACTCTTTGGGTTTATATTGTAAAAAATAAATGTGTAAATAGCAGAAAAACACCAGAGTTTTTTGTTATTTCATTGTTTTTCTATTACTTAATTACTATAATATAATATGAAAAGGTGTAAAACTTAAAAAAAATAATAATCATTCAGTTAAAATAATGTATTCCCAACAGTTTTTGTCCCATCTCACCATACTGATGCTTGCCATCTACCTAGTAACCTGTGCTCCAAAAGTCACCACATGGTGGTGTTGTTACACTGAGTTGACGGCAGCTGATTTCCTCCCACTCAACATTTCTATTGTTTTCTCTCCTTCTCGGCGTGCAGGTGCAGATGTCAATGCAGTCGATCTCGTCCATGGGAAAGGCCTAAAGGACTGGGCCCTTAGGACAGGAAGGTTTGAGACTCTGAATAGACTGCGTCGCCTGCAAACTCGTCCTATTGCAGAACAGTTCTGTGAAAGCTACATTCCTGAGTGGCCTGAGCTAAAGCTACTGGTGGCAAAGGCCACTGCAGCCAAAACAGCAGGTCAGAAGCTGAGGCAGCGCTTAAAAGACAGCCTTAGTTTCAGCTTCCCACATGACCCCCAAGACAATGGGGTCATGGACCACATGGTGCGGATGACTACAGGCATCCACAGCCCCTTGATAGCTACTGGTTGCCGTCCACTCTGTCCCACCAGTCCCCCAGAGATTGGCAAGCGACGATTCGCTGTACCGGAACTGCTTAACAAGCACAGCAGCAAGGAATTGGAGGAAAGCACAGTGTCTCACAGTAATGGCTCCATCACCTCAGCTTCACCTGTGTCAGCAGCCTCTGTATCACTGACCTCTTGCTGCCAAGACTCAGAGCGCAGGCAAAGCTCACCAACAGGTGGCATGAAAAGCTTCATGCCCCGCAGCATGGCACACAGAAACAGCATCTTCCCCTCAGGCTGCATTCCCAAAATTGAAGTTACAAAATCTGGGGAGCGCACTCCAAAGAAGGAGAAAAAGAAGAAAAGGCAAAAGGGTTACCTGGAACCTCCTGTCTGGAAGTACAAGGAAGCCAAGGAGGAAAAAAAGAGAGAGAAGAAACAGCAAGAAAAGGAAAAAGAGGAACAGAAAAAATCGAAGGGGTCCAAACGTTCATGAAGTGAAAACGCCCGTTTTTTGTTTTTAGCAAAACAATTCTGAAGTGAGCAGCTGACAAGTGAAACACATGGGTGAACCTTGATCTGGAAACTGCACTGGCTGGGCATTTTTTACTTGTGATGTATTTTTCAGCATCTTTGTACAAGCTGAAAAATTATGCTAACCAAACAGAAATTGGTTTTCCAGAGACTGTGGTTTACTGGTTTCCTGTCTGAAAGGGTGGATTGTTTTTTTGAGGATGCGAGTACACTGACTCCACACACCTGCAGTCATGTTATTTTTCTCTATAAAAGGATTTTACCCATCTTCATCTCATGAGCAACTTCTCAGTAGCGTGCCATTGTGGTATTTAACTGCAATATAACCAAATAGCCCATAGCCAACAGTGTACATAAACTGTATGTGATCAGATGCCTTCAGGAAATGTATTAAAGTCACATTTAATCAAAGACCGTGAAAGGCAAAAAAACAAATGGGCATAAAAAGTACTTAGGCTACAAATTAAAGGAAAAAATCAGAAAAGGTGTCCTGCTTGATGGTGAATGTTCAACACTTTCAGAAAGCTGTTCAACTTGAGTGAGTTCTAATCCCTGCTAAGGTCATGGCATATTTACTGACCCCTTGTCCTCTATAGTTTAAAGGACTGTCATCCTGGACAAGGAGAGAAATGCTCCATCATGGAATAATTATGATGACTCGGAACACTTTGTATTGATTTCTATCCCACCTTGCCTCTTAGACCTGAAATATACTCCCTTACAGACTTGTGCATGGCAGCTGCAGAAACCATGAACAAGTAACTGCTCTTAATATTTTATCTCCTATTCTGCTTGGAGGAAGAATGCACAGCTTGTGCAGTAGCTATATAACAACAAACTGACTACAGACATTTTTTTTAGTTTATGCAGTATGGAAAGCACAAGTGTGATATCCATGGTTCAGTTCCATTAAGCGTCTCAGTGAGCCATGACAAGGACCCAGCACGTACTAAAGCACAACCTCCCCTGAGTGGAGGTTTAATACACTATTAATGTCTCCGAAAAGGGTATACTGGAGGCATATGTGAACATCTGCAAGGACTCTCCCTGATAATAAATCAAAGCAGTCATTGCAACCTTGCAGATTCCAAAAGTATCAAATGCGTACAGAGCCAAGTAACCCCAAGCCATGCCAGCAAAATGTAACTGCAAGGACTAAGGGTTCAGGTTTTTCCTTTAATTTGTCATCTTTTCCGTGATTCTTTTGCTCTTTTTTGTGTTTGCTGAGCGCCATCTATGAATCATGTAGCATCTACCAGATGCCTTTGTATTTTAAACTTCATCAGAAATCTCCAAACTGTTTTGCTGTGTCATGCAAATGATGTGTGTGTGATACTATAAAAGGAACAGAGCCATCTCTGAAGCATCTTCTTTCATACTGGAAAAAAAATGCTCAGTGGCATGCAAATAGAAATCTTCAGCCTGCTGCTTCATATTGTTTGTTTCATGGATTATTATTTGAAAACGAGTACTGTTGCTATTCAGGGAAATATATTCCATATTATTATCAGGATAACAAACTGCATATTCAGGAACAGAAACCTCTTGTGGACTATAGCTTAATTTTGGGATTTTTTAAATTATTCTCTTTATAGATAAACTAACTACAATAATAAATAATAAATCTCGCATTTAACTGCAATAAATATCCCAAATACAGCTAAATATGTTTAATCGTGTTCTCTACAAACTATATATAATTAGATACATTGTGGTGAAAATTTAGGCAATCATTTCTGGGGTCATTTAAAGTCAAAACAAGAGATGCAAAAAGCTCAGGTCTTCAACATCTTTATAAAGTCTGTAAAACTGAAACTGTGTCTGCATGTCTGTGTGTGTGTGCTTGTGTGTATGTGTAAGTTTGGAATAAACTGACTGACCTTTGCAAAGGTTTGTGTGTTGGTCTTTATTACTGACAAAATATTAGTGTTTGGTGTCGTCACATAGTGACCATTTGGCAATGGCAATTTAATTTATACAGTGATTTGATTACACTTTAACTATATGTGTTTTACGTAAAAGATAAACACATATGTAAGCCTATTGTGCCTACTATTCAACGGTATTAATGAGCAAGTCAAAAATGTCCTCTGTTTATCATCAATTTGCTTTCAAAAAACTGTGAAAAGGGTCTGTGTTAAAATCATATCACACTTGCTGTAGTAATGTTGATTATTAAAAACATAGAGACTCAATATGTTTAACGTAAAATATTTTTAAATTAACCTGATCTACTATGCCTTAATAAAATAGGAATTAAATATAATCCTGTGAGAATAAAAAGGTTTTAAGTTTGTTTTTGACTGTAGACAGAGTTAGAACTGACCTCAGGTCAGCAGCCAGCTTGTTCCCAACCAGAACCATAAGCAAACTGGGATTTAATTCTGGGAATAATGGTGATTTGGTGATGCATAGTACCTGAACAGGAAAAGAACCCAAGGTTACCTTCGTAACAATTCTTTTATACGTTCACCTTCTTGCAGTTTTGTTTCATGAAAAATATAGAAGCGACTCACTGGCAGGGTAACATTTCCCTGCCTGATCTGCATGTGACTGACGAGCCCGTGTCTGGCACGTAACATGATCACTCTTTCACAATGAAGTTAACTAGATCTTCTTAAGCAAGCCCATGATGCACTCGCTGCAGTGGCACTGCATGACTTTTGAACTCTGACCTGTAATCTTTTAATCCGCTGTGCAATATCGTTACACGACAATTAGCTTTCATGGGTGATAACATAAAATCAATCTTATCTTATGCCTAACAAACTGATTGTGTTTTATATGACTAATTTTGAAGATTAATGAGCCAGCAATGAACTAACAGCTAAACAGAAAAACAAAATTTGTATTTGAGGTCATGAGCAGAACATTGTCATGTTTGTGGCTAACTTCCCCACCTCAGAGGGGAACTTGAGGTCAGGCTTAAAATAAGTACCTCTCTAGAGTTCACTGAAAGAACAAGACTCTCGCCATGTCTGTGCAGACTCAAGCAGTAAACACACATCTTTATACACATAAACTGGATCAGGGTGTTTGGATTGTTCAGCAGTAAAACTCTCAGAATGCAGTACCACACTGTGAAGGCAACTATGACCAAAGTTAACGCAACATTTTAGCTTACATGTTGTGTGCACCATGCTGTCTGCGGCTAAGTTATTGGCTGTTCAAAGATATAAATGAGCAAGTCAAAAAGGTCATTCCTTTATCAACAATTTGTTTGTTTTTTTAAATCAACTCACACTTCCTGTACTCTAGATTATTCCAAAAACAGAGACTCTTTAAGAAAATCCCAGAGGAAACAAGCTCTTCAAATCTCAGAGATTAGTGGGAAAGAAAATATAACTGCTGAATTCAAAAAGAACAATTTGCTCTCTTCTACATGACAGCTGATGTGAGAGCTTCCAGCTGTGTCTGCTGCCGTAAGCCAAAAAGGAGAGATTACGAGGCCTGAGAACCAGGAGGGGAATTCATATTACAGACATGAAGACATCTCTCTCAGGCGCTGTTGAATGAAGTAATGTCACACAGCGCAGCCTCTCTGGCAGCCATGTATTTGCCACTTAAGACACTGCTGACCACAAATATGCTATACCCAGGTTGAGTGGACATGTAACCCACACAGTAATTCCCACCTCATCCATTAGACATCCAGAGAAGCAGGATATATTTCTTAAAGGAAACATATGTCATAAGGTCACCTTCCATTAACAATTTGTTTTGCTCATTGCTACTTAAAGTTTGCCTTGCATGACGCAGAAAGATGCATATGCAGAGTTCAACATGTCTGTTAACCCTCAACCCTCACGCGAACAAGGTGCCCCATTGTCCAAACATTGTCCAAACAACCCCGAAAGCAATGAGTTTGTCCACAGTCTGCCAGTCTGCTCTAGTTGTTCATTGTCAAATCGTGTTTTTCACCATATCTCTCAATCTCGAGCTAGGTTTGCTAGCCATTGTTCTCTGAAAACATTGTAATGTGGTAATTAGAAGTGAAAATGATAATAAAATCAAGCATGTTCATATTTTCACTTTGCATTCTTTTCTTGCCAAAACAATGGGCCAGTTTCATAAAGTCTTGCTTTTTTAAACTGTTTATCCATGTTGGGGTCAGGGCCTATCACAAATACAAGCGTTGGCGATTCACCCTGGACAAGCCAACAGTGTAACACAGAGCTAACACAGAGAAACCATGCAAGAAAACATTTACTCATCACTGAGGAGTTTAAACTCCTCAGTGAAACTAACCTGTCTTTGGACTGTAGTAGGAATCAAGGGTAATCCATGCAGGCACAAGGAGAACATGCAAAGGTCACACAGAGAGGCCTCAGCCAGTTGATGGATTCATGCTGTGAGGTGACAGTACATTACAAACCATGTTTTAGTAGCTAAAGAGCACATAATTCTATCAGAAATTAGCAGAGACCAAAACAGAGTAATGCATTTTATCATATCATAGTATCATATTGTCCCAATAGAGCTCTTTCGTTTTCAGTCCTAGTTACCGATTCAGGAGACAGACACCATTTCTACTTTTAAGATTAGGCTTAAAACGTTAATTTTTAACAAGGCTGGATCGCCATGACCCTGAATCCTCCCTCTGCTTTCTTCTCTATTCCCACACCCACAACCAGTCATGGCAGATGGCCGCCCCTTCTCGATCCTGTTAAAAAGCAGTTTTTCCTTCTCACTTTCGCCAAGTGCTCGCTCATAGGGCGCTGTTGCTAACTGTTGTATGGCCTTTACCTTACAATATAAAGCTTAGGGTGACAGTAGCTTTGATGCTATATAAATGAACCTGAAATGTAATTAAAATTACATATTTCAAAAATAGATGTATACGCTGGTTGCAGTAAAGGACAGTAGCATAACTTGAAAACTTTCTATGTCTGTAGTGACAGCCTGTTTGTGCTGCCACCAGGTGGACAAGAAATCATACATTAAATATTGAGTATTCACAGACTGTTCAGCAGAAGTGCCTGACCTGATATTTGCATTTTTGACAAGGTTTTTTGACTTGGTTGTTGCAAGAAAACAGACATACCAGACCCAAATCTATTCCATGAAATGTATTGAGAACAGTTTAAACGGGATCTCAAGTTTAGGATAAACCCTGCAGTGGCTTCTGAACTCATACAAAAGCAGAATTGTGATTTTTAACAGCTGATAAAATAGATAAATAAGTGCTAGCTTCTTCTTGGCTTCACTTGCAATAATATTATTGTATCATAGAGGGGTCTTTGAAGCGCATTCCTTTCGGTGCGGCGCAGACACAGGGGAAAAGGAAAATGAGAGGTTTAGCAAGCAACAGGAAAACCGCTATGAGAACACATTCCAGGCCGAGCAGACCCTGTGCGGTGGGACAATAAGGGGTGGGACAGAACTGTATACTATTTAAAAATCTGCAATCTTGGCTTCAAATCAGGAACGCAGACAAGAACCAAAGTGTTCTTACTTAGTGAGTAAGTAGAGGACTCGGTGGGGAGCAGTCAGAAAGCGGAAGGAGTGTGGTTCCAAAAAGACGGCGGTGGTTTGTGCCCTCGGTTTATCAGCGCAGATGTGGCCGAGATGAGATAGTTACAGCTTGTCCCCCTGTCAGGACTCAACCAGCTGCCTTTTCATTTTCACTTCTGCCACGCTGCCACCCCTTTTCCTTTTTTTCTTTTAAGAAGTGTGTGTATTCACGGTTTTCAACTTTAATTCGAGGGGGCCGTGAAGGGGTGAAGGGAAAAAAGGACGTACTTTTCTCAGAAACGTCGTTTAGTCGTCATCGAAGCGGCGAAGGATGAGAGTTGTGAGCCGGAGGGGAAACATCTGCATTAGGGCCGTGTAGACGACAAGAAAACGGAGGGGAAATGAAGCTGTTGGCGTTTTAAAGCTTTCTTCTACCTATCGTTGACAAAACTTGGACCAATGAGAAGCGCTTGGAGCCGTCTTTGATATGGGAGACGTGAGGCGTTTACATCTGTCAAGTTAAAAAACACAAAAACAACACGAGCAGAAAACAGGTAATGGTTGTGGGTATGTTGTGTTTTTATTCTGTTCACTGATTTGTTATTATGAAGCTTGTAGCACTGTAACAAAAGTTACCTTTTGACAGCGGCTTACATCACTCCACGTGTTTCCAGATGTGAACAGGTGTCAAATGCCCTGACCTATAAGCCAAAATTAACAGCTTTTGCAGATTTTAACTGTGCTATTTGTTTCTTATTACTCTCCGTGTTTTTGTTATCATAGTTAATCTGTTTAATAGTGGCACAGGACAGCCACAGTGAACTACTACGCCCAATTTAAATAGCCCACAGCAAAAATTGTGGTCTAGTACACTTGATTTTAGAGGTTGGCTTATTTTTCCTGCCCTGCGTGTGTTACGTGTCAAATGTGGCTTGTTGTGGTATTTTATTATCTGTGTCAGTCCTAAAACTCCGGTAGTGGTCACTAGTTGTTTCATACCTTAAACATAAGGATTTAACATATCCTATGTTTTATATCATCACCTTATAAATATGAATATGTATAGAGAGACATCCATCTCATTCGTAGGCCCATTTGAAGTAGTTAAAAACAGCATTCACTGACCACCTATGTCATTGAATTGTATCACAGTATTGCAATTTTATTTTAATGTAACATTGATAGAAAACATTGGTCCACTTCCTAAACTTAAAAAGAAAGAGTGCTTTACTAATAGTATCTTTGCACACTTAGAAAATACAGATTTTCTTTCATAACCCTTTGACTGCCTGCTCAACCATTTGGTTGAGCATACTTTGAGAGACTATATATAATTATATCATTATTGACCGAAAGGAACAAATATTTTTCATTGTATTTTTCTTGGTGAGGCAGTCAAAGGGATAAACAGGGTTTATTCGTTTACGCATGGCTATTTTTACCCAAATAAGGATGTGGGTACTTCCTGAACCGCTGGCATATGCCTTGTGACCTTTTTTTCTAACAAATCTTTTAAGGTGAAAAGTTCATTCATTTTGAGGTGTGCAGAATGTGACATTTGCTTACAAAGATTTACACACAGGAAGTGTCTTTTGGCTGCAGCTCATCGTAAAAGAGACATTGGTTCTTTCCAAGTGGGTGCTGTTGCTGATCTCTTCAGGATGCATCACTCATACCAAGATCTTCATGCATTTTTTTTTTTCTTCTTCTTCTTCTTGAGAAGCAAAGGCCACTCTCTGTGCACCGTATGTGTGAGGTACTATAGTATTTTATTTGTCTTTTCCATTCACGGACCAACTTTTATTGTAGGTATACATATTATAGGAGCATTGAGTAAGCTATAAATCCTTCCAAGCTTGTCTTGAAAAGAAGGCACAGTGCTGTCACGGTTACTGGCAGTTGATGACAATCACTGGATTACACGCAAAGGTTAAACGTTAAAATGACTGAATGTGATGTTTAAGCTGAGAATAAAAGCTTTTACAGTAACTCTGCTTAAAGTTACTTTCCTGAGTCATAGTTAAATGTTTTGGGGGGTTTTGTTGGTGTTTTGTTTTGTTTTTTCGGTGAAACGAGGCCCCGCAGAAAGGAAGTTTGAGACTCCTTTGCTGTTCCTCCCAGTCCAGCTCTTAACTACACAGTCATCGAGATGGAATGAGAGATCTGCCTCTCTGTAGATGACAGGAAGAGATGTCAGTGGATCTTTTCCCCTGTGTAGTTTTAGGACAGAATGGAGACAAACAGGAGAGAGCTTAGAGAGGAAGTTTGCTGGAGCATAAAGTTAGGCTGCCTACGATTGAGGTCATGATTACTGCACTCTCATATTAGGATCCAGTGGATGGTAAAATTATATCCAGAGAAATGAGAAACAGTTGTCCACTGAGAATAAGAACATTGTGTAGGAGTAGTTGTGTTTATCCTATTCTTCTCCTGGACCCACAGATTTAACACAGTTTACATTCAGTCTGAGTGATTCAGGAAATGCGCTTTGCTGTTTGGTAGAATATAGCTTGTGGTTTTAGTGCGCCAGAGCTGTGTGCAGCAGGTTCACGTGCACTGAGCTTGAACCGTAGATGCAAAGAATGTATAAAGATCATTTTAGTGTGGTATTTTTAACCGATAGGAAACAGAAATATCATAACTTAGCATAAGTTTCATGTTTGATTTGACACTTTGATAAGTATAGGAAACTTTAAAGAAGATCTTCCCTAGAATTGAAGGAAAGATGCACTTAAATGCGAGCCAAGCATATACAAATAGTCATCTTTATTTTTTACCCATCTGGTTTCTAATCAGTGACATTTGACACAATTTGATGAAATCACCAAAGTGACTACATCCTGTGAAATATGTGGCTTGATGTGCCAAATGTAAAAGGGGATATCCGTGGTTTTTAGCAGACATGTGAAAGTTCTTCTGCCACATGTGCAAAGATCAACGGTTAAGTGCTATGAGACATGTGCAGTCGGATAGGTATTTTTACAAGGATACTAAATATTAAACGAAGAAGGCTTTTCTGTAACCCCTTTTTTTAAAGTATAACTTCTGTGTAATTTACACAGTGTGCCAGCATTTGCAAGTGTGTGCAACCCAGGTTTTTCTGCAGCTACAATTTGCAGATGCAGTGAAAGCTTAAAGTTGCAAAAAGGAGAGCTGTGTGCCTGTTATTAAACACCAAAGACTTGAAGTGAGCCTAGGGAGCAGAACTAATGCTGAGTGAGGTGGCTGCTGCAAAATCACCCTTGCTTTGTCATTGAGACTTCAATCTGATAGCTTTTCTTTTATAGTTGTCACAGCAGAGTGTGCCGCAGTTTGAAAATTGATTTTTGCTGGTTCCTGGTAAAGCTACAGTTTATCATGTTACATAAACACCTCACGTGCAAGCAGTCAGTAGTAAATCCCTAATTAATTAAAGGAAGGGAAATAGAAACAGCTTTTAGCCTGATTATTAGAATTATTCGTGCAAACAATAGTGAATGAGTGACTGCTGTTATCTGCTGCATCTCAGTTGGGTTAGAAACCTTTTAAATCTTCTGTTTATTTAAAAATTACACTCACCAGCCATACTAACAAGTTACTGATTGTTAGTATCGGATTGGACTCCCTTTTGCATTCTGAACTGTTTTAAGCCTTGTGTAGCAACGATTCAACAAGGTGCTGAAAGCACTGCTCACAGATTCTGGCCCATATTGACATAATAGCATCACTCAGTTGCTGGGGAATTGTTTGTTGCACGTCCAAGATGGAAATCACAACATCCCAGAGGTACTCCCCTTCATTGAGATCTGGTAACTGTGAGATGATCTGAGCTTTGTGACATGGCACGCTATCCTGTTGTCCAATTTTTACCTGGTGTGGTCCTCTGCTGCTGTTGCCCATCTGCTTCAAACCAGTGTGTTGTCCATTCAGAGATGCTCTTTTGCATAACTGATTGTAGCGAGTGGTTATTTGAGTTACAGTTGCGTCTTGTCGGCTTCAAACAGTCTGTCTATTCTTGTCTGACCTCTGGCATCAAGAAGACATTTTTGCCCAGATACGGGGTCCATATTTTCTCTTTTCTTGGACCACTCTCTGTAAACACTAGAGATGCATCTGAAATGCTTAGATCAGCCAGTCAGGCACCAACAACTGTGTCACGCTCGAACCACTTAAATCACCTTTCTTCCCCATCCATTCTGATGTTTGACTAGAACTTCAGCAGTGCACTGAGTTGCTGCCATGTGACTGGCTAATTAGAAAGTTCAAACCTAAGCATCCATGATGGTATGCTGTCTATTAATATACATACCTGAACATCTGTAACCTTAATATACAACATACCAATTTTGGATAAATATATACTATGACAAACTGAAGCATGGCACTGTAGTAAAAGAGTCCAGGTAATGAAGTGGCCTGACTGCACTTCGATTCTGTCACCCACTGAAAATGTTTAGCACATTATGAAAGGAGACCTCAAACTGCTGATTTGCTGAAAACATAGCCATCGGTTTCCTCGGTAACAAAACACTTACATCATGTTGTTAAAAGAGGAGGTGATATGGCATAGAGCTAAACATGCCACTGCTCCAACATTTCCCAATGTGTTTCTAGAGTTCTAAATTAAAATTCACATATTTTGCAACTTTTAATAGTTTAATCTAACAGGTTTAAGTTCATCCTTGCTATCAACTTTAGAGGTCCGAGGAGCAAGAGAGGCTGACTTTTATGTGATGCCTTCTTATTGCGTGACTCTCAGCAGTGCAGCTCTAAACAATGAGCAGACCCGAGTCTCGCCGGCCAGCCGGGTGGGGCCACTCAATAGCAGGAAGCATAGCCATCAACATTTACTCTGCGACAGGGGTAGTCTTGGAGTCGGCGGGCTTGGAGCCTGGGTAGCACAGGGCAACGCATAATCTGAGCACACATACACAAACACTCTGAACAGCCTGCTTCCCCTAAGACCCCTTTTCCCACCCAATGCAATTACAACACAGGCAGACAGGCTGGGCCCTCTGACTGTTTTTTTTACCTCATTGCTTCCTCCTCAGAGTCTGAGCTTTAGCCCCTGTTCAGCCGCTGTTCAGTAACTGTATGCAAATTTTAAGCGGAATTCAAAATATAAATTACCCAACTGACTTTTTTTTTTTACCTAAACCTTTGGATTTTGAGACAGTTCCTAATAATTAAACATCACTAATTGTTTTTTTCATTATGTAATTACATTACCTGATAATATTTTTGGTAATATTTTGGTTTCCCTGCTTTTTCAGAGATGGGAAGCTCTGCTGTGCTCACAGGGTTGATAGCTGGAGTTATTTTGTGGACGTCTGCCATCCATGGAGGTGAGTTGGCGGTCGGATGTAGAAAATAATTTTCACTACTGCAAGGATATTCCCTTTGTTTCATTCAATTAAAGGTGCATTACAGAGTATTTTTGGTCCTGACACTAAATCAGATTAGACTAATGTGAAGGGTCTGATTGCACTGCAGAACCCACTGAGAATGCGCCTCATAGGTATTGTTTTGCTTCTGCAGCCTGCACATAGACTGGATGGTTCAGTCTGCTGGTTGTCATAAACATAAGTAGTTGTTTCCAGAAAGCAAGTCGAGACAAGAAGGCTGTGTAATACCTGTCAGACGTGAAATGGCAGAATAAACGAGTGCCTGGTGAAGATAGTCAAATGCAAACTGCAGGGCTGGCGGAGCTATATCACAGTCTGTATTCCTCTTAGCTTCCAAAAATGTTTACAGCACCGTAAACTATTTATGGTTTCTGCAGAGTTCTGCTTCTTTTGGGTTTTTTATAACACAATTATAGCAAACGGTGTTGCAGGTTTTGTGGCTTTTCGTGCACACACGCTATACTTTAACATTTAAAGTTATATGTTACAGTATCCATCCACTGAGTTCTTTTTAGTATCATAGTTCAAAAATATGATGATTTAAAATATAAAAAGTATCTGTTTATTTATTTAATATACTTAATTATATTTGAGGAAGTAGAGTTTAGAATTTTTACATTTTCTTTCAAAACAAAGATGGAATACTTGAATTTCGTGTGTTTTTGGCTTTGTTTTACTGGACGTAATTTGTGTTATTACATGACCCCTGTCTTCCAACTTGTTTCAGTGCTGATTTCATGTATTTTCCAGACACCACAGATGATGGGAATCTGCTGTGTTCTTGCAAAAATGACAAAGGCACATGTAAAAATGAAACGTGCATGGGAGATTATTGTTTTTATACCTGGATGGAAGACGGATATGAGGAGTTGGGCTGTTTCAGTGAGAACACCAAAGTGCAGTGCTACTCCTCCTTCCCTGGCTACTTTACGCAGTGCTGCAGAAAGGACAAGTGCAACGCCGTCATTACAGTGCCTCCAAGCATAAGTCAGTACCTAAAGCCCTTCCTTTTCAATACTGGAACATCACATCATCCAAGAAAGCAAGAGCTAGTGTGCCCCTGTAAACCATGCTTTTGTCTTATTTCAGTTGGGCCTCTGGCTCATCTCCACAGTTCAGTTAACATCTAGCACTGTTTTGTACTATATATTACTTTAGCTTCCCTTTAGATAGCAGCTAGTTCCCCCTTGTGGTCAGTAAGAGCATAGCGATATCAATGTCATGCCACTTGAATTTTATCTCATGAGTATTAAGAAATCTTTTCAGTTTCTTTGTATCTATATGTGTGTATGTTCCTGACTTCTTCTGTGTTTCCACAGAAGGTGGTGTCGAGGAGTCGACACCAACACCCCCAGAACCTGGTCGCCTAGAGCTGTGGATCCCCCTGTTCCTGCTGTTCTTATTTGTTACTGCCTGTGTCTTTGGCCTGATACTACTCCTGCGCTTCCGACGTGCAGCCCGCAGACTACAAGATGTTGAAGGCCATGATGTCAAAATACTCAAAGTCCCCAGGGGAGATGACCCCACATATGGCGTAAGAGACGGCTGACGGCTGACAGAATACAGGAAAAACTTTCCTATCTTTTAGTTGTTACATGTGGATTTTAAATGCTTGACTATCTTCTTTTCTCTCACCAGAATATCTATGATGAGTTTTGTACATCAGGGAGTGGGACAGGGCTTCCGTATCTTGTCCAGAGAACTATGGCCAGGCAAATCTCACTTGTTGAGTGTGTCGGTCAGTCTCATTTCTCTTCCTTTTTTTGAACACACAAGTAAAATTATATTCTGGAAATGTGGTCGGGCATGAAAATTGTATGGGATATAGAGATATTCATGACAGCTTGATGTCTTTACGTTTGAGTGTGTGTTGAGAAGTTTTTCTTTCTTTTAATTTTCTTTATATTTGCACATTCAAAATAAACTTTGTTCTATTTTATTCTATTCTATTTATTTGCAATGAATTATGTCACTGTGTTCGTAGGCAAAGGCAGGTACGGAGAGGTTTGGAGGGGAACGTGGATGGGGGAAAGTGTCGCCGTCAAGATTTTCTCCTCTAGAGATGAGCACTCCTGGTTTAGAGAGACAGAAATCTACAATACTGTACAGCTGCGACACGACAACATACTCGGTATGACACCAGTCCTTCACTTCCAAAGAAAAGAAATTGCACCTTAAAGAAAAAACATTCAAACAGCAACATTTTCTCTGTTTGCTTTTGCTTTTTAGGTTTCATAGCCTCCGACATGACATCCAAGAATTCCAGTACCCAGCTGTGGCTCATCACCCACTATCATGAGCTCGGGTCTCTCTACGATTTCTTGCAGTACAGCAGCTTGGACCCAGAGAGCTGCTTGAGGATGTGTCTGTCTGTGGCTTGTGGCCTGGTCCACCTGCACACTGAGATTGTTAGCTCCCAGGAAAAACCAGCTATTGCCCACCGAGACCTGAAAAGCCGAAATATTCTGGTAAAGCGCAACGGACAGTGCTGCATCGCTGATCTCGGTAAGGTTTGCAAGGATATTCCCAACATCTGCTAACAGTTTAAAGCAATGTGGTTAGAGAAAGAGCTCTTTAAAGATTAATTTGGTAGTGTGTATTGTACTAAAAATTAAAAGCTTTTGCTGTGTTTGTTCGTTCCTCAGGTTTAGCAGTGATACACTCTCAGTCCCATGACTACCTCGATGTGGGCAACAACCCTCGCGTGGGGACCAAGCGCTACATGGCCCCTGAGGTGCTGGATGAAACTATCCGTGTGGATGTTTTTGAGTCCTATAAGCAAACTGACATCTGGGCTCTCGGGCTGGTCTTCTGGGAAATTTCCCGCAGGACTGTTGTCAATGGTAGGTTAACAGTGATCTACTTTTAATGTTAAGCCTTTCCATCCATTAGCAGAAAATCTGGTCTTAGATTAAACAACAGGAAGCAAATGTCGGTATATATCCACAAATTTGTTATGAAGCTAATCCATCACACAACCGAGCATGTTAAAAACAAGTTCTTTGTCACACGTCTGTCTGCTTTTGTAGAGTATATAGAACCAGCAGCCAGTCCCATGTCTCTCAGCAGGCCAGTGTTTTTCTAGTCTGTGTCTGCCTCTGCTATCCTCTCTCATGATTAGCACTACAGTAATTATAAACAGTCTTATCTGGTGTCAGCACTCACTTGTACATAGTCCAGATGCCCGTGCATGCAATTTTTATATGCAAGCACACAGCCATGCACCAATGACTGTGTGTGTGTGTGTGTGTGTGTGTGTGTGTGTGTGTGTGTGTGTGTGTGTGCATGACTTCCAGATTTCCATCCCAATGTAGTCACCAGGGAGTTCATATCTCTCCCCGTTCTCTTGTTTAGCGAGACATGCTTTACAAAACTCCCACCGCAGCCTATCTGAGTCTCCGAGTGTGCTCTTTCAGGCTTTATATGAAAAGACATTTGTGTTCCACAGATGTATGAAGAGATAACCCTCACAACAAGTGGTTTCACTCACTGGGCTTTTAATTTGATAATTCTGACATCTTATTTTGCTTGACCACCCCACTAAATGTCTAGAGAGGAACAAGTGATCCACTGTTTAACTCTGGGTTTTTTTAGGCATTGTGGAAGATTACCGTCCACCCTTCTTTGACCTGGTGCCCTCGGATCCCAGCTTTGAGGAGATGAAAAAGGTGGTGTGTGTGGACCAGCAGAGGCCCAGTCTGCACAACAGGCTCCATTCTCACCCAGTAGGCTATGTGGCATAAACAGACACACACAAGTAGACATAAAAATGAACGCAAAAGTACAATTACATTTTGGAAATGTGGTGTTTTATATTTTTTCTGTCTTTTTAAGATATTGTCAGCCATCGTGAAGATCATGAAGGAGTGCTGGTACCAGAACCCAACAGCCCGCCTCACAGCCTTGCGAATAAGGAAGACTCTCTCCAAACTGGATCACGACGACTTCAGCATTGAAAAACTGAAGCAGGATTTCTAGACTGAAACGAGGAAACCGGATTGAAAACGCCAGAAGGGATTTTGCACCACATTCCAACAAATGAAGTGCATATCATTACCATATTTTTGATCTAATCACTCACTCGGTATCTGTATCATATTAAAACCATATGACCTTGTGTAGAAGCATCTAGAGCCTCTTGTACAGAATGTTATATTTTTTGCATATGCAAACATTCATCCACCATGATTCTTAATACCTCTATAAATGAGGGGGCTACATTTATATTTATTTCCTTCAGTTAGCTAAGGTTTAGGCCAGGTATTTTTAATTATCACAAAACAGTTAACATAGTTTTGTACTCATTGTCTAACTCTCTCATTGTTGTGACAGAATGGAAAATCATCCTCTTAGGTGTAATGTGGATTTTCCCAAAAATGACCAATGCGCCTTAAAACCACAGATAAAAGACAGGAAATATGTAAGTACATTACCTGTCCTGTAAGTATGTTTAACTTAACTAAACTAAGCATTTATTATCTGCACATAAAAGCAGTGAGATATTTAGTTGTAAATACATTTTTATGTAACAGAATTGAATTTGATGTCTTCTTTTGCAACCATATTGTAAATATGTTTCAGGAGAGATATTGTTTTCTACTATTCAGCAATGAGACTACGTTAATGTTGCTTTTAAAAAAACAAGAAAAACCTTTTTCCATACATTTTTGTAAGCCTAAAATGTACCATCACAACCACTATGATCAGTAAAAGAATTCACATACATGTAATAATGGATATCCTAAATAAAGAATTATATTTTGGAAATATTTCTCCTTTACGTGTTTTTAAGCACCTTTTACTGCAATTCTCACATTGACCAGAAGAGGTCATCAGATAACAGACAAACAAGAATCCATATTCCTTACATGGGAGATTTGTGTAGTGGTTTGTTTGATTGTTTTATTTTATCTGCAGTGTACTATCTTAAAATTAAGATGAAAAAAATGCTTCATCAGATAAGTAGAGAGCCTCTCTACAATTTGTAGGAGCTACATTTAATCATTTAAAAGGCCCTCATGTGACCTTCATTGTATTGTTTGAATACATTTTCTCTAGGTCAAATAATTTAGTTGAGTAATAATTGCCTCAATATTCTCTCTGCTTTGGATTTCCTTTATGCAAATATTCAATGTGAGGACTTCTGTTTCAAACTAATTTATAGATCCTGTTACAAAAGGGGGAACATACATATATAAAAAAGTGCCTCCTTTTTCCAAATCAAAACAATTATGTTAGTTCAATCTTAAGATGAACTAACAGGTTTTAGTGTTACCCTCCAAAACAGTGACTCATCAAACTGTGTCAAATTTTTCTCATTTGTTCTAAAAAAAAAATACACTGAGAAAATATGTTGAAAGTTAAGCACTGAAGCAGAATGTCAAAGAGGGTAAGAAATGTCCAATGGGAATTAAAACTGTGCAACAGTTTTAAAACGTTGCCCGGTCACTGGTGAAAATAAGAGTTTCAGCTTCACCCCCTTTGTGTAATATCAGCATTCCAATGTTTTCTTTCTGTGTCTGTCATGCTTGCTCTTCCTTTATCTGTTTATGTCTGTGTGAATGTCTGTGTGTGTGCGTGCGTCCGTGTGTTGTCTGTCTTCCTAGTTGTTGAACAAATGCCAGTGAGATAATACTCCCTCGAAGTCCCAGTCTGTCTGGTCAGTCAGATGAAGAGCTGGTTATTTTTAACACTGCAGGGGGTTGCTGAAGTATCAGAGAGGCCAAGCTGCGTGTCAGTGAGTGCAGAAGCCCATCTCACATCTCCCTGTGTTTTCCTCCTCTGTGTATTCCTTTTCACAGTGGGATCATTCCCACTGGCTCTGTAGAGACAGGAGAGATTTGTTCAGCAGACAATGCCCGCCGAAGAAATGTGCAGATAAATTGGACAGGGCCGATAATGGACAGATATAAAGCCACAGAGGAGGCTGTGCAGACACAATTAGGCTCAGGGATAGATCGGTGAGAGCGCTAGTAAGAGGACAGGTGATAAAAGCAGGCACAGATAAAGTCCCAAATGCACCTGGTTGCAGCCTAGCTCACCTCTTCCTGAGCTACATTCTCAGCTGGAGGGAGATGAATGTATTAGTATAGACAGGTTTGGTCCCTGAGGAGAGACAAAAATCCTGAATAGAGCTGGACCAAAACACCTTGTGCTATCTTTGGATGCACGATTATTTTACACTTTTGGACTAGAAATTGCAAGCGGATGTAACTCTCTCTCAAAATCTGATACAGTGGCTTAGATGTGATTTGAGATCAAGTAAAATAAATAAATAAATAAAGCAATAAAATGGTCTCTTATGCAGATTTAAACCAGATTTACCTCTTGCGCTTTGATCAGGGAACAGCAAACAAGTATACATTTGTCAGATGTTGTTCCCCATGGCTGTAATATCAGTGAGGGATTTGTCTGATAATGAATCAATCACTGAATATGGGTGGATAAACATCTGAGCGCAGCAGAGTATTACTAATCTAATTCCAGTCAAATGCAGGGAGGCCTAGAATCATCGCCTCTCATGGGGCCTGCGATTTCAAGTTCTGCATCCAAATCACAATCCATGATAAGATGAAGGTTTTGTCACTCACACTGGTTTCCTGGTCCGTTTCCATTAGACCACCGTTTCTACTTTGAATGTAGACTATGAAGAAGCTTGGTGACTTCACAGCATTAGATTTTGACAGAACATTGTGTTAACAGTTGTGACTTCATGTCAAAATTTTGAGTGTTTTTAAACAATCAACATGAAAAAGGTGTTGTTTTGTTTCATGTTTGTTTTACCTGATGAATTTAAGTGTTGAGCAATAATTCTAATGAAAAGCAGTTTGACCCAGTTAGATCCTTAAATAGATTTTTGTTCACCAAAAGCACAGCTATGAGTAATAAACACAATCAGCACAGCATATTTGCTGAAGATTTATTCATCCTGCAGCTGAAACACATGCATAAAAATAAATAAATAAATTATAGAGCCCTAGATGCACTTTGTTTACACACATTAAAGCCAGTTGTGGCAACACATGTAGTCACATTTCACACATATACACACAAACAATATTTTTCATTTTCAGAAATGATAAACATTGCCAGTTGAGTGTAACTGGCAATGTTTATTTGTTCACTTGTTGTTTTCTTTCATGTTACATAATACACAGAGCTCAATAAAAAAAACTTGCTTGAAAATAAATATATAAACCTATGAAAAAGTGAACTGAGACATAAAAAACTGTAAATTCACAGAAAGAAAACAGATTGATTTCAGTGAAAGCAGCACCTGAGCGTGGGCATACATTTTTAGTATATAAACCATCAAATGCACAATGTTAGCTATGAACTGAGCTCACAAGGCTCTTTTTTGGTATTATATATAATCATGAAAAACAACTGCAATCAGCCATTACTGGATAGTGAAGATTTGACTTAATATATCCCAGATCATTTTAAAATCAATCTTTGGAATATTATCCAGGCATCTAATTTCCAAAAGCACTTTTAATTTATTGTAAATAACACACACAGATCACTCCTGCTCTTTAGATGATGTGAAACTGGAAGAAGGCAATTCGCCCACCACTTTATTTACCACACACAGCCTTGACCTCAGGGGCAGAAGGGGACGTGCAGCCCTCAGCCCTCCCCTTTAAACTCGCACGTACACACCCCTTTAAACACGTCACTCGGCTGGCTGGCAGGCTGGCTAGTATCTGGCGGTGGTGGTGTGCGGTTGGACTGTGGTTGTGTTTCAGGTCTGGTCGTGTTGATAACGACACACTTACGACGCATTTCATCGCGGGAGAGATGGGAGTTATGAAGAAATGGCTCTAAAACAAATTGCCCCAACGCTGCTGGCCCTGCTCGGGCTGGTGGCCGTCGGTAATGGTAAGTTTCATCCGAGCACCTCTCCGGCTTTTGTCTCGATGTGTTTTCCTGGACTGGGCATCGCCTGTTGTCGCTAATCGTCATGGCGCTCTCTATCGCAGATTTGGCTAGCCGTGTCTTGCTAGCGTCGACCTCAAAACCACGGCTGCTGTTTGGTCGAACCGGCTGCCGTGCCGTGTTTGATGATTTATCGAGATTTTTGGCTTTTATCCGCTGACAAATTCAATTGAGCTGTTGTTGAACACGAGTAGCGAAACCAACAACCACCACAACCACAACAACAACAACATGGTGGGGCTGTCTGTTCCGAAGCGCCAGCTAACGTCTGCTAGCTAAAGTTAAATAATGTTGATAAATCTGTGTTATTAAATGGATACGAAACTGATATAAATACGATTTTATTATTCGGTATGAACGCCCCAAGCAAGGAATAATAGTCTACATGGTGCTGTTGATGCTGAGGTTAATCTCTTGTGTGTCTGTTATGCTAACTTATTTACAAAACAGTGTCTTTTTGGCTTGTGACTGCTTATCGCTATTTTGCTTGGGGACATCGTATAATGATAGCTGGCTGGTTGAATTTGCGTAATGTGGTCAGTTACAGTTTCGTCACATGTTGTGAGGACTGGTTTCCACGCTGGAAGGAGCAGAAAGGAGCCTCTGAATGAAGGCCTAACCTACTTTGTGCATGAAATGTGTTTTCTGAGGGTAAACACTGGCAGCTCTGCCATCGCTTTCCATTTGTAAGGAGTGAAAAGGGTGCTTAGTGGACCCCCACCCCCCCCTTTCCTTCCTGCACAGCAGAAAGTGAATGCTGGCATAGGGCGACAGCAGCCGTACATTCAGCCATCCCAGACAGAAGTCAGAGTTGAAGTCTGGGTTCATTGTGATGGAAATGTGGCAAGTGGGGTCTTTTGAGGCGCCAGTTATGGTCCTTCTTCAGTCCGATTCCTCCCCATCTGCTGGAGCAGCTGATGCTCAGCTTCACACAACAGCACCACATCATAATATATCAATATATGTAACAGCATACACAGTATATCACCAAATATTCAGCCAAAGCACAGAGCGTTTGGCCCCTCAGCGCATCTACTCAACTTTAAGTTTGCTCCAAACGTCCCTTCACTTTCATTATGCTTTAGTAGGTTAGACACAAGCATGTCTTGTTTTATGAAAAACTCTTTTCTCTTCCTTTGAGTTTTGTACCTTTGTTTCAACTTGCCACTCACTGAATACACTTATTATTAAAATGATCCGTGTGCCGGGGGGAAAAAAATATCTTGGCTTCATTTGTTATCCATTAAAGTGTACTGTGCTAAACAATTGAGTCATCCTTCCGAGAATCATAAAAACTGTTCCTCCCCCACTAGTTTAGATAAGGGCGCAGTACACTAAGGTTGATCAGTTCAACAAGGCATGCTGGGAAAATTGTCACACCTGAGTGGCCAGTTTGTTTGCCTGGGTTACACCAACATTAACAGAGATGTGTGAGGGGGAGAGTTGGGGGTGGGTCTGTGACTGGTGCAGACACACACAGTGATAATGGGTCTGTCCATCTGGCAGGGTCTGTCATGCAAGGGGGCCCACGAGTCTATCATGAGCCGCTTTCACACTATGTAATGGATTACACCACGCACAGGCTGAAACCAGACAAACCTGAAAGCTGCTTCGCTGGAGCAGATTCCAGGCCTGCGCGAGTATGTTTTTGTGAGAATATGCTTTACTCACAGGTTTGAATCTGTCACGTGTTGTTGACTTCACGAGGATTAGGAGTCACTGGTGTTATGGGCATTACATGTCTGCGTGACGCAGTCAGACTGGGTGAATTGAACAAAGTAGCAATGTGATATGGGCACTGTCAACCACAGTGCCGCTAGGTAGGGCGCGTCCCTCCCTTCTCTCTACATTCTCCATCTCGCTTATATAAAAGCCTGCTGCTTTGTCAGAATTTAATCTGTACTTTGTTGTCTGTGGTCGCCCCGTTTCTGCTTTCATTCACTTACTTCTAACAGTGTGGTGAAGAAAGCTTTAGTTTGGGTTGTTTTTTTATCTCTAGGTTAGAGGAAGGCCTTTGGATAGATGAGCTCCCGCTATCTCTTGACCTCTGAACTCACCTTTAGAACCCCTTCAACATACTATCACCAGGCCTGCCAGAGTATTGTCGTTTCCTGATGTGCTCCTTTTCCACTCTTCACTCATGCATAACCCAGCTGTCTTCATCTGTTAAAATGACTGCTTTCTGTCATTTCAAACATGGCTTATTAATGTTTCTTTATTTTACACATACAGCATTGATGGATAGAAGCACATTATCTATTTGCAATTCGTGTGAGATTTCATTATCGTAAATCAAGTGAGGTATACCATCTGATGTATGATATCCAATAGGAGGCAAATAGAGCGGATAATGTTCTTTCCATCATTTATTTAACACATTGAATGTGTTAAATAAATAAATGAACATTAGTGGCCTATGTGTGAATAACAGAATGCATTAGATCAGAGTTTTCTGTCTGCAACATAGTGACCGAACATGAGTGTATTCAGAAGGATTTTTTTCCCCCTTCTCATTATGAGCAACTGAGATGCACAGCAGGCAACGGCATGATTCACCATGGCTTACATCAACACATTGTAATTGCACGCATGCCTATGCATTTATGCAAGTGTATATAGGTTTCAGAATTTGATAGTAGAGTGTTGTCGGTCTGCTCCTTTTTTTTTGGAAAAAGGCCATAGTGCTCATTAAGATGTAAGGTAGACCTGTTCAGGTGCATTCAGATTAATGGAAAACATTGTGTCTGAAAGGTGGTTGTGGCTTGAAACTAAAACATGCCTTCCTTTCAGTTTGAACAGGGCACTCACTGTACAGGGGTAAAAGGTGCAGGTGCTCTTTTAATGTCAAATTTGATGTGAAAGAGTTCAGGTGGTGGCAGTGTGAGCTAGTCAGTTTGGAACATGCGTATACCTGCCCATTAGATTAGAGCCAGGAGAATATACAGAGAGGTTGAAACTTTATGGGTTCTAAGGTGCAAGTCCGTACAATGAAGACGGTGTGGACAGGCGAGGGGAGAGTGACATTTGGATTTCCAGTAGGATTGAGTTTGAAAAGTCGAAAGTGTTTTTTGTTTTGTTATTGGGTGTTTTGAAGGGGGGGTTCCTTCTCCCTCGATGTGTAGCAGTTGTTTAAACCTGTTCTCGATAGTTGTTTTGTCTGCCAGATCCCTGCAGCTATATCGTGATCAAATGAAGTTGCATCACATCCTCTGTATAAAATTTCTGGTTGCTTCCTGGCTCAGACACAACCTCCTTCGCAATTTGTGTTTAGTAACAATTTCCATAATGTGGCACTGAGCCATTCTGGGTCAGGTCAGGTCCGGGGTGGTCTAGTTTTCCTTCCATAATGACCAGTGTTGTTAATGACCTCCGTTGGCCCGGAGGCAGAGAGCCCTAATTGCTACAGCAGACGGCATAGCCCCGGACTGACCCGGCTCCTCCATTACTGATGCTAGACCGCAAGAAATTACTATCACTTTAGAGCCAGCCAACTTCTTGGCTGTCCTCTTCTCTTCAATTTACTCTAAAGTACTAGTCTTTGTTTACAGAGTTTTTGCATATTGCTCATGAACCTACATTTGTTTGTGTGGCATATCTTAAGCGTACACAGACATAAGAGCTGTGATTTGTCCACAGACTTGATAGTTATGTTAATTTATGTCTATAGAGCTAAACTTGACACCTTCCTCCATTGCATGTCTCTTTGTAGACGTGTTTGATTTGTTTTTCTTTTTTTGTTTTTTCTGACTGCTGTTGGAATTTAGATCAGACCTGCGCTGCCTTGTAATTTTCTGCTAGAAGGTATGCAGTCTACTTGTCAAGTTTTCTCTAATGCTTCCGTGACAATGATTTACTTTGATTGGTGTGATCCAGGGTAGGGCTGTTGGTAAGACTTTTGCTTTGGGAATCCAGTGAGAGTGCCTTATCTGACTAGCTCTTCAAATACCATTTAACCCTATTTTCTTTCCTGGGCTCAGATAGTGTTGGTAGCTTAAACAGAGCCAAAATTTGTAATGAGTAAGTGTGTGAATATGCAAAGTAGTTGCTTTTTTGAGCATTAAAGGTAACTACTGGATTTATGCCAAATCCTTGTGGTGTTCTCGGATCAATGCTGCATTTTGTCTGGGCTGTTTTTATTTTGGTTTCACAATATTATTAGCTTAAGGATTATCTGCAGAATAACTTAATCTGTATTTTTTCACAATGAAAAGAGTGACATAACTAAAAAAATAATTTTTTTGTTGTTTCTTGCCATATGTGAAATTTCTATGTATGCATTGTGCTATGTATATATTGTCATTCTGATCATTCTTCTCAGATATTTATGCAATGAAAATACAAATTACAGCAGAATCAAGGAGTTTTGGAAATAAATTAGCTTTAGTTTTCAGTGCGTCACTTCAGTTTTATTTATGTAACACCAGATCACAACAACAGTTTACCTCAAAGTGCTTAATATTTTAAGGTGAAACCCTACAAAAATCCCCCAGGGGGAAAAAAAAAAAAAGCTTGGACAATGAAACTGCCCTTTATGATCAGACACGTGGCAATGGTGGGACAGGAAAAACTCCCTTTTTAACAGGAAGAACTTGACATCAAGGCTAAACACAAGCAAACAAAAAATGTGTAAGTGTCTGTAGTGTATTTGGTGCCAGTTTTCAGAGTTGTTGGTCTGTAAGAAAACAGTGTTTGTGTTTAACAAATAATTGTAACCGAAGAGGAAAAAAACCTACACTTCTGCAAACATCCAGGATGGGTTACAAGCAGCTTCAAATGGCACTGACTCATATTACCATAATATATTTTAGAAATCAGTTTGAGAATCTGAGCACAAGTGTCTGCAACAAATCCAAAGTGAACCTGTGCTCACACTCGTGTGCTTTTGAACCTGACCAGAACAACAGACAAGACAGGAAGGGATGTAGCCTCAGGCTGGTGGTTGGTAGAGATGGTAGAAGCAGCCTCGGCCCCAGAGACTTTACTTTAGAATCAGATCAGTAATCTGACCCTGAGATGCAGACAAAGGTAATGACTTTCCTCCTTCCCCTAGCATTGATTAGGACACAGTTGTGGTGTGTGCATGTGTATGTTAGCCTGTGTATGTGTGTTGCACTCACACTGTCTGGTGGCGTCTGCTTGTCTTGATCAGCTCTCAGTCTGGTATCTGTATGGATCTAATTTCAGCCAGTGCATTTTGGTAATGGTTCTCCCCTCCCCATACACGCACACGTGCTGACTGTCTGTCTGAGCCCCCAGAAACCCACAGTGTTTGTGTAACCTGCCGCCCTATGCCAAGCACATTTACAGTATTTTCCAGTGTCTTTATGTTATCGTACACAGAACTTCACTCGTGTTTTGACAGCGTTGTTTCCACCAAGTCGGTCTGAACGGCGCAGGCATCTGCTGAACGCTGCTGAACATCGTGGTTTATGGGTGAAGTTGTGTGGAATAGGGCTGTTCTGTGTTTTATTTTGTTAGGTTCATAGGACCGCCAAATTAAGGCAACACTGTTTATGGCAACAATGTTTTAATAATGTTTTCCTGACTGTGTTCTCCATTTCCTGTCTCAACACGAACGGAATGATTGGAACTCCGTGCTAACGGCTCAAAGGGATTGCTTTTAGGCTCTGCTCTCCCTGTTTTTGTCATGTGTTCCCTTTCCTGCTCCCTCCCATAAGTTAAAGTCTAGACTGGGTTTTAATGACAGTCGCAGCTGGTCACTTGGGCAGACCTCAATCGCAGCTGGGGGGCCCTGTGAGCCCTGTTTTCCCCCTCCCCCTCTGTATTGTCCTTCCCAAATGGGGACCAACCCCCATACTGTCTGGCCCAGAGCAGCTCCCCCAAACATCGGGGTTGTTACTGGTAACCCCACTCTGCTGTCCCCTGTATGCCACCCATCCCCCCACGCAAAAGTGCACTCCCCCCACTCCAGTCTTTGTTCATGTAGGGCCAGTCCAATCCCTCCTCATGTCGCCTTAATCTCCACACAAAGGACCAGTGTAAAGACCACCAATTATGTGGATACAAGAGCAGAGTTCACTCAAACTTCACACACACGGCCTTTTCCTCAGATCCAAGTGTATTTAGGCTTGGTAATATTCCTGCAAGTCTGGCTTTGTAACACTTTTTTCTCTGATTCCATTGAGATATGCAGATATGCACTGTGTAAACAACGCAGCATTTGGATAAATGTTTTTTTGTTTGAATTAGTTAAGTAGCAGAACTCCATATTGCATGATGTTCATCTCATTTTTTTGGATGGGTTTTTTTGGTTGTTGTTGTTGTTGTTTGTTTTTTAACCGCTACCTCGTGCCATCTTTTGCAAAGTTTTGTTTGGGGCTATGATTTAGCAGTTAGATGAATATATTGGCGGGTGAGTGTTGGCTGAATTCTTGAGCAGTTTGTTCTTTTGGAGTGAATTTGAAGGCCATTTTTTACTATGCTATTTTCGTGATCTGCCTCCATGAGGATCTAACTTGGCAGATAAAGAACCTGTAAAGCAGGTTTCAAAGCTTGTACTAATGAGTTGAGTCGGCCCATATTTTGCACATTCGTGTCCCTCTTTTAGTTTTTCAGAAAGTAGAGGTGACATTTGAGTGTGTTTTAGTGTTTGTTGTCCAGTTGGTATTAATTATATTTGAAAACTAAATCAAAAACTGTACGTGTGCCCGTATGGTTTAGTGACGCGTGATTTTTCCCAGCAGCTTGTTCATTATTAAGAGGATGTGAGAGAAATGTCCCCCACCTAATTGCTTCATCTAGGGGTTTCTGCTTATGACTTTTATTTGGGTTTTTTTGTTTGTTTGTTTTTGTTTTTTCATCATGCATATATTGATAAATATTACACAGTCACCAGTAGAACCGCTTATGGCTGGTTGACAGATTTTTATATCGCCTAAGCCTGTTTGGTGATTGCATAAATGTTATACATTGTAGTCACAGTGCATTCAACTTACAGGATGTTTTCATTTAGATAAAAGCATTAGTCAGTAATGAAACATCAGATCATTTGATCTAAACTTGTGAATCAATCACCATCAAGTTAATAATAAATATCCTCTCATGTTTTCGCTGTGCTGAACACCCACAATGTATTTGCTTCTCAGTGTGGAAGTGGGCTACACACGGTATAGTCATAAGGTAGCCCTAAATGAAAGGGAGGACTTCCCACAAACCAAACTCTTGGTAGGCCGCAAACCATCCATGGTAGAGTTGAGAAGCAAATGTGTGTGTTTTCAGCCATGTTTGGTTTCCTTCCTGAGCTTCTGTCTGTGTGTCTGTGTGCCATCTGTCTTACCACACAGACTCTCCAGTGATGAATGTGCCTGTTCATTTCAGATCACCGTGTTCTTGTCAGATCACTCCTGTTAGCTCATTATCGTGTATTGGTGCAATATGTTTGTCATGAAAAAACCTTTCATAGCCTTCAATTTGAGTTTTGTGAGGGGATTCGGTCTGGTTTACAATCCTAAGTGTGGTGAGGAGGCGCTTTGTCTTAAAATGTGCTGTGTGTATTTCCTTTTAAATGCTGCTCTTGCTTTTGAGAATGTATTGATGAAAAAGGCTCTTGTCTGGATTCACTTGGTAAAAATTTGATATGCTTTACTGAAAAGCCATAAACGGCAGACGTCATGGAGAGATGATCCTGGTGGAAAGAGGCGTTTCAGGTTGTCTGAATGTTGATGGAAGTAATGTGTCGTCCTGCATTTAAACCTACTGCCACGACTCCTGTCATCGGTTTTATTTTGTTAAACTATTTGCCACGCATTAGCCTGATGTGGCACAGGGTTTGTTTTTCTCTTTTTATCAGGCCCAGGCAACTTTACCTCTGCGTAATCTGCAGGAAATTCCATCTGCATGCGAACTTGAGTGAAATTTGGACACACTCAGCATTGAGTTCCTGTCACTTTCCCACTCGCCTCCTCAAGAACAAGACATGCACGCAAGCACACACACAAACACTAACCAGATGTGAAATATTACTGAAACTCAGCTTCAAGTGTTCCACATTTCCAGTTACCACTTAGTGAACAAGCATAGACACATCAGCGTACACGCTACATGCAAAAAATGCTCCCACGCAGAAATCAACCTTGAAGAGTTCAGCGAAGTAGAAACCACTCCTATGACACCACAGTTTGTGGTTTAGGCCACTTGGATGTTACATGCAGATGTTGCAATAAGTATATCAGTCATTGAATTTTTTATTTATTTATTTATTTTTAAATATATCCAAGCCATATTAAGCAACTACTCTGGTAGTTGGTACTTGGTTAATTTGCTGGAATCTGCTGACACCTTTTGGCCGACCTCTTCGTTGGTTCAAAAAGAGAAGATCACTGAGCTCATCTGGTCAAAGAAGCCCTTTAGTATAAGACACAGAGGATTAGTGAAATTTTGCCACTCTCAAAGTCTTTCTTTCCTCTAGGCTAGGCATTGTCAGCTGTCCAACCAATGTTGAGCCTCTTTTTGAAGAAGAATACGGATTGAAATTCCTCTTCTCTTTGTGTCTCCTCCTGTGTTGTTTTTGGGTATAGTGGTCTTGTCTTTGTTAATTCCACAGTGATTAGTCTCAAGTGGTCCAGCCTTTGTCTGGCCTCACCCACGGTAGTGTTTACAGTAAGTTTTTCATTTTGGGTTTTCCTGTGTAAAACGAACAACCAAAAATAAAAACGGCTCCACATTCCTACAACCAACTAACTATGCCATGCCCTGCTGTGCGCTGTGGTAGGAGTAAACCTTAGAAGAAACTTAATGTGCTGGCCTTGCTCTAAATGAGAAGCATGTGTGGTATGACTCGAAATTACATTTCACTCCAAATCTAATCAGTTTTCAGTTTCTTGCTCTCTGGATTGCTCAACCAGTACTGGTTCTGTTTTAGATGTGGCAGGCACTGACCTCATTTGTTTGCGTGTATATGGACCACCATAGTTTTATTATTGACAGCGGCAGGAGTTCCAGTGTGTCACCTTTTAATAGGTTCCTGCACAGAAGTGTGCTGTGTTTAATAAAACTCTGGTCTCATTAGCTGAAACAGTGGCGGCTCTCAGTGTCGATGTGAAAAAGACAGGAGAGGAATGGAGCAGAATGCTGCATTGGGGATTTGGCAGGAGCCCTCTCCCCTTGTTGAGTTTCACTTTGTCTGTCCCACTGGGTAGGACTGTCTCCACCCTGCGTGTCTGGGTTCATCTGCAGTGAAGGATCTGATTTCAGGGCCGCCAGGGCCGTCTGGCTGCTTCTGCTGAACACTAAGGATCTGTGTCTGCACGTCATAATATGCCCACAATTGAAAGGGACACTCATTACATTTTGTATTGAAACAGTGGTGTATGCTTGCCCCCTGCTGGGCACAATGGAGAAGTGAACTAGAGGACTCTCTGTAACCTCATGGTGATAAACTTCTTTTCTTTTTCTCTCTCTCAGCTTTACGTTGCAACTGCACAAACTGTGAGAAGACGGGCTATGAGTGCGAGACAGACGGTGCCTGCATGGCTTCAACTTACTATGTCAGTGGGAAGGAGGAACACGTACGTGTCTGCATCAACCAGGACAGCCTGGTTCCCCCTGGGCAACCGTTCTACTGTTTGAGTGCTGAAGGCTTCTTCAATACTCACTGCTGCTATGTAGATTACTGCAACAGTATTGACCTGAAAGTCCCAGGTGAGACCTCATTAAATATGTAAGAGCTGTTTCAGTTCAATTGTGACTGTTTATTTTTTTATTTTTTTAACCCATTTCTTTTGTTTTGTCTTCTTAGTCCCAACCAAAGGGGGGGAATGGTCAACCCAAGTGAGCAACTGGGGGCCAGTGGAGCTGGTGGCAGTGATTGCAGGGCCCGTGTTCCTGCTCTGTGTGTTGCTGATGGTCGGGGTGTTCCTGTTCCAGTATCACCAGAGGGCCTATAGCCACAGACAAAGACTGGAGGTAGAAGATCCCTCCTGTGACCATCTATACTTGGCCAAGGATAAGACGCTCCAGGACCTAATCTATGACATGTCCACCTCTGGATCAGGCTCTGGTCAGTATGCAAGAGCAGTAGCTTCCATATGTCCTTAGATATATCAGTATGCCCAAATGAGTAACATTCACCATAACAGCGTGAGGATACTTATCAGGGAACTCTTGTTTATTTGTTGCCTGTCTGTTGCCCCCTCTGCAGGTTTGCCCCTGTTTGTGCAGCGGACTGTGGCCAGGACTATTGTGCTGCAGGAAATAATAGGAAAAGGTCGCTTTGGGGAGGTGTGGCGCGGGAAGTGGAGGGGAGGCGATGTAGCAGTGAAAATCTTCTCATCCAGAGAGGAGCGCTCCTGGTTCAGAGAGGCTGAAATCTACCAGACAATCATGTTACGGCATGAAAATATCCTAGGATTTATCGCAGCAGACAATAAAGGTGAGGAAAACTGGAATTGTTCAGATTTGGCTTTTGTTAAAATAAAACGAACAATACAAGAAGACTGCTTTAAACAACCCTCAACAGGAAAAGTTTAGGCCTTTTCAAAATAAAGTGTTTTACAAGCTCGCTGCTGTTTAAGTAGAGTAGATTGTTTGATTGACGTTATTAATTTGCTCCCTTTCAGACAATGGCACTTGGACTCAACTCTGGCTGGTGTCAGACTATCATGAGCATGGCTCACTTTTTGACTACCTGAATCGCTACTCTGTCACCATTGAGGGGATGATAAAATTGGCGCTATCAGCTGCCAGCGGCTTGGCACACCTGCACATGGAGATCCTAGGCACTCAGGGTGGGATGGACTTTCATGTTTGTAGAGTGGATAAGCATGTTCTTGATGCAAGTGTAATGCTGTTGTGTTGGTTCTCGTGCAGGTAAACCTGGCATTGCTCACCGTGACCTCAAGTCCAAAAATATTCTGGTTAAGAAGAACGGCACGTGTGCTATAGCTGACCTTGGTCTGGCAGTCCGCCATGAGTCTATCACAGACACGATCGATATAGCACCGAACCAGCGCGTGGGCACTAAGAGGTAAATGTTTCCATACTTATCAGCACTCAAGTAGATAAAGCACGCAGGGGATTTTACAGGTCATCCCTGAGGCCTTAAACAATACATCTGACAACTTTCTTCTTTTTTTTTTTCTGCTAAAACTTTGAATATCAGAAAGTAAAAACTTTGAAAAGCTGGATTTTAGACTTTTTCATAATTCTAGTCACTCTTGGATGTAATACCCTGTTATACTCTGCACCATGGTAGAACTTTGAGTGAGATAGATGTACTGTGATGTAGAGTGTAAAAGATGGCAGTAGCTACAATGACCACACAGTGGTTTCTCAAGTCCTGTTTTAAAGCCTTAAGATGTGAGTTTTCTCTATGGCTGCCTTGGTGATCTTAAACTGCATCCTCAATTAGTGAGGAGGGGGAGAGCTGACTGTGAAACTGCATGCTCATTGGCCAACAACTTGGCATATTACAAAAATTCAAGATGACCAGAAACGAGTCACTGCGGGCAGAAAGTGATCAGGACAGTGTTTACTGCGGTGAAGCGTGAGGGCTGTTTTTTCTCATATACTGAGGACCAGAAATCTTTTTTTGCAGCCATAGGTATCGCCCCCTAGTGGGCATTACAAAGTATGCAAGTTTGAGACTTGTTGGCAGGCTGTTATCTTACTTCAGTTTCTATTAGTGGTGCTAAAGTTGTTGTTCGTGCCATGTGTGTCCACCCTCAGGTATATGGCTCCAGAAGTCCTGGATGAAACCATAAACATGAAACACTTTGACTCCTTCAAGTGCGCTGACATTTACGCACTAGGCCTGGTGTATTGGGAGATTGCGCGTCGCTGCAACACAGGAGGTCAGAGCACTAAATAAATATGATACAATTGGTCAAATCAACAGAAACATGAAATCTGAGACTGAAAATGCTTCTCTGTCATGTACTACAGGTATCCACGAGGAGTACCAGCTACCCTACTATGACCTTGTGCCCTCTGACCCGTCCATAGAAGAGATGAGGAAGGTGGTGTGTGACCAGAAACTGAGGCCCAATGTGCCCAATTGGTGGCAGAGCTATGAGGTATTTCACACCATGTATATGAACAGCTGCACTGGTGGTTTCTAAAAATATGTCCAATGGCAGTATATGGAACCAGTTGGGCCGTATTAGTTTGGCAGTACAAGATGTTCTGGTCTACAAGTACAAAGGTAGACTGCCAACTTCTGAGTCAGTGTTGTGGGGGAGGATTAAAATAGTTTTAACAATGGACGACTGAGTAGATAAAATTTTTGAGTTCATGATGTCCCTGAGCTGGCTACCAGCAAATAAAGCAAAACTGGGATAAATCAGTTCATTTTTGGATTTATTTTCACTTAAAAAAAAAAAAAAATAAAATCATCGTTTACATAAAGTGTACCCCTATTCTTAGCAGTGGTGCCCTCACTATAAGCCCAGGTTTCCAGGTTTTGCTTTTCCACATAGGCAACTTGTTCTGTCAGCTCTTTTTCTTTCTCTTGCTTTTCATTTTAATTATATTTAAAGTTCAAGGAGATCCCATGTAAAAACAACTTCATGAACAATCGTGTGATGTCTGAGACTAAAATAATACCCAAAATAATTGAGCCAGTCCAACAGTCTGTTATTGCCTTAGTGCAAGGCTCAGTAATCAACATTTAATGTCCCTGATGTAGGTGCACAGGTCTCTCTTAAAGTATACCTTAAACACTGACGGGTTGATTTTTCTCACACACAGAGGCTGGTTTGAAAAGTGCAGATCACGTTTTGTGATTCATTCAAATGTCTGTGGCTATAAGTCATGTTGTAACACTTTTGTCCTTTTGCTGCACAGTCACTGCGCGTGATGGGGAAGATCATGAGGGAGTGCTGGTATGCCAACGGAGCAGCCAGACTGACAGCTCTGCGCATCAAGAAGACTCTGTCTCAGCTCAGCGTGGAGGAGGACGTGAAGATGTGAGCGCACAGGCGGCGGAAAGACGCTCTGGAGACGCACAACCAGACAACACTCCCATAGGAAAGAAACACTAAAGACAGACTGCAAATGAAAACCCTGCCAGTTTTAAAGCCACACTCCAAGTTGTGACAAGGCCTACCTCACCTTTTTAGCCAAAACTACTGAGAATCACCCCTCCTCCTCCTCTTCCTGACTTTTCTCTCCCTTTAGCTCCTCACGTCTCTTCCTCCTTCCCTCTGACTCCCTTCTCCATGGGCCACAACACTACAGCACTACCACTGTTAATATCATCACACTCAACCTTTCTTTTTTTCGTTTCCCATGGCAGGAAGTAGAACTCTTGTACAGTGAGAGGAATTTTCTGTTTTTGATCGTCAGTTTTTTTTGTTTTTTTTTTTTGTTTGTTTGTTTGTTTTTTTTAACCTCTCTGAAATTGTCCAACAACGGACTAAAGTCGTCCAGAAGAGTCGGGCATGTTGTGGGCTTCAAGTTTAGGAACGATTACACATAACTTTCCATTGTGTTGGCCATACAACATCATATTCTGTCGCTGTAAGGAGGGGAAAGAGGCTGAAGCACTGTTTTTATAGTCGTGTGTGTGTGTGTGTGTGTGTGTGTGTGTGTGTGTGTGTGTGTGTGAGAGAAAAAGGTGTCTGGACTACTAGCATGTTCCCAAGACACTACAACGTCTACTGGTGTAGGCTGTAGTTCATTAGAGAAAATCAGTTATTGGACATGTGGTAATTAAGCATGAACAGCTGGATTGTGCTTTTTTCTTCTCGTTTTAGTCCCTCACTTGAATATTCTTCAAACACAAATTAGTTGCACTCAACTGTAGCTTCCTCATCATGTGTGAGACCAGGCAGGTGTCACATAGCAGATGCGGTCCAGTCCTGGTGTTTAGTTTGAAATGTGGCAGGGATAATGTTGAATTTTATTTTAATTTTTCTTTTCTTGGGATGGTTTTATTTTTAATTTATTTGTTCATAGTTTTTACTACATAATGATGAACACTGTGAGATGAGATGTGACAAACCACAAAATTAAATGTCATAGTTCAGTCCAAGTCTTCAGAGTCGTGGGTTATTGCATTCATTTTTTTTAATTAAATTTTTTCTAATTCTTCTTTTTTTGTTTTTGTTTTTGTTTTGTTTTTTTAAGTAAGGATGCTGTTTGAAAAACTGAATGCAGCCATAACCCTCCGGCGGTGACGGGTGAAGACGTAGTAACACACGGTGCAAATAAGAGGCGTATGAAAAGGCAATGAAAAAAATCTTTTCTTTTTTAAATATATATATTTTTTGTGTAAAAGATCATGATTGGTGTTTTTCTTCTGGCTTTAACATTAGACACTACTGATGATGGGTACATATGATTTGTATATACAACATGCATTTTGTTTTATTATTTTCTTTTTATGCCACAAGCTCCAGTGTGACATTTGAACAGTGATTTTAATTGGATGGTACTTTCATGCGTCTGTTCGATCCGTCTATGGTTTCTGACTGTCCGAGGAAAGGATTGCGATATCTGCTGGAATTTGTATTTCACTTGCTCCTCTCATGGTAAATTGGTGGTACTACTGATCCCAGGCCATTTTGCTGCAACTTCCTTTTTTCTTTTTTTTTTTCCTTAAATCTATATAAACACAACTATTGCAATTGCTTGTTGAGCTCTTTCAAGAGCCCAGTAATGCAGATCTGTTTCTACATACGTCTTCTGGGGTGACATCTTTCTCAATGACACTGGAATACTTAGGAGCTTCTTGTAAACCTTACTATTCTGATACTGCCACCGGCTGTTTATTCAGAAACCCAGACGATTGGTGACAGTTCGCGCACAGGGAACATACGGTTAGATGTAAAATGTAGTTGGGAGTTTTACCGTCAAAGACTGACATGCCGTAAAGAGAAACTGCATGTTTTCATTCTACGTCTGCCTTTGTGAGTCTGTCTCCAGACGAGACTATGAAAGTATTACACTGACATTTGTCACCATCGGGCTCTGCACTGTTATGTCCACAAGGGCGATTAGTTAACGTTAGTTACGCCATCACTTGATCCAGAATCCATGTGTCATGTTGGTATCCATTTTTTGCATGCTGTCTCAAACACTGGGTCCTCTGCACTGAGGTAGATGAACTTAAGACATGTTTTTCCCCCCATTTCCTGTGTGCTTTTTGTTGTTGTTTTTTTTTTGTTTTGGTTTTTTTCTGTTTGGGTCGTTGGCTGTGTACCCCAGAAATGTTGCTGCTACTGTTAACATGGGTAGAAGTTCAGCGGGCAGAGGGAAGTGAATAAAGGAGAAGTGAGGGGAAGTGGGAGACTGCTGTCAGTTGAACCAAAATTGTCAAAACACTCCTGTCCATGTTTGGTTTGTTGCCATGGGTATATGACCATCAGACATCCTGTTCATAGGTAATAAAAAAAAATAATAATATTGTGCAGATCTTTTCAGAATTAGTTCAAAGGTGTATATAGATGATATACAATAAAATCCTCTTTTTCTTATCTGTGACTTGGCCAGTGCTCATTTAAGATGTTTGGTTTTCTCTTTTGTCTTTTTTTTTGGTTTTGTTTTTTCTTCATAAAGAAGATAATATTTTAAAATATGGCTTGTGACTAAAGACAAAATACACTGATGGGGAATTGTAAATTACAATTTAAGTATTTGTATGTAAATATAATTAGAGTTGGGTGCACTACAATAACTGGTAACATGTCAGGTTTTTATAGGGAACAATTACAGTGGAAGTAAATTTAAGTAGTGCTTAAGTAATAAGTACTGCATGGAGTAAATGATTAGTATTTTAATTTCTGGTAGTTTTATAGAAAAGCAATATTTACCCATCTTGCATTATAAATTTATATTTTTTGGGGTGGGTGGGGGGGCGTATTATGGAGTGACTTGCATTTTTCTCCCACAGCCATAAAAAGTTGATGGGATATTGTCGTCACCCTGCCAGACGGGCAGGTGAAGTGGACACCCAGATTTGTGAATGCTAAAACTCCAGAACGAAGCGACATAACAGTTTCACGTCTATGATCATCAGTTTCTCTACTGAAAATCTGGGACAAGTTTGAACATTGGTGACTTTGACCTCAAGGTCAGAGGTCAAGTTCTCTGAAAATCTTGTGAATGCGATAGCTCGAGTAGGAAGTCACCTGTGACTTCGAAATTGACACCACAAGTGGACCTATTAAAAATCTCGGAGTTCAAAGTTCAAATCTCATTGAACTCAATCTCAAGATCAAGGGTCAGAGGTAAACTTTTTTTGAAAAGCTTGTGACTGTGATAACTTGTGAACAATGCAACGTAGGATTTTTTTTAAAATTGGTACCATAGATGTATCTAGTAGGAGGCTGAAGGGTACCGCTGGCCCCTGCCAGTGTTTTTATTTCAAAATAAAAACACTGGATGTGCATGTTGGATTTTTTTTTTGTTTGTTGTTTTTTACTCTTAGGTTTCTACAAATAAATAATTATACTTGACTCGCTACCCCCTTTATTGTAGTGTACCTAGCGTTTAAGTATGTGCATGTAATTATAATTTAATACCACTACACCTTTAGTCATACAGCATTACCAAAAACGACATATCTACATTTGCTAGTTCATTAAGACTTTGTGACATACATCCATACGTGGCAGGTGTTTCACCAAATTCTGACCCTTCAATCCTGAATGTTGCTGAAATGATGACTTATCAGACTGGGCAATGATTTTCCAGTTTTGCTAAGCTGATTGTAGCTTCGGTTTCCTTTCCTTAGCTGACAGGAGCGACACCCAGCGTGGTCTGCTGCTGCTGTAGCCCATCTGCTGTGCTTTCAGAGATGCACTTCTGCATATACTGGTTCCAGGAACCCAGTTATTTAATTCACTGTTTCAATCCTACCAGCTAAAAGCACCCTGACCAAGGCTTTTTGTTTTTTCCCTCATAGACCTTATTCCACTGACAAGGACAATGACACAACTTGTTTAGTTACTTTCTGTTGGCCTGTATGCAAATATAATTTAGATTTTTAGGCAATAAAACATCTTTATTTTAGAGGTTTTTGTTTGGAACTTCACATCTAAAAATCACACTATTCTACAAATAACCAATTTAAGAATTATAAACATGATTGGAGTGCTCTTACTCTGCTTTTTGGCATCCTATGTTTTCCCAGAATAATCTAGTGGATTTTCTTGCTTCATGCATAGAATAGTTAGGCATCCCTTTACTGACCAGTATGACCACCACGAGTAAAAACTGTTCATATAACCACCGACTCACCCAAGTATAAAGCTTTGTGGTCATGTGCTGACAATAGAAAATGAGCACATATTTAAAATGCATTTTATTTTTCCTTTACAAGAAACAAAAGCAGACAAAGAAATAAGATGAAGGGGAAAGGAAGTGGAAAACCAGTATATAAAGAGATGCAACCTCTGGCGTCCTGAAAAAAATATGTACAATTCAAAATAATATCCATATAAAACATGCCACATACAATAAAAATGATCATTATATTTATTCATATTCCCTAAAAGTATCTCTGCTGTACAGATGCAACATCTTTTTTTTAAGTTTTATTTTAAAGTACGTGAGGTTAAAAAGAAAAAAAAAATCAAATTATGAGCAACCTTTATTAAATTATAAGATATGCAGAGAACTTAAATTAAGTTTCAGAGAAGTTAAAAATTATTCAGGCGGAAATCCAGTGAGCGGCATAATGTCTCGTGTTCTTCCCTTGGAATAGAAACATACCAAAAAATATAGATATATATATATATTTATATATGTATATATATCACTGCTTCAGATACTTGATCAATATCTACCACTTCAGAGAAAGTTTCTGTTATACTACGAGAGTGCAATTCATTACCAGGTTAAGTATGGGATTAACTTCGATTATTACATCATAACATACATCAGGCCAAGTAACCATTTCACAATGTTAACCAACACATTCACTTCTATAGGGAAGATATTAAAGGAAAAAAAAAAAGGAAAAAGCAAAACACTAACAATATTCTAGGGAATTCAAGATTTGTCCTTTCAAGACTATATGAATCCAATTTTGACCGATTAAAGGGGGAGGTTTTGGTAAATCAACAAGCAGTAGCATAAATAAAAAGAAAAAAAAAAAAACATTAACAATATTACATAAATACAAATGCTATGCACCATTGTACTGCTTTATGCAAGAAGTGATTTTTCCATGTCTAATTAACGACTCTCCGCGTGAATCCAAACAGCCCCATGATCACCTCGGCTTCTCGTCGTCCGAATAGAGAATCCCGGACATTTTCCTCACATCTATTTTTAACAAACTCACCTGAAAGCTTATAGCAAAAAACACTAATAGAAAAAACAAGTAAATGCAAAACACTCTGGTTCATATACATAAAGATATTAGTTTGCCATTTTACATATATTTATATTTATGTACAGCTTTATCTTTGTTAAAATGATATCCAGTGGTTGATTTTTTTTTTTTTTTCCAATTTTATTTTTCTACACTTTTGACTTTGATTACAAAGGGGCTGGATAAAGAGCTGTTGTCCCCCCCTCCCTCAATGCATATAGTATATTTACAGTTTTTACAACTTTGCATTTTTAAAATCATGTGAGGTCTTAGGTTAAGGGAAGGAGGAACCAAAGTAGTATGGGAAGGTGGAGTTTTAGTAAAGCTCCCTTTAAAGACTTTTTTTTTCTCGTTATTCTTACACAGAAATGAAAACAAATGCCCTTTTTTCCAATAAGTCTTTCCCTGCCATCAGTTCAGCCTCGAGGAGACAGTACCAGCACTAGAAAAAGCACACTACAGGGGAAGTAGAAACACTGCAGGCTGTACTCAGGCGGAGGAAGACTTACTACAGTAAAAGTTTAACAACAGTCCATTAAATAATACAGAGAGGAAGAGGCATGATTAAAGTTTAAGGTTGACTTGTTGGGGAGTAAAAAACAAACAAAAAAAGAATTTAAAAAAGAAAGAAAGAAAAAAAAAAGCACTGAATGGGGACAGTAGTCATGCATCTGCTGGCTCCTTTTTTTCCCAAACAAGTGGAACTTTCATGTGTGAAACAACCAGCTAATGGGTACTTGGTTAATTTTGGACCTGCGTGATCCTTGAGCCATTCACTCAAACTCTTACTGTCTTAAGCAACTCAGAAAAAATAAATGTGGATGTTATTGTGCTTTCACACAGCTAATAGCAGGATTTTTTTTGAGATGCATAAATAAGAACACAAAAGCAAAAGCTACATCAATATCCAGGATGATTTGGTGGCATACAGAACACCCACTAAGCTTCTGATTGTGACTTTAATGCAATATCTTATCAAAACTGTCATATAGTTCATCTGTATAAATAATTCATGAATAATAATTATGTTGGCTCATTATTGTAAATCATCATCAGCATAGAGTAGATAGAGCAAACCTGCTGCTTAAGATTCCCTGCTTGTCCGAGAAGGCTAAGCCCATAAAAACAACCCTCCCACCCCCAAAAATCACCGTCGCGCCCCCTCCCCAACCCCCCGGAGTATTTCCACAGTAGCAGTTAACAGTTTTTATACAAAGCAGTCACTTCTCGCTAAATCAGTGAGGTAGACTGGGTCCAACTAACCCACCATGGGACTCCACACAGTCAGAACATCTGGTGCGACTGAAGCCACAGATCAATAGTATCTTAAATTTTTATATTAACTTACTTTTTTCTCCTCTTTTCTTTTTTCTCTCTCCATCGATCACATGTAGTTCTCACACAGAGCCACATCAAGATTGTCTAGCTAGCCAATATCCATGTTGTCGTTATGAGTCATTGATGGGAAAGTGCCTTGTCTGGGAGGTAAGGGGGGGAGGTGTGGTCAGGCGGGACAGGAAATAGGTCCGACTTAAAACATTAAAAAAAAAAAAATATAAAAAAAAAAAGTGTCCTTAGTTCATTCTTAACATTTTTAATGGCTTTTTTTTGTCGAAGCTCCAGATGAGCTCTGCACTACAAGTACTGATATCAGAGGGTCAGAATGTTTTGGTAGATGGTGAGGATCATTTTCCAGCCACTGTAAGCTTATTGAGACCAGAAAAGTTGGGAGGGTTTGAAGTGGGGGATGGGGAAGAGGAGGGATTTGGCTGAGGAAAGGGTGATTCGACTACTCCAAACACGAAAGTTAGTCCCACCATCAAGCTTCTGCTGATGAATGGTGGTCGGCTGCTTTTATTGATTAATGCTCTTCAAACCTTTGGCTACAGGTAACACTTTAGTCTTTTAATAGCGGAGGCCAGCCTTCCTCCATATCTTTATGAACAGCTTATGCACTGGCGATGTAGGATTTTCATAGGCTTTGGCGCAGGAGTGTTCTGGTACCAGCGAGAGGGAATTTTCCATCGTTCTGCTTTCTGGTTAGTTCATCCATTTTCGGCAATTCCAGGCTCCGCAGTGGCAAGGGATCTTGTGCTGATCGTCCTCAAAATCAAACTGGTAGTCGTACGTCAGCTGGAATTAGGAGAGAGACAGTTAAAGGCTGCAGATATAGTAGTAGTACAATGAAGGCTGTTTATTTATCACACTGCACCTCCTCTCCTTTAGGAATCCTTCGACTGGAGATGATGATAATCTTGTCTTCTTTGTCAAACGTTACAACCTCAGCAACACAGTTGGGCGCACAGGAATGGTTGACATAGCTAGTAAGGAGAAGAGAAATGGGGGAAAATAAAATCAATTTGGGGGAAGAAAAAAAATAAAATAAGGATTTAAAACAAGGCGGCCATGCACAAACACACACTTACCGGGCTGGGCCACCTGTTAAAGTTGCATCGATCACTTGCTCGTTGTTGATACGGAACATGTAGATCCCTCGGTTCTACGGCAAAAGAGCAAGAGGAAAAGAAAAAAAAAGGTCAGACCTGTCCTACAGTTGTAGAAAGGTGAGCAGCACAGCTAACAAAGTTTCTGTACCACCCAGTCTCCATCAACTGTTTAAGTTTGATTACCTGCGCTTCATAGATCTTCTCCCGGCGATTGGCCACTTCGTTGCGTATGACGGTACCAATGTACTCAATAACCATCGTATGCTTCTCCAAATCCTTTGCAGCATACAGCCCCAGGCCCTGAATGCGGGAACGTGCCAAGTACACGTTGTTCTTCCACTCAGTCTTCAAGCGCCGGTACTGGGAGGATTTGGAGTGGACAAACTGCTTGCTGTATGGTGTGTTGAGCTCTCCAGTGAAGGTACTCTGGTAGGCCTTGGACACACTGGTGCTGTTAAGAGTGTGAGGCCTAAAAAGAAAGCAAAATGAAAGTCTGAATGCTTTGAATTTTACAGGTTTGAGGTTGTTTTGAAGCAAGTTACCTGCATTACATAGATGTTTTAAAGCATTTCATTTTTAATGTGTATTACCTCACCAGTCAACATATTCTGTCTGGAATTTGCTAATGTTGGTCAACTCCGCAAAAATTTAGTCAACAAGCCTCTTCAACGTGATTCACATGGCTGCACGGATTAACGGATACGTCAGAACGTGTTGAGTGTGCAGCTTCTCGCTAAAATAATGCTTTACCTCTTGCAGTGTGTGGGGACCTTGGGCTCTGAGCGAGCACAGCCAGTGGGATTAATCATGAGTGGGAGCTCCATCAGAGGGTGCCGGCCGTATCTAAATTGGTAATTCTGGCAGTTCTCCACTCCGGGCAACTAAAACACAACAAGTCATACCAATCAATGATCATCATAATGGACTTATAATGGCTATAAAGTTTATCATTTCTGGTCACATTGAGTTCAGTTAATACAAGATATAGCAGATATTTTGTGAAGTCTGTAATGCTTTGTTTTATTTTATTACAGTCTGAAACTGTTATCCAACCGCAAATTAAATCAGCGAACATGGGAGATAAAGACAAAATAAGAAGGGAAAGAAAGTGCTCGGGATTCTTACCGACTCAGTGATTCTCATGACAGCATGAATTGTAAGGCCATACATCTCCTCCCCTTTGATGTGTTCAGTGAACAGTTTCAACATGGATGATTCCTCACGAAGTTTAGCCACCTGCTGAACAACCCGCTCCCAGATCCCTAAAGACAAAAACAGCAAATTCAACTCTGTTCTTTAAAGTTAAGAAACATAACAAGGGGAGAATAAAGCACAAAAATCAGAAAGCACTTTTGTTTTACCTTCTGGAGTAGGGTCACGGTACTGTAAATCCTCCATCCCATGCTCCAGAACACGCACTTCAAACAGGGGGCGGCCATCATCTTCACTGATGCGGCAGCGATAGCGGCATCGCTTGTTGGGTACGCGTGTGCTCCAGTAGATGCGTGTGGCCTCGTAGCCAACGGGGAAGATTGCAGTAGCCGAGTGGAAGTTGGCCATCTGGGAGGGCAGCAACTGGCCAATAGCGTGAAAGATGAGACTTCCGACACGGAAGAGGTGGATACGGTCTCCTCGCTGCAAGATGCTGGCTATCTGTTTCACCTCGTCACGCTCGATGTAGACGCGGCGTAGGACCGCAAATGTGCTGAGTTCATCGTCACTGGGCCCCTTCAGTTTATGCTGGGTGCACAACATGGTCTTATCCTTAAAGAACATGCAGCGTGCCCGGATGGCACAGGCAAAGTGGTAGACATTCGGGCAGCGCAGTCTGTTGCAGCTGTTTGTGGCACCAGTTTTCTGGCAGTACGCACAAAGAGTCCTCAATCCGCGACGCAGGGCTACCTCCACGTTGATTAGGGCGCCCCCCTGCGTCTCGTACACCTCTGTGGACCACAGAGCGCAATTTAAGTGCACCCACAGGTCCACATCAATGTTAAGCAAACGAGCGGGCCCATCTGTGGCACCATCGCCTTCCTCGTGGCAGAAGCAGCACTTGCGTTTATCCCGAGGCAGCTTTTCTGGTCGAAGAGTAATGCGCAGCCGTTCCATCAGTTCAGACACCTCACGGCTGTTTTCTTTCTTAGAGCCACCCTTCCGAATCGAGATAACAATCTGAAGACGCTTCCAGCGAATCCCCTTCCATTTCTTCACTTTTGAATGCACCACCTCCTCATCAGGTGAGAGAGGCCTGCGTTGCTTGACAGCTTTAGGGGAAGACTCCATGGGGGTGGGAGAATCTTTAGGAGGTTGAGCTGGATCAGTGACCAAGTCCTCCTCCTCCTTGACAACAGTGCTCAGATGATCTTCAGGAGGAGCAGCAGGATCAGAAACTGTAGAGGCAGCTGCTGCGTCTGCGCATGACTCTGGAGCAGCAACTTCAGGCTCCGTGACTTCAGTTGATTGAGCAGCATCAAGAGGAGGATCAACATCCTGTTCAGGCTCAGCTGTTGTTTGGACATTGGCCGGACTGGAGGGAGACGGTGATGAGGAAGTTGATTTTTTGGAAGGTTCAGCATCACTAGTTGTAACTGGCAGAGATGGAGGAGGATGAGGAGGAGACGGTGATGGGGGTGGCGACTCCTCCACTGGTATAATAGGAAGGTGGCGCACATCCAAATCATTTACATTGGTTGTGTAGCAGTGCTGAACTGGTTTTTCTTCAGTCTCTACAAATTCCTGAGAGCAAAATGCACGCAGGAGATGTAACGCTTTCAACACATGTAATAAAAAAGATTAAATGAGGCAATAGGAGACCTTTAGGGACCAACCTGTTTAATAAGTGCCAGAATGTCAACTTGTTTCTTCAGTGTACAGCCAGGTAGAGACACATCAAATTGCCTTAGCCACTCATCCTGACTAGGTGATGCACCATCCTTTGTAGACAGAACCCCTGTAAAACATAACATGGATACATGGTATAGTCACTCTACCACAATTAAAAAAAACAAACAAACAAAAAAAAAACCCCAAAACATTTAAACACCAAATTTGCTCAACTAACATGCTCAAACTACAATCATGAGATGGGATTAATGAAAGACTACTGAACAGACATTTTACATTAGCAATATGCATTAGCAATATGACAAGTCACTTTGAGACAAAATGTTGAATGTCTTGACAGACTCGCACCCTTTTGCTTTTAGCTAAAAAGAAACTCACACTCCACACACACCAAAAAAACAACAAGAACAACAAAAAAAAAAGAAGCAGAATTCTAAAAAAGCTAAACCCTCAATTTATTTATTTTAGTGTGTACCTGATTGGCCAGGTCCTTTCCCAGGCCCATCTCCTCCAGACATGTCAGGGTTTTGGGGAGGGATAGTGACCTCATAAGTACCTGGCATCCTAATGTTAAGAAGCTGGGCCATGGCCATCATCACGTGATTTAGTTTCTGGAAAATATTAGCAGAAGTTTAGATTGCATCAATAGTTTCGGACATAAAAGGTTTTAAAGACGATATAAGATTATGATAGCTTAGTACCTTGGCTGCAGCAGATGACAACGTGAACGTTACAGACACCTCATTGCTTTTGCTCTTATCCCAGTGGTTGGACGCTGAATCTACCTTGCCGTCAGGAGCTTCGACTTGTTTATTTTCTGTGAATGCTGTAAGCAAATGTGTAAATTCAACATTTGTCTGCATTTCAAGACGCAAACAGATTTAACATTAAAAAAAAATAAAAATTAGACAATTGTACAAATTCCAAGCAGGTTTCCCTATGACCTATGTATCCATGCAATCATATAAAACAAACTAACTCAGAATTTAATTTCCCCATACAGAGCAGCAGCATTGCTACCTCAGCAGACCGTAGGATGTGACATACTGAGTATAATACCTGGGATGGCAGTGCGAGGTATGAGGGGTATGATAGGGGATATTGCCCTGTCTGTCTCCTCCTCTTTAGGCTCCCGCAGATGAGGAAAACGTGGCGTTTCATCTCCTACATTACTCTCAGGGGATGATGCTGGAATTATGCTTTCTGGAGCATCCTCATCGTCACTTTCCATCCTGTTAAAAGATATTTCACACATTTATAGCCTCTTTATGAAAATATATCTATGCTATGGACTGATAACTATGCACAGTTGTCCTTGTGTACCTGATATCCTCATTCTGGTTATGTGGTGGTGTGGGAAGAGCTGCTAGAATGTCTACACTCTTTACCTCCTCTGTCACAGAATCTTAAGAAGGAAAAAAAATGCAGCATTATAATACAATGCATTTAGAATGCAATTACTGCATAACTGTGGATTAATAATTAACAATAAATTTACCCATCGGCTCTTCAGCAGGCTCTCTGTTTTTCTGTCTCTCAGCCAGTTCCTCCCCAGCTGTTACTCCATTCAGCAGTTTGTGCTGTACTGATGGTGGAGGAGTAGGTGGCAAGGAAGATGGGGGTGTTGGGGGGTTGCTGAGGTTGCTCTGTGAATGCACAAACAATATGTTCTTGAAGACTTTGCTCCGAAATTACCATTATGCCTTAATCAAAATGTTGGTGGTGCACTGGCAGCTTAGTTTTACCTTAGTGAGTAACTGAGAGTAGTAGTCTGGGATATTGTCTAACACTGCATTTCCAAATGAGCCTTTTAGCTGGGCTTTTCCATTGGCTGGACTGCTTCCGAAAGGTGCAAAAAGACCCACACTGGCAGTGATTGACGGCTCCATCAAGGGCAGCAGAGAGAGGCCCTACGAGTAAAAATCCATTAGCCAAGAAAAGGAAAAAGAATCACTCTTCAGATCATCAGTGGCAAAATATCATTAGGGGGAAATGTATTTTGACATTATTGTACCTGTTTGAGTTGTTTTATCAAGGCTTCAGCACTTTTTCCAACTTCTTCCTTCTTGTTTTTCTTACGTGCATTAGGCCCTCGATCTCCAGCTGCCTTATTAGTGCGCTTTGGCTTTTGCACAGGAGGCCTTTTTGTTATCGATTGCAGATCCTGTAAAAGGTCAAAAAAATAAAACTGAGATTTTCCCCAAATATAACATCAGGGTAAAGAGTCTTGATGCATGCTCAATCATCCAGGTAAGTAAATCCCAAAAGGTTGAGTGACGAAACATTTCTCCCATTGAAAACACTACGTCCAGATAAACAGAATCAACCTTTTGGGATCAGGGTAAAGAGAATGAATGCACTTTAGGAAAACATACCTCCATGTTTCGTGGAGTCCCTTGAAGCTTTTGCTCAAGCATTGCCAGTTTACTGTTGATGTGACCATTGATCTCACTGTGGATGCCTTCACAAGGCCTCTGAGCACCAAGCTGAATATTCTTAGTTCTTAGGAGTTTCTGCAGCAACTGCTGTCCAGTCTCAGTTCTAGGGCTTTGAGTCACAGCAGCATTTCCAGCATTAATAAAGGTAGTGTTGTTCCCAGCGTTAACCATCTCCCCGGTTGCTTCATGCTTTATAGTCCCAGTAGGAGCTTCAGCCGCACTGTCACATTGGACCTCCCTTGGTTCCTGTTTAATATTCTGTATTGTCATCTTGCATAGCTCCTCTTGTTTGTCCTCTGTACCCTGCTGCAACTGACGCTGAGCATTTGTACCTTTCTGTGGCCCATTGGAAGTCACTGAAGCAGCCAGACCACCACTGCCTGGTGACTGAGTGTCTGCTTTAGGTCCTGGACAATCAAGTGGACTCTTCGCCCCGGGTGACCTGAGTGGAGAAGCCTTGACTTGGCTATAGGGACTGCCCCTCCCAGCCCTGCTGTCAGCTATAGAAGGCGAGGAGACATGAGATGAATGGGGTGAGACTGGGTGGACTGGGCTCATGCCAAAGGGAGTTCTTGGAGAATATGCATGTGATGGAGAGCCCTGCACACGGCCTGCCATTAGTGCTTGCTGTTGGTTCTGGTTGGGAGTGGGTGGACGAATCCCCATAGCTTGATTAAAAGTGTGCCGTTGAGAATCCCCAGGGGAGTTGGCCAATGGCTGACGTGGAGATGCTGGCCTCACCATTGGGCCCTGGTCCATTGGGGAATGTGGCACCTGTCCTCTCATATGTTGCTGCATCATCTCTCCCACTTGGAGCTGCTGCCCAGAGACCATCATTCCTTGCTGTATCTGAGGAGCAACACCAGGTTGCTGGCCTGGCATACCTGGATGTTGTTGATTTCCCAGTGCTCCTGGATTCCCCATGGCTCCATGTGACATTTGATGGCCTTCCATCCCAATCATTTGCTGTCCCATCTGTGAGAGCTGAGGCCTCAACTGATTTTGTTGGCCCTGACCTATTGGCATCCGCAGCATTTGTCCTTGTTGCCTTTGTGCAATCATGGCTTGGATGTGCTGTATCTGTTGGTTGGGGGGGAGACTGCGGAGCTGAGGATTCTGAGCAATAATGGCCTGGATGTTGATAGGGGCGCGGATCTGTCCAGGAGGAACACCAGGTCTCTGTCCCATCATTCCTTGCTGCTGAGCTCTCATCATACCCATTAAAACCTGCTGTTTCTGCTGTTGGGCCATGATGGCCTGCTGTTGTGAACTAAGACCCATCATAGCAGGTTGTTGCTGCCCTGGATGGTTGTGTACTGTGATCTGTTGTGGCATGGTGGTGTCCTGTTGCTGCTGTGTGGCATTTTGAAGAGTTTTCTGCTGCTGATGTAAGAAATCAGATGTTTTTCCTTCCTCTTTAATAGTCATCAAACTGGGCTTGTCAGTGGTGAGGGAACCTTGTCTCTGAACAGTGACTGGAAGTTGTTGCTGCAGTTGCTGCATACCAGTTTGCTGGTTTCCGACCAAACCCGACTGTTTCTCATGTACAGACTGGGGATTTGATTGTTGCTGCTGGCCTACATAAACCTGATTCTGGTGCTGTCGTCCCAGGTCAGTTTGATGATCATTTGCAGAGCCTAGTTGGATCTGGTTGGGAGTAGAGGGTCCACTCTGCTGTGGTGGGGTTCTTGAATCAGGGCTGAGGATACCACCTTCTTTGGGTCCTGAGTTTTGGCTCTCTGTAGATCCCTGGGGCTGGGGTGTGTTACTTCCTGCTGAAGGAGAGGAACCCATTTGTGGGGTAGAGGGTTGGGAAAGACCTTGCTCTTGGCCAGACTGGTTAATCAACTGTGCTGGTTGTCTTTGTTGTGTCAGTTGCTGCTGCTGAAGGTGGGCTAAATTCTTTGTAATATTTTGCTGAGATGCAAGCATGCGTTGGGCCAGAATGTTCTGTTGTTGAGGAGTCAACTGGGCATGGGGCCCCCTCAGGCCAGGGTGACCTTGAGCGCCAACCATACCCTGCTGTCCCATCATCAGCTGAGGCCTCTGCTGCTGTGACAATGCAACTTGTTGGTTACCAATTATTCCTGCCTGAGTTGATACCATGCCTTGAGAATGGTTAATAGACTGGCCGCCCACAAGATTCTGTGATGGAGCCACAGTCTGGCCTCCAACCATTCCTTGTGCAACCTGGACCAGGTTCTGCTGATTAGCTAGCATACCCTGCTGAGTGTTCACCTGTTGTTGCGCCATAAGTTGGTTCCCCATCATACCAGCCTGCGACTGATTGATTAAACTAGATTGTTGATTTGGGAGTGACACTGGTTGTTGGCCCATCAGCTGCTGTTGCTGGAACTTTGCCATCTGCATCCTATGCTGAAGTTGTCTTTCTTGAAGAAGCCTAGGGTCTGCACCTTGCACTCCAGGCCCCTGAGGGAAAAATCCTCCTGAAGGCCCAGGAGGACCTGGGACCCTGGCACCACTGGCTCCAAGAGCCCCAGAAAGCTGTGGCTGGGCTCCTCCAATAAAGGGCTGACCTTGGGGCATTCTGACAGGCATCCCACCTTGGGGTATCATGCCAGGATGCTGCCCCATTACTGGTGCCCCCTGCTGGCCCATCATCATCTGACCAGGCATTTTGGGAAACATGTGAGAGGCCCCCCCCTGTGCAGAATGACCTTGGGTTATAATACCAGAGCCTTGCTGCTGCTGCTGCTGTTGATGCTGCTGCTGCTGTTGTTGATGCTGCTGTTGCTTGCTTCTGTACTCTGCAATTAGATTTGTGTGCTCCTTCTGTTGCTTGCGCACCTAAAACAGAATATTTATGAGGAAATCTGTATATCATGTATATTTGTATATCAAATGTGCCAGAAGCCTTTTTGTGCAATACAAAAATTGTTTTCAGAACACTGAACATCTACACACCTGGTCAAGCTGCTTCTGAATTTTACTCTGCTCTTCTGTGACCAACTTAAGTTTCTCTGCATCTGCCTCAGCAAACTCCCTGCCAGCTTTCTTAGCAGTGCGTTGCTTCGCACACAGTGCTTTGCGTGATTTGCGATGAACTCCTATCTGTTCTTCCAAAAATTTCAGTTGCATTTGGAGTAACTGCTGGGTATGAAGAAGCCATTCTTCGTATTGGTGCTGTTCAGCATCATCTGTAGAAAAGAAATCACAAACCACCCTTAGCTATCCACAAATGTATGGAGAATGCAATAAAAAAAAAAAAGTCTTAACAAAAAGAAGACTCAATTCAGCTCAAAAGGCAGTATTGGTCAAACATACTGATTATTCCTTGCACAAACTGAGGAGGGTTAGGTCTTGACTGGGGTGGATCACTTGTCTCTCCCTCCTAAACAGAAAAACATGGCATTTAAATGACTCAGCTATCATCAATTTTACAAATTAAATCATCACTTTTTAAAAGTAAACCAACATACCTTTGCAGGTCCAGATGCAAGTTGATTTGGATCTGTGGCTGGGGCAGAAGCCAGCCTCTGAGCAAGCAGAGAAGAAACTTGTTGCCTGAAGAGAAAGCAGAACAGTGCTGAGTGACATCCACTTTTAAAAATACTTAACATGGGCCTCAGCAAACAGCTGTGCTAATGGTACAGTTGATCCTCTAATAGCAGTCTTTAACACTGAAGTCACCATTGCAGGCATGTCTCTGACACATAACTACTGCAAATAAGTGGTTGCTGAGCAGTTAACCTTGTGAACAGTGGTGTTAGGGATGCTAGTTTTATGTTTATCAGCTTACAAGAGCTTGAACCAACAACAAAAACTAGATCTGAAGATGATCAGAATCAACACATGCTCTACTATCTGGCAGCAGTTTAACAATGTCAAAAACATTTATAAAAAAACATTATTAGAAATACCTGTTAATGCCAGTGGGAACAACCATTGGATCCTGTGCCAACACTCTCTTAATACCCTGAAGGGCAACCATCTTCGCCTTGGCAATGGGATCCATGTTATCTGTAGCAAATTTGTCCAAATCTGCAATAATAGGAGAAATTAGTGAATGTATGGAAAAACAAAAGAAGTTGTGACCATGACAAGACATGAAGCTTACCTTTATCTGGGAAGAAGCTGTTGGTCAGAGTTGACTGTTTTACTGCTGGCTGCTGCTGTGATTGATGGCCAAGTCCTGGCTGCATCCCCGGCTGCATCCCAGCCTGCATCCCCGGCTGCATCCCAGCCTGCATCCCCGGCTGCATCCCAGCCTGCATCCCAGCCTGCATCCCCGGCTGCATCCCAGCCTGCATCCCAGCCTGCATCCCCGGCTGCATCCCCGGCTGCATCCCAGCCTGGATCCCAGCCTGGATCCCTGGTTGCCCCGTCCTCATCATGGTTTGCTGCTGGGCCATCATGTGAGTTGGCGGTACCATTCCAGGTCCCATAAGCCTTTGCTGCTGCAACATGTGTGAAGCACGGGGTACCATCCCTGGCTGATTCATCATACCTTGGGGTGGTGGACGATGGTGGTGTGGTAACATTATTTGCCCAGATGAATGTTGATTCGGATGTGGATTTGGAATGCCTGGAAACTGTTGTGGCATGCCTCCTTGTTGAAGGGAACTGAGCTGTTGCTGTTTCTGTTGTTCTTTCTTTTCATGCTCCAGGAGATCTTGTATTAGAAGAGGCAGTTCACCATCTAATGAGCTCTCTACCTTTGCCAGATCTACAGCAGGAGAGTGCTGCTCCCCTACATCAGGTAGTCCTAAGGGATCATCACCCATATCTCCATGTGGAGCAGGTGGAGGAAAACGCAATGGATCACTTTGGCCTGGCAAGGGATATGGAAGTCCCCCTAATCGAACAGAACTGAGTGAGGCAGACTGGCTCTCACTTTGTGAAGTCTTTGTTGTTGGTGCGGTCACACCAAGAGGCATGGATACCGCTTCTCCCATTTCAGCTTTCACCATAGTCTGTCCTGTTTGCAGCTGAGGCGTCAAGCCTCTGTCTTCTACTTTAACTTTAGAGGCATCAGCGGTTTGTGAAGAGGGTGTTAGTTGAGCAGAAGACTCTAGTGCAGTAGAAGGGACTTTTGTCAGAGCCTTCTGCTCTGGCTCCACCTTGGCTTTATCTTCCACTTTAACATGTGCAGAACCAGATGAAGCTGAAGGACCTTCACTTTCAGCTTCTACCAGCCGCAGCTGATCTGAGAAGACATCTTTAGGGTCTCCTTGGTTCAGTTCAGGATCAGTGTAAGCCAGCAGGTCAAACTCATCACTGTTGAGTAAGTCATCAAGATGTGGATCATTGGTTTCGAGGTTGTCCAGGTTTCCCAAGTCATCATCTCCTTTGTCAGGGTCCAGGTCAAGAGCCAAATCATCCTCATCTTCTACTCCTCCATCTCCTGGAGCATCACCTAGCCCATCAAGATCAGGTTCTGGCAGTTCCTCTGCATTTTCTACAGCTGCAGGCTGGGGCTCTGTGACTATAGCTGGTTGTGAAAGCCGATGCTGCTCAGTACTGGGAGTGTTTTGGGCCGAAGTAGCATTTTGAGGTTGCATGTGGGTCTGTTGTCCAACAGACCCCGAGGACTGCTGAGGCAGTAAAACTGACAGTCCACCCTGTTGTAACCCCTCTGTCTGAATCCCACCAACTTGAGCTATAGGAAGTTGCTGAACATAAGGTGCTGACATCTCTTGCTCTGGGACAAAGAGACGTGGCCTGGGCTGGGGTCCACGGGGTATAAACTGGTGTCGCAGGGGTGGCCTTTGTGAATTATGTCTCAACTCAATGAACTGTGGTGGCGGACCTTGACTCACTGGCTGCATGGATTCACCACCGTGCCCTGGCATCATGGCATGAGTATTACCCATGCCTTCCATACCTTGGATATTGACAGCAGGGTTAAGATTGTGCCTTATGCCCACAGTTTCCATGCCAGGCTGAGGGAACCTCCTTGGGGCCTGGCCCTGCCACTGAGGAGGAAATGGTGGACGGGTAAACATACCCTGTGGTCTGGAAGGTCCTGGTAGCCTGAAGAAAGACAAAAACAACGAAAGGGAGTTGGACTAATTTAAGACACCAATTGTATCTTCAAAGCCAAAAGATTTATGCCTGAATTTGGTTCAGTTTAGACCAATTTGGTTTATTCAATCCAAGTACCTCATTATTTAAATGCTTACCTAATTGGATCAACAACGGCAGGGTTTCCTGCATGTGGTGGGCGAATGAGCTTATCATCTGTGGGCATCTTCCCCGACACAGAAGCCTGAGCACTTGAAGCGGCAGCAGCAATACGCTCCTAAAAGAAGTAATAATTGTACCATTGTCCCTTGACTCTTTAGTTATTAAAAAATGAAAAATAAATCAAAAATAACTTTTTTTCATAATGTCTGCATGAAAATCAGAAAACTAAAAAAAACTAAAAAAAAAAAACAAAAAACCCCGACATCTTCCAGATTGCATGTAAAAATGCCTGCAAGATTTCACATTGGTAATGTAATGTTATTCAATCACAGGATCCTTACCTGTGGATAAGGTGGTGGTGCTCTGTGAGTTTTATCCTGCTGAAAGGCTCCCATCCCTCCCCCAGACCATCCAGGGGATGCACTGCCAGCAGCAGCAGCTGCCTCCTTCTCTTGTCTGTGCATTTGTTGTCTGATCACAAATTCCCTCAGTCTTTGGCGCTATAAAACAAGAAGCTTTGATTAGCAAAGAAAAAACAAAAGCATGCAGAAGTGCACTCAATGCCTGCTCAAAGGCAAATATTCTGATACCGGTCTGTGCTTTTCCAGATCAGCAGGGCTGAGTCCTACTACTGAAGGGTCCTGTACTGCTGAAATGTCAGAAATTTCTTGAGTTACTGGCAAAGATGGCTGACTTGACATGTCTGAAGTGTGGACAGCTGGTATTTCTTGAGATGCAGAGGAAGGTGGCACTCGCGAGGTAAGGCTGTCTGCTGACAAAGCCGGCTGAGTTTGTGGCTGTGGTTGCTGCACCATCTGAGTCTGCTGTTGAGTTATTTGAAAGCCTCCCGTGCTCGGGCTGCGGCTGAAAGTAGGGGGAGTTGATGGCTTTCCAGAGAGGGGATCCCCTATAGATATATTAGTAGGATGGGCTGGAGGTGGCTGGTTAGGATGAGGGGATGTTTTGTAACTTCCAGTTCCCTCTGGGCCAATAGAGGAAGTGCGAGGTGGCTTATGGACTGCTGCAAAAGGGTCTCTAGATTGTGGCCTTGAAGGTGGCCGAGAACAAGGGTCTGGAGATTGGAAACGAGGAGTAGCAGGAGACTGGACAGAGTAACCATCATTGGACATGCCACCAGGAGTGTGGGGAGACTGGCAGCTGCCCTGGGACTGTGGGCTCGAGGGTACTCTAGGACATTGCTCCTGTTGAGCTACAGAGTGTCTCTGGGGTCCAAGAGAACAATTATCACCTGACTGCGGTCTGGTAGTTAGTGGAAGATGAATATGGGGATCAGAGTGAGAGGGAGACTGCCTGAAGCCTTCAGCAACATGGCTAGGTGAAGCTCCAGGATGAAGTGCCCCACTCTCCCCTTGGTGCATTCGTGGTGTTAAAGGTGCCTTGAACAAACCATCTCCAGACTCTAGCATTCCAGCAGGGGAGCCGGTGGACAGCTCATGTCTGCCAACTGCAGAGGAACGTGGAGAGGGTGCACTCATATCAGTCCTGTACTGCCCTGTGCTTGCAGGAGAGGAAGCCAATGCAGACGGTGACGGTGAAGAACCATATTCTGGCCTTCCCATTCCTTGCTGGGTTCTGAAGGGATCTCCATAGTGGGTATTGTGGGATGGTGAAAAAATGGTCGACTCCCCGAGCCCAGGACCTCTTGAATGAGGACTTTCTGGAGGCCCTAGGGACTCCTGAGAGCCTTGCTGGGATTGTGGAAGAAGACCCTGTTGCTGCTGCAGCTGTGATCTGAAGTAGGGGTCAACCTGCTGAGCCCGTCTGGGGGTTCCAGGAGTTCCTGGTTGCATGTCAAAAGGGCCAAGACTGGCTGGCCGTCCCTGAGGAGGGCCCTGCGGGCCGGAAGCAGAATAACCTGAGGAAGGGGCCTGTAAGGGGCTGGCCCCAGCATTAGAGAAAGGTGTGTTTGGGTGTGAGTGAGAATGGGGTGACTGAGGTGGAAGCTTAGCCAAAGGATCTGTCCGGATTTCAGCTGATAATGGAGTTTTGACAGGTCCATCTGAGAAAAAGACAGAAGATGATCCTGAATCGGGAGGCAAGGGAAATGAGCTGTCTGCAGAGCTGGGCTGAGAAGAGATTGATGTTGAGCCTGAAGGTGGCGGAATCTGGAGGTGTAAACTTGGCCGTTCTCCCTTTGCACGTGGTTGCTCTGTTTTTACTGGCCTGCAGACTTGACTCTCTGCCTGCTGTGAAAAGGTAAAAAGAGCACCAAAGGAACATTAACCACACACACCATAAATCTAATGAAGTCACTTGCTAAACTTAAAAGAAAAGAAATCTACTTTTAACTCACCTTCTGTGCCTTGTTTATCCTCTGAGCTGCTCGGTTATCTTTGGCCTTTTGCTACAAAGAAAGAGAGAGAGAGAGAGGGAGAGAGAGAAAAAGTCATTTTCTGCACATACATATAGGCGCACACAAGTCCAAGCATGAACTCTTATAAAAAGAGACTAAAAAACACAATGAATAATTTTTTTTTTTTTTTTTTTTTTTTTAAAAGGAGGACCTAGTATATGACCAACTGCAAATTTAGAAATGTGTTAAAAAGAGAATTACACCAAACAAATGATAATGTGAAAGAATAATGTATTAAACAAAGCAAAAACAGAAAACAGAGAACCTACCAGATATGGAACCTTGTCAGCAGCTGGGACCTTCCTCCAGATTTTCATGATCTGCTTGCAGCGACTAGCCCAATCTGTGATGAGAGAAATATTTAACACTTACGTTACAACTGTGACATAAACTTAAAAATCATGACTTTGATAAAATAGGTTTCTTCTACACTAACCTGGGTAGTCCTGTTTGAGAGTTGGGAAGTTTGTATTGGCATAAAGAACAGGGGAAATAGTTGAGAGCTCTCCAAGCTCCTCATCCTTCTCCCAGCGCTGCAGACTACGCTGGTTATAGGACAGACCATCACCCTCTCCCTCTGTGGGGGTTGGTGGGGAGGAAGGAGTTGCTGGGGTAGAGGGAGTTGCCCAAGGGCTCTCCTCACTGCCATCTGGACTGAACAGCCCTCCTCTGTCCCTGTACACCATATAATAAGTTAGAGGGTTTGTTTTTTGGTCAAATGAAAAGGCCACATGCAGGGAAAAAAAAAATTATAAATCATTGGGAATTAAGCTTCTGCTTTTATATGAGTATTAACTACATAACTGAGATGCTGTGAAATAAAATGCACTAATGAGCCTACCGCATGTCGAAGAACGGTGACTGAGAAATTCCAGGAAAGGCATCCATCATTCCAGCTGAGGGCAGGGACCCTGCAATTCCGGTAATTGAATTAAAATACAACAGTATTTCAATCATGCTTTTAATAATTCAGGAATCATACAACAGGTAATAATAGCTGCGGTTTGAATTATATGAACATCTGTAGGAAACCCTTGTTCTCACCTGAGGGGAGAGGTCTCTGTGGCAAAGCACTACGACTGAGTTCTCCCTTATTGCCCTCCAAGATGGGCTTCATGCCTCCCAAGGAGGAACCATCCGACACTCCCAGAACCTTCCTGAAGAACTGCTCAGAGTCCTGACTCTCCACCCCCTGTGGAAGACCTATCACACAAGTACAACAGCATGGAAGGAAGGAATAAATGATATTACAAGTCATTCTTAAATGCTATATAGCATTGTGCCCTCCTCAGGAAATTACCTTCACTTTTTTCTGCATCAGAATCATGAGGATCAGTTGAGACCTGGTTTGTCTGCGATGAGGATGGTGTAGGAATCCCTAAAAGGTGTAAAACTTTAAAACAACCCGGAACTGCATGTTAAAAAGGTCTATTAACTTCACTTCCCATATAGATACTTACCTGCACCGTCTCCCTGAGCCTGGGGGGCTTCACCCCCCTCTTGCTTGAGAGGACAATTTATGTCCACCACACGATCCCCGGCATCAGCTAATGAAAGAAACAAAAAGTTACATATCCTGCAGTGACTTTTTTTCTTAACCAGCATCCCACATTCTATACCAAATAACCCATAATATCAAGTTAATGTTCTTACTGTCTGGGGTAGTACTCTTGGTTGGTGCTGGTAAAGTAGGTCTGATGGGGCATGAACCTGGCCTCTGCCCTGGAGGTATCATCACTGCCTTCTTACTCAAGTCTATCAGTGTCTTTCCAAAGAATGCCTCCTGCCGGAAATTACAGATGTTTACAATATATACATCAAATCAGTGCATATCTTTATTTTCACTTTTAAAACATGGCACATAGAGAGACAAGAAACCTGGAGATAAGCTGGAAACATATCCTCGAGTTTGCTCCTCTTCCGACCCCGACGTTTCTTGGCCTGTTCCTCTCCCTCCACTGGTTTAGGATCCATAATGTTGTCTGTGTCAGGGTGGGGCCCTAAAAATATAATAATAACATTCAGTTTTCTTAGGTTTAAGTTATTTGCATAAAATACGTTGAATCACACCTCTACAAGTTAAGCAGAGATGAGGATGTTCCAAGGGAGTTGAACATTAAAAATGTCTACGTGTGTGAAGGTGGGGGCATGTAGTTTCTGCATCATGTCAGATTTTAAAGCATTTTGTCACAAATTAAGTCCTGATCACGATTTTCTATTGAATCACCCTGATTATTTTTTTGCTTGATTCCTCTACTTTACCACCTCATTCACTTCAGCATTGTGGCTTTAATTAAGTAAACAAGGACTTGGTTTGATGTCAGTGGTTTATATCCGTCTAAATGCAGCCTTAGATCAGTAAGAAGGTGAACAAGCTCCTATGTTCCATAGCAAGCTATTGTTGTCACAAACCTTCTTCAATAGTTCGCTCAATTGGCTGTCCATCCAACATGGTCTCTCCAGCCAACTGGGCAAAAAATTCTTTCTTCATCCGTGTGTGACACTTCCTTTGTCGCACCATAAAACCTCCAATTCCTAACATAATTAAAGGAAACATATGTTTTAATTATTTTGGATATGATGATACGTCTATGTAGATACTGTAAATGCCTTTATACAGCCACATTCATGATTGCATACCAGGCCTGTAAGGTTTTCGCTTTCTTTTCTTGCTGTCATCTGTCTCCTCTGCTCCCCCTTTAAGACCCTCACAGTCACCGTCAGCACCTGCATCCCGCTCAGTACCACCATCTCTCTCAGGGCTCCCAGGTTGGTCCATTTTTGATTCACAGTCCATGGGTTCCCCACAGCCTGGTTACATAGAGGAACATTTATTTATTGTAAAAGGCACAAAATAATCCTGAAAACTCTTTAGAGACAAATGAATGAGTGGAAATTGTCCAAACCTTTTCCCTCATCCCCTTCTCCTTCAACCTCTCTTAGATCCATTCCATCAGGACCTCCTTCAGAGCACATAGTGCCAAGACGGGAGCGACGCTGCCGTCTCTTGTGCAGAGGAGACATGGAGATGCTACGAAGCAGGGACATGCCTGACTCTGTAAGCCAAACACCCTCCAAACGGTAGAACTGGGGCTCTAAAAAGTGACAATTACAAATTTAAATAAAAATAAAAATAAAGGGCACAGACTCAGAAAATGTACTTGGAATAATTAACTAACATAAGGAACTACATCTTCTTACCTGGCTCTTTTATCTTTATTGAAGCCATAATGGCTGACTCTACTACTGTGACCAAAGGGCAAAAAGTAGGGAGAAAAAGAAAACTGTGTCACCAATGAAACGACGAGTCAAAAAAGGAAAAACAAAAACAAAAGAAACAAAAAACCCCCACAATATCTTAATTATATTTCTGAAGACCTAGACACTGTCAATCTGAGACTTACCCACAGGTTTTGGAACATATGGGGTGCAAGATGTGCAAGCAAAGCCCTCATCAGAAGCCTGTTCCACCTCATCCTCTGTGTACAGACTCTCACAGACGGCATGGACCCATCTGCATAGGCACACATAAAAACCTAGCTATGCGCACTTTTCAACAAATCAAAGATGATATGGAATAATTTATGATATGAAAAATACATAAGTAATGCCTTCCTCGCTTTCATTTTCTGGTTATTTTGTGCGTTTGTGTGTAGTTCCAATAATCAGCACCCACCGATCGCAGTACTGACACTGCAGCAAGAGCTCCTCCTCCATGAAATTCTCCCGGCATACCGGGCAGGTGACGAGGCTGGCGCAAGGCCCGCAGTGTGTGTAGTTGTTCTGCCACTCGCAGTGGAAACCTGGTGAGTTGGAACCACACTGCACACAGCACACACACCTGGACAGAGATACAGATGTAGTGTAGTGCTTTATAACATTTTTCCAGCTAATATGCAAGATTAAAAAAATAAAACTACTGATACCAATGTGATTGGTGTAACAAATTTTCTGTTGCTACAGAAGCAAGAGCCGGAGGGATGGGCCTCTGAATTGCAAATGAAGGCTGAGCCACCAGTGTTTTACATAATATGCAAATTTGGATATATTCATTTCCATTTGACCCAATTCAAAGCTACATGGATGAACAAAGCTTTGTGCACTTAAGTTTCTTGTTTTTTTATTATTTCTCTCTCTTTTTACCATTTGCACTTCCAACCACCCTTGGGTACAGTGTGCAGGGGAGGATCCAAGCAGTAGGTGTGATAGCTGACATCACAGTCGTCACACAGCAGCAGACGAGACGGGTCTGAAGCCTTTCCACACACTTCACACACAATACATTCCAAACAACGCCAGCCCTTACGAAGCATCGTCTTGGTGATCTGCAGAAGACATCAAATTTAATCTGGATTTTCAAAACAAAACAATGAAAACATAATCCATCATAAGTTTAGCATTGTTCTTACTTTGCTGTTAACACAATAAGGATGGTAACACTGGGCACACTGTGCGCAAGCCAGCAATTGCCCCTCTACACCCTTTCCAAAACTGCCACAGACGACACACATGTCCTAAAAATACGAGAGAAAACAAAAGAGAAAAATTAAGAACAATAAGTAAATTTGCAGTCATACAGAAATGTCAACTGCAGTGCTTAGCACAGCAAATCCACACAGGGTAAGTGAAAACGTCAAAGCAGCTTTACCTGTAGCAGAACAAATTTATCGGTGTTTGAAAAAAGAACAACTGTGTTCTGCATGGTGTCATCTTCTTCTTCGTCTTCCTCCTTACTCAGTCCAGTGTCTGAGGTCATGCTTAGCTGTAACAGTGTAGTAATTTTGCAGAAGTATTTTATTTCAAGCAAATTTATGAAAATTATAAGAACTACATATTACTAAAATATTAAAAAGTTAAACAACATTTAAAAAAAAAAACAAAAAAAAAAAACATGCTCAAAAAGTGCAACTCACCAAAAAGGCGTCGATGCAGGAGGCCATAGCTTTAAGGCGTGACCTCCCACCACGCCCTCTCCCTCCACCACCACCACCACCTCCACCACCACCTCGAGGTCTACGCTTTCCAGGGAAACTACTGCTTCGTCCCTGCAATTCATAGAAACAGCCTTTTCAATGTCAAGTCACGTTATAACAATGACATAATAAAAACAAAGACTTAAATTAGTGCCAGCTATCAAAAAATATATATCAACTAGTACATTGTGACCTCACCTGTTTGACCCTTGAGCGGCCTGGGGACCCTCTGCGTTTGGCCTTTTCTCTGTCACTTCTGAGAGGTTCAAAGGGAAGAGAGTCATCGGTCTCAGTGAGCAAGTTGTCAGTGTGCGAGCGGCTGGAAGGTACAAGGCCAAGCTCCATGGAAAGCTGAGGGTCGGGTTCTCCTGGAGAGCCTAGAAAGCCACTGCTGCTCTCATCACCATGGCTCATATTTGACATTTCATCCAGCAACAACTCCGGCTTAACCTCTTGTAGTTTTCTCTTGATGTCCTCACTGTGTCCTTTCATTTGGTCATCATCCTCATCCTCCTCGTCCTCCTCCTCCTCAGAGTGAGGTAATAACCTCCCCTCTATGTCAGCTGCAGAGAGGGACTCTTGTGTGTCTATTGATAAAGAACGATTAGAAAGCAACTGGAAGTCATGGCATGGACTTCGTTCCTGCTTTTCATCCATAGACAAAGGCTCCGTTTTAACCACAGAGACTGTGGAAGCTGGTAACTTCTGGGGATCGTTACAGAACGGTTCTATACAGATGTCACCAGATGCACTCTTCAATAACTCTTGTGATAGTTCTTGTTTAACTGAGGGAGGAGCCTCTTGCTTCTCCTCATCCACCTCCATGCTTTCAGGGCCTTGCTGTGACACTGGTGTTGGTTCTACTTTACAGCTGTTGTTAAACTGTGTCTCTGCTGTGGGACCCTGGGAAGCTGCCACTTGACTCTGTGCCTCTTTGGCTCCGTCTTCAGCAGCGGGTGGACAAGAGCCCCTCTGCTCTGTTGTTGCACAGCCTATTTGAAATGAAGGAATGTGTGATTATCAGCACTGTCATTTTTACATCCATTATTAGATACAAAGCACATTGGAAAAAAAAAATCAAGTTCTGCTTGGTGTTTATTTTCATATATAGTACATCTATCATGTGACCTTGGTTTACCTGTAGACTCAAGCAGAGCTGGTCCCTCAGAACCAAAAGCTTCTGTTGGTAAGGGTGGCTCTCCCTTCATTGTTCTCTCCACAGTGTTTGTTGCCTGAACAGCTGCAAACTCCATCCCTAAGATGAAAAATAATTAAACTAAATAAAAACATTGCTGACACACACACCAAAAAAAAAATAAATAAATAAATAAATAACAAAAATGCTCTGACAGCCATATGCAAATCACAGGCATTTCTTTTAAGTTTGGTCTAATGTAGTGCACAGTAATGAATGACTTACCAAAGTCCATAGGTGTCTCTTTATCAGCCTCATCTTTTGCCTGTCCCATTTCTAATGTGCGTTTCTGTCCTGGTGTCACTTCTGATAAGACTGTATCCATTTGGACTGGCATTTCCACCAATTTAATGTCTCCTTCAGTTTCCTTAAGGGACGTTATGGTCTGAGTGTCTGCTGTGTATGGTTCAGCAACTGGCTGCTGCTGACCCTCCTTACAAAGCAGGCAAATGATCTCAGCTTTTGGGGGTTCCCCCGCTGAACTACACTCGCTGTGAACCCATCTGAGACAAAAGATTATTAAGATTTTTTTTTTTTATATGATCGTAACACTGACATGGTCACACATCCACACAAACTGTGTAGTATTTTAAACTAACCTGTGGCACATGCTGCAACACTGCAAAGCAACAGACGGGTTGGCAGCTTTGCTGCACACACAACATATAGAACTGCGGTGATGCTGGCATCCCTCACACACGGCGTAGTTATCAAACCACTGGGCTGAGCCTGGCAGCACTAGTCCACGGACTCCACACACCATACATACACGACACCTCTAATAGAATAAAGATTATAGAGCAAAATTACCAAAAAAAAAAAAAAAAAAAAGTAGACAGGAAAAAAAAAACAAAAAAAAAAACAATATACAACAAAAAAACTTCTACCAATGTCTTTTTAAACAGAAACAATTTGGATAAAATAAGGTACGAATATGTTTTATTAAATAAGTGAATGTCCCTTTTAAATGTCCAGTTTCAATATACGGAAATCTTTTTGGATAGAGGTTCAAAAAAAAAAAAAAAAAAGATTTACTCTGCATTTCCATGGGTCAGATGGAAGAGAATCCATGGCTGGCTGGAGACAGAAGGTGTGGTATCCCTTATCACAAGCATCACATACCAACATTTTGGAGTCTTCCCCTGGTTGTCTAAGAAAAAGTAATAATAGGTGGAAAAGGGAGATTTAATCAATGCAAATAGAATCATTAAATAATCAGTCACAAAAAAGCCAAAGTAAAACAGGACACACATCTGAGAAAAAAGAACGATGCGAGACTGTTAGACTCACCTGCAAGTCTGGCACACTTTACACTCTGGACACTGCCATCCTGCCCTCTGGATAGGTGTGGCTCCAATCTCCAGACAGGCTGCATGGTAGTGGAGACCACAACCCGTGCAGAAGAGCAAATCTGTGAGCTCGCCTGCTGAGTCACATACTGCACACCAAGACTCTTCACCAGCTGCATAAAACAAACAAACAAAAAAAAACCCCATATGAATAGGTTTAATAAAAATATTTTCAGTTCACCTTAAATTATCATGAGACTCAACAAGGTAGGAAACGAGCACTTAACTCTCATATTTTGTTTAAATTTTAGCAAGGTTTCAGCTTTTTAAGAAAGACAAGTTAATTTCTTTTTGTCTACTTTTAAGTTATACAGATAGCTGACATTTTAAACAATAAAGAGCTCTTTAAGTCTTGTTAAACTCCCAATCCACAGACGATGAGCCAGATATACATGGAGCATAACAGATATCCAAGCCAAACAATATGCTGCTTTTCTACTTTTTTGCTGTTTGATTGGCAGCAGGACATCATATGTGTGTAAAGTCCTAGTCTGACACTGTGTAAGAAAGTCATTACAATTCTGACAAAGGTTTCTGTTTCACTTACCCAACTCCTCTGCCTTATCTATGTGCTCTGGACAGAGGAGGACCAGCTGTTTCATAGACTGGAAAGATCCACTGGCTGCTGAGCAGGGAAAGTGGTAGAACCGCAAACAGCCCTCAGCATGGCATCGAATGGTTGCACCCAGCCTTTTGCAGTATTCGCAATTCTGAAGCAAACCACGGGTATCAAGTTTGTTTTTATATTTTCATCGAGTACATATAATCCAGGTTAATCAAACTACACTTACCCGCTGTGTCCCTGAGATAACAGCTTTATCCACGTTCTCCAACTCTTCATCCTCTGTCTGCTTTACTCCCTCTGACCACACTGCACACCAGTGATGAACCCAACATCCTCCTGTTTATAATAAAGCCCAACATTAGTAAAATATCTAACCAAACCTCTGTTCTACATCAGTGTGCTCTAGTAGATAGAACCTAATATGTTTCAAATAGCTCTAACACAAATTAAATATAGTATTTACATATATGTACACACACACACATATATTTGTTTTGACTTTAACCTGAGTCATCAAGGAGTGCTGTCAGACAAGGCGAATCAGGAAATCCAATGGAAGACAGGTCATCATTTCCAGGCTGTGGCAGTGGGGAAGCTGATGGCTGGAGGGTTGGCCGCTCAGAAAATGGTCCAAAGTGCCTCAGTTCCCGCTGTCCATGCAGACTCCGCTCCACACAGTTACAAAGCGCACAGGCTCGAACGCTCTCTCTGTACACAGGTGAGAAATTGTTGAAAGCACCTTCTTTGGATAAAGCAAGAAGCACAGTAGGTTTTATTATATAACAAAGGGCTTACACAGATGTGCTAGAAGAGGCTGCATTAGCACTCGACTCCTCCGCAGCAGGAATGGCCTTAGACTCCCCGTCAGAAGAGACAAGCTGCTTTGCAGTGGCATTGTCATCAGCTAGACAAAAGGAAAAAACATGTTTAACGCATTTTTTTTTTTTTTTAATGTTAGGAATAATTGCATGAAACACACAAATAGCTACTTTCACCTGCTCCCTTATTCACAATGGTAGCCACAGCTTACAAGGCAAAAGCACACCATTATCTTTATAAAGGTGCAGAAGAGAGTACGGGAAGCAAAGAAAACATTACCTGTTGGTTCAGAGTCATTCTCTTCGCAGTTTGATTTCTGCTCGTCCATCCCCCGTACTGATTTTGACCTCCCTGACAGAGATCTGCAATTTAAAAATGTGAACTAGCACCAGTTTGCAAATCATTGTCATACTAATTATTATGGTAATTCCACAATACTGTAAATTAAAAAAAAAAAAAATATTAAAATGGGCATAGTATTTTAAAATGCTAATGTCATCATCATCACATAATGTAGGGAAAATAAAAATGAAAAAACCTGAAAGATTTTCCTTATTTTCTCCTATACAAAACTGAACAGTAAAGTGATCTCCAGTTTCTCACTTGCTGAGACAGAAAACCCCAAATGTTCATAATACAACATATTAAACATAAAAAGCCATCTTAACCACAAAATGCACACTCTACGCATCCAAACCCACTTTTACATAAAAGCCAACAACACAACTAATAAATAATGCCTGCTGTTTCTTTCCCCCCTCTTTTTTTTTAAGATAATTTCCTTGTATTTATCCCAGTACAATCGAGCTTTTTTCGCAAACTCGTGAAAACAGCGTTAAGGTTATAAGAGCACGATCAATCCCACAACGTTTTAACAACTCAAGTTATTACCCAGCAATTCATAATCCAAATCGGTCAAGCAGTTTTGGTGGAAAAGCGCGAAATGTTAAAACTAAAATGGTGTTTTGCTAAATAAAACAACCATAAATCGGGATACACAAAGAACATACAACTTCCGTGTGTGGAGCTTCCTGTTGCAGCGGGGCTCCTTTCGTGCAGAACCTCGTCGCTAGCATCATAGTTCCGCTGCGAGGTTCACGCCATTAACAAAAATACTGTAAAACAAACAACGAGGGCCTCACCATATTTTACCCACATAGCTAATCAAAGGACGCATTCACATGAGTGTAACGTTTAAAGCTCTTAACAGGCATTTTAAACGAGGTCGGACAACTTCAATTCGCATTACAGCCCTTATGTTTTTGCTATATTACAGCTTCGCTAGGATTTATAAGTATGATCGCGAAACCGAAAAAGACACCCGCACAATCGACATCAGTGCGATGCTGGTAAATAACGGGACGATGGCTTTAAAGTACAAATCAAACACAGAAGAGCGTTTTTTCAGGAGTTACAAAATCAAAATTGTGCCATCATACTTGAGGAAAAAGCCTTCCTGTGGCTTAACGCTGTCATACACATTTCGTAATGTTTCCTTTTCGTTTTCACTGGGGCAGCTGGAAGCGGATCCCAGCCCGAGGACGATTGGGCTTTTCTGGTGGTTCATGCACAAAAGCATCAGTTATTACAAGCCGAATTTAACGCATTTAATACAGCACAAAGTATCAAAAGTATTTCAATCCTTGTCAAAATTACCCAGGGTTGTTTTGCATGTCTTTCCTATTAGTGGGAACAAAAAACGAAAAACTCCCAAACAATTTCAACGCGATTAAAAGTACTATCATATTGCCTGGTGGTGCATCATTAGCAGATTACACAGACGCTGCTAGCTGGAAAATGCAACTGAGCTACTGCACGAAATGAAACGTTAACGTTGCATGTCCGTATTAAACACACTCGATGGCACCAGAAACGCGCTCTCTTCTTGACAACAAACTAGATCTTCCAAATCTAACTGGCCTCATATCTCAGTTCATGTGGATACCATATATGTTTTATCTCAATAATACAGTTAATAACACGCAAAGCAAAAGTAATAACACGACGAGTGCTTTAACGTCTTAACATCCTGGCTAGCGAAGTTGACGTTAAAAGTGTTAACGTTACAAATTAACTTTAAGGGTAGAGCTGTTTGCTTTCAGTTTATACTCTTTACAAATAGCGACAACGATTTGTTGCAGTCACTGTAAATAATAACAGAAAAGCTACTGATATTTTACAATTGAACAACTGCAGCGCTAAGCACTATTTCTCAATGTAAACATCGACTTCAAAGGGTTGGTTCTGTCCAGAAAATTGCCATGTCCATGTCACTGGCGGCAGGCTGAAACGGAAAAGCTAAAAACTACCAACAGTGACGTAGCTGCAAAGTCTTGGAAAGAGACAAAACTACATAAAATACACAAAATCCTTCAAACATGGACATACCTTTAAAAATGTTCAACTGCTACACTGCGTATAATGGCGCGGAAACAGTCGATGTGCAACATATTTCAACCTAAAGTTAGCTCCCAGGTAACATTGCTAGTTTTCCAGCAACTACACAGCCCCCATCCACTCGAAGCTAACAGCTAAACACTACCGACTGTAGAGCTAACACCCGGTCTAAGGTCAGGGTTGGCGTGTCTTTAGGTAACAGGTTTAAAGGAGCCATAATCAAAGCAGCTCACCTCACAAAAACAATATCGTCTCCTCATGTATCAGCAAAATCCACAGAGCCACGCAGCGTCCCAAAATGCTGATGGTCGCTTCATTTTATGTACCGGACTAACACTACGGCTAGCCGGCTGGAGTCAGAGTGGGGGGAAGTGCACGTCGGCGGAAGGCAGGCTGAGCGATGCTGCTAGCTAGATGGATAATGCCATTAGCTAACAGGCAACTTGAGCTTTTGTGTCGAATGTGGTCGTACGCTACCGGGGAACTGTTAGCCACAGAGACAAGTCTAGTAAAGATTCCCCGGCTTCATACAGCGAATCGAAACTAACTACTTTTCCTTGCTTCTGGGTTTTAGCTGGGACGGCTAACATCAGCTAGCTTTTGCTCTGCTCTGGAATCTCGCTCGCGAGGTCGTGAAAAGCTATTGCAAGTTTCCACCACAACAGTGTATGCGAAAATTACAGCGCCGAACTTTGTTGACAAGCAACCAAAAGTACATTTTTTGGTGTCTGGTGTCAGTCGACCGCAGACTTTTCATCTACCTAAATTTGCGAGTCAACTTTGCATGGGTACCCTTGTGTGGGTCACTAGCATCTCTTCTTCACTTCGCGTCCTCAAACGGCTGTTCTGCCAAGTGGCTAACTGCTGCTAGCCGTGCCAGCTAATAACAACTACGTCAAAAAATTAATTCATGCAAACCAAGAGGCAGAAATTATATTTGCTACTAGTTTCTACTAAACTTTTTAAACCTTGAGTAAATCGGCGAACATCCTTGTGCGAGGCTAATAGTTTTTACCACATAAGATTTTAATCTGGTGAGCGCTGACCAGTGAAATATGGTGGATATTAGATATTAGGTCATTTTGATTTTCGGATCCAGGGAGGCCATTTTTCATTAGACTGTTATGATTGTAAGAATACAGCTGCTGTGCATATGCCTGCTGATGAATGGTTTGCTTGTTTAAATGATGGGCCGCGATCTGTGTGGGTTCAATTAGGTTAAATTTGTCGTGGTGCAAATTTATTTTTGTAATTGATTTAACAAATGTGTTCATTATGTTTAACGATTAATTTTTTCCGCCTCTGTTTTTCTGATGGCCATTGCCCGGTGCTTCTGAAACCGATGGGTCGTAATCGATTATCTAAAAAATAAATAAATAAATTTTTAGCGGGTCATGTAATGTTGCGCGTTTTGAAATCGTGTAATCGTGCAATTTGTTGCACCATTGTTTTGTTTTGCAATGTGCCTGCAAGATAAATGTCTTTCAAGGAAGGATGAATCAAACAAGGAAGAAGAAAAAACAAACAAACAAACAAAAAAACCCAGGACGAATAACAATCATTTATTGTGTTAAAATGCCCAGCCTTTAAGCAGACATTTTAAATCTCTTATCTGATCATTCACATTGAGTGTATGACCTTTCCATTAAAATATTTACCATTGTAATGCAACTTCAAATTTGATTTGCAGATAGGATTAAAAAGTGCAATGGTAATGTCAGGGAAGGTGACCAAACCCCAGTTCCTGTCAGTGGGTAAAGTGGTTTTCTTTCTTTATCTTTGCCTTATCACTGTGAGAAAACTAGTGGTACAGATAACCCGGGAAAATATAGGTTCAAGAAAGCTGTCCTGAGAACTGCTGTGACACTGACTGACTGATGGCAAGTTACAAGAAAATCTGATAAACCTTGCATGACAGTAAAGAGTTGTTTGCAGGAAGCTTTTATTTATAAAGTTGTCAAAAAGTTGTCATTTTGGGGGATTTTTTAACTGTGAAGATTATATATGTGTAGCTCTAATTAAATCAAGACATTGACCTACTTGTGTCACACTTTCTTGAGCCCATGCTGAAACACCAGGGGCCTGAGGCTGTATAAACACAAAGTAAAGGTCGAGAGTCATTGAGATGATCCAGCGAACCTACAGAAAATTAGGTTGGGTAGCAGTGGGTCCGATTACTAGAAGGTCATAGGTTTAATCATCTACTGTTTAACTCTTATTCTGCCTTAGAGCAGAACGCCCAACTGTTACAGGTACAGTAGGAACCTTGCTTGTACCTCTACATTTTTAAGTAGCCGAGGACAGAAATTCCTGCATCAGGAAGGGCATTTGGAGTAAAAACTCTGCCACATCATATCATCATATCATATCAAATTTATTTGTATTGCACATTTAAAGACCAAAGTACACCAAAGTGCTTTTAAGTAAAACCATGATACAGATAAAATCCCAATATAAAATACAAATTACAGATATAAAATAATTACATAATATAAATGCAGAGCCAGATGAAAATCACACTAATTAGCCTTAAATGCCAGGTTAAACAAGTACGTTTTTAGACGTGATTTAAAAGACTGAATAGAATCTGATGCACGAATGTCAAGAGGAAGATTATTCCATAATTTGGGTGCGGCAATGGCAAAGGCACGGTCTTCTCTGGTCTTCAGCTGTGACCTAGGTTGCACTAAGAGCAGTTGACCCGATGATCTTAGTGCTGTCTTAGGGCTATACAGACAGAGGAGATCCGCTAAGTAATCAGCTGCCATATTATTTAGGATTCTATAAGTAAACAATAAAATTTTAAAATCGATTCGATATTTGATAGGAAGCCAATGTAAGTTGGCTAGAACAGGGGTGATGGAATCATACCTAGAGGTATGTGCTGTGGTGACCCCTTGTGAATAAGGAAGCATCTGAAAGTAACTTTTTTAAAAAGAATAAAAATAATTCCACAATTGTGAAGTGAATGTGAGTGATCTGAGTTCTTAATGGTCCTTACCTACAAATAAAGACAATCATACATATTGCATTATGCACCTGGTGCAGGGGGTGGATGCACAGTTGACCCTGCACTGGTAAATTTATGCATTAATTTCATATGTGGAGAGGCATATATACACCTCGGGGTTTAGATTAGGCTGCTGAAATTATTTTACGCTGAGTGAACACATATAAATAAGGAATGGTCTTCTGAGTGTGACCTTTTATTCCAATAAGAGTTGGTGGGTTTTTTTGTTTCTTTGTAAAAACATTACAGTTTATCATTGTTCTTTAGGAGTCATCATAACACACCTAATTATTGTGGTATGCTATAATAAAGCCATTTTTACCATGGTCGACAGGAGCTATTTGCATTGACGAAAATAAAAATACTTTTGCTAATTAAAAAAATGGAAGGAATGTTGGCAAAAAATGTCCTTCGCTAGATTTTGTAGCCATGAAAAGTCCTCACTGACACTTGTTTCTTTTACAAATGGTAATATTCATTCAACTTCTGTTTGACTCTTTCAGTGCACGACTGTGGGGAGTGCATGTTTCCATTTTGAAAATAGGTTATTACTGGTCCCCCTGACAGGATTAGTTAACTCCCCATTCAGCTTTAGTAAGATTGGATTAGATTTTGGGGCGGCTGAGACTGGCTGGAAGATAGTTGCTGATTGGCTGATAGATGCACAGGGAGGGTGGTATTAGGGCACCGGGACTCTCCTATTGGGCGGTAGGTGAAGCGGATGCTCTCCACCATCTGCCTCCTGTATCTCAAGGATAATCCCCTGGAATACCTTCACAGATGTTTACAACAGAACTGGAAAATGAGAATATATTCTGATAGAACAGTAATGATGATGGTTCAAATAAACAGCTCAAGTTACTTTTATCGCATAGAGTTTCACCTGTTTTGTGGTTTGACTTATTAATATTGAGCTGGTTTTGATTTCAGATTCCTGTTACTCTGGTATGGAGCTCTCTCCTTGTCATATTGTCTGCTGGAAAAACAGCATAAAGTCCTCCTATTTGATAGGTTATTATGAACATTTTAACTCATAATACTCTACAATAAATGTTCTGAATCAAATTGAGGCCTGCTAAGAGAGGATCAGGAGTGTTTGCTATTTATTAATTTAGATGGTACCAAATACAACTCAGTGGGATGATATCAGTTCCTCCACAAGGGGGGTGTATAACCTCAGACTAGTCCTCAACAGAGCCTTACACTTTATTATGAACCTTTAAAACATTTGTTTACTTGAAACCGGTAAAAATTAGATGTTTACTAGTAATGTTTATTGTCTTTGTAGGAAGTCACATTGTACTTTATAGGCTAGACTAGATTTTTGGGTGGGATGCACAAGCGGGATGTAACAGAATAGAAAGTGGCATAAGTAATGTGCAACAATTAGCAGATAAGGGTGAAGCAAAATGATGCAATGCCGATACGATTTTTAAAAAAAACCTGATGATAAAAAACCAAAACAAAACCCTAAAGTGGGCTTCGAAAAGCAGAGATCTGTGACTGAGATAAAGTCAGAGTGTTTGCACACTGTGGCGGAATATTAAATACTCTGGGCTTTTCATTAACCTGGGTTTCCACACAGGGTTACACAACATACATTAACTCGACTGTAAGTGCTGGAATCTATCATTTCCTTGTCATATCCCTTTTCCCCCTCCACACTGAGCAACTAATTTTTGTTTAATAAGTAAAAATTTCAATTAACCTAACATGCAAAAACAATCTACACCACAGCTAAAAAGAAAAGGTAGCCTGCCATTTCATAAAAGTACAATTTTAATTTGATTTATGACATGAAAACAAGCAAGGGCATACAGCACATGTAGTAGATATTATAATAAAATGAAACATTTATATTTATATATATATTATGATTCAGAAAGTACAAAAATAAAGATTCTATTCTTCAGGGATTTCATTCCTGTCTCATTAGAATATATATATATATATATTTCATTTTTTTTTTTTATTGTATTTTTTAACATATATAGCTGAAATAAAATACATACAAAAAACCAAACCAAAACAAAAATATGATACAGTTTTGGTATTACCATTTTTATATTAACTTGCTCAAAGTGTCTCATTATGTTCAGTTTCTTATACATTTGTTAGCATGTATAACATTATGGCAGATTATTATACAAAAATAGGGGGTAAAAGCTAGCAAGCATTTCCAGTGTTTTTCAATCCTTTAAGGAATAAATGGGAAGTGTTAGCATATTGTATAAACGTAGCAGTAGGCTATGGCACTTATTAGGTGTGCAAAGATTTTGGTTCTTAAGGATGAAATGACTCGGAGTCTAAAAGAACGCACCCAAAACTGTAGAGTAGTCTAGCATACCAGTGCACCTCTGATGTCTCCTGCTGCAAGGAGTGCTTCTCTCTACTTTCCATCCTCAGGGCATCACTCACGTTGACTTGTTTGTTCACATACACACCTGCCTTGTCCTTTGTAGGCAAAGTGCTAACATGCATTGGAGTCTTAGTGCAACTTTTTTGAATGTCAGTATCCTGCTGCTCTTCTGCGGTTTCTCCCCAAAGTAGCTGCTTGAATGAGAAGAGAAGTCGCAGGGGTCCAAAAGCCCAGTGCGCAAGCCTGTGGTCCTCCACCAGCGCATAGCTGGATGCCAGCACGCCATCAACAAACAAAGTTCCAGCGTCTGTCAAGGGTGCATACACTCCCACGCTTTCCGTTAGTGAAACTGAGATGATTTGGGATGCATGCACTTGCTGCTCTGCTGTATGTATGAGAACACAGTCTCCTTGTCTGACCCTGCTTGCAAACTGAGGCTGGTACTTACTGTTTTCTTGTCTGCAGTGCGGGTCTAAAAAGACCAAGTGATTCGGAGTAAGGGCCAATCTATGTCCATGTTCTGTCTCCAGAGACAGAAAAGCAGACCAGCTTTGTTGATCCCGATGGAGAAACAAGAGGACTTGGCTATACACGACTTGGCCTGTCCCAGATAGGGCCATGACTCTGTCCCCAGGAGTGAGTGACGACAGGCTCTTCTGCATCCCTCCAGCCACAGTTACCCGGGCCCAGCCTGGGAAACAGCCACCTTTTTCCACAGCAAGAGAATGATCTGCAGAAGGATCAGCAGACAAAGCCAAAATGAGTAAACACAAATTGTGTTCCCTTTTTTTTTATAAACTTAAATATCCTGATACATTTCACACTGAAGTAAAGTAATTTAACAATACAAGCACAGCTTTTAATGGCAGCTACCTTCTTAAACTTACCAGCTTTTACTGAGCAGTGGACACGATGTTTGGACTCATAGTGGACCCAGTCGAAGCCTGCTTCCACAGCGAGCTGGGCCAGGAGACCGTACTTTTCAGGTCTTCTATCAGACGTGGTTATATCCACAGCCCGGCCTTCATAGTGCAGAGAGCCAGGAGGATGGTTACCATCTTCATCCCAGGCCTCTGTCACACGCAAGCGTATCCCTGGCCACTGGTTCATCACTGCAATAGCCAGCCTGTTCAAGCACTCCTTACATCGCTACGGGGCAGAATAAGAAAGAGGGCAGATATTGATTTTGGAGCACTTCAGTAAACTTGCAAATATATTCACAAATTTATCAGCATGAGCACCCATCTCAGCCTACAACAAATTGCAACACAGAAGAAAAACCTTGACTTGACTCAGTGTTGTTTTTCCCTCGGAAACCCAAACTAACAGATGATGATTTGTTAGTTTTCAGAAGTAGAAACTGTAGAATCTAAAGAGTTCCTAATTTTCCAAAAACAAGTCACTCAGTCTCATCAGCACACAAGAGATGTTCAAGAGACAGAAACTTATGATTATTACCACTCTCTAACAGTAGGCAGAAAAAGAAAAATGTGGTTTTTACACCTAAGTGCGTAGACTGATTTCAGTGCGCCTCAGCAGAAAACGATTCCAGTATTTCAGCTCTGTCTCCAGCTCCCAGGTTATGATTGTTTGTCAGTTGGCATCATCACACAGTTCCTCCTCTCCTCTGCTAAAGGCCATTTCAACCTTGCTCAAACAATCAGAGTACAAGAACAAACCCTACTGTAGCCAGTTTGGCACATTCCTTGGCCTTTTCAACAGGGTGACAGAATAATCAAGGCCATTCTCTGCCTTTCCAGATTGTTCCAGACTTGAGTTTCTCAGTTTCACCCCTGAGACATGTGATCAAATATGTGCACAGTGACTCCTAACACCCCCGTGGGCCATAATGTTACAGACTGTGTCAGCATTGTCGCAAAATAGCAGGCTGAAAAATAATGACGTCAGCATCCGAGGTGATACACTCATGCAGCTACTGAACGGCGCTGGCTTGTGACTTTTGCTGTGGCAGGTTTTGAAACCTATAATTATGGCAGTAAAGCTCATTTCGAATACATAATGGATCAACAGCGAAGGAGGAAGTGACAGCAAACGATGGGAGCTGAAGTTGGGAAAGAAGAAAGCGCCGTAGCAGAGGCCTGAGGTTGGGACTAAAAAGAGAGGGCAGAGGGGAAGAATGTATGGGCACGGACTTGGGAATGTGACAGCAAGAGTGAGAAAAAGAGAGAAGGACAGAAAACAAACTGGGTACATTTATCTCGCAATGCCATTGAAGAGAGGCATTTCATTGTCACAACTACAATAGTCGCTTTTCCGACGGTGCCATTACTTCAGTAGGAGGGAATTTTGTATAGGCGACCCCTCTGAGTCTCCAAATGACGCACAAAGAACGTCTTTCACATCTGGGCAAAAAAAGGGGGCACATGCACACATACACACACATTCAAACTGGTATCAGGAGGGCACACGTATACAACCACAGATTTCCCTCACATACAAACCCTACGGGAGGAGAAGGAACACAGATTAATATCCTAAACAATCACACAAGACGATAGTATCCAAAACCGTGGAGTATCTGAGTGTGAATGGAGCTTGTGTTCACGTTCAGAAGTGTGGCATTCCTAATGGGTAGTTTGAAAGTTCTTTAAAGCGGCCCAGATCTTAAATCTTTGAGGACGTGGACTGTCTTCTCAAGACACTGTAAATTTGGCTACCTATCCTTAGAAATCAATCAGGAATTTAAGTGCCCTGCCTGGATTTTTTTTCTGCTGGGCACACTGAGAACCTGTCATGGGAAGTGTGTTATTTCAAATAACAAAGACTTTGGTTAAAGATTAAAAGGAAATGTTCCTGTAGAAAAACTCAGCCACTTAAGGGTAGTGTTAAATTACATCCTTATCTTCTTATCTTTAAAAAAAAAAGTGAGGTAAGGTTTGGTTAAAGCTTACACAGGCCGTGCTGAGCATTTTTATCTATTAACAGACTGGCAAGTGCAGGTAGATAATGACTGGGATTATATGATTTGTTTTGAAGGTGCAAACAGCAGTTTGTCCATTTAGGGAAATGTAGCTGATCAACCATCCAACAACGAGACTATCCAGAAAAGGGAAGTCAGTCCGTGCATCACCTCACTGAGTCAATCTGGTGCTGCATCTTTGGGCATTTATTGGACTTACTGCACAACAGTCACCAGCGATCACGGAAATCAATGAAAACGACTGTTATCACTGTATCACACTGTAAAAAAATGCAACCCAGCTCGACACTAGTCTCACCTTAGTCATGAAGCGGTCAGCGCCTGTGTTCTCCTCGTCCTTGAAGACAATGTCTGGGTTGTAATTGGACACAAGTTCGTTGAAACGCTCAGAATTGCGTGCGATCTTGCCCTCTGCTCTCCCACTGGCCCCCAGGTTGTTCTCTGATAAGTTGGGGAAAAACTGCTTGAGGCGCATGGCTGTGAGCTTTCTGGGCCTGGGACGGGTGCCGTACCGCGGGCCCGGTCCGCATCCCTGGACCAGCCATATAAAAGTCCACACAGCAACCAGGGTGAGCTGTGCCAGGTGGGCCCACCAGAACTGCTTCATTGAGGAGGGTTGGGTCTCCCAGAAGTCAGTGGCTCGCAATGTGTGCGGCAATAGCCCAGGTGTGATAGCTCCAGGTGTGTGACAGCAAGTGAATGAGAGTCAGATCTTGGTCCATTCCAAATCATTGATCATTAGAGGTGATATTTATTTATTTTTATTTATTTATTTTAGCCCAGAGACTAATAAAGTTCCGGGGCACGTAGGTTACTTCATATCCCGGTGTTTCTCCTTAATTTAAAAAAAGTTTTAAAATACAAAGCAAGTGCTTCACTGTTTTGGTGACGGCGCGATCTGATTGGCTGAAGTCTGGCATGTGTTAGGTCACTGAAAATGTGGAAATACAAAGGCTCTTTGAAGATTTCAGTGCGTATCAGCGGGAACTACGTCTCCTGTGATCTGAGAGTCATCTTTAGATATCCTCCAGAGGTGCCTGTCTTGACGCAGGTGTTTTGGTGGATTTCTGCTCACTTACCGCTTCTCTCTCTCCCTCTCTGTGTCTCTCTCTCTCTCTCCCCCACACCGTCTCCTGGACTGGACACACAAACTGACGCACACCTAAAGCCCGATAGCCGCCTGACTCTGGGGTTTTTCTGGACGCTCCAATGAATCTCTCATCCCTGCTGTCCATCCAGTAATGCCTCTACCGACACTTTTTTTTTTCTTCCTTCTCTCCTTCGTCCACCGTCTTTTGTCGCGTTTCAGCGCTCCTGGCCACCTTGCGCCAGCCATTGGTTCTTATTAGCGTCCGGACAAGATTGCCCTCCCTTCCTCTGCTCGCTCCCACCGCGACAGCACACGCCTCCATCCATCCATCCATATAAAGGACACATCATTTGGCCACTTATGTTCACACCGTGAACCCCACCCCCTTATCAAAATACTGAAAGTTTAGACATAAAAAACTAAAAAGTTGCAACAAAGATAATACACAGATCTATTTCAGTTTTTTGTTTGTTTGTTTTGTTTTGTTTAAGACAAATTGTTCATTATAAATACCCTTTAAAAACACAAAATTTAGGATTCATATGGAGCTTTTACAGTAGCTTAAATTTCCAAAGTTTCTTGTCAGTTGAGTTGCTTTGAGCCAACATGTCCTTGCCTCTGTTTGCTCATCCCTCCCACAGCACACTCATGCTTCTGTTATAAATAGACAAGAGTTGAAGGTGAGGACCTAAAGATGGAGCACAAGTGTCCAGCCTTGACACCCACAGACTATGACTTACAGTGCTGCCTTCCTGTGTTTGGGGAACTAGCCTGACCCTCCTGAACCAAGCGCACCCAAGACCTCTTTGGTGGAAACACCCGCTGGCCCTATCATCAATTTATTATTTTTATCCACCCTAGAACAATAGCGGCGAGAATTATAAAAATGTGTCTGATAATGCCCAAAGTGGGAGCAGAAAAGAAAGTAATCACCGTGTCTCAAGGGTGGGACATCTGTAATCGCAGAGGGAAGCTTAAATTAATGGCAGATTAAAGGTCAAAGTGCATGTCACTGTCCTATCTCTGGCTTCCTGAACCTAATACATCAGGCCTGTTTCTGCACTGTGGCTGTTTCAGGGAAACAGAGGAGTGGTGGCCTGTCTTTACTGAATGTTTCAAATAGTATATGTCTTGATGGTTTGTTGTAACTGAAGGTAATCTTCTTTTTTTTTAAAAAAAAGAAGAAGAAGGAAAAAAAGACTTATTTATAAAGTGACTTATTGTACTCTAAACATTTCATTTTGCACAGTGATGGAGCTCAGGTCACTGAGCTCCACACTGACCATGGAAATGCACTCTCGCTGGGGGAAGTTTCTAGATGATCCCAGGATGTTGTAGGGAGGGGTGGTAAGGCGAAGCTGCATGTTCCTGTCCTTATGATAAACATGGAGAAAGGTTCAAGTCTGGCTTAGGCAACACAGATGAGAGATATCAGCCTTTGTAACAAATGCAGGGAATAACTCAATCAAAAAAAGTAACAAACACTTTCATATCTACAATTACTCACATCAGTGTTTCTCTTCAAAGCTATACAAGAAAAAAAAGATTTCCATCTGACATGAAAGGGAAAGGAAGGAAGCAAACATCTGTGGGCTGGAGATGGAAGAGAAAAAAAAGGTCATTATTATTAGTTTTTATTTTGGTGCCCCCATCCTCCAGCCTCCCCCTGCCTCCTTCTGGCTCTTAGCATTTTACTCCCCCATTTCAGGATGGGAGTACATGACTGGGTGAATGGTTCAGTTTCCTGCAAAGCCACAGCACAGAAAACGAGATCTTTCCTGCTTGGGTTAGGCTACCCTGCTTTGTTTCTTCCAAACAGACGGCTGTGCTTGCACCTGAGCTGGTGGTCACACTCAGTGCCTTTGCACTTACAGGTGCACTGTGAATTTGGGTCATACTCGACGAATAGCCGATATCTCAGAATGCAGCAAGGGTTTGAAATTAAGATTCAGTAAAATAGAAGTAGCATTTTTTAAACAATGCCAGCTTTGACTTTTCAAGTGTTAGTTTTGTCTCATAGAGCTGATTAGACATTCTGCAGGATCCACTTCCTCAGATGGAGGCCATTAGAAGGGTTTCCGAGGGGGGTGAGGGCAAGGAAAGTCAAGGAACTGACACCTAACCGACTCCCCCTTCTCTCACACACCCGTTTTCACTGCCCACCACTGTCTGTCACTGTGTTATCAGTGCAGGAAGCGCAGGGTGGTGCATTCTAGTGCAGCTGCACACACTGTATTGTAACTCTGGTTTTGTATTTAATACATCAGTTCGTGTCATGTTTTCATGTTTAATTCAGGTGTGCCACATATAGGGATGTGAGACGTGTACCTTAGCATGTTATGGCTAAGATTAAGCATGCCTGACGTGGCTGGGATGCAGCTCATAAAAAATACAAAATAAAAATAAACAGAGTACCAGTGAAGTTGAGGCGATGCTGTGTGAAAGTGGACAATAGACTGCGAAGGGTGGAACTTCCTGGCTGCTGACAAGCAGGTCAAAGGTCAAACATGATGCTATACCTTCTGCTAATTCCATCCCCAAAATTCATTTACATTGTGCAGTAGTGTGCGGGAGACTTGAGTCATCCCTCATTTCTATATATTTTCCTCCCAAGGAACCAGACTTTCTTGTCTCGATTTCAGTCCAGTCCTCTTACCTAACCGGAGGAACGGTTCTGTTTTGTTTGTTTGTTTGTTTGTTTGTTAATCCACTTAATATTGGTTTAAGCAAGCATAAAAAAGCACTTAACACAAGGGATGAAACAGAATTGTGTTTATTCAGCTAACAACTTAGCACAGAGCCATTAGTCTTTCAGCACGTTGTTACCAGAAGCGTGTCACAGAAACACGTAATCTGTTCCCGTTTCTTTATCTGAATTTACAAAAATGCCAATGATAACAGAGTTTGACAGACACAGAATAGTATTTTCACCAACAAGGTGATTCACAAAGAGCTATTAACCAAAAACTTATCTCTGTATATCTCAAAAAAATAAATTAAAAAATTTGGAAACTGGAAGTGGGAAGCCTAAAGTAGATGAACAGCATCTGAAAGCCATGTCCACAAAAAAACAGGAAAAAGAAAATCCAGCAAGGCCTAACACAGGACCTGAGAGATACATCCACCGTTCACTGAACCCTCATCAGAAGCTGTCTCAGTGGAAGGGTGGCTGTGAGCGTGTCATTGTTAAGGAAGGGAAATAGGGAGAAATATCGGAGGTATGCCAAATTAAACAAGAAGCAGAGAACTATTTCTGAAGAATACTTCAAGAAATAATAAAAAAGCTTGAGCTCAGACTGTGTCGAAAAATAAAAGTAGTCGCAGCATCATAGACTTCATGCCCATTAGATTTGTAAAAATCTAGGTTTTTGCACTACATTTCCATTTGTTTCACACATCTTTCAATAAATCCCTGCACTTATTTTCCCATTTCCCCCCGCCAAAATAAAAAGAATTGAGGGGTGTCTCAAGTCTTTTTCACACTAATGTGTGCATTAAATACTGTTCACTTGGATTTCTCAGTGTAAATTGTGATGATAAGGTTTTTGAACCACTCACACACAAGAAAAGCTCCACGCTGCATCCTTCACCCGATGAAACAAAAGGCCTGTGGCAGTCGACTGTGTGAAGCAAGTGTGCCGTGAGTGTGCACACAGGATGGCGGGCAGCTATAGCAAGTGGACAGTGTGGCCCATTATCAGTTGATTAGCGAGCAAGTCTCGCCTTTTCCGGAGTGATTCTGCATTTGCAAGTGTAGAAAAGAGGGAATAACAGCCCTTAATGCATTTTGGCACAAACTTCAAACGACCGACTGTCAGGAAAGCTACTCTGTGTCTTTTTCCCCCCACTTCATTCTTATGTTTTGACAATAAAGATAGCCTATCTCATCCCATAACAAGCTGGCTGTTTCCCGCCTTTTCCCTGATAGTCCCGGCATGCATTACTATAGTGTGTTTCAGAAAGGGACCGCTGAGACACTTTGATTGCATCGCTATCAAGCTTTAATTTCTGCTACAGGGGAATTGAGGTATCATAGTGTTACACCAACCACTTTCAAGGCTGACAGTGACAGTTAGGGTTATTTTACGATGCAAATGTGTGCACACGGTGCTCCAGTAAGACAAATCATTCAATCCAGTGGGGCTGTAGCTGGTAAGCTCTTAAGGCTAAAGAAAAGAAAAGAAAAAAAAGATTCAAGCACAAACTGCACCATTTCTCCAAGGTGCAAAACTGTTTGTTGTCAAGAAGGACTTTCAGGAGCACAGAGAGGGCAAAAACCCTCACACACACACAAAAAAAAACATGTTTAGCATCAATCACCAGAAGTCCTAAGTGCAATTTTCTAGTCACATCCAAAGAAAACAGAGAATAATTGGTGCAAATTCAAATCACCAACTTGTAGCTCCATGATTAAATGCATCAGACTGGGTTTGTTCAAATATAAAATCACATTTAACAAAATCTAATTTTTCACCTGGTTTCTGAAATCACACCAACAGTTCTTTCGTATACACCTTTTAACTGCCTATAGTGTCACTTGCCTGAGAGAGAGAGTAACCGGCCTGCAGATGTCCGAGTAATGTTACGGCGACATCTGAGTTCATTTCCTGTTAGCAAAGGAAATGAAGTTCAAAAACAAAACCTAAACAAAATAATCTTAATTAAAACATCCAAAGAAGCAAAACAAGAGATGCAAGAAAAAAAAAAAAATCAACAGGGAGAAATTAATCAGCTGGGGTTTTCTTGAACAGACTTAAGAAAAAAAAGAAAGAAAAATAGGAAATGAACAATAGGCAAGGAAAAAGGAATGAAACAAAGGAGGTGGGTGGTGGGGATGTGAAGGAGTGATCGTAAGTGAGCGCCGCTTCTCCTGATTTGGAAGGTTATCTGGCATTTGCATCGAAGTGGGGAAAGCATGTGCAACGGCTGCAGTGGCGTCACGAGTGGACACCGCTGACAGACAGGCCCAAATACAGCTTTCTTCTGCTGCTGATTAAAGAAGTGCAACTAAAGGGTGGAGGGACACAGAGGACAGATGTCTCTTACCAGAAACACACCCACTACAGGCCACATGTTAGAAGATGTAACTGCATCAAAGAAATGAATAAATAACAACTTTGATGTGTGTTCAAAGAAAAAAAAACAAAACGCACACAAAGAGGTCAAAAACACATTTTTATTGATTATTGTTCAAAAACATTCACATGATAGTTAAAAAAGTAGTATGTAGGAAAATCTGAAACAACGGCATTTCAAGTTTTCTTTTTGAAATCTTTAAGAACAACTAAACATTTTATTTAACTGTTTGAAAAGAGTAGTAATGAATCAAAATGTAAAGTATGGATTCCCAAACAACCATAAATAATAAAAACAACACACAATGCCATTTCCAGAAAAATACATTTTTTAAAAAAAAAAATCCATAAGAACTGTTTCAGAACAAGTGAAATGAGTAAACCTCAGAGTTGTCCACATATAATGCATACAATAACTAACCAGAGTTAGGGGTTATATTGCCATTGGACTTAAGAGATAGTGTCCCCTGCTGGTCAAACCAACAGCAAATAACCTGCTGATACAGCAGCAAAAGTAACCTGTGACACAGGATCACCAACACATACGGGATGATGAGATAATGCTGACAGTAGATGATCTAACCTCTCAAAAGTCTGACAGCCACATCAGCTGTTCCAAAATATTCTGACATTATCAGATGCATTCACTCCAGTTTCCGACACAGAGGAATGAGATGAAAGCAAAATAAACATCACAGAAAATTAACTGAAAAGATGACTTTTGGTAAAGTTAAAAAGTGTGCTTTTACATACACAATATTGCACTTTCCCCACACAAATGCTCAATGATTCACAGTTTGATTGTTTTTTAAGGCAGCAAGTTCCCACTAGTGAGTGTCACATGGCATTCAAAGTATAAAGCTTTCAGTTTTGTTTTTTTTGTTTGTTTGTTTGTTTGTTTGTAAAGTCAAGCCGTCGCACAAAATGCTCTTAATCCTACTGGTAAACTCAATGTGTAAAAAAAAAAAAAAAAAAAGAGCTCCAACACTGAGACTATCACGTCAACCTCACACTCCCTGTGTGTAACCCGCAGATCCACAGACAACTGAAGTGCTCTCTGTCCCATCAGCTCCCCACTAACGACTTCCTTTTATTAACCAACATAACACTGGTGCAGACTGGAACATCCAAACACATGGAAGTAGAAGATCTTCCAATCTTAAAATAGTGGTGGTACTTAAAGAGGAAGGCGTGGGGAAGCCGCAAAGAAAGAGAGAGCACTCAGTCGACCTGAAAAAGGAAGAGGAAATTATGTCACAGCTACAATGTAATATTTCAAAATAACTCTGCTGACTTTCACATATGTCAGACAAACGGCTGCTAAAGGATCCTCTTTTTACAAGGCATGACTTTGCAGGGGGTATTGCTCTGTTATCGTTGCTAATATGGCTTAAATCCCTTTTCCCCTTGATCCAGTCACACCTGTGGCTCGGTAACCACTTGTACCAGTATTTGCCTTTGCAGTCAAAAAGCAGTATAAACTTGGACCCTGATATATTGGTCACTGAACACAGCATCAAGCGGCGCTCCCACTGGACACAGTGCAAACAGACTCACATTCTTCAGTCTCTTCACATGTGGTGACCCGATCCATGTACCAGCTGGCAAAGAGACTGAACTGTGAATGCCTTTAATCCACCGGGTACACCTCTGAAATGGCTCAGTTTTTAAAGGTTAGGAAAGGCAGTCGTGAGCAGGAAAAAAAAAACAAAAAACAAAAAAGGTCACTGGATTTTAGACAATCCACTGGCCAGGAGGAGCCTGAAGGGGACGGTGGAGCGTGACACAGTTAAAGGTAGTCTGTGGAGACCTGTAAAGAGAGAGAAAAAAAGGACTATAATATCACACAATCAAAAGGTGGAGCATTACATTTGCAAAGCTAGGAAAAATGGTGATTTAGGTGAATTGAAAGTCTATTAATCACAGAACAAAAGTATGCTGGGAGGCAATGGGAAAGTGCAGCAGAGCTGCCACAGCGCAGAGATGCTATCTGGGCTGTGAGGAAGGGGATTGCGTGTATGCATGTGTGAGTTTGGCGTGCCCATGCTCCGAGTGGTTGTTTGTGTTGGGTGGAGGTTTGGAGGGTGTGTGTGTGTGCTGTGAGGGGTCTAGGGCGGTGTGCCTGAAGGTCCCCAAGGAGACCTGACTCTCCTCCTGTCCCTTTACAATTTCCTGAAAGAATTGTATTCTTTCTATCTGAGGAAGAGAGACCAGCCCATAGGGAAATGGGGCCAAAGGTGGGGAAAGTTATGAAAGAGATATCCAAGTGCAATGAATTTAAGCACAGCTCAGTCTCACTGACAAAAAAAAAAAAAAATGTATATGCTTACAAACATTTTTCACCTTGCTTCATAAATTCAAAATGAAAGTAGACTGACCAAAGGCACGGATGAGCTCTCTTTGTACTGCCCAGGTGACCGTCTTTATCAAAGAGGCAGAGGTGAGGCCAGCAAACAGCATGTTGTATAGAAATACAATGTAGAAGTTCCCAAGCCAGTTATATCGACCAAAGTCTCCCAGTAGGTCGAAACGGGTGATCCCTAACACAGAATAACAGAAGCAAAACAAAGAAAGAAGTTCCACTTGTGAAAAATGTTCTAAAGCCCTGACTCACCTGCAGGCACAATATTCATGGCATACAAACGCCCTCCTGTGGACATCATTAAAACTACACAAACTCTTTCCATTTTATAGATGCCCTGTCAAAGCAGAGTCCGGGTAAACTTTTTATTTCATGTAACGTCAAAGACAATTTTTCAAAAGACAATGTTGTTGCTTTCCATTACATTCTAACTTATCAGTGCCCACATTTCCTTTAATATATCAGCAGCTGTATGCGACTTATTTCATGTACACAGTGGATTGTTAAGATTGTGCAGTGTATATAAACAAGACATTCAAATACTGACCAAGGTTTGGTATGCATCAACTATATGCTCAGTCACACATTACACACACAGAATTACAGAGGAGCAAAACTCTGGACAAGGCTATAAACTTTGAAATGTTAATGCCCCACTTCTCATTTATGCTTCGTCCTTACCAAGAGTGCGTGAAAACACAGGCAGTGCAGAGCTCAGGATAAGCAGTGAAACACAGTTGGCGATTATCTGAAAGAAATTTAGAGGTTACCATCCTTAGTGAAAACAACAGTTTTTGGATAAAATAGATGCACCTGCTGACCACTGGGTACCTGTGTGAGGTTGGTGTCTTGTGCACGAGGCAGGAGGCCAGTGAAGAGAGGGGAACTATAGAAGCCCACCACTGAGGACACCATCAGATAACTGAAAATAATTTTAAGGACAACAGCGGAAGGCAGAGTGGTAAAGAGCACCCAAGAAGTAGGCTACATTTTAAAAAAATAAAAAATAAAATAAAAAGGTGCTTCCAATGTGTGAATGTGACAGAATGAGTCAACATCACCCACGCCCTGGTGAAATATCAAGGGGATCCTGGTGAGAGGCTGCGCCAAATGTAGACAACTAATTAACTCTATGTGCACCCAATTGTAAGATAGGAGGATAAAAGGATACAGAATGAGGACTACTTGAACAGCAGCACCCAGTGAGCCAAACATTGAAAAGGAGGCCATCCCAAGGTGAGGGTCCTACAACACACAAAAATAACAATCCTCAATATATCATCATGACTAGCTGTAGCACATAAACCTTTAAAAGCGGCGCATTTATTAATTTTGTTTTGGCAGAAACCTCACCTCCATTCCTCTGGGCATGGCTGTTTCATCCAGTAGCAACTCCAACACATTGAAACAGACCATCAGCACACACATCACCTACAGACACAAGAGACAATTACAAAATAATACTTTAAAAAACAAAAAACAATTGTGGTCTTGATAAATTAAACTTAAAGTAGAATTGATGCTTATATTGATAGTGCTGCAAGTACCGTCAGTGCGAGAAGCACAAGCATTGCAAGCGGGTAGCCCAGGTTTCGCTGCCATGGGGACGCTTTCCTACGCATCTCTGTGGGGAAAACAAGAAAGACAGAAAAGCGACAACAACAAATGACTACACTCTGTAATCACTGTGCGAGAACTCCAGCAGAGAGACGGCCTGTTTTGCCAGTCTTACCCAGGGCGACACGCTTACTCTGGACGGCTTGGTACTCTTTTTTCAGAGCCTCCATGTTCAGCTTGACCCAGCAGGATGTACTGCCACCTACAATCACACAGATGATGGTGGGAAAAAGAAGAAGAAGAAAAAATACGTCAAGCAGTTAATTTAAGGTTGAATATAAAAAACAAATATATGTATTTATATCGCACTTTTCTACACTCAATGACCACTCCAGACTACACATTTTAACAATACATTGATAAAGTTCTTTTTCCTATAGTCTTCAAACACCTCACATTCATGGCCAATTTTGAATAACCAATTAACCTAACATGCTTGTCTTTGGATCGTGAGAAAAGTAACCAGAGGAAATGTTCTTGTGAACACGATCACCTACTTACAGTTGATTTTCCTGGAGAGAGAGTCTTCCTCAAATGTGGTGCAGCTCAGAGTATCTTCAACATCTTCCAGCAGCTAGAGAGGACAGGACCAGTCAGTCAATTCAATTTTTAATGAGTTCACAGGCACAAGTTGAAATGGTCATTTTCAGGTGTGCTAGCAGCTCTAGAGTTCTGACACTGCAGTGAAATATAGCACAGACATTTAGGCCATTCATAGCAGTTTTTCACTGCTATTTGGGAAAGTTCAGCATGTTAAATTAAAGCCATGACCAAACAACAGTACATACTGTTCTTTAAAGAGACTAGTATAAACCAACTATGTACATTTATTATAAGTTATGGTGCTCTGCATTTTAATAGACTTTGGGAAACTATTAATTAAACCTCAGAGACATTAAAAGGTTTTGGTTTCAGAAGCTTCCCATTTTTAAAAACCAACCAACTCATTTTAATTGTTTACTAGCTGTATGTAGTTTGCTCATTTACTTTGTGTATTCCCCTGACTAGTGTGCATCAACAGCACACTCAAAATTGACAATTCAGTATGCTTTCTTTAGTAGCATCTCATGTAATAAACACTACAAATTAACAACATGATTGGAACCAGCAGGAAGTTTGGATTTTGAAGATGGAATAAGTTGTGTTAGAAGAAAAGTTGTACTGACTCAGTGGGTTGCTAGCATAGCTTTAGACAACTAGACTTGTTTAAATTCAAGACACTGAGCCTGTGACTCACCCGTGGTTTGACTAGCAGGCTGCCCGTTACACTGAACATTCGTGACAACCCTAAGGGAGTGCACACTGAGGAGAGAAGCACAGAGATGATGATATGCAAAAGCCATAGAACCAGGTTTATAGCTACTCCACCAACTGTGAATGAGATATACTAACATAAAAGCAGCAGCACTCCAAAGAGAGAGATCCCCGAGTACAGGTAGGGAAGGTAATACTCCCACAGGTCTGAAATCCAGAGAGAGAGCGAGCATCATAATTGGCTATATGAAACATATAAAAACTACTTGTCATTGAAGAATCTGTGGTTGACTCACCGTAGAGGCTCTTCCGGGCTATGTTGTCATGTAGGAGGGCTGATGCCACCCACACAATGCCCAGCACAAGCAGGGCCAGCAGCAACAGCAGCACAACTGCTTCATAAACTCGTGCCATTACGCCCTACACAACCAAAGCAGATGATGTGTGAGCAGATGGGTGCGAAAACAGGCACTGTGGATTCGCATCTCTAAATCATTTTGAGTCTCCAAAGTTAGCTTATGCTAAAAACGCTACCTTTCTGGACCCTGCAAATCCCTCAGACTCAGTGAAGAAATATGCAAAAGGCATGAGGAAGACCAGGGACAGGTTGGAGAAAAGGAAAACTAGGTTCCACAAACCTGTCAAGACAGATTTTTCATTTGTTATTTTTGGGGCAAACGCTCATTAGCATTAGTTTTAGCAGTATCCAGATCGGCCACCATGAGGCTCAGTCTTCCCAAGACTGACAAGACTGTACACATACATTGCAATATGCAATAAATACAGAACAAAATAAGCTAAAAACATTAAAGCCAAGGTTACTGTCACATTAAACAGCACTACAATTCTTCACAATGAGATATTGGCATTGACATTGAGATTGGAAAACTTGACTGAATTGAACAGTGAGGTCACAGCTTCTCTGTCAGTAATAATTATCAGTTTGGACACAGGCCTGTTTAATATTGATTTAGAGGGTGTCACTACTGTTCATTCTGTTCCAGTTTTAAAACAGATATCCCCTCCTTGGTTTAACAATTCTCTATTTGATGTTTGGTTTGGTGTCATCCCTGCTTAAAAAAAACAGACAGATGTACCATGAATAAGAGATCCATTGAGCCACTGCATGTAGTAGCTCTGTGGGAAGGTGAGCAAAACCTCATTGGACAGAATGGAGATGGGGAGAAGGAGCACAGCACACACTGCAACAGACAGGGTGAATGTGCACAGCCACAGCCTGGAAAAAGAAGAAAGACCATTTGTGAGTGTTGTGCATTTATTTATGTTTAGCCTCAAACACCACAGCGCAGATGAAAGGCTACGGTGGCCATGAATAAGGTGGCCACCGTAGTGCCGGCGTGTAAGGACAAAGGGCAGAGTGACATGGAAGTCACACCATTACACACACAAACGCACGCACACGCGCGAACACACGCACACACACAGACAAGCCAGGGCAATAAATCCAAAGCCAAATGGTATTGGGTCACTACACATGTCACACTCACTTGGTATCTGCTCAATCATATGGAGTGGCACTACAAGCGAGTGAGAACAGATTGATACCAGCTAGTTAATCAGTTGTGTTTTTCACTTACGCAATTTTGTTGACAGTTGCATCTTCGACATCATCTAGAAGAGAACAGAGCAACAAGTAGGAATACACTCATTACACAACTGACAGACCTCCATTTGTTTTCACATGTAACTACCATACTTTTACATTGTAGGAAAGCCTAAGCACAGAACACATACAGTGTGTGCGTGTTTGGGCATGTGTAGAAGTGCAGCAAAAGCTGACCATATGAAGACGAAGGGAAAAAAAAAAAGCACTGGCTTCAGAAAGGGGAGTAAGCGGGGGACGAGTATGTTTGGAACATTCTGTTCAAGCAAAACCAAGACTCTAATAAAACTGAACTACCTATAAGCAGGATACGGAAAGAGTGGGGAATTAAGAATACCAAACAAACACTTCTACAAATGTCTCCATTTCATCTTTAAGCTTTAAAAAAAATAAATGTTTAAGATCTTGCAACAAACTAAAGTCCAAATTCACTATTTCTATTATTTCTGTAGCTCAGTACTACAGTATTTTCCTTACTTTGTCAATATTGGCACAGAGGAGAAATATGAAGATAAGCCTAAGGAGCAAAAACCAGTTCTTGACTCTTTACAGTCAAAAACAACTTTGTGCAATGCTGTTGCACAATTGTCATTTAGCTGCAGGGCACAACTGTTCCATTGTTGTTGATGCACAGACCGTTTCAGCAGTGAGCTAATATATAGCAGGTTTTCCTCCTTCCGTTTTTTAGAAAAAAAAAAAGAAAAGAAAAAAAAAAAGCATCTGGCCATCTCCCAGACTCCCACCCAATCATAGTGGAGCAGAGAGACCTGACTAGTTGGACATCCCACATCTGCTTCCAATTGTGGGAAGTTATTGGATTTATTGTGTAACTGTTTAAAGTTCTCCAGTCACACTTCAGAACTTTCAACATTTGTGTTAAACATTAAGAACATTTTTTTGACAATAACATTATTTATAATGTTGCTTATGTACATCGAAACAATGGATTTTAAATCAGACAAACCAGTTATGAATTAATTGTAGATTTTCAGCTATTTAGCTATTGTAAAAGAACGTCTTGATGCATTCTCAATCATCCAGGAAAGTAAATCTCCAAAAGTTGAATCTGTTCATCTGGACGTAGCGTTTTGTGGGAGAAACGTTTCGTCACTCATCCAAGTGACGACTGAAGAAGTCACTTGGATGAGTGACGAAACGTTTCTCCCACAAAACGCTACGTCCAGATATTGTAAAAGAATACAGTTACTGCCCAGCTCAGCACCAACAAAAGGCCTGAAAGATGACGGGAAGACAAATAAAGTCCATGAATACAGAATTACTTTGATGGTTAACAAAAAACCCTTCATAACATCTAAACAATTCAAGAGCACTCTCAAAGAGGTAAGAGTGTTACTGTCAGTGTCTACAATACAGATTTACCTTCATGAAAATACAGAGGGTTCACAAAAAGGTGAAAACTTTTAGGACACCACAAACATGGTGGAGGCAGTGTTATGACATGGGCATGTACAGCTACCAATAAAACCAACAGTTATTACTTAACTGTAACTATATGAAGTATGGTTGCTTATTAGCTATAGCTATTTTTATAATGCCTGTGTTCACCAAAACATATTTGACTACACTTTTCCAGACAGCGAAAAGTCAGAAAACAAAAAGCAAAAATTTTTTGTCATGTGTATGGTTTACATGCATTCAGCCTAACGAGGTGAATGCATTTTTTTCACATCTAAGTTACTCTAGCCCTAAGCTCACATCTGCCTTCCTGCTAGGGTGCAGAAGCGGTACATTCATGTATGCAAACAATATTGATTTTACTGCTTGCATGAGCATTATTCAGGTTTCTGAAGACTCTTCAAATAAAGCACAAAAGAAAAATCCTGCTGCTGCCTGCACACAAACTAGAAAACAAAGACTGCTCAAAATAGAAAGGGTAATTTCTGAATAACACCTGTGCTTGGTTGAAAAGTATTGCCTACCTCCACCCACTCACCAATGTAGACAGTGTGCTTGTCAACATCATCACTGATTCTGCTGCAGGCAATTCTTTACAAGCTTTTGATAGAAAACGTTCTCACAGAGCAGTATTCGTGTGTTGCAGAAAACTCACCGGTGACAAACTCTGCAGTCTTCCTGAATTGGTTAAGGATGAGGTAGGACAGCATGTAAAGGCAAGTAAACAGGAGAACACAGATCTGCAGAAGAAACAAAGAAAATTCTAGTGTTATTTTTGCATTTAAAGGTCCGAGGACAGGCATTAAAAGGGACTGGTGTTTTACATAAATAAGATTAGCTATGTAAACCACCTGTCGTGCTATGTTAATCAATGAGTCAATGAGCAATAGACATGTCTGGTTTAGTGTAAGTTGGAGAAAGCAGAGAAAAGACATTTGGGGATTACAGAATGTGATAATATGTTCCTCACATAGCCAAATGCATTACATTTTGGCTATGCAAGTTTGCCTACGCCAAGAGAGACACAGATTAAGTCTGAAGATTACCCATTTAGTCCAAGAAAGAAAAAAAAAAGGTCACTGTGATAAACTGAGAAGGATTATGAGAGAGTAAAAGAGAGAAGGGTTAATGCCATGGAGTGAGTGATCCCCCTCCACACTGCTTACCATTATATTAAAGCAACAAATTTAGGTTAAACCAGTCTTCCACCAGCAATCTGTTGTCTGGGAAAGCCCTCAACATGCCAACTCTAATTAAATCTCTTTACATTAATACAACAATGGATCAAATCGCTGCCTGCCACAGATAAGACAATAAGCAAGCACCAATGGTTGCTGCTACTCAGAAACACACTCAAGTATAAAATATACCTGGACCTGGATATACTTGGACAGGCTCAGCAATGTAAGCTAGCTGCTGAACGTGCAGAAGATGTGACTGATTAATGCTGAATCCTGATTTATCTGGCAGCTCAACTGTGTGGCATTAATTTCATGTCAATACATTTTTATCAGTGCAACAAAGTGTTGCTGTGAGTCATGAATGAACTGATGTTGCCAAACCACAAGTATCAATGAAAACATTCCTGTTCCAGAGCCTCTGGGGAGCCCTGTATGCACAGCACAATGAAGACGTTTGTCCCTAAGGTAACAACAGCAACAAACACAGAGGGAGAGGCTCTCTGCAGAAATACAACGTTGTATAAAACCTGTTGCTAAATCGAGTTTACACAAAAGTTTGTTACTTTAGTTTAATCTTGCACTTGCTGTGTGAGATTAAAAAACCAGTTGAGAGTCTGTGCGAGAGGAAATGATCAGTGGCAGCACAAAAGCTGTGTGTGTGTGCGCAACAACTAATCAGCTCAGTCTGCGTAAATTGTTGAATAATGCAGTCTGATTTGGAAAGGACCTTGTTATGGTTAATCCAACAACAAGAAAAGTAGAAAACAAAGGTTGGGTGAGAAACAGGTAGAGTGGGGTGGGGGGGGGGGGGGTGGGGGGGGCACACACGTGCTAAATTGGCCATATTGAGAGCTGGCAGGCAACAGAGGGCTGCTGAGGGGAGAGTTTAGAGAATTTCAGGCTCTAGCGTGACACAAAGTCTCAATGCAGACTATTTCACAATCCACAGAGTAATTCAAAAATTGTTCTGCCGAAGAAAACAAAAACAAAAAACAGCTGAAGTGCAAATGTTCTCATTCTTCCCAGCCGTGTAGTTTGTGTAAAAAATTTAAAAAGGAGCAGAAGAACAGAGCAGAAATGTAATTTCGTTCAACCTCATGTAAACATGTGATGTGAATGACAATAAAATGTCCATGAATCCTTGAAGAACGGAGGCAAAGCATCTCTTCCAAAAATGGACTCACTCTTAAAGTAGACACCTTAAGCACAATCTATTTAATGGTCTGCAATAATTATTAATTAATACTTAAGTGCCTTTCAGTATCGGGTCTCTCAATAACAAATAAACTAAAAAAAAATACAAAATAAAAAAGGGGCGGGCGGGGGGGGGGAGAGAGAGATACGATCCATTAGGAAATAAACACATTGCCCACTGTTTTCCTTCTCTCAAAAGTACTGCAGAAAGTCACTCCTGAGACTCAAACCCATCAGTTCTGAGCTATTATAGTTTTCAGTCAGAGAGCCTCACACTCAGGTATTATACAAATATTACAGTGCTCTTTTCTAAGCGGGGAATAGATATCAGTGTGTGCTGATGCTGGCTGTTCCAGTTCTCTACTGCAAGATTTTATCATCATGACCTTTTATCGTGCTAGACACTGATCCTTCTTGATCCGACTAGGCTCAGGCTGCGGTCTGTGGATGAGTACTCCTAGCTCGGCTGTTTACCCCATCTCCCACAGACAAACTCTCTACGCTTCAATTTTCTACTATCTGCTGATACCCAAGATGATTTACAAGAACACAATCAGCTCAAGTGAAGACATGCACTTGGCTGTAATAGCACTTTCCCACTGATTATTAACTGTTTATTATGCCTTTGGCCAAACAGGTATAGTACATTTCATCGAATCAGAATTTGTTTTGAATTACTGTCGACTTTTAGGAATCCGGTACCAACTGGTCCAGCTGGGAGGCTTCTGACCAGAAGCCAGAAAGTGTCATACTTCACATAAATACCGTCTTCCACCCCCTTTTAGTCAAGCACAGAATTTTACCACTTGTCTTCACTCCAACAAGATATTTCACTGATTATTATTATTATTATTATTACTATTATTATTAAACGAATCTCATCTGTTCTCATGACATGCAAATAGCTGCAAGCATGTTTGTTGCCTATAGAAATAGCATTTGTAGCATATCTTTGTCATGCACCTATGGAAAAATGTATCTACCCTGTGCATTGATAAGTGCATTATTTTTCCATCACATTTCCTCAGAATCAAAAAAGAAGAACTAATGGTACAGCTGCTTGCATGTTTTGGATATCTAATACAAGAGCATTCTCAGTAGCTAAACCAGCATTTATATGCATCGGCTAAGGACATGTTGGTATAAAAACATCTCTATTGGATGATACAGGCCTCGTTGACTGCCTCTGGACTATTGGCAAATAAACAGACATTTAGAAATATCAGTGGCTGATGTTTGTAGTCTGTAATCTAACATCAGTTTTACACTAGCTACAAATACAGAACTGTAAAAGACTGAAAGAATTTAAAACACCGTTTTCTTTTGTTTAGTTTTTGATATCTCACAATTGACGCATATCTATTATTATATTATTTATGAATAAGAGTTACAATAATTAGCCAAGTAAACCATTAGTTTAGAAACTCAGTCAGCAGCTATTCTGATAGCCATTTCAGTTATATTAAACCAAATATAAGTCAGTTTAGGTTCTCAAAGACATTTTGGAATATTTCATTATAGACTAAACAACTGTAAAAAATAATCACCAGATTAACTGATAACTAAAGCAAATACAATGCAGTAAAATGGCAGCATGGTGGTGCGATGGTTAGCACCATCATCTCAAAGCCAGATGGTGCTGGGTTCGAATCCACTGGCTGTGGACTCTATAACATAACATACCTGTTATGTTGAATGGTGACTGTAAACTGGCCATAAGTGTAAATAGTTATCTCTACCTCTCACCATATGACAGCTGGGATGGGCTTCAGCTCAACTGAAACCCTGACTTGAATAAATGGAAAAAGATGGATGGAATTATTTTTATTTATTTATTTTTGGATATCAAAGAGCTGCTCTTCTACTTTTAAAAATGTCTCATCCAGCCTTTTTTTGTTAGGGCAGAATATTATTCTCGGTCTAGCATACAGGCACTTCTGCCACAGGTTTATGACTTTAAAATATGCTGATCAAAGATAGGCTTGGCCTAAAGCCATTAATAACCAGAGGTGCTGGGGCAGCTGACAAGCCTGAGAGGAAGTACTGTGAAGAGGAGGTAAGCCGGAGACTTGAGACTTGCCACTTGCTAATAGCATTAGGTATTTGAAAGGGACAATGACAAAACAAGGGCATTAGAAGAAATGAAAGCACTTCATTTGGTTTTGGTTTACTAATAACTACATCACTGAAAATGTATACCGCCTACCAAATGTAGAATGCTATTTTAAGTGATATTTTCCAGAGGATGTAATCTTGCTTCTGATACCTAATGTGGGCAGACAAAAAAGCCACCAACAGCCCCAATGTGCAAATATCTTAGCCTACCACTTAAAAAAGGGGGGAGGATGGTTTCCTAGTCTGCTGGAAAAAAAAACCTACATTCTTTAGAGGTTTCACAGTTAAAAGCAAGAATTTGACACAATCTTACTGTGTGCTCTTTTGGATTCAGTAAGCCCTGTTCTGATTTCTTTGCTGCTGCAGTGACTCAATCTCCCACAGGAATCACTATTTTTCATATTATACAACTCATCTACACACACACACACACACACACACACACACACACTTGCTGTTTCTTAAAACCTCACATTTTTTTCACCTCATGATCTTCTGCAAACCAGAACGAACTACTTGGAGCTGAGCAAAGCAAAACAAGTTGATGAATCAACTCCTGATGCTAAGATATGAAGGTGATAAAGTGTTGCCTGACGATGCTTTTATGATATGCTAGTTCAGCAATCTCCAATCTCAGTAGCCGGGCCCCCGTCTACAGTGATGTGAGGGTTAAAGGTCAGAAGCCGTGTGCTTTGCTGTAACTGAACCGAGTCTAAGGTTCAAATAGTTGCTGTTGCTTTTATACAAAACTGCGATAAAACAGCAGAGGTGGAAAAAAAAAGAGCACCAACAGTAACAAAATGCTGTGCCTCTCTGCTGCCTGCTTACCAGCTGTATCCGTGCAACAGTTAAAGTTTTAACATCGGTTAAGCTAGCCCAGGAAGCAAATATCAATCGTTATCATAACTTTTTTTTTAAAGTGACTTCAAACTTGGTATCACTTAAGAAAGTAAGACGTGCAGTCTACAGCTGAGAAATAAAAGTCGTGCTACCGCTAGGAAAAGTGAAATAAACAGCGTTAACTGAGGCGACTTTTTTACAGTGATGCGACTTGCATTGTTTGCGGGGGGAGACTCTCATAAGCATAGTAAACGACGGTTGAGTTAGTTAGGCGTTACTTACTATAGTCTCCCGGACACGGTTGTGGAAAAGTTGCTCTCTAACCGACACGTCGTCCGTTTCCATTCTCCGAAACCATAACAGTGTCCTCAGGCTTAAAAGCGCTGGAGGCGGGGGGAATAGTTAAAAAGTTAAGCGACTTTGCATCTTCTCTGGATATGCTGTTGATGTGTAGCTAGCAGAGCTCGCTCGCTTTTAAAGAGCTAACCTGCTGCTGCAAGGCTGCTCAGCAGCTCCGAGTAAAGCCCAGCAAAGGAGGGGTCGCAGGGGGCGGGGCCAAGGGAGCTTATTATGTTGGCAGTCCAGCGATTTGAAATATTAATGTGGACCTAGCCTTCTTTCCAGGTATGCGTGTGGTCCACACCCACTGACTGAACAGGTAGCTACTCTTGGCTAAAAATAATTTAGAGAGATACTGGTCGCATTAACTCACCCTCACTGATATAAATGGGGCACACAGAACGAACAAAAATGAAATTAAATGAAAATCATCTCTTCTAGACACCTTTAACGAAGCTGAATATGACCTTAATGAAAACTAGGTTTACTTCAGATGCACAAGGTCGTTTTAGATTGGTGCGCCTAATAAACTGTCAAACATTTTTTCTGATTATTGGGGTATTAATATCAGGGTCAATCGGGGTTTTTCTTGGCTCATAAGTGGTCTCTGGGGGCTGGGTTCTGCACACATAAATACCCCTGGTCAGTATATAGTTAAGGTAAGCAGCCTTTGTTAGGTTACATCACTGACGTATGTGTATTTTCCTGATATTTTGGGCCATTTTCCAAAACAAAATGTTTTTATGCTTGAGGAAATTAAACATCAAGCAAGTTGTTCCCCTATTATAGTTCTGGTGGCATTTCTTTGATGGAAGGCTAAACAATACCATCATAGGCAAACGTTTAATAAGTTTAAAACTTTTATTTCTGTCTGGACTAAATTATTATTATTAACAGATATATTCCAGCACACAAGGATAGTACTTATATCACATGCAGTAATAGTAGTATTACTGATGTATTAATAATACTTATCTCATATTTTAGCTTTTATGATAATCAATATCACTTTACAAAGTAAAAGTGCTTTGCTTTGATTTAAAAAATACAATATAACTTAAGCTTTATACTTTAAGCTTATATTATACACCTTTAAGTAAGACTGTACAGAAAAACCTTGTAGTGAAGTTGTTTTAGGCTTCACTGGGGAACAGGATTATACTCTTATCCCATGCCGAAGTTTAGCATACAGGCCTAAAGGCTTATGTCCTTATTTTCCTTACAAAATAAACTTAAGCATTATCAACAGTGTCCTTTTTTCCTCATAAATGTCGCTTTTAGCCTTTTTACTCATCTTATCAGTTTAAATGATTACAGGCTCATGTTGATGTGCCTTATGCCCTGAGGCCGTTGCGCAATCCCATTGTCATGATCCAAAGTCCAACTATTGCAACAACATGCAGCAACTTCAACTACGGAAAGCAGTAGAAAAGGATTTCTCTGGATAAGGATTTGAAATTATGGGCTCAGTAAGTAACCTACTCTTTTTTAAAATACAATTTGGTTGTATAAGAACAGCAAATATCTTCGATCTATCAGAAAAGATAGTTGCACTCTTTGTCAAAAATGCCATGTTTTGGATCACATAATGAGTTGAGTAAAACTAACAATACCCAGCATGAGCTAAGATAAATCCCCCTTATATAATATATTATTTAACCGGGGAAGTAGATAGCAGAGATTAAAAATCTGAGTGTCCTGGCAAAGACCAACAGACAGATCACAGAGGAGGGTGTAACACAGTATAGTTATGAAACTAAATAAATAAATAAAATGTTAGCAGGCGATGTAAGCGCATGGGATTAAAGATTCAAAGCCAATAAAATATAAGCTGTACATTTCCGTTTTAATTATTTGATGAAAATATAATAATTATAAAACACTGATGGAGGTTTGGAGGTAAGACTAACACTTTTTGTTACTCTATTGCAGGTATGTATCAAGGATGACTAATATTCACCTATACAGGAGGTAATCTACTGAGGCCTCATGGTAAAAAGTATAATTGTTGCCTACACCCTGTGGGCAGTAGGTGGGCCTTTGGGCCTTCACCATTTGTACTTAGGGAGAGACACCCATGCTCTGCTATGGATGCTAACACTAGGAGGATTTGGATTTGGGTGGGTCAGGGAATTTATACGAATCCCTGCTTATGTTAGTGAGGCCAATCAAGAAGGAAATAAAGAAAGAAAAAGGCCTCCCACCTCAACCCCTCCACCTGTGAGTCCTGTCAGATTTGCAGGACAGGTGTGTGTTGGAGTCTACTTTGGCACTGTGGCCATGATAGGGCTGAACTCCCTCAGTTTCTTCTACTTGATTGTGTTGCCTTTATGTGTGGGTGCAGGGGTGCATCTGGTGTCCAATGTTGGCCAGCAGACCTCCGATCTCCAAAAGACTTTGACTTCTTGTCTCGCAACCTCCCTGCTATTCTATGGCAGCACATTATCTCCTCTTCCTATAAGCTTGGCTGCCAGCGTCACTGCTGCAAAGCACCGCACGTTCAAACCTCCACGGACACCTGGGAGCAAACAGAAATTAGGTGGGCTGGTTTCACCAATCTGAGATGATTGGATGATTTCACTATGCACGTTGATAATAATCATTCTGTTTTAAGTGGCTTCCTGAAGTTACATTTTTTTTTTTTGTTCCAACCTCAGGTCCACGGCTTTATAGGATCGGTCTAGGTTGGCTGGCCTTCTCTGCACCGCTGGCTTACTGTATTTTCCACAACACCACAGCCACCCTGTACTATCTGTCTGACTCTATAGCAGCACTGCTGGATATTTTCTGGTTCCTGCCTTGGCTCAGAAGTGTGTTGGAGTACCTTCTTTTAACGCCATATCGGATATTGTGTGTGCTTACTGGAGGAGGGTACTATGAAGAGGCCTGGAGGAAGGTGCTAGAAATACTGCTCAAAGAATACACTGAGAGAGAAAAAGAGGCACTGAAGGTAAGAAATGCATGCTGTAAATAGTTCTACATTTTCTGCTTGCCATTTTGCCCATTTCATCTGGATTTACCTTATTTATGTTGCAGATATTGTCTCTAGGAGCAGAGGCCTCTCTTGAGGAGATATCCCGAAGTTATAGGGAACTGGCCAAGAAGTGGCATCCAGATCACAACCCCAGCAAGGATGCTGAGGAAATATTTGTGAAGCTCCAGGAGGCTTATGAGGTCCTTCTACGTTGGCATAGGCCCAATCGATTCAAGTAGTTGCCTTTTATTCATTAAGGGCTTGCTTGCGTTGTCATTATTTTTTATTGTTCATGAAAAATAAATCAAGGGCACGCACAGACACTTGTACTTTGTAGTTTATAACACATATAGACTGTGTTTCACAGCTGTCCAGTCCATTATTTAAAAGTCTGGCCCAAGCAGCAGTTTGCTGCCACCTCCTGGGGCTAAAGATGAAGTGTAATCGTAAACCATCTCATGATAACAATTTTCACCTGCTTTTATTTTAATATCTGCTTGCTTTCTGTAAGACGCATGTACATGTACTGTTTATACAGGCGCACTGTATATTTACATATGCCATTTTTTTTGTTTTTTATTAAACATTTCAGGGTCACTGACCGTATTGCAGCAAGTATTTGACAAAATATATTCATGCGCAGCAGCAATTTGCTGTGCAGAGTCCGACATGATCTAAAAGCACACATTTCACCCTCATTATGACCACCTGTCTGCAAAGAAGACACGCATCGATGCATTCGGCAATCACCGAATCAGGAACTCTGTTGTAAAATTATTTGGTCTGTATCCCAGCATGGGCCCGGAAGTTGTTTGGGATTCCGATTCCCAGGTAAAAAAAAAAAAAGAAAAAAAAAAAGAAAAAAAAGAAAGAAAAAAAAAGAAAAAATCCCGGAGATGCTGTCGCGCCGCCTGGGAAAACAAACAGCTATTCAGACAATTAAAAGGAAAACACCGATCGGTCGCCAGGTAAGGAAGAGGCTCGTGGACTCCACTGCGGCTCTTGGTAAGACCATCCATCGGTGGTAATTTGGAGGTACGGCATGTTTTTTAGTAGTTGGTAGGGTGAATGCCATTTGTCGTGTGGTCGGGTGCCATAGCAACGGCTCATGAGAAACATTGTATAGCCCAGGCCAGTTTTGACGTGCTCAGTGTTGGATGACAGCCGCGTTTATGCGGACGATGTGGACAATCGCAACTCTTGCAACAAATTGCCGTTGTGTCTCGACCGTCCGCGAGCCGATTGTTGTCAGAACTAAGCAAATCCAGCGAGCAGCTAAAACAAGTAGCTACCCTGCGTGTGGAGAGCCATGGCAGTTATTTGTAAATGCAGGTATATGTTTTGTTGCACATAGTCGCTCGGGTTGGGGCAGGAAGGTTTGTCAAGCAAGGGGCGGCAATGGTGCGCGTCCCTTATTTTTTTCTTTCATTCTTTTTCTTTTATTTATTTTTTATTTTTTAATCGCCTTGCCCTGGTGTGACTGGCGCGTCTCCCGGCTGCATCAGCGCCTGTTGCTCCCCATGCGCGGCCAATGACAGGATATTAATTTTTTTTTTTTTCTGTGATGTGTTGTCTCCGCCCCCCCCCCCCCTCCACGATCACTCCAAAGTCTCCTCTGTCCACTGCTGTCATCCATTTGAGCAAAAGGTGCAGCCTTGAACGTCTTGAACGTCTTGTGCTTTTGCTTATCTCGTCTTTGAAATTGTGTTCATCGTAAAGCATCGCCTATTCTGGTCAATGACAGTGAGCACAGGCTACTGTATGTCTGAAGACGCTGTAACTCAGCAACGCCTGTGTAGTCTGGTCTTGGTGTAGTCTGCATACCTCACTTTATTTGCTGTGTAATAATCGTTTTATGGAGGCCTGTCATAGTCTACAGTAAATTCAGCCTATTCCATAATAATAATAATAATAATAATTGACAAACTTGATCCATCAATAAAAAATAATATTGTAACTATGTTGTATCTCATACATAATGCAATGTAATACAGCATAATGCAATATAACTTCAACTTTGTAATGTAATATAATATACATACAGTGCACTGTTAGTATCAAATCAGGCACATAGTTTTGTTGTAGTGGCACACTGGAATGCCTCATAGTTAAAGCTGCGGCAGCTATCCTCTCTACCTCTGCAAGCTTTAACTCCTCCTTCCGCTCTCTTGGGCATAAATGTGGAGCCTCTCATAGTCATTTGCTTGGTGGAGAAGAATCGAAAGGATACAGACGTCGTAGGGGAGACCTCAAGTTTACTATAATACTTTGTAATTTTTTTTAAGTGAACTTATTAGAGAAAGCATACATTTTTTTATTTATTTTTGAACCATATTCTTGAAGCAACAGGCTGTTGTGTAAAAGTACATTTTATACAATTATCCAAGGTGTGATACAGTGTTTTTACAGGAGTGTGATTTCAGTTTGTTTGATTCAGAAATTATAACTATGAATGGCAAGCCATAGTATTTACAGTCTGCCTTTAAACTGTATTTCTGTAGGCATCTGGTGAGAGAATGAATGCTGATGACTGCAATGGACGCTCATACACACAAGGTAATTGTAGATATAAAGGAAAAACTACTGTACGCTGGTGTGTGCTGTCTACAGACTTTCATGTTTACTTTAATAACATGGGCATATTTGTATTTCAGGTAATGGAGGAGAATCATCAACAGAACAGGATTTTTATGGTGGGCTGCAGGGCCCTTCTGCGAGATCTCCAAACAGCCAGCAGTCCTCACCACACCGCTCCCTTAGTGGTTAGTTATCATTCCTTTGTTACATTGCAGCCATACGGTTGTATAGAATACCTTTTTCATGTTACATAAGTAAGTAAATATATATCTCTTCCTCTCCTTCTCTCTTTACAAAGCAAACTCCATCAAGGTTGAGTTGTGCAGTGATAACGAGTCATCAGGTGCTCCACAGCCGGAGAACAAAGAGGCTGTGAGGATCGACGGCGGGAATAATGACCGGGGAGACCCCATGGAAGAAGCCACTGCAGAGTACGCTGGGGCTGGAAGAGACAGAGCAAGCATATACAGTGAGATGGCCAGTCCAAATTCTGCTTCACCAGGACCTATCAGGTTGCCCAATGGGAAGCTCCAGTGTGAGGTGTGCGGGATGATCTGCATTGGACCTAACGTGCTGATGGTGCACAAGCGTAGCCACACAGGTAAGAAAAAAAAGAAGAAAACCCCCCCAGCGAGGCAGGGTTTAAATAAATGAAAGACACGTATCAGTTGAGTGCAATGCCTAGTATGAGTTGCCTCTCACATCCTCTTTCATCCATGTGTTCACAGGGGAGCGACCATTCCAGTGTAACCAGTGTGGAGCTTCCTTCACCCAGAAGGGAAACCTGTTGCGCCACATTAAATTGCATTCAGGAGAGAAGCCTTTCAAATGTCCCGTTTGCAATTACGCTTGCCGTCGGAGAGATGCACTGGCTGGACATCTGCGCACACATGCAGGTAAATGAGGGACCTCCCAGACAGCAAAATTATTCTTCTTTAACACTTGAGCCAGATTGTCAACTGCTACACTCACATCACATATGGACAGTTTGGAATCCACATACATAATCTGGCCAGACAACACTGGTGGATAACATGGAGAACAGCCAGAATCAGCTGAGAGCTCTGGGCTTTTAGAGCCACACAACAGCACCTAACACATCATATACAGTCCATGGAGAGATTTTTTTCACAAATGTACTTGTTTAGTTATTGTTGCTGCAAAGTAATACGATTCCATAGCGTGAACACGTGCAATGTGTGAAACAGAGGTAAGCAGTAAAAGTGGAGCTCTATTAGAAAGGTCCATTTCCCCCTTCTTTCTATCTCAGAGGAAATAGGTCTTTATGAGAGTTTTCTGTAAAACACATGACAGAATATGACATTTAACAGTATCAAAACAGGAAATCCTGCTGGTGCTCTTGAACAGATATTCACAGGTGTTCAAGTACAGTCTTGTTACAGTACAGGTCTTGGTCGCACTCCTCAGGTCTCAAAAGGTTCATTTTCGAAGAAAAGATGATTACAAACTGGATTTCAGTGAATTGACGTCAGTCTTTCCGACAGCTTACTAGGGTGGAACCTTGCGGTAAAGGTTTAGGCGTTTTTTTCTGTCAAGTAACATAGGTCAGTTTCAGGAATTGCTAGTCAGGGGGGAAATCCAAACCCTTTTTTCATTCAAAAAAATTCCCCCAACTATAAATAAATAAACAACAATTAACCCTATATTTATTCAACAAGTTCCACCAGCTATGGCAACTTATTAGCTATTCTAGATGAAATCAATATGTTTTTTTCTTTGAATTACAGTTCCTTCTCCGACGGTGGGAAAACCTTTCAAGTGCAGCTACTGTAGCCGCAGCTACAAGCAACAAAGCACACTGGAGGAACATCTGGAGCGCTGCCATACTTATCAAAAGAGTCTGGACCAACAGGCGGCTGTCAACACACAGACAGCACAAGGTAATACATGGCATATAACATAAAACTCACTATTGTCACATAAAACTAACTAATTTCTGACTTCATGCATATTGTAAATGCCAGCTTAGCATATTTATACACATAATTTGGCAATAGATTAATGTTTGACTGATGTTTTCTGTTTGTAGGTGAAGCGTCAGTAAAGATGGAGACAGTTATTAAACCTGCACTCCAGCCAGCCAATGACAAAATCCAGTTTGTGGATCGACTGGCTATAAGCATCACGAAACGTAAGAGGTCAACACCACAGAAGTTTTTGGGTGAGTTTTTTTTGAGTGAAGTAGAAGTAGAAATATATTAGTAAGCCTATTCTTATTCTGTTGGATATCTTTGTTATATTTCTAAAGTACAAGTGATATATATTTTTAGCTTCATAAGAGCTAAGCAGTTTTAACTCCTTGTGCCAAATGGAGACACTGGGATTCAGTTGTGCCAAGACAGCTGGTCAAATATTTTTTTAACAATTCAGGGGACGCTTTGCTTCAACCGATATTTCTTCTTTTTATAGGCGAAAAGCACATGCACCTTGACCCACCTGAAGTACCTTACGAATTGTCGTCTGGCTCTGAAAAAGAGGGGGACCTCATGACTTCACAGTCTGTTGGCGACTCAGCTGTGCTAGCCGGTTCACAGCTATACTGTGCCAGGGCTAAAGTTGAGAACCACGAGTTGCCTGCTCTGTCTCAGCTCCATCCCACCTTCCTGTCCGAGCTCCGCACAGTCATGGGCTCCATCGGCAGCAATGTCACCCCTCATGGCCCTCGGGCCCATGGCGGAGGTGGGCTGGCACCAATGTCTCTCGGCCTGGCTGTACGGGAGGCAGGTGAAGGCCGCGATGACCAGCCGACAGCACACAGTCACACCACCTCACCCAACGGCTGCCCCGACTCCACAGACACAGAGAGCACAGCAGAAGAGCAGAGCACAAGGGCTGCTGCCCCGACAAGTACCTCCAACAACCACCACCTCCACTACCAAACCTCAGCACTGCCCCGCAGCCATCCCACTTCCAGCCCCAGCCAGGCCAAAGACTTGGACCCAGAGTGGGAGAGAGCGTGTCCTGTGCCCCCCACCATAGTAAAGAGGAGCCCTGGCTCACCCATTTCTTCCAGGGACACTGTGCAGGTGTTAGACCGGGATGGCAGGCCGGTGCGCTCCTTCCACTGTCGGCATTGCCGCATCCTCTTTCTGGACCATGTCATGTTTACCATCCACATGGGCTGCCACGGCTTCCGCCAGCCATTCGAGTGCAACATCTGTGGCCACCGCAGCCAGGACCGCTACGAGTTCTCATCTCACATCAGCCGTGGAGAGCACCAGGTGGGCTGAGGAGAGGGGACGCTGGCAGGATGAGGAGAGGTGACTGCTGCTCTATAAAGTTGTTGGCTCACGTTTGTTCTGCACCAGATCAGTTGCTTTAAATCCTGTGTGATTTTATTGTAAGAGAATTTATTGTACCAAGGCAGACGCGAGTGAAGAAACTTAGTACTGCACCAGTCAAAGTTTAGCAGAGACAAATTACGATTGATTGCACTCCCATATCAAATCATACTGCAAAACCCCTGGTTTTGCTTTAAAAGTGCCTTCTTTGGGGATTTCCTCTTAAGTGAAAAAAAAAAAAAATTAGGGGGGGGTCTGGTGCTCAAAAATCTTGACTAGCCATCTTTTCCTAAGTGATTTTAAGTAGTTAGCACTTTTAGGAGATGCGGTTAAGAAAAACATGGCATGTACATTTTAAGAAATATATTGCTTAGCGTGCACTAAGAGCTTCATTTTTGTTGCTGCGGAAGGTATTTTGTGAATTGTGTCAGGTACGCTTAATATGCACTGAGAGCTTTGTGCCTCTATGTTCAGGAGGAGCTTTGGTCAAAGACAAAGCACAGAAAGGGATTGCCTTAACTCCTACAGTGGTGCGCTGCTGTAGGAATACATATTGTTTACAGCATGGTTTTAACAGTGTGTGGAGTCAACTCAAAGGAAACTCGGAGAGGAAATGAACTCAAAAATGGGAGTTCAGGGCTGAGTTATAGCTAAAAAGTAGCTGGCTTTGGATTTTAAAGTGAGCCTTAGAAGACTGGTGCAGATCAGACCATGAGCCATGCAGTGTACATTAAGAGCCCGACTGAGATAGCCCAGGGTGCTATACCTATACAGGATTGCACTTTTAGGTTCCCTGCTTATATATGAACATCTTTGCTGAAGCACTTGATGGCTTTACAATTTTTTTTTCTTGATTGTTCGACTGCACTGATAAATCGCATATTACTCACAATAACTGGTCCTCTAATTTGCAACGCCAGTATATTTCTAACGAAGCCGGCCTTCTACAGAGTCCTACAGCGGTCTGCACTCAAGTTTGCTGCATCATGTGACTAATAATTAAATATCAGTTCAACTAAAACCATCCTTTTGTGGTTTCGCACTCAGCGGTTGAAGCTGAGATTTTAGACAGTTTCCATAATATAAGTGAGTTAATAAATTATTTAAAAATTAATTAACAACGAATCACTTTGGATATGTTCAGTTGTCACTTGTGGTTATCTATTTAGTGTTGTTTGTTTCAGCCTTGGTGTATTTAATCAGCTATATTCCAAAACTTATCCAGCATATTCCTCAAGTCCATGAAATGTTACCTCCTGCTTCTTTATAGCACCCAAATACCTTATTGCTACAGTATGGTGAGTTATCTGACAATGTTAATATTGGGAACATGAATGAGACCAAACTCAGTATTCTTACTTGTTATTGTGGGTTTGCTGCTTCATAGTTTTAACTTGATTTCCTTTAATAGCAAGCAAAATGTACTTGAAACTGTTTGAGAAAAAAAGTAAATCTAAAAATGCACTTGGTTTGATAAGTAGAGAAACGTGTGTGTGCGTGTGAATGGAATATAGCATGTGTGCTTGTCATTTTCTGCTTTTACCTAAATTGTGAATTATTTTTGAAATGTGAAGTAATTTCAAGAAGTGAAAGTGAGGCATGGGTTTTTGTCTCCTTGTGTGGACTCAATGTTATACAATATTTTGTGAATGATGTAACATGACAAAACACTTTACCTCAAAGTTCAAGATGTACAACTGCCTCATTATTTAAAAAAAAAAAAAGTCATGTTGCTTTCAAAGATGTTCTTGCAGTTACAAATGCGCGCCCCTCGATATTCTAAAAAACTTTTTACTGTCAATAAAGTTACATTTATTGTAAATGGGATTTTTACATTCTTTTTTCCTCTCAAGAATATCTTTTTTAATCTTGAACAATAACGGTAAAATGCAGATTTGAACTACAAAATGGCAAAAATATACGTTATCCTGTCTAGTGGCGAGTTTAATATTTTATCTATTACAGCCGTGTTCTTTTGGATACAAATCAAATTCAGATCAGACTATACTAGACATATACGATACATTTAGCGTATATGTACAGTGTGGTTTCAATACAATTTAACTTGACACGATTTAGGTTTGTATTAACCAGTTTAAATGTTAATCTGAGGCGTGTATTCACCATTTGAGTGAATGGCAATCCTCTGGTGAAATGTTGCTTTCCAGAATTGTTTGTTGCGATTAGATTGTAATATGAATTCTTTAATTCATTATTTCTAACGGGTGTTTGTGTGGGGGGCTAATTTAACTACGTCGATGTCGTTTTGCAAAACCTCTGAGCTTTAACTAAATGCCTTCATTCTTCAAAGACATTCCAATGTCTGAGTTTGGATGTTGTAGATCTTAAATATTTCCAATCACTTAACAGATCCAAAGGTTAAATATAGTGTCTGCTCTACCTGGGCTAAAAACTAGTTGCCCTACAATGGGCTATGTTGTGACAGCGAGTTTGGGTTGTTTAAACGTATTTCTCATATCGCACTAAATTTTATCATATGCTTCTAAATAAATAAAATAAAAGCCAGCTTTTGAAGTGTTTCATGGTGTCACATTGGAACAAAAGCTAGGAGACTAGAATTGAGCAACTGAAGTATGCAACAGAAAACAAAAAAAACATTTTTATCAGTGACTGACAGGATGTCGCTTTATAGATTTATCCAAGGATGCACGCAATAATTATTTCTATAACGCTCATAGACAGTCACAGAGTGTTTTTCAGAGAAATAATCAAATAAAAAGAAGACGATTGGAGATGAAAGAAAAAACAAAAGAACAGGGAACACATACAAAAAAACTGCTCTAATTTAAAGCAAAAAAAAGATATGCATGATAAATAAAAGTGGATTTACGACATTAACGGAAAAGGCAGAAATGTAATATGCATTAAGCAGAACTGGTACAAACAGGTTACAAACACATCGTGCTCGAGTAAACAGACACGTCTTAAGCTGACTTTTCAAAAAAAGTCTCATTTTTGGTGAACTTCGTTGCTCTCACACTTGTTTTAACTGATCAAGAGAAACTGTAGAATTATTCGTGTAACAATTATACTGAAATAGGTTTCATACCTGCCTTTACGTATTTCAATATGCGCAGCAAGTTTCATCAGTCCATTTTAAATTTTAGGCAACAGACAGCACAGAAATTACTTCTAGTAATCTGTATGATGTACAAAGTTATTAATGCAGGAAAGGCTTATGTGATTTTGCGATCACTGTCGGCATAAAACAAAATCTAAACAGTAAAAAAAATTTCATTAACAGCTAAAGTAAATATTGAATTCTTACTTTATCAGCTGTAGTTCACACAATAGAACATCTACGTATTAGCCTAATGGTAATATTTTAATGGTCTACTATTGGCAGGGAATCTGATCATTTAGCTTGATTGAATGACTGATGAAAATGACAGAATATACAATATGACATCTTGCAAGAAGCCACAAGCTCTGATGAAGAGTGTTAACATTCAAAATTTGGGAAGAAGGACAAATAAGTCTGTTCGGATTGTAAAGTAAAGGACGATCAATTTTAATCAGCATCAAACACGAGCATCACTTACAATTGTATAACACAGGTGTTACAAAAATGTGTGGATAGAAAGAACAATAATTTATTTATGTAATTATAATTGTAATGTTTTATTAGTTTAGCAGCACAGGAGGTGCATTATATTGTACATTACAGAGTAGATTAACCCTCAAATACATGTTTTTAATATTACTACATGACACAAAAAGTTGAATATTTTAGATTTAAAATCCAAAACATGGCACTTTTTTCAGTTTTTTTCTGCCTTCATAGGGTAAGCAGTGTATTTTTTGTCTGAAGCACACCTGCAGCAGGTTTAAGTAGGGATAACCTTAAACATTACTGCTCTCTCCTCATGTGACCTTTGCGCCCATATCACAGCTCTTTGCTTTTCCTGTTTCAGGTTAGTTTAACCTTTTCTGTCCTTTGCAGAAGGAAAATCTCTTTTGGCTGCTCGCACATACAAATTCCAGGTGCAACTGAAACAGTATTTTTACTTAAATAAAAGCCAAACTCGACACTATAACTATACAAATAATAACATGACACAAACAATCAGTATGTGTGTCAAAAAATGTTTAAGTGCAAAGGATTAAATAATCCCTTGGTTAATGTTTTGTATATATTTTTTTCTGTAAACTAATGTTAAAAGTAATAAACAAGATTTGAACTTATTGTTGGTAAGTTATCTTTTAACTTAAATAGATTATGCTCTGATGTGTACTGATTAAGTTATACGAGTTAATATAAGTTATTATTTTATATAAAAACTGCAAAGCTCTCTATATACTGAGGGATATTGCTATAAAAGCAGAACAACAACAAAAAGGCAAATGTCATTGCACCCATAAAGTCTCAGATGAAGGCAGTTGTTATGTTGAAGAAGATTGTAGAGTGTCATTATTGACAGGTGGAGTGTTCAGTCACTTTAACCCTTGACTGCATGTGCAGTTCAAAACCACTTCTTAGTTCTCCTCTCATTAGTTTTGTAATCTTCAGCTTTTAAATGGAAAAGATAAATACTACATCATCATGTCCACTAACCAAGCGCAGTATTTTGAATGCCTTTAAAATGGTTTTGATTTAATCAAAAATGCTTCCGTGCATCAGTGCACAAGCTCTTTATGGAAAATTACTTGAAAAACATCTTATATCTGTGGTGTGCAGTACAATTCTGAGAAAACACTCTGCTTACAATACTTGAGCGAGTACTCTGCCTTATAGTGAATTTACAAAGAAATGCCACCTGTCTTCAACAGGAAGTTTTCAGTCAGCACTGTCATTTGATTCTCTATTATGGTTATTTATCACGTTTTTACCCACCTTACACACTTCCAGTAAATCACTACGGCTGTTTATTGCATTTCCGTCATTTTTATTGCATTATTTATATAATATATATATATAATTTAGACACATTATTAATCTGTGTTAACATTACGATGACTAATTAATTAATATAAATGCGAATATTAATTAGTCAGACCTTTATTTTTGTTACTTTTATTGTTATTGTTTGACAGTGGAGCTATAAAACTGATCTGATCTCAGAGTGAGCTCATTTTGGAGATACCTTGCAGACAGTTTGTGTTAACTATCTGCAAAAAACCTGATCTACTTGGGATGACATTTTGTGTTTTAAAGCTGCTTCCAGGAAAGTTACTAGCTTACCTTAGCATAACCGGCTAGTGCAGACTGTAGCAGTTCTCCAAGTAGAAGGAGCTTCGGGCAATTCAGGTTTAAATTAACAACCCCTCTTTTAATAGATATGAATGGTTTACAGCTGAATAAGTCATCCTACTGATTTATTAACGTTTTCACTTTGTCTGTTTTAGCCTGCTCTTTTCACAGTCGTAAAGACATTTTGGAGACTGTTCTGTTAGCTAATAGCTAACTTAATACCCATTAATTATCACTTTTGTGGTTAAGTTGGTTAGCACTATAGAGACAGTCTCCTGAATGAAATCACCTCCTTCTGAATGTCTGTAAGATGAAAGAGATGGTGGTTGACTCCCTGGAGGAAAAAATGTGACTAAGCCCATTAAAAACAGGGTTGACGAGGTGGAAACAGTGGACAGCTACAGGTATTTGGGAGTTCATTGAATGACAACGTGGACTGGAGGACCAGCCGTGATGCTGTGTACAAGAAGAGGATGACCAGACTCTATTTTCTGGGGAGGCTCAATGCATGAAACAAGATACTGGAGATCTTCCACCAGTCTGTGGTAGTGAGTATTTCGCTGCTGTGGGTGCAGCATCAGTGCCAGAGATGCCAGCAGATGAAAAAACTAATCAACAAGACTGGAACCATAACTGACCAGAATCTGGGGGTGTTTGAGTCAGCGAGAGACAGAAGGTCACTGAACAAACTGCTCTCCATCACACCACACCCACTCCATTCCACATTACTGAGGCAGCAGCTTACTCTCTCTCAGATTTATGTTTCCTGGCTGCCATTAAGAATTCTTCAGAGAACCAGTCCTCCTGTTCTCTGTGAAGCTGTACAACAGGTGACCTTGTTGTGACAGGTGAACACACCTTTCTGTATCAAAACTTCCTGGTTCTCTTTCTGAGATTTATAGAGTATTATTATTTATGATGACCATTTGCACTAAAAATCCAAGCAGTCCTTGCTAGATTGTTCACTGTTATATATAAAATTCTGCACTACCTCACACTGTAATCTTATTTTTATTGTAGATTATCCAATTTATCCAAAAATTAATTTTAGGATAAATTAAGTATCTTTCTATCTATCTATCTATGCAGAAGAGCATCTCTGAATGCAAAAGTCAGTCCTTGAAGTAGATGGGCTACAGCAGCAGAAGACCACACTATGTGCCTCTCATGTCAGCTAAGAACAGGAAACTGAGACTACAATTCACACGGACCTGCCAAAATTGGACGGTAGAAGATTGGAAAAATCTTGATGAGCTTTGATTTCTGCTGCAGCATTTGGTTGGTAGGGTCATAATTTGTAAACAACATGAAATCAGACTGCCTTGTATCACCTGTTCAGGTTGGAGATGGTGTAATGGTGTGGGGATATTTTCTTAGTAGCTTACCTGAGTATTGTTGCTGACTCTGTTGTTGCTATGTCCATCCCTTTATGGCCACACTGTACCCACATTCTGATTGCTGCTTCAAGTAGGATAAGATGTGAAGTTCAAATCATCTCACTGTACTCAAATACGCTTTAGAGTCACCAGATCTACGTTCAGTAGCGCATCTTTGCGATGTGGTGGAACAGGAGATTGCCAACATGCATGTGCAGCAAATCTCTTTCAGCATCTTGTCGGTGACAGCTTCATTGAAATGATGCTATCAAGTCAACGTGGGCAAAATGCCTTTAGTTGTCCAGTGTTGAATCTATGCTGTGAAGAACCAAGGTAGTTCTAAAGGTTAAAGGGGCTCCAACCTGGTACCAGCAAGTTTAAGTGTCAGGTGAGTTTATACAGAATATTATCAAGTTAATTGAACAAACCAAATTAAAGCTTGTAATTTGGAAATGTCGTCACTAGATGGCAGCATTTTTCAATTTCCAGGTCAGCACAGCTCGTTGATGCTGATATGATTAGAATGGTTTTTGTTCCTTAAGGGTACTGTCTTAAGGCATTCGTCATAACAGATGACCTATGTAAACACAGCACTAAAAAAATTTGTTTTAAAAAAGACATGCAGAAAGACATGTTATTCGTAGCTTTCTCACATTGTGCCTCAGTGCAGAAGTTCATTTCAAAGACTAGTTCAGACATGTATTCTGACCCAGGATGTGATCAGCAGTCACATTTGACATCTGTGCATTCACGTTGAACAAATCATAAGAAAACCATCAAGTTTTTTTTTCTTTTATTTTGTTACTATCATAGAGCATCCTATCCACAGAATCACCTCAGAGACACGATAGGTCAAGAGTACTGGTTCAGTTTCTTCAGGCGGATATGTTTATCTTCCTTTATGTGCCTTTAACATTTATTTTCCAAGGACTCCATGGAAGTACACTTGCACAGATTTAAACTTAGGCTAGTGTGTAGGGAAAACAGCGTGCAATTCACCTGACTTGCAGGTTTTCATAAGTCATCCATCTTCTAAAAAGTGAATCAAGCTGCTGTCAAACAAAGCTGTTTCTATCCCAGAAGATTTATGATCAGAATCATCTGTTTGCAAGAAAGATGGGTAGCTGGTAGCCTATCAAAATCAGAATCATTATTCTATCAAGTTAACACACCCATTTGTGTTCTAAAAGATCCAGATGCCAGAAAACAATGCGACTAGCGCCAAGTAAAGCAAAAGTGTCTTCCCACATGCTTGCTGCTCAGAGAAGCTCCTCACTGCAGCTGTACCCTCAACAGGCGACAAGATGCATGTGGTATTAATTAATGCTCTTATTGTGCCATTTCACTTATGCTAAGAATGTGTTTATGGAGCAGATGAGTGTCAAGCAAGGTCACATTCAGGTGTTCTCAGGGTGTAATTATTCTTTCAATATTCACCTCTTCAAGACAGCGTTGTTGGTTCAGGGTCCTTTCATGCCAAACGATGACATTTAAAGCGCAATTATCTTCATTTAAATTTGCACCTTGGGTATTGCATGTCACGAAGATGCGATATTTAATGTCTCTAAACCAAATAGCCGGCCTACACGTTACAATCAGCAATAAAATGATATGCATTTAAAAGCCCCCGAGGACCTTTTCAGAGTGTAAAAAGTATTGAAAGGTTGCTGGCACATTTTGTAGGATAGCTGTGGCTCTGGAAGTGATTAGGCCTCAAAGGTTGGGTGAATATATTGCACAGAGACAGAAGCGGGTGGGAGTAGTATCTTGTGTGTGTTTTAAGTGTGACACGATGAGAAAATGTGTGTGTGTGCGCGTTTGTTTCGAGTGAGAGCGAGAGAAGGAGACTGGGGCGGTTCTCTTATGCAAGCAGTTCTCAGTATGAATGTAGATTGGAAGATGTGTGGCTCCTGTGGTTGGCTGTCCCCTGTGTCACTGCCTTTAAAAAACACTTGCCAAGAGAAATGTCTTCTTTACAGGCTTTGGCTGCCAGATGCTGGGGATAATGGATAGGACTGCAGAGGGAAAGATGGAGAGGTGCGCTCAGCCAGCCACACAAACACCAAAGTGCACACATACACAGAACACAAACACGTGCACGCTAGCACACTTTGTGGGCAGCGGTCCCCTGTAGCGCTGAAGTAAGCTGTGAATAATTCATCTTCAAGTCACTGTACGACTGCCACACATGCATTCTGTTACACACAGGGGAAGTGTTAGGCCTAGTAAGGCATGTCATACTAAGTAGTAAGTGAATGAGCATGCAGATTGGGCACGCTTTCAGAATCCAGAGGTGCCACGTTTTGTTGACGTGGGTAAAACACAATGGCAAGGAATAGCTGTGTGTGTCTATGTCTCTGTATGAAGCTGTGAATGAACACATGGGGCGCCAATGTGTGAATGTCGAAGTGTGTCTGTGAGCGGGATAGCCGGTGACACAGGAATGTGTCATAGTTCCTGCAAGCCACCCAGCTCCTAAACTGCAGCAAATAAACATTCCTCTGCTGCTGTGTCAGTGCTGGAGCGCTCGCCCGCTGTCGCTGTAAAACACAGCTCGGAATTAAAACCAAAAGCAGGGCACTTCTTCTTTCTGTCCCCAAGAGTATTACTAGAACGGAGATAATTAGCACATGCCGTCAAAAATGTCTCAGTGTTGTTTATTGATTCAAATGAGGGCATGCTGGGCCTCAGACAATGGCCTGCAGACAATAAAACAAGCTGACTCATCTTTACTGGTTGAAGTGAAAAGCAGTAAATTACTCCATCCGTGCTGTGGTCACTCAGATTTCATTGATCTCGTACTCAGGCAAGTAAAAGAAATCCAGCAGCGGACAGTTTCGCGAAGATACGTTTGGATGAGGAGAAGTGTTAACGTTCAGCGTAGCCAGACACATCCCGGTGAAGTTTATCACTGGCTTGTCTGTTTGATTTAACTGAATGTGTGCTTCATCCATGCTGACAGGTGAAATTATGCACAGGCTCATGTTGTGTCACATGGATTCCACCACAGTTTGTGCTCATGTTTCATGTGGATCTCAGAGCTGAAATGTTGCTGCGCTGTACCCGTACATTGTCAGATGTCTGTAAACATATTCTACTGTTGGTTGTCCTTTCCCAAAGTCTTTCCCTATCATTACGGCTCTGTTTACGGGAGCTCTTACAGTGTTTGCTAGCATATTGTCTCCCCTGGAGTACGGCGTGGTTTAAAGTCGCACTCTGACGCACAGTTTTCCATCTGAAACGCTTAATTTCAGCGGGACACAGTCTGACATGGCACTTTATCTGTTTGTTGTCACATATCTGGCTTTGCCAGGTTAACCATTCACAGATGTGTAACGAGAGAGTTTTACTTTTTCTTGTTCCATAATCGTTCTCACCGAATCATTGCCTGTGCATTTCAAATGGTACCTAAAGCTGGCCCGTCAGTGGTTTAGATGAACTTAGGGACACTTTTAGGTGTTTAGTTAGAGGTGATGTTCCATGGTGGTGAGGTTTTTGTCTCAGGAGTTTTGAGGTTTAGCAAAGAATTTAATATCAACAAAAAAATGGGCCAGCAGAGAAAAAGCCATCAAGCCAAGACAATCCAGAGGCCCTGCAGTGTGCGTATGCGTGCGAGCGTGTTGATAGCTCAAAATATATTATCACCCCAAGCACATCCATTCGTGTGTGTTCACATGCAGGAGGCCGCAATTGAAAACATTTTTATACACGTGTGAAGAGTGCTGGCCTATTAAACACACACAGACCCCAATACACACATACACACACACACACACACACATATGTACATATATATATATATATATATATATATATATATATATGTACATGCTGAACAGTTACATCCCTCCCACCTTAACTGCAGGGCTAGTTCTCCATCTCACTCCATAGGGGCACTGAGCCTGACCACAGACATCATACTGATTGCTCACCATGGTCGAGTGGTCTGTCCACATTCCCACCCTGATTCACTATGTGCACAAAACCCAACAACGGAAAACAGTGGTTTGAGAGTGTCTGAAGGTTTGCGGACAGCAGTGAGCGTTCGCTGTGTCTCTCTTAAATCAGTCCTCTTCTCATGCCTTCCACTGGCCCACCGCACACCCCAGAAACATGGGAACAGGCGAACGCAGGCTCAAACCGATGTTTTGGAACTTTTTGGAACTGAAGCGAGAGGAGACGCATAAACAGGACGCCGGAGCTTGTATATTTGCTGGGGTGAATCTAACCTTCCCTCCTCTCCTGTGTGACAGGTTGTGGAAGGCCAGAAGATGATGAAGTGATGGAGATGTTAGGAGGCCACGGCCATTGTGATGCTGGGTGGCTGTTACTCCGGAGCTGCCATCTGGCGAAAAGGTCAGTTGCTAGGGGATGATTCTTCTCCTGGACCGTGTCTGCCTCCCAGCTGCCATCCACACACCCACACACGCGCACACACTGGCTCGACTGTGTGCACAAACTTAACACATGCGCACACGCATGCTCTTCCTTTTTATCACTTCCTAGAATCCTGAATTGAATCTGAGTGAATCTGACCCACTACACTCACCGCTATTAATCCACTTGGTAGTTTTCTGCAACTTTGAGTTCTTTATTTAATATCCGAGTGACGAAGCTGTAAATGCACATCTTGTTACATAATACCCCTGTGGTAACCTAATGGCACCAAACTCAATTCTTCTGATTATTACACAAGCTTGATATGGGTGTTCCTATAATAACAATGCCCCAAATTAATTTAAAATTGACCCATAATTGAATGCTAGGATTACAATGAAACATGGAGCGAGCACAGAAATCAAATCACTACTGCGTGCCAGACTCATGCCACACCGCACTGTCAATCACAAGCACTGTAAACAGCCTTTCATTCAGTGCCGTGGCCCAACCCCAATTATAAATTATTTATCATGCTGCCTTCGAATTAGAAGCCAACTCCACCCAACAGGCCAAACATTTTTCCTAGCTGTAGCAGGAATTTTAATATGAGTCTGCTGTGCCTTCAGTATGCCATGTTTCTTGCATGTGACCTGCCTGCTGGATTTGTGCACGTGAAAGCATTTCTCGTGGCTGTCAGGTCAGTTGCAGGCAGCGTGGCTTTTTAATTCTCGTTGTCGAGTTACATAATTAGCAAAATTGCCCCATTAACCTTCACCCTTTAGCCTGCTGTGGCCTGTTGTGATACTACCCAGAGATACTTTTTTTGCTCATAAAAATAGAAAGCGAATTTACAGCGACGGGAAAAGTAACCATGAGCAAGCCACGGGAACAAAGTGCAAAGGAACTAACATTTCGATGCACCACGTATCTCACTTATGAGCAGGCTGTGACTGGATGTCAGCGCGTTATTATTATCTCCAGATATTGGCAAAACAGTAGCTGGCAGCAACCAAAACCAAAATGGGACTCAACCGTACAATTTTGTACCATCTCTATTTCTTTTTTTTCTTTTTTAATCCTCCCTGTCACACATTCCTGTCCTCCTTCCCTCCTCCAAGTCTGCGCTTCTCCACTGGCCTTCCATAAAGCGAGTGACTTTTGTGTAGTGGAGCTGTTGTTTTTGTTTGTGCCCCTCTCACCATAGCTGCCTGCTTGCCGCCTGACAGCTCCGTGTGTCAAAGGTGGCTACAGCAGAACAGACTGTGGGAACAGCCGGTTAGCCTTCCTTGGTCCCCTGCTCCCCAACCAGAGGGGCAGCCATCAATCCAGCGCTCCCCCTACCCCTCCACACACACTGAAGCACAAACACACAAATACCCAACTAAACTCATACTCACACAAAAACCCTACAACGCTCACACCCTCTCCCAATAATCCTCGGAAGCAATTTCATCTCGACTCGGGTGGCAGCCCATTGTCGCCAGCCCCTTCAATCTTTCCTTATTAACTCTCGCTTTGTCCCACATCCGAGCTTCTGGACTCATCTCTCCTACATTCCGATCAGTGCTGCTCCCAGCACTCCCAGGCAACCTCCATTCGCTAATCCCACTGCCTACCCACCACCCCCCCCTCCCAGCAGCCCCACCCCAAGGAACTCTTACTGTTTTTTTTCCAACCTGCCGATCACCTACTTGCAGAGTAAGGTAGTGGCATTAACTCCATGGGTTTTCTGAAGGCAGAGTGTGAAGGCGGGGTGGGTGAAAGAGGAGGCGGCCACAAAGTGACTCCAGGCCAGACAATTAGAACAATGAGCTGGGCCCGTAGGGGGCTAACTCGCTGCGTCACGCCTGGACGGTGGGGTATTTTGTCAGTTTAATGAATTGTCCGTCAGGCTAGAGCCACATCGCAGGCTGCGCAGGGAGAGGCCAGCAGGGACCCAGACACTAAGTCGGTATTTATTACACTGCCTTTGTCACTAATTGAGCTAATTATCACTGACTCCTTAGCACTCCCACAGGCAGCGCCCCCTCCACTTCACTCTCCACCAACTCTCCCACCTCACTCTCATGCCTGGGGTTTGAACTCTGAAAAAAAAAAAAAAAAAATCAACCACTTTTGCTTTCTATTGTTTCTGTCTGCCCATGATTGCTGATTATTTCTCTTTCCAGCCAGATTTGCCTCGTTTTGTGTGTGTTTTCACTCCGTCAGCTCCTGACTTTTCTCTCAGTTTGTCAGTTATTACACAGTAAGCCATATCATGTTCTGGTGTGTTACCCCCTGTTTTCCAGGGGTTATAGAAAGGGGTGATAGAAGACAGAGCTTTAGTTATGTATAGGTCAACAACATTTTTTTCTAATCAGTTTAGTTTTTTGTATTTATAGACATTTCCTCACTTCTGAATTTGCAGTATTTTAGTTCAGTTCACTCTGATCCGTTCTTCCAGATAAGTAAACCGTCGACTTTATCTAATATTGTAGCCGTTCTCTTCTTATTTTTATAATGTTTTCTCTAATTTTATGCCACAAGCCCACGAACCCCTGTTAAATCTACACTGTAATACGATGCTAATTCAGAAGCACTCTCATCCCTGCATGTTACTGCTTTTCCTCCACTCTGCCCTTTCTGGATGACCCTGATTGCTCCTTCTCTGTGGTGAACTGAGAAGTGTGACGCTTTCCAAACTCCTGTGGTTAGCTACATTGCCAGGTGTTGAAGTTTTTCATATTTCTTTCAGGCCTTAAGCAAATGAAGCAACTCCTATACTGTATAAAATAAGGTATGTGGACAGATAAACAGTCTGTCTCTGTGGTTGGTAGCACAGATGCAGGGATGTTTTGTGGAGCTGGAGAAAGAGGCTGCTTTGGTGGTGGTAATAGGATTAAGCAAAGGACACCCAGGGACAGGCTTATATGTTGGCTCGGTCCGTAGTCAAAACTCTCTCAAATACAGCAAACACAACACAAATAATGGTTGTAATGTTGACACATTCACAAGGGCAGCTTAATTGAAAATATAGACTTTATTGTTCTATCGTACAGTACAAAACCAACTGGAACCTAAGTCTTTTGATTAAAATCTAAAAAAAAAAAAGTATTCTCGTACTCTCTAGAACAGTATAAAAATCCTCAGAAATAAATATTTTATATTTACACTAGTAAAAAAAAAGGAAATATTCAGTGCATGACCAAACATGAGTGTTTTTTTTTTTTACAGAAAATAAGCAAAGAAGTGATAACAGTCTTTTTCTATCAAGAGTTGTTTTTTAATCCGCTACATTACACCTACATAGAAAGAGCCAAAAGATAAAAACATCCCCTGACCTGACTCTAATGATAGCATATTTTTCAGCCACTGACAGGCACATAAATCATTTAGAAAACATACAAGTAACATCTTTATAAATATAATCAGATATTTTAATATTTACAGATTTTGGTCCTCTTAGCTGATACACAGTTTGTTTGTTTTTTAGTCTGTATTCTTTAAAATATTTTCATTCAACCTAACTTGGAAAACACAACGCACCATTTGCCTACTTTAACCTGCAATATTTTAATCCTTTATGCATGCATTTGTGGGAAATTTGTATATTGGTCACATTTTTATTCATTGTTTTATTAGTGTTTTATGTTATTTTCCGTATTGATCCCCCAGATTTGCTTAAATCACGCCGTGATATTCAGTGTATTGATAATACATTCAAATTACATTGCCTTAGTAAGATTCATTCAGTCAGTTTCTGTGCTCCCTGCTCCTAGTCATGTAAAATAAGGACCATCCTGTTGCAAGCCGGAGTGGTACATGTGGCTGAGGTGAATTCAGATCTGGAGAAACCTAAACAAAATGGGCAAATGTGGCAGGGAAACTAGAAGTGGTTGGGTTGCATACAATTCCTAAGTACACAAGCATGGAACAGATATCCCATCCAGGGAGATAAACTTCAACCAGTTTCATGGGAGGGACGCCAAACTTCAGCAAGAGAAAACAAAACACAGATTTTTTTTTTTTTTTTTTAAATAAGCTTCCTCTTGTTAGAGGTCCTCGCCAGTTTATGAGAGCATATGTTTGTGGCTCTGTGGCCACAGAAACATCTGTGAAACATTGTGTCCAGTTTCTGCCCTTTGTTGGGGAGAAACAAGGCCCTAGTGGTACCTGGTTACAATGATCAATTCTCCACCACATCCTTTTGTCCATTTACTCCTATTTTTCTAGCATGTAAACACTCGAGGGACAGTTCCCATTCTACAAGTATCATTGTAGTGTTAATTTACTTAAGGTTAAGCATTAAAGAGTAAGACATACACTCCCTCTATACCCTGTTCACATACTTGTGCTTTTCCCTTTCTCCTAAGTTTAAAAATACTGATTGAATTTTTGTGCCAGGATTTCCCTGTATTAGTTTACCCGCCTTGAAGCTTTTCCAGCTTCAGCCTAACAACTTAAAGCACATGAGTGCTAGTGGCTTCTCAACCAGCTACCTAAGTTCTTCTTTGCTCCTTGTATATTCCTAAGTCTTTGCCTACGTGCCCATGTTTGATCATAGACACTGATGTAACGTCCTTGTACTGGTGCAGTTCAGACAACTGACATGACAGCACCAGTGGAATGTGCAGTGGCAGCGTTCAGTCACGCTTTCAGTCCGGGACTTAAACCCACGTCCGCAGCAGAGCAGCTCACAGCCATCCAGGCCCGGAGAAGAGCTGTTGCACGTTCTCCCCGATGTTCCCAGAGTGCCAGTTTTGCCATTGTAGGAGCAGAAGTTGGGTGATTTCTCATAATAGACAAGATCCATAGACGAAGGGGGTTTGTGAGCTGGGTTTTCAGGCTCTAGATGCCGGGGATCGGCTCGGTGAGAGGCACGGTTGCTGCCCTTGTTGGCATAAACAACTCTGGATGCGCCATCAAACCGGTCCTTAAGAAAGTCTCCCACTGTGCGGAAGCTGGGCAGGCGCATCCAACAGGTGCGCACTGTGCAGGAGCCAGACATGCCATGGCACTTGCATTCCTGACGCATCTCTGATGACACAGTCTGGGAAAGGAAGACCAAAGATTACTCATGAAATCTCACTCATGAATACATTCATTTCAAGTAGAATTCGGACAAACAGTCTTAGTAGACGAGTAAAGCAAGTCTTACCATCCTGCCGGCTTCATTATTGTGCAGGTTGGTGAGATAGCGCAGATCTCTGCCCCGCTCACTGGAGTCCACAAACTCACGGCTGAACATCCGGCCAAAATCCACATTGTCACTGCAGCCTCCCCAGTGCCAGTCTGGTCCTCCAGGACCTCGGCGGCGATAATCGCATGTGCACGTCTCAATAGCCCCCTCTGAGCAGGAACGAGCCACAGCGTGGGTCACTCCTGCGCTGGTAATGGCAAATACAAATGCTGTCTCTCGGCAACCTGAAGAAACAACATAAAAACTTCCCATCAGAACCATATCCAGCGTTTTGGACTTTATATTTGCCTTTTTTTTTTCTTTTTTGTCCCAAACTGAAAATCATTTACAGACAAAGCCATTCAAATGCGTACAAGAGATTCCATTACATCCTGTCCAAAATTGTCCTATATTTCCTGGTGGGAAAGACAAGAGGGACTCACCACGATTGACAATTTTGCCAAAAACTGCTGGACTGTGGGTGGTCGGGCAGTTCCAGCGGCGGTTGCGGAACTGCCACTTGCACTCCTTTATGGCAGTGTGCAGTCCAGCGGCGATGGCATGCAAGATGCCAGGATTCTGCCGAATCAGCCGGCGCTGGCGACGGCTCAGAAGGGCCAGGCTTGGGTCCAGGACCAACTGCACGTTCTTGGAATTGGTGAGGAGGTTGGACGAGGAAGCCACATTGACAATACCCCTGGCGCAACACAAGGACAATTCAGAGTTAAGGAGCTGGCAGTTCATGCATGAAGCTCCTTAGGTGACCCTCTAAACTCATTAACTGATGGCTTTGGCATCCAATGAGTGTTGCTCCTTTGAAATTACAGTTTTTATTATGTACTAAAGTAATAAACAGAGTCTCACATTCAGTTCCAAGATCATGAGAAGACAGTTTGTCTCTGAGTAACAGTGTATATTTCACTCTTGGCAGATAACATGAAGCTATTTTTATGTCTTTATAAAAACTTGGACCGGGTGCGATTACTTGTCAGTTTCACGATTAGAATATGTAAGCACATTTGTCTGCTAAATATTCAGGATCTCTTATGTTATGATAATAATAATATTAAAGGATTACAATAATAGACAGTTCAGGACACTCATTCATGATTTCTTATCTGTGTAGTATCAAATTAATGTTATTAGCTTGACAGTTAAGGTTCCCTACATATATGTTAAATCAGATTAAAGATACAAGGTTCCACCAAATGTGATTTAAAGTGCAACTTCAGCTAAAAATGTCATTAAGAAGTAGGCCTTTAAACACCCATCTGAGGCAAATATTTGAAAAGCTATAAAAAAAAATATGCTGCTATGCTTAATGTCATTCACAGCATATAAAAAATAACTTTAATTATTTATTATTATAGCATAACAGATGAAAGCTGTCTGCCTGCCACCTTACTTACAGTATATATGTACATATATGTATGTATGTGTATCCTGTCCATATTTGTGCCCAAACGTGGCACCTGTGCGTCTTCAGCTTTATCCAAATCTTGGATCACTGAACAGGGTTTAAATGCACCCATTTTGCTGGTTTCAGAACATTTTTAGCGTTTCAGCACACAGGCTGTGTAATTTTCCACTTTATTTGGTATTTTCTGTGGTTTATGTGTCAACATTTTTCATTCATGTGTCGTGTATTGGCGGCGTTTTGCTGTTCAGCATTATCATCCGGAAAAGCGGGCGAGCCTGGGCCTGTTAGAGGGTTGACCCAGACAGTGGTGCGGTGAGAGGCCTGGGAACTTTAATAATAATCTCATCTTCTGAATATTTGCTTAATTCCCAAAGTCAGCGATGTGTGTGTGTATGTGTGCTTTCTAGGCGTCTTTCGGATGCCAGCTGAGATTTCAAATGTTCGAAAGCGCACTGCCATTGTGCGGAAACCTTGTCCATCTAATAAAACCGCAAAAACCTTTTGTTGTGAATCGTTATCTCAACAAACCCCAACCCACATTTTTTTATTGTTGTTAAAAACAAGAAAATGTGCCAAGCTATACAGATCCGGTTTTATTTTGGTTTTAAAAAAATCAAAATTCTGTTGCCACAAAGTTTATGATCGCTTAACTATATCCAGTATTAGATCAACGTGTCCCCGGAAAACAACAAACAACAAACAAACAAAACAACAAACAAAAAGAACCCCTCTATATAGGCTATAGGACTCCTTTAACTGTGAACTAAATCCATATTCAATTTATTCCACACTGGACTGAAAAATCTTGTCTCGTGTTCAAACCGCAGTGTCCAAAAAAGGAGCCAGAGAGAAAGCGAGAGAGAGGGAATTAAATCAACCGCAAATAAAAATGCTAAACTGTAATTATTATGTAATTATTTTATTGTTAAACTGTGTGCCGTGGTTAATTTCACTGGAGGCACAATAAATTAAAGAAAGAAAAAAAAACACCCTAAATTTTTTTGGCTGTTGAGCTCACGTAGAGCAACCTGAAAGCATTAAGCATCAATCCTATATGGTTGCAATTTTTTCCTTTTTCTTTTTTTCAAACAGGAGCTGCGAGCGGCTCCAAAACTAACACATTATTTCTATCAAGCTGCACGAAATGTGGCAACTCAATAAAACGCCCTTTTCCCCAGAGGGCTCCTATAAGCTGGCACTTAACTTTGCGGATGAGGTTTTCCTGTAGCATAACGCGATTAGTGCATCATCAGTATCTGCTCAACTCACCACCACCGGCCGCTGTTGTTGACTGCCCCTGTGCCGGAGAGCGAAGACACCAAGAGGATGCAAGCGGCTTTCACCCCTAACAGCAGCGCCAGACTCCTCATCGTGACTTCAGTTCAAAAATGAGGAGGAGAATGTCATTATTTTAAAAGTTTACACACACACACACACACACACACACACACACACACACACACATATATATATATATATATATATATATATATATATATGATAAAGTCATGAAAAAAAACAGACTCAATCAGTATGAAAACAAGAGAACTTTTGTTGCAAACATACTGTGTCACTTCTGTGCCACTTTTATCTTAATGATCAACTTCAGTTCTGGTCAAAATGAGCAGGCACCAAGGTGGATATACTCACCACGCCACAATCCGAGGAGAGGACTTGAAAGGTGAGAGACGCCGGCAAGCCTTAATTAACTTAAATGGCTCTTGAGTGGAGACAGGTTGCTGTGAGGTGTCCGGGCAGGATGCTACTGCTGCTGCTGCTGCAGTCCTCTTCACTCTGTCTCTCTCAGTGATGCTTTGCACGGCGCATTGAACGCGTGGGACAGTTCCGAAGACTTGATCCCCTCGGTGACTGATAGGCAACACATTCTTCTCTTATTGAGCGCTACGAGGGGAATAAAAAAGGGATTTGCTGCTCTCATCTCCCTCTGTTTTTTTTCGGAGCCTTTTCAATAGGATTGGAGGGAGGGATAGTTAATGCTCTTCATAGGGCGCACAATGAATAAGGAAACAACTGAGCAGCAAAAAGAAAGGAAGAGAGAGAGAGAGGGAGAAAAGCAGGGCAGTCCACGGTGTTACGCATATTGTGGAATCTCACGGTCATCACAGAATCGATTCCCTGTAAACGTGTACGGCTGAAAGTATTTTCTTCCCCTTTCAGTGACCGCGCAGCTAGCCTCCGCATCCAGTCTTGCTGAGAGAAGTTTCCCCGGAGCCCTGGAGCAGTGATGAGTTGGTACAGATGCTGTGGGTGCGCCCGCTTTGGTGCTTCGCCGCTGCTCAAAGCTGGTGTCACGGTACAGTATAGTTACAGCGCAATATGAGCCATCTGAAACTGCCCTTTTTACCCGGTGGTTGGATTAGCCTACTCCCTAACCGCATCTCCTCCTCTCTCCAAATGCGCACTCAAAATGTGCAGTGACTAAGGCCATTTCTGCACATGTTCTTTTTTTCACATTTAAACCCCTACATATCGAGTTTATTCATTATTACATGTAAATAATATATATGTATTTTTAAAAGTGAATGTTATCCCTTAAAGTTACTTTCTTCGCAATAAAGCGTGTTATCAGCCGTCTTTATCATCTAAGCGCGCACGCGCACACGCACAGCGAAACGTGAATGCATGCAGAAGTAATAATAAGCTCGCAATTGTCCTATAACTCACACTGCCTGCTGGGCTACTTAAATATTTTTCAAACACTGAAGACATGAAATATGGCCTCCAATCAGAAGTTTGATGTATGATGAACCAGGAAAAGAGGGGGACGACTAAGGATAAAAACCAGTCCAAACATCTGGCTTGCAGACCTCCCTCGACGCAATGTAGCCCAGTGTAATCACAGCTTGAGCCACTTTGCGGCATCTCCATCAAACCCCAGACTAGGAGCAAGCTTAAATGTCCCCAAACTTCTCCATATTGGTTCATTTTGTGACATTTATCTGCTAATTTGCATATTCCACATTAGTCATTGCAGAGGTTGTAGGTTGAGTAATCTCTCCCCCTTCCTCTGCACCTCTCTGTCTCTCCCTCAGATGACAGTAAAAGGAAGTAGGCTTTAAAAAAAAGAGAGAAAAAAAAAGCTTTAATGACAGCCACCCTACGTTTTTACCCGAGCCTTATATGAATTTGCTCAAACGGGTTTCCTGGAGCAGTCATGCGACACCGAGCAGATTAGAGCTTCAATCCGGATAAAGGGGGCCTTTTATATACAAATCAACTTCAAATCACTTTTTAAGCCACTTAGATATACACACCAAGGCAGAATGCTAATGCACTTTTCATTGCTGGAGCTTAGGGAATGGAAGGAGATTAGATGAATTGGTGTCACTAAGCGAACCGTGTTCGAGGGGGGTTTTAACTTAATTTTATGAAAGTAGCACACAAGCACCTTTCGCACCCAGCAGCAATGTTATGTTTAATTTTGGATAACCTGAATAGATATACCGATTGATTCGTGTCCACACAGAAGGCCCGGGCAACTTGCTACATAAGCTTACTCAACAGTGACCACAGAAAAGAATTTTAATAGATATGTTGTCTCCAATAAGGTGTTTTAGTCTGTCAGTTCTTTTGAATCCCTAAAAATTATTTGTCATTAGAGTTTTGTCAGAGGTCGTAATTGCAAAACATTGTAAATAACAGTCTGTTACTCTAGCCATTTGTGCATTTGTGCGGGTTTTTTTTTTCTTTCGTTGCTTTGAAATAAAGACTTTAGATTGACAAAGTGAAGTTGTTTCAAGCACAACAATGAGGCACAGCCGCTCTGATGGAGGTGGGAGGAAGGGGGAGCACAAGACTTAAAAACAGTATTGTTGTAGGGTCTGTTAGCGGAGCCGCCTGCCTGCTGCTGCCTCCCTGTCGTACAGTGGAACCAGCAGCTCTCCCCTCCCCCTTCATTATTTAAAATAACTCACCGCTTTATGAACAAAATCTTCCTTGAGTTTCCATATTTCATCTCATCGAGGATTTCTTTGTTCTCCCCCAAAATGTAGGACCAAATTACCTTATTCCTCCCATCACACCAACAGAGAGTAGGAACAAGTACATGCATATATAAATATGTAATTTTTTTTATCCTTATAAATATGATCATTGGATCCAGTATTTCTAAATACCTGCTTAATTCGAAATCGCTGTCCCGCAATGCTTGTAAAGTGCTTGTGCGTAAAATGTTGGAGACGTCATTTTACGCTTGGGTGAATGATCCCGTTATCGAATAATTAAAGTATCAACTGGTGATCCAGTTCTCATCCTAGCCAATATTTTGCAAACAGCCGCCTGTAGAGGCATCTACTCCCCTCCCCTCTTTCTCCCCCCTCTCCCCCCTCCTCCTCCACTTTATTCTCTCCTCCGACCTCCTCTGTTCTCCGTCTTCACTCCTCGGTCGTTTGGCGGTGCATCGATAATACTGCAGACATCGTCCTTTCGATTTTCTTATTCGACGCGGACCATCACTACCAGTGTTTTAATGTCACGTCGCGAAAGACGCTCAACAAAATGGAGCTATCAAACAAACTCCGTTGGGACCAATTCCTGATTTTGGCAGCAGCACTTATGTCACCTGCAATCACGTAAGTGCACTTGAAAGCGCCAGGAGAGTTGCAGACTGTGGCTGCACGCGATTCGGCAGAGTTGCGGGAAGTCCTTTGCATAGGTTACTATTTAAATGAATAATTTAGCTATTTTAAAACAAAACAAAACAAAGAAAAACATAAAAAACGAATTATTAGTCATTGTATTTCGAAGTCTGGTTTCGTGTAAAGTTAAATAAAAAAAAGTGCAATCAGTGTTAATTGAGTGGTTTAGCTTTAAACGAGTCAAAATAATTCCAAAATGATTTCACTTTCAATCTCGTTATTTCTTTATAAGATGCATTTGGCCATTAAATCTGTTTTTGATACTTCTCAGCTGGATAATCTGTTTAGAATTATATTTTCCCTCCTTTAACCAACTGACACTGGAGCACAAACAGTGCAGCAAATACTTTTGGATGCATTTTATTGGTAGGTGTATTTCCCATAAAGAATAAATTATATCATATCTCTCTTAATTATTTATTGGTTTGTATTTTTCTTAAGTGTACTGAACCCCCTCCCATTGCCTCATACTCCTCTGGGCTTGACTAATGAACTGTTGACCATCTCCGATGACACCCCCCACCACCACCATCTCACTCCCCCACTCTTTCTTCCACTCTCCCTGCAGGGTGCTGTGTAATGATATCCTCAGCCTGAAGGTGGCAGGAGATCCAGTGCTAACCCCTAACTCTGTGTGCCTCAGGCTGGCAGGCCTCAGTAAACGTCAGATGCGGATGTGTGTGAGGAACCCTGATGTGACAGCATCTGCTCTGCAGGGGATCCAAGTGGCCATCCATGAATGCCAGCACCAACTCCGGGACCAGCGCTGGAACTGCTCCTCGCTGGAGGGCTTTGGCAAGCTGCCGCACCACAACTCCATCCTCAACAGGGGTGAGAGTCTGAGGCAGGCTAATGATAGTCAGTATGTGATCCTGGGGTTTATGGTAGAAAAGTGCAGGTATGAGAATACAGATTGCGCTGTACGCAGGTAAATGACATTTGTAGAGCTGCAGTCTTTATGGTTTCAACCTCTCTGAGTGTGTTCCTCTTGCTCCTAGGTTTTCGGGAGAGTGCCTTCTCTCTGGCCCTGCTGGCGGCGGGCGTGGCTCACTCTGTGGCCTCGGCTTGCAGCATGGGCAAGTTGCGGGGGTGTGGCTGCGAGGCCAAGCGTCGCCAGGACGATGACAAGATCCGGCTGAAACTCACACAGCTGCAGCTGCAGACGCTTCAGAAGGGTGGGGCAGGCATCGACTTAACACGGTCATTACCCTCAGAGCTGAATGGTCATCATGGCAGCCTGCCACCTAACCTGCACTCAGCCCACCCCTCAGCCCTTCTCAAGCCCTTACCGGATGAGCTAAGCTCTATGCAAGACACCTGGGAGTGGGGGGGGTGCAGTCATGACATCCGTTTCGGGGATCGCTTTTCCAGGGACTGGCTCGACTCCCGGGGGTCTCCAAGAGATATCCACGCCCGCATGAGGATACATAACAACCGTGTGGGACGACAGGTGAATATTGTGCTTTTCAGCTGTTGTCCCTCCGAGCTTCAGCACTCACTCATTATGATTTTGGTTGTTGTTGGAGTTTGCTTACAGTGTTATTCTTTACACAGATAGTGACTGACAACATGACAAGGAAATGCAAATGTCACGGCACATCAGGGAGCTGTCAGTTTAAGACCTGCTGGCATGTGTCTCCAGAGTTCCGGCTCGTGGGCTCCATACTCAAAGAAAAGTTCCTGACAGCCATTTTTGTCAACTCTCAGAACAAGAATAATGGGGTCTTCAACCCTCGGACAGAAAACGGCGCCAGTGGAACCCAAGGGGGTCTCGGCGGAGGACGTCGTCGAATCATGTCCAGAGAGCTGGTGTACTTTGAGAAGTCTCCTGACTTTTGTGAGCACGACGCGTCCATAGACTCTCCGGGAACACACGGACGGATCTGCAACAAAACTAGCTACAGCACAGACAGCTGCAGCTCGCTGTGCTGCGGCCGTGGACACAACATCCTGAAACAGACGCGCAGCGAGCGCTGTAATTGCAGATTTCACTGGTGTTGTTACGTGCTGTGCGAGGAGTGTCGTCACACAGAGTGGGTCAATGTGTGCAAGTAGACGTCAGTCTGTTCCCCCCTTAGTTCGAGCGGCTTTTACTCATCCAGGACTCAAGATGGCGAGCCTGTCCCTTCGCCCACTCCTGTTGTTCGAGCTTTTGTTTTTGCTCCTTGTGCAACTCTCCCAGAGATTCTGTTTACGCCCCCCCCCTCTTTTTTTAAGTCCATCATCTGGGATCTATTTTCTTTTTGTAGACGCTGTTATTCTCAAAATGCCAAGTCAGAGATTGAAGAGGTGACTCATGTCATTTGTCTTCCCATGGTCTGTTTAGACGCTGGCCTTTCAGCCATGAAAATGGCCCATACTTCATCGTTTGAGTCCCACAAAGACAAAAAAAGAAAGAAAACGCAACAGCAGAGGAGCTTCAGTGTCTACAAGCTGACTCATCTTATTGTACAGTAACAGTTTATTTGAATGTGTATGTCTATAATTGTAAATGTATTATTATTAATATTAATATTGTACTAGAGCCTGTCTTTTTTCATTTCAGTGAATGACAGATTGATGGTGGCCATGTGGTTCAGCATGGTGAAGCAGTGTGCAGAGAGAACAGTCTAATTTTCTTTCTCCATTTGCACCAAAACAATACTCATGTGTGACTCGGAAAAGTACTAATTTGGGAACTTGTCTCACAATCTCTCTTTACTGATCAAAGAAGAAAAGACAGACGATTTTTTTTTTTTTGGAAGGGTGAATGAATTTGACACAGTGCTTTCTCACATGCAGGACTTTCAGATGCTCGTCCAAGCTTGTACACTTGTAAAACTCAAGATGGGAAACTGGAAGCAACATCCGATTTGGAAGCAAATCGGATCCCTCAAATCTCTAGATTGTACGACTAATGATTCAGATTTATATATTTATATAATGGTAACAATAGTAATCACTTCATGAGAATTGGTGCTAGTGGTCATGTTTTTTATGACTCTGTATCATTACTGTGGCAGCAAAAATGCTCTCTCTTGTGTATAACTGTACTGTGATTTGTGTTACTTTCCTATGAAATTGTGACTGGGCTCTTGATATTTTGTGCTTGCTTTTGTCCATTTCATCAGTCTGAGCACTCCTTAGATTCTTCCCACATGTACTACATGTCAAAGTGAGAGATGGACCTACTTTAGTCCTGAAATGACGCTGAAGGGTGTGCGTGTGTTTAAATGTGTGTGCGTCTGTTGCTGTGTAAATGGGGGGTAGGCTCTGTGCACTACAGATTTGGGAGGTGAGAGCCTTTTTTATGGCCACTTCATGCTGAGAGAAGGACTTTTTATGGCTGCAGGATATTGTTTCCTTAAAGTATGACTTTTATTACTGGAGAGAAGCATCAAGAGAGCAGAGAATGGGGGTGATTATACCAGTCTTTGCTGTGCGAGCATCTAAGGGGATCATCTGTCCAGAGTTCATAGCCAAGGAAGGGACTTGTTGAACCACGTGCTTTGGGGACGCTGTATCCCTGTTACCTGGGAGACAGACTACACAAATATAAACACATGCACATAAATGCTTGCATGGGTTGGTTTACGTACCAAGACATGTAGGAACGCTGGCACCCGACGTTCAATCAAAAACATGCATGTTGTTGCGCACAAATGAACTGTAGATTTAGCAAAATGCTCCTGTCGCCACTTGACTTGATTTATGATAGCAGCATTCCTCGATATCTTAGATAATCCAAACCGTCTCCATGCATGGCCTGCTGGGAAAAGCTTTTTTTTTGCCACATAGGATTTAATGCCAATTAAGTCCTGTTTGCATGGACTTTGGTAAATATCCCTGGACTCCGAAGGAATGACAGCGCCAGTGGCTGAATTGAGCACTTGATCTTTTTTGGTATTTAGAGAAGGAGTAAAAGAAAAAAAAGGAGACAGCGAAGAGGTATGGAATGATAAGGGCCTGGATTTCTGGTTTGGATTTCTTCATTCCTTTATCATTTCACCCTGGAGCTGCTGCAAAAGGGAATTTCCTGTCACTGTTTCTAACCATGTGTGAGACAGAGGTTGGTGGACAGCCTGGGATTGCTTTCTCTCTCTCGCTCTGTTTCTCTTACTTACTTCGCCCCTTTCCCCATTCTCCCCTTCATCATTGCAGACAGAGACACATGCATAGCAACACATTGACTGCCCCCCCCAGCAGTAATGACATCCAGACTGGGCTGAAATTAAAGAGAGGCAGGCAGAGAGAGAGGAAGTAAGGAGAGATAAAAGTTACCCACTTTGACTGACAGCATGATTATATGTATAAATAAGGCGATTTAGCGTGTTTAGTTGGATATGAAGATAGCGAGATAGATCCTTGCTGCACATACGGCAGAGATGCACAAGCAAAGGACAAATAGAGTGTGGCAAACGGGGTGAATAAAGTGTACTCTGTATAAATATATGCCTCGAAACATCTGCTTCTCAACTCCCCTTTCATTTTTGATGTGGGACAGGCAGAGGAGAGCGGGAGAGAAAACACAAGGAGTCAGCTACCCAGAACATCAAAGCCCCTGCCCTCAACGTGCAGGCCCTCATTAGTTCAGCTAGCAGAACCAACGAGACTTGTGATTGTGTTTGCTGGGGTGCACGCTGGCAGACACTTCAGAGGAAAGGCTCCCTTAAGTCATAACTCCCCACCCTACCTCTCCTGCCACCACCCGGGCCCGCTTTAACCCCCCTGTAACCCTCTCCAAACTCCCCGCGCACACAAACTCCTGCATGCTCACCCCACCATCCACTCCACCCCGTAATCTGGTCTGCAGCTGCAAACATCTGCTCCCCTCTTTATTCCTCGCTGCCTCCACCGCTGAATTGATAAACACATCTATTACTGGACCACTGACTGGCACGCAGCACAGAGGAGGAATGAGGCAAATGTTGGACTCACCTATGGCTGCAGGGGCGGTTTGACGGAGTGCCGTTTGTTCACATTGGCTTCTTCTTTAGGTGGCTTCTTTTTTTAAAAATGTCCTTTAATTTCAAAGTGCAGTGCAGTTTGCAAGTGTACAATGCAAACTGCATGACAGAAAACAAGAAAGAGAGATGGCATTGACCCCAGGTTTGGTTTTATTTAACTTCATTCAAAACCTTTTTTTTTTTTTTTAAAAAGATGGCTACAGAAAAGAAGAAAAACATCTTATAACTATGAGGGAAGTGAGTCTGCAGCGGTTTGGACTCACATGCATGAAGCAATCTCATTAAATAGCATAGGCGCCAAAAAGCCATAGAAATACTTGACATTTTTAATAAATAAAATAATGCTCAAAGGTAAACCAACTGCAACATCGAGTCAGTCTATGCTTTTGTCCCCTCCTGTCACCTCATTATCTGTGAAACACTGCCAGGAAGTATCACTTGGCATCCTGTTACAGTCAGCCATTTACTTATTCATTAAGATGATTCCTGTTTTAATTATTCAAGCGTGTTTGCCTGCAGGCTCTCGTTTAAAACTGGTTTGGGCCCTCTAAAACGTGTATGTCATATGTTAGATAGTGGGAACAACGCTATCAAACTATTTATTATTCTTTGATATCCCTCAAGAAAACAAGATAAGCCTCAAATAAGCTGTAAGGTGATGGTGCATACAGTAACTGTTCAGAGCTGGAGACAGCAGTGCTCCTGGCTTTTAACAAGTCGCCGCGCGATGAGAGATTGGCAATCCAACTACCGCGAGAACGCGCAGTGTCACAGCTGCAGCTCATCGCGAGACTATCATCCAGTCCTTCGCCTGAATCCAGCTGGTACCCTTCCTGCCGTTGACGGGTAAGTGAGAACGAGATGCAAATAGTGAAATTCCTGAAAGAGGTATACGAGCGCTAAAAAGGTGGTTTAAATTATCACCGCTTGAGTTGCCTTTTAAATGCTGGGAGGGGGGAAATGAACGACCCTTAATGTACGACATGAGGCCGACTGGCGCGTTTGTCGTGACTGTAAGAGGGGGGATTATAGCACACAAATTGACCCGGAGATTTTATTTATGTTTTCAATTAAATACCGACGATATTAGCTCATAGGATAGCAAGCAGATTATGTTCGAAAAATGAATGTTATCGAGCCGAAAGAAACGTGGTATGGGTTCAAAATTCATCGCCTGCTTCGACTGCAGCATCCGCCGTCTTCGCCTCGCATTATGACAGATGTGTGTGGATGTGCGGCCACTGCAGCTGCAACGGGCTACGCTAGCACCTGCTGCCCGTGCTTTTGATAGAAATGAATGGAAACCTAGCTAGTCAGAGGTAAAGCAGCCAGTCATTAAAACAGACAAGAGGGATACTTCACTGCCACACAGAAGACTGCCACGGCTGGTTTAAAATAACCCTCTAAAAACCAATGCGACCCGTGTAGTGTGTGTTAGCACAAGTTAACAGGCAAGGTTGGCCTGTAAAGGGCCCATTACCACTGAAGGGCCACCCTCCTCCCTCAGCTCTGTGAGCCTGACTGTGTGCAGCCATAGACAGCCTTAGGTTATGTGTCATAATAACGTAATATGAAATGAGTGTTACCCTGGCATATCTTCAGTTGCCTAAAAAGAGCATAAAAAGGTGGTTACTCAGCACCACATGAAAGCTGAGCCACATAACAGAGATCCAGCATGGCTGCCTCTTTTCCCAGTGAGCTGTCACTGTAAAGGAGCAGCTTTCGAGTCAGGTCAGCTGCCTGCCGGGGTGTGAAGTATACGTTTCCTGGCTTTCCTCTGAGGGGGCACGGCTGCGAGCCGTAAGGGAGGTGCCAATGCTGAGAGGTGCTTTTGAACAGCTACTGTCACACCACATGTTTCTTTGTGTGTGTGTGTGTGTGTGTGTGTGTGTGTGTGTGTGTGTGTGCATGTGTGGTTTCGACTCTCTAAACGTGGTTCACGGTTTGTTTTGGCTGCTTGTTGCTATGTATAGCAACAAAGCAGCCCGTGTAACAGTTTTGTTGCAGTTGTGCCCCCACCTCCTCTCCTCCCGAGTCATCATGGGAAACATCTTTGGGAACCTGTTGAAGAGCCTGATAGGCAAGAAGGAGATGAGGATTCTCATGGTGGGGCTGGACGCTGCAGGGAAAACCACCATCCTGTACAAGTTGAAGCTGGGGGAGATCGTCACTACCATCCCCACAATTGGTGTGTGACTGTCTGCCTCTAAATAAAAAAAAACCCTGCGTCTTAGAGATTGTCCAGATTATGTGACCCATTTTCTATTTGCTTGTTGTCCCATCCACCCCAGGTTTCAATGTAGAGACAGTGGAATACAAGAACATCAGCTTCACTGTGTGGGACGTGGGTGGCCAGGACAAGATCCGTCCTCTTTGGAGACACTACTTCCAGAACACCCAGGGTGAGATGCATCAAAAGCATCTTAGGTGAAAGACCAGCCGGCATGGTTAGAGTTTTTTTTTTTAAAAAGGCCTCTCCAGTCCTGTTGCAGATCCTGGAGCACACGCTCGCCCCCAGCACCTGAGGACAAAATCTGACTAATCCTTCAGATGATGTCATTTGCATACAGGCTCCAGCTGTTTCAAATTATCATCATCTTAGTCATGTTCAAATCCCGGACAACCATTAAACATGCTTTGGCAATATGCTTTTCTAACAATGTGATGTGACCTGATTGTTTTTGTTCGGTTTAAACTTATTCCTGCAGGTTTGATCTTTGTGGTGGACAGCAATGACCGCGAGCGGGTCAACGAAGCTCGAGAGGAGCTGATGCGGATGCTGGCTGAAGACGAGCTGAGGGATGCTGTTCTTCTAGTCTTTGCCAACAAACAGGTATGCGCCACATTACGTTTCCCCCTGCTTTTACGCCTCTTGCCTCACCAACTTCCTGACGGACACTTTGTCCTCTGTGATTTTGTTCAGGACCTGCCCAATGCCATGAACGCCGCAGAGATCACAGACAAGCTGGGCCTGCACTCCTTACGTCACCGCAACTGGTACATTCAAGCCACCTGTGCCACCAGTGGGGACGGCCTGTACGAGGGTCTGGACTGGCTGGCCAATCAGCTGAAGAACAAAAAGTGAAGGGCCGGGTCAGTAAAGTGGGGAAGAGCCTGGGTGCCAGCTCCAGGTTGTGGTTATAGGGGTTCCATTGTGTTTACATAGAGAGGAAAAATGCTGAAAAGCTCCCAGGGGGTGACTCTCAGTGGCTTTCTCCCCTCCCACCATCTCCTCCCCACCATCCACCCTCGAAATACTTCTTTATTTTTTTTCCGTTCTTTGATTAATTTGATTTGTTTGAATCTGTGGTGAGCATTTTTAATCATTTACAAGCAAACTTTATCTAAGTTTTTTACAATCTATAAACAAATAATTATGTACTGTATAATATTACTGTAAAGGTATATGGATTTGCTCTACTTTGCAGACCTCCACCAACATTTAATTAGCTCAGCAATTGTGATGGATCTCAAATCGTGATGGCAGAGCAGCCTTCCCTCAGAAACTACAGACCTGGTGTAAATTACAAAGAATGTCATAATATTATAGTGGGAGTACTATTACTATTATACTCGTACAGATAAATGTAATATAACTGTCCATACTGCAACCAAATTATGCTCTTCATAGATCAAAACTTTTAGCTATGATTTAGTTTTATTTATGCTGAATTAAACAAAATGTGTCAACTTTCTGGACAGTCTGAAACAATATATTTAATATTAATATTTATTGACTTTTTTTTTTTGCGTCATATAGTTTCTTTCCCTTTATTCTAATGTGCATTTACTGCTAAAGGCAGCTAGTTAAAAAAAAGAAAAAGACAAGAAACCCCAGTATCACTGTACATTACTGCTTCCCAATCTGCATGGAGATATCCCAGTACTGGCTCGTGGGCTTGTAACAGGCCGCTGCTGTAAATAAAGATTTGTTCTAGTTGAGTTGCCTGGCACAAACGGGGTTAAAACAGTTTGTCTGGCATCAGCGAGGTGTGATATCTAAAGTGATACAGATGACAGAACAGGCACTCTGTACCAGCTCTGTGGCTCAGAAAAATAAAATGCTGCTATTGGCCTGCCCTGTGGAGAGTGATGCAGCACAGCATGTGACTGGCAATATTAAGAGAGCTTACATAGTTTTAAATTTTTGTTTTTATTTTTCAATCCGTTTGTGCAGCATCGCTTCTCATGCGGATTTATCCACCCTTAACTGGCATGACATTATGCGTGTCTCGCTATTTCATGTTGCACAAAATTACTCTAGACTCACTGTTGTTGTACAGAAGGTGTTGTCTGTTTTTTTTAAATGGGGTGTTTCTTTATTTTGTTGAGTTATTTTTTCCTTAATTAGCTAATTAGGTCAGACTGTTGCATTTTTTTTGTTTTGGGGTTTTTTGGGGGGGAGTTTGTTCACAAAAAAAATAATAAAATAAGGAGAGAGGATGATAGTAATACTGCATCGTAAGGCATGTTAATACTGTACAAGATCTGTAATAAAAGCGAATTATAATAGCCTGTTTCCTCAGACTATATTTGTTAGTCTTAATCATTGCTGCTGGTTGGAACAATGCTGTACTAATAAATGTTATGGATTTAGTGTAAAGTTTACCGAACAACCTTCTAATATGCAAAAGCATGCTTTTCTATGTTGGCGCAACTGTATATATGTTGATGTAACCGGGAAAGTGGAACCGTGGTTTTCGGGGTGAAACCAAAAGCGCTGTTGATACACCTGTAGATAATGGGGTCAGCGTGTTGGCAGATAACTGACAGCAGCTTGTGTGTGCGTGTGTGACGTGCATTATATTCCGTTCGGTTTGGTGTGAAAATTGTTTTCGTGGCCTTATTTAGCCAGTGGTTTCATTTCTCTTTGATAACAGGTTTATATGTAAGAAATATCCAGCATTCAAGTATCTCACCTATGATCTGTGACACCGATGCACTAGCAGTTCCGATGTGGCTAAACATCCCTCCCTCTTTCAGTGACTATTTTCAGATTTTAACTTTCAAATAAAGAAAAATATTAAATGAGGCTGCACGACATTCCAGCTGGCGATTTGCTCTCAGAGAGAAACAGAGTATAATATGAAGAGGGGGAAATTTAAGACAGAAAATCAGAAAAACCTAAGCAGGTGCAAAAGTGTTGAATGATTTAATTATTCCTGAGACTACATCAATAAATAAAAAGACCAGAGTATACATTTGCTTTGCCTTGCTCATTTTTTTCCTTGCTATCGTTTATCGTCGCACGTGTTGGTTTGAAAACCCCAGCACGATTACGAGCGTGCTGTCTTTATCTTCTCTTGTCTGTGGCTCAAACTCAATTTCAAGTTGACAGTTCGCCCCAGAATCAAATGTGCGAGTCATTATTTGTCAATCATTGTTCTTGGATAAGTTGCCCAGTTTTGAAGATGTTTGTCTGCTTGAATAAAAGGAAGCTACAGAGTATACTTGTGGTGCTCAAAGCACCAAAACACTATGTTTGATGTGGGTGGTGAGTGCAGTGTGGTAGAACGAAGGCAGTTCTCACACAAACTACTGTATTTGATTTGGAGGTGATGTGTCCTTTTAAGATCCCTGCTAGGTTTCTTGAAACAGTTTGGTCCTCAATTTGTTGGACAGAGACACTGTTTTTGTAGTTTTGCTTCTGTACAGTCATTTTTGAGTCAAAGGACAAATTAAACACACAATGTCTGAGGTTGATTCAAAGTGTAGAATTTTTATTTTATAGTTTTTATTGTTATTTTTAAAACATGAGGCTCATAAGAGATGTCATTTCAAGTGAGGGAGACAAGTTAGCTTGAAAAACCCAAATAAATAAGAGCAATAATGAAATAATTAGGAATGGCTGAAGCAACATTCTTAAGAAGTATAAATGCAGTGATCAAGTCAGCAGCTCCCAACAGGCCTGGAAGACCAGCGAAGACAAATGGAGTGCATGATGACAGAATTATTTCCATGGTTAAGAAAAACGGCTTCACAGCATCTAACCAGATCAAGACCACACTTTAAGAGCAGGCGTGTGTGCATGTCAGTCACATCATGACTGTTTGATTTAAAATCTGCTGTGGCGGTGTACAGAGGCAACACTACAAAAACTCTGTCTTTGCACAACACATTATTGACCTTACTGTACTTCTCCTTCATTGATGAATCCATAATAAACAGTAAAATATTTAAAAACTCTTAACTGTTGCCTCAACACATATATGTTCAATTGATTTCATGTGTGCACCGGAGGTTTTAAGTTGCGGCCACATCTGGCCTCCAAACTGGTTGTGATGTCACAATATCCTCTTATGCCTACACATGTTGAACTTTGATTTAAGGTGAGTCCAGAAGGACGTTCTTTTCAGCAGATTAATAGGAAACAGCTTTGACGTCCCTTATGACGCATGTATCACTCTGCACAATAAAGGTCAAAAATCTAAATGTGAGTTAGACTGGGTTTTTTTTAATGAAGTGGGAGTTGATCGAGAACAGTTTTAACTCAGTAAACTGTTTACCGTACCAGTCATCAGCTAAGACTAAAATCAGACTAACAGCACATATTACACAACTGTGGGATTTGGCTCTACACAGCCTTTCTTTTGTCCTTTATTAACTGCTGTTATCAAGAGAAGTTTGGCACAATCAGGTAGTTTGCCTGTGGAATTGCTGCACTTCACAGAGAGTCATTTTGTCTGAGCCAATCAGAGGTCCATGTAGGGGAGAGTGCTGCTGTGTCTCCAAGGGTGTGACAGCAGTATGTGAGTCGGAGCTGCTCCCGGGGCCACCAGCCCCCTTGGCCCCCTGCAGGACCGCTACAATAGTGGCCCCAGGGCGGATGCCATAGCTGGGATTCCCACTCGTAACCGGGACACCTTCGCCCAGGGCACAGACACACTGGCAGCAGCCCCACAATCAATTCATCAATCTCTGAAGGGAGTGGCAACTCCAAAAGGCCACAGCAGGCACCCCTCACAGTTCCCCTTGGAAGGGACAGGGCCACCAGGGCTGACACAGAGACTTGACACCATGGTGGCGTTGTGAAAGTGCCAAGCTCTGTAAATACTATAGGCTGCTATCAAAGCTATCTTGACGGGACAAACAGAGAAACTCTCATGTGAAAAATGAACACACGCACAAAAAAAGTGCATCTGGTGACAATCTTACACTTTTCACCGTTTTACTCAGCAACAGGAAAGTTTCACACTGACTGCTGTTTATGAAACAAAACAACTGACTCAGTCTTCAAGATTTCTTCCAACATTTTTGGGGCAATGGTGTTTTTTTCCCCACAAAGTTTTCCACTATTCAGTGACTGACTGGATTAAAGGCTGATTATTTTATTATAAGAAATTAGAGATTGGATCAAATGTCCAATAAACAGTGTAAAAATAGCCATCCATGTGCAAACGCTGAGTCTACCCACCACAGGGCCCTGCAGCAGCTGTGAAATAGGACGCCTAAGTGTCAGACTCTGGCTCCTCCTGCTGGACAGAAAAAGAGGCTGGAGTAGGGCATTTGAGACTCCTGCTTTAAAGTCCAGGCAGATGAACAACAAAGACATTAATTACTGTACACATAAACCGCGCTGTGGTGTTATTTCTTGGCGTCTTTTACCATCAGGTTGTTGAGACGAACATTAAAATCCAAGTTCATCTCAATCTCACCATTCTTCCCATTTCCTGCACATGGATGCTTGCAAACAAACTGTGGATTGTTCGGCTCTCCCCTCCCTGCCGCATTCAAAAATAAGATTAACAGTACATCTGTCAGAAGCGGTTAATGATTTCCATCCATTAGTGGCCCGTTTTCACCCGCAGCTCCGTGTTCAGGAATCTTGTCTGCTCCGAGGCCATTTTCTCAAATTAAGCATGTTCTTGTTTTGGGTTCAGAAGTCACTTGACTGTCTGACAATGTGGCCATTGTGGCAGGCTGCTCCATACGCATCAAAGAGGTGATTAACCAGTTGACAGGGCTGCGGGGACAATACTGCTCTTTACGGGGGGAAACAGTGCGGCCACTCAGAGCGCTGGGCTCTTACTGGGTGGGGGGACCGAAACGCTGCTTCCACTGCTGACAGCATGAAACAAAAATAACTGGTGTTCACACTGCTGCACACGGCAAAGATTCACATCCAAAATCAGTTAAATGCTACACTGAACGACCTGTCCTTGTTAGTCAACCGAGTCTGTCTCAGTGACTCGTGTGTCATTTAGCTTTTTTGTTATTATAGTGTTTTAGCCACGCGTGTTTGTAATTTTTTAAGCTTTCTGTCAGCAGTATTATGTCAGTCGTTTCTCGAGGGCTTCATAAATTTAGCAAAATTCTTTGCTTTAGCGTAACAACCGAGGCTTCAGCTCGAAATGACGGACAAACCACTGATTGGTCGGGATATCGGCCAATCACACGTCCCCATCTGGGAGGGAAATTCCCTCATCACAATAAACTACAACTTGTTCTCAGTTTTTCAAGTAGTCTGAGGGATGTTTGCGGTCTTATTAGGTGTTTTGAAGGAGTTGCACTTGTCCTTCACTTTGACTCATGATTTGATCGGATTTTCCCTTTCATAGAGACTTAACTCTTAACTTTTACACCCCCTACTGTATATTCTTTAGTCAAAGTTTTCCCTGCAATACATATTGGCTCTTCGGAGGACTACCTAAACCCCTGTGATATGCATAGATCTCCGTGAACAGGCTGGACATCAGCATGGAGCAGTGGCGAGTCATTTTACTGGGAGTGATTTTGTCTTGGAGACTTCGAACATCATCTCAAACGCATGAAGGTGAGGATATACGTGATTCTACATCTGAAATCCTGTCTTCATTAAGTTTGAATCTCGTGAAATTTAGATAATACCTCAATTACCAGACAAATTCTAGCAATAGAATAGAATTAACTGTATGCACTTAAAGCTTTCGTAGTATAAAGTGATAAACCTCACCATGCCATTGTTTGCTTCACAGCTCACCACTCTTCCTTAAAAGCTTTTTTATTGTTATGATTAGGGTCTTATCCAGGCCCTTGCACTGCACTGTAAAAATCTGCAGAGAACAGCAAAGATTCACTTTAAGAACCTCTATTTACCATTAACTGATTGTCACGCTGTCACTAAATTCTTTCTAATAAAATTTAATGTGGTTATCTGCAGTTACAACGACATTAATGTGTCTTTGCTAACATTCAGATCTCCCTTTGAGATAGCTGTCAAACAATCACACTGTTTTTCTTTCCTGTCAGGACCTTTTGTTTATTTACTAATTTCCGATCACTGAGCCCTTTCATGAATGTTTTATGAATGTTTTTATAAATACAAAACATTAACAAATAATTTAAGTACTAATGCCTGTTTTTGAGTATCCTAAGTATGAGTTGAATATTATTGAGTCCTCCCAGATTAGCTGAATGATTCAGGGCCAGTGTTTGCTTAAAAGAGCCATGTATGAATATAAGTGTGCATTAGGCAACAGTCCTTTGTCAGCATGTAACTTTCCATTGTTATTATGCAGCAGTCTTCAGGGGCCTATAGCTGTGTGTTATGTGTTCATAACGAAGACAAGAGATGTGACTTGTGTTGAGTGAGTGCTGCAGGTGGCTAACGTTTGCACATTAAAGGACCAGTTCCTCAGTTTTCTTGCTGGGCACTCAGAGATGGTGTGTATGTCACCTTCCGTTCACGATATTTCCCTTCCCTCTGCCAGAGAGTCCCATTCACACACGGCCCATTGTCTTTTGGTATGATCTCAGCAATGCGTGGCTTGCAGACGCACATGCACACGCATACACAGAAGCACTGTCTGTCACTGCAGCACTCATCACTCACTGAGACACACTGTCCACATTTATAGCTTTACAACAATGAAGCACTTTGTCTGAGGGGGAAAAAAAAGAAAAAAAAAGTCACTCTCTCTTCTGACCCCCCTGGCCTCCTCTTCATCAGCCCCAGGCCTGTACTGCTCCATGTAAGCGGGTAACAGCCTGCCTGTTTCTCTCTGCTTCACATCAAAATCTGTAGCCAGCACAGGCATGAACACAGCATCAGGGAGAGTCACCAACCCTATAAATACCACAGACACAACACAGCCCACAGTACTCAGTTTCCCAGTGTTATTTACGTTCATTTTCATCTTTATTCCCTATCTGTGTTAGAAGTGTGTCCAGGGACGCAGAATGGACTCAGTTCCACGGGCTCTCAGGAGAACCAGTACAATCTGATTAGAAACCGGTATTATGGCTGTGAGATTGTAATGGGAAACCTGGAGATCACACAGATTGAGAGTAACTGGGACTTCTCCTTCCTCAAGGTAAATGTCATGTTTCCTTACTCTCCAGGCCTCCAGTCGGTAAATTTGAAAAAAAGCGTTAAAAAGTGGAGAGTATATTGTAGAAGTAGCCTCTTATATTGCCTCTTATATTAATGGTCTTCTTCACTCTAGAGAATCCGTGAGGTGACTGGCTATGTCCTCATTGCTATGAACCACTTTCAAGAGATTCCTCTGGGCCAACTGCGCGTCATCAGAGGAAACAGCCTGTATGAAAGACGTTTTGCTCTATCGATCTTCCTCAACTACCCCAAGGACGGCTCCAACGGCCTACAACAGCTGGGACTCGCAAACCTGACGGGTTAGAAGAACAACAGAAAAACAGATATTAGAGAAAGAAAACGTTCAATGTTTGTTCTGTAAAAGAAAATGCTTTCTGAAACCCAAGGCGTTTGTAACAGTGGGGAGTGGTGCATTACATAAAATGGAGCAATTAAACTCAACATCTCAGATCAAGCCTGGTCCTACTGGAAGTCCCTGCCATCAAATACAGCTGTGGTCAGAAGTTTACATTGTTAAGGTTCATTGTTGAGAGAGGAATCCATAAATAACCACAGATCCGGTCCAGTGTGCAATTAGACAGTATTTTAATAAACACATGTGTGAGTTCAACAACCCAATCAGTATTGAACTGTCTTTACCATATTCAGACAACAGTTTTATAGGGTTAAGATAGTACAGCCCCCTTTTCTGTTGGTAGGCAGATTTAATACAGCATACGTCAGCCTAAACCACAAAATGTTCCGTGAACTTTAACATAGTTTAAAGTACATTGTCTTCGGGTCGGTGCTTCCCCTCAGCTCGTCTTCGCTGTCGCTTATCTCCTGGGACATCTGTTGCACTTCCTCTAAGTACGTCGGCACAATTCTGCATTTGCAGCAAAAATACATCTTCACTTCTGCCCTACCAAAATAGATCTATTATGGTGTGTATGTGTGCACGTGCGGGGGCGCGTGCGTGCTGTGTACTGTGTACGTGTCATGACCTCTCACTATTTGTGTCTGTATGTGTGTCTCGCCCTTAAATGCTCTCACATCTCACCCGTTACACTTCTGACCTTCACGTGACCAGGAGCCACAGCTCTTTAATATGCTCAAATGCAATCATGTATAAAAGATTAAAATCATTTTCATAACACAGGCTTCTCCTTCTCAGCTCTGCCAATATGTTTGCTCGTCTCTATTACAGTTTGATCATTGAAAATTACACTGATCAGCATACTATGTGGAAGCTACAGATTACATAATGGCAAAAGCATTTTGTCGGACCCCTCATTCCCCCTTTTGACCTCTGGCTGACCAGAGGTCACCATACTTTCAGGTGCATCACTCCTTGTCCCATTCAGCTGCTTCCCTGTCCACCCCTGACGTCGTGGACTTTAGGATCACTGACCCTCTCTTGGCATCCTGTGACTTAGCAAACCAGACAACCCCATGTCATCTAGGTGGTCTTAATAATAAAATGCCCGCTCCCACTTGAGAACACTCATGCTTGAGGTTAATCACACCAAAGTATCAGTGAGCCTAAAGTTGATCAGGGGCAGGAGAGAATAAGAGTGCGAGCAGAGCTCAATCAGCACTCCTCCCTCACCCCTGAACCCAATCATACCCGGTGAGAGACCCCTTACACTTGTGAATCTCTAGTGGTCTGTCCCTTTTCTGGGTCCTTCTCTTGTGGAAATCTTCTCCTGTAAAGGATAGAAAACACCTTCTCCCTACTACGGCTCTAACTTACTCTGTTCCTCAAGTGCTCTCTTTATTCAAACTTGATTCAACCTAATATTACACAAAACATGAACCTAATTTCGTATTTGGTTTTTGACTTTTATTCCTATATAATCTTAAACATCACTCATCTCAATCTACAGCATTTTAACAGTCTTACAGCACTGCTGCTACCCCTCAACATCCACTCAACATGGGCATGAATGTCATGGGAAGTCTGGGCTTTAAATGATTCCTTTGAATTGACCGGGACCTTTCTGTGTGGAGTTTGAATGTTCTTGGTGTATTTGCATGGCTCTCCGGCTTTCTCCCACAGTCCAAAGACATGCAGTTAGTGGGGTTAGGTTGATTGGTGATTCTAAATTACCTGTAGGGGTGAGTTTGAATGCTTGTTTGTGTCTCTGTGTTAGCCCTGAGTCAGATTAGCAGCCTGTCCAGAGTGTACCCTGTGTCTGCCCTGTGGCAACTGGGATGCACTCCAGCCCCCCTGTGACTCTGAATTAGATAAGTGGAAGAGATGGATGGATGGATGGATGGATGGTCCTTCAGCACATTGTCTATCAATCACCTCATCAGGATGCTTTTGGTAACCATCAGCAAGTTTCTGGCATAATTCTTCTTGGCAGAATTGAAGTGACAGTTTGAGTCATCTTCTGGACCTTGGTGCCAAAGCAGTGACAATTTAAATGATCTCTACCAGACCTGCTAAAAATAGTGGTCAAATGTCCAGCTAGAATTATCCCAGAAGCTTTTTGAATATGGTTTTCCAAAAGTATCTTGACAAGGTACAACTTACTAAAGGACATTTAACCAAATATAAAGGGTGTATGTGTATATTTTGGACCCTGTGTGGTTTAGAGAAAGCCCCAAATAAATTCAAACTTGCGCACGTAATTCTTGTTTTTTTAAAGACATTAAAGATGTATGGTGCAAAATCATTTCACCCTGGAAAAAAAAAGAAAGAGTTAAAAGAAATCAGTCCAAAATTACTTTGACGTTCAGGCCCATGATGAGTAGAGATAAACTTCTCACCACATCTGTTAAACTGTAATTTTGATTTTTTACATTACAATTGTGAACTGGTGCTACATAAATAAAACTGAAATGAAATGACCTGAGAGATCATTTCTTTTACCTTGTTCCAAATTCTGCATCTTTTATCATGAAAAAATTATTCTCATACTGTTTTTTTAAGTGTATATTTTGATTCACCTTTGATACTGATATATCTGCTGAAAGCTGTGTTAACCGTTTTCTCTGTCTAGCTTGCGTTATGTTTCACTAATGTTTTCACAGAGATTCTGGAGGGAGGGGTGCAGATTATCAATAACAAATACCTGAGTTATGGTCCCTGGATCTTCTGGCAGGATATTGTCCGGGACAGCAGCGCTCCTATTGATATCAAATACAATGGAAAGAAAGGTCACTGCTGGTCTGCTATACGTATTCCAATTCATCTCTAAATCATCTCTTTTTATAAGAAACGCTTATCTTTCTATGTGTCTCTCTTTTTTAGGCCCATGCCATAAATCTTGCGGAGATTATTGCTGGGGACCAAACGAAAAGCAATGCCAGATCTGTGAGCGCCCACGTTTTGTTTTTCCTTTGCCTCCTCTTCACTTCACCTCATTATATCTCTTCAAAGCTACACAGACACGCACACAAAGGTTCAACACGCATACACATTTCTGTGACTTCCGATTAACTCGTCTCTCCTGTGTGTTTTAGTGACTAAGACGGTGTGCGCTCCACAGTGTAACGGCCGCTGCTTTGGCACAAGCCCGAGGGACTGCTGTCACATAGAGTGTGCAGCAGGATGTAAAGGCCCCCAAGATGTGGACTGTTTTGTAAGTGAATTATCTTTTTCTCTTTGGAGAGGTTTGCTGATGAATCAAGAAAATGGTTTTATTCTTTTTTTTGTATTTCATGAAGGATTTAAGTCTAAATTCCTGTATCTCATGCTGGGAATAAGTCTTTACTTCCTGGGCCCAATTCTAAATCTTGAACAGGTTTTCCAGAGTTTAAGGGAAACTAATGCTTTGTTTCCTTTGTTCTTCTGTGGTATGGATGGTCAGTCTGCCTTTAATTGTTGCCATGTGATGTAGCTTGTAAATACAATAGTTCATGCAAGCACATTCTTGTACTGGAGTTTATATTCATGCTTGTGGCTCGCACAGCCTTACTTTGATGAAGTTAGGTTTAAAATCAAGTTAAATTTGGAAATGCATAGTTGCACATAATAGCCTGCCATAAAAAATAATCCACACTATTCCAAAACAAAATTCTTGACCTCTTGGTGACATTAGAAGAAAAGTCATTTATAACCAAAATCTGTATGATTCAGCCTCTGCAGGCCATGAATGTCTTTTTAATTGTGATCTACTTCAGCAGCTTCACATATGGGCTTTTAGTATTTCATTTTGATTCTCTTCTTTCTGTGTGTGTTCCTGTAAAGGCATGTCGTCATTTCAATGACTCCGGAGCCTGTGTGCCACAATGTCCCCGGGCTCTGATCTATAACAAGCAGACGTTTCAAATGGAAACCAACCCTAATGCCAAGTACCAATACGGATCCATCTGTGTGTCTCAGTGCCCCAGTGAGTGGCCTGCATGTGTTTACAAGTCTCAAAGTTTTCTTGTTACTTTTTTCAGCCATGTAAAAAACCAAAAAACGACAGTGCAGTCTTTTTCAGTTCTAAGGTTTGAAGCATCAGGTTGTAATAATAAAAATCATCTGGTCCATGGCAGGCTAACAACAACCTCACATTACCAACAACACATGACATATTACACTGTGCCAAAATGCACAAGCAGCATGTGAAAAATAAAGTACACTCTTTCTGTTTCCAAAAGGATAAAGAGAGGAAGGATTAAGGAAGGATTAATTAATTAGCTGCCGTTAATTAGTCATTAGCAAGCATGACCACATTTATAAAGACAAACGTTTTGGCGCTTTCTGGTCTGAAGCATTCAGTGCCAGGGAGGAAAGACATCAGAAGTGATCATCCTGCCCATCAGTCTCGGAGGGGTTGTAAGGCCACTTCCAAACAAGTCCATCATTCTACAATGAGAAAGATTATTCACAAGTGGAAAACATTCAGCTCAGTCGCCAATCTCCCCAGGAGTTTGGCGACCTTTTCATATACTACACACTGAGCCTGTTCATGAAGCTGCAGTCAGCACTAATATATGGTATCAGATCTAACATAATGCTAGTCCCCATATTAAAAGCCAAAAACTAAATACAACATCCAACTCTAACCAGGCAACAGAAGTTTTCAGGTGTTGTGTTGAATCTGGTGTGTTCATGTGTGTCCCATATTGTCAGTAAGGAGTCTAGGGTGGATAGGAGACATAGAGAATAGAGAAAAGCTGGTAAAAACCTGGTAGTAGGCTGTCAGGAAGCATATTACTGACTTTTAAGATTGTTAAAGTTGTATCGTGAATCATTTTATTTTATTTGCTCCTCTGCATGTGTATAATAAACATATTCCCTGTGTTTTTCTTTTCTTCCTCCTCCTCACAGCTCATTTTGTGGTGGATGGTAGCTCCTGCGTGAGCGCCTGTCCGTCAGACAAGATGGAGGTAGAGAAAGAAGGCCAGAGGAAGTGTGAGCTCTGCAGCGGACTTTGCCCAAAAGGTTGAAATGAATACAAATTTTTCACTTCTTCCACCAAGATTAGATCTCAGTTGTCAGATATGATTGTTTCTGGTCATCCCTGTAGTGTGTGAAGGCACTGGTGCTGAAGACAGGCAGACTGTGGACTCAAGCAACATCAACAGCTTCATCAACTGCACCAAGATTCAGGGCAGCCTTCACTTCCTGGTCACGGGGATTATGGGGTAACTGTCAGTATGCATCTCAGGGTATAGTGCCATACACTTGGTATGTTTATAGTAATTTTTTGTCTTTTTTCTTCACAGAGATGATTTTAAAAACATCCCACCACTTGATGCCAAAAATTTGGAAGTGTTCCGCACAGTCAGGGAAATAACAGGTGCACTCATGTGGTTTGTGACAGCTGACACTTTTTTCCAGCGATCGCTTTTTATATAGAATTTCACAATCAAGCATGCATGTTTCCTGCCTAGACCTGTAGTGCTATTCATCCATGTTTTTTTCCCAATTTGGTGTGAGTTGCCTTTGGTTGCAAAGATGTTTCCCTTCTCTCAATTGTCATAGCACAATCAAGTTTGATTTGGCGTAAACTATTCATTTAAACTTCGGTGAGGTGACAGTCACAATTAACATTAAACTGCTTGGTTTTCTTGTCACATATGAGGCTGTCTTCTATCCCTTGATAATGCACACAAAGGTTGCATCCATCAAATGATATATGCTCTCCTTTGGGGGAAAACAAATATCCAAATTATCTGCAAAATGGTATGCACAGTGTCATTTTCTATGGTGCTTAATATAATCACTGTGTTTTATTCTCAGATTTCTTAAACATCCAGTCCTGGCCCAAAGAGCTGAATGATCTGTCTGTTTTTTCGAGCCTCACTACCATTCAAGGGAGGACGCTCTACAAGTAAGACTAGACTGCAGATTATACTGTACACATGTCAGTGAGAGGCCAGAGCAGGATACTTTTATCACAACAGCTGATGGATTCAAATGTGTGATTTGGTGTTATGGGATGTCATTTGACCTAGTATTTTGAGTTTCATGCCCTTTTGTGTTATGATGTTCCTGTTTGTAAAATTTAAGCTTTAGTCAGTTCTGTTGATATTGAGTTCTGATTCCCTATTTAGTTCTCCTCTGTCTAGGTTCTTCCCATGTCTGTGTCTTCCCTACTATGTTGGTTTTGGTGTCCTGTCTTCAGTGTGTCAAGTCTGTCAAGTCCCCTGTGTTTAAGTCTCCCTCGTCCTTTATATGTTTCAGTGATGTCTTTGTCTCCCGTCATCTCCCCCATTTGTCATGTATACTCTCCTTGTGTCTCTCTCCTCTGTGTCCCTCTCTGTGTGTCTGTGTTAAGGTGCATGTGTCCCTTTCCTGTTTACGTCTCCTCTCCATGTTCTGTTTCATGTCTCTCTTGTCTGTCATGTGTATCCATGTATGTTTCTGCAGCCAGTGATTTCTAGTTTCCTCTTTCTCGTGTCCACTGTGGTTATGTTTTCCTCTCTCTCGCTGTCTGGTGTCAAGCTTGGGTCTTCCAGTTAATGTCTCCATGTTTCCTATGTTATTTTTAGAGTCTTGTGTTCCATGTTCAGTGTGTTTAGTTTTCACCTGTGGCATCATGTTCATTTGTATCAGCTGTGTTCCCCGTGCGTTTCTATTTCCCTCATCATCCTCGTGTGTATTTATGTGGTCTGTTGTCATTCATTCTTTGTCAGGTTGCCTGAGCGTACCCGGATAATCTTAGCTTTCTAAAACAGAGTTTGACTAAGAATTATAAAATTGACTTTTTATTGAATATGACCCTAAATGAGGGACTAATTATGTTTGTGTGTAAGGGAAATCTATTACTCTTAAACCATGGAGGCATTTGTCTTACTCAGACTAATATCTATCTATAGGACTGTCTGTTGAATTACTCATTTATTTATAAGGCTCCAGATCACAACAAAAATTGCCTCAAGGCACTTTTTATTGTAAGGTAAAGACTCTACAATAATACAAAGAAAGCCTCAACTATCAGATGACCCCTTTGAGTAAGCACTTGGCAACAGTGGAAAGAAAAAACTCCTTTTTAAGGGAAAGAAACCTCCAACAGTTTCATTGTGAGACTGAATGCATTATCTAACAGGCTTGGAACTACAACATAATCTGTTACAGACAATCTGATGTTTTTTCCATTTGAATCATCCTTTTCTCCCCTCTTCATCCTCCAACCCTCCAACGAAAGCCATTTTTCTCTGACGGTCATGTGCGTCCCCACTCTTACCTCACTGGGTCTGCGCTCTCTGAAAGAAATCAGTGACGGCAGCATGTACATCAGTCTGAACAGCAATCTCTGCTACCACCACACTGTAAACTGGACGCAGCTGTTCAGAGGCCGCCGAGTTCGAGGCGGCAACCTCAGCAACAACAAGCCATTGGCAGAGTGTGGTGAGGCGAGCTGTTGGACTAACAGATAACCTTCACTATATTCTAAATGTTATATTTTGAGCATATTAAACTCAGAATTCACTATTGTGTTGTATGTTGTAAGCAAGTAATCAGTGCTGTTCTTACACAGTTTTGTGATGTAGTTGCAGAAGGCCACGTGTGTGATCAGCTATGTTCAGACGCAGGATGCTGGGGCCCGGGGCCTGAACAGTGTCTTTCCTGTAGGAACTACAGTCGAGACGGCACATGTGTGCACAGCTGTCATTTTTACAACGGGTCAGTGGTTGTGAGTTTACATTCTTGTGATTCATGTGTGTATGTTGAACATATATGTAATATTTTGTTTTGCTTCTTGGATAATATTTCTGCAGGGCACCAAGGGAATTTGCAGGTCCGGATGGCGAGTGTACCGCCTGTCATTCAGAATGCAAGGCTCAGAGTGGGAAAGTCACCTGTACTGGACCGGTAATCACTATAGCTTTGATAATCCAGTGACACAGTAGCCCAGAAGTTTATACGAACTCTAGCTTGAATTTTGATTATTTTTTTTAAAATAGATAAGCAGTCCATTTGTTAAAATCTAGATGAAACAAGAAAGGTACTTAGAAACACACTCACCACCTACTTCATTTGGTACACATCACCAGTGTCAGGTTAGACCCTCCTTTGCCTTCAGAACTAAGTTTTGTGGCATTGATTCAACAAAGCGCTTGTTGTTTATACCAAATTCTAACCCTACCATCTGAATGTTGTAGCAGAGATCAGCACTCATCAGACCTAGCTGACAGGAGTAGCACCTGGTGTGGTCTTCTGCTGCTGTAGCCCAGCTGTAGTGCATTCAGGAATGCTCTTCTGCATACCTGAATGCAGGCTTTGTGATACCTCGTATATTGGTGGCATCACTGTTGTGGTTCATTTCTGGTTCATTGTCACTCTAGCAGATTTTATCTCACATAGTCTCTATTTATGATCCTCCTTTCTCTCTCTCATTGGTAGGGTTCAGATGATTGTGTGGCTTGTGCCAGCTTTCAAGATGGTCCTTTCTGCATGTCCTCTTGTCCCACTGGGATAAATGATGGACAGAAGGGACTCATTTTCAAATACCCCAACAGGAAGGGTCATTGTCAACCGTGTCACCACAACTGCACACAGGGGTGAGACTGGACATGTTTCCCCAAAGTGAAGTGTCTCAGTTAGGTTATTGAATCTCTGCATAATAAAGAAAACTTTGTGTTTTATTTTTCAGATGCATTGGCCCGGGATTAAAGGACTGTTTAGAGACAGCCAGACTGGCAGTTAGTAGGTTAGTGTTTCCTCCTGCTGGTGAACATAAAACAGTACACTGCAATTTGTATTGGCTCTCCATAATTCAAATCTAAATCACAAATCATTGCACTGTTATAACAAAAAAAATATTTGAACTCGAAAACTTTATTTCTAAAAGTGTAATTTTCAGTTTCCCAAGAAGTAAGCGGTGTTATCGTGACATAAAATCTTTTCTTTTTAGCTGATGTGCTCACTCTGTTATTTCTCTCTCTGCAGTGGTCAGATCACAGGCATAGCCTTGGGTGTCCCAGCTGGCTTAATTTTCTGCCTGGTGTTGTTTTTCCTGGGCATGCTTTACCACAGAGGACTTGCCATCCGTCGCAAGAGGGCTATGAGGAGGTACCTGGAGAGCGGAGAGGTGAGACTTTACAAAACACTCAACTATCTCTTCTGGACTGATTTAATTGCATTTGTTGTGATGAGGAAAATCACCTTGGAATAACTGCTCTGTTTGTGGCAGAGCTTTGAGCCGCTGGGTCCTGGAGAGAAAGGCACCAAGGTTCATGCCCGCCTTCTGAGGCCCTCAGAGCTGAAAAAAGCCAAATCCCTTGGCGTTGGTGTTTTTGGCACTGTGCACAAGGTACTAATTAGCCTGGATTTGTTAGACTTTCACTGATTATCCATAGATTAGTGTGCAGCTCTACATTTAATTTGTGTTTAAGGGCTTTTGGACTCCAGAAGGAGAGACGGTAAAAATACCCGTTGCCATTAAGACAATCCAGGATAGCTCCGGTCGACAAACTTTCACTGAAATTACTGATGTGAGTCTCCTCTGAAAAAAAAGGTTTAACATCACACACAGAAGTTAGTGTAAAGAATGAATGCTTGACTTTTATCATATGCCAAAAGATGTCCAATAATCACATTATCATTGCATTGTTTGTTGTGTAGCATATGCTCTCCATGGGCAGCTTGGACCACCCTTACATCGTTAGGCTGCTGGGCATCTGCCCAGGTGCCAGTCTGCAACTGGTAACCCAGCTCAGTCCACAAGGTTCACTGCTGGAGCACATCAGGCAAAAGAAGAACAGCCTGGACCCCCAGCTCCTGCTCAACTGGTGTGTGCAGATTGCAAAGGTGAGGGCAGTTTTTTTATTTTTTTATTTGTTTGTTTACTTTTCTGTGCAAATATATTAATGACTACAATGACTACACATTTGTTTCTCAGGGCATGTACTATCTGGAAGAGCACTGCATGGTCCACAGGAATCTGGCTGCACGCAACATCTTACTGAAAAATGACTATCAGGTCCAGATCTCTGACTACGGCGTCGCAGACCTCCTTTACCCTGATGACAAGAAATACGTCTACACAGACACAAAGGTTGTTGTGAGTCATTCAGTTTGCGATGCACACTGAATTGTTAAACAGCTTTTATTGTCTCTTCCAGTAATGCAATCAAACACAAACCAATCTGAGTAGACTTTCTGCATTTTTTTCTGTTTATTCAGACACCAATAAAATGGATGGCACTCGAAAGCATCTTGTTTCGAAGATATACTCATCAGAGTGATGTCTGGAGTTATGGTAACAGGATGTCATTGAGTGTGTGTGTATGTGTGTGTGTCTGTCTGACTAATACATTAACCTTCCTCTTGAAACGTCACTGTCTGTGAATTTTGGCATGGAGCATTTAAATTGTCCTCTTTTCTTGGACAGGGGTGACAGTGTGGGAGATTATGTCATTTGGGGCGGAGCCATATGCATCCGTGTCGCCTCAGGAAGTGCCAGGTCTGCTGGAGAAGGGCGAGCGTCTGTCACAGCCCCACATCTGTACTATAGATGTCTACATGGTCATGGTGAAATGTTAGTCAAAACATTAGTCTCCCTCTCTCTCTCTCTCTCTCTCTCTCTCACACACACACACACACACACACACACACACACACATATCTCAGGAAGTAGAGCGGACTATTTCGGTCTCGATGTCGAAGTATCCCAGGGAAAGATAGTTAACCCTGAATTGCCCATGATGCAACTGAAGTGTAAGAGTGCGCAGTGATGTTAGACAAGGTGCTTAGATAAAAAAAAAATTTAAAAATTAGTGCTTATATGAATGTGTGTGATTGGCTTGTAGTAAAAAAGTATTTTGAGTAATCAACTTAAGTGATTAAAGTAGAAGAGTGCTATATTTACCATTTATTCAGGCATTATTCACAATAACATTCTGATACATAATAAAATTCGTGCTTTCCTTGTTATATTTAGGCTGGATGATTGATGAAAATATAAGGCCGACCTTCAAAGAACTGGCCAGTGACTTCACTCGCATGGCGAGGGACCCACCAAGATACCTTGTCATCAAGGTGAGACTATGATGGCTACTCATTTTACAACTTTTAGTTCTGAAATATAGTCTTTAATCTTAAAGCCTGATATTCCTGATTATTTTGCAGCTGGAAGGAGAAGAACCTGTCTCAGATGCAACCCATCGAAGGGAGTCAGAGCGAGGACTTCTGGATGCAGGTTTAGAAGAGCAAGATGAGGAGGGACTGGAGGATGGTCTGGTTACACCTCCTCTTCAGCACTCGCCGTCTTGGAGTGTGTCTCGTTCTCGGATTAATTCGTGCAGGGTAAAGAAGAACATCCTGGATTTTTGCACTGTTGTTACAGGATAATTGCAGAATCAGCAGACCAATTGTTTTTGGGGTTTTTTTTGCAGAGTGGCACATATCAGCCGGGACCTATAGGATACCTGCCAATGACCACAAGCCCAGCAGACAGCTTCCGCCAGGTTTTTATAAAAACAAACTTTCACACAAATGCATGCAAAGACACATTCCTAATTTCTGATTTGCAAAAAGTTGATATGATTAGCTACATCTCCAAAGGACTTCACTTTGAATAAGTATGTTACTGGTGGCACGGCCAGCAGGCCAAAAAACTATCCATCACTCTTTGCTTTTCCGTCCCAGCTGTGGTTTCACAGGTCTCGTCTGAGCTCAGTCCGGACTCTGCCTGAGAGGTTAGAGGTCAGGGGGATTAGCAGAGAGGCAGAGGTGCATGAGGAAGGCTTACGGACGGGGAGTCTTCACAGGGCCAGGATTGACTCAGAGAGGAGTAATCGTCGTGTGCCGATCAGCCAACAAAGGAAACTTTCAACAGCCTCCAGTCCACCCTCGTACAAGGTGTGGACGGCAGAGGAAGAGGAGGAGGTGGACAGCTATGGCTATGTCCTACCTGGCTCACCTAGTACACCAGAAAGAGGTAAATTATGAGCAGTAAGATAGGAACAGTGCCTTGTTGTTTTGTTATATCTTGGTTTAAATAGTTAAATCATGTATTTAACCAAAGCATCTTTCCTAATCTTCTTCCTTTTTTACACCCTATCACAGTTCAAGTCTCTAGAATTTCTCATTCTGGCCAAAGAAACTCAAGGCTCAAGGATAACCTGCTTTTTATGGTGATAAATCCCACCAAGGAATATGAAATCATGAACACGGAGGAGAGCGCTCCTCCTCGCTTGGCCAGCAGCATTTCAAGACAGGAAGATGACCCCACTGTGGGGATTTGCTGCAAAACCCCACCCTTACCCTCCCCAACATTCAGGGCTCTGTTACCCATAGAGGACATAGCACACAAAGAAACTCTGCCACCAGCCTCAGCTGTAAGGAAGAATACAGTTCATGAGGCTTGTGAAGGAAGTGTAGAAGAGCGAATAAACTCAGCAGAGAAACATCCACTCACTAGTGACATCACTAGTGATATCAGAGCTGTGGATGACCCAGGAGAGCCAGCCCAAGGGAATGGCAGGTATGAATACATGGACATCAGGCACTCTGACTCTACAGAGGGAGATGAATCATCACAGGAGAGACGTGGGAGTCAAACATCTGCAAAGAGTGCAGCAGAAGAACAGGAAATACACCAAACAGTGGAGGTGTTGAAAAAGGAGCACAAAGAGGAAGAGGAAACGGAGGAAACCCAGAACACAAACAAGAAAGCCACTCTAAGCAGTACGGCCATGCCCAGGCCAGATGTGCTGAAAGCTGGGGGAGAAAAGGTGGAGGAGTATGAGGAGATGAACAGATTTGGGGTGGTGCCCAGCAGATGTAAGGAAGCAGAATACCAGAACCTCCCAGTAAAGGGGAGGGTTATTTGTGAGGAGATGGGCAGTGGCAGGTGCACAGAGATTGGGGAATATATCAAGGTGTGCGCTGGTGTGGGGGAACCTGCAAGCAACACATCATTCGACAACCCAGACTACTGGCACAGCAGGCTGTTCCTCAAACCAGATGCTGTGCGCATCTAATAATGCAGCCAGGGACAGAGGCACAGAAACTGCTGGAGTTGCTAAAGTTGCTGTCATAAATGTGGGCTGTTTCATATTCATGTTCACCTTTTTTTTTTTTTCAATTTTTTGTGGGTTCTTTTCAGCCACAAAGTTTCAGGAGGGAAAAAATATTTAAAATATTTTTGATTCTTCTTTATTTGATGAATAATAATTCGTGAAAACCAACTGTGAGATGGCCAAGGCCAACAAACTGGAGGGTGTCGTCAAGCATGTATAAAGTTACCTTCATATCACAATGAATGCAGCAACATGAAATGATTCCTGGTACTTCTTATAGAAACATGAATTATTATATAAATTCAAGTGACTAGTTTGCAGATATCCTACCAGTTGTCATTTATATGTGAACAGAAGTCTTTTTTACATTATGTTGACATTTTTTTATATAATAAAACAATAAAATGTTGTTTTGTGGTTGTTTTATTTGTTTTATTTTTTTATTTAATTGATTGTTCAATCTTTCATTAAAATGACAGAGTTAAAGAGACTGTACTCTATAGATTTACCGGCTATGGGAGGCACGTGTTTTATGCAGAGCTGAAACGCAAAAGGCAAGTGACGGCACTGGTGACGCGCTCGCGCTGCTTTTTTTTCAGATGCAGATCAGAGATGACGGAAGTGAGAGTCAACGGTCACATCTTTCCGCTTTCGTTCAAGTAGCGATAGAAACCGTAAAACTGATGGGTACATTTCATTTCCACCGTATTTTTCAGAGCGTGCTTTTCTTGAAGCAAAACATGTAAATCCTAACCTTATTCCCCAAATAAACTTTTTTTTGTTAATGTGTATTTGTGTAGGTGTGTGCGTGTGTGTGTGGAAGAGCAAGATGAGGAGATAGATAGATAGATAGATACTGTAGGTATCTATCTATTAGGTACTGTGTATGTACCAATTAAACCTGTATATATCAGAGTAGTTATATCTCTCAATTTAAATCCCTCTTATGAGCTAATTACCATGCTATTATAATGTTATTGGGGTGCAGTAAAGTAAAACTGAACAAATATTATGTTAAAAAAAATAAAATAAAAATATGAGACACCCAAAAACTTAAACGTAAAGCATTTGGCCAACAGTTAACCATCGGTCAACGCACCGAGCTGGAAGTGAACTATCTTGACTGCAGAGTGTGTCTTTGGCAGCGGGCGGGATCTGCTGATCGTGAGCTGTCGGCCGGAGTCGGGCGGGCCGGTGTGCAGAGCAGCGTGGTCCGTCCTGAGCCTGACTGAGACCCGCGGGGAAAAAGTTACTCTCGAGTTCGCGGACACACTGCCAACATGTCTGGAGATGATGAGACGCAGGAGCAAACCATCGCCGATGACTTGGTGGTTACCAAGTACAAGATGGGCGCAGAGATTGCAAACCGTAAGTAAATACATCGCTAACGAGGCGTTTTGATCTCTTACAAGTACCAGAGCTGCGCCTGATGTAAGCTAGCAGTGTCAGCTAGTCATATGCAGGCAGCAGCTATGCCATGTGCCGCGGCAGTGCAGCGATAACAGGAAGATCACATTAGGAAGCGGGGGCTTTTTTAAAAAAAAAAATAAACGAATAAAATACGTATTTTATCATCATTTACACCTAGATTTCTCTTCAAAGCTATCCGCACACGTTTAGCTCCATGTAGCTGTCACAGCAGCACACCGGTAAGCTAGGAAGCTATGTGGCTGGGCTAGCTGGCTATCAGGCGTTAGCTAGCTGTAACTGCTAACGTTAACAGATAACAATGGCAAGTACAGATGACATGCAAGTGTTCAAAATAAGGCAGTTCACATTTAAACGCATGTGTGCAGTGAATTCAGATCCGTACAAATTAAGTTTAATTCAACTCTGCTGGTGATCTGATTGACTTATACGGTGTAATTAAAGGTAATAACTGGCGTAAGCAGAGACCATTTAAAACGACTTTCTCTGTGGCACTATTAATTGTGGTTTAAGAAATGAAACAAATCTAATTAATCCTAGGCTGCCTACCAGACAATTACATTTCTAAACATACTTGATGTTGGGGGAAAAAACAGAAAAAAGCATTTAGTTCACGACCCTTTTTGGTTTAATATAGAGACTGGTTGTTTTTCATCCCCAGCCCTTCTCTGTATGATGCACGAGATCACATCATATGCTGGTCCTTTACATCAGTGGCAGTATGTCCTTATTATGATTTATGTATGATAAGCTGATCTTGATTTAAGACACCTAATTCACTCTCGTCATTGCGCAGATTTGGGCAGACCCGCAGCTGTCAGGCAGCCTGTCAAACGTTAATCTCATAGCAAATGTGAAATGGGTTTATCTGTGCCCTCTGATGATAAGAGGAACACTGTAAGAGCGCCTTTCCCCGCTAATTCTAAACGTTTTGGGAGCCTAAACAGCTGATTGACCTGGGAGTTAATCAGCAAGTAAAGTTATGATGAAAATAGTATTTCAGCCTGACACTTATCTGCCCTCTGTTATTTAAACACCATATTAACCAGTTTAATGGCTCTCTTATCTCTTGCCCTGCAGAAGCTCTGAAGGCTGTAGTAGAGGCAGCTAAAGCTGGCGTCTCCGTGCTCAGCCTGTGCGAAAAGGGAGATGCCTTCATTGCGGCAGAAACTGGAAAGATCTTCAAGAGGGAAAAGGAAATGAAGAAAGGTATTTTTTTCTTTCTCTTGCTCGCTCTTTCTTTTGGGCTTTTCATTAGTCACCAATCTGACTCTGACTCAGCACTCCCTCATTCACTCTCTCTTTCCTTCCCAGGTATCGCTTTTCCTACATGCGTGTCTGTTAACAACTGTGTGTGCCATTTCTCCCCTCTGAAGAGTGATCCTGAAATCATACTGAAGGATGGCGATCTTGTCAAAATGTAAGCTTCCCATTTTATGCTCACCATCCTACTGCAAGGTGGGAAAAAAAGCACTGAAAACATAAACTAAGCCAAAATTTAACCTCCTCATGTTTGTGTGCAGTGATCTCGGTGTGCACGTCGACGGCTTCATCTCAAATGTGGCTCACAGCTTTGTTGTCGGCGTGACCAAGGTACGAGGAACACACCCGCCCTGTAGCAGCCAATAATCCCAATACCTTCAGTCTTTAACTTACCTCTCGTGTCTCCGCAGGACAACCCACTGACAGGACGTAAGGCGGACGTCATTAAGGCAGCTCACCTCTGTGCTGAAGCCGCTCTCCGCCTCGTCAAGCCGGGAAACCAGGTAAAGCTCTCCCACTGACCGGATCTGTGTGACCAGATAGCCGTTTGAACCTCGTCTCATAATCGCCGCTGTTTGTTTTTCATCAGAACACGCAGGTCACGGAAGCCTGGAACAAGATTGCAAAGTCATTCAAGTGCTCCCCCATTGAGGGTGAGTGTTTGTGAACACTCGGTGGTTTCGGTTTCTAGATGTGATTTTGGCCCACTTGACTCATTTTAGTTTTCGAATGTCCGCAGGCATGCTCTCCCATCAGCTGAAACAGCACGTAATCGACGGGGAGAAAACGATCATCCAGAATCCATCGGACCAGCAAAAGTGAGTTCTCTCAGCCGGTGCGTATAATGGTCGATGTGTCCTCTTTGACCAGTAGCTCACCTCGTCGTGTGGTATTTGCAGAAAGGACCACGAGAAGGCCGAGTTTGAGGTGCATGAAGTATATGCAGTGGATGTGCTCATCAGCACCGGAGAGGGAAAGGTGAGAAGAATTGAAGCGTATGGTCAACTGTTTTGTTTTGTTTTTTTCTGCTCAGTATGAAGAATTTGTTAATTCGTTTATTTAAATAAGGCAAAGGATGGAGGTCAAAGGACCACAGTTTACAAACGAGACGCCAACAAGGTGTACGGCTTGAAGATGAAGACGTCTCGGACATTCTTCAGCGAGATGGAGAGACGCTTCGATACCATGCCTTTCACTCTGAGGTAGCATCTTTTACCCCAGTTTAGAGATTTCTTGTATTTTTGCCTTTCAATTTTATCATTACCGAAATTGGTTTGCACCTTCATCCACTTATTTTTCTTTCCATTGTCTTCAGAGCATTTGAGGATGAAGCAAAGGCCAGGTTGGGGGTGGTGGAGTGTGCCAAACATGAGCTGGTGCAGCCCTTCACTGTACTGCAAGAGAAAGAGGGTGAGCACCAGTGTGTATTTAGGAGCGAGCGTGTACTATAAGTGGTCTTTCGACGTGTTCAGCGACGACATGTGAAAACGTGCAGCTGTTATTTGTTTAGTCTGATTGGGTTCATGTCTTATTCTGACCCAGTATTATAATAATCCAGTCAGAATTCAAAGGGGTGTGCAACTTTTTTCTTGCAAACTTAGCACTAGTAATAAGTCTCTAATCCAACAAGTAATAAAAACTTGCTGTTGCAGTTAAAGTAAGTGATAAAATTAAAAAGAGAAATAAATGGAGAGACAAAAAGTGGAAGTACCTGCTTTGGGGTTTGGCATAGACGAGTATGAGTACTGACTGTGCAGCCCTTCTTGCAGCAGTCAGGCCCTGCCACTTCACAGCCTTCACCGTTACACGTCTGAGTGCAGTGGGAGAAACTGTGGTCCAGGTGGCTCCAAACTGGCTGGTCAGCTCTGAGTGACAGACTCTCTGCAGTATAAGGACAACAGCCAAATAGATTAACAGTCTTTTAGTGTGTTGGGTAAAGGAAGCCTTGTTATGACTTTTAAGTTTCTCTGCATAGATCTTGTTGACCAACTTTGCCTGTCTCCACAATAGTTCTCCCGCCTCCATCTCATCCTGTCACTATCATCCTTCTGTCACGCCAACCCTCCTCCCTCACTACATCTATGAATCTTCGCTCCTCTGCACATGTGCCAACCATGTCAGCCTTGCCTCTCTAACTTTACCTCCAAATTGCTCGACCTAAGCTGATATAATCACGTCTAATCCTGCCCATCTCGATCACGGCCAATGAAAATCTCAGCATCCACCTCCAGTTCAGCCTCCTGTCTTTTTGTTAGTGCCACCATCTCCAAACCGTATAGGCCTCACTATCATCTTGTAAGCCACTCTTCTGTCGCACATCAAAAATGGAAAAAAAAACCTTCTTTGGCCACTAGAGGTCTCTGTTGACAAACAATCATACGTTGATTGATGGAAAACCATTAACTGTGAAGGTGTCTACTACCACTACTTCTATAACTGTGAACCCTCTGTGCTCAGGCGAGTTCGTTGCCCAGTTTAAGTTCACCGTGCTGCTCATGGCCAACGGACCTCTGCGGATCACCAACAGCCTCTTTGAGCCAGAACTCTACAAGTCTGAGCACGAGGTGGAGGACCCAGAGCTGAAGGTAATATATGGTTTTTATAGACAGTCCTCCTCCTGAGAAGGATTAGACTAATGGGACTGCTGTGTCCCGCCTGTTAGCTGACTTCGCACTTGCAAAACCATTATGTGTTGATGTATTTAATGCTGTAGCTCATCGGGTTGTGAAAGTCATATTTGTCCACTCCTCCCTCTCCCAATAAAGGCTTTACTTCAAAGCTCAGCCAGCCGTAAGACTCAGAAGAAGAAGAAAAAGAAGGTGAGACCCAGGACGGTGTGATTCTGTATCTCACTTTAATGCTGTTTCTGTGAGAAAGCTTGACAAGTGTCTGCTCTTTTCTTTTGAAAAAAAAAAAAGGCTTCAAAGACGGTGGAGAATGCAACAGGACAGCCGATGGAGACCGAGGCCGCAGAATAGATTGATGCTCCAATAAATTGTGACAGACATCTGATGATCCAAAGAACAGGCGTCACGAATCCTTCTGTCCCAGCTGTGTGAGGCACTTGTGGGCAAACCGCTGCAAATACCTCTGAGTCTAACTGATGTCAGTTTGGGATGATGCTGCTCCTTAAATCTGTCACTCCCACTAGAACACACACTCTCTCTTACAAAACACACACTTATATCTCTATTAAATTTTACTGCCTTTGAGACATCCTTATTCTCTTAACAGTGGTCTGCTACCAGAGAGGATATTTTGTACAAGGGCATATTCTCACTGGAAAATGCCACCATTTGACTGACCTTGAGCCTTCCATTCATCCTCCAACTGTAGTGAAAGATGTGGAAAATAAAAAGAGTTTGACCGAGCGGCCAAGGATGGCGACTGCACAGTACTGCGTCAGTCTAATTGTGTGACATTAAGATACCTTTCTTAAGGTCTTTGAAGTGAAGCCACGCCTCTGTCATGAGTTTAACTTGTCGTGGGCATAAATGTGGGCGTCTGTCCCGATTCATCACATCATCCCCCATCGTTCAGTTTAATTGCAGCATTTATACCGCTCTTGCTTAGGTTTGTGCTCCACTGTGTACGCTCGTAAGCCTCTGCTATAAGTTACTCCTAATAGTTTCTAAAATCAACATTTGGGACCTCCCACATCTAACCAGTAAAAACAAATTGATTTCTTTTCCTCAGTTGTGGATGGTCTTAACTCCTGCCACGGGTTCACCACTGAGTCTGACAGTCTGTGTTTACATAAGAAGTCCATACCTGTTAAATATATGGATGCTTTTGTAAAACAAATCCCACTTTTAGAGACTATTTTTGGAAACATTAAAAAACCACCTGACATCATTTGTGTGCATTCTGCTTTGGTGTATTCATGAATAAAAGAGTGTTTTTACATTTTAAAAAGGTGAATGGACAACCGTTCTGAGTTGTTCTGCTCATTATTCCATCTTATTTATCGAGGGTCTGATCCCAGAGAGTTGGGACACGAGCCACTGGCCATGCTGGAGGATCAGGATTAAGTTATGCCCACATGTTTGATAGATCTTGGGTTTGGTTCACAGTAGTTGCATAGAAAAGTCGAGGGAACAATTTAATCACATTTGATTTTGATGGATCGAGTATACAAGCTGAATATCTTTACTGGTATAGTGTAATTTGTTTAGAAAATCTTTAACCCTTTGAGGGTTTCAAAGTCATTCCTGCATCATAATGATGCTCAGTAGTGTGTGTGGCCCCATGTGCCTGTGTGCACTCTGTTAACACCGAGACATGCTCCACTTGAGACAGCAGATGGTGTCCTGGGCCTTATATCCTAGACTTGGATCTGAATATGTGATCTTCCAGTGAGTTTGTCATCCAAGAACTGTGCCTCTGTTCATGTGAGGCTGGGTTTTACCCTATACCAGGAGGCTTACTGCGACTGGAGCAACAGAAGTCTGGCTTTGGTATAGGTTAGCATGTGTAGGTTTGTGCGACCATCCAAAGATACCTTTTCACTCTATCACCCTCTGACCCTCTACCAAACTGGTCATGCTGAATGATGTTGCAGGCAGACTCTTTCATGCCTGTCACACATGCTCAGTGTTTCATATGTGAAGTGAACGGGCATTATTGGTGGACCTGCCAGTTCTGGTGACTCCATAGTGCTGGGGTGTGGTCACAGGACCCCCATGCCTCTTCATGGAGTATACACACACTACCGGTCAAAAGAACACCCCACCCTCCAGTTATTTATTGCAATTCAAGTCGTTCAAGTCCGGTGATAGCTTAAAATGGTACAAAGGTAAGTGGTGAACTGCCAGAGGTTAAAAAAGGGTAATGTTACCCGAAATTGAAAATGTACATTTCAGAATTATACAAAAAGGCCTTTTTCAGGTAATGCAAAATGGGATAACAATTTAAAGCTGTTCTGCAGCAATGGAGGTTGATCAAGCCTTGAAAGCTGATGCTACTAATTCCTGCAGGGGTTCCAACTTTCCTGGATTACTTACAAAACCCCCTCTGCATAAAACTCTGTGAGCATCAGTTGAACAGTATTGTACTGCTGAAATTAGTGTGTTGCTACAGAAATGGTGAGGAAAAAGGCAATTAACAATGGAAGAGCGACAGACCATCATAACACTTAAAAATGTAGGTCTTTCCTGCAGAGAAATTGCAAAGAAAGTAAAGGTGTGCGTGAGTACAGTTTCCTTTACCATCAAAAGCCACTCAGAAACTGGGGCAAACTGACAGAGGAAGAGGTCTGGCAAACCCCAAACCCCAAATGAATCAGAGGACAAGTTTCTGAGAGTTAACAGCTTGCGTCATTGGCATCTTATCGAGCTGATTTGGGATGAACTGAACACATTTATGGGAGCTTTTGCGGGCGTGTTCAGCTGTTATATCTGCCAAAGGTGGCTACTTTGATGAGTCAAACGTTTAGAATACACTTTGGTCTATAAATTGATTCCATGATATCGTTTCTCACTCCAGTTGCTTATTTGTGCTATGCTTTAATTTCAGAGTGCAATGAGACATTAAACTCCATAATTTTCTACTAAAAAATGGAAAAATTGGGGTGTCCTAAAACTTTTGACCGGTGTAAATAGCCACTGGAGGTCATTTTGAAGGGATCTGGCAGTACACCTGTTCCTCCATGTACAAAGGAGCAGATACAGATCCATCTATATTGATCTATCTACAGGAGAAAGATCAAACCTTCCTGTGACAGCACATAAAAATCAAAAATCCTCAAGAATGAGATCTCCATACTGGATCAACCAAAGCAAGGTTTTCCAATGATGCCTACCAGTGCAATAAACTAGCAGGTTGTAGGTGGAAAATATGCTACTGTTGGGAAAGACTGAGGAGAAAAGGGGGAAGGTACGTTCAGTGGCAAAGTTTAAATGTAGGAATATCGTGGACGGGTGCAGAGGTGGGAGTGAGTCTATTATAAGTAAGATTTGATGCGATCTCTCGCACATGCGCGCTGTGTAAGTATTATTTAAAAATAAATGGTCCAATAACCCACTAATTTTATGATCCTTGCCACCTTGAAAACTCAATTTCCCATGTTTCGCTGGCGTCCATTGATAATGACGTAGGAGGCCATATAAATGGGACGTCTCAACGTTATGACGTCCTTCGTGGAGACGATTCCGTAGCGATCGGTGAGTGGGAATCGTTGGTGTAAGAATCCAAGTTAATCGTCTTAATATTAAGTCAATCGAACGTATCCGTAACATTTTCTTTCTGTTTGCAGCATTCCCACGTCGACATGAGAGCTAAGGTTGGTGTTTTGTGTCTCTGTCATGAGATAAATACAGTTTCCAGCGGGGCTACATTTGTTAGCTAGTCAGCAAGCTTGTGCAGTTTGACGGGCTAGCACAGCCATCAGAATTTAAAGTCATTCTTAAACAGATGTTGGCAGCTGCAGTCCATAATGAAATATTTTTGCCAATTTCTATAAAAGTGTTACTAATTGAACATTGTCTCTTTTCCGTAGTGGCGAAAGAAGCGCATGCGCAGGTAAGAGTCCGTTTTTATAGCCGTACAGTAATCCCTTTTGCATTCACACCCTTTTAAAATTTTTATTTTTTTATAACACCTGAAGTGTGACTGAACTTTGTGACGACTTCTGTACAGGCTGAAGCGCAAAAGGAGAAAGATGAGGCAGAGGTCCAAGTGAACTGTGCTCTCCGCCATGGCTGTGACGTCACATGCCGCCGACAACAACAACGGGACCGGTGAGCACAGCTGGAGACCCAGGACCCTCCCAAGTCAAGTCTGAGACCTGGAGCATCCACTTCTACCAGAGGCAGCAGCTGCTGGCTCACGCTTGGAGCTGTGATCGAACATCTGCTGGACGACGGCTTTTCCTCTGGGACATTCTGAACTCTTTGTTCTCAACTCCTCAGCTTTTGTCATATGTTTTTGTTTATACTGTGATTAAAGGTTTTGGTTAAAAAAGAAGACTTGAATAATGTTCTTTCTTTATATTTAAGCAATCTTTTCAAAGGGTCTCGAACTAAGTCAGTAAACCTACAAACTGCACCGACTGATCAACCTGTAGTACTCGAGTACAGTATGGCAAGCCATCTTAATACAAGATCACCGCCTTACTAATGTTTCATACTTTGGAGCATTGCTTGTGCATTTTAGGGTTTGGGACCGGCTTAAGGGTGGGAATGAAGTGTGTTAGGTTCACATCTACCCCCCTTTTATATAGACATTTTCCTTATTAGATTTTGCCAAATAGAAACCTTCAAACTGTGAGAACATTTTCTAAAGAAAAAAATTGAGCTTGTAGCTAAAATCCAGCCTAAACTTAACCATATGAGAATGTTGGGGGTTAAGATAATATAGGTAAAAAGAAGTCTTATATAGAAAGTGGTGGGATTTTTCTAGTGCTTGGGCAAATTTATGGAAAATTAAAATTTCTTTGTAAAGTTGTGTAAATGTACATTAAATATGTCTGTGTCATCACTCTTTAAAACCTGAGGATCCTGTATATATGTACTGTCTATGAATGACAAGACAGCTGATCTACCATGGATATTTGAATTTTATCTCCTCTAATTAATTTTCATGAGTAAGACTGACAAAAATAAGTCCCATTCAGTTAGATATTAACATCCTCACTTAGCGGTTGTAAAGCTATGACATACGAGAGGTGGCGCTCAGAATGCTGAATGGAAATGTATGGAAGATTTTGCAACAGCAAAGATGGGGATAGAAGTACAACTCAGAGGGGGGAAAGTTTTTTAAAACCTTTTTTAAGCAAAATAGATTTTAAACAAAAACTCTGAAGGGCTTTTTAAAAGATGTGACACGTGTTTCTGTACATGCAATTTTTACCCGGTGGCCACTGAAATACGTGCCTGGGGTTGTTTCAAGATGAATAGGCCGTGCTTCTAGAATGACTTCTCAGTTTTGCAGTTCAGATCATGTGGCAGGTGCATATCTAGGGACCTGACTTGCTTACAGACAGGCCTGTAATGCAAAGCTACAGATAATTAAAATAGAAAGTAAATCATTTTAGATGCTGTCCATAAACCATGATTTAAGTGGGTGTGTGAATGTTTTAACCTTTGGACAAAGCTGACTCAAAGGACAAACTTGTGAAATATGTCTGTAATGTTTTTACCCTTGAAGCCGGTCCACTAATTCATTCTCTCCTTGGCTACAAGGTGACGTATAATGAGGCCATTGCTGGAGAACGCAAAGGACAATAGTGTGTAGTAAATGTAACTGGAGAAGCACTCACTGCTTACAGTCCTGATCACAAAATTGTAGGGAGGTAAAGCTCTTTCCCCCAATAAAGACGAGATTTGACGACCATATTGATGAGCTTTGTTCTGAGTTTGTCCAGAGGTAGCCCCAGTAGCTGTATAAGCACTCTCACTTCTGATGCACACTCACTCATTTTGTTTGTAACAGATCTAAAATATGACAGAAACCACTCGGCTCATAATAGAGAATCAAGGTTTGCCCCCAGGAGGAGGAAAGAACTGAAGACATGGCAGTGAAATGAACATATTTAGTGAGGTTGTGGGAAGAGAACATGCAGTTTTCATTCTTTTAACAACTAAATCAAGAAGATAAGACATGTATGTGCAGTATCCTCATTAAAGATTCCTAAAATATTTCTTGACCAATCCACAAATTATTATTAAAGATAATGACCTTAAAAAATAAACGGCATCTTCTGTAATTGTGAAATTTCCTGTATAGGGGAAAATATTGATTACACAAGCTTGAATATTACTTGAACAACAACATGCAACATGTCTGCTCTCACGCTGGTAGGTAAACCAACGTTGATAAGTACTTGGCAAAGCCAGACAGACGATCAGATGACATGTGTGCTTTAACTTTGACACTTCTTGCATTTCTCTGCCCACATCATTTCCTCACAGATCACTCATCACCCTGTGACCACTATTTCTGCTTCTGCTGTAGAGCTACAGAGCACTTTTTGGTTTTTTATCTTAGGTTATGAGATGCAATCAAGCACTTGTTTTCTTTAATGTGTTTGGTTCCTTTTTGTGGGGACGACTTGAGGACATTTTGATGATTTTTACATTCAGCTGTGAACATAAGAAACACTGTTTGAAACAAATAACATAGTTCACGGATGGCTCAAATATACTGTTAATGGCTGTTTCACTTTGTGATTGACTGCGTTTAGATCAGCAAATTCACGTATACATTTCACTTAGCGGTACATTTTAATACACTGTATATAATAAGTAAATAAACAGGCCTAAAACATGAAATAAACACTCCTAAATACACATGGAGAAAAGAATGTTGTATGTGTTCGTTGAACATTGCTCTATTATTCCAGAGTATGCAATGCACGCTGCTCTATATTCAACACTAGAGTTGAGCAATTAAAAAAAAAGAAGTCTGGAACTATTTTGCACTTTGACACTCTGAATTTGTGTTTTGTGTTTAGAAAAATAAAAATCTTTGGGGGGGAGGAGGCAAATAGGGTCTAAATATCAAGCTATAACATGCCAAAATCGAATGTAAGCGATAAAGATGGGTTTGTGGTTTGTGGCGGTTATAAGAACAGAAATTGTGGCTCTAATAAAACCCTTCAAATTCTGAGAATAACAAGCTTCATAAAACATGATCTCCGCATTTCGTGGGCTCTCACAGTGAAATTTTGTTACTTTATAGGACTTGGCTGTTTATTGACAGTGTGTTCTTCCTGTCTATGTACACAAAGGATCATCAAACCCGTATCCCTCCAAGCAAATACTGATAACTGCCTGTATCCAAGGCAACAGGGGGGTATTTAAAACCTGGCCTGTTTTTCTAGCCATAAATGAAGCTATTAAGAAAAAAAGGGAGTGGGAGTGGAAAGACACATGACATGACAAATTCACCATTAGTTGTTATTATTATTATTTGTTTGTTTTTAACAGGTGCGTAATTATTACGCCAGAGTCAGATGGCGCAGATCCCGGAGGTGTCACGACTGTGCCTACTGGACCCAATCTTGTAAAAAAAACAAAAAACAAAAAAACAACACCTGCAGCTGATACAGACCTGTCGATAAAGGAACTGAGCACATGTTTATCAGTTGTTGGTGCCTTCATGATCATCTGTTAAAGCTGCTGCTGCATACTGCAGTGGGGATGGGCGCTTGCGCGAACAGGAGGATTTATTTCGGTCATGCAAAGAAAGATAACGGGGTGAGCAGCCTGTGCATTAGACGTACTACTCTGCTCTGGTTGTAGTGTGTCGTTTGGATAAACTGCTACTGTGAATCAAAAGTGTTCCGTGGTGTCTTTCTACATGATAAACATTCGTTCGCTTATCGGTAATACGCTCCGCCTGAGCAGTGTATGACGCTACAAGTAAATTCTAGGGTATGGGTTTCTACTGGATGTGAAGGAGGGCTTGAAGCCAAGCCCGCCCTCTCGAGACTTACTTCGTGCTTGCACTGCCTTCTCAGGAGCTTTACACGTAAATGCAAGACGAATAACCCTCAGTGCCCTGCGGAACTGCGCGGTGCACGTCGAAGAAAAGTGACAATGAAGTGACAGTCCGACGCTCGCCGATTATCGCCGACCTGTCCATGGTTATCGCGGTGAAACGGCAGTGAGTTGACCCCTATCCCTTGCCACTCAAGAAGAAGAAGCCGAAAAGCTGAAGACCAGATCGAGCTAGTGAAGTCTGATCTTGCCATGCCAACCGCGGATGCAGAGCCGAGCATCGGCACGGAGCCTCTAGCCCCGGTCTCAGAGAACCAACCCCAGGGTGAACGCGCAGTGAGTGTGCTGTGGTCGTTTGGGAAATGCCTGGGTGCTCTGCTACCAGTGTACCTGGCCGGATATTATGGCTTCAGCGTCACCATTGTTCTGTTCGGTCTGGTGATCTACATGGGATGGAAACACGGGCGACAAGGGAAAGTGATGAGGCTCAAGTCTGCCATGTACCTCCTGGAGAACGAGAAGGAATTCACCACTCAAACGGTTTTCAGAGCCAAAAGAGATTTGCCTCCCTGGGTGAGTACTGACACCCCTTCTGTTATGGTCATTCTCTGCGGAGTGCATCACACGCCACATCTGCCACAAATGTCAGGCTGATACTTGTGGCAATATTATTCATTTTTATAGTTCTTCAAGTGAAAACACAAAGTCAGGTCGACTTTTACTTCACGGCACTCTCACGAATAGAAGCGATAGTTGATAATGTTGATATGCGCATTAGTCTGAACTGCTGCCTTCTCACAGAATGTGAACTAACATGTCATGATGATGACTTTGTAGTAGAAAGGTGGAAGCCTGGCAGTGAGCTTTAGAGGAACTTGTGAAACAGCAATCTGTGATTCTAGTGAACAAGTCATTTCATCCAGTGGTATGAGAAATTATCCGAGGGCTTTCCTCTTCCCGTTTCACTACTGTTGACCTTATCTGGCTCCTAAAAAACCTGATGAGTCATAAACAACATTCACAGCAGAAGCAAAGACCACCATATCTGGAAAGAGAGCCGGAGGGTGTGTGTGTGTGTGTCTGTGTGTGTGTGTCTGTGTGTGTGTCTGTGTGTGTGTCCTTGTGATGTTAAATGTGCATCATGCGGTTTATGGTTTCCTGAAATATTTTTAGTGACAATATTAGTGTTACTTGTTTTTCATCTCTTTTAGCGTTAACATAAATGTATATACTTTTAGTAGAAATAAGATGACGTAACAAATAAGTGCATTGAGATTAAACTCTTTTTTTTAATCAATTTATGTTCAAATAAAAAAGTAAACAAAAACAATAATATTTTATTTACACTATTGTTCACAGGTCAACTTTCCAGATGTGGAAAAAGTTGAGTGGGTCAATAAGGTATGTTTTTTTTATTTCCTGCATAACTTTGCATGTGTGCAATGGTATAGATTTCTATGAGAAATTCATATTTTTTGAAACATCTGGTTCAGCATGCAACTCTTTGCATAATTTCTTCATTTGATGTCTTAGCAAAGCAAAGGAAGCTGCAAAAAGCCCAAACTGAAGATAAGGCGTTCACGATTCACTTGATTAACTTGTATATTAGCTTCAGTGTCTCCAATTTAATATTAAGATAAAGAGCGCTTGTGTGGACTTTAAGGGACCCGGCTCCAGTTGCAGGCTCTCCATCAGTGCAGATAATCTGCTGGTGTGATTAAGAGGCAGTGAGAGTGGCCGGGATCATATCGCAGCTTCTTTGTCTCTGTCAGTGCAGCAGCTTCACGTAGGCACAGAGAAAGCGTGGATGTGAATACTAATAATACAAAACACCCATTTGGAGGGGGAAAAAATACAATGAACTCGATGACAGAAGCCCAGACTGTGGGATAGCAATTTGCTGGACTCATCTGTCACCCTGCCCACGTCTCGCCTGCAGGTTTCCTGACACATGACCTAGCACCTCACTTCCAGCTGTAAACAAGTCGAGGGAGCCTCAAAATGTTCTCACCTTTTGTTGCATGTGTGAACTTTTAAAAAGTATTGCATGTGCATATGAAAAACAACGTACGGGGTTGCACTGTTATAAGCATGTGCATGAGTGTAACATAAATAATGCACAGGTGAGCTGCAAAATGTTAGTAATGACTAGTGACAGTGTAGTCACAGTGTAGAGGTCAGAGGATTGGTAAACTGTAGCTAAAAGGATTTGGCACCACTGCTGCACTTCTCTCACTGAAATGCTGAAGATAACACCAGTGTGATGCTCTGTGGACTGATAAGACTGGTGAAAGTAAGGCATCACACAGACTCCCTGTAAATATATTAAATTCAATTTACTGCACTAAGGTTTTAGTCTACAGAACAATAATTTATGAATTATTTCCTTAACACTTGGGTGGCTCTCAATAAGCAAGTCCTGGATGTAAATACTTGGAGTTTGCATGTTCTCCCCATGTCTGCACGGGTTCTCTCTCTCTCTAGTCTACCTCTTGTCCCATGACAGCTGGAATAGACTTTTTTCTCATTTTTTACTTCCATCAATTTTCTTTGAAATTATTTTATGAACAGACAAACCAAACCAATTACATAACCTCTCTGACAGAGTTAATAAAATTAGAATGCAACCCATATCCTCACTTGAACTTGTTACATTGATATGGATTGCATTCTAATCTGATTAACAAGGAGGTTGTGCAATTGGTGTGGTTTGTCTGTTTGTTAGCAGAGGTGGAGCTCGATTAAATGTAGATGTGATCTCGATCTAGAAATGTGTTTTCATAATTGGAAATTTTGCATAATGTCTACATAAATACATATCGGACAGAAATGTGAAGAAATGTAAAAATGGGAAACATTGTTTGATGTCTTGTTAGGAAAATATAAAATAATCTTAATCTTGACGTCCTTCTCTGTATGCAATCTTCAATTAGTGTGTGGTATGAAGGGAGCTTTGTTTTCCTCAGTGGAGGTGTGCAGTCTCATACTGCTCTTGTAGAGGTAGCTTCTCTTTTCCTTATTCAAACATAAAAACCTTACCAGTGGCCATATGTTGTGTTCTACAGATCCTGCAGCAGGCTTGGCCCTTTATTGGCCAGTATCTGGAGAAGTTACTTGTGGAAATCGTTGCTCCTGCCATCCGTACTTCTAGCATTCATCTGCAGACTCTGAGCTTCACCAAGGTTAACATAGGCGACAAGGTATCTGAGCGGCCTGTCACACACACCCACACACACAGCAATTTCAGTTTATTACAGTTGACTTTTTCTGCTAATGTGGTGTCATCAAGTCTCTGTCAGTCTTGTTTGCTTAATAGCAGCTGCTGTGTTCACAGGCGCTGAAGGTGGCTGGCGTAAAGGCTCATACGGAAAATGATAAGAGACAAGTTATGTTGGATTTGTACTTAAGGTAATCCAACACATCAGAGATTAATTTCATATGTTATACCTCTGTCTATCTGCCCAAATAGGTTGGTCAAGTCAAACTCTAAAATGTTCTTGTAAGTGTTCTAAAGCTTCCTGCAAGGGCTTGGCCCTGTCTTGAACAACAGAACAGTGTTTACTTAATACAGAAAGAAAACAGCTCTGTCATAACTCACACAAGCTGTTTCCTTTGTTTAAACACTTATCTTTAGATCTGTCGCTTCCCTTCTGTTACAGCTATGCCGGTGATGTTGAGATCAATGTTGAAATCAAAAAGTACTTTTGCAAAGCTGGAGTAAAAGGAGTCCAGGTACGAGAAGAATCACTGGGACATTCTCACATTGCTGCTGTAATTAAGTGGCCTGAAAACACATTTTCAGAATCTAATTTTCGCTTTGCAGCTCCACGGGATGCTGCGTGTGATCCTTGAGCCTCTGATTGGAAACGTACCGCTGGTTGGAGCTGTCACAATGTTCTTCATTCGCAGGCCTGTGAGTGTTTTTTTTGTTTAATGACTTTGCACTTTGCAGTAATGCAAGGCCTTTTACTTATTCATGTCTATTTGTCTGTATCATATGTGTAGAAACTGGACATCAACTGGACTGGACTTACCAACCTCTTGGATATCCCTGGATTGAAGTGAGTCTGTATGATGGAGTTGATCTTTATGCTCACTCGAGTTGTGCAACCTGCCGAAAAAGTTTGAGTTGCACGTTATGGACCTTATTTACACGTTTCAGAGAGGTTATTATTTATTTAGTCGCTGGTAGTAGAGAGGCTTTTCTTGGAATTAAACTGAACTCCAAAACAAACAGATCAGAGCTGAAGAGCTTATCTGTTCACTGGCAGCTCTGTGTGGTCGCACCCTTAAAGGATAATGTCGGTAACATCTTCGGTTTTTATTCTTGTCAGCAAACTCTATGAAATTACAAGGAAAAAAGAGTAAATTATCCACTGTAGCTTATTCATCTGTTTCTATGAATATCCATTGCTATCCAAAAACTCTTAAAAAAACACATCAGTGTGTGCAGTTCTTGGGTAGGTTGACATGTTACTCCTCTAAAACAAACACGGCCTGTGCATCTTATTATAAGTAATTCCTTCTAAGATGTTCCTGGTGCAATATTGAAGAGAGCATTAAAAAGTAATTATTCATTAACAAACTACACAATACATCAATAAAGATTTTCAACTACTACTGCCTTCATTTACATTTGGGGGATTTCAAGTCTTGTTTTGGGAATTTTTCAGCAACAGTCAGACATAAATGTGGACAATAACAACCTCATTATTTATGTTTCTAGAATTTAATCACAATGTACTGTGTATACTTTTATATAGAAGGCATAGTCTCACCAGTGGGATAGATTGTCAATTCATATTCAGTGTGCTTATGTGTATGCTGGCTTATTCTACTCTGTGTGGAATAAACAGTAAAGTGTACTTTTGCAAAAAACAAACAATAAGAGTAAACATAGAATTAAAGCATTGTCAGAGGCGTAAATGTATTTCTGATACAGCATCAGTATTCCCTTTGGCAATGCTCTTAATCCTTCAGTCTACATAACTTTAAGAAAACTCCTCATCTTTAACCAGTGGGTGTTTCTGTTTTGTTCTGTTGCTGGTTTTCATGCTTTCTTTTTATGCATGGACAGGCGCACATAACCTGTGTGTGAGTCTGTATGTGCCTCCCTGTGCGTGCCCAACATCATCCTTGCATTCATTTGCAGTGCCATGTCGGACACTATGATAATGGATGCAATTGCCTCCCACCTGGTGCTCCCCAATCGTCTCACTATTCCCTTGGTGGCCGACCTGCACGTTGCGCAACTCCGCTCCCCTCTCCCAAGGGTAACTGTCTCAGTGACGAATGACCTTTTCAAATTACATAGACTGATGCAGATGTGTGTGATCATCATATTAGCTGCAAACACATAGACTTAAGGTCGTACAGTAAGTCGCATAGTAAATATAACGCATGCAATCGAATTTTGTGGCGATACCAGTCGACAAACCTTTTGATTTTATTCTTGTATCCCTGTTTTGTTTTTTGTTTATTTGCATGTTTACGCACATGCTAGGGAGTTGTGCGTATTCACCTGCTGGAGGCTGAGGAACTGACCGCCAAGGACACAGTCATCAAGGGCTTAATCGATGGGAAGTCAGACCCATACGCTGTGCTGCGTGTTGGAACCCAGATTTTCACCTCTCATCACGTCGACAGCAACCTGAACCCGCAGTGGAGGGAGATGTATGAGGTGAGAGGGCTGCGAGTATGGAATATATACCCTGAACTGAACTGTAAAGAAACAGGAGATATATGGCTTTGCCTTGACATTCGAGTACAGCTCCTCCAACCAATTTATGTGCCAAAAGCTATAGGTTCATGTTGGTGTCCTTGCTTTGTAGGGATTGCAGTAAGTCCTTGATGGTATGTCACTGGTGCTTCTAAGATACACAGCTTTGTGGAGATTTTATCTAGCTCTGCAGGAAGCTGCTGTGTCACAGATAAGCAAGAGTTGTGAAAACTGCTTGCTCAGAACATGTTTATCTTTTCACTTTGTTTACGAAATTCAAGCCATGAACTAAATAGATATGAAATTATATACATATATTTGCCTACCACAGTAGTGAAAAGTTCTTGCCATTGTGGTGTGTGCATGCTCTTTTGTATGCCATATGTGGTTTATGCCATTCTTGCACAAGATCAGAACTACCAGCCTAATATTGTGCACTTTCCCCATGTGCTGCATAAAGAGCTCTAACTTAGTGGGACAATGGACACTAGACCTTTGTAGGTGTGCTGTGGTGTTTGGCACTGGGACATTGGCTGCAGATCCTTTGGAATATGGGGTTTAAGGGTGGGGGCTGGACTTGTCCTGGCACATCCCACAGCTTGATCGGAGTGGGATATGGGGAGTTTAGAGGCCCTAATTCTTAATTTTTCTTGTTTTTTGACCATTTTTGAGCAGCTTTTGTGGTGTGGCAGTAATCATTATCCTGCTCGGGAAGACCACCGCTGTTGGAGACTCCCATTGCCACTGGTTGGGGCGTGGGACCCATTTAAGAGGGTAGCACATATTAAAGTAACCCAAGGTTTCCCAGTAGAACCTTGTGTTGTAATGAAATGATGGTCGCTGTTACACACTTCGCCTGCTTGTGGTTTTAATGTTGTGGCTGATTGGTGTATATATTTGTGTATCTGTTGTGTGTGTTGTGTATTTGTCCATTTATGTGTGTGTGTGTGTCAGGTGATTGTCCATGAAGTACCTGGTCAGGAGTTGGAAGTGGAAGTATTTGACAAAGACCCAGACCAGGATGACTTCCTGGGGAGGTAGCTTATTCATTTTCATTCATTTACTCTGTCTCTATGTGCTCCTCATGCCATTTCCATAACTGCTTTTGTGATGTCGGGCCACGATTCTGCTGAAATTTGAACAGCTTGGTCTCATTTATTCAGGGATTTATCAATTTTCTCTGTTTGTCTTTCTATCTGTCTCTCTTCCAGGGTCAAAATTGATCTTGATATTGTAAAGAAGGCCAGAGTTGTGGATGATGTGAGTAGCGACGCTTGGGAGGTTTTTGACTTAAAAATGGCATTTTTTTCTCTCTCTCACTAAACAAATTGTGAAATTGTTTTGGCCTGAAAAATGTGATGAAAGAGTGCAGCATAACGGTTAGCATGTGACACAGGAGACACCCACGTGCCTCCTCGTGATCTGCTCTTGTTACGCCACCTTCAGTTCTGCCATCCTGCTCAGGCTCAAGAATTCAGCCAGATAAAAAAAAAAAAAAGAAGCTTGTGTAATGAGCCCTCTGTGTTTTTTACACAGTGGTTTGATCTGAGGGACGTCGCATCTGGCAGTGTTCACCTCCGGCTTGAGTGGCTCTCTCTGCTGTCCTCTGCTGACAGACTGAGTGAGGTGAGGCTAGAGCAGAGTCTAACGCTCTTGTTTTCTCAGTGCTGTGCAGTGACAGCGATCATTGTTTTTTCCGTCTTCTTATATTCTTGTAATCTTTGGCTTTATTTCATAATATGATAATAAACTGGAAATACAGACTGGAAAGGACGATCAGCCTGAGAACTCTAAGGTTACATGGTTCATGTCGTAAACACGACCAGCGGCCTCTACTATCAAAAGATCAATTTTTGAAAAGTTTGACTGGAGCCACAAAACACAAAAGTTAGCCACAGGCATGCATGTGAGTGACTGTTTCTATGTGTGAGCCATGCAACAGACTGGTGACATGTCTAGGATGTACCCTGCCTCTCAACCTATGACAATATACTGCATGCATGGAGAACAGATGTGAACGATAACTGACTTATGGAAGAATGGTTATTATTATTATTATTATTATTATTGTATATGTGTAGTCAGATCACTGTTGAAGAGATGGCTCTTAAACCTAATTTGGACTTACTGAATATTTGTGCAGAGGGTTTGTGATGCCAGGACTTTACCTGCCACATTGTGTATAGCTTTCCCATGAAAGAAACAAACAACTTGTGTAATTTCACAGTTGCTTAAGGAAATAACTTAAGCGATTGCACAAAACCTCACAGAAAAACAATTTCATCAGTTATTTTTCTGAAGAATAATAATACTGAAGTAGGTCAGTGGCAGGAAGACCTGTATTCTTTTCTTAATATAATTTTTGAAATGATTTTTTATTATTCACTCTATACGTGTCACCTAGCTATGCTGAATGCATGTACCTTCTTGTTGTTTCTACTGTCAAATTCAAAATAATAATAATCCAATAATAGAATATTGTTTGAAAAAACAAATGGAGAATGGGAAGAACCACAATCATAGAAAAAAGTGTAAAAAAAACCCAACAACTTTTATTTATTTATATAAGGAGCCCCTAGAGATGAGCACAGATGAGTTGGCTGCTCTCTTAAACTGCATGTTTACTACAACTAAGTACAGAAAGAAGAATCACATAAAACACTGAAACGAACTACTGGCAGGACACTGGACTTGTAGATAATTTTGCTTACATGTTTTTCTTTTATTCTTCTACCAGGTGATTGCGAAGAATCAGAATTTGACCAGTAAGATGGTTGAACCTCCGTCTGCTGCCATCCTAGCCGTCTATCTCGATCAGGCTTATCAGCTGCCTGTAAGAGCATCACAGTTTGATTTATGTGGGATTCAGTTTTGTTCTGTTACCCAAACTGATCTGTTTCAAATGTCATAGATGAGAAAAGGTAATAAGGACCCGAGCCCGATGGTACAGATTTCTGTTCAGGATAAAACTAAAGAGAGCAAGGTAAGAGGGAAAAACTAGTGATGAATACCTGCCTCCAGCCTCTGGACATTATTAATGATTTATTCTTGCATTTGCAGACTTGCTACGGTACAACCAGCCCAGTGTGGGAAGATGCTTTTACCTTCTTCATTAAGGATCCTCACAAACAAAATATCGACATTCAGGTGAGTCATCCTCAGTAGCAACCGAACTCACTCATTAAGCTAGCTGATGAGAGTTTAGGTATAGCTATATACCTAATACCTAAATACCAATAGCTTACCTTTCCATCTGTTTAAATTCAGACTTCATGTAATTTCTATAAACTGCACTCTCCTCCTTACTTTGCCTTTCTCATTGCTATTAACCCTAACTCGACATTTTTTGTTGTGTTTCAATCAGGTAAAAGATGACGACCGAGCTCTGCGCTTGGGCAGTCTAAAAATCCCTCTGGCCCGTCTTGTTGGGATGCCCGAGCTCACCATGGACCAGTGGTTCCAGTTGGAGAATTCGGGTTCAGCCAGCCGCATCTTCATCAAAATTGTGCTGAGGGTTGGTATTTCATGGACACAAACACTTAAGCACTTGTTTTGTGCACAGACTTTAATGGGTAGTTTGCTTTAATAAATTAATACCTGAAGATACCTTAAGCAGTGAGATATTGACTCCAGTGTTCATATCAAATGTCCAAAGCAAATTCCCACCATAAGTGTCCCATTCCATAAGTCAGAATTTTGGGTTATTATCTAAAAATTTTGAACTGTTTTTTATGAGAAAATAACATGAAATGTTGATATAATAATCCAAATCTTTGACTTATGGATGCAGAAAAACTTTTTTTTCAGTGGCAGAAATTCTGTATAAAGCTGTGAACCTCTTTTCATTATCACAGGAAATAAAACAACATTGTTTGGTTCTCACTGTTGCTCATATTTCTTGTTTCCTGATAGGTTTTGTGGCTAAGTGATGATGCCAGTCCTACAACTCCTTCTCCTCGCCCCACAGACCCTGGGTCCACATCAGGTCAGGGGGGAACTACATCAGACCAGAACCCTTCAGGACCCGGTGGGTCGACTAAACCTCAGCCAACACGACCACAGAACACCACCCCCGATCCAGAGTTTGGAACTGAGGTAATAAAGTGAAAAAGCTGCAGACAGCATTTTAATACACTCCAAAAATACCCACATCCACTGTCTGCCTGCAGGGAGTGTTGCGAATCCATCTGGTGGAGGCCCAAAACCTGATTGCCAAGGACAACTTTATGGGCGGCATGATGAAGGGGAAGAGCGACCCCTACGTCAAGATTCGTGTCGGTGGTATAACCTTCCGCAGCCACACCATCAAAGAGAACCTCAACCCTGTCTGGAACGAACTCTATGAGGTGCTATCACTTTTAAAAGTTTCACTTAGTCAGCTATTCTATCCATCTGATCACATCATTCAATTTTAGATTACAAATACTTGATTTCTTTTTTCCTGTTTAGGTTATTTTGACCCAGCTTCCAGGTCAAGAAATCCAGTTTGAGTTATTTGATAAGGACATTGATCAGGATGACTTCCTGGGAAGGTGAGTCCTGACATCACACAAAAAAATGTGAACATTTCTGACTAGTTTGTTTTTAAACCTGTAGAAAAATGAAGGATAAAATTTTGTGCCCTTTTTTTTGCAGGTTCAAACTTAGCCTGCAAGACATCATCAGCGCACAATACACCGATACGGTGTGTGCCATTATTAAAAAGATGTGACCATATAATATAGCAAATATTTACATTTGTATTCTTATCATAACTTGCATTTTTTGTGCTACTTTTGTTTTAGTGGTACACTCTAAATGATGTGAAGTCTGGTCGAGTTCACCTAATGCTGGAGTGGCTGCCGAGGGTCTCTGACCTATCCAGACTGGAGCAGGTTCAGTATGAGTTTTCTATTCCATTGTCTAATGACTTGGACGCGCCTAGCTAAATACACTTACAGTTAAATAAAATACACAAAAGATTTTGTGTCCTAAACTTAAAGCTACTACTGCAAAGGAAACATGAACCGCAAGTTTCCTATTTCAAGTGTCTTCCTGAAACGCTCTCTCTCTCCTGTCTTTGCCCCTCTCTTTTCTACAGATCCTGCTGCACCAGTCCCTGCAGTCTTTCCAAAACAAGGTGGTGCCATCAGCTGCTCTGGTGTTTGTGTATGTGGAGCGTGCCCACGGCCTTCCGGTGAGACCATATCGATGAGTGTTTATGGTCATTTTTTTAATATTCTGCTTCCAATGAGCCAGACTTTCTTGTGACATTTTTTTAAGAGTAATGGTTCTAGAGACTTTCTGGAGGTCTTTCAACGCTTTTCTTTGGACATTGGCTGTTTTTTTCAGACTTTTTCAGTTTGCTGTGCCTGGTAATTTCAGAAGAATGCCTTTTTGTGTTTGTTTAGCCACAAACACTTGTCTATGTTTTAAGCATAAAAAAGCACCTATTTCAAGGATGAACCAGTATTTTAAATGGTAAATTGACTGGTGCTTTTACAGCCCTTTTCTACTCTGCCTGTGCACTCAAAGGGCTATATACAACTAGCCTCATTCACACCCATTCACATGCTTTTTCTAAACCAAGTGCTTTCTATCTAACAGTCACACACATTCATAGAGGAAACTGGGGTTAGTATCTTGGCCAAGAATATTTGGCAAGCGGTTGGCACCAACGTTCCAACTGGTAGGTGACCTGCTCTGACTCCTGAGCTACAGCCAGCAGTTATGTCTGCACGTACTATAACAGATAGCAATTTACTTTAACAGAACCGATTTTAAATTGTATCTGTGTAGCAGCCCATTTATTTTAATCTAAGAAAAACAGGTATAAAATAGTGTTTCTTCAACAAAAGAGGAAGTAGCATGCCAAAATCATGTACAGTGTCGCTCAGCAGAGCGGTACAACAGTGAGTGTCTACAGTTGTCTTTAAAACACAGTGCTGTTGGGGATGTTCCTAAACTGTGGAATTATGAATGCAGAAATGTACCATCAGGTTTTGATCCACCATGCACTAACATCTGGAAAGTGTTTGATCGGCAACATCTTCTTTTTTCAGTATTACAATAATCCCAGACAAACAGCCAATGCAATAAAAGCATACCTGGATAGAAAAACACAATCAGCCATGGATTGGCCTCCCCAGAGCCCGGGGCTCAAAATTATTGAAGCAGTATGTAATCATCTCAACAGAGAACAGAACAAAAGGCAGCCAACATCCAAAGACGAGCTTTGAACGTCTTTTAAGAAGCCTGGAGAACTAGTCCTGCAGTCTACTTAAAGACATGACAAGAAAGCTTGCATAAAAGTGTTCAAGCTGTGTTGAAGAATAAAGGTTGTCACACCAAATATTGACTTTCAAGCTGGTTAGACAGAGTACAAACTGTTTCTGTCTTATATTTCCACGCTGATGCTGTTGCTTACAGTTCCTGTAGTGCAGTGTAATCATTTGTACGTTATTTCAGCTGAAGAAGAGTGGAAAGGAGCCAAAAGTTGGAGCTGAGATTATCCTTAAAAATGTTTCATACAGAAGCAAGGTAGGCTCTTAACTCGCTAAAGATGTTCACTGAAAATAAAGGGAAAAAAATGGTGTTTCACAAAAGTCATACATTTATTTTTTGCTTTTTCCAAAGATCTCTGAGCGATCCACATCCCCTCGATGGGATGAAGGCTTTCACTTTTTGGTTAGTGACCCCAGAAGTGAAATACTCACAGTCAAGGTGCGAGTCATTATCTATATTTATCTGAATCATGAGGATGCATTTGATTCACACCATTCATTAGGTCATGTTGTGTCAAACTAAAACATTTTACACAAATAAAAGGAGTAGAAAATGTGTGCGTTTATTTATATGTCTTTGTTTCCTTGTAGCTTTCCCACAGCTGGGGCCAGGCTCTCGGCTCTTTGACACTTCCTCTGAAGGAGGTGCTGGCTGAGACAGACTTGGTTCTGGACCGCTGGCTCAATCTGGATGGAGCGCTGCCAGAGAGCCAGATACTGTTGAGGGTCGTACTTAAGGTACTGCAGACAGGCTGCTTATTTTCACTGTGCTGTAGTAGCTTTTCTTGGAGCAATGCTACACTAAGTGCTAACTGACTGTGTGCCATTATCTAAACTGCTCCATGATGATTATTAAGTCATAATTATTGAGTCATGATTTTTATTCAGTGATTTTTTTATATACCTTGCAGATCCTGGACACTCAGCTGGCAGTGTGTCGTGGGGCTGTAGGGGAGGCAGGTGTCGATGACGTCATCCCTAAATGGGATCCTTCTCATCTGGACCTCAGACACAGACCTAGATTCTCCATGTGAGTCACACATAGGGGTATAGTAGTCCTGTTGTGTGGTACATACCTGCACTGTAAGTGCAGTAATATACTAAAGTGACTGTCCAAATGTAAATAAATATCATTTCTCATCTGTGTCTTTAGAGTGAGTGACAACCCAAACTCAGCAGGACAGGTGAAGCTTACCATCGGTTACTCCATGGAGGAAAACCGGCTTTTCATCACTGTTCACTCCTGCAGGTTTCTATATGCCATACATTACCCATCCCATCATCATCACACTTTAAGCAGAAAAACCATCATACGTTGTGGATGTGATCTCTTTATACTGACAGAGCGTTGGTAGCGCGTTCCAAGGATGGCGCAGACCCATATGTTTCCTTCATCCTGTTGCCTGACAAGAAGGCCACCACCAAGAGGAAAACTGCGACCAAGAAGAAAGACCTCAGCCCAGAATTTAATGAGAGGCAAGACAAACAAATAGGGCTGTGATTATAGCGAAAGAAGTCTGAGGATGAGAGGGTGACGTCTCCCACATTAATCTTGCTTGTTTCTGTAGGTTTGACTTTGACTTATCACTCGAGGAATCCTCTCAGAGAAGACTGGACCTGTCTGTGAAGAACAGTGTCTCTTTCATCAGCCGAGAGAAGGAGCTTATCGGCAAGGTATTTATCTGAAATTCAGCTCGTCTTTGCCCAAGGTTGTGTAAAATTCTTGGCTTTTATCACAAGACTCTTCTTCTCTCTCTCGTTGCCTTCAGTTGCAGCTGGACCTGGACCAAATTGACCTCAAGACGGGTGTCACACAGTGGTAACTATTTAACCCTTTCATGCCACAGTGAAGTGTTTTTATTCTTCTTTAAGCACGAAAAAAACCAATGCATTGTCTTTTCTTTCTTTTTTTTCAGGTACGACTTGGCAGCAGAGACCAACTAGAAGAATCAATGCCTGATCCTCAGGCATCTACTTTCAAACATAAGCATTGCTCCTGTGATCTGTGATTTGTGCGTGTGTATATTCAGCTTAAATGAAAATTTCCACCATCACTGAAGAAAAAAAAAAGATGACATATCTGCTCCAGAAAAACACAGTCCATCAGTATTTATGAGCAAAACTTTACTTGTCGCTAAATATTCGTAAAGTGATAAATGTGCTGAATCCATTCTGTCTCAGGCAGATATTTAGGCTGAATAAATATTTGATAATAATGCAACTATGTTGCACAACAAACCAAGGTTATGTGTGTTTAAAGCATGCAAAAAGTCCTCTTGCATTTTAGCTTTAAAAGGGCTTATATATTTGTCCAATTTCCAAAGGTACGACAACATTTTATGGATTTTCAGCATCCAACAAAACAGAAAAACATTTATTTGAATTTTATTTTTTACAGTCTCCAAACAGTTCCTGTTATAACTTTGTTTATGTGGGTTTATATTACTGCCTTAAGTATTTCAAAACTGTGCACAGTTTGTCAGTGTTTATGAAATATGTTCCAGATGAAGTTTTATATGTTTTAACCAGAACTTTCTGAATGTTAATTTTTTAAATCAAAGTGTTACAAGCCTGCACCGTCAAATTTCCACTGAGAACAGAGGTACGATACTGTACGCAGTCTTAATCACTGTGCTTTTACAAAGAGAAAACTTTGTAGATGTTTCATCCAGAGCTCCTTTGTGTTTTTATGTGTTTGTAATCCTAAATGCAAATAGCTGATGGCTTACAGTCATGTTTATGCTTTGTTTTTACACGCAAAACCTGTTTTGACCTCATGAGAAGCAGACTATTGTCTACCTGTTCCGGGACACCTTCCATGTCCCATAATGTCTCACCTCACTGCAAACACTTAGACACTGATTTGTTGTAAAGGGTGGAAAAAACAGTGTTGAGTGTCAGAAGTAAAGAGGAAAACTGCTGTGCTTTGATAATTTCAACATATCATCATGCATCTGCTAAAGCTGTTGATTAAACTTTGCACTCCTGTGAATCCAGCCAGCTTTGTCATCTATTTATTTCCCTAATGATCTTTCTTGTCATGGCAATTTCTTGCCAGCAGGTCGCGATAAAGTGCTGACAAATGGCTTTTCCGTCCAGCTGTATGCAGGCTCACTGCTTACAGATGTGAGGGGCGGGAGGGAGGGAGGGAGGCAGATTGCAATGACTGACATGCAGTCAGACCAACAGGAGGCATGCCACCCCTACTGCGGGCAGGACTCTAAAAGAAAACCCTGAGCTCTGAGTGGAGGCAATAGCAAAGACCTTAATCAGGATCACACAACAATAATGAATGGAAACACGTCGGAGCCAAGAAAGTTGAGCAGCATCTAAAAGTAACTGTCGGTCGGGTTTTGAAAGTTATCTGTCATAGGGAAAAATCCGCTGTAAGTAATGGATTGGCCAGGCAAAACTGAGGCTACTTTCTGGAAGATGAAGCAGCTGCACTGTTACTTTTAAAAAAGAGACTAGAGTAAAACACTGTCAACTTAAACGCGTGATTAGGGGTAAATGGCATTTAGGGACTACTGCAGTGTCAGCTTTTTTCCCTTTTTTTTTTCTTCAATAATATGTTTTTGGAGAGAAGTGGATTATTCGGATTAAATCGCGGATGAGACTCTCGGAATACTTTGGAGATTTCTTTCTTTTTGCTTCTTTTACTTGGATTATTCTTGTCGCCATAAGAAGCTGAGGCAAGTTTCAAGTCGACGGCAGGATAAGGCATTAAAAATGGGTAATATAGAGAGTGTGGACGGCCAGTCGGAGATGAAGCAGCACATCATGCCTCTGAAGGTGCCCATGCCTGACCCCACCGAGCTGGAGGAGAAATTTGCCATTGTTTTGGTAAGTTAACGGGCTAATAACCGTACTTTTGCCACGGTGCGGTCGAATAATCGAGTAGACAGCTGTCTGTGTTTTGCTTTTAAACTTGTTGAGCTTTTAAACTTGTCGGTGGTGGGTTTATTTTCACTTAAAGCACTGGATCACAATTATAAACAACCCATATAGTGGACTGTCTTGTTCTTTCTATATATGAAAAAAAGTTTATTTCTTGCTCTTTTTTGTTTATTTGTTATTTATTGTTTATTTGTTTATGTATTTGGACTATTATGGACCATTATGAGCTGCTGATGTATCAGATGAACCGACCTGTGCCGTTCCGTCCCGCCCCTCATTCTCTCCCCACTCCTGCGGTTCTTTTGTCTCTCCAAAAGTCAGACAACTCAGCGTTTGGCTGAAGTGGCACATACTGAGCGCGGCATGGCGAGAGTGGTGGAGGTGGTGGTGTTTGGTAGGGGGAGAGGTAAAAGGGATTTTTTCCCCTCTCCTCTACAGGATGAATGCCATTTTACTGCATATCCTTGACGGAGAACATCACAGCATTCTGCGTCTGCGTTTATTTAGTTTAGCCCCTCTCGCTGCAGGCGACTCATCTAAAAAACAACATTTTCTGAATTCCCCCAAAACTCCCACACCCGAAGTATCCTCCCCTCCCCTTTCCTACCTCCCTACACCCTCCACATCAGGCCTGAGTTGAGGCGTTTGGACGCTTTGTAATAATGAGCACACCGTCGACACCCACTTCTCCGTCGATCAGCGGAGTCGTGGAAGGATGACAGGGTGTCATTTATGCGTCAGAGGGGGCATTTCAGTTTTCAGCACATCACAAAGCGGGACTTTACGGCTACTTTCTCTTTCAAGCACGATCGCGTGTCTAGATTCCTTTATTATTCATGCACCGAAGTGAAGAGGAGATGCTGTAATGAAAAATTTGGTTTTTGTTTGGGTTTTTTTCCACTTAGGTGGGCGGAATGTAATCAGCCAGCAGCTCGACTTTGACTATACAGTTTTAATTTGGGGATTCCACAAAAAGTCTCGTATTTTGCCATCTGATGAAAAAATAAGAAAACATCTGTTTCCATCCGTCCATCTTTTTTTAATTCAATTTTCTCTTTATGTAAAGCCTCTTACTCTAAAAAGTTTTCCAAACTCTCATTGTCAGAGAATCCTCCTTAATCTCTTTCATGGCATTTATTAACGTTTTAATTCAGTTTAATAAACACAAAGAGTAGTGGCAACAAGTTGTGGTTTTATCAGGGTTAATTTGCAAGACTTGGTCTGAAACTTTCATTTCCTGCACACGTCTTGTGAGATTGCTGTTCAGCCATGTCAGACTTAAACATTGTCGTGCATGAGTGGTGACAGCCCTCTCATCTAACCTCTCATCTTAACAAGGAAGCCAGTAAGCGTGTGCCAGGAAACTTTGACTTTAGATGGGATAGCCTGGGTGTGCTGGTCGCAAACCATGTCAACATGGAGCCCTTATAGTATGATATAATATTGAGGCCGTGATGAGGGCTCAAAGGAAGAATTTACTTCAGTCCACTTTTGTCATAGAAATACAGTAAACGTCTCGAGCCACCTCTAATTTCTGTATATTTTGCTTCCAAGTAGCCCGATGTTATTGCCATTTTTAAAGCGGTCTTGAACAATATTTCTCCAGGTTGGTTCATTGGTTGAATCTATAAAAAATGCCAAACATAACACAGTTTCACAGACATAAAACAGTATTTTTGCATCATTAAGGTGATCCCAAAAGAGCTAATAGCTGAAAACTTTCACCATAATGTGCAATGTGACCTTAGAAAAATTGAGAAAACTGGTGAAACAAGTAGAGGAAAAAGTTGCAGGCCTAAAAACTCTCTGAAACATGTGGAAGTCATGTGTTTGAGTCGTGACACGGGACCTGAGAGATGCACCTGGGCCTTCAGCTGAGCCAAATTACACAAGAAGTTGACTGAAAATAAGCTGCAACAGGTGGGTGTCTACAGCCACTGTTAACACACTGGAGAGTTCTGTCATGGAATAAAAACAAAAAGCAGCCAACAATCAAAGAAGAGCTTTAAAACAACCAGGAAGAAGCCTGGATAAATATTCATGAAGACTACTAACCAAGTATTGACTTTCAAACTCTTTAGAATTCCACAAAATCTTTTGCCTTATATACTGTATTCTCATTTATGTCCGTTTCCTATTTTCCTAGCCATTTATAAAGAAGTAAGGGGTGGCTCAAGACTTCTGCACAGCGCTGTATCTGAGACAACATTTGAAGGGAACTTTGGTACTGGAACGATCACCAGGACATGTTTCCTTCCTAACCGTTTTAGTCACGGTGTATTACTCACAGGACTTCTTTAAACTGCTTGTTTGAATACTTTTTCCACCCCCGTCTGGCTCCTTGCCTATCATACTGACACATAACAGCATTCAGCTGAAATCTGAGTAATCCAGGACCTAAAATTCAGACTTTTTTCTGTTTTTATTTATTTTCCTTGTCAAACAGTAGCATCCTAATTTCCCATGGGTGCTTATTTTGTGCTCCTCACTCCACATTTTCAACATTACCACACCCAGCTCTGACTTTCAGCTGTCTAAGGCCCTAATTACAGCATCAAGCACCGAAGAGTTGCGCTTGATGTGAGTGGATCCTCGCAGCATCACTCAGACGGTCTCTTTCTTGGACCCTCCATGTTTCTGGAATGAAGCCATTATTTGCTTGCCAGAGCAATCAGCAGCCACGGAGTAAAGCTCTCATATGAGGAGACTAACGCAGCAAGAAGCCATTCAGCCCCTGATTTTGAATGCTGTGCTATATCTCAGCTATTATGACAATTACACACTGTGCTATGCTACAAGCTCCACTACGACAGCCCACGGCATGTCCCTTTGATGCAGATAACTTCTGTATGAAGTGAGTGGCTGTAAAAAAAAAAGTCAGAAAAAAAAGAACTTCACTCGTATTTCACATATAAAAACACTTTTTGGATATTTTTTTTATCAACACATCCTGCCTAGGAAAAGTCTAACTGTTTGAAAGTACTGCAGCACAAATCCGTCCCTGTTATTATGTTCAGCCGTGCAGAGCGGATGATTTCTATGCGTGGAGCAGTAGACTCAACATTTCAGTTGTGTTTTCGAGTGGGAAAAGTTTTCAACCTCTCCAACCTCCACCTCACTCTGGCCCATAATAGCTCCACATTTCCTTTACTTTGTGGGAAAGTGCAACGTTCTTCTATATATTCAAGTCCTTATCAGACAGTGCTTTTCTCTCAGCCCTGCTAGCTGTTCGTTGTGAGATAGCGCTACATCAAAGGCTTCTGATTTTGCAGTTAGAGCTCTTCTGGAAGACAACCTCATGGCTTGGCTGTCTAGGGCTGGATCCCGAGGTGCACTTCCCATAGTATCATACTGCATGTGCCAAGCATCTGAGACACTTCACATCACTCTTTCTAAACTGAGCTGATTTCTTTCTTCAGTATTTGTTTGCAGAGACATAACTGGCTTCGCTTCAGCTTCAGCGCTCCATAAATGGATATTTTGAAATGGGTAATTTCCCCTCCTCTGGACCACTGTGTTTTCTATGCTTCATGATGGCATGCTGGTCCAAATGGTTGGGACTGCCCAACTCTCTCTCTCAGACAGAGCACACAGACATCCCACTGGAATGACAGCAGCCCATAATGATGTCATGGGCTCAGCAGCCTTTGCGAGCGTAGTAATATGCGTGGGCTAATGACTTTAACAGAATTTCTCTACTGTAGATTGTTGAAGGCGGTGGAGGAGGGGCGAGACCCCTGGGTTGGCTTCGACTAGTTCATGTGGTCTGCTAATAAAATGCCTGGGTCGGGTTTAACCGGCTGCATGTGCTAAAAGCATCTTCTCACTCCATCTCCTCTCTTTTGTCCAGCATCTTCAGAAACAGTTTCAGCCCAGTCTTGTGCGGCTGGAAACAGCTGCCTGGTATTTTCTTCGTGTATTTTACAGGGGAAATTGCATTGTAGCCAGTGGTAGTTGTGGTTGGTTTGCTTTACAATGAGAACTGTGTTCCCTCCATGCTGCTACTGGTGCATAACGTTGCCATTAAGTTAAGCTTGCGATACAGATCTTTGTAGACCCCACAGACAGACAAGTGTAAATACATCAGAGCCATATTTGTAAAATTATATCTTGGTCATTGGTAGGATTCTTTTAATAGTTTTGGCTCCTTTTACCCCCTCTTTGTCCTTGGTAACTCTCACTTATCCTTGGTTTTGTGCAATTCCAGATGGATATGGAGCCTCTCATTCGCTCACCCAGTCAGTGTTTCCTACCTTCCCATTCCCCGAACTCACTCTCACTGTGGCTTTGCCCTGCACAGTAACTTTCTCCATATGACTCTGTCTTTATGAAAATAATGTGAGATGAGTGAGTGGCATTTCAAAGCCTGGGATCTTTTAAGGTTCCAGGTTTGAGCACCAATCCACTGCTGGATTCCTGTGGCCTGGTCTAGGCTGAGGCCACAGGAGACCTCAAAAGAAGGAAAATTCCCTTTGAACTGGCGGCCTGCCACTGTTCTTGGTTATAATGGCTTTACCAACATCTTTAAACGCCGCACACATCTTTAAGAGCTGTTACAGGAGCAGTGTAGGATTATTTTCACTTCTTGATTGCGCTGGAAACCGCCCTAAAGCATTCATCTTGCTCCGCTCAGCTCCCCGTGTCTATTAAACGCTGACATCGAGTTGCGTCATGCGTGGATGTGCTGTTGCAGTTTTTCTTTCGTCTTTTGATTGCTCATGAAAGAGGTTTTGAGATTAAGCAGCAGCAAATGTTGGGAGAACTAAAGAGAAGGTTAGATCTGTGTCATTTGTCAGATGTAGTGAAATGCTGACAATGTAACTCCAGTGCCATGTCTTACATCACTGTTTCTTGATGGGGAAGATCTAAGGGAAGCCGTAGTGTCTGCTGGATTCCACTTAAGAGGAACTAATAGATTCAAGCTGAGTGATGTGTTTATCGGACATAAAACCTAAATCATTTTAATTTGTTTGATGATAATTTGAGTTTTTTTATTTGCCTGATATCCCTATTCCACATTGCTTCTTTTCTCAGAGGGAAAAGCTGCATTAATTATATACATCTGGCTCAGCCACCCACCACTCTGTCTCAGAAAGAAAGGGATTATGGGAGTTGAGTGTACACTAATAACTTAGCCTTAGAGCAGCCAAGCAGGTGGGGTGGGGGGGCTCAGCACAAGGCTATCCACCTGGCTCTCTGCACCCTGAGGCTACAATTCTCCAGTCTGGTTCAGGGCTTTACTGCTTCCCTTGTTCTCTCATTGTAGTTATTTTGGAAAGCAAGGGTTAAGTTACAGCTGGGTGATATAATATGTACATATACATCAGATCAGATTTTTTAAGAAAAAGTTGGCATTTTGGTCACTTGGCTCAATGCTTGCTTAGAGCTGAATGTGAATACTGACCCCACAGATAAGGGTTGTTAGCATAAATACCATAAAAAGAAATTAAGTCTAAGAGGCTACTTTGTTTTAAAGCATGTACAGTACTGTGAAAAAAGCTGTTAACTAGCTTAAGTAATTAGAAAAAAAAAGTCTGGTTCCCTGGAAACAAAATATACAGACATGAGGGGTGGCTCAAGACTTTTGCACAGTACTGTAAGTCTCTATAAAGTTAAAAGGCTTTGAGGTTTTCTTGTTAATGTGTTACATCTCCCATATTTGTTCACTAAGAAACAAAATAAAAATAAAAATGAAGTGTTGTGGTGTGACAGAACCACGTTAGCTATTTGGTTACGTCAAGCTAACCCTCTGCTCGCTTTAGCTTCACATTTAGCTAACTTACTGATACGTTCAAATAAGTATATTGCCCCAAAATACTATACTATTCTGTACAAGTAGTTTACTTATTAATTTTTTTATTTAAATATTTTGGGGGGGGGTTTGGTGGGGGGTTGCACATGCCGCTAACGCAGCTGCACCTGGCCTGTAGATTGAAGAAGTGGTTTCCTTTTCAGTACAGTGGGAACCCTGACCTTGCAGCTATACTTTTTTTTAAACAGATGCTAAGAAGTACAGCTTGATGCTGTCTCTGGTATAGACGTACCTAAGTAACATGATGAATAATGTCTCATGCTCATCTTCAGTGTCATGTCCTAATCTTCCTTTATGTGCTCATTTCTTACGATCACAGTTCGGTTTTTATGTTAAGTCTGAACTGAATGAAGTCATATTGAGAAACAATGGGAAACTTTCTTAATGGTTACGATTATTGATGGGAGTCTTGATTTTGTTTTGGTTTTGCTTCTGCTTTATTTTATTTGCACCACTTCTTCCTAAAACATAACCTTCCCTTTGAGGAAGTATTGGTCTGATTCAGAAAACTTTTAAATGTTTCTCCATAGCTCAGGCTCAGATTTGGGCTGGGCATTGTGTTTAAAGGCCACACTGGCATGAGTTATTGAAGCCTTCATGCACCTGCATTCCTGGCATTCACTGTGTATATCCCCTGTTGGCTGGTGTGCTCACGGCTCTTGCATGAACTCACAGGGATGAACTAACAGGATATTTTCTCCACAGCGATAATCTCCTGCTTCCGATTAATGGCTAATTGCTGTATTTATTTGTATCTTCTTACATCACTCATATCTTTGTGTTCGCATTTCCTAGATACGGTAAATAAACTGTACAATATCGGTGCTGCTGCAGTTATTTTACATGTGTTTTGGAACACAACAACTTCCTGGAGACCTGTAAACAAGTTTGTGTTACACATGAGGTCATATTTGAACCGTTTGGAACATCTGTCTTTAAGAAGACCTTGAGCTCAGGACATTTTTGCTGTTATCTCAGGCTCTGACTGTGAATCAGCCTTCAAAGAAGTCTGTGATGATAAAGGCCTCTCATTTCAACCCAGCTATCACTGCTGTCGATCACCGCTGCACAACTGCTTAAATAATCAGGTTAACAAAGGGGTTCTGGGAGGTAGCTCCGGGTTTATGAACTGGAAATGGCATTTCTCCAATTTCCTGTTATTTTGTTGAGTGTTGTGAAAAGCAGATTGGAGGGAAAGTTATATCTCTCAGCAGATTGAGCCAGAGGTCAATGACGAAGAAGGGAGGGTTTGGAGAACGTTCGGGCTAAAGATGGGAAGGCCGGTGACTAGAATGAGGACAGATAAGTCCAAAAGAGGCTGAAAATATTACACCACAGCTGCAAACTGTTGCCTTTAAGTCTTGATCTAATGGGGATTTAACACACTGCTTAGGCAGCTTTTCAGCCAGTGAATCTGTCTGCTCTTATGTGGCTTATGTGTGTAGAAATAGACAGAGAAATCAAGAATCAATCTGATAATAATTTAATTGTTTTTTTGTCATTTATCAAATTGAAATGGCGTCTGCTTCTATTTCCAGCCTAACACATAAATGAGAATCAGCTGCTTTTCTTGGTTTTGTGGCGTTATAGATGAACGAGTTTTGAGATTAGGCTTTAATCTTGTCGAACAAGTTATATATAAAGGGGAATTAAGAAGAGAAGTTTCTAACTGTATTGATTAAGTGTTGGAAAATTGAAAGCAGTTGCAGGTGATTTCCGTATTTGTGTCTTCACTTAAAATACATGCTTTAGGTTTTGCATAGTGAGAATGTGGTTTGCCTGTCGAGATCGTGTTCCCACATAAATGAGGTGCTTTGCCCTACCTGTTACATTAATGTTTTAATAAGAAGCTTGTGACTGTGCCTGCTCATATTTGCTTTGTAAACACAAACCACCATCGTGAGCAGCGAGCAGGGAGGGGCACTGACCCCAAGAAAACTTTTGCTTCCCTGCCTTCAAGAAAATGCATCTCCCCCTCTCCACTCTTTGTCCCTCCTCTTTTCAGTCTGTGTTTGGTAGAACTGGTAGCAGCTGGTTTGTTGGCCCCTCTGTCTTTCAGGATCTTTGTGCAGGACCTACGCATTGTTGCGCTCGCCCGGTTTGGGTTACCTTGCAAAAAGAGCGACAGGTGATCAGATATCTCTTAGACAAAGGGGGGCAGTGTTTTCTCACACTCTGCTCCTCTTCCTGTCAAATCAGTTAAGCTTTACCTGCATACGTAAATATATTGTTTGACTGAATCTGCAATAGACGACAAATGTTCGTTTTACATGTAGACCAAGACTGATATATTGGATGAAGGCTAGTCTGCGAAACATCGTCATTTGTGATATGTTGTAGTGAAAGATGCTGAAACCAAAAGGTTACTTTTTAAAAAAAAAATTTTTTTTTGCAGAATACAATGCAGAAAAAATACTTAATGTAAATTTAACAGTGTTTCAGCAGCGCTAATCTGACTCCAGCTTATGTAGAAGAGTAAGCTGACAGTGGTGCAGTCAAGCTGGATCTTCACATTAAGTCGCAAAGTAGTTTTTTAAACAGATTGCTGGAAAGTAATTAAACGATTTCCTCTTCATGATCTCTTTTCAATAGAACATATACATATTTTTTAAAAAACCCATTATATTGATAGTGGATTCTTTTACTTCCCCAAATATTGGTACTAGCTCCAAACATTACATACTGGTCAGGCTCCAATTACACAGCTACACAACAAATTTAAAAATACCCAGGGCAGTTTTTGATTTCCTGAAGAGTTGAGGAAGTGTCCGCAGCCCAGTGACGACAACAGCTGAGCCACTCATCCTGTCTCCTCTTATTGTGCTTCCCTACCAAGAAAAAGGGAGGACTTCAACAATAGCCCAGGCAGCGACATTCATTAATAAAAAGCTACAGGCTCTGTCATAAACAGCCAGTCTGATTTATGCTTGTTTTTACCACATGTCTTATAAACAATTCTGGCTTGTAGAACTCTATTTCATGTATATGACAAGTATAATATGTTAGACAGTTATCCATTTGGTTCTGTATGTTCGCGTTCACTTCGGATGTAGTCCGATGTACTCCTGAAAGAGACATTTATCTTGAACTGTGTCCAGCATATTCTGGTATAGTGGGACCCTGAGCATCACTTTAAATCTAAGCTATGCATTTAATAAGCTTAAGGGAAACACACTTGTGCCAGGTTCTTTATTCATTGTGCTTTCTTTGCCCCCTTGCTGGATGTAACAGTCAGTAGTTTGGCTGTTACCACCCTCCTCACACAGCACCTTTTAATAATGAGGACCAGGTCTTATCTTACCCTTATTGGCTTTTTCATTATCTTCCTTGTGTTACTGGATTATTGAAGGATGTCTCTTGTTCATATACAGCTGTGTTGCTTAGGAGCAATAGTTTGCACAGAGAAAACAGAAGAATAAGACAACAAGAATGCACATATAAAGTAAAGTGCATGATTTGATGATTGATGGCTTCATGAGCAGTAAGAGTAAGTAGCTGATTAGTTAGGTAGAATCTGTTGAAGGTCATTGACTGGCCATTGTGAAACAACTGTTATGCATAGACGCATTTTGAAAACGTCCTTGCTTTGTCCTGCAATAGGGTCAGTGTGTCGTCGGCCCTGATTATGGTAGCAATTGAGTTAAGCCACAGATCCCGTTTTCCTGGACCCCACCCTGATGACCAGACAGACAGGTTGGGGGGAACGAGGGCCGTCTGGGCCTCCATGTTTGGCTCCATCCAGTGCAGTGAGCTCTTTAGCCACCCACTCATTTTCCTGTGAGATGATGATAACTGTCTGCTCTGTGTAAACCTATCAAAGCAGATAAAAGACACAGACTCTGCATTTCCATCCCACCGATAGACCACAAAAGAAAGAATCACACTGAATGTATCTTCTTAGTAAGTTACTTATTTCAGTTAAAAGAGGTATAAAGCGCCAAATCACAACAACAGTCATCTCAGGGTGCTTTACACCATAAGATAAAGACCCTACAGTACAGACCAGCTATGTGCAAGCACTTTGCGATCGCAGAAAGGTAAAACTGTCTTTTAACAGGGAGAAACCTCCAGCAGAACCACAGTCAGGGAGGTGCAACCATCTGCCACGACTGGCTGGGGGGTGAAGGGAAAGAGAAGAGACAGAAGAGAAGCGAAAAGAAAAAAAAGAGCATGGGGAGACAGGACAAAACACAGACTAAGGGAGAGAGATGACAAAAATTTAATGACATGCTGCCATGATATATAAACATGTGGGGAATGGAGAAGAAGTGTTCAGTCCATCACATGAAGTCTTACAGTAGTCTGAACCTGTAGCAGTGTAACTAAAGGATGGTTCAGGGTCGCCTGGTCCTGCCTTAACTATAATGTTCATTAAAAATGGGGAAAGTTTTGAGACTAATCTCAAAACTAGAGAGGGTGTCTGTCTCCTGAATCCAAACCGAGAGCTGGTTCCACGGGACCGAGGCCTGATAGCTGAAGGCTTGGCCTCCCATTCTACTTTTAGAAACTCTAGGAACCACAAGTAAGCCTGAGAGCTGGCAGTCTTGCTCTCAAACTGCAGGGTTGCTAATTTAAATCCATATTATCAGACAACTCCTGTTTTTAGCACCAGTGACTTGCAGAGTAAATGTCTGTTGCATACCTGGGAACAACTTATGAGGCAGCATGTTGTCCTCTGCAAGAACAAACAAGTTGAGGAAATTCCACAAGCAGAGCTCTCCAATTAAAAATCATTTAGTTTTGTGCACACTGGTGTGATGCGCTATCCCAACTGTAAGTGTGAGAGAAACTGAGAAAAGCCGCGGAGGAAACATCTTGTCGTGCTTTCAGACTGGTATCTCTAGGGACTTCTGGTGGGACTTGCAGGTCATTAACGTAACATCGGGCCGATTGTAAATCACTTGGATTAGGAAGCTGTCCAGCGTAGGGCAGGATGGAGTTGCCCTGCTGACTCTAATTTCTCAAAGGTCCATGGGCTCTTCAAAACATCCCCTCACTTGTGGGGGTCTGTGTGTGACTTGAGCGCTCTGCTTAGGACTTGATAGCTCTCCTGGACTCTCCTTTACCAGAAACATGACCCCATGACCTACTTTAACTGTTGACGCTTTAAAACCTCTGTCATCCTTTGTTAATGACGGAAATGCCTGTTTCAGAATTTATCCCCTCATGGCTGACCTCTGCAATAGATCCGCTATGCACCATCGAGTTTTCCGTTTTTATTTGTTCACTTTACAGTCATTTACACTAAAGAAATGTTTTAAAGACAGAATTTTTGCTGCTACATTTATGTTATGTGTCTGTATTTCACTTTTTTTTTTTTTTGTTTACCATTTAACTGATTTAACCTCAGTAAATTAACAGTTTAATGCACTGAGATTTTGTCTTCGGGCTCCCAAATGGCTGTGTTTGGAATCTCCACCCTTTGCTCACATTTGGGACCTAATGATTTGGCAGATAGCAGTCACAATAGAACTAGTTCATCTGGTTGTGAAGTGTATCGGTGTTGTGTTCAGCTGGATTTTGCTTTACACAGCACCAGAGGGCATACACTGACCCTGCCCACCAGCCATTGTTAGCGGTTTTCTATGAGAGGAAAAAAGTTGGCTCAAATGTCAAAGGATGGGAATGGCACAGCACCGAATCAAAACAAAGCTCAACACTGAATCCTTTGTCATGCCAGTCTCAGGTCAAACAAGAAAGGCCATGCTGGAGGAGAGAATATGTGGGCAACGAGCACCAAAACATTTTTGGCATAGCTGTAGTATTTTCCCTTTAAAACATTCCTGTGATTCCAAAATTATAAAAGGCTCCTGCCCCCTCTCCTTTAGCTTCTTTTAGCTTCTTCTAAACACAGGAAGCGAGCGATAATATCACTGTGGGAGAAAGTGAAATGAAATTAGCTAAATTGGGTTACTTGGCTCAAATTACCCAAATCTGGTCAGAAAGGAAACTTTCCCTCCGCCTTTTGCCCCTCTGTCCCTCACACTAACATTTTATAGTCGCTTTTGACACTTGCAGCTCAACAGACATCTGCAGAGTCTCACCGCTATTTATTTATAGTACCCCAGGCTTCAGGTGACAGTTGAACATCATTAAACAGCAGTATGTAATGTGTCCTCATTGCTCAGAATAGCTTTTCGGTGAGTTGAGGGATTCTGGTCATTTATTCGTCTTTAGCGAAATATACTTTTCTTTTTTTTTTACACTTTCAACAAGTAGTTTTTTAACTATAATCAATTATGTTCCTATTTTTATTCTTTCATTACTAAAAGGAGTATCTGTGCATACATCTGGTCTGTATGTTTTCCAGTAATTCAGAATTAAATTAGCACAAAAAGGAGACCCTGCTCTTAGCCTGTTTGTCTCTCTGCTCTACTTTCATGTGCACTGACTGAGAAACCAAAGGTGGCTTTGGGGCCAGGATACATCCCGAAGCTGATATCCAGGCTTATTTTTTAAATGTAATGTTTTGGATGTTTTAGGTCAAAAAAGTGTGACCATAGAAAAGTCGTGACTATTTTGCTTAACTCTTGACCTTACCTTCACAGAAGAGTGTACGATAAAGGAAATTAGGGCTGCTGCTTATGATTGTGTTCGTCAGTTATTAATTTGATAGCTATCCTGTCAATCATATGTGTTTATTTGTCTAAGAAAATCACAAAAACGTTCCAAAATAAGAAGCTAATGTTTGTCACCTCTACGATTATCAAAATAAATTTCAATTCATCCTGTGACCAGCAAATGTAAATATATACATATATATATTTCTCTTGCCCTATGATGACCAGGTGTAGATTATTATTCAATGGTTTTTAATCAGTGAACAGTGATAGGAGGCCATTTGGAACAACCCTCTTATTAAAAATTAAAAATTATTGATCTGTTTTTTAGAGTTCATGTCAAATCACTGGAAAAACCAAAAAAGTTCAGACAAACCATTTATTAAAGACACGTGGAAGATGTACGGCCTTCCTAAAGATGGTCTTGTAGGTAAATCTTGTCCCAGGAGAGGCAAAGGAGGAGAGAGCAGCTTGGGGGTCAGACATGAGAGAAATTTACTACTATAAACTACTACTATAAACAGGACACATTCCTCTTGTAATTCTGAACATCTGTTACCCATGTTACTTCTTTTTTCTCTCCAGCGTGGGTATTTTGAGTTAGTCAAAATAAGCCATATGTGAAATCTTCACACTGCTTTCCACTCTGGTGATAGCCTGTTATAGCTCTGTCCTGCATTTTCTTAGTTTACCTTGTTTATAGCTTTTCTTGGGCATCCACTGCCAGCTCAAAGTTGTTTCGCTTATTTTTGAATGTGTGCTGCAATCTGTGATCACAAAGCTGTGAACATGTATAGAAATTATTAGCTCTTTATGGTCCTGGCAGGATGATTTGTTTGCCTCCATATTTGGCGCTTGCAAGGACAAAATGATTCATGGCGCTGTGATGGAGTGGGCAATGCGGTGCCGATTTGGAAAAGTAATTTTGATATATTCACATGTGATATTTCCACCACTCCTGGTGACTGAGTTGCTACCATAGAAACAAGTATGTTGTTTTCCACACTGGAACATGCCAGCGTGAACATCACATCTGACCTGGTGGGATGGGTTAAAAAGGCAAGCTGTTGCATTTTAGACAGCAGTCTGAGTTATAGCTGCAGGTTAAAAGTCAAGCTGACGGGCCATTTGTGGCTGAGCTTATGGGATACTGTTGACACTGTTGTAAATGAGGGGTCTGAGTGCAAAACAAAATAAAATCCCACATTTCTTCAAAGAGAATCAGTGAGGCAGTTGTTTTCAGTGACTAGTTTGCTCCTAAATGTTGCACTTCCTCCTATCTAAGATTTCCATGTCAACCTCTGTTTACAAGCATTTGTCTCAGCAGAGGAAGTAATTAGTCAAACACTAGTGTCATACAGCTTGCGTTATTTTTTTACAGCGGTCATGAGGACATGAGATCCTAAATTTGTGCTTAGTTTCTAAACACAGATTACATAATATGGGGTTTAAATTGAGCCCAGAAAAACGGCTGCATCAGGTCATCTCGTGTGGCATTCAAGTGTTGCTGGTTTACATAACAAGTCTGATGACAGGTCCGGTAATAGGCCTGTACCCTGATAGCAGAATGTTGTGTTATGAAGAACTGTGCTTCCTGAGTAATACTCAGACCAAAGAGTGAGAAGGAGATGCGCGTCGTCTCCTTCAACAGGATGCCAAATGTCAACACAGGAAGTGAGGTCACGGTATAAGTCTTGAAAACTTTGTCATCAGTTTGCTGATGGCGCCAGAGACTCATAAAGTGCCAGACACTGACACAGACTTAGTCAAAGCCACTATAAATAGTCAACCTGAAAAAAAGGGGAAATAGTGTGGTATGAATGAAACTAATGCTTACAATTTTTAAATGTTTTTTTCTGTTTTCCAGAATTCTATGAACCTGCCTCCAGACAAAGCCCGGCTCCTCAGACAGTATGACAATGAGAAGAAGTGGGACCTGATCTGCGACCAGGTGAATTCGTGAACTTTGTATCATAAATTAGTAAACCTGCACTCAGACTACACACACCTGTCCACATTTTGGTGTGGCTGACTGCAGCAAACTTACATCACGCTGCTTTTTTTGTGCATCTTCAGGAGAGGTTTCAGGTGAAGAATCCTCCTCACACCTACATCCAGAAGCTTCGCGGATACTTAGATCCTGGAGTAACACGAAAGGTACAAAAAATTATATAGTAGAACTCGGCTGATTTATGCACACCAAAGTCTGCTTACAGGTTATGCACACAACATCTGTGACAGCTCCATGCACCTTCTCCTTATCTCTGCTGATACTTTAAGCTGTTACCATCTTAAAGTATCAGACGTTCATTGGTCAGGTTGCATGGTGTTTGACCTCTCTGGTTCTCCTTTATTCATCCTCTATTTTACAGTTCACCCTGAACATGAGGGCAACACTAAATCTGCTGATTAGGATTATTACTGTTTTTAAGGAACTGAAAGGTTCTCATGAAAACTGCTTAGAAAGTACAGCTTGAATGTAACCTGTAATAACCAGCATTCTTCTTACAGAAGTTTCGCAGGCGTGTGCAGGAATCTACAAAAGTCCTGAGGGAACTGGAGATTTCACTGAGGACAAATCACATTGGGTAATCACGTCTTATCTTCTATTTTTCTGGTGAATTACGCAGGTCTATTCATCTAAACCTCAAGGAAACCACAATATTGTTTTGCCCGGTAAAGAATATTCTATTGTGTGTCCCTGCTGCTGCTGCTGCTGCTGCAGGGACCCAGAGCTTTTTCTGGTGCCCAGATTCCCCCCTCCTATTGTTCCAACTGCCAAGCTCTGCAGCTCCACTTCATAGAGCTGGTGCTCATAATGCCCAGATGGTAGCCATTGTGTGGCGTTGTCCACTCCCCCACAGAAGGCAGCAGGAAGCTTTGTTGTATGCCAGAGGGACAGGAAGCACGGCTGACCATTGCTGAACCCAGTGAAAAGCACAAGAACAAACACAAGGATACTTGTATGTTTACAGAAGTCTCGCATAGTAAAGCAGACCACATTTTTGCATTGCAGAATCAAAAGCAGTACATTTTCCTCCTCACCCATCGCACACGTGGATGCTATTTTATCGCTTCCTAGCCTTCAGTGTCGCAGACATGATCTTTGAATTTATAATCCGTAGTCACGGAGGTGCTGCAGTGACTTGCCACTTAATCCGTGAACCAAAGTGGAACAAGTAAAACATGCCTTCATTTTTTATGAACTTCATTGAGCCACGTGAATAACTCTTATACCATTTTGCCTTCGTCAATAAAGGACTTTTTCTTTTTCAATGCAGTTTCCAGAAAGGCTCACAGGCAAAGGAAAGGGAGCTCTATTTTCAGAAGACTTTTGTGGGTGGGATTAAGTGTAACAGATGCCGGTTTATTGTGTGTCTGAATCCTCAGCCCTGTCTGGTGTGTTATTCCTGAGTTTGCCAAGAAAATCTGAAATAGCAACTGGTTAGAGAGAAGTACAGGGAGGAAAGAGTGAGGGTTCACAGCAAAGAGGGGGGGGGCAGGAAGCTGATGATCAAGCCCACCTCCTCATCCCCCCTCCTCCCTCCTGGACCCGTTCTAGTTGCTTTGTTCGCTTTCCTCTGCTCCTCTGCTCACCTCTCTTCCCTTTTCCCTCTTCCTCCTTCCCTCCGCTTTCAGGGTCCTGATTGGTTTCCTGCCTAACTTGCCATTGGCTGACCAGCAATCTGTCATCACAGCCATCATTTCAAGACTATTTTAAGAACCTTTTACCCCAATCCATCTCCCCCTGGAGTTCCCTCAAGAAATGGGGAGGAGGTAAAGGGGTCTGTGGGGGAGGCAGACTAAATACTGTTGAGTGTCAGGGGTTCTTCCTGAGCCCAGCTCTTTTAGCCATATGCCCTCCACATTCTTTCTCTAGTTGCAATGGGAATTCCTTTGTTTGGAGAAAACTGGAGTGAGGAAATCTGAAGCCTTGCTCTGCTTTACTTTCCATGGAATTTTTTCCACTTTCTTTCAGACCTATCTGGTCTGAAGAGCCGTCATCCCAAATAATTCTCATTTATTACAACTTTCGTCTCATTTTTTTGTAGTTTGGGACAAAAATTCTGTTGCCTATAATAGTTACCAAAGTAACTTTACCTGGATATATGGTAGAACTGTATAACTACAAATCAGATGAACAAGGAGCATAATGTGTCGGAAACAAAAGTCAGAAAATTCAGCTAGATGTGAATGAAGTGGAATATGAAAGCTTAAATGCCTCTAAAAACTTCCAGCATTACTTAAATAACAACTATGAAAAGTTCAGCCAAAGTTGAACGAGTGTATGAATAATTTGTTTAAACCTGCCTGCTAGTCACTTATGTAATTTACTAATGTATCAGAACAGTTGCTTAAAAACTCATTGATATTCTTTGCAGTTGCGAGAAGTACTGTGGCTCCACATCTAGTTACATATTGTCACACAGCCTTTCCTTATATACATCTGTACACATTTGTTTTATCAGTTGCTATTATCATTCCACGTCACACGGTACAGTGATAAAAGTTCCCTCAGAATTTAAAGTTTCACTCTTCTGTAATGTGCTCTGCTAGCTGTCCTTATTTCAGTTATTATTTGTTCTTTTTATAAATTAAAAAAGAAAAGCAAAACAAAGCAAACCCAAAAGGACAAATAACTGGTATTACAATTAATCAGCAGAAAAGCCAAAAAAAGACCTGAGTTGTTATAAACCAGTTCTTTAAGTTCTTTAAGTACAAAAGGATTTATTAGAAGGCTTCAGAATAAGAAGAATCTTAGTTTTCTTTATGTGTCTCTCACTCTCTCTCTCTTTCTCTCTCTACTCTGTTAGTCGGTAACGGGCTGTCCTAAAGGATAAGGGTGTGTTCTGGATCTGGTGCCCCGCTAACCTCTCTCTGCTTTCATGCGTCACAGGTGGGTCAGGGAGTTCCTCAATGATGAAAACAGAGGTCTTGATGTCCTTGTAGAGTACCTCTCCTTTGCTCAGTGTGCAGTCATGTGAGTACACACACACACAAATCATACACACCTCTTGACCAAACCTTTCCTTAGGAACTGGGTTGGGCTGTGAATCCAGCTGCTGAGTTAGCACATGTGTCATTTAGAGCCTGTAGTATTAGTACAGTGCATTCATTGGATGTATTTCCTGTGTCTTGTTGCATACTTTGTAACGTGAATGCATTTCTGGACGGATGCTACCTGGTTGAGTGCTGAGCTATACTTTGGGACAGAATCTGTGTGCTGAGCTTTATCGTGCCGCTTGATGACAGTTCTTGTGATAATGCCTGGCTCTCTACTAAGCCGCCTTGCAACCCTAACCTCCCCCATGCCTCTCATCTACACCCCTGTGCCTCTGTGTTGGCTTCTCTGTTTGTCTATGGCCCAGGTTGGATTTTGAGGGGCTGGAAAATGGGGAGGATAGCTTCTTGGACAAGTCTAAATCTTGGAGCAGGTCCATAGAGGATCTGCACCATATGAACGCCCAACCCTTCTGCAACACACTGGTGCGCTCTGCCCGCCAGTCTGTTCTTCGGTACGTATTGCTAAGCAAGCTTCCCTGCTATTAGCTTCCTCTGTTACTGCCTTGCTCTGCTAACCTTGAACGCTATATTTGCATGCAAGCCCATTGTCTTAGTACTGGTGTGTTAGAAAGTCTCTGACCTTTAGTGCTATCCGTCTCTCTTTGTTAATGGTTCTCCTTCATCTGCCCAGATGTGCATCTGCACTGTCCACAGATGAGATCCAGCTGTGAGCAGGAACATATGTTGGACAGTTGTGATTCTCCTCTTCACCACTGTACAGACATGACTTAAAGACAGATAGGGTGTAAAGTCTGATCGGAAAAACAGATATTATATAAGGGTGCACAAAAATAGTCCACAAGAACAGACTCTAGACTTATAAATATTATATAAATATATTGTCAGATAAATTACTAGTGAACTGTTATTGGTAGAAGGTATACAAAGTTTTTCCCCCCACATTTGTAACAAAGTATGGAAAAAAACGTATTCCTGATGTATGGTTATCCCGATTATAAACCTTACCAGAACAGTTACCATGAAATGACTGTGCAATATAGTTACATAATAGTAGTCTGTGAACAGAATTCAGTCTGTTAACAGCAACAAGGAAACCAGGCATCTCCCATAATGCATCTGTAACCTCAAAAGCCATCTAAGTTTTTTTCTGTCAGACCTCATTCTCTGTAATTTTCTCTTTCTGTCTCTCGCTGCGCCACACTTAAAACACAAATCATAGAAAATAGTAGATACACTTCAGAGCTCTGTTTGACTAACAGAATAGAAGCCAGAACATGGATTTGATTGCTGAATTTGCTTTAATGTGCTGAATCTGTTGCAGCTACGGCTCAGTCGCGAATAGCAAAACCATCAAGAACTCCCGCCTCGTGAGTCAAAAAGATGATGTGCATGTGTGCATCATGTGCCTGAGAGCGATCATGAACTACCAGGTACCAGGAACCACCCACGACCCACAATCAGATATGTCTCATAAACTTGGAGCATGATATGTTTCCTGTGCAGTCGAGTGCTGAACCTTTATGCAGGTTTTCTGACCACATCCTCTCTGTCTCTCTCCATGCAGTACGGTTTCAATATGGTCATGTCTCATGCACATGCAGTCAATGAAATTGCTCTCAGCTTGAACAATAAGAACCCACGGTAAGAACTCAGGACCCCACCTCCATAAAAGCAGGGCTGGGCCAAACAATAGGGGAAACCCTGCAGCCAGTTCATACGATATGCTTCCCATTCTCCGTGGGCCTCTGCTTCTCTCTGAAGTCGAGGATCAGAGGTGTACACACGGGTCGTTAAGGGAATGTTTTCTAAAGGGAGATTAGTGGTGAACCACTGAGACTGATTACTTCATAATAAAGTCTATGAGGGTAAACACGTAAAAACCATGGAAACACCCACCAAAGCTTCAGACATTAATATAGATTATGACTTTTGAGCCCTGTATGTTAACATTTACACCAATTTTGAGGATGCATGAATTTTGTGATAGAACATATAAAACTGTACTTTTTTAAAAAATGTATTTTTTCCAATAATAAGTGAGAGAGTTGTATTGATGAAAGTTTGGTGCATTTTCAGGACAAAAGCTTTGGTCCTTGAGCTGCTGGCTGCTGTTTGTCTTGTCCGAGGAGGTCATGAGATCATCCTTTCAGCATTTGACAACTTCAAAGAGGTGCCTATTTCAACTTTTTAATGAATTTTTAACAAGCTCTCAAGTTGTTATGTTCAGGATTAAGTTGTTACATATCGCTAGCCTAGCTATGTCTGAATATACTAATCAGAATTTAAGTAACATCAATATAATTGCCCTAATTTCCCACATCACTGGCGTGCATAAAGGCATTAAGGTCCAGTGTAGCAGGCTGAAAACTGAGAAGCTGTGGGAGATTTTATCTACTGAGGTTGCAAGCAAAGCTCTATGGTGGCGTGTCTGAGATTATTGGACTCATTAAGACATCAGATGTTAGGTAACCTTGAACAATAATCAGAGAATCAATTCCCCAGTGGGAGCCAGTGAACCAGAAAGATTTGCTTAGCCTTTTTACTTTTTGCTCGTACAGTCACCTAAACTCCGGAACCAGACAAAATGCCTTATAGTTGAAAGCCTCAGCGAGACACAAGAGCTAATCAACTCTCTAGTGGAAAACAACATAGTACTGCTGGTAGTTTTCCAAAATTATGCATTAACACAAAGTGACAGGTCTCTGAGATCTCACAAGGAGAAGGTCACGTTTGCTATTCATTCGATGTTTTTATTAATTTCATTTATTCAACCTTTATTTAACCAGGAATTCCCTTGAGATTAACATCTCTTTTTTAAGGTGGACCTGGCCAAGAAGGCACACCATTACAATCCATTACAATGTTACAAGAAGTTAAAAATCATATATAACATCAAAACACTTAAAGTTAGAGTCAAAATAATACAAATACAAGGCCCACCATATCAATAGCAGTTGCGCTGTTCATTTGCAGAAGTCTTTAGTTCAGAGAAAATCCTGAGTAACCAACTAGAGGGCCGCAAATCATAGCAGCTGTACTAGTCGTCAAATTTTAGATCCACAGCTACAGTGTTTGTGTGCAATGAAATGGATTTTTATTTCATCAACTTAAGAAACAACATAAATCAAACACTGAGATTATTTTGTTTGCAAGTAGAAAAACAGAATAAAAGAAATTATTCATTTATGCTGATTGTGCTTTTGTTCATAGAGGTGTAACACATCAGTGAAACCAGCAGTTTATCAGATATTTGTTATGTCCACTTAAAAATATACAGCACGACATTATGAAGCCATTGGCTTCATTGATTTTTGCTACATATTTGCTAATCATACTCCAAAGGCATGATTTTTTTTTCTTAATTAATAAATAAATAATTTTTAAAATGCAATGGACAAAAAACATGTAGTATGGTTGATTTTAGTTGATAAATGTAGGTAATATTTCCCTAAGGTACCACTTTGACATTCTATTAAAACTTCCTGTCTCAGGTCTCTTGTTTGTCTAAATCGGACAAAGTTTTTGTTCTACTTTTTAAACCAATCAATAGAATTTCAGAGAAAAAAAATCTTTGTTTTGCTTCACCTGATGTATTTCAGGTTTGCAAAGAGAAGCATCGCTTCGAGAGACTGATGGATTACTTCCGCAGTGAAGAAGGAAACATTGATTTCATGGTAAGACAAGCGTTTAGTTACATACAGATGTTGAGATGTACAGATGCTTTTTGAGTGAGAGTACATCCATCAATACAAATAAAAATGTTTGGCTCAAATGCCAAAGGTATTTTTTATTATTATCTGCATAAGGGAAAACACACTTTTATACAAGGTGCACATGCAAAATCCAGTGGACTATATGTCAGTTTTAAGGTAAAATATCCTGATACAGATTATATGTATCAAGTATATGAAGAATATTAATGAGCTGGTGTCTGTTTGCATTTGTTCTCCAGGTTGCTTGCATGCAGTTCATCAACATTGTGGTCCACTCAGTTGAAGACATGAACTTCAGAGTGCATCTGCAGTATGAATTCACCAAACTGGGACTAGATGACTTCTTGGAGGTAAAGAAATAATGTTGTGCTTAAACTGGGCCAGTCGTTCTCATTGTCTACGTGGAGACTATTTGTGGAATCAGTAATGTTGAAATTATTCTCTCCCGTGCCAGAAATCTAAACACACGGAGAGTGACAAGCTGTCGGTTCAGATCCAGGCTTACCTTGAGAACGTATTTGATGTGGGTGGCCTACTAGAAGATGCCGAAACCAAGAATGCAGCGCTGGAGAAGGTGGAGGAACTGGAGGAGCACCTGTCCCACGTAAGTGCACCACCCAGTCTGGACCACCAACACTGCTCTCTATACACATTTATGAGATTGTTGTGGTTCACCAGCTATGTACTTAAGTCGGCTGTTTCTACATGGCAATTAGAAATCTACTCGGTGTTTGCACTTCACAAGTGGTTCAGGATAATAATTGGGTGGGGAATGCTGGAAAATGGAGTGCGTGAAACAATCTTATTATTGTTCTCGTGTTGGCTCGGTCTTTCTGGGCTATTGCCTTTGTATCCCACGCTGCTTTGCAAAGACCTTCTTCACATGGAAAGGTCGTAGGCAGCCCCTGACATCATTCTTGGAATTTGAAAACAAACTCTGCTCTCAGAGGTCAGAAATGATGGGGGAGGAAGAGGGTAAAGATTCTCTCTGAATTCCTTAGCAAGATGTGTAATGTAAAATCAAAACTGAGAGCTGTGTCATGTTATTGCTGCATCATGCTGCTTGCTGTATCTTATTTCTTAGTGATGATGCAGTGTATGGGGAGGAGAGATGGGGAAGTGGAGCTGGGAAAGATGCCCACTGTGTGGATCAATTCTTTCCTTCTCTCATCTCAGTGTTGCTCCATCTTCTTTTCTAGGTGACTGAGAAGCTTCTGGAGGTTGAGAATGAAACAATGATGAAAGTAGCCGATCTGGAGAAGCTGCTCCTTCAGAAAGATAAGGAGTTGAACGTAATACGGGTAAGCCACAGTCCTATTGACGTGATATTTTTTGATCTCCTCGCATCATAAAAGCTTCAGATTCTGCGTGTGTTAGCAGAGATCAGGTTCATATGCTTGTGGCTAAATTGCTGTATTAGCAAATTAGGTCACAAAGAGACAGGATGTTTGTTTAGCTTGTGGAGTCATTGTGCATTGTGCTCTTTATCACCCCCTGGTGACTGCTCAGGAGACATACGAGTCAACCAGTACTCAGGTTAACACCCTGAGAAGGATGATCAAGGAGAAGGATGCTGCGTTTCAGAGGCACTTCAACATCGAGAAGCGTCTGCTGGAGCTCGAACAGCAGGGCACCATCCGCTTGCACAAGAAACCCGATGGAGACATCGCCATCGAGCCGCTGGGCGTCGGCAGCGCCGGGATACCCTTGGGAAACATCGGAAAGCTGTCTTTGGGTTCAACAGCAGGGTTGACAGAACTAGGAGGACCCGACACAAGTTTACCACCAGCCAGCGAAGCACCTCCGCCTCCACCACCTCCTCCCCCTCCCCCTCCCCTGCCATCTGCTTCAGGTGATGACAATACTGTGAATCACAGTCTGGTGATTCATATATACGTATGTGAAAGTTGACTTTCTCATCTGTGGACCCTCAGAGCAGATCTATTTTCAGTTCCCTATATTTGTTAATTCGTGCCAAACCAAGTGATGGGTCACAGCAGTGTTCTTCTAAGCCAGACAGGAAAGGGAAACATAAGGCTGGTTTCCTTTGTCTCCGGAAAGGCCGCACTGAGTGTTGGAGCACTTTCCAGCCTTTTATCATAACTAGACCTTTATCAGGTTTCACTAACTTTAAAAATCTGTTTTCAGCGATTGTAGAATCGTGATTGTAGAACACGAAGCTGTTACTAAACATGCAATAAAAATACTCTTCTGCATTAATTACAGGACACACTGTGCCAGTCCCACCACCACCACCTCCTCCCCTTGCTCCTCCTCTGCCAGAAGCTTCCCCCTCTGTCATCTTGAGCGTAGGTCTGTCAGGTGAGCGTGCACGCAAAATTAAACTTGGTTGTCCTTGCCTTCAATTTTGATGTTCACAGTTGACTAGATCATAGGATTGTGGGTGGCAGGAGGTAGAGTGAATTGTCTACTAATCGAAAGGTCGGTAGGTTGATCCCTGGCTCCTCTAGTCTGCGTGCTGAAGTGTCCAGAACTCTAAGATGCATCCATTAGAGTATAAGCGTGTGAATGACAGGCGAAAAGCACTTAGCCATAGAAAAAGATGTCTGTATGAACGTGTGTGAGTGGCTGAATAAACCTTGAGTAGAAAAGCGCTATATAAGTACCATTCTATCTGTATTCAACCAACACTTGCTTCACCACAGCTATCAGGATCAAGAAGCCTATAAAGACCAAGTTCCGCTTGCCTGTGTTTAACTGGACGGCCTTGAAGCCCAATCAGATCAATGGCACAGTCTTCAACGAGATCGATGATGAACGTGTGCTAGAGGTAAATCAAGAAGATAAAACCTCTTTCATGTTCAGATATAGATCCTGGTTAATATATGTCAAATTTAAATTTATGGTAAATTAGTATTAATCTCAGTAAAACTTTTCCATAGTCAAAAGCTCAGGTTTCTCTAGTCTCTTCCAGTTGAGTTCAAAGGGGAAAAAGTAAAGCAAAACAAAACTAAAATGATGAGAGAATTGTGTCACGAAATAAAAAGCTTCATACCGACACCATAAAACTTACCACACATATGTGTTCAGGACTTTTAACATAAATTTAGAACAAGTAAAAGTTGAGTTGTTATTCACATGCAGGAGCTGGATCTGGAGAGGTTTGAGGAGCTATTTAAGACGAGAGCCCAGGGTCCAGTTGTGGATGTTTCTTGCACAAAGAGCAAAGTAGCCCATAAGGCGGCGAACAAAGTCACACTTCTGGACGCCAATCGCTCCAAGAACTTAGCCATCACACTGCGAAAGGCTAACAAGACGACAGAAGAGATCTGCAAAGCGATAGAGAAGTATGCGCCTGTCTTTTACGTAAACTTTACATACTTTAAGAATTTTCTGCGGAACAAGTTACAGGTAATGTGTTATCTTCACTCAGGTTTGACCTCAAGGCCTTACCTGTCGACTTCGTGGAGTGCCTGATGCGTTTCCTGCCCACCGAGGCAGAAGTGAAGGTGCTGCGTCAGTACGAGCGCGAGCGGCGTCCGCTGGATCAGTTAGCAGAGGAGGATCGCTTCATGTTGTTATTCAGCAAGATCGAGAGGCTGACGCAGAGAATGAACATTATCACCTTTGTTGGAAACTTTGCCGACAACGTGAACATGCTCACGCCACAGCTCAACGCCATCATTGCTGCTTCTGGCTCAATCAAGTCCGCACCAAAGCTCAAGAGAATGCTTGAAGTGAGATGTGTTTGTTGACTTTCACAGCAGCAGCATTCGTATTTTTTAATGCATATATTCACTCGGTGCTTTTGGTTTACTCGCAGATCATCTTAGCCCTAGGAAACTACATGAACAGCAGCAAACGAGGCTGCGTTTATGGTTTCAAATTACAAAGCCTTGATCTGGTGAGTAATCAGTAGTGAAGTTTACTGAAATACCAGTCAGCACAAAAGTGTGGTGTAGCGTTTAATATTAAATTGCTTTTCCTAACAATGTTTTTTTACACAGCTTCTGGACACTAAGTCTACAGACAGAAAGATGACATTGCTCCACTACATAGCTCTTATTGTGAAGGAGAAGTACCCTGAACTGGCAAACTTCTACAATGAATTGCACTTTGTGGACAAAGCTGCAGCAGGTGAGCGTGCACCAAATATTAAACTCTGTCAGCAACCGTGTGGAGACGCAGTATTTTCACAGAAATGTCAGATGTTAACATCTGGATAAAACACTACTTAATATCCTTAAAAATATGCTCTGTCTGCGTGCAAAGTGTCTCTGGAAAACGTCCTGCTGGATGTTCGAGAGCTGGGGAAAGGCATGGACCTCATCCGGAGAGAGTGCAGTCTCCACGACCACTCAGTCCTGAAAGGTTTTGTCCAGACTAGTGACTCACAGCTGGACAAGCTACAGAAGGACGCCAAGATGGCAGAGGTATCCGACAACGTCTTCACCTCCAAAACCTCAAATTATCCACTGGAACAAATGAAAATTAAACCTTTCTCGTTCATTCATCTCACTGACATCTGATGCGCAGCCACTAACTCGACAGTGTTTACAAACATTCTCTTTCCCAATTCTAGGAAGCCTTTAACAGTGTGGTGAGCTACTTTGGAGAAAGTGCCAAGACGGCTCCACCCTCCGTGTTCTTCCCTGTGTTCGTGCGCTTCATCAAGGCTTACAAGGTGAGGACACAAAGCAGAAGCTACATCTCTGTAGCTTTCCTCGCTTCCTCAGCTGGTCATTTGGGAAGTTCCCCGGTTTGCTGTCAGCCTTGCTGAGAGCAGAGTGGGGCAGAGCTTTGGCTGCTTTTGTGGCACAGGACGTGGCGTATACTCCCAGGCCAAATAACAGGAAAGGCCAGCTGGGTCTGACTTTAGAAGCTGCAGCTGTGGTGTTTAGACTGGTTCTCCCCTCCATCCCTCCCCCCCCCTTTACCTCCGGACAGCCTCGCCCTGCCCCAACACACAGCACGCTTCCTGAGATTGTTCTCCATCTAGATTTATGGGATCTGCTCAAGGAAATGTGCAACACAAGGATTTCTGGACTCGTGTGTCTGTTTGAGTGTGTGCATGTGCTCTAAAGGAACTGTTTAACAAACACTTGTTGCCTCGAGTAATAGAATATAGTTTTCTACAGTTTTTAAGGCCTCTTATTGCCAGACATAGAAGCTTTAATTTAACTTAAGTGAGAGCACAAGCCAAAATAAACAGAACAGCCAGGAGTTGCCGTAAAGCCACAATACTAAACAAACTAACGAGAAAGAGAAGGTTACAATTTCAAGCCCAAACTTCAAATTAACACGAGAAAAACTGGAGGAAAATAGGCTGAAAATGTTCTGTGTCCCGTAGAGCTTACTGTCAGTCAGTTAAAGACGTTAAAGAAGAAAGAGTATCTTTAAATAATTTGTTGCTAACTGTGAAATCACCAGCTTTTTCTTAGTGGCCTAGGAACAACTTATCGCTGAGGTTATTTGTGTTCTTGGAGAGAGTTTGAAGCCACTATTGGTTCTGTCATCCACAGCATACCAGCTCAGATTATCTGGTTTAAAAAAAAAAAACCAAAATAAAAAGCACATTGTCATATTTTGTTCATTTTGATTCAAGTCCAGGTAGCTGTTGCCTTGTTTTTAATATTTCTGTCCAGCTTGGCTAATTTATAATTATCTAAAGTGTGTGCGTGGTCCTGGTCATGTTTAGTAAAGCGTGGCTTTCCTGTTTATGCCCAGCTTTTCAACTGTTTTTTCTTTGCTTCACATGGCCACACAAAAGCACGTTGTTGGGTTTATTTCCACTGAAGTTTCTTGTCACAGATGTGTCATCTATTTCTCTTCTCAACAGGATGCAGTGGAAGAAAATGAACAGAGGAAAAAGCAAGAGGAAGCAATGCGAGAAAAGTTACTGGCTCAGGAGGCGAAGCAGCATGACCCTAAGGTACAGCCCTGCTGGATGAACTCTATCATGTATTTACTCAGTGCTAAATAAAGCTTTTTCATAGGCCAAGAATCACAGTGAAAACGAACAAATTTCCTTTCTGCTGGTTCAGGTTCAAGCCCAGAAGAAGAGGCACCAGCAGCAGGAGCTGATCGCAGAGCTGCGCAGGCGGCAAGCCAAAGACCACCGGCCTGTGTACGAGGGCAAGGATGGCACTATTGAAGACATTATCACAGGTGGGCCAGACAGGATTGTTAAAAGAACCCATGTGCGTGCCAGCAGCCCCAGTGTTCCCAGGCTGAGGATGACTGTGGTCATCGACTGCTCAGCTCCTTTGAAGTGCACCTTGTGCTACGTACTTCAGACACCAGCACATCTGGAGCACAGCAAATAGCAAGCGTTGTTCCATGCCATGCTGTCTAGTCTGTTAGGGGATATGCTGTTGGGTATCAAAGTGTGTTTTCAGAAAGGCCAGGTCTCAAGGAGTGAAGTAAATTGAGATACTAATAATTAGGATCCATGACAGCCTCAAGGAGCTGTTCCTGGAGGGATCATGTTTTTGGCTTTCTATACCTCCATACCTCTCTCTGTAATTTCTTCTAATCTGGCACAAAAAAGTCACTTGTACTAGAATTTCAAACATCACCATGACCTCATATGAAACCAATTTTTGCTCAAAACTAAAGTGTAACTATGACAAAATTGGGGGAAAAATGATAAAATAATGAGATGTTGTATCCAATAGGTCAAAAGGTTAACTTAGCTGTGATTGAGCAACATTATAATGTTGGGCAAACATACTTTTCTGCCCACTGTTTGAATGTCGTAAGACAGAAGTGGAGATAGGCAGGCACCTACCTACCTCCCAACCTATTAAATTCCTTCAAAGTCTTCACTGCTCATACTATAGTCTGGATAGACATGGATATAAACTGCACACAAGCAGAATAGCAGAATATTCTGTTTGCAAAGAGCGGAAAGTGATTGGGCAGTGTGGAATTTCGTTTCCTACATTGAATTTCTGGAGATGCCAAAGTTAAATCATCTTACAACACACCTACGTATTTTTAAGCCTTTATTGGGAGAAAAACCCTGCATCTACAGCCTCAGCGTAGCACATAGACTAACTGATGTTTTTGTGATGATCATTAATAACTGTCTAAAGTGTAAATAATATGAATGTTGCTTCATAATAATTACTTTAGTGTTAATAATAGGAATAATTGTGTGTCACTACTATTAGAGCTCTAACTGTGTTTTATCCAGTGGACGGCTTTCAGGACATGTCCTTAACCTTATTAAGAACGTTAGGCTTTCACAAGGTTTGCCCCTCCCCCTTAGGGCAGTGTTTCAGGTGTGACATGTTTTCTCTTCCTCCCCCTCCTCCCCCCAGTACTGAAGAGCGTGCCCTTCACGGCCCGCACTGCTAAACGCGGCTCACGTTTCTTCTGTGAAGCAAACCTCTGTGACGACGCCAACTGCTAGCCCTTCCCCTTTAATGCCAAGGTTGACCAGGTTTCTCTCATATGCATTTTGAACCTCCCCCCACCCTCCCTCGCAACCCACTACCACTACCTCCGTGTGCATGCAGCATGATTCCTGTCATCCCACCCCACCCACCCTCAACTATGACTACTGATGACTAACTCGGGCCGTCACTGGTTGTTTGTGTTGTACTTGGGAAGACTCCTATCAGGTGTCTGGTGATAGGAGTCAGCCAAACCTCTTTGCCTGGAGCTGAGAAAGTTGCATTGAGTGTCAACATGTTTTTGTGTGTAAAATATGTTGACACGCTCGCAGTACAGTCCTGACTGTGATCACGTGTAGGACACCATGCATGACACAGTAGGCTTTTGCGTTATTATGCCATATTTCTTTCAAATTATCCGATAACAGCGGACTGAATCTAAAGAGGTTTGGCTAGCGGACTGTTTTATTTTATCAGCACTGCCTTGTTCCATGAGACTAACTTGTTTGGTGTTGGTTTTCCGGCTAACATGTGACTCTTCTTTCCTCAACCACCACTGTTTATTCTACCCCCTTCCAGCTGAAAAGAAGATTAATGACAGTATTTCCCACTCCTAAGAGAGGGTAAGAAAGGTAGCCTGGCTGAAACCCGGCCTGCTTGGCCCTCCAGCTCCTGTGTGCTGCTACAGTGATGTCAGCTGCTTCAGCTAGTGCTTCAGATGCAAGCAAAGAAACACACACACACACACACACACACAAGTTTTACAGCACTATAAACTTTGCTAGCAAACAACACAAAGGATTATTGAACTTGTAAGAAGAAGTCAGCATAGTATTGAAGAGAAACAACTTGCCTGCTTTTAAAACAGCCATTAAAATATGAACTCAGGTGTTTAAGTGTCTACAAAGCCCACCTCAGAAGCAACACCAGTGGCATTTTTGTTTAGTATTAATGTCTAATTTTACCCTTAGAGATGAGTATCATCCTCACCCCTTCCTATTACGTGTTGCATGTTGTCCATTGTTTATTTACCTCTCACCTGTCGGCAGCGTCCGCCATGTTTGTCTGTGCTAAATGTCATCCGCAGTGTGCTCAACAGCTATTTGGTCAACAGGCTCTAGAAGAAAACAGAATCAAACTTATATGAACACAGTCTGTATCCACACTTTTTTTCTATGTCACAGCCATCCTGTTTGGTAATCTGCAAACTCAAGAGCTTGTTGACCATTGTATCGTAACCCCAGTGGTTACTTTTTAACGTCCTCATTGTTTAGTGTTACAGATTTGCCAAAATCACGTTCTCAAAGCCTTGAATTTCTCCGTTTTGAAGCACAACTACTTGCAGCTGAAATACAAGGCTATGGGAATGCGGCATTCCTGTTTGCGAATTTTGTAGCTCTAATGGACATTTTCAGCTTTAACCCAATGTTTTAACTGCACAAGTGTTTCCAGATTTTCTGGATTACTTTGAAAAGTTATAACAATAAACACTCAGTTGTCAGTTTATTAGGGAGCTCAAACTAATGCAGACTAACAACAGTCCTGCAATAAAGGCTACTTTTCAAAGTTTCATCTTCATTGTAAAAAAGAGGAAATGTGGTTTGTGGTGCTGTTTTCATGAGGTGTTCCTATTTTCTTTTTTTTTTTTTTTTAGCTTAACCTCATTTACAGAAATGAGGTGCAACAACTGATATAAATTAGGTGTACCTAATAAAGTGAGAACTGAGTGTATATCCTCTGCTCTTCTTGCTTAAAAACACTTTTTTAAGAAATTGAGATGTAAACGGAAGCAAATGTCCAGATTGACCTCTTGGTCCTCTAACATGTGTGTCCCCCTGTCTCTCACCCCCATCTCCATGCCTACTCACAGATCTCCGAAACCAGCCTTTCCTGCGAGCGGACGCGTTGATCCGGAGCGGTTGGAAGAGACCCTAAACCACTTATTCGTCACTTATAGTCCCCTCCCTATTGTAACCTTCCCCTTTGTCCCAGTGGCGCATCTCAACCCTGAGGCTGCAGATCACAAAGACTGAAAAGGGAGGACAGGACAAAGCCCTTGTTTTAGCCGGGTAATTTATTTATTTATGGATGCCCTTTTACAACCACTTTAAGTGAGCAGGCATGATTACAGAAGCACAACGCGCTACCACTCCTTTGTCACCGCGAGCAGAAGGCTTTTCCTGCTCTGTCGGCACTGACCTTTGGGAGGATGACCAGAGTACAGGTGAAGCCATCGGAGGACTGGAGGAGGAACTGTGCTTTCACTAACAAGTGCCTGCTAGCATGTGGATCTTAATGTGGACATTCCTAAAACCCATTAATATCCTCAGATTACGCAGTCATAGCAGGATTTAAACTGGGAGGCAGCCAAGATAAATTGCCAACTCTTCTGCTGCTGCTGGGACGTCTGCCTTCAAGACACCTGCAAAAGCCTCCTCCAAACAGAGGAGGTGCGATGTCATAACGGACATTCGTGGACTGTTTCACAGTGTTACGCCAAGTCTTCGAAACGCTTTCAATCAGACTCAATATTGTTTATTTTGATTGTATCTGGGAGCAAAGACCATCACTGTACTGGTTCTTCTTGTCAAGCTAGACAAACCAAATTACTCCAAAGTTTGATGTTATGCTTAAGAAGTGCCTTTTTGCGTAAACAGTGTTATTTCTCGTCAGTCAGCCATAATTTGTTTATTTTACGTCTTTCATCTGGTAAAGATTGTATTTTTTACCGCCTTGTAATATAACATTAGCCTTATAATACTGACAACAATATGCAAGTTGAAGGCACAAAAAAAGCTTAAAGGTAGGTTAGTTCCTTTTTACCTCTAGTACATCAGTGGCTTTAGAGTTCAGAACAGCTGACACGAGAGTCCCCAGAGTTTTGTGCCTTGACCAAGTGGTGGTTAAAAACAGAATATTACGTGCCTTGACAACACTTCCTGTCACACCCTGTGTGACAGTTAGGAGGTGACAGACGTATGAAGGAGACTCCAGGTGGACTATTGTTTAAAAGGCACACTTGATGTTTGGTTAGCCTGCTCTAAATGTATTAACAGATGAAGGATGAAGTGCATTTAAAGCTTCTGTTTCTTATCAGTTTTAATACAAATTATTCCTCCTAACAGCTTTAGAGACTTGCATGACATTGGCACAAAGGGAGCAATACATCTTAACACTACTTAAATTCGGCTCGAGATTGTATAAAACACTATTCTTGTGTGTATTGAAATCAAAAGAAACATACTTTTTTTTTTTTTTTTTTAGAAAAGCTATTCTTGGGATTGTCTGTTGACTGAAAGACAACACTTCCTGTTTAATAAATATGATGATTTATGTAACAAGACCAAAGACTTTCATTACAATTCAGAAGCCTTTCCAGATTAAGCAACATCCAAACAAGTGCTTTCTACATGTTTGTGTTTTATTTCTTAATTCTTTAATGATAAGTGAGGGTATTTTCTAATGTACTGAAGCATGAAGTAGACTGCTTTTCCTCTCCATCTTTCCAAATGACAGACAAGGCCATCGTACATTTCTAATATAAAAATCCATTTAATTCCTTATATCAAAAAGAAATCGAATTATAACAAAACAATCAGAACCACAAACGTGGGTTTTTGCCAGTTAAAGAAAATCTCCAAATGAAATATGATTGTTCTAATTTACATGGCGATTTAACAGAGCAGGATGTTAAAAACAAATAAACAAGAAAAAAAAAAACCAACCCAGAATTTAAAGAAAAAATGTGATGAATACTGTTAACATTTGAGGACTAAAGCCAGAGTTTCCTCTTGGTTAAGTGTGTCTGTGTGTGTGTGTGTGAGCACCATGCGGTGATATGGTAGGTATGGCTGACAAGCTGAGGTGATTAAAAGCAATACGGTGAGCAGTGAGACAGAGCCACACTTCCGAGACTAAACATCCAGGCTGACGAGACGAATGGTTAGCAGCAAAGCAAAGGAATGGAGAAAGGAATGCTTATCAGGAAGCTGATCAGTCTCCTTCCTGAGAATGCACTTAACAATGAGCATTAACCTAAATTACATGTCCATGTAATTACATACAGTGAAGGAAAGAAAAAAAAAATCCAACCTCCCACAGAAGTACGTACCATCAGACGGTCTCCCTGGCCTTTCCTGAAAGTATGTTTACAATCAAAAGACGAGGAACAAAAGTTGAACGCAACCGTTCCCGGCTAATTACTGGTCGCAGGTTGGTTTTTTTAGATGATGACCGGAAATTCACAGGAGCTTGTCTTTACTCCAGAAGAGTTTCAGAACAAAGCCCCAGCTCCTGTCCAGGGTGTCCTGCAGTAGGCTAAGCCAAGGCCACGGATATCATCCCAGACTTTTTCATCCTGGAATGTGGACTTAATTACAATCATCTTCATCCAGCGCACACTAACACACTGCCATGATTCATTCATCGGTGACACAAAGTATGTCAATTATACAATGACTTAAAAAAACAAAGGAAAAAGATTAAAAAGTACAGACTGCTATTTGTTACTGATATTTGTATTCCTGGGTATATTTTCAAGACACTTTGTTAATAGGTTCAGATATATGGAAATATATATATTTATAATATATATATATATATATATATATATATATATATATATATAACTTTAGTCTGTGCAAGGAGGTAAAAGACAATCACTTGAATGTAGTTCTTTGCAACAACAGAACAGATGCCGAGTCTCTCGTGCATACACGTGCAGTTAAACATCACCTCGCCTTTCCCTCCAAGACCTCTGCTAGCAAACATACATATACACAAAATGTGAACCAGCATCCAGGAAGCATTCGTGGTGAGCACTGACGCATCTCCTCTCTTTCATGAGCAACGAAGACTTGGCAACATTTTCTAGGATGGAACAAAAATGGGTTTTTTTTCTCTTTTCCCCTATACAATTTATACAAAAATAAAAAAATTAAAATTGTTCCACTGCCATTTGTATCTTTTACATTTGCACAGAGGTAGTGGCTATATGCGTGAGAGAGGTGTGTGTGTGTGTGTGTGTGTGTGTGTGAGAGAGAGAGTTGTGAGGAAGTGAGCAAAATGAAAAAGAACTGAATAAAATGTCTATAAAATGGTTTCTTTTCCATCACCAGAGGATTTGTTTTCCTTTTTGTCAAAGAACAAAATATAATACTGCAATCACTTAAAAAAAGTAGTTCTTCATTTTATACATTTTATACAGTGTTCTCGTTTTTATGTTTGTTTGTTTTTTTGTTGCTTTTCTTTTCAGTTGGTAAAGGCATAAAATGAGAGAGCTCGCTGGCTCTAGGTTGGGCGAGGCAGGGCAATGTTGGCAGAGTTCAGTCCATGCCGAGGTCTATGCCAGGGGGTCGCTCATGTCCTCGTCGACCTGGGAGAGGAGCTCCTTCTTTTCATCAGTGCTCGCCAGAGAGTTGCGGCTGTTGTGGGCACCCATGTACAGGGTGGCGTACACTGGGTTCGTGAAGTTGGTGGGCTGCGGAGTGAAGAAAATTACTCGGTGACTCAGGCAAAAGAAACGAAAAGATTTGGTATATTGTGAAAGAAGCAGTATTTTGTTTATTCAAATAGGCTCAGCTCGCATAAATAACAAAATGTTTCCCAGCTCAGTGCTGAAACCCTGGCAGATAGTTGTGGTTTGTTATGTTTTCTGTGTTTGGTTATCTGTTTCTGAAAGTCTGGGCACTAATCATCTGCCCCCAACAAACCAGTAGGTGTATTTCCAATGAAGAACTTGCAACTTCTTTTCAAGCACTCAGGACTTTATGGACAATTCCTCATTTGATGCTTTATGATTGTGGTGAAAAGTGTTTGAATATAGTGACCATGAGGGCTCCAGCATAAAAGCGTCATTCAGCTGCTCCCCTTATTCACAGTGGATTTCCCTTCCTGACACCCCCCAAGCGATTTTTGTCTCCAGCTGGGATTAAACTGGAGATTTTATCACTTCTTAGGTGAATGTAAAAGAAATGGTATTTATATAGTGCCTTCATACTGTGCTTTTATCTGCTGAATACATTCATACACACAGTCGCATACACACACAGAGGTAACTCAGGGTTCAGTATCTTGCCCAAGCATTGATCTGTATACAAACCACTCTACCACCCGAGCCACAGCCGCCCATAATGTGTAAACCATGAGACTATGGAGCCACTCATCAGAACTAAAGTATATGATTCACATAATTCTAACAATATTCATTCCAAAATTCATTACAGATGCCAGAAGTAAATACCATGACGACACCCACTGGTTTCCTAAGTCTTGCTTTAAAGCTTTTGCATTTGGACTTTGGCTATCTTGGTGGTGAGTAGCAGCTACTTTCATCCAGTCTTCTTTAGATCACATAGAAGTGTCCATTTACTGTCTATGATGACTCCACAACCAAAACCAATTCATAAAAAAAAAAAAAAAAAAAAAACTCACAAAAGGACTCATAAATGTGGAACTATCTGCCAATACCAGGCATTTGTGGATACTTTTTAATGAAACAGGAGGGTTTTTTTTAAGCTTTGTTACCTTGTCTGGGTCTAAAGCAAAGTCGGAGTCCAGAAGTTCCCCAGCATCATCATCAGGATCTCCTTCATAGATCTTATAGGCAGGGTTTCCAATCTCAACATTCATGGCCCCGTTAGTCATTCGGTGGTGCTGGAAGCCCTTGGCACTGCAGAGAAACAGATCAACAATTATCTTAGAAGCAGATTCAGACCCTTGTTTAAAAGAAATGCTGTGCTAACCTCAGAAGAAAGCCACAGTGACTAAAAGGTGTCTTATCATAAACCCATATCATAAACTCACTCAACACTGGCTATGTACAATTGACAAGAACAAGACAACAAATATCAAAGGTTTTCAAATGAGCTTTTGTGTCAAAAGGCCATTTGATCAAACCTATCGAATATACTGCAGCATGTCCATCGCGCAGAATGCTGGATTAGATTGCAAATATTCGGCTGTTTGCAAGCATATAAACATTTTTCATAGATGCACAGTTATACATTTTACTCTGCAAGCACATTGCCTGAGCCTAACATTTACAAATGTAAACAGGGAAAGGCATGGAGGACATTGGGAGGACGTCAAAAGTTCAACTATTCGTGCATCACCAGAGCTATTCCGGAGCGAGTAGGCCCCCTGTGTTGTTGGGTGGGAAATCCCATGGAAGCCAAACAGAAGATGGCAAGCAAGGACAATGGAAAGATTTCGGCACTGAACGACAGAATGGACAAAAGGACAGACAAAAAGCATAGCAAAGGCAGTCTGACTATATTTTAGGGAAAGGAGAGGAGCGGAATTGGGGGTCAACAGGTGAATTATGTAACCCTATCAAGTTACCGCGAGCACTGAGAACGAGATTTGCCCGGGCATAGAGACCTGGGAGACAGGGAAATAGATGGTTATCAAAAGGTAAGAGAGAAAGAAAGACCAGAACGGTGAGGACCAGATGACAAATGGAGTTTGAATTTTTTAAAGATGGAAAAGCGCCCCGAACTAGTACTCACCCACGCATTCTCCGCTTGTACCACAAGATGGCACCAACTACCAGTAGTGCCAGCAACAGCAGCAGCAGCACTGGGACGATGATTGACGCAGTACCTATGAGTGAGCAAACAATGATAAGCAAATAGGACCAAAGTGCATGTTCTATGAACAAACTTTGATTTTGTCAGAGAGTGGCTGACTTACTACCACTAGAAGTATGAGACTCTATAGGAGCTGTAATATCACATCTGTATCCCCTCCATCCAACAGCACACCTGGGTATAGAGGTACACAGTGGATATGTGTGCAAGTGTGCTTAGCGGACATTAAAAAAATAAAATATTATTAAGTATATATATGCCTGTTAATGTCTATTGGGATCTTACGTGCACTGTGGCAGCAGTGTGCGACTGTCTACTGAACACTGTCCGTGTGCGCAGTAGTTTGAACAGGTATAGCAGCTGGGTTGGATCTGACCATTTGGACAGCTTCAAACATACAGAAAAAATATTAAAGCAGATACTAATGCAGCAGAATAATAATAATAACAATAATAATAATGATTCCCGCGATTTCAGAGTGATATGTTCCATGCTGTGCACAAAATCCACAGATTGCTGGGTGACCTTGGATGAAGAATATTCTGGCAGTTCAAAATAAAAGCCAGCAAATATTTACAAATCCAAGTCTAATCGATGTAGCGCAGAAACCACGTCCCACACGATGCTCACCTGCAGGAAACCTCCCCTGAGGCTGACGTCATACATTTGCCCGTTCCGCAGAATTGACATTTGTCCAGCTCACACTGGCGCCCGATGTACTTGGTGGGGCACAGACAAAGTTTGGTGCCGTTGGAGGTCTGTAAGCAGGTTCCGCCATTCTCGCAGAAGCCTTCACATTTACCTTAAGACAGCAAAGAAAGAGAAGAGGGTCACATATTGTTGGTGCAAAATACCCTGCTTAGCAATCTATTGAAAAAACAGAAACATGCTCAGGTGCTTTTACTTACTGTACTGACACTGGTCTCCCAGGTACTCTGGCAGGCAGCTGCAGGTTGGCTGGTTGCCCCTGCTGACCAAGCACGTGCCTCCATTCAGGCAGTTGTCCTGACAAGTGTGGCGGTTGCAGTTGGGCCCTGTGAAGCCTTTAGGACATCTGCAAGTTGGCAACCCTAGGATACGCAATTAAAATATATAAAGATATAAATGTTGAATAAAACTGAAATTTTAAGTACTACATTTCATTTAACATTTGACAAACAAACAACCAAAACTGCTGACTCAGTTCCTTCTCATGTTTCTTAAACTAGAAATTCTACTGGTTTGCACACATGATAGAACAAATGAAGTGCCAGTGAGACGATAGTTTAGAAATATGTGGAATTCCCCTCCTTCATGCATTCTCCTGCTGCAGCCTGTAATTGCTATCACTAATGAGTACTCAAGAATACTCTCACAGACATCAAAAGAGTGGATTTTTTTAAATGATTTAAACAATTCTTGGAATAGGGGGGGAAAAAAAGCTTATTTCCTGTGATCAAAAGCCTTGGCACGTCAAACTCAACCTGATTAGCACAGTAACATTTGCTAATCAGCAGTAAACTCAGGGTACAGCTCAGGCTGATGATCGTCAGCCAAAGCACTGGATCAACTGAAATTTTTTTTTGGCTTAGGAAGGATAATGTCAAAGGATCGTGTTATTAAGTTAGTAACTTTATGCCAAGCACTTCAATAGTTTGGCCAAATTCACTGTGGCACAAGAAGAAGAAAAAAGGGCTTTGGATTTCCAAAGCAGAGTTTCTCCTCTGGGTATGAGAAATGTTAATGTTGATGTTATTTCATGCAAAACCTGTTGAGATACTTTGTCCTGAATAACACAAATCAGACAGACCAACATTACCATCTCCGGAGCCATCACTGCCTTATACTGTGGCGTCTTTACCATACAGTATAAAAATGCCTTGAGGCGACCATTGTTGTGATTTGGTGCCGTATGATAAACCTTGAATTGAATCTCTTACCGGCATGAGAAGCAGTGCAGGTGCCTCCGTTCTTACAGTAGTCCCTGCATTGGTTGATTTCACATCTCTCGCCTATGTAGCTGGGCTGGCAGCGACACTTTGCCACCTGACGGTCGTTGAAGAAGCAGCTCCCACCGTTCTGACACTGGATATTGCACGGAACTGAGGGCGGGGCTGTCAAAGGACACGGCATTTTGAATTTAGACTGTACATGTTAACTTTGCTAGAGTGGAAGCCACTTGTTTATGTAGTGTACATACAGAACGGTGACTGGGTGGGGTTTGGTCTCTCCGCACATGTGCCGTTGTCTGCAACGTAGTTGTTAGGGCAGGTGCACACCGGCCCGCTGGGGCTGAGGAGACACAGCCACTCACACTTCTTTCTGTCACACGGGTTAGTCACTGGTGCAGAGAGAAACAAGACAACCAGTGAGAAAATCCAAAAACACAAGGTGTGTGGTGTCCATTTTAAATTAAGACTGAAGCAGACTATGTGTGAAGAAAAATCCTCGGCCAAATCAACCAGCAATATGTTTGATACTCACTCTCTGGCTGCTTGTAACGGTGATACAGGACTATGTCTGTAGCATGGTTGATGCCTGTAGTGAGATTCTCCATAGGGCCTTTACCAAACTTGTTGACCCGGAAGACAAAGTTGTTAATATATGTGACCCCATAAATGTAGTCCTCAAAGATATCTATGCTGAATGGATGGAGCAAATCTAGAGGGGAAAAAAAGGCAAAATACATATGGGCGGGCAAGTGTTAATGTCACATTGGCAAACTTGCATGTAGTCTGGAAAGTTGCAGAATAAACTCAACTGTTTTTGATCCCGGAGACAGCAACGACGGGGTCAGAGCCATCCAGACGAACACTGCCGATGACTGATAGTTTAGCATCTGCCCAGTAAAGACGCTCATTGAAGTAGTCCACAGCTAAGCCTGCAGAGCCACAATTAGAGAGCCTTAATGAGAATGTTACACTATGTGGATGAAATAATTATGCGTATCTGGATTCAAATAAAATCATTCACAAAGCAGTACTTACCTGTCGGCCACTGGATGTTCTCCTGGACGAGTGTTTGTCTTAGAGTGCCGTCCATGGCGGCCGTCTCAATTTTAGGGTGGTTGCCCCAGTCTGCCCAGTACATGGTACTAATAAAAAATCCAGAGTCAGAACACATATGTGCAAAATATAAGACAACAGAAAAAAAAATCCTTAAAAGAATGATCCATTTACCCTCTCTGTGGATTCACTACAATGGCATAAGGCTCGTCTATCATGCCGTAGATGAGGGTCTTGGAATGCTGGCCTGACAACTGAGCCACTTCAATTACATCTCGGCCTGAGTCAGTCCAGTACAGGTTACCAGCCACCCAGTCCACAGCAATACCACGGGGCATCTTCAGGTCTTTGATCTGGATAAAAGCACAAAGTTGAGGTGTTTGAGTGATGGCATGTATATTGGTGCTATAGAGATTTTGCATTATTTGACCAGCATTACCTGCAGGTTGTTGATCCTAGAAGCTGACGATGAGGATGATCCTGGAAGCTCGTAGGAGGAGATGCGCCCCGTGTGCCAGTTGGTCCAGAAGATGCGGTTGGTCTTGACGTGCAGGTCCATCGCATCAATGCGCACACTGGCATCACCCTGGAAGGTCTGCTCATAGCGCCAGTTGGGCATGCCGGGGTCAAGGCTTCGGATTTCATTGTCGTCAGCGATGTACAGAATCTGCCGACTGCTGTTCATGTCTGGAAGGAAAGAGAGAGAAAACGTTGCAGTGACGCTCACCTTGAAGTGAATAATTATTACAAGACTTGAGGGAAAAAGTTTATAAAATAAGCAGAGCATTTACTGTCAGCCTTGCAGGTGTCATTTATCCTGGTGAAGTACTTGTGGCAGCTGCATTTGTAGGAGCCTTTGGTGTTATTGCAGATGTGGGAACAGACTCCAAACTGCAGACACTCGTTCTTATCTTAAAAATATGAGACCCAAAAGAAAAAGAAAGTCACATGAAATTTAAAAATATTACCCTCTACAGCTCTACCACCTGAGCTACAGCCATCGGGGTGGCTGTAGCTCAGGTCCGCCACCAATCAGAAGGTCGGTGGTTCGATCCCAGGCTGCCTCCTGGCTGCATGCCAAATATCCTTGGGCAAGATACCAACCCCATGTTTGCCTGCTGGTGGTGGTCAGAGGGCCCGGTGGCGCCAGTGTCCGGCAGCCTCGCCTCTGTCTGTGCGCCCCAGGGCAGCTGTGGCTACAATGTAGCTTGCCATCGCCAGTGTGTGAATGTGTGTGTGAATGGGTGAATGACTGAATGTAGTGTAAAGCGCTTTGGGGTCCTTAGGGACTGAGTAAAGCGCTATACAAATGCAGACCATTTACCATTCACCATTTACCATTGAGGGTTAATAGAATAGAATAGAATAATCCTTTAATTGTCCCACAAGGGGAAATTTGGTTGTAACAGCAGCCAAAAAGACACATATACAAACAAACAGGACACAGGACACAGAACAGAGAGCTGTTAAGAGCTGTCATGATGCACTTTCTGCATGTGTACCTCCACAGGTGTGGTGTCCTATCTTCTGGAAGCCTGGTTTGCAGGAGCAGAAGGAGTCTGTGCCATTGGTGACACAGTGGGCTTCATCTCCATCACCACACTGAGTTGTGTTACTCCGACAGTCATTTAGCTTTGTGTCTATGGGACAAAAAACACGTCAACAAGTCAAAGATAAGCCAGTGGATTTAAAGGGTAAAAATTTCAGACCTTAGGTCCATGGTCAGTTATGCAGAAGTGAGTGAAGATCTACCCGTTTTGCAGTTGATCTCATCAGAGCCATAGTCTTCGCAATCATTAAAGAAGTTACAGCGCAGATTGGAGCTGATGCATCTGCCATTGGCGCACAGGAACTCGTCTTTCTCACACGTGGGAACAGATGGAGGAGTCTCTGTTGACAAAAATGCAGACATAAGTCAGCATCTCCTCAGTCAAAGATGAGTAAGTAGGAGATTTTATAACCAAAACAACTTCCTAACTTACGGCAGTTCAGTTCATCGCTGTTGTCTCCACAATTATTGACGCCGTCACACCTCCTTGACACTTGCAGACACACACGGTCATTTTGGCAGCGGAACGCTCTTGTCGGCGGACACTGGAACTTCCCTAAGAGTTGAACGGAAAGAGAAGGGAAGAAGGAAGAGGAAAGAAAAACAGGTGAGAAGGGAAAAAAAAATGCAATAGGAACTCAACATGATTGTGATCGGCAAGACGGCAGGACTCACTGCATTCTTCGGGGTTCTCATCAGAGTTGTCCCCACAGTCATCCTCTCCATCACACTTCCAGGCGAGGGGCTTGCACAGAGTGTTGTTACACTGGTACTCATCCAGAGGGCAGTGACGGCCAGCTGCAGGAAGAAACTGATTTTTACTACCGCTGTGTGCTCGTGTAAAACCCGATACAAGTTCATTTGTTGGGAGTCAGCTTTAAGGCATCGTGGATCTACTTTTTCTTAAAAATGACACACCCACAGAAATATGCTTACCAGCACTGCCACAGTTTTCCTCATCGCTGCCGTCCATGCAGTCAGGATCAGCATCACACCGCCAGCGGATCGGAATACAGTGTCCGTTCTTACATGAGAACTGGTCGTGGTCACACTTCAGATCACAGCCATGCTAAAGAAACATCATAGTCCATCATAAACACAGACATAACAGGAATGTACAAAAAGGAAAAAAATTTTCAAACTATTTCAACAGATCCAACCTCATCAGATCCATCCGCACAGTCATGGTCTCCATCGCACTTCCACCTCCCAGCAATGCAACGGCCGTTGGTGCAAGCAAACTCGCTTTCTGAACACTGTCGAGGCACTACAAAAGAACACAAGGCTTGTGTCACTGACAACATCGGCACAGTTGCGGTGAGCTATGGCCGTTTTAACCCTTCAGCACAAGACAAAGAGTGTAACACTTACATGGGGATGACTATAGACACTGCAGGTAATGTGAGAGAGTGAAAGGAGCTGTTTTATTACAATTTATTTTCAATATAACTGGTTTTATAACTGTTGTTTTTCTGTGGTTATATTTGCTGCGATAGGCAATTAGCACTGACGATGAAGTCTGGACAGAGCTCAGCTTGCAGACTCTCACAGGTCAGAGGGACAGTGAATGAAGACCCTATTTAATAACAGACAGAGAGGTGCTCAGTATGGGAGTGGTTCTCTTATGGAGATGAAGTAACTTACCTCTGGCTCATGCCAACAGGACAGTATGAAATGAAACAAATAATCAGATGAGAAATGGGCAATGAATTAGCACCAAACAAACGCTGTAGCAGTTAAGAGTTAAAAAGGTGCAAAGTGACTGTTACCAGTGAAAAAGACATGGAAATGAGTGTAAATGACAGTGGACAAGGTAAAATGACATATGGAGGGATTGTTTCCAAGCTCAAAGTGATACTTACTGCAGTTGTCTTCATCAGAGTTGTCCCCGCAGTCATTGTCATAGTCACACTGCCAGCGGCCCGGCACACAGCGGTTGTTCTTACATCTGAACTGGTATGGCTCACACGTCCTCTCAGCTGTCCAAGTCACAAAATTATTATTGCCAATAAAATCAAAAACAGAGAAAATATATATAGAGAGATTTTTTACTTAAAAAAAGAAAACAATATTTACCACACTCCTCTTTCGGTTCATCTGATGCATCGCCGCAGTCATCCTCGCCGTCACACTTCCAGCGAGCGGGAATGCAGCGGCCAGAGTCTTTGCATCGGAACTCGTCCACACCACAGGTCATTTGGGCTGCAAAGGGAAACGTATGGGAGGCAGTTACACTTAAAGCTAATTATGATGACTCAGAATAAACAACATGCAGAGTAAACTGGGAGTCCTACTGCAGTTGGCGGGCTCATCTGATCCATCCACACAATCATTGTCACGGTCGCACACCCAGACACGAGGTATGCAGCGTTTGGTGATGGCACACTGGAACTGGGTGGGCGCACATGTGACTTCAGCTATGGGGTGGAGATGGGGGGGGAAATAACAGGTTTGCAGTAAGTGTGGATTGAAAGAGAGAGAAAAAGGGGGCGAAAAAGCCCTGAAAAAGAAGGGATACTCACGGCAGTCCTTCTCATCCTCGCCTTCTCCACAGTTGACCTGGCCGTTACAGCGGAAGATGCCTGGAATGCAGCGGCTGGGGTGGGAACATTTGAACTGGCTGGGCAGGCAAACATGAATGTCTGCGGTGAGATAAGAAAGAGATTAATATTATTTGCTCATTCATTTTTAAAGTAATATGATGACATAAGAAAAATAGAAAATCTGTTTTTCCAAGCTCTTTACCATCTTTTCTGTGGTAACCTTAGTTTTGGGTACTGCCTTTATGTTTCTGTGTCTTTTCCTTTTTGGTGCACTTTCTGTTACTCAGGCCCTTTTTCCCCCAGTTTATTTGCTGTTAAATTCTGAAGGTTAGTTCCTCATGTAGCTTTCTTTACTTTTGACTGAGTTCACATGTGCCTCGTGTGTATAAACTGTGAGTCTTTGTCAAATCATCATATCATCTCAACTCCCTCATGTTCCAGACTTTCTCTTGTTCTCTCCTTTTGTCAATGTTGATTTTGTCAGAGTTTTAGACTCCTGCTTCTCCACGTTATCTTTTTATCAAAATTTCTTGTTTTTCCTGTCAGTCGAAGGAGTTTGCAAAGAAAAGCGTCTGGACTTCTTTAAGTTGCTTGAAGACGTTTCACCTCTCATCCGAGAAGCTTCTTCAGTTCTAAGGTCAAATGGCCGAGAGTCCCAGATTTAAACCCAGTGGGAGTATCCCCCCAATGAGGGACAAAGGACCCTCATTGGGGGGATGTTCTGTCTTATACTGGGTCCTCTTGTGAAAATTTCAAATAAAACAGTGAAAATTTTTGTACATAAATGAACATATATTACAAAAAACAGACACATACCACAGTTGGCCTCGTCTGAATTGTCCTGGCAGTCGTTGTCTCCATCACAGATGTATGCAGGGTTGGTGCAGATGCCTGTACCACACTGAAACTGCCCTGGCCTGCAATTGAATTCGGCTGTTGTGGAAGAAGAAGAAGTGACACGGTGTTTCAAGATCGCACCAACAAACATTTCACTGTTGAATTATAGGCTGAGGTAAGATCTAAAGGTACAGCATGCATAAAGCATCCTAGATGACTGTCATACTCCATCACATCCTAATTATGTTCTTCAAACACTTACGGCAGTTCTCTGGCTCATCTGAACGGTCTCCACAGTCATCTTCTGTGTCGCATTTCCACCAGAAAGGAATGCATTTGTCATTCTTGCACACAAACTGCAACAGGAAGAGAAGTGAATCAAAGTGATGATAGGGCATTATATCAGGGCTTCACTGGCTCATTTGTCGTTGACAAAAGCGTAAGCTAGGTATTGTAACACCGGGCAGCCAGCCAACTGTCAATAAGCAATGACCAGGCATGAGTAGTTTATCAAATAGGCCACAGACGGGAAATGAGATATGAAAAGCCACTTATCAATGGGCTATTTTTCCATTAATGATGTTTACATCATTACCTGGCTGGCTGTGCAGTTGGACATGCAAGTGCGCTGATCGTTTGCCAGATAGAAGTTGGTGGGACAGGCACACTTGTAACCTCCACCAGGAGAAAGGAGGCAGAGATTGCTGCAGCCACCGTTGTTTATCTGGCACGGGTGGTTGAGCACTGGAAAAGATGAAAAGAGGGAAAATGTTTTCACCACATGGTTCACTGATTTTATTTTTTTTCACCCCCAACCCTTAGGTTTTAGAGCTGGATTAATGTAGGGAATATATTTGAATATACTGAAAATAAGTTATTACACCACAGACAGAAACTAAATCAATACTAAAATGTTATTTAACAGCAGCAAATACCAACAGTTTGTGCACTAAGACTTTAAACTTGTTCAAAAGGCCACATTTACTCCTCCTACCCGGAGGTTGGCGGTAAGGATGGTAAATGTGGATGTCCATGGGTCGGTGCAGGGTGCTGATCAGGGTCGTCTTGTTGGTACCCAGAGACTTATGAGCTCTGTTGATGGACTTTGTTTCCCAGTCGGTCCAGTAGATATATTCCTCAAACAGGGTCATGGCAAATATGTGAGGGATGTCTTGGCTGAGAACTATGAGGATACACAAGAATAAACAAATCGCACTTTATATTTGAAGGTAAATCATTCTGGATGTTTCTCTGTTGCAAAGTGAAACCTTTGATAAAATCCTGCACTGTTAATGGCAAACTGAGGCAGGGTGGGGCGCAGACATGCACCATATCTCTGTGTTATGTAATAGGTTCTACACCTCATTAGGTTTTACACTTTTAACCACTTTTCCTGCTCTTGTATATGTTTTATGCTCATTCTCAGTGTTTGTGTGTTATGGAAACACACTGTAGCAATGCATCACATACTGACAAATTTGCAAATGCTGTGTGTGGGGCACAAGTTCAAAATACCTCGACAGCAAGAGACCGTAGCTTCAGCGCTGACTTTAAAGAATAATGCACTTTAAACGACTGACATTGTGATGTAATAGCGGTTTTTAGAGCTGAGGTATTGGTGAGATTAACATTAATTGCCCTTTGGTCCATCCTTATCTAAATTCAAACAGGCCAAGTCTTGTTGCACAAAGACACACAAAGGCACACTGGTGTTTTATGGCATATGTGTATCCAGGGATGGGTGAATAATAATTTATAGGGACACATTAAATATAGAGCACTAAGCTGAAAGAAGACATTTGGTGATTTTTCAAACACTTCTCAATGCCAAAAAGTTTCAATTCATCTTGCTAGATCAAAAATGCTCATGAAGCACAACACTCTGCTGGAAGTCTATTCTGTGAATTGTATACTATCCCATAATTTTACATTATGTATATGCCTAAAGAAAGAAAAAAGGATGCCATCCCTATGCCATCTATAGGTTTTGAGCACAACTTATAAAATGTGGGAAGTGTCAATGCAGATGACCAATGCACTCCAGAATTCCTGCATGCTAAGCCGTTTAACAATTCCAACTATTGTAGTACATGTACTAAACAACCGAGCACTATGCAGATATCACACATGCTCAGAGGCCTCTCCTACCAGAACAATCTGTCCTATTCACAGTTTGTGTCTTCTGGATTTGAGCTGCAGGACTCCACAATAGCAGACAGCCATGTAACCTGCCTGCTCATGACTGGTGTCTCTCAAGTGTGTGTGTGTGTTGTGTGTGTGTGTGTGTGTGTGTGTGTGTGTGTGTGTGTGTGTGTGTGTGTGTGTGTGTGTGTGTGTGTGTGTATAGAATAAAGTCACTCAGATTTCAACACAATGTGAACCTGCAAAATTTACTCACAGGAAAACCTAACCCCTCTTTAATCACCGCTATGGTCCTGTCATAAACGGTTTATCCTGTTAAATGAGTAAGCTATAAACCACTTAAAGCTCCTCAGCTCCCTGACACATTTATTTAAAAGATTAAATCAATTCATGGACAGAAACTGTGACACTTAATAGCACGCTGCTGCCTTTTACTGAGAGGTTTTACATAATTAGTCTTTGACAAAAAAAAGTCACTAAAGATGAAAATATTTTGAATCTCACATCTTTGCAATCTTCACACTACTTTGCAAAAGTCTTGAACCACCCTGTATTTCTTTATTTTTTTGACAGAAAACAGAAAAAGTGCTGTTATTTATTGAAACATGCAAACACACCTGGAAACATGGTGCATAAGGCAAAAATTGAGTTTTTATATTTACTTTCAAGACAACTTTGAAAAATTACAAGAAGCAAAACACAAAGAAATGACGAGTGGGTTCAGACTGTGTGATAATGCACAGCCGGTGTTTCTTCAGACTAATACAACATTCAAAAACAAACAATTGAAATCTCATAACTTTAGAAGATATGGCATCACCAGTCAAACAGTGAATGTGTTTACTGTTCTGTTACCTGTGTGTCTGTTCTTGCCATCCAGGCTGGCAAACTCAATGTAGTCCTCCCTGGCATCAGCCCAGTATATACGGTCATTGATGAAGTCTAGGGTTAATCCATTGGGCCAGGTGATCTTATCCTCTATGATGACACTTCTATTAGTGCCATCCATCCCAATTCTCCCAATGTGAGGGTTGTCACCCCAGTCAGACCAGTAAAGATAACTAAGATTGGAGAAAGACAATCTTAAAACTACAGTTGTACATTCAAATCTAAATCAAATTAAGATGAAAAATAATTAAGAAATTATACATTTAAGTTATATAAACAGTGAGTGTAGCTGGTGATGATCTGCAGTGTAACTTCTCACCCATAGCGTACATCCAAAGCCACTGCACGAGGTTCCCTCAGGCCACTGTTGACCAGCACCGTCCGGTAAGCCCCATTAAGTTTTGACACCTCAATGGTGTCTCGGCCTTTGTCGCACCAGTACAAGTTTCCACCGACCCAGTCTACCGCCAGGCCATCAGGATTACTCAGAGAGGTTCGGTGCAAAACCTGCCAGGTTTATCAATCAATAAGTCAGATGATGATGATGTAGTTCCCCATCAGAGACTCACAAAGAAGTGAACGCGATTCATCACGGGTTCGCTGCATCAATAATCCAGCATTCCACAATAAATATTGCTCGACTATCAATTTAAACGAAAGGATTTCAGATGTTCTCACTCACCTCCATGTTGCTGCCGTTCATATGCATGCGTCGAATCATGCTGCCCTGAGTGGTCACATCTGTCCAGTAGATCATCTGCTCTGCATAGTGGAAGTCCAGTGCTACTGCATTATTAAGACCCTGAGGGGGGAAAAAGGCAGGAGCAATATTAGAAATGAATCTAGAGAAGAAAAACACTGAATGTTTCTTTAAACTGTGATCCATGTGTCTTACCTGCTTTATGAGAGTGTAATTGGTACCATCCAGGTTCAGTTTTCTCAGGTAGTACCGATTGGCAAAGATCAAGTAGGGCTCTTCATCTACACGCATATATCACATAAAAAACATACTTTACTGGTTTAGGAGTGCACTTGCTGTGAAGACGCACTGAAACTCACGTGTGTGTGCCTTACCCGATGTGGACTTGCAAACAGTGGGGTCATTGGGGCTGAGCTCAAAGCCGTCGACGCAGAGACAGTGGAAGCTGCCGTGTGTGTTGATACAGCGTTGGGAACAGGGGTAGGTGGTTGTGCACTCATCTATATCCACACATGTCTTCCCATCGCGCTTCAGCTGGAAACCAGGATGACACCTGCACTGAAGGTGCCAAAAGCACAGGAGATGTGTCAAAATCTCACAGCCTACGGATCTGGCCGCTTCTCACATTTAGCCTGCACCGGTTACAAAGGCGTGCCACTGTGTCTCAATCAGCTCTCAATCGGCCACAGACACGTGCGCTTTACCTTTCACCAAAAGCTTTATTTCTGCTCACTTTCTGAAAACGAAATCCAGCTGCTGCTGTCAAAAGTGCTGCATAAATAGCTGCAAATCTCATTTGCAAAGTCGTCTTCCAAAAGAGTACGCGGGTAAAGGATAAGCTGACATCTAATATGTGTTTAAAATAAATATGGCACGAACATCATCGCAGCATAAGGCACGGTTAGAACAAGTATTCATTACTAGTCAGAATCGTTTTAACTGTCACTTCCACTAAACACATCTATGTTTCAAAAGAACACACACACACAAATTCTGCTTTGCCATCATGTGGGAATTTGCAGTCTACCAATCCAGAATACACACAGAGGAAGCCACACTTGTGGAAAAGTCCCCGATGGCAAAGTTTCAATATATACAATTAAGTTTTGTGCAATCATAATTAGTCAGTTTGCAATACTTCTGAAATCCCGACCAGAGCAAAATGGATTCCTGAGGTGAACAAAATCTTATCATTTTCAAATTAAGCTCCGACCATAACCTCACCACCACAGACACAAGAGTTCACGCAGAGTTCAACCTGTTCCAGGACTGGCCTCCTACTTTCAAGAATGAGGCAAAACATGTTTTCGTCTTGCATAACTGCGTGCCTGAAGCGAGTGGATCCCAACCTTTTAAAATCAGCTCCTCATTGACTCATCATTACTGGCATATACATTGTTTTTCTCTGTTAACTCCATTAATTTTAGTAAAACATTTTGGCCCAATGAAGCCTGGGAAATAATTTAATTAGTCATGATATTTGTTTTTGACATACAATGAATTAGTTACCTTGAAGCCGATCTTAAGGTCGTCACAGAGCTGTGTGCAGCCGCTCAGCTTGCTGTTGAGACACTCGTTGATAAAGCAGTTGAGTTCATCGGAGCCATCACCACAGTCGTCGTTGCGGTCGCACAGCAGTGTCTCATTCAAACATTTTTTATTATGGCACATGAAAGCTGACTCATTGCACGTCCTCTCTGAAATCATAGACAAATAGCAGGTTATATTAGAGCATGAAGTGGGATGTGGCTACGTGTTTATGAGCAAGAAATTTAACATATGATTCACACCTTATTATGCTTGCAGAGAAATAAAAGATGTAGCGAAAGAGAGGAAATGAATACCAGAGTCTGTGCAGCGAGGGTTCTTGGGGGCTTCGTCGGAACGATCCTGACAGTCAAACTCTCCGTCGCACTCCCACTTCTTCTGGTTAAGGCAGCGGCCATTGGCACAGCGGAACTCGTCGGGACCGCACGGCGGGTATTCTACATCAAAACGCATTCGTTATTAATCTCAACTTCAGTCGGCGGTTTAGCAAAAACAACATTCATTATCAAGCAAAAGGCTAAATAAGCTTCCAGGATTGAAAGCGGAGCGAAAGCTCACCACATTCGAGGGATTCGTCCGACTTATCGACACAATCAAAGTCATGATCGCACACAAAGTGCTTGGGGATACACTGCCTGTTCTGGCACATGAACTCGTTTTCAGGATCACACGTGTTGTTGGTGTACACTGGAAGCAGATGGAAACATTTTTTTTTTTTTTTTTTTTAATGCATGGGGAACTGTGTCGCTTCTCTGCACTTTTTCATCCATCTGTTAACTGTGTCACTCACTGCAGCCAGCCTTCACACTCTCATCAGCTCCATCAGGACAGTCATTGTCTCCATCACACTTCCAGCGCTGCGGCACACACATATGGGAGCCTGGACACTGGAAAGCCTCAGGACTGCAGGTTTTGGATTCTGTAACGACATCATGTGAAAGTCATACAAGGACAGGACATCAGGAATTGTCATGGAGTTTAAGGTCTCCTTTAAATGTGAGAAGAGAAGTAGCGAGCAATATGTCACATACTGCATTTCTGGTCCTCATCAGAACCATCGCCGCAGTCGTCGGAGCCGTCACACACCCAGTGGCTGGAAATGCAGCGATGGTTCCCGCATTCAAACTGGGTGGATGTACAAAATTTGTCTGCAAGAGAGGGTGGGGAGCATTCAGCATTTTACGGTCATTATTACAATTAAGCTGTGTAAGCTGTGTTTTTCCATCTGCAGTGGGAAGCCCAAAAAAAACCAGTCTGGCTTTCTTTTTTTTGTATGCTTTGTGTGTTTTCAAGATAAAAATAAGGGTATTAGAGGACAACTTTGCAGAAGACTGACCACAGTGTGTCTCATCAGCCCCGTTCTCACAGTCATTCTCTTTATCACAGGTCCAACTCATAGGAATGCACCGACCGCTGGGGCAAGCAAAGAAGTTGACTGGACATTTAAGCTTCCTCTTATCTGCAACACAACAGAGAAAAAAGAAAGCAAAACATAATGAAGAACCTCTAGTGGGTTCAGAAAAGCTGAATGTCTATTGGTAGTGAAAGATAGCACTTACCTGGACAGTTTCTCTCATCAGAAAAGTCACCACAGTCATTGTTGCCGTCACACACCCACAAGGGCAGGTAACACAGAGTGGTTTTCTCACAGTTTTGGAAAGAGGCTCCTTTAACTCCAAGCCGGAAAAAACGGGAGCAATCGGTGGGTTCTGAGAAAAAACAAGAACAAATTTCAGGAGCTAGTCTTTAAATTCTCCAAAATAAATCTTACACCGTTTCACATGAATTGCACTGAAGTAGATAGTCAATTTTATATTAATATACTGTTTAAGAAGTCCACTTGTGAAAAAAAAAGAAGAAGAAATGTTGTTGAAAATTGTGGCAGTTACATACGGCAGTTCATTTCATCGCTCGCATCCTCGCAGTTGACCACCTGGTCACAGCGGCTGTAGTTGGAGATGCAGCTTCCATCTTTGCACTGGAACTCTCCTGCTTTGCAAAGTGTCACTGCAAGCACATACAACAGTTTCACAAATGACAAATGGAGAGAAAATACATCCTCTAAACCACACACAAACTCTCCGTTAAGCACATTTTATAATTTCCTCAAACATTCCCACAGGCAGAACAGAGGTGTCATTAAAAATGTCGACACTATTCGAACTATGAGAATGTTTAGACTTAGAAATAGTTGAGAAAGACTGTTATCCTTTGTGCAGCTGCTAAGAGCATACTTTGGAAACAAACCACTTACTGTTGCAGGGCAGTTCATCTGAATGATCACCACAGTCATCTGTGCCATCACACCAGAAGTGGTGACCAATGCAGCGACCGTTCATGCAGCGCCTGTAGCCTTTCTTACAGAGTCGATTGGCTGTGAAGGAGGACCAGCTGATTTAGCTCAGGCACAGAGTTCTTTTTAAACATGTCTTGCAGCTAATTATTCATTAAATTAAATTCACCACCTAACTGCTCTGTAAAAAACTCACCGCAATAGGACTGCTTCTCATCAGACTTGTCCTTGCAGTGGGCCATGCCGTCACAGGTCAGACTGTAGTTGATGCAGTCACCATTTCCGCACTCAAAGCCATCGACACTTCCGCATGATACGTTCAGGGCTGGTGAGGGAGAAACGTTTGAATTCAGAAACATTCATCCATTCTGATGAAGACGGCAACGCTATGAAGTTTAATTCTTCCTCTTTCTTACGAGAACAGGTGTTGTCTTCGAGGAGTTGCTGGTCTCCACGGCAGCTGCAGTTGACCCGGCCATCAGACGTAGGCAGGCACAGGTCCTGGCAACCTCCGTTGTTTGTTCGGCAAGGAGAAAACTCACCTGAGGAATTTTTAGAGAAGCTCTTTAAACTGCACATCGAATGACTGACAAGCATGCTGATAGAAAATTTCTTGCATTTATTAACATTTGCATGAACTCTCTAGCTTGGTAATATTTAAAAGCCTGTGAAAGTTGGCTTTTTATTATATACATGGCAACAGACATGGCAGCAGCAAACTACAGCCGAATTTCATTCGTTTTGCAGTTATATAAACATAAATCAAATTACTGGGCAAATTAAAATGTTGACCTGATGGCAATGCCGGGGTAGGGGTCAAATTGCAGCACTGATGATACTCACAGCTGTTGGTGTCATTAGCTACAGCAATGATGCCCATTGGTTGCTGAGGGATGTCAGCACGCAGCACTTTCATGTCTCCTCCCGTGTACTTGTCAGCTCTGAGGACAGCCCTCCTCACCCAGTCAGTCCAGAAGATGTAATCTCCGTACACAGCGAGACCGAACGGATGGACGGGCTCGTTCTTCAGCAGCACCTGAGGAATGAAAAACAGTAGGTGTAATTCCATGAACACAAGGTGCAAGTCCATGTCTCAGGGAAACAAAACAAACAAAAAAGGAAAGAGCCGCCTTACGTAACGGTTGCTTCCATCATATTCACAGCGTTCAATCTTGTCCAGCGTGGCGTCAGAGAAGTAGAGTTTCTCAGCGCGGTGATCTATGGCCAGGCCGTTGGGAGTTTTAATGTCGCTGCCGATGATCACGATCACGTTGGCTCCGTTCAAAGAGGCCCTCATAATGCTCGGAGCCTGCTCGTTCCAGTTTGTCCAGAACATGAGACTACGGGGTGGGAACAAACCGAAAACAAGAATTAAGAGCAGTGGGAGCTCCCAAAATGTCTTGGTAAAAGAAAAAAAAAAGTTACACTTGACTGAGCCAAAATAAATCCAGTGCTTAAGAGAAAAAGAATAATTGTATTGGAACTGGGCCCTGATTTAGTGCAGAGCAGCAAACTTCAATATTAATGACTCACTCTTGACACTCGTCCAGCACAAAGGCTCGAGGGTGGTCTTCTCCAGACATGGTGACTACGGTGTTGCGGTTATAGGCCACAGAACGGCTCTGGTCCACAGTGTGGCGAGTGATGGTGGACGTTGTATAACTGGTCCAGTAGAGTGTATCCCAGCCACGATGGTATGCCAGGCCCTCAACTGACCCAACATCTGTGATAGGGAATATAATATATTGGACCCATGATTTTTCAGACTTCAGTTCTTTCCTGCTGTCAGGCCAACACTTTGAGAAGTAAAAGGCTTAAGGTGAACAAATGCTTTAGATTACACTAAAAAAATATAACCTCTTAGAGGCATTAGTGGGAGTTTTAAAGAGAATTCAACACATCATAAATCACTGTCAGGGTGTTACCACGGAGCACCTATGAGACTAAAGAGGAAGTGGAGCTTTTAAGGTTTTCCCCATCCACGTGCATTATCTAATAAACTGTGAAACATGGACGAAGACTAAGACAGAGGGAAAGCAGAGGTCGGTGAAACAGGGAACAGTAAAATGGAAGTGATGCCATACAGAACCGAGTGTGCGTCACAGCTGTTGTTCTTGGACAGAGTTTAAAGAGTCTGTCTCATCGTGTCATTTTATGGATACCCGCCTGCGCATACAAACACAGCTTATTGTGGATACTCTCATTCAAGATCTTGTTCTGGGAAGAAAATTGCAACTGGGACAGCTTGAGTCACTTTAGGGATAAAGTCCAGGGTAAAGACAAAGCAGCTTCCCCCAGCATCGATTTTTCCTCTTTTTCCCCCCCTCTCAGTACCCACACAAGACACATCATCACGGAAAAGAATACCGTGCTGCAGCCTTGCAGGCTCCATGGTGTGCATTCATCTCTGCTTAGTTACATTAGCAACCACATTTATGACCACTTACAGCCAACAATAAAAAAAAAGGGATACTCTACATAACTGTTTGCTCTCAGCTGAAAGCCTTTAATTGCCTTTTAATAGACAAATGTCGAAGTGCCATAATCAGCAGTAATGCAGGCCAATTTTGAGGCTGAACACACTGCTAACAGACTTAAATAAATCCAAAAGAGCAGCTTGGGGCCAAATACAGTCACACAAGCAAGTAAGAGTGATGAGTAAAGTTGGTTCAAGCCAGGATTGCGTAATAAGGAACATCAGGGCCCACCCGGGCCTACCCTCCCACTGGGTAATTCAGCTCAGCCCCTGGTGACTGTGCAAACAAGAGAGAAAACCTGACAGGAAGCTGATTACCTCTCAGAACAGAGTCTTTCTGACACTCACGAGGGAGAACAAAAGCAGGGCGAGTGACGCCTGAGAATTACTAAGCGTTAGTTACCATTCATTTTCATCACGCCTCATCTTTTTTTTCCTTAACGGATTAAGGACCGCATTAGATGCAGAGCAACTCTTCTTCCGGCGGAGTCTACAGGTTACAAGCCTCTGAAGAGCTTTCACATGGACAATGAGTCTCCGGTTGAGGGGAATACTTAAGTCAAGTAGCATTGACTGCCTTTAGAGAGGAATGCCAACTAGCAGCTACTGGGATGGATTTGTCCACTGTTGCCTGGTTTCAAGAATCAATACAGCCATAGAGTAACTACATTATAAAGGACGTGCTGATGCAGCTAAGGAAATGCAACTCTGCAAAGACTGCCCTTTAAGGTCATCCTTTCATGTTTTCTGAAAAAGAAAAGAAAAGGGAAAAAGAAAAGCTTCATAACAACACTGCATTTTTCTGATCCGTTTTCCCAGAAATGGGGAACACCATATCCAACAATCGTTAAGTAATTTACATTTCTTCAAGAGTCACAGTGTGAAAACGACTTTGCAAGTGCGAGATACAGTCAAGTCTGTTTCTTTTTGAGCAAACGAGGCACACTGTTTTGTTTCCCTTTTCCTGTGAGTCGGTGAGAAAGCCAGCTGACCAGTGTGATCTTATCTGCTTAACTAATTACTATCATCATGAAACCACTAACTGCCTCGGCAGAGTCTTTTTTTCTTTTTCTTTCCTTTTTTTTAAAGACATGAACTGGAGCCAACAGCTGTAACACCCAGAGACTACATGAACAAGCTGTTCTGCTGCTTAATATTAACAAGATATTAGATTAATTACTTCGCAGACTTACGGCGGGGATTGCATGGAGAGTTCGGGGCAGCAGATGAACAGAAGCGATCTGGGCAAAATGAATGGAGATGAGGTTTTGATTAAATGTTTAGTCCCCATCTTGGATGGGCTGATTCTGTTGACTGGTCTCATAGGGCAAACTCTGGTCGTCATCATTCTTACTAGGAGGAGGAGGAAACAGAACCAACCCCCACACGGCACAGACATCCTACTTCTGGTTCTGAGCGCTGCTGACCTGCTGCTGTTACTCTGCCTGCCCTTCCACACCTCCGCTATCACCCTGGGCTTCTGGCCTTTCGGCAGCTTCCTGTGCAAAGTTATCAGTTTCCTGGGCGTTGCCTGCTCTGTTGCCTCCGTATTTACCATGGCAGCTTTGGCTGTGACTCGCTACCTTACAGTGGTACACCCCACCTGGGCCTTCCGCTTGCGAATGCACAGGCGCATTAAACTGACAGTAGCTCTGCTCTGGGTCCCCGCCTCAGCTCTGGCAGCACCACAGTTTGCATTTCGCACAGTCACCGTGTCCAGTGTTGTGCAGTGCTTCGCCTTCCTGTCTGACTTCAGCCAGCTGGTCTACAGCATCGCCCTTTTCCTGTTTGGCTTCGCTCTGCCACTAGGCATCATTATATTAATGTATGCAAAGATTTATTGTTTTCTTCGATATGCACGCCAGGTGGGGAATGCCCCTCAGCTAGAACGCTACCAGAGACAAGTCACTCACACTTCAGCCCTACTGGTCGTCGTCTTTACCATCCTGTGGCTGCCCTCCTATGTCCTCATGTTTTCCTTAATTGGAGGACATTTAAAACGCTCATCTGGCAACAAAATATTTGCCATCGTGGCCAGGCTGCTGGCAACCTCAGTGGGTGTGGTAAACCCTGTACTCTACGGCTTTGTGTCTCAGAAGTTTAGGCGAGACTTACTAGAGCTTGGAAGAAGGCAATGGGCACGATGCAGAAACTGTGTGATTGGCTGCCCTTATGCAATGAGCAGAGACATGGTACGGCCTTTTGAGGAGGACACTACCTCAGGGAGAAGCCAAAACTGACTTTACAGAAGGAGATCTGGAATTAAGACTCGTTATTACCTCCAAACAGGCTGAAATATTACATAAGAAATGCTCAGTGACGTTAAATCTAATAAAATAAATTCCAGATGTAAGAGATTTACTGCAGATTGCCAAAGTGATCACTTTCTTGATGTTTTTCCACATTCGTTTTTCATCCAGCAATGACTGACTTTATTCCATTAGCACATGTGGAAACAGCACTAGTCTTGGAGGTTTCATTAACAGTGTGTTTTTAAAAGTTAATCACTTGGACAACAGACTTCTCTAAAACATGACAGAATGTGATTATGTAATCATGTCAAAAGTTAATATGATTGTTTAGATTTGGTGTGCAGTCTCATCTGGACAAATACACTCCTCTAACCTCAGCTGGAATAACTCTTTGGAGCTGAATAAGTTCTGCATTCGGTACACGATGTAAGACGTCATTCTTAAAACTGCTTCAAACCCTTGCTCTCAGCGCAAAATCAGTAAAAACACAAACCCTGTGCACCTTCCTTGTTTTCCTGCTGTGCTTAACAAAATAATTCATGTTTTGAATCTTGTTAGATGTGAACAGCTCTGGTCCAGGGCTTTTAAATGTGATGCTTCACTCTTGAATTATTTAAAGAGAGCGGGATTTAAAAGGCACTTCAGTGGTGAAACAAGCAAAAACCAGGGCGTGGGTGTTAGTGTGCGCAAGCGTGTATTCTTCGAGTAGCAGCTCTCAAGTGATGTCAATCTCTACTGGTTGAGAAGTTACAGCTGTGTGTTCGTTACACCGGATCCTCCCGGATGCTTGTATTATGATGTCTGCTGACACCGTAGAGGGGACAACATTCAATTATTAATGGAGAGAATTTTAAAATATGGTAGCAAACAGCAACGCAGCTGAAATATTTGTCAACACAGGTGGGGAAGTCTTAAGAGCAGCAAAACTTAAAGTTTTACCGACGCTTTGACGGAAAAGCGAAATGCAACTGATGACTCCGCACTTACTTTCCACCACGATCTTGCGGTCTGTGCCGTCGTCATTGATCTGCTGGATGTTGCCAAAGTGAATGTCGCTGAAGAAGATGCGGTTGGCTCCCCTCCCTCCCCCGCCGTGGTAGTCAAAGCTGAGAGCGATGACATTCTTCATGTGGTCGGGATCCTCGAACGGCTTAATGGGCGCGTTGAGGTTTGTCTCGTCGGACAGGTGGATGCTTTTCAGTATGGTGCGCTCCGAGTACAGCAGGTAGCCGTCGTAGTCACGGCAACTTTGGTTGTCCTCTGCCAGCATGCCATGAGCACAGGCGCAGGTGCGCTCCCCATTCCCACGGAAAAGACACAGCTGTTCACAGCCGCCGTTGTTGTTTTTGCAGACGTTCGTCCCTGTGGAGAGAGTCACACAGTTTATTAGCATTGCTGTTACACCAACAATGAGTATGGTTAAATACTAAAGGTGGTGATTAATTTTGTCATTGTGTTAAGCAGCTGCCATCTTATCAGGACATTTTAAACAGTAAAAGCGACTTTTTTAAGGTTATGATAATATGTATATGTGTGTGTTTGTGCATGTTTCTACCTGTCTGTCTGGCTCTATTGAAAACTTTAATATCTTTGAGCTGTACACCAATGCCTGTCCTGAGCTGCACAGCATCTGTAGCGTTGTCTTTGTTGCCTCTCTTAATGGAGCCATTAGCATGGGTCCTAAAAAACAAGAACAAGAACAATAAAACAGTCAGTAAAAGAACACTCTTACAACATGAAGTATTGTTCAAAACAACGTAAAGACTGACCTATCACTCCAGTAGATGTATTCCTCAAATACAGATACAGCAAACATGTCCATGTTGTTGTTGCCCAGAACCAGCTCCCTGTTTTTTCCAGTCTCCAGGTTGATGCGCTCGATCTTGTCTGTCCTGGCATCGCACCAATACAGCAGACCCTCCTGAGGACAGAAAGTAAAAAAACAAAAACAAAAACTGTGATTATTCAGGAAAGACCAAAATTCTAAGATTTCAGTTAAATTGAACCCGTATTTGGGAGACCAGTTAGCTGATAACCAGTTTGTCACGTAATCTTTTAGTGAATATCAAGTGACTTTAGGTGAGTCCGACCTAAAGATAAATTCTCAGTATTTTAAAATATTATTACAATTTACATTAAAAAAGGTTTAAAGATACCTTTTTAACTTTATAAGAAAACTGAATCCAAGAGGAAGTCCTTTCAAAATCTAAACAATGTTTTAGATAAATGGATTAGAATTTATCAAATAAAATGAGATGATTAAAATTTTTTCCTTTATATTTTATCTCTGTTGTATCCATTTAAAGACCAGCTGACCAATAGTCCAGTCTCTGAAAAGTCATGGTATAAATTATCATACGTTGGAAACACCCTGTATTAATAAAGCCAAGTGTGTTTCGGAAGTGCAGTCAGTTGTTGTTCACACCTCATAATCAATGGAGATTCCATTTGGCCAGCTTATGCTCGCATTGACCATGACCAGCCTCTGGGAGCCATCCAGCCGTGAGCGTTCAATACGAGGATACTGACCCCACTCAGTCCAGAACAAATACCTACAGCCAAAGAAGCAGGGGATTATTTAAAACTTTAGTCAGAGGAAGAAGTATGCTTGGGAGTACACTCCAAGTAACTTAAAGCAGCATTATTACAGAAAGCAAAATTAATCTTCTGGCAAGGAGCCTTACCCTTTCACTGGGTGGACAGTTATGGCTCTGGGTTTGTCCAGGCCCTGGGAAATGACAACATAGCGGAAGGAGCCATTCAGTCTGGCCACCTCGATCACATCAAAGCCCTGGTCAGTCCAGTAAATATTTCCTGTAAAAGATTAAGTCCATCAATCATTCTGCATCTTTTATCTCTGCTCAAGCAGTAAGCACAAATGTTGGAGCGAGTTTAATTGTGATTGCCATTTTGCGACGACCCCACCTGCTATCCAGTCAACAGTGATGCCCTCCACCCTGCCAATACCGTTGGTTACCACATCTTCCCTCCACGTCTGATCCCTCTTGGCTCTGCTGATGGTGCTCAGACCCATGTCCACCCAGTAGATTGTGTCATTCTCTGAAGACCACACAAAAACGGGTTTAAAAATATCACTCAAGCTGGGTTATCTATTCGACGTCCCTTAGAGTCACTCACCAGCGTGGAAGTCGATGCCAACAGCCAGAGAGGTTCCAGAAACCGGCACCAAGGCATCCGATTTGTCTGCTGGGTCGAGAGGAATTCCTCTGATTCCCTCATGAACAGAGTAAAGCAGGAAGGAGCCCATGCCTGCTCAGAGAGATTAGGTTATTGTTTTCTGCTCGCCTCACGATGCACTTCTCCCGGTTTTTCTACTCTAGTTACCGTAGCCGCTTCTTACCTTCACAGGACTGCTGGCCCGTCTTGAGGCTGTATCCAGCAGTGCACATGCAGGACCTGGTTGTCGGAGAGGTGGGCAGACACAGCTGTGAGCAGTCACCATTGTTATTACTGCACAGGTTGACACCGGCTAAAGAAAAAAAGGGATCAGAGGAACAAAGACAAACATTTTCTTTACTAGTATTTGCATTAAATGCAGGAGGCTTTACATCCACTTCAGAACACGTAACTCTTTTTCTGTTACCTTTCTGCACATCCTCATCATAGATCCTCATGTGCATCATTGGGGAGGTGTTGTTTCGCAAAACTTTCCAGTTTCCTCCATCCTTCTTGTCACATGTTCCTATCTGGTCAGTTCCCTGATCGGCCCACCACAGCTTGTCTCCTACATAATTGATATAACCAGAATGCAAGCCAAAAGAAAAATGTTAAAAATACAGAGGACAAGGATGATAAACTTAAAGTATTACACTTTTCTTCTTACCCATAATAGCCAGTGCAGTCGCCTTGGTCAATTTGCCTTTAACACCTTCAAGGATCTCAAGTTTAGAGCCATCCAGCTGACAGCGGTTAATGGTGCTGTTTCCTGAGCTGATCCAGTACAGCTGCTCCTTTTCATAGTCAATAGAGAGGCCTGAAAGCCAATCAAAATCATGCTGTTATTTATGTATAGTATATGTGCTACACTAATATGTTTGTTCTGGGCTTTTACTCTGTAGAGAATCTGTATTATTTTCTGAGATAAGAGTACATCTGCTCACCAACTGGTCCTTTCTGGTCGGTGAAAAGTGTGGTGCGGTTGCTGCCATCCATGTTAGCCATGCTTATACTGTCACCGTCAGTCCAGTAAAGCTTCCTGTGATGGGAGTGTGAATATTATGAAATGTGGAGAGAGGCAAGAAGAGTACAGTACTAAACATGGATAAAGTAGGTCAAAAATTAAGACTAAACTTGAAGGGAATAAAAAAATACCTAAGAAGTAAACAACAAAAGAAAAAACTTCCATCTTTGTCTTCAAAGTCAAAAGAGACCTAAGTGAGTAATATTAGGAGAAATAACTGACATTTTAAACTGAATGCAGACATATTAAGTGCAGGGAACACTCACCCAAGCAGAGGATGTACCACAAGACAGTGGGGCTTGTCCAATCCCTGGATGACGGCATTCTTGAAAGATCCATCCAGTCTGGCCACATTGATCTGCTTCTTATTGGCATCGTAGCTGGTCCAGAAGAGGTTCCTGGACACCCAGTCTACCGCCAGGCCGTGGGCATTAGGAAGGTCTGCCAAATTTCAGAAGCAAAATGAAGCTTTGCAGATTTTCAGAACATGCAGCGTGCTAACGAAAACGGTTTTTATTCATCTTCCCAAACCCTCCTATTATACTTTACAGCGAATATTAAATTATGAGCCTTATTTAAAAAAAAGAAAAAGAAAAGAAAAACAAAGAAGTAAATAAATCACGGGATGACAAATATTCCTAAAGCTGTTCTTACCAGCAGAGACCACAGTCTCCACCCCTGTGCCATTGATGAAAGCTCTCTTGATGGTCTGTGTTCGCACATCTGACCAGTAGATCCGATGCTCCACAGCATCATAATCCACCACTGTCACATTGTCTATATCCGGCACGGTGAAGGAGATTATGTAGTTATAGTAGGGGTTGTCGATGTCGACACCTCGGATCTCGATCTGACGAGCATAAAGAAGGAACTTGCGAGACTCTGGAAAAGAGAAACAAAGACAGGATGAGATAAGTCCTTTTATTGCATCTACTAAAGCACGTTACCTGAGCAGGAATAGAAAACTAGAAACAGAGGAATAAAATGCATATTTCTGGTTTTTTAACATGTACAATTACACATGTCAGTTTTTCCAACTCCAATTTTATATTAGGCATAAACACCCTTCTTCAGCTACATACATTCTAAATAAGGAATTAGGCAAGGTTAGGTTTTTACTTGTTATTCTTAAGAGAGATTGGAGGTGGAGATAAAATAACACCTGCTAAACGGAAAATTTGCATAATCAGTATAAACAACAACTGATTTTAAGCTTAAGTTTGGTCAAAACTTATTTGGTTCAGAGTGAAATATAAGTGCTTAATTGAAGTTCTCATTTTAATGTGAATCCAATTATTTTTACATCTACATGGCTCATGTTTGGATCATTTTTGGAGAAATGCTAAAATATGAGGCGACGAGAAAGAGCGTCTGCACACATGTATAAAAATTCCCCACAGCTACCCTTCGAAACCATCATGAAACCCACTCATGCAATCAAACTACAACGAATGAAGACTTCCCTTCATCTTTAGTGACAGGATTTTATATGAAATTGAATGGAAATGAAAGCTAAGAAGGGAATATGGAGCAAACGGAGGCGACGTAATCAGATCCTCTATCAGAAAAGATGTCCTGTTCAGCAGCACGGCTCACCGTAGCAGTCAAAACAATTGCATGAAAAGATTCCAGCAAACACAAAGGCCCTCTCTTCCTCCTTGATGTAATGGATTATATGCGACAGCACTGTCTGTATATCCTCCATCACAGCGGATTTGAAAAGGTAAGGGGAAAAGAAAGTGGGTGATGTGCGTTTTTCTGCTTTGAAACAACGGGTCTATCCTTACCTTTGCAGGTGTGCTTGTCGGGCTGCAGCTTCATGAGGTGAGGACAGGCGCAGGAGAAGGTCTGGTTAAAGTTGATGAGACACAAGTGGGAGCAAAGGGGTTTACCGTCAGCGGTGGCACATGGGTTGGGGGCTGAAAGGAAGGAAAGGAAAAACATTAATTAGGGTGTTTCAAGAAAGCAAGAGAGACACAAAAATGCAGATGAGATGTGTTTTGTGAGAAACACCGGAAGAGGAGGCTCACAGTGAGCTTTGAAGATTTCAGTGAATATAATGCTAATAACTCTGCATTGTAGTATTACACTGAGACATGCTGGAGCCTGCTTGTGTCAGAGGTATTAAATTAACCTTTTACTCTCTATTTATTGGCCTTTAAGGTAATTAAGTGGAAAAAAAGATTTGTGCCTTAAGAAGTCCACAGACTGTGTGACTATAACAAACGTATACATTCATTACAATGTGCATCATTCAACTTGTGTAGGACATGAAGTTAGATGCATGGAGACTGTACAGTGTAACAGCGAGATCGTGGGTTAGAATGCACAGCTGCAGCTCCTCCACTATTTGGTTCTAAGCTACTTCCTCTTGACAGGATTATGATAACAGCTGGAGAACTCATTGTACAAACAAGGCTTCTTCTGCTACAACTCAGCTACACATTCTTCTCCATTGGAATTCCAAATATTTTGTTTTCCATTTTTAATCCCTTTGGTTTTAGTTTAGTTTTTCCCCCCACAACAGCACCATAGATATGGTCAGACTGCCACCTGACCACATACGTAGCAGCAACAGTCATAGTGTGGGATGGTCATCCTAAATTCTGGGCTCAGGCTATCATTAGTCATAAGACAATTGCAAATTGCAAACTGTGAGCTTTAGGACCAGTGGTATGAAGCAATATCACCACAGTTATTTTACACTGGCTATTATTTATCAAGGACAGCCTAAACAGACACAGTTTAAGACAATGGAAATACCCCGACCCCTCCAAGGGCCAAGAACTGTATTTATTAACACATAGCGGTGTATAAATGTGTGTGAGAAAGGGTAAAGGTGGCCTGCAGTGTGAAGTACTTTCCCATTTACTTTGTATCCCAGATCTGTCAAACCAGCTTGTTGCCTCGTCACTGTCATAGTTATTGGTTGCAACTGTCAATCAACAGTTTAGTGAGATCTCTCTTTCCTTGCCACCAGTTACAGACCCGGTGCCTCTCCACTGCCCACATACCCTTGGGATCCCCTAACCACTGGCTACTAAACAAGGTGACAGTGCGACATGGCAAAACGCTCAAAAATAAATTCGACGACCCTTTTGTAATCTTGTCAATCATGTCCGTCTGTGAGATCAGATCAACATATGACATTTAAGTTGCAGGGGGAGGATTTTATTTCCTACCCGGGCCGTGGGAAATGCCAAACAGTGAGGTGACTTTTTGATCAACAAGGCAAAAGCGGGAGGTGTCCAAATTGCTCACAGTGTGAGAAGACAAGAAGTCTCGCAGCTCTAAAAGGTCAGCTGTCTTTGGGGAACAGGAGCCATGAATAACATGGTGAGCAATGAACTGTGAGCTCGCCACCCTTCTCCTTAGAGTTACAGCCCAAAAACATTCAGCCATGCTGACAAGCAGGGGTAAATGTGTGACACGGCTGCTCTCTCCCTATGCAAGCATGTGTTTCTCTGTGAATGTCTATGCCTCTTTATCTGGTATGCTACATACCCTGGGGTTGCCTGGATGGGTGATAGACCTGCAAGTCAAAGGGCTGCGTGTTGGTGCGCTGCACCACAGTAACGTTGTGTCCTGTCCATTTATTGGCTTTGGCCAGAGTGTTAGTCCTCCAGTCAGTCCAGTAGACCTCGCCTCCGTACATAGTGACAGCAAAGGGGTGGGACAAATACTCATGACCCCGCAACACTTCAATCAGCCCCGAGCCATCGTACATTGCTGAGTAGATAGCATCCGACCTTGAGAAACAACAGAGAGATGTATAGTATGTAAGAGCAGAGACATATCAGGTTAAGTATGTTCATGTTACTCTTTTATCTGCTCTTTATATGTAGTTTGTTGTGAGCAAAGAACAAAAAACTGGTGTAGCAGCCAGAGATGAAGAAAACTGAGCGAGTGGGTGATGGAATAAGCAAGTGGGTAGATGCGGTGCAACGTGCGCTGTATATTTAGAATCTAGTGGCAGATGCTACCTGGCATCAATCCAGACAATGCGTCTTTCCATGTAGTCCACAGTGAGTCCGTTGGGCCACCCACCACTGCCGGTCTCCCTGTGGATGGTGCGTCTGCCTTCACCGCTCATAGATGCTGCCTCAATTCTGGGCAGACTTGCATCCCAGTCAGTCCAAAACAGGATACTGGCGACAGAAAATGATCGATGTGAGGAGGGATTTTACAGATGTGTACAGCATCATCGCATGAGAACTGGTTAATGAAAGAAACAGTAGGATGAATATATCCATCCAAGTTTGGAATCCATCCATATATGGTTCTTACCCATCTCGAGGGTCTAGGGCGATGGCTCGGGGATGCTCCACTTCGCCGGCTAGCAGGGTCGTTCTCATGGTCCCATCCAGTTTGGCCACCTCAATCTGGTCCAGATTGCTCTCCACCCAGTAAATGTTTCCTGCTATCCAGTCCACAGCTAGGCCTTCTGGAGTAGCCAGCCCATATTGGATCACCACCTCAAAACTGGTCAGGGCTGACCGGAGCAGAGAAAATCCGTACAGAAAATTTGAAAATGCTTCTTTTTTATTTTAAAGCTACACATCAAACATGACAATTTTATAGCATGTGAGGTTTTAATGCTAGTAAAGTTTTAAGACTGGGGGAAAAAAAGCATGGTTTGTGTTACTCTGACTAAAAGAGAAAAAATCTCAAGATGGCACATTTATCACAAACACCCCTGAAGACAAAACCAACCCCACACCTAAGAAAACACACAAGACCTCCCTCTTTTTTCTTTCCCCACAAACATTTGGATTTAGTGCGAACTAAGTGCAAAACCACAACTTGTGATCAATCTTTGGCTCAGGGTTAAAGCACACATTTCTTCAAAATGCCTTCCAGTAGTAATTAGAGCGAGACGGGTATGTCTTTGCAGTTTGCTTGAAAGAACAGTGGAGTGATATCTGCCTTTATGTGCCTTTGTGTAGGCCAGGGTTCCTTTATTAAGGCGCTGGCACTACCCAGTTTATGCCCACTACTTTGGAGCTGCTGAAATGACCTACTTAACAAGCAGCAGGAGGTGATCTATGAGCTGGTCACAATGTTCCTGCTCAGGAACCTTGTTTTAATGTTAAACTTGGAGGGCTGGGAACTGGAACAGCAGTGTGTTGTGCCTCCTACGCTACATCAGTGTTTTGGCTGCAGTCAGGCACAGCAAGTACTGAGACAAATAGGAAGAGACAAAGCTTTCCGTGTGCCCCCTTAGTGCTGTGCTGAGAACACAATTTGATTGGCGAGCAGACCTGGGTTTTTGGAGCACGAAAGGCTGACAATGACCTGCGGGATTTATTCAGGGTCAGAGACCACCACTGCTGACCACAGCCTCTTTTAAAAAACAATTGGCTCTGAGAAATTAGAGCGCATTTGCTCAGCGGAAGTTAATTTCCACGAAATGCTCAGTCAAAATCATTATTTGCTTATGTAATCACCACCTTGCAAGAGTTTTGCTTTAACAAAAAGATGATAAGATATAAAATCTGACTATTCAAAGCAAAAAAAGAAAAAAGAAAAAAAAGAACACAACAAGCTGCCTCACCTCCATTTTCAGACAGTTTCCCACGATAGATTTTGTCCTCCACAACATCAGTCCAGTACAGGGTGCTCTGGTTGAGATGGAAGTCTAAAGCAATGGTGTTTCTAAGGCCTGGTACAAGGACACTGAACTCTCCTTTATGAAGGTCAATCCTTCTGATCTCATGGCGATTGGAGAAGATAATGAAAGGCTTGAAGGGATCTGAAGGAGAAAAGAAACTCACTCAGCAAAGTGTACGGAAAAACCAAATCCCAAATTCACAAAAACCCCATGTTGGTCATGGATCAAATCCTGTCACATCGCATCCATTCGCTCCATATAACATTTCTAGTTATAAATATGTCAAAATGCTTGCTGCTCAGCCTTTTGAAGAAACATTATTAGTGGAGTAAATCCTCTAGTAGTGTAAAGTAAAGTGAGAAAAAAAAATCTCTGCATGACAAAAGTCCCTGTTTTTTTTTGGGGGGGGGGGGGGGGGGGGGGGCGTACCGGTGCTTTTGCAGCTCTCCATGTCAGACTCCAGCTCCCAGCCCTCGTAGCAGGAGCACTTGACACTAGATTTCTCCTGTTCACACTTCTGGCTACACTTGAGATGTTTGGCGCAAAAGCTCTGGATCTGGCAGGTCTTGTTGTCAGCTCCCAGCTCCATGCCCAGGGGACAAGAACACATGAAGCCTTCCCCGGGAATAATGCTGCAGTTGTGACTACAACCCCCATTGCCCACCGAACACAAGTCTGCAGGCAAGAAACAAAATGAAAGGGTTGGAGTTTGTCCAGAAAGGTGTTTTGAATGTTAAATTGTAAGTTAAATCACAACAGAACATTGAACAGATGTTGTGCTTTCTGAGTTCAAAGTTTTTCCAGAATATTCTTACCACAAAGTTTCTCATCGGAACCATCCGGACAATCGTCTGTGCCGTCACACAGCTTCTCGGGAGGCAGACAGATGGAGTCGTTGGTAGCGCACACGTGGTGAGACAACTTGCACACCAATGCCTCGCAGTTGTCCTCATCCGAGTTGTCCTCACAGTCACTGTCACCGTCACACACCCAGGCTTTGCTGATGCAGCGAGCTGAAAAATAAGAGCACAAAATACCACTTTTTAAGCTTGTGTCATTAAGTTAGCGCACCCTTCAAAAATACATTTTGGTCAATGCTGCTTCAGCACTGAGTGGACAGAATGATGATCTTCTTTTAAACTTTTGTTTGAGCACACTAAATCTCTACATCTGGAAGGCATATTTGTGACATCGCAGCTGCTTTGACAGCGAAGCGTGGTCTAACTTGCAACTTGTCCATAAAGTAAAGAGAAGTCTTTTAGCTATTTTAGGATAAATCTTATATGTAGCAGTTTTGAAATTTAAAAAAACAGTTAATAAATTAAGTTTATAATTCATTTTAAGAATCTCTATGTAACTCACGTTTCTTGTAGGAAAATCCAAAACTCATGAGTAAAAGCACTGCTATTTTACATCACCGCATATGTCTGGAGGCAATCTCTATTATATTCCTAGAGCCTGGGTTAAATACAGTTTACAGTTAAATACAGTCACACCAGCATTTATATTGACACAAGCACAAAAAACAAAAAAACGACAACAGTGCTTTCCAAGTTACGAAAACTTGTACCATCCAGTTTTATGTAATCCTGCTCACAAAATGGAAACCAGTGCCAACAGTCAAACATTATCCATGACAGTCAGTAAATCTTGATGAGTAAGATTTTCCACTTTCTCTTCCTCCTGTGACAAAGCATTTGATTGCTTTCTTGTGGCACAAAAAATCATTACATCTTTAATTCATACTGTCCAAAAAGTTCACCCTTAACTAGCATCTGGCACAATCTTACCAGAGTCCCTGCAGCTGAACTTGACTGCAGGGTCACAAGTGTGGGTGACGCCCTCGCAGTTGCTCTCATCGCTCAGGTCCATACAGTCTGTGTCGCCATCGCAACGCCAGCGCATGGGAATGCACAGGCCGTCCATGCGACACTGGAACTCGTCTACGTGGCAGCCACCTGGAGGTCGGGTTGCTAGAGAGACAAAATATCATAGTTAACCAGCAAAAGTGATGGTGTGTGCAGAGAAGCAATCAAACACGAAACGGAAATCACAGCTCGCACTAGAAAGACCACACAAACAGATGCCCAAGAAAACAAAAACAAAAAAGAGAAAGAATAGGCCGTTACAGTCATTAGTTATTGTGTAGGCATCCTGGGATGCTGGGGTGACAATCTGACTCTGAGCCAACCCAAATAACAATAACACACACGGCTCACAGACTGGTGTAGCAGACAGATTAAATGCACCGCTGCAGAAACGGCACAGTGACATCTCCTTTTGACAGGGGAAGGTAAGTGTTCGGCACAGCTAAATACAACTGGACTCCTCGCGGCACAGGACCACAATATATAATAGGGGAAAGTGATGAAACCGTTTTATTTTATTTCACTTAATAACTTCCAGATGGCAGCCAAGAGAACTCACAAACACACGCAGCCGGGCACACACAACAGAGCACAGATTGCTCATTAGACCAGCAGGTCACGCTGGGCCCGGATTTTGCATGCTGGGACTTAACAGCATTTCGGCATGGATCAAACGGTACATACAACATCGGACGCTCACAGTTCACAGGAGCTTCTAGGCAGAGCAAGGCTAAGGGTAAATGTGCAACACTGAGATGTGACGTCGTTCATATGAAAAAGCAGCACACCCTAAGGAAACACTCCGAACATGTAAATTCATATCGCTACAGCACAGTCAAAACATCTGTGCTAGTTGCACGACACCATGAGAGAGTTTTGAGATTTGTTATCTAACCACAAAACATAGCAACAGAAATGGATAAGAGGAAGCTGGAGGGCATGCAGGGGCATGTAGAGTATAGGAAGTGGGATAGGGAGAAGCGAAACACTGCCTTTGTGACATTGTGACAACCCCTTCATAAATGCAAATAGCAACCTGTAAACATAATGATAGCATCTTTGATAAATGACAATGAGAACTTGACTCGGCTACAAGACAAACACAATTTCCATCTACAAACACTTGCGGAGAGCAGATGTTACCATAACAAAAACAATTTAGAGCAGGGCTATTTCAGTTTGAGCTAAATTACCTTGGTTGGTACAGTTGGCATGAGTCTCGTCACTGTAGTCTCCACAGTCATTGTCGCCGTCGCAGGTCCAGTATTCTGGGATGCAGCGGCCGCTGTTACATTTGAACTGGACGCTGGAACAAGAATGGCTGCAGCCTGCTTCGTCGCTGCTATCTCCACAGTCGTTGTCTGTACATCGCACACACACATGCAAGATTTTTCCATTTACTTCTTGGATTGGATTCTACAGTACAGCGTGACAGATGGGGAAGGGAGGGATGATACTCACCGTTGTCACAGCGCCAATTTATATTGATGCAGCGGCCATTGGCGCAGGTGAACTGGGTGAGAGGGAAACAGGTTGGATACGCTGTGGAAAGGGAGCAAAAGAGGAGTGTGTTTAAAAAATATTTATAGAGAAAAATGTGATATTCAACGAAGAGCAACAAAATGAAAGAGCAATAAAGACTCACCACAGGAATCAGGTTCATCTGAGCGATCTCCACAGTCATCATCAAGGTCGCACGTCCAGGAGATGGGGATGCAGCGCCCACTGGCACAGGGGTATTGGTTGGGTGGGCATGTGCGAGCTGAAATGGGAAATGATACATTTTTTCTCTCCTTATGTTTTAAGGTTTGCGCTGTTACAGACCCAAAACAATGTGAAATCGCCTCAAAAAGTACTGACAGTCGCTTTCAATTTATCTGACACACTCAGAGAGCTTTAACTAATGGTGTTAAAGATTTATACATCTTCCTGAACTCTTTGTAGATTGTTGCTGGCATCTGCTGCATGACTAAATGAAAACTAACAGATCACTTTGCATCGCTTTACTCTTACATGCTTCCTCCAATTAAAACTGTTTTAAAGCGGAGTCATCCTCTGATGACTGCATTACTCTTTTCCGATATGAGCACAGCTGTATGGTCTGGAATTTACTCTCTTTCTCCCTCTCTGTATGCTCTCCGAACTAGATGCAACTTAGCTTGTATATACCAGAGCAGGTGGTGTTCGATTCATCCTCATCGTTTCCACAGTCATTGTCACCATCACACAGCCATCGCAGGGGGATGCAACGATTGTTTTGGCACTTAAATCGCTCGGCTGAGCAGGTGTGCTGGTCTGGGGGAAGAAACAGAAAAGAACAAAATCTTACAAAACGGTTCAAAGCTTGTGTCTGTCAGTGAAGCAAAGAACATTCGAACCAAATGTGACCCTTCGCTTTTCGGTATCGACTCATGATGTCAAAGTTAGCGGCCACGTAAACGGCGCGTGGAAAAAGACAGATGTTGGAAACTCTAGTTTGCTCTCTGTCGGGTCGCGTTAGCAAAGACCCTTAAACACCCTTTTGTTTATCTTTGTGTTGCTGTGTAACCATGACAATGATGCGGCACACTTACAGCAGAGCTCAGGCGCTTCATCGCTGTTGTCCAGACAATCGTTGTCCCCGTCACACTTCCAGCGCTCTTGGATGCAGCGGTTGTTCTTGCAAGCAAACTCCCCAGGCTGGCACTGGGGCGGGGGCACGTAGGAGGGGTTGGCTAGAGAGGAGATCAGGGGTAGGAGCAGGAACAGATGAGCCATTGAGACAAGAAGCGAGCATCAGAACAAAAGCCTTTTAGTGAGCAAGTCGGCTTTTGTTAGTCAGCTCTTAAAGTTATAGAAATATTGACGGAGCTTCGTCAGAATTTCTGCACACATTTGGAAACACTAACACTTAAAATATCTTGCAAATTGAAAGCAAAGTGTGGATTTTGTTTTTAACTCATCTCTTGTACTGCCAAGCAATATCATCTTCTACTGGTAAGACAGATAGGTACCTGTGCAAGTAACGTTATCGTCATCAAGGATCTGATCATCAGCACAGGCGCAGGATCTGCCATTAGGAATGGCGAGGCACAGAATGCTGCAGCCGCCATTGTTAACTCGACACGCGTTGGTTCCTACACAAAGCCGAAGTGGGAAGAGACGCAAAACAGTGTCACGTAATCTTATATTTAATGGGAAAAGGGAAAAAATGAGTAGAAGGAGAACATACCTTGCTGCTGGTGTGCATCATACACTCTGATCTCAAATATGGGCGGCCTCTCATTGCGGAGTAGAGTGACTGTCTTAGTGACTTGGTCCAGTTTGTAGATGCTGCCACCACGGTACTCGTTCCAAAACAGAAATTGTTTGTAGTGGCATAAGCCAAAGGCATGGTTAAGCTCCTGCCCCTCATACACCACCTGTTAAATCAAGAACGCCATCTCAAATTCTAGTAGGACGAAATTGTAATCAGACAACAAATACGACATAGTCCCAGAGTTTCACCAACCTTTCGCTCAGTGGTGTTTAGGTAAACCATCTCAATGCGATCGTAGTAAGCATCCACCCAGTACAGGATTCCCTGGGGAATGTCCAGACTCAACCCGTTGGGCCACAGGACTGTTTTGCTAGTGAGGAACACTTGGTGATGTGAACCATCCATCCAAGCTTTTTTGATCTTGCCTCTGTTGCTCTCTGTGGGATCCTCCTCCCAGTCAGTCCAGTACATCCATCTGGGAGACAAGGTGAGGTATCACCACATTCAAAAGGTGAGACATTTCTGGATCTGAGCTGCAGAATCTCTTAAATATAGCTTTACGCTGTGATGCTCTTTGATGCAACATCCCACAACAAAACAAATGAGGGAGTATCTAAAAGAAAAAAATCTCTTGAAAACTTGCCAGCTCCTACACACATAAATGTGACCAGCGAGTCAAACAAAAATCTACCGTGTAAGCAGCCCACACAACTGCAAGTCACTCAAAACATACTTCTTCTCAACTGAATGCTGATGGAAAGAACATTCATTAAGTTAACAGCACCCTCCCTCAAGTCTCACCCGTGCTGGGGGTCCACAACAATGGCTCTCGGGTGGCTCATCTTGCCCTCAATGAGAATCTTGCGGGTCCGTGAAGCCTTCTCCAGCCTGGCAACGCTGATAGTCTTCTTTGGTCCATCATCTGTCCAGTAAAGATTATTTCCCATCCAGTCTACTGCTATTCCCTCTACCGTGTGGATACCTGAGATAAGCAAAAGTAGTCAGTGTGAAAAAGGACTGGCTGTCCAATCCAACAGAATAAAAAGAACTGAATCTGAAATAAGCTGACTTCATTATTTTTTTATCCCCAAATTCTTTTTAGTAGCCTGAATTTCAGTCTTTACCATCCTTCAGTATGACGTCTCTATCTGTGCCATCTATCTTCTGCCGACCGATGATGTAGCTTGTGGCATCAGCAAAGTATATGAATTCAGTGGTGGCGTGGAAATCCAATGCTCGGGGGTTCATTAGGTTCTCGATCGGAATCATGTACTCATCGGGCACTTTAGCGTTCATGTCCATGCCCCTGATGACTCCAGGACGACCCTTGCCATACACCAAGAACAACTCGTGGTCCGGTTCTGCAGAGAAGCATCGTAAATGAACAATTATTCTGTCAGAGATTTTCAAACCACTATTACTTCATTCCCATCTCCCATTATCAAATCAAAAGGTATTCATCTTTGTCGAATCAGTTTTTTCACTCACTCTTGCAGGATTTGCCATCGCTGCCGAGGCTGAAGCCCGAGCGACAGCGGCAGGTTCGGGTCTTGTGGTTGTTGCTCAGCAGACATATGTCAGAGCAGCCACCAGCTTTTCCGAACTGATCCAGAGTACACGCGTGACTACGCACTGAGCAAGAAAACAAGCGCACAGAAGTTATGTAACGATTTGCTTTGAAAAATACACTTGCCTGGCAGTAACTGTTATTTGTGGACGTTTATAAAAGTCTCAGTGCGCACCTTGAGGTTGACGTCTCTGATGGTACACGTGCAGCGCAGCTCCCCGATCTAAACGGGTCACCACCTGGAAGTCGGAGCTGTTGAAACGGTTAACTCGAATCACGGTCGTTTTGGAGTTGAGGTTGCCTTCGTTCGAGTTTGTTGCATAGAGATAGTTCTCAAATACAGTCAGCCCATACAGATGCTCGATCTGAAATAAGACAAAGGAGAAAAACATGGAGGGGAAAAAAAAGGGATGTTGCATGTTAGACATAATATCTCTGAATTCTTAGCAAAAGGGTTTGCTCAAGGTGGCTGACTAATAGTTTGGGCAATATCGTTTGTGTACATAATTTTAACTTGAACGCTGTCCTGCAAATCCAGGCTAATTCAACTTGTCTATTGAGTAATTGATCGGTTTAAATTATGGAGTTTAAGAATGTGAAGAATCTCTGCAAGATAGAGAAAACTAGAGAAACACAGACAGACAGACAGAGAGGGAGATAAAGAGCGACTGTCTGAGTAAACTTGGCACGGGGCAGCACAAAGGCTCCACTCCCCATCTGCTGTAAAGAAGAGAGGGGTCTTACTTTTATAAGGGTCTATTCTGTGCAGCTCTCCTCTACTGTCAGAAAGATGTATGGGCTGAGATCATATTACCTCCCTCCACCTCTCACACAAACACACACCACTACCACAGTCCTGATTTCATTAAGATCATTACTTCCCTATAAGTTTGAGCCAAGCTCCACTAGGGCTAGACTAATATGTTTAGCGAGGCACTAGCCAGGAAAATCACACTCTCTTTAAGTAATATCAATCAAGGCAATAAAAAGGACTTATCCCCAGGAGAGGCATGCACTCTTTGCCTGGACACACAGGAGACAACTGGAAAAGAGCTTTGTCTCCAAACATACGATTAAATCAGAGATATGGAAAACAGATGTTTTGTGAGTACTAAGCCGGGGTGATAAGATGCATGTACAGGCCTTTATGCTTGAGTGCGTTTGCATGTGATTAGGTGTACTTGTTATGGTTACACTGATCCTCAAATCCTCACCATCAGACCCTGGATGATGGTGTGCCGATTCTTGCCCTCATAGTCCACCACTTCGATGTAATCCAGGTAGGCGTCAGCCCAGTACACCAACCTGTTCACCAGGTCCAAAGTGATACCGTGGGGGAAGACAATCTTACTGTCGACCAGCTTAGTGCGGTTTTGCCCATCCATGTCACAACGCTCCACCCTCGGTGTAGACCCATAGTCTGTGAAGAACACTTTTCTGTAGCAGGAGGAAGAGGATAGATTAAAATTACAGAAGGTTTTACAGAAAAGGAAATGGACTAGATAAATTTAGTTGACCACAACTATGAAAACTGTATTAGACATTGGAATTAAGTAAAATTATTTAAAGACATTTGCAAAAAAGAGAAATGATCCTTTTTAAAAGGAACTACACCAGATAACAGATTGTGAGTATCAGGAACCTGAAACAACCAACATGGAAGTATTTATGTCGGAAAGGAGGATCCCGTCTAGGTCTGTGTCTTGAGAAAGTGCTTTGATTTTCGCCTGGCTGCTTGGTCAGCATGTCGCCTGATCATAAGACAGCATTTTCCTGTTGAGCAGTGCTAAAACAGGACTGAGGGCAATCTTAAGTCAAGGAGCCTGGAGGCAAATACAGACCCCATCACTGGGTCCAGGGCGATGCCTTTAGGGTTGTACAGCTCTTGGTCCAGCAGGGTTACACAAGTTTTGCCGTTCTTGTTGCAGACAAACACCCGGTCGTCCACGTCATCCACAAAGTAGAAGTTGCCAGTCAGCCAGTCTATAGCCATCTGCTCCACATCTGATGGACGGAGAGGAGAGCATGAAACAAAAGGATAAAAAAAGAAAGAAAAAACACAGGGTTGTGGGAGTACAGTCATATAACTCTTAGTCATAAACCACAATAAATCCAAATACTCTTAATTTTATATCATGAACCATTCCAAGAATACCTGCTCACTTGATACAAAAAAAAATTAAAAAAAAATAAAAAAATAGCAGCAATGAATTAATGTTGGGTATTGTGTAATCTTGCAGGTTGTCCATTACAAACATTCCACTTGTGTTTGATTAAGGCATGTAGAGTGCAGGGAAGGAAAGGAAAAGGAAAAGGTGTTGTGTTATGAGTGAGAGGTGAGGTCCAGCACTTTCTAAACAGAATTCCCTAGCAGACATCAAGTCTGAAGACATGCTCTTGAGTAAGATTTTTAAGTATTAACTTAGTTAAAATGAACTGTAAGACAAGTGTAACGTTTATTAGTGAAAGCGGGTTGTTGATTTGACAGCATTGATCAACTTTATCATTTTTGACTGACCCATTAATTGCATGTGTGCATAGCAGGAATAAAACAAAAAATCTTACTTGTGGGTTTTTTTAAAAGCACAGAAACAAGGGTTTAGCATGATTGCTAATGCTAATTTTGTGTCAAACTGACCCGAAACTCTTCCAACGCCTCTCATGAGGGATGTCGAAATTTTGTGTCCGCTTTAAGTCAGTTTAAGGAAGGAACTTTTTCAGATGGATGCACTGATTTCTAATGGGAAGAGATGGTCGTTTTAACAGATGCATATTCTTTACAAGAAGACCAGATGACTGCATACACACACACCACAAATCCACTAATCAGACACAGACTATCAAAGTGACCACACTTGCTCTTGTTTACATATGCTCCCATTAACCATTTCAAGTGTGTTAACCTGAAGTGCCTTTCCAAACATCTGCTAAAATTTCCAACTCTTCATTATATGCATTTAGATTATAATATAAACTCTGATAAAAAACTTTTTTAAAAAGGATGTAAACAGATCAAATCTAATGGCTCTCTCACACTAGACCGAAAGTAGGGTGACAATATCCTCGCTACTTAGAGTTAAATAAATAAGTAGCTACCCGCTGATGGCACTGAATTTTTTCCACAATCAGCACAGCTACTTGCAATCAGACTGCAAGCAGCTTTGGTGATCAACTAGTTATCCAGTTGGGGCATTGTTGGTCACCACATGCAACGTGCAACACTCTTAAACACATTCAACCACTCACAATCATACAGTGGTCACCTGGTTCGAGGCAACCTGTCTCCAAACAATTACATTATGACTCAGACTGACTGCAATCCCTCTCAGACAGATTGGCAAAGGTTTGTAAATAACTGTTGTCCAATTTGTAAATGCAGACAGTTTGTCAGCATGTTGCAATCAGTTTGAGTCAGTCAGCACTGAAGAACAAAACACAACGCATCTTTTGGCAGCAAGGAATTAACACAACTGGATTCAAATCTACGAGGTTCTGACTGAACTATGTAAGAAGTTAATGTGAATTTCTTTTGATGTAGAAGTCAACAGACTGCAGTAGATTTGTAGTTTTTGCCAATCTATCACAGTTAATTGTTTGTAATTGCCAACATGTCCCCATTTAATCATCTTAGACACCAACAACTGTTTTTGGATGGAGACCACAGCATGACCAAAACAAAGGGACCAAAATCAGAAAGCGACAACTTTAATTTGGGCTGCATGCATTAACACATCTGAAAGTGAGCCAGCAACCTCTCCCAAAGCTTTGAGCATTTAAAGACATAACTGCACTGGAACCCTGCAGCAATGCTTCGATCAAAGCTACACAGAACTTCAAAATGCAAGGACTACATGAGATTTGAAGTTTGCTTGATGAAATGCTGTAAATAACACATTTTTATGCAATTGAGGAGAAAATGACTAACTAACTATACATCAAAACTGACTATACATTAGCTAAACTTTAAAAACTAAAAATTATGGCCAAAAGAATATATGCAAGTGGCAACAGTTCAGCAGTCCTGGGTGTTTCATAAACACCAGGACCAGAATTCTGACAAAAGAAAAAGTTTCTCATGAAGTTAAAAGGGATAGTGATATTCCCATTGGTATCTCTTCTAAAACCCAACTCCTCTACAAAAATCCAGCTGGAACCATGCCTGCACAAGGCATTGATTAGATTCATATACAGAGTACAGAGACAGTTGTGCAACCCAGTGACTGCTGCGTTGTGTAACAACCTACGGAGCCCCTTATTCCAGAGAGCCAGGCAGTCTGTTGACGTCTCCACTGATGCAGCTTCTGGTAAGTGGAAAGTTTGCTGGGAAACTGAATGAACCCACCTCTTTCTTCTCATCTAACCACTCTACCCTCACAACCCCCTTTTTTTCTTCCTGCCTGTTACACCTACAGCTTAAAGGATTTGGAGGAAAGGTTTAAAAAAACTAGGAAGCATACAAGGACACAGCCTTAGCAGTTCTTCAAACTAGACAAACGTATTCTTATATTTACATGTCAGTACAAAGCAGGAAAGATGGTGATTTTTCAGCTTCCATAATCCTCTTTGTGCCAAGAAGATCCTATTAATCTGCACAAAACCGCCACTGACCCCTAAAGAGCAGAGTTTTGGGAGTACTGCGATTATGCTGTCTACAGGGATGTGACATTTGACCTCTATTTAAGAGGCAGTTATACTATGGCAAATCTCCCCTTGGAACAAGTAAAAAGGAGATGTAATTGCCTAGATAAGAAGATCTGATGAAAGACAAAAACCTTACATGAAACCTTCTGAAAAAGATGCCCAAAAAGGAGAAATTAGAAGTAGACAGGAAACATCAGAAAGACAGACATGGTGAGATGTGCTGGTCCCTGCTGTGGAGTTCCGCTTAGAGGGTGGAGAGGATGGGACGGGTCGGCTCCGCTCTCCTTTTATCTTCACAGTAGGAGAATTAAACATGCAGACAGAGCTGGCCACATCTGGAACCTTTGTATACTTATCTGCCCTTCTCTTTCAGGCTCCCAAAAGCTATAAATCAACCAGTTCATGTGAACCCTGCATCAACCCTACAGCTATCCCTAAGTCTGCCCAGCGTACTATTACTAGAGCACCTGATCCCTGCTTCTATTAAACAGAACAGACATAAGCAGTTTATACACATGAATTCCAGACAATGTCCAGTGAATCAGGTCCAGACATTGTCTGCAGCTTCCTTTTCACACATGTAGTGGACAGCAGGAGATTGTCCATGTCAGAGAGATACTTACTGCCTGAAATATTGTGTTTGGTTTAGGCAACGGTTGCTGCCAGATTTCACAGGATATGACACAAAGCAGCACGCTCATGTCCTTACTGTCTATTCTCTGGACAATCACCTCCTTTATTAAGTCTAATGTACATTACACAGATGCTGCACTAAGGGACCTGGAAGGATAAAATTTGTTTAAAGCCTGGTCTGACACATTCGCCTATTTTAATTGTCACAAAAAATTCCTCTGGGTAGCATCTGGAAAAGTTCAGGGCAGAAGCGAATATGTTAAAACCTCTATAGTGAACAGGTTTGGACCAGTTTTATGAGCCGATTTTGAGTTGAAGTAGGTCGTACGGGTGCGATCTTATCTCAAAATGCTTTCTTTTTTAAGCATCGCAGTAAAAAGGATAGAGGAAAACAATATACAATAAACAAATCCAACAAAAGAATGGATGAAAAGTGTCAAACCTCACTTCATGAAACATAATATGTTACTAAGTAATGGCTGAATGACTCAAAGGTATTTGGGTTTGTGTGTGTGTGCGTGCTGAAGTGACCTGACTGGACATGACTTGAGACAGCTCGAAGAATGTAAAGGGTGTTCAGGCTGACATAAACCAACAGAGACATGTAAATACCATTGATATGACCACGCACATATACATATTCCTTCAAGGTGTATCATATAACTACCTTCCATTTTCTCATTCTCAATTTCATCCTTCCCTTTAAATTTCATTTGGTGTTTCTCCTGCTTCCACACCTCACAATAATTTATCCCTTAGACCACTTAAAACAGCAACACTTACTCGGGTTTGCATACTAGAAAAAGAAAAATTGGTGGTTCAATTAAATTAAATTATACTTATATACTGCCAAATCATAACCACAGTCACCTCAATGCATTTTATATTGTAAGGTAAAACCCTAACAGAGAGAAAGCCCCAAATCAGACGATCCCATATGAGCAAGCAGTTGGCGACAGTGGGAAGGAAAAACTCCCTTTTAACAGGAAGAAACCCGGAGAACCACGATCAGGAATAAGGAGCCATCTGCCATGACCAGTTGTGAGTTTTGGCTCTTTAATTAAAATGATAATAATATTCTGTGTGACTGTGGACATTTTCTATATCAAATCAGATCACGGATTCCTAAATTTAGGCGAGAGCTGCAGTGAGTCTACCACGGGTATCTTCAGTATGACATCTGATATCTGGCACTCGCCAAATACATTTATCAGCAGTGCTTCATCGGGTTGGCAGAAACGTTTTTCCCCGATATAACTGTGCTGTGCTTTCAAGAAGACGGGGTTCAAAAGAGCACTGGATCAAAAGGCAACAGCAAAAAGCCAACACAATAAGGGAGAGATGGGATATGAGGGACTCTCATGACTGAATCAATAGACTGGAAAAACCCCAGAGTTTCTAAAGCTCCTAGCCTCTGCCCCAGCTGTCAACAGTGACGGCTATTACACAAGGTTCATTTGAAGTGGATACGAGCCAAGGCACTTTCAATCATGACACAGGTTTTGTGTCCCACACTTCAGGGTCTACACACCCCGGATCTTCCACTTGTTTTCTTCATGTCTGCGGTTCTTCGCCTGGGGCCAGGTTCTCAAGGGAAAGCTTCTCACATGCATGTATGTGTTTACGAGTATGCAAACCACGCCCTCGCTTTTTGTGTTTTGTCTGCAAATTCTGCCCCCATTCTTAGAGAGTAACGGCTCTGTCAGCCAGGCGAATAAAAACAGACCTTGGCAGGCTTGCAATCACAGATAATTCATTTCAGCATTATATGACTAAGTCTCTCAATAGGAAGTAATCGCATACTGTGCACGCCCATTTGTGTGCATCTGGTTGTTACTCTGTGGGTTCAGACAATGCACAATGACAATGCTACCTTCACAAAACAGATGTGCTGCCTATCCACCACATCTCAGAGGACAAAATGTACAGTCCTGGGAAAGACTTAGAAAAAGGCAGAGAGCACTTTTGTCTGGCAAACCCTAGTGCCAAATACCATCACGTAAGAGACCAGTGTCTGATCATACTAGCATGCGTCAAACAAAAGCAGCGGAAAAATACTTTTCCAGGCTTCTGAAAAGCTCCGCACAGTCAGTACATGAATCAAACTTCCCAGTAGGTTGCTTTTACCTGTCAAGAAGTATGCAAAGAATAACTAAAGGCATGCTGGCAGCCTTGTATGTATTATATAACTGTAAGTCTACTACACACACATTACTTCTATGGGATAGTTTAGTGGTGTGTCAGGGTGCCCCTGTTCTTTAGAGGGAAAAAAAAATCTTTTGAAAAATAAAGTTGGCCTCAGCATTTCTTCTTGGCACTTTCAAGTTGGTTTGAGCAGCTTTCAGGAGACAAGCTTACAGTAGAGTTTGAGCTAGCAAGGAAAATATAAACTATGTCAACAAAAATAATTCTTTTTTTCCTGTTTGTAAACTTCTACTCACGGTGAAGGCTGAGAGAGATGTTGATGGTGCGGTTGTTACTGACAGACTTCAGGTCTTGGATGCTGGCACACTTAAGTTGGGTGGCAGCGGGAGTATCACCCACATCTATCCAGCAAACAGTCTCCTCCGCATAGATGAAGTCCATAGCCATGGTCTGTTTGGTGGCGATGGAAGGAACCCGGGTCGCGGAGCCGCTCAGGGAGGTGCATCGGATGTTGTTAAGGTTGGCGATCAACAGAACAGGCAGACGATCAACAGGCTCTGGGTGAGGTTAACAAATTTTTAAGTAGAGGAGAGAAAATATTAGGAAGGAATACGATCTCGTGCATAATTTTTTGGCCATCCATTTCCTGGTTCAGCATGAACTATAATCACTGGGCTCTGTCGATTCCTGTCCACCCTCTCACCATTTTTGGCTTTGCAGGAGCGGTTGTCTGGCTGCAGCAGGTAGCCCTCCACACAGCTGCAGGTGTAGCTGCCTTCAGTGTTTGTGCATGTCTGACTGCATGTTCCATACACACCACACTCATTGAAATCTACACAAAGAAACACAAAAAGCGCATTAACACACACAGTAAATGATGAAACTTTAAGACAGTACTCTGTTCTCTTCTCTTCCAAAGGCTGGTTGAATCACCTCTACATGCTGTCCCCTGCAGTCAGCAAACAGAAAGTCAGAGCAACCAGATGGTTACTTTCAGTTTGTCTTAGGCCAAACTAAAATGAATTTGCCAAATCACCACCCACCTTTACATTTCTTTCCATCTGCAGCAACCTCGTAACCATCTCCACAGTAGCAACGAGGCCCATCATGAGTCACTGCACAGCCAACCTCGCACCCATGGGAGGCACAGTCTGGTGCTTTTGCTAAACCAGAGAAAACAGAGCAACATAGAGCGTGTTAAATACTGCTGAAACATGAATACTATTAAGGATAGCAGGGATGATCCCAGTGCAATCTTTACAGAGGCATGCTATCGTGTCCAATCCTATCCTGTCTTACAGGACTGCAAGACTGCGAGTGCATGTGAATGTGTGTATGAGAGAAAAGGACTGTGGGCAAGCGTGTGTATTCATCTGTGCGTGTGACAGACGGGGTGATTTGAATGTGCACACATTAGAGAGCTTCTTCTTTTCCAGCCTCAGAGGCACTCACGGACACATCCTTTTGGCATCAAATGAAAGAGGGGAATCCGCACATCCTCTCATCGTGGCCTCTGTAGGGTGTGCATGTGCATGCAGATGTGTGTGTCGGGGCAGAATAGTGTGATAGATTCTTGTCACATGACATTGTTCAGGAGTCCAGTACTAAATACATTAAAACAGTATGTACTGTTTTTCATGGTATGCCACTGGCTTTAAGCCCACTCAGCATAGACACGCATATAAATCATTTCATATTCCAAAGTAAAGTACACAGATGAATCACAGTGTTCACCGTACCACTATTTGCATTAAAACACACATTTTGGTAAAGGAACTTCCAACCACCGTTTTAAGTCATTACTTATTTGCTCGTATTTAAAGACAGGTTGCTAGATTACCAGATTAACAAGTCAATTCTTTTTTAAAATTGATTTTAGGACTAGATAAGAATTCATCTTTTAACCTCATATCAATATGAACAGCAGGACTGAGGAGAGAGAGCATAGAAAAAAAAAAAGTTAGTTTAAAGCAAATTTCCCCCCCAAAAATAGAAAAGATAAGTAAAAAGGAGTACAAAGACATTTAGCCCAGCCTCCAACAAAAAAAAATTGTAACTGTTCATACACTATGTGTACTGCAGCTAGTTGTGGCATGGCTGTGAAGAGTGGAGATTGGACCAATTGAAGGACCCTTATTATATAAAGCCTGTGGCACTTTAGGCAATAATGACTCTTTTGTTGCGGCCCCGTTGAAAGGAAGAGTCTCCCAGCAAACATTGTGGCCCATATCGAATCCATTCAGCAACGCTCACGCTGTGAGAGACCACAGGCAAGCAGAGAGCTAAAATACCCAGCATGTTTATCACAGCCCAGGTTCATGGATTCCATTTAGCAAAGGCTGGGTGATACATAGTGACATTTTACTTAAATATTATATATTATATTAAGGAATATTCTAATATTAAGGACTATTCTATTCTATACCATAAATGCTATTCATAAAATCCAACAAATGAAAAATTATTAAGTGAAATCTGTAATGATCCGTTATAATAAAGGTCCTATGAATTAAAAAGAATGATATGGTTTTCATAAGTTTGACAGAGTTTGGTCAAAGTAGGTTCTGGATTTAAATGGAGAGATAATTCATGTTAAAATACAACCAAAATGACAATTAAGGCTAATGTATTGCTGAACAAATGTAATATGTTTAACTTAGTTGCAGTTTAAAAAAAAAAAAGATTCTGGGATGCGAGTATGAAAAACATACTTGATCCAACCTCAGAGGAGAACAGATGCATTGAGAAAGAGGTGAAGAAACAATTAAAAAGAAAACAAAGAAAAACAAGAAAGTGAAGGGAGAGGAGAAGGCTGGAGGTGTAAACAGCGCATAAAGGACTTGAGGAGGAGGTTAGAACGTTCCAGCGCTAAGCAAACAAACAACAGCTGTATGTCAGACGTTTGACCAGAGCTAATGAACGAAGCAAACAAATCACACAGTGACACACTGGAGACCTTCAGTCTTAAACCAGCATGCCAGAGTCATTGATCCTGTTACTGCAAGGATGGGAACCCTCAATTTCACTCATCTATAGACCTCTATGTGGAAGAAGGGAGACATCTGATGTGAGGACCAGTAGGCTAAAGAGTTTTTAAACAACAATTTTAGTTTGAATGTCTTAAAATTCACGTAAACACTCAAGGCATCAGTGAAAATATGATTCATGTATAGTAATGACAGCAAAGATTGCCACTTGAACTCTGAGGTTTCAGCAAAATCCCACCAATATGTGTATTCTGACTATTTGTGCTAAATTAGGGCCTGCCTTCAGTTAACATACACACACACACACACGAGTAAATGGTGTGATTAGCACAACACAATAGCATGAATATGATGAATAATAATAGGAGAGAGGGCGGAGATGGAAAGAAGGGAAGAACTGTCCTTGGACTCATTTCCTCAGCCCATGAGGAAATTTATGAAAGTTGGCATTTTCCTCTAAAACCCAATCATGATGCTGACAGGCTGGCTACAGCAGTGACACAGGCTGAATGAGACAAACACATTTTGGTGTTGAGTTCATACAGTTACAAAACAAATGAGTGACTTAATAAATGTCAAAAAAAAGACAATTTATCATAATCTATCCAGCCTCTATTTCTATACATGATATCATAACTGCATAAAGAGGCAATTTCACAGGACATTCTTTGTGCTCTCACTGTCTGCAGACAAGTTTACACATGCTCTTGCCTTCTACATGCCACAGACGGAAGCCACACATTATCTTATGTTGTGTCATTAAATGACGGCATTTCTCTTTTGAGTCTGTATACCCCCCCCCCCCCCCCCCCCCCAAAAAAAATAAATAAAAAATAAAAATAAATTCGTATGTATGAATTTACTTCCATTAGGTTCTGCTCTTGACATTTTTGGCCCCATGTTTTGTAAAAAAAAAGAAAAAAACAAAACAAAAAATGTTCACTGACCACTTTTTATGGCAATCTGAAGATTTCTTTTTAAAAATCGTCTATTATGTATTTTTACCTTTTCCTATATGTGCATCTTACATGTTTTAGTTCACATTAAATATGATGTTACTGTATCTCGAGTTAGGACGGCTGAGCTTCTTCTAAAATCAGGCTGTACCTACAACAATTATCTGCTTCATTCCCTTAAACTACTTTGTGACTATGAGCATTACAATTGTTGATTCTATCACACACTTTATATTGTAGTAGCTGATGGTAAAAGCTAAGATTACTATAAAGCTATATGTCAGTGAGCATACAGTATATCTACTGCCAGTTGTTCGCAGGCTTGATAATCAAATAGGGCAAAGTAACCATTTGCAAACACACATAGTGCAGCTTGAGTAATGAGCAAACAGTAGCTAGCTTATTCCCAAACAGTGGCAGTATGCTGCCCACATGTCTAAATTTAAACTTGCGCAAATACTCAAACACAAATGTACAACGACTCACAAAGTACACCTGCTGTAGCACAAAACATTCCTGTGCATGGCAGCAGCACATCATTGCTAAATAAATTCAATACACGCATTTTCTTTTATCTTCAGCCTATGATCATTCAAGATTAGTTTACAGCACTGTAGAGCCTCTACTTACACTTTTAACTGCAGCCCATAAACTAATTTAGGTCAAGACCCACTCATGAATGAAGCTTATAATGTAGTATTTCCACAGGCAGCTTCAAGTAGCCCGTGACCGATTGTCATTGCACAGTTACACAATGGAACGTGAAGGACAATTAAAGCTCTGCATAAACAACAGCGTTAGGTCACTACAATAATCAGGGTTCCAGCAGGGTGCCTTGAAAGAGAGGGGGAAAAAGGCTCAATAACACTGCCATGACCCCATTTTTTCTTTCCTTGTCAATCATTCACATCTAAGAGGCAGGTCTAAGGTTGCGTCTTGAAAGAAAGGCTTCCTCACCCTCAAAGAAAAGAGAAACGCAGGCCTGCAAATCAATCACCTATACGACAGAAGGACTTCATAACTGCCAACAGTCTATTTGATTAAACAGGTTTCATTTACTTGGTTTGAACTCTCGCAAAGCCACATGGTAAAATGTACTTTTCAAATGCTCTTGAGCAAGGAACAGGGACCCATGGCCATAAAAATATTATACGTCGCATTTATCAACAATACTAACAATCAACTAGAACTACTATCTTGAGGTTGTATGCTTCAATTAGCTAGTGAAGCTGCAGTTTGCATCCATGTCTTTGCAGACTCATAGTATACATTCAGCTCACAATGACACAGTGTTCATATTTTTGCTTCTGTAGACCACCACAGTGGATTCAAAATGAAGCAAATAGTATCATGACTGAAGTGTAGTCTTCAAGAGGTTTGACAAAATAATGTAATAACTCACTTTTTGGAACTTGCAGTTATTTTCTGACCACTCAAAATTTTGGATGGCCTCATTTGCATTAAATACCTGCACATTAAGAGGAACAGTTAGAAACACTTGGAACCAACTCCAGATCTGTTATGTCTTTAACATATGAAATCGTGAGGACACAGCTGGCCATGAACATACTTATTAGTCAATGCTCCAGTTCCTTTTGAGCTTGGATAAGTAAGTCCAACATTTTCTAAGCAATATTCTGTTAAACATCCTGAATTAAAGTTGAGATGTTATAATGTGTTATAATTTCACTGATATTTTATAAACGTTTGCATACAGTCAGGTGTCAAATCAACTGTCCCATCAAAGCGCTAATGTTGATTCACTTTTATCACTCCTGTACATAAAGGAAGCTACTTAACCCCAAGGCTTTCTGCACACTATGAAAAAAACAACAACCAGAAAACATATTTTAGAAAGCTTGAAATACCGTGCAGCATTCCCCTTTCTAACCGCTTGTAAACAACTTTGACCGAATTACTTAGAAACGCTGAATGACAAAGTGTGCTTTCAAATATCAGTGGCCAGGTATACTTGCACAACCTGGCAGTTTGTACGAGCAAACACTACGAAGCTTGTGAAAGCCTTTTCCCTGAAAAGAGGTGGTCTCACAAATGGCAAATGCCAAAAGTTCTGGACACACAGTTCATGTGTTTGGTTGCATGAGTAAGAATGTGACCTTGTGAGTGTATGTTTGTGTGCGCATGTGAGGGCATGCATGCATGCATGTATGCATTACAGGCGCACACACATGCCGGTGTGTTTAAGTACTTATGTGCGTAGACCGCTGCCTTACTGAAAACAGCTGGACCTGTGTCCTCAGGGACAGGCAGTGCATGTTGTAACAGGATGACATCATCACCGCGTTGCATAAAAGGCTTGTGTAGCAGTGATGACCGCTGTGTGGGTTACTAACACTTTCACCCACACTGTGGTCCAACAGATCTCCTTTTCTTCTAGTCTCAACTAATCACACAAACTTTTTATTGTAATGACTCAACTCAGTGTGGAGGATTAATATTTATACAGGGTGGTTCACAATTATTCTTTGAGCACATGGAAGGAAGCAAACTGAAAATAGAGATAGAACCTTGCATTAAATGCCTAAAGCTGTAAACTGATACAAAGATAAAGCCAATAAAATGATAAAGAGATCAGATCTCTGTGTTCCTGATAGTGGAACAGACATCAGATGCTTTGGTTAATATTTTTTTTTTTTAAATGGCAAAAGAAAGCAGCTGATCAAAGATTAGCCAGGGTTTGAGAGCTCAGCAGACTCACCCTTGATCCAGGTCTCTGATACTGTGAAACTTTACTGTTGATGGTAAATATCTGATTTAGATTTAGTAATTTCATGTTCCAGGAAAAGAACAGCACAATGGAAAAAGAAAAGCACGAAATTAAGAACACACGAGTCCCAGCGTTGAGTCAGAGCTCTGTCAAGGCCAATACTCTGATCCAATGTCATAATTATTTATTCAAAAATAATGAAAAACACCATGCATGCATTTCTGCAACAAGAGCACTTGAACTAAGAGTTTACATCAAATATCAGCTCATAATAATGCATATTAGAACTCTGCCCCGCTCTCTCCAAACAGCTGCTGTGCCTTGCACACACCCCTGTGGGGCCCCTTCGGGAGCTTTTCTACTGCAATGTCATTGCAAATGGTGTATAGGTAGTTTAAAGAGGAGTGGTTAACGTTTGTCTGCCTGTATTATTGCAGGGTCTTTACCTTACAATATAAAGCACCTTGTGATCTGGCACTATATCAATAAAACTGAACTGAATTGGCATGTCTGTTGACAGGCTGCGGGTATAACCCAATAGTGAATATAAACTGCTGGGATCCACACCCTTGATCCAGATCCTTCACTATCGCTCTGATTCACTACCACGTTTCTTAGGCTCCAAATAATTCTGCTGACACACAAACAATCCACCCGAACCAACCCCCCCCCCCAAAAAAAACCCCTATCCTTCTTGGCAGATGTGACAAAGACAAACTTCAGACAGTTACAGTATATCTGAGGACTACCTTGCAGAATACTGAGTCAGCTCTCAAAAGGCAGCCAGTGTTTGCTCTTTTGTCAGCTGCAACAAAGAAAGAAAGTCTATGGACTCAATATGTTCCATCACTCATTCTTCTGTTGTCTCTAATTAATAGGGGAGGATGTGATGGGATTTTTCTCAGCTGCATCTGGTCTGAATGCTTATTATTCCTGCTAGGATTGGGGGAAACAGCCTCATAGCAGAGCTGATTGATAAATTAATGACTTTTTTCCCCCTTGAAAGAGAAATTCCATAGTAATTGCACAAGCTAGAACAGGCCAACTCATTAAATGGCCCAACAGAGGGGATGACTCGATAAAAATTATGGTTTGGGATGGAAAGAGAAGAACATTTTCTTTATAACAGAAGCTGTCTGGTTAATTTTGACCCACAACAAAGAGCAAAAGTGTCAGTATGACAGAGGAGAAGACGATGATGCTATCCGCTCAAGTGTTGGAAGGTAGGTAGGTGTGTGTGTGTGTGTGTGTGTGTGTGTGTGTGTGTGTGTGTGTGTGTGTGTGTGTGTGTACGAGGGGTTCAGTTTGTTTCCTACCTCTGCAGTGAGGCCCCTCATCCCAGCCGTCAGTGCAATCAGGGACTCCATTACAAAATTTGCTTGCATGGAGACACACTTCCACATCCAGGCATGGATATTTATTGACAGGACACTGGTTCACTTTGTTGTGTGTGCCTGGAAAACATGCAAAAGATTTTTTAAGTAAAGGCAGATGTATAAGGCAATATTTTGAGGTAGTAAAACTCAAAGATTAAGCAGAATAATGCATGCATCTAACAAAAAACAACAACAACAAAAACACATCGTAAATTCACAACTGAGCTTAATGAGGCTTCATAAAACTATTAAATGCATTTTACATACTTAAGTGAATTCCTGGCATCAAAAGAATTAAATATCTTTATGACTGCCCTCTATTGTTGCTCAATTTTATAACCTTTATTGAGAATGCTATCATGTGCAAAGAGAAACTGAACAGAGATAAGAAAAAACTGTGTATTTTCCTCTGTTGTCCATTAGTCTTGCACACTACTCTGTTGAGGTGCTGGCTTTTTATTTCCTAGTATTATATGGACAAAACCCTTATAGTTAAATCCACGACCTTTAAGATCATCACAGGTGAAAGACTCCCCAAAGGGAATTGTGTCTAGGGATGGGGATTGATGAGGTTTTATTGGTACCAATTCCATTATCGAATTTGCTAATCGATCCAATTCTTGACCCAGTTTTATATGAGGAAACAAGTATGCCTGCAGATTTCTAATGCAGTACAACTACTTTATCATTTAATCCCAAAAAGACTATTGGTTAATGCTAGATGAAGAAATGAAAGAATGTCATTTATTGAAAGCTTTTTTTTGAAGTCAACTAAAATCATGTTAAGCATCTGTACAGACGAGCTGCTTGGTTGGTAGCACTTGTGGTGCTCATCCATCAAACGCATGACACTTGAGCAAGTGAATCCTGTGTTGCAGGAGATGTTTGAGCATGTTTCTGGCGTTTCCACCTCAATAATGATGTTAAAGACATTATAACTGAGTTGTTATCACGTTTCTGCATGAAGCAATGCTTTGGATCGCTTCATCCTCTCTGCCGTGACCCCCTTTTTCTGACAACACTAGACGTGCATGTAGCAATACTGTTGATTTGCAATCAGTGTGCATCCCCAGCACCTGCAGGCACTGATAAAGGAATTGATAAGCTCCAACACTTTGAAAATTTGGCACCGGTTTTCAGTTCCAATCCTTATTTGTGTCTCCTGTTGGGACACAACCGCCAATATTTTTGCTTGTCAGGCAAATGTGTAAACCGCTGCACTACAGAGCCATCATAAAACAACAACATATATTAAAACTATTCTGGGCTTTATATACTAATAACAGAGGAGCCCAACGTAGTTTTAAAATAGTATGCTGTGTGCCAGAGAGGCAGAATTCAGAAAAAGGGTGTAGCAGTCGTCTCTGGCTACATAGAAGGTCTAAAATTAAAGAGATAAGGCTAACATCAATAAACATTTGCAGATAAAAATGCTTTATCTTTTACTCTAAATGGCTCACATAACTTACTATGGTTGACTCAGAGTTCCAGTTGGTTTAGGTCACTTCTATTATCAGAGAACAAAACATCAACATTTAGCTTTATAAAAAGGGCCTAAAGTTAATTTGCTGCCTATACTTAGAGGCCATAATTACTTTGTTTTGCTTTTAGATTTGCTGCAGTAGGCAACAAGTTGCATGATTGGTGCACAGTGTGTGTTTTTTTTTCTTAAGTGCAAATTTGACACCAAAGGCTTCCTGCATGTGTTACAGCACAAGTGATATGCAGCACATGCACACATGTGGTTACCTTTAATGCGCCCACATATTAAAAGAGAGTTTGCAGCATAAGATCACTTGGCAGACACTGAAGGAAATTTTTAAAAGAAAACACTGATAAATACTGAATTTTAAGGAGTGCAGAGGACAAAGGCCATAATGTCCTCTGGCCTAGAAAATGCTGAGTTAAAAAAAACAAAACAAAACAAAAAAAACAGACCAAAACATACAGCAGAGGCAGCCTCTCTCTTCCCTCGATCTCTCCCACTCTTCTTCTCTCTCTAGCTTTCCTCTCGGCCCACACTGCAGAGCAAACAGTTTGCCTTGGCTGTTTTTCTTCTTCTTCCTCCTCCACCTCTCTCTCGCTCTCTCTCACTTTCTTTCTTTCTTTCCAACATCTGCTGACCCATTTTAGAAAAACACTTGAAGCAGAAAAAATAAAGTTCATCTCCTTCACAGGAAACAATCTGCAGAGTTCTGCAGAATGCATGTTGTGCTGGGATACGTTTTCAGAGGACGGTATCCGAATATGCACATAGCCCGAGCAGCAAACCTGCTTCAGATGTTCGCATACACAAATTCTCAGTTTTCTGAATATTAACCAGCTGATGCAGCCAAACTGCAGTTTATTTGACACTAGTTGCCGCTTCCCTGATTGTAAACCCAACAAAGCAAATGCAGGGGAATGGAAACACAGTTTTTAAAAACTTGCTGTGTTATATCTTTGTGTAATGCATATCGTTTGAGTCTTAAAAGAAATAAAGTTACACGTCTCTTAATGCCCAAGACAAGCCATAACATTTTATTAGAGAGAGAAAGAGTGTATATTCCTAAAAAACATACATGTGGGAGAAAGAATATTTGCCTGCATGTCGGCATTCCCTGATGAAAACCACTAGCATTCCTTCTGAGGCTCCGTGATCCATCCAAGAGAGATTAGTAACCACACACTGAACATCACATTTAACTCTGTTAAAACAAGTGCCTTAAAGTGACATGAGCTTCCATAACGATCCCACATCAGCAGCCTGCGTGGAAAATGTGCCACATTCAAACTGAGAATTAGCTTCTCATACATCTGGCTTAGGGAGGAGAGTAGCTCTCCCATATGGGGGATGCTAGCATATTAGCAGCCCTCCTACAGCCTTGGCCTCTAAGCCAGCCTGATTTACATTCAATACACTGCCAATGTGGGGATTTTTACATAAACGACAGTACCAGGAATAATCTGCCATGTACACTGGAAAAGAAACCCTGCCAAGGATTTAGCATTTGTCGACAGTTCTCGGGGGAGTATAAAAGACGAGTCGGAGTGCAAGACATCTGAATTATACCAACAGCAGAAACATGCGTCTTTGCAACTGTGCGTCGAGGGAGCTTTTTTCTTGAAATGTGATCTGCTGACGACTGAGCAGACAGGTAAACTCACACACTCGCTAATAAAAGTAAACCAGGAATCAGATTTCTGTGCTCTACGGCCACCAAGAGACTAAAAAGACAACTAATCGATCTCTGATTTCCATCACACCCACAACAGGCTCTTCTCCTACACACATCTGTACTTCCACTGACAGGGCAGCAAGCAGCAGAACTTTTTGGAAAACACACTAACAACTGCCAACAATCAAATAGACCGAATTGTTTGTGTTGCACAACACAGTAATACATTGGCAGGAGCTGAATAACAACCGGCAGCAGAAAGCTAAATAGAAAAGACAATATGGAGGATTAAATAACTTGTGGGGGACAATAGATATGAACCCTGTACTGGCTGCTCCAGTTTGGGAAATAGTTGGCAGTGTATTCCAATGCTTTTACTGGCAGCAGCCATTTTCTGCATCATCGTCATCATGATCAGTGTAAGCAAAATATTACTTTGCAAAGCTGAGGGGAAAATAACACAGCACAACGTTTTAATACAGCTCTGCAGCTTTTGGTGTGCATGTGAGCGTTTTTTGCTTGGACCAGGTAAACCAGGTAGCAGGTAAAACACATCTCATCAGTTTGCTGCTTTAACATTATCTGGATAGGTTTTCTGTAACTGCTGAATCCTTGAAGTAAGACAGCGGGTGGAGTTTTTTAGCTGTTTGCTTTTGCCAGTTTATCATAGCTGAACCTCTTTTTCTTGTATTAAATAACCTGTCGTACTTAAACTACAGTGCAATTTTTTGTCTGTACAATGACAAAATATAAATATTCTATTATATGAACAAAAGGGGTATTTGGATCGATCCCATTCTGGTTTGAAGTACTTCAAAGCATTAACGCAGTAACGCCGTGGCCTACACGGTGCTTTCAGTGACTAATTCTATCTACTGTTCAGTTTGAATGGTTTCTAATCTCAAATCTGGTTTCCCAGGCATGACTAATTGTTAGTGACCTTTAAAAGCCGATTACGCCGACTGGTTCTCACAGATGGTTTTGACTCTGCATTGTCTTTAAAATAATAATAATAATAAAAAAAATCCTATGACAATAATAACGATGAAAATGAAAAGCACTTTGTAACACATTAAAAAAATAAGCGCTCCATGACAGGAGAAAACCAAACACATGAGCCATCTTCACTCCTCGAGCCCAGAACTGAAATAATGTCAAACAAGATGGCCTTTCATTTGCACCCAGCTTTTAGAGATGTGGTGTCACTGATGTAAAGATGTAAACAAGTCAGCAGTGTCATTTCTGTGTTATAAGATCACTAAATCCATGTTGCTGGTATGTAAAAAGTTGCAATTTGTGAATCAAGGGCTCGTTTCTTCTTTATGGCTTATTACTCTTACGATAACTGGTGTTTAAGTCTGTAGTGGTTGGGCGCTTCCTTTGCCCATGCTCAGTTTTTACACATGCAATACGTCTCTGAAGTGTTTCCAGCAGCGAGAATGCCGCACTGAGATGGAGTAACTTTGGAAAATGTCCTCACCCGATTCATCATTTTCAAGCGTTCACATATAAAAAGGCGAGGAGTTTCACGAAGAGCTTCCCGGCAGCGTTTGTGAAAACAAACCAGGAACATATACCTTCTTGGGAGAAACTATTCTACATTAAGCCCTAGGTCTTAGTTAATTTATTCATTGATTGCCAGGAGGTTCCCACATGACAAAACAACTGTACCGTATCTCCAGCCTTACCTTGCATTTGATCCTGCAGTTTATATTCCACTTTATTCACATTCTCACAGCATAATTTATTTACTGCTCTCCACAGCAGTTATTTTCACTGTTATGCAGATCACTGTGTCTTATGGTTGCCAACTTTCCATCAGCTTCAATCACAACACAGCTCACAGCAGGAACTGTTGATTGTTTTGTTTGCTTGATAGTGAGGTCAAGCCCGACATTAACTGACAATTTATTTGGCTGGATTAAGTCCCTCATGCTTTTGTTATCCCACCTAATCCCCCCGCCAAAAAAACCCCCCATCTTTACTGTCAACTTACAGAAAGAGATACCTCACTTAATTCTATGAGACCAGTTCTGCAGTTCTATCGCGCTGCAGCTGTCATTTACATTTTATTAATTTTACTGATATTTTTACTCTTTAGCATTATCGTTATTAAGCCACCTCACTCTGAGATTGCAGAGATTCTTTACTGAGACAGAAAAAGAAGGGGAAAATTACAACTCCCACACCTATTAGAAAGCAGAATGAGGATCATTACATTGCTGCACTAAACATCAGGATCATTTAACAGTGATATAAGCATAACCTCACAGCGGCCTTCGGGATCTTTATTGTTAACTGTTCTCCATGACTTCCTTCTTTCATTCTCTATGTATCGCATATGAAAAAAAATTCTCTGAGATTCATCGTGATTAAAACAAACTATGAGTTGCAATGCCAAACTCGTTTAACTTTCACGGCATTTCTATTGCAGCGTGCAGTCTTTGGGGTGGAATAGGCCTTTGTGAAAAGGCAATATTACACTTTTACCCTGAGCACAGTGCACACTTCAGATAAAGCATCACCTTCAAAAATAACCACAGCTATCCCTTGTATGTCGTGGGTTCCATTAAGGTTTTACTGATGGACACCAGTGAAAGACGGTCTTTCCTAATGTGCGCTTCCCTCCTACACCTCAGGCTTCAGATCCAACCATCCCCCATCCTCAGTAGTTATGCAATTACCTTAAATTTAGATCCCCTGTCGATCTTTTGTTCTGCGCATAAAAGCCCGCGTTTCTTCCTGCTCTTTGGGTTCCATAGCAGCCCCTGACTGACTCCCATACAGTCTGCTGTCAGCTCGAATTAATATGTCGCGCAGGGTGACAGGCAGGCCTGCCCACTGATGGACTCTCCCCACTCTGGAGTCACACTTTGCAGTGGCATACAAAATGAGCACATGACTATGGCAAAGCCTACTGAGGAGAGCTCCACCGGGAGCAGACTTGTGTGCTAGTTTTTACCCAATTGTAATGAAACAGTACAATAAATACAATGCCACAACTGAATTGTATTGTAGGTTTTGTGTATCTAATATCTCTGCCTTTCTCTGCATGGTACAATCAAGATTCTGACAAGGATCGTGTGCAAATGACCCAAAATTCATGTTTGAGTATCATGCACACAGACTTGACTAGAAAAGGGTTTAGCATCGGTAAACTCATATTAAATAGCAAAACGTGTCTGGAAAAAATAGCACTTCTCTGCAAAAACTTCCAATGAATTGTCACTCAGTGTTAAAATGAATACACACTTTGCTTCAGTATCACTATTTTGTTGGGAAAAAGTGAATTATCCATTTCAAGCTAAAACACAGACTAAGCACAGGATTTGCCTCGCCGAATATTTTAGCCACCTTCCAAGCTTGTGTGGATTATTTCTCCAGGCTGAATTCTTCGAGTGAAGCAGCACATCGCATCTATTCACCTCCTTGTTTACCCAGATGTGCTGCTATAATTGATTGATGGTTTGTTTCACTCAAACCATTACTGGATAAAAGCTGTTGCAAAAAAATATTTAAAAATAATCTCTGCAAGCAAAAGAGACTGGATAGGAACCATAAAGAGTAGGGAACAGAGATGAATCTACCCCACCGGACAGGGAGGAAGACGGACAGACGCGGGACAAAGAGAAAGATGTTGGGAAGGAGACAGGGTGTGTCGGAGACAGCAGAGAAAGGGAGGTGGTGTCTGCGTGGCGTGCGAAAGCCCTGCGATCGTGGTCTTTTGATAGGCTGGTGAAGCTGAGGAGGGCTCAGGGCTATAGACCAGAGGGATTTACAGGGCTTTTCTCCTTCCTCTGTGGAAGCAGTGTGTCAGCCACTGCCACTACAGACCCTCTTGCCCCTGCCTAGTGCCCCCTGTGACTACAGCTACATGACTGATTATAGGCCATGAAAGGATCCCCTCCCAACCCCCCCAAACGTTACTGTAAAAGGCTGTTTCAACAGAAAAAAAAGACATTTCCATTTTCCTCCTCAGCCTAAATGCTAATCTGCTCATTTTCTCCTATACAAAGGCTTTTTCTGTAGGAATAGCTTCTTCTTCCCATGACTCTATGCCTGCATCCCATCCCACCATGACAGCGGCCGCCAAGACATGGTTGTCCTGGAGAGGCTGCTGATGCATGACAGGCAAGTGACTAGGCTGGCCGGCGTCCAGAGGGGGCGCAAGGGCAAGAGATGGACAGATAACCTTGTTGTGTGGCCTGCAGCCGCCTCAGGCAGCTGCATGGAGATGATAGCTCAATATCCCCATCGGACCTCCCCATTAGCTCGGCCCCAGGCCACAGCATGCACTGACATGGAGCAGAGTGTTTGTGGCTAGGAGGCAAAGTATATGCTGTGAGGTACTATGCGTTGTGCGGCACTGTGCCACTACACCATTGCATCAAACTCTCTGAAGGAGTTTCCAGCATGTTCATTACAGCAAACTGTAATGGTGAAAAGATGAAATAATATGATAATAAGCTGAAATAAACATTTCATAGAAAGGAGTGTGTGTTTTGTGGTCCAGATTTGGCCATAGTTTCATTAAATATCTTTAGCCTCTTTGGACAAGGGCCCCTCAGTTTCATTATGAAAGTGCATTCCAAGGCATATCCCCTCAAAATTACTTTCCGGCATCAACAAGGAAAACAAATCAACGTGTGTGTCTGACTGTATCTACACAACATACATACCACATCAACAAGCCAATGGGGACAGTTATGCCAAACTGATAGTGTGAGTACAGGGAGTATCTTAATATTTACAAGAGCTAACTACTTTCAATTAAAAGGTCATTTTCTCCCCCCTGAATGGGACTTGATGATACCCTATGAGGAAAGAAAAGTGGTGTATTTGCATGACTGAGAAGCAATTCAACCGCCTCTTTATAGTCATCCTGTGAACATTTTCATGTTAAATCAGAAGACTTAAAAAAAAAAACTACCAAATTAGAGGCAGACAATTGTTGAATCCAGTTTTCTGATGTTAAAAGGGATTCCTGCATGGAAAGTGCTTCTCGTGATTGAGAAAGTGCTCACATGCTAGACTTCTTTAAACATCTGTTCCCACTCTCTGGCTCAACCACACTGAATGTGGGTCATGCAAGAATCATAATTGCATACAGACTTGACATACAGACAGGAGGAGTCTTTTTTTTTTCCTTCTTTTTGGAGCAAGTGCTTGTGACAAGGAAGCAAAGTAACTACACAGCACTTTTGATTTTACCAGCAGCATCCTCTATAAGCCCTAACCAGGACTGCTTGAAATGAAAGCTATAATTGTCATGTATAAAAAAAGATTAGTCAGTCAGTTATTGCTGTGAAATCTCAAGACCTCGGTGAAATGCTTTCCCCATCCCTCTAAAACTAAAACAGAAAAAGAAAAGTCCCAAAAAGCTGCTGTTGCTGTTGAACGGAACCAGCAGGAATACTAATGAATGTCAGTGACAGTGCAAGTAGCAATGTTTCAAAGGATTTACTTTTGCTTGTGGTACTAACTAGTTATATAAACCTTTGTAGTCTAAGAAATACCGCTCGTGTGGAAGTGTGTGCACAAGAATAAAGAAAAATTGGATGGTTAATAAGCACAGCGTGATAGGAAGCTTTTATCCACATCTCTTTATCCCACACTGCATCAGTTCTATGCACTTAAAGGCCTGCATTGATATAACAGCCCAAACACCACTCCCTGACCACTTTATATCTGCCAGATAGTTGTACTACATTGCAGAATTGGCCCTAACTATAGAAGCAGTTAAAAAGCAGCAGCCCTAAACAGAACACCATCGTCGAGACACACAGAGTACAAACTCCTGCCCCGAGGACACATGTCAGGGACTTCCTGAGACCTAAGCCTGTATGTAATTGAGGTGAAATGGCCTGTCTGGACTGAATTGAAGCCACGCAGTGAGGGGGAACCAGTCCAGTCCTTGGGAGTGGCTAACAGGGTCAAACTGACAGACAGGAGTCTGTACAGGCAACCTCGTGATGGATGTTTGAGAGGGAGGTGCACACTGGCCCATACACCGAAAGCCTGCGTCATTCCATGTGCAACCCCCTCCCACCCTCCAAAAACCACATGTCCATACATGGACCGCCCCACTACTCAGCTTCAATGCCACTGCGATAAATAAGCCCTCAGACTAATAACGCTAACACACAATACTGACACCCCCCGCTCCACCCCTCCCCACCTGGATCAAGCTGGCACCCCAGTCACAGCTAGCGCCTCATGCAATGTTACTACCCTGCTACTGTGGGTGAAGCTCGTCTTTAGCTTCTCAACATAATTACAGCCTAGATGAGTGGCTTGGAAACGACAGGCAATTAGGCCTCCAGACAGTATGATACTGAGGAGCACCCTTACTTCCAGAAAGGATACTTGAGGTGTAGATGAAAGATCCAGACAAACACACACATTTACAACTTCCCCTCTCACACACTCTGATAGCAAGTGAATTCATGATCACTGTAAGCAAAGCAGGTGTAATTTTCAGCAGAAGAAACGAGTCATGCATCAGTCCAATTAGCTGGACCGGTGTCAATTTCATTACAAGAAACAAGCAAAAGGATGAGTAGAATAAACCAAGTAGATTCTTACTTGAACTTTTGAAAAGCTTCATATTGGCTGCGTGCACTGCCTGCAGTGTCACTGTTTGATTTACAGGATGGCCAGACTGTGGGGCAATCCCTTAGAGGAATAGAAGCACAGCCAAGGAGCAGATGATTAGAAAGCAAAGGAAAAGGGGGAAGATTGGGAGGAAATGATTTTTTTTCTAAGCCGATATCCCTGTAAGTGTTCTCTGTAGACCAAGTGTGCAGATGGTAATTAACTTAAACTGTAGATAATGTCGTAATTATAGTAGCGTGCACCACTCTATTTCGCGTCAACATTAACACACAAAATTAGACTGTGGTTTGGAGGCATGTCGAAACGCAAGTCTAGAGAGCGGGGAACTTCTCGTAATTCTCTGCCATCAACATAAGTTTGAAAGTAAAAGTTAGACTGCTTTTGTAAACTTGAAGCTGATAAAATAAAGCAGTGGATGAACACAGGATACGTTGAACTTTTCGACATAAAAACAGTGCACCTAAACAAAGCCTCTGCAGTTAATCCAGATTTCAGCCCTTTCACATGGATCATTGCCTTCCTTTTTATCTACCATTTCCATAACAGCTCAGTTGTGAGCAGCCTTGTTTACAGCCTGCTGCACAGATCATCCTATGATGCTTTCCAGTAGGGGAGTAACCAGACCGATGACCTGCAAACTGTTTCACCCCGTGAATGGAAAAGCCAGGATAAAGGGAAAAAGACTTTTCCATTCCTCTGAGTCAGAGGAGGATTTTAAATAACCTTTAGAGCCATACTCCTTCAGAGTCTCTGACTCCATCTCTGCTGGCTCAGGCCCATTCGCTCTGTAGCTTTATCTGCAGCCCTCCATTCTAAACACTACTCAAATTTAATGGATGGCTCAACTAAAAGACTTTGGATAAAATCACAGTCTGGCCGCCTTTCTTTGTGATACTTAAAAGGCGCCCGGCCTTTAATTTACTTATTAGACTGCAAACACATAGAGCGGCACAGAGAGAACGTGCATTTACTGCAGTAACATCTTTATTAAGGATGCTTTAAAAAAAAACGAATGCGAGTAAAGAAGCGCCTTAACTAAAAGGTAAAACGAGAGGCAGCGTAGAGCCCATGGGAAGCGGGTAATTGAGCAGAACATATCTTGATGTTCTGGTGAAACCCTGCTCTCCATCTCTCCCTGCAGAAAATGAATCACACCATTGTTTGTGTCACCAAAATTACATAAGAGCTTCGCAGACCTCACTCGGTTCAATTGCATGGTAGAAAAGGGCAGAAATTGAATAACTGCATCTTGCTAGAATGATTTAGATGGACCACACAAGTTTTGTTTTTCCAAAACTCCTTTAAAAAGAAAAAAAATAAAGTCCTTAGCTAAACTAATAAAGAAAGTTTGGCTGTTAGCAGTAAATTATCACTGTAAAATGTGTATGAATCTTTAAATATGGGGTCGTGACAGATGAAGTAGACGAGAGAATACTTTCTTTTTAGTGTGAATGAGAAACAGATCATCTCTTCTTTCTTTCTACTTTATAGAAAAGGGAAATGAGACTACCAGCTAATTTTGACTTTCTCCATTTCAGCACTTTTACATATAGGAAATCACAGCATCCTAAGAGTAGTGGTGCGTTACTGCTCGGCTGTATTACATTCACAATAACTAGGACCGTTAACGCTGCGAGTCACTGCCTTGCCTTTGCATGCCAGTATACGGTGAGAATGCTTGTGGTATGAGAGATGTAAGGTGTGGCACAGTAATATTATCATTAGCGTCTCCATATAAACAGCAGGAAGGCTTTTACCAGAGAGAGTTTATGGATGGAGAAGCTGATAGATGTGAGTGGTTGGGACAAGAGTCTTTGGGACAGATCCCGCAAGAGTCCAGACAAGAGCAGACACATCCCTGAAGATTCAGACTAAACAAGGCCACATTAGAAGAGCCATAATTCAGCCGAGCAGCATTCTTTGCAGAAAGGGACAAACCTGCCTCCTTATTCAGTCCTAAATTAAACTGTCTGAACATTGCACTGCTGTGTCTTCAAAGCCATTTAAGGGTAGTCATTTTGATGTCTTACATCATATGCAGAAAATACACCGTGATGGCATGGGCTATAAAAAAGGTCACTTTTTACTCCAAAAGGTTCCTCATTTTGATTACAGTACACCAGCTCAAGAGCCAAAGCAGGAAAGTACCAGTAATATGACTGGAGGGTAAGGTTGGGCGATACGTAAAAATTTTCCAACCGACAATCATCAGTCCAATAAACCAACGATAGGCGATATATTTGCGCATGCGCAGGCTTTTTGATGGGCGTAGCAATGTAATCATGCACGGACTGATTTGCGTGTTTAGAACACAAAAGAAGTTCAAACATGGACAAACTAATTGCAAAACTGCACACTGGAGGAGAAGGCGGAGATAGAAATGGACTGTTACCTCAGCCAGGAGGTCGGAGACGGAGAAGACGATCCACTGGCTTGGTGGAAAATGCATGAAAAACGTTTCCCATTGATGTCACACATGGCACGGAAATATCTGTGTATACCAGCCACAAGTACACCTTCAGAACGCGCCTTCAGCACTGGTAATATTGTTAACCACCTGCGCACACTGCTAAAATCTGATAAAGTAAACATGCTTGTTTTCCTGTCAAAGAATTCCTACGTTTTGTTTGGAGGGAATATTTTACCTTCTTTTATATGTTTCAGTGTTAATATAGCTACTTTTTGGATTATTCATTTATTTATTTATTTATTTGAGATGCGCCAAATTGCACAAAAGATTTTTTTATGTTGGATGAGACATTTTGATTTTTAACATATTTGTTGTTTGGTTGAGTGTGTAAGACAGACAAATACTGGAACGGCCTGTAAACACAGTTATACCGGAAAAAATGTTTCCTTCCCCACCATTGTAGGATTTTTTTTTTATTTAAATAAAATGTTTTAGGGGTTTTTTTCTGAACACAGGCTACTTTCGCTCTTTCTTTGTGTTATGAGTTTGAGTAAATGAATCGCTGCTGCACTCTCAGGAGGGTGCATTTGCTCGCAGCTGAAGGAGAGTGCCGTTAAAAAAGCACTATTATTTATTTCTGTTGACTGCTTCTGTTAGCTTCAACCAACATTATTAGCAAACTTACTCATGGGCAAATAAATAAATCACCCTTGTAAAAACGATCAACGATGGCATCAGTCTATCGTCGATGGTCGATATATTCGCCCAACCTTACTGCAGGGAACACACAAGTTTTGGTAGCTGTTCATGTAGTATACTTACAGATATCTGGAGATTCATCTGAGCCATCTGGACAGTCCTTCTCCCCATCACATCGCCAGCCTTTGGAGATACAGGTCACCTGGTCCTTACATACAAACTGTTTAGAGCTGCAAGTCTTGGGCTGCTCATCTGCTTTGGAGCTGGGAGCTGAAAAAGAAAAGCAGGAAAAAAAGGTGACGGTCATAGAATATAAAAATTGAAAATAACATTAAAAAGAAATGAAATTCTAATACTGGTAACCTTAGGTTAACTTTATTTTTGCAACGGATAAAAGTAGAAAACAACCACTCTCCTCCATACAGACTCCAATTTCCAAATTCAAGCAGCATAGATCCCAACTCAGCCGGGCAAAGCAACATGTAAAAGTTACAACTGTGCTTTTTGTGTTTGGGGAAAAAAAAAAAAGAGAGAAAAGACTCCATTCAGAAAAAAAAGCTCCACAGCCAACAGTGTTGCCTTGTATTTCTATGTTTGTTTGCCGTTTCTCCCTCTTCTTCCACAATAGAGGAAACAGCATGCTACTATTTTTAAATTACTATTGAAGCTGTTTTTTAAATTCTCACTATACAGGCTCTTTCATGTGTCGTGGCTCAAGCACAACTGGGCATTTAATCACCGCCTGACCCATGGGAAACTGCAGAACACGGTAGTCCTGGGCAGCAAGTCAGCAGAGATTGTTGAGGCGTACCACACAGGCTAGCCACACCACAGCAATGCTCCTGACACATCAGCAGTCTGACAGTGCTAACATGTTTTAATTTACAAAAAGCCATGTCAAACAGAGCTCTACCTACAGCAAGCTGCTTGAAAACGGGGATTTTTAAAACATATTTTAGTGATATCAAGCCACAGGAACAGTTTTGATATTACATTTGGTTCCTCGTTCTTCCCCAATTTAAAAGAGAAAAATAATAACTTTGCTCGGAGCACGGGAAAGGGTATTTTTTGTACTAAACAAAAACACTCTTTGAAAACACTTAGGTTAAATATATCACACACTATCAGTGGAATTCTCTTCATCGGGCAGTGATATTTCCAGGATCTTTTGAACAGTACAGCATAGGTAACCTAACCAAAGGCAGACAGAAGGGGGTGGAGGCACCTAAGGCTTCCTAATTACAGACACCCCTGCTACTAGTAACAGCACAGGTCACCAACAGGGTTTAGTTTTTGTAATTTAGCTCATTTAAGCTTACAGTACTAAACTCAATTTTCATTATTATTCTTCAATATATTAGTTAACCTTGAGAAAGCTGACAACATTTCCTCTCAGCATACAGAAGAGTGAAAATGGCTAGCTAGAAAAGCACAAAGGAATTGCTTTCTTTTATGTGAGTGGTCAAAAAAAGAGAGAGACCACAATGGCCATTTCAGGGAGAAGGTTGTTGTTACTGTACTGTTGTGCAGCAATGCTCTGGGAAGGACAGCACCAACAGTCTCATTGTGATTCTCTGCAGTGACTGAGCCCTCGCTCACCCTGGATGACTTGCCTCCCAATGTACTTGGCAGGCAGGGAGGTGTTTGGGGTGAGTGGTGGAGGGGTGTACCGCAAGAGGGCCAGGATGTGACTGAAATCACAAGAGAGCACCGAGCTAGTGTATCATTGCAATCACGTCTCTTTTGACTGTCAGACTAAAGGCTTTGGAACTGGACTTTTCTTTCTCTCCATCGGACAATGTATGTTTAAGTAAAGCAATAAGACTTCTGAGTGTCGTGTTTTTGTACTACAATAAGAATCTAAAAGGGTTGCAGGGATCAAATTGCAGCACTCCCATTATACGAGCAACACCTTGATACTCAAGGAGATAAAGAGAGAGTGCTAGATTTTAAAATGCAGAGCTACAGCCTTGGGGTTTTTCTCTCTTCTTAAAAAAAAGGCTGGAGGAAAGCTTAAACAGTTTCAAGTGGTGCAGAAGAACATGACTTAAATGTAGCTTTAAGACATCATACTCCAGAATCTTAAATGTCACAAGGCTCCGATAGGAGGCAAAATCTGAGATAAGAGTGAGAAAGGGAGCTGTATAAGAATGGACAGAGACCATGAGAGATGGAAGCTAGCCATGGCCTGAGGCCAGCCTGTTACTTTTGCTTTCTTTCAGCCTACTGATGCCCTGGTGCATTCTGGATGGCGAAAAACACACATTAGCCTGTGCTCATATGTCTTCATTTACTCTATTTAGAGAGCCAACACCCCAAAAATAGCGTTACTGGTTGAGCTCAGCTGAAATGAATTAAAGTATTGAAACCTCCTCTATGTTAAGGTATTACTTTAGACGCTGTGTGAAGCAGCTAAGCTGATCCAGTTAGTGCCTGTGAGTTGACATAAAACTGGAAATAAAATATTGTGGGATCTAATTTTATCATGCCTTTACGCACCAGCATGAAATGACCGCAGAGGGGAGAACCTCCGAGTCTAATTGGAGCTTGTGGCTGAGGAGGGGTTGGAGAATGAGGGGGAGACTGGCAACCCTCCCCTTCCGCACTGCTTTTTCAAAGCCCACTGAAATATCTCAAACAGAGATGTGAATTGTTAATTCAGGCTTCAAAGTCATTGTTTTTTTTCCACAGCTAATGCCAGTTTTGGGGGGTGGGTAGGTGAGGGTCCAAATTAAACTGGGCTGTTAAAGTACTAGTACCTATATGAACGAAAAAGTCATGTGTACACCTTTCATTTAGCCTCCTGAATCCCACCGAATCAATGAACATACTCTACTTTCATGAGCTTGTACAAGCCTAGTGTTCAACAGAGTTCCCTCCCGATAATGCCATTCCAACGAAAGCTTTTCCTGGCAGAGCTTAACAGCAACTTCATAAAACCTCTGTGACTAAATACAAGAAAATCCAACAGCATCGAATATATTGCAACCTCAAAACACGAGGAATATCACATTTTAGAAAGAAACAACAACAACTCCTTCTGTTTTTCACCACTTTTAAAAAGATCAGGTATGACAACCACATCCTTCCACGCTAAAGATAATTTGAGAAAAAAAAAACATCCTGTGGGTATCTGTTAAAGCAAAAACTCGTCTAATTAGAGAGAAACATGAGAAAAATAACCTTCAGAGCCTAACTTGATATCCTCAAGAGTTTAGAACTTCATACCATTGCTCAGTTTTTGCAACTTTGGAAACTCTACAGGAAAACAAGCTTGTGCAGACAAATTACACTGTGTGCAAAAATATTTATTGGCTGTTATTTAAAGCATTTTAAAAAAAGAAGGAAAAAAAAAAGCTTCCTTCCACATAAACTAAAGTCTCTTATTTTATTATAGTTCAGTTCTGTTGCACTGACGGTGTATTTCATTGACAATATCTTTGTAGAGAGAAAGATATTAAAAGCTTTCCATGTGAACATAAGGCTAGAAGTGAAGGCCAGTATGCTACCAAAGTGTCTTTAATATATATATATATATATATATATATATATATATATATATATATATATATATATCTCTCTCTCCAATAGATACAGGATTAGTGTTTTTTTTCTAAAATAAAAAAATAAAAAAAAATCAATAATTTAAACCTCTTAGGGGGTGAAAGAACTGTACGGACTTTAAATGAAGATCTTGGTTGAAATATTAGAAATTAGAGACTAATTCTACCTTGATATTTGTGTCGTAGTGTGCTATGCAATTTTACTTACCAAAAAAACAAACAAACAACAACAACATTCAAGGATTTTCTTTTGGTTAATAGTCAATGAAAACTAACTGTACAACTGAGCAAATACCATTTATTGATATAATTTAACTGCACCTTCCTTCCTTGGTGCTGTGAGGAAAGACCAAAGGACTAAGCATGACTGTCTGACACAAAATCCTCCACACTGTTGTCACTAAAAGTTTTTGAACAAATGCTGTGTTGACACCCACAAAACGCTCTAAATCACTGAGCTACTTCCTCCCATGTGGATGCTCAGGCTCCATTTGGCTGCCTGGGTTTGACTTCTAGCATACCATCACTTGTATGGAGCCCACACTGTACTTCCTTATGCTGGGCAGCTAAAGCTCTGCACTGTCTAAACAGGACACACTGAATTGCCCCCAAGCACTGTACATAGGAAAAAGCATTAAATATGAGCGAATGAGCAAATACCTGAATGTATACAGAGCCTGGCTTTTATAGAAACATCCCTCCCGAGTGCCTTACAAGAATATAGTACTTTCACTCCTTTTTTTGTTTTTTGTTTTTTATAAAGAGGAAATATACGTGTTGCTTTGTTTTTATCCAATCCAAAAACTTTAAGGTTGAGAGAAAGTTCGCTGGATGGAACAGGATGTGGTGGTGAGTAAATGGTGCTGTGGCACCAATTCAGCTGCCAAGTGATGGAGGCCTCCAGACACTATCACCAGCTGGGGCGCAACACTGACCCAATTTCGTCCCTCCCAATCTGTCTGACTCAATATGGCCATCCGTGCTGTACAGATCAACTCCAGATCCATGTAGCACATTCCAGCACCTTCTAATTGGTTTCATATGTATAGCTTTGCCTCAAAAAGACAATCAGTTACAGATGAACAGCTAGACTTTAAAGGAGCCTTACAGTTTTCATTTTGAATTCCAGAGAAAAACTGGTTGTTTCTCTTTGCTTAAAGCCTGTTAGAGAATAACAGCCCAAAAGTGTGACAAAGGGTTAAAAAAGTTCAGTTTGATTGCCATGTACCAGAAGCTTGGCACAGTTAAAACAGTATATCACCGCTATACTAACTGTCCTATATAGGCATAAAAAACAAACAACTTGATATATGAAATGCACTTTTGTTTCACAAGCATGCATCTAAAACCGAGCACATCCCAGAGTTCAACCCAATCAATGCCCTTGTGGAATATTTTGAGGCTGAGCAATAGAGCATGGATTCTATTAAATGCTTTTAAAAGATAACCGTGCAAATGGGAATGTCAAATGACTTGAATGAAAAATAAATGGGACTCTGGGTCTCAGTTGGGCTACTAGGTGTGATGACAGTGACATGAGAAAGTGGGAATGAAACCAGGGCTGTTTCTCATCACCCATCACTCCTGCCCTTCCAGCTCCTTCATTACTGAACACAAACCTTTCTTATAGAGAGAAAAAAACAAAACAACAACAACAACCCCCCCAAAAACACACTCAACCCAACTACAGAGTGTAATTAGAGCCTTGAGGTCACATTTAAAGCGATTTTTCTGTGCTTTGTTTGGCAGGAAGTCAGAGCAAGAGAAATCCCTGCATTATGTGTAAAAAATGAAAATCAAATAGCCTATGTTTCTTGTATTTCATTAATTATTCAGATAGAAGACACATTTTTTCTAACCAAAATCAGTGCACTTTCAGTGAGAAGAGGGTGGAAAGTAAAGTACAGCCTCACATGTATAGAACAGAACTATAAAAGGGCGATAAACACAATCTAACCTAAGGCCCTTCACAGGCCACTGAAGCAGCCTCTTTCATTTGAGGCAACAACTTAGCTTTGTACTGAAGCACTTAAACTAGCTCATAGTGAATTTATATCCACTGGCTATTCAAAATCTAAACCACACCAGGCATTTCATTGAGACTAAACATGCACGAACAGCAGAAGCCCGAGTCAGAGTTAGCCTCTCTCTAGCGCCTAATGGCCTTGTTTTTGTGCCACTGCACAACAAAAGACTACAGCTTTGACCTCACATGTAACCTGATGAGGCTCTGCAGGTTTTCACAAGCCTGCGCAGTAAAATGCAATGCAGTAAAAGATATGCACTGACTTAATTTGATTGATGGATATAAAAGAAAATGTAAATAGGCTCAGAGTCTGTCGAACGAAAGCTCTTCTAAACCCTGTAGTCTCTGCAGAACACAGCTCCGTGAAGCCACAGAGGAAAAGTCAACCCAGATTCAGCGGTTATGAAAACAGAATCTGCGAGCTAGAAATTAATGCTGGACCGCATAAATTGAGGCATTCACTGCAAGTCAGATGCTTGCAAATCCTGAAAGGTAGGAATAAGGAACCAATTCACTATGGTCACAAACAAGAGGGCTGACATGAGTTGTAAGATGATTGTTTCTTTGATTTAATGTGACTGGATTGCTATGAATCCCTCATTAGACTAAAGGAGGCAGGAACGTTACTGGCTCAATAAATGCCTGGAATGAGTCACAAACAATACACAAATGAGTTGTCATCCACTTCACATCTCAACAGATGACCTCTGTTCAGTGATGAAATCATCAATCCGGGCTGTGAAATCCCAACTTTTTTTGTGTGTGTTTTCACAAAATGTTCTCAAGATGTTAAAACACAGCTGGTACCTCAGCACCAGCATCGATTAGTTAAAGCTAATGAACAGTTGTCTCTTGTAAATAAAAGTTTCAATTATAAATTTCCTTCAGAATAACACAAGGACACAGCTTTTTAAACGTTTTAACTTGTCATAAAAAGTTATGGATCGCTGCAAAAACAGTTAAAGTCAAATACTAAACTTAGTGTTCAGTCGTCGAAGTATTCTCTGAATAAACTGCAACAGGTTAAAAGAGTTACACAAGAGTTCAGCAAGACCACTTCTAATTATTTTTCCCCAGCAGTGTCATGAGAAGTGCTTGTACTTTGCAGCCATTCAAGCATATGACAGCAAATTTACCCTGCCAACAATGAGATTTCCCAAATATCTAACGAACTTCAACAACTGCATAAAATCTACTTTCTGCTGCTCACTTATTCACAAGGGGTTGCCACAGCAAGGACCTCCATATGTTTTTTGCCCTTCCTGATGCAATCCTAAAGGGATTTGTGACTCTTCTTGGCATTGAAACGGGAAATCTTGTAAGATAAATGTGTAAAACACCATTTATCTAGGAGTAGATATGAATTGCCAGCACAACAAATGAATGCCATGAAAGTTTTCTACATGTACTGTCACAGTCCGTTGGAAACAACCACTGAGACTAAAGTAAACAAGTCTAACAAATTGCAGCAAGCCATGAAATTGGGACGTTATCTTCATGTATCAGATCCGCTCCTCTTCCCAGGTGTGAAAGCAGCCGAGTGTCTCTGCGATCGATCGAATCTCTAGTCAAGCGCAAAGACAGTAACGCTGCCAACGTCTTAGCGCCCATGCCAACAATACTGACACACAAATCGGAAGTCTCTAAAGAAAAACAAAACAAAAACTGACAAGCTAGGTGTTGAGCTTATAGGATCAGTAGTCTCACAGCTGTGCCAGATGTAAGACAAAAGTTTTAATCTTTTGCAGTTTTGTTCATGTTCTGCAGGTTTAAAAAATATGACATTTCCAAGAGTTATCATAGTAGCACTGGACGGGAACCGAAAGCAAATGAAAACACAGTGCCTGAGTCAATCGTCACATAAAAGCAAACAAAAAAAAAAACTGTGTATCTTACAGATCTTAATTACCACAAACCCACACTTCCTATTTGGCTAAAAAAAAAACAATCCGGTTCTTTTTGTGGTCTTAGAAGCCAAACAGAATAAACAGTGATGTAACTTGTAGAAAACACCAATTACAGCACACCCCTGCTATTCATAGTCAACAAACACTGTGGTCTGACTCCTTCGATATGCGGGCAATAACAGTGAAGACAGTTGTGTTAATCTCGTTTTACCTTCCAGTCACAGTTGATTGCGATGCAGCGCAGGAAGTGGGAGGATAAAAGTGGATCTTCACACCGACTACAATCAGGATCACCCCTTTCAGCTATCATCATTTCGCAAATATTTGTTGCTCAAACCAGAAGACCAAAATGCAAAACCTCCTGCACATAAGCTTTACATTACATTTCACACAGAAATCAAAGAATGTATACAGTCTGGACATCTGGCTTTATTTCACTCCCAATTTTTACTTTTCTTTTTTTTTTTAATTCTGTTTGACAAGACTCTGAATGGCAGGAAATCTTTCTGAGGGATATCTAAAGCAGATGGGTTTGCAGTCAACAGTCATCCTCAGGTGTACAAAGTTACAAAACCCACTCCCCAGTGACCTCCACTTGAAGGAGCTGAAGAGAGCAATCCGAGTTCTATTATCTGTTGAATTTGTACGAAGGACGCCAAATTTTTCCAGCAGATGTTTTCCAGTGACAGCTCAGGGGAAAAGGTCTCGTTATGAGGGTCAGGCAAACTCACTGTAGACTCCTCAGGAATTCAACCCCTTCCGCCTCTGACCCACATTTAAACATTTCTCAATATCTTTGGCCTCACGGGAGTGTTGCTGGAAAGGATACTCTATAATTGCTTCAAAATATCTAAGGTTTTATTTAACATTGTATCATTTAGCATGATGAAATCTGTTATTTTGAAACATAAAAACCCTCAAAAAAAAAAAAAAAAAAAAGGAATCAGATACTGAAGTAATAACCTGTTTAATTCCAAACTACATTTACTGTAATGTCAATTACAGCTGACATGATTAGCCAATTCTCTACCAATTAATCAGTTAGGTTTGCCACATATATTCCTGATTCATCACTTAGACTATTAAAAGGTCAGAAGAGTGTTAAAAATTCTTAACACGATTTGGCAACTTTAGCTGGCTTATTTCAGATTTTTTAAAAACCACACTGATAAACAGTCCAAGAAAACCATCAATTAAAAACCTGGAGCTTCAATTTTCTTCTTCTTCTTCTCACATCTCAGCTGATTACTTTCTTTACACAAAACACAAAGCGTACGACGTTCCATCTTCTCAAATGTTAGAATTTGCTGCTTTTTTTGTGTGTTTGCTCTGGCTGACACAGCAAACTGACACAGCAACGGGGTTTAGGCCTGAGACATGGACTAAACAAGCCATTTGAATGTGTCAGTTTGGGCTCTATAAAATGTGTAAGAGACTTCTTCTTTTTCTTTTTCTTTTCTTTTTTTTTTTTTAAATGCCAGATCACTAATGAAAATATCCGTTTGTAACAGCCATAGCGATCACACAGTTGGAGCAAGCATCAATTCAAATTCAGCCTGTATCTCCTCATATTCTCCAACAAAATCATGGATTCATTAGAAGATCAGTAACAAAGGGATCTGTCCAGCTGATTAATTGTTCATTTTTCCCCACTCACTATAAGAAAAAGGATTGAAAAGTTTGCCTTAGGGCTCGCCCCCCCCCCCCCCACCACCCCACAGTTCCTCAGCTAAATCAAATGCTAATAATGACATAAGACACATATAGCTCCATGGCTTCCATCCCTGATTCCCTGTGATGTAACTTGTGTGCCAACTTCAGACTATCACATTTTTCATTGTTATGTGACTCTTGGTGAAGTTTTTTCTTTTTCTTTTTTTTTTCTTTTGCTACACCCTCCCACCCTCCCAGCTCTTCAGCAACAACACCCCTCCTCCTCCCCTCCTTTTTAGTCACATTTAAGTTGGATTAATGGTCTCCTCCCTGTGTCCAGATGTTACATAGTGATGGAGGAGGGGGAAGAGGAGCTTGCCCCCTCCTGTAACCTCAGCTATGTCTTTCCCTCTGGACGGCCTCCATCAAAAAATCTGATGAAACTTGTATCTGTGAAGGTTCTTATATAAGAACCTTCACAGGTTCTTATAAACTTATATAAGAATTCCAAACAATGAGCTGACCCCTGTAGCATTAACAGATGTTAATGCCTTACTTCACTCTCGGGCACTCAAGTAAGCTTACGCTAGAGAAATAAACAGGCCAGAGGCGGATGATGGCACCACCTGTGAATGACTTTTATATTATATGAGTGTAGTTTCAAAATATAATATGAAAAGAAAGAAAAAAACTGAAAATACTTAAGAAAAAAAGGGAAAGCTGTCAGCTCAACAGGTCTCCAATGCATTCTTACAAGAGCATTGGCGCATTTGATAGCTCATTACTGCCATCAGGGAAAAATGTGGGGAGTAGTAGGGGAGCTGAGACTTAACAGGATAAATGCACGTTTTGTTCGTTTCACTATCACTCAGGACCTGGCTGTCACAAATACTGTGATTTCCAGGCATCTCCAAACGCTACACGTCGGGGCAAGCCGCGCCATTAAGCAAGCAGACACAACTGTTGTTTGCATTTGCGGCAAGTACCTGAAAACAAACATGTAAACTGATCCAAACGATGTCTCCCCACAGGTTTGATATTAAAGTCGTGCTGTACCGATTTCGTGAATAGAAACCCCCCCCAGCAGATTTGGTTTGAATGGAAAACCGTAAGATGTAATATATATCTTTTATTTCTCTTTTTTTATTAAATGGAAGGTGGATTTAGGTATTCTGACACAGCCAGTGAGAAATCCCGTCTTCAGTGAGAAAATAGGTCGCTCGTGCCAGTGTTGTGATAGCCTTTTACCTGCTTCATATTCTAGCAGTGACTAACCTGACTGTCTCCTATCCTTACAGGGAGGCCCATTCTGTCTGCTCAGACAGGGGCTCTGCTTTAAAAAAACGCAGACAGATTTTAGGCCAAAAACAACCACAGCACCGCTTTATCCGTGCGCTACTTTCTCTCATTTAAAGGCTTCCCAAAAAACGATCGATCTCCTCCTCCGAGGAGCCACACTGTGTTATTATCACGGCAACCTATTCATGGTGTTGGCTCCAACTCTGATGAACGCAGGCCTGTGCGCAGATGCTTTGCAGAGGGGAGGAAAAAAAGTGCTCATGCTTTTCTCGAGTATCACAATGCAAGATTAACACAACAGGCTTTCTTACCTACGGTTGCACCGTTAGGAGATGCGATCTCCAAGCAGAGTATAAATCCCAAGTAAAGCAACCTCATCGCCATCTCCAGAGCACCTGCCCGATGGCACTGCTGGTTAGAAAGGAATAGATGAAAAAGTTGGCCGGATTTCTAAAACCAAGCAGCCACCTCATCCGAACCCTCTCAGTGGTCCGGGTGAGATTGTCCGTTCACTTGCACCCTCGAGTCCGGCACGCTAGCCGCTTCAAGACGGGCTTCTGCAATAAAAGGAGACTTGCTACAGCCCGATGAGGCTATAGGCAATGCAGCAGCACAGTCATGTATATTTCTAATTGATTATCGGCATTCAAACATGATGCACAGTGTACCCTCTGTCTCTCTGTGCTTGCTGGGGTCTCTGTTTCACCACACCATGCCACCAGACTCGTCCGCTTGTATAGAATAAGCTCTGCAGCCGCCGACTCCGTTCAGCTCATTCCGTGCTAAACTTAAAAAAAAAGAAAAAAAAAAAAAAGAAAAATGAAACGGTAAAAATATTTTTTCCCGACTGAGCGCCAACGTCTCCCTGTGCTTGTGGCAGCATGAGTGGATGGTCAACCTCTCAAGCCCCAGCACTGTGGACGAGTCCGTGACGTAACGACCGACTCCTCTAAAAAAAAAAAGGAAAAAGGGATACTAACTAACTAAGAGGGGAAACGACCCATCTGCGCATGCCCCAACACACCTCTTTTTTTCCTCCTGTTTCATGGGCTTTTTCATCAAGCGTGGAGGTGGGATCGAGAGGTGGAGCTGCAACTGTCCCCCTGATAAAGCCATGTTGGCTCAGTTCTCTTTCTCCAAAAAGCTCAGAGTAACGCAGTAAGTTCTGTTTTTTTTTTTAGAAAAACAGCAAGCTGTTTTAAAACTTGCTGAACGCAACGTCTGGATTAAAGTATACCCCCCTCCCCAAATAATTTAAAGGTAATTAACTTTATACAGGAAGAAGAAATAATTAAGAGTGAAATAAAATCTCGCCTCTAAATATAATTCCCGTTTTCTCGTCATAATCCCAGTATCACATTTTTATTTAGGTTACACGTCAAATGCGTGAAGTCTCAGTGCACTAAACCATGTAGTTTATGTAGCCTGAGGGGGTGGGGGAGACGTCAACCTCTGGTTTCGTTACTAAATCATGCCCCCTGGTGGCATGAAGAATGACAACTTGATGCGATTGTTATGAAATGCGTGGGGGTATTTTAAGTACTATCAGTATTTATGTGTGTATGTGATATGTTTTACCAAAGTTAATAAAAAAAAAATACATTTAAAAACTTGTATAAAACAAATAAATAAATCCACACTACAAATTTCCATTAATGTAACAAAAAATCACCATTTTACTCAATGAGCAATCAGACTAAACGCATTTCCGAAAACATACAGACTGTTTTTTTGTTGTTGCTTTTGTTCTTTGTTTGTTTGTTTGTTTTTAAACAGACCTTGTGTGAACTCTTCTTTGGAATTCTTTAAATTTGTAAAAAAGACTGGATAGGTTCATTAACCATCCAAACCTACAGGGGGCACTGGAAACTTAGATTTCGAGAGAGGCATGCAGACTAACTCAATTCACAAACAAAACAAAATAGAATCCAGCAGTTTGATGCAATGGTTGGTAAATTTTACACGATAGAACATCTGAGAAATGTCTGATCAAAGGACTGCTCGTTTAAAAAGAGAATAAAATGTCTCTAAAGCTGAAATACTCATAAATGACTCTTTCTAAGTGTATGGTGCGTAATGCGGTGGATGTCTCCTACTGGCATTCAGTTGTGGGTACTAAAAACAACAGCTGTGCATTTCACACTGCCCATACTGACGGTCATTTTGCTGCCACCAGTGTTAAGAATAGGGATTTCTTTTCAGGGGTCTTCAGCTTACAGATGTTTACCCGAAGACTGAATCACAGGAGAGAATGTCAAGTATGCGGAGAATCTGTGAAAAACATGCTTGCTCTGTTTAAAGCAAGCATATTTAATTTCAGTCTAAGCTTGAAACTTTAATATAAACACAAAGAAAGTTTGCAAAGAAATGCTGTAGTGGTAACTTAACTGTTTTGCAGCCATGCATTGCATGCATTTCAGTAATGCTCCCTTGAAGCTTTTCTGGAAAACATATTTACTGCCAGCAAATTTTTCGGCGTTTTTTTTTTTTTTAAACTTGCTGTACGTCCTGTCTGTCAATGCACTCAATTACCACAACCCCTTGTGTCACCTCCACCTTTTGTGAAAGGAGGTTTGTGCATTGTCATTTAAAAGAGACAGACGCCAGCATGCTGTGTGGGAGACAGGTTGAAAGAGTGCCAGCGTAAACACTCCCAGACCACATGTTCTCCCAGGGCAGAAGGGCTGGCTTCTCTCCAGGCACATCTGCACACAATCCCTCAGCTCTCAGCGAGTGAGCCAAGGAGACAGAGCGGGGCAAAGGAGGGAAAGGAGAAGGGAGAGAGAAAAGCGTTCCCAGACAGGGAGAACCTGTCTGTTATGTGAAAAGTACCGTGGTGTCAGTGATGAAAGTGATGACATCTGACTTAAAGAAACAAACAAAACAAAAAATACAGAGAGAGCGAGAGAGAAATGATGAAATTTAAAATACAGACAGACAAAAATTTACTCCCTGTTTGAAAAAGAAGTAAAAATTTGTGGCTGAGGACTCACCACCATCATTGCAACTCTGTGCATCTGTATAACACTGTTAGTTCACATGCCAAGGTCTGCTTGGCTGCAGTCATTACTTGTATCCTTGAGAGAAGATGGATTGCTGCATAGACAAAGCTGCTGACTCTCGCGTAGCTACAGTCTACGTTTTTTTAATGTATGCATGCCTTGTGCCTTTATGGCTGCAGATGCATGTGATTTTCCACACATTTTTACCCTGATGTATACATTCTTTCAAGCACACATGCATCCCACTTCCTATTAAGCTCCCCTCAAGGTTTTTCTTGTTTGCTGCCCTTTGGTTTGCTGGTAGATTGTGTGCTTTTTTTTTCTTTTGCTAAAAGGTAATTACTGAGCAAGCAATGCTGACAACACCTGAGGAATGCAAAGCATGCAGCACTGGGCTATGTTCTTCTAACCACCCACCAACCTCTCCCCACTCACCACACCTCGCTTCTCCCCCATCTGTAACCCTCCCCCATTGCAGCCAACTAGCAACTACTTTCGCAGGGATTGTAGATGCAGATGTTATACGCAGCACTGTGCACACGTGATTCTATCAGGAAATATGAATCAACACTAGGTTACTGCAGATTAAACTTCTTCATTTAAATAAAATCAATGAAACTATAATTTTTTTCTCTTAGTGTGGAGGAAAATCCTATCAAACAGGCCCAACAGGCCCTTTTATTCCCGTTACTGGTGAATTTGCAGTGTGTGTTGGCTGGCTCGGGCACACTGCTGACTGAGTCACTCCCCAAACTGTCCTTGAGCTCTGTGGAACTCACAGCCCATCTGGCTGAATACTTGCACAGATACACACACACACATCAAAACATTGCATAGATTTAAGCAGGGGAAGTAAATGACTATGGGTGACCCAGTTGTGGTCTGAAACTGGTCCAGTCGAAAAAGAGTCAATATCTGGCTGGAGAGCATGATGCCATACATAGAATAATGTTATTTTGTCAACCAGTGCATCAAGTTTTGACATTGCACGCATGCACGTACTTGGGAGACAGCGATAGACGGTGGAGAGATTATGAATTCAGCTGAGCCTCTCCCGTCTGTCTGACTAGACCATCATGATGAAATCTGGATGAAATCCCTTGTGCATGTAGATCAACCTAAGTTTATGGGCTCGGTCTGAATTTTACAGTCAGAGATGCAATAGTCACATGTGAGGGTTAGGTAAGAAACTATATAGCTGATGTTGCATATGTTTTCTGCAAACATGAGGATTAATCAGAGTACACAAGAAAAGGCTCGAGGGTAAAAAGATTTATATGGCAAGCAGCTCGTATTAATAAAATCACTTATCGTGCATTGTGAAGATGGATGAATAGAAGGGTGGGAGCTCATTTTCATTTTACTTAGAAAATTATGTCAAGTTTTTGTACTTATTTATTTATTTTTAATACAGAAGTATGGAAACAATTAGTTCCAGTTCTCCAACAAGTATTTAATAAAAATAACCTATCATCAGATCATTCCTGATATACACACACACACTATTTAATGACTAAATTTCCCCTGTTGACACAAAAGTTGGCATAGCAACATTTTCTAATCTCAATAATCAACAGTAGCCCTCCTCTCCTCTGTTGAGGGATCCCTCTGTGACTACAGTTACATATAAATTGTGCAGATAATTTAGACATTTTCTTGCCTATTTTACCTTTTTTTTTAAAACATTTTAAATAAGATTTGATTTAATGTAAAAATGATTTAAGAATGCTAACCCATTCCAACCAATAGTAACCAGTTTGAACATGGTTGAAAGACTGTAAAAATCTACATAAAGACAGAATGATGCAATGATGTGAAAATCATTTAACCACTATATTTAACCCAAAAAAGTATTAAGACGAGATATTACAATACCGCTGATATTTATTATTTCAAGAATAACATCAACACTTTAGATCTCAGCCTCATGTTTAAAAAAAAAATTAAGATTGGCAAAAAAAAAGAAAAGAAAAAAAAGAGTCCAATCCAATCCCACATTTTATCAGTCACAGTTCAAAAGCCAGGATCCTATACTGGTATATAATAGTGAGTATGGATTATAATGTACATAGTATGAGTATCTTACACATCTGTGAAGGTACTATGAATACCAAACATTAAACTGAGGTTTGGGAGCAGGTTGTGTTTTCAGGGAAAGGCTTGCTTATTTCAGCAAGACAATGCTTAACCGTGCTTCTGTTCCAATAGTATGTCTCCACTGTGCAATAACCTGGGTGTTTTATAGTGACCTGCTTACAGTTCAGACCTGTCACCCACTGAAAAGATCTGACACAGTAAGAAGTGAAATTTCTGATGGACTCCCCTGAACTGTTTAGCAATTTACATCAAGCAGAAAAGGAAAAAGATTACACAGAAGTAAACATCATCAGTTGCACCATCTTGTTTTTGTACTATTGTCAGTTAAACAAAGGGTTTAAAGGTTTTGCAAATTCCTGCATTCTGTTCGGATTTACATTTTACACAGGATCCCAATTTTCTTGGATATGGAGCAGTGGCTCATAGAGCTGGTAGGTAATAGTTAGCCTTAAAGAGCTGCTGGCTGTGTTGGTTTACTGCACCTGTACATCTTGGTGTGGTGTTGAAGTTAAAATTTAATAGGAAAAGGGCCAGATAATAAGGCAAGGATGGGACAAGTGATTGTATAACACAACATATTTGATGTGTGGGCTTCATTTTCCTCAGATGACAAGGGCCAACTTCTGTGAGTGAATGTGGCCTGGTGCTCTGAAAGGTTTGGAAATGCACTTGGCAAAAGTATAGAGAAAAGAAGGAATGGATGAAAATGTTATTAGAGAGTTAATCTAACTTTAATGATATAATTAAGGAGAATACTAATTAATGCTTCTCTTTCCATGTACATTGGCCTTAAGGCAAAAACATTATCTCAACACGTTCCAGTTTTTTTTCCTTTTTCTTTTTTTAATCTCAGTAAGCCGCTGTATTTCAATGTCTACTTCCAACTCAGGAAATAGTAGCAGTGATCTGTTCCTCCTCATTTCATGTGCACTAGAGGTACTTGACCCAGGGCTTGTGTGTTGCTTGAGCAAAGAAAAAAAGCCAATAAAAAAGACTACTGTTAGGGAGATCACCTTATCTAAACCACCATTCCCATTTTTCAAAGTACACTTTAAGCACAGGCAGCTCTGCATTTCTTCTTCCTAATCATACTGGGTTAGAGGGATGACTTAAATGAGCACAACGCTGGAAGTTAAAGCAAGAAAAAAAAAGTCTGCCAGGTAGGTTATTTATCTCCTTGCGTAAAAGGTGTTATTACTTTGGCAAGAAGGCACAACTGGAAGATGAAGTCAGTTATATATAAGCATATAGCCCAGTGCTTTGAGTGGAGTACATGAGAGCGCTGGGAAACGCGGCTCCAATCACTACCGCTGTTCCTGGCTCAATTTCCCTGGCTGACGTCAGCTGACTGCCTTGGCTCTCTCCACTCTCCGCTCCTCCGGACACAGCGCCGCGTAAAAATGCTGCTCTCTATGACGACAAGGACAGGAATCAACCCTTACAACAGCTACAACGGCAAAAACACCAAGAAGGTAAATAACGACACCACCGGCCACTTCTATCGCGTCTTTCTCAAAGTAAGTCATTTTTCCCCTCTCTCTCTCTCTCGATGCGGTGTTGTTCGAGCTCTGGCTCTCCAGTTAAAAGCTGCTCGGCTGTTTAAGCTGCAGTGTCCTTGAAAGTGGATCACAGGCGACGTTTAAACTCGCATACTTGCCATTGCGGTGTTCGTTTCCTGCTTTTTTGCTTGTTCTTATTTAAACTGTTACACAGTAAAACGGGGCCCGTTACGTTGTTGCTCGTGAAATAGTAGCAGGCTACAGTTTGCTTTCGTTTGTTCCGATACGGCGTCTGCTCGCTTCCTATACCGAGCCTGCACAGAGTACAGCTTATAAATGTGTTGTGGAGGCACGCTAGGCTCAGGATAAGCTAATAAAGACTAAGCATATTTGACTTTAATATGGATTCGCCGGGTTTTAACTAAATGTATATTCGGCTAAGTTCTTTTCTCATTGAATTAACCACAAGTTAGCAAAGTTTTTTTTTCCTCTTTCACGCGCACCAGCATGCCCCACCCCTTCTGTCTTACAAATGATTACTGATGGCACTATAGGGAAAAGGAAAGTTACTGAGCCCACGAAAGAAGTCTAGTGGAATAATTTTTTTTTATTTTCGTAAAATGACAAAAAGTTTTTAAGATAAATTTTGATTGTTTGGCATACTGAGATAAGTAATTGATGAGGTGACGTCCAACCACTTTTCTGCGCAGGCTATATGGATTTTTCTTAATTGAAATTCTGGAACGCGCAGTTGTATAAAGATTATATATAAATTTTTATTTTCACGGGGAAATGTGTTACTTAAGTCAAGGATTTGAAGCTTTAGTAGTTTGTTTTTGCTCGTGATAGTGGCAGAATTTGTTTAAGCTAATAATATTTAACCCCAATTTTTGGATTTATAATGTTGGTATTATAGGTATTGTTCATCACTTTATGTATATTTCTACATGGGTATATATAAAAAAAAATATACCCGCACGCTATAAAACGGCATTTTTTCAGAATAACGTGTGAAACAGCTGAAGTCAAACGCTTCCCGTATTCCTTTTTTTCCCCTCCTCGTCATTCTCTCTCCTGCCTCAAGAAGACTGGAAAGAATTCAGATTGCTCAGATTAATGATCAGGAATTCCTGGAATCCTGGATTCAGACATTGTGCTCACTTCTAGAGGTGCTTTGCAAACTGAAACCCTTTTTTTGCTGATAGAAGACATGCACACACAGTTTTTTTTTCACCCCTATACACACACCTTCACAAAGAAAGGTACTTGTAAATCCAGTGTCAAGTGGCAGCCCCTGGTCTGTGTCATTTACTACAAGAAACAGGGCGGAGAAAAGAGAGGGATTAAGAGACACCCCACCCCCCTCTTCCTCTGCTTTTGATTAACTCCCTGATCTTTTTTTTTTTTTTTTTACTTTCTTTCTTTTAGCCTTACAGGTTGTCTTAAGTGTTAAGATGAAACCGGGTTTTAGTCAGGAAGAGAAGAGCAAATAGGTCTCACTTTCAAGCCGCAGGACACCAAGGGTTTTCACTTTTCTTATGTGGTTCTTTCCACCTTGCTGTTTTTCTCACCTTCTTTTTTTTTTTCGCTTGCAGCAACAGAAATTTAATATAAAGTGATTGCATCTGTAATACTACGGTCGTTTCTGCTGCACCTAAGGTTTCTTTAACCTAGGAGGTAGGATGGATCTATCTCTCTGTGATACAATATATCATAAATTTATAAAAGATGCTGTTGTTGTGTAGTGCAAACATGATCTACTTTGTGATGCTGGTAGTTTGTTTGTGCATAGATCAAAAGCTACTGTACGGTAATAGAAATCAGCAAATATGCTTTTAATGATAAGCAAAATGAATTTTTGCTTGTACAATTTAATTCATCTAGGATTTTATAGGCCACTGTGTGCTTATCTTGTGATTAATATGAACTTAAACAAAAGAAGTAAATGTGGTGTCTGACCGATGTTGCGTTTTGTTTTAACATACTCGGTATCAACAGATTTAGCATTAAAGTGTCATACAGAGACTCATACAGTTAAAGGCATGCATTCGGCCTCATTTAGCACTCATTGTTCTTGCCTGGGTGAAAAAGTCCTTGAGTCACCTGCTCTCCCTACAGGAATCACCTGTGCTCCCTCCAACTGTAATCACTTCATCGGTCTTTAGCTGCTTTCTGCGGCCCCCCCACCCACCCCTTTTTTGTAGTTATGCTGCTTGCACAGCTGTGGTGACAACACACAGAGCTGATTTATCTTTCTGAGGCTGTAAAGAGATAATCGTATAGTAACTGGGAAGTGGGGACTGCATAGGGAAGCAACGGAGCATCAGTTGTTCATTGGCAGATGGCATTAATTAGTTAATATATAGTGAAAAAAAATAAAAGTACATAACGTCCTCATGTATTTTTCATTCATTGTGTGTGTGCATGAATCAGTTATATATTACCTCATGATCAACATTTCAAAGACGTGAATTCCACCGAACTGTGGCATCTCTGGGAATGTAGTTCAGTTTAATGAACTTTAATCTTGAACCCATGGTCCTCATTGATGTGCTGCAGAGGAATGTAAAGAATGCTGACACTGTTATGGATGCAAGGAGCAGTGTAAACAGATACTGTATGTCAGCGGTTGTGGATTGACAAATAACATGCATGCAGCTGGGAAATCAGCGGTATGCAAGGAAGTCAGGTTTTGTGCAATGATTAACTGAGAAGAAATGTAGCCTGTAAAATGAGATTTTTAATTCCTAATCATTTGAATTAAAGGTATTTGTCACAGGCTACCCTTTGCATGCATATTTTCATGTGTTTGCACCATTACATTGGAAATTACCTTACATGGGTGGCAAAACACCTGGAGCGGGACTGGGGCAGATGGGGAGTAGGTGTGGAGCTGACTCACTGCCATCCTCTTTTCAGATGGAGCCTAGCAGAGCGCTCTTAATGAGAGACTACCTTCTGACTGGAGAGCACATGAGAGGGATTAGCACTTTCTGCTAACAAGCTCAGATCCCAATTAGTCAGGCTTCGCTTGCCAGAATTGGGCCCGGACTTGGTCTCCCGTCGGATCCTATCTCCCCAAGCCTTTGCAGGTGCATCCCTCCTGACAACCTGTGCAGGCCGCTTATCATGAAGGCGAGGGAAAGCACCAGAAAAGACTGTGATTGTGGAAAAACAAACAGTGTACTGATGCTAAAGAAGAGAGGGAGATTAGAGGAGCAGGATAAGATGAATGGGGTCTGTGGTTTTCTCAGCTGGAATAAAAAGATAGCTTTCAAGTTCAGAAGGATGACTCCATATCAGTTTGGAAATCATAAGGTAGCGAGGATGCATAAAAGTTTGCACATAAATCACTATATAAGGCAAGGTTTGTACTATCCTTTCATTTATTTTATATGCCTGTAGCCTGTTGTTAGCTTGACTAAAGATTTGGTTTTGATATTCATCTAGTTTGTTCAGAGGTTGATATAAATTCTTTCACAGCTTGGAAACCCCTTGGTTTGAATTCATGTTAATGGCTAAAATACAGAAATGGCACCAAACTAAATTTTGATATAGCTATGCTGCTTCCTGTTCCTTGTTTCCTGCTTTAAACAGCAATATTTCTGTGTTGGGTGGCATGTGACCAGTCCTAAATGTAGTGTACCCCTATTAGTCCTGTCACTGTGGTTTGTTGAAGCAGCCATTAATTGTCTGGTTTTCTGCTATTCTTGCCCATGTGTGTAAGACTGTTTCAGTATTTCTGGGCTTGTACAATTTACTCAAAGGTGAATTTTGAACTCCTACAAATGTAGGGATCTAACAGTTATGAAACTGAGATCTGCATACCGCAGTGTTGTCTTCCTGTATGGTAATGTTGAGCCTGGTGGTTAGCTAAGCATGTTTGTCTGGTGAAAGCTGTACGGCTTCAAGATCGTTCAGGTAATGACTAAATTCGAAGTGCGTCAGAATAACCGAGTTTATGTTTGTCATCATGGGTGTGCATTAAAAATATTTTTCACTTACATCTTCAATAGATATGCATTCGTTCATTTTTTTTAAACCACTGTTAAAAGCTTTGGAGAGATATTAGTTGGTTGTTGAACGTTACCCGTGGTATTTAAGAGCACATCCTCAGGGAAAAAGACATGGGTCATAATTAGGCTGATTCCAGCTGTCTTTCTTCCTTTCTGTTAATAAGCCGATGGCCTGAGGGTGACCTTGTGAGGTCCAACAAGCCATTGGCGCAGGAAGATCAATCCCTTTATAGTAAAGATGCCGCATATTGCTCAAGTCTTACTTTGAGTTTGATACAAGGGTTAATCGATCCAATACATCCATCACATTCCTTCTTATTGCAGGATTGGGATCTCTGCTGCTGTTGGATGAGAGAACTTTCTGATATTTAAACATGCCTGCTGTTAGGAAAGGGTTAAAACGCATGGCTTGTGTGTTGTTGCTTGGTAATGGATTAAAACCATATTTTGTGAATCACCCACCGCTACAAGCCACCCCATTGTTCTCTGTGGTTTGACCTTCTGACCTCAGTTAATCAAACTGTTCCTCCTCCTCCAGCGGTAAGAGGGGAGGCAACCCCAAGGCCAAGCGTAGCTGGCATTTTGCATACATTTTACTTCACTTCCCTACTAATTTAATTTGGTTGGCACAAGATGGGATCAGCTGGAGGAGCGCTGTATACAGCTGTCATTGTTTGTTTGCTGTCTGGCCACTGACGACACTCTGGACATTCCAAAAAAAAGTTGTGTGTCAGTTAAATGAGTCAGTTGTGGTCTTAGAAGTTGCTTGTATAATGTTTTTTTTTTTTTTTTAAACCACTTTGCTGCTGATGGGAAGCTTAAGTATGTTTTCAGAAATGTATGCAATCACCCATTTTTGCTTGATCGAAAGCTTTAGTTTTAGCAGGTTTTTGTCAATATCCACCTAAAAGGAATGCTTTGTAAAACTTCCTAAAAGAGTCTGTAATGGTATCATTCTGAGTGAACAAAGTTTGCTTCATCAGAACAGCAAAAAAATTAGGGTGTCTTTTTAAGCTTTTCAGCTTTGCTTCTGTATACAGTTTAATTTTTAAACCAAGTTCTGTAGTTTTGGAGAGGCCTCTGTAGGTCCTCAAGGATTTTGATAATGGATATTGTGCATGTAAACTCACTTTTTTGCCGTCATTGTTCTCCAAAGCACCTGTCTAACAGCAGTCTTCTGCTAAATGAAAGGTGCTTCTGTAAAATGTATGCAGGAATAGCAATGAAAGAATTAATGTACTCAAAGTTAAGCCATTCAGTCTGATTGGCTAACTGTGGATTTTTCCACTGTTTGCTGGAGAAAGTCATGTTTTCCATCTGTTTTTAGCAATCTTCCCAACACGAGTTGTGTGCCATCTGTGAATCCTGGGCTCTTGCATTGATGGTTTGTAGAGATGCCCGTAGAGTTGGATCTGCACAATGACATACTCATGCCAGCCTGTCCGTTCTGTTGTTATACGGCAGCCACAGCACAGTGTGCTCAGAGGAGGCACTGGCTAGCTTTAGAACTCGTGAACTAGCTTTAGATGGTTGTTTTGATGGAGGTTAAAAAGTCAGTTTATCAAAATGTACCTGAAAATATGCAATGTACAAATAAAAACAGGCATTTTATGATGTCTCCATATTCATTTTGCATACCCTAGTAAATGTGGAAAATACATGGCTGATTGAATGAATCTTTGTATACGAATGCAATCTGTGACTTTTTAATATTTAGTATTTCTGTTTACTGCAAATACTACAATGGTACAAACTATTTCTTCTCATATTTTGCTTCATATAAATAGTATAAATTGCGTAATGGTAATACTTGTTATATCTTACTTATAATTCTTTTATTCACTCACTGTTGCTTGTTATAATATTTATCTGACTGGCCTGACCTGTCAAGTCGGATTAAGCATTAAATTGATGCTGATATCTTGTCTGTATCTCTCTAGCCTCAGCTGGTTGGTTTTGTATTTCTAGTTAGTGACTGCATCCATGTGTACATCCAATGTCATGTACCTAAAAAGCGCCCTCTGTTTCCTCCACAGCAGACATATGTGTCCCCGTCCAATCATCAGATGGCTCCTCCAAGCCCCAACAACACCAACAACAGCAACACCACCACCATTAGCAATGGCAGCAGTAACAGCAGCAGCGGGGGAGAGCAGCTGAGCAAAACCAACCTTTATATCCGTGGCCTCCACCCAGGAACCACAGACCAGGATCTGGTCAAACTTTGTCAGCCGTAAGTCACCTAAAACGCCTTTACATGCACTTACACCCAATAAATTTCTCTGGCTGTCTGAGGGAGCATGAACCCGGCTAGAGCAGACTAGATTATGATGGGTGATGGCTGGTCGACTGCAAGGATGAAAGGCTTGCATCTCTAGTTTTGGCAAATAAAGTAGATGGATAGTTTCCCTATAACTTAAGTGCACAGGAACACTAAACCACACCATATTTGATATTTATGTAATGTACAAGAGGGCTACATTTTCATCCACGCATTTAAAAAACAAAAAAACGCATCACGTAGTGGCTTTGTGGAAAGACTAACAATCACTGGGGCTGCAAACTAAGACCTTTCAGCCTGACATAGCTGAGCACAGACTTTCCAACAACTAGGTACAGAATGTTTAGTCTCGCTCTGTCATGTTAATTCATTCTGTCTCTTCGTGCTCATTCATACACTTTTAATCTATATGATTTTTTTTTTCGCTCTTATGTTTTAGTCATGATACAGTATGACAGTGAACCCTGTCATCCAAATACAGCGTCACTTCTGCACTATAAATATCACGCCATGTTGCTCATCAGTGTGACTGTGAGTCTTCGAGAACTTTGTTGTGGACAGCATGCAGTCAGACATCAAACAGCAGCATCATCCAATCCATCTGATATGTTTGTTAGGCCTTCAGTGGAAGACATCAAAACATGCAGGGCTGAGATGAATGATCTGCTCTTAGTTAATTGAATTATGGAGCCTGGTGATGAGAACCAGAAGAGCAGAGGAGAGGAGTGGGAGAAAAGGAGGGAAAAGAGGGCTAGAGAGATTGAATGAGGGAGGGTGAGGCCTGCTATTTTACAGCTGTCTGGAAGCTATGGCTCACATGAGGCAGCCCAACCCTACAGGAAACGGCAAGCCCAGGGGAAAGGGAAAGACAAACAAGGGCAATGGTAGTGGCGGGGTGGGGGGAGGATGGAGCGGATCAGAGGGGAGGAGTGAGTGGAGTTCAGGGTTTGTGTGTCAGGTGGTGTTCTGTGGGGGTAGTTCTCATATTTCTGCTTTTACGGAGCAGATAAAAATCACTGCATGAAATTTGCCTTTTAGCAGAGCACATTAAGGCTGATGTAATTTTCAGTTAAACTAGAATGAAAGAGGATATTGTGTCCAATAATAGTTAAAGGGGTAATGGCTTGTAGATGAGGATGTAAAGCAGCAGGAAGACTACTCATGTAGGGACTCTGACTTACTTTGCTCTAGTTGGAACCGTAAATCTGCGCATACTTTGAGGACACAGCACTTCCAAAGCTCCCCTCCCCCACACTGAGAGTTGTTGCATGCAAGCTCTGTGATGTACTGTGTACCGAGTGAGGGATGAGAGAAGGGGATGGGATTGGGGTTGGTTCTCCATCGGCCACCGGGCCCTGCATTCGTGTCTCCGGGTGCCTTGCTGCCGCTCTGGTTCTTTCCCCAGTCCGCCTCTGGTGGTTGGCCACGGATGGGCATTAAGCCGGGTGATGTATACTGTGCTTTCTCACACATGGCTGAGTCACTGGCCACTCTTTTCCCTCTGGAGCATGAAGAACGAGATCTCTAAACACAATTCAGTAACTCCACTGCTCATGCAGCAAGTGTGCAGCATGAAGAGCTCATAACTTAAATGCTAGTTGTTGTGAGAATAAGCAGGCTGATGACACTGCAGTATAGTGTATATGCAAATGTAGGAAGGCAATGCTGGCATAGTGAGTGGCATTTTGTCACTTGGAGTCAGAAATGCATTGTGAAATTGTAGTTTTGCATATGAGGGCAAATGCATAATGCAACAGCCCTCCCGCTTATACACACTGGATGGGATTGCAGAAACTTTAGACCAAATTAATGACTGTAACATGAAATATCTCTGTTATAGTAGATAAAATATCTAAAATGCGTCACTGTTAACACAGGCCAACATGCTCTCACATAAGGACAAGGAAAATCCAAAGAACAAGGCCACATGAGCATTCAGAGTGTGACTTGTTTGCAAGGTAGAAAAGTGGGTTTTTTTGTTTGTTTGTTTTTTTTCCTTACAGTTCTCAAGAGATTGTGCCAATCAAAGAGCATAATCAGATGAAGTGTGTTCTATATTGTGAACTTGTATGACTGTTTGATGTTCTCATGTCACTCTGTGCTGTAATTGGACCCGCTGTGATGTCAGTTCATCAGTGTTTACATGCATATTCCCTGTAATGTCCAACTTAATCATTCTCAGATATTCCATTGACATCATTTCTGTCTACATAGATGACCTTAAGACATTTAAAAAAGTGGGGGAAAGGCTTGCAGGCTTCTTCTTTTTTTAAAACTTAAAAAAAAGAATCTATTAGACTGTCAGATTACCTAACAGGTCATCAGCTAATCCTTATTTAAAAACTGAAATTATTTATGAAATTGATTTCTCGATCTCAGAGTGAGGCAGTGGTGCCTGTGCCACTAGATGAAAGTTGAATTGCATTTCAGAGGGCACTAAGACCCAGTGGAGGGTTAAAGGCTGCCTAGAGAGAAGCTGGTTAGTAGAATGAGAGTGTGGCTGGCAGCCAATATTGGACAGGACAGTCAAGGAGGGGCATATCAGATTACACTGCATGCACATGCCTGGAGAGATGGGAATTGATAGACCCTGCTGCACAGAACCATTCGCCCAGGGTCGAACACTATCCTATGTATTTGCAGTATCTACAGCTAGGTGGGGTTAGGGGTGTGGGTAGTTAATGTAGAATTTTCATATTTATAGTGAATTATGAAGCAATCTCTGAAAAGTTGATAGGGGGATTCATATCTACCAGTTTGCCACCGCATGTTGGATTTCCCTGGAGATAAGATCCCAACTGACATTTGTGTGTGAGCTAGAATGAATAAGATATGGTAAATCTATAGTCCTCTCTAGAATACAGAAGCCCATGGGACGCTATAATTTTTTTCTAACTGAATTCGCCCTCCCTTGAATTTATTATCAGATGAGGTGACTGTAACTTCATTGAAATCTTTAGATGATTTACAATTTAGTTATTAAGAGTATTACATCTGCACACAGTGGAAGGACGACCTCTGAGTGCAAACCTCACTGTTTTTCAGGTATGGGAAAATTGTGTCCACGAAGGCCATCTTGGACAAGACTACAAACAAATGCAAAGGTGAGGTTTTGTTTTTTTTAAATTAAATGAAAAAACGCAGCTGTTCCATGCTCATCCATAATATTTTTTGAAATGTGGCCTTGCTTCTTCTAGTCAGCTGATAATTGTGCAGCATATCAAGTGGTAAAATGACACCACAAATATGAGACTAGTTTCTCATCATGGTTTTTACTGAAATGTGTGGGAGGAGAAGAAATACCTCATTTTATTTAGGCGAGATACTTTCTTGATAGAATGTGGGGGAGGCCTCTTTGGTCTCTGTAGATTCATGAGACACATGCAGAGATCACTAGGACTTTGTATGAGGGAGCTGACAGATTAAAATCAACTGTCAGATCTGACTGCATCAGACATTTGCATCCTGCCTTGCATCACAGTTTTGCTTTTGTTGTTTTTAAAACACGGTCCAGGCCTGCTTGCATGTGTGAAAATGCTCATAGTTACACATCGCTGCACAGAAAATGAATAAAAAAATAACCAATATGAATATATTAGAGGGAATAGAGTTTCTGTAAAAACTGTTTTTGAGAAGTTTTTGTAACGTCAGCAGATCCAGCAGAGAAGAAGGGGACTACTCGGAGCCCACAGCACAGTCAACCTTGGACTCGGCGAATGGGCTTGCGTATAAATAAGAGACCGTGATCAGATGATCCGAGATGCCAAAGTTCAGAAATCTATAAAAGACCAAGATCATGTAGGGTCTGGTGTCTGATAGTTTATAGAAATCACTCCTTTACTTCATGGGAAGCCAAAAAAATATATAAGATGTTGGTGTGATGTGGAATCTATGGCTGGTATCGGTAATGTGTAAGGTTACAGCATACTGCTGATAAAGTCAGTAAAGCTGTTTGACAAGTGCATGAAGCGGTCCGCTTCACACTGTACCTACTGAGTAGGTGTGTGTTGTGCGATTTTTAATATGGGCAGCGTCCTCCATCTGTCCTCCAGAGGGACGCACAGTCCAATCCTAGCCAGCTGTCTCTTCAGATTCAAACACTGTTACCGTGAGTGCCTCATGAGTTTAAACTGTGCACCTCTCCTGCAGTATGCACATTTCACTGTCATATATTTTGTTCCCTGCAGGCTATGGCTTTGTTGACTTTGATAGCCCAGCCTCGGCTCAGAAGGCAGTGACGGCACTGAAGGCTGGCGGAGTGCAGGCTCAGATGGCCAAGGTGAGAACTCAGCTTGAGGTATCAAAATTCGGTGGGTTAATTTATAACGGCTTGGTGTAAGTTTAATTTAGCCTGAAAGAGCACTTTATCAGTGTCTCAGCAAAAATGTTGAATAATGATTTGATTCATTAATTTCACATTAAATGTTGAGTCATTAATCATAGAGGCAAAAGGTTGCTCCTTGGATTTTTCTGCCTCTTAAAAAATAACAGATCACGCTCACCCCCCCACTTCTTTAAAAAAAAAAAAAATCTATCACAAGATATTCCTTTATGCTTAAATCAGCTTTTTCATACATAAAATTGCTGGCTTCATCAATCTGCATTATGTTGTTCAGAAACGGGTCATTTTCATGTTAATTTCCCTTGCAGCTTCATTCAGACATACCCTACGGCAATGCTGGAACACATGTCACATGCTCGATATTTGACTGTATATCAAGTGACTTAGTGTCAGATTTTTGTTAGTAGTTTATCTAACGGAGAGAATGAAAGGGATGCTGGGATTTTTAAACCAGAGAATCATCCAAACACCAATTACTAAAAAGGGAGAGAAAAAAATTATCTGCCCATTTTTAGTAAGGATGTTCTTACCTCAGGCTTTTTGAGTTCGACAAACATGTTGCACTGCTTCAATGCAACATTGCTCATTTGATTAAAAGAAGGCGTTTGGAAACTTAAACATGTTATGTCTAAATGCTTTCATAACATCAGCAGTGTTACAACTTCTGCAGAAAAGTAACCAGGGTGCTGTTCGGAGGTGAAGCCAGAACACTGCGGCGCTGTCACAATAATAACGCACTATAAGACTATTTCTGTGCACAAAGAGTCCACGGATGCTTACATGTATGTATGTGTTTATAGTTGTGATGGTGTTTGGGGAGCACGTCCCAGAGCCTGCTCTCTGAGCTCCCTGTACAAAGGACCTGTCTGTTCTCCCTAGTGGCATCTGACTCAGTGTCTGAGCAGTTCCCCAGTCAGCAGGGCACAGTGCCCAGCCACCCTCCCTGTCAACACACGCACGCCCACAGACACACAGAGCCCACTTGACAATCGCACACGCACTTCAGCAGCCTTGCCTCAACCGGATTATGACACGCTCTCACGGACTCGCACACCACCGGCGCCCTGGGAAAGCTGATCTCTCGTTAAGCTGGATCACTGACATTCATACGGCTTCTTGCTCGCAAAATAACTTGATTTCAGTCACCCTTTCAGCCCGGGTTTACAACAAGACTTGTGTGTTTGCGTCAGAATTTTCTCTGACTCACTCTGACTCATTCGCAGATGAAATCCACAACTGGGGCTTCTCTACTGCTCGCTCACATGGGTTCAAGCCTCATTGCTAGTGTGCTCTGCGGCGAGGGAGGAAGGTGAAGGAGAAATCACCTTCATCGCAGGTCACAGCGATTACACATGCATTATTCATGGCATGGAAATTAACTTGCGCTGCATTTACAGGTTTTTAATCACATCTGCACTCTGAGATAATGAATATGCATAATGGTTAGAGGGCGATACAGATTGAGTATCTCACAAGATACCGTCGGTCAAATTAAATTTGTTTTAAGCAGGGCACAAAGGAAATTGGAAGGGGGGAAAAGCCTACAAAACAGTTCAAGTTGCTTAGAGTGAAACTGTGGGACTCTGAGTTTCTTTCAGCATGTTTTCTAATCATTTTAAATTCAGATTTGGAAGCGCTGCATAATTTCTCTGGTTTATAAAAGCCGACAGAGCCAGCATCTGTGCCTGCATTCAAGGTCAGGATTACCACATGAATATAGCTGCCTGAATGCAAGCAGTGCATTAGTAACATGATCGAGGAAACGGAACGACCACGTTTTTGGTAGCACAATGCTTGAGATGTTCTCCAGATTGTTCCCAAAGGTCTTTGTCCAAAATGTCACTGCTCTCTCTCTCTCTCTCCACCAAGCGAGAGAAAGGGAGAGCACATAATCGCTTTAGATCATCCAGGGATGGCAAGCCATATGAAATGTAATTGTGCTTTGATATCACAGTGGCTGAATCGCCTGCTTTCATCCTCTTAAGGTCCTGGCTCTGAACAGTGACCCCCTTTGTAACCCTTTGGAAATAAAACATGAGTGATGGAAAATAAGAGAAGAGTGTAATGAAGATCTGCGCAGATTAAATTTGTAATAGTGAGCTATAGAAATAGAACTGAAAATTTCACTTGACTTAAAATGAGAGAGTTCAGCTGAAATCCAGCCAGAGCTTTCTTCACCGTCTCTTTTCTCGTCAGACCTCATTCCAGGCGTCTCACGGGTCCAAAATGAAATCTGACTTCAGCTTCAGACCTTCTACCTTTTCTTGCTTCTTTTTTTTTTTCTTTTTTAATCATTTCATGTCCTCTGCCTTACATCCTTCCAAATATCAGACATCTCACACACTTCCTGTTCAAAGGTTATGTAAATTTCCCAAATGTTTGCTGGCTTATTTTTACTGGCTGCTGTATTTTCTTGGAACGCTCCTATGGTCATGCCTCAGCTGTTGTTCTGTCACAAGGAAACAAAGAGCCCCAATTCATTCATCTCCCCCTGGCTTCTCTGTGGTTAGCAACAGGAACAAGACCCCACCAACCTGTACATCTCCAACTTGCCGCTGTCAATGGACGAGCAGGAGCTGGAGAACATGCTGAAGCCCTTCAGTCAGGCCATTTCCACACGTATCCTCCGTGACGCCAATGGAACCAGCCGAGGAGTGGGCTTTGCCAGGTACACGCTTTCAATATTTCATCCTATGTTTTAGGACAGCTGGCTGAAGTTGACTAGTTGTGGTGTAACCTTGTGTGTATTTAAGAAAATCTCAAGTCAAATGGGAGTACTAAAGTTCAAAGCAACTTTTTTAGTATAATGTAGGGTGAGTGGGCCCTCTGGTGGTCATTATAGGTAGAAACTTTTCAAGCAGAAATTGTCATTCAAAGAAGTGATGGATTGGCATTTACTCCAGTCTTATTAAGCACAAAATATGTCCCTTAGGATGGAGTCGACAGAAAAATGTGAGGCCATCATCCAGCATTTCAATGGGAAATATATCAAGACTCCACCTGGAGTTCAAGGTGAGTTTTCTGTTTGTTTGGGGTTTTTTTTGGGGGGGGGGGGGGGGGGGTGTTTTAATTTGTGTCTGAGTTGACTGTCTTTATTTATTCAGCACATTTCAGCATCAAGACAACAGTCTTATTAAAACAGTGGATTTTTGAAAACTGAGTGTTATCTTCTGTTTGGAAAACCTCTGGTTCAGCACCGTCAGAACCCTTGCTGTGTAAATTTGCTGATGGAGGCCAGAAGAAGCGCCAGAGCCAGGGGAAATATCTGCAGAATGGTCGGCCCTGGACAAGAGATGGAGAGACTGTGAGCTTTATTTTATTTTATTTTATTTTATTTTATTTTACACCTGTAGGGGGGAAAAATCCAAACAACTCATGTTTCTCCCTCATAATGACATTGCTCTTTTGTTTTCTTCCTCCAGGGAGGAATGACCCTCACCTATGACCCAACTACAGCCTTACAGAATGGGTCAGTATGCTAGCTCATGCCAATCTCTTGTATAGCCCCAAGGAATGGTGGTCTAAGCTGTGGTCACTAAGAAATCTGTGCCTCTTTCTGCAGGTTTTACTCCTCTCCCTATAGCATTACACCCAATCGGATGATTGGACCAACCTCCCTTTCCCCATATATGCATCCACCTGTGTCCACCTATCAGGTACTGGGGTTGCTGTGGATTTTCAATTTTATAGCTTTTAGTTTGAAAATTTGTTTTTAATATTTCAACCATATTTTTTCTTTATTTTCTGCAACTATTTTGTAATGTTTTGGCATGTGTATTTTTATATTAACTGACACATCTTTCTTATTCTTGCAGGTACACAACCCGTCCTGGATACATCACCAGTCATACATAATGCCACCCACAGTGAGTATCTTGGCCGTTTACTTGTTTTTGTTTCTCCCAAGACCCTTTTAATTTAGCTTTGATTCTTGATGTTTGTATAAACAGTGCTTTTCCCCCCCCCCCCCATAGGGAGCTGTCCTGACACCTGGGATGGACCACGCCATGTCCATCCAGCCAGCATCAATGATGGGGCCTCTAACACAGCAGCTCAGTCACCTCTCTATGGGCAGCAGTGGTACAGTAAGTACAGTGACAGTATTTGGCTCTGAGCTATGAGAAAGGCCAGGGTAAGAATTGTGTGGTTTGTGCCTTTTGAGTTTCAGCTTCTTTTTTGTAATTGAATTCTTCTCCGGTGCAGATTCACACAACTAATGAACTTATTTCCATTCTCTTCCAGTATATGCCTGCAAACACATCTATGCAGGGGACCTACATACCCCAGTACACCCAAGTGCCTGCCACCAGCATCTCAGTTGAGGTACTGCCCTCCACTTCTGCCCTCCCTTTGGAAACATTTACCACTCAAATAAACTTTTACATAACTGCAGATTAATTTAATATTTGGTGCTTCTCTCTCAGGAAAGTGCCGTCCAACAACCTGTTGCCATAGAGACACCAACAGAACATGCAACCTACTCTTACCAGCATAACAAGTAAAGAGGTGGGTTTTGACTGATTCCCCCAAGTGACTGTGTGTGTGTGTGTGTGTGTGTGTGTGTGTGTGTGTGTGTGTGTCAGTGCTGCAGCTTATTGATGTGACTGCAGAAGGAGTCCACGCAGCTGTAGCGCTTGTTTCTAATTGGTTGATCTTGTCACCCTGCGTTAGATCTTCATCTGGGGCCCGACTGACTCTTGAGGGGTCCCAAGAGCTGATATTCCCTGTGTGAAGAACTAGACACTCCAGGAACACAAACTGTTCCACACAAAGGACAAAAAACAAAGATATTTTCTATGAACTCAGATTTTAAAACAAACTCTTTTACTTCAGACAAGCAAAGCTGGAGGACAGCAGACAGCGGGGAAATGGAAGAATGGAACAATGAGCATCTATTTTGATAATGGTCAAGAAAAGTTCAAAAAGCTTTTAAATGTGTAGTGTATGATCATTGATCATATTCTTTTTTTTTTTTCTCTCTCTCTTCAAAACACTACTCCGGGGAGCAAGGATGAAACCAGGAAAAGAACATTTCAACACCATATTTTAGGTCATGTTCTGTTTTTGTAAGATATGCAGTTTTTTGTTTTTTTAAAAAAAAAAATGTTCTCCTTTTTGACTGATGCTTTCAGACTTTGAACCTGCCTTTTTGTAAATAGTTCTTTGGTTATTTTTTTGTGTGTTTCTAGCCTCGTCCAATTGATTGATTGGTGCAAATATTCGGAAGCAGAAAAACTGAAGTCCTTTAGAAAAAGCTGATATTGTAAGACGGATACGGTGCTGACATCGATTAGCTTTTTTCTCTCAGAAAGGCAGCAAGTTTGTCAGGTATGAAACCTTACCTGAAGCAGTCTCAATTAATTTTTTTGGCACTTAAATATATATATTTAAAAAAAAGAAAAAAAAAGAAAAAAGTTTAGTTCCAACAGTCTAAACAAAGCTGCAGACAATCAGAAAATTACACAGAAGAGAACATTTTAAGCTGATGTTCGTTGCCGACATATTTCACAGAGTGGACTTCTTTAAAAGAGATGACTAGATTTAAAGCATTCCAGTTGTTGTTATCCGAGAGTTTTAAATATCGATTCACTTTGAGCTGCTTCACGCAATGAAATCCAAAGTTTGTTTAACAGGGATACCGTCTCACCCAGAGCTGCCTGTAAATAGATTTAAATGTATTCAGACTTTCTCTTGACTTCCTTCTTACATGTGATGTAATGCGTCAGTTATTTTAATAACAACATTAGAACATGGCATACAAAACAATGTATGTGTTGCTGTCGTCCCCCCCCTTTTTTTTTTTTTTTTTTTTTTTTTTTAAAGTAAACAAGGATGCAGATTTTTCCCTGAATCCCAAAAAATCTAATTTTCTGAAGCGGGAATGAAATGTTGTTATTAAAGTATAAAGATGTAATTACACAGACATGGAGATTAACTGGTGACGCATGAATCTGTCCTGTTATATCTGCAGAAAACACTACTTAGGTGATTCATAACGGCCAGGCTATGGATGCTTTGAAACTGGCCATTGCTGTGTGTTTGCAATCTTCTTCTGCATTTCTGGTTTTTACCGTCATGTTTTGTTTTTTGTTCTTAAACATTATTTAAAGGTTTCTTTTTTTAAAAAAAAAAAATTCAGTTTGAAAACTTTTAAGATTGATCTTATTTTTCAAAGAAGCTTTGATTTTTATTTTTGATAGTGTGTTGTGTGCTTCATAGTGAGAAATAGATGTTTTCACTTTTTTTCTCTGTGTTTGCGTACTTGCTTTGTTGTGGTTTCAGTGTTGATGTCAAAGAGGCTTTAATATTTCAGTTCTGTCAGTGTCACCAGTGTTGGCACTTTTAGACATAACTTCTCATGATGGATGAAATATGTATGCTAGGTTCAGATGCATTGTTACAGAGTTGCACCGCACGCAGTTGGGATCGGTGTAAGAGCAATTTATGTTGAAAACCTTGACTTACCTCATCCTGCCAGAGCGATGTAGATTCAGTTTGTGTTCAATGTTCACAGGCAATAACCAACTACAGTAGGTCTCATGGCTGATCACAGCTGGTACTGTGTCCACATCCTTTAACTCTTCCGTCCACTGTTTGGAAAACATGCCCCAAGGTCTGTTGATCTATGCAATTAATTTATTGTCCTTACAAATGCAATAGTACAAATATCCAAGAGACACCTCGTGTTACGACAGTGGATCACCTCACAGTGACTTTATATTCTGGCTGACGTGGCTTTTCTTTTTTCATTTTAAATAATATTTGTTTGGTTTTTGTGACACATTTGTCTATGGTTCATTAATTGTTAGCAGAATTGCAACATCGAAAGGGAACTTTTTCATACCAAAATGCGGTTGTTTTAATATGACTGTAGGAAAAGTAAGAACTCCTAAAATAAATAAATAAATATGGCTGATTTTTTTTTATTTTTATTTTTTCCCCCCCATATGTTTTGAAGGCACGTTGCCACTTTTTGTTTAGTTTAGTTTAGTTTAGTTTAAACACAGGCACCATAGCATTGTTTTTCATCATTCCACTCATTTTCGACTTTTACGGTTTGGATAAATATTGTCCTATCTAGTTCTTTCTTAGCTGTTACTTGTTTTCCTCCTCTTTAACCACAAAACCTTTTATTTCCAGGTGACAAATAAACCTCACAGAAATGCCTTAGATTTCACTGGAAGGGAGTGTGAAGTGCTACTCAGCTGTGTTGGGCTTTATCTCTGACTGGAATTGTTTTCATGCACTGCAAACTGTTGAAGTTTTTCTTTTTTTAAACTCCTTGAGATACTAGATCTATGAAGCAAAGGAATGTTTAAATGCTGATTCACTATTGTGTGTTTACCATTCCATGATTTTAATCCAAATATATTGAAGACAAAAAAAAAAAAATGAATTGTGGCTTATTGCTCCTAATTTTGAAATTATGTCATCTGAAGGTCATTTAATATATCAAGTCAAAAATGGGATCAGTTTTGTAAACAGTTCATCAGTGTCCATGAAGTTTTCTGTTTATTGTGTGCATCAACCTCTCCTTGGTAAGTGTTTGTGCCATGATGCAGGGTTTTTTGTTTTTTTCCTTCATAGAAAAGAAATCTCTTCAGTTTTTAAACTTTCATCCTGGTTTGATTTTTGAACTTGCCATTTTTTTTTTTTTTAATAAATTTTTTTTTTCACTGTGACTGAGTGCTTTTTTTTTTGTTTGTTTGTTTCCCCTTAGCAGGTTGAAGACAACATGGGCTGTGCTGACCATGCTCAAGAGCACTTTGAAAACATCCCTCCCCTTAGAAGTAAAATATAAAGAAATCTGTGGTGGCTCAACACCAAAAAGACAGGTTCATGCTTTAACCCGTGTCTTTGAAACCACAAATTAGTTTAAGTTTATGTGAAAGTATTTGGCGAAAACAAATCCACAATACATGAGAATTTATTTCTAAAACAGACTTGAGTCTAGATAAAATAGATAGGAAATACGTTCTTAAAAAAAGTATTTTACATTGTTTGCTGTATATGTTTTAAGTATGTACAAAGTTCAAAATATACTGAATATACCAAAAGGTTGTTGGACAAAAAGACACTGAAATACATAAAATAGACTTTCAGCCTTATTTTACACCATCAAGAAAACTGGATAAACAAATGACAAAACTTTTACCATACTCTCTTATGGTGTAATCGTTTGGTTACACCTGCAAACCAGCGTCAAGGCGAAACGTTTGTTTGTTTTTCACTCTAAATCATACTCTGAGGTTATGTCACATTAATTTCTCAGCTTTACTAAAATGTCATACAGAACTGAGTGACATTCTATCAATTTACCTGCAACAATCAGGTAATTAACTATTTTAATACTAATTTCACCTTATAACATCAAAATTCTCTGGTCCAAACACAGACTATTAAAGTAAAATCCACACAGCTGTTGTCACACATAAGCTGCAACCCTGAACTTTGTAGACATTACAGCAAAGCTGTATGCAGTAACACAAAAGTCCAAGTCAGTCAGAAACAGACCTCCAAATGTCTTTAAGCTCCAGATCCCTAACAGAAAACCAGTATCAGCAGGTAACTGGAGAATGTGTAGTGAACCAATGGGTGTCAAATATCCCACATGCTTTACCCAGGCAGGCCTGCCTGAAACAAACTGAGCACTTTTAATAGCGACACTATGTCTGATGTGTGTAATCTCGTATGTGCTACCAGATTGTCCCACCATTGTATGGAGTTCTCATGTGTGAAGATCAGGAAAAAACAAAAGACTTTGGCATTTGGGAAATTAAAAAGAATGCTTTTAAAACAGTTTTTTCACTTTTACTGACAAATCAAATCACTGATAACACAGTACATGTTAATCAATGAGTGATCAATGACAACAGATTGTGGCACAAAAACAAGTAATGAACATTCCACCTCAGAGTATGATTTGCACAAGTGTAATTTCAAAAACAGTTCTGACTGGACCATACAAATCAAAGCGTTTGAGCTGCTGTCTGACACACACAAAAAAAACTGTAGAAGTTGGAGGCAGTGATGTGTTGCTCCAGCAACATCCTTTCAGCTACTTTTAGCTGAGGACTTATTGAAAAGGATGGAAATCGCTGAGCTGGTTCCTGATCAGATGAGCTGGTGTGAAAGTTGTTCCCAGAATTCAAGTCTCCCATCTGTGAGTCTTTTCCCGGGGAGCAAAACTCAACCGTCATCATGATGTGTGAGGCAACTGTACAACTTCACAATTGTCATCCTCACATCACAACAGCTTGTGGTTTACAATCTCCCAAACCATCCTTTTTCTGAAATATGGCATATGTTTCTGTCAAAAAGAAAAGAGGATAGACATTTTTAAGCCTTCATTATGACTACTTACTGAAAAGATACTCTCATTGATGCTGTTTGAAGTTACCTGTGTGAAAGTGATTGGTTTGTCTTTGGTAATGTAATCTGCATATTTGCATGTGAACATTCCACAGTCGCTACCATTCATTTGCTGAGGGATCTCCTAAGAGCAGGGAAAGAAAGAAGACAAGTTTGAATGTGCAAATTGAACCTTGATTAACCTACAGTGCAAAATGACATGTGACACTTTGACAAATTATCTACAAAATCTCCTGACACTAAAAGCTGCTGAGAAACTAATTTGAAAATTCAGAAAACAAAAGTCACAAACATAAGAAAATGTATCTTCTTTAAACATTTCAAATCATCCACGCTCCAGTAACATGGCTTTCGTATCTTGTGGAGGCTTACAAAAACAGCAAAACATTGTATACTTAAAATCTCAGACTGGACTACTAACATTTTTTTGTCACTATTTTGAAACCATTTGTTACCAGAAACCTAGTGAGGGCTTTACGAAAAAAACAACAACAGAACTTTATAGATCTATAGCTATCCAATTCAACTGTAGAACATAGTGTTTGATAGAAAAGAGAAACAAGTAAAATGCCAAATAAATGAAACTATACTGTGAGGTGAGGCAGATAATGAAATCCCATCTAAAATTCCTGAAACCATGTAATTTGAACACTTATCACAACAACCTTGTCTGTAGGACTTACATTGCGTGTTTTGCTGTGCAGAATCCAGCCTGAGGTATCCAGTTCTTTGCCTTTTTTGTCCTTACTTTCCTGTTGCAGGTATTCACTGGAAAACAAAATTAAAGTGCAAAAGTGCACCTCAGTGAGTTATATTTACCTCTCAAAACACATACCCCATTTAAATAAATATTGCACATCTCATACAGAAACTTACAACAATATTTCACATGCTTTATCGTTGTTTCCTCCCATAGAATCAAAGTACATGATGGACTTCTTGCGGAAATCCACCACCTGAAAAAAACAAAATGCTAAATAAATCCCAAAATATTTATATCCACATTTTAACTGACCCTTAAAACAACAATAAATTCAATAATTTTATTACACGACAGAACAGTGTGTATTATTAAGAATGCAATGGTTATTGTAATCACACTGATCCTACTGTTTCCAGTTTAAGTCCAACATTATGAAGTTTCATTATTTGTTTTATTGTAAAATAATGGAAATAATGCTGAAAGCAAAAGCAAAATCTCCATGAGTGCTTCCAAAATGTTTTTTCCGATGTGTGAGTCAAATATGATTTGAGAGGCATTTGTAATTTCACTGTACAAAAACACTAAGACACTAACAGAAGATGCATTTCTGTTTCTGTGCCTAAATTACTGACTAAAGATGACATAAATCTACTATTGGTTTTTGGTTTTCAAAGGAATTGTATGCAAAAATATTATATTAAATTATACTATACTATAATAATCACAAGTATTCAGTGTGACCTAGAATGATTGACTTAGCCCATAAAGTGATTTATTGAGGGCAGGGCCAAGAGTTGTGCTCCCCTAGACTTCTATTGGGGATTTGCCTGAATAGAAGTGAGCTGAGATGGAACAGGGCTTTTGCTGTTGTGGCTCCCAAATTGTGGAATTTGTTGCTGTTTCACATTAGACAGGCCTCTTCCCAATTTGTAGATATGCTCTTAAGACCCCACCTCTTCTGTTGTAACTTTAATTTTATTCATTTTTTTAAAATATATTTATCTATTTAATTTCTATTTTTGTTGCTATGTCTAGCACTTTGGTCAGTGGTTACTATTTTAAAGTGCTTTAGAAATAAAGTTGGCTTGGCCATCTTGTGACCGCCACCCATTTAGCATTAATTCATATGGTACTTTGGACATGTAGCATAATGTAAAGTCAAGCGACGAAGGTCCCAGTCACACAGACTGATCTGGGACCACCTGGCAACCACAGGCCACAAGGGAAAATGTGTCTTCCCTGACTCATAAGTGATAAGCGCCTTGTGATTGCTTTTTTTGTAGTAGCAGATTGCCATGGTAGTTTGCATGGAACATGTTGACTTGTCTGTAAACACTCACCAACTACTCTCGAAAGGGTGGTGAAACTGAAAAGTGTGAAAACACAAATGGACACTGCTGCACCTGTTGAAACACACTGGCTCACTGAGCCTCCGCTTTTACTTAAAAGGTGAATATTCTCCATTCGGCTTGCTTCAAACCTTTACAAGTTTCACTATCACTCAGCCAGTAGTTACCCAATGTTTAATGTCAAGTCTTCCATGTAAATTATAATCTACCACAGCAATCTCCGAGTGACAAGAAAGTGAGGTTTCTGGTGCTGGACCCCTTTGCAACCTCTGATTTCACCTAGAGGAAGGTAGCAGCCTCCAGAATTCACTCACCAACCACTCAAGTAATAGAGATTTTTCCCCTCATGACATCACATCACATCCATTATGCCCAACAACTTTCAAACAATCAGGCAAAAAATCTGTACCAAATGGACCAAATGTCTTTTCTGGTGCGTCTTCCATATTGGCTTCACATTTGAGATTAAGAGCCTATGTATATTTTTATACTGTGTATTATTACACAGTTAGGTCCAATAATCAAGGTGTATTTATTTGTAAAATGCTGGCTCAAAGTGAAGACTGTCAGCTTTAGATAATTCAGAAAAACCAAAACCCCATTGAGGAACTACAGCCATTTTTAAACACGGTTCCCTCTGTAACTGCAATATGTACCTTGAAGCTTATAATCATCATATAACATTGACATAACATATGTACAACACTGACATAACGCATGTATGACACTGACAAAAGTAGGCCTGTTTATGCTCGTCCCTAAACCTTTAGATTACTTTCTACAACAGCCATTGGGACTTACAGAAAGGCACCAGTGCACCCCCAAGTGGACAGGAACCAACAAGATGTCTTTAGAAAAGATGTCCATCTTTTTGGTCCAGCGGCGGACAGCAGAATAGCCACTGCTGCGCAGCTTGGGATAGAAAAAAGTGCTGAACGTATTGACCGTTGGCATGTTGGAATCCTTGCTGCGCTCAACCAGCAGGTTCATGTAGAAGTTGATCACCTGGGAAATTAAAGAGAAACAGTTTAGATCAAGTGGACATGTGCACTCGTTTCGTGGTGGATTATGAATCTAATCATGTACTGTTTTTGTTTGTTTTTTGTTTTAAATAGAAGATGTACAGAAACAGACACTTTCTTTTTCTGTACATCTTCTGAGGTTCTCCAGGTGGCAAACCAGGGGAGGCAGGCAGTATATTCATCAAGGCAGGACTTCATCCATGTAGCCACATTGGAACTGTGATTCTTAACTGTGTCGATAAGATCTATTTTTTTTTTCTTCATTTCTAATACAACATTTACGCACCTCATCATTGAGCCAGTTGAGGTTGCTCAGGGTTTGCAAGTCTTTACGTGTAAGGCTGAGACCAAAACCTTCACTTAACACTTCATGAGGATTGCCCCCTCTCAGCACCCTGTTCACTTCAGCCTCCATTTCCTTAAGAGGAAGAATGAGACAGTATACATATATAAAACCATGAAATAGTACTTACATTTTATATGGATCTGAATGCAATTTAGATGATAAAAAATTAGTCTGACAATATGCAAGTACAGTAATTAAAACTAAAAGTCCCTTCATATTCTTAATCAGAATATTACTGATAAATAATTGAGATTAAATGAGGAAACTTAACAAAACCAACAGAGAGCACTTAATTTTCAAAAGATTGTAGAAGAAATCTCTGCACATCTATCATCAAAATGTAGTTGCAGTTTTACTTTTTAAAAGATAAATACTAGTTAGAAAACATACTTTCCTGTGACGGTCTGTTGTGGTCACTCAACTAAATAAATATATAACGAGCTATGCAAGTACATTAGGGTACAATTTCCATACCTCTGTAAGTTCAGGGAATTCTGGTTTCTCTTCCAAAGACGCCTCTTCTTTTATGATGGGACTCAAAGGAAGCTCTTTCTCCAAAGGAACTCGAACACAGACCTCGACATCTGGGCTACGCTGCTCCTCGTTAGACAGGCGCTGAGAACCAGAAATTACAAAGCAAATTATCGCAAAAGGAAAAATAACGAACATGCCAAATCTTAACCCAATAAGGTTTTGTGGGTGACCTCTCACCTGCTGCATCAGCTGAGCAGCCAGAGCTTCTTGCTCTTCTATCTGTCTCCGTCTTTCCCTCGCCCGGGAGTCATACATACTTGTCCTACAGGAAGAATTTAAAAAAGGAAAAAGGTCTTTTTGCACTATTCAAATGTCGTGTAAATTAAATAAATAAATAATTTAGTACACTTACAATTCTTTGATCCATAACTCAGCTTGGAAACATGGCACACTGTTAAGACAGAAATTTATTGTGATGAGATATGTATAAACCTTGGTTGTGCTGAAATATTTACAAAATCTACCTAAACACTTAATACACATACACATTTATAAACAAAATAAGAAAACAACTTCAAATGTTTGGCTATATATGCCTCTGTTTGTATTATGTTTAACCAAGTTACACTTCAAATAGCAAGCCTGACCAAAAGAAATACTAACCTTGAGCTGTCTTGTTTTTTACTTTTTTGCTCATCTACAATAATTACAGAGTCGCCATCATGAGCTGTAAGAAAAGGCAAGAATAAGACCCATGAACAACCACCAAGTAACGTTTAATTCACTTACAATAATATGTTCCACGCTCTCCCCATTTCCATCAAGTACTCAGTATGATTACCTGATGACTGTGTGTCCTGAGAAGAGTTATCCTGCAGAGCTGATGGAGAAGGAGTTGATATGAGAGTAGCTCCTCTGCTGGAACTGAGGTCCCTATCCAGGAACCATGTCTTGCTAGGGGCCCCCAGTGGACTGGGAAGGTTGCTGGAGCACTGGCTAGAGACTCCCCTGGGGCTGGTGGGACTGCTGGGCCCCTCTGACGTTTCTCCTGCTGCTGACCCAGTTGGAGAAGAGAACTGTAGCAGTCTGCGGCTGGTGGTCAGGAAGCTGGTGCTAATGGGACAGTGACAAGTAGAATGGTACAATGAGTGACTGGTCTGGAAACAACATGATTACAACGTCTTGATGCATTCTCAATCATCCAGGAAGGTAAATCTCCAAAAGTTGAAACTGTTCATCTGGACGTAGCGTTTTGTGGGAGAAACGTTTCGTCACTCATCCAAGTGACTTCAGTCTCAGCTGACTGCAGGTTTCCCCAAACCTTATAAACAGTACATTTGCATAATGACTGAAACCAGCCCACTGAAGGAACAATGGGCTGTGAGGTCAGTTCCTTAATCATAATTATGCAAATTCCCATGACCATTGATCAACAATCACTGACCAAAACCCACTGATCAAAGAACACTGATCAATGGCCATGAGTACCATTCACAGAGAGTTGGGGAATGGCTGCAATCACAGCATTGTAAGATGGCGAAAGATGTACCCTTAGGCCCCCTCCTCGATTCAGAGATGGTCTAGGAGGGGGCCTAAGGGTACATCTTTCGCCATCTTACAATGCTGTGATTGCAGCCATTCCCCAACTCTCTGTGAATGGTACTCATGGCCATTGATCAGTGTTCTTTGATCAGTGGGTTTTGGTCAGTGATTGTTGATCAATGGTCATGGGAATTTGCATAATTATGATTAAGGAACTGACCTCACAGCCCATTGTTCCTTCAGTGGGCTGGTTTCAGTCATTATGCAAATGTACTGTTTATAAGGTTTGGGGAAACCTGCAGTCAGCTGAGACTGAAGAAGTCACTTGGATGAGTGACGAAACGTTTCTCCCACAAAACGCTACGTCCAGATGAACAGATTCAACTTTTGGAAACATGATTACAACATGATAAAGTGGAGTAGGTTGTTCTGTTCCCCACATACCATAGCTACGTCTTTGTTTATGAATTAATACTAATACTAATGATGATGTTGCGCACACCAGGAAAAAAAGAAGATCCCCTTTGAAGTCTCTGGCTCAATGCACATGAAAGCCATGTCATTCCATGCTATGCAAAATAAGAAGATACGAAAACTACCTTTCATGCTTCTTTCATCCCCCCTGCAATTTTATCTGATTACACATTTTTAGTAACAGGAACATGGCATTGATTCAATACGTACAAATCTCTGTGAGACCTCACAATAGTGTGTGAGCTGCCGTTGTGAAGATAAGACGACTGACCACCAGAGACCATAGTCAGAAGCTGCCTGTAGACCTCCTTCTCCTCCTCTCGAACAGACTGTTAAACAAAGAAAAACCCCAGTATGAACACACAGACATGCAACAAACAGATATGAAGGAATCACACAGTTCATTACTGTTTTCATAAATGACCTCCTGTGCTGTGCAGCGGGGCCTGGTCTTGGGTAAGCGGCCTGATGAGGTACTGTGTGTTGGGCTCTGCACCACTTTGATGGGAAAGGTCTTCTCATACATGCTGGTGCAAGAGCTGCTTGTTGCACCTACTCCACTAAACGAACTGCAGACAAAATTTGGGATTTACAAAAAAAATATAATAATGATTGAATATTGCTGACAGGTCACAATAATGAATAACTTAACAAGCAGCAACAGCAAAAAAAATTTTCTATCAGACACAGACAGACAGACAGACACACACAAAAGATGTAAATAATACAAGAATACCTTTGAGTTCCATGCGTTCTGAGACTTAAAGGCCTGCCTAGCCTTGGAGAAGGCTGCCATTTAGGGGTGATGGAGGGTGGCAAATTAACCGAATGCCCGTTTGTTTTTGGCACCTCACGATGCACAGGACTCATGCACGCTTGTCGCCTACAAACTTTTGATCCCGTATTTGACTTCTCATTACGCAACCAATCTGGAATACAGGGAGAAAGTACAGTAAGAGTTACAGTCTGGACAGGTTTTTGAAACCTTAAATGCAGATCGCAGATCATCATGACTTACACCTGATATATGTTTCAGTGCAAAATCTACTCCATAACCTATGAAGTAACCTGACGTGCATCTTCCAAGAAACCTAACTACATGTCGGGTCAATGTAGCCCGCAATTATTGTGACTGGCCTGTTCATCACCATCGATTCCTCCTTTGCATTTCAGTCTACTTTTTCGACACACTTTTTGAATTTATTACAGAGAATAACAATCATCCCTTTAGTACAAGCAATAACAATTACAGTGTGAATATAAGGACTCAAAAATGTAAGCAAATTAAGGAAGGGTGATTGCTGGAACTATCGGTTTGGGTGTCAGGGAATGTACAAAGAAGTGGAGGGACGAATATGTTTGCACTGGAGGAGAAAAAACCCAAAGAAACAACACTCCCCCAAAACCCACTGACCACAACAAAGACTGGGGACACAGGAGGGAACAAAGTCCCAGCAATTTAAGTTCAGAAACAGCGGGACATGACCACGAGGTAATTAACACGTAATGCACCAGCACAAACACAAATAATGGCAACAACAGCGGCTACTTATGTAGATTACATCATAGGCTCTACAAAAATTCCCCGCAGAAGTCTAAATCGGCCCTTAATACTGCATTACATTCTAATACTAATACTTCTTTCTTTTATTATGTAACAATTCCTGTTGTATTGTTGCTATCAAAAAATGATTTGCAATGCTGCTGAAACTAATGTCACTGTGTCACCGTCCAAATACTCTGGACATAACATACCTGAGATTACTGACAAATTACTGTTTATGCAATTAAATAGTAGAAGAGCAGAACTGGGGTATGAAAATCACAAAGCCCATACAGTCTGATACAGTACATTTGCTAAAATATTTCCAATTAAAGACTGTAGAGTAAGAAGTTATTATTCTTACTAGTATATATACTAGTTGTCAGACAATTTAAAAGACATACTTGGAAGCTGAAAGCCCTTACAACAGCACTGTCCTGGAAAACACTGTAATTCAACTGGTGCCACAACATCCAAAACCCAGTGAATGTTTTAAAGCCTTTTAGTTTTAATCATAGTTGCTTGGAGTGGACAGGCATTCCCAGAGGGTGGAATTTTGGAAATGCTGCATATGCCCATCTCTTTTCAGCTCAGTTTTGTTAATACAAAAAATTTTGAAAAGTTTAAAATGTTAAGCTTACCAGATTTTGATGTTTTCCACTGCAAAGTTGTTGAGGGAGCAGCAAATGTCTCATTCTGAGAATTCCTGTCAAGGATCTAAATCCGAACACATACAAGTTAAATAAAATTCATGTGTGCCAACAGTCTTTACAGGGACACCCATAAATCTGCACCATACCGGCCTCCCTGTCCAAATTGCTGATGATGTTGAGGGGCGTGGATGAGGTTCTCCAGGTGGCAAACCAGGGGAGGTAGGCAGCATATTCCTCAAGGCAGGACTTACATTGTTCTTCATCCATGCAGCCACATTGGAGCTGTGATTCTTAACCCCTTCAGCTGCATTCTTGACTGTGTCGATAAGATCCCCTGTAGAAATTTCAAACACAGAAAATAATGTGTGCCTATACTCTCCACAATTACATGCACAACATAGGTAACAAAGTGAGTGAGTTTCTACTTACCCATTCGTGATTTCTTTATCACCAAGCCATCTTGGTCGATGTTATGGCCATCTTCCAAACTTAAAGAAAAACAGACGGTATTCTGTTAACAACACGCTACCTCAATTTTGTCAAACTTAAGATAACGGCGAAATGGACAGCGAGCTAAAACACTGCGGTCACACAAACACTGTGCTCATAGTTCTGTCTGGTTTGAAGCTTCTTGGTGTTGGTTACCAAGGGAGTTCAGATATATCTGCTCGTACCATTCAAAGGGTCTTTTCCTCCTCATCTGACCATCTCTTGGTGTGCGTTGAGCATGTGGGTGTTCGGCAGCTGGTACACCATTGCGAAGACTGGCAACGCTCGTTTCTATCCACTCGCAGATTTTATTCAACATGGCTCAAAAGTTTTGGAAATAACGGCGCTAGTTTCAAGACAAATCGCTGTCACTGATTTGAGTCAGCCTTAGTGTCTGTGTAGTCAAACCCAATTAAGCTAATGTGCTTTTTTTCGACCGGGGAAAGTTAGCCGAGACTGCTTCAAACACCAACACTCCTAACAAATGCCATTTTATTACCACACGAACACTCGCAAAACCGCCTGATATTTAGCTTACAATTAGCTAGCTACCTAACTAGCAAACTAGGCTAACTATCCTGCTAGCTAACGTTGTTAGCTACACGGCTAATTTATGAAAGTATGTTTAAATTACAACGGGAATGCGATAAGTCGCAACCGACGCGTTCAGGAAAACGAAAATCATGTTGGGTTACACCCTAACTCATTTATATATCCTTAACGTGACAACAAATTGTAAATAAACTCGTTGAAGAATAACATCTCCCGCTTCTTCCTCATTCAAAACCACAACATGGCTGAACCGAGCGTCTGACCATCGTACATTGTGATTGGGTGATTCGAGGTTGTAAATTCCAGTGTACCTAAGGCTAACTGGTCGATTGCAGAATGGTGGGATGCGTTAGGGCTCTGGTTTAACGGAGGGTCTCTGACGTTTAGTCCTACGTCACAGCCGTAGGACTCGACTTGTAGATACAATCAAATCGCACTAAATCCTGTGTATTTCTTTTACTGATCAGTTGCCTTTGACCTCGATGGAAAAAGCAATGAGGTCAAAGACATTGGTGAATGAGGGTTATTTCGTTAGCCATAATTTCGTTGTACATGTACAAAGATAATAAAGGTCTATTCTGTTCTATTCTTAAAGAAAAAAAAAAAAAACCTATTGCACTTACGGAACTGTTCTTATCCCAAGTGGATAAATGTAAATGAAATGCCATAATTTCACACGTTTCTTTTTAAAAAAAAAAAAAATCTTAAAGTGTTGCCAGATGCTATTTTTGAAAGTTCTGCAACACACAATAAACCGATTTGTTCCATAAGAGATACACCAGTAAGGATATTTCCTTAAAATGTAAGTGTTTCTGCAGCAAAACACAAGTGAACTGTAAAAGTGGATTGTCTATTCCTGAATGACCTTAAGATTGTACAATAAAAATGATAAATATTAGTCTTTATCAACACATACACTCACTGGACACTTTGCTAGTATGCAGTTGAACCCCTTTAGCTTTCAGAACTGACTTCATTTTTCAACAAAGTGCTGGAACCATTCCTCAGACAATTTGGCCTATTTTGACATGATAGGATGACACAGTTGATTCAATCTCCCATACTACCACATCCCAAAGTCACTTGACTGAATCAAGATCTGGTGACTGAAACCAAGAAACTGGTTTGAGATTGTTTGAGCTTTGTGACCCGGTAGAAGCAGCCTTCTCTGATGGCTGCTTCATAAAGGGATGGACATGGTCGGCAAATACTCATCCAAATGTTGCATTAAGAATTGAGATACATCAGACCGGGCCTGTGTTTCTGTTCTTAGCTGACAGGAGTGGCACCTGGTTTTCTGCTGCTGTAGCTTATCTGCTTCAAGGTTAAACATGCTGGGCATTGAAAGATGCTCTTCTGCATTACTTGGTTGTAAAAGTGGTGTTGTGAGAGTTTCTTTAGACTTCATATCAGCTTAAAGCAGTCTGTCTTTTCATGACATCAGCAAGACAGTTCCTCACAGAACTGCTGCTCACTGGATATTTTCACTTTTCTGGACTATCCTTGGTAAACGCTAGAGATGGTTGTGTAGGAAAATCCCAGTAGATCAGTAGTTTCTGAAATACCTAAATTACCTTTCTTTCTTCATTATGATGGTCCTTTACAACTTCAGCAGGTCATCTTGGCGATCTATACATGCCTAACTGCACAGTGTTCCTGTCATGTGCTTGGCTGATTGGATATTTACATTAACAAGGAATTGAACAGGTGTACCTAATATATTGGTAAATCAGTGCATAACTTCTTTCAGCATTTTCTACTTAACCCATTCCCAGCCGCCAGGCTCACATAATTTTAGGCTCAGTATAGGGGATGCCCAAAACGACCAAACCCATGAATCTCTTTGTTCAGTCAAAGACTTGAATGAAACAACAAGATACTTTTAGCACAATTTATTTAATCAGAGAGAACCATGATGACAGTCATACACACTCACCCTATATTACATTAACATCTAGCGTGAAATGCAGGGTCCTGATAAAACGTGAAACTGCATCAATGGAATCAAATAAACGTTATCCAAGGCCACTTTAGAAGACTTGTATATTTATTTTAAGCATCTAGCTCACTGCACATTTTATCTCATACACTTTCTAAAATACATCTTTCTGTCTTAAAAAAATAAACTTCAAATCTTATGAAATATAGCGTTCAAATCCCTCTCTAAGTATAGGCCTTATCAAAAATAAAAGTCAATCCATGCACATATGGCACTGTTATGTTTATATTTTACTATTTCTCATCACTTCAAACCAACTACAGAAGTGTACATACAGACCCCCAAAAAGCTATCATGCTGAAAATGAAGGCTTCTTCAAACTAAGTACTATTCATGAAAAACAATAATTTAAAAGAGTTTAGATTCAAATGCAATGACATACCATAAACACCACAACAAGGTGAATATAGTGTAATATCATACTGACCAAACAATGTATAACATTAACATAAATCAACAAGTCAAGGCAGAAATCAACAGCAAAATCCCACATTGAATAAATACATTTTTTTAGATTGTCATTCAAAATCCAGAGAACGTGTTTCCAACCCTCAAACTGTTAGACACAGTGGGGTTTCTTGTAATTCACAGTAGTAAGACAACAATAGTTACGACTGAAAACAGGCAAATTATTTAAGTCTTTTAAGCCTTTTTAAAGTTTCATTTGTGCTTCCAGTCATCCACATGAAAACCCACAGCAACAGTCCCGTGATGGAATGACTGAATTTGGCATAGTTAGATTTTTTTTTAGGGTCATGCATAATGTATCTCCTAATGACTATCAACATCTATTATTTGCAGGGAATTTATTATACCTATGCAAGCATGACAATAAGAGACCCATATAGTTTCATATGAACACTCACAGTCTGATAACGCTACATGAAATGAAGATGATCACTGATTATTGAGTGTTTCTGGGTGATAGGCCATAGTTTGGGTCATGGGTTCACAAACATGTTAGAGATGATGGAAAGGTTATACACATTTTGTGTGTGGATACTCACATACCCCAAAATTGGTGTTTACTTGTACAAAGTATTGACAACCTCATCTGTATAAGGCAAAATAAATAAATAAAGCTGTTATAACTGGGAGCCTCATCACCACTATCAACAACAGCTTAAAAGACTCTTTTTATGTTTGACTACATTTCTGTAAATGGTGCAGCTCTTGTCGACAGGTTTACTCTCGCTTTGTTCCAAAGATCTGGAGGAAAAAGGAGAAGATATAGACGATATCCAGGTAGATGTTGAGAGTGGCAAAGACGTATTCTTCTGGACTCATGGTGTACCGCTTGTTTCCCATAAGGAGTTGGGTATCAAATGCCAAAAACTGCAACACATATTAATAATAATTTTTAAAAAAAAAGCAAAAACAAATAACTCAGCTTTTATATTGTTCGTAGGCACCTACTGCATATGTTCTATTAAATGTGACTGGGCCTATTAGTAATAGCTCATCTGTATTTATATGCTCACCATGGTAAACAGTATAGCTCCCAAAGCAGCATAGGTGGCATCCAGCCATGGTACCTGAATGACACATATTCATTTATTAGTTGTGATTCCACATACTAATTTACAATAAGCAATCAGCTGAAATACTATTATATTTTATTATATGTTCTCAATTTGGAGTTGAGTCTGTATTAGTTTGAAAACATGTACTCATTTGAGGGACTTTATTCATTTTTACTATTTTGAATACTGTAGATTTAAGCGAAAGCAAAACAACAACCAGCCCTATTTGACTGCTGCATTAAACTGCTAAAACAAATAAAAAGAAATGTGGAGTTATTTATTGTTTTTTTAAGACACAATGGTTAGGTAATCTAAAAATAAGTCGAGAAGATTTTTTACTAGAGTCAAAGGATGTCTGAGAGTTAGCTATACTGCTGAAAATACCAGGTATCTACCTCATGCAGAGGGGTGAGGAAATTTTAACAGTGTGCAAAACTCCTGTCAAAGCAAAAGGTGCTTTAAAGAATCTAAAATGTGAAACTATTTTTTCTTTATTAACCACCGAATTCCACGTGTTTTTGATCTCTTCAGTAGGCTACTGTTCTACATGACAGAAAATAATAGCGATTGAAAAAACCTTAAATGAGAAGTCGGGTCCAAACTTGTGTCTGGTGTCTTAAATCCTGGCTGTTCTGGTACAATCAGCTAAGTCATGTTTACCAGACAGAAAAATGATGCGATTATTGGATTAGTTTGATCACACTTACATATTGGAAAGGGAGGACAAGGGCCAGCACCAGGCCAGAGATGAACATCACCATGCAGAAGACAAAAAGCACACCTTGGTATGAGGTCACATCAAACTGCAAAGAAGAAAGCACATCAAACAGACACATGTAAGTCAACATGTGGGAAAAGGTGACAGAAGGAAGTTAGATTTACAAGTGCACAGAAAGAAGAGCATTTTGGTTTTCTCACCTTGGTTTGAAAGCTAAAGACTGTGACCAGGAGACAGACTGCTGCTGTAATGCCCAGACACATCACCACTGACTTGGTGTTATAAAAGCTGTTAAAACAGCAAACGTGTAAAACGTTATGCAATTGTTACCACAGGGTAGGGGGTTCAGGATACTTTTTTTTAGGTGGCCTAAAAAGCACTGGCACAGATTGGATTATTCTGCTAAAATAAATAAAGTGTGCTAACTTTAAATTGACATGCTGTAAAGAAAATACACTGCTGGCTATAATTATTTGAATATAAAATCCATTAAGAAGACAAGAAGACAATCTAAAGAAGGCATGCAAAATATACCTGGACAACATCCCTGTCATGTAGGAGAGCGAGAGAGTCTGTAACATAAGACAGTCAGTCGGAAAATGTAGGCATTATATGCAAATAACAGCATAACAAATAATATCACCTTAAAAAAAATCTCTATATATTTATCGTTAGATTTCCAAAGTCAACTTGCAAGTCAACTTTCAAATGCACAAAATAATGAGTTATGTCTTACTGCTATAAAAAAGAAGTTCAGAGAATCCCATCCATGTGTAAGCAAGGTCATATTTATTAAAAAGATAACACATATCAGCGATATACTTACAAAGATCACAAGCAGAATCAGATTCCATGGAAACTGTCTCCTGTAGGGGTAAACAAAGACCAGTGTTTCAATATTTGATGTGATTTCACTGTTTCCGTATGATGTGCATTTCCTTTTTGATAACTTCTAGCTCACCTTGGTGCAGAGCAGCAAGACAAGGTCAGATAAGTGACAAAGAAAACAGCGCTGCAAAACAACAAGAATATTGTTTGATATGTCTTTAGACAGAAAAGACATGAACACAAAATAAGTATACACTTCTGAGAGATGGTGTTACTTACTAAGAGGCCCAGTACCACCCAGGATTAGTCTGAATGTAGTCCTTCACAGGGTCACTGTAAGAGAGTGGCTCAGGTAAGTGCGCTACCCACCGAGGCTTATACAAATTCAACATGAGAGGATACTGGGAAAAAAATCTGCTTCCACCAGATGCTCACCAGAATGTGAACACAGCCACGATCGCGAGAGTAACCAAGAGCTGGATCATCAAGATGCTGTACACCTTAAAAAAAAGAAAGAAAGTATTTGTTCTATGTACTGGCCTATAAAGTATATAAAATCACTTGATCAGCACTTTAGGTAATTAAGCTTTTTCATACCTTTCGGATGAAGACCCTCCTGATGTTGCGATCATCCCAGTTGAATTCTGTGAGCATCTCAACATCATTGTAGCAAGGAGCACTGACGCCTAAAGGGATCATCACAACATGTTTTAGACAATATTTGCTTATTTAATCCCATCACTACCACACGAATTCAACACCTGGCCATACCTGCAGTAGCTTCCTCATAGCTCGGAGGTGCAGGCGCCACCAAGGCCTCTCCACTGGAAGAGCCGTTGGTGGTCTTGTTTGCAAGTGCCAGCTGGTTGGATACAAGACGAACACTTTGATTTCAACGAATAGCAAACCATTTCTTTTCTGACCATCCCCTATGTTTGGCCTTTTTATTTAATATTAAATCTTGAGTGCAAATTGTTCCATATCTGGAATCACATATCACTGGGGTAAAGGGGTTTTAATTTGTAGTTTTTAATGTCAACAAAATACATATATTGATATGAAAGCGAGGACTTGTAGATTTTTGATAGGTGTCGTACTATACCAGGATGAACTGCGCCAAAGATTTGGAGTAATGACTAAAGAAATATATAATAATAACAACAACATAAATAAATATTGTTTATAAAAATAATAACCAGCTATTATCAACAGCTTACATAAGTGTAAAACTGTTCACTTTCCCATTAAAGTTTAATTTGGTGCTTTAAATTTAAATGAAACCTCAGCTCATAGTACCGATGATCTAACCCTCAGCTTAAATAGCAGCTGCTCTTAATAATTAACACGTCACCGAGCACGTCAGGCTGGCTCGTCACAATTTCAGTGGGGTACGTCAAGTTTTAACCCATTTTTAGTTTTTATAATTGTAATTATAATGGATTACAAAAGGTTTTGATTGACAGATTTACGCGCATGAAGCCTTCAGCTGTCTAGATCAATATTTGAAGATACGAATTGTCCCGGTGTGTGTTTCTTATCTATATCGTTAGTCTGGAAAACATAATAGACAGGCGATGTTAAAGAAAAAAGATACACAATGTTAAGTTTAAAACAATAATAATCCAGAATCCTCAATGACTGATGTAACCGTCTGGATGTAACCATGCAGCCAGGTCTACACAAATAAAGGTTGTCATGGTGATGTGACGCATTTGCTAAAGTATCACTTACACGACACACAAAATATGAAAAATACTTTGAATATGAAAAGAAAAAAAAGAGATTAAGTAGATTAAGATCTCACTAATGAGAAACCGCAAGCACCAGCTGTCGAGCTGCAGAAAATGTGACGGTGCAGGGCGCAAAATTAGTTATTCAAGTAATTGCTTCTATGATTACTGAAAATGACGAAATCCAGTTCCATCTACAAGTCCGCATTGCCATTACGCACCTGATAATAATGGGAGTAAATGGATTAGGTAGGCACTCACATTAACTGTTATGAAAGTATTCACAGTAAATACATTAAAAAAATATTGATTTCGACGGCTTAATTAAGTCCTAACTGAATAACGACATTAAAGCTCATACCTTGCCCTGTGTCATGATGCCTGTGTGTTGTCCAGCAGTAGGTAGTCCCGGTGCGTATTCCAAACACACAATACCGCGGTGGGGTCTCCTTTATTGTGATATTTCTCGGAGTCTGGCAAGACTAAGACTGACAGCTGTGAGAAAGGACTGGGACTGATGTGGTCTTCTCGCCTCTTTAGACTGAATACCCAACCTCTGACGATACAGTGATGTAATCAAAAAAACAACGCTCAGACTCGTGCAGACACCCCCCTCCCTCACCCACCGAGGGACGTTCTAGCAGCATCCAGATGAAGTTGCACCATAGAGAAACGCTGGGACTGTACCACAGCACCACGAAAAATAGGGAGTACGGATCTCTGCATGATGCGTTATGAGGACAGAAGTCCAGACGAATCTGGAAATATGGTCTGCAGCAGAACCAGGACAGCGGGGGGGTTTGCAGGGTACAGTGAAATTTCCAGATTTTCAACACCAGTTAAGATTTTCTCTTTCTTCTTCTTGCATCTGAATGCTGTCAAACATGCTTTTAGTAAACATCTGACAATGAAATTCAAATCACACCATCAGTATTCTTAACAGTTAGTTAAAATGATTCTGACTGAATCTGAATGGAGATTTTTAAAAAAATGAAGAATACTCTAATCAAAGCGGTTTCTCAAAAACATCAAAATAGGCATGTTATATAATTTGTAATAATGATTTGTAAACCCCTGTTGAATAAATGTTAAAAACAACCATATGCCACAAAATAGAACTCCCTCCCAATATAATTTAACATATTAAAAACACTTTTATTTAGTAAAAGTGTAACACAAAGAGCCATATAAAGAACATCAAAACAGAGCATTTTGCAGATGACACAGGAAAGACATTCAAAGTAAAGCTGCTGCTTTCCTGGTTTAAAGCCCCCCCCCCAAAAAAACAAACAAACAAACAAACAAAAAAAACAAAACAAAAAAAAACAACACAAAACAGATCCTGGTCAACATAAATACAGGAACCAATGCACTGCGGAAGAAATAAAAGAAATATAGTAGAAAATAACATTCATTTACTAGTCTACTTACTAGCCATCACCTAATTTCAAATATCCATTCAGCTCTCTTAAGTAAAATCTTTTCAAATTTGTCTTTAAGCATTAGATGAAGACTCAACATCACCAAATCTTCTTGGGATTCTGTCAGGTGAAATTAAACATATCTTGTTTAACAAATCATGCCACATCCCTACAGACAGAAACACTTCATCTGGAATAATTAGTGGAATGATACAAAAAGTATCAGCCAAGTTTTCAACAGTTTAATTGACAAATGTTCCCAAAGACATTAACAAAAGTCTGTAACCAATAAACAATAAGGAATTAACATGACATAAAATGTTAAACATTTTTATCAAAACACCCCACAATTTTATTCAACTCTGCTTTTGGCAAAATGTGCACTTAAAAGTAATCTGGTCAAATATGATGTCTCTAGGTTCAGTTAGACCAAACTGAGATAATACATTTTAAACCAGACAAGCAGGAATGGACATGCGGCCGATCGACTCGTTACATTTCCCATTCTGCTCTGTTTCCCTCCAGTCTCAGGTCTGTGTCATTTCTACCCAGGGTGAAAAGACTGACCACAGCCATCAGAGCTGCCAGCATCATGACGGCACAGCCTCCAAACATGTGTCTGGTGCCCCCACCACCCTCCCCTCCACCTGTTCCTAATACCTCCCCATGGAGGGCTAGCAGCCCTAAGCAAGCCAGCAGGTGCAGAGGAAACCGGAACCAGGCCAGCACACCGGCCCGCTTCTCCTCTGGGATCACCCTGCCCTGAAGAAAGCTGACAGCGGGGAAATAGAGACCACAGGCCAGCTCCAGGAGCAGGAAGGCCAGAAAGGATTCATGAGGTCTAGGTTGTCCTGGGGCAGTGGAAAAGGTTAGCATAAAAAAAGAGAAGAAGGCCATCAGCACAGCAAGGCAGAGTACATGCCCAGGCTGTAGACGGTATTGAGTTGAGGTGGCTAGGCGGTATAGCAAGGACCCAACCATGCTGGCAGCCATCAGGCAAGAGAAGACTATTCCTAAAGGAGGCCCATGAGGGTCCAGTACTGGTGTCCACAGGAAAACAAAAATGTAGAGGACACTTTCAAACAGAGCCTGGACTCCCCCCAAGAGCATGACTCTCCTGTCTGACAGTAGGCAGCGCAGCCCCTCGTGGCAGCTGCGTGAGAACCGTGCTTTTGCAGACAAATGGGTCACACCTCCATTTGGAGTGCCAATGAGCAGAGTCTGTTTGTCTACTTCAGGAACCCCTTGAGCCTCTTCTTTGCCCCAGTCAGTCAGGACTACCCAGCCACAGCAAGCCAGACAGGGGACTGCCAGGAGAAAGGGAGCTACTGGCCCAAGGTGGAGCCACTCAGCCAGTAAGTTAGCCACCAGCCCTGCACCCACCGCGAGTCCGTGGTTCCAGGTAGCTGCTTTGGTGAAGGTGCTGGGGATCCACTCCTTGGGAAAATCGTGGACATCAACATGTCGGTGCACGTACCAGGCTTCAAATGCGGTTGATAGCAGGGATGTGGACAGGCCCCCCAAGATGCGGCCCACAATCAAAACAAAGTAGTCTCTGGAAAGCTTGGTGAGACAGCAAGCAGAGTATGACAAGCAGAACAGAAGACAGGTCTGCCTGCGGCCCAAAGCCTGAGGGACCCAGCCTGCAAAAGGAGCAAAGAGAACACAAGAGGCCAGACCACATACATACAAAATGGCTATTTGGGATTCCAGGAAGCTGTAGTGGAGGTAAAGTTTGTAGAGATAAGGACCCTGGAGCCAGTCTGCCCACAAAGCCAGAAGGTATGCCCTGAGGAATATTGTCTGGAAGCCACGGAAAGCTGGGTTGGCTACAGCTGTAGGGGTGGACTGAGGTGGGGTGAGGCGGCGTGCCGTAAGCTCGAGGCCAACGCACAGGGCAAGGAGGAAAACTATGGCAAGATACGCTGTCACCAACATGCTGTCATGAAATGCTCCCACTGGAGGTCAAAGCTGAGGTCTCGGGGGATTTACAGCACTTTTGTTTCTGTTTCTCAGCGCCTGTGGAGAGACAAAATGGCCAAATTATTACAGACAGACGAGTGTTCATGAGTTAGGAGCTCGGCATCTTCATTCTTGCTTAACTTAGAAAAGAAAAACCCAAAACATTTTGACAACTCAGCAACAACAGCTCCAGGTAGATATGGCACCGTAACTTCAATCTTACCTACGTCAATGTTTAAACCGCTAACTTACGACAATTAAGTCCGCTCAAAACAAGCAGATAATTATCAGCAAACAGATGTACCTGCATGCTATTATTATTTAGCTAAAGCTAGCCTGTGAGCTAACCTGCCACTAATATAGACAGCTCCTGCTCGTGCTGTTATGCCCCACGTTTGCTCTATTCTATCATTTTTATGTGACATAGCTTACCGTAACGTTTAACAGTGGTCCCATATTATTATTACTGAGGCGTAAAACGGTGATGGCATGTGAAGCAATGAAGTGACAGCAAATGATACGTGGAAGTGAGCACTAACTAGCACACCATCCGCTTCCGGGATCCGCTGTACATTATTTTACCAGAAGGTGGCACGCTTACTTCACTTTGTTGGGGAGAAGGTTGTTTGTGCTTCTAGACATCTTGTATTGCAATTTTATAATCTGTCTATCTTTTCCATTGCAATCGACAGTCTACATAGATACTATAAAGTTGCTTACAACATAATGTAATAATAGCCTAATTAGTTAATGCAGTCTGCTAGCAATAAATTACCTAACGTTCACATAATTGCACAATGTATAAACTTGGTTAACACACTGACAGCGTGCTGCCAGTGTACAGTGTTGCACAACTACGAGCTTAATTACTCAACATAGCCTATGTTTTTTTTCTAAACTGATTTTTCCCCCCACAAATGTTTACAAAAAGGACACAGAGGCAGAATAATACATAATTCCAACTTTATATCATTGTATCATTTCTATTTAGGAAGAAAAAATGTACAAAATGTACAAGATGTGCTCAGTCAGCCATAATCAAACAAGCAAACAGTGAGATGACCAATCAAATTAGATCTCTCACCCACCCCAAAAAAAAAAAAAATATTTCTTGTGTTTGTATGACAAACATTGGGGCCAGAGGAAGGGTGCATGTGGAGTGAATGCTGGTGATTTCAGGGATTATGCTGGTTTGTTACATCATCTAATATAGCAGGAAGAGTGTCTAAGCTGTTTGAGAATCCCTACTACACATTCTCCTGAGCAAAGCTCCCTTGGCATAGCCAGATCCCCACCAAATACAGGAAGGCCATTACATTCTTCTTCATTACACCAAACTCATATGTCTGATCCATCATATCAGTTCAGTAATCGATACATCAACATTGGGTAACATAATATTTACAGCAACAAAAAATAAACACAGGAACTACAAAACCCAATGTGCACTCCATCAGTCTAGATGTGATACGGTACAGTGACAGACATTATGTTTTTGTGAAATAATATTATAATCGTGCTGTCTTATCACGATGACATATTTAAATTTAAGGTGAGCCAAATGTTTTCTGGAAGGTTAGTCAAAACTTAGAAAGAGACTGCATCCTGTCATGTACAGGTTAAAGCAGGGATCCCATTCCAGTACTAATGCAGATGGCATGTTTGTAAAACAGTGACACACAAGTGCCTTAACATTTCAGGTATCACTATGTATTATATACAGATTCCCTTTTTCTTAAACACAAACTGACACATGGTCAATCATCACCAGTGGTCCCTAAGTAAATTTTTTTTCATATACAACATCCATCTTTTAGCGGCTGCTTAGTGATGGTCTGTTAATACTGTATGACTTGTGGAATAAACAGAAGTGAACTGGCTTTTATTCTTAAGTATACAGGATATAATGAGCAAGTGCACAAATGATTTTTTTTTTTTTTCCAAAACGGTACTAGTAACTCTACACAATGATTTAATCTTTTTCTTTTTAACTGAACAATGTCTCTCAAGAGGTGTGGAGGTTTATGAGTGTACATGAGTTTGTTTTTATTGTATTGTATTTTTTCCTCTCAAAACATTGCATGACGATCAACAGCAAGTCAAAAATATGTACGTAGCCCTCATTTATCCTTTTCAAAACAACACTCATCAGATTGCACAATTCCTTGTTCCTCAATATTGAAGGAAGTCCTGCCCTTGGAAGATAATATCTGTACGTGTGTATGTACTGTGTATTTTTCTGTGTGAAATAGTTTTTTTCCTGTGCACTCTGTGAAAGAGGGGACTTCTTAAGGATCAATGCGAAAGGCCAACAGTTTGTCAGAGTGCAGGTTGTTGAGGGTGCGGAGGTCTGGAAGGCGCAGGAGCAGCTTGGAGAAGAGGGTGGTATCATCTGGACGACGGCGAGTAATCAGTGAACGCAGGGCGCGGATAAGGCCCTCCTGGAGCTGCTCCACGGCCCTTGTGTCCGAAATGCCAGAACGGTCTGAGGAACACAGAGGATACCGGTGTGAGTGATTTGAAACAGTTAGCACATTGTGGATTCATTATCAAACTGTCACTGCCATGCAGAATTTGTAACTGTTGCTCTCTAACCTGCAGAGACCAGCACCACGGCCATGAAGAGAGCCATTTCATCAGGCTCTAGTCCCAGAGAACCCAACTTCTCACTGAATTCAAACATTGCATCCAGCAGAGAGCCCATGCCCAAGGCCCGCAAAGTGGGCAGCGGGTAAGTTTGGCCATTCAGGAATGTCACTGTATGCTCCCCAGCATTGAACAAGGTGCAGAACCTCACCATCAGAACCTTAACATGCAAGAAATGGGGAAAAAAGACGAGAACAAAAAGATAAACGTGAGACAAATGCTTTAGCCAAAAACACATCTGGACACATTAGGATGCATTTATGATTAAGAAAATGTATAACTGAAAATGTATGTCATTACCTGGAAGGTGCCTGATTTTAGCAGCATGACCTGGTCCTGTTGGCTAAGCTCTTGAAATCCTGGGATGCCTTTAGCAAATTCTACAACCTCCTTGACAGCAGGTGTGAAACACTGAGAGAAAGACTCCCATATCTCCTGACTTGTGCGTTCTGCCCCTGACACTGGGCACGCGTTGAGAGGACAGGCCTTTGAAAAGACAAAAAACATCAAGTCATAAAGAGCTTGTCGAATAACGAATCATACAGCAGTCCTAATTCAGCGAGCGTCTTGCACTTACCAGCACTTTAGCTCCTGGAGCTAACTTCCATGGGCAGGAGGGCTGATTTTGGGTACTGCCTGCAATGCGGAAACTGTCATGATTGGCAGAGCTTCCCCTTTGAGGTACTGTAGCATTTGACTTGTTGTGATTCTGATTTGATGACACTAAATAGGTATAGCGATTGCTGTCCATATTGTTAAATGCAGGCTGGTTGTGATTAGAGGAGACTGGGCATACACTGGCGGGGGTAACTGGGCAAGACTGATAACTCTGAGCTGAGGTGGGGTGAGATGAGACTTGAGGAAAATTGCCATCCTGAGAAAAGGGAGATGTGTTGTTGTTGTTGTTGCTGGAGATGATGTTGCCTGACTTGGATGCTCGCTCCTGGTTGCTGCTGTTGCTGGTGAAGATGTCACGATAGGCTCTGGAAATGGCTCCAATGGCCTCTTTTGAGGTACCGTCGTCTGTGCTGGTGGGACTTTCCCTCACTGAAGGAGAGTCCATGTCCATGGCAGCCGACTCATTTAGGCTGTTCATGTAGCTCTGCATCTCATCCAGAAGTCGCTGCTTCTCTCTCTTAGGGATACGGCCAAAACGCACCGCTAAGGAAGATACAAGCAGAAGAGAAAAGTTTAGGTTCCTGTCACTGACAGCACGGGCAATCACAGTAAACGTTTGTTTTGTGCCCTGCTTTTCATTTCTCCGTTCTTGTCTTTTTCTAAATAAATGGTAACCCTTTTTCTTATTTTGTTTCATAGATTTTTTTTTTTTGTTAAATTGCAAAATTGAAAACAAAGATCAAATACAATTAAAGCTGCAAGCAGCGATATGAGGGCCCTCGCACCCCCGGCGCGTCGAGCCAAGCCCAACACCTAAAACCAGCGCTTCCGATCTGATGTCACATTGATGGAATTCATGCATTTAACCACCAGCTAAAATTTCATCTCATTCAACCATTATTATAGTCGTCCCACTAGGTGGCGCTCTAACCATTACTGACAAATGGCATAACAAACATTTCCGAGCTCGAGTCTCATCACGCCTGCGACCTTTGGGAGAGATTGGACATTGTGTTTTTGAGCGACAGCAGGTTACTGCTTTTTGGCGAGTGATTGAAACTCCACGTGCCGCCATGACCACCCCGTTTCCCTGAACGTAAAAAGCTTTGCAATTTAACATCACAAAGGTCTTTAGATTCCACACACAGGAGATCGCGTAAATCTAATGAAATCCCTTGGAGGAGTTCGTCAAAGTATGAGGCCTGAAAAGAGGGGAAAATGTCGCCAAATTTACACATTAATTTTAAAATGGCTGACTTCCTGTTGGATTTGGGATATTGCTCCAAGAGACTTTTTTGTACATCTTGATATCTCCAATAAGCTTGCCAGGTTTCAAACTCATACATAAAACACAGAGCAGGGGCTGTTGTTTTGAAATTTTGTAGGGGGCGCTGTGGAGCCATTTTGCGCTGTTCAAGGAAAATGAACATATAAAAAGAAATCCCTCATCACATTAGAGGTGTGCGCCAAATTTCAAGACTTTTTAAACTTTTCAAGCCCCTCAAAAGCCACTTCATCTTTCATGGTGAACTGCGTTGCCACCAGGGTGCGCCGTTCAGTTTATAGTCACAATTTTCTCACTGAAGCATCAAGAGGGACTGATGGTGATATTCACCGCTTTTGAGGTGGCCACGATGAACCTGTGAAAATCAGTACAACAAAATGAAAGACATGACATTTCCTGGTGCCACTAGGTGGCGCTCTACGTATTCCTGACAATGGGCATATCAATCTGTTCAGGGCGGGTCTGACATCATCCCTGTAAAATCTGGTACTGATCAGATTGGATTTCATTGAGTTACACTAATTTGTTTCTTCATGGCGAGACCTCAATGTTCGCCATGCTGCTGGGGTCACACCCTTCAGCGAAAACTCACAGTTTTCTCTGTAACCCAAGACCAACTCCTTAAGGCTTTCCTGGAGAAATTTGAGGCTGCAGATGTCACCCATTACAATACTGTACCCCAAAGTGTAAAACATGACATTTCCTGTTCCCACTAGGTGGCGCTGTCCCTGGTGTCAAATATGGCAGTTGAAATATGTTCAGGGGTGGAGCCTTATCATATGTGTCCACTTTGGTCAAGGTCGGACAATGTATGACAGAACGAGAGGCAATAAGATTTTCATGGCGAGTCATCGAAATTCGCCGTGGCGCCACGGCCTCACAGTAACCCGAAAACTCAAAAGCTCCGCAATTTAACATGGCCCAGGTGTGTAGTTGACACTGACCAAATATGAAGCTTGTACGATGAAATTCCAATGAGGAGTTCGCAAAAGTTCGAGGCATGGAAATGGCAAAATTAGAGCCAAAATGTCACCTTCACTTCCAAATGGCGGACTTCCTGTTGGGTTTAGGACATGGCCATAATAGACTTTTATGTGCGTCTCCGAACGTTAGATATGTGTTCCGAGTTTTATACATGTAGGTCATACCCATCTCGGGGGCTCGCGTTTCTCATTTTTCTAGGTGGCGCTACTGAGCCAATTTTCCCTGGACATGTCTACGGACATTAAAATACGTAAATTTTCACCAGACCTGACGCGTCTGCAAAATTTCATGAGTTTTCGAGCATGTTTAGGCCCTCAAAAGGCCGATTCATTTGCCGAAATAATAATAATAATAATAATAATAATAATAATAATAATAATAATAATAATAATAATAAGAAGAAACAGAGCAGATACAATAGGGCCTTCGCACTTTTGTGCTCGGGCCCTAATAATCCAATTCACCAGTTCAACAGCAACGAAAGTTACAAATGAATTTATAGATTAATTCATTTTTATCAAGAGATGTATAACTCGCAGCTTAACATGCTTAAACTGTTTATAGTGATTTCAATGTGAATCACACAAGTGGGGAGATGAAAACTTCCTTTTCTTGATCCATATCCCCCATCCCCCTTCTCACAGTAACCATCAGCTGGAGAGGCTATTTATAGACCCCCTGCTGCCATCTGCCTCATCCTCTCCTCTATCCACCCCTATCGCCTTCCTCTACTGCTCCCTCCCTCCATTTGTAAGTAGGGCAGTGGGGCAACATCGGCATGATGTCACTGGCACTGAGATCGTGAGAAGGAGAAGTATGAGAGTGGTGAGCTTGAAGAGTTGAGGGGACAGAAGTGAGGACATGAATAAGACTGACATGAGGGATGGCGATGCTGGAAAATGAGAGAGTGTGTGTGTGTGTGTGGCGCTCCTGTTGTGCAGTCATACTGTCACACTGTAAGAACCTGCTTCCCTTTTGGGGACAAAAGTACTCATCATGTAAATCATATAATTATAAGGTCAAGATTTGACTAAGGTGAAGGGAGGATTAAGGTCTGAACCGAGCAAGTTCTGGTTATTGTATTCTCTATTCTGGGGAGTGCACGTCACCAGGAAGCTAATGCAAGTGAAGAGGTGTGTATAGGATAAAAATGGTACATCTTCAAAGACTTGAAAGTAGAGCACACCCAATTTCTTTTATAAAGTATATAAGTGGTATAGTGGTGTATACATATATGTATTTATATATATTTCAACAACCACAATTTAGAATAAAAAGCAGAATGACAATAACTGTGCAAAACTGAGCGATCAAGAGTAAGAGTAGTTGTAGTAGTAGTAGTTTGCATTATATACTAAAGAAGCTTTTGTAATCTGCAGAGTAACTTGATGAGGATGTGGCCAATAACGTAACATGAGCTTAATCCCTGTCATCATGGTTTAAAAAGAAACAAATGCACACTACTGAGCTGCATATGCAAATTATGCTGAACGGCATTTTAAAATCTAACCAGGTAGGTTGAAGGAAGAAACCTAAAGAAACTTTCCTGTATTCTGTCTGATTACGGGAAGAAAAGTGTGCCACCATGCCAACGGACTTAAATATTTGCCTATATTGCAGCGCCAGAGTCACACAGCTGCCTGGTGTGAAATCAGGGTGTACTATTTATTGTGGGCTGCAGTCAGTTGCCTGCGGTTTTCCTGTTTTCGTAATGCTTGAAACTGAGCAAAAAGGGGTTTCTAGGTTGTGGTCCTTAACGCATTCAAAAATCTCCCGTAAAAGGGTCAACCAGAATGTTCTCTCATTTGGATGCATTTTGCCACCGTCTTTTTTTTTTTCTTTGCTGTGCACCAAAAGTGTCAAGCACATGCAGAAATAACACTAACCTCTTTACTAGATTAGGCAATGCAGAGTACTGGAGGGTGGAGATAAGCAGAAACCATACTGAGAGGAAGAAAACAGGCAAACTACACCAAGTAGGTCATGATGTATGAGTACACTATAGGGCTGATTCTGTATTGTTTTTCTAGGTCAGCCCAACTGTTTTCTTAATTTGTGGTGATAGGTGATCAATCACTGTTCAGCTATCAGAGCCAGAATGAGGTGAAAGGAGTGTTACGCCTGAAAAATTCTGTCATAACGATGGTTTCTGCATCCCTTGCTTAATTGTTGCCCTGTCCCTTATTAATTGCAGTAAGATGTTCTATGGGCATACACAAGGTAATCACGTTGACCCTGTTCCAATTTCCTAAAATAATTCCTGTGTTTGCTGCAGTTTTCCCGATGATAGATAGCTTTAGGGACTTCAAGGTTCCTCTACTCATAAATCACTGTCTGAGGGAGAGATGTAAGGGGAGCTGAGGGAACATAGTGGGTACATATAAGGGGGAGGGGCTGCACTGAACAAGAGCATAGAGGTAGGTGTTGGTGGATGCTGCAAAGGGCAGCAGAAAGACACTTAGAAACTTAAAAAGAGTGATACAGAGCCAGATGGTACTTACAGGCAGTGCAGTGACAAAGGAGGGCAAGACAGGTGCAAGTCTTCCTACAAACTGAGTGACTGAGCTACTGGCATGATGACCTCAAAAGTCTTCCCGCATTACATTTTTCACTCAGACCTACATATCAGTACTGCACCACTTTCTGTGTGCCCATTTCCCTGCTGCTTTGGCTAATCAGAGCACTGTGGTATTCTGGCAGAAGTGCGAGAGGAGAAATTTCAGTAAAATAAAATAAATATATGTCAGGATGTCTCACCATCTCTTGACATGCCAACAGAGAGGCATTTCTTGAAACGGCAGTGCTGGCACCGGTTCCGATTCATGCGCATGATCAGACAGTTCTCGTTCTTCACACACATCTTGTAGTTGATGTTCTGCTGGATGCTCCGTCGGAAAAAACCCTGACACAAACAGACATGTTTACATATATATCATGTGGAACCAGGGCACAAAAAAAATCAACACACATATGAAATATTCCACAGTTTTTTCATTTTTTTTCTGATTATTGCCTTACCTTGCATCCCTCGCATGCATGCACTCCATAGTGGAAACCAGATGCAATGTCTCCACAGACTTTGCAAAGCAAGACCATTCCACCTGTCTCTGAGGAAGGAAAGTGAACTGTGAGATAAGCTGCAAAAACACACACATGTGTATATGAAGGAATAAATATTTATGCATATCGACAGTTAGGAAAACTTACTGGTGAAAGTTCCTGGGAATCCGCATGGCCTTTTCCCCGCAATGGGGTGTGCATAGGAATGCTGTGGAGTAGCTGCTGGTGTTGAGGGGCTACTATAGACCTCAGGGAATTGGAACACCAGTTTGGAGGATGGAGTGTTGCACCCAGCTGCCCTCTGCTTCAACGCCCCAATCTCTGTGAAGGTAACCTCCTCTGGAGATGAGGGCTGGGAGTGTGAAGAAGGTGATTGTGTCTGGTATCCACTGGAAGGGCTGCCAGGGCTGGGACTGGCACTGCCAGTGGAGCCGGCATACAGAATTACTCCTCCTGAAGAAAAAGAATGGAGATGTTCACTTAAAAAGACTTAAAAGAAAAAAAAAAATATAGCCTAGTTTAAATTTGGCTGGATTACATGAATTACACATTTAAAAATTAATTATATTTAATTTAATTAATTAATTAATTAATCTGGCTACCCATAATTGCTTAGAAAACCTGCAGGGCTATTGTATAGGTATGGATGTGTTGTGATGTAATGTTGCACAATCTGTGGACAGCGGCTCTGAGTATCTGCAGCGATGTTGCTGCATGCTGCGTGTAATAGGCGTAATGGTGCGCTCAAGAGGATAAAGTGGGCGCTAAAAATACTGCCGATGGCACAGCAACGAGTCAGAGAGACGTACACTAGAAGAATCACTTAAAAAAATCTTGCGTCATGCAATCTTAAAGCACTTGTAACTCTTAGCGGATTCTTTTTTGTCATTCAACTATGGCTGTTTCCGAACTTTCGTTTCTCTCTCTCTCTCTCTCTCTCTCTCTCTCTCACTTCTAGTCAGGCGTTGTGGATGAGCGGAGACACGACCTCACGTGTCTGCGGGGTCTGCTGCCTCCTCCGCTCCAATAATAGCCTCGCTCCCCTGGCACCGTGCCCAGCGCCAGCTAACAGCACGACACCTGACCGCCGCCTCACATGCGTGGACTCCTGACACGGTTACTGCCCGAACCAAATCCGCAGTCTCGTGTTGAAATCTAACACAATTTGAAGTCAGATCTGTGTTTATAAACATACGCTGAATGGGACAGCCCTCAACCGCCGCCACCCTCACTCACTGAGCGTGAGGTAGCAGCGAGCCTCTGCTACTGTCGTTTCACAATAGAAAAATGTGAGTCACGTTTTTGTTTTCTGTTTTGTTTTTTGTGCAAAGGTAAAACCTCGAATTTGTGGTTTGGACTGCCGTAATAACAAGGCAATGTGCAGCAGAGTCCACTAGAGACACATTCAAGATTACAAATTAGGCTATGTACGCACTCGTTTCAGCATTCAAAGCAGTCTAAAAAATATGTTTCCAATTTAAAACTCGTTTTTTTTTTTCAAACTTGCACATGCAGCTGAGAGTGGGACGCTGGTTTTCGCTTAATGTGCCTGGAGACCTATCCCTTTGCTGCGAACAGCATTTGTTTAGCTCAAATGTTTTGATAATCCTTCCAGCAGCACGTGTTGGAGGATTTGTTGACTCATGCCAGAGTCATAGACAGATCCAACAGACCAGACCTGAGCCTCACCTCCTTGTGAGCCTACACGCAGACACTGAATGCCCAGCCCACGCCAACTCACTCCACCCAAACACATTGCATGTCCACCTGAAGACTCACATGTACAGTAGCCTTGTGTTTATGAATGACCCCCTCCTGAGCCACTGTACTGTGAACGCTGTTAATTAATAATCCATTTAAAGCTCTGCTTTTGAGTAGTGGTGCAGGAAGTATCCAAGCAGGCTGTAAAGTGCTGCTGTTCATTTCTATTCTATACATAGAATAGAATAAAACTAACGATTTTCTCTATAATTCATCTTACGCAAATAGCCCATCACGAGGGTTATTAAAGATCTGTAATACATAGAGAAATGTATTGATCTACTGATTGCAAACACAGGTAATGCAACTCCTGCAAGGCTACATGCCATTATTAAAACACCTGAACCGAACTCCAGTTTTGTCTGATCCTGTGTCTTGTACAGGACTTCCCACGTGCTCAGAGGATTTCCATGCACCTTGCTACAACGTGCACAACACTCTCACAATTTAGGTCAACGCAGACAGCATTAATTGAGGACGCGGTCACTGCCCATCTTAAGTTTAGTGTACCCGTGCAAACGCTAATCTGCCTGGGACCAGAAAGCAGGCAGAGAAACGTGAGCACTGGATCCTCCACAGGCGGTCTCTCGCTCCCTTCTGTCTCCCTCTTTATCTCTTACTTTCACTGGCTGAAGTGGATAGAAGCCACAGTTAAAGTGACTACAGTCATTATTTGTCCCCTGTGGGTAGAGTTGATAAATATAGATACTGACTTTCTGGGAAAATTATTATTATTATTATTATTATTATTATTATTATTATTATTATTATCATTATAAAACAGAAAATATATAGGTCTCTGCGGCCAATAAAAAGAGTTTGTGTTATACCGAACACAGTTTCTACTTGGGTTGTTTGCAGAAGACTTTGTTACCTCGGGCTCGTGAAAGTAGGTCAATATCGCAGGAACTTGATAGAATTGTGTCTATGTGCCTCTAGCATCTCTCTCGAAACTGGTGCCGCATCACACAGCAGCTCTGGCTCATGCAATTAAGAGGGCGAGCTGTATTAGAGTATCACAGTGGGTGGCTATGGCCTATTTTAGAGACCCCAAGAATATGATTCGTCGTCTAACATCCTGTCTTGTTTCTGTCTGTTCTGTGGTCTTGATAAAGCGTCGGTTTCATTGCTATGCAAGCTTTCAGCATCGTTTTCATATGCTGTGTGTTTCAACCCCGTTTGGGAAAATGTTGCGTTTTAACAGTCACGTTCCACTCCAAACGCACAATGAACGCACGAGTGCCCTAAACCGATGCGTCGGGGACAGATGTTGCAGAATCAAAATCGACTCAGCTTTGTACCACACTGCAAGCTCGCACTGATTTAAATGAAACGAGGGCGAGGGGGGCGGTGTTCAGTAGAAGCAAGTGGTGCATGAGGCGGGGAAACGTGACCAGGGAGAAAAGAGTTAACGCGTGGAATTGCTGACCCACTGACCAAGCTCTGCCTCACCACCACCGCAGGCGGCATCGTCAACACAGAAGCGTCCGTGAGAGCGGGGTAGCGGCAGGAGGAGGGCCCGGATATCTCACGCGTCGCACGCGGCTCTGCAAGGGAAGCCACGTGAGGAGGGCTTTTTGACAGGGCTTTCACCGGGAAGATGTGAAGCGTGCGCTCCAGCCGGGAGCCAGAGCTTCTACAGTCCGCCAGAGGCTTATAATTAAAGAGCCAAATTAAATAGAGCAGCATGTTATGCGGCAGGGTGGTCTGACCACGCTCCACCACCAGCAGCAGCAGCAGCAGCACAGCCGGGCGGTGCAACTTCGTTTAAAACAGCAGGGCGAAAACTGTGTGTCAGTGTGTGACCAGACCAAAGTATCGGGGAGAAAATTCGCATGAAGATAGAAACATGTTTAATTTAAAATCCATCTGTTTGTGATTAGTCTTGCCCTGGGATGTTAAATGTAATTGTTTTCTTTTATTTGTCTCAGTCTAAATTTATAACCTGTCAGAGGACTGGTTCACTTGTAACTCAGCATCTTCCATTCTGAGTGATGCAGAAGATACAGCCTGCTGACAAGAAATTGGCCTATATTGTGATAGGTCTACTCATATTTTTGAGGACACAGGTGTATTACTTTGGGATACACATTTTTAATCTGAGTTTGAAACGTCTTGTAGCCTATTTATGTGGCCTATCCCCCCCCCCAATACTTCAAAAATAATGGGGTTGGATTACTATCTAGCAAATGTTTAAGCACTGAGTACATAATGTTGACAAAAATGGGGCTTTTTGTCTGAATGTTTGTGCCAGTTAGTCAGCCTTAGAACTAACGCATTGATGTTTTAGAGCCAATGGCGAGAAATACTTTGAATACTTTAATGATGCTGAAAATATTGCAGAAGATCTCCACCAGGGGTGTGCCAGAGGACGTTTTAGAGAGGAAACTAAAGTCCGTGAAGTTGAGCAGTGAAGGGCATAGAACTTCTTCTTTTTCTTCAATTTTGCTTACACCATCTGATTATCATTTGATGGCTAAATGCGATCAAACAGTATAGCTATGTACTATTATAGTGCTACAGAGCTGTCATTGCAGGTGTCATAAAACGTTTGCTGACATCCACACCCTGGTCCAAGTGCCTTTTTTGACATGATATGCAGTACAAGCTGATGTGAATACTGATGCTAATAAATACTTTCCAATGCATTTCCAACCATTTGTATGTCATTGTAAGCTCCAAATATTAGTTTTTACTGATTTATATTTCCCCAATAATTGGCCCTGTGTAACCTGTTCCAGCTGACTGTAGCCTACTCCCCTACAATATGTTTACTAGTATTACATAACAAGTCTGCCAAGCTATATCTCTTGTATTTGGGTCTATTATTTGAGTTATAAGATATTTTATGTATGAATAAATCATTACATTAACCTTTGGGTGAATGCTTCCTTCACATGAAACAACTCACTCACTCAGTCTGTAGCTCATTCTTCAACAGCCTTGGCAATTGCAGGCATGTGGTTATAATAATGTTTATAGCTTTGTTTAGATGACTGAACTCATAAATCTAATTATGCTTGGTCCCAATAACAATATTGAAATATTAAAGGTCAAACCAATGTGGTCACCATTTGAAGTAATAAGGACTACTTCTATCTAAGGATAGAAGTGGGATGTCATTAAAGACATCTTATTTTATTAATTAAACAAATAAATAAGAAAAAAATATAAATAAACAGTTAAATAAAGATTTAATAACTTTTGGAAAAACCTTCTGCTTCACTGCTCCTGCCTCTTGGAAAGACAAACAACAAAACCCAGCACCCCAGTCTTTGTTTTTATTGGCTGAGTAATACTACAGCTAATATATGATTATTCATCTATTTACTCTGGCCCACTTTATCAGTGAAAAACAAAGTCATAACACAGTCAGTGGGTTCGTTTTCAGATCTTTTGCACAGGTTGCGCCCATCACCTGTGCCAGAACGTGACCGTGGCTGTTGTAAATGATTCACCGTCAATTAGGAGACGGAAGCAGAGAGCATGTGCACCCTTGACTGATCTCGAGAAAACGCTGCCTAATACCACTTAACGGATAAAGGTCCTTCCATTATCAGCCTTTATACTGTAGGCACTCCAGCAATGGCTTTGATAAAGGAAAACAGGCACGCCCCCTACGCCAAACGGTGTTTTTCTGCTGTGATATGACAGGGCTGCAGTTAAAATTCTGGCACGACAGTTTATGATTACAGTGCTGGCCAACATACTGTAACTCCACGTGAGTTTGTTTTCGTGGGGAGAAACAGGAAGTGACCAGCCTCCCTTCAATCCCGAGCGGCTCACCTTCCCAGGCGATGTTGCGCTCGGACATTTGAACGCAGCACAGTGACGTCCTGGTAGCTTTGCATGAAGTTTTACTTTAAAATCGGGTTTTGTTTGGCCTTTAAATTCACAATCTTATTTCAAACGACTCAGCTCAGAAATGAGTAAAATACAAAACCCTCAAAATTATAGTTCACCCACTTGTTGCTGCATGTAATTATAAAAAAATCGCCACAAGTAAAAATGAAAATAAAAATAAATAAATCAGTGGTTTGCAAAATTATTAAATCAGTGGGATATCGCATTTCTGTGATGTATTCATTTAAGCTCTGTTTCATTTCAATCAAAATCAGCTCTTTTACACTTAATAACACATTATGGTCAGATCGAGCTGAATTGCTATCGTTTATCGATCGCTGGTACCAACATGAATGAAACACCGATCAGTCATTCAGTTCTAACTTTTGTCATAATCAGCATTGCTAGACATTTGCAGCAGGAGAATAAAGGAAATAAAGGAGAATCTTACCACCGCCGGGGCTGTTATCCATTTCTCTCTTGTGGATGATTAAATCTCTGGATAAACTTGATAGCAGACCTCCGTGAATGTCACGTCACTAGACTGGAGCAAAAGTCTTTTGAAGGCAGGCGAAAAAGTCAAAAAAGAGTTTTGCGCAAAACACCTGCTCCATAGAGCGCAAAAAATGGGAAGCACTGATTGGAAAGAGTCCAGTGCTGGTGAAGTTGTTGTTGTTTTTCTTCTTCTGTAATCTGTAGGTAATTCAGTAGATGGCACTTCTTTTCTGTTAGATCTGAATTAGTCACACTGGTCTCCCCCAATGATACCTGGATACCTTCTGCTCTCTGAGTACTGCACCTCTAGCTCTAGCGCGCGTGATGTTGTACGAGCGAAGATTAAACTATTCTCATGAATTCCAGGAAAGTGGAGTCAGCATATCCTTGAACACACTGTCGGACTTGACACAAGCTGCACACCCACTGATACAAACACCCACATCAATCACGTTGCAGGTGAGTAGGAAATGTGACCGCCTTTTCCGTTCTCCCCAACTTGTGTTGTGGCTGTTTGTGTAGGATTTGGCTCACTCTTTGTATGTAGCGGAGTCCCGTCTCTCCCTCTCTCTCCTTCACGCTCTTGTGCGTTTTCATTGGCGGGGATCCGGGGCTGAGGGGAGTTTGATGCGCTTATTCGAGCGTGGTGTGTGTTCAGTAAAGCCACGCTACATGTGCGCGGTGCATGTGCCGGAGAGAGCGCTGCCCTACTGATACACATTTTATGCAAAATAGAGAGCGTGTGGTGAGGAGGGATGGAGAGATTGGAGGATGGAGCACATGGACAAGAGGCGTGGCTCACCGTGACTGCTCTGACAAGCAGCGCTTCAAACGGATGGTAAACACCGAGACATGCCAAACATCATGCAAGTGCCAAGTCCAAAGCGCATGTGCCAGGGGAAAATGTAGACGAGCGAGTGGACTTATGAACAACATGCTCATTGAGGAGACCACGTGCAAACACAAAGCATTTGTCAAATTTGGAATTTCTGCAAAATGTGGATCCTGTGCACTTGTGATAGGCTATATTCGCGTTTTTTTTTTTGCACGTGGCTTGCGTGTGAGGGTGAATTATTGCATTAATGCCTTATAATTGTTATTATTAAAAGTTAAAATAAGTTTCTAATTTGTTTGGGGACAACGAACTGTCGATAGTGCAGTCTTTGAACATTAGCTTTGAACAAGCAGGCGCATGTGGAGGTAACTTGTGGAAAGCGCCCCTCGGTGGCAATTCAAAGCATTAACGTTTGACAAGTGTTTCAGATCACAAGCACAAATGCACGTGACTCCCGGTGATTCCACTGTGTCGCAAACCAGCCGTTCTACTTTTAAAAATATACCATTGCAAACACGTTTTTATTATTTGCTTAAATATCCAAAGTAACCCTAGACATAGGCTAATTTTAATAAAAACAAAAAGCCATCAAGTCCACAAACATTTAGTTCATTTCTAATGACTTCTTCATAATAATAATAATAATAATAATAATTTAAAAACGGATTTATCATGGATTTTATTATAGGAAGAAGTGTCTTGCTTTAACATGTAATGGAAATTATTTGACCATTTTGCTAACCTAAAAAAAACCCTTTAGTCTTTCTCAGCAGCCAACCTACTGAGTTTCTTTGTTTTAATGGCCCTTTAACTGACTCTATTAGCCCAATAAGGAGAATGTTAACATCGGAAACCTGTATTAAATAGCCTATTATGTTTATTATAACATTGCACGAATGTAATAGTTGTAGTAGTAGTATAGGAGTAGGCTAAAAGCAAGTTTGCATTCCTTCAAATTGGATATCATTTTAGGCAACGAGGAAAGGTTTAGTATTTATTAGCTTCTGTAAGTTCAAATTGAAGTGTTCTTTATTTTATTTTGACACGTGTACTTTTTTGTTGCTCACCTCTGTTGTGGTTTCCATCGTACTGAGCGGAAGTGTTGCTGCACTCCTCCCCCTCGCACACTAGGTGGAGTAGTAGTGTCATAAATCTGACCGCACGGTGGTTCCCATCTACGCCCCTGAAGCTGCTGCCGCGACAGTGACCGACTGGCAAAGGATCGTAATCTGATAAATGACTGAAAGATCCCTGAAGCAGAGCAAAGACCAAAGAGGACGCCTTTAAAGACTGTAACTGACTTTGCTTTGTCTCCTTCATAGAAAACCTCTGTCTTCTAAGTTTCTGTGGAATAAATAAGCTCGCGTTGGAAGCCGAAGCATAAACTTCTCAAGGCCAAGAAGAAGAAGAAGGTAAGACTGTGTACTTTACATAAATCATCTCCCGCCGTGATTAATTGCATGTGTCTAAGAGTAAACGGAGCTCAAACTACGTCAACCCGGGCGTGTGTTTACTGTATGTATGCGAAGACTCACGCACTCATCATTAGAACACGTTACGGCAGGGCACGGGATAATTACAGGCTGCTAAAACTGTGCGGGGACTGAGCGAGAGAGAGAAGCCTCTGCCAACATACACACCTGCAGAGAGCACTGCTCTGCCCGAGGCTTAAAACACAGTCTTCATCACTTTCTTACAGTCTTTCTCCCTGTGCGTACCTCTGTCTGTCACCCGGCTCCCCACCGCCCACTCCCTCCCTGCCTCACACACACAGGGGCGCGCGCACACACACACACACACACACACACGCACGCACACCTTGTTGCGTGTTATGTGAATGACGCCGGGTGTGCGGTAGATGAGAAGTTTATTCCAGACTGAACCACCAAAGTAGTCTTAGATTGATGTCCAGGATGGTTGATTGAGCTCAGAAGTGCAAAGCCAAATGAGCAAAGAATGCAGAAAATTTTCCAGTAGCAGAATGTGCGGAATTAGCCTCATGATTAGTTTTTTTTTGGTTTTGTTCTGTTTCCCCCTTCTGTACAGAAATATACAAAACTAGACCTTTATCTGACTTCAGCATACTAAACATATGCCTAAGTGCTCAAGAAAAGGAAAACTTGTGTTTTTTTTGTTCACTCTCCCTGTGCAGTATTTAGTGCCCACGTTTCTCACAAGGGCAGTTTTATATGCAGGGAAGGAGGCATGGAAAAGAAGACCTTTCCTTTTGAGCTCACAGATTTGCAGTAATTACAGAATCACTTCCATATGTGGCTCTCTGGCTGCCTTCTGGCTGCCCCCACCACCCTTCTCTTCCCCACTGCTCTCTCTTTCCCTCTCCCCTCTTTCATTTGCATTCTCCCCAATCGCTCTTTTTTTCCTGCTTTTATTTTTTTATTTTATTTTTGGCTTTTCTTCGTGCACTCGGAGCATTTTCTTTTTTCTCCCTGAAAAACCACAGCTTAAACAAAGTTTATGATAATCAGAACATCCTGGCATTTTTGGCAAACAGTTGTGCATTTTGGTGATTCAATTAGATGATGCTTGCCAGAAAAAAAAGAGCTTGTGTTCTTTAGTATGAGAAGAGAAGGGAGGGGGGAGAGAAAAAAAAAGAAGAGACATGGACCGGAGAGGGGAAATGTTGAAAAATACGGAAATATGAAAAAGAAAGGGAGCTCAGTGAAGAATTTGAGAGGCAGGAGCGGAGTGTGAAGGAGGGAGAGGTGGAACAGAAAATGAGGCAGGGAGAGGGAGGGCTGGAGTAATGCTTTTTGACAGAGGTGGGTTCAAGATGGGTTCATAGTGACATCATGGCTGATTTTTTTTTATTTTTTTGAGGAAAGTATAGACAGGAGAACCGTTCACCTTTCATTGGACACACATGTTGGGGATCAGGCGCTCATGTGCTGGCACACACGCTGGTAGCTGTGTCGACAACCTCTGGATGCACCCAAAATTATGCGCAAAAAGTGCCGACACATACACACTTTTACCCCCCCCCCCTATTTCTTCTGTAGTAGTAAAACAGTTTTTTTTGGCTCCCTCTTGTCCCTGCTCAAAACTTTTTGTTCATTTGTTTGTGTTAGAGGAGTTCATACTGGTATATGCCCTCTGGTCCCTTGCACATACATTTCTCCTTTGCTCATGAGTAACTCATTTTCCTGTGAGTAGTATTCCTCTGTGTATGTTTTTACTTCAAGGCTGCTGGACTCTAAATGAGCGCACTTTGCCAGTTGGGATGAATGAGCTCCTTCATTTCACAGGATGTGTGTATAAGACTCTAACCAAGAAAGAGCAGGCGTGCGTACGTTTGTGTGTGCATAAATGTGTTTGTGCAAATGAGCTGCTGTGTGCCGTTGCCCCTGCGTCCCCTGCCCGTCTCAGCGCGGCACCAAACTTCTCATGACATCAATCTGAATGTGGGGAAATAGTGATCTCATTATAGGCATCTTGTTACTGATTGAAACCCGCCGCCACTGACACCGACTCCCTTCCCCCCATGCTCCCCTCAACCTACCCCACTCCACCACATCCATTCGTGTCTCAATCCGGCCCTCCATTTTTCTTTTTATTTCACACCTCTTTCTCTCCCTGTACCACTGCCCTCCTCACCCCCCCCATATCTCACTTTAACCCCTCTAACCTCACTTCCTCCGTCTCTTGCACCCTGCATCATCCCCCCTTTCCTCTTTCCTTTCTGCCCTTACTCCCTTTCCTCTGCCGGCGAGCCCCAGGCCTCTACTCCTCTGCTCCGCGAATGCAAATACGTGGAATCTAAAGTGGAAACACACGCCCGAGTATGATGTTTCCATGAATATTTCATATCTTCATAAACACACCCGGAGAAACTGCAAAGCTATGCGCTCAACAATGCCTGTGTTTGCCGGATGACTTCCTGTGAGGAATTGCCTCTCTGTGTTTGACTTCTTGTGAGAGCACACTGTGTTAGGATTGATGTCAGGGGCAGTGTGTTATGATGTCACGGGCTGAAGTTAATGATACGAGAATGGCAAGGGCCATAGGCCATGTTTCCAGTGGTGCCCAGAGAGAGAGATAGCACCCTGATCTGTCTTCATTATCCCCCCACTCTGCAGCCTCCCAGACACAATGATCATAAATCTCAGCCTGGAGCACACTTCACTGACACTGAAACACAAACACTAGTAACCTCTGACCTTCTCACTGCTACTGCCTACACACACTCATCCATGCACGCAGACACGGGTGCCCACACACTTACTGCAACTGCACGACATGCGTGCTGCGAGGCCGTGCACGCGCAGTGCTCAAACACCCCCCCCCTTAAGCTCACTGTCATAATTTAATAAGGGCCACAGCATGCCCTGTGCACCGACACACACAATCCTCTTCATGCACTTGACTACACATTCTGACACAGATGCATGGTCTAAGTCGGCCCGATGGCTGCACATATACTTGAAAAGCTCATATTAGAATTGGTCATTTTTTTAAACATCCTATGGCTATATTTACTTTCTTGTTTTATATTACACAACTGCTGATTTAGTAGTGCTTCATAAACATTCAAGGGATTTCTGTTAGCCTTAGTAGCCTCATAAGCAGCACATAAATCAAATATAAACAAGATAAAGATCAGCCAAAGTTTTTTTTTTTTTTTTTTTTTTTTTTTGCAGTGTGGCTTAGATCTGTGCTTCCTGAACATAAGGTTTCTGCAAAAAGGCAACAGCACGTCTCGCCACTTGTCCGTTCATTCACCCTGATTTTGTACTGGCATCAGAAATATCTGGAGGAACAGTTTGGTGGGCTACTGTAGTCCACATGTGGCCGTAAAGATCGAAAGCTCACAGGAATAACGAGAGTAAGGCCGAAAGGTTTTTTTTTCTCATTAGGATGGCTTGACTTTATCCCGGAGACATATTGGGGTCAGTGTGTTTGAGGATAAGATCTATCTCCGCGTCGGGCCAGTTGCTAAGGTTTACAAACAGAATAGGCGGACGGACGTGGATGTGCAGGTAGCTTTGGAGACAAACAGAAAAATCCACATCCTGCAAAGTTTGGTAGTTCCGGTTCAGACCATGAGATTTATGAGCTTTATGAATTTCCCCAATGAAGAACAATAAAGGATATTTCTATTCTATTCTATCTTATTTAGGAGATTGTGCTGTGATGCATGGCCAACAGGCCTGAAAGTCATGACTTTAGATGAAGTTCCAGAGTAAGTTTTACATGTATAGGTTAGTTCTGATTTAATTTGGTTTTCAGTGTTGTACTTGCTTTGTTTAGAATAGGTGTTCCTTATCTGTTGTTTGAATTAAGTAGGCATGTAGTTACACTGACCGTATGTGGTTTGTTCTTCTTCCTTTTTTTTTTTTTTTTTTTTGGTGTGTGTGTGTGTGTGTGTGTGTGTGTGGGGGGGGGTAATCTGAGAAGCCATAGTCAATATGAAGAGGTGCCTGTTTAGGTGCCAGTTGAGGTGTGCCTTCCCCTCCCAGTTTTGAGGTTTGAGGTGCTCCTCATAACCAAAACAACTTGAGAAACATGACATTCAGAAAAAAACAGGGCACACGCCCAGAACCACAAACACATAAACACAGATCTGAAACATATGATCTCATATGGAGAGAGGGGCACGTTCAGGGGCACACCCAGATCTGCTGCTGTCGCTGCACGGCCCTGCCATCTCACTCGTGACTTCCTTGCAGCTTATGTGCCAACGCTAGTTTCGATTCAGGAACCAAAGTGATATATTTAGAGAGATGGGTCTGCTTTTTAAAAAAACACATTTTCTGCCTTAAAAAACAAACAAACCCCCCCCAAAACTATTCCTCATAAAGTTTGTCAGTAATTAGGCAAATGTCATGTATCCCCCCAAAAAAAATCATGCTGGTCAAGGCCCAGTTCTGGTTTTTATTTAATCCCAGTGCCAAATGTCAGTGTATCAATTATTTGGTGTCCAATACTGGCTTAATGGGTTTCAAAGGGCTCATCATGCTTGCTGTTTTAATGTTAAGTGCTGTTGTTGTAGTAGCATTAGTAATAGCAATAATAGTAGTAAGTTACTGTCTCAACTGTGGGAAGATTGGCACAGAAACATTGTAAGCAGTAAAACGCAGGCCAATGCAAATATGAGTCACACAAAAGGAGCACCTTCAGTGGGCCTGTGCCGAGCAGACAGTCCATTAAGATTGTTCCATAAATTGATCACACCAGGGATAAATTACATAGTGAAACATCATAGAAATTCTTAGAGGGATAAACAGATTGGCTCGCTATTAAAACAGTGTCTGTGTTAAATCAAAACAATATAAAGTGGATGATCTGTGTTCTTCGGGATACTAAAACATCCTCTCCTAATAAACCTACTTAACTTATTGATGAAACACAAATGATCTAAGATCACGACATGCGGTTCAGCATGCACAAACAATTTGTAGGTAAACTGACTCTTCAGCCAAGAAGTTAAAGGGGGGGGAGAAAATAATTCACCCAAGAGACAAAGAAGGGAGAGAGAGAATTAAAAACAGAAACTTAAGCTCTCTGGGCCCTTTTCTTCCCTCCAGGCATTTTGTGGCTTGTGAAAAAATGTGCTGTATATTTGAAGCGTCGGGGTCACGTGACAAAGGAAGGCTTTATGAATCAGAGTATAATTATTTCTAAGTGAGTGAGAGAGTGTGTGCCTGTATTTGGGGAGTGAAAGACTGATTTTTAAAAGGTAGAGACTGGAAAAGGAGGAGGAGGAGGGTGCCAGAGGCAGAGACAGGGAGAGAGAGAGAGAGAGAGAGACTCACTGCTGCTCTGTCTTTGCTGTTAGAAGGACTCTGTTGAATGTGCACACATCTTTTCTCCTTTTCATTGGCTCGCTCCGGTCATCGGACCATTTTGTCGAGTGCTTTATCTCCCCGTCTGCATCATCAGCTCGACATCTCGTAAGTACTTTAAACTTTAAAAGTTTAGACGTGCCAACTTTCGTGGATGCTTGCTTTTTATTTTTCTCTCTCTCTCTTTTACTGCTAACAGAGAGTGAGTGTGTGTGTGTGTGTGAGAGAGAGAGAGAGAGAGAGAGAGTGCATTCTCTTCTGAGACTGGTTCAGCGGTTTTAATTGAAGACAGAGACCGAATGTGCAAGACACTTGAGAGACTTTGAGAGAATTAATCATTGTGTTACAAAGTCCGAGCAGATTTTCATGTGTAAACACTAAAACGTCCCCACACGTGTTTGTTTGGATGCGCCTGTTTCAGTATGTTTGCTTCTTTGTGCTTCATAAACACGAGAGTGACACAGAGTTTATGTGAAAACATACTCGACCATGTGTGTATGCCTGCATGTGCACACATGTGCTTATTAGCGAGTGTTTCAAGTGTTACCCAGTGCCTGTGGAGCTCTTTATTATTAGCATATGTGAGCGTGTGTATATGTGTGTCAGTGTGTACACAATTGCATGTGTTTGATGTGTATTCACTAGAGGAGTCACCAGTCCTTGACCTGTTTTTTTTTTTCTCCATTTTTTATAACCACCATATGAACGCTTGGAAAAGACAAGTGTTGTTTTCCATATTTTAAACAACGGAGACTAATTCCTCTGGAGTGAGGTGTGCCCGTAACCCTGGTTTTAGTTTTTTGGGATGTTTATTAATTGTGCTCCCACAGTTATTTAGCTATGATGTCAGAGAAGATTATTTATTGATGCTGGCATCTGTGCTAGGTTAACAGGTTCAGCTTGTTACAGCCATGTGTAACACAGTGCATTTAATGCTGTGTGATCTAGATATCAGATAGAGTTCAGAGTGTCCTCCACAGCGTTTGGCTTTGTCGCTCCACTGGTGAGCAACAAAGCCACGGTAAACTGCCTTCCTCGAATCCCTTGGCTTTCCACCTGCTGACACTGCGGTGAACTGGATGTATTTCGCATGAGGAACAGGCTAATTAAAGTGAATTGGAAATAAACAGCCACTTGGCCCAGTGAGGGATGCCTGCTTGAAGGCCAGTGGTTTCTATGTTTCCCCTTCACTTTGGTCTATCAGTGTGACAAGTCGTGTCATCTGGAGTGGAAGAAGCAGAGCTCATTTCTGTGGCAGAAAAATGTCACAGCACTTTTCGCCTTCAGCAAAGCGCTCTTGGGCCTTATTCAAGGACAGGGTACCCATACAGAAGCAGCTTTACCTTCATGGTGCACAGCCACGGCAAATTGCTTGTCTTCCATGACAGTTTGGAATCAATTATTAATGTGTTTGCTGTTATGCACACCAGATAAGTGTGTGCCTTAGCTCAGTATACCTGTGTGCAGTGTTGCATCACTGGCCTTGAAAACATCCTCTCAATATCAATATTGCTCACATGCTGTATCATCTGTCAGTACTGATTAGCAGTATATACCGGTGCAATATGCTGTATTTCAATTAAGGAAATAACTTTAAAACTACCACATAGCAGAACACTTTTTTATTATCCTGTACAGCTAGAGGTAATTTCTTTAGTTCTAAGTATGATATACAGCAATAAACTAATATTTTATCTCCTATAAATCCATCAAAGTTTAGTAATGCCAAAGCTGTGTGTGTATGTCTCTGTGTGTGTGTGTTTCTGTGTCTAGGTGCTGTTGATAAATCCTTGGTTTTGGTGGAATTACTGAAACAGCAGTTGAGCCATGAAATCGTCTGCATTGCAAAATCTGCTAACAATCCTTCTTTGTGACATGACTTTGAGTGGTAAATCAGGGAGTTGTTGATACCTGTCTTCTTCTGGAATTTCTTTAGCAATTAAGGCGAAGTGGTGGGGAGGGGTTAGACAGGTGGTTTAGGAAAATCGAGGGGCTCTCTGCTGCCGCACTATAATTAACCAGGAAGCTATCTGCACGCCATTTCCTATGTCTATTTTTGCAGGTGTGCCATTCTGATGTGAGGATTTACATCTAAGCCTCCACCCACGTTCTCGTTAAAAGACCTTGTGGCAGTGGCAAAAAAAAAAGTTGAACTTGTGTGAAAGTGTGGCCTTTTTGCATGCTGTGCTCGCTTATGTGTGTGTGTGTGTTTGGGCCTGCATGTGTCTGACTGTTGCTTTGAGTCCTGCGGCTAAAGGCATCAGTGGTGAAACCCATCCATTACTCTTCGCTGTATACAGAGAGAGGATTGTTTTCAGTGTGTGTTTAGGAAGGGAAACACCTCCATTGTTGCCTCTGTGGATCCTTACCAGTTCTTCCTTTACGTCTTCCTACATAGACGTATTAGCAGCACAAACTTTGACTTTCACACTGCTGCTATTTTAAGGTTTCTTCCTTCACCTTTTTTTTCTCTGCCTCTCTCTATATTTGTCATGTTTTCTTCCACTTGCCCTTTTCCTCATCATTGCATGTTTTCTTGTTTTGCTTGACCAACTGCTAAAAGTCTCTGTGTTGTGTACTGCAGAGAGAGGAGCATCATGGAAACGGCAAGCAGTCAGGATGACTTCATCATGTCGCAAAGTGTTTTATGTCTCAGTGTGTTCTCACTCTTTCCATAGCTCTTCTCACAAATGCATGTCATCTCAGATTGTTATGTGACATTATGATTAACTGAGAGAGAGTGACAGGGGAAAAATAATTTTAAATTAGTGACTAGGTGACAGAGACGGAAAGAAAATGACTGCTTTTTTTGCCACTCAGTTGTGGCGCTCTTTAAAAAAAAAAGAAAAAAACAATCGCTTTTTGTAAGTGACAAACGATTACACAGAGGTGCTTCTTTGCATTGTTGCTTCAAGCAAATGGTATTTGTGTGATGCCAAGAGCAGGCAGATGTCAAACAAGTTTCAGGTGATGGAATGCAACTGTGTTTGGAGCGTCTGTCATTTTGGAGCCATTAACCAGCTACTTGTTGAAAGAGTGGAAGCTGTCAGCTTTGCATCAGATAAAAGCGTCACGGCTATTGTTTTCTCAGCTAAAGTACTGCTGACGTCTGCAACAACATCACCTGTGAACCCGTTTCAGTAGGAGTGTTTAAATTTGCCTGTGCAGCTCTGAATCCATGAACGGTTTTTGATGGCTTGATGTGGGCATAGTAAGCAGTGATTACCACAGTAAACGTGTTTTTAGCTCCGAGCCGTTGGAAACGCTGGTCCGTTGGTACAGTTTGGATACCTGGACTTTGAAATCATTCTTTAACAGCTTGGTGTACATATAAACTACTTAAAAATATATCTCTTTGCAACACATCATTTCCTTTATAGAGTTAATGAACATAACTCACTTTGTGATGTCAGCAGTTTAAAGACAGTGCCTGGAAGGCATGCACAGTTTTCTGTCAAAAAACTGACAGGAGTGGGCAAGTCAGAAGTGGAAAAAGAGTGAGAGGATGTTTTCCCTGCCAGGATAGATGGCACAGTTCATTTATCTTGAGGCTGTGAATGTACAATTCAGAACTTCTGGTAAAGGCGCTGGGTTTCTGCTCTGCACAGGATAGTTCCACAGTTCCACAGTTTTCATTTTACCTCACAGAAACATGTATATTTTGACCTTCTGCTGAGTTGATGAAGCTCGACAAAAAAAATCTGTGAACTCGCTCAGTTTCTGGAGAAATGAAACAAAGAGAGGTCTCTGTGTCAGTGTGGTAAGAGTGGGGAAAAAAGTGACTTTATAGCCATACAAATATAAAATTATAACTGAATATTCTTCTGTGTTCTCACTGACTGGAATAAGAACCTCAACCGGTAAACAAACCAGGAAAGTCATGGCATCCAGAGTTCTGCTCGCGTATGCCGAGTAATCACCTGTGGTTTCTTTTGCTGAGTTAAAAAAAACCAACTGCCTCGCTTGGTAGTGTGGTGCAGAGCTTCCTGAGATGCCGTGATTTATTTGTTATGTTTGACTGCAGTTCTTATTGCCTGAGGGGCTCTGTCACAACAGTTAAGGCACAATTGTTGTTTTGCTCACAGAGGATTTGATACCCTTTGTCTGACAGACATTCAATCTGTGGGAACTGTTGTCTCTCTCTCTCTCTTTCTCTCTCTCTCTCTCTCTCTCTCGGTCTTTTTAACTCTTACTTGATTTTTCATTTTGCTCCATCTCCTCCGCAAAACTCCTTAGCAAACAAGAGAATCTCCTTCTGTGCAAGCATGCCTGATCTTGTTGCATTGTCTCCATATTGCCAGCTTGATTGATCCCACTTCATTTGCTACATGAAAATCATTGGATTATCTCAAGTGTAACCAATGACTTTAGTCTAACATGATGGACTACAGTGAGCTCTGACACTTCACTATTTACAGAAACAAACCAAAGCAAATTTAAACTGCTACGGTGCACCTCTCTTAGGCAATGATGGAAAGTCCCAGCAGCAGCCGTAAACCCACCCATAGCTGGCCCTGGTGCTCCTTGCTTGCCTGGCTGCCTGCTGCCTCCTGTGTGCCCCCCAGGCTCAGGGGAAGTGGGGAGGCCCTCCATGCCCATTTGGCCCTGGCTAACAGGGGATGAGGTCACTCCAAATTCCCCTTATCCCCTTATAGCCCCAGACGGGCTGGCGAAGTGAGCCTACCACAGGACCCAACATAAAACATAAATGGCTCTGTAAAAAGCTGCTGGGCTGATGTGACTCATTAAAAAACACTGGCGCCAACTCTTTTATTAATTCATTATTGTGTTTAGGGAGCGTAAAGTTACTGCGTTCTATTTTAAAAGGCTGCGTCTCTGTGCTTTAGTTCTTTTCCTTCTAAATGTTCTTTTTCTTTCTTTTTTTAATGCCTTTGTTTTGCAACACATATTTGAATGTAGAGTGGGGCTGTGGTTTATTCTGGTAGAATTCAGCCTCTGGACCGTCTCTCAGACCCATTTTAAACTTAATTTCTGGATTAATATGCCACGGTTTCCTCCTGTCAGAATATATAATTCACACGCACTGATTTGTAAACTCTGCTGTCAGTCTTCTTTTTCTCACACAGTCACCCATTTCTTTTTATCCTCCTCTCTCTTCCAGCTCTTGCAGACACATTGTGCTGCCTCTATGGGGCCTGGTCTGGTTTGAGTTCTTGAAGCAGATCTCCAAATGGCCCAAACGCTAGCCAAGTACATACTCATAATCCACACACACATGCACATTATGAGGCTACGCGTTGCTGGCAATCTTGTTTTTGCAGTCTGTACCTCTTCTCTCATTAGGCCCAGTGTGAAATCGTGTGATGTCTCCAGTGATGTTTTTGCGCCTTGGCTGCACAGTGGAATCACTACGCGGGGTCATGGTACAAGTTGTATAAGCAGTGGAAGGATGGAGAGGGGGGGTTGGGGGGCACAGAGGATAAGATTGGGTATAAGGATATGATTATGTAGAAGAGGTGTGGGGCGGGTCAGAAGTGGAAAGGGTGGGGTGGGGTCTAAGGTAGGTTGGAGGAGAAATATACTGGAAAAAGTAAAGACGTAAAACAGAGAGAAAGAAGGAAAGAAGAAGAAAGATGGCAGTATGGCTGTGTTGGCAGGATGGGGGTGGGTGCCTATCCGCGGCTGCTCCTTCCTGAAACGTGGCCACCCGAGCCTGCCTGGGCCCTGGATGCACATGTGGAACAGTTTACTGTAATGGAACTCTAAATTAGTGGTGGTTTGAAGCTGCCTGCAGCAGTAGGGTGTAATTAACTGGCTCTGTTGAAAGAGAAAGAGCCAGAAAGAGAGGCAGGGAGGGAGCCAGAGCCCTGGAAAAAGGCATGGGGTGAGAGGTGTGTGTGCGTTCGTATGTGTGCGTGTGTTAGGGGATGCTCTCACACATGTGATGTGTGGAGTTTTTGAGTGCTTGATTGCGTGTGTGGCGCATATGTGTGCTTCTTGGAAAGCTCTCCCTTCTTTTTTCCCGGGCATGGCGCCACCTCTTAGTGCCCCCATGTGCCCAGACCCTGTCACTGTTCCACTGTGCTTTTTCGCTCAGTTCAGCAGTTCACTGGTTTAGCCTTAGATCTTTCCACCCCCCCACCTCCCTCCCCTCCCCTCCATTTCTTTGTTTATACCGAATTCATTACCAGGATTTTTTCCCTGTCTTTTCTCCCAGATTCACAAGCCACAGCAGTTCCAAATTCCTTGGCTCTGCTCTTTTTCAAAGCCACATATAAAAAACAAGCTGATCACACCACCCACTCATGAAATCACACTAAGGAAGCACAAGCAAAAAGAAAACATGAAAAAGAAAATGGGAGGCCCCTTTTATATTTCACCCCCCTTCTTGTATTGAGAGTCAACAGAGGGGCATAACTGCAGCCTTGTCTACACTTGAGCCTGACTTGTCTATGCCCACTGTGTGGTGTCAAAGTGACGAGAAGGCTGCAGGAGGCTACAGCCAAAATGACTCTGTGGGATGGAAGCCTGACCTCAAGAGAAGATAGTTGGAAGTGACAGCAGCAGTTAGCAATCAGTGGATCTCATTTTCCCTACTCATCGACCCCCCCTCCTCCCTTCTTCATGCTCTGGACCCCGTGTCTGGGCCTCTGGTCCTAGGGGAAAGAGGCAAAGAGGCAGGCTGCTGTGCTAGGCTGGCAGCAGGAACAGAGGAGCTCTTTATAATAGAGTTCTGGTGATTTAAATCATATGGCATAGCCTGGAATCACTGTAGAAGTCTGGAAGCTCTTCAAAACTGTACAAGAGCTCCCTCTCTCTCTCCCTCTCTTTTCCTCCTCCCTCCTTCCTTCCCACTCTTCACTGTTATAACTTTTTCCAAACTTCTTTCTTATTTTCTTTTCCCCTCACCCAGTCCCAGTTTTTTTTTCTTTTCTTTCTGGCTTTTCCCTCTCAGAGCCTACTCATTCTTTTTCTCTCCTGTCTCTATCTGTTATGGTTCTCGCCATCTCGTCCTTCCTCACTTCCTCTTTCCTTCCCATTCGCTCATACCTGTTGGTATGAAGTTTACACATCCTTCTCGCATTAAAACTGTGGATGAACTATTATCCGACCCAGATGGAATCAGAGTTGATGTGAGGTGAATCCTGTTTGTTGAATCTAGAGCAGATCTTAGCATCAAACAAAACACTAATTGTATCATCATGTTCATGGCAATCAAAAACACTTATTCTAATATTTTATGTGCAGTTAAATTAATAGGAAATTATTTACTTTTACCCTCTCTTCTGCAGAAAAGAGACAGCAGGACTCTTCTAAAGTGGAGTCCACCTATCCTTCAGTACCTCCGAGGCCCCCTGTCGCCCATACGTTCTCCACGTCTTAAGAATCTTCGACGGACACGCATCTCAGTCTTGTGGAGGATTCCAGGTGTCGAAAGAGCCGTTACCTTCAGCCAGCCGCCTGCTGTGGACCCTGGGTGATCCGTCGCCATGGCTACAAACAGGGAACAGCAGGTGGGTCACATGACCGGCTTCCCACCTGCTGTGTACCCCTTTCCCTTCAACTCCATGAGAAGCCACTCCCCCTTCGACCTGCTGGCCAACAGCAGCCTGTTTGGGAGATTTGGGGCTGACCTGCCCAAAGAGATGGCTGCTCTCTGTAAGTCATTTTCATTACTCTGTGTGTGTGTGTGCTTGACTTGCCTTTCCTCTCATTTTCCATCTCAGTTCCAAGTATGCATACGGCCATTACTTTAGTTTTAGTCAGGTCGCATTAAACACCATCTACTGGAAAAGGGGAAATATGGCTTAATTTAAATTGCACTACATTATGTGTAATTTTGTGGAAATGGAAAACTTTAGCGTCTGTTTGTGATATAGGACCAGTGGTAGAAAAAAATCCCCCAAAGAGACCATGAGGAAAAAGTCTACTTTCATCAGTACAATGATTACTCTGCTCCTGTGGTTTCCTTATATGCTTTATGCTTGTAGATGGTGTGGTTATGACCGCAAGCTCTGGCTCTGGCTTCGTGATGCGTGCGTGTATCCGTGCGCGTGTGCGTGCCTGGACTTCTCACAGAGCTTTTGTGAGGCAGATAATACACAAGTCTGTAATTATAGACAAAACACATTGAATTATGTATTAAGTGATGAGTACTGAGCATCAGAATAGTTAAAAATGAGTACTGTTCTTCATGCAGTTCAAACATTTGATTTGGACAGGGGTGACTGATTGTATAATTAAAATGAAAGGTGAGCTGGACTGGACTTGATTCACAGCAGCGTTCCCCTCTGTCAACTGTGCACTTCTACGCTTGACCATAGGGGGCACTGTTGCATTCTGAAGCGCTGAGATGTGGATGATGTATAGAGAACAGAGCACAAAGAGGAGATTGTTGGCAATCCAGGGTCTTTTTCTGTTGTGCAAAAACTAGCAAGATTAAACGCACGGTGCCGACGTACATTGCTCGTTGTTCAAAACACCTGCTTGTCTCAAAACCACTAATCAGCAACAGGATTCTAGGTCAGGGAGTATCCTTGTGTGGAACCACTGCGGTATAATTCACTGATGTAATGATGCCAGAAGAAGAGAGAGAGAAAGAGAAAAGAATGAGCACTTTTGTTGAGGTTAAGCCATGAGGTAAAGGTAAGCAGAAGTTATTTGAAATCTGATCTGGGTGCAGTGTTAAAGGGGTGGCAGGTGGTGGTGGTGTGCGGTAGTAGAGGGGTAATAATGGGTGTGGGTGGCAACAGCTGAGCGCAGAGCCTGCCTGTGTGTGCAGCCCCCTACTCCCCCCCACACCACCGCAGCATGCCTGAGCACCTCTCCAGCCTTTCAGCCGTCAATCACTACCTCACCCCCCTCTCTTCCTTCTCACCGCCACTGCCCACCTAATCCTCAAGGTATTTTCACAGAACCAGAGAGAGAGAGAGCGAGAGAGAGAGAGAGCACCTGGGGGTAATGTCCTGGTGTGGTGGAATCCAAGAACACACCCAGCAAAAAAAACACGCATATATATACACACACAGGCAAACATACACTCAGAGACACTCTTCCCTCTCTGTTTCTCTTGCTGTCTCTCTGGTTCTCTCTCATGAAGACACACGCACACAAACACACACACACACAGAGCAGTTCTTTCATCTAAAAACTAGAAACATACCCCTGACGCAGAATGAAATCCCACCACGCTGACAGATGGATTCTTTCTGGTTTTTATGCTGGCATGACTTAAAACAAAAACAAGTATCAAAGCACAAACAGACGCAGGCAACCACATGCATTGGGGCTTCATACATGACTCCTTGTACTGACACATCCACGCTGGCATTAGTATCGTTCGCAGGGGTTAAGGACTGCAGTTATTTGGTTTAAGCTCTGGGTCAGAGTGTGAGAAAAGCTGGGGACAAAGATCAAGTCAGGATCACAGTGACAGTTAGCTTCAATTTGTCCAGACTGACATGTTTTTTAAGTGTCTCTATATCAACATAGCCGTGCTGGTTGAATGGTGTTTACTGTCAAGGTTTTATATGCAATTTACTATTTCATTATGTTTACATTACGAGCTGCAGCTATTGCTTGAATGTCAAATAAATGCCTGTCAGTTGAATAATAAAATAATTGCCTGCTGGACTAATTCTGTGTTTCACTGTACAAAAATACATCTTAGTTCAGTTTAAATGCTGTCAGCTCAGTGGAAAACTCTCTGTTGTTTTTTTTTTTTTTATCTGCTTTTAAAACATCCTATTGGTGTATCCCTTGACAAGGAATGTTACAAGTCATTTTGCTGACAGCAGTCTCATTCCCCGCTCTCTTAAATGTTAGCGGGGAAGACAAAGGGCCTTGGTTTGGACATTCCCCAGGCCCTGTTTTTCTTCTCCTTCTCCTTCTTCAGGAGTTGACTTAACAGTCCTGCTCATTGTTGTCAGGCTTGTCTGTAGGCCAGACTGAGAAAATACCTTTCACATAAAGGGAGTAGCACTGTGGAAATTTCACCGTGTATCTTTGTGTGTGTGTAGTCAGTAGCTCTTCATGCTTGCACAACTTCAGAGTTCTTTGCGTAATTGTTGTAAGAAAGGTACCCTGGGTGACACCTACCTTTTGTTTAGATGTGCACACTGTGCTGACCTGCCAGAGCACCTCCCATGGCGGTGCTCTGTCTTGGCACCAGAGTGTCTTTGGAAATACCTGTTTTGCAAGGAGGTGGGAAGAGACAGAAGAGGGATGGGAAGGGGTGGGCCGACTGTGTTTGCACATGTCCGCATAGTAAGCTTTTCTTTTTGCTTAATGCATAAATGGAAGATCCAGAAAACCTCAATGCCTCTCTTCAACCTGGGTGTGCTGCAGACTCCCACTGTAGCTGCTGATATCTGAATAAGCGTGCAATGGCGTTTGTTCATCTATGAGAAGGTCTGATGGCTCTCTGCAGTGTGTTGCTGAGGCTGTTATCAGTTGATCCCTGTCATTACGGGAGCCTTTCAAACAAACAGTTGGAAGCCCATTAAGGCCACTTATTATGTGATAACATCGTCACTGAGCCCTGAAACACCTCGCTAAGCTTTCACCAATCAGGGCCAGAGCGCTGGCCTCAAACTCAGCCGTGGGGATGTTTTGAAAAGCTAGTAGGTCATTTCCTTCAGCCCACATGGCCTGGCCGAAAAATCTAAAGTCCTTTGCTGGGCTCAAACTTTCCGTTCATACCATAATTTGTAGGGTTATGCTGAGTGATGAATACAGAAAACCCATGAGAGGCCCAGCTGTGAGCTGCATCACAGTGGGATGAAATCAAAAGCACTGTATTAATAGAATGGAATGAATAGCGTGTTGAAACCTGTGTAAAAGCTGGCTCTGTTCGCTCTTTTGTGCCTCTGGTGGAGAGAAGGGCAATAGCAGTTCATTTTAAAGTGTCTGTTAGACATGATGGACTCGTGCACCAGCATTAGCATACAAGTAGTGTAGAACATATGCATGGATCTGCGGTTGCACACACACACACACACACACGCACACACACACATATGCAGTTCAACATGAAACATCCAGTTAGGCAGATTGTGAAAAAGGCCAAAATGTTCCAGCAAAACAAAAAAGAAAAAAAAAAAACACGCAGAGTGACATAATTAAAAACACTCTTTGCATACTTAAACACACACACACAGAAACACACATAAGGAGGTCATGTTGGCTTAGGGAGCTAAGGGAGTTGCGTAAAGGAGCCATTTTGGTGGGAAATGTGGTACGGCAGGGAACGTCAAAGCAAACCTTTAAATGGAGGCGAGGGACAAGGGAACGATGTCAGCTAGCAGAGTGAAGCTTTCTCCACTGGAGGTGAAGCAGAGCACAAACGGCACATTGAATCTCTATTTATTTTCATAAGGTTGAAGTGCTGGGTTTAAGCCTAGCCTTGATGGAGCGGGGTAGGAACGTTGTTGATGGTGTAGAATAGGATTAGTAGGATTTGCCTCTGTGCACATGTTTATGCTAATGTGGGCATACTACATATCTGAGAAAAACAAGGGGCAGAGAAAAAAAGATGAAGTGATCACTGATCTATGTATGAATATGAAAATCATGATTGCAGCCCCGCAACCCCATACTTCCTTGTAGGTACATATTTCCCTACACACACAGGAAAACCAAACACCCATCTGTGTTTCTCATTGTTTGAATAGCTATAAATAATTGACATTACATTTTTTGGTATGTTGGATGTCGGTTTAAAGGGAAAAACACAACACAAAATTTCCTCATTAGTAAGGCTCAACAGCTTACTTAATAAGGTCACGACATATCACTATAATGGCTTCAGTGCACCTTTGCATTGATTTTGCTTGTATCCTACAGGAAGGATGACGCACCTTTCTTCTAAAAAATATTCTCTCTTAAACATACACACATGATTTGATCGTGGTGTTTAACAGCTTGGTCACAAATCTCCCTTAGATGTTATATTGGGTTGAAGGCTACAGCATATGATTCACATCATTTTCATCCCCCATGAAACCATTCAGTGGCTCCCCACTCCCACCCCCGGTGCACTGGGAGCTTGACCATTGTCGCTCTGGAAGAAACCACTCTCATCTGCATTGAAATGTTTCTTCGTAGGATAAAAGCTCAAGTTTGTATTGATTTGCTGTGATCTTTCCTTTGAGTGGATCCAGACAGATTCCCGTAAATTGTGTTTCTTCTTAAGAATGTGATTCTATCAAAGACCAAATGAAAACCATGCAAGAAATAAATACCAGATCATTTTGGTTATTGAAAGAGAGCAGGTGGACGAATATCCTGAACTACACTCATTTGCCAAAGACAATAATCTTAGTTTGGCTGCAGCTTCTGAATTATGAAAGATATACTTTATATTGTTAGGTAAAACCCCGACAGTAATAGAGTGAAAATCTGAACAATCAGATGACCCCCTACGAGTAAGTACTTGGCAACATTGGAAAGGAAAAACTAATAATACTAATACTACTACTACTACTAATAATAATAATAACAAAAATAAATTTTCTTGTGCTTGATCATCCCACTAAGTCATTGTTAACTCTTCTTATTTCTGACTCTGGTACTAAATGCCGTGAGTGTCAACACCTAAACAAAAAAAAGCTCTCATATAGCTGTTTGCTCGCTGGCATCTCTGCGACTGTGACCATGATCTACATAGCAAATTAGCAATGCAAGCACTGGACCATTTTGGACTATACTTGTGTGTGATGACAGCATGTGCAGCGCTGTTTGGCTTTGTCCTTCATCTGTCAGTGAGACTGGAGTCTACTTGGCTGTAATAAACAGCTCTGCATTGTCTGACATCCCTGCTTTTATCTCCCTAGGCGATCACAGGCCTCAAATGACAGCTCTCTAAGGTGCTCCACTGCTTTTTGCAATCAGTTGCACTTATTATTTTTTCACTAATGCTAGCCCTGATTCTGTAGTGCTGATTTTTTTTTTGGGGGGGGGGGGGGGGAATGATAGTAAGTAGAATATCTGCTGCTCCATGATGATATCCACCTAAACCCTGCTGGCTTATGCACTTCAGAGTTCTCTCGCTCGGTTCCCTCTTTTCTCCTCTGCCTTTACCTTGGATTTCCTCTCATTATCCCCTCACTGCAAGTGGGAGCCAGATTGCCCTAAGTGCTGGAAACTTTATGCAACTTTGCATGACTTAAATGTGTGTGTGTGTGTGTGTGTGTGTGTGTGCATCTGAAAAGTCAGCAAAGGTTGCCGATAAGAGAGGGACCACGAAGTGTACTGCAGCTCTGACATGATGACAGATGAAGATAAACATGCTACTATCAAAAGTGGGAGGGTGCTGTTTTCAGACAGTGTTTGTGGGCACGTGCAGGATGAAAATTGCGCAATGGCGAGAGAGGAAGGCTGGCTTCTCTGAAGTCGTGGGAGGGCACACAGGTCCAGGACGTACCCATGAAAACAAGACGGGGGTTTGCATTTTTGGCCGAATCTGTCTTTTTCTCAAAAGAAAACATGGGTAGCAGAATATCATGACAGTGCAGAAAGAGCGAGAGAAAGAGGGAGGGAGAGAATGTGAAAAAGACTTTGCAGAAAGATGGCCAAGAGTGACAGTAAAGTAACTCTGTGAGGTGTTGAGTAGGTCAGCATGTGAACAAAGGTGGACATGGTCACCACTGAAAAAAGGGCTCTCTCACAAGTCTGACTTTTCTGACGTCCCTCCTCAGTGACAGCGTCAGATATCTTCCAGAGATATACTGCGATGGAGCTGTAGATGAATGTAAAAGATTACATCTTGTGAGACCTTAGCATGTGTCAAATCTTTGACTGGTGGTGCAATTGATGGATGAAATGGACAGTAACAGGATTGTCCTTTTTTTGCTGATGAACAAAAACACAGTATCACATAAATAAGATGCTACTTTTTTTAGTTTAAAAAAGAAACTTTAATTATTGGTAAGCTCTGCTACTAAACCACCCTTTATGGGACGTGTGCACTTTTAAGTGTGCGTGTTCTGCGTAACCTGAATCTGGTTGTGGTGGGAAGGCTTCCTGGGCTGGTGTTCAGTGTCTCTATCATCACCAGCAATCTGTTTCAGCATGTCCGCATGCTGCACACATGCCCACATCAGAAATGGAAAAGCTTTACATTCCTTTCAAAATGACTCTGTTGCGTTTAGTGCAAAGGCCTCTGTCTTTATTACCTCGCACACAATTGCGTTGTTGACTGCTTGGCTAGAACCTGAATGACTGTATACAGAGGAAGTGGCAACAATGTGTTGTATACGTCTTATCTGTAATTGGCATCAGAGTGTCAGACAGTAGTAAAGCCTGACTTTCCTGGGTTCCAGCACACGTGGAGCAGTAAGCAGACCAGATCCAGCTGACTGGATAAAATCGTGAGACATACACATAAAATCGTAATTAAAACAAAACCTATTTCAACATTTTAAACGTGTGCTCAGATTTGTTCTAATCGCTTAAATGAAACATGATTGAAAGCAGACGTCAACACGGAGTGGCCAGTGAGTTGGCAGCCACTGAAAATGAACCATTTCCAAAACCAGAAACAAAAGCAGAGAACTTTGTCAACTTAAACAAATCATGCAGTCAGGAAAAAGTGGCCATAGGGAACTTGATGAAATGGGGAGAGTATTTGGAGAAACGGAGGGGGGGGGGAGTATTATGGAGAGAGATGGAGAGACTTGTGAGCCAGTGAGTGAGGGAGAGAAGAAGGGAGGGCAGGATAAGTTTGGGGGGAAAGTTAGTGGCCCAGTGGGGGTTTCTTCTAGAGTTCAGCCTCTCTGGCTGGGGAAGGAAGGGAAGGAGGGAGGGGAGAGAAGGGGAGGCAGGGACCAGCCTGGGTCAGCAGCAGTATGGAGTATGTGTAGATTAGATGTCTAAACTCACTCAGCAAACCCTCTGAAGCCCTGGAAGGCTCACAGCTCAAGTGCAGTTTGCCAATAACTGGAGAACCTGGAGTTAGTGGTCTGAATTATAGTCTCAAACACAGTAAAAAGAAATGTCAAAACCAGTGGAACCAGATAGGGTTCGTAAAGCTCTAAAAACAAAAGAGTGTGAACACATGATATTTTAAATCGATTTTTTTTTGCAGCTTGTCAGTCCACAGCGCAGCCCTGGCAAACCGCGCTGATGTTACATAGAACATTTGAGCACCGGGGGATTAGCCAGTTTTTAGTTTCCAGGATGCTGTATGAAGCTAGCAGCGAGGAAAAGAAAACAGGAAGGAGACGAAAGACGAGTGTGAGAAGAATGCTCGTGGATCATAAAAATGTGACTCTAGGCTGTGATGATTTAATCTGAAACTTATCCAGACCAAGACATTTTTTGAATTATTGTGAACATGGGTGGAGAGGTAGAGAAAAGAAAAGTGCCCCCCCTCCTTTTTTTAACAACAAACTTCTGCTAAGCTTTGCATCTCTGATAGATACCAGTTTGTTATCCCCGTGTTGTATTCTTGCCATCATAAAGCTTTCACTTTATGACCTGACAGCTGTATGAAGAAGCACATAAACACTACTGATGTTGTTTACTGTTTGATGAAATAAAAGGAGGGTGGCACAGTGGTTAGCACTGTTGCCGCACAGCAAGAAGGTCCTGAGTTCAATTCCACCATCAGGCCGGGGTCTTTCTGTGTGGAGTTTGCATGTTCTCCCCGTGTTTGCGTGGGTTCCCTCCGGGTACTCCGGCTTCCTCCCACCGTCCAGGTTAATCGAATTGGATAATCGAAATTGTCACTAGGTGTTAATGTGAGTGTGAATGGTTGTCTGGCCCTGCGACAGACTGGCGACCTGTCCAGGGTGTACCCCGCCTCTCGCCCTATGACAGCTGGGATAGACTCCAGCACCCCCCGCGACCCTGAAAAGGATAAGCGAATGGATGGATGGATGGAGAAAGAGCTATGAAGTGTGCGTCAGTTTGCGAGATTGAGTGTGTGAATCTCAACTCACAGGTGTGTCTGTGTGCCAGCTAAAGAAAATAAACCCGAAGTCTCCATTGGAGGAATAGCTTTTAAACCAATAAACATTGTAATGAAAATCATTCAAAATAGCCAGAAATGTGAAAGCATGGTTTCTTTCATGAGACAGGAAAAAGAGTGAAGTGTTAGACAGAGGAGGAGGGAGGGAGGACGCTGTGTGTTTATGGAGAGTGTAGCCAGCAGCACAGATTGACAGGAAATGGTGTCTTTTTTGCCTGCTGGGCTGTACCACTTGTACTGCTTTGACAGGGGGAGATGAATGTGAGGAGCTCACAGACTGAAGCTATTCTATTATCATATATCTCCCATTGTATCACGCTGTTTGCTTTAGCTCAGCCAGAGTCCATCCCTCTGCTGAGCAACAGTTAGGACCAGTGACAGGCTTTTTTATTGACCGCGTACTGCCCATTGATTTCCTTTGATTTACTGCCACTCTGAGGGCACTGCAATTTTTTAAGCTGAATTGTTTTTCAGTACACAGAAAAACCATTGTTATAATTAAGGTTAAATGTGTAGGGTATGCGTTTTAACTGTGAATCCACAACCACTAAAATATTCAGCTGCCAAGAAGCTTTTTTACTGCATTAAAATCATTGCTTGAAGAACCTCATCGACGCTGCTTCCTTGCATGTCTTTTGCTATTTCTACGTCGAGATATAAATCACAAACAAGGTCAAGTAAACCTGTGAGAAGTGTGTCCAGCACATGGTGTGTTTGTATATTGGAGATATTTCTCTGTGTAAATGCACTGCGGGGATTGAGCAAGGCAGCCCTCATTCATCACTGTTAAAGCACTTCCAGAGGGAGCGACAGAAAGAACTGCCCATCCTCTGTTCCCTCAAACAGACAGAGAAGAGGGAGGGATTTACCCTGGCATCTGGTTTCTGGGTTCAGCCACAGCACAATGTTCTTTCTCTTTCTCTCTCCGGCTCTCTTTTTGACACACACATACACACCCGGGCCAGTGGCTGGACTTTAATATGGTTATGATTAGAGACGGGGGCTCAGTGAAGGGAGGGAGGGGAAAAGGGGGTCTTATTTACTGCAGGGAACTGGGGGAGGTGCAATGTAAAGAAAGCCAGAGACAGGGACCAGATCTGAATGGAAGACGATGGGGTTGGGGTAGGTGGGGGCTCTGTTTGCATTTAGGGCTGAAATATGAAAAACAAAGAATGGCGTGGACAAAAAAACAAACAAACAAAAAAAAAAGCACAAGAAGAATGGGGAATAAAGTTTTGTCCTCTAGCCAGATCAGTTCTTACTCCAGTGCAGACTCTGCTGGACGGCCCCTTACACCTCCCCTCCTCCTCCTCCTGGGTTCCTCTCTCTCTCTATCCCTCCCTCTCTGGCATTCTCTGTCTTTCTCTCCACCCCCTCTCGCAGCGTCACGCCAAAGCAGTTGGTTCACTCCGCCGTGTCTGGGGCTCAGCGAGAGCTGTGAGAGGCTGTTATTTAGGTCTGTTACAGCAGACTGGGAGCAGCTCACCCAGGGGCAGGGGGGAGAGGAGAGAGTCAGAGTCACGCTCAGCTCAGCCAGTCAGGAACCATATCTGCATTCCAGCTGAGAGGGAAAAAGGAAAACTCCGGCATCGGAAGGAAAAGACAGCAGAGAGAGAGAGTGACAGCGCGAGATAAGTGAAGGGAGGGAAAGGAAGGTAGTGAATCTAGATAGCTGTTGCTGCTGTGTGCTCTTGTCACTGCTTCAGTGAGTGACGTGAGCAGTGGAAGCAGGGTAGGACGCAGGCAGGACTGAGGGCTCTCACTGATTTTTGCCGAGGGTGGGGGGGTACCATGTTCGACTGTATGGAGGCTCTGGGAATGGGCCCCCGTCAGCTCTATGATGTCACCAGCCGTGGTGCATGCATGCTGCGGAAAGCGAACCCCTTTTTTGCCGGGTTGGACCCCTTTGCTTGGACGAGCACTGCCAGTGTTCAATGTAAGTGGCATCCTGTTTGGATTTCTTCTATGACACAATCATGTTTCCCCCTCTCTTCTCCCTCTCCTTTTCTTTCGGTCACTCCTTCCTTCATTTTCTCATTGCTGGCTTGTTTACCCCTCAGGGCTCGGCCAAGGGGGCTGCTGTCAGGGGCTACAGAGCAACACAGGAAAAGACAGAGACAGACAATCCTCTCCTCTCCTCTCCTCTCCTCTCCTCTCCTCTCCTCTCCTCTCCTCTCCTAGCCCACAGCCAGTTTGAGCTGCTCAACCATCTGAAAAAAATTCTCTGCTATGATATTATATGCACTGTGTGTATGTCGGGTTTTTAAAAAAAATGTGCTTGTGTGTATTTGTCTGTGTGGTCACGTTCGTGAGTTTGAGCCCATAGAGTCAAGTTTCAGTAACAATGTTAGCCACCTGGGGTTTGACCTTGCCAGGTGCTGCATACTAGAAAGAGGAAAAGGTTTTGGTCAGTGACAGGAAGAGTTGACAGTGATGTGTCAGATGTACTCTATCTGGTTTATTGTCTATTCACAGCATGAGTTTAACACTAGAAATGAGGTCTCTGATGAATTTCACATGAAAAGTTAATGACAAATGTTGCCTGTTTTTAATAATACAGTTGTTAAAAGTTTTGTTGGGCCTGCTGCAGTTTTCATAGGTCAGAGGTTTGTTTATGCTTCTGGATACTAGATGGATAATGATATTCCTCCAGAGCCAAACAGCCATGAATTAGTAAGCGGATTAATTATTTAGCAGATAAATGTATGAATAAATAATAATACATACAAATCTCAAGAAAGCAGAGATATATTCTAGCCAATGTTCTCTTCTCCTTTTTGCTCTTTGCATCTATCCACTTCATTTTTTCCCCCCACTCCCTTCTTCTGCCGCTGACTTCAGACAAGGCTCTGACTATAACAACAACTGGGGTCCATTTTCATCTACTTCCAGGGGGCTGCTACTGCTGTGAGAGAGTGTGTGAGAGTGGAAAGGAGTGGGGGTGTGTATGCATGGTATGGTGGGAGAAGTGTGGAGGGAGCCAAGCCAGATATGACAGTGGAAAAACAATCAAGAATATAAGAGGAGCCGGAGCGATCAGATAAGCAGCTTAACTTTGCTCTCGATTTTTCGGAGCTGCTTGAAAGTGTTTTCAAATTTATTTTCGTGCCTTTCCGTTTGTTCGTCCTCCCGTCTTTTTTGTGCCTTTTTACTTCCTGGGGGGGGGGGCGGGGGGGGGGGGGGGGGGGTCATCTGTCTTCATTAATCGTGAAGACACCAGCATTTCAGTGGCCGTCATGCACACTGGCTGAGCTTTAATGAAGACAGATGCCCTGTCAGTGGAGGCTGAGGCCAGAGGGGACTCCAGCCAAGCCAGGCTGCTCTGCTTAGCTAGGGGAGCCCTGATGATAACAAGATGAGATTTGTTTATTTAATCAATCAGGCCTCTATGGTCCTTTCCTTTTAACCCATTCACACACATGCACACATTTAAAAATTAGGCCTCAGATTCCAGAAGTATATTTTTCTTTCAGGTCTTTGTTCCACACAATCAAAGTTAAAAAAAAGGAAAGGGGGAAAAAAAAGTCTAGGGACGCTGCCCTGAGGGTGAGAGATCTAAGTTAGCAGAGCAGAGCAAAGTGGCTGGTGTGGTGTACTGTTTCAAACCCAGTGTGCCCAATAACCTTTGTAAACAAAGCTGTCCTATCCCTGCACAAGGAGCCATAATGCCCCTCTTTGCTGAAGCAGTTGCCTCTCATTGTCCTCATCAATGAAGCTGATGAATTGATGTTTGAGTCTGATATCTCATTAAGCCAGCCCAGCTGCACAACAGAGGGACCTGTCTGGCTCTTAATGCCACAGTCACACAAGCACGCACACTGCACACCAAAATAGCCACTGTGTTTGTAAAGCGAGTCACCTGGCCCTGGATTAATACAATAATATACTGTTGTCACACAGGTTTTTTTCCATTTGTAAAAAGAATTCAACTCTTTAGCAATGCACTCTACCATTTGAGGATAAAAAAAACAAACAAGTTTTACCAGAAATGCAAAAACTGTATTTCTCTGATAACCTGTGTGGAGAATGTGATGAGAAAATGTTTGTCTGCCCTAAATCTTTCACAAAATGGTTACAACCTCCTCTCTTTGTAGTAAATCTTCAGCGGTGATAAGTGTCACTGCTGTTGGCCATTAGCCAGGGACAATCGGAGGACTTAAAAGTGTGTGGTCAGTTTTCTTGTTTTTTTGTTCAGGAGTGGGAGACCTTAATGTCAGAGGTTAGGCAGAGGCTACAGCCTGGCCAATGTCAGATCTACTGCATGTGTGGTAAGCTTGTCAGCTTGCTGAAAAGGAGACTCTTTCAACCAGCTTGGCTTGTGTAATGCTCTTAAGTGCCTTATGCCACAGAGCTGGTACTACATCTGAGCTGGCCTACACATAAGGATAATGGACACTGATTTAGTCGTACGTCAATGAGAACTGAATTAGTCAACTGCCAGGGAAGCCATTTGAGACAGCCTATGCTGACCAATCCTCTCTCTGTCAATGTTCATTTGCTTAGAAGAATGAGGCAATTACGTTTAGCAGTTCTCCAGGGTCAGAAGAAGGGAAAGTGTTTTTTTCTCACCAAAGTACACTCTTAGCTCGATGTTTTTGAGCACACTTCGGATTCTAAGTCTAACAAACGGTACATGTAAGAGCTGGACATGGCAGTAACAGATTGCTTGAGCAATTTGTCACTATGTGTGCCTTCACACACACACACACACGGGCACACACGCCTCTTTGTTTTCCCTTAATGTGCTGTTCAAATGTGAATTGAGGGGCTAATTGAAATGGGGGGGTATAGATCTCGGCAGCAGCGGTAGAGAAATAAGAGCTTCCTGTGACCGCTGGCACATTCTGGCCCGATCATTTTCTCCCTGATAGAAGTCTGCAGTTATTTCATTATAATTACAAAAGATTCAATTAAAAGATTAGAATGCCTGAGGGGGCAGGGCTGGGAATAGATGGTGGTATGTTGGTTAGGGGGTGACGTGTTTCTGTGTGGGTGTGTGTCAGAGAGAAAGAGGGACAGAAAAAAGAAACCATACTTACACTTCTAATCATTGTCACTCACGTCATGTGTTTATATAGCTGATTTTCTCAAGATAATGTCAAAGCAATGTGCTCAACTTTAAAGGAATAAGCCAGTCCAGGGTCAATGAGTTGTAATTGATATGAGGGAGGGAAAAAGCGTTAAGCAGGTTGCAACTAAATTAACTTTTTAAACAAGAAAAACATTAAGCTAGAAATGTGAAAAAACTGGCATCAAAGAAAAGTCTGCTTTTGGTTTTTGTCGCAAGCTTTAATTATAAAAAGCACCCCATTTAAAGTGCACTCTAAACTGTCATTATATCTAGGCCTGCACTACATTATAATAGGCTCTAAATTATTTATTAATGTGTTGAGGAATACAGTGTCCTGTGTGATATAATACTTTATTTTGCTGTAGCTCAGGCAGCTGCAGTATTCCTTGTTTTGTAATAAATAATACATAGCATCAGAGCCAAGATAGTCATTAAATAAAATCGCAGGCCTGTTGGTTCATTCAAACCTTACAATAGTTTATTGTGCAATGTTATATTACGCTGTGGAAATAATTTTAATAGTGTGAAGCCATTTTTGGTGTCAAACCTGCTTGTGCTGCAGTATCACACCACCTTGTTCACAGATCTCTCTCAGCCCTGCAGTAATAGCTGAGCCCATTAATAGGCAGCGCTGTCTATAAATAAACAGATTCAATCCTAGCAGTTGCTTCAAGTTTTTTCCACAGGGCCCCCTCCTGCGCATGGTTTCACTAATGCATAAATCAGAGAGTGTTAACCTACGCTTGTGTGTGTGGTGCCTGTATGCGGACTCCTCTGATCAATGTATGTACGGTTCAAGTTTACGTGTCTGCTTGGCTGCCGTTGGGCACCCAGACTGCTGTGTCAAAACCAGAGACGGACAGTGTGCCAAGCTGGATTCCTCAGGCCTGTGCTGGAATCTGGCTCCGCTCTAACAGCAGTTTATAGCCCCTCAGCAGCGTCAGTCGCACCGCTGTAAATAAAACTCGTCAACCGAATGTGAGTCCTTGAAAGGGCTGTTTTTGTTTTCCTGTCCGTCGTGTTTAAACAGTATTTCACAAGAGCGAGTACTCTGAAATTTTACGCGGGCTCGTGATCAGCTGACGGTTTGTGGATCGCAGCATGAAAAACGTGGCTGTTATGAGGCAACTGGGCTAGCAGTTTGCGTGAGCTCCAGATCAGTATAAAATCTGGACTTTTGTGAGTTCTTTCACAATAGTTTGCTGGTCCCAGAGGTGTTGTGGCTGCCCACCCTAACACCCGTGTCTGGCTGCTGCTATTGTAGCTGTTTACTGAGAACAGCTCTTTGCCTGCCAGGCACATTTTCCGTTGCACAAAGGCGTGGGCAATTGGCAAACTATGCATGTTTGCGTGCGTGTGTGTGCTGTATTAGTGCGTGCATCTGAAAGAGTTTATTTCACTGGTGAGCATGTGATGTACCACTGCACAAGCATGTTTGTTTATAGCATAGGAGAGTGTGCATGTCAGCTCAGAGCTGTGTGTGAGCTGGCTGTGGAGCGAGCAGTTCTGTTACTAGCGTGTTATTGACTGACGGCTTGGCTCGATTGTTGCTAGGGGCTCGGCGCTAGAAGAAGTGGAGCCCTCGTATAGCCAAGTCGGGTCTAGAAACCCAGACGAGTCCAACTGTCCTCCTCCTGTGTATGTGTGAATGGGTTGTGTTTACGCAGCCGACAGCGTTTGGCAGGGAGTGGTGAGCGGCTGGTGTAGTACAGCTATTATCTGGGCTCAGGGGTGGAGAGAGATGGATGAGGACTTGGCCTAGAGTGGGTGGAAGGAGGGGAGGACCGAGGGGAGGGAGGGAGGGAGGCAAATCGGTGTTGTTTTTCCCTTTGACATTAGTCAAATTCTGCCAATGCACATATGTGCAACTGACATGACCGTCCTTCTGGAAATGGTGCATGAGTTCATTTGTGTACACTTGCATTAGCTTGTATTGTTTGTGTTCCTTGTGTGTGTATTTTGCTCTAAGGAGGAACAGGTGTGTGTGTGTGTGTGTGTGTGTGTGTGTGTGTGTGTGTGTGTGTGTGTGTGTGTGTGCGTGTGTGCGTGTAAGCTGGCATGCCTGTAATTGTGAGCCTAGCTGACAGTTTGGGACTTTTTACAGGAAGAAGATGAATGCCAGTGGAGAAATTAACAGATGTCTATTTGAGTGTGTGTGTGTGCGTTTACGAGTGCACATGAAACCAGGTTATTGGAAGAAATCAGGTTAAACCAGGAAACAGGAGAATGTGTTCACATCATCAGAACTTTACATAAAGCTGGTCAGTAATCAGATTTCTCTGCAGCCTACTGTGGTGTTTTTTAACTAATACCGTCACGCTATACAGTTTCTCCTCTTGCTGTGTGCATGTCTCTCAGTATTAGGAATAATCTGCCTTTCAGCTGCTCTGACTTATTCATTGTAGCTTTGTTTTTAGGCAGATTTTGGATATTTATACTTTGGATAAAAGAACAGTTTCAGCATTCATCTTTCCTTTCATCCCACTGTGTTGCCTTCCCAGTGCTGCGTTTCCTGTTTCCCTGTTCCCTCTTTGGCACGCACACTTGTAATATCCCCGTTAATCCTGTTAATCCATTTAAGTGTAAACTAGTGTCTGCAAAATAAGGTTTCATTCAAAATCAGGTTACTCCAGAAAAAGAACTACTACCAGGTTACTAAAGTAATGTTAACACACATACTGTTTCTCTGGGCCCCTAGAGTCAATGTTTTGCTCTAAATCTGACACAAGAAGTGCATTCTCACCTAGACACGTGAGAGACACTCTCAAGCACAAAAAAAGCAGCACATGCTCTTTAGTGGCTACACAGGAGCAGATAATATGTCCATGTCTCCACCATAGCTTGACCTGTGAGTGAATGGGTACTGGCAGTAGCCTGTTATCATGCCTGGATTTATAAACTTCTACCTCACGGTAAGAACATCTCCCATTTGCCATAAAACACTAGAGACAAAACCAAACAGACAGACGGACAGCCAGTTTGACAGGAAACAATCCAGCAAATGAATTAGGGGCTGTTTGGGATGATTTATCGCCTGTTTAGGAATGCTCGATCCACTCAGGTTAGCTGCTGTTAAGGGAACTGACTGACTGGGTATTGCTTACGTTCCCAGTGATGTGTTCGCTCAATGGTAATTGTCAAAATGTCAAAATGTGTCTTTAATACTTCATATATTAGTCTTATGTGGAACTTTGTTTTGTGACACCTCTATAGACCGTAACGGAAGGAAATGAATCACTGTGTGGCTCAAAATCTGGCTGTCACATCAGCGATCTGAGCGCCTCCACCCAAACGGAGTTGGGCAACCTGTTGGCAGTTTGCTGCCAAGCAAAAGTGAAAAACTCTGATATGCATCACTGCTTCACTGAGACACTCAAAGCAGAAGTTTCTCAGAGTGGCTTTAATACCTTACAGGACTCTGTGGTTTTATGCCAGTTGAAGGGGACTGCTGATTCTCCAAAAGTTACTACTTATGCATGGATTGCTCACTCAGAAGTCAGGAAGCCACAGTCATTTTGTCACTGCTCTGCCAGTTTTGATCTTAGTCTCTTTGAGTTCTTCCTTCTGAACTTCTTCCAAGTGACTGTATAGAGGAAAATGCTGTGATAAATATGTATTTGGCAGATTAAAATCACAAGCTGGGTGCATGATTTTTATTTTTTTTAAAAATAGGGATCTGCATTCTATGTAACGCCATTTAAAAAGGCAAGAGAAACCGCTTTGTGTAGTGTGTGCAAACTCTTTGGCGTGGACATTTACATGTTGAGTGGAAATGAACTGTGTGCTGCTAGTCGTGGGCGTGCTTGTTCCTTCCAATAGGAGGTTTGCGTTTGCATGCTTTGGTGTGTGGTGCTTCCCCAATGTGCCGGAGTGAATACTACTGTTGTTGTTTACATTATCCGCCTTTCCACTCACTTCCTCTGACAGAGCAAGGCTGCAGCCACGGCTGGGCTACTTCTACTTTTGTAGGTTTCTATTGTTGTGGGGAGGAAGCAATAGCAATTGAACGAGCGCTAGTGGCCTTGCCAAAGACAGACAGGTGAGAGCCAGGGCTACAGATGGTGAGAGGAAGTCTGGGAGGACGAGAAACAACCCGAGGATCAAAGACTCAGGGTTTCCCTCGATGACTGTTTTCTCCTCTCCTCTCTCCTCACCTCGCCTGCGCGCCTGTTTCTGCTCTCTGTCTGCTCCCTTGCTTGCCTGTGAACTGTCCTGTCTTCTTGATGTGATCAATGGCCCAGCACTGTGCCGGGTTGCCAGGTTTGGGTTCACTCCTCAGTCACTGGAGGTGAGCTGTGCTCCTCTGTGGTGGGCAGATGAAGAGTCAGCTGGAGCTCACGGCAGGGATGAGGGGGTGCATTTTTTCCACAGATCTGCACTTGACTGTCTGGTTTTTCCAGCACTGGTCATAAAAGGCCACTGACTGTCTGAAATATTTTTATTGACGTTATATTTTCATCATTTTTTCCTATCCTTAATACCTTCTTGCACTGGTTTGGTACAAGGACATTTGAAGGAAACTTTATTTGCTGGGTTCATTGGGGACAGGCGGCTCAGCAGACGAGTTTGGCTGTTTGAAAGCAGCTTGTGTGTTTGTTGACAGGGCTGTGTGGTGCAGGAAAAGGGGGGTGCACGCTGCCAAATGTTTGCTTGGCCGACTCCATCAAGAAAATATCAAAAGGCCCTTTATGAGGTGCTGTAAAGAAGACCAGGTGTTTTGAGAACACCACCAGACTCCAGGGGTAATTCCACTTTTTAAAACATGCCCCGAGGATACATTCTTGTCCCACCTGCTGCCTTTCCTGCTTTTTTTATTTTTAAAGGAAAAAGGGGTTTTAAAAAAAGCCCCCCAAAAAGATGAAAATGTGCCTTGGCAGCAGCTTGTGTGCCATGTCACATTGTGTCATTCTCCAAAAGTCCACAGTTTTGTCATTAGTACTCACACAAGCCATGAGCAAATGGGAAAATGTTTTTACTCAACATACTGCTCTGGCGTCAGATCGCATGCGTGCGTCACAAATGTTCATGGATGTGTTTGTCTCATTGCTTTCTTCTGGTTCCCAGAGAATGGGTTAAATTCCTGAAGGAATGTGTTTCTTAATATCTATTTTCAACTCTCAAACCCGAGCCATCTCCTGATTGGCTGTCTTCTTTTCCTATAAACCTCATTTCTAATGGCAGCATAGTGATGCCTCTTTACAGGCGTGTTAGTGTGTCAGTCTGTGGGAGACCAGGTGATGAGCTTTCTGACAGCTGTTGAAAGGCGTTGCTACTGCTCATCACCTTTAATGAAAGTACCCCCCTCCCCTGTCAACACAGTCAGGAATTCCTCCCATTTTTCTCAGTGTTTTTTTGACTCCACTTCTTTGTTTCTCTCTGTTATAGCTCGGTGCCATTTTGAGTGCTTGTGTAACTCCTATGGGTTATATATAGGTAGGTGAAACAGAATAGCAGTGGGAAATGAGAGCACATGTATGGAGGTGTAGCAGTAAGGGATACTGAGAAGTGGCTACAAAAGCCAGTGACGAAGATCCTCCGGAAACGCTGGTACTGAAAAGAGGAAGGAAGCAGGTCTGTTGTGTGGGACCTTGTAGCAGAAGCCTCAAGAGTGATAGCAGGAAGACACGGGCAAAAACAAAACAGAGAAGGAGAGTAATATGTACTGGCACCACTGACAAGGGTGTGGTACTACTTTCTTTTCCTCTTTCATGAAACCCACTTCTTTACAGAAATCTATTCGTGTGCTGATGGTCAGTCAGTCGTACCCTATGGTGCTGTAGCCTCTGCCATGGTGTAGAGGGCCAAAGGCACCCTTGAAAGCCCCACCTAGTGTGCCAGCAATTCTCCCAGCCCACTGTTCACCATCCTCTCCCAATCTGCTGTCCTTCTGCCACTACTCTCTGCCCAGTCCCCAACCCTCTTTTCAGATTGAACCCTACTGTGTGCCCCTCTCTCCCCCTCTGCCTCAAAGTCTCGACAAGAGCTACAACTTTGCAGGATCTTTAGTGAAAATAGAGGTGGAGACAAAGGCATGCCCGTGCTTGCAGTTTAGCACTAACAGGGAAAACATCAACAGAATGAGTCGCACACATAGAGGAGGGGGTGTTTTAGTGGGGAACACTGGAGCTCAGTGGTGCACTGTTACAAACAGTCCGGGCATTTGCAAGTGAAATATACACTATAGAGACAGAGCAGAGCCGCTGGCTGGAGTTGCACGTGAACGTTGCACAAGCACAAAAATAAACACCTACACATATCCTACAGATGTATTGCACTGTGAGTGCACTGTGCCCAGACAGAATACGTCTAAGCGTTTGCTCTCACATGCCAAGGCTAGAACTTTTGGAACAGTGTCCCACTGAAGATTCAATCACTTCAACAGGTCACGTACACAAAATCTGCAAGCCTATTGTGAAAGAATATTTGTTACAGTGCCAGAATGTCATATGCTGCTCAGTTAAAAGGAGTGTGTTGCAACACAAAACAGGAGCTGCATAGTCATGCGTTTGCTCACATACATTAGAAACACTCCTTTTTCCAGCTGAGTGAACAGCAGGCAGCCTCAGTGTTGCCAGGAAGTCCTCTGATTTTTGTCTTTTTTCTTTAGTATTTCTCCTTGTTCTGGCTTTCTTTTCTATTCTGTTGGATCTCTTGATACTAAAGGGAGTTCGATTGGCCCGGTTAACTTGACCTAGAATTCACTGTAATTGACCTAGTTGAATTCACCTTCAGCTAAACAGCTATTTCTGTCTTGTGCAGTTATATCTCACATCTAATGAGGCTGTGGTGAATGCTGCAATGCTCATCCCACTCACGCTGAAGTATTTTAGTGTAATGTTGCTGTGTGTTTGTAGGTTGTAGCCACTGAGTGTGTATATGGGACCAACTTGCTCAGTGGCAGCGGGACCACTTGTGCACAGCAATGCAACATGGGATCAGAGAATAAACTGATACTTAGCAGGAAGCTAACAGTGACTGTTGATAACTTAACTACACCTTCTTCCTGCCTTTCTTTTTCTTCTTCTCCTCCCCCAACAGCAGCACCCATCCCACCTACCCCACTCCTCTTCTCATCTGTCTGTCATCAGCTCACAGGCCTTAGACAGCGGATTGTCATGCAAATGGTGCCCCAGGCCTCAAAGCGCTGATAAGGAGGGCCTCTCATTTCACTGGGCTTTGTTTTCTAAACAGTGATGAGCTGAGTTGAAGAGACTGAGAAAAGGGGCTCGGGGTAGCTGTCTGAATGGGCCCTCTGACTGTGGCGCCCTGGGGTAAGTGGTACAGGGGATTTGGATGGAGTAGGCTGAATGAGGCAAAGTCTTGGAGGCGGATTCAGGAGTCATGTTCTCTGGCAGGAACCAGGTTCAACGTGTTGACAGAGCCTGATGTATTCTCTCTGTCACCGCTGCCCGGGTTTTCTCCAAGATGGACTTTCTCTCTTTGGCCCGCTTTCTTTATCCATTTAGACGGTGTCAGTCAGTGTTCGTTACTTGACGCCACATATGGTTTGTCCTTTTCTAAGGGGTTGTCAGCGCTCGGTCTGGAGCCTCATTTGCTGCTGTTATTATTGCATAAACAGTGGTTCATGGCGCGTTCAGAGGGTTTCTGTTCTCCCACTGACCCTGCCGTTTTGTTACATTCTGGCCAAGGAGATATGAGACTTGCTGTAGAAACATTCAGGGGGCGTAAACTTTGGATTTTAGATTGATTTGTGCATTTGGCTTTGGGATTGGTCTAAAAACTAATGGAAAACATCTTTGACTTCAGCAAAATGAGGTTTTCAAAGGAGGACTGTGGATTTCTGAAGAGTCGCATATAAAAATGCATATGAAAAACAGATGTTTAGGCAGCAGGCAAGAAAAAAAAAATGTCTGACATATTTCTGTTACTATCATTAATAAGGTAGTTGCAGGCCAGTCAGAGCAGCTACAGCAGAAGTAGTAGTAATCGTCAACTTGGTCTTGAACAAGACTTGCCCTCAGGAGCAACATTGTCCTCCCCCTCTCCCTCCCCTCCCCTTCCCCTTTCTCTGTTTTATATCAAATTCCTCTTTTTACACCCTCTTTTTTTCTCTCCTTTTTGAAGTCTCCTCTCTCTAGTAAAAAAAGCCATGCTGGTGGTTTTTGATTCTGCTTTGGGTGTGAGAGGGGGGAGCAAGTCGGGTGGGGGGTTGTAGGTTAAGTTTAGGCAAGTCCTCTGTGCTTTCCATTGAAGGTGCTGGGGAGAGGTGGGGGCAGTAAAAGTTAGAATTTTAGAGCCTGCCTGTTTTTTATTTTATGATTGGCTTTCTCTCTCTCTCTCTCTCTCTTTTTACGGGCTGTCAGCTACAGCTGGTGGTGTGAATAGCTGCCCAAGGTGACCGAGTCCCAATAAAGTGCAGGCCAGCCGGGCTGGGGCCTCCAGTCCAGCCATGGGACTGCCTTTATAAGCCAACTTACGAGCCTAGTCCTCTGTTAAAACCTGGCAGGGCTGCACTGAGGAATTTAGGGCCAGGAAACAAGAGAAAAATAGGGTTTGTGTGTCAGGGGGTGGTGGTGGGATGCAGAGTAGGGGGTTGAAGTTAGAGGGTGACCAAGGGTGAAAGTGTTTGTGTGCAAGTCTGTGTCTGTGTGTGCTTGTGTGTGCATGGGGAGGGGGTGTATGTGTGTGTCCGTGACTTTGTGCAGGCTAGAACGTGTGGTTAGCATCTAATATTTCTCAGGGGAAGTATGGAATCCATACCCTGCACACTTGAACTTTCCAAAAGAGCCTATATGGGGTCCACTTTGGAATATAATGAAGTGTAATGTACCATATCAAGTATGTGACTCGAGTAAGCACTAATGTCACAGCTGCGTCCCAGTTTTTGAGACGTAAAATCAGGGCTCTGCACCAGCTTTGCGTGTCCATGCGTGTGTCATGTGCCTATGCTGTGCGTGCAAGATGTTCACATGAGCTGTTGTCAGTGTGTGGAATGAGGAAAAGCCAGCTTTGACTCTTGACTTTTCTCAACTCATTAGCTCGCTCTGTTACCTGTCCTTATCAAAGAACCTGTCAGACACTGTCAGTTACATCTTAGTGATGTAAAAAGCAGTTTTCCAACAGCTGTCAAAGAGCCCTTCTTCTCTTATTTATTGTCTTTACATAGAGCAGAGGGTTCTATGTGAAAACAATATGACAATATGTTCTATGCGATATCCCCAAAGGGCCCCTGAGTTTGGCTCCTTAGTGATAATTGGTACCAGGAAATAGAAACACTTCCTTGATAGTTCATATGTTATTTATCTTTTGAGACTTAAATGTGTCTCACTCCACGTCCAGGCAAAATGTTTACCAAGCAAGCATGACTGTTAATCAGTATCTCTTGCTGGAACCTCAGTCATATCTGTCATGTCATTTCTTAATGTGGTTATCTATCCACATCTGCTACATGTATTCACAACTCCACCTGTGGCATTTGCAAAGTGAGTAATAGCTGTAAGATAATGACTAGTAACTGATCATGTGCTCCACTGTCTTTTCTTTCCATGTTCACAGCGGTGGAGACCCAGAGCAACAGCTCAGAGGAGATGGTACCCAGTTCTCCGTCTCCACCTCCCCCACCTCGAGTCTACAAGCCCTGCTTTGTGTGCCAGGACAAGTCCTCCGGGTACCACTACGGGGTCAGCTCATGTGAAGGCTGCAAGGTGAGAAGAACTGATCTTTTGAACACTGGGTTTTCTGAAATAAAAAACATTTTGATTCTCTATTTTGCATTCACATGATAAAAGGGGGATGGACAAAGGGCAGGCTGAAAGAGATACAGCGATATGTCACAGCCTTTATAATGATAACTGTATTGCACATTCTCCCTTGCCCTCTTCCCTTTTGTGTCTTGCTTCCTGATGTTCCAGGGTTTCTTCCGTCGCAGTATCCAGAAGAACATGGTGTACACTTGCCACCGAGACAAAAACTGTCAAATTAACAAGGTCACACGCAACCGTTGTCAGTACTGCAGGCTGCAGAAGTGCTTCGAGGTCGGCATGTCAAAGGAAGGTGAGTTGAAGAGCGTTGAAGATATAGAGAGACCCGTTTGGAAAACAGGGTCACTCTCTCACTTGCACATAGAGACTGAGAAACTAGGCAGCAAAGACAGAAGCAGATGATGAGCCTACCAGGGGTGGTGATCAGGGCGAGGCTGGGCACTGTACCAATCATATGACTAATCCCTTTACAAAATGAATCTGACTTCCTGTTTCACCACAAAACCTCGCCCCTCTGGCCAGCACACAGACACTGCTTTCATTCATAAAGACAACACGGGAGAAAACAAGATTTGGGAGTTTTGACCAACGTAATGAGAACAGGATTCACACCATTTGCGCAATCAGAAACACCAGTTTTTTGAGCGGGGGGGCTTTTTATTTCAACCTTTTGTGTAGCCAGCTGCGTGTAAGTGGCAGTTTCTTGCCCTTCATGAAGCCCGGGGGACATGTATGTGGGTGTAATGTTTGTGTGGGATGTGTGTTAAGACCGGGATCACATTGTGCCTCTGCTATTACTGGATATCCTGAGAGGAAGGAAAGTATGGGAGGAGGAGGAGGTGGTGGGAGAAGAGGCAGAGAGAGGGAGAGAGCGGACTGGCTTATGTGCACCGGTCAAGTGGATAGAGAGATGGACAAGGAAGCCAGCGGGTGATAAGAAGGAGATAGCCAGTGTCCGTGCCGGGCCTCAAGGAAATATGTTAATGCTGTTAAGAGCAGAAAGGTTCTGGTTTCCACTAGCGTGTAACATCTCCTTGGCAGCGGTGAAAGACACTGAACATGAATGCTGAGTTTGTTTTCAAATGTCATTACAGATAGATTAAATTAACTTTCTGTATGAGCTTTAACATTGTATGTGGAACTAATTTTGTACAAGGTAGTGACGAATATGTCTCCGAACCACTGTTTATTTTTCTCCCCTTTACCTAGCGGTGCGCAATGACAGAAACAAGAAGAAGAAAGATGTGAAGGAGGAGGTTGTTCTTCCGGAGAGCTATGAGCTAAGCGGAGAGCTAGAGGAGCTAGTCAATAAAGTCAGCAAAGCTCATCAAGAAACTTTCCCATCACTTTGCCAACTGGGCAAATACACCACCGTAAGTCATGCGCATAAACCCCTATCTTTCACTGCTGCATTTGGAAACTTTCTCTCAGCTACGTCAGCAGCGAACGCTCCCAGATTGCATGCTTATGAAAATTCGCAGTAACTTTCCCAACATAGTGGTGGCTTAACTAATGCAGTTCCCCATTAAGCCATCTGTGTGGCCTCGGAGTGATTGATGCAACATGTAAATGGAATTCTTTCCCCACAGTTGATTGATGCAAAATGTAAATGTGTTGCGAGGCTTGGTGAATCTTGCCTTTGATACAAACGTGGTTGCACACCTCCTCTTGTATGACATGCTGAACTGTGGGTGTTTTTGTTTGTTCAGAACTCCAGCTCGGACCATCGAGTCCAGCTCGATCTAGGGCTATGGGACAAGTTTAGTGAGCTCTCCACCAAATGCATCATCAAGATAGTAGAATTTGCCAAGCGGCTGCCAGGTTTCACCAGCCTCACCATCGCTGACCAAATCACTCTGCTTAAGTCCGCCTGCCTGGACATACTGGTGAGGAGCTTTTGTTTTCCCTTCTGCCCTCTTCACTCACTTTTTGTAAATAAATGATTCTGTCAAAGCTTATGCTGAGATATGGGTATGCTTCCATCCGGTGGTAAGAAGTGGTAGTGCATTCAAGTTTGCCCAGATAATACAAAATCTATCATATAAATATACACAAATAGACTGCCTCTGGAGCAGTTAGCTATCATTTTTAGCTACTGCAGATATTTTTAGTGTTGTAAGAAGTCATATTACACTACTTCACATTTTTTAATGCTCAAAAAGTTTTACACCCTGTTTTGCTTTTCAGATGCTGAGAATCTGCACACGCTACACTCCAGAACAGGACACTATGACGTTCTCAGATGGCCTGACTCTGAACCGGACTCAGATGCACAATGCGGGCTTTGGACCGCTTACAGACCTGGTTTTTGCCTTTGCAGGCCAACTTCTACCCCTGGAGATGGATGATACAGAAACCGGTCTCCTCAGCGCCATCTGCCTCATCTGTGGAGGTACTGCAGCATGCGCCTACTCTTGATTGGTCTGTTATAAAGAGGAAAGGACTTAAACGAAATAAAAATTAAACATATTTGATTTTGTATGTAAGAGATGATTTTAAACTGTGCCGTTTATTTAAAAAAAAGAGAGAATGAGAACATATGTTTGCTGCTTTTTTGACTAGACCGCATGGATTTAGAGGAGCCCCAGAAAGTGGATAAGCTACAGGAGCCTCTGCTTGAGGCTTTAAAGATCTATGCCCGTCGTCGCCGCCCCAACAAACCCCACATGTTCCCACGCATGCTGATGAAGATTACTGACCTCAGGGGCATCAGTACGAAGGGTAAGAATGGAGAGTGCTTTCTAAGATTGAACTCTGTACACTTTCCTAAGGTCCTTGCCAGAAGAATACATCTTTTACAGGACACTCTACTAGTTCCACTTCACTCTTTGTTTTATTCTTTATAATGTGTCCATGTATTTTGAGAAGTAATTATATAAATTATCCACAAACTCCTTGCTTTCTGTTTTCAGGTGCAGAGAGAGCTATCACTCTGAAGATGGAGATTCCAGGGCCGATGCCTCCTTTGATCAGGGAAATGCTCGAGAATCCGGAGGCCTTCGACGACCAAACAGAGAGCAATGAGAGCCCGCCGCCTCCACCACCGCCCCCACCACCACCTGCACCTCCAGCCCTGGTTCTAAAGCAGGAGGCTGAGGATGAGGACGACAGCTGGGCCACCGAAAACGGCAGCGAGCCCTCACCGGAAGAGGAGGACGAAGACGACGATGACGATGTGGGAGACGAAGATCGAGACAGGGGCTCGGACAGTGACGGGGAGCCCTGGGTGTTTTAACTTCCATAGATGGGTCGAGGAAAGGCCTTGCTCGGAGGGCGCAGTGAAAAGAGCATTTCATACATAGACACACAGATTCATCACACACCAACACACACACACACATACACACACACACACACACACACACACGCATACAAGCATATAAGTAAACATACACATATATAGCACAACCTCATTCACGCTTCCACCTCAAGAAAATGCTGGCCTTCCCTTCTCCCTCTCTCTCTCCTGACTGCACATCATTGTGTCCTCCTCAACTGAGCACAGCAGAGCCTTAAGCGTATAGACATTTCTAACTCAGGCCACACGGTCCATGACAAGTGAAATGCAGAAAAAATGAGAGGTCAAGGGAGAGATGACGGTAAACCAGATGAACTCCTGGCACGGCCAAGAGAGAAGTTAACGTGACAAAAAGAACATAACCTCTTTGAGAAAGCTAAATGTTTGTTGTTTTCTCCCCCCTACCCCCCCTTACTATTGTCGTTTATATCTAAACAGGGGAGCCTCCAAACTAGACACCAGAACTAAGCAGTTGATTTTGATTGATTACAACAAGCACATTTGTCAAATGAAAAGCAAGAGTACAGGGCAAAGCCAAATTGAGTATGCAACTCTTTTGTTGTTATTTTTAAATATTGTTTTCATTCTTTTTTTTTTTTCCTTTTTTCAGTTTATGAATAAGTCCATACATATCTATATACCATTATATTTTGTTTTTTATTTGTTATTCTGGTTTTATATATGAATCCTTTAGACAAGTTTTTATCTTTGAAGAGCTTTCCTGAGAAAATATTCAGAGGGAAAGAAGGGTAATCAGAACTGGCTGGGTCTTCCTTATCAGCTACATATGCTTAGCTCGGGCTTCTTGGAGCACTTTGGCTCACTGTGGATGATAATCAACCCAGGACTTTCTTTTTTGTTGCAGTGACTTAACCAGTTTCTGTTATCAGGTAATTGGCATTATTCTTTTATGCTGTTGTTGCAGCCAGCATATGCTGTCAGTGCAGGAAGTAAGTATCTTTGTGCCAAAGTTAGGAACAGTCATCTGTGGAGTGTGAGTTTAACTACTGGCAGGGACTCCAGATACAATCCAGCGGTCCTCATGGCAGAATGCTCACTCACATATGCACTAAAAACACACTCTAATTATCTTGGACAGTGTATCCACACAAGCGCATAGAACAAACATACACACTCCTCTCGCTCTATGCTGAGTGGTAGCAGATGTGCCAACCTGGCACAAAGTGCCGGGATCGGAGATTTAAACTTGACCGTATATATGTAGCACTTTTGTGATCATCTGTTTAAGCAAGGCACATCTCTTCCATTAAGTGTAGAGCCACTGTCTGTGAGCATATATCCCAGTTAGCATGTCAAAACCGATGGTAACATCAACATATTAAATACAACGGATCTTAGAGCACTCCCTGATGATATCAGTAGATTAGCACACTCATTCAACACAGATAAAACCATCCAAACATACTAGTATCATATGCATCAACACAACCATTAAAGGCATATGCAAAGCAGGAATCTTTATGGAAGACATTTTGGAATCAGACTCAGGGCTTTTCAGTAAGGACCAAACCCTAGCTGCTTCCCAGCATGCTAGAAACAGGCAATATTTATGCGTGCATTCTTGACTATGCGATTCTCAACCCCACTTTGTGTAAATAGAAGATGACAAGTCTGAAAAACAGCATGGATACCAGTCTGACTCCCCTCAGAGCGAGGAGGGACCACCATCATCGTCATCATCATCATAATCATCGTCCCACCTGCGTTCACACTGGTATCCATGCAGGAAACTGCCCTCTCATCCTAAAAAGCCATTATATCATCTTGTCTTCTTGTGTATATTCTCACTTTTTTTTGAAGAAGAAGAAGAGTGGAGGATTATGTGTTCTCATGTATCATTTCTTTATTGCCAAAATGTCACAGTGGGCGATCAGCTTGGAAAGCACGGCTGATATACAGTACAGAGGTTTTTTCTCTCCCTCTTTGAAGCAATACGAACATAGTTTCTGTAGCAGCGAGAGGTCCCATCCTCTAAATATGGGCAGGTCTCCTCATTGTGTGTGTGTGTGTGTGTGTGTGTGTGTGTGTGTGTGTGTGTGTGTGTGTGTGTGCGCGCGCGCGCGGGTGTGCACGTGAGTGTGAATGCTTTAGAAAGTTTTCAGTCATGGGTGGATGTCCTTGGCATGGTGCTGTCACACAGAAACTCTCGTGTGACCTCATCCTTTCTCTCTCTGCTAGGCCGTCACGGTGATAGTGACGGTAATGCAGGCAAAACTTTGAGATTATGTTATGTGTTATGTTATTGTTTTTTTTCAACATGGCCAAGGTGTTGTTCTTCCTCTGTTTATGTCAACTCTTGTCATACAAAGAAAAGCCATATAAACAGTGAGAGGCACAATAAACTACTTTTGAGAGATTCCTGGACTTTTCTTTATTACCATTTCTTTGTGCTAAAAATGATGTGATGTGTAAGTTCGCTTATACCAGTGTCAAACTAATGAAGCACAGTAAACTGCACTTTTGAATGAACATAATCATTCATTACCGGGGTGCAGCAGTAGAGGGAGCTCTTGCACTGTGACTGCAGCAGCGTTCACTGCTTGGAGGATAAGGGCAGGGTCTGTTGGGTCATGGAGAGCTGTGGGTGCAGAGGCTAATAAATCACAGCCTCCTGCTGAACAAGGACATCAGATAAAGGTCTGTTCCTAAGATTTGTTCACTCTGCAGTTAAAGGAGTGCAGGTGGCAGCATAAAATCATCAGAGAACAACTCTTTTCCTCTGCTTTCATCTCACTGTGATCAGAAAGTTAAAGTATATCTAGCCATGAATTCTTTAATGAAAGCTGTTTGAGAAGGCTGCAACGGCACAATAAATTATCTGTTTTTAGATGCATTACATGATATATCAATTATTATTTGGTGCCATTAAGCTTTGGCTCAAATGAAATAAGATAAAATTACATTTGGCTGTGCAAATTTGTGGTAAGCATGTTTAAAAAAAAAAAAAAAAATCATACGCCCAAGTATTAATCACAAAATCCATTCATAATGAAAATATCATTTAGCTGCTGCATAGCTGTTAATGTGGCTCATGTTAAAGGTCTGCTGGAGGAAATGAAAGTGATTCTTTCACAGTCAGTAAGCTGCTCAAGTCAGTGCGCTCAAATTATACTGAAACTGTGTGAAATTTGAACTTGCAGAAGTGATCCAGCACTCGTTAATGGCCTGTGAAAGGACATTCAGTCACTAAACTCAGATCAAAAGCTTTGTCAGAGTATGCTGTGCAAACTTTAAACCAAGCAAATAAATAAAACAAGGAAAGGCCTTGTTAAGAAGAGTTTTTGTTAAGAGGACCAAAAATCAGCCCTCGTGTCGTGTCAAGGTTATACTGCCTATCTTTACTGTATCACTGCTGCTGATATGATCACCCACTCGCACAGGAGCGGGAATCCTCTTTATAAAGGGCTTCTGACAGTAAACCTTTTCTTTTTAAAACCGTGCCAAGTTGATACTAATGCCACACCTTTATTTCATTAATAGAAAGAGAGAATCAGAGCAGGGTGATAAACAGAGATGAGATTCTATCAATTATATGATTGCTTTAATTATCATTAAAGACAGATCAATAACACCAGACTGGAATTAAAATAAGGCCCATACATTATACACTATTTTACAAGGAACAATCAAATTGCCTCATATACTGAACCCTGGAAGGTGTTGCCATGGGAACCCATGCGAGGGTTTGGGCATGCTTGGGGGGAATTTAAAGGAGCCGGGTTAGTTTTCTATATGCTCATCCTCACACATTAGTGACGCTTGATTAAATAATTACTTGAGATGGGTAGGCTTATTCATTTGAAATTAAAGAATGGAAATGTGACACCTAGAGGTACAACTTCACAATGATTTAATAAAGTGTGAGAAAAAAATCACCCTTGTAATATTCTTACAACCAAAGGACATCAATTATTAAAAATAGTAAAGAATCCATAAAAGCAGGCCGTGAGTGTGGCATACCAACGAATATCATTTGAATATTTAAACCCACACTGATATCCCGCTGCACATCTGAGCTGCAGCTACAACTCGGTCAACACACAGGAGAGATAATGGACCAGCAGCAGCTGCAGGGCTTCAGAGAGTGATCTGCAGGATAAAGCTCAGTGAACCCAAATGCTTCTGGCAGCAGTTAGTGAGGAAGATGCTAGGCTTGGGGTGTGATAAAGGCAGAGAGTGTTGGTGCATGTGACCCAGGTTTGATGTGATAAAAAACTGTAGGGTCTTTCTGTGTGCACCTGAAGCTATATACAATACAGACAGGTGTATATGTCATGTGCTGGAAGCATGGAGCTGGGTGCAGGGTCATAATGTGAAATACCACATCATTTACTGTGTGCCTCCTGGTTGGGTCAGAACAGACAAAAAGGACGCGTTTGCCATTTGTTACATATGCGACGAATCCACTGAGGGTTGGGAATCACAGTCAAGGAGAGAGAGAAAGAGAGAGGTGAGGAGAAGGTGAGAAACGTTTTCATGTGCAAAGACCATAAATTTAACACCTTCCCCTGTACGAGCAGGAAGGCAGACGGGCCATCTTGCCGAAAGGGTAATGGAGAAAGTGATGAAGAAACGGGTAAAGGTATCTGTGACAAGAGTGAGAATGGAGGGCGTGCCAGAAGGGAGCCAGAGGAAATAAACAAGGCCAGGTAGAGGTGGGGGCGATTTGGGAATGAGGAGCAAGCACTGGGAAGGCGGGCGGGCGGGCAGGCGTCGGGGTCATAAAAACTAGGAGATGTGTTCTGGCCTCTGGGTCTTCATATCTTTTACATTTCTAATTAAAAGAGATAAAGAGTGAGGGAGTCATCAATCCCACAGTGATTTCCCAGTTAAGGTTTTAGAGGGGGCTGTAAACTAGGCAGCCCGGCATCATTGATTTTATAATTAGCTATCGTCACCCCAGACTTAAGATGGAGGGAGTGTGGTAGAGGGGCACGAGGAGAGCTTAAAAGACAGAGCAGCGCGACTCTGCTGGTGGAGTGGGGAGGATGAAGATGATGAGGAAGTCAGCCCTGAGGGGGGACTGCAGGAGAGTCAAAGGTGAGGAGAGAAAAAAACCCAGAATGGCAAATGTATATGAAACAGGCAATGAGCCAAAAGGGAATATAGGCTATATAGCCGTGTGAAAAGAAATGGCATAGTTAATTACCAGTGAAATGTCATGTGAGGATCAAAATATTGCTATAATCATTGGCCAGAAAAAGACACATTAGACCTAATAATGGATACATAAACCTTTTTATTATGCAGAACCCCACCCAAACCCCCATTACATGACTGGTAAGAAAATACACAGTGTACATGTGGGATAACCTTCACACACAGAAGTTCAAAACAAACCGTAACCACTGGAGTTTTATTGCGGTGTGAGACAGTGTCCTGATGAGGAGCACTCGTACTGGAGCTCTCAGTGGAACAACAAAAAGATAACTTCCTTGAGACATAAAGTCAGATTACAACTACAAACAAGGACTACTGAGAATACGTTTAGTGTGCCATCTTCTGGGAAAGAACACAGGGCTCCTTAAAACCTTCCAACCATCCACATATGTAGTGTAACACAAGGTAAATGAGGCGTCGGAAAGACGTTTACTTCTTTCACTCCTAATTTAATAAACTTAAACATTAGGATCAGTTCCTTCCATATGTATTTTTTTTTACATCTACCTTTACCATACGATGTTGGCATCACTCCCTTCCATTAGCACCAATACCTTGCAACAACATAACCTTAAAACAACCCATTAGAGTATTTGAAAACATAAAGTAAAAATAGAAAAGAGAGATAAAACGTGAGTAAACACAACACACGTGGGTAATGGTTATGATAACAATGATGAAGGACACAGATGGCATATTGGTGAGTATCAATATCAACTTTTCATCTAAAAACTCTTCTCTAGTAAAAATAGGGTGCAAATACAGCAGATAAAATCAAGCATCAAGGTATCTAGTAAATTCTCTTAGCCAAGCATGGAAAATTTTGTTACACATTGCACAAACTGTGAAAACTGTACACCTGTTTCAAACTAAACCTGAATATAGTTTAATTGCAGCATAACTCAAATTAATTATAAATAGAAAATCATGAAAAATGCATATAGTATTGATTAAAACGTAGGCAGCATTTCTTTTATTAGGCAGTATATTACCATAGGGCTGGGGGAAAGTATCAACACCATGATTCTGATGTCAGGATCTATAAAGATGATTCTACTTCATTATTTTAGGCACAAATTTAGAACTGCATCACAATGATTTCTGTGCAATCTAGCTGTAATAAAGGCTGATGCTAAATATCCCAAATGAGCAGCTAGTGAATTTCAATAAACCCAGGTTCATTAATAAATAAAAATTGCAGCTTTGCCGTGTAAAGCTAATGAACATTAATTTTATAATAACGATTATGTGAAGTTACTCAAGTAGAAAGTTGCATGTTGTCTCTATCTAAATAGACCTGAAGCACAATCTGTTGAATAAGCTTTCTATTTCAAAAGCTCGTCCTAAGCGTCGGCATCCCTAAATCACCTTAACTGCATCTGCATGACAACAATCACCTGCTAATGCATACAAGAAAGTGCAAATCAAATCTTAGTTCTGAGTAAATGGAGGAGAAATATGATGTCATAGACCTACATTACTGCAATATAATTTAGCATGATGCTGTATCATTACTTTATGCCGCCATGAAAAGTGTTCGAAGCTGCTGTGGAGAATTTAATGCTGGAAGAGAATTTTGCTATGATTTCCAGCGGAGCTGGGCCTGCACAAAACATCATAATTACAGTGCCTGTCATGACTCCTAATCACAAATGCCATAAAAACGACATAACATCCATCGTAAAGCTCTCGACATAGCCATGATTCAACAGAAATCATTCTGCTACAGCCTGCAAACTCTCAAATGCCAGAGCCCATGTCTAAAAGCCTGCTGCTTCAAACTGTGCACCACTCTTATTTCGGTCATAAACATTGTGTTGACCTGCCACCGCTGGCAAAAACAGTCAGGGTAAAAACACAGCAATCTAAAAGGACAAAAAACAAGGTTTATGGCAGAAACAACATAATTGCATATTAAAATTTTGTCTGTGTATAGAGCATAAGCTGTATTTGTGCTTGTTATAGGAAGTAATGCGGAAACAACAAGGTCCCTCTTTCCCTTTTTGATCACTTGCTGTGGGTAGGTGTCCACTGGTTACCAGAGCGAGGTGTCAGCTGAACCACTGGAGGAAGAAACAAAGGAGAGAGAAAGAATGTGTGTGTGTGCGTGTGTTAAATATGGAAAGAAACACACATTCTGGTTGAAAGAGCAGGCGAGACGAAAGGAGTGGGTGAGTGGGAGAGCGAGAGCCTTAATGATGCTGAAAATTGGCCCGTGACTGCGGTACACCCCTCAGGTAAATCATTGCTACAGCTTGCTGTCAACTTGTCTGTCCCCTTGTCCTCCCATCTCGCCCCTCCCATGCCCTGAATGTGTCTCAAACAGCCTCCCTCGCTTCACCCTGACTCAACTTCTTTTACGACCACATATTCAAAACTTCCATCTTCGAGTCATATACACCGTGCCATCATAAATAAGTAGTTGCACATGTCTGTGTGCATTAGATACCTTTGAATTCATTGTGCACGCATCAAACCATTTCTGCGAGAAGCCAGTGAAGGAAAGTAACGGAGTACATTTACTCAGGCATACGTACATTAATTCACTCCCCAGTTTTGAGATACTTTTCTACATTCCAGGGAGAAATACGATACTTTTTACCCCACTGCATTTTTATAGCGGCTTTGTTCTTTAATTACTTTGCCGACTAAGACTGTACACACAAATCAAGTCATGAGCTCATAAAATATAGAGACGATGCTAAGGTTTAAAACCAGCCAGCATGACGGGGTGATATCTGGTGGCTTGTTTTGCCTCAGAGAAATTTTCATTTCCATATGCAGTCAGCAATGCAAATCTTTTTTGAACCTTAAATCTTCACCTGTGCACAATTTGTTGCAATCCCTCACGTGTTTAGCAATCCCACACCCTTTATTGAGAATATCCTTCAGTGTATTTTGAGTGCCGACAAGAAGTTATTTCTGACTTTTAGAGGCTATAACACCAGCAGTTTATGAAACTGTTATATCATCTGCGACATTAAATACTTCCTTGTAATAGTAAAAGGAAGCGGTTGAAGAACAAATATGCTTGAGTAAAATTCCTTTGTTCAAAACTGTCCCCTACTACACATATAAGCAAAATATAAGTACTATGTCTGCATTAGCATGGCCCTCATCACTGATATATTATTAGATATGATATTAATAGATTGTTACTACTAATGCAATAATCTGAAAATAGCATGGTACTTGTCAATATGGAGGTATTGTTTGTGAATTAAGGTATTTTCATCCAATGATTTCTAACCTAAGAGGTGAATGAATCTGAGGTGTTTAAAAGACAACAAGTGAAGAAGAAAAATAATCACAAATCTTTGCTTCTTTATATATTGTACACTTTGTCTCGCTTTCACTGGTAAAAAACACTGGTGACTTTTTAACAATGCAATGTATTCTATGATCTATACTATCCTACAGTACCCTATCCTAACGCTGATCCAAATCAAAGGGATAACGTTAGCTTTTAACATTTTAACCCAATTTCCTGTAAATACATACAGTTTATACTTTAATGTTGGTTAAAAAAAAAGAAAAGAAAAAGAGTATTACTCCATTGATGCTTTACAGTAATGGGTATAAAGAGTAAGTTTTACATGTATAAACATATAATGGTACGTATTTATAGTGGAAAGCTGTACCTGAGAAAAGTATCCATGGGGTCGGGCAACAAAAGAGCCGTTTCCTCTCCAGAGCTGTTCCTTCTACACTCACGTGGATCGCATTCCTCCTCCTTAATACAGTAAAACACACACACACACACACACACACACACACACACACACACACACACACACACACACAGGATGACACTTAACACATATCTATCCAGCAGCTATTACCATCCAATAACTTGCACACTAGCAGCCTAATTGGTACTAGGAGATAATGTCTATATCAAACGACCCACTGCCCGTGTTTAACTGGTGTGCATGGCTATCAGCATGAAGGCATAGCTCATTTTCAATATCACACATAATTATGGTGCATGGCTCAGCTAGCATGTCTCACCGAATCAGAGCTGTGTGCCAGAGTGTCAGTGGTGGCCTGGTGTGGAAGGGAGAGTGGTGCCGGCTGGTTGATGACCACTTCCCTCCTGCTCACCTCCCTGGGGGAGAGAGGAGGGGTGGCAAGGAGCAAGGAGTCAGGCTGGCCCTGCTCGCATAGGCTGTAGTGTGCCAGGGGCCTCGGTGGGTGGAGAATCTGCAAAGCCTCTGGGTTCTCATCCTCCGAGTCAGATAACACACTGTCAGGACGGCCTGCCAGACAGAAACATTGGCTAAGAAATAGTGGTCACTTTTCCTCAGAGCGCTGCTCTTGTCGTCCACAACACAGGCCAATCTGAACAATATTTAGTGTGGCTCTTGAATGATAGTTAACACTTTTATTGTTCACATCTGCAGGGCATACAGTAGATTGATGTGTAGCTCAATTCACCTGTAGAGGCAACTGGGGCCAAGCTCCACTTGGCGCTAGCCACTGTTCCCATCTTCTGCTCCAGCTGACAGATGTACTCCATCAACTCCTGTGGTGAAAAATGCAGTCATCACCCTTATAACCCTCAAACTGTCTGACCTCTTCAAACTAGCACTACATAACATTATTGCATTGTTAAAACACAACGGAAACATTTGCCTTTATATAAATGTTATCACAGTACAATGAGTCCTTCCTTGGTTTCTCATGTGCCACACATTGGCTGTTGTACTCAGATATGGCCGGAGTTATAATTAGGCTGGACAGTAATTTATAAAAATTTCAATATTTACTTCTGCCTTTCGATTGAAAATGTGATGATAGTTAGCCAACAAAACTCTGCAGGCACTTTAACAACAACAGCACCGACTGCCCTGAAATCCACCGATTTATATTGCACTGTAAACAAATTATATTGCACAATAACAAGAGGACAACCACAGGGAGATGATTCCCAACAGCAGGGGCATTCACAATAAGAGTATTACTGTTGTTATATCAGTAAGGATATGTGCTCATTATTAATACAAAGATTTTAGAAAAAATTGCAGGGGTGTGCCCAGTCTTTATAGTCACACACTAAACTAGATTTACATTTAAAAACTAAACCATGAGACCTCAGCAGCTGATAATGGTACAAAGTCTTTAACTGCGACAAAACACACGCACAGTGTTAAATAAGTACACTACCCACCCAGAGTTTATCATTCGCCGCTTTTTAAAAATAGTTTCTGTCAGTATTGATTCAAATCATCCACCGTGCCAGGCAATGTTTCTAACCTGTTTCTCTGCGAGCAGCTGCTCCTTCTCTTTTTGGGCAACCCTCAGGCTGGCCTTTAGCTCCTGAAGCTCCCTACGGGTTTCGCTCAGCTGAACCTGCAAGCCAGATTTCAGAAAACAGCAGGGTAGGGTATATTAGAACCACTTGAAAGACACTTTGACTTTTGTGTGATGTTCTAGAAGTAAACAGGGTATTTTTTGCCAACATCTAAATGACGCTCATACTGAGTTTGACCTTGTTTTTGCCAGTTCAAACACAGATACAAAGCAGGCTATGATGTATATGAAGCAGCTTCTCTCACCCGGTTACAGTCTTTTTCCCTTCCAAGCTCAACCTCCAGCTTCACTCTCTCCATCCTTTCCTCTTGCAGCATCTCCTCCATCGCCTGCATCTCTTGGCTGAGTTTCTCCAAACGCTCATGGTCTTTCTATGAGGGTGACACAAAGATACTACTACTTACTGCATTTACTTCATATATAATTTATTTGCCTCTGCCACTTAGATCTTTGGGTTATGGATTAAAATATAGACTCAATGTCACACCACCTAAACACTACACCTACAGAAGCTGCTCAGCCATGCAAAGCTGTGCCATGAAGCTCCTGGTGCAGTTTCAATGATGATATTAAGGGAGTTAGAAACTCTGGAGTTATTAAGCCAGAATAGTGTTGGGGCCCCTGCTCTCTGCAGCTTTACATGCCCTGCCACTTCATGGCTGAGTTGCTGTAGTTCCTAAATGCTTCCACTTTCCAATAACACCACTTACAGTTGATTGAGGAATATCTAGGAGGGAAGAAATTTCACAAACTGACTCATTGCAATGGTGGCATCATATTACGGTACCATGCTCAATTTAAGCTCTTCAGAATGGGTACTTCATGTAATACACATCTGGCGAAGGGATTGAACACACCTGAATTCAAAGAGTCAGAGATGTGACCCAATACTTTTAGTGTGCCAGCCATATGAGCCCATTTTGAGAACTATAGAACATTTTGTTCTTTTTCTCATTATTATTAATATCCGCTTCATACATCAAATGTTACATATACAAAATATTAAAAATACACACATACTAAAAGAGATGAGAGAAACCCCCCACAACAACTCTGAACCAAAACGAAGACTTGTAAAAATAAAATCAGGTCTACTGGGCGTGACATACTTGACCCATTTTTATCAAAAATAAAACAAACTGTTCAGATGTATAATAGCAATATATTGCTATCCTTTCCCTATTAAAAAATATTCTATACATGTATTCCTTGCACCTTCATATCAACATAATGTTGCACCTGCTAATATTGATAGAAATCTCCCTTTTCTGATTTCTCTTTAAGGATTTAATAACTGTTTTTTCTTCTTTTATTATGTTGCATACAGCTGTTATTAATGCTGTGGGAATATTTCACTTTGAAACCTTGTGGCATTTATCAGTGACATTCTACATTTTCCTCTACAGCGATGCAGTACCTCAGCGGAGCGCTGCATATTCTGCCTCTCCTGGGCCCAGTGGGCTCTTCCCTCCCTCAGGGCCAGACTGGAATCTGCGAGCTGAAGGGTGAGCTGAGCGGCCTGAAGGCGAGCCTGATGCAGTTCAGCTTGCCCCTGATCCCTCTGGGTAACCATAGAGCTTAGATCACTCTTCAAGCCCTCAGCAGCTCGTTCGCTCATGTGCAGCCGCTCACGCAGGCTACGCATTTCTTTCAGAGATGCCTCATTTTCCGCCTGTACATAAAGGAGCAAGAAACCACATTGGTTACTCATCTCATACTTTAGGTGATTTTCTGTATATTGCCAGAAATATTTAAGAGTGAATTTGAAATGGTATTTGTTGTTTGTTTGTATTTCTTTTAAAACATAATTGCTTAGTTAAAATACAAAAAACATGCTCCAAATAAAGTAGCAGGGATCACTTTCCCCTCAAAAATCAATTCGGATTTTATGTCCAAATACTTGTAACACATTTAAAAAGAGTCGAGTTGAAAACAAACAAACAAACAAACAAACAAAAATCCTATTTTTACATCCTCTGAGTGAGGATCCTGGTCCAGTTTCAACCGCTAAATCATTCATTAATCAGTCCTTTGGTTTCCAAAAATGATCTGACCTCTTTCCTGTGGGCTGTGGTGAGTTTCTGGGTGAGGGTGGTGATGGTGTTTTGAAGCTGCAGGACACTGGTGTCTCTTTGGGCGAGGGAGTTCCTCAGGCCCTGGAACTCCTTTGACAGGCTTTTGAGCTCACTTTCTGTTTGTTCCAGCTTAGTCTAAGGAAAAAAAAAAAAGCAAAAGATGGGAAAACTGAGATGTTGGGGGGGACAAAAGGACCATGTTTTAGTATGTTACAAGGTATGTTTTTAACTGTGCACCTGCAGGCTCCTTCTTTCACTCTCCTCATCTTTTCTCAGAGCTCCCGCCCTCCTGGCTCTTTCCTTAATTCTGCACATACAGAGTTTGTTATAGACAATCAAAACTATTCACAAGACCCACATAAAAGTAAAAGAAGGACAAATGAGAAAACCATGTCAAACCTCTCTAACTCTGTCTCTTTTTCCACAGCTCTCTGTGCCAGGCTTTTGATGTCGTCCTCTAGCTCTCGGATTCGTGCTTCACTTGCCTCCCTGGCATCCATTAAAGCAATTTTCTCCTGGGCTAGTGATTCTCCTAATGCCTTTTCCTCCTAACAGACCAGAGGCGTGTTTAATTTTTGTGTTAATATAATAACTCAGGCAATTTCTTAAATTTCTCTTGCTTACATTTTTTACACTTAACACACAGGGACGTTATTTAAGCAGAAACACTTTATCTGAGAATGAGGGCACTGCTGCAGGGAAATGGAAGCAGGCACATCGGTTCTAATCAAATGACTGTGCCAATCATTTGCATAAGCTTCATACATCACCTTCTGCTTCTTCTCCAGCTCATCAAGCTTCTCTAGAGTTTGTTTCAGCTCTTTCTGAAGCCTGGCGATATCACCCTCCAGCTCTTTGCGTCTTCTGTCCCAGGCCTCTCTCGCTCGCTTGTACTCCTCCTTCTCTTTCTCTCTTTGCTCTTTAACCGCCTCCTGCACCTGCAACAGCTCAGCGCGCTCTCGCAGACATTCCTGCAGTCGATTCTAACAAGAAAGAGAACAGAGGAAGCAAGCAGCATGATTGTGTGCTCGTCTTTGTGTAACTGCAGTAAACAAGAGTATTGATTCCCACCCCCCCAGCAGATGTGTTTTATAAGCACTCGTTAATTTTGCAAAACTGAAAACACACTCTCCCATGCAGTATCTTATCCACTCACCTGCAGCAGCTCAGCCCTGGGGACTACCAGCAGCATATCTGTGCCTGCCTCCTCTCCATGTGAGTCTTCCTCAAGGGTCACCAGATCCTCAAGTGGCTTTGGTGCACAAAAAGTGAATTTAGAGCTGCGAGAGCACACCTTCCCTTTAGCATCAATATATACGAACTCATACTCCTGGGAGCTGGGCTTGGGTAGGTAGGAAGCTAAAATAGTGATTTAAAAAAAAAGGGGGGGGGAAAGCAAAAGGTTATATTACAATCTGCAGAGAAGAATAATTGCTTTCCAAAGTAGCCATGCTTTAATTTAGACCCTACTTCCCATTATACTCCTTTGTTGGTTAGTTGGACTTTTAGTCAGTCTAAATTACATACCTATAATTTTGGAATATCTAATCACAATTTCAATTAATGTTCTGGTAAATATAAACTATGAGTGTAATACATTTATTTGTATTATATTGCTGGTTAAGATGAAGTGTTTGCCTTAAAAAATCAATTTCACAGACCCATTTTACAGCAAACATTTTGACTTGTCAAAGTAGGGAAAGTGTATGAATAATGGCCGTATTCCACTTAGGGGAGGTCCCCCTTTTGCACATTCTGTTTTACTGCCATGAAATAGGAAACTTAATGGAACTAGGAAAACATTACTTTGACCTGCTCCTCCCCTACTGTGACAACTAAAAATACACAGACGGGTGACAAATTCAAGTAAAAACTACTCGCTGTAATGCCCTTTAATTTGTCATCTGTCTTACTGCAGTCTAAAATGGCCTAGCTTTGCAAACTTGGAATAAGCCCACTGCTAAACTAAAACATTTATTAACTGTCTGATAACACTACAATTCACTAACACCAGGTTCACAAACAATGTTGCAATACAGCGTCTGGCCACTAGTGGCAGCAGTGCGGCCATTCACCGCAGGTGAGCGACAAAACGATGACGTCTTGTATGTAACTTGTGTCCCAGGAGCTGAGGTCTGTGAGCGTCTATTCATCCTTGAGTGAGTTCTTGTTTTATCATTTGTAAAACACCGCAGAGTACCTGAAATAGCAGAGCGTCTTTGGTTAGCTAAGCTGGCCAAAGTCTTAAAGGAGTGTTTTAAGTGACTCTCGGGGCAGTTTGGTGCTTTTTTTCATGTAAAACTCGAAGTGCTCTGCGAGTTGAGCTTCTCTGCGCCATTTCAATATTTGTTTGTTGTATACATCTTCAGCGTAACAGAAGTTAAACAACTTTGCATGTTCTGCTTTTTTCCTGTAGTGTCAAAAACAGCTAGCTCCAGCAAGCTAAACGCTTATTAAGCAACACGTGTTTACATAACAAATTATAAAATAGCTTTGCAGTCGCCTGCATTGTTTGTGCTATGCTGCTATGTCCTGTTGAAACCACAGAAATTAATCTAGTATCAAATCAACAAACATCCTGTTAATGACGCGGTCTATGCTTTCAGCTTTCCTGCCAAGAAAGTGTTTTCCTGGTATTTAAACCGCTGTAAATGACTTGCTGGCCTATAATCTGTCAAACGTATCTCTCACGAACGATATCAAGTCATTTTGTGCCAGAAAGAAAATTCCTGTCACAAAGTAGAAGCTACAATCAGTTTTTGGCAAAGTGACTTTTATATATCCTTTATGAATCGATGTAAAAACTATCGTTGACAGTAAAAATGTCTTCTTCAAAAGAGAGCTGGCCAAGAGGGCAGGAGAAATTGCAACAAATATAACATAACAGATCTATAAAGATATTTTAAGTGGCCCAAAAGGACTGGATTGATTAAAATGTAGAGCACAGAGTGGGTACGATAATGCTGAGTTAAAAGACACTTGCAGAACAGGTCATTTCTTTATTTTGTACGTAACCACTTCATAAATCCTGTTGACTACAGCCTATCTACCAATATAAGCAAAGATATTAGTCATAAAAACACATCAGCAATCACTGTTTGGCATAAGAATGTCTCTCATAAAGTTGAAGGCTTACAAATTTTGAGAGCAAAATAACTGCTTTTCAGACCAGCTGTGCTACTTGCATAACTTTAAGACTTTCACTATCACCAAACTCCTGATTCTGTTTCCTTTTCATGCACCTTTAACCAAGCATACTGGAACTGATGAGGATACACCTCCTGCCTCCCACACTGACCACAAAGCAGTCAGCCTTAGTCTGTGACTCCTTCCAGCCTATAAAGTAAGCTGATCTAATATCATTATCTCACACAGACCATTGCTTCATGTTTGGAGTGATTTACTTAGAATTACTGTTTCACAATACAGCTACAGTAAAGGGCCAAGATAGAAAACAGACAGAGGGAATGACATACGGTAAAGTTTATGAGCTGTATTTCAACTTCGAGCACCGGCTAAGGTCACAGAAGAGGCGACCTTCTTTTTAAATCACTGCATTGCTGCTGATAAGGAACCATCAGTACTTTCTTTAGTTTCCTTTCTCTGTACTGAAGAATGACATTGACAGTATGTTTAAGTTAGCGATAAATCACTTTACCAGGGGTCAATGCCACACCTGCTGTACACGTGCCCCTCACCCTCAATCAGGCTTATCAGCTGCCCCTGACACACAGGACAAAGTGAACACTGTATTCTCCAGTGAGCAGCAGCAGTCAGCAGAGCAGCCTTTGGGCCATTGTCTTTGTCATCCTCATTACTCAACCTCCTGCTTACTAAAGAAATGAATTCAAACCATGACAGAGAGTGTCTCTGTTAGAAACCAAGCTAAGTTAGATATTTGTCTTGTGCACAGGATTTTTCCCCCTTTTTTCTGCTGAAGAATTATTTTAAGATAGAAATAAACATTTGCTTCCACTCAGTATGTGATTCGCTAGCATTTTGTAAATAACAGAGCAATTCATTTTACAGAGGCATCAATCTCCTGCTGAAGGTTTTATGTGCTGATCTAGTACAGATCCTGTGTGACTATGGGAAGTAAACACAGTTAGAAAACAAATGTATGAATACCCTGAAACTGAACACAGCAGTTGACATCTGTGCCCTCTTGGTAGTCAGCCGGGGCTAGCGCCCATACAAAGGTGTGGTAGTCCTTTACTGATGTCCATCCCTCCTGAAGAAGAAAATGTGTGCACAGTGTTAACTTTAAGTTGGATATTATTTATTTAGTTGCTTTTCGAGAAATTCATCAGAATAGCAATACCTTGAAGAGCCCTATCCAATCATTACTGGCCCATATGTGCCGTGAGCTCAGCGTGTAGTGGCAGTCGACTCTGCTCTCAGGAAAGTAGCTGCAGCCCACGTTTCTAAACTCCACCTGCCAATCCTTATCCATGGCAACACAAAACAAATGCTCTATTGCACCTACAAGAAAGAAAAGAAGGAAAAAAAAAACAAACCCAAAATCAACCTACAAACCAACATGCACAGTTACATTACACATTACATTACACAGCTATTTCTGGGATATAGGTAAGAGGTGGTCACTGCTGAACAAACAAGAGGCCCCAAGTGTGTGAATATTTTTGTTCAGTGTAAGATCTAGACTGAGTGCACACTTAAGGAAACAGCACCGATGCAGAACTAATCCTCAGTGACAGCATGGTCTTCAGGCAACACGACACGTTACACAGGTTGTCACCGGGGGCTATTTCAGTCATCTTCAAAATCATTTGCTATTATACAGCGTCACGTGTAGGCATGCAGTATATGGGCTCAGATTCCACTAGTGGTTACTTCCCACGAACTTGTGGTATCCCTGCAGTTAACCACACTGCTTGCCTACAGAAAGCATTATTTTTGTGTGTGGCGTAATAACTATGGTATAGGCAACATTTATGATGTGATGGTACACTGTTACACAAACAAGGTGAAACACATGGTAAATATACATTTTAATAGAGCAGTAGAGACAAGTATGATGAGATTTTCAAAAGGAACAAAAATAAAGCAAGCGCACAATAAACCCAATGAGGATTTACAACAAGCATGTTCTTTAAACTTGGATTAACTTTGACTCTTCTGTACTTTGTATTTATCCCCTGTGGTACAGTCAATAATCACAGATGATAAAAGTTTTCTATTTTTTGTGAAACACCCAAAACCTACATAAGGTACGAATAGTTTCTCATGTAAATACGGACAAGATAAAATACAGACAGTGCGTAAAACAATGCACCAGTGATCAAAATAGCTTTTCCGTGGACTCGTTTTACATGGCACGAGGCTTAAGGCCCAACAGTAGCACATGTCAAGAAAACAGTGTGTCATGCCCGTCGATGAAAGCTTTAAGATGACAAACAAACAATCACAGCCACTACGGAAAGACCTGAATCCGTGCACGTTAGTTATATTTGTTAATTTGATGGGAATGCAAATAATAAGAGACAATGCAGGGCTTTGTTAACTACCAAAAGAGATCTGCGCACATTATCTCGACCCGTTTCTGATGTCTTTGTTACCTTTACGGTCCTCAGCCCTCTGCAGACGATCTAAAGGAGCCCTCTATGTGCGAGGTACTGGACTGACAGTCCTCAAGAAACCCACGAAAAAACACGGCCGATGCAGACTCGCTTTCCTCACGGAGCTCAGCTGGACCAACAACGCGAAATAACAACAAAAAAGCCAAAGCAAAACACAAGCACGACAGCTTCTTCTGCACCGTGGAATTATGGGAGCTGTTGTTCACAACGTAGCTGAAACTACGCCGAGATACCCCTTTTTAAACTACAACCCCCAGGGTCACAGTAGACTAACAGATCCGCTGAATGTAATCTGACGCGTCTCATCGGCCGCCGTTGTTTTTCGCATCGGATATCTGCCAAACCGCGGCTGTCCTGCTCATTCACCAATGGAAAGAGTGTGTGTTATTTGCGATGAGAGGAAGACACACGTAGCGGATGTAATAATGAAAACGGATGTTTTTATGTGTAGTGATTGTTCGAGTTCATAAATATTTGCTATATTGCGCTGTAAACAAATCTGCGCATTATTTTCCATACAGTTGGTAGACTTCGCAATATGACGGTTATTTAATTTGATGGTAAAGTATTACAGGTTGTATAGTTTTTGCCTATTTATTTTAGTTTTAAATCAGTGTCCCACGGGAGCCTTTTCCACTTCATGTATCATCTGTACTTTGATGAGGTAAATCAGGAACCACAGCAGATCCTCTGACGTCAGCCCACGTTCCAGATTTAATGGAGGGGAATTCGGATTTTAGCCAAAAACATTTTCCAAAATAATCCAGTGATCCTGCATTTTGGAAGCGCCCCAATTTGGCAATTTCTTTAGGATAAGCCTGATATCCCACAACGTCTTCAAACATGAGGACAAATAGAGCGCATGACGAGGTTACAGTGCCGGGCAGCAGATGGCAGTATACCATCTTGAAAACCAAAATTAAACATGCAAGTCTAAGCAGACAGTGCGGTCTTTTAAGCCCACAATGAAAATATATCACAGCCTTTTTGTCCTTTCACTATTAGATACAAGATAAAGGGGGATACACTGTCTCTCTATGCTGCAAATTTTAAAAACAAAGCCTGGGTTCACCATCTCTAGCTTTGCCTTAATTCATAGATTTCATTTTGCAGATATATCAGAAGAGAAATGCAAATATGGCTGTGCAGATATGTCTCAAGGCTACAGTAGTAGTATTGTCTATCTGGGTTCACAATGTGTTATTTTGATATTTTTAATTAAAAAAAACATTAAAATACTGGTTTTAGTTGAACTGATTATATTAAATGATTTAAATTTAAATTAGAGTTAAAATGGCAAAGAAGTCTTTAACTGCAAAAAGCCATCAATAACAAAAACCTATTTAACAGAAATGGAAATTAAAAGTTAGCATTCTCTATTAAAGGTTATTAGTCCTCCACAACCACAAGTTAAATAATGCTCAGCCTGTATTATTATAGTTATTGATGTTACCTCATTGCCCATAGCCAGCCTATTTATCTCTGCTCATTGATGAGACACTCCAGTCACACAATACTTTACTCCTCCTCAATTAGTAAGTCCAGTTTGGCTAATTTAGTCTGTTGACGACACTATAAGGATGCTTCATGTAATTTTATGCCGACGGACAGTCAATGCTGAGACCCTATAAATTGTGTTTAAGTGGATTAATAGTGTGCTGAGCCTGTGTGAGCAAAGTGGTGATGGAAATAGTGGCTCGCTCTCACAGTGGGATAATTAAATAGGTTCTACTGTGATGACTGGCTTATTCAGTAGCCACTGTTTACATGCGTCTTTAGGCTTAGGTATTATTTAAAAAAAAGATTTCTTCTGTTGTATTCATCAACATAATTCAGTGTGGATGTCTTGCTTTTGCCATTTTTTAAAATCACGAGTTCCCTGGAACACAGAAAAATCAGATATACCAAAAATACTAGCATAAGTATTGTTTATGAATTAATCCTATATGCTTATTTCTACTGGCTTTGTGCCACTGTATTTTTTATTTTATTTTATTTTATTTTATTTTATTTTATTTTATTTTATTTTATTTTACTTTATTTTATGATAGTGTTGTGTCTGATTTCACATAGCCTTGACTTTGAAGCGTCATTGTTGTGTAAAATTAGAAGACGGTTGTGCAGTAGGAATGTGAAGGCTTCACCATAATAGAGACTAGACTTAAAGTGGATTGTCCATGAAACTGCTTGATCTTGACCTGGCTGCCTGCTGTTATGGCTCCTCTGCCTATCATAACATCCCACCTCTACCCTGCAAACTTGCGCACACATGCAGTTATGCTGACCGTGTGAATTTACAGCTCTTTTTTGTTTTTTGGAAGGAGATAGCTAACATTCACACTTCGAGGCGTTAGGTTGGGGGAAAAAATAGTGTTCTGGCACAAAACTTTCAACATGTTGTTTATTTATCTGTTGTGGAAGTACTCCACACAAATTTAATCCCTGTCATCTGCTGATTTCTAGCAGCTTGGCTTGGAATTTCTCTCAATGCTAGAAAATGGTATAGCCCCTGAGTGCTACTGCAGTTTTATTACCTGAGGTGGTTTGTCTGAATATAGCTTACCACATGTCTCATTCAAAGGGAATGGCAGGTATGTGTCACTAGTCATAAATTGCAACTAGCCTTCAGCAGTAATCAGTTGCCAAGGAAACCTCAAATGGGATTATGACCTTCTGTTGTGTATAGCCAAGCAAATTGTTAGAGTTGTCAAGATCCAAGAGACAAACATTAAAGATTTATGTCAGTAAACAATTTATTTTCTCATCATACTAAGTTAATGGGTAACGTGTCTTGCGTGGGAATAAAACCGAGAATATAAGTTGGCGGCATTTTTTTTTTTTCTGGCTGGGTATTATTTAAAACTATACGGGCAGTTTTGACTTTAATAATGGTAGTTACTGTGTTTTGTAGTGATGTTTGCTTGTTTTAAGATATAGTCAAAGAAAGGCATTACAAGGTAGAAAACAAAGAAAGAAGAGCGGAAGCAGAGTGCCTAGAAGGAGGGTAGAGTGTTGGGAGGGTGGAGGTAGAGAAATGGGGGACAGTGGTATTTAGTATGCACGGCCAAGCTGCCCCATCTGCTTAGCGCAGCAGTCCCTGTCGTATAACTGTCTGCAGGCCGTGGGCCACATAAAGAATGTCTCAGATTTGATGTAATTCCGCAAAATTAATGACAGCTTTACTCGGTATGGGCCGTGAGGGAATGATTAGTGTTTGATCGTCCATCTGATCAGTTCCCTTGGCTGGCTGCAGAGAGATGCTCCACTATATGCCGGTATGTTGCCTATGGCAAGCACACATGCACACGCAGATACACCTATCCCAGATAATTCCTGGGCCCCCATGTTGTAGTTTATGTTTAGGTTCTGGTTCGCGTTTCCCTCAACAAAAACATCCAATATCTTGTAAAATTCTCTGTGCTGTGACACTTCACATCAATGTGAACACCTACTGATGTGCTGGATGCAGGTCCCACTGGTAATGTGAATGTGCACAGGGCACTTTTATATTAGGCTGTGCGGTATTTCAAAGAAAAGTGGGCCAACCAGCATCCAATTTAGAGAACTCGGAGGTCACACTATGACCTTTTACAAGATATGCTTTACTGCAGCTGTGATTGGAATTGGGTATTAGTTTTTAAAAGGGATGGTGAGTGGATTGGGAATTTGAGAGAGAAAAAAAATTGATCCATTGGATGGATTGCTGGAGTTGGACAAGTGGAATACCTCTCGTCGTTTTAATTCAGCCCCACCTCAGTGTTCCCAACCCCCATCTCTTTCCTCCTCTTGGGCTGCTGCGTTTACAAGCGAAGGGGGCATTCTGTTTTACAAGTGAGCCTGGTGCGTCTCGGTGTGCTAGCAACATTAAAATTGAACTCGTCTTATCTGTGCAAACCGCGAGGCTTTACATCATAGGCTGACGTGCTACTGCCATGAGGCCCCACTGTGCTTTTATGTAATGTGGTGCAGTCAAAAACCCAGTGGACAATTAAAGTGAGCTGATAGATAAAGAAGTGATTGAAGACCAGAATCTTAGTTTGTGGAATGCCCTGTGTGTTGGGGGGAGGGACACTTTAGTGGTTTATTATTGTTAACAAGGCAGAGTCCAACACATGACATGCATCTCTTGGCCAGATCAAGATACAGCATCTCACGTAGACAGACTGAACTGGAGACACGGTTTTCAGAGTTGCACCTATTTTTTTGCTGAGTTGCATATGCCAAAGCTAATTTCCCATCTGACCATTAGTACTCTGGTCAAGTCCAAAGCATGGAGAGCCTAATTCAGCAAAGGCTTGGGGAGGGTTGTTTCTGCCAACACAGATTGTTGGACAGATTGGCAGTCCTTCACTGTGTGTTGATGCAGTACTTTTCCCTCAAATTGTGCACAATTATAACAAATCACTTGCAAAAACACCATTAAAGTAAACAAAAACTTGTTCCAGTTCAATTGCAATTCCGTTCATTATCCTCTCAGTTTTCTCCTTCCTCAGTACTTTAGAGTTTTTGTCCTTCCTTCCATGACACTCTTTCCAAATTATTTGAACATGTTTCCTCCTGCTTGGGTTCCCCCCTTCCCTGTCGGCATTCTCTAATCTCCTTTCATTTTGCTCTTTTTCTTGGCCCACTCTTCCTCCCCCACTGCTTTCTTTTTCTCCTCCTCATTTTATATTTTTGGCTGAGCTGAGGACCTTTCCTGGTGCAGTGACCTTTCTGGTTTTAAATTAAGCCCCACTGCGGCACGTCTCTCTTCATAGATCGCCAGTTACGAGCCTTCAGAGAACCGCAAAAAAATAACGATTCTGATGAAATGGCCCCTTTAAAAAGCTCTTCCAAATTCCTTTTACATTTTTCTTTGCCTCTTCCCCCCTTTCTGGTTGCATTAATATTCACACTAATGAGGAACATCCTAAAGAGCAGACCATGGAAAATGTGAGAAGAGACATATGCATGTGCCTCCCGACATGCACGTCATACACATACTGTTACTCATTACTAATGGGGTCTAATCAAATGCCACACATGTTTGAAGTGATTTATGAAATCTGGGCATCCAGTGCTTGCATTATGATTGCTTAATCAGAAAGAGACCATTTTTCAATGAATAACACAGTTTGTGGCCTTTTAGAAGAGACCAATGTTTTGCATTATGTGATTAATAGGCCTCTATTAAATTTTTTTTTAAATGATAAAGAGTTCTTACTGCGCTGAGGTCATAGTTCTTTTACCTGGTAGTCCAGCATTTGTCTTTATATTATTGCAGAATTTATAGTATGATGTCAATAGACTTGGGCCATGTTAGGAAATCAGGTTATCATAAACCACAATGCAATACAGTCATGCAGGACCTCCCAGGTGCTGAGTAAATGCATAATGACTTGTTCAGGACCACCATCCCCTGGAAATGAGGAACCAAAATAATTTAAATACAGAAATGGCTTGAATTTAAACATGATTGGTCACAATCCAACCTCACCTGTTCACTGAAACCTTATAAAACTCAAAACAGAGGGAGTGATAACAATTACATGGAGTAATTAAAGCATTTAAGCTTTTCAGTGAGGACTCAAGACTGTTTTGAGCTACATTAAAAACTATGGTTTTAGTGGCTACTGGCAGAGACCAGTGTCTTGCACTCATACTCAGGTGACAAATTGTAATGTTTACTTTTGGTACATATACAGATTCACTATAATGTGTTACAAACTTTTATTCATCTATACATCTCTAAATAACCTTTGTGTAAATAGTTTGAGACTGAGGATTTTTTTTTAGCAAGAATAAAATGGATACAGCAGAGAAAATCACAATAAAAGACAACAATTGCATTTTTTTCCAAATATTGAGTAGTTTAAAAAATGATAGTAATGTGTTAAGCAAATCCTGTAAATTCTTTGTATGTGCAATTAAATTTTTTAGAGCATATTGTTTTATATTGTTTGCAGCATTTCCATATTCAGGATTCATTTGTTTGTTAACCAGAGTTACTCTGTGCTGAGATCCAAGCAAATAATTTTGTATTTTAGATGAAATGTGATGATGAAGACATAGGCTGCATAGGGTCTATATAAAAGTGGCAGCTTTCTTAGAAGACCTTAATCAACAGAGATTATAGTGTGTTAGGTTATTGTTTTCGTTTTGCTGTCAAGGTCCAGCTTGTTACTCCTGGTGTACAGTTATTATTGTACTGCTCATAAAATTAAGGGAACACTTAAGATGGACATCTGAATGAAATATTCATGGTGAACATTTTTACAGACATACACTCAAAATCACACTAAAATCAAAGGTTAACCAAGTGTTAACTTGTTGTGAGCACTGTGCTTTGTGCTGTCAATGAAGCACAAAACACAGTGGTATTTGCAAACTTGCATATTTCTTTTTATCTGGAAGAGGTTGGGGGCATACTGGAATTATAGCATGGGAAGATGGCGGAATTTAAGATCACTAAATCTGTGCCTTTTCCAGTTACATATTTCATGTCATAAAAATTCCACTAACACCCTTAGCTGCAGAGTAACCTGTGACTTGATGTGGAAATATGCAGAAATCATCACGATTGGTCCTCTCCAGTAAGGGTGAGCTGTGAATGTTAATCTTCACTCTATATGGGCTGCATCCAGCAACATGCAGAGATTATTTCTGAGGCCTATCTCCTAAGGTGCTCCTTGTAGCCTTGGTAACCCTAATGAATTATGGGCCAGCCCAGTTAAAACATGTGTGGTATTACCCCATTCCAGGGTATGTCCTCCTGGGTGTCTATGAATCACTGATCTCATCAAACTGGTTTTCTCTCTCTCTTCCTTTCTCTCTCTATCCTTCCCTCCAGATCGCCCTGTGTGCTTCCCTCCCCCATTGCTTGTCACCGTCCAGTCCCCTGGGGCGTCTGTCTGGGATCTGCCAGGCTCATCAGTGAGGAGAGGAGAAGGCTAACTGGGAGCCCTTACTGGCTGTAAATCCAGGGAGGGTGGAGAACCTGCAGCGGCCACACGTCCACTGCACCCCAGTAAGTCCAGCTGCCACCTCTCTTCCCCCCCAACCCCCAGTACACTTAAGACCCTTACAATCCGTCTGCATGTGCAAATACATTCACACAAGTACTCAACAAGGGTTTCTTCTCCTACTGTTCAAAGTTAACCTAACTTAATCCTGTTGCAACCTGACCCAAGGAATTGGATTTAACACTTTTTTTTTTTTTTTACATGTGCACCAGGTATTTTGATGCAGACACTCTGTCTCTTTATATAAAGGTAGAGAGAATTAACGTGTGTGTCTGTGTTTGTTATTGTTAATCTTTTGCAATACTGTCAATTTTGCCTCCTGTTAAAACAATAAATGAAATGATTATAGGCCTGTATCTGTGGGCAAATTGTCTGTATGAATACGCATATCGTTGGACTCCAGAAGAGTTTCTATTTGTGCTCAAGTGTTTATTATTTCCTTGAAGGAGGATGACAGCAAATGTTTGCTGCTAATGAGGTGATCAGAGTTCTAGTTGTGTCTAAGAAGTGAGACATATTATTTAATCCATGGTGCTATGCAGAGGTAATTTCAGTCTCAGAGTAGCCATAAAGTGCTGGAAGCCTAGCACAGATCTCGACTGCAATGCAGTGAGAGGGCCCTTCTCTCTCATACATACATTTAGCTGGGTGTGATACCATTCCAAACACATAGACACACACCCTCCCTCTCCTTATCTGAGAAATAAGCATTTTTACAGAGTTTGAGCTGTAAAAGGAGAGGAGCAGATAGCCCATAAATCTAGCCATAAAAACGTTAAGTTGTCAGAGGTGCCATCAGCTATCAATCGTGTGCGGCAAGCTGATGAAGGGGAAATAGGTGATAAAAAACAGCATTTTAGGGAAATTATGTCCAGTCTTCCATTTGCGAAGTGCTGCAGTCGCATCACTGCAGAATCTTAATCACTGGCTGGTGTGGTCAGGGACTGTTCCTCGCTGTGACAGTGAGGAGGAGCACACCCTAGTGGGAGGGTGGGATATGGAGGAGGCAAGAAGAGCCGTAGCAAGGGGGGAGGGGGTGCATTGGTGTGGGGGCAGCGTTGTAGAAAATTATACAACTACCATAAATCACTTCTACACTACCGTTTTTTTCCCTCTCCCTCAATTTCTCACTTCCCCCATCCCCACACTCGTGCTCTGCCTCTTTCTCTGTTTCTTTCTGTACCTCAAGGCTGTGCATCTTCTTCTTCTCATTTGCACTCCCACCCTGACGGTCCCCCTGGCTTTCCGCCCTTTATTCTTCTTTCAGTCCCTGGCGATGTTCTTTATTCGAAGCACTGTTGGTTACTCTCACTTCCCCATTCTCTATCTGTCTCAGCTTCATTTACACTGTGGTTTGTTTACATGCTTTCTTTATTGATCTGCTTTTTGTTGCCTAGCAGGGATTTATCTCCTGTCCATGGGACTGTATTAGTAAACCTCGAAATTGACCTGTCTCTCTGAGATGGTTCCGATATAGTCTGTTCTTGAAATAAAAGAAAATGCCATCTTGTCTGCAGCTTATTTCACATTTTATCAGACAGCACTGTGACGGGATTCCTGGTTGCTTCTTTATTGGGGATTTTTTCCAAATAGAAAAACAACCAGTGATGCTTTTATATGCTGAGGCATTCTACTATAAGCCAGGTCTTTATTGAAATGGTAGCAATCCAAAAGCAAATTATGCAATATCCTATAGCTTCTTTATTAAACTATATATATTAAAGAATGTGTCTTATTTGCACCAGTATGAAGGAGTACGTGCCTTTAGTGCGTAGAAGTAATATAAAGGCATCCTCTGAGAGTATCCATGCCTACTGAATTGATAAATGTCTCCATTGTGTGATCTGTGACTCCCCCTGTAATCTAAGGTCATTTGTTAATTAATTTGAATAGCCCTACAGGCTTTGGTTCTGCTCCAGTGGTCTTGGATGAGTGATGTCATTCTGTACTGAGCTGACTTTAAGCATTGTGAAATGAATGCAGTGAAGCATGTTCATCTGCAGTGGCCCCTTCGGTATGTCCTGCCCTGTGACCATATATCACGGGAAGGTGTTGCTGTGCATGGACCACTACCTAAGAAGTGGAAGTTGTAATTTTATTTTTCACATTGTATTAATTATGAGCATGAACTACTGTACAGACTCTACATATTATGTATAAAGAGCTTATTGTTGTTGTCTGGATTTGTTTGTAAAGTTTTTTTATATTTTCAGAAAAGACTTCTTCACCAAAGTCGCTGATCATCTACAGGGTGGATCTTTGTGGTTCTGGTGGTTTATGCTCAGACATTAAAGATGTACTGATGGTGAGCAGTTATCCAACTCTTGTGTCAGGTGCTGTGCTGCCACCTTTAGTTAGGCTGAGGTACTGTAATGCAGTACCCATTTCCACATCATCTCTTTACGTGGGCTATTCTGCAGTTTAGTCACACAGCATCTGTTTGTGACAGAGGGTAGTTTAACAACACATCTAACCTTACTGCATTACAGCTAGTGTACCCGTGAACATGCAGACTTTGTTTAAAAGGCGCTGTCACATAGAAATACTGTCCAACTGTGTTTAAGTTTTTCCATGCTGTGAGTGTGATTTGAAAAGAACTAACTTTGTGAGCAGTGTTGTCTTGCATTATGTGTGTCTAAGGCTTTGCCTTGTATTAGCTAGGCATTTTATTGACTTTTTTTTCAACTCAAGATTGTGCATTCAGATATCTCATGGTGTTGCTGCTAAAGCTGTGAGCCTGCCTTTTTCCATGCATCGTTAAAACACCGATCCCCAGGACAGATTTGAACCTTTTTTCTGTTCATGTGTAGTTTTTGCATCAGCACTAGCAGTTATAGGTTTTGACATTTAGACATTTCCAGACATCCTACTTTGAACACAAAAGACTCTAATGTCAGCTGGATGGCAGTAGATTACTTCCATGTATTAATAAACAAAGTCAGAGACTAGGAATGTATTATTGGTTTAATTTACGTGTATCTAGGCTAGAGTGAGTCCTAATGTAAAACTTGTGAAACGTAAACTGACAAGATCTGGTCTCCACTTAAGATTTTCCATTTTTGCAGTGCTCTGAATTCCATTATGCGTCATATGGTTTTTATTCAGAGTCGCATTCCTCTGATTGCTATATTCAAAGAAAAACTTCTGCAAGTTTCAGACGGTATGTTTCTTTCTATCACTCCTGAATCCTTAGATGATTAGTCCTGACATGGTCCCCCAAATAATGTTGATGGCATTAATGGCCGGGTGGGTGTGGGTGAGCACAGTACCTTTTTGTGGAATACACTGTTTTAGGGAGTGGTTTTTCTTCCTGCTGACATGTTACTGCAGTGACAGCTGTATCTGCCAGGGGGCAGGCAAGCACACGCATCAAGGCAGCAGAGAGCCACATGCAGCCCTGCCTTTGCAGAGCTTCACTCCCTCTTTTGTGGTAATATTGCTGTTTCTGTTTCTTAGTCTGAAGGTATTTAAATAAATATGAAAACTTCTTCATATTATTGCTGTTATATGTTTTTGACTTGAATTATGGATATAATTTTGTAAAGCCTATTTAATTATAGACACTGTGGTTTATATTACCTATTCATGTTCTCTTTATTAGAATTAATTATATCTGTCATTTTCTCTATTTGAAGGTCAAAGGAGACAATGTGAGGATGCAGTAGTGTAGTGATGATATTACATGTGCATTACAACAAATTTATGTTCAAACGTTCAACAAGTTACAGCATACATAACAAGAACATTTATTCATTCTCATAAGTAAGCTTGCCAGCTACAGTTCAATGAAGTTAAGTTCGAGAGCTGTAATTTTGTACCAATAAAACTGTTAAAAGAATTTTATTCATTTCACTACCACTCATTTTCCTACTCAGCCATTTATGAGCAATAAGAATAGATACATTAATGTTACTGCATTTCTGAATAATGGTTTTGCACTAAACCTCTTCTTGAGCATTCAGTGTTTTCCCTTTATTTTTGACCAAAAAAGTAAAATCAAGTAATGATTCCAGACCACTTATGATTTAGTTTGGAAGTACTTTTCATTTTTTCTTATTATTTATATTTATTGTAATTCCTCATTGTATGTTTACTATAGAACATATTAAAATAAAATATTGCTATTGCTATGTTTTCATTCAGAATTAATTTGTCTACTCATCAGCGTTTCTGCTGTTAGGCTTATGAAATGTCAGGAAGTGTTCTTGCTGAAAAATTTGCAGATGCACCATTACATAGTAGCCTGTTTAACCTTATTTGTTATTGTGCTATACATGTGATTACATCCTAGGTCTAAACTTGGTTTTTAAGCCCAATGTTGCTGCTGTTTCCTTAGGCCTCCATAGAAAAAAAAAGCCATAAACCTTTTTTTCTTCTTCTTCTTTTTCTTTTTGGAGTAGCCGTGTTAAAAAGAACACCTGTAACTCGACACACAGACCTCTCTACTCAAATACCAGGGCAATGACTCATGGGAATGGGGACACACAGCTAAATAGATAGTTTGTGTACAAGCTTGTCTTCCAGGTTGAGTATTCCCCTGGTTTCAAACAAAACATGCATTTGGACAACATCTGAACAGAGGCCATTTTGGTTTGGCTTTATGTTTGCACAGTCCTGGGATTGTGCAGTTGCAAGTGGGGGATGGGCGAGCTACTGCTGCTACCATGAAGACTTCTGTTAATGTTTTAGTCATTCTGGAGCCGCTGGGCTGGGAGACAGATTCAGTCAAAAAGCATTTGAGTACCCTCAGGTCCTCGGAGTGATTTACTATGTATTTGGACATCTGCAAAGAGCTCTTGCACCTTGAAATTCTCTCTCTCCTTCTTTCCCTCTCCCTCTCTTTCTCTCTCTCTGTCTCTGTCTGTCTATTTCTCTTTGCAGTAGTAAACCCTTAGGAATGATCTGTCATGCTGAGTCACCTTGAAAATATCTAAGGTACTATCACTTCCTGTCACCTTTTCCTTCATCCCTTCTCCAATCCACCCTCCCTTCCACTGTCTATCACCTTCAAACCTTCTGCTTAAGTCTCAGCCACATCCCTCTTATCTTGACAATGAGACTTTGTGTGCAATTTTCCTTCTGCTCTGTCTCTCATCCCGCCTCTTGCTCACCAGCTGGGCACATCAATCCATGTGACAGGTGCTTGTCAGTTAGTGCCTTACTGGTCAGCACCCTAAAAAAAAGAAAGAAGCACAAAGTTTTAAACAGTGCAAGGTTACCAGTGCTAGAGAAATTGCATCAGTTAAATGAACAAGTCTTAATATGGTTTTCATCCTCACTAACAAGTGTAAGTGATAAGCAGTTATCAGTAAGTTTTGTTACCTTGACAAGTTGTATTTACTGCTTTGTTGCCTATGGCAGCCACCCTGAGTCGAGTGAAGAGGAGAGCTGTCAGTGGTCATCAATAACATGTCTGTGTGGTGTGGGTGGTGCAGGCTGTGTGGCATGTGTTTTAGAAGTGATGGCCAGAGGCCCTCTGTCTATGCAGTTCAGAAAATATGGTGTCATTAGCATCTGTGTCTCCATAACTGGCCGAAGAGGCCCAAACATATCTGGTATGCAGTGTTTAGAAGGCACGCAGACAGGATAATTGGTGGGCAGAATGTGTCCGTAGCTCCAGACTTTCAAGTGCTCATTGCCTTTGAGTGTTTTACACCCCAAGTGGCTCAATAGCCTAGGGGAAACAAGGTCTGCATTGATTTATTGCTGACCCTTAGGTCTTTTGTTTCTTAGAGCCAAGGACATCTTAATAATCAACCGAAGTCTCAAAATTGAATTCCTATAATGAATTTCATTTGATTATGTTATCTTTATTTGATAGAAATCATAATGCTGTAGGAGTAATAATATAAATTAAACGTGTATGCTATGCCTTTGCTGCTGCATTCTCTGACAGGTTTGGTTACTGCTGTGGATTTCATAATCACAGCAGTCTCTCTGTCAATGCTGGTGATTAAATGCAAGGAGAAAATGTTCCTTGTGAGGTAGCTTTTAGGGTTTATTTCAAACACTATATTTAATTAATGTTAGTTATCTATTGATTGCTGCTGCATAAAGTGCTGAACAGTATACTGTAATTGTAGGTCCATATTATTGTTTATTCTGTTACATTGCGTAGTCTTTTTTGTGTAGAGTGCATAAATGAGACATTGCAAGGTAAACTAGAACCAAAGATGATCTCACGCTTCCCTCCTTCTTTATTTCAATTGCTTCCTGCTTATCTCATCAAAACACAGAAGAATAATTCACTTAGATTTCCATTACCGTTTACATTTTTTGACCAAGACTTATTTGCTTTCAAATGCTATGCCTTACCATGCCTATATTTATTTTTATAAAATACCGTATTAGATATGGTTCAGCGATTGAAACCACAGTGAAGAATAAGAGTAAAACATCTGTGTGACTTTTCACAACATGAACTACACCTTTGTTACAATCATCGTCTTCTTCACCATGTCAAAAAAAGCATTTTTATTTTTTGCATTTTACTAACATATTATGTACATTTTATTGTATATTTCAATATACAATTCCTTATATTTCAAATAGGTTACAAAACAATCTTATGATCAGCAATTTCTGGACATTTGTGTTAGTATAGGCTTAAATAAGTCTGTGTATGAGGATATTGTTGCTACCTCTGCCAATCCAAACTGGGAAACTTTTGCCTTGTCTCAGGATTTCACTTAAATTAGAGCTGGAATATCTGCTCATTTGAACAAACCCCTGCCTAGCCCTCTAAGGTATGGCTTGAAGTATGCTAAACTGCAGCCAGCAGCAATTTCTTGCCAGCACTATAAATGCCCAGATGTCAGTACCTAAGCAAAGCCTGACATAAGGAAAAATGATTAAGACAAGCAGAATCTCCAACACACACACAACACTATAAAAGATACTGAGGGATAAATATTAGCTTGAAGTTTTGTATCAGTTTAATCCAACTGAAGAGACAGAACAGTCTAGACTTTTTCAGACAGTAGCTCTAAATTATGTGTATGTTCGTGGGAAATTAAGGACTAATTTCAAATATACTTACAGATTAGGTGGGAACTTGGGAGTGACAGTTGGCAAAATTTATACATTGACATGTAACCCATGCAGTCTATTGCAAGAAAATGAATAGTGACAGAAGCATTTTGGCTATTTAATTTGAGACCACCTAATCGCTTCCATGTTGCTCTGCAGTGGTTAGTCGTCATGGTTGGAAAGTGTTGGAAAGCAGTAGTAAAAGAGAGTGAAATCAGCATATGTAACTGGAAACATATGAAGTCTAATTACGTACTATCTGTATTTACCGGCATGAAATTGGAGATTTAGATGTCTAACTGAAAGACGGGAAACATTTGTGAATAATATCGATGGAAAAATCATTGAAGATCGTGACAGGAAAGGTTTTGGAGGAGACATGTTGTGCAGAGGCATATTTCCTCCATTTGGTCAGAAGTGGCAAAGAAATACTACATCCTTTTCTGTCGTGGAGTTTGGACTCCACCTACATGACCAAATATGTCCAAAAAGCCATGCTATACTTCACCTTTCTTTACTACAAAGCCAAGGCTTTTGTGGTCTGGTTAAAAATAATACTGTTGTCCTTCTGCAAGAATTTTATGGCAATGATATATGCATATACTTGCGTAATTATTCACAGGGACACATTAAGGCACCAGACAGGGGTGTGTGCTCATGCACACATGGAAAACTCACTGAAGTCAATTCTCTCTTTAATTCTCTGCTTAGATGAAGAGAATTAAAGACCATGTCAAATGTCCGTTAGTGGTTGCACTTAAGAGGTAAAGCAGTGGCAAAAAGTGATTTTGATTCACAGCTTCTACAGTTTTTGATGACTTCAAGGATCTGTGCCAAATCCTCTCATAAATAAACAGACAACCTCCCACCAAAAGTTAAAACAAGGGATTGAAAGTAAATTTCATTCCTAAATTTATAGCCTAAGTTCTTTATACAATAACTGACAGTAAGTGACTGTTAAACAAGATTAAAAAAAAAACACTTTACTGACTGTTAAAGGTCTAGTAAAAAAAAGAAAATAGAGCTTTAGTTTTAAGTTATGATGTGATGAAAAACCTGTGAAAAGCTACGGCTCATGAAGTATCTATAAATACTCATAATGTTGACAAAAATGTAATAAATTTTGTTGCACTTAATTTTAAATGGAGACACAAACTATAGCACATATTCCATGTTATCAGTGAAACATTTAATGCTGGTAAAAGACTTTTCCAGGTGCAGATCCATTACTCAGCTACTTATTCTGCAGTAGGAATAAAGATATACAGATAAAGTCATGCTTAGCTTTTGTACTTAAGTACAAAGTGTCCAGGTGTAAAATATTAAGAACTGTGTATGTATCTCACAAGTATGTGTTTTTAAGTAACAGTTTTCTCTCTTCCTTAAACATTTGATTCACATTTGATGTCCGATAAATACGGTTATGAACTTTATCCAATTTGTTTCTTTATGTATTCTTTTTGTATGTTGGAATTTACACTGAATATAGAGAATAAACTAAAGACATTTTAGATATAAGCTAACTTAAAAATAATAACTATAAATAATATTAATGGTTTTGTCAAAAACCGTAACCCTAAGCAATCCCTTCAATGTTCATACATTCTATGTGGAAATAGTGCACATTGGCTTCTTTTGCTAACTTGTTAGACTTGAGCAGTTCAAGTATCTGTATCTATTTATCTCCCTCTTTATCTCTGTATGTCTGTTTATCTGTACTGTAAACCAATAAAAACCATAGAAATCAGTCTTGTTGATTTATGCTTCTCTGCAGCTGGCTTTAGCGCTCTTATGTGCATTTATAGCCTTCTTGCTTTGTGTGTGTGTGTGTGTATTGACTGGATGTGTGGTTTCTATATCCTGGCTTTGTTGGGAAATCTGTCACATCTTCATTGGCTTCTACATAATTTAGCTCTGCTTGGATGGATAGATCCTTTTGATAGAATGGCATATGTGGCCCTTACTGTGATGGTCTTTTGGTACAGTTGTGTTTATAAGGATCCCGTAGAAAGACAGGATGTGAAGCACAGATTACAAGTGGCTGTTCCTGGCCGCTCTACAAACAGCTTAGGATGATCTGAGCTGAACTAGGACTGCAGTGTTCTGATACATGTTGTTGTGGTCGACTGACTCTACAAGTGTACAGACTCTTTTGAAAGATTTGATCTGAACCTCAAAAAATTATGTTTCAGTATTTACTATTCTAGTTCATGGTGATGTGATTGATATTTTATGGTTAAGTGGTTAACCAGGTGGTAAGGATTATATTAGAAAATTGCAGGAAATATACATTCAAAATTCCCAAAGTTGGTAAAAGTAGCTGCTGTGTCATCTAGCCATCAGCTGGTGGCTATAGGCTCATGTGTTAACACCCACCCCCTTTAAGTTGTTGTACAGTTTAAAGGGTGAGCTTTATAAAAACAAATAAAAATGCACCCCATACAATTGTAATGAAGGGGAAAATGTGCTATAAAGACTAAACCCGTTGTCAGGGACCAAGCAGAAAGGCATAAAGGACACAGGTGTTTAATTCAAAAAAGGGGTTTTATTGACCCAAAAGTATAAAAAGAATATTTAACAAAGCTAAAACTTAAACAGGCAGACCAATAAAAGAGGTCAACTCAATAGACTAAACTCAAGATAACAATTAACAAAACTTCAAACCAAACATAAGACAAACTGACCTCCTGAAATGACACATGGGGGAACTTAAATACTGGTTTAGCTAAACCAAATGACAACACGAGGGAAAACAAAATGGCTGCCATATAACCAACTAATACAAAACAATTAAACAAACATGAAACACCCCCCAGGCAATGAAGCATGTGGTTTCATCCAATTAGGCTGTCAGTGGTACTTCAGCTCTCCCAGCCCTTTGCCACACCTTTTGCCAGACAGGAGGAGAAGCCAAACCCCAGGTAACTCAAACAAAGAAAGATGTATTAATATAACAAAACAGAACTTTGACCTTGCAGTGTTAATATGTGTGCACGCCATATAAACATTGGAAGGTGTGATGGAAAAATAAATACATTTAATAAAGAAACAATATTGAACAATAAGTAGAATATTTTAAAGTAGTGACTGTAAATTAAACTAAAGTGAATCAACTGGTGGTGAGGTGTGGAGCTTACCATGTGTGGCATGCCATCACACCTGGTTTTTTTTGGGTTAGGCTGTAAAGATCTATCTATCTATCTTTCTTTCTTTCTTTCTTTCTTTCTTTCTTTTCTTTCTTCCTTCCTTCTAAAGTAGGTCATCTTAAATGGGACTCATGGTGAGCTTTAAGTAAATGTTTGGGGATCTTCAGATGTTGACACTTCCACACTGGCTTCATTTTTCAGACCACTGCTTAATTAACTGTGCCATTGACAGTGCTGACAGTGCCATCTTCGCTCTCTATATCTTGTAATGTGAGATTTAACACTTTTTGAGAAGATTTTATTGCACTTACAGTACATTAACCAGCTTGATTAATGATGCAATTGTCTATTGTCTGCTCTGTGGTGAAAAAAAAAATAGTTGTTTAATCTCTAAATAGGACATAACTGAGACCTGAAAGCTAAGCTGGGGGAGACTTAACAGACACTGCTGTTGTAACAGCAGTAAGACTGGACATACTGCTGATCATAAAAGCCTGTACGCAGATCATTCTTTTAGAACTCGCTGTTCCCTGAGAGTACCATGTGATTAAAACATGATGGAATGAAAGAAAGAGGGCCAGTTATGTTGAGCTAGAGAAAGAATATCAAAACAACAGCTGGCAGGAAATGTAACTTGTGGTGGGATGCAGAGAGTGTGGATTTCATCCATCTGCAATACCTTTTATGTTGAGTTAAATGGGGTCACTAGTCAAGAGGCTAACAAGATCATCAGCTTAGTCAGCAGAAGCAGTTCGGAGTAGTCCACTGTGGGTGTCATAGTGCCATGAGACAATGAGGAGTTTGATCAATCCTCACTGGGTCACCTGACTGAGGGTAATATGACTGCTGAAAGATGGAAAAGACCACATGACTGCAGCATAGTTGTGATAGTTAAAAGATTGTTCCAACTCCAGTATGTTTTAGTTTGAATCCTCTAAATATAGCCACAAATCACTAGTTTGCCAGCAAAGCTGCAGTTTGCATCTCATTTGGGAGATTTGTGTTTTGCACTTTGTTTTTGTTTGTTTTCACTCACTGATTGTTTTAATTTTAACTGACATTGTACTGGATAGGTTTAGGCACCAAAACCTACTTGGTTAGGTCCAGGAAAAGATTGTGGCTTTGGAAAAAGTATGTACATCGCATAGATGTATAAATATAGACACTGCATCTGGGCTTGTGAACTGCTTGTTGGTGCCATCTTGCCCTGGAGGTCAGACTGTGGTTACTGACCCACTGCTGTCTAAAATACCAAACTTTGTCCTTGTCAGTGTTGTAATAACAAACCAACAACAAAGGGGGAGATGGGGAGCAATAGGAAGATAACACTTCAGTGATAACAGATTTGTTAAAATTATATGTGTCTATGTCACTCAATGCTGTTTTTTGTAGTTCTAAATTATGTGTTAAATCTGTTTTAAGGCACTACCATGACAATAATATTTAAGTTATGTATATGTCTGAACTGTAGCTACAAAAGTATACAGACCTGACAGTCACTGTTAATATGAACTTGCCTTGAATGTAGATTCCCAGACATTAGGAGAGAGACATGAACAACAGAGCTGAATAGAAGCTTAGTCAAATGACTATTCTGTCATCTGCACTATATTACAGCCGCAGAGTTGTAAAATCTTCATCTTCTTTCAGCTGGCCCCTTAAGGGGTCAAAACATTGGATCATCTGCCTCATCTCACCCTATACCTAGCATCGTCTTCTGTCACACCAGACTGCTGCAAATCCTCCTTCACTATGTCCATACATCTTCTCTGTAGTCTTCCTCTTCTCCCTGCCTTTCTTTATCCAACCTTCTGCACATGTCCAAACCTCAACCTTCTCTAACATTGTCTCCAAAATCCTTGAAGTAAGCTGTTCCTCTGATATATTATTTTATAATATTGTACGTTCTGGTAACTCACAGTAAAAATCGAAACATCAACTCTGGTACCTTTCGTCTTTGTGTCAGTGCCACCATCTCCATCATAGGAGGTCTAAGCTCTTGATGCCTTACAGGATAGTTAGCCAAAGCACAGCTTCATGCTACATGATAGTTAGTTTGGGTGAACAGCATGATCACCAGGTCATACACCTATTGAGCTTCTGTTCAAAACTATTTAGGATTAAAGAAATTACCACCACAATAGTCCAACTTATGGGAGTTATTTCAGAAGGCATGGGGACTGAAAGGCTGCTACAAATGAAGTATTGATAAAGGCAAAGTTTAAAAGATGAAATTATCATTTCAATTAAAAAAACACACTATACCCTTTTGTGTATTTGCTCTTACTGATTGTACAAGTATTCATGGGGACATGAACAAATGTGAGAATTATCTGCAGATCTTGAAATAAAAAACCTGACTTCTCTTTGCATCTAAAGTTATGTTCTGGGGCTGAATTGGAGAAGCCAGGCATAACCAGTCAGCAGTCATTGTTCAAAATCCATTCAACGATTAGGTGAGTTCTTATTACTTGTAGGTAAATTTGAGGTTTAAGTAAGATGGGTTCCACTACATAAAGAGGTTGTAATTACAAGCTCGTAATCTGAAATCTTGTATGGAATTGAAAGCTAGTGGGGAGTGTGTTCTCTTTATTAATCCTGACTGCTGTAAAGACGATTACATCTTTGTTTGTCCAAATATGTTAAAAATACCATTTCCTTAACCCCTTTTCTCTAAGAAAGCAAGGAAGAAATATGTCTCAAATTTCTACATATTCCTCTAAATTCTCTTTGGTTATTATTTTAAATTGATAGATAATAAATATTATGTATATTATGTATGCACATTTAATCAAAAGCACATAACTGATGAATTTTACCTGGATTTCTGCATTAGAACTGTGTACACAGCTAAGTCAGAATATATTATTTCCAAAGATTACAATTTCATTCTGTCTGTTGGTCAGTATACTTTTCTTTTATTTACCTTTTCAGTCCAGACTAAAAAAATCTCAACTATTTGAAAGATTGCTGCTACATTTTGGAAGAGAAATTCATGGTCAACTTTGGCAACTCCATTTAACATCACAAGTAATTTGAAGGTTCCCATTTAATGTGGCATATATTATCAGGGCTCCAAGAGTACCAAAAGACTTTGATGGTGGCTATCAGGGGGGGCTGGAGACAATGATTCTTCTTTTTCTATATTTGGGTCCACTATGAACACTCTGTAACACCCATTTCCAAAGACGATTTTGAAGTAATTTTTCTTGTGTATACATAAGCAAAGTTCTTGCTGTCTATTTGATTTTACGGACAGTATGATGGTGGAGCGGTTAGCATTGTGGCCTCACAGCAAGAAGCTTCCTGATTCGAATGCCAGTTTGCATGTTCTCCCTATGCCTGTGTGGGTACTCCTGCTTCCTTCCACACCATATGCATGGTAAGTTTAATGGAGATTTTGCCATGGATGTGAGGTAGATAAAGTGCTTGAAGTGCATACAATAAGTGCTCTGTGAATGTAGAGTTAAAATGTAACTATTCTAAAGTGCTTCAAGTGGTCAGTAAGACTAGAAAAGTGTTGTATATCACACATTCTTACATATTCTTTGAAAAGATTAGCATTGTGTTTACAGCTGTGCTAATTATTCTGTATTTGTACTGAGCACAACGACAATTTTAACACACTTGTGTTTACTGGGTAAAATGTATTCTGTTTTAGTTTAGTGTGGTTAGCTTGACAGAAAATACAAAGTACAACTAAAGCTCATAGAAACACATTTTTATGATGTAGTGATTGCAGTTTGTTTGCTAGGTACCATTTTTGGTAATTATTTAATACTGGTTGTTATGGCCCCTTCCCAGGGGGCTAAGGAAGGACACAGTAGCGCGTGAAATTAATGAAAGAGAAGGTTGAGGGCAAGTGTAAAAGACATGCAGTGTTTATTTACCGCATGTTCCCACAATACTCAACTGAATAAAAAGTGGGTGAGGGGGGAGGACCAAGTGGTTGCGCCAAATAAAAGAAATTAATAAAATACAAGCAGCCTACAGCCTCTCTAAGGTCTAAGTCAAACAAACTCATAACAAAAAGGCCTGGTCTACTAAAAGGTTAGCCAAAACCCATACAGAAGTGGCATCAACCGCAGAACCTAGTGTCTCTAACGTGTGTCTATGTGTTGTGTATATATAGGGTACCACAAAATAAACCTATCCCGCCTCCCACCACAAACATATTACCCATACACAGAAAATACAGAACACTACTCAGACAGCGTTAACAGCCGCCCAGCTGTTCAAGGAGCTGCCCCTTTTGTGATGATCCCTGGTGAGTGATTGGTCTCCTGTGCCCAGATCAGCCAATAGGCATGTGCTAATAAAGTTTGAATAGGCCAGTAGGTGGAAGCTTTACACCTGGAAGAGAAAAGAGAGACAGAAAAATAACCGTGCCACCTATCCTGGCATGTAACACCCATTAAAAACCAAACCCAGGGTTGGGTACAATTTTTTAGACAGCACGAGAGAGAGCATCTGCTGCAATATTCTGTGAACCTTTTTTGTGATGGATGTCTGGGACATAGGGACATAGCTTTGAATAACCAGGGACTTAGGCATAAGTCATTGGTTATGATTATATATTCTAGACAGGAACACCAGAGGCTTATGATCTCTGAAGATCTTAACACATGTAATATGTACCATGTAACACTCATTGAGAATTTTTAGTCAGGATCAAAGTTTCACTGATAAAAAGACATTATTGACACTGTAATTGTGCTATGATTTGATTTCACGGTCCAGAGACATGCTGTGAGGTTAACTGATGATTCTAAAGGGGCCAAAGTTGTGGATGTGAGTGTTAATGTTAATTTTTTCTCTCTTTGTGTTAGCTCTGTGATAAACTAGCAACCTGTAGGTGTTTTATGCTTGCATGTATTAAGCAGAAATCACAATCTTTTCCTAAACCACACCAAATGGTACCAAGTGCAATAAAGAATAAACCAAAAAAACAAAGGGTGAGTGGAAACAAAACTTCAGTCTAAAACCAATGGTCATACATGAACTCCAGTCTTCTTGGTGAAAATCCTGACCGCCACTCCTAAGATGGAGTGGAGCATGTATTTTCCTCTATAATTACATTTGTCATTTCATATCCAAACTGTTGGAAGTAAAAGGAGAAACAGTGTGTTGACAAGTAAAATATGAAACAGCCAGTTACTTTCCATAATTATGGTGTTGCATTAAAGGAAAGAAGGCAAAACACAACAATGCTCAGCAGTTGTAAAATTTTCTTTCGAATTTCATAATGTCGTTTTTATGTTTTTATGTCTTTTTGTCTGAATCACTACTCTTACACAGACATTTGTGGCAAAGTAAAGAGAAATAAACATTACTCTTCAGTATAACCAAAACGTGTACACAGTAGGAAAAAAATCTTACAAAGATTTAATATTTCTGCAGCTGGGATGCCATATAAATGGTGTACAGTAACAGACATTTACCCACAAAACTGTAAAATACAGTTTAAGAGTTTTAAATTACACAAGTTCTTGTGAGTTTAGCAGATAATATATATTTTAAAAAAGTGTATAAATATCTTTATATTAAATAAAAAATCAAATACTTTTGTAATACAAATAATCAGGCTTAATATCACAGAAAAAAGTCATCTGTTGTGATGAGTTGGAGGGGGGGGGAGTCATCTGTTGTGATGAGTTGGAGGGGAGGGGAGGGAGACAAGACAGAACACACTGTGGAGAGATAGAGATTAATAATAATTAATGACTGAATTCAGAGTAGTTTATAAACACATAGTGAGAGAAACAGATGAGTGAAGAAGAAATACTCATCGCATCATGGGATGACCCCAGCAGCCTAAGCCTATTGCATCATAACTAAAGGAGGATTTGGGATCACTTGATCCCACCTCTATGTTTTATCAAAAAGGAACATTTTAATCCTAATCTGGAAAGTAATGAGGGTGTCTGGCTCCTGAGTCCAAACTGGGAGCTGGTTCTACTGAAGAAGGGCCTGAGAGCTGAAGGCTGTGCATTCTACTACAAACACTAGGAACAGTATGTAAACTAGCAGTCTCAAAGCAAAGCATCCTATGTGGACAAGATGGTATTATAAGGTATTTAAAATAAAAAGGGGTCTGATTATTTGAGACTTTGCTATTTGTGGAGAAGGATTCTAAATTAGATTCTGAATTTATCAGGGAGCCAATGAAGAGAAGCCTGTATGGGAGACATGTCCTCTCGCTTTCTAGTCCCTGTCAGTACGCTCGCTGCAACATTTTGGATCAATTGAAGGCTTTTCAATGAGTTTTTATTACAGCTCTGATAATAATGAATTACAATAGTCCAGCCTAGAAGTAAAAAAATGCGTCAACTAGTTTTTCAGCATCACTCTGAAACTAGATGTTTCTAAATTAAAAATATTACTCAAGAAAGCAGTCAAGGATTTCTCCTGGTTAAAAACACAATGTTTTTACGATTTTTAGAGCAGAGTACAATTACCTCAGTTTTATCTGAGGAAATTAAGAGGTCATCCTGGTCTTTGTCTTTAAGACATTCCTGCAGTTTAACTAATTGGTGTTTGTCATCCGACTTCGATGACAGATAAACCTGTTTCATCTGCATAGCAACGAAAATGTTGTGAATGTTTTAATGCAGTACAGTTGTTATTATTATCATTTGTCACATCCTGTTTATGATAGTAAAAATAACATTCATATAAGAAATAAAATTGACTCGTGTAAACTGTATGTAGTGTTAAATAGGCCTATACTACTGTACTTTAATGTCGGTCATAAGGATGGTACTCAAGAGCCATATATTTTATGAGGTGGTACTCATTGTGAAAAGTTTGAGAAATACTGGACTAGACTATTAGCATTACAATATGTCAAGCTATAAGGAATAGTACAATATATGCACTATAAACAAATCACCAAATAATAAATATCCAGGGTTGACAGATGTGATTATAAATAAATATCAAGAAAATAGACAGCAACATTACCAAGTAGAAAGGGAGATGGCCATAGGCAGGAATGATTTCCTGTGTCCTTCAGTGGTGCTTTTTGGTAATCTCAGTCTCTCACTGAACGTGCTCCTGTGGCTAGCCATGTGGCTAGTCATGGACTGCGTGGGAGGTATCCAGCATTGTCCTTATCTTGGACAACATTCGCCTCTCCAACACCACTTAAAGAGAGTCCAGCTCCATACCCACAACATTACTGGCCTTACGGATCAGTTTATTGAGTCTATTGGCATCAGCAACCCTCAACCTGCTGCCCCAGCATGCAACAGCATAGAGGACAGCACTTGCCACAACAGACTCATAGAAAATCCTGAGCATTGAAAATCAGGATTTTCTTAAACAGATAAAACAGTTTGCCATCCTTGAGGAAAGGTGGCCAAACATCATTGCTCACTCCTTATCCCTTCTATTTTTTTTTCTTCTATTTTTTTTTCATTTTGTTAGTGTCCTTGTTATCACTAGCATAATGAAACAGTAGCTGCAGCCCATTCAGATTGCTTACCTAATCCAGGTCCTCAAGAATAGCCTATTCATATGTGGTCTTGCCGTGTCTCCCAGTAAAGAGTGTGGTAGAGAGACCAGCACACAGGCTGCTACATGAGGAAAGCAGGACAGGGCTGTAGAAATGCATCAACCCAGCAGCAGGATCAGTATCTCCTCTTTTGTGTGAGGAGGCTACTCATGTGCATGTTTCTGACAAAACTGTCAGAAACCGACTCCATGACGGGTACATGAAAGCCCAACTTCTCTTAGTGAGACCTGTGCCAACAGCCCACCACCGTGGAGAGCAAGCTTGCGCAGTTTTTGTTAGCACCGAAAGACCACCATCCTCTTTTTTTTTTTTTTTTTGTAGAAGAAAAAAAAGAAAAAGGAGGAAAAAAAAACACAAACAACAAAAAATCATCAATAAAGTGCTAGTGCTTATCCTTACAGATTAATATTAAAATTAATCAACATTAGTTAATATTAAGATTAATGACTAGTTGCTCCTCGGTCGAAGCATATTAATAATGCTGAAATAGCTTAAATGAAGTGGTCTTATGAGGTGGAACAGCCACTGCCGGCAATATCAGGAAAATTTGTGCACGGTCATATGGTGGACTACAAAGAGATTTCTCGTGCTGGTAACTTTTCTAAGTATTTAAGTAATGGTTTCCAGTAAGTAAAAAATCTATCTGACGAGCCTCTGAGGGAGGGAGCCTCTGAGGGAGAATTTTATCTCCAAGTTTAGAAGTCCTAGTATGTCATGTAACCAGACTTTGATTAATGGTGGCTGAGATGATTTCCACAACAACAAAATTCTTTTTCGGGCAATAAGAGAAGCAAATGCAATAAGGTTATTTTGGATAGCTGTACTACAAAGGTTATTTGGTGGTTTGCCAAAAATGTGCAATGTTGCAATATGTGGAGTTGGAGTTAGATTTATACCCAATATATCTGAAATTGTTTTGAAGAATTGATGCCAAAATTCAGACAGCCTGAGGCACGCCCAAACATATGAGTAAGGTTGCAAGGTGTCTGTGAGCATCTATTACATTTATCATCAAATTTATCTGGATATAATTTTGACATTTTTTCTTTACTGTAGTGTAGTCTGTGGAAAACTTGTATTTATGAAAGTCTGGCACAACTAGAAGACGAATTAATGGCCCCTACAGCTCCCTCCCAGAAAGACTCAGAAAAACTCATGTGGAGTTCTGACTCCCATTTCATCTTGGTCCTATGTAAAAGAGATTCACTAGGTGGAGAAACTAGTTTGTAAAGGTAAGAAATATGGCCCTTTGACAAAGTATTAGCTCTAAGAACCAAGTCTATTCCACTGGGAGTTGGGATTTGTGGGAATAAAGTTGAACATTTCTTTGCAAAATTTCGCAACTGGAAATACCAGAAAAATTCAGATTTACTGAAATTAAAGCGAGTAACTAATTCATTGAAACTTGCAAAAACATCATTTACGTATAAATCACCTAGACTACAAGTCCTTTATCTTCTAAGACAGAGAATCTGCTAGAGGGAGGGTGAGCCATCCAAAGTGGCGTCTTATATGTGACCAAATTTTTAATGTTCCAGCAACAACTGGGTTGGAAGGTAGGCTTAATGAGGATGATTGTAAGGTATCGCATGCTAAAGCACGTAATGACGAGGAACAGGAGGCCGCTTCGCTCAGGCACCAATTAGTATGGGGAGACGTACACCACGATTATATTTTATACATGTTGGATGCCCAATAATACCCAATTAGATTAGGCAGTCCTAATCCTCCAGCTGATCTATCCCTATAGAGAAGCAAACGACTAGCCCTTGGACGTTTACCGGCCCAAATGAACAATGAAATATCGTCATTTATAGTTCTAAAAAATGATTTAGGAAGATAAATGGGCAAACTGAAAAACATATAGATATCTAGGTAATACGTTCATTTTTATAATTTGAATCCTACCAGCTAAAGACAGCGGTAGGTAGTTCCATCTTTATAGATCAGACTTAACTTTCATTGTAAGTAAGGTAAAATTCTGTTCTCGCATTAAATGCAGAGATCGTGTAATTGCAATGCTGAGATATTTGAATCCTTAGTTAGCCATTTTAAAGGGTATAGATGATGTAGGTATGTCTGCAGCCATTTGGTTAACTGGAAAGTATTTGCTTTTGGAAATGTTAAGCTTATATCCCGATAGGTATTCGAAGGAGTTTAATGCTGACAAAATGTGTGGGATATTTAATAAAGGATCATTCACATAAAGAAGCAAATCATCTGCATAAAGCGACACCTGATGTTTTATACCCCATCTATCAAACCCTCTGAATCCTTCCACCATTTTTAAAGCTACTGAAAGTGATTCAATCGCTAATGCAAATAGTAACGGGGATAATGGGCACCCCTGTCTTGTTCCCTGAAAAAGTGGGAATGGTGTGGAGCGTTGATTATTTGTACAGACAGAGGCACAGGGAGAGGAGTAGAGTAGTTTGACCCATGAGACAAAATTATTATTAAAACCGAACTGTGTTAGAGAGAAGAAAAGAGAGGCCCACTCCACTCTATCGAAGGCCTTCTCGGCGTCAGGAGATATTATGGCTTTGGAACATTAGAAGATGATGGAGAAAGAATGACACCAAGAAGTCATCTTATGCTGGAATATAAACATCTTCCCTTTATAAATCCTGTCTGATCCTCTGAAATAATTGAGGGCATGATCGATTCTAATCGCCGGGCTAGAATTTTTGCGAGAATTTTAACGTCTACCGGGAGGAGTGATATTGGTCGATAAGATGTGCAGCTCAGTGGGTCTCTGCCTTTTTTAAAAATTAGGAAAATAGTGGCTTGCATGAGTGTGGTACCGTTCTTTTTTTCTTGAAATGTTCTTCTCTTTTGATTGGAGCACATCTTTTCATATGTTAAATTCAATGCATAAAACACAATCAGCAATGAGCAATTAAATGTAGAATCCACTACATACTTGACTTACTTGTTATTTAGCTCTGTAAAGTATTTTGTGAATTGTCTGTGAAAAATTCTATCTAAATAAATTTTACTGAAGTAGTTTTTTGGGGCGAATTTAATCAGCACATAAGCTATGCCTATTAAGCGCTAGTTTGATAGCTTAATAGTTAGTTGACTCTTCTGTTAACTATATGCAATATGTCTGGTCATAAATGTTTAATACCATGCTCAAATGAGGTTTGTTTCTTATATTAGCGAGCTAATGATACTCAATGCTACTCGAGAAATATCTGAAAAGACCCCCACGACAAGGAATTGGATAAGCGGAGAGAATGAATGGAAGTATCTGAAAAGATGCTACTAATTGTATTTTTACTTATAGAACTTAATTTTACAGACATTTAACATTTTATTCTTCAAACTCTTAACCTTAAATATAAATCTATGTAGAAGACCCATTTCTATTATTGTTGTTTTTCTTCTTTTCTGCTTTTACTTTAAATAATTTTAAATTGTTTTGTTTTTAATTTTGTCTCAATGAATAAAAAATTTGCATATATATTTACAGTATTAATTATGTAATTATCTCTTTAATAAACATTGCATATTTGTAAAAGTACAGTACATTTTTCAAAATGATAGGTTTTTAAAATAATTTAAAAATAGTAGATTACTTGCCTATTTTTGTAATTTTATTGATTTTTCATGTATTGAAAGATAACAGCAAAATTCTCTAAAATTAATAGAAAACATTCTGTTAAAATGCCAATATTTTTTTTTTACAGTGTAGACCTATTCCATTACGTCAAATGCCTGTTTTTCAGACTTCACATTCATTACTTAGTGATTGATGCCTGTGAAAGCAACAGACCATGGCTCATTCTCTGATTGCCTGTTTACAGGTCTCTGACACTTTTATAGCTCTCCTAATACCATTACAAAATATTACTTCAACAGCAGAGCCCGCTGCTTTCCTGTAGAAACAGATACAAAAGGTTGTTTGCTTTGATCATTTCAAACACTCTAGTTGTGAAAATTTGCTTTCGTTGAAGCTATCTGAGGACTTGTTGAGATTTTGAGTTCCACTTTCAATGGTGATCTGCAAGATTTTTTTGTTAGTCAAAAACAGATTTATATTAGTGAAAGGCAGGGCGGTGAGGATGTTGTTCTCTTTGTCTAAGGAGCTTGGAAAGAAAAGCATCTGGACTTCTTTAAGTTGCTTGAGGACGCCTCACCTCTCATCCGAGAAGCTTCTTGAGTTTTGTTGTTCTCTTTGTGTTTTATCATCCTGGCCAGGCAAGGCCAGTGAAGCAGAAGAACATCATGTCAAGAAGGCCCTGAGTAAATGTGGCTATCCCAGCTGAACATATGTCAAAGCTGGGAAAGCACCCAAAGAATGCTCCAGTTGATCCAGATGAGGAGGACAACTGGTGCCTATGCGAAAACTCTTAGAGATCCGTTATGTTTCAGGACTATCAGAACAACTGAGACACATTTTCTCTAAACACTGTGTCTCTGTGGCTTTCAAACCCTAAAACTCATTGCACCAAAAATTGGTCCACCCCAAGGATCCGGTCCCCCGGCACAGAGTAATATAGTGTACATTGTTGGAAGCCAGGAGGATTGCCATGATTTATATCAGGGAAACCAAACAACCTCTGGCTAAGTGGATGACACAACACAGAAGAGCTAACTTATCAGGCCAGACTCGCGGTCTATTTACACCTACAGCCCAGTGGCCACTCATTCAGTGATGAGGAACTCTGGTTTGAGCGTGGAGTCAAGGAGGCAATATACGTGAAAAAGGAAAGACCATCTCTGAATTGAGGAGGGGGCCTAAAGGTACATCTTTCAGCATCTTACAATGTTGTGATTGCAGACATTCCCCAACTCTCTGTGAATGGTACTTATGGCCATTGTGCCGTTATGGGTGCATGTCTGATGCAGGGGCGTTAACACCTTTCTCATATCACCACTCTGGAGACCGATGATCGTTGTCAACAGGTTTACTGACATTCAAAAGAGTAAAACTAAAAACAAGACAAACAAATACAGTTATGATATACACATGTGCAGCATAATATACATTTATATACCACACTGCTACTACACAACATAAGTCATATGTCTAATTATGTGAACTTGTATTATTGATGCTATCCAGACGACCTCCAAAATCGCGGGTAACTAGCTTAACAAAAGGACTAGCTTTACAGCCAAATACTGCATTAGCGGACAACATATTGTACAAAACCAAAGTTGCAACTTATACTTTAAGTACATACCGGCGATACAACCATAAACAGAAGATGTGGACAGTATTTTTTCCAACAGGACAGCATAAACTGTGTGCCGATATGTTTCCCTTCTCCTTGTTCGCTTGCTTTGCTTGACTGAGCGGACTTCCTGTTCAATAAAGTTTTTTTTTCAACATAAAGCCGTTTCTAAAGTGCATTACTTGGAGCAACCACAGAGGGCGCTGTAAACACATAATGAATAACAACTGAGAATAATATTTTAGTCATAAAACATTTTACAACTCTTAGTGATAACAGAACACTCCCCGCCTGGCGTGAATAAACGCCACATTTAAATATTGGGGAAAACAACATGTTAAGAAGGCACCAAAGGTACAATCTCTGAGATAGGTCTGGTTAACACTTTTGTACCATCTGATTTGGCTACCTTAATTTCCACGGTACGTATTTTACCATCTTTACTTGGGAACACCTTAGTTATGAGACCTAGGGGCCATTCATTTCTTGGCACTTGACTGTCTTTGAGTACCACAACACTTCCTAAGCTCACGTTAGGCTGGCTTGATTGCCATTTGCGGCGTGGCTGGAGGGTAGGAAGAAACTCTCTTCTCCATTTGCCCCAGAAGATGTTCGACAGGTGCTGAACCTGGCGCCACTGATGTTTGTAGAGGTCTGATGCTGTGAATTTTTCAGCTGGAGCCTGAAGGGGTGCTAACTTTTGAGTCAGGAGAACAGCTGGAGTCAAGATAAAGGGGTCACTCGGGTCTGATGAAACCGGGACAAGGGGTCTAGAGTTTATGATAGCAGCCACCTCTGCCATGAAAGTGACGAGAACCTCATGAGTGAGTTTGGTGGTCTTAAGCTGAAAAAACATAGAGTCCAAAATTCTCCGTGCTAAACCTATCATTCTTTCCCACGATCCGCCGAAATGGGAGGCATGAGGTGGGTTAAAAGTCCATTTACATCCATGTTCTTTTAAGAAGGTGTGCACAGCTGTGTTGTCCAAGTTTGAAGGGATTTTCAGTTCTTTACATGCGCTTACAAAATTGGTGCCTCGATCAGAGCGAACAGTTTTCACTGGTCCCCTCATGGCCAGAAATCGTCGGAATGCATTAATGAAGCTAGATGTATCAAGTGACTCTACCACTTCAATGTGAACTGCTCTAATACTCAAACAAGTGAATATGACAGCCCACCTTTTATTCTGATTGACGCTTCCTCTTGTACGTCGTGAAGACACAAACCACGGACCAAACACATCTAAGCCCACATTTGTGAACGGGGGATCTGTTGTGAGACGGTCTGGAGGGAGGTTTGACATTTTTTGTGTGCTCAAAGGGGCACGAAGTCTTTTGCAGGTAACACAGTGATGGATGATTGTGCTCACTTTTCTTTTACCGCCCACTATCCACCATCCTGCGGAGCGAACGGTTCCTTCTGTGAAAAGGCGACCCTGATGCTGGGTCTGCTCGTGGTAGTGCTTTATGAGAAGCGCTGCAACATGGTGGTGGCCAGGAACTATGAGAGGGTTTTTCTCACCTTGGCTAATGTTTGAGTCTCTGATGCGACCACCTACTCTAAGGAGTCCTTCTTTGTCCAGATAGGGGTCTAAGTTTTTGAGAGGACTGGTTTTGGGTAGTTTTCCATGTTTTTGCACACACTTGATTTCTTCAGCGTACACGTCCTGCTGTACTGCTTGAATGACAAGGTTCTGAGCTTGGTTTAACTCATCCACAGTAAGTCCCGTTTCACAGTAATGCCAGCCATGGCAGTGATTGGCTTTGCTTGGTGGTGATTTGAAGTTGTGGATGACATGTATTAGTCTAGAAAGAGCACGTGTGAGGGATTTCCAGGTAGAAAACTTGGTGAATCTGTCTGAGCCCAGTTCTTTAGTTGAGGCTGTTGTTTTGAGTGCAGTTACCTGAGGTCTTACATCTGAGTCCATGCTGGGCTCTACAAGGTCATAGGAGTCATTTAGAGAACTCTGAATCTGATGCAAAAGGTCAGGACCAGTGAGCCAGTTACTAAGTGGCAGCTGGTATGCAGGAACAGAACGAGTGGCGTGATCCGCAGGGTTCTGACTGCTTGCTACATAGTGCCACTGGCATGGCTGAGAAGATCTGCGGATTCTAGTCACACGATTACTGACATAGACATAAAATCTTCTAGACTCGTTGTAGATGTAACCTAGGACTACTTTACTGTCTGTGTAGAAGGTAGTGTGATCTAGTTTACAGTCAAGTTCATCTGAGATAAGATCTGCGAGCTCAACCGCTAAAACGGCAGCACTAAGCTCTAATCTTGGAATAGTCTGATCTGGGCGTGGTGCTAGCTTAGCCTTACCCATTACGAAGCCTACTTGACTGTGTCCTTCTGCATCTGTCACTTTTAAATAGGCCACTGCGGCTATGGCTTTGGTAGATGCGTCTGAAAAAACACACAACTCTTTTTTCACAGCTGTTGAAGGTGAAATGTCTGTGTATGCCCTAGGAATGATCATGTTAGACAAGTCTTTGAGTGAGTCTTTCCACTGTGTCCAGGACTCTTCCATTTCAGGAGGCAGTGGAGCATCCCAGTCCCCATTTTCAGCTGTAAGTTCACGAAGAATTGACTTTCCCTGTATGGTGACTGGTGCTACAAAGCCCAGCGGATCATAGAGGCTGTTTATTGTTGATAGAACACCTCGCCTAGTAAAGGGCTTTGACTCATCAGATACTTCAAAGGTGAAGCAGTCTTTACTTAGGTCCCAGAGGAGACCTAGGCTACGCTGCATGGGCACTGAATCAGCTTCAAAGTCCAGGTTTTTTAGATTTTTGGCATGATCTTGAGTCGGGAATGCCTCTAGTACTTCCTTTCTGTTTGCTGCTATTTTATGCAGTCTTAAATTTGAGTTTGCAAGTGCATCTCGGGTTCTTTGGAGTAGAGATATGGCCTTTTCAACAGTAGGTAGAGATTTGAGTCCGTCATCAACGTAAAAGTCGCGCATGACAAACTGCTTCACATCTGCATCGCAGTCTGGTTCGACGCGTAGGACAGACTGGTGCAGGCCATATATGGCCACTGCTGGCGATGGGCTGTTCCCAAAGACGTGGACTGTCATTCTATACTCCACAATTTCTTTGGAAATGTCATTGTCGCGGAACCACAAGAAACGTAAGTAGTTCCTGTCTTGCTCTCGCACGCTGAAACAGTAGAACATCTGTTCGATGTCTGCTGTGAAGGCAATGGCTTCTTTTCTGAAGCGTAATAGGACCCCAAGCAATGAGTTATTAAAATCTGGTCCTGTTAACAGAACGTCATTCAGGGATACGCCTTCATACTTGGCGCTGCTGTCGAAGACGACCCTGATCTGCGTGGGTTTACGGGGATGGTAGACACCAAATAGTGGCAGATACCAACATTCCTCATCCTCTTTTAGTGGAGGGGCAACCTCTGCATGTTTGTTTTGGAATATTTTGTCCATGAAAGTGATGAAATGTTCCTTCATCTCTTTTTTCTTTTCAAAGGTACGAAGAAGAGACATTAGGCGATTCAGGGCCTGTGGTCTGTTGTTAGGGAGCTTTCGGCGTGGATTCTTAAATGGTAAAGGAGCTGTCCAACTGTTATTCGTGTCCTTTGTTAGTCCTTCCTCCATTATTTTTAAGAAGGCATTGTCCTGGATGGAAGGTGAGATGTAGTTGTCGTTTCTCGTTTGTTTGAACACATTACATCCTAAATGATCAGGTTCACAAGCACTGTCTGCAAGCTGGGGGCTGAAGTTGAGTGGAACTTGTATCCCACAATGTTTCTCTTTTATGTTGAAAACATTAGGACATGGCTTGAACGCTGTGGGACGTCCCCTTTCAGTTGTATTTGTGAACAGAGTCCTTACTGCAGGAGTTTTGTGGACGTCGCCTAAACACACGTTTCCTACTATGACCCATCCTAGGTCCAATTTTTGAGCATAAGGTGCGTTGTTAGGGCCACTTATCTGTTTGCGGACTTTGTGAGCTCTAATGACATCCCGTCCGAGAAGCATTAGTATGGGGGCGTTAGAGTCCAAGGCAGGAATGAGGTGAGCCACTGACTTTAGATGGCTGTGGTGTCTAGCTGCACTGGGTGTGGGGATCTCGTCTCTGTCATTTGGGATATTTTTGCACTCGATTAGGCTAGGCAGTGGGATGTGGACTGAACCATCTAAAGCTGCCACTACATAACCTGTAGCTCTTCTACCCATTGTCTCTTTGGTACCTGCACATGTCTTAAGCGAGTAAGGGGAACTAGGGCCACAGTCATTAAACAACTCGAAGAACTCAGGACGTACTAATGATCTGTTACTTTGTTCATCATGAATGGCATAAAGCCTCACTGCTTGATGTGGGTGGCCTGCTGGGTAGACATTAACGAGACAGATTTTAGAACATGATCTGCCTGCTTCATTCACACCACAAACCTGAGTGCATTTAGAAGTGATCTCCTCTGATTCAATGATGTCAGGCTCCCCGCCATGCTCTGCTGCCGGTTCGGTTTCTTTTAGCCAGGGAGCTGGTCCTGGGTGGAGAGCTGTGCAGTGTCTCTCATCGTTGCACTCGGAACACTGTACCTTGGCTTTACAGTTCTTTGCTATGTGTGAAGATGAGGCACAGCATCTGAAGCAAAAGTCGTTTTCTTTTAAGAACGTTTTCCTATCTAACAGTGTTTTCATGCGAAATGCTCTGCACACTGAGAGAGGATGGGCTTTCTTGTGAATTGGACAAAGCTTTTCACTATCTACAGTTTTGTTCAGGGACCTCTGTGTGTCTGAACTAGAGCGAGAGATGACATCAGTTTTGTGCACAGAAATCTCTTTTTGTCTGTTTGCTCTCCAAGGTAGTTTGTCTGGTCTGGGTGCATCAGGTGATGGTGTGAGGTTAAAGCTCGGGTCGTTTCTAGCATCAGCTTCTTGTGCAACAAAGTTTACTAAAACACTAAATGGTGGGAAGGAGACACATTTCGTGCGTTTGTAGTTGGCACCTACTGTGATCCACCTTTCTTGCAGGTAGAAGGGGAGTTTTTGAATGATTGGATTTACTCCTCTTGCTGTATCTAGGAATGCGAGACCGGGGAGGTCTCCTTCAGCTTTAGCACACTGCACTTCCATGAGCAGGTCACTAAATTTTCTCAGTTTTGCAAAGTCTTTGGATGAGATTTTGGGGAAAGCATCAATTCTTTTAAACAGTGCATCCTCGATCACTTCAGCTGAGCCGTAACATTGTTCAAGTCTGTCCCATATCATGTTGAGGCCATTGACTGGGTTGTTGATGTGTATGGCTCTCAGTTGTTCTGCATGTTCAGCCGATTCCTTGCCAAGCCATTTTAACATTAAGTCCATTTCTTCACTTGCCGTTAGATCTAACCCACTTATAGCGTTTTCAAATGAGCGTTTCCAAGCTCTGAAGTTTTGGGGCTTGTCATTAAACTGGAGCAGCCCTGTTGCCACTATTTCACGACGAGCAAAGTATCTGATGAAGTCACTCACATTTGATTCTCTAGGCTCCTTGTATAAAGGTCTAGCATCATGGAAGCTAGATGCTGACACCTGATTTGACCAATTGGTACTGTAATTTTTATTATCATTAGGAGAAGGGGAAATGACTGGAGTTTTTTGGCAACAGTCAGGATCATCTGGTAGACCAATTGGAATTTTTTGTGGGTCATTTTCTTTTTTAGGGCTTGGTGGCTGATCACAGGTGAGCACTGGTTTACTTTGTGTTACACTTTCATTTTTTGATTGTTGAAGAGCAGCATCATTTTCTTTTCTCACAAATGCAGATTGGCCAATAACATATTGTTTAGTTCGTTCTGCTGTTACTGAGGGACAGATGTTGCTGCGTGTTTCTGTCTGTGCAGCAGCAGCTGCTTCTAATGACTCTGCTTCAGCAATGGCTGAGGCTACATCTTTTTCATGCTGTAAATATTCAATGGATGCCTCGACTTTAGCTTTTGCTACTTCTATTTGTGCTTTTTCTACCTTCAAATCCATTTCTTTAGCTGCGAAGCTGAGACGTGCCTTTGCTGCCTCAGCTTTTGCTCTGGCTTTGGCTGCTGCAGAACCTGTAGAGGAGGCACACGAAGCTTCAGACCGGGTCTTGAGGGATGACGCCTTACTGGACATGGTGGAGTTGACTAGATGACTGCTGGCTCACTGCTGTATGCCGTGTTGCTCCGAGGCGTAGTAGTGGTCAGCTTCACTCTAGCGTGCGATGACTGCGTTATCTTTGTTCGTGCGGATGCCGCCGTTTTACTGTGCCGTTATGGGTGCATGTCTGATGCAGGGGCGTTAACACCTTTCTCATATCACCACTCTGGAGACCGATGATCGTTGTCAACAGGTTTACTGACATTCAAAAGAGTAAAACTAAAAACAAGACAAACAAATACAGTTATGATATACACATGTGCAGCATAATATACATTTATATACCACACTGCTACTACACAACATAAGTCATATGTCTAATTATGTGAACTTGTATTATTGATGCTATCCAGACGACCTCCAAAATCGCGGGTAACTAGCTTAACAAAAGGACTAGCTTTACAGCCAAATACTGCATTAGCGGACAACATATTGTACAAAACCAAAGTTGCAACTTATACTTTAAGTACATACCGGCGATACAACCATAAACAGAAGATGTGGACAGTATTTTTTCCAACAGGACAGCATAAACTGTGTGCCGATATGTTTCCCTTCTCCTTGTTCGCTTGCTTTGCTTGACTGAGCGGACTTCCTGTTCAATAAAGTTTTTTTTTCAACATAAAGCCGTTTCTAAAGTGCATTACTTGGAGCAACCACAGAGGGCGCTGTAAACACATAATGAATAACAACTGAGAATAATATTTTAGTCATAAAACATTTTACAACTCTTAGTGATAACAGAACAGCCATTGATCGGTGGTTGTTGATCAATGGTGATGACAGTTTGCATATTAATGATCAAGAAACCGACCTCACAGCCTCACATTGCTCAACAGTGGTGCTAGTTTCATTCATTATGCAAATGTACAGTTTATAAGGTTGGGGAAACCTGCAGTCAGCTGAGACTGAAGAAGTCACCTGGATGAGTCACGAAACTTTTCTTCCACTAAAAACGTTATGTCCAGATGAACAGAATCAACTCATCACTTTGATGAGTGTCCTTGCCAGCCCATAGTGAACAGTCTGAAACTATTCAGTTTAAAACGGCAATAAATGCTGAAAGTTGAAGGTTCTGAAAACGTTTAAGGGCAAACGCATAAGATAATCAGAGAGCAATTGGCATGCACATATAAGAATTGCAATGGTATTTCCACTTGGTGCAATGGATAGCTTTACATATAATGCCAGTCTATGCAATATTTGTGGTGACATTTCTCTAAAATCCAATCATGTTAACTTGCTGGTGGCTATAGGGAAAGTATCGCTAAAGTCACTATTTTCTGTAAAAAAAATATTAAATGCAATACAACATCTAATAGAGTGGTAAAAAAAACTCCACTTAATTTGCAGAATTAGAAAATAGAAATGTTCTGACAACCAAATGTAGCAAGATTTTAACAAATTAACAGTTTTTTTCTCCCATTAAAATGTGTACACTGAATCAGTACATTTCTGGTGACAGAACAGCCTGATTGCATCCAGAGACATTTTCTATGTTGTCTCCCTTTGTAATTATCTTGGAAAACCATTGTTACCCCCTACTGCTAGGGAACAGCTGAAATGCATATGACTATGGCATAGCACAGATACAGCCCCATAGTTTGCTACAAAGCTCTTTTAACTTATAGTTTGCAAGTTAATAGTGCATAATGCTGCACTTTTTTTTAACATAAAGCAATGACTCTTCTGTAATTAACTGTATGAACTTGTATGCTAGTAATTTGTAGTGTACTATAATATGCTTAAAGAACTGTAAATACAACATGACCATTGTGCTCCAGTTGTGTTTTCCATTCCCATTCTTCTTTGCCAGTTCTATTTTTACCCTTTTCCATGGCTAAAATGATGTTTGTGATCTCAGTTCATTTCAGTAGCTTGTATATGTCCCATGTCCTCATGGTTTGCTTCACTTTAAAAAAATGTCCAGTAAATCAGTATATTCTGTCTAAATGTTTGATAATGTTTTTTTAAGCTGCTGCTTCTGTTGTTGCTGAAGGCCTGGGACAAAAATGTTCAGCTGAGACATTTCATCTTTGAACTGCCCCATATCGGCTCAAAGAATACGTTTTGATTTTATGTTTCTGAGTTGTTATTTACACGGTCTTTTATCTTACATTATTTATCTTCTGAAGCTAAAATAGCATTATTGTCATGGTCCCTGGATGTATTTTTCCTTCGCTTTTAAATTCTTGATTCTTTGTTTTTGATTCTTAGGATATATCTTCATTTATGTTTGATGTTTTTTGTTTTAGTGTTTGAGCGTCTGATTTTACATTTGGTGATTTCTTTTTTCTTATTTCTTATTATCCTACCATTGTCTGGATCCTCTTCCATTTCAGTCTTTGCTTATTATGTTTACTTTATATCAATTCCAGTGAGGTTTCTTGCATTTTTGTTAGTGTGTGTGTGTGTGTGTGTGTGCGCGCGCGTGTTTTTTTTATTAGAAGTTGCCTCTTTGGTGTTTCTGTTACACATTCATTTGTTTCATATACTGTTTGTACCTTGGTCTCTTTTGTTTCCTTGTCTTTACATTTTGTTTAGTGTCAGTGTTCATGTCTCCCTTGACTTTTCCTGTTTTACTTTGAAGGTTTATTTTATTTTGTGGCCGGTGTCAGTTTTATTTCCTGTCTGTCTTCCCTGGATTCCCAGACTAGTTTCACCTGTTGTTAATTGTGTTCATGTGCGTTCCTCTCCTTCCTGTTTTTTATTAGTAATTGGTCTGTCCGTATATAGCCCTCTCTTCCCCTTATCTGTTGTCAAAGAGTCTGCTGTCATTGCTTCCCTATATCCTGCAAGTGTCAGTGAGCTCCTGTGTTTTGTGCTGTTGGTTTCAGAGTTTGTAGTTTGCTTACACTGATATAAGAGTATAAGAATAAAAGGGCTTATCTTTTGTTTGTTTTTCTTTTAAAGTCTGAGCATTTGTGTCCACACCTCACCTTCACAATCTCACTTTGCTTCTCTCAAGTTAAAGGTACTAAGAGACGGACTTCAAACACTGACCGGCGCACTGGAAAAGATCTTTTTAAAAAAACAAAACAAAAAACAAACTATACAGCATGCTAGGCTTTCTTTTCACAAATGCTTTATTGCTAGAACTGCACTTTTGGAGGCTTTGGAGTGCACTTTTTATAAATCCGCTACTCATAAAGTGAACCCGCTCAAACTCACAGCCCAGGATATCAGTGACAAAGAAGGCAGACTACTAGACTTGTTTTGACGTCTGCACCTAACAGGGAGAAGAAACAAAAGCATAGAAGACTGCAAGGTAAGGTAAAGAAGGGGGAGAAAAACCCAGTCAGGATTTATTTGTCTTTGGACCATAAAATGGATGTAAAACCTGCTGTAGCAACTTGGAAGGCGTTGTCATCGAAACTGACTCAGCTGGACTTTGAGTACTAAAGGTCTGATGTAAATTGTTTAGTTAAGTATCAGTTTCACAGAGTAGAAATTATCATTAATATTTTCTTTAGAATATACTAAATGATGATGAGAAAAATCTAATGGGAAACTAGCAGAAAAGGTAGAGTTTATTGTTTGAAAAGCAATTCATGTTAAAAATCCTGAAATGTAAGAGAGATATAAAACACACTGGGAAAAAAGGTTGATTCTAGTTGAACTAGAATCAAAATATGATAACATTTTAAAAATTGTGCAGATTTTTTTTAAAGTTTAATTTTTTTTCTTTTGTTATGGCACTTAATGTAGAGTGCAGTGAATTGGCTAATATGAAGGGATTTTATTTGGGTTTGCAGGGTTCCTGTACTTGCATTAAATACTTGTATAGGTTTGCATAACAAAATTGTACACATAAAAACTGTATCACTATATTAAATATTTTGAGAAGTGAAATACAGGATGTTAAAAGATGTGAAATACAGTTCTTTGTTTTAATCTTAACACACACAAAAAGAAAACAGAAGTACAAGGAAAAGTAATAGTTGGCAAAGACTTATGTTTATTGTTTTAACTACTTGTGTTTCGGTATTAAGCTGGAAGAACTTCCTATACAGAATGCTTGATGGGGATAGATGCAGACAATGGCAAAATTGTGCTACACGAAACAAAACTGACTTTTGAACTTTTTATTAAAAGTGTACATCAGCTGTTTCTTTTTCTTGCCACATGTTGAAAAACTGTGAGACTTATTTTTCTCCTGAATATTAAACATGCACCCTCACGTAGAACGAGAGCAAGGCATTTTCCTTTTCTGAGCTGATGTTCAGAAACGCACAAGCATAGTATCCATCATGGTCCTTTAGACGACTCTGTCATCTCAGGGCGTTCACACGCAGCAATACCGTGGCTGTAAGAATCTGTGTGGATCTCCATTGTGGTCTCAGAAATTACTGTGTTTTAAAAAAAAATATAATTTGCTTTCTTTAGTGTTTGTGCTGCAGATCAAAACATTCATTCATCAAAGAAGTACATGCCAAATGTCATGTAATTTTCTTTTATCCTACCAAGTTCTTTCTCCAAACTTTATAGCCTACTGTAAAATATCTGTCATTATTTTTGTAATTGTTTTTTGTTTTAGCAATAGAGTGAGGAATGGAATGTGGAATTTAATTTGTTAGTTAAAAAAAGCTACCCCCCCCCCCCCCCCTTTTTTTTTTTCCAAAAAACAATCCAAACCTTTATTTGAGCAGTTTATCTGTATTTGCAAATCTTTTTTTTTCAACAGAACATACTTATATAATGAACACAGTTTTTTACAGCAGACAGAATTGAAAACAGTACAATTTTGATAAATACTATACCAACGCTCTTTTCACTCTGTAATATTTGGTAACTGTTGTAAATTCCACAATTTACGGAATGCATTATTTTGTATTTATTGTCTGTCACAATGAAAAAAGGCATTACAGTTTTTCAGACATGTACTGTGTCTGAAACATCGTTTTTAACGCTGTCTACAAAGTTTCACTGTTATTTGATTGTCCATTTTAATGCATAAACAAAATACCGATGTAAGATCTGAAACATTCTTCTGCTATGTAAGTAATGTCAGAGCACAAAAACTAGTAGTTTATGTTTCTTTCCTCATTACTGGATGCGTGGCATTAATGGTGCAGTTTCTCAAGGGCAAAATGGGAGAATTATTAGTTTATTAAGAAACACCATAATTTTCTTATTTTTATCACATTTCACCTCAGACTGAAAATCTTAGGTAGTAATAAAGATGAAACGCTGTTGCTTGTGGCTCTTATTTAATTGTTTGTTATTGTATAATCATCATACTAACAGTATGTTACTCAAAGACTAAATAACATATAATAAGAAAAATGGTGCACTAGCCCTATGTGTATACAGTTTATAGTTATTCCTGTTGTAATTTTAACATTGGTAAAGGAATGATATGAACAAAAAACTGCATCAAATGAGGGCAGGGCAAGTCACAGAATTAAAACACTGAGGCTCGTTTAGCTGCCTCCAGGGCACATCTGGCTCCAGCTTAAAACTGAAGCCCGGACCAATTTCTTAGCTTTAGGGGTTGTTGCGTGCAGTCATTTAGCTGTTTTAGGAATGTCAGTTAATTGCAGTTCCTATGGAAAGGTTGGATGAATAAACATTGAATTGCCTCTGATGTGTTGTACATCTCTGCTGGTTCTTGGGATAGACTTCTCCGCACACTGGCCCAAATTCAGCCAAACTAAATGGTCTTTTTGTGTTTATTCTGACCTTGAGCAAGGCTGTGACCAAATGTTTCTACCTTGGGTCATTTCCAGGATTCCACAACAGTCAACGCAGGCTTGGGAGAACCATTTACACACGGGAATGTGCAAGGGAGGTGATTCAGTGAGGTGTTTTCACCTGGTTTTACTGAGAAAAAAAAAGATTTTTGAAAACATGTTTATCTAAACTGGGGTTAAACTCCTAGTTATATTGTGAAATTACATTTGTGGTCTTTATAAACCCTGACTAAAAAGTTCCATAGATGCTTAGATATTGCAATTAAATGTTATTACATGAAACTATAGGTTGATGTGTGTCGATACAGACACTCAGGCTTTACCAGATTTTCTCTTCTGGGGTGCTGTATAATAAAGAGCTGCTTAATATGCAAGCTGTAATTGTAGAACAATGAAGAAAAAAAAGCTGGAAAAAACAAATTTAAAAAGTCAAAAAGTTCCATCAAAAAGCACATAGCATCGATAGCAGGTGCAACAGAGATACATTATTCCAATTTCTTAAATGAATATAATCCCCCATCACCACTCTCACCCTCACCCACGATCCCATTGTTAAGCATGTGTTTTTCAATTGTTTATTTGTATTTACTATTCTGACTGGATTTATGCCACTCGAAACAGACTTTTTACATTTTTCTTCGTATTCCATGTTTTCCTCTTAGGTAGAGATAATATCAGAACTAAATATTGCCGAAACGTGTTTTCGTTGTTTGCGTTGTACATTATTAATCAACTGTTCACAATCAGTCAGTCGGCCTGATATTTATATTAATTTGTACGCTGTATCCGACTCTCAAAATAATCACCATAACAACATGTAAAACGCTCTCACGCATTTAATATCTTAGCGATGCGGATTATTTTACAGCTTCTCCAGTCGTTAATTGTGCAATTAAATTGAAAATTAATTAAAGCCCTTAAGCCGATGCGGTCTTCTGGTGATACAGAGGTGCAGTTCAAGGTCCGAAATTTTGGAATTTTCTGGTTTCTTCATAAAAATCCCACGCGGGAAGAAAGGTGTGAGAATGTGGTCGTGTATCCCTCATATTAGTCCTCGAATATGTTAATAAAAGTGTTATAAACTCCTTTAAATTTGGTTTGTATTTCGTGATTTGTATGAAGTAATTCGTGTCTAAAAGGAGGCACACGTTTTTAAGCCAAACATTATGAAAGAAAACGGCAAGAAATCAGCACTACAGAGATCTGGTTGCAAAGTTTGATTTTTTAAAAATCATTTTTGTTTTTATGAAAATAGAGCTCCTTTGTACTTTATTTGTATTTTCTTTTCGTTTATTTATGTGGGTTACATTCCACAAATATCTCGATATCGACATATGTGATAAAAATTTATTTTTATACACGACTATTTAATGGGTTCAAACGGGTATAATGAATTAATTCATGAATTAATATTGACACCATAAGGTTCAGAAGGTTTGGCATCCTCATGTGCTGAGAAATGATGCCTGACAAAGTATCTGCTTTGACTTTTGAAATATTACATGAGGACTTATGATTGGACAGGTGATCAAATTTTCAGATTTAAGTTTGATAACCGGCGTGTTATTTTTTTAATTTTATGTAGTTGGGTGAAAAGGGTGGCCCAATTCAGCCAGAATTCGTAATATCATTCAGACTTAAAAAGAAAACCCGAGTCAATAAGATGCCCTAGCACCGAGCTGATAAGAAGACATTCTCTCTACAGCCAACAGCTTTAAAATATCACTACAGATAAGATAAAAGCGAGTCAAGGACAGATCAAAAAATAGATTAACCCCTTATGACAGGGTTGATAAGATTGTTCGCAGTTTCGTTTCCTTTTTTATGTTTTATTTTTATTTTATTATATTTTTGGCTCACGAGTTATATGAGAGACATTTCTTTCTCGAATTTGGACCCTGTTTATGCACACGGCTACTGTTTTGGTTTATGAGAGAGGTGGAGTGTCCTCTCCTGAGCACACACAGTTCTGTCTGAGCACGGGGACTTTGAACTTGAACTTCGCCTTGCTCATCTTTATGTGCGCAATACACCGGAACAAATGAGCCAGAACTGATTTTGGTCCATGAATTGATCTGCCTCTCTCCTTTATCCTCTCCACCGCCCATCCAGGCTATGTACTTGAAGCCGAAAAACGCACCTAGACAGTGAACGACATAGTCAATGTGTAACTCCATCAATTCTTCTTTGGTTATGTATGGTTTGCCTTATAATTTCTTCTCTGTTATGCTCCAGGTGTGGCCTAATGTTAGTTTTGCACGAACAACCGTTCTCAAGGACAGCTATGTTTATCTCTTAAACGGTCAAATGGGCCAGTATGTATAGAACGAGGATCAGCGGTAGTTCTGCAGAAAAGATCATTTGACTTTGAGCAGAATTTAAATAGTCACACTTGCGACGTATAGTATCTGTTTATCACAAAGAGAGAGCTTTGTAAAAGATTTCCGTCATAATTAAAAAAGAATGTCTGTGTTCATTACATGTTCACTATTTAGATTTTCTCGCTGTTCTCGCCAATGTATCAGCTAAGTAAAGTAATCCTGTTGATGTAAAGACAGGGGGTATGCTTATACAGGTAAAAACAGATCAACAACGTAATTTACCTCAACCGTGTTATTTGGGAGTTTTAAGGAAATGGCAATATTGGAATAATTGAATAATTTAATTGCAGGTAGAAGCGATGAAAGAGATCGCACTGCACACAAAATCTTTTCTGGAGTTATTCTAACCAATGTTATTTCAGGTATTCAATCGTTCATTGTTTTTTTTGTTTTTTTGTTATAAAGGGTTTGTTATAAAGGTCAATTGTTCAAAATTCATAAATTAGCTATTAGTTTAACCGCAAATAAAAAGCACTTTATCACCCATTTTTAAACTCTACTAAGCTACCCCCTTCAGTGAAACTGAAAAACTGTGCAATCAAAGATAAATGACTGATTTTAGACTAATTTTAGTAGTTTAATGTCAGTTTCTCAAATTCAGATGACAAACTTGGGCAAAATAACCACCACTGCGTATCTAATCTGTTACCTCAGTATCAAAAACACACAGCCACGCGCTTCTGCTGTATTAGATTACGATTCACTTCTTTCATAAGAACTCATAATTAAACTAAATCTGTATAGTAGTTGCCTGCATACATGTTTTTTGGTTTACCCATATGATTCCGTTTGATTTCAAGTGCACCGTTTCACTTCAAGATTTTCTTCATCACAACATCATGCAGATGCTGACATCGTTTTCCAGTCCGCAGCTCCTCCAAACCAACAGCCTATTTGATTTTAAGCTCTTGATACAGTCACCGTTGAACTGCTGCAGACTAGGTGAGGAAGTTATTCTAAAAATCTCTTCCAGTAAATTTCCCGCATTTTTATTTGGTGTGCTAGAGTAAAGTGAGCTTCACAGGGTGGGTTATCCAAACAAGCCGTGTGCGTATTACAACCGAGTCCACTGCTTACATTTTGTACCTCAAAATGCAAGCTGTATGTTGCGCCTTAATACTACAGTATATAGTGCAATTCACAAGTTGCATGGATTTCACAGTGAAAATGATAAGGAACGTGTAGGTCCATTTAGGACTTAATAGAGGATTCAAATTAAATATAGTAGTCTGGATACTTGGACTTGAAGTGGAACAAAAAGTAAAATACGTTATTTTAGCTACATTCTTATAAAGAAACACTTCAGGCAGAGTTGGATCTGCAGTGTTCTGTTCTTCGTGCACGTTTCCCCACTAGTTCCTGTTCAGAAAGCGATTATTTTAATTCGACTGTTCTGTATAAACTTTGTTTAGAAACAGTTTTTAATACAACTGGCAGCCCTCTCAGTAGTTGATATAGTGGCGTCTTAAGCTCAAAAATATTCCGAGCGCGTGTCCTCGGAACTCTGTTTGCATTCTGACACATTTTCTATATAAGAACTCTTTGAGGACTGCATAGTGTTAGAAACTGTAATGAACGCTGGTGGCGCAGAAACCAGCCCACAAGAAAAACCGCAAGATACCCTTGAAGATGATTTGAATACAGATTTCTATATCTCAAATGGCCAAAAATATTTTGGATCAGTTTCCTCGCGATAATCACATTTAAAATAAATGTGCTTAACCTCCGACGACTGTGTTGTTCTTTTTTCAGACCTTCTATTAAGGAGAATAGCTCTTCATCAGAAAAATAGCTTCGCAAAGATCTTTTTTGGTAACAATTGGGAAGCTTCAAACACATTAAACACACTTCTGGCGTGGGTAGAACTCATTTAAGGGACAGCTTGTGTAGTGACAGTCTGAAATGTGCAGAAAAAAGTTTTAAGTTATTCTTTGAGAGACGGAGTGAGGTGATTAATGATGAACGTGTGTGTCTTTTGTTTTGCTGTCTGGGCAGATGGAGCGACGGCCTCTCTTAACTTGAACTTGGACTTCCGACGAGACGCGTCAAACTGTGGATTTATTTTGTCAGCTTTCTCACCGGTCCACCCTCTAGACTGCAGCAGGAACACTAAGCAGTGACTCTTGCAAAACTTGATTTACCACTTAAACACGGGTAAATCAAAGATTTGGCATATGCTAAGATATATTTTATTAACAACGGCGCACATAAAGGCAAAACTTGGACAAAATTTGGGCCTGCAGTCTTGGACGAGATAAGACTTAGTAACGTGTTGGTGTCATGTGTCGTTATAAAAGTAAATATCAAATCAAATAATGCATTGCAGAAGTTCAAATAAAAACCTTAAGTCTATAGTGGCAGTACCCATTTTGTGATGAGTTTAAGAGATAATTGCGCAAGGTTACGCTAAACTGCCTTTATCCACGTCAGGAAGCCTAATATACAGCAAGATATGTGTCCAAAATCATAAATTGTTGTGTAACTACACCAACCACCTTATCAGATCTATTTATCCGTCCGTTTTGTGGTGATGCTGGTGTAGCTTGTCATCTGAATTGTGCGAAATTCTACAAATGCTTGCGGCTTACATGCTCCCAATTACATCGGTGCTGTATTCCTGACGAATTTATTGCATTTCAGAAATACACTTTGCATTGCAACTTAATGACCTGCACAATTTCTTATTCTCGAATTTTGTAAAAGACCCTGCTATCAGTTCAGTGCAGTGAACAAATGATGAACAATGGACAATATAATAAGAATATGATAAGTACACTTTAAAAAAAGGGTTTTAAAGCCTGCGTTGTATTTTGTAAATCCAGCTGGCGTAGCTGGAGCGGTGGTCTGCCAGCCATACCCTCTGTTCTGTGGGTGCGGCTCTGCTTGGCCTCCTTTATTTAGCGTTTAGTCCACGGTCATCCTCTCATAGTCTACCTGCTTTGACTGAGATTAAAAGAGACAAATCTGAAGTAAATTATGCCTAATTTATATGTATCTGTATGTAGTCCTTTCCATGCAGAGTGTTTGAAAGAGTCATGAGATACAGCCACTCTCTACACTCTGCTATCCCTGACGCGTAAAATGGCCAAACCTGTCGGTAATTATCCTAAAGATGACCAACTTCAAGCGAAACGTACTAATTTTCAAACGTCCGCCATATTTTGTTACTTAGCTTTGCAGTAGTTTACATCTAGAAGATGTTAGTGGGTTGAATCTAAAGGGTTGGGGCACTCCCTGCACTGTATCGTCTAAACTTAATATATTTGTGTCTTCTGTTCACTGTATGCTGTTTCACGAATACTAAATGTAATTTAGGTTTGCTTGGCAAACATGTCTTCCTACTACTGAAATTAGACTACGATGTTGCAGTAGATTTATCTCCTGAAAACGTATAGGCGACTGCCACGTAGTTTACGCTAGATTGGGGTCACAAATGCCTTATCCAGGTTCGGCTGCTAGTATCAACTACTCATCCCTATGCGGCAAGATACAGAAAATGCAAGAACCAGGCTAATTTGTTGACCTGGGTTCGAGGTGACGTAGCAAACTAAAAGCTGTACCCTGATCTATTTACGCATTGCGTTTAAATTAACATTTTATGTTACTGTTTTGCAAATTCATTCTTTATCACGCACCAAGCACTGCACCGCCTAGTTATATATTTCAGACCTTGACAAAAATCACATGCTGCCCTATGCACTGACAGTTGGCATAGAAAGTCAGTGGTCATGGCTTCTATGCTTACGAACTCTTCTGATCGTAAATTAAATGCAGCTCGGAGAGGAAAACACCAGATTGAGATGCTGTTTTAGTTTTGTAGGAATGCTTTCATGACAGGACACTGCTTTGCTCTCCTGCTTCCAGAACAACAGTCCACCTTCACACACACACGCGCGCATAACACAAGTGATTCCCAGGAGGAGGAGAAGTGCTGTATTTTTCAGAGGAAAATGTTGCACGAACAAAGATTAATACAAACTGCATAGTACTACATGTTGCGGCTCAACCAGAAACTTGTGACTTACACGATGCTTTCAAGTTAATATGACCCTCAGTTTCCTGTCATGTTTATGTATATATCACAATCCAGTTTGGGTCCAATTATTTCGTCCATATACAGTATACTTAAAGCCGCTAAAGGTCTCCATGGGCTCCTTACTATAGTGCGCACATCTATTTGGGTTTTTGGTTTGTCATAGTCTACGTGTGGTTTTCAGTTGAATTACCAGTGATTTTAACTTCATTATAACATTGGTTCAGCCTGCAGCTGATTGGAAACTCTTAAATATATCCAAGGATTTGCATCATAATGAAACTGGTAACACTATTTCATAGATAGATGAAAAATAATTAACTTAGGCTTAGCTTTAGGTGGAAATGTTAATTTATCTCCACCACAAAAGATTAATTTGTAGGTTATGATTTAGTGTCATTATTATTTGAATAAGCTATGGGCCTGCGGTAAATGGGATTGGGTTGAATGGGGTTGTACAATAACACACTACAGCCTTGTACTGCAGAGTCAAAATGGCGCTCGGTGCATGTTGTAAACGCATATTCTTCTCGCTTAATAGCCATCGGCTAAGTCGTGTGCATATGCAGTGAGTTGAGAGCGGAAGCTGCAGGTAGGGAGCCATTGTATGAGGATGGAAGGTTCCCCTCCCCCACAAACCAATGCACCAGACAGGCGCTCTCCCCGCCTGACAGGGCCTGTCTGGCAGGACGTGATGTCTGGTTGTCAATGTATTTACTGCGAGGCATCATTGCTGGTGGTCAGGATTGTCGTTTCTATTAACACTTCCTCCACGTTCGCAGTGAAGAGTATTTGATTCATCCTTGCAGATCCTTCTAAGTTTTTAAACAAAAGTTTTAATATTTAAGATGGATGAATGTTTGTAAAATTACATTTTTTTAAATTTTCTGGTCGAAGTTCCGATAAACCGAATGAGGAGAAGTATGCAGAACTCCTTAAAATACTTTGCTTAAAACTGAGCAGGGGGAGTTTTTACTATTGTCTCTGACTGCAAATGTATTTGCGAAATTAATTTTTATTTAATTTTTTTTGTAATTTGGTTTAATACCCCTGCAATCTACGCGACTTTGATTGAAAGCGTTTCCTTCTCTCTTGTCATTATAAGCAAATTTAAGAACTATAATATGTGGTGACAAAAAAAGTAAACCCACTTAGAAGAATTAATTTTAGTCTGATTTTCCAGCATAAGAGACAAGTTTGCGTACTTACCCAGCGCAACTCATCACAACTTAGAGAGCAAGTTTAGGGTTCAGCGTGGGCAAGAAAATAGCAATCTTCATTTCCGGCGTCTGTGTTTTAAGATTAATTATTTATAAATCTCACTGTGAATGAGTAGTTCGGATGATATTACCTTGAAATTTTAAATACAATGTGAAACTTAGGAAGTTCACGTTAAGATATTTTCTGTGGGGCTAATTAAACACTACAGCTAAAATGGAGTTACTTGTATCTTCAGTATTTTTTTCCTTAATCGCCTACATACTATCCAATCTTTATTTTTGTTTTTTTTTCTCATAACCATAAACGTGATAGTTGTATAACTTACACCTACTTACAAAAGGTTAAAGAAGGCAAATCCAACAGTTACCAGTATATTTAAGATGTTAATCTGTTGTGATAATGTAGTCTAGTCTAGTCTTTCAGAAATGACTGATAAAATCAGAAACGGACATTCCCAGTCTATTTTAGAGAAATCTACAGGTCAGATTAACACGTGATTTATATATTTGTATACGAAAAAAGATACTTGATTGCGATTTTCCCTTTTTTGGCTTTGCTTTGTTTAATGTGTACAACTATCAGGCTGCCTATTTGACCAACGCTACATCATTAGTCTGGAGGAACTGTTTCTATAATCTGCAAGAAATATGCACTTGCATCTGTTATAGTATACTATACAGCTGTATAGTATACTACAGCTATAGTATACTACAGCATTGATTAAAAATGCTAACAATTAAAGTAGATTTTTAATATAGGGTCATTAATAATAAAAGGAGCTAAAATTTTAGTTTGGAAAGTGACGGTTTTCTGCCGCGCAAATGTTGTCAAATTTCTGATTTTTAAGCAGAAACTAAATAGTATTTGGAATTCTTTCCCCCTCTCCACACATAGCAAATATTTTAGAGTCAGGGTCTCCAAATAACTTCCAGTTTGCATACATACTTCAGTGTGAAGTTCATTCTTGACTGTCTAGACTCTGATTACGACCTTGTTTGTCTGCGTTTTTTTACCTTGACCTTGGACTTCCGTGCAGCTGCCGCTTGGATGAGCCTTTCGCAGTTGTAATTTCCTTGAGACAAAAGAACTAAAGTCTCTGTCCGAGGAACGACAGGGGTCCGGCTTCCCCAGTGCTGTTTGCAAATGCGCAACGGTTGCTCGATTATTCCTAAGACAACTCAGAAGAGCAAAAATGTTGATAAACTATCCGCCCTTTACAGGGCAGCTTGTAGCCTGCTTTATGAGTGACTCATGGAACAGGCATTACAAAAAGCCTTTATGGATTCACTGTGGGCCTAGCCTATCGGCCATATTTGAAACTTGAAAATACTGTAAAGTTTTATATATTAGCTCAGAAGTAATTTTTGAAATGCAGAGCAGAAGAAAGTGTGTGTGGGGTGGGGGGGATTTCCACAGCGTGGGTGTTTATAGAACCTGGTGGTGATAAGAAGAACTAAAAAATTTTTGAAACGCTAGTCTTACAAATCTAAAGGAAGACGCGGATAAAACAACAGAGGAAGAGTTGTTGGAAGAAATAGGTCCGCATATCTATCATGGAGTATAATTAAATAAGCTCTGTAGCCAACACACAGTCCAGCTCAAAGCGGCCCTTGTTCTTATTTTCCCCTGGAAGCGTCAGCATCCACTTCTAGAGAATGAATGAAATGCACAGTGAAACGGAAACATCACATGAATTCGCTTAATGGTGACTTTGATTGTCTTCTTGTCGCTGAAACTCATTTTGGGCCTGAGAGTGAATGTTACAACTAAATATATCCTTACCTAAACATATAACGGATTCAACTCTATATAAACTAAACGCTATCAGTCAGTGTGGGCAGTTACGCCATTTATATATTTAAATACCAAAACACTGTTCGCTTATTTTGTAATTACGGCGTCTTACCTGCTATGGCTTTCATCTCGTCCTGTGGCGGCTGGTACTGCGGTGCAGTGACAGTCATTCAGCACATTCACGGTTGATAATCCTAAAACTGAGCCTGGTAGGTCTGCATCACATACACACAGCGCGCACACAGACACCCGGCTAACCTGTAGATACTTAATTGTTAAAGATAAGAACAATAAACTGCAAAAAATAATTACCTCCTTCTAAAAAATAAGTAAATAAAAGGAAAGAAATACATAAAATAAAATACTATAGTTTTCACAATATCAACATCTTTAATGTAATATTAGTAAAATCATGATTATTCCCTGCTGCAAAAAAACTGAATTTCTTCATTATATTAATGTGCAAATTAGTAGAAGATACGGATCTAAATGCGCACTTCTAGGATGGAGCCTTGATAAGAGGTTTAAATATGCATATATAGTGTCCCACATATACCTAAGACCAGTATGACATAATAAAGATTTAGCTGACTACATAATTAAGATTCAAAATTGCATTATCGTTCTGTAATATTATATATTTTTATATTTCAAACTAAACCCCAGACGCAACATATCTCCACCACAAAGTAATGGACAGAGATAAGAGTTTGTGTCATATGAAGCTGAAAATACTATTCGCAAATGTAAATACAAATATTTTATTTTTATTTTCTGTGTGCACAATATTATATCCCCTGGCAACTTCAGAAATCGGCTAAATTTCACAGGTTGCTTTCGTTTGCTCCAGATCGTGAACGTATCCAAACTCCCCTTTAAGGGTGTGGGTCTAGGTGATTTAAGCCAATGATATGACTCGATGTTCTGCAGGAAAAACGGTGACACTTGAAGCAGTGGGTCTTTAAAGGGCTGCTCTGCTCCTGCTCACAAGCTCAATCTCGTAGGACTTGTTAGCGTATCACGTGCCAGATTCTTAATGAAGTGGACACACAAGAGCACTATGTGCGCATGCGCTCGGTGTAAACTGTAGTTGGAAATGAGGTGTCCGTCTTGGAGTAGTCGACTTTTAAAAAGCATCGGCAGCCCGTGATATGACGACTTCGCTAGTTCTGCATCCACGCTGGGCGGACACCTTGATGTACGTTTATGAAAAAAGCCCGAATGAAAACAACCAGAATAAAAGCCAAACAATGGAGGGACTGAGCGGTAATTGCCCTGCGACCCACTGCAGGGACCTGATGTCGCACCCCGCGCTGGGACGACATTCTGGCACCATAGCGACCCACCAGGGCTCCGTCTACTCGGATATTTCCTCCACAGACACTGGCCGACAGTGTCCTGCTTCTCAAACATCATCAAGTGCATCTTTGAGTTACGGTTATCCCTTTGGAAACCCATATTACGGCTGCAGATTATCTCACTCGCACAACGTGAACTTGCAGCAGAAGCCTTGCTCGTACCATCCCGCAGAGAAATATGCCGAGCCCAGCACAGCGCTGCCTACGGAAGAACTGTCTACCAGGGCGAAAGAGTTTGCCTTCTACCCGAGTTTCGCCAGCTCGTATCAGGCTGTTCCCGGATATCTCGACGTGTCGGTGGTGCCCAGTATCAGTGCCCACCCTGAACCGCGCCACGACGCCTTGATTCCCATGGAGGGCTACCAGCACTGGGCTCTCCCTAATAGCTGGGATGGCTACAAAGAGCCAACACAGCCAACTCACATTTGGAAATCACCTTTCCCAGGTATGGAAAAGTATAATGATTTTTAAAGTGTTCCGGCAGATTGGAATTTCTGTAGTAGTCCAGTATTTTAATACTTTTGTCATCGCATTAAGGCTATTAAAATGCAGGCAGATAGTTTACTTTGCTCTCTTACTGTGGTCTATCTAAAGTACTGTGGTCATCTAATTTTATTGTGTTAAAGTCTCCGTATCAACTTACCAATGAGCCACGGGAAACTAAATCTGATAAATAAACACACAACTGTAAATTCCCATGTCTGTCATCACGTGTAATTTTCCTGCATCTCTCATTTTATGCGGAGATATTCTTATGATTTGAAGTTCAACAAATCCCCATGCATTTCTTTGAAATACGCATAAATTAATAGTAAATTGGAATCCCACGTTAAGGTGGGTTTTCTGGCGCCCATCCTTTCTGAGTATTTGCTTTTGACAGTCATATGATGACAATAGCTAAGTTTCGTCACGTAGAACAGAAAGGAACAGCACTGCATACCTTTGCCCCTTGTATGACAATATAGTGGCTTAGCTAGCCTGCTGCGTTTGGATGGTGCCAATAAATCTTAGCGCCCCCGTGGTGCGTCTTTTGCATATATTAGGATTCATTTATAACATTTGCATTACATACAGATCTTTGCATCATGTCGTATAAATGGTTCAGAAAGACGGACAGGCTCACCTTTTAGGTTGTTTGCCATCACACAGCATGCCTCATATCACCAGCATGCGCCAGTATGCACTTTACAGAGTGTTTACTAGGCTACCTTGTTTAGCTTATGATTTTATTATCTTTTTGAAATCTGTAGCTATTTTTAATTTGTAGTAGGGACCCCATTGCTTTTTAAATATTATAAATACACAAGAGCAAGCCACGCAAGCACAGGCACGCAGACAGTTACGCGCGCACACACATGCACGAACACACAAGTGCGCGCTGCCTTTCTGTGCTGCTTCAGCCATACACACAGACTGACGTCCTCTCACGCGCATCAACTGATTTGCTTGCAAGTAAAAACACATGCAGTGACTCTCATATCCAGTCAGTTACCCTCAATTTAATGACAAGATATTACTGAATGATTGAGGACATTGAGTCAAATATTAGGACATTGCTTTAAAATCCTTTAGCTTAAATAATGTGAATTTTTCTCCCCATTTCATGTTTACACAAGAACAGTGTATCGTAACAATCTCTTGCTGTAAATTATAGGGGGTTAAAAAACTGCATGTATTACAGCTTGCCAGTATTTGTGTTAAGGTTGCCATACTTGTCCTGTCATGTTTTTGCTCGGTTGTTTTGCATTTAGCTTTACTCTTGACGAAAGGAACTAGTCACAAAAGTTAGGTTAACTTAAAAAAAGCACTAAGGGGAATTAACAAAAAAAGTGAATAGAATGTAAACCAGAAAATTGCTTTATAATATGAGTAAAACGTAGAATCTTTAAAGAAAGTCTTTAAAGAAACTTATAAACTTTTGCTTAAAATATGCTTAACATGTATAACTTTATTGTAATAATTAAAAACTTCAAGTTAGATACCAGATTGTGATTCCCGTGTCTTACTCGTGACTGGTGTATGGCACACACAACAGGACCAAATATAATTACACTTATCAGTCTTACCCCACAGCTTGATTACATGTCAACGGGAGATTCGTTTAAGATAACAATAACCGCAGTTACGTTGGTCCACAGATTATCAGTGAGATCAGATGAAGCATTAGCATGAACCATAACTGTCACTTGATATTGAAAGATCATTTGCAGAAACAAATGGAAGTTATTCAGTCACCTCTCCACATGTCAGGTGCAGCACACCAGAGATTCTGACTTCCACAAAATTTTAGTTTTGTACCCCTATCCCCGTCACACACACACACACACACACACACACACACACACACACACACACACACACAGTCATGGAGATTGTGAATACAAAAGTAAAGTATTTTCCTATTTCCACTCCAGTAGAGTCCATCCAAATTTGACAGGCCTTGTCAAATGCAGCATTGCTGGTTTAGTGAAATGAAACGTGCTGTTTTGCACAGCGACTAATATTTTCCTGGAACTGTTCCTATTTTCTTGCAGATGTTGTGCCATTGCAGCCCGAGGTCAGCAGTTATCGTCGAGGGCGTAAAAAGCGTGTCCCTTACACCAAACTCCAGCTCAAGGAACTGGAGAAAGAGTATGCAGCAAGCAAGTTCATCACCAAAGACAAGAGAAGGCGCATCTCGGCCGCCACCAACCTTTCAGAGCGTCAAGTCACCATCTGGTTCCAAAACCGACGAGTCAAGGAGAAGAAATTTGTCAGTAAATCCAAGAACAGTCATATGCACACCACTTGAATGGATGAGCGACTTTCTTGAAACTGCAAGTCACACTTTCCAAATCATCTTGCCATATATTTACCTCTTCCAATCATAGTTGAAGAAATTTTTTTGTATTTTTAATTTAAGTTCCATCATCAGTTCCACCGACCACGCAACCAAGGTCTCCGATTTCAATTTAGAGATAATGCTCTAAAAACTGTGAAAATATAAAAATTCACTTCACATTTTGTTTTATAGGAATGTACATATATAAATATATAATATTTAAAACGATATTAGTATTTCAAAGACACGTATTGCGTGTTTTTTTCCTTTCCTGTTTCCTTTTTGTAAGATTTCAAAAGGACTGATGACATTTCAATACTTGCGACTGATCAAAACAGAGGACACGGTTTAATGTCATTTTTGAACTGTAATCGCCGCATGGACAATGGTTGCTGTGGCGAAAAGACATGCTGAACTTGAGACTTTATCTTCTTCAACAAAAGACTTTCGGAAGAAAGAATAATTTTCTAAAAAAAAAAAAAAAAAAAAGGAAAAAGAAAGAAAAAGAAAAAATATTCCGTCTGAATATCAAAAGCTATGTGCGTGGGATATGTTAAGCCTGGGGTAAAACAAAGGCTGCTATGTCGTTAATCTGTACAGTGCAATGCCTTTCTTATTTAATTCATATTATCTAGTATGGCGGAAATGTAAACTGGAATATCCCCCAAATCTGTATGTTTTCCTTTTATCAGTGAAGGATTCTGTCATGCAACCGGAATGATTGTAAACCATTAAAGTCAGTGAGTATTACACATAAATGCACAATCGTTTCTATCTTGTTTTGACTTCGTTAGTGTAACCATTGGAGATGATCACACGCCTTGTACGACGCCTGTAATTTCTACTTTGGTGCAGTATGTGAACTGTTTTGTGGTGTTGAATTACGTACTGATAACGTGTTTCATAAATAAATGATGATTATGAAAATGCTCAAATATCCAAGTCAATCAGCCACCTCGCAGCATTTCCTTTCGTTTCAAGTTACACCGGTGCTACTAAGTAGCAGAGACCCAAACCACTATCGCTTTTCCTCTACAACATCCCAGCAACGGATGGGCGAGTCCAGATTTTTATTTCGCACAATACTCGATTAAGAATAACTGGGCATCCCGGAGTCATCTTGTTGGCAAGAAGGGATGATACAGTGATTAGTCATGATTAGTGCGCAACAAGGCATACTGGCACTTGCAATATCAGAAAAACATAAATGAATAACTATGTTGGAATTTACTTCTTTTTTCCACATAGAACCACAATGTTGAGACTTACAGGACCCGTTCATTTACATGGATCAGCTTTGAGAAACGGAGAAATGTGCTCATGAAGTTTGTACCGCAAAATTCCACCGCAATTTCCTCCAAAGTTAAAGGCAGTGCTGTTTTGTCTGTTATTTAGCATTCGTTCAAGTTCCAGAATAGCTGGCATTCAGCGAATCAAATGGCTCATCTACCCGCTCTCACGCGAACATTTAGCGGGTTAATATTTTCAATCCTTATTATAATCCGTATTATTTTCCGTCCACAGGTACAAAAGTGTTTTGTTGTGGGTTTAACGGAAACGTAAAAACCGGCCACCTTTGAGTGCAAGAAGCATTGTCTTAGTTAGACACCATCTGTACTGAGAGTATTTATTCATAACATATTTTGCTGATTGATATTTTCCAACATACTGTCAAAACCTGAGTAGATTTAAAAGGCTGCTTTGGTAAATGTAGTTTTAGTCCTGGATCTTCGCTGGAATCGGTATACAGGCTCGAGCCTGCTGTAATTGCAATACGGAGTACTTACAGGTAAGCTGTTGCACAGGTTGCAGTTGTGGTTAGATTGAGGACTCATTTCACCTACACACACACACACACACACACACACACACACACACACACAGAGAGAGAGAGAGAGAGAGGGAGAGAGAGATAGTCTATCTGCGTCTTAATAGTAGGTCAATTACGCACTGACGCTAAAAACACAATTCCCCACCAAGGCTGCATTATGCTATAAGTCTGTGTGGTTTTGTTTATGTACGTGTTCGTTTCACAGGCAGACTTCAGTCATGGATTTCTCAAAGGTAAGTTAGGCTAGGCTACTTGTGCAACAGGAAACGACTGGAGGAAAATAATACGCGGACATAAACGGTTAGACACGAGTGTCCTGAGAATAATTGAAGATTCGGTCAGTTTATTTTAAGCTCCTGGTGACTAGCCCATATCAAGTCTGTGATTAAATGTTTTATCTGAATTAACACCAAGGTATATGACTCTTCATGTGAGACGTAAAGCATGAAAAAGGTTTCTGTGCCTTTCTTTAGTCCTAGCATTTAACGTCTGAGGCCTTGCCTATGAAATCTAACGTTAAAGCTAATCCCTAAAAAAACACAAAAAACAACCAACCAAACAAATCCAATCGAATTTATCATTAGTCTAAGTTTTGCTGTTCACTTTAATTTCTTTATGTGCCAATTTCTGGTGCGCTGTGTCAGACTTGAGGCTCTAAGCTGCCAGACTTGAACTTTTCTTCGTCCGTTTCCTGGATTTTCAGTCCCTGTAGAAAGTTCTGGCTCCTCTAATTTACCCTTGACCATGACTATGCAGTCACTTTGACCTTGACATCACAGCGGATTGTGAATAATAAATAGGGGGCTGGACACCACTGCTGACGGTTTGTTTGTAGGCAAACAAGGTGTTATTTCCCAGTCTAGACAGACGGGCTTAATGACATGTCATAAATACATAAAAAGGGGAAGTGTAGCGATATCCTCTGACCTGCGACTCTGGCCATCTCTAAAGCTGTGCATTAACATTTTGGCTGCGTTGTTTTTTTTTCTTTTTTCTTCCCCCCCCCGTTTTTTCAGAAGTCATCTAAAAGTACTTGTTCTAGCCCATACCTCCCAAACCACCAATGGTTTCATGCACTCATCATGAGGTGTGTGTGTTATTGACCACGGAGGACAGGTAGAACTTTTGACGCCTCACACCAACATCAGTAACCCTCAGCAAGCAGCCATACTGCCTACACAGCAAGAGGAAATAATTATACGACGTCGCCCACAATAAAACAATTAAAGGTACGGCTGTTTTCTTCCTAATATGGCAGCAGGCCTATGTGGACTTTGTTTTAGGACATTTTGTAGCTTTCAAAAAAAAGTACACTGAAAAAACAAAAGTAGGGAAGAATATGCTGTGACAAGCGTAATCTTAATTTTTAAAATGTGGTTTATTTCTGTCGATGAGCTCCACTTCCTACAGCGACGACGTGAACGTTTTCATATGAAAAATGCACAGCTGTTTATATGTATTTTGTTTTAGAACAAAAAAAATGCGCTAAATATTTTTTCTTTAGCTGTGTATTTAAAGTCCGACCAGTAATTTGCCACATATGTTGGCTAATCTACACCAGCAAAATGCAGCGAGACGAGCGGAAAATGCGCTTTAAAACATACGGGTGTGTAATGCTGTAACAACCATGTTTTTAAAGCGTTATACATATGCATATATGAAGAAAGAGAAATGGTAGCCTACAATACATACAACTAATGTGTAAATGTATCAGCGTCGCAATAAGCTACACGGTTCCCCTTTTTTTCATCTGCTCAGTTTTAGGCCCAAAGTGACACCTATGCCAAATATGTTAAATAGCCCGATTAGTATTTTATGTGCCAAACGGGGGATTATGCAGCATATAATCTAATTAAACCATACAAAACTGCTTCAAAACTAAAGGAAAAAAGTAGCCCTTGCTTTTTGCTGTATGTGGAGGTGTGAAAGCAGCAGGCCACCGTCAACTATGAAAAAGGGGGCTGATAACCTCTGGTGGTGACCAGAGGAAAATATCAGGAAGTGTTGCAACAGCATTTTTTTTTAATGTGTTTTCGTTCATGTCTAGTTGTAGCGCCTGGTTGACATTTTTTTTCAGTGCTTTTGACTATTTTTGACCTTTGTTTCATTTTGTCCAATTATTTTAATATAAAAAAGATAAAAAAGGAAAGTTTTCTGTCAGCATTTAAAGTTGAAGCCTGACGTTTAAAGCGGACAGAATGCCACTTCTATCTTAGTTATTTTGTAAGGACAGTGCTGTCTGAATTAAACCTTATATTATACCATCAGTGCAAAATTATTTGATGTCTGTAAATCTGTTATTTGATGTATTCTAGGCATAATATGTCGGATCAATGTAAGACGCAGATGGCTACCGGGACTTTCAGCGTTTAGTTGTTTTATTTATTTATGCATTTACTGGTTGACCTCACTGGAAAAAAAATTAGGCGACTTCATATTTTTTAAAAAGCTGCACACTTTTCAAACATCTTACAAGTGAATTAAATCTCACGAAGCACACGAGCCAAGTTTTGTTCGAAAATTCATAATCTAATAGTCATAAACAGCCCTAGTTAATTAACACTTTATAGTCAAATTTTTTGATTAAACATTTTACTATACAGGCGCACAGGATACTAAAGTTGTCAAGTTTGGATTAAAAATTAAACCAGCTAATAAAATAAAGAAATCAAAGAAAAATTATTCTTGTTTAACATTTTTTGACAGTTTCTTTCGATACAGCTAAGCACAAAGTGACGGTCAAGTTCATATATTGATTTCTATAAAGTGAAGCTTTACTATTGAGCCTTAGTTTGCGTCTTAGTTTGCTATTTTTTTTTTTTTTTTTACACAACAATCTCCGGGTTAAATTATAATGAATACGTATTCTATTTGGGTTGTTTTTAGCTTCCTTAATTTGAAATTCAAAATAATAACAATAACATTATTATCATTTTCCCTCGGAATGATATGCGCTGTTCTTAGAGATACAAGTAGATGTAAGTAGCAGAATACGTATTTTATCATAAGCTTAGTCAGAATGGATGTTGTTAATTGTTGCAAGAAAACCGCATAAAACATTGTGTGTTGCTGTAAACAAACAAACAAAAAAAGCTCTTCCAAAACCTTTCATCTAAAACGTTACCACCTTTGTGGTTCTTTAAACTTCCCTTGGTGGTTAGTTTTTCTTGAAAGAAGCTTTAAAGGGGTTGCACATAACTGTGGCAACCTGCCTGCCGAGAATCAAAGAGAGAAAAGGGGAAGAAAAGCCCTTTGTTTAGGCTATTGCCCTGTCTGGACAGGGACCAGGGGATTGCAGGAGACTGTTTTCAATATCGAGCAGACAGTGTACTAGACAGTGACCTTGACAGTGCTATATGCTATAAGTACTTTTTTTTTTTTTTTTTTTAATTTATTAAATAATAGATTTTCGTTATGCTAAAGCACAAGGCCTATAGCCCACGGTCACATATGAGATCATCGTCGAGCTAAAGATGCACAGAACAGACGAGCAGTTGTTTGCACGTGAAATCCGGATCTGTGGGAGACTTTGGATCGGAGGCGTGGAGAGACGAGGCAAGGAGGCGCAACACATGGCCTCTTTCTCCGAGGTAAAGTGGCGACTTAAGCCTGCACATTACTTAACGCATGGACGTCCGGGCCATTTTGTTGTGAACATCACACTGTGCTGTTTTGCTTTTGTCAACTGTTATAATAACATGAGAAGCTGTGAAGTGATACCGAGGCACCCAAATGCTTTTCATAAGACCGAGGCCTAAGATATTATACTGGATTGATGTTGTGCTGCATTGCGAGACTCCCTAACTAGATGCAAGAATGTGCAGTGATAGGAGAGGCAGTGAGACCAAGGGAGAGAGTTAAACCCCGACAGATCCCCAAGAGCTTCTCCAGTTTAAACATTTGATATTTGTTCTTTCTATTTAAGGCTAGAGCGAGGCCCGGTGCCTTTCGGTTAGATTGGATATATGGTCACAAGTGACGGACACAGCTATCAGATATCGGCTGACTTGCAAATCGTTCCCAAACCAGTGTTTAAGTGAATGCTAATGTTCTCACATAACACCTCATTGGCAAATTTCTAATTGGCAACTAGCGACATTCAGCACGCATGTGCAGGCTTCTGTAAGCCGGCGCATTTCTGTTAATGCATAAATTCATAGTGCTGCTGTCAATAAAAAAAAGGAATATTATTATATTTTATATTTGGACCTTTACAATAGATTTTCTTTTCTTGGTGCTATCTTAATAAGGGTGATATTTTTACATTTGTTTTTAATAAGCAACATAGAATTCGGTGCATTATGAAATATGCTGATTATATATATTCAAATTTAATAGAGATATCAACTCTCACAATACATACTGAGTTTTGCTGAACCTCATATCTATTCCTTTATTTTAATGGAGTATTAAAGTTCAACATCAAGTTCATCCCACCTTGTGTCGTGAACTTGAGTAGGCTGACGATGACATTAGTGGGCTATGTTATAGCTATGATTTTTAAAAAAAAAAATAATATATGTCGTCAGAGTTTTTAAACCACCTTGATTGAAATAAGCGGAGACTGGATTATGACAACTTTAGTAATTATATAAATTGATTTTTGGTGGTGGTAGCAAAATTTTAATTTGCAGGGCGACTGCAATAAACTTTTGCTGTTGCTGGTATAATACTGAAAGAGTTTAAACCACTGTACAGTCTTCTTAGATTTATTTATTTATTTTCAAGAATAAGAAGCCTGTGTATCCGGGAGGGGAATTCAAAAGCCATGGATCAATTATAAGAATATGTACGAGGATTATGGTAATTTGATGACCATAGACCACATTAGAAACAGTTGGGCCAGCTGTTTGCAGAATGCCTAAATCATGTGCATATGATAGTGATTTTTTTATTTATTATTTTTGAAAGAAACTGCACTTTGGCGGAGTCTGAAAAGTTTCTCTGTGTGTCTGTGTGCGTGCGTAAACAGAGCGCTTTTGTCAGAAAATAGGATGACAGTATCACAGAATATCTCATATTTGTTCAGTGTCTTCCGAGCTGCATCTACAAATCAACTAATTAGTGCGATATAAAGCAGAGAGGCTCTCGGCTGATTGAATCAGCTAAGGGCCCTCTGATATCTTGTAAAATTCATATAAAAGAATTGTGAGAGGTATAACAATCCCACCAGAGTTTGGCTGCGAACGTTTATTGGCGGTATCTGTTAAAGTTGTTCATGTGAGGTGTACTAGAGAATATTATGTGAAATATACCCTCTTAAAGTAACCTTGTAGAATATCGTCCTCCTTTACAGAGCCAGTGGCTTCAACCTGCTGACCCCGTTACTGTAAATATGAGTAGAGTGCGGCAATGAGCATCAGTCTTTTCTTAAAACAAGCTTGTAAAATTGGGACATCACAGCTTTATATGACACGGAATTCGACCATAATTTGCTAGAAAACAAGATGTCATATGCACCCTCTCCTTCAAGAAAAAATAGTTTTCATAAGAAATAGCATTTAAAAAACTTTTGCCAGCTTATAAAGATATTAAACGAGGCCATGGACAGTTCCACGAGTGTAAAAGGAGAAGCAGCCTGAGCTCCTTTTGGACTCGGCGTTGCTCGAGTGAGCAAAAACAAGATTCTACATTTTTAATAAAAGGTTTATAGTATTTTTAAAAAGCATATAAACCTCAGTAATACAGAAGTTAATGTTTTGTTTTGTCTGAGATGGACCAAGTGGGTGGTACCATGTGTAGCAGAACTTAGCCTGGACACGTGGTCTGAGAATGACCAATCAGGCGCTCCTCCAGGTTTAACTATGTTAAATGTCAGATTGCAATAAACTAGAAGCTGTTGGTCGGGCCCGCGGAAATGGGCGAGCATAATCTCCTTAATCCAGGGTTTGTGGGACCTTTGGTAAACATCCACACTGGAGACACATTTTACTTTCCGAATTTTAGAGCCTCAGGGGGACAACTGGCGGGGCTACCGTCTCTCTCGTACCCGAGAAGGGACAACGTTTGCTCCCTCCCGTGGAATCCTTCGGAGCCGTGCAATGGATACTCTCAATCCTACTTTAGCAGCCCCGTGTCTATTAACCCTTCCTTCAATCGGTCGTGTGAAATTACCAGACCAGAGGAAGGCAAATGCTATTACAACAATGGCAACGGAAATAGGGAGACCTGTTCAGGTGGCAGCAGTCTCAAACGAGAGGATAGGGCGAGAGACACATCATCCCTAACATCTGACCACGGGATGCACAGTGGAATTGGCAGCACCGCTGCCTTTTCCAAATACGATTATGGGACCGAGCAGCTAACGCAAGACCCGCCATCCTGTCAGTCAATGGAGTCCGATTCCAGCTCCTCTCTGCTCAACGAGGGCAGCAAGCCTTCATCCAGCGACACACAGACCCTGGTGTCACCGGGAAGCCATTCCAGCAACATAGCCGCAGGCGGAGGTGAGCGTATTTTGTTTTTAACCACAGTTCTCACAATCGCACCTTCACATTATTTATAAGAAAGAACAGGCTGCGCACAGCGTACATTTGCGGTATTAAACCGTCATTAGAGCTCGTTATCTTGATGCACAACATGCAGCTTAGGTTAGCCTGCAGGGTACTTGCGTGGTGTGCAAACGCCACTAGGGGTTGCCCTAAAATACTCCATGCGCCATGTGTGTGTGTACAGTTAGAGATAACCCCCAGCAATCCATATCACCAGCAGCGTTTGAGTAAACAATTTAGTTCCGTCTTCTATTTTTTTATAGCTTAGGCGAGGTTCTATTACTTAGACATATACACGGTTGACTTTGGTCTATTTTTTCGCACTCTGCACACAGATCAGTGCAGTGATTTAAAGAAGTGAGTCGCTTTGGTTGACTGCATCAAATAGAGACAGTTTTCTTTTTAATGACTCGTAAACAGAATTAATATCTGTCGCTGTAGACTCAGGAGTTATTTAATATGCTCTGAAACTCGCAAATAAGTACGGGTATTTGCAAGCACGGCTCAATTATCACGTTAATGCTGCTTTAACTGCAACAATAAAACTTCCTGTGACACAAACCGCGGTATATTGGTGGGCTCCATAAAGGAGGCTGATTTTTTATCTTTTTTTTAACGTGGGGAACAAAAATGAAACGAAACTGGACAAATCCTGATTTACAAATATTGGGATTTGAGTCAGAGACCAAAACAAATTCATGGTACATGTGCAGGGAATGACAGCTTCCAGGGGCATCAGTTTTCTTGCTTTAAGATAAAGCACAAACCCTACACCAGGGATGTTTTGAAAATCACATCAGCTTACTCGAGCTAAACCAAAATAATACATTTATTTACATATATACATATTTACAAAAGCGCCTTATCGCAGTGTTGTTTAACAGATTTGCTCTAACATGGCGCATTGCATATTGACTTAACTAGGGAGGCAACTTGACGTAGACAGCTGATGCCCCAGTAGGTAGGATCCCCATAACCTTGGAGGTGACCGTGATTTTGCAACCGTGGTGACTAATCCACTGTGTGCCCCCCTCCTCTCCCCTCTCCTCCAGGTGCCCCGTGGTACCCGATGCACACTCGGACCAGAAAGAAGCGCAAACCTTATTCCAAACTTCAGCTGGCTGAGCTAGAAGGTGAATTTATGCTGAATGAATTCATCACCAGGCAGCGGCGGAGGGAACTCTCCGATCGTCTGAATCTCAGCGACCAACAAGTCAAGATCTGGTTCCAGAACCGCAGGATGAAGAAGAAGAGACTCATGCTGAGGGAGCAAGCTTTGGCCTACTTTTAGAGATGCGGCAGAAGGTGAATCGATAGGCAGTAAAAAGAAAAAGAAAAAAGAAAAAAAAGAAAGAAAAGAAAAAGCCAAGCCTTCTACGCTCCCTTAGGTCTTCTTTCAGTGCATGCAACCATCTATCCATCTTTTACATTGCAAGCAATTATTACCCTACTTTATTTTTAATATTTTTATATCAAAGGTGCGGGTTGCAAAAACCATAAACAAACCGCTGTCTGGCATCCAAAGCTATACACGTCAGTGAGTCTTCATGTTTTTGCATAATCGCACAGAAAAAGCTGTGAGAATGTGTTTGTGTGCGTGTGTTTGTGTTTTACTTTATCCCGATCTGTCATTAGTGTACGGCGCAAATGTGTCTTCAGTGTAACATCTTTTTCGGTTGACATATGATGACGACATCAGGATTGTTACCGTTTTAGTCAGAGAAAATAAGGCGGGAGAGTCGGCGAATCCTCGAAATAGGCCTAAAAATAACACTGAAGTCAGACAGAGAAGCCTGACTGGGGCGAATCAGTGCAAAAAGAAATGTCTGAAGTTATGAAGTGATAAAGAAGAATCTCGGTTTCGGTCGCCTTTACCTCCACATGCCATATTTTGCTGGGTAAGAGGAACAACGCCTTTATCTTGTCTCCATAGTTTTCGCCACGTTTATGGGCACGTTCACGGTCACGGGCAGCAGATCTGGAAGTCTGGGAGTCTGTGTGAGGAGAAGGAGAGAACTAAAACCGCAGTGTGATTCATATCAATGTTTTTATGACTGCGCATTGAAAATTGATTGCCATTACTTTGTTCATGTGCAAATAGATTTCTGAAGGTATTTTCCTCTTCCCCCCCTACTTTTATTGCCTTTAAACTTGTCTTAACAACAACCACTGAATCCCGCATGGGTTGCGTTTCTTTCGTTTAGTGAGGTCACCGTTAGAGAACGGGTTTGAGCTGCTATAAAAAGTTTAAGTCCAGACTGTACCAGTGAAAAAAGTGTATTTTACAATGAACTAGGAGGACCTGTAATGGAAAGATTCAACAGTACTACATAACTGTGTTCTAGGCCAACTCGCTTACAGGGAGGGACCCGCCTAAAGTTGCAACAGCGGGAGAATAAGTTGTTTTGGGGGGAAAGCGCATTTCAGAAACTCGGTGCTTATGATTTTTTTAAATCAATATGTACAATTAAAAAAAATGTAATCATAGGCTTATGTGTGTGCTCCCTTAATTCAGAGTGAATGCAGTGCATTATCCGTCATGTACAATGAGTAAGCTATAGCAGTGAAATGTTCTCAGCATGTTATTGATGTGAAATAATCATAAGTCATGTTCTGCAGGACACTTTTTCTGTAGGTGACTTTTATATTTTTTCTTCCAAACAAAAGCCAACAAACTAAAACTTTTTGGACTCCAACGTCTTCAAAGAATGTATTCTTATTCTTATTCTTATTATTATTATTAGGGAGGGAGGACGGTCTATTAGACCTATTAATGTACTTGCTTTTTGCAATGTGCTCAGTGTTGTCCCTTTCTTTACCCTGTACTCGTGTATAACTTTGTACAATGAAATGACATATGTTAGTATTTGCATCCTATTTGAGGAGGCCTTATCGCTATATAATAGGCTAGTGCTTTATGTTATTGACCGTCTTGTAACAATATCGCATTCCATAGGCTATAGCCTATTTGTGGTTGTAAGGGCTGGAAATGTAGGCCAAAAGTGTATAGTGTCAAGAATGGTAAGAAACGGTATGTAGAATTGTTTAATTTTTTACAATTTTTAAATTTAATTTTTTTTTTAAATTTAATTTTTTATTTTTTACCATTCATGGCATTTAAAGAAACGACGTTTCAATGTAATAGTTGTTTATTATCGTTATTTTATGTCACTCCGATTGCATTCCTTTCTTTGCGCTTGTAAGGATTGCTACGTTGTCTTGTAAAAGTAATAATGATATGAATGTATATGCGTAAGGTCTTCAATAAAACAGAGTATTGAAAAGGTCACTGGTATTAGCCTGTTATTATGTTGCTTATCTGAATGTTCTGCTTCAACACCAATGATAACTGTGGGGATTATTTTATTGGACGTGACCTGTAACACGGTTTAAAAGCTACACGCGTCCACCACAGTGAAATAAAGATCTGAACATTAATAGGACATTTGAAAGCATTTGAAAGAGTGTTTTGTTGGCACATTAATTGCACATGCTGTGAAACGTAAGAAAATAGAGCCCACACAGGGTGAGCTTTTGTTTTTGTTTTTATTGTTGGCGCAACAGATGCAAAGGTAGGTTATAGGCGGATAGGTTAAAATGCAGAATTGGATCCAGGTGCATATTTTAAACTAACACTGAATATTATGTTTATAAAGCCTGGGACACAACAATAACAACTACAAAACACCTAGACTGGTTTAAAGTAGAAATCCCGTCCTTGTGGTTTCTCTTGAAGTTCGACCTAATCAATGTCACTTGTATGCTACAAGCCTATAACGGCGCAGCTAAACACGCAATAGCTCTGTAAAGCAGTAATGGGGTTACACCCCAGTGCTCCATATAGTCAAGCCCTTTGGACTGCCTTTTCCTTGTGTATCCCATCTTCTGGCTTGCAGTGCGGATTTATAAGTGTGATAATTATATATCAAAGTAATTATAACGTGCACACAGACCAAATAAACATTCTTCTCTTAAATGGCATGCACAATACGCACACACAAACCTTTACAATGAACCGTTTCTAAAATCCACAAGGCTCTCCCTACTGGCAAATGAGTGTAAAACAATGCGGGGCAGTGCAGCGTTGTCCTGTCAGCTATCTAAACATGCAACTGTACGTTTGTCTTCAACAGTTTTCAGTCTGAGTTTGGTGAAGTAGGCTATGTTCACTGGAAACTGCTGTGCTGTCTGCATTTGGAATCAGATGTTGCCATTTCAGTGAACTGTGAACGCCTGCTCCTTGCAGCCGCCTGACTGAATGACATTCCTGACTTGGTCTGTGCGTGATCACGCATACATGTACAAATGTAAGATGGCGTGAGCTCATTACTTAGCACAATCCCCTTGGTGTTCGATTAACTATTGCCTCGAATATTTATGATTTAAGATATATCAGCGAGCTTTGGAAATTTGTAAAGGTTAATTTTAGTTGATAAAAGTCTTGCAGCAGTGTTACTGGAGCTATATTATATTGCTGCTTATGCAAGTAACAGAAGCTGATATGTGTGCCTGTTGACCTTAATACCGACAACCACCTTCCTTAGTTAGGCGGATCTTAAACCGCAACAAAAGCCCTTCTAATATTTTCATCAATTAAGAATTATTTTTGTACTTTTATGTGCTACATATGATTTAATAAATATAACGGCTGTACGGTCCTCCGTGAGAGAAAGGGTTGTCTGTACACACTGCTTCAAAAAGGGCACGATGTGTGTGCGGATATGAAAAAAAAAATCTAAATGCTGATTTCTAAAGTAACCCTAGTAAATATAATTAACACTTCTCTAATTGTTTATGAATTTAAATACATGACACTTCAAGGGAAGGTGTAAATGAAAGGCACATGCTGGCATCATGTAGATTTTGCTTAGGTCTACCTGATAAAACGGTGATTTGAAATCGTTTCGATATATCACGGCATTAAAGCAACGGAATTTGAATCATTTACCTTTAAAACAAGAAAGCAGTGCGTAATATTCTCATATTTTCCTTTTTACGCAGCGATGACAACACACATATGTCCGTGTATGTTTTAATGAATACACAGTGCATCATTTTCACAAAGCGACGCCAATCTGATGCGAAACATTACTCGTTAAGCTCACCTAGTATTTGTTGCAATAATTAACTAAGACTATGAAACAATGCCAGGTGATCTTAAAGTGGCTTTATTGAATTTGATCACCGAGAGGACGTCGTTCATAACAGCTCCAGCCTTTTCAGGTCATCAAACGCGTTGTTGACCATGAAAGGAGATAAAATTGTATCTTATGTTTGTGCGTTGCCTTGTTAAATTGGTAAGAAGAGAATGGCATATGGAAAAAGCACTATCGTCTTCCTTGCTATGTTTAATTGCAAACCTTCGTGGCCATACTGTGTTACAAAATATATTTTTAGAAGGATTCAGGAAAACCTGCCATGACGCGCTGACAACACTAGCAGAAACTCATCAAGGTTCCGTGGATCTGCTTCTGAGGCTCTATAACCCGCAAAACAACCTGGTGACATGAAAACGAGGGCGAGAAGCAATAGATATGAGCCAGCATCCCTGGTTTGTAACAAACTGCGGTAGATTAACGTTCACTTAACAAAGAAAGAGTAAAGTGCAATTCACAGCAGCAACAATTTGCATAACACGTTAATTCGGATGTATTTTGACTGCTACGTAATTAGACTAAGCACCCAAACAAGTCTACTTTCAGCACAGCGTGAATGCGATTAATGTCACGACTAAATGACACAAACACTCGTGTGTATTTAGAGGCTAGTTCAGTGCGTCATTTGTAAAATGGTTGGATTTTTTGGGACTCATTAACTTGACAATCAGGCCTTTGAACTGTGTCGAATCAAATGCCGAACACGGAATTTTAACTTGAACTTCAAGCCAGAGTTATCTGTTAATATTATTTATGACTTTTGTGTAACTTGTTTATTTAGACAGAGGATCTTTGCTTTGCTTTATCATTGCTTGGAAGGTTTTCCACGTCCAGAAACACCAGTTCACGACGCCATTACCTGCCACCCTGTTCTTCTAAGGCTAAAAATGATTACGGCGTAATATCTAATTTGAGTTTGCCTTTACATGTCTTGTCTGTATTCTAAAGTGGTCGAATTCCCTTTCTACAAAATGATGAGTTTAAAAAACCAAAAACAGTCAAAGATATACTTTGCGTTTCCAGACAATCTGGGGATATTTGGCTTTGCAGGATTTTACAATAGGTCTTTCACAGCTCTTGAGCACTTTTGACTTTGAGACTGGCTAAATCTGTTTATGGCAGCCTGTCTCCGCGTCCCAAAGGTCACTGAGCTTCACAGTGCCCTTCGCAGAGAACTTGTGTGGAGTGTGGTCTACGTCCCCCGTCACCCCACTGTCGTTTATGGTGCAAAGCTGGCCTGAGAAATAGAAAGCTCTGTTATTCCTACTAAAGTGTGTGGCAGAGGGGGAGTGTGGAGTGTGTGGACGTGCGTGAGTGTGAATGTGTGTGTTTTAAAGGAGACTGTTAATGTGATAAAGAGAAGATAGGTAGGATGCTCAACGTAAGAGATCTATATCGTTTTACGTCTTCCAGAACTATTATATATTGATTTTGACATGATTTGAAATGAGTTCGCTACTAGCTGCTTTTTTTTTTCTGAAATCCACCCCCGTATCAATTTGTTTTTCAATAGCATCGCGCCTCCAACAGCCCTTAATACGGGGTGTGAAGGTTTCATTGCTGTCTCAAAAGAGCCGAATTCCTTTTAGACCAGTTGTCCCTGGTGTAAAGAAAGGCAAAACATTTCAGAATTGATTGAAGCCTTTGTAATGTTTCTTGATCAGCCAGTTATATTATCACGGCAGGGCTTTATGTTATATTTTCGCAATAATATAAAGAATGTAAACATTGTGCACAGCGCTGGTCAGCTCGTGTTTACGCGGTATTGGGCTATATAATGCCGGTATTTTGATTGAACTTTCTTTCTTTTTTCTTGACATATAGTTTGATTTTCTCTCTGACGAGGACATTTAGGGCGTTTTTAATTGGCATTCCGTATTTTTGATAGAGGACTCGTCTCTCCAAGGGCGACTCTTGGGCCTTAAAGTGCCCACTGAAGGTCAAGTATGCAAGCATGGAACTGCATTAACTGTTTCATACATACTGAAAAATTTTGTGTCACCTGTTCAAGTTTGATCAGCGTCGGTTCAAGTCATGTGTGGTGTAGCTTGAGCTATATTACCATCTATTATTTTATATGCATTGGGACGGTCTAAATGTAAGGGCTCCTTAAAAAGCAAACAGATATATGAGCGAACACAACATTAGCACTAAGTTTAAGCAAGTATTTCAAACATATCTGAGATTATAGCAGGAAGCTCGTCGCTTTTAGTTTGGGCATACTGAACCATTTTACGCAAGACTTACGCAAACAAAGCCGATTTTTGACACCCACGCAGAAATCAGCCACCCGTCTCTCAGTTTGCATTAACGTTCAAAACCTTATCATTACCCTGCTGTATGCGTGGATATGTACATTTTCTCAGTTGGGCTTGATAACATCAGAAAAGATTAGATCAAATATTTTTTTTTTAAAACCCAATAACCTCAGGAATTTGCTTGTAACGCTTGAAAAATAAATAAATACAAGAAAATAGTATAATTATTACACTAGAGTTGAGTTATGTCAAAATATGACGAAACCAAGCAAAATGCATTATCTTTAAGTTAGCAAATTCAAAATAAACACATGCGTCATGCTTGGGTCCGTCCAATGCGTAATTTCGTAACCGTGGCAAAAAAAAAAAAGGAAAGAAAATGTATTTATTCATTTTTTCAATGCCCCTTCTTATCATGTGATGTGATTTTAAAAAAGGTAATTTAGGTATTTTAGAAGATTAACTCTAGTAAATAGAAGTCCAGTGCACGCCGAGCCTAAAAATATCTTTTTAAATATATCAGCATGTGACAGACCATAGCCTCAAGTAGGCTCTTCAAATAAAATGCTCTTTATTCTGACTTTTGTAGAAAAGTATTAACCGTGAAGCCGAGTGTCCCTCTAGCAAAACACAAATAGAAGCTCACTTTTAGTTCCTCTAGAATTTGTTCAGATAGACACGCTTCACTGTTCCTCTGCTTAAATGGTTTCCAGGTCTCTCTGCCTCTTTCTCTCTCTCTCTCTGTGCTTTTTAGGGCGTCGAAATAACACATGGGAGCTGAATCCAACAGTCACTATACTGAGCGATTTCTTGTGATGTGCAATCATTTAATACTTCTAATAAAAAAAAAGCGTTAACACATTGTTGTGAAAGCTTTATGTCCTTGTGGTTGAAAGTGAAATACACTCTGGAGATTGCTCTAAATGTAACAGCAACACACATCCTTATCTTGTCAGCTATTGTTGTCACCACAAACGCTTTACGCTAGGTGCACTCACGAAGATCTTAGTTAAAAAAAAGAAAGAAAAAAGAGTGAGAGAGAGAGCGAGAGAGACAAGAAAAACAAGCCTCTTTAGTGTTGCCTGGAACTCTTCACAGCTCATACAGGGAAGTTTAACTGCCCGGCTTACATCCAATTAAACTTATCTAGGCCATGAGGGGACAGTAATATGATTACGCAGGCTTCCCACATTTAGCCTTGACTTCAGCTAACTGTAGAGCAGTGTCCTGGTAAACTGCACCCATTGTGTATGTGTGTGTGTTGCTCTGTGTCTGTGGTGAAACTTGTATCTTTTGGCAATGGCTTTATCGACACGAAGCCAAAACACTATAACACTTTGGCGCAACCTCTTTCTTTCTTTCTTTCTTTCTTTCTTTCTTTCTTTCTTTCTCGATTAGATTTTTTTTTTTTTTTACAAGAAGGTGACACCTAGGCTAACAGTTGTAATTTTGGTGCTAGGTAGCAACACATAGCTTAAATTCCTCAGACACAGCTATAAAATCAGTGCTTTAACAGTGATATTTAAGGGAGTATTAGCAAAGCACCAAACTGAACATTGTGTCTGAAGACTACTGGAACGTGCACTTAAAATATTTTCATTGTCTGAGGTATTTTTAATTTGAATTATAAGGAGACATATCTGGGATACAGACCATTTTGCTTTAAAACTCTGCATACGCTTTGCCTGCTCATTTGGTGCAGCCTTATCAAACTTTCCTGGGTCCTACTGCTAGCGGAATTTCTGCTCCGGCTCCCACATCCAGTGAAATAAACACATGGTAAATCCTATTCTTTCACTTTTGTTCCTTGCGCTCCAAGGTGAAAGCAGTCAGTGTTTGAACCCTCAGGAAGCGGATATTGCCAAGTGATGGACGCTGGCTGGTCATATTTTGCCATATTATGACAATTACCGCGACTTAAATGCAACCAGGAGTGCTATTTTCCATTTGTTTAAATGTAGAAATACTTCTTGAGTCCAGAGAAGCCTTTCTGTGTTTCTGTTGTCGTGATCAGCAGCTTTAACCTTTAAATTTTATTAGTGCATCGCTTATTCATACCCTCGCATTACTTATTTATGCCGGGCTATTACGCATCATTGAAATTATTATGATGAGGAAATGAATTGACAGTATTGTTTTGGACTGTCTGCCTCGATTCTGTTATTGCCTGCTGAAAGGAGAGTTTGGAGTTTTTATTTATTGTTTTTTTATTATTATTATTTATTCTTTATATCTTGGATGATGTTTTGATCAGAGCGATGCTCACATAAGGATGCATTTTAAATGTCATAATTCAGAACCTTTATTACAGCCAAGGCCAATTAGTATGGCGGCTTTTCGGGTCTTAGAAATTCAACTTCAGATGCAAGTTTTGGGTTTATTTTTATTATTATTTTTAATTACACAGTGCACCATAATATTTCATAGCGTTGTTATTGGCAATGACATTTTGATGCGCGAATTATTATTGTTGTTGCACAGCAGCAACACTAATGCAGCAGCATGTGTCAAACATGTGTCCATATAGGCCACAGGCCAGTGTGTTTAGACAAATATTTCCAGAGCTTCACGCATCACAAATAAATTCTTATTGCCGTTTTCTTTTTGCTTATCTCAGTATATTTTATTCTGAGTAATTTTGATTAGATATTTTGCCTCGCAAACGTCCCAAACGCCAAATTTGAAACTTTTATTCCGATATTCGTGGAATAAAAGACCGGATTTCTTAAATATTTCTTAAGTGCGTTTGCCGGCTCGAGGTAAAAAACAAAACATAAATAAAAAATCAAACTGAAATTAATCTCACTGCCTCTTTGTAGAAAGGTTGCACAATATCCACTTCCTGAAATCCAAATTCCTCTCATTCTCCCCGTTTATGGTTTTCTATGGAACAAAGGGATTTAGCGTTACTACAGCCATTCGCAGTTTTATGGTGGACGTAGAGAGGATTTTAGTGGTCAAATTCAAGTGCTGTGTCTGGACAGCTGTCTGCTTTCTTTGTACTTGGATTCAGGATGCATCATGTGAGGCAACCTTTTGTCTGTAGGGGTAGTAAACAAGCTAATGCCATTGCCACGTTTTCACAAATTCGCCTGCAGTGGAATCTCACTTCCAATGCTTGGGGTCGGATGATGTTGCTTCTTCTTCCCATTGCTGTCGGGAATCACCGAAGTCACTAACTTTGTTTGAAATGATATATGTATAGCAACACAGGTGTCCCCTAAGATACTGCAACAGAACGATATTGTGTTATTGGAAAATTGGGTAATAATTTGAGAGTCTATTGCAGCGTTTAGGAAGCAGCCTATAATCATAAACAATGGGCCATCATATTAATTTCACCTTGAGATAGTATCAGTTAGTCTATAAAGATTCTCAGATGGCCCTCAACAGTACAATTAAAAGTTTACAATGACGCAGGAAATCACACGCAGGCGCATCTTTTCTCCAAACAATTCATTTTATTGGAATTTTTTTTTAAAGTTCGAGGAACACGTCCCTGTCTGTCACGCACAGATGAATGTCGACATCCTAGTGAAAATAAAATAATCAGAGCAGCTTGGACCATCAGCTGGGACTTATTTAATTTTAGAGGGAAACGTCGGATGCACTCCTACTACTCGGTCAATAGGCCTTTAAGTAGCGCAGTGCATTACTGAAAAGACTAATACTTGCTCTGCTCTGCATCTTATAGATACTTATAGCAAGATTTTTATGCCAATAAAGTCCAACCACACCTTTTCCAAACTTATAAAGCTATTCAACACATTGAATATATCTGAGGAGTGCTGCCAATAACCACTCCAAACTGGAGTAATACTAAAGCCAGTCATTTGAGGTACTAATTATTTGTGTGTGTGTGTGTGTGTGTGTGTGTGTGTGTGTGTGTTTATATATATTGGGGCACATTTTTGGTCTGGGTTAGATGCGTGGCCCATGGTCCTGCAGGGATTCCAGGATCAAGGTCTTGAATTGTCTGATTGTTTTCTATGAACTCTGTCACTATCCAGAGTCAAATGAAATAATTGGTGTGGACCGAATAACTTGCTCAACCAACATGCATGTAGTGGATTGTACGTTGCATAACCGCTGTTTCATCTTCACCTTGTAGTGTAATTACGGTTTCCTACCCCGTTTTTCATTTGATGAACCCTAAATAACTGAACGGCAAAGTAATGCAATAGGCTGCTGCATAATTTTAAAAACATAACCAGGAATGATTCACACATCTGTTTATTAATCACGATTTTATGTGCAGCGAACTCGGATAAGGACTTACGAGTGGAAATGCATCACAAACAAATAATAGGTCATGATCTTCTTAAAAAGCATAAAAAGACGAGTCATTTGCTGTGATTTGTGCAACTTTTTTATAAATACTGAAGCGCTGACTGAGCTCACGGGGCTGCTTTTTAACGGGCTTATGCTTTATATGGGCTATATTCTCTGTGATTGCTAACCACTATCCTCCTTTATTTTGTGTTGTGTGCAAGATCAGTATTCATAATTTGCAATTCATTGATCAACACATTTACATTGCTAGCAATCCAGTAGTACTAACTCGTGAGAGTATAATTATTGCAATGATAATATTAATTGTAATAATCTTACCTGTAAAACGCCATAACACTATGAAAAGCATGCCATTGAGTGGACTCTGCAGTTTGTGCTATGCCTTTTTAAGGAGCTGTAGCTGTTTAGCTAGCCTACCAGCAGCCCATAAACATAAACATGCACAGCACATATCTTTCTAATTGCCATAAGCCAACAAACACGAATCTGTTACTGGTTTTCTTAGTGCTCCCGTGGTGTTTGGAAATTATTCGTTTGAACCTCCTCGATCTTACCTAAAGCCAACCACTCCTACACATCCAACTCTTCCAAATTGATATATGACAATATCTACTTTCGATCACGTGTCTGCGGGGCGACTTAGACGGATTGCGCGTCATCTCGCCTTCCCAAATTTTTCCCTTCTGCTGCAGCTCCTATCCAAAACATCTATCTATAGTACGGAGCACGAGAGAGAGAGAAAGATGTTTAACTCGGTGAATCTGGGCAACTTCTGCTCCCAGACGCGCAAAGACCGGACATCCGAGTTTGGGGACAGGACGGGCTGTGCGTCCAATATCTACCTCCCCAGCTGCACCTACTACGTCCCCGAGTTTTCTGCCGTCTCCTCGTTTCTTCCACAGGCCCCGTCCAGACAAATCAGCTACCCCTATTCCACAAATCTGTCTCAAGTGCAGCCGGTACGGGAAGTTTCTTACGGCTTGGACCCTGCTAGTAAATGGCACCACAGAAGCAACTATGCGTCGTGCTACTCGGGAGAGGATCTGGTGCATAGAGACTGTCTTCCACCATCCACCATGACAGAAATGCTTATGAAGAACGAGAGCGTGTACAGCCACCACCATCACCATCACACCCACCCGGGCTCCAATCACCCTTCCACAGGTTTTTATTCCGGCGTGGGGAAAAACAATGTCCTCCCGCAAGGTTTCGATCGCTTTTTTGAGACGGCGTACTGCAGCAGCACGGACAATCAGTCAGACAATTGTTTACAAAAGGGCGAAGGGGGAAAACTGGAAAGCGACTCCCAACAGCAGCAGCAACAGCAGCAGCAGCCCACAGCGTCTGTACCCGGAGCCGCGGAGCAGGAAAAAGACCCAGAAGATGAGGAGGAACACACAAATTCAGGCTCATGTACGTCTTCCTCTGCAACAACCAAGGACGGCAACACCAGCAAGAGCAGCCACTCGAGTAGGTATACCGAGCTGTAAAATGGGGGAAGGTTAAGGGGACTAGCCCGGTGTTTTGTCGGTCAGATTTTATGTGGAGTTTTATAAGCATTCAAACGATTTTATTATAACCCTACAAAGCTCTTTCTTGCAACGAGAAGAATTTTTACGATGGGAAAGCGCTTTGAAAAAAGGGGGATGTTATACACAGACGCCTCTATGGTGAGAGTCTGTGAAATTTTTAAGAGAGAGCTATTGTGACAAATGTTAACTTTGATCATGAACTTGCGTTGGGCATTTTAAGGGATTTTCTCGTTGGGCTGTCGAGAGTAAAAACCAATTGGGCAGAACATTGCTTTTGGCGTCTTGTGAATTTTCTTTTAGTACAGGGTTTGCTCGCAAAAGACATGCTGCAAAGAGTATTACACACTTTACGGTTAAATGCGTGCTATCTATCTATCTATCTATCTATCTATCTATCTATCTATCTATCTATCTATCTATCTATCTATCTATCTATCTATCTATCTATCTATCTATCTATCTAATGATAGATTAGAAGCGTTTCCTTCATTTACTTGCAGGCTTAATCGTCTTTTCCTTTGTATGTGGATACTGCATAGGTCTGCACATTATTCCACTTCCCCACAAGCCGCTGGAAAAAGCTTAAATTCATTAATGTGCATGTTTCCTTCCGCACATTAGGCTTCTTTTCTCCTAATGATTTGCATGAGGTCGCCTGCCATTTCTATTAATGACTACTTCATCTAAAAAAAAAAAAAAAATCTAAAAATGGATTTTGTTTTTAAAAGGAAATTTTAGAGATTTGGTGCTTGTGTTCAAAACACATTTAGCCTCATGTGCATTGTTTTAGCTCAGCTAGGGAACAGATACAAGCTGAGACCGGTGTTTAGCCCTCTTTCACACACACATAAAAAACAATAAAAAAACACACACATTTCCCTGGTCACCTGTTTGATAAGAAGTTACAGGGCCACAGAGGTCTTGGTATGGCATTGCAGGCAAGGGCAGTGCATTTAAACCCACTGCCAAAAGATTGTGTAAATTGTTAGTTTAGCTCCAGGGGAATGTGGCGCATATAGTGCGGTGAAATACTTTTGTTGTTGTATATTTATAACAGATAAACACGTACTTAAAGGCTGTAAGTTGATATTATTTACTCCAAGCGATTCGGATATTTAACACTCTTTATGGTTGGTTTATCTGATAGCTCCAGCCGGTTCACTAGATGAAAGCTGGCTGAAATGTTATCAGTACTAATGCCACTGAAACTGAATTCTTAGCATCTGGCAAGTCTGTCGCCTCTTCAGCACTTAAGCTTCCCGTGACCCCTTTAAAAACGCATTACTGTTGTTGTCAATTAATGTAACGCCGCTGATCATTTTCCGTGACAACTCGACTTTATTTTGAATTTTATTTTTCACTTTTATTTCTTCTCCAGGCGCTCCTCGAACAAGGAAGAAGCGGTGTCCATATTCCAAGTTTCAGATTCGAGAGCTGGAGCGGGAATTCTTCTTTAACGTTTACATCAACAAAGAGAAAAGGCTTCAACTTTCCCGAATGTTAAACCTCACCGATCGCCAGGTTAAAATTTGGTTTCAGAATAGAAGAATGAAAGAGAAGAAGCTGAGCAGAGATCGCCTCCAGTACTTCTCTGGAAATCCCCTATTGTGAGCAGGAGCAGAGTGTCACAGTCTTGGACGGTGGCATTTAGGCCCCCTCTTATCTCACTGAGTTGTCACTGTGGGCATACCCATTTTCTAAGGCAGCCCACATCACCAACAGTGCAATGCTAAAGTGGACAGTGGCAGAAATAGGCCTGCATGGGATAAAAATCGCCATTTTCTTATAGCCCTACGGGCGGCGTTGAATTTCTAGCTGGTCCCCAGAAAAAGGCCTACACTATTAGAATAATCATTTATATGCTGTTCTTGAATATGTCCCTCTATTTATCATGATTCTTCATTGTGTTTATTCTATTGTTGACATATTTGTTAAAAACAATATGAAATATAACAAGCATTTTGAATCCTTTATTGCGCAGACAACTTTTAGCTCTTTCCCCAGCTCTGGTCTTTGTATATAGCTTATCCTCATCTAATTATTTCTCTAACGGAGTACGAACAAATTATAGGAAATCTTTAATTAAGGTGCATATTTCGCCATTGAGAACTGTGACGTCCAATCTGTGAAAAAAAGTATATCCCCCTGTACAGAGTAGCCTATGCAATGTGCTATCATGACTGTAAATAACCGTATGTTGAATTTCCTTTCTGCTATCCCTGCTGCTATTTTTTCAGTACAGTGCCCATTCAACTCTAACAGCTTTAACGCCAACACTTGTTAAATTATTTGCTTAAAACGTTGCTGCTTTCGATTCCAGAGAGGAGGAGCAGATTGTCGGCCTGTGTATCATTAACATAATACCTATGAAATAAACAGAAAACCTATAGGCAAATCACAATGACTGTGTGCTGTTTGTCCTTTTAATTACTACCCTTACCAGTGGTTCTGTGTGCATTATTCGTAACAGGCGCAATATTTGTTACTTTGCCTTGGTCGTGAGTCAAAACCTTTTGAAAATACCAACTGCTCATAAATGTGTGTATAACCTAACGCTGCTGGCTTGCACACATAACATGTGCACACTTTAAACTTGTGTTAATTGCCAGTTCACGACGCTACACGCATTTGGTTCGGTGGATTTGGTGGCGATTGGGAAAATAAGGAATAGTGTCTAGGGGCTACACTTGAGGGCTTTTTGACAATTTTAAGGTTACACCGGTGTAAAAAGGATTATGTTTAAATTTTAGCATAACTGTTAAAAAAAAAGAGAGAGGTAAAGCTCAGATCTTAGAAATGTAGAGAAGAAGGGTTCAATGATAACCTCTTTTAGTGCCCACTAAATGGAATCGCCACTCTTGTAGTCTAGACACTGCCATAAAGACACAGGCACTAAATGCCTATTTTTTTCTCTTAATTGCACCGTCTGTTCGGGGGAAATGGCGTTCACTTCCGCAGTAAATAGTAAACAAGCAGGACTACATGTCCGAAGAACATTGCAAAGAGGTTTCGACGTGAACTCGGTCTATGTCTGTCTCATGTCTGTGAAACATACACCCCCCTGCATTGAGCAAACTATGCTAGACTGCTATGTATATATATATCTATATATCTATATCTATATATACATATACATATACATATATGTATATGTATATATATATATATATTTTTTTTTTTCCGGGTGTGTGGCTTATGTGAGCGCATGTGTGTTTAGTTTGTGTGCGTGTACGCTAAACATATGCGCATGATGATTGCACGTGTGCATTAAGTACAATTTATAATTAAATGTAGTCTTTGAACTTCCATAATGTCAAGGCCTTCACCTTTAACCCGATGCAATAAAATGGAATCAAGGAGCCCCTTTAGCCCGGAAATGTGTGCAGCGGCGGAATGGGCCAATAAGAGTGAGTGGGAACAGAAAATGGAATGTGTACAGAGAACAACTTTGACCCCTCGCATTAAACTACAGCAGGTAACTTTGCCAGCTTTAGCACGTCCAGTAAATACACTTTATTGTCCTTGTAAAATGTATACGTTTTCACGCATGAGGCGTTTTAAAACATTTTGGTGTAAACTGTAGATCTGGATTTGTATTCTCTACGAAAAGAAAACGTGCTGGTGTGTGGCTGTCCCAGTGTGTTTGTCGTAATGGGAGGTTCTGTAAGTGCAAACATGACGGTTTGTGAGTGCGTGGGTGTGTGGTCCTTGTGAGTCAATCTACCCTTTGATTCTTGAGTTAACAAAAGACTTCACAGGCTGTTCTGGTCAACAGAAATATTACAGCACCGTTTGCATGTTGTTGTGTTTCCTCCCATTGGTGTGATTTTGGTTATGTTCGGAAATAAGGTTTTTCCTCCAAGTTAAAAACGGTTTAAAGTGGAAAAAAGGTGGGGGGAGTAAAAGGGATGACCGGCGCTTTTTTGTGCGTCTCTTTAGAAAGTAAAGTATTTTATCTGCATGAAGTGAAATCAGACTTAATCTGCCCGTCTTAGTATATCATCAGGGATGACAGGGGGCTGTTCTGACTCAAGAAAGACGAAGCACGCTAGCCGACCAGATCAAGGCTATACCAGCCCCTCTTCGCCACACCCACCAACCTTGGCCCTGGGACAGTGACGTGGTAATTTGTAGGTTTCTCCAACACCCAACGTCACTAACAGAGAGTGCTGCAGAGTCTCCTGCAAATGTTGTCTCTCAGCCACACGGGGGCCAGGACTCTCCCGGCCTCTGAACTGTTTTGTTTCCTCAACGGGATCTTGAAAATGTTTCCTGATATAGATGCCTCGGTGACATCACTGTAGTATTATTAGTTGTTGTAGTAGCAGACATCACTTTTGGCTATGTGTGACAGAAGGACAGTCCACTGTGCTGGAATGCGGCTCCTGCCATGTGTCAGTCTGGCTTGTGCACTTGAGTGTTGCGGTGAAGAAAAACATGGCGGTTTGTTTCATTTAGAGCAGAGGAAGGAGAATGGAGATGTAGCCTAGGTCCATTATTATGCACGAGGAAAATAATTTAATTCGCCTACATAATAAGTAATATTTTTGTGCCAGAAAACTGTTAATAAGATCATGTTTTTATATATTCTGCACAAAAAGTAAATTATAAAATAACACCGGGTAGAGGGTGTCTTCGTTATATGTGTGTGTGTTTGTGTGTGTGTCTTTTTCCCTCATAAACTTAGAAAAAAGAAAAACATTTCACACCAGTAAAAAAGTAAAGAGTTAATAAAAACATTTACATACAGGGGAAAAACTGTTACATTTCCCTTTTTTTGGTTAATTTTTTTCTTCTATTTTGTTACAAATTTAAGGCAGGCATTTACTTTTTTTTTACTGTTATCATTTATAAACTGTTCTGACTTTAAATTTCCTTTATTTTTCTTCTAAGTATGAGGTGGTATTTTGTTACCCGCCTCCTGCAAATCCTAATCAAGTGATTATAGGCTATTGAATGCTTTTATACTACGATGTTGTACTTACATCTCAGCACCTAACCGGTTCTATTGGGCCATAAAACAGTTCGTCGCTGTAAAACGAGCCCCTATTGCTGCAACCAACTAGCTTGCAAAGCGCCTTCATTTACATTAGCGCTTTTAGGCTGCCATTTATGGATTGTTGTCACCAAAATTAGTTTGGTAAAACTTATCGAAAGTTTAAATCCCATGCACATGGCATCTGGTGTAAGGTATTCGGTAAAAGGTAATAATGTAATCCTGCTGTACTTTGACGGTGGTTATCGCTTTGCTATTTAATTAAGCGCTTGCGTGATCCTGGCACCATAAATTTGAAGTTACGCACGGAGTGGACAACAGCATGAAAGAGCTCACAAAGCACAGCCTGCTTACTTCCAACTGGAAAGATATTTTAAAGTGGCCGCCAGGAGCAAATTAGTTATGTCGCTCCAGTGGCTCCTGATTAGTGCAGGAAACCCGCTACCATGTAGGCTTTCTAGCAGCATTCAACACCCATACCTGCTGGCATTATCATAACAGCCTCCAGGTTTGCAATAAGTTATAGATGATTTAGTGTTGGTTGCTGGCTGAAGTTCAGACAAGTGTAAAGACCATGATAAAAAAAAAAAAATCAGTCACAGTTAAGTGTGTGTGTGTGTGTGGGGGGAGGCGCTTTTTCTTAAAAATGTTTTGCCAGACGACAAAAGCTGGCTTTAGGCGTCTCGCAAAAAAGAAAAAAAATTAGAAATAAAGAAAAAAGAAAAAAAAAGCATGAAATTTTCAGAGACCATTTATTGGAAAATAAGGCGGTTCTCGCGTTTCCATGGGAGAAATGGATCTGTGTAAACAAAAAACATTCTGTTATGGAAGCAGAGAAGAATGCATGTCCATTGAAAGTTTTCCTCAGTTTCTCTTTAAGAAAAGCATAAATGTGGGGATAATAACCCTACTACATAGCTATGCTTTAACTACCGCAATCTTTGGGCTCTAAGGCAAAGTAGTTCACAACAGTTAGCTTCCCTCACTTCTAGCTTATGATAATCACAGTCATACAAATCTGATTGTTTCGACTTGAGCTCTTCTGTCATCACGTGCAGGATCAATGTGCATTCTGTTGTAGGAAAAAATAAAACAACAAAAAACAATCAAGTAATACGCTCGTGTTTTTCTGTCATTATAGCCTCAAACACAATTTCCATGACTGGTTTGTGAAATCACTGCACATTTTCCATGCTGCTGGAAGCTCTGCAGCAGCACATTACTGTCCCATCTGTGGCACCCAGCACACATTTTGGGTACTACCATAACAACAGGCGTTGTGTCATTTTACTTTATCATTTCAGATAAATCACGCCAGTATGCACTCTTCTGCAATGCCAGGTCTGCGAGGTTTCTATCTCTCTTTTGTGAAACGCGTCAGTTATTAAATCTAACTAGTGTGCATATAATTTGCTTTTACTCGTGACTGTTTCAGGCTTTGTGCTGAGTCGCTGTTTGCCTGCGGGCTAGGTGGGAATGTGTCATAAAGCATTTTTGTGCGTGTATGTCAGTGGTGTGACTTTGTGAAATGAGCTGACAATATAACGTGCAGGTATTGTGTCCTTCTATGAAGCAAAACCCCGCCTTTGTTACACAATTTTTAGATGTAAAAATGGGCTACATTTCTATTCTATTCATTCTCCATATTGTCTATATTGTCTCCTCACTGCTAAACACCAGGGTATTGTTTTTACGCTGTGGTGTTTGATGAACACTTTCACTACAGTAATGTATCCACACAGCCAAGATTTTTGTCTTGCACCAGTGTAATTTTTCTTCATGATTACGGCGCGTTTGGAAAAGACCACAAGACGACCATCATTTAGTCTGAGTATTTATTTCACTTACATTGACTATATATATGTGTGTGTGTATATATATATATATATATATATATATATATATTTATACGTGTGTGTGTGTGTGTAAAAAAGGCAAAAAAAAAACAACCAAAGTGATACAAAATATGTTGCCCTTGCCTTTGGAAATGATTCTGAACTGGAAACACAACCTCGCGTGCATTTGCTCTCACAGAGTAAACAAGCAGGCTAACCCTCTCCGTGGTTAAAGCATTTTAACAAACATGTTAAAGCGTTTAAACATAGCCTGCTTTAGCAGCCAAGTTTTACAGTTGCTGAAATTCACAATATGCTCAAAAGCCGCCAGTATCAGGTCTAACTCGTTTTGGACAACTTTTTTATGTTAACGAGGAAATTTCAACAACATTAACCAGTCTAGCTAAACTACGGTTAAGTTTCAATCCTAGGGTACAAAATATAACGCTGTTGTTCTTCTGGCTTTTAATTTAGGCTTTAAATTACGTGATACGAAAGTTGCACAACAGCCTACATTTATATTTGGTTTATATGCGTTTTATTCTACTTTGTTGAATAAAACGTTATGTTTTTAGTTATGCATTTTACATGGTAACTGTAATTTAGACATTATCTAATTAGCTTTGAGGACAGAGGAAAAGAAAAAATCACATAAAAACGTTTCTGTGCGTAAACACTTTTAAAGATCATATTTTGAGTGGAGGAAATTATTTTCAAATACTTTCTTCCACTGCTACTCTGTGTGTGAAATAATGATGATAATAATAATGATAATAAAAAACAAAGCAAAACAACAAACAATTAAAATACAGTTAAATTAGTAATAATAACACACCCAAACATGCGCAAAGGAATTGAAACATTTATAGAAATACTATATGTGCTCAACTAAGCAAATACCTATTTGTTCGGCTATATATACGTAAAAGACACTTAATATAATTCTGTACATCACAACATAAATATCCTCGTAGGCCATCCATTTGCAATTTCCCCGTACAGTTGAACCCATTATAACCCCGTTAAACAGCTAAGTGCTGCTTCATTGGTTATTTCAGTCTAGTTAAAGTTGACCAATTGCTTTGAAAAGATGTGGCATTATTATTATGATTAGTTTAATGAATTCTGGTACATTTCAGTTGGAGCACAATGGTAATACAAAAACAAATCCAAATTAATAATCAGAGAATCCTAATTGTGGTGGTAATGCTACAAAATCAGCAAAAGGCTTTTCCAAAAGACCACAGTCTTCTATTAAGCAGGTCAAAAGCAAAAAGAAAGAAAAAGAAAAAAGACCCTGGCCAATTACTTTTTGGGCTGCTCCACACATTCATCTGAACTATTTCTTTAAATTTACAACCGTAAAAAAATGTTCTCATTCCTGCTGAGGCTTTCTTTAAAAGACAACACATCTTCTTACCCGCTTACAGCTTTTCTCGCTAAACCTGTAACAACAAGAAAGCGGTTGGAGTTTTAAAAAGAAGCAAACAAAAAGAAAATACACAAATTGTACCATTTGGATCAAATCCAGTCGGCTTCATCACCACAGCATAAGCTCCCAGGCGAAAGGAAACTCGAGGCATGGCTGAGTTAATTTGCTTTGAAGCATCTAAAGGTTTGTGCTGAACTAGAAATAAAACATCCAAAAGCCACGTAGTAAGAGCCTTTAAAATCACTGCAGAGCTGCCGTCCTTTGTTCTTCCTGGTATGGGCCTGCTGGTCTGACCCCCGGATAGTCACTAGGTGGCGCTCTTGCTCTACCAAAAACCCCTTGCTCTTCCCAACTTGACCGCGCTGACGTCACGTCAGTCTGGAGCATCAAGGCCACTTCCACGCAGCTATTGGTCTGAAACTCACATGACATGTCTCCGAGCATCCATAATTATGTTACTGATATTTTTGCACCCCCCTCCAAAAGATGTCAGCATCCTACTGTCATTTTTCTCCCGGAGAATCCCGTAGTTTAGACCAGTGGAACACACCAAACGATTACTGTTTTGCCAAATGCAAAAATGTCATGTCCGAATAACATAGCTCCCGGTAACTTCCTCATGGATTCCTTAATGGGAGGACCATCTTCCTTCAGGGGTGAGGGTTATTCCAGCAACCCCGGAATGTACATCCACTCAGCTGCAGAGTACGGATATTCAGTGATGAGAAACAGTGGGAAGGTTGGACTGTCTTCACTCTCGAAGGGAGACGAGGGTCTTACTCCGGGCGGTGTGTCGCTCAGCGGCTTCCAGGATGAGGCCTACCTGTCAACACAACTGGCCACATGGACCCCAGGCTCCAAAACCTCCAGGGACGAGCAACCTGTTGCCCAGTGTTTACAACCCTGCTCTTTTCCAATGGGCAGCGTCAAAGAGGAGGCGTTTTGTTGCCTCTACCAGGATGACAGCAATAAGGGGAAACAGACAACAGAGTCAGCCACTTACATCCGGCTTGGGGACAATAGCTGCCGGCCTCAGCAAACTGCCTCCTCTTCCAGCGGATGTTTCCAGGTGTACAGCGGAGAGAGGCCGCCACAGGATGGCCGGCAGTTCCCCTCCAGTTTCTCTCTGACCCACTTGGCGACATCTGTTGAACCACCAGCAGAATCGACAATAAGTCGCAGCAAAGCGTCGCAAGAGACAGCGAGAGAGGTTTCCAAAACAGAGGAGAGTCAGAGCAGGAAGGAAGAGAAGGCCAAGAGTGACAGCTGCACAGATATCTCGGACGGGGAATTAAAAGGTAGAATGCTAATTTACGCCCACCCCCACCTCATCCCCCTCCCCCAAATTTAACTCAGACACGTGCATATGTGTAAATACAATGCTCACGCGCACACGCAGGAGGTTTGTTGACGGTGTTACTAAAAGGATTGCACAGATGCAATAATTAATAACTTTAATGTAGCGTTGTGTTTGATATCAGTCATATGGTCTGTATGGGGATTTGATAGCCTCGCCTAGGAGGGGGTACGGTGCTCGTGGCATTTAACACCTTTCCATTAATGTGACAACGTGAGATGGGCAGTTATCATTAGCATAAACACCCCCCCCCCCCCCTCTCTCTCGCTTTCATACAAGCTCTGGTTATTTATTGACAGAAGTAACAGCACAATATCATACCTCAAAACTGTGGCATTGAGCCAGTATTAAATTGTACGGGTTATCTCTAAAGTTTTAAACTTTTCGACCCAAAGGTCGACCCATTGAGAAGAATCTCACATAATAATAATAATAATAATAATAATAATAACGATAATAATAATAATAATAATGGACAGAATGTAAACTCGTGAAATTTCACAAATTTTTACAGCGTGCTTAAAACATTTAAATTAAAAGGACACCTTGGACAACATTTTTCCTTTTAAGGAAAGAAAGCTGACACGTTAATTTGACAAAATATGCAGAGGTAAATTAACTCTGAAAGACCACCATCTGTTTTTTTTTTTTAGTATTTCTGGTTATTCTTCTTCTTCTTATTATTATTATTATCGTTATTACTATTAGTAGTATTAGTAGTTATAGTAAAAGCAGCAGTATTAGTATTAGTAGTATTAGTAGTGGCACTGGTATAACACCCGTAATAATTCTTAAAGTTATTACATATTTTTCATTAACCTATTTAAAGTTAATTTCACCTTGTTATTTATACATGAAGATAAACACTATGCTTTTATTTTTAATTTAATTGGACGATGCTGTGGGGTCTGTGTTTGTGTATATTTGGATTTGGGAGGGGGAGTGTGTGTGTGTGTGTGTGTGTGTGTGTGTGTGTTTATGCGGGTATGTGAGAATTAAATTACGGAATTAAATGTTTTGGTAATGATTAAACGTGGGGCACACAGCGACTGTTCACATTAAGGTAATTATTACAATAACCTGCTTGTGTGTGTGTGTGTGTGTGTGTGTGGGGGGGGGGGGGGGGGGGGGGGGGTTCCACAGAGGAGTTATTCCCTAGAGTCTGCGAGCTAATCAAGAAATTAAGTGAGTGTGCAGAGCAGCAGTATGATTTTTGCCGCTGCCGGTACTTCGATGCGTTGTTTCTTTGTCCTTTTCCCCATCTAAATCTGGTATTATGCTGCAGAGACCGCCTCTTGTTTTAAGATGAACCTGAAAAAAAAAATATATCTGGCTCCGGTGTGCAAAGGTAATAAAATTTTATGGGAGTCTGAGGTCCAACATAGACAAAGGAAGTGCCTGCACACCCTCGTTTGATTCGATCTAATTATAGTTGTACATCTTACAGGAACAATTTGCAAGCAGTAGGAGTTGTTAGAAAAGGTGCGATGTTCGATCTAGTTCATTTGTTCGAGGGAGAGCGGAGGTGAAGCACCCAGGTGAAGCTGCTCTCCTAAACTACTAATTTGGATTTCTTTGAACGGTATTGAATGTGAATTTAGAAGATGTGGGCGTGTACCTAGCATCTACTGTACTGATCAACGCCTTGAAAACATCCGCGCAAAATGTCGCGATTTGGTCGCCTGTTTGCTCAATGTCCTATTTCTCTCGCTCCGATAGATGATTTGTCCGCGGAAAAGACAACGGGAAGCTGGTTAAAAGCCAAAAGTGGAAGGAAGAAGCGCTGTCCCTACACAAAGCATCAGACGCTGGAGCTGGAAAAGGAGTTCTTGTTCAACATGTATCTGTCTCGGGAGCGCCGCCTGGAGATCAGCCGGAGTATCAACCTGACCGACAGACAGGTCAAGATCTGGTTCCAAAACAGACGCATGAAGCTCAAGAAGCTCAACAGGGAGAGCCGAGAAAGGGAACAGAGTGCAGTCTACAACTACTCCTGAGCAGATATTTAACAAAAAAAACAAAACAACAAAAAACCCCACACAGATATTCACACACACACACACACACACACACACACACACACACACACACACACACACACACACACACACACACGTCATGCATCACATCCAAATCACGCACATAGACAGGACAGGCAAAGATATCAACAGACATGCATGTGTCTATAAGTGATACATCCAATAATTATTAAGTGATCTTCTCTTTATGTGCACAATAAGCACACGTGCACACATCGTGCCTTCCTATATGAACGATCTAAACGCTGCAACTTGCAGACCAGACCTGAATTTTCCAGATAAAAAGTTGTAGCGACACTGGAACAGTAAGGTGCTATTAGCTTGTAATTTTAATTGTAATATAACATGAACCAAAGGAAAGGAGGAGGCGATATTCATGCAGCCTATAAATAACTAGTGGCATGTAAGCAGTTTCACTTGAGCTTCAATGAATGAAATGCCACTTGTGCTGCTGCTTCTTCCTTGGTGCGTAATGTGCATGCATGCGATGATATTAAGCTATGTCATGGCGAACGATTCCAAAACAATAAAAAGAAAGAAAGGAGGGCGAATTAGAAAAAAAGCTATTTCCAACTTTGTCCTTCCCCTAGCATAGTAATGAAAATGAGAGGGAGGGAGAGACACTGCGGATGAGAGAAGGAGATCATGGCAGTTTTAATAGAAGTGAGAGACCATAACGTTGATTTAAATATTATCCAGGTGACCACAGTAAGTCAAGGTCATAAAATTCTAATGTCAGGTTCGCCCTGGAAAGCGTTGGGGGTGGATTTTATGATCTGCAAATATAATGTGCTGCAGCAGTAAAGATGCGTTTAAAGGTGTGTGTGGAGGAGGGCTAATCCACACAGCAGAGACTGCAGTGTGCAGGACCCAGCCGAGAGGCGCTGGGCTGGCAGGAACAGGCGTCTCCAACCCCGGGGATAGTGGAGCTTCATGGGCGCAGGAGATAAGGAGGATGGTGGATAAAGGGACAGCGACCGCGACGGCTCCAGTGACAATAATAACAAGCGTCACGGCAAACACGTGGATAACAAAGCGCATCTGGAAGGCGTCTACCGAAGGCAAGTGAAGGTAGGACCCGGTTTTACGTAATATTATTTCCTGTTTCGGGAAGTGTGGCGCATCTGTCAGAGAAGTTTGCCTGACAGCTCATTTGGCACGCACGGTGCACGCCTGCACGGGTCCATAGTTTGAATGAAGTTGTTTCAACGTTATGCTGATTGCTACTCAGTTTCTTACTCGAATCATGATGCTGGTTGCTGATTGTTTTTTTGTTTTTTTGTTTTTTGGATGATAGCTCTGGAGATTTACGGTGACTGGATTATAAAGCTATGTTTACTTAACGAATGGACTAAATTTACGTTGTGCTAACACAATATTTATAAATTTAGAAGAGTAGCAAAATTACATGGATGCGGTTCTTGAGACTATGCAATTAAAAGGCATGGCACATCTAATGTGTCTACAGGCGGTGTTACAAAGCAGCATGATTGCAGACCACAGTGTGTATCATACTCGCCTTTTCGCTTTGAGCTGGATAGTGTTAATCCCCACTTGGCTTTTCATGCATTGTCCTTTCCATGGATTTTTTGTAAACCTCTTTGCGCGAAGCTGAAGCGTGGTTTAGGTAGTTTCATGTTGTTGGGGTTGGCTTCCTGGCTCGGCAACAAGAAACTGCCTTGATTACGTCAGTTCGTCTTCATCAAGGGCACAATTTCCGCTGAATTACCCCCTATAGTCACACAGGTCCCCGCAAATGGCATTGTAAATGAACTGAGTTGCAATACCTTGGACAGAGACGTTTTCTTTCTTTGCTGTTATTTTTGTGGTGGGCTGTAAAACCTCCCAGAGGCTCTCAGAAGGAGAATAGGTTGTAAACAACATGGGGTAAAGTTTTAGACTGCGTTGTGGTGCATCTGTCATCACTGGCTGTCCGTTTAGGTTTCGTTGTTTCAGCTGTTTTATGACGATATAGAAGGAATCATAGGTGGCTGGATATGTCGTGGATTTAACTCATCAAATTATCAGAGAAATGTGTAACAGGAAATGGATGCGTATTGACACTTCTATGACTTCATCTGAGCGCTTTTCTTCTGCTGATGCACAACTTCTTTTAAGTGTTTATAACCAAAATGCCGTTCAGTTCCAACTTCCAATTAGCTAGCAATCTTTGCAGGGATAGGCTCCCTAACGTCAACACAAAAAGCTACTTTGCCATTTCCAGCAATAGCTATTGATGACTGTTTACTAAAATACATTAGAACACACACAAACAGCAATCGCTCCGTTAGTCACATTTTGCATTGAAAATTCAAAATTTTACTTTTTTAGTACAAATTCCTGCAAAAATCTTTGTGTGTATGTGTGCATTAAAGGACTTGCGTCTCTTATGTCTTTCAGTTGTGTTTCCTCTGGTTCTACTACAATGTTTGAAACTTTATTTTCTCGTTCCTCGGCCCACTATGCGGAAGAATATCCTGGGCTTTACACTGTTTCATCTGTTATGTGATGTGGCTAAGTTTCGTAAACATAATGGACACACATTCTATCTTTATTGGAGTCGACCCGCAACACTTTCAGTGTAAATTTTTGGTCTAATGGCACTTAAATTAATTAAATTATCAGAGTTACCATTCATTTCTAACCTGTTTAGAAATGAATGATATTTATGTTTGAATCTACAACTCACTGACGGTCACAGATAGTTGGCCAAACTTTATGTCTTGCAATAAATAGTGTTTTATTATAGTTAAAATTCATGAAAGGGCGCGAAGGAAAATAGAAAAGAAACGACCAGAAACGACCAGATATCTGTCAGGAAAGGGGGTTTAGCTTACGTCAGCGGTCAATGAAACACAATAACTTATTGATGAAAGAGCTGCTTATTTTGCCACCACGTTTTTTTTTTTTTCGCAAAGGCAGTCCAGTGTTTATGCTAGTCACTATCTCCCCTTGTTTTCTCAGCCCCCTCCTTGTAGCGGTAGCACCAGTGGAAGAGACAGTCTGGAATCCAAAGTCACTTTCATTCAGCTCAGTGAATGAGTGTCCTTCTTGGAATGCAGCACTGACAAAGACTTTACAGCGCCGAAAACAGCCCCGAGAGCTGCACAGATTCACCCTAAAACCATATACACATAAAGTAATTTATTCCACTTTGTAGTTGCGCACAGGAACTGAAGCCTTTACACAGCCGCTTCCTTTGGGACAGCTCAAGATGTCTCACTGCTACCGGCATGATCAGACATGAACCAAATATGCTAACAGCTTTTCTTTCTTTCTTTGTTTCCCCTTTACCCTTTTTCTACTGTCATTTTCTACATTCATTATGCTTATTTTATGAGAAAAAGGAAAAATGAGCACTTCGAAATTTATTTTATTTTATTTTTACCATTTTACCAAGAAGATTGATTAGGGTTTGAATTCAGAAGGGGCGTTATCTTTCTTTCTTTGGAATGGAAAATGTGAAGACTGCTCTATTGCCAATTTGTGCGGTACAGGAATGACTCTTAAAATGCGCCTTTTTTGGATTTGTTGAATGACATTTAATAACTGTAACGCTTTCCAGCCTCAGGATGGATTATAAAGGAAAGCCTCAATAGAATAATTTTTTTGTAAATAAGTGACACTCGTGGCCTTAGAAAAGGGTGGGACAAGAGAGAGACTCACACTGTTTTATATATAAACTGTGACAGGCCAACTCACCAGCACCGTTATTGATCAACTTCAGAAGTGATCACTTTACGGGCTGTTTTGACACAAAATGCGTTTGAAAAACAATTTTAAAGCTAATTTATTAGAATAAGAATGCCAGTTATTGATTCTCTGAAACACTGGCGTACAGCGGTTAGCTTGGAATTTCCATTCAATACAGAAAGAGAATTACAGATATATATTTTATTATTGTAGTTTTTGGCCTTTCAGTAGATCATAGTGCAACTCTGTGGTCCTTAATATTCAGCACTTGGGACGTTATGAACACATTGTGATAGTTTCTTTGAATTATCTTTATTTGTAGTTTAAACAGATAACATTGCCTAAATGTCGTATTTGAACGTGACTAATTTTGGAAAAGGGAAATGAGGTGCGTTTATTTCGTATTTGTGTGTGTGTGTGAGGGAGAACTTGTGATGTCTTGTGATGTTTTGTCAATTTTGCACTGGTTATCTTGCTCTTACCATTCATTTGACAGAATAATTACTTTCAGTATCTCTGCTCTAAACAGGAAAAATAATGCGCTTTCATTTTGGCACTAAACGTGCATGTCTAATAAAAGAAGGTCATGTTCCAACGCGTAGCTCGTATCCTTGTTTATTATCTCCCCGGACTGGTTTTGCTGATAAAAGCAGACTCAGATACAGCGTTCTGACTCACTTGACAATCAAGATGAGTCATTTTATCTGAATAAGCATAGGATGTAATATCAGCTTGAGTAACCTTGCGGGTTTATAAAGATACACTTACAGAGAAATTCGCAATCTGCACAGACGGCGATTTAGTTTCATGCAAGTGTATGATCTGAGCTGAAGTTCCCCTTTTAATATTATCATGAGAAGCATTTTGCTGTATTCATCTAATCCCTTTTTTTTTTTTTTTTTTTTTTTTTTACGTTGAAAGGTGGATGCTGAATTAAGAGTGCGGGGGCAAAGAGTATTTTGACGTAGCAAACACTGATCACATGCCAGTGAGTCCGTATTAATAAGAAGCATCAGTGCACTGCAGTCGCGCAAACACAGGCTTTGGTTCATGCCGCACAAATAGGCTTTTTGAAAATTGCAATAACACCTATATTTGTGTGTATTTTTGTCCATGGGAAATGTGTGTAACTGATACATGTCAGAATCTGACGTACATAGGTTGGCGGAGTTATAGTAAGTCTGTGGTATTGTCATCATTGATTCAAGAAGCCGTTTTTTAGATAAATTATTTTGCATGTCAGAAGGACAAACGACTGTAGTAAAATGAAAACGTAGACTCACTGTAATCTCAGAGAGTCTCTGGATAGAGGGTTTCATATATTGCATAGATTACAAATCCTTATTAGACCGATATGAGACTTTTTGAAACCTCAGAAATAAGACCAGCAGCGCCACAGACGACTACAAATCCCATAAACAAGCCAAACAGAGGGTTCTATATTTTTCTCCAGTTAAACTTTTACTCGTATACTTTTGATTTGTCAAGTTTCACTCTTGATTTGCTGATTTTAGAGCGCATGAGGTCAACACAAACAGTCACATCTGCTACACGAGGTTGTGTTTCTCTATAAAATGTTATGGATCTAAAATAGGACAGTGTTTGGCCATGCAACAAAGAGGGATTTTCTGAGACAGTATATTACCATCTGCTTCAGGTGCAAGTGTAGTTGTGCCCTGGAAGAATAGAGATTAAGGACAGATACTCAAAAAAGAAGAAACGACAAACAACAAATGGGTTATATAAAAAAAATACAGTCTTTTTATTTATAGCAAAATAAGGCGGACACAAGAGCAAAATGGATGATGGGAAATAATTAAACAGAAGTTACTTCTCATTAATGACACAGACACGCGCGCGCACACACACACACGGAAACAAAAGCACACTCCAAAACAATAAAAATGATATTAGTGCATTGTTGCAGACATCGATACAGGATATATTCTAATCCGTCTTTACGATCAGATGGTAATAATTGCTCATTGAGTACTATTTCAATATATTTGGAATATCTGAAATCAACAGACAGGAAATGTTAAACCTCCAGAAAAACAAATGAATAAAATAACTGATTAGCACATTTGGTAAATTTCTTTGTCTCGATTAGGCTGTGGGTGGACAACAACTAGGCTCGGAGCTACGCATTCATCATCACCAGGACACCGTTTGCAGTTATCCAGGTTAAGGTCCGCCGTCTGGTCTTTGAAATTTCATGGTTGAATCTGAACTCAGCAGCGAGGACAAACGTGGCACTTCCTGCTGCGTATATGATTTGATGCACGTTGTTTAAGCCAAAATGTTGAATATCATGTCGGTTAATCAACAAATGTAAAACTATATCTTGACTCTAGCTGATCTAGGATAATTACCGGCATCATTTATTCCTTAGCTTGGCGCTGACAAAGGCTCATTTTTAAACGCCAACGCTACAGATGTTGCAAATTGGGGTAATTATCATTTTATTACAATCATTATTTTCGCTATTTTTCTTTCTTTCTTTTTTATTAAACTCTTATTTCGTATATTTCAGTGTATGAAACTGTATTTTAGCCCAGTTTGAGATAATTTTGGCACAGTGACGTGTGACTTGTTCTCCCACACCACATATTTTCTCGTTTGCACATAACTGTCAGCTTTGCACGTCCCAAAATGGATTTCTTGTCTTAAAGGTTGCAATCAGTTAACCTTTTTTTTTTTTTTTTTTTTTTTTTTTTTGTTGCTAGTTCAATTCCTTTTATAAACAACTAGTCCACGGCAGAAACTATATTGTTTGAAACATTAAACCTACAGTTGCACATAAAAGAATAAATACTACGATTAAATAGTCCAAATACAACATATGGGCAAAATATAACACTGGGGGTAAAAGCACACACACACACACACACACACACACACACACACACACACACACACACACACCAGGAATGTGTGCAGCTTTTAGGAATTAATAATTCATCCTCTATATTATCTACCTCATCCACCCTGCGCAAATGCATTATATTTTCTTCTGTATGACGCCGCTGGCTACTTTAGTTGCTCCTGTATCACCGTATAGTTGATCCTCTTCTATTTGCTGTGTCTCTGCATCTCTATTTAAGAATCCATTCTTGTTTCACTGCCTGCTAACTGACAAGCTACCCATGTGCATTGCAGGGCAAAAACAGCAGACTCATGCCACTGGATACAACAGTAACATTACCCCTGTCATTAAAGCTTTCATAGTTAGCCTTTTAACGAACCATTTTACCTCTTCTGCTTCCAAAGTCCTCTCTGCTGTCTTCGGCCCTTCTTGTTTCATACGAATTGTTTCAGTCACTCATAGTGGTGGTGGTGTTGGTGTTGGTGGTGCCGGTTTAATGTTGAGCGAGGAACTCGGATGTAGTCTTATTAACGACACGTTTATGAACAATCAAATGGTCCTCGTTAAAATTTATTGATGGGCATAAAAACATGAACGGTCACTAGCCGAATATAGCGCGCAGTAGTGGGCTGCTTGTCAAGAATCTGAATCCCCTCCTCTCCTATCTCTGCAGATCCCATTTAGGAAATGTTTGCTGTATCCTCGTTAAAACAGTGCAAATTTTATTAGTGGCGTATGCTACATCCTCGTATTTTTGATTCAGTCTCTCCAATATCTAGTCCAGCTATATCTAGCCACCATGGATGGTTTTCTCCTAAATAAGAAATAAAGAGCATGCCGCAGGAAACTAACACCTCCGCCTTATCAAACGTACTTTAAAGCGTGGTTTAATAAAGATATAAGAGTAAACGATTCGGTAAACACTTTGCTGTAATACTATCCCCTGCAACAGCATGGCGCTACGGTAGATTTTGCCAGACAAAGATTGATTACACCATCAAATAGTGCCTTGCTCTTAGACGTAATGTGCGCAGGTCTGTTGTGCGACTAGAGGTAGATCCACTACTAGAACTACAAATGCGTATTTTCTTCATGGAGGAATATAGTTTTTGGAATTGCCTTTGTGCCTGCGAGAAAAAATAGTGAAAGATCATATTCTTTAATCCGATTTATGTGCACTGGTATCCCAAGATAAGTGGCGCATTGATCCACTGTACAATTTTTGTGGGGGTAAATATAATCACGTGTTGGTGAGGCAGCCAATAGCAGCCAGGGAAGCGTTGAGAAATAATTACCTGCCTTGATTGTTCTATGGCTAGATAAAAAAGTACACATACACTCCATATAATAATCGGATGCATGTAAAAGAGTCGGGGAAGCTTCGACATGTCGACCACGGGTCCCATAAGTAATTATTATGTGGACTCCTTGATCAACCATGAAAACGAGGATGTCCTTACTGCAACTCGTTTTTCGGCGCCCGGTTCGCACCCAGCCGGTCCTCGTCCGACGTCGCTAGTACCGGAGTGTGCTGACTATCCTTCCTGCAGCTTCGCACCCAAGCCACCCGTCTTCTCCACCTCCTGGGCCCCTGTACACTCCCAGTCATCAGTGGTTTACCATCCATACAGTCACCAACCTCACTTAGGCACAGACTCGAGATATGTGCGGTCATGGCTGGAGCCGATATCAGGCGCCGTGCCTTTCCATGGCTATCCGGGGAACAGCAGGCACTACGGGCTGAAGCCCGATGCATTTCAAGAACACAGAGCCGGCGAGTGTCTCGGCTCCAGCGGACGGACCTACACGGATTATCTGTACTGCTCATCCACTGACATGCGAGACAAGACGCAGCAGAATCTCCCCTCTCCCGAGTCGGAGCTCATGGCTTCAGGAAAACATAAAGATGAGAAACCGGAGCTAGATCCGAGTAAGTTCAAGCGCCTATACGATCTTTTTACAGCCCGGTGGGAGTTTTGTTTTTGGGATAGCTTTAAATATACTTTTGCTCAGAGCCATTTCAACGTCCTGCTTAAAAGTAAAATTATAAACTGCTACATTCTTCCCTTTTCAGCTCAGCTCTGAATCGCCCCCTGCTATAGGGAGCAAGCTTTAGGAACTATAAAAGACAAATGCTTCTGGGCTAATATTGGGGCAATAAAACCAGACGGGGTTATAAACATGGACTCAAACCTTCAGGAAGACGTTGAATTTGGGAGGATGTTGCATAAGCTTAAAACACATGCAAGGTGTTCTAAAGTAAACGGCCTAAACTCATTTAAGAATCCATATTCGTCATATGGTGCATTTTTACGACTTTATGTTGACCCCGTGCTATTAAAGATGGCACAGCAAACCCTGTAAGCCGAATTTAAGTCCTGTATTGTTAGATAGGCCCTTCCTGTCACACTTTGGCTCTGTTTGACCCCCAGATGGAATAAAATAAAATAAAAACGATTCTCACATAGTGAAAGGATTACATACACGTGTATGGATGCATATGCCTATCTACTCTTTTCTCTGGGTCCAAAACAAATTCACATGACTCTTTTTTTCAGACAACTTGAGGAATGTAGGGACATACTCGAGGACTTTCACCACGGACCTGTAAAGGCTTGAACCACGGGCCATTTTATGGGCCAATAAAGTGAATAAGCGCATTGAGTATTTTACGACGGTGTTACTCACAAGTTAAGGGGACAAGGAAGCAAATCAGTTTAGGCTTGAAAAGTGTAAGACTGAGAATCTTTCCTTAAAATGTTAACTGGCAGTTTAGCTTTTACGACGTACACCCAAACTTGTGTGTGCCTTGGCACTGTTTTCAGTTTGTTGCACTTTCTGATGAGTCCACAGATTTCCTATAAATCCAGAGGCTCATTCATTTTATTTTTTAAAGGCCGAACACTTAATGTTGATGTCATCTGTTTCACAATTTAGCTTTGCATTGTTATTCTGTCTTTATTATTATTGCTGTTTGTGTTTGCAGATAACCCTGTGGCAAATTGGATACACGCCCGCTCCACAAGGAAGAAGCGATGTCCTTACACAAAGTACCAGACTCTCGAACTGGAAAAGGAGTTTCTGTTCAATATGTACCTTACAAGAGACCGCCGATACGAGGTCGCCAGAGTGCTGAATCTGACCGAGAGGCAGGTCAAAATCTGGTTTCAGAACCGGAGAATGAAGATGAAGAAGATGAACAAAGAAAAGACCGACAGCAAAGACCAATAATGTGGACTACAGTGACAAAACAACCAACAATAACCACTAGTCTAATGGACAGCACAGATGTACCAAAACACACGACAAGCGCCCTCTCCTCCTTATATTTATCACTTTTGTTGGATTTTTTTTGTATTAACCTTAACTTCCAGACTGTTTGATGCCGATTATTATTTTTTAGTGCACATTTATGTGTCGAGCGTTTAAGTAGAAAAAAAGAAAGAAAAAAGAAAAAGAAAACTTCTAAGGAGAGAATTACATTCTGCTTTCACTTCGAGATATGTGTTTTTGTAAAAGAAATTAAAGAAGCGCAGTTTGGATACGCTTAAACTGTCCGAAGAAAGACAATACTTGAATTCCTTTGAATTTCACAAAAACCATAATTTATGCTGTGAATGTTTTCTTTCATGTTTATTTCCTTTGTACGCTGTTGTGCAGGTGTAGTATTTTGTACAGCAACATCTGCGGTCGACATGTCTGTCTTGTATTTTTGTGATAGTTGTAGCTGTATTTGTGCACATTTTCTTTCTCCTTTTTTTGACTGTAGCCTCCGAGTTTAATTATAGAGTGTAGATATAGACCTCTGCAAATATAACCATAATCCCAAGCTCTTGTTTTCTGTGTTTATTGTGGCTTTGCAGACTGCGTGTTTGCGATCGGATTTAGCAGACTACACGGTTGTACAGGGGAATCCAAAACAGTATCACCCCGTACTAGAAAATAAATAAATGGATACAAAAATTTCTGAAATTCAAACCAACGGGAAAACTGACCCAACCAAAGCTACATGACGCAAAAGACTGATGATTTATTAATAACAATTCCTTCACATTTTTTAGTACGCACTGTTTTGGCCGCTGAGTGTGCCCCCATTACATTAAAGGCCTAAATGAGCTCTGCTATTACAAATAATGGCGATATAGAAAGCTTGGCGTAGCCTATTTAAGGCTTTACTGGGACAACATTGTTTTAATTTTGCTTGGCATCGCTTTGCACTTGTGTCTTAATTACAGCTTCTTAGTCTCAAACATTCACATGTATACCGTTTCAGACGTTATCCGTTTTAGGAGAGTAAGTAGATCTAAAAAAAAAAAAACAACAACCCTCACAACTGATATTTAATTATGTTTTATATCAATAACAAAATACATAGTAAAAAAATATACATTTCTTCCAAAAGCGCGTCTCTGTAAGGTTTTAAAATGTACCAAAACATTTTAAATGCTGGCTTAAAATAAGTGCTCCCTTTTAAATTGTTCATATAATATTCTTATAGGGACAGAGATGAATGCACGAGTTTTTACCATATTTATTTCTTTATTAGGTCAGTGCCCTATATGAGTTGAAAGTAGCTCATCAACCACATTTGTGCAGTTTCCTAAAGAGTATTAAAAAAACATTAACCACTTAGGCAATTAAACACAACATCTAACTAAACGTTAATTGCATCGCCAGGCTCATTGGCGATCAGAAAATCTGAGACCAGATTTGAAAAGTTTCGTTTTAAGCGAGAGACCGTTTCCCATGTCTCGCATTTGTTTCCTGTGATAGACCTAAATTGCCTTTTTGTGGTGGCAAACAATACGGGCAGGATGCTGTAATTTCAAAGCCCAATCCAGTGCATTTCCGCTCTGCTTGGACAAAAATGCCAGTTTTACAGCCCCTGTTGGAGCTCGGCTGTTTGTCTCAAATGCAGACCAACAAAGCAAACTCGACTAACTGGCTAGACGTCTGGGCTAAATTACTTTATGGTTTTAATGGACGCTGGTGGTGGACTCGTTCAAAGGAGAAGCATGCGCACTGTTCTGGGGACTTGCCTGACTGGGCCAGCCGCAAAACCCCCTGCACTTCATCATATGAGTCGTCTATTAGTCTACAATTAGATGGGAAAAGTCAATACCCATTGTGCATAAATGTGAGTGCTGCAGAGCGCTATTATCTCTTGTATAAAAGTGATCAGCTGCCACGACAGGAAACGACAGCACAGCAACTATTTCAAGTCTGCAGACAAGCAAGACGAAAACCGAAGGCACGTGTTTTATAGATTCCACAGTAATTAACTGCTTTAACTTTATTTAAAGAAAAATACAGGGTGCACGCATCCTCTATACATTCAACTCTTTCTGGCCACATAGCAGTTGTCTCTGATTGGTGGAGTTATTCAGGTTTAAAGACAAATCTCGACACTAGATGACGCTGTAGGTCCACGTTTTGAGGAGTGTGTCTGTGTTGAAGGGCTTTTTTACAGCTCTGTGGCTTGGCTGAAGAGTGAAGAGTAACCTATCGATGACAAAATGACAGATATGGCCACCAACCGCATTTTGTGTAATAGGCCACAGAACAGCAATCCGGAATGCAGCCAGCTGGTTGTTGTGCTGGCCAAACAATCTGTGCAAATATAGTATTATTTTTTTCACTTCAGAAAAAAAAGATTATGCTTTTGTTATTTACTCTTTTTTTTTTTTGTAGCTTCTTTCATTGTCTGTGAATTTATGAGTTAATACGGCTGTTTTGTGGGTGGTAGTTGTGTGCTCAATTCGAAAAACGCAAAATTATATCTGCAATATACACGCAATACATGTGCACAGCCTTTTACAAAAAGTTAATTAAGCAAAATACTTAACTCAATAATAATATAATACTTAATAATGCATAATATGTGTGTTTTATTGTATTTATTGCCTCTGCTTTTCAAGCTGTAAATTCAAACCAGACTGAGACACTTTATTCCGAAAAAAAGTATTTAAAAAATCCACAATAATAAAGAGACAAAAAATCACATTCAACCAAAGACTACTTTATTAGCAGTTTTTAAACAGTTGCATCTGTAACATAAAATCAGTGCAATAAATAAATGGCAACAAAGCAACACATCGAGAACAAAATCAACAAAAGCATAAACAGCAGCATCAATAATAATGATAATAATAATAATAATAATAATAATAATAATAATAATAATAATAATAGTAAAGAAAGGGCTACCTGTACTATTTTAGTCCTCAGTCCGTGTTGGTTGTAACGTCTGTACCAACAATTCAAAGTCTCCAACAAGTGATTGGCAATCTGCATATTTATAGAGTGTGAAAGGTCTATAAATTCGCCCAGTGCGCCTTTCATATTTTACGATGATGTGTAGAAACCGTCAGTAACCCCACAAAAACCCACACAGGCATATTTGGAGAGAGAGACCACGCAAGTACTGAGCTGGGAATCGTGCGCGTTGATTGCACCTAAACATTCAATGTTAAATTTTATGAACTCCCCCGTGTGAGATTTACTGCCCATCCTCGTCGGTTTTACGGGGTCAGTAAATGGCACCTATAGCATTCATAGGTCGTGTTTATATTTGCGTGCATCAGTACTTTGGAGCGCCTGGCGCAAACGTGTCGCCTTGGCCTCTACACGGTTTTGCATCGAGGAATGTTTTGTCTTCAACTCGATGTTTTGCTCGGGGATAGAATAGCTCCGAGTCTGTGTTGTTTTTATTTTTAATACTGTTTTAATACTGTTGATAAACTCCCAAATATCATCCTGACCCAATGGAGCCCATGAAAGGCCAACTGTTTTCTGGGAACTTGTATATAACCTTCAGGGCATGATAGAAAAAAATAAAAAATAAAAATACCACATCACAGCAGCTTAATCCGCTTAGAAAGGGGGGAAATCTTCCCTGTTTTAAACACCTCATAACCTCCATACAAAGAAGCAAAACTATAAATTCAGACTACACAGGAAATGTATCATGCTTCATCGTCTTTATATCGTAACCATTTCACAACTGAATTGTTCAGCTTGTAACAAAGGTTTTTTTGTGTGATAAACTTAACATTGATCATATTTACAGCCTCTTAGATTGTTGGTTATGATTAGTGAAGCCTCTCTCAAGGTGGATATACGTAGGGCCCACGTCTGACCGGTCATGGAAAGATGAAGGGTGGGGGGGAGAGAGGTTGGAGGAGGGTGAGGGAGCCTGTGGTGGGGTGGTTGGGTGGGAATCTAAAAAAAGGAAAAAGAAAGAAAAGAGCAGCGCCTGTGACTGTGCCGGTCGAGCGAGCCAGCTGTAACCTTAGCTAACAAACATCCAAAGCACATGCCATGAGCCGGGTTTGAGACTGCAAAACCTGGAAAAAAAACCCACTCACGACTGCGAGGAGAAATCCGATGAGAGGAACGGCTCAGAGAGAGTGAGCTGCCGTAGATTGTCCAAAGGGGCAGCGTTTCTCCTAGTTCCGGTTTGTCTGCTTGTGTGCGCTGTGCGAGTTGGGACCCTAAACAAAAGGCTGCCATCATCCTAAAGGAGATATTCTACTGCGAGAGAGCCCGTCTGCTTGATGCTAACTAAACATGAGCTCCTATTTTGTTAACCCTCTTTTTTCTAAATACAAAGGCAGCGAGTCACTGGAGCCAACTTACTACGACTGCAGGTTTCCACAAAGCGTTGCCCGCAGCCACACGCTGGTTTACGGACCCGGAGCAGCCGCACCGGGCTTTCAGCACCCATCCCATCATGTGCAGGACTTTTTTCACCACGGGACCACGGGGATCTCCAACCCCGGATACCAGCAAAACCCCTGCGCTTTGGCTTGCCACGGAGACGCAACGAAATTTTATGGATATGAAGCCCTTCCAAGGCAAACGCTTTATGGTACCCAACAAGACGCAAGCCTAGCGCAATACCCAGACTGTAAATCGTCGAGCAGCTCTAACCCCGGAGAAGGACAAGGCCACTTAAATCAAAACTCCTCTCCCAGTCTTATGTTTCCTTGGATGAGACCCCACGGTCAGAATCATACAATTATTTCCTATTCTTTCAGTGTTGCCGTGTGGTGCGCGCGTGTCACTGTGTATCCGCCTGTGTGTGTGTGTGTATGTGTGTGTGATTGTGCATGTGTGCTAAATACGTAGGGTGTACAAGAGTATGTCTCTAAACTATAAAACGAAATAAGTCAGAGAACATGATGGGGCACATAGAACCTGAAGTGCAGGCTGCTGTTACTCTGCAGCACATGCCCATACAGGGCTGAATGGTTGCTTTCCAAAGTGCCTTTAAACGCTGAATTGCTGATTACAGCCACATGACACGCTCTTTGAAGTCAATTATCGTTCACATAAGATATTTCACAAACTCTAATAGTGCTATGAGAAGGGATGGATAAGTCATAGTCTAAAATACGATAATACCACACACACTAGCAGCATGCAGAGTGACAGGGGGGGGTTAGCTAAAACACAACATACCACGATTATCCAGAATCCGGGTTTTAGAGGTTTGGGGGGTAATTTGACCCACAGGCCCACTGTAGGCTCAGACACATACAGCCATAATCATAAGGGCTTTGTAGATATTACCCCTTCCATTCATGGATCTCTCTGTTCAGGCTATAAGGCTACTTTAGCTCCACACAGGTGTAAGCTTCATTTTTCATTTCTGCTCAGAGATATGCATCCCAATATTGTCCCCAACTTTATCTCTGTCTTCTCACACTTTTACCTGCCTAGTTATTGTCCTCCTGTATGAGTATGAATGAAAATGTCAGTCAGGTTTATGTGGGCTCTGCTGCAAGAGGAAACAGTGTAGTTTCTGTAAACACCCCTCCCAATCTGACATGGAGTAGTATATAGATTTTGTTTGTAGAGTTTTAACATCATTAAATTGATGGGGGATCTAGGGCAATTTTACCTTCATGTACAGATTAAAAATTGAACTTCAAAGTAATAATACTATATCTTACTCCACTAACTCTTGGGGGATGTGGTTGTAAGGTTGCATCAGACCTGCAGAATGAACTGTAAATGAAGCAGACATGTGTGTAAATTATTATTACTTTGAAGACATTTATTTACAGATCCCAAGCAAACTACGGATTCTATTGTGGGTGGTATGTGTGTACACTGATATATGTTCCTGCTAATGGAAAATCTAACTTATCCAGCTTAACACTGCAAGAAGACATCTACCCGCTCTTTCTTTTCAGTGAGTGTAATCTGGCATGTGTGAGAGCTGAAATGGGTTAGTGATTGTGCAGAGGAAATGAGTAAATTCAGAAAGAATTATCAGCCATCTGAATGTCTTTATGGGGAAATCGTGGTGAGCCCTGTTAACCTCTGGCTTTATTTCATATTTCAAGCCCCAGGAAGACGGAATGGGAGGCAAACCTACAGTCGCTACCAAACTCTTGAACTGGAGAAGGAGTTTCTGTTCAACCCTTACCTGACCCGTAAGAGAAGGATCGAGGTGTCTCACGCCCTGAGCCTCACCGAGCGACAGGTGAAGATTTGGTTTCAGAACAGAAGGATGAAGTGGAAAAAAGAGAACAACAAAGACAAGTTTCCGGGTCAAAGAGGAGAGGCCGAAGCCGAGGCCGAAGAAGAGGGCAACGAGGACGGTGAAGGGGAAGAGGCAGAAGAGAAAGAAGCAGAAGAGAAAGAAGAGACCAAGGAGTGATTTTATGGTCCTTTTATGGTTATATGGGTGAAAAAGAGGAAAAAAGGAGAGGTCCCATAAACAGACGAAGAGTCACAAGGAGGCAGAGAGCGTCAACTTTATGACCACCCTTCTATTTTGTCAAGAGGGATCAGGAATCCCACCAATATTGCTGTCATAAATAGACAAAATTCTCCATTCTCTCGTTTATCCTAACATGATGCGCATTACCATTTGGATTTTTCTGTAGAAGCTACAAACGCTTGTAGCGTTTTTTTCTTTCTTTCATAGAACTCTCGCCATTGTTTTTAAAATTATGGGAGGGTAAATTAAAACGCATGTTGGATGGAAAATGGCTTAGTTATTTTTTACAAATTTGCTTTTAATAATAACTGTATCAAAACGTAGCCAAATAAGATCAAAACATGACCAACGCCGACCTGTGTTGTAAATAGATTATAGCCTACATTAAAAAAAAAAGACATCACTTCAAAGTAGCCTTTCCGAAATTGTAAAAAAATAAAATAAAATAAAAAAAATGTAGGCCTATAACTTAGTAGTAAGTGTTAAGACATCATCGCAACAGTTGCATTGGCTAACAGCCTCTGTATAAACCACAAGTTTTATTATTATAATTGTTACTGTTACTGTTTTACTCGTTTTCATGTGACAGCCATTAGCTCCTCAGACATCTTTCTCTAGGATTACCAGGGAAATGCAATCGTTTGGAATCCTTTGATGCTACCTAAACCTGGGGAAATTGCAATAGAGATTTCTGAATATAGAGATTTCATATGGTTTTAATTTTAAAGTGTTCTATATCGACCTTATATTATTAAGTTATGTATGTAGCATTTACCCAACAAACAGTATACACTTGTTGAAGACAATTTGCGAGTCTTGGGAAGACACTTAGCTCAAAGCCCAGCAAACACTTTTGAGATTGTACCACAGCACTACCTAAAAACTCAGAGCTTTGCCTTTGCAGAATTTATATTCCACATTTATGGCATCGCTCTGATTTGATCGCAAGCTATTTCCCCAACAACTAAAACTGCCTATAACGCACATGTACTGTGTATGATAACAACTGCTACAATTACAACGATTTTAAAGTAAGGGAATTTTTATTTTAATGTGCTGGTGATATAGCGTAGTTGTTTTGCACTGAATATAATCTTTATGTACGTCTTGTTATATATTGATGTTAACAATATGCTCGTTTTCTGGTGTTTCTCCTGTGAAAGACGGAATTGTGTGTCCCCGCCATTGTTGATGTAAAATCACAAATAAACAAGATGGCTCACTATCATTTCTGGTTTTATTGAGACTGCGCACTCGGTTGTTAGAACAAATATCATCACCATCCTTTCTCCATGTACATAAACAAATAAGGGAAGTGAAAATATGCAGCGTGGCATTTTCTTTTTTGCACACTGTAAAGAGTTCAATATGAAGCCCTGTTTTTATGCACGGACAACAATAAATAGATAACTTGCAGCTGAAAAAGCCCCCCGAATAATTCAAAATTGATGATTTGATGATGCCTCGATTTTCAGCCTGTGCACCCAAAAAGTGCTTCGGCAGGAGGGAAGATAGTGCAGAACCCTCCTAAATAAAGTTTTCCCAATTTAAACTTTCCAAACTGTTCGATTAAAAAAGCGCCAGACACGCGTTTGCGGATGTATCCCTTTACCTTTTAAGGAAAGACCGCGAATCCCATTCACAGCAGGCCTACTCTCCAAAGCCTGAGTCGTATTTGATTCATCCTCTTAATAAGAAACTTCCTCTCTTCGGGGAGGACACGAAGCTTTCCTTAATGAATCTCGGGATGACTGATGGCTGTTTGAGAGATGAGATGAGCAAACATTTGACGTGCTATGTTAATAATCAAACAAAGTAATGGCAGAGCTTGAGGGAGGCTTTATCTGTCAGAGGCCATACATTTGCAAGGTGTTGCGTGAATCTTGTGTCCAGACAACCCGCCGGAAAAGTACCAGAGCGCTGAAATCAAAGCGAACGCGGGAGGCCAAGTGCAGGTAACAGGTAACATCTCTCTTCTGCAGTCCAGCTGGTTTTCATGATGACGGTTTGGAACAGACAGAGGACATGAGCAGGCAACGTGAAATCTGAGTACCACTCAAGTAGGACTAAACTGCGATAAGTATCAAACGGTACACCAATGTGGGTCTCTGAACGTGCTGTTAACGGGGTAAAATACCAGTACTTGCTCTATCATATTAGCCCACAATAGAAATTTGATCCATCTTTTCCAGAACATGAAATTCGACCTCACCCTTCTCTCGGTTTGACCACCCTCCCTTTTTATACTGGATCTGAATTTTTCAAATTGAAAACAGAATGATTTTCCACATAGTTTCTTTTTAAAAATGCATTTATTGCAAGTTTAATGCAATATTAGACGTATTTTAGTAGTAAATACGCCATAACATGACCCGAGACTTGAATAATTTAGCTGCCTAATTTCAGCGTTCGGCAGCTAAATTATTCAAAGTCTGTTGCTTTTTATTTGCTCACTTATAAACTGTTCAAATAAGCTTCAGTGCGTATGTGGAACATTGAGGATGCAAATACATCACAATGCAATGCCAAGGAGTGAGTGTTAGGGGATTTTATAATGTGTAGTTAAATAAGTGTCTATATTGAAATATGCGATTCAAACTATTTATATTTAAGCCCACACTCGTAATTGGAAAATTAAACTCATCTAAGAATTCTTTTGTAAAGAAAAGGAAAAAACAAAAAAACAAAAAAACGAACTAACCTCTAACCCACCTTGTTGTGCTTCAGACCTCTTTTATTTTAGCAAAATGAATTAATAAATATAAATAAATATTATTAAAGAGTAACATTTAGCGCCATTACACAGCCTAACGAAGGAAAACAGAACGAAAGCAGTGTTCAATGCTTTTTATGTGAGCATTTTTCGCAAAAACGCAAACTTATCCACATTAACTGGAAACTTATTTTTCAATCAAAGATTTCCATTTCACCTCAATCCAGACTGAGACCAAAAGCTGTCGGAGTCTTTCACATCTCCTCTTTTTATGGCTTTCCCCCTAGCAGTGACTTTTTTCTCTCTTTCTCTCTCTTGGATCAAACAATGTTGCGCCAAAGCGCAACCTTTTCATTCAGGGTGTTTATTCCTCTGTTTACGTGCGCTTTGTCTCTAGAAAATTTCCGGAAGTGTCCCTTAGTCACAGCTATCCAGCATCCCATATTACCCCTTTGTGTGTGTGTGTGTGTGTGTGTGTGTGTGTGTGTGTGTGTGTGTGTGTAGTTTTAACAGAGGGTTGACATTACCAATAAAGTTAAGTGTACCTGCTGTAAACTTTATTGGCGGTGGTAAAGACGCGGCTCGGCCTGCATCTTTTGTGTGTCTCAGCTCCGTGTGTCGATGATGGCCTGCAAGGACATGATGCACCACTCAAACTAGTAAGTGAGGGAAATTTTGTTGGTTAATTAGCTTGTAGAAAATGCGCTTTACTCGTCATCAGACGACATATCATGTGATTATTTCAAGGCGAAGCTAGAGGACTTCCTGTAAAAGGATTTACGAGATACAAAGCTGCGTGTTGGGGTTAAATTAAATGATACCTCTGCTGTTGTTCTCTTCATCTTGATCCGTGTCCGTGTATTACGCAAGTATTAGGATACAGTATATTTGATGAAGATCAAGAAAAAAATCAACTAACCTCCTAACTTTTTATGCTTAAGGCATAACAATTATATATTTTGTTTTCTGTGTGTGTGTGTTGATCTTAGCATTCGTTAAAAGTTTGCGCAACATTTGCAGTGTATGTATATTTATTTTCATAAGAGAGTCTTCTCTTTTCAAGCTCAAATCTCAACTGCTTTTTAAAATGTATATTTTGTTACAAATGACTTACAGCAGGGATAATTTTTGAAATTATGCTTGCACTTGGTGTGTCTGCGTATTTGATATTGGATGTGAGGTGCATACTATCCTGACATCTGTTTGCTGTCATGTGAGAAGCACAGGCCCTTATATGGAAGTAGGTTTAGCCTAATTGAAGTTTAATTAGTTGTGTCTCCGTCTCGTTCTGTCCTTTTCTAACTCCCCTACCTCGCCATCACACTCACACACTTTTATTTCCTCGTTCCCAACTGGTCTGGGGGACATCTTGGCATACAGCTCATCCACCAGGGGAACTGTCATATTTTGACACACGTCTGATATGTGACATATGGGGAATTTCGCTGTCACGTATTATATTATTGGTCGTTTAGTTTTGTTCAATCGAAAAAAAGAAAAAGAAAAAAGAGAGGAAAGACAAGATGGGTGCAAACATTCCTGGTTGTTAAAAGGAGAAATTTACAGCTGAGTAATAAAAGTTTACGACTGAATCCTTTCTGCCATTGGCTGAAGCGAGCCACGTGGCACAGGCGCTATGAACATGAACTTTATGCTGTTGTCTATTCTCTGGTCCTTCCCCTGTATCAGCAGCAGACTAAGCTGGGGCGTAGAAACATATTATTTCCCTTTACTGTAATATTTAAAGAAAAAATGCTGCACAGTCATCTTGGCACTGCCGCGCGTGTTATTCACCCGATTCCCGACTTCCTGACAGAGCGATCTTCGGGACAGTCACCGCCTCTACCAGCCGCTGCCTGCGTTTATTCCCCCACCGGAGGCAATAAAACCACTGGGACAGCAAATGGAAGAAGAAAGCCTGCTAGAAAAGACTTTTCCCGGCAGACACCCTGTCTCCATAAGCTGCTTATCGCCGGAATGTGAACACAGCCAGCAGCACAGAGGAGATGTGCGTTGTGTTGATATATCCCACTCGCCATCGTGACCCTTCAGCTGCTTTGTTGGACCAGAGTGACGCTCGAAATTGTGGAGAGCCTGCTGGGGGTAAGATTATACACTTTACTAGCTGCTTTCCTTAACTGTTTAATGATCTGTTTCTCAATCGGCTGGTCCTTGTGTGGTTGAAATGATCGTGAAAATTGTGAGCATGTGAGATCATGAGAACTGAAGGTGTCTATTCAGTGTAGTTGTGACCTGACCTGTAGCCTGGGAGGGTGCTGAAGCCCGGGGCGGTTGTCATTATTTCTTTCTGGCTGGTGTGGCAGCACCTGTGTGTATAGTGGCTGCTTCAGTCTACATCCAGTGTGTGTTTTTAAAGGCGCTGTGCCAACCAGAGGTAATTGATTGTCTTTTGATAGTAAACTTTCTCATCACTCACATAGGCCCTTCTCACCAGGCAGTGACGAATGATATTAATTTCTGGCTGATGTTCTCTAATTATGGTTTGTTTCCATATCTGCTGTCACACGTTTAACCCACTTTCTGCCAGAAGCCTGCATAACATCTATAAGCAATTTCACACACTCCTATGTCACACGCACACACGAGAAACACATAGGCTCACAGTATGTACACAGTGACACACTGGTGGCTCCCGGCAGTGCCCCCTAGCGACCAGAGGCGTTATATGTGGAAGTGGGCGGGTGTTGAGGCTTGTTGTTTATGGCTGCTGGTTTTCGGCGGCGGTTCACTGCGGATGTCAGCTGATACACTGCTGCCAGCGAGTAACTGCTTGACCTGACACCGAGGAGTGTTTCTGATTTGTTGTTGTCACTTTGGAGAATGAGATTCGTCTGTTTTATTGTTTCGTTTTAGCATGATGAGATGAAGTGATTTGTAGAAGATATTGCTTTGTCACATAAGCACGGCACGACATTGGTGAGAGTTAACATTTCGTTTTATTTACACCAACGGCAAATAAAATAAAATAAGACGACTAAGTAATAAGTTCAAAATTGTAACAAATATTCACAATATCATCAACAGCAAGAGCAACAGGAGTGGACATTTAACAGTAGCAAATATGGCGTCATAAGTGAGACAGAATGAGTTTATACAGTGCACTGTTTATAGCATATTGTGCATGAATGGTGGGACATTGCATCAAATACATTTCAGTTCCCCAGATTTCTTTCAAACACGTCTAAAAATACTAAAACAATTAAATAAATGTAATGATTAAAATAAATCCAGATCAATTATTTTACGTTATTCTAGACTTCATATGAAAAAACACACAGAATGAGGCTTAAACTCGTCAAGTGTGTGCGTGTGTGTGTTTGTGTGGGAGAGATAGAAATCACGAAAGCCTCAGTAAAAAAGGAGGATAATAAATTGGAGTATTGCACAAGTATCCAAAGACATCTTAAATAACACGGTGTGTGTGTGTGTGTGTGTGTGTGTGTGTGTGTGTGTGTGTGTGTGTCAGACAGCAGGAAGTAGTTTCTGTGCATTTGAAGTTTGGCGATGTTGTTTCATCAAAGCTTAGCTTGAGGAATTGTCCTCTCTTCTCTGTGTAGAGACTAAATATTGTTTTATGTAATAAAGCGACGTGATCTGTTTCTGTCTCAGCAGTCCAGAGTTTCAATCTTGTAAAATACAATTATTGGCAAAGCCTCGTTGTAGAAGCCTTTAAATTCTTATAACCTACTGTTAAACACGTTGTTTGCTTTTCCCTTATGAAACATTGCTGTTGCAATGGATCGTGTCCGCTGCTGCCCAGCACTATGCCTGCAGAAGAGGGAGAGAGAGAAAGAGAGAGGGAGAGAGCGAAAGAGGGCCCATTTAATAGATGCCATTTGAGTTGTTAGGTAAATCTTGGTTGAAATAAGAAGGGAAAACCACAGTCCATTGTTTTGCCCTGCAGTGTTTTTTAAACCCAGAGATAGGCTCGCATTAAACTCCATGAAGTCATGAATCTGTCCGCATCACCACATTTAGAACCTCACTTACAAATCCCGACAGGACCAAAAATTTTGCCTACTAATGGCCATAATTTATGATGTGTGGATCAACATGCGCTCATTGGGCAACAGCTTCCTGAGTGCTTAACGAGCATAAAGTCGAACACTTCCGGACATTAATTGGGCTAGCCAGCGATGGTAAAGTGCTTATAGAGGGCTTTACATTGTTAGTATGTGAATTACTCCTTATTAGTAAGGTTAGAAGCGGGGGAGAGGAAAAAGCATCAGAGGATGACCAGACTTTGCCCCTGTTGCTGCGTTTTTAATCATGGCTGATAATGTAGAAATTTTAAGGGTCCCGTATTACTAATGCTGAGTGATGTTGTGATGTTGGATATTGAAAGCTGTGTCTAAGAAAAAAAAATAGAAGCAACCGTGGATGTTGATGGGCCATGTTGTGCTGCAGAGGAGCAGGCTATCAAAGTTAGGCCTTCAGCACGAGAACACATCAAAGCGTAAGAATGAAACCAGTGTAATAATAATAATAATAATAATAATAATAATAATAATAATAATAATAATAATATCCTAGTTTATGCCTTCCTTGCGCATCACCATATAAAACTACAAATTCAGGGCATATAGCCCTGAGGAATTAATTATTAATGATCGTTATTAATTCCCATGGTCAGAAACAGGCAGTTAGGGTATTAATAGTAATTTATATTTTTACTTTAAGACCTTCCTGGTTCACGCATTCGTCGTTGGACATAATGTTCTTTTAAAAATTGTGGAAACGCGGACCAAACGGTTCCTCTCCTCCCTGCATCAAATGCCGTGCGCGTAATTTGCCTCACGGGCCGCAATAAAACACTAAAACACAAGGGAAAGAATGACCTTTCTAATTCTGCACACTGACACAAGCTCTGCTGCATTCCAGACTCTCCAGTCCACACATTGGCTTTACTGTTCAGCTTTTATTTACAACCCAAAGTTTACAGACCGGTCTGTTTTTCGTGTGTGTGTGTGTGCGTGTGTGTGTGTGTGTGTGTGTGTGTGCGCGTCTGTGTAAATAACAATAAGGAAAATCTGTGGTTGGGAACTCAAATAATTCGAGTAGATTTTGATGAAACAGAGATTGCTGAAAGTTGTGTTAATCTGAAACACTTTGCTGTGTGGAATAAATTATGCCGGCTATTTGGTGACGACAGCAGAAATGGTTAAACAAAGGAAAGCTTTCACAAATCTATTGCACATTCCGTTTCTGCCATCATGAGGGCGCATTGACTAAAAATATAATATCACAAACTTCAATTTTAATAGAGTTTTTGTTCATATTTACGTTGGTGGAATTCAAGCGTTATGTTCCAGTAAAAGTAGGGGAATTGACTTTTTTTTTTAAAATGTTTGCAACAATTTGGTCTCCTTTGAAATTACACCACACTGAAGGATAGAAGTTCACTAAACAAACTGGGACCCCGAGTAGTTTACTCCTGCTATAAGTGTTGGTTTAACCTCCGTCATCAAGTGATTTCGTTTCTTGATATCAAAAAGAAGAGTGGAAAAAGAACAGTCCCAGGACGGAAATTTAGGAAAACTGCAGGCTCCAACTTTTGCGCTTTATTTGCCTCAAATCTGTGCGACGCGGATGTCACATATGGTCACAAATAGTTGAAGGGAAACTTTTACTGCACCAGCTACTTCCTTCTCTTTGTTCTTGTCTCTTTTATGGGCTATTCAGGATCCCAAACAACAGACCAAACAGTGTTGCACGTTTAGGCTGCACGAATTCACTCCATTGAAGAAATCAATGAGGTGAACCAATAGGCTGTTGCAGCCAGTGGGACTGCGTTTCACAGACATTTTCAATTGATTGTTATTATTATTATTATATTGCTATCTGATGCGGCTTGTTTTTAAAAAATAAAATAAAGTAAAATTAAAAAACAAAACAAAAACCGGCCACATTAATTTGGAAAACTACTTAGAGAGCACATGTGGCGTTTTTGTTTTAATTCATCTGAAAAGTTTTTATAAAATGAAAATGAAAATTAGCGCATTGCGATCTCATCTAATGGACAAACTGAATTTGGAGGCAGCTCGTTTAGGTCAAAACACGTGATCACGTTTTTCTAGAATTCTGCAAAACGCCTCTAAAGTAATTTCCAAACCCATCATTTGGTGCTGAGATAATAATCGGTTCCCGTTTCCTCTGTGTGTGTCACAGGAATGTCAAAGCACGATCACAAGGAGAGAGAAAAAAAAAGACTGGAACATCTGCATAAGCATTTTAACAAGTTGCCTATTACATTTTTTTGCTTAATTAATTTGAAGTAAAGTGTTCTTTGTTGTAAGTTTTAACAGACTATACCTGAGAAATAGCAGTGAGCACTCATGAGCAGGTTTGCACAATCGCACAACTGATTGGATTTTTTTTTTCAAGATCGTGGCAGAAGTCATCTTCACAGGAGCATTTTTTCATTCTTTTTTCCCCTTTCTGTACCATACCTGTCCTGTACGCGATTTTTTTTTGTCTTGCTTTGCCTCCACATGCTGTGCAGTGCTTTTTTGATTCTTAGCGGCAGAGATTGCTGCCTGTGTTTCAAGGCTTTGCTGCAGAGATAGTTGTTGGTGAGCTGGGGAACGTCACTTGTTTTATTGCCCTCACAGAAGAGAGACCATAAACGCATTCTTACCACCGACACCCTCCCCCAGTTCACTGCAAAAGCATGGAAATCGGAAAGTCGTTGATATGGCTGAGATAAACAGCAGTGTATGTTGTGTTATAATTGTGAATAAAACTGGCTATAGGACACACACATGCGCACACACAATCACTCACACGAGAACTTAGTATGACAGTTCATTGCTTTGCATTAGTAAACAGCTTTAATATCCGTGTTAATTTTTCTAATGGTCACTAATGAATAGGCATTTTGTATAATATTTCACGTGTTTTTAATCAGATTTCTCCTTCTCCTTCCTTCCTCAATGTGGTGTCTGTCCTGAATGACATTGGCCACGCTTTCCATCTTGCTTTCTGGTTAAACGCCACATGCTCATAAACTTCAAGCCAAAAACTTCTCACTCAGCCAAGCTGTATAGTGTGCCACTCCAAGTCTAAGTTGTGTTTATCGACATTTAGCAGTAATGTTCAAGCTCTGAGCTAAAAGCTACAGTTTCTCCTCAACTCCTGCCTCTCAATTGGTGGAGAATGGTCAGCTGACATTGTCATATTGTCTCTCACCGAGCCAAGCCTCGGCTATAACACTCGGGTTTGTGCGTCTTAACCGGAGATTGGAAATTAATAATATTGAATCCTCAAAGTAGCTCACGTCCAGTTACAGAGGCAGAAAGTCGAGGAAAAAAAGAAGACCTTGGAGAAAGGTGTGGTTGGTTGACACAGAGGGGAAGGAGATTTACTGAGAAGGAGATTGAAAAGAGACCGATAAAGAAGTGGGGAGAGTTGGAGAGAGGGTTACAAGCAAGGTATGAATTCTTATTTCGCAAACCCGTCGCTCTCCTGCCATTTATCCGGTGGTCAAGACGTTTTGCCTAACGTACCCCTAAACTCCACCACCTATGACACAGTTAGACATTTTTCGTCGTACGGTGCCGCTGTGACCCAGAATCGGATATATGCACCTTTCTACTCTCCTCAAGATAATGTGGTGTTTGGGTCTGGCAGGGCACAGTATGAGTATGGATCAAACGTGTTTCTTCAAGACAAGGACGTGCTTCCCAGCTGCAGACAAACAAATATGGGACTCAATACACAAAGCCACATTGCTCAAGAGTACAGTCTGGATCAAGGAAGAGCAGCAGCTCAGGAGCAGAAAAGTAACATCCCGATCTACCCGTGGATGCAGCGAATGAACTCACACAGCGGTGAGTTTTACTACGACAAATAAATTAAGGAAATGGGCCAGTTTTACGATATGTCTTACCAAGAGAGCAAGTTACTTTTTATGGCCCCATAAAACATTACTGTATCCCCTCGACTTGTAGATGGGCCTTAACATGTGCAAACAAACAGCTTTCATTTTAAGAATGATATAGTAGCCATAATCAGTAGAGTGAGATAGAGAGACTACTTAAGAAGCTTTAATAATTTTAGATAATACAGCGAAGATATCCTTTGAGATATATTTTTCCTTTCCAGTTAAAATGCGTTTATTTTTCTCTGTGGATTTAGATTGCAATTATGAATCTAACAACGAGGCAAAAAAAAAAAACAAAAAAAAAACTTATGCTCAGTTGCCTCCAAGTATGAACAGACTCCAGGCAGAGGCACGTTTTATTTGAAAGCCAAACGTGACTTCGCGCTGTTAACGCTTAAATGAGTGACTTTACTTTGTCTCCCAGCAGGAGTCGGCTACGGGACAGACAGACGCAGAGGACGACAAATATACTCTCGTTACCAAACGCTTGAGCTGGAGAAGGAATTTCATTTCAATCGCTACCTGACCAGGCGCAGACGCATCGAGATCGCGAATGCGCTTTGTTTAACAGAGCGGCAGATCAAAATCTGGTTTCAGAACCGACGCATGAAATGGAAGAAAGAGAGCAACCTGACCTCCACGGTGACAGGAACTGAACAGACAGGAGCGTCTCAAGAGCAGGAACGCAATGGCGCGATGGAAGAAGGGAAGGATGAAGACAAGAAGAAAGAATAGCTAATAATAATAATAAAAAATATAAAAATCACACGATGACCATTACAAACCAACATAACTACCTAAAAATCTACATGGACTCGAGAGCGACTTCACCGCATGATTGCTACCACGCAGCTCTTACCAATTTTATTTCGTGTTGAACCACAGGAGTGTTGATCCTTAGAAATCCAAAATTATTTCAGCCACAGTTTGGCCGCTGTGTTGTGTGGAGAACTGAGGGTTTTTTTGTTTTTGTTTTGTTTTTTATTGCAAATGTCACACTTGTATTGTGGAAATAAAAAGAAGTATTAATTTCTACCTATCTTCCTATGCCAGGAAATCTGTATATTTACCTGTCCCCCCTCACACACACCCCATCCATCACTGTGAAACTCTTTGATCACCTCACTATAATACAGTGTTGATCTGACTAAACTCATTACTGTACATGCGCATTCCATGGAGGCAAAAGAGCGGGCGGACACTTGATCACAATGTAATCTATTACTTGAATTGTCCGCAGGAAAATGGGCCCTGCATCAAGCTAAAAGTTGCACGGATAGTCTCCAGTCCGAACACACACAGACACACACACACGCGCGCGAACACACACAAACAAACAAAACTCATAATGTCTGTACATGATAAAAGTAACGGTATATAATGTAAATCCCGTGGAAACGTAATGTGCATTTAGCCGCTTTGGTAGACGCTGCATAACATAAGATTGCGCTTTAGTCCCCCTTTTTTGATCATTTGACACAACATGCTTTCTTGTGAGATAGATTTGTACACCAGTAATTCTTCACCTTTGTTTGAGAGTCAAACATTAATGTTTTGTCATAACTGTGTATCACGGAATAAAATATTTGTAAAACTTTCACCTTCGTCTTGTCTGTTTCATGAGTCAGGTGAAGACAGGTCCCTTAAATACGTACTAAAAATACACAGAGATTTCCTAAATACGCACTAAACTTGGACTGTGAAAGTTTGCTATTTCTTTCTTCTTTTGCTTTTCTTTACATTTATTTTATTTTTATTTTTTTTGTCGTGTCGTGGCCTGTTTGGTCAGGAGGTTGTGTAGGCAAGAGGGGGATACTTTGACGTTAAACATATATTTTTAAGCAATTTTTTTCCCTCCAAAATATGAGACCTATGTGTTCGACGCCGATATTGGTATGGCACAGGAATTAGCTACTGTTAAGCTACTGTTAAACACGATAACATCCCCGTAGCTGTAGTAATAAAAACTCCCAACAACGTTCAAGTTTCAAGTCCATCCGCGTAAATATATTCTAACCTTGCTTTATTATTATTATTATCATTATCATTATCATTATTATTATTATTGTTATTATTATTATTATTATTATTATTGGTGATGGTGGACTGGCAGCGGGTCCAAGGCACAGAGCTGACCGGTGTTGACCGTCTTGCCCCATACCAGACACCAGATGACGCTCTTGTCTTACTGTCCTGCCCTTTTTGCGCTAAAGATCTCTGCCTGGTCCTCAACAACCAACAGCTCAAAGTTTACCGGACACGTTTCTCCTATTCATCAATATCCCCATTGAGTATCAAAGCCAATTTATGACTGGCCAACATGCGCACGTGATCCCGTACAAATACCCCATATTTGGGCAGCCCACGTCGGATCAAGAATTAAAAAAAGATACCAAAGCCTACTCCACCTATAAATCCTGGATTATTTTTTAGGGCAGACAGCTGTGAATTTTCCAAAAGCGGCAACAAAGAAAAGCAATGATCAACAAAAACAAGGAAATAACCGCAACGTGTAGCCCGCAGCCCTGTCTAGTTTAAAAAGAAAGTGTCGGTGGTAGTTTGAAATGAGCTCTGTTGACAGCTCCAGTCTCAGGCAAACAAGCGAGACAAGTTCTCCTAACACTATGTTTAGTTTCGATCTATCTGGGCGCATGTCCAGCCATTATGAGGGTGTTAATGTGAACGGGATATTCTCTTGTCCCGTCCCCACGACCTCTGTTCAACGGGAGGAGATGAAAACTAGCCTGCGTGGCAATACGGATACTCCACTCCCGTCAGGACCACAAATAACCATGGTCTCCAGTAGCTCGTCCGTGGACGCCAGCGGGCTCAGCTACGGCAGCACTAAGCTGCTCGGACGTGGGGCTGACAGAGACCCGGAGAGGAGCGCAAAATCCGGCGGCAACATGAGCCAGGAGAGCGACAGAAACGCGGATAACACGCAGTCCGTGAAACGAAACACAAACGTGAACCAGCCTCAGGACAGTGAGCAGCGACCACAGATTTATCCATGGATGACAAAACTGCACATGAGCCACGGTAAAGTTTGCATATTTTCTAAAGTGCAGCTAAGATGCTTTCCCTTATTCACTCTTAACGCTACAACACTTCTTTTTGCCCGTTCCAGTGTCCCTCTTGAGTTTTATAGGCCAAACGCAGGAAATAATAAAAACTCGCGGTCATAAATTTTATGACAAAGGCATCCATTGCTCGTAAACCTGCTCTGTTACGGTGAAGATGTGATCTGCGCTGTGATTTATGGTGGCATAATTGGATAAGGGAACAAAAATGCGATAAAACTATGGAATAATATTACAAATGCAGCATTAAGTATTAGTTTTTGCCATGCTTCGTTTATAGACTTGGTCTAGCTATGTGTTTTGCATCAGCACACACACTGTGAGAGAGAAGCTTTAGCCTTAAATTGAACTCTGTGAAACACCAATGCCCTGACCCAATCATGAACTTTTCACCTCTAAAAGATCTGAATAGGCATGCTTCTTCTCTATGCCTTCAAACCACTGGCGCACTGTTGAGGCAACGAGACGTACAAGGAGCACATTTGCTGCAAAAGCAGCTATTTTTATTAGGAGCCTCCATATGCAAATATCTAAAAACACATTGCAGGGATGTTGAAATAATTTTTTTCCAACAACGCAACTCTGTTGCTTTGCACGCATGTACCCACGGAAATCTGAAAAAAGTATCTGGAAAACATCACTTTCTTCATCCCCCTTTTTCTCCCCCACCCCTTCTCTCTCTCTCTCGCTCTCTCTTTTTTTTTTATAGTTTACATATCTGCTTCTCCCCCACAACATCCTACTCCAGTGCATCGTTATTAAACCGAGGCCAGGGTTTTATCGAGAGGCCCACATATTTTTAGTTATCAAATTCTACCCATTAAATCATGATAAGATGCATTAAGTAATATTTTGTATTTTTTATGTTTTGCTGTGAAAGGATTAAGTGGGCCCTCTTCCCCTGCACTGAGTATATTTATATTGAGGGTCTAGTTAACCATCCTTATCTGCATGAACATAAATTTTTATTGCACAAGTCCACAGTAAGTAATATCAGGTTAAAATTAGGTTATATAAAGATTTTTGATCTTTTAAATGGGGGTTGAAGGGGATTTAAATTAATGGATCCTTGCTTGTAGTGCTTATGGGTATCCAGGCTTTGTAATAACATGTAATAGTAATGAATGTAATGATATTATTAGCCTATTATTTATATTCCACTTATTTTTTTCCACTAATGCTGCTGAAAGCTAACTTATTTTAATACCACTTCAGAATCGGAGGGTAAGCGGTCCAGGACCAGTTACACCCGCTATCAGACTCTGGAGCTGGAGAAAGAGTTTCACTTCAACCGGTACCTGAGCCGCCGCAGGCGCATAGAGATCGCCCACACTCTGTGTCTAAACGAGAGGCAGATCAAAATCTGGTTCCAGAACAGACGAATGAAGTGGAAGAAGGACTCAAAAATCAAAGTGAAGGAGTAAAAAGAGCATCAGCGAACGCGGTGCATGCAGCACGTTTTCAGCCCCTCACTGCACAATGCTGGAGTGCCGCCTGACCTTCGGATGAACTGCTAGGAGCAATGACATCATGACACCGCTCTGTGTGCTTCATCACCAATTATGTGTCACTTGCTGCAGTTTGGGACCTAATGTATTGAATATCGCTCACTTTGATCAATCGGTTTACATTTCTAAATTAATTTGCTGCCCATGCGATGATAGCCTCACTTTACTGCACGAGAGGAACAGGGGGTCGAGGGTGAGCTGGAACCGTCCCGCTGCAAAGCTTTGGTCTGCAGTACACTGAAAAGATGCACACAAATACTAAAAGAAGAAAAAAATAAAATGTTTTTAAATTATGTAAGCTAGAGATAACCTGCATAGCTCCCAACTTTATATCACCATGCATCAAAGGGGTCAGTGAATCAAACAAAGTCAAAATAAATAATAATTCTGACTTATCTGAAAATCCTTAGCCACAGTTAAGTAGTCTTACAAATACTACTTCTCTCCCTTTTTTTCCTTTTTCTTTTAAAATTTATTCTGTGACATGTTGCATTTAGGATGCTGTTGAATGTGTGTTCAATAAGCAATGTCCTCGTGAGTGGATTTCGTGTGAAGACACCATCCATGTTGTCTGTCATATTCTTGTGACTCTTGAATCATTATGTACAATTCAGTGGCTGTTTGTGATAATGTTGTAATGTGCAATGGAACAATTTCTCTTCCCTCCTTTGTAAACTTAAGGTGCCTGATTAACACTGGGCCTACAATAACTGATAGATGGCCTGTTCGTTGATTGTAACCAATAAAGACTCATTAAAAGTAAGGGAATTCCCTACTGTCAGCATGCACGTTTATTATTATTATTATTATTATTATTATTATTATTATTATTATTTGAAACACATTTCGAGGGTTGCCTGGCGGAATTCAGTTCATTAAGCGAAGCTATTTATAAATGCGTTGTCCCATTTGAGCCACGAAATCAACAGATTTTCATTGACTCACAAACGCGCTCGGAAGTTTAAGGCCCCCATAAAACTTTATTGCCCCCTTTTCCAGCACTCCACCACACGCACACTCCGTTTCCTGTTTTGTCAGGGAAGGAAGGGACGCACTTGCCTGTGATAACACTCGCCCACGACACAACGTGGATGCAAAACTTTGGTTTCCTGTGACCGCATACTGACGCGTCATCACCGCAGAGGCCATATGGCTATTTTTGTCATGTCGCTTTGCTCTTTAATCCTGGTATCATTACACTGCAGTTAAAACATCGCTATTTGGTAGCATAGTGGACATAAAATCACGCCAGTTGTTGAATGTAGCGGCAGTTTTAGTAGAAGAAGTGGCGTGACGCAGTATAGCCCAAGGTTATGAGGTAATTCTGTCTAGCACTACTTAAAGAAAATAAAAATCAACTCACCTCTTAAACTAATAGCTTCCTATTGAACTTCCTTGACGGTTATGAGAACCGGTCAGCGCAGCGTCCACTTTCTCTGCGCTCTGTTGGGCCTAACCTATACGTGGACAACGCATTCAATCCTTTTTGTATGTCTTTCTTTTAGGGTATTTTAAAGTTTACAAGGTTACATATGCCAATTGCCTCAAGCAGGGCCTGTGAATGGTGCATAGGAAGCACGTGGTGTCATTTAAGTGGGTTTTATGGCCTGGAAGAGCTGACAAACCTTCGATATATACACATCATATATAATCTTAACTGTCCGGAATCGCAGCTGCTGGCTTCCCCTTATCGGAGGAAGAAAGGGCTTTGTGGCAGTGAGGATGCAGTACCTTTCTCTGGACTGTGTAGTCGAGTGGTGCGGAGGACTGAGAGCTGTTGCAGTAAGTTGGTTTTTACTTTGCCTACAGGCCTGCGAGCTGTGCCGTTATCTCACTGAACTGCGTAGTTTTTGTTTTATATCAGTGTAACTGAACGTGTGACTGTTAAAAAGATTAACGTCAAAATTGACGCTACATGTACTAATTCGCAGCGAGTATTTTTGAAACTGTGCCATATTTTTAAGGACCCGGAAAAATGATTGCTTTCGCACGTTTCATTGTATCTTTGCTCTTTTTTAATATCCAAAAAGTCTCTCGTACGGATATATCGATCACTGATATTTTGTGTTAAGGAGCCTCATTTTAAACCATTGTTAGCCTTTATTTTGAAGGCTGTTGTTATTCTTGGCAAATAACAGATTATAGGCCTACGCATATTTTCATGCTGTAGATGTGATTTGATTCAACAGTTTGCTTCTTTATGTCAGAGTGAGAAAAAAAATATATGTGTGTGTGTCTGTGTGTGTAGGTGTGTGTGTGTGTGTGTGTGTGTGTGAGAGAGAGAGAGAGAGAGGGGTGGGGGGGTGACTGTGAGGAAAATGCAAAGTTCAGGCAGAACTATCAAAAATAATCTGGCGTCCCGTCTCACTAACCACCACACCCTCTCTCCCCCTCTCATTTCCAATATCCCCCTCGTACTCTTACCTGCATGTAAAATACGGAAAATCTAAATAGAAGCGCCGTGGTTTCAGACGTCGGCTTGGATGGAAGAAAATGCGCTTTTTTGAAAATATAGCTACACAGCGTTTTGAAGCATATTTTGTGACATTTTCTGTTCTGTGTTGTGCTAAAAGGTGGCTCTGATGGTTAAAAGACTGCACTAGTCCACAAGATGAGGCTTATTAATGCAAAACCACCTGACTACCATGACTCGAAGTTACTGTTTGTGCTCATCAGCCGGTGTTCATGTTGTTTTAGGGTCATGTCTGGGCCAAAGGGACAGGATTGAGTCAAAGGCATTTTTGCAGTTCAAATATGCCATTATCCAAACTGAAATATTACGAAAGGCAGCATTAGTGTTAGCTCGAGGCGTGCATGTGCATGTTTTGCAGAAATTTATCTTTCTATATATTTTTTTCTTTTTTTCTGTCCTGTGTTATCGGTCTTAAAACTATGTGATCTTATAACCTAAACGAGTTTCTGCTTCTCTTTAAGCTTATTTTAAAGACGTCTTAGTTCAGCTTAGAAAAGCTGCTCTTTCCTCAATGCGTGAAACTGTAAATGGCTGAATCTAACAGTAAGACTTGTTTGGGTGTGTTCAGCTATGCTGTTAGGCACAAGGTGAAGCAGGGATTTACAGGCTATAAATGCTGCGTAATGTGGGAATTAAAAAATCACAAAAACAAAGTGTTTGAGTCAGCTTTCTTCCAAATGAGGAGTGTCGAGGCTTTAGGTTGTGCACAAATGCACTGAAGGCTGACCACTTACCGGATCGCTCCAGTCCTGGCTTTACAAACCTATTTTTAATATTTTTTTTAATATCTGGATTACGTAAAGTCTGTCCTGGTTTGCTTTCAGGTGTGCAGGGGAAAAGAATTATACACTTTCAATAGGGGGCACTGTATAACACGCTGCTGTGTGAGTGATACACTGCGGGGGCAACGTGTCCAAGTCAGGGCATTGTTAGTTCCTCTTTCTTCTCATTATTATTTTTTATTTCCTCCCTTTTTTCCCAAGCAGTTTCATTGCTCTTTTACGTAATACAGACATTTGTCATATCCCATTAACTCCCATAACTCTCGCACTAAAATGAAACAAAACAAAAGGAAAATATTTGTTTTCCTGCAGAAATGAATAGTAAATATATTCTTTCTTTTACAATAAATTGGAAACAAATATTAATGTGTGTTTTGACACATTCATGGTGCTACAGGGCGCTTATTATAATCGAAATATTTACTCTCAGTACTTTTTAGTCACTGAATTAAAGACCTGGTTTAACCTCACTAAAACTAAGACAGACCTTCTCAAAAACACTCTAATAGCATCACAATAAAAGTGAAACGGCACAAACATCCGTTTTCACTGCCATGTTCTGAGCTGTCTTATTCCTTTCTTTGACCTGTAGAGCTGACATTGTCATCATTCAAACCTCGGAGGTCATTTCCGGGTGAACACAAACATCCTTTTGTCTGAGCCCAAATAAAAACCATAAAGTCCAATTACATCGTTTTTTGTTTTTTTTTTTAACTCAGCAAGAATTTATTTACAATGTGAAGACAAACTAGGGTTTTTTTTTTTTTGAACTATTATTGACTCTTCGCCATATTTCCACAGGCTCTGGAAGTCCAGGGATTTCTATTCTTAGAAAATTTGCCCAAGGAAATACCAAAATGCTTGTAAATTTACTTTTACTGTCTGGAAATGACCCGTCCTAAATTTTCGCCCTCGGTCCCAGTTCTGCAGCAGCCCCACACATGTCAGAGCTTTTCTAGGACAGCCTCGCTTAAGTAGATAGCAGAGGATATGAGAGGCAAAGGGACGGACTGACGGGTCATTAGGAAAAACAAAAAGGAAACACATGCAAACAGTTTCTTTCTGTATTTGAACTTTGAGTGATTTACTGTAGGAAACACGAAGGAAATGATTATAATGAAATAAATAAATTTGTGGCTTTCGATTCTATTATATAATCTCTTTTTCATATTTGTATGTGGCCAATTTATATATTTATATTTATTTTCACACTATACAGTGGCTTTTTAAAATTGGAGCAAAAAAACTGAAATACGGTACGAGCACCGCATTTTTATGCCATCCTCAAATGCGTGATATCCGTGACAAATAGGCTGCTTCGTTAATTTAGAGAACACTGAGTAACATTTTCTTTCTATTCTTTTTTTTGGGGGTCTAATACATGTTTTAAAATTAAATATTAATAGAACAAATTATAAAGCTAATTTCTTCCTCGAGCATTTTATTTTTGCAGTTTGGGTGCAAAAATTCATTTTGTCACTTAATGAGGACATTTTTTTTATGGACCTTTATGAACCATTTTGTCATCATTACCCTTTTAATTTTTTCGTTCTTTCTCTCTATTTTTCAGGCATTTCAACGAGCCAAAGTGAGTGAGACTGCGGATTTAATAGTAAGTGTTACGCATCGCCCCACGCTTATCCACCTACCTTTATTTAAGAGTAAAGCTTGTCTGGCGGAGTTGTTTTTCCAATGACAGCAACCACCTTAATATCTGCACTTCCACTTAATTTATTCAGACACTCTGGCATTATGTTCTTTGTCTCGTTTCTTACGATTTCAAACATAGAAGCCTAAACAAAAACTCCAACTTAAGATGGAATTACCATCCTATACTCTCAACTTCTTGCAGTGCCAGTTAGCCGGATTTAACTGCGCAGTGAGTCTTATGAACCACATCATTGCTGCAAAACCAACCAACTGTTTATGTGGGGAATCTAGTTTCTGAAACCGCCTCTGCTCCCTTGGCTGCTGCTTTTTAAAGAGTATTCATATCCAACTAGTCTCCAGTCTGTCTGCACTTCATTAAAACTTTTTATTTTAACTGGACGATACAGCTTAACGTTATTACACCTGGGGAGAGTAAACGTGGAAAGGCTATTAGGTTAAGAGTTTGATTAAAAGCGCATCGTAACCGTTTTCATCAGGGAGCACAATATTGCTGCACTGTCTGCATCCAAGTCAGGTACTCGGCCACCAAATTAAAAAAAAAAAAAAGAGCAGCACTGCGTGGACAGAACGACCTCCACATAGTTTTGCACAGATTTATTTTGTTTACATATGTACATGTGTGAACACGCTTGTAAGGCTGTTATTTTGCAGGGGAGGAAAAGGGAAAGCTTAATTTCTCAAATGAACAAATGAAACATCAAATTAGTCCGCCTGAGGGCCTCATTTTTTGTACTTCTACATTATAACTAGTTATTGAACTAGGTGCACGATCTGAAAGCCATTTGTGGGGAGAAAGAATTCATTGCTGTCTCTCCATCAATAATCCTTGGCAGTGAACTATTGGAACCAGTCAAACGCGAGGGGTGAAACGCGGGTCAGGCTGTCTAACTAATATTAAAATGCGTCCGCCAGAGCGCATGGGGCGAGAGGGAGTAGGTGGTGTGCATGTAGCTCCTTTCACACTGGTTGTGTGCACGACAAACAGCATGTCTTTTGATGAGAATATGAAAAAAAAATCCAAATGAATATGAGTTAGATTTTTTTTTTTTGTTACCACTTCTCGGGAGTTCACTGTGTGTTGGGGCGGGAGGCTTTGTTAATCAATTTTAAAAAATCAAATTGATGCGCGGGATGCTGGCGGAGAAATATGTAGATTGAGATGTTTTTTGACAGTGTTTGAAGCACCCTGTGCATCACCGCTCTAATCAATTCCATTGATTCACAATCTGAGCATGTTTGCTGTTTTTAATAACCCCGAAACAGGTCACATGTCTGATATTGCATTTTTCATCCGAGGCTTTTCTCATTAGCTTCCAGAGTGGCAGCAAGAAAGGTTACCGAGCGGTCAGTATGGTAATAGCAAGCAGAAGAAATGGTTGGGAACAATAGAAACTTATTTTTCATGTGTGCTGTCACGCCGTCCCTTTGTATCCTTCGTGTTTGTGGCTGAATATTCATATAGGAGGTACCTCAAAGGCAGAGGCTGAATGTTGAGAAAAGAGACCCTTTCTGTTCTCTGCGTACGGCGTCTTTATGCTTTGTGTGTGTGTGTGTGTGTGTGTGTGTGTGTGTGTGTGTGTGTGTGTGTGTGTGTTTGCAGGCATACGTGTGCACTCATGGATATTTTATTTTTAGAGAAAGGACGTAAAATGTGTGTTTTCCATTGCCTGTAGATGTATCCATAGCAGGAGTGGGGTTTGTTTGTGACTTTGCTTCTTGAATCCTGATAAACAGAATCCGCTTTGACGCACGCTTTCTGTGGTATTTCCACTCTGATGCTTCTTGTGACACGACTGCGAAATGCACGATAACCTGCTTGCCACAGATATTTGCCCGGCAGATGACCTTTTACAGTGTCTAACCTAAAACACATTAGTTGTCTATATGTACCCTGTAGAACCGAATTTGTGTGAAGTACAAGCAGTCGCAAATACGTCTCTACAGGAATACATGGGCAACTGAAATACCACGCCAGTCGATGGATTGTTCTGCATCTGCTTCCCTTCACGTCTCTCTGGCATTTTTTTCTTCCTGCTTTTGCATATACAAGCATCAACGATGATACATACAGCCTGCATCCACCCCATCCACGGGCTCTAGCAGTGCAATAACGCTGTCACAAAGTGTATTCATAGCTCAGACAGCCACAGATTGTGTAGGTAGGCCACAGAGAACGTGCAGTGTGCGGCTACTACTGTGTCAGACCCTGTAAAACACGTTAGGAACCAGGGGTCGTTTAAAAGTGACTGATTTACGGCTTTTATTGCTCTATAAAACGCCTCTAACATCCTCACTAGGGGTAATAGAAATGTCGTGCGCATTCTTTACAAACAGTACAGCCGGAATTATGATAAGCAATTTCACGTCGTTTTTAACCGTATTATTTAACTGCTGCTGTGAAAATAGATGCTTAACTTGCAATGTGATGGTTTGAATGGAAATATACCATTGTATTATTATTATTATTATTATTATTATTATTATTATTATTACTCTCCACCTGAAGACATATAAGTGAAACATGGGGGTGTTAAGGTGATAGGGAGGTTAACTTCACTCTGTCTGCCTACAGCTGACTCTGAGACAACAATGGGAAGCTTCCAGCACATGACAAGTTTATACACCCAGGCAGTATCAGTTTACAATAAAACAACAGACCACCAGTGCTGTAGACTGTGGCTCATGGTCAGTGCTTCAGCCAGGGTTAGCATGTAACATTTTCAGGGTGGATTTTCCTGAAGGCTGCTGAACAAAAGAAAATGTTCTAATACTTTCAGTGTTTGTATTTTACTGTTTAGAGTAACCATGTTTTTTTTTTTACTAATCATAGGGATGTTGCATTCTGCAATTCTTCTTCAGCACTTCTTGTAGTTTCGATGGCCTGTCTCATCTGCCTAACAGTGTTGTTTTTCCTCACATAGATGCTGTTCATTGATTGTTCCTGCGCTTTTATTTGGGCCATTACAAAGCTCAGAAACATGTGCACCAAGTAACAGATAAGGGCTTTTTCAAGCTGTAAAACTGCAGTCAGAAGAAAGGGGAATTAGCACCACTCAAGACCACAAGGACTGGTGGCTGATTTCTATTTACACGTGTCGTGAATTGCTATCATGCATTTAGGACAGATGTTCACTTAGTCAAGAGTGTGTACAGCAGACTCTCTTGTCTGCAGCAACTTCACAGTGACACAATACTGGTCCTGCAGTTAAATCAGCAGCTCATTACACCCTCTGCTCTGTGACATAATAGTGATGTAGTTTCACTGCTGGCTGGTTTGTGAGCTCCTGGTGAATGCTTCTCTGCAGGGTTGTGTGTCCCTGATCTGTGACATCATATTAGTGATATTATGTAAGTTTGATCAGTTGGATGTTTCACGCCTGCTTAGCCCGCATCTGTGTTGCAGTTTTGTTGTGTCTATGACATTTTAGTCTGTGGCATATCAGGGTTTATATTCAAGTTTTGATTTATGCAATGTTTTGTTTTTTATGGTTGCTTTGTTGTGTTGTGCCTTATGGAAGCAAAGATTAGAGATTAAACAAGTTTTGCTTTGTCTTTCTGTAGGATAGAATAGAAGCACCTTGGATGGATTCTCAAAATCTTTTATATTGTAAAGCATTTCACAACTTTTGTTCCAGCAGATTTTGGCTACATTAAAGCAGCAACCTCAGATACAGAATCCTTCTGTAATTCAGTCCCATTCTTAATGCTATATACTGAGATATTTATAACTGAGCCATTTGTATCTTTTACATCTTTTTCGTTATATTTTGTAACTTTGTAATATACTGTATTATTTAATTTAGTGTAGTTATTTACTGTTCTTACTGTCTTGGAGCAACTGTGGCCACATAATTTCCTCGGGGATTAATAAAGTATTCTGATTCTAATTATTCTTACCAATTTTCATTTAAAAGCTGAAAAAATCCATACAAATGTGTAGTCTGAAAGAAATTAATACGGATTCGAAATAGATAGACCTAAATTTCTCATTGTTGAAGAACCTGCCACTGAGGCAGATTGTTTCTCTCTGTCCACTTCTGTCCAGCACTACAAATGATCAGTCTTCATCTCCTCCAAAGCTGGAGAGCATTCACCTCTCCACTGACATTCATAGTCACGATATCTTACCTATGTTACTGCTGAAATGGTTTTTAGGGAATAAAGAAAGAAAACTTAAAGAAAGAAAGAAAGCAATCCAGACCTTATTCTTAGTCTCGTGAAGAGACCCTGGACTATGTCACAGCTGAAGCTTTGTTGTCAGAGACGGTCTTTGTTAATCAGCCGATCATCTTTATATAAGGTGTTATAACTAACACAATAACTGGTTTGCCATTGTTGTACCTCATCCTTGTCCCTTTGAATAATTGAGACCACTGTATTTGCCTGTTATATTTTTTCCTTGGTCAGCAACTAGCTACTAGTTTTGTCCCCAAGATCAATTGCCTTGGTAACGCAGCCAGAGAGAGAGAGAGAGAGGGAGAGAGAAAGAGAGAGAGAAAGAGCGAGAGAGAGAGAGAGAGCGAGAGAGAAAGATTTGTGCCCACAATGGCGACTGTAGGTATGCTAAATACCTCTGGTTCCTTATCCGGGAACTACCTCTTACCCTGCTATTGGGCCATTGGGTCACGTGGTAAAAGTAACTTTACAGGGCTGCTCGCAAGTAGGAGGGCTTTATGGAGCAGAAAAACGACAAAGCTAGAAAAATTATTTTCCACTCCAGAAATTAATGATCATGAGCTCGTATTTGATGGAGTCTAACTACATTGATCCGAAATTTCCTCCATGCGAGGAATATTCGCAAAATAACTACATCCCCGAGCATAGTCCAGAATATTACAGCCGCGCAAGGGACACTGGCTACCAGCATCACCATCAGGAGTTATATCCTCCGCGGGCGAGCTACCAAGAGCGCCAGTATAACTGTGCAAGCATCCCTGAACCTGACACGCCAAGGGGACATGGAATACCCCATTCTGCGCATCTACTGACAGGGAAAGGGCAGCCTGCTTCATGTGAAACCCCACAGTTGTCCATGTCCCCCGCCACCCCACCGGCCGCAACCTCCGCCTGCAACCAAGCTACCCCGGAGCATCCAAACAGCACAGCCTCCTCCAAACAGCCTGTGGTGTACCCATGGATGAAGAAAATTCACGTCAGCACTGGTAGGCAACTTGTGTGTTTATGTTCCCTGCACTCCTCATGCTCCTCTCTCCCCTTCCCTCCCTTTATCAGTCCCTCTGACTCCCATCTCGTTGCCAGCCCCTGCTCCGATAGCAGGGAAGCCTTTGAAATGGCACAATTGAGGCGGATTTACGACTCGGCATTGGTAATTACACCCACCATAAATTTTATAGCCGAGGTATACTCAGGGCAGCCGTATCACCATGTGGCTTCTGCTGTTATGTATTGCGCGATGGAGAGAGGGGGAGAAATGAATAAGAAAAAAAAAAATCTGAGCTTTGTAATCTTGCATTAATAATTTAGCTCATAGTTGGATGTGAGTGTCCTCTCATTACGTAGAGAAGTTCTTAACTTCCCATTTAAATTTCTCAAACAGCTAAACATTCATAACCAATAAATCTTTCCAGCCATATCTCAGTTGAGGCCATTCTTGTTTACCCCTCCTTTCCTCCCTTCTCTGTCTCCCTTTCTCTCCTCTTCTCCTTCTTCCAGTGAACTCTGGTTACAATGGGACGGAGCCCAAGCGGTCTAGGACAGCATACACCCGGCAGCAAGTCTTAGAATTGGAGAAGGAATTCCACTATAACCGATATTTAACTCGGCGGAGGCGCATCGAGATCGCACACACCCTGGTTCTCTCCGAGCGGCAGATTAAAATCTGGTTTCAAAACCGCAGGATGAAATGGAAAAAGGATCACAGGCTCCCGAACACCAAAGTGAGATCCTCGTCCTCTTCCTCCGGGTCCAACACAAGCTCAGCAGCCGGCGCTGTTGCCGCTGCCTCGGCCACTAACACGGGGGCCCCCGACGAACTTACCGGAGCCCAGCATGGCGAGGATATTACCAGGTTATAAAACCATGAACCAATACTGGGGGTAGAATAAGAACTGGTTATTTATAGAACACTTATATATTTTGTTTTCGTAGCTATCTTGTGCGGTTTCCTTTAAGTCCAAAGTTATATAAAATGCATGTTATATAGCATGGATTACTGCGAATACCGATGAATTATTTTTACGTGACACAGGGTTTAATTTATTTGAAGTTCAATTAAAATGATGTTTTTTATTAAAAAAATGTTTTGAATGAAGGAAGAAAAAGTAGAAAAAAATATACATTTTATCAAAATGTTATTGTGGGCCATTCTTTTGCCCTGCTGCCCAAGGTGAAATGCACAATCTATTTATTTCAAACAACACTGGAAGGAAATCACTATAATAATAGTTATTTTTGGTATATAAAAAAGAAAGCTGGAACACACCATTGATCTTGAACTTGTATGTTTAGGAGAATAACAATGTGTGAATTACCTCGTGTATTTCAGAAACAGGATTTTTCTTTTTCTTTTTCATTTTGCAATTTAGTTTTGTGGTGTTGATGTTGTGTTTTAGACCGTTAAAAGCAGATTATTGTGAAATGCAATAAACGGAGTTTAGTGTACTTGTGCTAATCATATTGGTCAATAAAACAGTGAGTGTCTACTAGTTTTAAATACGTTTGTTCCAAGTTCATTTTAGGTAAGGTGAGGTCTACTGTTGCAAGATTGGAGGCGCTCCTTAAAAGTGTACAGATGTGTGAATACTGGACATTTCACGAGGGAAACAAAAATCACTGTGTTTTTAAACTGTGTTTGTCAATCCTGCAGCTCCCTTTTTTGCGTGTTTATATTAGCAATGTGTACAGACACTGAGTGTGTGTATGGTTTGTATGTGTGTGTGTGGGAGAGGGGGGGGGCGTGTGTGTGTGTGCTTGTGTTAAAGCTTCACTCATAATGGATTGAAGTTATTTCTAAAATATGAAAATGAAATAGTTTGCGCTGTGCAGTATACATGCAACCTCATCAGTCTGAAGGGCATTCAATTAGACAAGCCACTGAGGCCCTCCAGTCCACATTGCACTGCCTCTGCCAGTGCCACAAAAGAAGCTCCTCGCTTCCTTCGTCCTGACTTGAACACAAAGATGCATGCGTTTAATTTAGAGTACATTTGCAATGTGTTAGAGATTTTAGATTGTTGTGAAATTATTCATTTTGTACCAATAGTGGTTGCCCTGCTTTTTCTATAGTCCTCTGCGCCATGCGACTGGGTTTTCAAATGTGAAATGAATAAAAAAAAATAAAGTCGTGATCTGCCGATAGATTCAGTATAATGCGTCGTGTGGTCTTCGTTAAATATCTGAGTGAAGATGCTGATGAAGTACACTAGCTTACCTTTGTTTTTGTTTTGTTTTTTCTAAACATTTTTTTTTAATTGATCTAAAGCAGTGCCCTTTCCACAAAAAGGAATGCTGTTGTTTTCTTGTCTGTTCACTCTTTGACTCTTGCTTGTATAAACACTTTGGCTCATTTGTCTGCTGACTCCCCAGTGGGCAGTTTGCCTCCGTAGTATGCAGCAGCTCGCGAGACTGTAGAAACTTCAAAAAACGGCGCTAAGGCGTCTCTGTGCAACGTCATCGTGCGACTTTCATCTGGCAGGGGGACCAACTCACTGCAGGACTCTTTGCTGCTGAAAACCTGGTGGACTGATGCAATAATTTGAAGAAAGTCTTTTAAACTGAATCCTCAACTGAAGTGCCTGAAGTGCTTTTATTTTGTCTCCCATTCTTCCTCCCATTTTTTGGAACAAATTTGGGAAGAAGGATTTCGGTTTAAAAATGGCTTGAGCCCAAAGACGCGCAAGAATTTGATAGATTATTGAAATTGTGACATGAATAGGCCTTATAAAATGCCTCGCGTAGTGGGAGGCAAAAGAGCACAAAAGGATGAGGTATTTTCCATCATCAATCTTTCCCCATAGAGCTTTGTGTTCTGTTCTGGAAAACAGCTCTGACAACAACCAGTTTTGATCTTATCAAATATTATGTATACAGGGTCGCATCCTTTGCCACTTTTCTTTTTATTTGACTGCTTTTCCCACAAATGTGAAAGTTAAGCTGGACTTTAAGCTGGACCAAAGAGGTTCAAATCTACTTTTTGGACGGGGCTTTGGATAGGCAGTAGAATAGTGGTGAGACGGCGCTGAAAAATGAATCTAGAAGCCTTTATGTTGCTGGACAGATTAGAGAAATTAATGTGCTCGCCACAGTCCCAGCATCCCTCCAGCCTCTTTCTAGGCCCTGTCGCCTCCATGTCGCGAAGCTGAAAAGGTACTTTATTGAAGTTTGGGGGCGAAATGGTAGAAGGCCGAGTTCACCTCGGGGACACATTTTCTGTCCCATTAGGCTCATTTCAGTCTGGATGGCCGACCTCTCCAACCCTGTGACCCAACTCACTTTCTATACGTGTACCTTCTGTGTGCGCCCTCGCTGGTCCCCTTCGGCCTCGGCTTTCTTTGTGGATTTTTCTGCGTTGTGCCGATAGAGAGGCCTGCTGCGGGGGATCACTCAATGTGTTTCTTCCTTTGTTAATCAGGGGGGGACACTGGACAGGGCTGAACTCTCGGACAGTTCTCTTCCTTGCACCCAGCAGAATTGCAGGATTTCCACACAGGCACCTTCTTTTTTATTTTCGCAATCTTTCGATCTCCCGTGAAGTCGTTTCCAAATCAAAGTGGCAAAGGTTTGTAGTAACATTTAGTTAATGGAGTGGCAACATACATATATAAATTTACGAGATATTTTTTAAGTCTGTCTGAGAAGAGAAGGAAAGGGTGATTGCGGAAATATTGTTTTGTTAACGTATTAAAAATTTTATTTTTAAATTGAAATGATAAATAAGATGTAAACAAAACTACCGTTTTAGTTCCCTGAAGACCCCCCACCCAAACAGGAGCATTAAAAATAGTGTCTATTGATGCAGTCACATGACTCCTGTGTGGCTTAAGAGAATAGCTGGTCTCCGGTCAGCACTTACATTCAGAAGTGAGCTGCCAATTATAGATGTTTCTGACAGTACTGGGACAGTTGGTCATTGTGATTAGTTTATGGACAAAGACCTTCAAAAACCTTCAAACTTCCCATGGAGGCTCGGCACTTCCCCAAACTTTTATTTTTAGCCACATGCATTTTTTTCCCTGACACAGAGGAGAGTAAACTTCAGAACAGATTACTAATTAAGTTTTGTTAGAAGCAGAAGCTGCTCAAAAATATAAGCGATGATGTCAACCCTTGAGATATTATTGATGGGATAAATCACTATTCGCTTAAAAAAAAATTATATTCGGAAACTTTATCCGGTTTTGCAGGCAGATTTCAGCGTGTTGGCGCGCTTTGATCTTCCTGGTGTGAACCAAATATTCAACGTTGATGGAAAAATATTCGACAGCCCGTCTTCCAGGATAAACAGTTGACACTGAAAGCCAAACTAATCTCACCGTCTGTCAGTTGTTTATGTGATAATTCATCCTCCTCCTCGTGTCTGTACAGGTGCAGCTCGAATTACACTTCGAACAATGACGACATGTCCCTCTTTGTTTGAGCTCTTGTAACTGAAGATTTGCGTTAAATGGAATGAGAGTGTATGAGGCACAATTTGACTTAGCGTTGCCAGGGATTTAACTAATACACCTGTATTAGGCGTTGTCTGATTTATTATGTGAATAAACAAACCGTGTGGTTTAATATTATTGCTATTCAAACAAAAGGCCAGTCAGTCATAAATCAGTGTCACTCTGCTGCTTTTTGTTTTGTTTTGTTTTGTTTTTTTAAACTTTCTTCTAATACACAGTGGAAACTTTTGATCATAGCAACACAAATGCTCAACAGCATTAAATTTAACGATAGAAAATGAATCATCGCGTACACACATATTTTCGTTGTCTCTTCTCACGTGATCTAAGCAAGAGCGTAACTCACTAAATAATTCTCTGTAAACTTCAAAGTGATATGGCCTTACCTGTGACAAGTTCTGCACAAATGGATAGCAGTTTAATTCTTTAAGTTTAGAATGAAGTATTTTTGGTTTCACTCCATTCAGCTTTTTAGGTCATGGTAGATTTTTTTTTTTAACTTTTATTATTTGCCCTCCCCCCTCCCCCGCCCTGGGGCTGAATCTGAAGAATTAATTTGAGATGAGTTATTCTTTCAGGGATCTGGTGCATTTTGTGTGTTTGAAGTTGAGTGTATAAATTCCTCAGTCTTTACTCAGCTAACTGGTTTCTTCCCTGACTTGAGACTGTTGAATCACACATGAATTTCAGCTCACATTGCACTGCTGCAAGCTGCATGTGATTTACGAGCACCTCGGGCGAGGACTTTCTCTGTGAAGATATATGTATGAAAAAAAGAACTTTGCACACAAACACCAATCGAAATGTTTGAACAAAACCAAATACGAAACACGGAAGCGCCTCTGTTCTGACGCTTGCGCTCTCGATTGCCTGCTTTTATTGTCTGCGCCGGGTTAAGTGCAAACTGTTTCAAACTCGTCTCAGGTGAGTGTCTTCTTCAGTCACTTTGGTTTGTCATAAAAGGTCCGGGGCCGGTGCATTGTTATCCTGTAGTGTGTTTAAACGGCAGCCATGGCAGCTGCATAAAGGCTGGGAGTTGAAACAGGGGTCATGCTGCTATTTTCCAGGGATAGAGAGGCTGTCTCACATTGACCAGCAGTGGGTGTGTCATAAATCCGTAAATCTCTCCTATCCGTTCACTCAAGGGAGTAAATGCGTCGGCCTGGTGTGTGCGCGCATGCGTGGTGGAGGTAGAGTTTGATTAATTTACATAAAACTAGATTTTAAAAAGCCATCAGAAATGTTAAAAGTGATTTAGTGTCGGCGCTGGCAAACATTTCAAGCAGGAGACGACAAAGCAGCTTGGACTGGTGTCCCACTGTAGAGTTGACATCGCACAGGAAATGATGGCCTGGATAAACTTACGAGTATACTTTCTGTCATCATAACGCCTCGCTGAGAAATATTTAATTAGCCCATTTGCTGCATCGTTGAGGACCTTCGAAATTACAGTCATTTTCTTCCGTTAGAGGTGTCACAAGGGGGCCCAGACAGTCACTAGATTGAGTTATGATTATGTTATTCGCTTTTCATTAGCAAAAGTGTTCTGAATATGCGATCCTGAGACTATAGATCCACGATTATGTAGAAGTTTTGCGAGATGCGCTTTTTATTTGATTTGTTCTCTGAAAATGATTATCCGGTGTATTTGTGTGACCACCAGTTGCATATCGTGCAGAACTTTGAGTCCTCTGACAGCTGCTGCTGCTGCACTTTAACTTTGTGTGTGCTGTATATGATTGGATGTTAACGCAAAGGGTCATATCACCTCTGTTATCTAAGATGCAGGACTTTAAAATAAACTATTCAATAAATAAACAAATAAATACCGCGTAAAGCATGTATATTTATCAACCAGAAAAATGACAAATTAAAGGAAAAAACAACATAAAACGTCTTAGTAAGTTACTAGCCGCTGGAACAGATGCCATGCAACTTGGCATTGATACCTCAATTCTCCGGAACTCTGCTGGAGAGATAATACACCATTTTTCCAAAACATGCCCCCCTGCAACCCTAGTTTTGATTTAAAGATGATGGTGGAGGTCGCTAAAATCTCCCATAGGTGTTCAGATGATTTGAGCTCTTATATGATAAAGTTTTTGAGTCAGACCATTCTCATACCCACTAAACCATTCAGTGACCTTGTGCCCAGTGGATGGGTGAATGATCTTGTTGGAAGAGACATCATTTGGGTAGGAATGGTTAATCATGGGATAAAGATGAACACACACACTGCCTTCTAAGGTAACAACTGGATCCAAACAATGTCAATAAAATTTACCCCACAGCTAGATAGATAGATAGATAGATAGATAGATAGATAGATAGATAGATAGATAGATAGATAGATAGATAGATAGATAGATAGATAGATAGATAGATAGATAGATAGATAGATAGATCTAAAAACTGAAAAACAAGCACAAATATCTTGAGTGTTATTTTAATTTGTAGACTTTTTACTGAAGTTTGACTCTATTCTCCAGACTGTCCACGATTTACATCAGAGTTAGGCCCAAATTAATACTTCGTGTTAATGCACACGCTTATAGGAAAGTCCGGACTAGTTTGGGAAATTGTCATTGTCTGTCTTTTCCTCACTTATGAAGTGCAGTCTGCAAACTCTAGTCTTTTCATTTCACTCTGCATTGTTTACAGCAATATAGGGCACCGGGCCCATAAATCTTCTCCTTGCTCTGCCAAGACAGCGCCATTTGTATGCACCGTTTTAACCGACAGCATCCTCTGCCCATTAACGTCTTCTCCCCAGCTCTCTCTCAGTCTCCCTTTATCTGCGGAGCTCTGTCCCCTGGAAATACATTAACTGATCCGTGCTTCCTTTGTGCTTTGTGAGCTATTTATAGACTTTTTTCTTATATGGAAGGAATATATCTATATATGTTATAAATATATAATTTATGGGGAAAGAAAACAAAAAAAGAAAAACGTAATTGTGTTGCATCTGCCAGATTTCGCCGTTTGTGCGCAGCTGCGGATATTCAGTACCCTTTTCTGTGTGCGTTATTGTTGTGAAAAATAAAAGTTTATAGACAATTTCCTTGGTTGTTTGTGTCAGCAGGCGAGAGAGCGGAGAAGGTAAGGAGGAATTGTAAAAGGGTTGACACCCAGAGCGACCGGCGCGCTTTTGTGTGAGAGAGAAAAATGATTTATTGCCACTGAGGCGGTTCAAACAGAGTTCACGGAGAATTGTGGTGGAGGCGCGGAGGAGCTAAATTATGGTCTTGCTGAGCTAGTATATCATAGATTCTATCTCCAATTCAGAGAGTATGTTCAAGGGTGTGAGGTAAGGAAAACAAAACGAATTTAATTACTTTCCCCACTTTCAGTCAGTCCTGATGTACACTGCGTTATTCAGCTGATAATAACACTAATGCTGCTTTTACTACTAATAATAGATTTATTTAGGCGTGAGACGAAAATACAAACATATGTCAGGGTTTTATCGGTTTATTTAGTTTTGTTGGCCCACATTTACCTCACAGTGAAAATGACAAATTTAACCTTTAGCCAATTTAAATTTAACTACTAAACCTTTCCACAGTCTTTATTTAACTGGCCAGAATTAAAAGGGGGGGGGAGAGATATCAACACTATAGGTTTTTAGTGTCACAAAATATTTTTGCTGCCTCACAGCAGTCAAATTGAAATTATATTAATGTTGTAAGCATTTTGCTATGGCAGCAGTTATTTCATGTCCCTGATTTTATATAAAATATTTCATTATGTAAAAATAAATTCAACTAATAAAATAAAATAAAAATAAAAAATCTCAGGACGTGACACCAAGGTTCAGGTAAAACATCGGTGATAGTGGCAGCAGGGGTGAAACGGAGAAGGAGGAAGGCTCCTCTCTTTCCATGCAACCCTGAGTGCATAATCCATCACCTCTGAGACATCTAAAGAGGGTTTTCTCGACAGCTTTGCAGCTTTGTACTGAAACACCAGAAGGAGCTTACATCCAAAACATGGTTCAGCTAAGATTAATACTGGCTTGGAATATTCTAACAGTATAGTCTCCCAAACCTTCTCATTTAGAAGATGGTTTAGGGAGCACTATTTATAATTTTGTGATAGATTCATTATTCTCGTTATGTGGCCGTTTTGCATAAAATTGCGCATTGCTGGAATTAAACAAACACGTTTTATGAGTTCTTTTCCCCCTACAGTATAACTCAGTTAGGCCACAATTGATGTAGCTTTTATCCCAAATAATTTCTCCCCCCCCCAAAAAAAATTATTATGGGTTTTAAAATGAAGTTGAAAAATTCATATTTTATTTAGATGTTTTACGTCTTCATGGGTAAGTCCCAGGTGTCTTGGATGTTTGGCACTGTGGCTGTAAACAGGCGCGTAAGAGCCTTAAACTGAGCATCTCATGTTTGGGTTCACGCCTTCGTGCAGAAAGAGGAATTTAACCCCTCCAAAAGATGCCCATAGTGTTTGAGTGTTGCCTCCTGGAGCCACCGTCAGTGGACTCGATGCTATACTGTGATGCCTGATTAATGCAAATACGTTGAATTGTCCTATAGAAAAAAAATCTTTAACGATTGCGTCCTTTGTCTTTGTGTGGCAATGACTGTCATGTCTTTGTTTGACCACTCCCAGTGAATCCCATTAAGCCAAAGCTACACTGTTATAAACACACGCTGTGTCTTAAAAGAAAGCCCGCCGATTTATAATAGGTATTTAAATTAGTTTCAGACTAAGTTATCCAAAATAAGCGTAATGATTTCGTTTTACAGACTTAAAACAGATTTACTCCAGTTAGTGCCCCTAGTAGAATGAAACTACGCGGATAAGCACCATTATTTATAATAGCGTTTGACTGGGGAAACAAACAAACAAACAAACAAGCAAACAAGGAGCGCAATTTCTTTTTAATAATTTTACACCTACAAAAGCTTCCGCAGAATAATGAGCTGTGATCCATAACCAGTTATTAACCATCTCTTATTCCACCTCACAGACGCGTATTGTGGCGCAGAGAAAAAAATCCTCGCATCGCATTTGTTTAAACCTACCACCAAAAAGTTCAGGATGTGTGGCTGCGAGCGGCGGTTCCTTCAAAAATAAAACGAGAAAATGAGTCCTGTCAAAAGAGTTACAATATTACAAGAAATTTGCGGCCAGTTTCTAATGAAATCCTCCTCACCGCACGTGTAAGCTTTGTCTGTCTCCCCCCCTTTCTCCTAATGTTTTTCTCTCCGCTTAAACACATCTCCCTCTTTCTCTTACACTGATTACACAGTCGTTTGGCGTCTTTTCATATTCCATTATATGTTTTTTTATATCCTAGGTAAAGAAATGCAGGCTGCTCATAGAAATGTCTGAAGAAATATGGCAGAAGCTTCCTCTGGGTTCCAAGTTGCCGGCGGATTACTTTCCAACTCCAGAGCTCCGTCATTGGAGGACTGCCACACGTGACCACGGCACCCTTCTGGTAAATATTATTCAATTGTTCCAAATGGTTATTCAAAGTGCACTTTCCTGCGTGCCTTTTTACATTCAGGTTAATTGTGATCGAATATTAGATAGATACACGTCCTCGCCTTTTACTGCTGTTGAGGGACTCCTGGTTTTATTTGAAACAGTTTGATGAGCTGGGTCCATGGACCCCCAACAGTTTGCCCTCCCACTGCAGCTGCATGGCAACAGTTTTGCTATGAGCTCTGGACAGGTGCCAAAATTAAGCGCGGGATACAATGAAGGAGGAGGAGGAGGCCAAGAAGCAGAACTTAATCAGCAAAACATGACCTCCTCTTCTCGTGTCAGTTCCAGGTTGAACCCAGATGAACAATCTGAGTGCCCACTGGAGCCCGTGGTTCACTGCCATGGCAAGGGCAAGCTGGACATCAAGAGCAGGAGCTGCAGTCTACTCACCATCTGCCGCTCAGAAGTAATTTTTCCCTGGATGAATCCACGGACCACTGGCTCTGAACAATCTGGTAACTGGTTTTGTTCATTATCTGTGCCTTTTTAAAGCTAACACTGAGTCTTCAAAATATTTGTGACACAAGAAGCTTCATTAGGGTCTTTACAAACTCACATGTTTTTCCCTCTTTTTAAATTTTTCTTTTTTCGACTGAATATGTAACTCAAACACTCAGTGTCTTTGTTACCTTTCTTTGGAAGCAGAACAGCTACAGCAAAGTAACTTTTCAGGAGTGGTCAAAGTCATCTGCTTGATCACACTTAAGAGAACTTTGTTCTAATGTGAGCCCTCTTTCTGCTTTGTCAATGAATGAGTGCTGGTGTTACTGAACAGTTAACCAAATGCCACTGTCATGCTCACAGCATACAGGGCTGTTTTTCCAGTCCTGCAGGCAAAGTGATGTTCCAAACAGACAAGCTGGAGCACAAATGCTGCACAAACACTTCTTTTAATCCACAAAAAAAAAAAGAAAAAATCAGCACTGCGATCTGTCATCTCTTGACACGGTCTCAAAATGGATTGTATCAGTTCATTAACTCTATCACATCATGACTATAGAGGCGAGTGTGTTTATTTTGAGAGCAAAATCTCCATATATTTAAAAAAAAAGAGAAAAAAGCTTTTAGACTTTTTTTGAATTTCATGTTCTAATCATGCTGTGTTTTTTTCTTTCTTTTTAAATCTTTGAAATACTTAAACATTGCTGTGTCGACAAGCTAACATATAACAAGGAAGCAGTCCTCCAGTGCGGCAGATTATTGTTATATAGTTTTCACTATAGGTCTTATTAAGTATCCATTAACCCTGGTATGTTACATTATTATCAACAGAGCCTGGTATTGCTCATATACATGTCAAATTGAATCCCTAATGGTGGTTATTTTCAGTGGTGGTCCCAAGGTACCTTTTAAGTGACTGAGATGAGGATTTGACAGGTCTGCTTCCGTGTGTAGCTCTGATTAATGTGTTCTGTCAGGCAGCCGTAGTGGCGTCAGATGTTTCCCCCAGACTGCTTCTTCGGGAGGTAACTTTCCCTGAACACATGACACAGTAGACAGCCAGTCTTGTATAGTGTCTCAACCATGACTGAATGCGCAGGAAGAGCTGAGGGCTCTTACTTGGTCACAGGTTGATTGTCTGAGGATTAACACGGGCCTCCCTGGCACTTGAAGTCTTCCATGTGGAGGTTATACATTTCAGGATAGAACTGTTAGATGTGTGGCATTTCCTTTTAACACCCTCTCTTCTTTATGTGCTTCCTCCATCATCAGTCAGGAGTGGCATGGCAGCTGGTCTATCAGGTAGAGGAAGGCAAAGTGTGAAGAGGGAGAGGACAGCCTTTACCAACAACCAGCTGCTGGAGCTGGAGAAGGAGTTCCACTTCAGCCCTTACCTGTGTCGTCCTAGGAGGCTGGAGATGGCCGCTGGGCTCCAGCTCACTGATCGTCAAGTTAAGATCTGGTTTCAAAACCGCAGGATGAGGTACAAGAAGGAGCAGAAGTATGGAAAGATGACAAGTTTATCTCAGTGGTCCACCTGCAACCTGTCTTCCAGCTCAGCCTTTGCAGATCACCTGAATTTTCCAGATGCAAACATTGTTAGAACTTCCTCCTCCTCCTCAGACTTGCACGCCCCTCTCTTTGGCTCTTTCAGTAACAGCAATAATGGTCAGTATATTCACCCCTCAGACCTGGCCCATTTGAACTGCATACTTCCATCTGTTGCAAATGGTCCATCGGCCTCCTTTACAAGCATAGATAGTCATCACCGTGCTGGCATTTCAAAGTGGCCCTAGGGCCCCATAATGGCCAACTCCTCCTGTGCTCATCAAAATCTCAATATGATACATCTACTTTCACTTACTTATGAAAGACTGGAGGATGAGTCTGATCAGCAGGGTTGAAGTTCCCTCAACACACCCTTTCAGCATTCATGGAACATTTTAATTAAACCATATGAACACATCTTAATTAAAGGAAACCTACAGCGATATCTTTTGTGTTTCTCAAACACAGTGACTCAAGACTGCAGGGCCTCAAACTTGCTGTGCTTTTTGTACATACACACAGCATGCACAAGACATTTAAAGAAGTAATAATTACATGTTTTTGTTCTGTAATCTTACGGGTGTATTGTCGCATGGTTAATGCATGCATGATGTAGACTTTGAGTGAGTCTTCCATTGCCTTCCTGTTGTCAGACAATTGCTAAGTGGTTGTCATTTTCTAAGTGTTACATTAGGATTTTTTTTGCATTTAAATAACAGGTTGTGTGAAATATTAGTAAGTGTTAAATGGGCAAATTAATGTTCATTTTGACTGATGTTATATTTTTGTTAAAACTATTAAATGATACGGCAAGTCTTTGATACTTCTATTGATTAATTGAGATGTCACATACTGTACAGGCTTAATAAATGAATGTGGGAAAACTGTAGCTCTTGTGCAATGTTTACCCTATTCATCGCTGATTAGACTTACATTTTTTTCTCCAGCAGTATTTTTATGATTAAAGATTCCTGGATTAGATCCCAAATGGAAAAAATGAGAACGACTCTGTAATCAAATTAAGGCGTGCTTTAGATTCACTGAAAACTCCATAGTATTGTGCATTCACGTTGCACAGTCTCGCAACATAAGCCTCTCCCTCACTTCTGCCTATGAGTTCCCCACCATTAATCACTGAGACAAGGCAGTCTTTCCAGCACTCCAACCACAAGCTCTGAACCCATTGGGCACCATGACAAGATCTCTTGCCTCCTCCTTCCCAGCCTTTGCCTTTTCAATAGCAAAATTGTAGTGCTGCAAGTTGGGGCTGGCCTCCCGCTCAGGGGGCATGTTAGTTGTGTAGCGTAGAAGCCCTTCCAACATCCCATAGGGTTGCACCAGAGACCAGTGGCATTCAATCACTTGTGACAACATATTATCTTAAAGAACAATGAGAAGACTTCTTTTTTAAATGGTGTTCACTGTGTCACTGTGACATGTGGATTCTGAAATGTAAACAGAGTCATGGAAATGTTATTTTTAATCATCTATTTTTGATTTTAAAAAGACGACTCTCATTGGGGGGAGGGCATTATGCACGCATTTGACAGAAGTGGGTCACATGTTCTCCTGAAACTTCAGAGTTTATCAGATAGACTGCAACTTCCAAAGGAGCAATTCCTGTCTTATTCTTGATAATGTGAGGGCTAGTGTTGATACTGCGCATGAGTTATAAGCATGCTATGTGATGTATAAGAGTTGTGTTGCTGTAAATGAGCTATCACAGATGACTACTGACAGCTATGAAATTGGGGAGGTAACAAGGAAGTTGATCCCCTAGTGGTTCTGGATGGAATGCCTTCCTGCTCCTAATTCATTGCTTCATCAGCTGGCATTTGGTAAATACTTGACACCATTTGCAGCTCGCCTCAGTTGGTGTCAGGGGAGCTATATAGCACCTATAAGTCTATGAACATTTCGATCTAAATAAAGCCACGTCCACACCACATCTGTAGAGAAGAGGTGGTGACAGCTGGGTAATTTAGGAGAAATATAATAAAGGGCAAAAGAGAGAAAGACACATGGAAAGAAAAGTTCTCCTCGAAAAAATCTGTTCATTTACAAAGAGACAGAAAGAGGGGAGGGGAGTGTAAGGAAGAAGAAGCAGACAGCGCTGGATTCCTGAAATTCTTCCATATGCTGAGTGATTTATGATTTTAACGGTGCTGAGGTTCACTAGGACTTTTACCTCTGGTTCCTCTACATGATCTTTTTCCAGACACTGAAAGCTGGAGGATCCACACACTGAAGTGCAGTAATTCTGTGGATGAGGTCAAGGAGGAGGGGGGGGGTCCCCAAGGGTCAAAGAAAGCCTCCCCCAAGGGCCCCAGTGCAAGGGCGAACAGACTGCTTCCATTTCAACATTAAGTTAGCCAGTTGTTCACACGCTGGGTCACTCCTAGTTAGCAGCATAAAGTCATTATTTCCTTTTCACTCACTTGACTTCTTTGCCCTGTTTGATCACATGTGTTTTTAGTGGGTGAGGATCAGGAAAGCCAAAAAATCCTTACATGTTTTTCCAGATTCTGGGCTTTGCCTTAAGTAGATCTTTGAAGTGACAAATGATCCCAGCCGTGGTACCGTGAAACCAGCTTTGGTTACGGTCCATCATTAATTTCAAAATTTTGCATTATGTCCTTTACAGTGACTGATGTGCAACTGTCCAATTTGCAGCTGTTGTGTAACTGATTTTGGGTTTAGATTTGAAAAATGCTCCCTGCATCCAGACTTTTCTTAAGCTGCAGTGAAAACAAAACTGCTCTAAGTTTAACAAAGATGTGCTGCTTTAAGTATCTTTCACTATAATCAACAAATGCCAGCTGCTTCTTATTTTACCATCCCATAAGCTGCTGCTGTCCATTGGAGAAGTGATAATTCCATTCATTATATGGGGCTCTATCAAAGCAAATAAATGATGATGATAATAATTAATGCTTATGAGTCAACCCTTTCGCTTATTAGTATATATTTCCATAAACAGTTTATTTTCTGATTGGCTGGCAGCCTAAATCAGAGATTCCTAAAGCCTGAGAGTACCTAAAAATCCTCTAAGCTCCATTTAGGAGGTTTTCCCCTCAGCTTATTCTTCATTTGCTAATTTGTTTTCCCATCCTTGGCCACGATCCATGCATGCGGTTATTTACATCAGTAATTAATGCCAATGACTAACCTGCTTTAAAATTTCATAAGCTGGGCTTGGTGTCCTCCGAAAAGCACAATGTCTTTTCAGTACAATGACCTCCATTTATTTAGCACTGATTTATTTATTAGGTTTTTGCTTTGGTAAACAATCCTTTATCAGAGAACACAAAGAAAGGTAACCTCCTCATTATATAGTGATTAAAAAACATCTCCAGGGGTAGTAACAATGGACATTATTTACATTTAAAAGTCATTAAACAAAAATGTTCAAATCCCCTTTTGAAATTATCAAACAGTATCTTAGGAAAATATTTCTGTAGGCACAGTTTCTAAGTAGGCATATACCCTCAACATTTACTGAATTTATGGCCTTATTCAATCACTGATGAGTTCAGATCATAAGGCGAGCTCGAGCGAGGAATAAAGAAGAAAACAAAAAAAAAGAAAACAACAACACAAGTATGTGTGTCTCTTAAACAACATGAATACATGTGCCAAAGTACTGTTCTTGATGCTGTTTATTCTGACATAAAACTTTACAATATAAACATGAAACCAAGTTTGTGCAAAAGCATGTATGCATCGATGTCCATCCTGCAGAAATAAAATTCATGTTAAAAAAATTTTCATTGGACAACAAACAACACCTTCGAAATTTGTGGGAATTTGCTTTTGTTCTTGACATAAATGAGTTCAGATGGATGGCTGTGCTATTTAAAGACATGAAATATCTTCAAAAGGCTTATTTTTGTCATTTATGTCTTTCGTAGATTTCAGTGTCGATAATGTGGAAGTGTGTTATAACTGACACATATTCAACAACATATAAAAGACTCAAGAATGACCAGTTAAGTGTAAGAAAATGCCACTCAACAACAAAGACGTTATTGGAAAAGTTTTGGTGAAAAAGGCAGAGAGCTAAAAACTGCTACTACTACTACATGCAGGAGAAAAACCAACAGAGTCCTAGAAGTCATTTCCGCTTTGGTGGGGATATGTTCTACACACTGGCTTCTGTGAATTACTGCTTCATTAAATAAAATCTTTAAAATTTCTGGTACGTATTGCATGTTCTCCTAGTTTTCTCACACCCTTATGGTCAGACTCTAATATCTACTTTTATAAAAAATAATTTGTATAAGCATAATGGTAGGGTTTATGACCAAACTGGGAAATCTTCCTTTTAATTTTTAAAGTAAATCACTAAAATAAAAACTTGTGAATGTCACAAACACAACTTTGTTCAGTTCTGGTGTAAAACGCTGAACTTTTATGATTGGCCTTTAGGAGGTTTTGTTCTTTTTATGACCTGCTAACCTTCTTAGCTTTCTCCCTCCACAGTAGTAAGTGCTGCCCACCAGTCTCTCCAGGTGCTTGTTGCTCAAGATGATTGTTAAGTATCAATTTCCTGTGTCACCTTTATGGGTTTTATTTATTTGTCTGCTCCTTCTTGTGGAACAGTGCCTGAGCATCACTCAGGTAGATGGATTATAACTCAACTGCTACGACTCATCAATCTTGGAAATTTGACTTCCTGAATCTCATACAACTGTTACTGTCATATTATGGCACAGCATTATCAAGATCAATGGCATTTTAAATGCTTCCCAGTTAAGGATGATCGGTGACAATAAAAAGGTAAGTTGGTGATGAAACTGTCTCTGCTGTGGTGAGCTGCACTCAGCGCAGTGAGGGAGTCACCTACTGCAGCTCGCTTGTCCCCCAGACGAGATCTGCGTAACTGAATGAACTTGTAATCACAACAGTCACCCTGCTAAATGTCACATGTTGACCATTATTGATCATCCAAGACTTATTCAACACCCAATGACTTCATCAGGGTCTAATCAATGGACTATTTTTTTTTTGTTCTCACATAAAAACGCATTTTAATATTCAGCATAAAAGGATTTGCAGTGTTATCAGAATAGTGATATCAGGCTACTGGAAATATGAACTGTATGTAAGCTTCAAATCCCACTGTTTTGTCTCTTGTCTCCCCTGGAGACAGGGGACCATCTGTAACAGCACAAGAAAATAAACATAATTGATTTTCCTTAATACTTCATAGTGTTACCTATCAGCCTGCACACAGTTTGCAAACTGACGTAATGTTTTAGACCTTTGCCACACACAGAAAGGGGTTTCAGATTGGAGAGACTCGGCTTGGATTCTCAGATATCCTATAAGCTACATCTGTAGGTGGTGTCGACAGTGTGATTTTATGCTGCTATATCCCAATTACATAATGCATAATACGAACATATACGAGTTAAGGTAAAGCTCAATTTTAGGTTGTTTAGCTGAAGTACCTGGATAGCAACAGATATTCCAGAAGTTTTACAGCTCCATTTCACTGGAATCTCATTAGCAAATACATCAAAATAGTGTAATAACACAGTCCTGTAAACAGTAAAATATTATTAACAGCAGCACAAACAGCAGGTTTACGTAATTAAAACCAGAAAACTCTGTCAACACATCTTTTCAGCTTGATTTATCTTGTATTATTTCAACTGGGTTTCACTTGGAATACCTAATAAAGTGGCTTTCGGGTGTTAATGGCTATATCCTGAATTGTGATAAGGAAAATTGAGTATTTTCAGAGACATGTAGCTTGTATAGTTGTGCAAACGTATTATTTTTATGTCAGCACTGCAGGACAATGAAACCATCAGAAAGTAACTTTAATGAAACATTCAATACTTCAAAAAGACAGGCATTCATTTTCACTGCAGTATTAATTTTGCAGTGCAATAATGTTGCTGATGTAATTTTCATAACAGAACTTTAAATTAAACTTTTCCGCATATTTCATGGTTACTGTTAAGGAAATTTGTTTAACATGATCCATGAAAATCCAAAACCGGAGCCATGAAAATATGATTTAAGTCTGAATACCTAAATCTTCTTAAATGCACGAATAAGCTGACACAGACTGGCAGACATGGCAACACAAATTGTTTTCACTACTTTAAAACTACTTAATAAGAAACAAAAGACATGTAACTAATATATGAATATTCTAAAAACCCAGCATTCTTTCAAACCTTCACGTTTTTCTATTGCTGACATTTTCCTCCTTAAGACTAAAAGAATAATCTATCTTTAACTTAAACAGAGGATTAGTGCTTTATTAATATGGCATCATTGTTGTATCACCATTTTGCTATTAACCATGCTTAGCATGCACAGTAGACTACTGATTTGTGCTGTGAACAAGCAGGGGATGTTTAAGTAAAAAATAAATAAATAAATAAAAGCAACTCCTCTTTCCCTGCAGCTAAAACAATGCTGTATGAGGGAGAATATTACAGAGTGTGCTGCAATGATGAACATTTCCTCCTGTTTCATGTTTAACCCTGCTCATTTCCCACAGTAAGAACTCCGGAAACACACAAGTGTGCACAGCAGCTTGGGGGGAAGATGACTGATGGCTTGTTGTCATGATGTTTGGGATTCTGCCGACTCGAAGCCTCCTGGCTCACTGAAGCTGTGAAGCGCTGCAGCACATACTACAGGCTATAGTTGAAAAGTCCTGGTATTAGTAAGGTATTGCTTCATTGTCACACTGTTGAGCCTGTGCAGAATGCAGTTATCTGTAATGTCCCTGGCCATTTGCACAGTAGTTGCACTGGATTTATGATTATGGCTCATGTGCCGAGACAGATTTCTGCTATTCAACAATGAAGCAAGAACAATTATTAGAATTTCACACTGAGCGGATGGGTTATTTTGTTTTCAGTTGGTATTCCCTGGATTGTGTGTGTGGTCTGGGTATACGCTAAGATAAACCTTACTTCTGACCTAAGGATTTTTCAAAAATGTCAATATTTGGGGGGAAAAAAAGCTGACAGGCTCCATCAGTCACTCAGATAGCCATCTTTCAACTGGTCAGTGTGCCACGCTTTCTGTGTGTGCTTCTTCTTCAGTCCTTTCTCTGTACCTTGAATTATTTCTCTTTGTCCCTCTGCCATATTACAGCTCTATCATGATGCCTGATGAGCCTTCCCACCATAAACATGGCATAGATAGCTGTCATCTTCCCATCTTGGAACTGCATTAACAGCAGTGACCCATCTGGCTGGTGGTGACAGTCGTCTGTCAGCGCTGGTTAATTCTCAGCCTTGTGAGGGTCAAAAGCTGACACATAATGAGACTTGACAGTGTTGCAGGGCTACACAAGGGTCTAGTGTCAACTGCGGCCGCAGCATTATGTCAGCAGCAGCAGGATGAGAGTTCACTTCAAAACCAAGGAGGTAATCTGAGCACGGCCGCACTGATCCCAGGGCCTTGACTGCCTATTGACACACATCAGAACATGGACGCAAAACAAATTAACATCAGTCAATATTCTCCCCCCACCTCCTCCTGGCTCCTGACACAGCCACCTAAGTGCTGCCATGTTTACCTCACCTCCAGTCAAAACAATAGAGACTACGGGGATAATGGTGAAAAGGGAAAAAAAATGTCTGCACTCAGTTTTAAGAGGGTATTTCAGGTGTTTATGGGCAGAATATTCCCATTCCTGGTATGTGTGTAAGACTGCAGAGTTTGGTTTGAGGGGGATTAAAATTCAGAATTGTATTTGCAGGATCCATTTCATTTAAACACAGAGATTATACTCTTTCTAAATCTTGTGCAAAATTTGTGGTTTAGGGGACACAAGCTGTCCAGAGGAAGGAGTCTGAGCTAAACAAAATCATGCAACTTCTGTTCCACCGGGCAGTGATGTGGAACAACACCTCATATATGCTAATCAAACATATGGCACTTCTAGGAATAAAACATGGGTTGTTGTTGTTGTTCTATGAGATTAAAAAAAAAAGGTTACTTGATTTTGAATGCAATTTGAATGCATCCAAAGGCTGCAATAGTCTGTGGCTGCTGCAAAAAAAAAGGAAGGAAAAAAAAATCATTTGCAAATGTAAAAGCCGAGATTGCCCGCACCTGTTTTTTTTCCCTCTTCCTCTTCTTTTCCCCTCTCTGCAACCCTTTCCCGTCCCCCGCCTCCCTCTGCTGAAAGCCATTACAGAAATACAATTTCTAATACCTCCGCACAGGTCTTCGATCGACTGCAAACAAATTTATATTCAGGCGGTAAACAGAAAGCTGCAGAGATTTATTTAGAGTGTGGAGGAGAGAAACAAGCTAGCGCGTGAACCCTGAGTAACCTCCGAGCTGACATGAAGATGGATCAGTGCACCATGCAAATGCATGGAGAGAAGGGATATATTGCACTCAGTCATTCAGCACATCGCTGCCTGTAGAATCCCATTAACTCCCACAGCTGGGACCATATTTCTGTGTTGTAAGAATGCAGTTAGAAGTTGTTCATTACGCTGAATTATTTTGTAATTACTGCAGACTTAAAAGACATAGGAAATATAGTTAAAATAACGCGATAAGAACGGTGGCAGATATTTTATAGGTTAGGGTTTTAATTAAATGTTACCTGTTAGATAGCACATAATACTAATATTAATAATGTTAATAACAGTTATGCTGCTACTACTACCACTAGCGATGATAATAATAAAAAAAGTAATATAACCGTGAAGTTACTATATTTAAGTAGTAATAAAATGCATATTAAATGTACTAATTACATGTACTAATTAATAGGTTTGGGGGTTTTTTACTAATTAAACTAAGAGTCCGTGGGAAACAAAAATACAGGTGTAAATAAGTTAAAATTATTAAATAACTTTACACGTCTTCAACTTATTTGCGGCATCACAGCTTTTTTTCACAGAGATAATAAATAAAAGTGCCAATCACATGATCGTTGAAACTTAAAAATAACAAGCTAGCTATTTAATTTCTGTCATTCTTTTTTTATACCCTCACAAATTATTGGATTTATAGAAGCTGTGAGGTGGGATCAAAGTGAAAGCGAAAATAAATGTGGTTTTCAAATGAATATTAGAAGTTAGCACTGGCGCATCAGGGCATTATCAGCTCTATTAATTCCCCTGGTTTTAAATGTATGCGGCCAAGCTGAGCGTCACAGTGATGCGTGAATTTGAAAGGAGGTCACCAGAAATAAATACATAAATAAATACATAAATAAAAACAACAAAAAAAACCCAAACAGCTGCACTGTGGAGCTCCTTGATCTGTGGGTAAAAATACTGAGCTGCTGTAGCTGTGTGCCTGTAGATCTGCTGTTGCACCAAATGTCTTTTAGGGCGGTGCAGACCCAGCAGCTTTTTTGCTCTTATTAATATATAAATATATTTTCTGTCACTCTTTCAACTTTCAGCCATGTAACCCTGTTTACACAAGCGTGAAAATTGTCCCACAGCAGTTCATTTCCGGTTAAACACAGGAAAAGTACAGTCGTAAAAGCAGCTGCTAACCCAGCTGAGGATCACGTCAAACTTGAGCTGAACACGTCCTGTCTCCCACTTACAGCTTCTTGATCTTCACGCGGAGCCATTTTTTGTATTTGTTCGAGACTAATTACAAATCTGCTGCCACTGAACTTCTAAATACCAGCTGTCACGACCTCTGAACCCGTCAAGTGTGTCTTTCACATGACCTAAGCCCTTTGCTAAAGAGGGCCCTGGGTTTTTTTTCAGAAGCCTTGAAAAATTTACATAATCCATTAACTACATCAGTATAGACTTATATTATGTTAATTCGACTTTGGACAAAAAGTTTTTTTATTGTTATTTTGAAAAATAACCAGTGAGGGAGAATATGACTTTGTCTAAATGGACAAAAACTGTGTTTCTTTGGTGTCGTGTCCTACCTGTCGAAAGGTGAGAGGCCCACAGAGGCCCTCAGTGTGATGATGATTGACTTTCCTGCTGCTTTCTAAGGATGTTTGTAGTTTTGTTCTGTGGGTCTGCTTGTTGTGCTCGGACACCATTAAAAATGTTGACCTTAAGTGAGTCTCGCAACTTGCTTGCTCGGCTTAATCAGTTTTGTCCAGCCTGATGACAGAGATGTCCAGCTATTGGCCGAGAAGGGGAGGGCACGTCATCTCCATCAATCAGGGACTGCTGTTTCTCCTCTGAGGAATGTCCCCACGGTCGTCCAGCCGCCTGACCATGCATGAGAGGCCGGGCATGAAGTGCAAGCCCGTCCAATGATTATGCAGGGGAAAGGTGATAATGACTTCCTATCAAGAGTTAACGGCCGAAGGGGAGAATAGCCCTCTGTTAACGGGCTGCTGCCGAGCAAAAGAGGTCATAAACCAGGACCTGGGCAGCAGGTCTCATCCTGAACTCGGTGGTCGTGATGAGGAGGGGAAAGTGGAGGTGGAAGTTGCCTCGGGATTTTATTCTCCGCGTCTGACTTTGTGCACCTCTTCGAACAGCTCTCCTCCTCCTCCAGGGTTTGAGACTCTGGAGGGATTCTCGACACTGGCCTGCCCCCACTCGTCCCGTGTCCCCTGGCGGTGCAGGGCGCAGGGGCAGGGCTCTCCAGGACGTGGATACTGCGCGTCAAATAAAGAGAAGCCACAGCGCTTTGGGTCACTTACGGAGGAAATTCAAATTTACCCTCACAATATCCCCGAGATTCACGTCGCCATGGGACGCTCCACGAGCCCGGACTGTAAAGGAGCTGATACGGATGAAAGGAGTAAAACTTTTGAGTGGATGAGAGTAAAGAGGAGTCAGCACCGGGCGAGTAAGTTTTGTGTGTGTGTGTGTGCAGGGATACTGGGCGAGAGAGGGAGGGATGAAATAACCGCGAATTTAATTTGGGATAATTTTTTTAATATATTTTGTTCGGTTGTTAGCTTTTAAATAACTTTGCTTTATAGTTGAGAAAGTTTGATCGAAGTTTTCTATTCGAGCAGGAAAAGAAAAAAAAGGGGGGGAAAAAGCTGACGTGTGTGATGCGTCACCGTGAACGATTTCCTCCGTCACCAACAAACAAAAGCTGAATTTCAAAGATAAATGCTCCCACCTTAAAAAGCAAATCAAAACGCTTCGAAGGCAGCTATAGCTGTTCTTACTCGACGCCACATTTGAATATGCTCATGAGGAGTCGGGTACAATTTTCTTAACGGTTTCATGTTAATATGTCTGTTAGGTTATTTAACATTTTTTTTGCTCCACCTACTGTTGCAAGCCGAATTTAGACTGTGCACAGAGGGAGAAGGTGAAGTACAGTGAGAAGCCTGTTTAGCCTCAGTGTATATTCAACCCAGAAAACAATCAATTATTTACCCTTGCCCTTACTAACCAGCAGACTTTGAATAATGCAACAGACCACTGCCTGTCGAGGCTCACAGGAAGTTGAGTAAAACTTACTCCTGTAAGCTGAAGTGCTCCCTGAGTATTGATTAGTTGTCTGTTTGTAATGAAAGCCCTTGTGTATTGATTTCAGTTTGCAGCACCTTTACATGTGTCCACCTTTTTAACATAATTGCTGTCACAGATCATCATTTCACTGACTGATGAGTTCTGGGCAGAGAGCCCACAGAAGAATACATATCCCAGACTTAAAAAAAAAATACCAGGAGCATACTAATGTGAAAAATGCCCATCAATCCTCAATTTTATGTGAGTTATAGTATCTTATGTAGATCCTTCATTTGATCAATAATGTCACTTGATTGACTGGCCACTGTACTTGGGCTGGGTTTCATAAATTTTACATGGAGGAAGATTTACAACAGCGGTGGTCCAGTGCTGTTTTTTTTTCTTTTCTTTTTAATAGTCTGTGTCTGTGGTAAGGATGCTGCTGACCCAAATATCCAGTGACCAAATCTGAAACAAACAACAAAAACTATTTGTGATAGCAGGCCCCAGCTTCTCTTTTAAGGGATGCAACAAACAATCTGAACATAAAATAATGTCATAATCTTCCTGCTACCTTTTCTCAAAAAAGGGGAGACATCACATTTGATTTGAATTTTGATCATTTTGTGACTCAGCAAACATAAAATCTGTAGAACCCAACTGTTTGCTCAATATTCAGATTAGTCCATTGAACGGTCTCGGAATAAAAAACTATGTGGCAATGGGTCAAGCTCAAACCAATGAAATAACAACTACATTTAAAAAAAAATACAATAAAAATACTCACATTAATGGCTTAGCTACTGAGGTGCATTTGCAGATTCTTTAAAGATGCTGCTGTGACAGAAATAGAAATGTGGCAGCTGATTTGTTATAAAAAATGAAATGGTGTGAGAAACAAACAAACCAACAAACAAAAACAAACAAATAAAAAAACCTACATTTCATAGTTTTTAGGCTAGATATATTGCCAAAGCGATGGAGGTAGAAGGTGACAGCCACACTGCTGATTGATCTCAAAGTCATTTTATCCATCAAACACATTAGAGACACACTCACATGATCCAAATCCATGTGCTTGAGAAAACCATTTGCTCACACCCACCCACGCAAAAAGACATTTCCTGCCAGTATTGTTTGTATCTCTGTAACCTCTTTCTGTATCTCTCTGAAGGAGATCATCTGTAGGAGTAACTCATTAGGACTACTGTGTAACTTGTAAAAGAGTCATTAGTGAAAGTATGCTTTCCTCTGGAGGTTGTATTGGTTTTGGCACCAAAAAAAAAAAAAAAAAAAGTCTTGCGTATTCTTCCATGTTGAAAGGCCTCCATAGACCTGCTGTAACCTGATCTCCTGGCTCAGTGTATATACTCCCAGTGCGTCATTCTTCAATTATGCTTTGACAGCACCTGAATTACTGTGGGCTGGATGCCCAGATGACTGAGGCAATGTGTATTGATCTATCCCTTTTCTTCTTCCCTCTCCTTGGCTTGGAAGGCCCTTCCATTCCCTTTGCTGGCTGGCTATTTTTAAGCATGCAAGTCATTCCTCAAATATTTAGTTTGATTCTTTTATGCCTTCTGGCCGGCATCAATTCTATTATCTTTGGAGCCATTAATCAGAATGTGCATGTGATTTGCACTCCACAAAGCTTAAGTTCTTAATTACATACAGTTTCTCTGCATTGGTTCTTCATATTCGCTGGCCTCTAATTCTCAGGCTCGGTCACCTTCGCATTCATTTTCTTAAAACACAGATGTTGACATTTATCCTATAACTGACCTTTCCATCTGCTATGCTTTTCCAAGTGGCTGGAGGCCTGTTAACCTTCCTCTCTATGAATTGTGGTGGGAGGCATTGCTCTACACCTGGCACACTGACTCCATTATGCAGAAGCAGCAGCCCATTTTCTCAGAGGCAAAGACACACTGACGACTACCCACAATGTCAGCAATGAAAAATCCAGATATAGCTGCACTTCCTGTCATTCATTGCACATAAGTAGCACAGATGATACTTTAATGTGTAACCCAGAAACCTCAGAGGACAAAAATGGAGACATTTGTCATTAATGCAACGTTCGAAAGGATTTGTAAACTGTTAAACTGTCATTGACACAGAAAGACCCAAAGGCAAATAATTAATGATTCTGATGAATACAGTTAATGGACTGTAAATGCTACAAAGTTGTGTTGAATCGCCAAACATCTGACTGCTTTACATCAGAATATACGGCATATATTATTTTCTATACGGTTTTTAATGAACTCGCTGAATGTTTTGATGAACACACTTTTAAAATATAATGCTGCCCAGTAATACTGCAAAACATCCAAACTCTCACACTCAGAAGTTTCACTTTAAATCTCTGATAGGTTTCCAAGCTGTGAGCTTGTGGACTGCAATGTGTTGCGCAGGTCTTTCTGTTGTTATGTCCCATCTAGATAGCACAAAATTTCAAGCCTCTCTGCTTTACAGCAGCTCAGGATTTTGCACCCTGCCTATAGGCTTTTTGGTAAAGCTGATACCTCTGATGAATACATCTTTATTATACAGGGGGCACTTTAAATCATTAGGCTGGCACAGAGCCAATTCCTGTAAATGAGTTTTATATAATTTTATCCCCAGTAAATGCTTCAATACTCAACTACTCTTTAAGTCAAAAAATAATAAAGATTATTTATTTATTTATTCTTCATTATCACTGAGATTGGGCTGCAAATAATTTATTTCCACAGTAAACATTTAATTTATTTTTTTCTGGAAACAGAAAGTTATGACTTCAGGTATATAGCCCAACAAACTGAACTTTTCACGTTTTCAGCTTTTGGGTTCAGCTTAAATCGAGGATATGGGCGTGGATAATTTAATTCAGAAAGGTTTTGTGCTTCTTTTGTTAGTAGCCTCATTGATCTTGCTGAAGAAGGTTTTCATGTGCTCTCTCTCCCCAGCCAGGACGCGCATGACCTGTGGGTTCAGTATTGTTGACTCGGGCCTCGGTGTGGTGGAGGCTGGAAACCGCAGCATCTGCGCGGACGGCCATCCCACGGTGAACGGGCCCCGAGGATCAGTTACAGCACCAAGCAGCTGACCGAGCTGGAGAAGGAGTTCCACTTCAACAAGTACCTGACGCGGGCCAGGCGGGTGGAGGTCGCCGGCGCCCTGCAGCTTAGCGAGACCCAGGTGAAAGTTTGGTTTCAGAACAGACGCATGAAGGAGAAGAAATTACAGAGAGACGGGCTACTCTCCGACCCGAGGCCCGCGGCTCCGCACTCACACGCCGACACTTTGGACACCTGCCCCTTCCACGGACCGACCTAGCCGAGAAAAAAAAGAACAACAACAAAAAAAAAATCAAAACAAACAAACACCTGTCCCTGAACTCCTGAACTGCATCGTGCGTTACACGGCAAGCCTGCAAATGTTTTGATTGGCGTTTGCATCGTTTTCAATCAGCCTTCACCTTTATTTGCTTACAACGATGGATGCTTAACGCAAGAAGCGCAAAGGCAAGTTTCTTCATGCAAGAACGGGCCGAGACGATTTGTCATTCTCCCCGGCTTCAGACTGGTGCTCTGATTTGAATATTAAAATTCAACTCATCCCATTGCGCTCCTATCTACACAATGTAAACGAAGATACAAACTCATATTAATTGCCCATAGAAACTGTGGAAGTCCATTTGCGTATTTTCTTTTTGTGTTTTTTGTTTCCTTTTGTGTTTTTGTTTTTTACTTTTTTGGACAATTTATTCGGCAAACCTGAACACATTTATTTAACTTTGCCCCCCAGTTTCTATTTAAAATGTATTATTTTTATTTATTGAAGAACTACTTATGATGATTATTTATTTTGATATTTTTACAGCATTTATTCACATTATTCCATCAAATTAACTAGCTGCCGTCTCAGACAAATTAAAGTCCACAGTTATGGAGATTTCCTTTTTCCGTTTAAGCTGTTTGCTTCTGACGGTTCACATTTGAGGACAGGGGGAGATGCACCTGTTGTAGGCAGAGCCCACGCGTTATGTTACCAAATAGTTATCAAGCTAATTTAGCTTCGCTTTGAATCCTGCCTTCGTGTCGTGTGTTTTATCCACTCCCACGGTTTCCTTTATCCACGGAACGATTAAAATGCCATGATTGATGGAGAGATTTATTGACGGGCTCGTATTGGAGTATTGATCCGTGGTGATCCATCCATTTGAGGCACAAATATGGGAGCATTTGCATGCATGTGTAACTGCATGTTAATGGAATGTAGAAACGTCACGATCGGGAGCTGTTGCGTCTTTTATTGCTTCTATATATGCATCAGAAAATGATAATTTAGCTGAAAGACTCATGCGGGAGAAGAGACAATAAAACGGTGCCTGTGCTGTTTTGCAGATCAACCAATAAACTGTGTGGCCCCAGCAGTTCGAGCAGCTAAATATTCCTTCCAGATTCACATCTCATCTCATATAAAGTAAATGATGGTAAACACGGCCCTTAAACACTGTTATGTTTCCGGTATCACACTGCGTTTCTATCATGTTAATGTCTACTTTAATATCAAGATATGGGCCATCAGGCACATTAATTCTGTGTAAGGGAATATTTTTGTTTAGCTTTCAATTAGCGTGTTTGCACTGGAAATGAAGGTTACTGGATCCAAAACGGATATTAATCATAACAAAGGAATTAAACTTGAGTGTTGGAGATTAGAAATAAAGTGCTAGGATAAAAGATGAAGAAGAAGAGGAGGAAGAGGAGGAAGAAATTGGGCCGGTTTCAAACCTCTGACAAGTGTTCTCGTTTGAATTTGTCATGTAAGTAAAATGCTACTGGTAATCCTCATTTAAAGTAATACAATTGCGCCTTTGTAGGGCACAAGAGTAGACATGGAGGCTGCAAGGCCAAGCTAATATATGCAGTTACACCAGAGTTCACCTCTCACCTCCTGACCTTTGCCTTGCCTCGGAACAACGATGACCCGGTCAGCGGCTCAGAGAGAGCAAGATGCACCATTAATTTGGGTGACCTCGAAGTCTGAGCTTTTCTCTTCCTTTCTTTCGTTTTCTCTTCTTTTTTTTCAACAAGCAACTCCAAATGCTTTTGTTCTGGTGTGGGGTGTGTGTGTCCACACAACAATATTTCATCGAGCTGAATAGAAGGGCGAGCAGGCCATATGATAATTGTTCATATTATAATTCCATACCAGGCCAGATAATGGATTTTTTTTCCTCCTACACCTAGAGGTAACCTAATTTTTGCCCCGTCTCTTATTTTAATAAGCCAAAAAAATATGCTACTGGCTCAGTTTATAAACCGGATGAAAGAGTCTTTTCGCCCAATAAGTTTTGGGATATAAACTACAGACCTATTTTTAATAGCAAAGTTGAAACATTAGAGTTACTTGAGCATGCTCAACAGTTAATATGATTCCATGTCAGAGCCAGCATAAACAATATTTGGAACAACTATTCATTAGAAGTTTGCAGTTTATATATTTTATGCATATTTGCTTGAAGAATTAAAAAAAAAAAAAAAACTACACACACCTATTTTTCTCCAAGCCCCCAAACAATATGTTTTTAATGTGCATCTCATTAGTGAAAGCCAGAAAAGTTGAAGAAGTTTAAAGTTAAAGAAGAGGAGCCGACTTTACAAACCTTTAAAAGTTATCTTTTCTTTTGTCTTTTTTTTTTTTTCTTTTTTCGGAATTGATATGAATGATTTTACATGCAAGCAGGACCAAAATATGTTGAGCCCAATTTATTTTGAATTTGCATTTAAACAAAACACACACCATTAAGGCTGCCTTTCTCTAAACAAAATAGCACAAATTGGAATGTTTAACAAAACCATCAAATGTGTTTGTCTCGTTAATGCAAAGTGCACGCATGTGAAGGTCACAGGGATAATGATGGGCACAGCGATGTTGGAATCATGTCAGTTTAAAGCCAGCAACTATAAAAATGTCCACTGTTATTACAGGGATGTGTTGTTTATGTTGACCTTTTTAGAAACTCTTATCATCTTATCATATATTGACAGGGCTCCATGTAGCAGGTTGTAATGTGCACAGCGCTACGCTTGCAGCAGGTGTGCACTCTGACTTTTTTAAAAAAAAAATACAAACTTACTTAGAAAAGAGGAAAAACCTAATGTAAATTAGAAAGAAGAAGTAAATGTGGGAAAAAGCTGATTTATTTTGTTTGAACTATCACCTTCATTTCATTGTGTGGCAGCTTCAGTGTTTGCGTCTCAATTGATGAAAGCAGAACGGCATTGTTTGTTCAGACCTGACATTTAGTTCGAAAGCATTTGAGCGTGACTCTGCTCTGATGAATTTGTACTCTCCTGTAATTCCTTCCTGAAGATGTACGGTTGGTTCGGAAGACTGACAGCTGTGCTGTGCTTAGACACACGTAAACACGTGGCAAGTGGGAAGAAAGTTAAAGCCAAAATTACTCAAATCCAGATATATTGCTGCCACAGGTAGCACCAGCATCATCATCATCATGGAGCAAGCTTTCCTCACCTTCATTTTTCTCCTCTTTATTTACAGTAGTTATTTCTCATGATGAAAATCAATCTAAAATCAGTTTTATTCTGCTCATTAATTCAGCAAGAAAGCTATTCATATTTAAAATAAGTATAATAATTTGTTTAATGAATAGTTCCACTTGTTTTGTTAAAGTATTCCTGAACAGAAAACACACAACTGAGATATTAAAGCAAATCCACTGATGTATTAGTGTATAATGAATGAGGCTATTGGCAGTCTCTCATTTCTTTTCTTCTCTATTGTAAGCTGGCTGATGTGGGCAGCTGTTACAATCCTCCCGAGGAACACTGAGGCATGAGCAATGTGTGCCTTACAGAATACCTTACACTACTTTTTTAAAATGAACATATATAAGTGGGTTCTTTCTGAGCTTACTCTAATTAATGCAAAGTTAACCTGAAATTAACTTAATGCATAATATGCATGTAATATTTTCACCAAGCTCGGGGGAATAAAATCAATTGATCACGTTAAGCTTTTTCTAACTTTATGTGAAGCACTTACAGAACAGATAGCTTGGTTGTTGTTTTAATTATAGGTCATTTGAATGCTCTCCTCCCCTTAGTTTTTTTTTCTGCTTGTCTGATTTTACTGTTTTTCTTTATTTGCAAAGACTTTCATGCACTATTAGTCTTTTTAATCGGCGTCTTTCACATATTTGACTACCAAACAATTTGTACATCAAGAAAAGTAGAAATGAAGTGCACCTGTTTGTGCGCGAGCGCGTGCCAATGCATGTTTGGATGTTCTGTGTACAATTACACAAATATGTGTTTGGTTTCCTAGGTGCTGCTAATAATGCGCTCAAAAAAGATACAAAGTACCTATTTGAATAATTGTTCACTCGCATGCGTACACACGCTCGCATACAAATCCATACATAACACATTCTGACAGAGCGACGCTGAACAACATGCACACCAGTCCAGTCCTTGCCTCTCCTCTCTTGCTCCACTCCAGGGAGCAGATGTTTGGGGACAGCTTACAGCCTCAGCGAATTTCTGTGTACAAAGCAAACAGCAGCACTCAGCACTTCTGGCTGCAATGGGAAATGTGCTCTTGAAGTGGGGGGAGGGGTGGCCTTTGAGTCACTGTAAGGTATCATGAGGATGGGTGGAGAGGGGCAAAAAGAGCGAGAAGGAGGGTACACGCAGAGGTGAAACTGTGTCAAGGTTACAAGTGGCTTGCATAGGAAAATCCCCCCAATTTCCCGAGAAAGCGCTGCTGTGTGTCGAAGCAGTGCAGGGCAGCATACTGGCCGATATACTTAGTACCCCTGTGTGACATCATCAGGAAAATCAAGCTACATATCTGATTGTGTCTACATGACCTCTCCAGTGCAGCTCTGTCTGCTCACTAGTTTGGATTGCCCTTTGAAAAGTTGCAGACAAGCATAAAGTGGAGGGAAAAAGGGGGGAAACAATGTAATAAGTCGCCGCAGATATTGCTGATATTGCATCTAAGACATCAGCTACAGCATGGGACCAGTTCTGCTAATGATGCCATCGATATAATGCATTGATTTAAAGGTGCTGGTCCTGTGGCAGTATGCTACCCGTGCCCTCTTTTGTTTGCCTTCTATAGAAAAGTAGCATTTAATATTTATTTAAAAAGATCACTAAACATAAGTACTCGAGATTGCTCATGAAAATGACAATTTTATTTTGCACTTAAATAAATACTTTGTGCCCTTTTCATTCATTCCAAAATATTTACAGTGCAGCTTTACTGCATATGCTCGTCAATATGCTGCACGCAATTAGCTCAAACACACACACACACAAGCATACACTTTTACTTGTGCATGCGAGAAGACACATTTTGACCTCTCATCAGTGTATTATAATCCCTAAACAAACCATCATAAATGAGCCCTGCCATGCTTATTTGTCTGAGCGAAAGTAACCCCCCCCCCCCTCCTTTTCTGCCCTTGGGGTGAGGTTGCCATAGTGACAGATTCATAGACATATGGAGAGAGAGGAGAAGAGGAGCTTGGCTGAAGGGGTGGGGCTGAAGGGGTGAGGTGGAGGGAAGACAGAGGAGAAGGGGATGGGTACCGGTTTGAGGACGCTGGCGCTCTGTCTTTCAGATGTGTCTTTGTGTTTCATCTGTCAATCAGCCATCCGTGGCAGTTTGTGCTCGGCGAGTGAACAGTTCATGAACTTTTACTCTGCCAGGCGCCATCTTGGCTGTATTTCACAGGGGACGGGATTGATTTTCAAGGCAGCTTCACCCCCCCTCCCGAAAAAAAAAAAGAAGAAGAAAGAAAACATGATAGGCTACGTGTGGAGGCAACAAAATGTGTATTATTAAATTGACTTGCAAATTTGTGTCCGCATATTGCAGTCTCTTGTCATTTTGTTGCTTACGCTAATGACTAATGAGCATTAGGGAAACAAACATACAGATGTTTTTGCGTCTCGCTAATTAGATTTGGATGATGTTTTCGGCTAACCTGAGGACAGCTTGACAATGGACAAGGAAAGGGAGAGAGAAGGGGAAATAAAAAAGAGAGAGTGAAAGGAAAGGGGTGTGGGTTTGCAGCGGCCATCAGGGCTGGCCTTGGTGCTGTAAAAACACATTTTTTCATCAGACATTTTATGCAAAAGGGAAAGACCAGGTGCTCAATCAAACCTCACGCCCACTGTTTTATTTTTCATCTTCACCCCTCCCAGTGCTTCTCTGCACAAACCTTCTGTGTGCCTTCCCTCTACCCTCACACCATTCTTCTCTTCCTCTTCCCTCTCTGTGTCATTCGTCTTCCATTCTGCCCCTCTGCTGCCTGCTCTCCAACTGATATGAGAGAGTGACCCTTGGGCCCTCAGGGGTCAAGTGATACAAGGTCATTGGCAGGTCATCTCTGCTGACTGGCTGACCTCTAAAAGGACTTCTGGAAGGAGCCAATCAGGTCTTGCTCCTTCCCCCCTAAGGCGGATCCCCCTCCCCAGCTCCTCGGCAGCCTGTGTCACATGACCAGTGTGAGGCGTCAGAGGGAGGATGATTAATGATGCTTTTAGTACCTGTTTAGAATGAAGCTGTCCACACCGCACTGTAATTACCCACTCCCAGGCGGCAGCTGCCCAACGTAATTGCTTTTTGTTTGTTGACCTGGTTTATTGAGGAGAAAGATGGCTTTGGCTGGGTAAGATGGTGCTATGTACAGTATACAGAGGTGACAATAATATGTATGTCAAAATTTTTTGGTGTCATTGCATGGTAGAGATTTATGTAAGCCAGGAGAGAGAGGACGTGTACCTCAGTTGTGTGTGGGAGGAGATACAAATGAGGCAAGATACAAAGTCACTTTAGGCTGGTTTTGTACCACAAATGCACTTTTAAACACAAAAATAAAAGTGGAACGGTATTTAGCCACCAAATGTCAACAACAGATCTACAACCTTTGCACAGAACTCCAAAGACAGCAACAGACCTCCTGTGCAAGGTTACCGTGTGCAACACTAAAATACACACACATTTGGCATGCACAGTCACCGAGGAGTATGTTCTGTCATGCATAATTTATGATAACATCTCAAAGGTGAAAATTCAAAGCTAAGTTCAGAAGGTCAGTGGAATATTGCACCTAGAGGTCCCCCCCGCCCTCCCTTTCCCTCCCATTTCTTGTTTGGCTACATGCCTAAAGCAAATATGAAAATTTCAGTACCTGCGGTGCAGTGCCACGAGGACAGTGACAATGAAACTCAGATAAACAGCCCCTCGTTTGACCTATGGAGAGCATAAATTTACCACCCATAAATCCCTGAGAGTTTCAGTTCTGTTTGGCGCATTTGCAGTGCCTCTCTACCCAGACTGAGAGAGGCAAGTGTCGGGTATCTGTGCTTCTGTATGAGCAGCTTTCATCCTGCTCCTGGTTCTCACATAACTCAGTCCTGCAGCCTTTATCACCGCCTCATAAATAACGAGGCTATCGCCTGATAATGTCCGCTTAATGCTTAGTCAATAAAGCCCACAGTAAGAGGGGCCTTTTTTAGCCTCTCTCTTGTACATAAATATAAACAGTGCAGTAGATTGATGTGATGGGCAGGCTCTTTCTACACTGGGACAAAAAAGAGGCAACGTGTGGGCCCGGGAGCTGAAGGTGGGCTGTGGGGCTGCAGGTGTTTAGAGGAGATAGTGGGCTGTAATGAGGGGGCTGCATGAGAAAGGCTGAGTGGATAGCCTTGACTGATCACCTGTGAAAGGCACATGCACACATATACACACAAATGACAGCACACAGACACTAATGCACAAAGGCACATGTGCACATCGGCACAGTCATTCACACACCAACACACACTCTAATGCCATCATTAGTTAACCCATTGGTGTCGATGCCTGGTGCACAAAAAGCTCATCCTCCCTATTTGAAGGGCATTAGACCATTATGATAAAGAGACCCGGTGAAGTGTTTTTGTATCTTGTTAGCATCTTTTCCTAATCTATTGGCACATTTTGAAAACCAACCATATGCCCCTGCCACAGAATTACATCCAGGGTTGTACGTTTCATTGTCTTGTGTGCACGTTGCACAGACATTTATCGACCATTCGCACTAGTCATCAGACCATCCAATTCCAGTGCGGCGCCAGAGGCAGCTGTAGCCAGTGTTATGACTAAAATGGGATCAGACTGAGCCCTAGGGAGACAGAAGAGACTGACAGGGATGTTCCTAGGTTGAACGAGGGGGCTGATTGTGATCCATGAGCTAGTCAGTGTAGCAGCACCTGGGCTTGGAGTAGCAGCTTACAGAGACACAGGGTGGGTTCAAACTGAGAGGGATGATACCATCAGCTCATATTGACATGCTTGGTGAAGTGTAGTTGGTGGTTTTAAATTTTTAGACAGCTTTTTTACAAGCCAGGGTTATAGCCAGCATTTGAAAATACAAATGTAACCCTTCAAAACAGGAATGTGAATTTCATGGAAGGGATAGTGTGATGGCTGCACCTACAGCCACACAGTAGTCCACCATATTAGTGTAGAGGCTTATACATAACATTGCATTTACATTTGTCTTTCTTTAAATATAGGAATTAATTTTCAGGACAATGAATAACTGGTTTGGTTCAGAATTAATTCACATATCCACATAACACTGCTTTCTAAAACAAGTGCGCACATTTTAGTTTACACTGTTATGTATGATTAATCTTTGTTTTCTGAGTTACCTTTGTTGAGGCTGCTCCAGTCCCTAGGAGGAGCTAAGAGGTGGAAAAGGGGCGGAGCAAGCCTTGATGGAAGCTGCAAATTGGCTCATTCCATAACTCGGGACCATGGGGGGGAATTGGAGTTCATTATGTTAGTTTTAGTTAGGTTTTGTGTGTTTTACCCCTTCTTGTGTTTTGTGGGCTGATCAGCCACTATTTAAGTTTCCCCTGTGTCTCGTTAAGTGAGGTGTTTGAGTTATCAGTATGGTTTGTTAACTTTGAGTAGAGTTCTGTTATTTTGACCTTTTTTATGGGCCCAAGATTTTGATCTTTTTTCCATGATTTAACCAATTATGTTTTTGGGTTAAATAAAAAAAATCCCTTTTTTTGGACTTTAACCTGTGCCTAAGTTTCCTTCGCTGCTCGGTCCATCACAGATAGTTATGCAGATTTCTTTTTTGCAGGTTATTTTTTAAATATTAAAGGCAGCTTTCCAGAATTTTATTCATATCAACTATACCTTTGGGATACATTCATATGAAGTTAAACTTCAAGAGTCCATGAAAGTAGACAAGTCGAGAATAAATAAAATCTGGAAAAAAAAACAAGTGTTGTGATCTCACTTGCTTTATTTATATTTATTTCAGTGTGTTTTATAAATTAATTATGTGTATGACTGTGTTTTCATGGTTTGAGAAGTGTGTGCAAGTTAATAAATATGTTGATGTTATGGTGTAGTCTAATAATGGCATCTTCTTCAGTAATAAATTCTGGAATTTTCCAGAATTTAAAAAGTTGAGATAAATAGTACAAAGAGGTCTTGTGTCTGGCATATTCTGCAGCTCTGTCTACAGCCTCCCTGTGTTTGTGTAAATAAAGATGGCTGAAAAGCTGAGGATTCAGCTTACTGGGAACTTACTTCCACAATAAAAGAGACATTTGACTTCCACTCCTTATTTTCTGCTCTTTGACAGTATAGTAAGGGATTATAGCTATGAATAAAAATATATAAAAGGAACAAAAAGAAACTATTCAGACAACATGACACTGGCAAGTGATAACAAAGGAGCCTTTTCTCAAACCATAGGTAGGTTTACCTCAAACTAAGCCTTGTGGGACATAAACACTTCAGAATTCAGACTCAAAGGACTGCCACTTTGAGCCAACGATTGATTTGCCAGATAATGCAGGTCAAATTTCAGTTAGAACTTTAGTGTTAGGGCCTCACACAGCAACTTAAGCAAGCCAAGTCATTCTCCAAACCCAAAGGAGTAAACATCACATAAGAAAAACCTGTTTATCCCCAAACTGTAGGACTTTTATTGCTTCACAACACAAGCTGTAAAATGCACAAAATCAAGCAGAGATCTGTGTTTCATCCACACCTCATACGAAACAAAAACAGCAAAACAACAAGGTAGCCTACTCTCTAGGAATCACTATTCAAGAGAAAATAATGAACTCATAATTTATGCATAACATGTAAGGCCATGTAAAGCAAATTAATGACCGACCATCCAACCTTGAAGTTGCTGGAAGGACCATTTCCTCACTACAGGGATGTTAGCTGCTCTCAGTGTAGCTCCCCTCTTAATATGCTAGGGAGTTAACGGCACCACAACAGCTATTTTTCTACAGAAGCCAAAGAGATGGGATTATTACAGATGAGTTTGTCTGACTCTGGGTAAGTAATACAATAAGCCTATTTGATAAAATGTTGGATGTACTTAAACGCATTACATCCAGCGTGTTTGGAAAAGCATCACTGTCATCTACCGCTCACACTGGACCTCATTTGTCAATATTTGCTTCAGTGAGCATTGCTGGGGTACTCTGAAAAGCTTGAACAAAACAATGAAGCTGACATGCAAAGCTTCAGTCTGCTGTCAGTATTACTATGTTCTCGTCATGCATTCTGCAAGAAAATGGGCAATGGTTTGACAAAAATTTGTACTTCTGAGCTTTTAAAGCTTACCAAAGACATGCAGGGGCATGCAAACTCATGCACATGCAGACAAAAACCACAGAAACCTTTTAGTGCTAAAAGGCAAAGCAGAATTCAAACTACACATTCAAATATCTTTACTCCCATTTAATTTGAAGTTACTACATAGGAGGCAGCCATCTAATGACCTAAGCTCCTTGTATTTACAATTTCCACACAACCTCAGGCCCCAGATTTGCTGCCTCCCATGTGCTGCACTAATGTAGGAGGTAGTCGCCCAAAGGATGACATGGGGCACGGCCCAGATTTTGGAGAAAGGTTAGCTTGGAGGTGCCCACAACTAGGGAAGGCACTGCTCTGAACACTGCGGCAAATGAATCTCCTGGGTAATGGAGACAAAACTATCACAAAATTAGGAGAGACATTAACTGGGGTATCAATAAATAAACCTCTAATTAGGAAAAAAGAAGCAGAGCGAAGCAGGAGCAGCAGCACGGGGGGAGAATATCAATGGGACGATCACATCTGTATGCAGGCACAGCTCTCTGGCGAGGGGCTGGGCCTCACAGGGGCTTCACCAATGGCACTGGCTCACCCATCCATTCCCATCTTGCCCTGGTGTAGAGCGTGCCCACTCTTTGACTGTGCAGTGAACCCAGTGTGCAACCTCCCCTCCTTCCAAGGCTTCCTCTAGGTGCTCCAGTGTTTCCACATTTTCTTCTCTTCTCTTCTCTTCTCTTCTCTTCTCTTCTCTTCTCTTCTCTTCTCTTCTCTTCTCTCTAACCAGCTTATCTGCACAGTGCCCTGAGTGTGCTGCTGTGCTCTGTGACTTCACCATGATTGATTGTGGTGGGGGTCCTCCACTCCCTTGGTGAGAGCGAAAATGGAGGAGCGAAAACAGGAGAAAGCAAAGAAGCCTGGAGAGAGTCAGTGATGGGTAAAGTGAAACAGAAGCACTATTTGTGTACGCATGTATGTACATATGTGGGCCTATATATATAAATATTCATTAGGTCTGTAAAATGTGCTCTTGTTGGAAAGAATGAAGGTTAACTAAGTCTGTTCAGGCCTGGAGTCAGCATGCAGGTATTTATCCAGTTATAAGGCTAAAGACTAGTGATGTTTGGTGAGCACAGTGATGTGCAAGTGCTGCCTAGGTGTTGTGGAGGCTGGGGGTGCGTGGCGCTGACCGCTCCCTGTCTCTCTCCCCCTCTGTTCCCTGGAGGGTAATAAAGACTGATGACACTGATGCTGTGCCATCCGGCTCCACAGTCTCCACTGCACAACCATTTGCGCCATCATTTATCCCGCTCCCCCCTCCCCGTTCTAATTCTGCTTTAATAACCGCCAGCTCCATTCATCAGCGTATTGACGGGCATGACAGGCGGTGCGGCACACACTAACTCCCTGCCCTTTACTCGCTCACAGCTGGGGTCAGTGCGAGGTCACACAGTCAATAATCACAACACACCTCACTGTCACCTTGGAGCGACTACATGCCCTGCATATCTATTATCACGTATGCCCAAACTGCTCATTGACTTTACTGCTTCGTAACCAGCACTGTGCACAGTCGCTAAGGTAGAAGCTGTGGCCAGAGGTAAAGCAGTAGTGTAAGAAACATGCAAGGTAGAGGAAGAGGTGATTCTGCTCCACTGGTGGTCCAAACAGAAGAATGTGGACCCAAAGGACCTGCTGTTTAAATGAGTTGGGTAATAAGTGAGTTTGGACCATCCCCAAATCCAAAAGTATTCTTATTCTTACTCTGTAAAAGTCTGGCATGCAGAAGATCATATCTACTCTTTGCTCCCTCCACTTTTTTTTTCTTTTTTTTTTTGAAGGGGATGGGCTTTTTGGGTGTGGTGGCGGGGGGTAATTGTGGGCAGTCATTTGTTACAGGTGCAGAGCCTCCTTGTCTCTCCTTGGGCATTCACCTCTTCATATGCAAAACATGTCCTGCTGTCCTCCAACTCCAGCACAGTTTGCCGCCGTGACACATTTTTTCTTCATTTCAGCTTGACAGTGACATTTATGTTCATTTGCTCTGTGCAATTGTGAAGCATCTGGAGAGGCTGTATCTCTTTTTTTCCCTCCTCTCTCACCTCTTTCCTTTTTTTTCTGTCCTGACAAAAATATTAATACACATTTGCATGCCACAGTGACTAAGCCCTTGATGAACAGTTGGATTTTTGGGAACACACAGAGGAAAAACTCCTCTGCAATTACACATGGCAAGAAGAATAAGGACTGCAATGGAGTCCACTGTTTTTAGATAGATTACATAGAGCAAGTCAGGATATAGCCAAGATCACTGGTACTGGGAACCTACGCCAGTCCATGAATCTTGTGATGCTGCTGAGTATGGTGGTGCTGGGAGTTGTGGTGCACTGGGGAGCTGAACATGCTGCACACAGAGATGGGCCAGGTGGCACCCACCCTTCTTCCTGCTCCATGGTCACATGATTAATCCCCGCGCTCTCTCACAATTCCTATTATTTTTCCTGATCCTTCCTGGCTACACGTGTACACAGATGTGCAAATATTACAAAGGGACAAACAAAAGAATTTTAGATTTACTGTGAAACACATGCTTTACCTTGAAGCATACATGTATGTACAGATTTCCCAACCCACCCCAGCCCTACTTCACCTATCCTGGACAGGCAGCAGCAGCAGCCAGGGGTGCGGGTGCTGAGGGCTCTAATCTGCGGTGCAGGTCCCATCGGCAAGGATCATTGAGCTAATTAATAATGTGGCACAGAGAGGGATGGCAGTCATTAAGGAGCCACGGCTGTGTGTGCTGAGATGCTGTGGGCTTCTGCACGGTTGTTTGTGTGTGTGTCTGCGCCTGCGCGTGCGTGCATGTGTGTGTGTGTGTGTGTGTGTGTGTGTGTGTGTGTGTGTGTGCGTGTGTGCACTCGGGGGGTGAATGCGTGCAGATAGAAGGGCGGGTTGATGTAGAGAGGGGGCACTGCAGACACAGGGACTGACTCCTGCGTGCAACCCTTTGATTCATAATTCACAGAGGCCAAGCAAATAGGAAGACACATCATTATACCAGACCCACAAGCACATATGCAAACACGCACACAGTGTGATTATAAATGCATGTACACCAAATGTGTCCCATAATTTCCTGCAGGTATACTCTGTGGAATTTCTTTAAGGGTCATCCAGAGTATGGTGAAGCAGGATTTCCCTGCCTCTTTTTACATCAATAAAGACAACTGTGCTCTCCAGTTAGACCACACTGTAAGTCAGACACAAGTGGGGCAGCACAGTGCTCCATGGGGGTTTTGTTTCAAACACTCTACTGCACCAGGAGAGCCTATCATTTCCAGTTTACAGCCATATGTTAGGAGGCGCTGTATACATCACCAATATTTACTATAGACATGGGGACCAGAAGGCTAAGAGCACTTGGTTGTGTGAGGCAGCCCAATAGCTCAGCCTGGGCTAATGAAAGGAAACAACAGGAGCAATTAGCAGTGTAAACAAACAGCTCGCTGAGGCCCCAGTCTCCAGCCTCCCCCCTGACAGCAAAGGGACTGGCAGCCTGGAGTAGGAGGTAATTGGGGGAGCTAGGAGCCGAGACAAAATCAATGGCAACGCATGCACAGACACGGCGTGATTACTCACCACCCCGCGTCACAGCGCCGGGGACTCAAACACGACAAGGTATTACAGCAGGTTTGACCCTGCCAAGTTTACACTCACTTCAGGATGTGCTGAGTGACTGTATATCATTGGGGTTTACATGTGCATTTGCTCTTACAGCCACAGTAAAGACAAACGCACCCACTGGCACACTGACAGTTGACACAACACAGCATTCAAGCATCGCACTTGAACCACTAGCCATATAGGAGCCTAATGACCTTCCTCTCAGTCTAATTGATTTCATCTTGGTGCCACTTATGTGTCTGCCTCTACACTAATGTCTCCTATTCACTCACTCATTGGGAAGTATCAGCGTCTACAGTGCGACCATGTGGCTGCGGCCTGCAGACAGCCGTGCAAAACCCATGGCCATGTTTGTCTCCTCCCTAACCCTTAGTGGAGCCACAGGGCAGAGGGGCACCACTAATGCAGAAGGCTGGCTGGGATTTCTACACTGCAGGGCACATTCTGCTGCAGGCACGGCGCTTCTGCTGTCTGAGTGCTAGCCAAGAAAATAATCAGCAAGAGAGACTTTCCTGCAGAGGTTTACAAAAGTCTACCATGCATCCATTATAGGATGCAGTTTTCATCTGAACTAGGACTTGTTGACCCTCATTTTGGGCAGTAAGATGTAATAATGAGTGCCAAGAGCTTAGCAGTGGTTCATTCCTTCACTCATCTATAATTACAAATTCTTCCTTGTAAAAGATGCTTCATTGCAAGGAAAGATCTGTGTCACAAGATGGTGGTGAGACAGAGATGGGAAACAGGACACAAAGTGGACTTGGAGATGGCAGAGCAGGCTGGGCAAGAATAGAAATGGGTTACAGAGGCAAGGCTGAGATCGTTTGAATATAATAGTGGATGTAATGGACAAAGGATAGGACAAAGCTGGAGCTGCCAGGCAGGACCATAGAGAAGCTTCATGGATGTAATGAAAAAGGACATCCAGAGGGTTGTTGTGACAGAAGAGGATGGAAGGGATAGGCTTAGATGAAGATAGATGATCCATTGTGATAACCTCTAAAGTAGAGCCTGAAAAAGAAGAAGAAGAAGAAGAAGATAAGAAAAGGTCTGACTTCAGAATTTTCTACTCAACTAAATGTTTCAGCACCAACAGCAAAGCGCTCAGAATGGAAGAAGGCCTCTGTTGAAGAGGCCTTCTTCCATAAGCCTTATGAAGTTGACCAAAGTGACTTTATATTTTATCACTAAACTTGAAGATTAAAATTCATGACTGACTAAATAGCAAAATAATATCAAGCATTTGTAAACTGTTTTAAATGTCTAGTTTTACTCTGGGTATTAGTATAAATATAAATGCCTAAAAAGTATTTAATTCGTTTTTTCTGCTCATAGTTTTGTGAATATTAAAGTACCCTCCCAAAAATCACACGTTTACTGTACTTTACCAAATGCACAAAGACATGTTGAACCTAAGGTTTTGTGTTAATAAACATATGTCTTCTGGTATGTTCTTGTGCAAAGCACTGAATCCCTGCCACCTCCAAGATTGCTACAATCCAAGCAAAAATACATTGTCAAATACTCAGTTTTTATAATCATTATTGCTTTTTTTTTTTTTTTTACTCTTAGTGATGGCAGGAGTCAGAAAAATGCCAAAAACGTGAGGCAAACCGAAAGATTCAAGACTGTATTTCAAAAAGGATTCCACATGGACATGAATTTCAAGCTCATACTGGAGCTTAATCTGGATCTAAGAGACTTATTCCATCATCTATGCTTCAGAAATTTGGGGGGGGGGACATGACATTAATCTTATGCTTCAGCTACATTTCTGATTTAGTGGTCAAATGGATGGATATTGCTTCTATTAGTCCTCATTATTACTGTAAATTCGGCAATACCGCCAGGTCGGCTCAGCAGGGATTATGGACTATTATCAGCAGAGTGGAGACAGAGACAGAGATACCTTCTCTACAAGTTGCAGAGCAGGCAAAGTGGAGAGGCAGGGAAGGCAAGTGCAATCAGGCTCCACATAATGTTAATACAGGAGACAGAGCTCTAATTGGGGTGCAACACAGTCCCATTCAGCTATACTTAACAACATCCTCCATAACAGCATCCCTCAGTTTAGAGAGCCAAATGTCTGCATGGTGAAGATGCACACACTTACACATTCCCCGGGCTCCAAATACCAGTGCATTACTGCCCTGCTGATCATTGACAGACCTGCCACTCACCATGGAGATGGATGCTTCTCCTGGGACATTTCCAAACCTTGTTCTTTGACTAAGCTGTTTTGCTGGTCTAACTACCTTTGAAAACAACACTGAGGTGAGTGCGTGCGCTTTCAAAGAGGGGCAACGTTAGTGTTTTCGTGTGCATTTTCGTGCCAAACTGTGACTACAGCTCTCACTCCCTTGGTACCTGCAAAACACCCTCATGGGTGCTACTAAGTATTGGTACTGAATTAGAAAGCCTGGAACCAATCTGTCCCCCCCCCCTCTAACTGTTCTCCCTCTGACTAAAAAGCAAGTGATGTTTTCCCTCCTGAGATGCTCCACAAATAAGTCCTGTTGCTCATTTATGCATGTTTCCCTCCAAGTTCCTTGATTAAAAACATGTAAATGACTGGTTTAACATCCCAGCTTCCCTGAGCATTATATTAACCTCAACAAGTCTTTAAAATTTGCATTTTCATTCAATTTGAGGGGGCTCAAGGATTCTCCATCCACTGGTGCCTATTCCACTTCACACCCCTAGAAATATCTTTATCTCCTATCAGTCTCTCTTCTTGGAGTGTGTCACTACCGTTGCCTACACACACATTTCACAGTCGTGCATTCATCACACAGTCCCAGCCATGTCGATAGTCGCCTGGCTGAGCAGGCTCATAATGAATTTGAAGAGTTGCACACCTATAGCAAAGTCATTTACTTTATCAGTCCGATAAAAGGAAGTGATAAGATAGTGGCTTGGCACTGTAAGAGTATCAGCCTCACTCCGCTATTCATCTCACCAAGATCTACAAATGGCAAAGCTCATCCCTCAAGGCAGCCGCACAGAATCTTTATCTAAAGAATTTAAAAAATGGCTAATATCTCATAAGAATGTGTGCTTATGAAACCCACCATTTCCATATCATTACCAACCAGAGCATCTGACTGCCATACTAAGAGGCTTGTCTGGCCTCTCTGTCTCTATTCTGTTTCTGGTTCGGGAACTGCTCGGAGAATACAGGTGCAAATATGATTTTGGCCTGTTCCTCTTATGAAGTTGACCTCCTGTAATTGACACAGACACACTGGCAATTTGATTAGCTCTTCCTGCTGCTTGAGGGCATCTGACCAGAGCAACCTCATCTGTTTCTTGTATATAGCCCCACCTATTGGGGAAGTCAGTGCATAACACATAAGAGAGCAGAACAAACCTAACTTCCATGACTCACATTTTGTTTGGGATTAAGCCTCTGCGCCAGATCAAACAGCATTTAACAAAGCAGACCGCAGTTGAACCACACACCTATTCCCATTAATGCTGTACGCTCTTCTCTGCAGGTGAAAGGTAACACAGTATTCATTGAAACTGCTGATACAATTATCCAAATGCTTTTCATTTTTGTCATGTGTCAAACGGGAAAGATTTAAATGGACATATCTCATAATTTTTTTTCTCATGTTATGTCTTAACATGCGTTTAGATACATGTGAGAAAATGCCAACATTCACATACAATGATTTGCATAGAGCTAGAGGTATGCAGTTGAGCTAGTAAGTGTGTGTATGTACGCAGCCAGCTTGTATGTTAGTGAGTTTGCGCGCGCCGCTGAAAGTAATTCATCCCGTTATTACAAAGAAAACTGATAAGAGCCTCTTGAAGCACTTGAGATAAGCTTGCTGGCTTAAGTGCGCTGACATTGTCACCAAACATGCAAGGCGCAGGAATGCAAGTCAAGAAAAATGGTGAAAAAACACGCACACTCACAGGCATATGAGATTCACTCACAGCCCCCGAACAAGAATGTGCTCAATAGCAAAACAGTGTGTCACATGAAGTGAAAATTACTGTATATCGATTCATCAAGATACATCATTTAAGCTGTCAAACATCAAAGGCTCTCTGATCACAGCTCATTCTTGAAAGAGACACCAATAGCCTCATTTATCATATTTGTTTGAGCAAGGAAAGACAGAGTGAAGCAAGATGTTAAAAAAAGAGAGAGAGGAAGACACCGGAGAGAGAGAGGGAGCTGTGAGAAAAAGTTTGGCAAAGTAAATTCATCTTTAAAGGAATGAAAATATAGAAAATAAACACAGTGAAATACAGGCATTAAAGACAGACGAGTGTATAAATATAAGCGACAGGCAGATGAGAAGAAGAGAGGGTGTGAGTGTGTAAAAAGTAGTCGTGCCAAATGAGAGAAAATTAATAGCAAGCAGCAACAGAGATTCTTAACACCTCTGTTTGTAGTGGGACACCACCTGGACCGAGGCCCTGTAGCCCCTGAGGCTCTCCAAGCTTAGCATGCTGGTTCACAGCTTGACACACCTGCCTATACCAAAAATGTGCAAAAAAAAATGCTGTTTTCCTCTTCCATCACGCCATTTTTATTATCTGCATCGCTCGCCTTTTACCTTTATTTGACCTGCTGAGACTTCGGGCGTGTCATTCACTTCACTCCAGATTTATTACCATTTATCTTTTTATTAACATGGGAAACATTTTTGGGGAGATCCGATCGCTAATTTCTATCCAAATAATGCTTGTAAGAGGACATCTTTAAAGTTTATGCGGCTCGTGATCAAATGGTTTTTATATATCCCCAGGCTCTTGTATTCTCCAAATTGCTTCAATAAATAACTTGTAAGTCTAATTATGCAGCAATTAATTGCAGCCAACATAGAAAGCCCATCAATCTTCCAACTTGAAAAAGTCTTTTCCAGCAGCACAGCCTGGCAGTCCAAATAAGAAATTTGATTAAATTTTGCAGGCACGTATGGGATTGTGTACGCGTGCCAGTTTGTCATAATGTCTGGAAAAATATGAGAGTGTCTATGTGTGTGTGTGTGAACATGAGCAAGTGCCCATGGAGGTTACAGCCAGATCACAGAAGCGAGAGCTCCATCCCAGCGGCTCTCTGCAGTCTGCTCTCTCTGCCGTCTCGTCCCGTTGCTATGGCAGCAGCAGTGAAGGCTGTATCCATGGCCAAAGGAGGAAGCTGGCATCCCCCACTAACAGACCGCCTGCCCCCTCCTCTCTCCCTGTCTCCCCCGCCTGGCTCCTGACCCGCTGGTGAACCTGCCTAGGGGTCGAAGGTCAATGGCTCAGAGCTGCAGAGTGACAGTGAGGGATGATGAGGGAGAGAATGAGAATGAGAGGAGTTACACCACACAGATGGGGAGGAGAGATGAGAAAATGAAAAGATGAGACCAAATTTGATTAGTATCAAGAGGTGGGGTGGGTGGGGTGGCGATTCCACATTTTAGAAAATGACTGCTGTTTTGCCCAGTGTCTTTGAAATGGAGTTGGAATACAAATGACGTTGACTTTTCTTGCTCTGAAATATGAAGCATTTGTTTATTGTGGGTTTTTCTTATTAGTGCGCTCTGAGGTGATGGGGCTTAAGGGGCTGGGGGACACAGAGAGAGGCGAGGGAGGGGAAGGGAGGTGAAAGTCTGACATGCTTCCACTTTTTTTTGTTTATTGATTCTGTGGGTGTGTTGGGGTCACAGGAGAAAGTGTTTCTCTCCTTGACTGTGCACAACCCGTGTGGGGTTGAGTAAAGATATGTGGGAAAGGAGTCCTCTGTGTAGTATGTAGTCAAAGGGGTTGATATGGTTTGGGGAGGTCAAGTGAGTTGACCCCTGGCCTTTTTGCCTTTGAGAGGTCAGACAGGTTAGCTCAGAGCACCACTTCCTCACCTTGATGAGTTGTGTCCTTTCATACCTAGGGGCCTTTCAAAACAGTTGTTTTACATTGCTTAACAGTGTGAAAAAATCTGCTGACATCATTTAACCATTTTACACTGAACCGGAAAATTTCACTTGACTTACACTTATTTATGTTGACCTAAGTTTGAATGTGGAGGAATTCTTTTTAAATAAACTTTTCAGATTTAGCATGCTGTTACAGTACAGTGCACACTGAACAGAGGACCAGAGGAGATGACCACTCCACCCACCACCGCCCAGGCGCACATCACCATAAGCTGCAATATTGCCACCTGTGGTAATACATTTTCATCAACACTGCTGCCAATATGAACCAGGAAATCATTCACTTCTGCCTCAGATAAGTGCCATGGTTTCACTGGAGATCACAGTGGCTCCTTTGAATACTGTGAGGATAACATTACCCCCCAGTGGCAAATGTTTGCAACTGCACTTTGAAACTCATGAGTGAATGTCAACAGACACCAGCACAATCAATCTCCATCCATAACACTTTGTGGTCCATACAGTAGCTATGGAGCAGAGGATCTAACACTCTGCCTATTCCAGCGGATAGATGCAATATGTCAATGCTATCGGGAGCAAGCAGCCTGTTTAATTTTTTGTCCATCATTATCTTTGGGTGGCATGAAGCACATGAGCCTTTTTAGTACTGTCAATGAGAGACTTACACAGTTGCCTAGAAGGCAGGGTAGAGGCTGTATGTTAGCACACAAGCACACACAGAAAGGCACACTCATAGCGCTATGCAGACACTTCATGCAGTCCCCCTCTCTGCTGCATTCTTTTTCTTCTGCGTTTTCTCCAGATGTCGTGTCCTCTTCGTCACCCCGTTCCTTTGCTCCGCTCTACTCGGTTCCCCCGCCCGGAGACTTGTCACAGCCCCTAACCGCATCAGGAGCACTGCTAGATTGGATATACATGATCTGTCCATCCATCAATGGGGAGAGGGAGAGAGAGAGAAAGAGAGAGAAATGGCAGTCTATCTGCGAAGAGATGAGATAGAGACGCAAGGAGAAGGAGAAAAATTGGCATGGGTCGTCACTTGCAAACATGAACCTCTTAAACCAAAGGGGAAAGAGGCATTAGACAGGCACAAAGAGAAGAATATTAAAAACCTGTCTTAGACAGCACATGCACGTAGGCGGCTCAAGCATATGTTGAGGTTCATATAGGAATAAATGGTACTCTCTATGCAGTGTTACTGATGCGTATATACATGCTCCCTACTGTTGTTATCGGTTAGTAATGTGATTAGTAGTAATGCAGTTCTGTGAGGAAGTGAACTGGATCAGAAGGGTACGCATTTTTTTTCCTGCAGGTCATCCAGTGTGGCAAGATTATTCCCTCTTAGAAACCTTGTTAATCAAGCAAAACAAGATTCTGCACAGGGCTGATCTGTGTGATATTTCTTCCATGGGGTGATTCCAGTAGTGTTTTAAATGTGAACTTAAATGACAACAGTGATCGTGTTGTGCCAGCTATAGGTTGATTGTTTAATTTAAGGTTTGATACACGTGATGTAAGACTGTTACATAGTCTATTATTATTTCCACAATCTTTCAAGAACCACAAGAACAATAACTCTACGAAAAGCTACTGCGGTTTCAAATGACCATTTTTCTTCCACTGTGAAATAAATAAATCGAGAGGCAAAACACAGCATCCGACTCCAATAAAAGCACAACAGCTCTCACATTTTTACTTGTGCGACTGGTTCTTATAGCTGCAGACAGTGTGCTGTCAAATATTTGCTTGATGTCGAATATACAGTAAAAGGAGGGTTCAATCTGAGGTTGCCCCGCGACTCCATCGTTCTATGTTGTGATATTCATCTATGTCTGCCGCTCTATCTTTTTCATACATTTCCAGATGATGCAGTATCACATCTGTGCATCTCCTCCCTTTCTCCTGTCTTCATCGTGCTCTCCTTATTATCTCACCCTCTTTCTCTCTTTCCCCCTCCTTATGTTTTTCCTCACACCTTTACCTCTGTCTTCCCTTATCTTTCTTTCCATTTTCATACTGACACCCCCTCCACACCTCTCTCTACCTCTGTCCCTCTCTCCCTTTCTTTCTGTCCCCTCTCTCTTTCGCTCTCCTCTCTCTCTCTCTCTCTCTCTCCCTCTCTCTCCGCTGTGTTCTGATGAATTGCCTTCCCCTCCCGGTGAACTCGACCGATAATCCTGGGGAAGCAGTAAAAGACCATCGATCAGCCCTGCAGACAGGCCCACAAGCCACAGCACAGGAACAACACGCTAACAACAAGCCTCTGCACTCGGCTCTTTGCATGCATATATGTGCATGCATGCATGAACGTGTTTTTGTAAATATGCAGCCATCTGCATACATGTGCAAACTTCATGCATGTATGCAGAAACATCAGGTGGCATGCATAGCTGTCTGCCTTAAGACAGAGGGATGTGTCGCTTTAGTATATTTGTTAGCTTGTTGCTTCACACATGTGAGCCACATGCAATGATACGTTGAAGAGAAATCTCTCATATTGCTGATTGTCTTCCATGTGCTATGTTTAGCTGTATGTGTCAGCAGCATACTTAGCATACAGTGAAGAGTTCCCTCTGTGCTCATCCTCTGTGCTTCCTCACATGATCCACCCCCTGCTGTGAGTCATCCTCTTGGAATGTGTGTATGTACGTGCTAACATGTATGTTTATGTGCACATGTGGCATGTGTGCGTGGGTGCATCCGTTTCTGTGTGTTTGCCTCTCAAGCGTGTATGTTTGTCAGTGTGTGTGTATAGTACTCATATATGTATGCAGCACACGCAGAGCCCATAAATCATCTGGCATTCTCCAGGCCCATCCTGAAGGAGAAGGGTAGAGAATGCACATGATCTTGGGCAAAGCTTGATGGCTATGAAATTGACCAATTGATTGATTGAAACAATTAATTTTGCACAGTGCTTTTATGGCTGAGAAGCCAAGTGATCATTAGTTTGCAACAAGCAAGTGAGGACAGCTGGATTGTTTCATAATTTCCACAGAAACACTGCAAAGAACCAGCTACTGCTCCAGGCTTAGGATAATGATAAGCTACCGGCTATTGGTTTAAGTTATACATAATATGATAACTCAGACTGTCATGTATAAAGTCCATCTGTCTTCATCCGCCATTTTACACACAAAATAAGCCAACTTGAGCGATTCAAGCACAAAGCAGCCAATGGTCATTATTCTATGCCCTTAAATATGACAAATGTATGACTGCTTCTATTGAATCCCATTCTTTACATGCCATATTACAACGCACTGCTGTTCGCCAGTATGGAGGAGCTTGACCATAAAAAGCCAGTTGCTTGGAAAATAAATCTCCACTTCTGACAAGCACTAAGCTACTATTCATTGAGGAGACTCACCATTCATACTTTATCTCCCTTTTTATTTTGGAACTGTTTGTGAGTTGTCCTTCAGTGCCTTTCTCTTTGCTGCCTTTGTTCCTAATGTACTGGCACGGCTGACTTCATTAAGCTCTGTATGCGGCAAACACATTTATGTCCTATTTTCATTTTTCCTATTTCATTTTGCCGTGATACACCACGGCACTGCCACCAAAGCGGAAAATAAACCCTCCATCAGGCTTGAAGCTACAGTGCTCTTTGTGAGCAATGTGCCACCCTGTGGTCAAACTTGGGAACTGCAGCACCAGTTCAACTGAGAATTTTTTTTTTTTTGTTTAAACGAAGGTCAGCTGATATAATGTGCAATCCAGGCGGTTCCGTACTGCAGAAACACATCGGAAAATTCAGACTGAGCAAAAGAATCTCGTGCAGATCAGAAAAATAAGGCGTGCACGCCACTACCCAGACTTCAAAAGATACCTGCAACAGGTATCTCAAGCATTTCACAACCATTCAGGAGGCGTTTCTGGCGCTGATTCTTCTAATACTTGCGGCATGACTTAATGCCAGGGTGTGTGTGAAGGTGCGTATGTCCCTGTGTGCTTTCCTGAGAGTGAAACACCACCACGGACATTGACAGATCGCAGGGGAATGTTCAATTGCAGGTTGTTGCGTCCTGCTGTCATTGGGCTCATCTGTCACAGGGCAGGGCTAGCTGGGAGGCAGGAGTGAGGGGCGGCACTCCGCCCATAGATGATGATCACACCGGAGCTCATGCCAGGCAGGCTGCTGGCCCTGTCTTGCTCGTGTGGTCCCACGGAATTCTTGTCATTCACGAAGCAATAATAGTACAGCTGTGATAGAAAAGGGATTTTCCCACTTCGATATGCCTACAGTGCAACTCTCTGTGTTTATCGCTTCATCTTTTGGCCACGGGGCTGTGTTGATTGCAAAAAGAAAAGTCTTTGTTAATATCAATCTGGCATCTCTAGGGATTATTTTTGGCTCGATGGTGAGACATTTCTCACTACAAATGCCACACACAGATGCTCTGCTTCAGATATGACTCAATACAAAGGCCTGCAGGAACATAGCTGATCTGACTTGCTTTCTCTCTCATGGATACACACACATGCACACACACACTGCTTGCAGGGAAGGCGAGGGAGAAAAAGAACTCCAATAACCTTGTGTCTTCCCCACCTAAACGCAATTTCCTCATCCTTCCTTTCTCCTTTGTTTCTTCTTCCTGTGAAAAAAAAAAAAAGTCTGCTGTTGTCACACTGACACAGGGCTGCACTTTCACATGTGCACCCTCTACAGTCAAGGCCGGGAAGTGCCTTTGTTGTTACATGAGAAAAGATACAAACAGGAAGGCCAATTACGGCTCAGCAGTCATCTATCTGTCAACCATCTGACAGGAACACAGCACAGCCAAATATATGGCTCTCCCATAAATCACTGCATCTCACTCTAACTAGCTTGTCTTGTATGAGTAATTAGTAGTATCATGCAGAAGCATTTTGGCATCCCGAAATACCATTAGATCATTTTACTTTTGATTTTCAGTCACTTTTCTCCAAAACCCACACACTCAAATGGCCAAATGTTCCTGAAAATTATATGCATAAAACTGATTTAGGAGGCACTCAGGAAATCGATCATGCAACAGAATCGTTTAATGTTTAAGGAAGGGCCTTATGATTTGTGGATGTTGAAACAGAGTTCATATTCCACATTTAAAGATTAAAAAGAGGACCTTGTATTTTCATAGTGAGCCCTAACCGCCTCGTACCCCCTTTGCAGTCGTCCCTCCCCGAGAGCTCCATTGCTATTGCAGATGCTTTATGATGGGCAATTTAGCTTCAGCTGCTATCTGAGCCATCTCAGGAATGGACGCGCTTAGAATCAAGTGCAATAAAGCAGGGAGGGAAGTGGGAACTAAAGGGGGGGTGGGAGAAAAAGAAAATACAGAGACAACAAGCTCGTCTGGGCAGCGCCTGCAAACAAAAGGTGTTTTTTTCGGCGGGGGGGGTTAGGGTCTCCAGTGGATGCACACAAACACAAACATTGATTTCCCAGGCGCTTGGCTAGACAACGAAAAGCCATACCTGTTTGTTATCAAGGGAGCCTCCAAACAAGGCCAAGCCTATCCAAGCAAATATCGCTTTTTTCTGCCCATTTGTGTATGTGCATATCTCAGTGAGGACCAATCTGAGTTTGAAATAGATGGAGTGAGGCCTTTGTGTGGATATTTTAGGCTGGTCCTGCCTGTGCAACACACCTTCAAAGTGTTGTCTGAGGTGATAGGATTTAGGATAGAATTACATTTAGGTTAAGGTTAGGGTAAGGGGATACAGAATGCTGTTATGTCAATGAGAAAAGATGGAAGTGCGAGCGTTTGTGCGTATATGTGTGTGTGTCTGTGTAACATTTGGTCCTCCACACTGGCTCGGCTTTGTTGAGTCTGCTGAGCCCCAGGAAATCTCCAGAGACAGGGAGACAGATTTACACCCTTCCCCCTGAGAAGGCTATAATGCCTGGGACCCAGCAGAGCTATGGAAGGGTCCAAGAGCAGTGAGTGGAGACCAGGGTGATGAAACAGAGAGGGAGAGGGAAAAAAGGAAAGGATAAAGGGAGAGAGGAAGGATGAAATACGGCAGAGACCGGGACTGCGATATCGATGGAATGCAACATTGCTGAAATTTTGCTTGCCGCCCTTCGCCTCCGCTCACATAGCCTATCTCTCTTTCTCCTACACACAAACACACACGCATGCTAGACACACAGACACACACACACACACACACAAGGGGATGCCATAAATCTGCCAGTGAGCGCTGCTGGGATAGAGACACCTAAGACAGGCCTATGCTGTGTTTGGAGAGAATGCAGATGTACCTGCCTCCAGCACATCATCCTCTGTCCCTCTTCCTCTCCTTCATTCTGCTCCTCTCCACCCCTTCTTTTTATCCTCTCGATCTCTCTCCAGAGTTCTCTGTCTCATGTTCTTAACCCCTTTCAACCTTAACTCAGTTCATCTCCCCTCCACTCTACTTTCTACACTCCCTTCCCCTTTGGTCTGACTTTAAGAAGCGAAACTCTTCCCACTTAGGACGAACAAAACCCTTCAGCCAAGCCCAAACGCCATTGTTGGGCTGAGACGAGCCTGATTCAGGAGACAGACAATAGCTCAACCAGAGGGGTACACAAAGCTCTCACTTTGCAACGCCTATGCATCGCCTTTTGGGGGAATAATGGTAATGAATACACTGTCTATGCAACCTGTTTGCTGCAGTTCTTCTGTCTGAGAGCCTGTATACATCATCCGGTGACAGGTCTAACTACCTGCTGAGTGATACCTGATGTCCTCAGATGGGCTACATTCACATGGTATATCCACCTCTACATGATATGTCTGGAATAAAAGCAAACAGGGGACATCACAAAAGAAGCATGAAACGTGTTGAATAGGTTTCATATTTGCTCACAATTTAAAAATGGCGACAGCAGGTGTGTGTATTGAGGGGATCTATAAAAGGTATCTTTGTTAGTCTGACAGCCTAATAACTCGAACAATAGCAAGTGCTTCATCCCATCTGTACCATAGCCCCGATGGCCTCCAGACAAAACAGGCTTAAAAACACATGCGCACACTCTCACATTCACAACGACACATTAACACCTATGCCTTGACATTATCACAACCGGGCCTCACGCAGCCTGGTCTTCCAGCTAAAAACAAGGACTCAAACACAGGCGCACACACGTAAACATACACTGTCCAAACAGATGTGGCCTGTGTGACCTGATTTACAGCGGAGTAAACGATTTAAGCCGCACATCTCACTCCAACACCTAAACACCTGACAGGCTTCTCATAAATAAAGCTGACCAGAGACTCCCACATAATTTATACCCTGGCTATCTCCTAAGCTAACATGTAACAGGTCTCCACTCCATATTTCACCACCCGGAGCTCGACATTCACTGGAAAAGACGGACATGCAAAAGTGAGTCCAGAAGAAGGGGGCAAGAGAACTTCAAAAGCCAAGGACAAAGGTTTGGATTTGGCGATGCGGTATGGAGATTGAAGCTCTCTTGATCTCTACTAATATGTGTGTTTCTGTGTGTGTGTGTGTGTGTGTGTGTGTGTGTGTGTGTGTGTGTGTGACCCATGCCTAGGGCGTAGCCTAAACTAGCTTAGCCACAACCCAGCTCAGATCAAGGCCCACAGTCAGGAGTTCCACTTCTGCGTCTCTCATAAATCGTCCTGACTTTGTCTGATCTCTCTTTCACTGGCTGAAACTTATCCTCTTCCATTAAGGGTGATGGATCAGTAGCTCTCAGGGCGTTCGAGACTCTGAGGTTACAGGTCCTTGTGTAGATTGTGCTCCACACTGCAAATGTGAGAGCCATACACACAACCTTACACCAAACATGCAACATGAGTAAATTTCCACGGCAGGCATTGACACAGAAGGGGGAAATATGGTAGTGTCTGAAATATTTTTATAACACCTGATACTGATTTAAAGGAGTAATAGTACGAATTTACTTTTCTTGCAGTTTCATGCTCTTTATTTGTCGGGTAGCCCCCCCTAAATTTGACAGCATCAGTGCTCCCTCTGGTGGCCGCTACCTGCCATGATCGCATAACGATGTCTACTCTCAAACAACGTGCAACTGAGTTTTTTTTTTAAAAAGTAGCTCTTAAATTTTTTTGATTTACACACGATCCGTTTGTTGTATCAAACAATAGGTGATAATAACAACAAACCAGGTGACAAATGTAACAATTTATAGCTATTAAAATCTATCTAGTGCTGATTTAAGACCGTTGCTAGAAGTGGAACAACAACAATGTAATTACACCAATAATAACAACAGAGAAGACAGAATGCAAATCACGAGCCTCTCCCATCCAAGCGACCTGGCTGTGGCTGGTTTCCAGGGCATGAGAGATAATTGAATAGTTTGGCAGGAGACTTCACAAAGCCTCTCTCCACACATGTTTGAACAAGGACCTTACGATCAGCAGCTGTGCTGTGGGCGGGCGTGTTTACTTTAAAAAGCTGGGAAGCAATAACACGTGAAAAGTGTTTTGTTGTGTTTTACAATGGTGGCCGAGGAAAATGTTAACAGCTTAAAAAAACCACTGCAGAGTTTTGAAACGTCAAAACTTCCTTCATATAAACTGAGATGCTTAAGTGAGGCTTTGTTTGCATTTTTGCAGTGACACTTAAATCTGCACCAACGCAAAGCACAGAGGCGCTCTGAATCGCAGAAACATTTATTCTTATTATATTTTAATGCGTAGTATTGTTTGACGGAGGGGTGCTGTTACATCACGTTGAAGCTGTTGAGTGACATTGCCCCCAGCTGGTGATAGTAGGACACAGCAGCAGTGAATGTGAAGTCCACCAGGTGGCTGCAAATGATTCACATAGTCAGGCACACATGTGAGATACAAATGAACTGTTTTATTTATTTAATATTTTTATTGTATGTGGGCCTGTGTGTGTGTGTGTGTCTTCTATGGCCATGGAGAATGCGCATGCGCACATATCGGGTGAGAGGTGGCCTTTTGTCTCGGAATGTCGGTCGCTTGCGCTTGCGCGTTGCTTCTCCGGCCATCGTAGGCACATAAAGCCTGGTAAATTGCACCAGGGCAATAAAATGGCAATAAAATGACAACAACAGTGCATTAATCCATCACCAGGGAGCGCTGAAGGTACTGTAAAGAGCTCTGGCTGGAGTCGGAAATGATTTCTAGGTTTATCAGTTCAGTGGCTGCAGCGTCCATTCCGCTTGCCAGGGGGCAGTGAGGAGCTGGAAAGTGCTGAGATTCTCCTTCCCACTGGACTAGGCTTATATTAATAATCAGGCAGGTATTAAAAAAATAAATAAATAAAAAATTACGAAATGTAGCAACTTTGTATTGAATGGTCTCCCTTCTTTTAATTAGAAGACAGCTTTAATGAAATGGAGCTTTTAACTTTCAGGAGACCGATTAAAAAAAATTCCCAGCTCACTACTTCTCTCAGCCTGGCCTTATTTGGAGCAGTATTTTCCATGCCATGTTCTCACAGGGAGGCAGGGCTTCATTGTTTCAGTGGTAAAGCCCCTCCAGCCTTCAGTCTCCTCTCTGGCTCCCTGTGGCTCCTGGAGAAAGAGAGCTTTATTTAGGAGCACCTGGATTTATGTGGAGGAACCAAAAGCAGCAGGTGATGGAAACCACTGGCCCAGTAGGCTGGCTGTGGCCAGGGGGTTCTGGCAAGGTAGTAAGTGGGCCCTGTGGGTCACACTGTCATTTCCTGTTTCTCTACCCCTTTGCTCTCTTTTTACTGTCTTTCTATCCCAGCCTGCCTTCATCTACTGCCTCTACCTTCCTGCCAGGATCACTTCCTCCAATAGGAAACAGATGAGTTGCTCAGAGTCTGAGGTGGCCGTGATTTGCCCTTCCCATAATCAAGGCAACACATCTGACATAGATTTTCACATAGTTGGGGCTAAAACATGCCTTTAAAGATGTCATTTTTAAATAATGCAGCCTTATTAACAAACGTTATCAAAAGTTATTTTTCTTGGCCTGTTAAAATCTAAACAAAACCATTTTTTAAAAGAAAATTACCTAAAGTGGAGCCATTATTTTCAGATTTCAGCTTTGACACTTAACCACTGGTTTCGTGGCTTAGCGCTGGCACACCTTTGATTTTGCACCTACATCTCAGGTTGTGTCAGACATGACAACTGAACATTCACAAAATAACCCCTGAGCAAGCGTAGTGTAGGCTTTTAGACCTCCGCTCCCCAGATGAAACCACTAGCCGGCAGCTATTCCACAGAAACGGCAATCTAAACTGAACCAGGTGTGCACATGCTGCAGTGGAGAGGTCAAAAAGTGGGAACACATGATCCACTCTTTCTTCTTTCTTTTTTTCCTGCTCTTCTTCCATTAATAATTGCTGCCTGGTTACAAGAAAGAAAGAAAAACCATGTGCACTAAAATGGACCATTAAACCTTCCAATAACACTTATGTAATGTGTAGCTGAGTGTATGGCGAACAGATTTCAAACCAGGCAACACAAGTACAGTCAATTTGGGGGGGAGGTCGGATGGTAGTGACAAAGGGTGATAATCAGACAGATGGATGGTTAGGTAAAGTGGTGGACAGACAGTACAAAGTAGGGAGACAGAAAAAAGAGCCTATGCTGTGGAGAGACATCTGTTTGGTCTGCTCCGCGCTCTAGAATCTCTCACATCGACTGGATCCCTGTCACACTGCTCTGCTTGGGTTTATTTCTGGCCAGCAGTTGAGATGAAGGACTCAATGTTTAGACATGAGCTGTTTGGATAAATTGTCCCGTGCGCGTTACAGATCCCGCAAGTAAAGCCCTGTATCACTGCGCCCTCAGAAGTACGACATCCGGGACACATTATATTTCACTAAGATTCTGCCATGAATCAGTGTGCAGACCATCCACCTCTATTTCACTTAGTTTTATTACAAATGTGTTTACTGCTAATCAGTGTAATGGACTGGACCGTGAGCACTTGAATGTGTGTTTAACTTATATATTCTGTGAGCCTTGGGAGATGACAGGGTCCTTACAAGGATGGTGGTTGTAATATTGAATTATAAAACCTATTCAAGAACCTGTCAAGAGCCCCTTTATCCTGTGTGGAGTAACATCTATGCCTTCTTTTATATGTTAGATTTGTTATGGAACGCGGCTTTATAAAGTATTTATCAAGGCTTTATAAGGCACTAAAAGTATAATCAGTTCAGGAGCCACCTCCAGCAGCAGAGCAGCCCGTGTTGTTGAAAGCTCTCAATTCTAAGGCCCAGCTGAGCCTCCCAGCATTTTAAGTTCTGCCAGAACGGGTCCTTGTGGATCAGTTAATATGAACCTCCACATCTCCTGCTGAAATAAATACTACTGTGGAAAGTGTGGGGATTTCATGGCCTCTCTGAACTCTAATCCTTGATGGAAATAGAAAGGACTGAAACTTCATGATCATTTGGCTCACTGTAATATGTGTACACTTCTACGGTAGACAAATGTGATTTTTTTCCCCTTTACTCTAAGAAAATGAGCCTACTGCAGCTGGGCCTTTCTCACTTGGTTATAAGCCTTGCATACTGTTACCTCAGGCATATAATACTTCACATTCATATACATGGTAACATTAGATAGTTTATGGCTCTGTATTATGTCAAGGCTGGCTAAGGCTGGGAGAATGTTGTGGTCAGCGGTGGGTCAAAGACTGTCAGGGCTCTGAGCTGGCAGAAAGCCAGGCTCAGTACGTGTCTGCCCTGAATGTTAATGGATTAACGCTCACCACACATACAGCCAGACTGGGAAACTCAAGATGACTTTTTACGTGAAAGGCCGCCAATAAGTCGCCATCATAAATTCAGGGACACATGCTGTCTGTACGACCACGGCAGTCAGGCATGTTTCCTCCGGGAGGCCAGGGCTGAGGGACTCAGTGATGGAGAATGGGGGAGCAGGTGGGCTCTGTGTTGGCTGACCTTGCCTCTCGAGCCCCACAAGATATGATCAGAGCATGCCGGCAGCTGTGGCCTTGCTTTAAAGCACCCAAGGTATCATGTAGAGCAGGTACAGCAATGCAGTATTCCACAGCCTACTGTCACATTACCCTTAACCGCTTAAGATTATGTCTTCATACAGTGTTTTAAACACAGACCCTGCTGATTCGGCACTTTCCACCCCTAGTGAAGCCCGTTGTGTTACGCAATTTTTCTCTTAATTGCTTCAAGCGAGTAACTTAGGCTTGTCTAATGTGAATTTTCGCATGGCAAAGAGAGCTGCTGTTGCACTGCTCAAACACTCTGCAGCGACAGCCACAATCTCTATGTGTAATTTAGCAGCAGGGGACAATGAGATAATTTTGCAGGAGAGCCTATACTCCCAATTTAAAATCAATAAAATGCACAGTTTTTCTTCTTCTTCTTCTTCTTCTTTTTTTTTAGGAGCTCCACTTAAGCTGTGCTGTAAGTAAGAACTCAGTTTGAAACACGCAACTGTTGCCTGCCTTCACAGGGGGTCATTTTCAATCCACTGATGGGTTCACAGCACATTTCACTCCAAAGTTTCACACACATTTTGACAGTAATGCACTCAATTTTTCCTTATTATTTTGCTATTGCACTGTGAGCAATTACGCATAATTATGTCAGTGGATGATTTCTAACCATTTACTAAAGAAGTGACTTACAAGCAATCATTAGCAGCAGCATGGTTTTTAAATAGCTGAGAAAAAAAACAAGTAACACATGCCGCCTCCCCCCCCCAACAAAAGAAAAAAAGCAATGGGGCTGGAATTTGTAATCCAATTATCTTATTCTATAGTGGATAAAACACTGTGCTGTGGTTTCCTATGATTTTCTGTCTCCAACAACCGAGGACTCACTTAATGCCTTCAATCTTTTGTGCTCTCTCTTTCTCTCTCTCTTCTCTGCAAATTAATTTATGGTCTAATTACAGGACAAGCCTCCAGATATGAAGGAACACAAATCACTGGTCCTTACCAGATGGCAGAAAAACGGCACAGGATAATTGAAAATCTAGAAGTGGATCAATATTTAGAAGCCCAAGGTTACACGAAGTATGACACTACTATTAACATGGAAATATGATGCATTACATCCACAGGCAAATTGGCTCCTCTTTCTATTTGACGGTGAGTGAGTACTGACTGATAAGCTTCTAAATAACAAAGATGCAACACTAGCTTTAAACTACTAGAAGCTTAGCTGCTGCTGCTTATACGCATGCACGTGGCCTCTCAAAGCACTGCACCGCTGCAGTCTTACGGTGGTACCTGTGGCCACATGTGCAGCATACTTGCTGGTCGGAGGTATGCGGAGTAGGTCTACTTTATAACAAGCCGTGTACCCTGAAAGCTCAAAGCCCTGCCATGTCACCGACTACCTCTGGCTTACCCCACCCTTCTCCAGCATTTACCTCTGGCCTGTTAAAAATGATATCAGCTCATGGAGGGCAAGCATTAGCATTTGCATTTTATTGGAGGAACAGAGATTTAGAGCAGAGGATATATCAGCTCTGAGCAGACAGAATTAGTTAACAATGCATTACCTGCCTTTTATGGCAGCTATAACTCTTTCCCCCTGGTGGGGAGAGGAGATGAAGGGAGGAGTGTTGGGGAGGGGATGTGAAGGGGTGGTGGTGGTGGTGAAGGGGAAACACAGCCAGCAGAAGGTTGGTGGTGAGAGCTGTGGAGCAGCACACGGGTGGGGGGGCATTTAGAACGAAGAAGCTTTGTCTGTGGTGCTTTACTGCGCATTAAGTGTGATGGGCACCCAAATTAGAGCATCACGCCGCAATCACCTTCACACAGATCAGTGCGCTGCGCTTCGAGACGACGGCGATGCAGTCGTCACTGCAGACATTTTTATCTGATTGGAACAAGGAGGCACAGCTGTTGGGCAGCTGTGTCTACATGATCACAGCACAAGTAAAGGCCACATCAAATTACACCGGCCTGTGTGATATTTGTGACTCACGAAGCTTTATCTTGTTTTTTTTCCCACAATTTTTCACAGTTTCACTGAGACTGACAGAAGAAAGTGAATCTTTGCTCTTTTTCTGCTTACGTTATCTCCACGAGCACACGTTTATTTGTTTGTCGTTTTAGTGGCATCCCTGAGCAAGCTGTAACTCTGATGAGGCCCCACTGCTGCAGTCCCTTTCCTCACCACAGCTGCACAGTAGCTCCCCCGACGCTCATTTTGTGCAGTGTGCAGCAAGACGACCCACCTCTGCTGTGGACAGTACCCTGTGGAACTCATTTGCACTAGAAGTTACTAGCAGGGGGAAGTATGTTTGAAGTGCAGAGAGGCTGTTGCGAATAAATAAATACATTTACACCAGAATATGATTCCCATGGCAAAAAAACAGCGTTAAGGGTTTTATAAATTTTATATATTACAAATGTCAAGTCGTACTTCTTTGCAGCGTCAAAAATCTGTGTCCTGAGAAGTCAACACTTTTTAAGCATTTCAAGCTTTGATGGAGCTTTACACTTACATCCTTCTGATCAAATACCCTCTACGCTGCCTTTACTTTGTACTGTATTTGCCACACATAGTCACTGGAGCCTCCAGTTAATGCACAGTGTCTTTCCCAACCAAACCCATACTGGCCTGGGTTTGTGAGCAGACAGCTCCAGGCTCCATAAAACAGCCTGCTGCTCCCTCTCTTTGCCCAGCTTAATGGTCCCAGGGGCTGGATATTTACTAGTGACCTTTGCATTCCATTTGGAGTGTAAAAGCCTTTTTGCGAGGAAAATTCCATCACTTTAGACGTAGCCAAGCAGCACAGTGAGTGTGTATGTGTGTGTGCATGTAAAAGAGAGTTGCTATAAAGGGCAGCAAGAAAGAACAAGATGGTGGTGCGAGAAGAACAAGACTACACCTTTACTGCGGTTTATGACTAATCTTGCAGCTGGTCCGTACAGGAGCGACATTACAATTCTTACATTATATACCATATGTATTTTTTAAATGAAAATTAACAACTCGTATTGTAATGCACTTAGTTATTTCATAATTTGTTATGGTTGCCAGATAAAGATAATTATAATTCGTTCTCACATGCTTAGAGCGTGGTTTTAGCAGAGCTTGTACTCTGCTTGTGTTTTTTCTTTAAGTGAGTTTCAAGTAGAAGAAAAAAAAAAATATTGCAGCGATGCATATTTGTTTTTATGGCTGCATCATGAAATTGAAGTGGATTGCCTCAGTGGCCTAAGGGTTTAAGGCACCAACCATGAATGAGCCGTAATAACTGAAGTTTCTATCTGACCTTTGTTGTGTGCTATTCCTCCATCTAACTTTCTTGAACATTGAAAAACGACTAATTGAATTGGATTTTTGTTTTATGTGTTGTGCTCCACTTAAATTAAGATACTTAGTCTATCTTTAAATTTAACTTGTTTTAATCAGCTCTATGAGATTAACCATGAGCTTGTAGAGATATGGATGGCTTCAGCAGAAACGCTAAACACACCGTGAATCCCTGCACCTCAAAAAGCTGCATAAAAATCCATAAACACCTGTTTATGACTTGTTCATGTGAGCGACTTTAAGAGTTTGAACTGTGAATGACTTGCATAAAAATACCTTTACTTTTGGATTGCTATCGATTAACAGCACCATCTGCTGGGGAAGAGCAGCTATTGCTCTTGAAACATTTAACGGACAAAAAGTAGTTTCACTTTAAAAAGAAACAAGCCCATGTAATGATATCCATCATATATTATTTGGCCAAGATGATGATTTTCCTCTCTCAGATAGTAGGAAACTTCCTCATATTAAGTTACAGTTTACCTCCATAATAATTGTTATGAATTATGTTTTAGAAATTTCTAGTATTATTTTCTGACTTAAATGCTTTGTGAATGGAATTCACAATTCAGTCTAAAATAGAATCGACAGAAACTTTAACACTGAAAATGTTTATTAAAGGGTGCTACTGTACACATACTCATAACATTTCATTCACACAAGAAATAGTCTACATTTTAAAAATTCTGCACTGGCAAAAAGGAAGAGGGGAAAAAAAAATATTCAGGAACAGAATACTCTTCATTAAAGGAATCGACACCAAAAGGATAATCTAAGTTAATATCAAGGGACATGATTTGTGTATGGTACATATGAAAAGGGGAGAAGCGCACAGCCTTCATTCACAATGCCAATTAAAGCTAAAAACATTAATAAAAAAATAAAATAAAACAGATTTTATTCGGTAGACACGAAACATTTGGTCCCAAGAGTCCACGCTGGAGCACAACAGATCAAACTGCAAAACCGACATCCATCTTGTGTATAAAAGCTTGGAGGTGCTTTTCAGGTCCCAGAAAAAGAAAGGGGATTAAAAAAAAAATTATAATAATAAAAGAAATCTTAAGCTAAGAACAAATAGAGTCAACACAAGAGAACCCAGGATGTGACTAATTCAGTTCAAAACCTTCTTTAATGTTTGAAATTATGGCAATGTCAACCATTTAACATAAAAATCAAAACATGACTAACAACAACTATTAAAACCACAGGGTTGTCATAGGGATTGGTCACACATCCAAGGTTTACATTTTTTGGCCACAAGGTGGCAGACCCTAATGACAGGCATGAACCCTGGCTTCATTTTGCTTGGATACATAGTAGATTGTCAGACTTAACCCAAAAAACACTTATATATAAAAACAAAATATATAAAAAAAATACTGCGCATAATTGGTTTTACTGTCCTTTTGGTTAGCTGTTGATGTGGTAATGTATTCTGTCTAGACCGGTGTATTTGAACTTAAAACTAAAACTTTGTTATTAAAAAACAAAAACAAAACAAACCCACCACTACATTATGAAAAAAAAACTGAGTAAATCAATCCTGGCAGGCTTTACAGCAAGACAAATGAGAAATCTATGATATAGAAGTTTTTCCTTTTAAAAAGAAGCGATTATGCAGGCAGGAAAGTGCTGCGGTGACTGCTTCCTGACTTAAAACAATAAAAAAACCATTTCATCCTTGTGGTGTCAGCTGGGTTCTTAAAAAGAAGAGGTACACCGTTTATAGCAAATTAAAAGTTGTGAACCCACAATGGAACACACTCGGTGTTAACACAGCCTGTACCAACTCTGATTTTCAACACTAACATAATCGTATCCTGTAAGCACTAAAAGAATGTGTTAAAATATTTATTTTTTTTTATTTTAAAAGAAGGTAAAGAATACAAAGACAGAATAGTATAAACTCTCCCCAGTAGCATATCACCCATGTCATCTACAGCTTCTCCTCCTGAATGATGGATCCTTTTTAGTAGTCTGGGCCCGTGTGCTCCAATGAGGCTTGGATGGAGATAACACAGTGTCCAAAATTTGTGTGTGTCATTGCTGGACATGGTAAAAATTGAAGGTTGGGAGTTTAGGATGTGAAAAATGTCTGACTCAAGGTTGTCCCTGCAGTGAAGAGGTCCCGTTTTCTCCTGAGGCGATACACTCACGCACTGACAGCATCCTTCTCCTTCTTGTCACTGTCTTCATGCCAGGTGAGACGTTCCTCATAGAAGGCTATGACAATCTGTGGGCACTTATGATTGGCCTCCTTGGCGAGAACGAGATCAGCCTCATCAGAGTCTTTCCTGAAAAGAGAAAGTTTAAAATCACCGCTTGGGTTTGTGTCTTTGCACAACCAAGATATAATATCTCCATTTTCATAACACTTGCAGCATGCAAATTTGGTCCAACTTGTTAAAATGTAGCAAAAGATTTCACACATTACAGTAATTACATGGAGTGCATTTAAATTTAATCTGCTGCAAGTTATTATTAAAATTATAACTTAAAACAATTTAAAAAAAAAAAAAATGGACTGTGCAGGTTTCTGTGATAAATTAAACATTACTACAACTATTATCTGATATTAACCCTTAAATGGGGCTCAACCAAGCATGAGCAACAATGTACTACATTTAATCCCTCAAGATAATATGCAATTACATAAAGCTTTATGGTGTGGTTAAACATAGGCCAGCTAAGCTATAAATGCTGCTAAAGGCAATTTACAAATAGAAATATCAGAGTGTAAGAGCTGTCCTTTAAAAAGAATTATGTCAGTACAGCTGCATATAGTAGAAGAACTGCCTGAATCTGGGGCAAAAGGTCATCTGTATGGTTGTGCATGTAAGAAGATTTCTACCATTAGATGCATTTATTGATCGATTTCACACAAAAACTAAAGGCAAAATTAAATCAAGACTTTCAGAACCTACCACTTCATAAGAAACATGAGGTCTCCACATGAGTCTGTTGCTCCAATGATCTTCTCCGGCTCAAGTCCTCTCTCAAAACCGCGTGCGACAAGAATGTCATCCTGAAAGACCCCAAACAAAATTACTTTAGAAATCTGGATTTTGTATTAAACTCTTGAATTTACACCAGCTGTCTTTAAATGTAAACAGTTTCAGTTTCCACACACTTTAGATATAAATGCGTTGTGCTACCTAAATGTCAAGTAAAAGAAAAGGAAGCTAAATGCGGCACATTTCAAGATATAGACATCCTGCTTCTGCAGCAAAAAATAGTTCTTACCTCTTTTTTCTTCTTGGGCTTACTTCCACCTTCCTCGTCATCGTCAGAGCTCCTCTTCTTTGAGCTGCTGGAATCTTTGGCGCGTCCAGAGGACGCCGTGTTTGATTTGCTGGCCCCACTGCTTGGTGTGGAGGTCCCACCACTGCTTTTCTTGTAGGTCTTCATGAATTCTGCAATAAGCTCAGGGCAATCCAAGTTTTTCTCTGGTTCCCATGTGTTGTGCTTGCTGAGAAAGAGCACAGAGTAGAAAACTCAGTGCAGCCTTAATGCACCAGTTCGGATTGGAAACTGCAAGATATGCTAAAAAATTTGAGATCTTGCAATGTTTAAAACATTGTAATCTAATGGTACTTCCGTGGTCATTACTGTCCTTTAGATGGCAGAGCATCTGTGTCTAAGAGAGCTGTTCTGTTGTGCACTGGGTGCATCTTGTACCCGAGTGTTAGGTTTTAGAAATCTCCAATAACCTACTCCAAAATGTGACCAACTGTTTACAACATTTAATTTTAATAAAGATGCAAAAGAGTTTTGACTATGGAGCTTAGGACCGTGGTGAGTACATTTATTTAATTACTTACTCCGAGTATCCCTTCCACTTTAGGAAGAATTCAACCCTTCCTTTCACCACCCTCCTGTCCAGCACTTTTTCCACAACATATTCTTCCTCATCAGAGGATGAAGACTCTTCTCCGCGAGACTTTTTGCCCATGGTAAAGTTTGGTGCTTAACACAACGCGGTTGCAGGTGACACTTCCCTGTTTAGAAAGAACGGAGAAGCTCACGTTAAAGATATTTGAGTTTTGATCGCTCTCCCACTAGTTCTAGTTAATAAAAACGCATCATTTTAAAAATAATAATAATAATAATAATGGCTACACAGCCACATCACAATCGCAAAGCATCCACAAGTTACAGATCGGTAACACTTTAACATTAGCTAATTAGCCGCCGCTAGCAAGATGGCTATCATATTTCAGCGAGAGGCATAATATCGTCATCGCTTGTTTAATTGCAACATGGAACGTTAAAAAGGCCAACTAAACAGTGCAGCTAAACATCCTGATCGCCATCTACTCGTTAAAACGGTGAAAAGTCGGTCACTGTTACTACTAAAACGTGCAAGTAGCAAGGACGACGGCTACTAGCTGAACGGTGCTAGCAGCAAAGCAAAGGAAAACTTGCTACAGCAGGTAGCCTGCAAGCAACCGCTAAATCGAGCTAAACAACTATGCTATCAAACCATGCGCCCATATCTACAGCACCATGAAACTCGACATTGCAAGAATAGTGTCTTACTCTTCTGGAGGTTCCAACCGTCGATCTGTACCCGTCAAACCCTGTCTTTGTGGACGAGCAGCGAGGCCAACCTTTCAGCTACTTTAACAGCTAGCCTCACACACACACAAAAGGTGCTGTGCGCAAAAAAAAAAAGCGCGCGTTAAAAGCGCACAATAACTGACCCCGCCCCTCGGTCAGCTGATGATCAACAGATAAAGTGGTTGAATGTGCTTCTACCATGTTTTTAAGTTTATTCTGTAACAATTTGGAATATTTTTTGTATTAATACGTGCACACTCTGTATAGAAAATATTTTTTCTTTGATAAGGTGTGTATGTTAATGTGGGAGGTAGGGCTATTGCTGTACAAGGCAGCTGTGCTTCCGCCCACAAATCGAAAACAGAATCATTTACGGTTCGTATGATGTTTAATCTGAAGAAAATGCCCGTCTTCCTTGTGTTTTCCAGGAAAATAACTTACCGAGCTGTGCAGACTGTATGCTTACTGACTTAAAGGCGTTATACACGATAGACACGATACCTTCTTGAAGTTTTCCCTTTCACATACAACAACCATAATCCATTTTTTCATTGTCGTCATTGTACACCAGGTGATTGGACGCTGGTAATGATTGATTCTACATAGCCCAATCAAGATCGAATCACTGCGGACGACAAACTGCAGCGGGAATAGCTGTCCAATTGCTGTGCGACAGGGGCGTTACCGTTGCTATTTATTGTACTGTTGACTAGCAGGCTACACTCGTCTGACGCAGATCTCGGCTCTTCGCTTGTTACACAACACGTCTTCAAGACTAAAGCTGCAACATGTCGAGAGAGAGTGTGAGTACTGGGCTCGGGAGTACTTATCTGTTATTGTATACGTTGTTTTATGTTAGGGAAGGTAGGATATGAAGTTGCTGCATGCTTTTTATTCTTAGTACAGTCTCCGGTTTGGGTCGTAGCTGCAGTAGCTTTCCTGCATTGTAACGCCGCCATTTTATAGCAGCCAGGCCTCGTGGCCTTTTGTTCTTGCAGATGAGCTGCAGTGGAAATTTAGGACTTTAAATCAACATTTACGATGGAAAATTGCGCTTAAATGCTACAGGCATTTAAATCACGACCGACTCTGATCTATAACTACTTCTAAAACTTGACCTATTCGCTGGTCTTCCAGCGGTTTTGCTAACGTTAATGGCGGCGGTGTGTCCCTCCTCCACACGCCCTGAATTTTAATAAGGGGCGCAGGGAAGGATGTATGTACACGGTGAACAGCGTTAATTACTACCCGATTTAAAGTGATTGTGGTATTACATTAAAGCCGACATTGGAGCAGCTAATCAGATGTTATCGCATTGCTTTCTGTTGTATAGGTCCCACGTGAGCCGGAGCAGCTCCGCAAGCTGTTCATCGGAGGCTTGAGCTTCGAGACGACAGACGAAAGCCTGCGTGCTCATTTTGAGCAATGGGGGACCCTTACAGACTGCGTGGTAAGTCGTTTCATTAAGGATGTAGTCTTGTTTGAGCAGTCACGATTTTGCAAGAATGTAGAGCATGTTGGTACCCTGTGTATGAGCTGATCCAAAAGCACTCTTCTTTCAGGTCATGAGGGACCCCAACAGCAAGCGATCCAGGGGTTTTGGCTTTGTAACATATTCATCAGTGCAGGAAGTTGATGCTGCCATGTCAGCCCGTCCCCATAAGGTCGATGGAAGAGTGGTAGAGCCGAAACGAGCGGTTTCCAGGGAGGTGTGTAACAACTGGATGAGGTGCAATTGTTCTTGCATTCAAAAGGCGCATAGTGATTACAATAACAAATATCTTTGATTCCAGGACTCAAACCGGCCAGGAGCCCACATAACTGTGAAAAAGATCTTTGTTGGAGGCATCAAAGAAGATACAGAGGAGTCACACCTGAGGGATTATTTCCAGCAGTTTGGCAAAATAGAAGTCATTGATATCATGACTGACCGCAACACTGGGAAGAAGAGGGGCTTTGCCTTTGTTACGTTTGATGACCACGATTCAGTTGATAGGATTGTCAGTAAGTACAGAAGTTGACTTTTCCCTAGCTGCATGTTTTGTCAGAATTTTGATTGTTGGCTAGCTTGTTTACAAAAAATCGCTTTCCACAGTCCAGAAATACCACACTATCAACTCTCACAACTGTGAGGTGAGGAAGGCCCTCACAAAGCAGGAAATGCAGAGTGCGGGAATGGGTATGGGAATGAGAGGAGGTCGCAACACTGGTGGCAGGCCCTACGATTACGACAGGGGCTTCAATCAAGGTATGGCTTATTTTGTTGATGGTGGAGTGATTGATTGTTATACTATGTGATAGCAAACCTTGTGTTTATCCTATTTAGGTGGCAGAGGGCGATATGGAGATGGTCCTTACAATTGCAACGGAAGTGATGGTGGTGAGCATGGTTTTGTTGTGTCTTCCTATTTTCTTTGCTTTTTTTTTTTTAAACTCTACAGTATATTTTAAGGCTGTCTTATATATTTAGGCTATGGAGGCGGACCTGGTGGTCCTGGTGGCTATAATGGAGGTAACCGTGGTTACAACCAGGGCTACAACCAGGGTGGTGGATATGGAGGAAATGGTTATGACAGCAATGGTTATGGTAAGATAATGCCATTTCACTGCCTTTTACTAGAACTAGAACTTGCTCGAGGTTGACCAATGTTATAAACTCTGTAATCGCAGGCAATTGTGGTGGTGGTGGAGGCGGCGGTGGCGGCAATAACTACAACAACATGGGCCACTACGACCCCCAGGCCTCTAACTTTGGCCCCATGAAGGGCAACTTTGGTGGCGGCGGCGGCGGCAGGAACTTTGGTATGAGTTCCCAGACTTCACAAGTAAATGCGTTTATTGTACGCTGGCCTCGTGTAGGTTTATACTTTGTTTTTTGCTTCCAGGTGGATACGGAGGCTCAAACAACAGTGGCTATGGACGTCCAGGACGATTTTAAAATGAGAAAGTGGTAAGAGCTTGAGAGCATGCCTTAAGAGTCTTTTAATGTAAAACAACAGCTTGTGGTGAGCAGGGAATCATTGAGTGCAGATAACCTTTAAACAAATTCACTCTGGATGTCAGGTCACAAAGTCAGTGCACAGTTAACAATGTTGTTCCGTATTGTTCAACAGGACTGAGTACTTAGGAGAGGAGAGCAAGGAGAGGAGAGCAAGCGAAGTGACAGGGCAACTGCAGGTTTACCTCCTAAATCTGCTCAGCCTATGAGTTGTGGCAGGTTACAGCTGCTGCAAGAAGAGATGTACAGTAGATAAATCATGGAGGGCCTTCATTTAAACATTTTGTGTTATGTTTTTCTCTTTTTTTTCGTCAATTGTGTTAATGGAAAGCAAGCATTCCAATGAGGTTTTGTGTAGATCTTTAAGTCTGGTTTTTATTTGTAACTGCATCAAATCAAGCTGAAATAAACACCTTTCAGTTTTTTTAACAGTCTCGTTAGCCTTTTCAGTGGTTTTGGGAAAGGGAGGGTTTACTATTAGGTGAAAATGGGTCGAGCCATATACATCACAAGGTGGCCGGGGAAAGTCAATATCCGTGTCTCCTACATGCTGCCTCAGGTCAGCGCATATGCAATACTGGTTAAGGGGCGGGCAAAGAAATGGTGCGCAAATGCCATCATCAGAAAGCCCATCACTTTGGTACAAGCTCTGCCCTGATTTCTGCAAAGATCACCTGGAGAATGCTAGCTTACATGCAAAGTCTATGAGGCTAGCCATGGAAGCAAGCTGAGGGAGAGAAGTAGCAAAACCATCGCCAGGATCATTGAAGCAGGGGAGAGTGAGAACAGAGGCCTGAGTCTAGCAGGCAGCAGCTACCAAAAGGCTTAAGTGCTGTTTGTAGGTAAGACCAGACTTCTCAACTACTGATGGTATATCTTGCATTTTGTCATGTAGCTGGTAGTGAGATATGTAGCCCAGTAATAATTAAGTTTTATGACCATTCTACTTTTTGACTTAATTTGGCCTCCAATTGTGCATTGAGGCCCAACATACTGCATGCTATGAAATGAGCAAATATTTTATATTTTTGGGTTATTGTTTTATTTATAGTATTTCTCCTTTGTAGGTAACTACATGGACCCCAAAACCTGGCTTCATTTCTGTGACAATGGTTTTTGACAGGTAAAAATCATTACTTGTTTGTATTTTTAGTTTTTTTAAATTTGAATTAATATGGTTTTCCCTTCTCCCCACAGGTTGGCTGAAAATTCATGCTGGTGCTCAAAATATTTTAAGAAGACTGCTGTGCAGTTTTAATTTTTTATAAACTTTTTTTAATAAAGTGTTTGTATAAAAACAAATCTCTGGTTTCATTCATTAACTGAACATGAAAAGTGTCCATTTATACATTTATGAAGCTTAACATGATTCTTTTGACAACTTCCTGCATGAATCAGTCAAAGTGGCACAATCGGGTAGAATGTTCTCCAGAGTAAAGAAATTATACCCAGTTCTTCAGCATTGCTCTCTCTTCTGCATTGTGTGAGGTACCAGATAAATTTTACCATCGGGTGTCTGCTGTAGAGAATATTCATCTATCGAGTATGGTTGTCCATCTTCATCTCGTAAATGAGAAAATACTTGCGTGTAAAGATCTGTAAGACGACATTTAATGAATGCCAAGCTGCGCTGGAACTCTAGCCTTTCTTGTGCCAGGTGTTCCCTTTGGGCCTGCAGCTGATTCAGTTCCCTTTCAAGGTGAATTATGCTCTCGAGCTTCCTCTTCCTGCAGTTTTGAGCTGCGACCTTGTTCTTCCCCCTTCGTCTAATGTCTCTGACCAGTGCTAGTTGAGCATCTGTCAGAGTATACTGTGTCAGGAGCTCATTGAAGTCATCGACAGGTAGATTGATAATCTTATCCATGGGGAAGGGGATCTTCAAAGCTATGGCCCGCCGCTCATCTCTACTCAGGGGAGGGGTCGAGATGCTTCCTTGGGGTTTTGTGTACATGTTAAGGTGTGAGCTCCCTCTGCTGGACATTGCAGAATCATTGTATAGGTCACTCAAGGCTGCAGCCGAACCCTGGTGTTTCATTGATCGAGGAGTTGGAGTACTCGGCGGTGGCTGAGATAAAATGGGTTGGGCTGAAAAATAAGATGGATGTGCACCTGAGTGTAAATATGAGTGAGTATGACTCTGATAATCCGCTGAGTAATGGAGGTGAGATCTTCTTGTGTGCTCAGTCATGCCGTCTGGTTCGCCATCACTATATGCCATTCCTATGTCTATGCTTTGGTAACCTGGTGCACCGCCAACAGGATTATCTGGAGAGGCCAAAGGTGGACTGGAACCCAGTGACAGACCAGAGTCAGACTCCAGATCATCACCGGAGCGAGTGTGTGCATTTTGTCCATGTACAGTCCACTGCATGTGCCCACGTAGTCCCTGAGTGAGACACGCATTGGTTCTCCTGTGCCCTTGATTGACACCTGACATATTTGTTTGCTCCCTAAGGGGCACAAAAGATTGCTGTGGGTGAGAGGAAATTGCGAGCATTCTCTGATTGAGCTGAGGTTCAGAGTTTCCATACACTGTTTCTGTGGAGGTGCCTAGACGATGACAGGTAGGCACCTCTTCGGAATAAAATCCATTGTAAGTGTTGGCGGTTCTCAGCTCACAAGCAGCGGGGGGCTCTGAATGAGGCTGAGCCATCCCATACTCTCCCACAGAAGCCATGGGCTCCATGGTTTGGTACTGTGTTGTCTCATAGGAGTTTTCAGGAGGGACTTCGAACTCCTGTAAGAGAAACACCCACTCATGACTGACAGGTACAAAGATATGTCACACTCACAACAGATAAATGACTAAAACCAATTAAATTTAAATAAGACCCCATGAGATAATCATTGCATGTTTTTTTTTTTTTTTAAGTTTATCTGGTTTGCTCTACAAGAAAGTTTGCCCCCACTTCAACCTACCACCCATAGAATATGAAGGGCTCTTAAAGATGTGATCAGGTTCCAACTGGAAACAGAACGGCTATTGTGCAGCACAGGGGGCCACTAGCAATACACAGCACGCCCCCTTTCACAATCCTCCTATCCTGCCATCACTCAAGTAGACCATTGTTGCCCATCTCACCTGGATGTATATTAGTTTTTCAACAAGTGTCACATGAAATTTGTTCAAACAAAGATATTCTGTCATCTATGAATCACATTAGTCCTACTTCCAACTAGACACAGGGAATAATGTCTGTGTGTTACAAAGAGAAAAGATGCACACTTGTTCCTGCAGTGAGATGTGCAAATATAAAGGGGTTTTTTTTTACATTGTTCAATTTTTATTTTCTTAACCCACTGAGTTGCAGTGGAATCCTTATATTGCTTACAACACAACCTCAACAAAATATATTTCCCTTCCTCGGAGCTAAACAGCTGGCAGAGGATTTTTTTCATTGAAGCAGCACTTTCTCCAAATAAACCTTTGGTAACTGTGGCCAAAGAGCTCAATTTGAATTCATCTTTTCACAGCACCTGTTTTAAGAAGAACTCTTTTCCATAATGCTCTGTACATTATAGACACTGAGTTGAGACAGTGTGATGAGGTTCCTTCCTGATGACTCTGCAAAGGCCCTGTTTCAAGCACTGTATAGTGTAATGCTGCACCACCACTCCTGCAACAGCTAAACTTGCACCCTCTTCAGAGTCATACGGGAATTTTGTACTCAGTAGAAGAGGCGTTCTAGCAGAAAATTTTCACATCCTCTTTATTGCTCTACCTTTCACAGCTACTGTAAATCCCTAAACACAGCTGTGGGCTTGACTTCCTCTGACATCTTTGTAGCTTTCTGCTTGTAGGCACTTAATAGCCCGTACTGTTAAATGTTACGGTTTGAGTTTGTATCAGTTACAGCTTAACAAATAAGTGAACTTGACAGGTCTTTTCACTTTAACACAACCAATTAATAAGAGGAGATAATCAAAGCATAATAATGTGACAGTTTGTGTATATCATGTCCTCATTTATTTATTTATTTAGCGATTGATTTATCAAAATTAAACCTGAAACTCGATGATAATGTAACATAAAAAATTGTGATGATGAAATCTACATCTGCAATGGGTAAAGTAAAATTTAGCATTGTTTTTTATAGTGCTCCCAGTGTATTTGGTACTATAGGTACCTGCAGCTCTGTGATGGCCATCAACTCCTGCCAAGCCACATCCATCTCTGTGTCCTGAGGAGCTCCATGAGATCTCACTCCAGGGAAATTAGCTGGCATGGGCACTCCCCCACACAACTTGCCTGATGTAGCTGCTACCTTTTAGAAAAAGAATTTCTTATTTGCTATGTGGATTTAAAAAATATATATATTTATATCAATGTATCTATTTTACATGTTGAGGTTTGTGTTTTCATGCCTCGTAGACAGACCTACCTCACAGGTTCTCCTCAGAGGGAGAACATAGTTGGCTGTGGAACACATTCAGGAGACGCTTTTGTTGCAAAAATTAAACCTGGCAGAGACAGACAAGAGCATGCCATGAAAAAAATATTACACTGAAAAAGAAGGAAATTCAGGAAAAAAACACCAACAACGCATTTACTCCTTTGACTCATGTGTATAGGCGAACTGTTTATTCATACCACTCCTTCAAATACAAATTCCCAATATGCACATATGTGCTAAACAGATGACTGTTGGGGTGTTGTACAGGTTCTGTTGGGCTACATAAAAGGTTCAGTTCAGTTGAGATGACTCCTCCCATCAGCTGTCTCAGGGTGCAGCTATGCCTACTGCTGATAAGACAATCTGCGGGAAAACAGCGTGCTCTATAAAAGTAACGGGGGCCTGGTGGCTGCTTTGGAAGTGTTGGTGCAGGGCTAACATGTTTCCAGTAATGGTTCTCTTAACTCTTTGAATTAGGATAGACAGCATTGTGGTTATTTTTTTATGTTTCTTAGCTGTTTGCTTAGTCATTCAAAACCCAGTTAGGGTTCTGAATGGGACATCGCTTCTGTTATAGTCTATATTTGTTGACTGAGACTTTTTATATAACAATCTTTATCTTTGGTGACCCTGTTAAAAACACAAATACTGAAATTATAGTGGGAATATTCCTTTACACTGTGGTTGATGACTTAAGGCTTTTTTTGTGGGCGAAAATTATGATCATCATCTTATTTCATCATTACAGTGGAAAGGTCATTTTTATAAATAAAAAAATAAGTATTTGTGAGCAAGCAGGGGTTTTTTCATCAATTAAACAAAGACGTGAGATCCTCACATCCTCACATCCTTATAGAAAGTGGTCAGGGAATTTATACTACTAATTAAAATGAAATAATTTAAAATGAAAAAAAGTTAGGCTGTGTCTGAGGTACCGCAGATCACAGTTTATTTCTTTTAGATATAGCCTTTGAAGGATCTGCAATTCCCTGCATTAAATAATTTTACTTAGATAGTCCAAATGTGATATAATCTCATAGTTTTTTTTCTTCATCTGCTGGACTTTTCAAGTTTCATTTTCCATTTTTTTTATTTGAATGAAACATCTAATAAAGTGTTTCTGACCTCCAAAATCAAACCACATGCATTTAACATGCAAAAAAAAAATGTTTTGAGAGTCGGAGTAAGTCTGTTTGCAATTGCGTAAATGTCCTGCAACATGGAATTATAACTATCGTATTCTGCTTTATCCAGTTCTGTGTTGGTGGTGAGTTGCTTAAGGCTCCTTCATGTACTGAAGGAGTTTAAAGTCAAGATTAAGAACTAAATGAAAAGCAAAAATATTACCTAAAATGTCAAAAACATAAAGTCTAATAAAAAAAACTTTATTTTACTGTAAATGTATTCCTTATTGCTTCAATGAATGTTAGTTTTACCATTAGTTCAATACTCTCACAGCATTTTTTTATGTTAGGCTTTTTATAAGATGGCAAAAAATATAAGTAGGAATATTACAGCCTCCAAACATCGCTATTAAAAAGCGTTAAAAAAGCAAAGTCTAACAAATCAACAAAAGGAAGATATGAATGAACATACCTGAGCAACATTCTCTGCGTCTTCAGCTGGTGATGAGTTTGAAAAAAAATCAGATGTGAAGCACAATCCTGAAATTAGAGGCAAGAAAAGTACTGAGTGCTGCTGCTGCGGTGTTACTCACTTTTAACAGATCACAAGAACTAAAACACATGAGGCCTCCCGCTCTATCTCTTATTCAACTGTGAGTCTCTCTTTCTGTTCAGCTACACATACAGCCACCGGCATAAATGGGATGGCTCAGTGCAGACAAACGCAATCTTCCTGTAAAGCACCCACACCACAATTTTTTGCACTCTTGTATCCTTAATAGCACACTTGCACCCCAACCTCCAAATTTCCCTTTTGCCCACATGACAAACCACAAACCAACAGTCTGGCACATAACACGGCAATCATTCTGTCAGTCCACAGTGAAGTAGGTAGATGTTTACAAATATATATCTAAAAAATGTAAGCAATTCTGATTCTAATTGTGTAATGACAATACACATAAAAGGATCCGATTAAACAACTAAATGTGAGAGAAAAACTAGCCGTATGATTATCTCTGTCCAGGCCAAACCGTACAAGAACAATGTCCCTTCAAATCCTCCCAAAGGAAAGGTATGAGGAGTGTGATGTGGAGCACCTGGAGTCAGAGCCGGCATTGCAGTGAGGGCCCTGTTCAAGCAGGGGTGGGCTTGAAGGCAGGATTGAGACTTAGTTTAGCAGAGATGGAATGCACACCCTCCAACAGGTAAGAAAGACTACATTGTTCCTCTATCTGGCAGAGCAACCGCCAAGGGAGAGAGAGGAGCAGGGGGAGAATGGAGGGGAGCGTGTCTTACATAGCAAGTGACCATTACAATCCTTAACAAAAAATCCCCTCATTGCCCTGATCTGCAGCGCTGTGAACAGTGAATTCACAAAGGCTGTGTGTTATAGAGAAACTGCCCCATTGTGCAAAACTTTTCACACAATTCCCGATGATAGAGATTCATCGTGTTGTAGAGTAATTCATATTTATAGTGTTGTTGTGTGTGTACAGCACTGGCAGCCTCACAGTGACAATGATGATTTTGGAACCAATCTGGGCCATATTAAATATTTGGCATCTTTCTTTCTCTGTTGCAGACCCCTTGCCGCGCACATTGTGTACAACACAATGGTTAGATTCATTCGTTCATCGATGGCACCAAACCATTTGAAGCTGTTATTTCAGCTTCTGTGTCAGACGCATATGTTAATACTTTGTATAGGATTCAAGTATTTGTTAAAGCAAGCAGAAGTAAACACGTGCTTGGAGAACTGCTCGCAGAATTTCTCAGAAATGTGAATCTGAAAACAGATGTCACAATCATTTCTTTCCTCGAATTGTAGTCGCTGAATTAACTTGTTAAACAGAAAGCGGGAAAACACACACACACACGCGCACACGCACGTCTATCATCGTACTAAAGATTTGAAATGAAAATGAAAATTTTACACATCTGCACAAACATTCAGACAAAAGTTGTAAATGTGATGATAACTAAGTTTGAGTTATTTAACGTAACATTAAATATACATTGATGGGCTACAGTTACAAATTTCATTCAGCTGTACATTCACAAGCTTTGGGAACGTGGATGGTTTTGTATGGCCCAATATAATATCACATCCCACTGAGACATAAATCACAGTGTTTTCTCTGTCATTGTTCTAAGATGGAAAAACTAGGTGGCTGACTAAGTCAAGAAAGGTGAATGTCTACCAGGAATCAAAGAAGGGACTTCCCAACCCAAGTTCCTAGCACCCAGCCCCTGACTCAACCACTGCCACAGCATGCCAAAGAGCACCCTGTTATTACTGCAACCACAGTGGTTTTGAATCTGGACACAGTTCCCAGGTCAACGCCCACATTCCCTGTTTGTGTTTGTTTGCTTCAATTAGTCTTTGACATCTCTGCTTTCCAGCTTGCCTGAACCTTTCATGGCTGTCAGAGTTTACTTATTGTGTAGCTCAGTGCTCCAAACAACTGTGCTTCAAAAACAGGCCAGAGGTGCTGGCTGGGAACTGCCCACGGTTGAGTCGCTCAGGCTTAGATTTGCTTCATGTGCGTTACGTTTTGTATTGACGCTAATCTGAAATTATTTGTCTGCTGTTCTTTCCGTGGTAATTAAAATGTTCATTAAAAATTAAGGAATTGTGGTATCTTTGGTTTTGTTGTAGTATCCAAAAAGCTTTAGCAAACATGAGTGGGAAAAACCGCCTCATGACCAAAAAAAAGGAAAAAAAAAATGGATGTGTGCAATGGGTTGTGGTATCAAAAGGGGAATATTTTTGGAGTCAGCTTCTGGGAAGGGAAAAAAATAGAGAGGGCAGTTTAAGTTTTTTCTTTTTTTAAATTGATTATGGAAAAAAAAAACTAAAAAGCTAAAAATTACAAAAGGGGTGACATGTATAAGGTAATGTGCGCAGCCGTTAGTGGGAATATGCAGATCGGTATCTGACTGAAAATGCAATCCATCTTATAGCACATTGTTAAACAGGTATCGCTGATACCGACGTGGCAGACAGAATGAAAAAATGTGCACGAAAGTTGAAAGATTAATAATCGTTTTGGAAATTAACTGGAAGTGCAGTGGTCTGTCGTTCACACAGCATCAGTAGCAATGTTTGTCACGATGGTCACACATTACCAGACATAAGAAAGAGAAAATGAGGAACCTGAACATGCAGCATCATTCTTCTGAATGTCTCAATAGTGCCTGTGCTTATCTCAAGATGTTCAGATAAAGATAATGTTTTGCAACAACAGTATTGCGTTTCTTGTTATTTACTGAGAGCCCCTTTTATTTTTGTGCAAGCGTGTTTCTCAAAAAAAGTTGACATGCCCTGTACAGTGTGAACTAACAGTGAATGCAATGAGTTGCAATTTTTGTACACCCTATATTTGACTGAAAACGTTACAAAAACGACATAGTTTCAAGTACTAAACCCGAGATATGTTACTGCTGAAGAATACAAAGCAACGCTTTTCCAAAAATATCTCGACGGGGCCATGTATACAACGGTGTTGCATCACCGGTCTCTTCAAGAAATTCTTCAAGCCCTTGGGAACGGAGGGGATGAATTGCTTTTCTATTCTTACTTCATATATGATTCCATTTGCTCAATTGCTTGGAGCCTCCTTTGTGTTATTCTTTGTTTAATAATACAGTAAGTATTTTATGCGCCATGTATGGACAAGCAGGCCAGTTTAGCAACTGTACTCTTTTACTATGGAGCCATGCTTTTGTAATAGTTGCTGAATGTGATTTGGCATTGTTTTGCTGAAATAAACAAGACGTACCTGAAAAACGGAGCTGCACTGGCAGTATATCTTTCTCCAAAACCTGCATATATCAATTAGCATTAATTGCTTTCACAGAAGTGCAAATGCTGGCTTTTGAACTGTGTGCTGATAACAAGCAGAAAGAACATGGTGCACATTGCTGTTTCTGGATTTTTGTTTGTTTTGTTTTGTTTTTTCTTTGAATGGTAGTATGTTAACTTCCATTTTTGGATGCACAGCAAGCTAACTTTACTGGAAATGTTTTTTCAAAAGTCTCCCCAAGCTCATCCAGTGATATCCACTGCAGAATTTCATTTTTAATATTGGCCTTTCTCTGAGTTTTCTGACTCTTTTATATGATCTCTACCATGGTAGAAGATGAGATATACAAGTTCTTAAACAAAAGAAATTCTCAAACTGTTAAAGCAAATGCCTACTGTGTTGAATCCATCTCCAGTTTTCATCTTAAACACTTAGACTCTCTGGGAGCATCTTCTATGTTGCTTACTTATTACCAATCTGTGTGAGATGTGAGATATTCCACCTGTTTTTAAAAAATAAGCATAAGAGCATTTTTTATTTTTAACTTCTAATATGTTGTCACCAGAGTATTTTAATTCATTATAATGTTTAAATTGGTTGCAATTGTCTTTTTATTTAGGCATCACATTCCTTTGGAAACAGGTTATGTATTCTATTGGCCAATGTGCTCTTGACAATGAAAGTCAAGTCTGGTTGGTAATGCAAACACATATTGGAGGGGGGGGGGTGCAGGGAAAGGAGGATGTTGGTTGGCGGAAGCTCTGTTTTACACCGATAAAAGGAGCACTTGATTCATAGGAAGGGAACTGCTAACTGCTGTGGTTGCTGGCATGTTGTGGTGAGAGGGAAACAGCCCATACTATTAAAATACTTCACTTTTACATAATGCAATGTTATTATTTTCTAGTTTTAATCTTTTAAGTAAAAAAACACTGCTGATAATATTAAAAAAAAATAAGGTAAATACTTGATGAAACTCAAAAAAAGCTCCTGAAGAGAGATTATTAGCTATCAGTTTCCTCACATCATGCTTTTCCAGTGCAGACTTTATTATTTAGGATCTTTTCATGACAGAGTAGTGGTGTACATGTTTAATACCACTTACTTTTTGTAATAATCGATCCAGTTCTTTTTTAGGTAAACCGAATCAATACCATATGCCATCCAGAAAACTTACAGTCATTATATACAGTAGGTATTTTGTTTCTGTTTATTCATTGTATGTGTTGATTCATCATTCAACTTTCAGAAATCAGTCAGCTTTGCCAGTCATCGTCACCACTGTGATGCTTTTTAAACACAAAAAAGAATAAAAATAAGTTTAACTTTGTGATGAGATGGCATGACAATATCAGGCGATATTTTAACCTTTTAGTATGAGCTAGTTCAAGGCAGTATACAGTTTCCTCTCTGGTCAAGGCAATTTTGAAATCGTAGTGGCTAAATTTGTGCAAGCATACTGCAGTGTTGCAACATTTCATAGTTTCCCACAGTCCTCTTGTGAACACGCATAAGAATAGTTGGTATCTCCTCACAATACACGTTCTGCAGTTAAATAATGGCTGGACATTATTTGCTTTCCAGTGATATTTGAAGCCCAAAAATATCCTACAGTAAGGCCAAACAATGATGTAATTTATGGAGTTAGATAGAGGGAAATCCCCATCTGCCTGTGTTTCCAAATGCTTCCCAGAAGTGGGAACTAAGATAATTGGAGTTGGTTAAATGTAGGAGGATACTGAAAAAAGATGTTGATGAGTACGAGCAAGCTAAAATGGCTTGTAAAACGAGAGATTTCTGGTTACCACTAAGTCCTACAAAAACAGCAACCACCTTTAGTCATTAGGTTTAATTACAGTAAGCTCTGCAGGGATGTGAACTCTAAAATAAACATCCTGACTTACACGTGTTTTTTTTAAGAAGTTCATACGAGCTACTAAAGGCATTTACATGTTTGGATTTACGGTTTCAACCACGAATGAATTTAGGTTTTATTGTAAGTCTAATGGGGTTAGTAATCTTCATATTTTACACAGTAACAAGATACAGTCCGAAATTACAGTAATAAAGTTAGTTAATAACTTGTTTAGCTTTACGTTTGGGCCATTAAAAGGTTCAGACTTTCCCGACTTAAAAGGCAAATGTGTTATAACTACAGGCGAGTCTGAAAGTACTTCTTTATTAACCACATCGCTTTTGAGTTTCAGCTCTTTTGTGGCTGCTTGCTCTGCAGTGAACTGATCTTTGCCCTGCACGCACAACATACGGCACTGCGTCAGCCAATAGGAAAGAGACTCATTTACTGTACGTAATACGTAGCCTAATGCTGCTAGCCCGGTAGCTGGTTTGCTAACAGGAAAGAAGATGGATTCTCCCATACTGGTAATGTTAGCCCATTTATTTATTTCTGACGATGTAAAAGCCACGAGCGTTACCTCGTTAGTACTTCACATAAGTATTTACTAGCAAAATGTTTCTCGCAGTTTTGTGTTGTAGAGTCATTTAGAGAGCAGTCGAATAAACTCAATGCTAACTACAGTGAACGGGTTGGCCGTGTTAGCTAAGGAGCTAGCATCTAAAGTTAGCTCGTATGCGTTTGTTGATGATGTGGAACTGTCATGTCTCCTTCACGATTTGGTGATTAAGAAGTCTTTTAAATAACATTTAGACTGATTTTGTGACGCCAGTCGACACCCAATTTATTCAACTTACTTGCACGTCCACCGTCGCCTTTTTGATAGTTCATGTTTATTATTTAACATACGAGTTGCCACATATTTAAAGAATTATTAAGGTGAATTCGTTCCTGTGTAGGATAAAACAATGCCTAACGTGTGCTGTCTTCACAGGAACCTTCCTTATACACGGTGAAAGCTGTTCTCATTCTGGACAACGATGGAGACCGGCTTTACGCCAAGGTATGAATTTCAGACATCTGTGACATCATGTTACTTCGTTATTATTAACGCCGGTGACATGCCAAAAAGTGATCTTCTGCGAAACTGTGAATACTGGACAAAAATCATTGCTGATATTTAAACGCTTGTAAATTAATTATTGGCCTATAATCTGTCAAACTCTTGTGAATGGTATCAAGTCATTTTAAGCCTGAAAGAAAATTGTCGTCACAAGGTAATTTACCTGTGGTCAAAATGTACTATTTTCACTACAGGCTGTTTACCAAAGTAAGCAATGATATTAAACATTAAAAAAACACCGGAAGTCACTGTTTGACACAACAGGTCTCTGGAGCCAGAGCATGTCTGGAGGTGGTCACCCCCTGCCTGAAATATGATTGCTCCCCCACCAATGATATTGGACTACAGTACTGTTAATCTTGCAGTGCCCAATACCGTGGAAGCATGTATAGAAGCAGTAGTAATGTAACATTTACTTGAGTACTTTAGTTTAGGGTTTAAAGTATTTGTACTTAATTTAAGCATTGCTCTATCATGCTACTGCTCTTACGCTAATAAATTTTGGATGCAATTATTAGAATTTCTACCCTTTATTTTTTAAGCTTTAGTTTGTAATTGTTTTGCAGGTTAATTGCATTATTATAGATCAAGTGGTACTGCAATATATAGGTAATTAAAATCAATAGCTTGAACATTAAAGAGATACATATGAATGTCAATGGATCCATAATTATGATCCAGTGGTACAGATATAGTACTGTTAATGATTTTGAAAAGTGCTATTCAACATAATGAATATGCTTACTTTATGTTTTATGAATATATTTTTATTATACAGTTCATGCAGTATAAGCTACTTAATTATTATTATAAGTTTTACTTTATAAAAAGTCTAAATACTTTTTTTCACGTTGCGAAAGGATTATCCAACACAAAGGTATAATTAAAGTTTTGCACAGCACTACTTTATCCATAATAATTATGTTACAGGACACAGGGTTGCACATTAGCCTGAAAGTCACCCAATGTTTTGGGGGGTTTTTTGCCAATTTTCTGCACTAATTTTAATTCTGATTAAATATTCTGAGTTTGTGCAGAGGGGCCCACAGGAACTTGAAGAAAAATCATAGAAACACTCTTGCTCTGAAGTTAATTTTCAGTTAATAAACCTCTTTTTGCCACCCAAAAACCCCCCACCAAAAAAACAAAAACACTCTGCCTGATTCTGTAAATGCTCACATAGCTACATTAAACACAAAATTCAACCCATAACAAATGCTGTATTTTTTCCTGATTAAAAATTATGTGCTCAAACAGCTCCCAGTTACTTTAGAAAAGTGTAAACCTTTAAAATGTGTATGACTCACTATTGTCTCGTTTTCTCATTTTGGGTTGATTGTTTGCAAGAAAATGACATCCTCTACCATCATCTAATAATACAAATGAAAACTAGTGAAAATTATGTAACCTTTAGACTAATATCTAAATATGACTTAATTTCTAATTTCTGCAGTATTATGATGACACATACCCAACAGTGAAGGAGCAGAAGGCATTTGAGAAGAACATATTCAACAAAACACACAGAACAGACAGTAAGCAATCTTTACACTGTTAAAAACAGTTACTTTGCCTCAATACATACCTAATATCGAGCATGGTTGTTTTTTGTGCCTCTTTAGGTGAAATAGCACTACTTGAAGGCCTCACTGTTGTCTACAAGAGCAATATAGACCTCTTCTTTTACGTGATTGGAAGTTCACATGAAAATGAGGTAAGTTTAATTTTAGTTTTTGTAATGAACCCTTTTTAAGTAGGAGTTGAAACTTGCTTATGTTGTGCTGAGGAAAGTGACAGCACATGCCGAATATGGATCCTGCCTCATCATCCAGTCTGTGAGAGCCTGAGAAATGGTGTGAATCACAGTACATGAGCAAGTTTTGACTAGTATTGTTTTGCACTTGGAACATTATAATTGCACTAAACCACATAAGAAGTTTTCACAAGTAAAGTCCAGAAAATGCCAGGTGAGGCCTGTGAAAAAGCTGCCCGTTCTCACACGTGGCAGACAACTGGAAATAAACAGAGTCATTTGGTTCCTCATTACTTGAAACATTTCTAAAACCACGCATGGAAAAAATGTCTTAATTAACAAACAAAAAAAACAGGGGTGGGGGGTGGGGGCTTTTGAAAAACACAGAAACTAACTGAAAAAATTGTGTTTGCTTACAAAGCTAACTAAATTAAACTTAAAAAAGTCATCTTTACTCTTAAAGGTAGTCAAATTTTATTAACATTTATTAACTTATTAATATTGTAATATTAATAAGTTAACAACTTATTAATATTACAATACAATAGTACTCTTTAAATCTTACCCCTAAATAATAAATATTACCCCTGAATAATATCATAATTATTATTATTATTATTATTATTATTATTATTATTTAATCTTTTAATTGTACTTATTTTTTATTATTAAACTGATAAACAAACCTGAAGATTTACAAACCAAAAGAACTACATTGAATAGATAGACTGGAAACTAACTCAAACTAAATTGAATTGAAAATAAAAATGAAATAAAAATTAAAACTAATGAAAAATATAAAAGTTTAATAACTGACACAGACTTCAGTATGTAACCTGGTGGGTAAAGATCGGCTGATGACATGATCTTTGCATTCTCTTGTGCGCTTCGTTGGGTAGAAAAGTTGAGGGCTACAGCACATGTGTGAGGCTGAGCCTTAATTTGCCTGTTCATTCTGTTGTTCAGCTTTTGTTATACAGTAAATTATTTAATTTTAAGTTTTTCACTCCCTCCAACTTGGTGTCAGGATTATTTGATTAGCTGAGAACTGAACTGTCTTCCCCCCCCATATGTAACTTTGTATTTGTCTTAGCGAATAGAATTTTAAAGCAAATTGTAGAAGCATATAATTTGTTATCATGATTTGGCTATAAGCTGCTTTTCAAATGTTTTAAAATAGTATTTTGTGTCCCTGACTTTTCTCATACAATATATGCGACTCTAGCAAATAAGTCTACCAATATAAACCAATATAAATTAAAAAAACAGTTGAACCGTTCTTTAGTAATGAATCAAGTGTTTTATCCTCAATAAAAAGTGGCTTTTATTTGTAAACTTTGCTGTAATTTAAGAACTGGTTATATAGTGCACTGATTCTAATGTGTTCTTTTATTTTCAACAGCTCATGCTTATGGCTGTTCTAAATTGCCTTTTTGATTCTCTCAGTCAGATGTTGAGGTATGTTTTTGCAGCAGTTATTTACAAACATACAAACTTTTTTAAGGCACATTTTTTTTCACTAAAATTAATGTGTATACTTTTAACTGCAGAAAAAATGTTGAGAGGAGAGCTTTGTTGGAGAATATGGAGGGACTCTTCTTGGCTGTGGATGAAATTGTAGATGGAGGGTGAGTAAAACTAAAGCGGCCTGATAATTCTGATTCTTGTAAGTCATCTTTTAGAGTTTTACATCACTTTGTCTCCTGTGCTTTTCCCGCAGGGTGATCTTAGAGAGTGACCCACAGCAAGTTGTGCATCGTGTGGCTCTTAGAGTAAGTTCCTCTCTGAAACGTTCAGTGAATTTTGACATCGGTTGTTTCAGCTGCTAAAGTAATGTAATTGTTCTTGTAGGGTGATGATGTGCCTTTGACGGAGCAGACAGTCACCCAGGTGAGAACAACATTCAAACTCTGATCTTCTCTCTCCCATAAAGTTTTAAGGCTCCATCAGTTTATTGACTGTTAAAACTAATTTCTTCAAAACCTGCAAATGCAAGGTCATTGCACTCATTCTCATCCATGCTCGCATTTTGCATTGTGTCATATGAACGTCAGGGTACATGACTACTCATTTGTTCAGTGGTGAGGTGCTAGGTAGCCAGCGGTGGTTCCTGTCTTTTAGCTCTTACATGAGTGTCTGTGTGTGTGAGCTCTTCTTGATTAATGCTGTCATTTAAGAGGCCTGAGACTGGCTACTACCACCCCTCCTTTGGCCATGATTAATAGCTGTGCCCAGTCCCCATGCTTTATGGTTATGATTCGGCTTTCCTTCAGTGGATTAAGATGATTAATGAGGTCTTGCATATTTTCCTTCATTTATATCACTTGCTCATCATTTTTTTTTCTCAGGATTTTAACTTTATTTTAATCATGGTTACTTTATCTTCCTTGGTCGTGCCACTTGTGTTTTTCTTTTACTTTTATTTGGTACTGTTTCTCCTAAGGGTAGCCGTTCTTTTCTGGGCCGGTAGAGTTGGACTTTAGTCAATGTGATTTGTTTGGTCAAGCTTATTTTTTTTTTCCACAGGTACTTCAGTCTGCCAAAGAACAGATCAAGTGGTCCCTTCTGCGATAAGAGTCATGGCTGCACCAGAATACCATCGAGCCACTATACAGCCAAGATTTCACAGCACTGATCTACATATTCCTTTTCCTCTGATTTCCACTCCTTCAGTCAACGCTGTGAGGAGTACTGACGGCTGGTTCAGTCACACTCCCAGGACTACTACTTGACAAAGTTTCATTTTCTGTTTTTTTTCTTGCATTTTCTTTCTTGCACAGGCGTTGTTTAACATACTCAACGTGGGGATAAGATGTGCTGTACATTCCAGTAATGGTTGTCCTGTTTTTATTTCTGTTATGTTTTTTTTTCTTTTGTCTTCATCAAAGAAGCTGGTTGTTTATTAAAACCGTATACAGATGTAAAATGTTAATAAACACCATCATAGCTTGTGACAACATTCCACGTGTCTCCTTACAATAACAGTTGTGTCATTCAGGACTGCATCCTTCCACCTCCTCCACATTACTGTAAAAACAATCCAGTCATTTTCTGTCCCTTTCATTTACGTGGGTGTTGTGATTAAAGTTTGTACAAGTATTACTGTAGTCATTAAGTTCTGTATGGGATCTTCCATCAGCATATACAGTTAATAAATATCTGACACTGGCATGGGAAAAGCCATGATGTGTCCAAACACTACCTGTTTGTGTGGTGTGGCTTTAATATTAGTTTGTACTCTGTTGTTGCACATAGACTAAGAGTCGTGAACTGTTTGTTAACATTCATTATTCTGTTATTGAAAAATGTTCACATCTTCAAGTTTAGCTTGCTTTTAACAGCTTCTGCATTTCAGAATTGAACATTTTAAGTGTTCTTTGTTCTTCAACACCTAAATACATAACAGAAGCTCAAGGGCTCCATCTCCTGGTGTTGGCAACAAAGTGCAAAAATACTGTAAACGGGAGGAGACTCATCCATGCAGGTCTGATGTGGAACTTGCATAGTACTCAGTACTGTGACATGAGATAAGTTTTATGGAGAAACCCTTGATTCATTTCTTTACTACTGAGAGCTGCTATGTGCACCGTGAATTGTGTGCGTCCATGTATGTACCCCCCCCACCGCCTTCATATGCTGAGCTTGTGCTCATTTGAATGCAAATGAAGGAAACCCCCCAGAGAGGAATGGGTGTGAGTATAGGCACTAGATCATATTGGTACCTGATGCATATTACAAGAAAATGATATATCTGCATTCTTCCAGCGAGGTATTCCCATATGTTCCTATTCTGATCTTTTCAAAGTACTCTTTGTGAGCAGAGATTTGTGTTGGCTGTGCTGAAAACAGTTATATCCATGTCTAATCCAAACCACGTTTGGTAGCAGGCCTTATTAGAGTCTCTTCTCTCCTCATCCTTTAGATTACATAAATTATCCTGAAGCTCTTTGCATGCTGTGACAGGTCTCAGGTCATCGAGCTACTGTTTGTAGCCTTTTTCACAAGCTGTCATATGTAAGAAGCTTGCCAATGTTTCTGCTATGGATATCTAAGTAATTTTGCTCAGACATCAAAGTAAGAAACTGACAGAGCAAATGCTCTTGATGTAGAGGTGTCTGTGGCCTGGAGGAGTTTGCTGAAAGGATCACACACATTTGTGGTAATGTTGGAATGCAGAAGGTAAATTAGTGTTCCACCTTTGATTTGCCCCATGGAAAATTTTATACCTCCTCCTGTGGAAAAAAAAATCTTGTGAGAAAATAACCCCGAGAGTGTGAGAAGCAGTTGTGATATTTTGAGTAATTCAATGTTAAAAGTAAAATATATTTATGTTTCCTTAGCTCAAAAAAAAAAAAAGAAAGGAAAAAACACCTGAAACATATCAAAAATACTGTGTATTTTAGGTTTTGTGACAGCGGTTGTTAAAAAACAACAACAGTGTGCATGTGTTTTTGCCTGGATGCATAAATGTGTGTTGTCTTTACAAAACACAGAGTAGTGCAGTCAATGAAAACTGTTATTGGGTGTGAACTGTGGTCCCAGTGTCTTGACTTTGCCCCAGTTTGTTTCAGCCCTTGAATCTGTGGCTCTTTATAGCTGCACAGATCGACTGACTGGAGACCATGATGATGCTACTTGTGATTATTAAGCGTTTTACTGGATAAAAAGCAGTAAGAAAAGGAAAGGTAATCATTATAAATGGACTCCATTATTGCACCAGTTTACTGTTATCGCAGCGGTTTGGTGGTATAATGAGGACAGCTGATGTCTCTGTGTGTGGTTTCACTGAAGGAGGAGGAGGGGGTGGGGAGATGAAGGTTAAAGAGGATGAGGTTAGCTGAAGTAGACAGCAGTAAATGTAATTAGATGAAATCCCAGTGAGGGCACAATGGGGAAAAGAGAGGGTTAAAACAGATCCCCACCCAAGGTGCCTGTCCAGACCCTCACTTTTCATCTAGATAGCCCTGCAGCACCATCGGCAGCTCAGTGACGCGATTTCATCCACTAATTACAGTTGCACCATCATAAAAACCAGCAAGGTAATTTATATTAATTATATAGGAATGAGTATAACAGTTTGAAACGCCATGGCTTGACATGCTGTACATAACATGCAGTAAAATTGTCAGAGACGTGTGGGCTCAGAGCCTTGTAATTGATCAATGCATACAGTGAAAGAGTCGCTCTGCGTATGTGTGTGTGTGAGTGACTTTCTGAATTAGAGTCTATAAATTATCATCATCTGTAAGCTTACAGACTCTTTATGTCATAGTCAATAGGCCCAAGCACCCATCCAATGGCTTGTCCTGCTAACCAGAAACAACACAGGGGAAAACAATGACAGCATGTTGGATGCAGTACAGTAAATGTATTAAAGGAAGTGCCATTATACTGTCTAAGCAGAGCAAAGGGCAAGACCAAATGATGTTTGATGACCCACTGTATTAAAATTAACAAGGCCATTTTACCTCTACTGCTTTCACATTTCCACCCAGTATATAAAATTACTAACATAATGATGCTGCTTTAGTGTTTTGAAATAAAATAATATGAAAGGAAATCACTCCTTCGCTGGCTCATTTTTCACATGCCTTCATTTTCAGTGTTTAAAATAATAACAAGAGACCATCAAAAATCTATAGCATCACTGCAAAGGCAGCATTTAGAAATAGGTCACCGAAGGCTGCTCGGAGCACGTGTGGCTGCATGTGTGAATGCGTGCATGCAGAGAAGAGGAGGTATGGGTCCAGGCCTGCTCCCTTTGCCTCAGCAGCATTGTGGCAGCCTGATGTGGTTTATGACCGCAGTTGCCCTCTCCGGGTCTGTTTATGGATTCCCATAGAACAGAGAATCATAGCCACTTCAAGGAAAGCCAGCCAAAAACAACACCTCCACCATTGCACTCTTGCCTGCTTTAGCCATAAGTCAGCCCACTATTTATGTTTCCGAAGGAAAAAAAAAAGAGTTTTCATAGTAATGACATAAGATGACTGTAAATTCTGATGCTAATGTTTAATTTTTTTTTTGTTGATGTAAAATAAAACTGTCACCACAAATGTGTCTGCTTTATTGGATGCTGTTACAACTGGGTGAAAAAATTGTGAGGTTTGTTAAGGGAAAGCTTTTTTTCTTTCTTCGGGATGGAATAGCATTGCCTTTGCAGGGCCGGTTACTTTATGATACCTGTAAGATTTATTACATGAAAATGTTCAACTTTGATAGGATAATGAAAGTGCACCACCAAGGGCATTGTTAATCGAGGAAATATTCCACCTGATGTGTTTTCCCTCTGTTGTTTTCCCCACAGTTCTCTTGTGCCGGAGCAATGCATTACTCTTTTACTGAAAGCATGCTTTAGAAGAGTGATGGTGAAAATTCTCCAAAAATGCTGCCAGTGCTGCGTCCAGCCAGCAATCGCATTGTGTTTCTTTGTTGCTGCACAACAAAAACTCAAAGTCCTGAAGCACGGCTGTTCAAGTTTGTTGAGCGGCTGGGTCAACTCCGCCATCCTGTAAAGGTGCACAGCTGGCTCACATCTGGTAAGAGGATGTGCTCAACTGCCTCCTCCAGACCCTTGCAGGCAGGGTGCACTCTGGAGGACATGCTTCTGGTGATGCTGTGTCACACCAGTCAAAGGTTACTGGGTTACTGCGGTTATCAAACAGTCAGCACTACATTTTGGTCCAAAAATGATGCAAAATTGTACTAAAGAAGGAACATCAGTCATTTTCACTTGTCAACATCGGACTCCGGCATGCTGGCCGTAACGGTTTATGAGCGTTTCTGCTGGTGTTATTCAGCTCCCACCGCATCCGTCAAAGACTAAACATGGCTTACAGTTCATGTTTAGTCTTGTTTTGCATGAAAAAAAGAGGATCCTCTGGATAATCCACTCTCTTGTACTACAGTGTAAGTGTGAGTGTGCAGGAGCTCAAGAATGTAAAGAAAAAGCATTTTCTGTTGCATACCTCTAAACCCCCAGCTTGTTCCCTCCTCCCTCTGTCATCTACCCTTTCTCCCCTCCCTTCCCCGTGGATTCCCCAACCACACCACAACACCGTTAACAGAGCGGCCCTGACAGATTTACTGCCATCGTCTTTCCATTGGCCGCCAGCGTGACAGCTGAGATTTAATGCTGCCTTCTTATTGGCCAAGACCTGACAGGTTAATTTATGGGTGCACTGTGATTTGATGCCTCCTGCCTTTGAAGTGAGTTACAGCTCTGTCGCTTATAGGACACAGAAACGGTGTCAGGTTGCAATCGTAAAATCTTATCCCTGAAGGGAGGTGGCACTGGAGTATAATAGTCCTTACATCATAAGAGCAGAGGAGACTTTCTTGTGAGCACAGAAGGAAGAACAGAGAAATGTGTGGTATGGTTAAAAAAAAGACCACTAAATTTCGACTGAAAATGATTTAGATAGATCACAAAGCAATATACTTAAAGGGATAGTTCACTCCAAAAATGAAACTACATATTTTACCTTTGCCATGTACCGTTTTGTTGTGAGTCGGCATGGTTCTGGGTGTAGATTTCTCTGCTTTCTCTGGAATATGAATGCGCAAACTAAATACTTCTGTGTTCAAATTCTAATAAAATACATTTGAAAAAAACAGCAGCTGTGGTCCAAAATGCTGCTGCAAAAGTCCTGACAGGGACTAGAAAGAGACAGCATATTTCTCCCATACTGGCATCTCTTCATTGTTAAATTCAGAATCAAATTTGGAATCCTTCTCCTCATAAACAAGGTCTTGAATAATCAGGCCCCATCTTATCTTAAGACCTCATAATACCACATCAACCCCAATAGAGCAATTCACTCTCAGACTGCTGGCTTACTTGTGGTTCCTGGGATATTTAAAAGTAGAATGGGAGGCAGACCATTCAGCTTTCAGGCCCCTCTTCTGTGGAACATTCAGTATGTGTTTATACATCATTCTGCATTTATTTATTAGTTATTATTAATCTCTGGCTCTCTTCCACAGTGTGATCTTTTGTCCTGTCTTCCTCCCCTCACCGCCAACTAGTCGTGGGAGATGGCTCCCCCCTCATCCTGGTTGTGCTGGAGGTTATGTGCTTTTAAAGGGAGTTTTTTCCATCCCACTGTCACCCAGTGCTTGATCCGGGGTTGCCTGTTTGTTTGGGTTTTCTCTGTATTATTGTGGCATCTTTACCTTACAGCATAATGCGCCTTGAGACCACTGTTATTATGATTTATACTTTATTAGTATAATTAAATTGAATTGAATGTAATGGAACTGAATTACACAGTGTCTCTTTCTCTGCTTAGGCTGCTGCCCTCATGAACTGGCCAAAGATAAGTGCAACAAGATGGATGGATGGATGAACTGCATCTCTTTCTAGAAATATTGATCTAGTTAGTCAAAAAAAACCCCATCTTGCTGTGAGCATTTACTTTTCTACCAAAATACACCCATCAACCGTATTACTCTGCTGACAGAAGGGTGCATCTACTGGTGGTTAGAGGCTTACACCTGTGACAGCATGACAGGATGTAAACATTAATAGGTGTCCCCCTCAGGTTAGCTGTAATGTTAGAAAGCTGCATGCTACTTTTTCCAAGTGGATGTAGCCTGATGGGAAGAAAATAGTTGCTACTATTTGGGGTTTCTTTTGAGTAACTGGATCAGGATTTGTATTTAGACATAGTGCTTTGAGCAAGGCAAGTGCCCTCTGGTTGTGTTATATTAAAAACAAAGGCAGCCATCTCTATAACTGGTATGTCCCAAACTGGGCTGCTAACAGGTAAACTGTTCCTTTAATCTTCCTGCCTCTGATTTGATGTTTTCCTACCCGAATGTGCATAAAAAAAACCCAAATATGGGATAAATAAACTTATTTCTCACCTCATTTGTTTAAGTTGTTTTCTTTCTACTCTCATTAGACATCTCTCACATCAAATAATGAGCAAATTTTTAGGTGACTCGGGGGTCAGAAGATCATAACTGACGGAATAAATCACTATATCGCTAAGCTGATCACCAGCAGCAAACTGCCAAAGTCACTTTGGAGTCTGACTACTATATCTGCTCGCTGCAGCCCCAGTGTTCGTGCAACACCATCATCTATCTGCAGCCTATCTCTTCATCAGCCTGACAGTCAATCCTGACAAGATCAAGAAGACTGAGAATGTGGCCCTGTAACAGCCTTGACCCATGGAAATCTCTTAAGGGTAAATAGCATGGCTGCCCCTGCCCCGTCTATCAACCTCTAGTGAATTCATGCACCGTTTCCCTTGGAAATCAAATCCCTCTCTTTACTCTCTCACTTCACACTTGAGGATGTCTGCTCAAGTGGAAAATTGTTGGAAAATAAAGAGACTGAGGAAAGCCCTGGACTTGCCTTGTCAAGTGGGATTGCATAATTTCATAAAAGACCTTCTCTTGAACTCGATAACTTGGGGTTACGCAGCATGCCCTCTGACAGTGTGCCATGTCAGAGAAAGAAAACAGGCTTTACATCTTTAAAGAGACATGATCCCTCTGAACTCAGAGGAGTGATGGATTGTTTGAGTGTGTGTTGGAAGGGGTTGAGACAAATATACCTGTACAGAGTTAACCATTACAAAAAGGTCTTTTCTGTAATATATACATATGTAAAAGGCTTCTTTTATCAAGTCTACAGTTTGGAGTTCATGGAAAAGGTTTAGTTGAAGCTTGATAAGCTCACACTAGAGAATCTCCCATGTGTTTCTGGTCTTTGGAACATAAAGTTAATGGCTTATCAATATCTTTCCACAGGGCAGTGATCACCCAGGATCTCTGAAACTGAAATATGTTTTTACAGCAAAGAAAACAGTGATCTTGAGTGAGAGAGACAACATAATCTGCACCTCTTTTTTCCCCCCAGTGTTCTGATATTTATCGTAAGACTAAGTCTGAGGCTATACCACGGCACAGCAGTGGATTGAGTTGCCAGTATTCACAATGTCAAAAGATCACCAGAATTGTCATTAGTCATTGTGAGGGGGACATGGACATTTGTACCAATTTTCATGGCAATCTATCAAAGCAGTTGTTCAGACCTTTCAATCAAATCTGGAAACGTCTCAAGCGAGTTTTAGAAAAAAAATCCAGGGGAAAACCATAGTGGTGTTAGAAAGAGCATATTTTCAGATACCTTCAGATTAATTTTTATCTTTATTTATCTTTCTGATTCTTGTTAATGCATTTGGCCATTTTACATTGTTTAATTTCATGTTATGACCTATATTGCTGCCATGTCTGCTCCTGGGCAGAGCTACACCATTTTAATTTCTTGGAGAGAAATAAGAAAAGGATGCTGGTGTTACTTTGGGAAGGATGACACTTTGACTTGAGTGATAGACAAAGCAAGAAGTGTTTTTCCCTACAATCAACAATGACTAGCAACCCAAACGTTTTCACATAATGTAATAGTTACATACCGCAGACACTCTGGTGTGAGAAGATTGAAGGCCTCTCATGTTAGGCAGGCCACCTGCTTGACCTGCTGCAAGGAGTGAAGGAGAGATGGTAAGTCATGAAATTGGAGTTGTAAATTTATTCATTGTCATTTTTTTTTTCCTTTGGAGAAACGAGGTATGCATTTGGCAAAAAAAAGGGAAAAAAGGGGGAAAAAACCCAACTGTAAAAAGACTGAAAGGCATTTCTTCATTTCTTGGCATTGAGCAGCATATAGGGCTATACAAGATCATGTATAAGTTGCTATGAGTCACATTTCCCCCAGTTCAATACATCTTCATTGTTGTTTAAATACCAAGTTATTAGTCCTGTTATTAGCCAATGCTAGCAAGCTTCTTTAGCAAGATGCATCCATAAAATCTATATAACACAAAGACACTCATATTTGCTAATAAAACACTACAGACCGTAAGCACAAACTTTTTAAGCAGTCTATACTACACATGAGCCACACTAACTTTCAGATAAACAATATTAAAGGAAAAGGGTTGTTTTCCTTTAGACTTCCATACGACCGGAAGTCCTTTTGCAATCAAAGATATGATGACAGAACAACATTTGACTTCTTCTTTGTAAGCACTGTAGCAGATGACTAACATCAGTAGAACATACTGTAGGATGTTTGAATTGATGTAATTCCAGTGCCCCTCATTTATTCCTGTTATATTCTTGTTAAAACCAGCGGACGCTTTGCACTCACGTTCATCTTTCATTTAATGTGTCCTGGCAGTCCTGTGTGAGACTGCCAATTAGGAACTCAGACAAAGTTGTGACATAACCTTTTTTGTCAGAGTTGACATTTTGACTTGACAGGGAATGCACAAGTTTTGATTAAAAGCCTTAAAAAGACTTTTCATGTGTCCCAGTAAGATACCGGGACCACGAAGACGAGGCTGGTAAATGAAACTCATATAACTGCCAGGCAGTCAAACTGTTTTCATTAACCCCACATCCAGTTTCTCTTATTCAATTAATTGCATATTGCAATGAGGGAATTTAGAAAATTCAGCTCTCAACTTCTGACCATTCCCGGGATTCATTTTCATGTATGAATATTCATGATTTGGATATATCATTGCACACATGGGCTGAATACAAACTTTTCCCTGGTTACCCGTCAGACGGGTGAAAGCTTTCGCTCCTCTTCTCCTCTGCGTTGTATTTTGAGTACTGGGAATGATGTGGCGAGGCTAATTAATCTTGTTGAGTTGCACTAATTAAAAAAGAGTTGGCAGACATCTAAATATGGGACAATATGAAGCATGACATGACTGAACATTCCCATTAGAGAGATATTTTTGAGGCGGGCAGACAACCCCTTTTTAACTTTCACAAGTTACTAGACTTTGTTAATGGTGAGTCATACACTGGCACCATATGGACACCACTAAAACACCAACTTTGCGTACGTTTTGGAAGCCATTTTGTCCACCTCAGATTGGCATAAGATGGCTGTCTTTGACTAAAAACGTTCGTTTAATTCAGCAATTCTTTATTTCTGCCCCCGCTAAAGTTCTCATTTTGGTGCAGGATGCCTTTTGGTTATAACATAAACCAAGAATCGGCTGCATAAATAATTTATTCTTGAATAATAGCTCCTGGTATTAGAGAATATTACAATATTTGGTAATCATTAATAAGTAATGCGTTCACACTTTCTTTGCTCATTGTTTGACAAGAACTTTAGATTTATGTCAGACTCTTTCATGTAATATCAAATAATAATTGAGCGAGTGTGATAAGTCAAATTGATGTTTTTACTCTCAAATGCATGAGAAAGGCAGGGTGCACCAACAGAGTCATGTTCGTGTACATGAATTATTGTAATTTAAAGGTCTTTTTTAGTCATTCTTTACATTTCTGCTGTGGCCCTGTGCTTCTGCGTGAACGTTTTAGGACGTGTTCACTGAGGTGTCACGGAAAATGGGAGTAACCTGGGCAGAGGGATTGAAATTTTAATGATGAGCAGCACCACCGCACGCTGACGGCCATGGTACACCTCAGACAGCTTAAATATCACTGCTAATTAACGCAGAGAGGTGGGCTGTCACGGGCATGATGGATGTTCGTAGGGGGCAGATCGTTGCTTTCAACCAACCAGCGATTCCTTTATTAATCAAAGCCTGAGATGAAAAGGCTCTCCCACACCTCGGGGAGAAGGAGATAGCAGGAGCTATTGTTAGGAGGGTTTGAGTCATTTGCAGCAAGCCTGTGATGTGTTTGATCAGAGGGCAACCAAACATTTGTAGGAGACAGAGGGTTTCTGCTGCCGAGCGCTTGTTTTTCTAAACCTCTGAACCACCTACATGATGACAAGAGCCACGGCATACACAGTAAGCTGAGATTTACCGGTTGTTTGGGAGATTTCAGTTTGTCAAGCCTATGTTTTTTTTCTGCATCCCTCTGAGGCGAGAGGTGAGCATGTAGAGAACTGGCCATCAGTCTTAAGGAGAGCTCTCCTCCCTGATAGAGTGAGCCAGACTGAGGACGAGGCAGCACTCCCACACTTTACCTCTGGACTGACTCCATGATCAGTCTGTCTCGCAGAGATGATTTCGAACCTAGATGATTTCAGCACTTTGTGCATGAAGATGGAGTGTTATCTCCCCCTCTCTGATCTCCTCCCCATCTACCTCACTTAAGGAGGTCCATTGTTAAGTGCCGGGGGCCTGTGGGTGCTGTAAATCAGTCTGCAGAGGGAGGGGATGTCTCCCATGGGGGAAAGCGCACACTCCCAGCAGCCTTCAGGCTGATCTCATCCTGCCTATCCTAATGCTGTGTAATTAAAGAACTGGTCAATAGCAAAGAAGAAGGTGCTAAAGGGTATGATCTGCACTTCCTATGGTACAACTGATGTAGCAATACCCATGCAGCTCGAATTACAGGGCAGTCTGCTGGAAGAAATTCTTTCCCATTCTCTTAAATCTGGCTAAAGCCACAGAGGCGTTTATGTCCATTTGATTGGGTCCTTTGGAAGAAATCTGTTAAACAAATCATCTGTATGAACGACTGTTGTATATTTCACATTTCTTCACTGCAAACTGCAGGTTTTGAAATTTGATTTGCCAAGTCTGCTCTGACCAAAAGTGTATTTATGGGAAATTTTACCTTATTTTTACAAGACGCAGAATTTCCAAGTAGAGGATTTACAGTGCTTAAAAGACTACCACCCAATCTAATGTTTATGCCCTAAACTGAATCAACAATATCGGTAATTACCAAAATCATTAAAAGAAAAATATTTCTGTAATGGTTAATCCATCGGTATGAACGAGCTCTTTAACTGAAATAATGCTGAAACATAATTATTGTTATCCATGAATTTTCAATTTTTTTGTTTTACAAAAAAGCTAAAAAAATACCAAAGTACATTATAATGCCAAATTACAGTTATTTACCTGCACAGAAAAATGTGTTCTAGTGTTTGAATGTAATCTTTGATTCATTTATGACTTCTGGGAGAAGTCTAGTGTGCCGGCTAAAATTTGGGTATAAAAACATGAATTCAGTTTGTTATTCGCCTAGCAAATAAAAATAACATTTTTAGCTTAGAAATGGTCCTTTGAAATTTTCTATAAAATTTGGTAAAATAATTTACCAGAGGTTTTCTGTTTTTTTCTGACAGATGGCCTGATAAATTTGTTAAACACAGATATGTTTGTATGACATATTCACGAGATAAGGTTCACTGAACACGTCCTCCATTGAATGTTTACTAAAATATATCCCATAAACTAAAAAAAACTCCAAAACCCAAACACTTTTACACAGTGCAGGTACCATCAGTTTCTGTGCATTAGGGAGTTCTGTAAAGGCGCACTAAATTATGACACTAGTCAAGGTTTTACATGCTTATGTGTCAGAAAAAGTTTGCTTGTTGATTAATTGGTATGTATGAGATTCAGTGTGTTTGACAGCTGGGTTTCTTGTTTTTCCTCAGCTTCACACTGAAGTCAAAAGAAGCAACTTTTTGGTGTAAAGGAGGCAGCATTCTTTGAAACAACATACAGAGGTTTGTTTCCATTTCCATTAACAGGCTGAGAGGAAAATTGGCTCTCATATGGTCATGGCTGCCACCTGCTGACATAACTGCTGCATTACTTACACAAATATTTGAACGTAGCACACTTTACAGACTATCTTTGAAAACTGTTATTAGAAAATCACCCAGGAACCTTTGCTGTAAATATATGACCAATACCGCCCATTTAAAAAGAAACAACTTTATTTTTACTTTGGGCCCAAAACTCCACTCACTACAGTGTGAAACTGACTTGATGTCACTCCTGGCATAACAAAATATAGGGGATGATAAAACAAAAACAGATAAACAAAAAAAAAATATTATTTTGCAAAAAAATGAATAAAAGATCCTCCAACAAATACATGCAAATTAAAACAAAATATCCTAACTAATCATAGCTGCTGCACTAAAAGGGCAAGTGTGACATTTTCAAATTTTTGTCCTAAAAGCAAGCTTCGTGCTGAGTCACCATGGCCTTTTGAACTATCATAAAGAACAACAATAATCAGACTAAAGGTTAAAACGTCATCAAAACTTTGATTTGCCTTTGAGTTTAGGTCCCATACATGCTATCTTCTAGCCCTAAAACAATTTATAGATATATATATTAACTTCATAAACAGTAGACAGTCAGCAATGGGCCCAAACTCTTCTCACATATCTAAAAGTCTGACAGAAACAGATCTACCTGTCTATTATTTAAAAAAACCTTTCGTCTAAATAATAGTCATCTACAACTGAACTAACATCTGCAGTCCAGTGACTTCACAATATACAGGCCTGAAGTTTTACATTGCCAGTAATCAACATACAAACGACCCTCATAGTTCCACAACAAAGTACAACTTGTCATCTTCACTGAAGATGCTCAGTGTTAAACTGTGGATGAAATGACATGGAACTGTATTTAGATCACATTCAGTCAGGCAAACACACAATTCAGCAGTGAGAATCTGTAGATGAGCCTATTTATATTATAACCTGGTTGACCTGGGCCATTCACACAAGTACTGAAGAAAAAGGTCCCCAGTGCTTTCATGTGAAAAGACTCGAGACTAGCGTTGATCCAGCTGCATTTAAAAAATATTACGAGCATGATTCTGACAATATTTCATAGATATTTATCTAAGAGTAAACCTAATGATTTACCAAAATACAATGAAGGGAATAAAAAGTCTTAAAGTGAGAACAATCTCTGATCACTGAACAGGAAAAGGCAAGACAGCGGTTTCTAGGAAGGGAGAGTAACCACAATGGATTTATACTGCAGGTCATTTTACAGAAGCACGTTAAGAAAAACCTCATTTTTGCCACACACGGGTCATCCCTACATCCAGTAAACATCAGCTTCAAAAAAATCTGAGCTCCTTGAAAATCTGTCAGCTGTTAGCCAGTGTAAGTCTTACAATTAGGGCCATATGCCTTTAAAACAAGGTAGAACTCTAAATGTGTTTGCCATGGTACAGATACCATTTATCCAATTCAACTTTAGTGTTTGCGTTGGTTACCAGTAGGGTTGGACCTGTAGTTATTTTTCCAGACGTACAGCAGCATGAACAGCAGATTAAAATATTTTGATTAATTTAAGACTTGTGCGCTAAAAGAATATGGTACATAAAGTAAAAATGGATGACTAATTCGATGTTTTTTTTTCCTCTCCAACAATCTTTAACATTTAGACCAGCGGCATCAAAAAGGTCATTAAATTTAACTTCACATGTGTTACCGACCTACAGTATTTCATTGACTAATCACTTCCTCGAGGCAGCACACAGCAAGCCTGCTGTGACCTTTTGCTTATAAGCTGTAGCCGGTACATAATTAGTAACAAAAGAAACACAAAACAAATAGGACGTTTTAATGCTTCGTGGTTTTCTGTCTGCGTCTACATTAGCGAACTGTTCGTTTGAATTAAAAGGCAGAGTTGGGGTTGACTGCAGGCTGAAAGCACGAAAGGTGCTGACTGTCCATGCAGTCACAAATTTTGTGTAATCTCCATTTATTGCCGCAATACGATGTCCGTGACTGTAAATGAGTCCGTTCCCCATCGCCTTCTTCCTGGATTCTAAAAGTGACAGTAGGTTAAAAAAAATAAAAATCCACTATGAGCTGGTGAGAGCAAACTAAAGTTTGGCTGTGGAAAAGTAGGGCTATTTTCAGGTCACCACTCCAAGGTGTGATGTTACTGAGCTGCAGACTGATGTTGGGTCTCTATGTGGAAGTTGAGGGTCAGACAGTCAGACGGTTGCTCGAAGGATGTAGTGGGCTCCATGAGGCTGGATGGGTAGATGAGTCCTGGGAGTACTGGCTTTCCTCTTTGCTCATCCCAACTGTACACAGCCGTCGGTGTCTCAGGAGCCTGTCTGTCCGTGAGAAGTTCTGAAGCAATGCAAACAAACGTGGGCTTCAGCCAAAGTAGTATTTGAATTAGAGTTGGGTAGTACATTTGCAGCAGTTTTATTTGGGCGATGTCTGTCATTTTTCTGCTGCTCATTTATTGGTGTACCTCCATAATAATTCCACTTGGTAAATACTTCACTTGTAAAATACTTGCTGAAGTGGTTCAAGTAGAGATTGGCACACAGAAACTGGCTGAGATTCTGATCAGAATTTAGAATCTAAGCCTTGAAAATCCTGCACTGTATGGTCGATGCTAAGTGCTGTAGAAAGTCTCTATTTCCATGCACAACTGATTTTAAATATAAACAGGAGTCAATGATAGATAAATTAGCAGCATACAGCTAGTTTTTCACTTGCACTGCCCACATTACAGATTATGCACCCTAGACATTGTTTGATTGCTTCCTTTAGGTCCCTTCCCTTGGTAATTTTTGTTTTTCCGGCTTAAAACTAAAATATTTCTAAATTGGTTTTCTGTATTCTTTTTTGTTTCAAGACAGCGGGCACATGCAGTGCCATATCACCAATACATCTGCAATCCATTGTTGTTGGAGTGATTGTGACAAGCTGAAAATCTCTTAATGCAGGATCTGTTCCAAGTACAGTACACGTAAAGTATATTAGTGAAAAATAAAAAGTATGAATAACCTGATGGCAGCGATCGCACTGATAAGGCTTTTCTCCGCTGTGCACCCTCTTGTGCCTGTCCAGGTGGTAACGCTGAATGAACCGCATATCACAAGCATCACACGCAAATGGCTTTTCCCCTGGAAAACAAAACAAAACACACACACGGGGAAAATGAATTTAATCATCAGGACATGCTGCATTTATCGCTGATTTTCACAAAAGACACCTAAATCTACATTACTGCGTTAAAGTCTGGAGACACCTCTTTGATGAGAAAAGGGGTGCAAACAAAAATATAAAAGGCAAAACCAGACTGGGCAATTCTAATGAGCTTGATAATTGATATTAGATATGACCAGCTTTTTTTTCGACTGAACTCTCTTAGACAAGCACTCTTGTAATTTCTTTATGCAGTCTTCAGGAATCCAGGATTCTTGAGGGACACACAAAGCTCTTCTTTGGATGTTGGCTGCTTTTTGTTCCCTTCTCTGTCAACATGATCCCACACTGACAGCGTTTCATTGAGTATTTTTCTATCCAGGTATGCTTTTACTGCATTGGCTGTCAGTTTGGGATTACTGAAGCCACTACCAGTGAGATAATTTTAAGATGGTACTATATGGTGGATCGAAATCTGATGTTACTTCTCTGCTTTCAAAATTCCATCAATTTTAAGAAGATTTGCAACAGCAGTGACTGAAATGCAGCCCCAAACCATGACAGAGCATCCACTGTGTTTTACAGATAGCTTTAGACGCTCTGTTGTACCTCTCTTTTGACCTACTCTGTACATTCTGATGACAATTTGAAACAACAATTTCAAATATGGATTAACCACTCCATAAGACCTGTTGCCTCTGATTTTCAGTGTAGTTCTTGTTTAATTTGGTATACCACAGCATTTTCTCTCCATTTGCCCTCCTAAAGAATCTAATCTTGACACCCAGCCTTCCACCAATTTCACTTCTCGTGAGGCTTCAGCAAACAGTTCAGAGAAGGTTCAGATGCATCTGTCGGGTCCTGTGTCAGGTCTTTGCTGGATTTGTCTTCCATTTTCTTCATGAAATGACTTTCAAACACTGTTCATATCTTTTGTTTTCCACTTTTTTAGTTTCCTCATTTTTTTTTTAGTAAATAGCTTTTTTTTGGGGAATGACCTGTTTGGTCTAAAATACTGTTTTGTGCTTGTCAAGGTGTGTTATTACTGGCATTTTTTTATAGATTCAACTGAAGAAATGGGATCAAATGACATGATTTTCAAAGACACTATTTAAAATTGGTTCTTTCCTAAGCTGTCTGTTATGTGTAGACATGACAGGGGTTTATTCTTGAGCTAGATGCCCTTTTCATGCTTTAATGATTCATACTCAGTGTTATGTGGCTTAACAAAAGAAAAAAACCGCACTCCTCTGAAAATGGTCAACTATGAGGACTATACTGAAAATGAGTGAAAAGGCATCCAATGTCCAAAGAAAAACTTGGAAAGACTGGAGAACTACTGCTCCACGCCTTCTATAGACCATTGTAAAAGATGATAACAAAGTGTGGCTCCTCAGAAACAAATTATAAAAAAAATGATGGCAAGATTTTTTGCACATTACTGTAGTATGAGTCTTACAATTGAGTTACAAATTAGGACCAATGCAGAACTCAGATCAACATACAAAATGAGAAGAAGAAACGTGGAAAAGACACATTTTACAAACTTTCACATGTGTCAACCAACCTCTGAAAACGCATCAAAACAGATTCATGGAGCAAATACTAAAAATAAAGGTAAGAGTTGGTGGGTATTTTTAAGCTTATTCTGAGCAGATGGGATACAAAGAAACATCCTCACAAAGACTTACATAGTTGACATACAAAAAACAATGAATAAATAAAAAAAATAGTCCAATTAAAGTAAAGAGGTGAGGGTAAGTTCTCACCTGTGTGTGTAAGAATATGCCTCTTGAGGTGGTAGCTGCTCCGGAAAGCTCCATAGCAATGGTCGCAGATGAAGTTCTTCTGGACTTTCAATGAGCTGTCGTCATCCATATCAACTGATGGAACTAAATGCTATAAACATGATGACAATTAGATGAAATTAACTTAAGAGTAACAGTCTTTTCATTTTCTAATTTCAGTAGAATTTTAAGCATTCTTTACCTCCACTTTTACTTTGTTGGCTAAACCTGATTTTTTGTGTTTCTTCTTGGGCTGCATATTCTGGTTTGCCTGCATGCCTTTTCCCTCAATTATCCTTGATGTATGATAATCTCCATCTTTCCGGATGAGCTTTTGAAAGACGAAAAAATGTGGGAATTATGATCAAAGACAACAGGCTTGTGTTAAATGCTGGTTTGCAACCTGTGTACATTTGTCAACCAACAACTTAAATTGCCTTATAAAAACAAAACTGTGAAATAACATTAGCAGACTTAAAGTGAGTTATTTCTCCTTGCAAAATAAAGAGGCATCTCTCACCAGGGGCGGGCAGCTCCCAGTTGATGGATGGCCCATGTGGCTGTGATGTGCCTGTCCATGATGCACCTGGTGGCTGTGGTGGTTCTGGCTATGCTGTGAGTGGGTTTGGTGGCTTTCAGGACTGGTCCTTTGCCCCTGACCCAAGGGTGACATCATCTTCTTTTGGCCTGGGATGTTGTTGGCTTGCATTAGGGCCATGCTGGACAGCACCGCCTCGCAGCCCAGCAACCCAGCCTGACAACACAAGCAAAATGTTGTTTTGAAAGAGGAGATCGCAGGAGTCCTCACACAGCGAGGCATCAGAGGGAAGGAGAGGGAGAGGGGGACTGAGCAATGGAAGTAACGGATACATGCATACGATAAAACCATGATGGTGATCTGGAGATGAAGAGACTTCCACTGACCCATTTCATATGGTCTCGAACAGAATTGCTGGAATGGTGTGTCATCGCCGTGCTTTGAATGCGTGTGTGTTTGTGGGGACAGAGGGGCTTCACTCGGGATGAGGGGTGACAGATGAGACTACACCCTCCAAAATCATCAGGGGCAAAAGTCTGAAAATAAAGGCATATGCATATATGACTAAAAATGTATGTGCACCTTTAATATGTGCTGTCTATCAGACAGGAAAGCACCAGTGGTTTGGTACATGGCTGACAGAAAACACAACAATAAAAGGTAAAATGAGAAAAATGATGGAGATGAGGAAAAAGCTGGTTAAGCACAATGCATCTGTGTAAATAATACATTAACCAAACAAATCCTTCAATGACAATAGCTGGTAGTGGAATATAGAAAGGGATGCTTCTTTTTAAATGGTTTGTTGTGCACTTGAGTCCAAGTGTAATGAAACACACACCTATATCTACCTAATACAGCTGCAGTAATAAAAAAAGACTGGAAGCTTGGTTTCCAGCAAGAATTTGTTTGAAAGTCTTTTTCATGCACATGACAGCAAAAATAAATCTGCACTGTTATTACCTATGTCAAAGCATGTTCTGAAGCACCAACCAGAGAAAATTAGGAATCACATTACAAACACGTTAACTCAGTGTGGATTCTTAAATAATTACATATATCAAAATGTTTTAAAATCTGATTATGTTTTGTGTGTTTGTGAGAATTAATATCGGCTGATGTTTTAAAATGAATTTTAAAATAACAAAATATAAGTATTAGTCTTGAAAACCCTACACAGAAACGTGGCTGTTATTACAAAGGATATGAATGATGCTGCTTCTGTCATCCATGTAAAGACCATAAATACTGTAAAAACCAAGCAACTAGGAGGTCGGTATAGCTCATTGGGTTTAGGAGGTTATATGCATATACAGTGGCTTAGGTTCAAGTCTGCCTTGAACCCTGTGTGCTGTCCTGCTCTCTTACCCTCCTTTCTTGTCTATTCTAACTGCATCTAATACTCATGTATTAGATTATAAAATACATACAGCAGTTTCCCAGTCAGGTCAAAAACTGGTGCTAGAAGTACTTAAATGGTGAATGCATACAAACATGCACAATAAATGGCACGATTGCTGCATGATGTATTATGTTAATGTTAAGGGGGCTCTTTCGACGACCCAGGCTTATAAAGCCCACCCACACAGTAAACTCCTTAATACGGACAGAGATTTTTATTTTAATTGATCCAACCACATCTATTATTGGAAAACGCTTTGTTTTGCGATTCATTTGTAAGCTGGTGGGTTTATTCACTGATCGGTCTTACAAAGATCAAACAGTTAGCTGCAGTTAGCTAGCAACGTATCCCAGCTTTTTTGCGAAAAAAAAAGAGAAAGTAAGAGAGAGGTTTATTTTCCGCTGGGGTCACGGGACAGACAGCTTTGTATATTTCTGCAGGGGTCTGTATGAAAGTGTGCCGCACGCTGAAAGTCCCCGCTGAATGAAACGAAAGCTGAAAGCAGCTAGCCAGCCCGGAGTTGGATTTTGGGACAACTCTTGTGTGACTGAGCGCCCACCCCACCCCCGCCCCGGACAGCACAACAACAGGCAGGGCGTGCAGGCTCCGCGCCGACCTCAAAATAACGCCGCCCTCGCGGGCTACAACTGCTCCAAACACACGGGCACCGAGAAATAAAACGTTTACAGAGCCGCGAGTGACATGCTGCAAACTCCACCGCTTACCTTTCGGTTTTCAGAGTGCTGAAGATTAATATTTCTTGTCGCACTTCCAATTTTTTCTCAGTTTACAAACACTGACAGGAAACACCACCGGAAGTGCTCCCCGGGGAGAGTCCTGATTGGTGGTACGCCAAGACACGTGACCGAAGCGGACTGACCCAGATTTGCGGCCATAACTGTAAGGTGTGCTGCAGAAGTTTTGTTTAAAGGCTTTGTGTCTAGCAGACTTTATAAATATTACATTTTGACTGAAAACACTTTTCCTACACAAAGAAAGTATTTTTTGGCGTAAACCTAACCAAATAATTACATAATTAATCCATTACAAGACCAAAAGCAGGTTCTCAGAGGTGACGATTTATTTTATTGTTTGTTTTACATTACACTTACAGAAAGACATTGTAAACCTGAACTGCTTTTCTAGGTAAAAACAAAATAAGACAAAAACCCCAAATCACTTTATTGGAATTAATTAAAAAATATATATCATAATTAGTTTGGTAGTAAAATGTAAAGGATAGGCATTCTCCAAAAGTGTTTTAAACTCCTTTACAATAAAGACCATGATGATATAAATTTTATAATACCAAGTAACCTTTATTTATTTATTTAACAGCTGTGGGAATCTAGGAAATCAGATATTGAAATGAACACAATTTGATGTGTTTGTTGTTATTTGTAAAATTACAATGACCAGCATTAAACACGTTAAAATTTTCTGAAGAGCAAGGTGTTCACTTATGGGCTTTGTCACAGATCCTTTCCTAGTCTTTCAATTTCATCAAGGAAGAAGTCCATGTCTTTCTGGGACAGTAGGGGAGAGAATACAGTCACACGGAAAAAGTTGACCTTGTTTCCCAGAGGCTGGTAGCCGACCATCATAGTGCCTTGCTTCATCATACGTTCCTTGATGACAGGAGCTACCTTTTAGCAAGAAAACAATACACAGAATTAACTGTACATTTTAGATAATGGGGGTTTCTTTGTTTTTTTCAAAAGCACACTACAAAAATTGAAGATGTCACATCTAAGTACATGTCAATATGTGTGCAACAGAAGGAAGGAATAAAATATCTCAAATGTGGCAGCTTATTCTTAGTCAGCAATAGACAAACTTACTTTTGCCAGTTTCTCCTGGTAATCTTCAGTTCCTTCCTTCCCTCTCAAACTCGGTGGTACGAACCAGAAGCAGACATTCACAAAGTCTGGCTGTCCACAGAGACAAATGCAAGCATGATAATGAAATTTTGCAGGTAAAAAACTCAGGTATGCTTTATGTAAAATGTATGAAATTACCATGCTCAAAAGCTGGAACCCCTCTCTTTTCTTCATCTGCTCCACCAGATATCTGCAAGAGAAAAAATTTAGCCAAAAAAGGTAACCATATTAAAAAAAAAAATTCTTATATATTAGACATAATTTATTAGTTAGTGAAAACCAAGAGAAAGACAGTTGGTTTCAAGGGGTCTTAAATGGATGTGTAAGGCTGATCTTCTGTTAGAATGAGACAAATCCGACTTTACGACTTTACTTGAAGCTTGCCCTGTGCCACATCCTTTATCTACCTTGCATGAATAAAAGCCTTGTCTACACGCTCTTCTAAGCCCGTGGAGCCAACAGCTTTCCACATCAACCACAGCTTCAGACAGTCCACCTTGCGGCTGCACTGCACAGACTTATCCCCAATGTCCAGGTTCACATCGTAGAACTTATCTTGCTGGAAGAGGTATGTGGCATTGGCACTGTGGCACTGCTTCAACAAATTCTGGAACAAAGTCAATGATTGTCAGAAAACGTACAAACCCATTTCACTAAAAACTTTATGATTATTAATTCCGCAGCGTTAAATTGTGAAGCCAAACCGTGGTGTCCTTCAGGAGCAAAGCAGAACACTGCAGGCCAGCCACCAGCATCTTGTGGGGATTCCAGGCTACTGAATTTGCTCTTGTTATACACAGAAACAAACTCTAATCAACATCACAGCCTTACACTGTATCTCCACTCATGTACTAGCTCATGTACATTTTAATACCTGTCAACTCCTTTCATCAGATGTCTGTGTTTCTTAGAAAAAAGCACGCTCCCTCCCCAGCAAGCCTGAAAAACAAGGGATAAAAAAGTCTCACAAGGTTCACAAAACCAAGTCTTGTCAACACAGATCAGTCTTCCACAAGTGCACTCACATCTACATGCATCCACAGCTTGTGTTTATCACAAATATCAGCTATGTGTTCCAGCGGGTCAAACCCACCCTGCACTGTGGTTCCTGATGTGCAGCTTACAAGAAATGGCACTGCATCCTAATGGAAAACACACAAAAATACAATTAAAGTCAGGAGATGATGACTGCTAAAAGCTACATGTTGAATCTGATGAAAACTAGCTAAACATCAGCAAATCTACCTGAGATTTTGACAGCTCTATCTTTTCATCCAGATCCTCTGGAATCATACGACCTCTGCAGCACAAGAGACAGCATTTAATTAGAAGGTATTATTTTTACTTGGCACAACTCCAGGTTTGTACAGTTGTGTACTGTATTTATTCTTATTTTATTTTATTCTAATTTTTGCTTCATAACTTTTGCACTGTCCACTTCCTGCTGTGACAAAACAAATTTCCCACGTGTGGGACTAATAAAGGTTATCTTATCTTATCTTACAATACATCAAGGTGTAACAATTATTTCAATACAGAACATTAATCTATTATTTACAGTCCCAATCAAAAGTTTAAGATCACTTGAAAAATTGCAACTATGGTGTGCCTGAAAACAGCCTGTTAAAGTATTGAAAACGTTGTTTTCAATATTTTGAAATTACTCTGTCTCACTCCCATTTCTTCTTGTTCCATGTTGAAGCTCTACTTGGAACCTTGTTAAAATCCGACCATGCAAAATAGGATTTTTTAAAATTTTTTTTTTTGCCATTTTTCAAGTGGTCTTAAACTTTTTTTTTTGTAATTAAAGTCTTTATTTGTTTTTAACCTTTATACAAACAAAAACAAAACAACAAACCAAACAGCAACAGAAAAAAGAAATAAAAAAAACCAAACAAAAACAAAAAGACAGCTTCCAATCCCATGGTCAATTCAACTTTGCATTTCGGATCTATTTTCAATACTTACTATCAGTACACACACAAAAAAAGGACAATACAATCAAATTCTTAAGTTATTCCGTTACTGAGTGCCTACACAAACATACAACACAGCAAGCATAAAATTTAACTAAAGATAACTGTCCTCACCAAATAAATTTCAACCATCTCAGCCAAAAACACGTCCCCATGATTTGTCAAAACCCTCCCTATCGTCATTAATCCTAGCCAAGAATTTTTCATACGACACCATTTTCAGCATATTTTCTTTCCACCTATTATATTCTGGAGGAGATGGTTCCTTCCATACACTGAGAATAACTCGGGCCGCTGCAATCACCCCCACCTTTATAACCACAAAGTCATATTTTGAAACCCCAGGCAACACCGACCGATCCCCTAATAAGCACAGTCTTGGTGACAAGGGTATTATTAAACCAATCCACCTTCCTATTTTGTCCAATACTTTTTGCCAGAAGGGATAAACTTTCCCACATTCCCAAATAGCATGCATAAATGTCCCTGGATCTGAACTACATTTCCAGCATATATTACTGGGACTGATTCCCATTCTATAAAGTTTGGACGGAGTGAAGTACCATCTGTGTATTAATTTGTACTGAGTGGTCTTAAACTTTTTATTGGGACTGTATTTTGAATAATTATTGAGTCTATATAAAAGGTCATATAACATGTTCCACGTTCTCTGAGCTCAAAGTGACATCTGCAAGTTGAGTTTTATGAGCATTCGGTTTTGCAATGGTATAAATTAGGGACAGAAGAAAATTCAATTTCTTTTGCTCAAGAACTTTTTTCAGCGGGCAACTGATAACTAACAAGTTATTCATCCAAGATGGCTGCGCACACGGACGCAGCGGCTCCAGGCTCTCCAATTAGGCGTTTTTCTTTTTGCAAAGCAAAACTTACCTACAGTCATCTGGAATTATGCGACATCGGATGTAACAGCCAGATCCCCGTTACCAGTGATTATCAGAGGATCAACAACATCCCCCCGGAGATAGCGAGAACACCGGGCGCTCCGTGGATTGTTATCGGCTCTGCCAAGCAACCCAGGCGGCGGACAGAACGCAAACAAAAGCGGGGCTGCCGGTCAGGCGTGCTAGCCAGGCTACAGAAGCAGCCTTTTAAACCACCGCTTCCAAGCATCTTCCTGACCAACGCACGGTCGATCGTCAACAAAACAGACGAACTGAACCTACTTCTCCCCGCACAGCCACTCGTCCGCGACTGTTGTGCCTTGGTCGTCACAGAGACATGGCCACGAGAAGAAATTCCCGACGCCTCGATGCAACTAGCAGGCCGCACAATGCACCGCAGCGACGGAAAGGCTACAGCAGGTAAAAGCAGAGGTGGAGGTTTGTGCATTTACACACATAACAACTGGTGCACAAACACTAAGATAATCACCACAGTGTGCTCTCCGGACATAGAGACAATGTCTATCGTGTGCAGACCATTTTACTTGCCTAGAGAACTGCCTGTAGTGCTAATAACAGCAGTCTACATACCTCCAGACGCTAATGTTAACTCAGCCCTTGCCCACCTGCACGACTCGATCTCTAAACAGCAACGGAGATATCCAGAGGGAGCACACATCATCGCAGGGGATTTCAACAAAGCGTGCTTAACAACTGTGCTGCCTGAATTTGTTCAACATGTGACATGCCCTATGAGAGGGAACAACACACATGTTTACTCAAATATCAACCAAGCCTACAGATCTGTTCCCCTCCCACACCTGAGTATGTCCGACCACCTCTCTCTGCTCGTTGTCCCCTTATACACACCACTCAGTAAAAGGACAAAGCCCACCATCAGAACTATTAACACCATTTCTGAGGATGCTCTGGCTCAGCTGCAGGACTGTTTTGCCCTCACAGAGTGGAGTGTCTTCGAACATGATGACCTAGAGACTCACACAGCTGCAGTGCTGGGTTACATCATGTATTGCATTGACACTGTCACCACGGAAAAGCGGCTCCGGGTCTACCCCAACCAAAAACCCTGGATGTCGAGTAAGGTTCAGGCGTTGTTAAAGGCACGTAACTCTGCATACAAATCTGGGGACCAGGATATGTATAGCAGAGCAAGAGCAGATCTTAAAAAAGGCATCAGAGCAGCAAAACTGGACTATTCGAGTAAACTATCGGATCAGCTCTCAGATAACAACCCCAGAAAGTTATGGGAGGGCCTGAAACACTTCACCAATTACAAAGGCAGTGGGACAAATGCAGATAACATGGACATCTCATTAGCAGAAGAACTAAATGACTTATTTGCCCACTTCCAGAGAACTGTAGACACCCCTACCATGCACACCGCCCTGCCTATAGCCTCTGATCACAGCCAACACACATTTACCCTCCAAGAACACCAGGTTCACAGTTTGTTCAGAGCAGTAAATCAGGGGAGAGCTGCTGGCCCTGATGGAATACCTGGGAGGGTGCTCAAAGTCTGCGCTGACCAGCTGGCTCCTGTGTTCACCAGACTATTCAACCTCTCCCTGTTACACTGTCCCTCACTGCCTGAAATCTGAAACAATAGTCCCAGTCCCCAAGTCCATCACTCTCAGTGGCTTCAATGATTACAGACCCATTGCACTGACACCTGAGGTTGCAAAGTGCTTTGAGAAGCTGTCCTAAAGCTCATAAAGGACTGCCTCCCACCCAGCTTTGACCCCCCCACCAGTTTGCCTATAAGGCAAACAGGTCCAACGAGGATGTAATTTCCACTGCCCTCCAGTCTGCTCTGCATCACCTGGAGAATCCTGGGACTTCAGTTAGGATGCTCTTCATTGATTTCGCTCGGCTTTCAATACCATCATCCCAGACCCTCTTGGACTACAAACACATCCGCCTTAGTGATGAAAGCCCAGCAGCGCCTTCATTTCTTGAGGGTTCTGAGATGGAACAGGCTGCAGACTGACCTACTAGTGTCCTACTGAGCCACAATCGAGAGTGTGCTGGTGCACACTGAAGAGACTCCAGAGGGTCATCAGAACTGCAGAGAAGGTGATCGGCTGTCCACTCCCCTCCCTGGACTCCATTGCCACCTCTACATGTCACTCTAGAGCCACGGCAATTATAAAAGACCAACTTCGTCCTAACCACCACCAATTCAACATCCTGTCCTCTGGAAAATGGTTCAGATCCATCAGGTGCAAAACATACAGACTAAAGAACAGCTTTACAGTGTTCTCATTATGATGCCTTTGTATACACCGCCAACAGTGAATAATGTAACTTATACATTGTGTATATAGTGTTTTTATATTGTTGTTCTTTTTTTTATATTATTTTCTTTACTTTTGCACCTTTGTGGTCTTGCTACCTAATTTCTCTGTGCAAGCAACTGTACAATGACAATAAAAAAGTTCAATTACCTGTCGTCCACTTTCACAAAGATGACATTGTCTAAACCAATCCCCAGAAATGCAGCGCTTTTCTTTACAGAGTAATGGCTCTGAAAAAACACAAGTATGTCTGTTTCAACAGTGTCATGAAGTTAGAAATAAACCTGATGAAGCTTCCATTGCATCAATACAACAACTAGACAAACAGGTGAACAGTCGCCCTCACCTCTGGAGATGTAAAGATGCTTAGCCGTGGGAGAGCCCACACCCCCTGGCTTTTGACCTGTGGGAAGCGTTGATAGCGTGCCAGGTTCATGGCATACATGTTGGAGGTTGAGCCCCCTGGGCAGAAAATCCCATCACCCTCTGTCCAACCAACGAGCTGACGTAGGCCCCTGAGGACCTCGTTCTCCATCAGCACAAAGACTGGGGCTACCTCATAGGTGAAGCTGAATTGTCACAGAAAAAGTCTGATGGTATTATTTGTTGGATTAGCCTTGTCTTCATTTTATCTTTTGCTTTGTGAATCTCTGCAGTGCTGCTGTATGAGTCAGGAAACTTTCTTTGCTTACTAACCAATAAATAAAAAAACACAACATTGTGAAATATGTAATCAGCACTGGTGCCAAGAAGCACCACTCAAACAGTGCACCTAAACATCCTTTTGAAACACTTTGAGTCATTTTCTTTGACTTTATATTTTTGCTCGTTTTCTAATAAATTCGGTTTATTAAACACTCTGATACACTAAAAATTTGCAAAATACCTAAAATAATCTCAATGTTGAAGGTTATTTTTTCTGCCCTTAAAAAAGCAGGAACTCCAGCAACACTTGAGAAACGAACAACAGCTTTAATAATTGACCAACGCGTTTCGGCTTGTGGCCTTCATCAGGGTCAGTTCCTGCTTTTTTAATTCTTTCATCTTCTCCATGCACCTTGGAAGCAGGTGAAGTTGTGCCAGGATTTTTTGCTATTTTTTCTGCCCTGCAATATGCAGAAAAGATTATTCCTATTTCTACAGAGCAGAAGCTCTGAACTCTCCTTTGATCAGTGCCTAACACATTTTGTTCAATATTCTTACAGGCTTAACCTTCCATCCCCTCAATATTTATCTTATATATCTTCTTGTATTTGTTCCTTCTTACAGATTAGTGTTGAGAGCCTCAGTGAGGAATCTTCCAGCCAAGGAATGATAGTCCACCCCACCGTACTGTTGATTAAAAAAATGTGGGTGACCTGAAATTAACAAAAAAAATAAATAAAAAAATAGTCCCTTCGAGATCAGAGAAGTGCCTGTCTGTTTAGCTCATTTTTCTACTTACTTGTTTTAATGCTGTACTTGGCAACATCTCTTACTCTTTGGAGGAGCTTGTCCCGTGGCTCTCCTGTCTCTCTCACCCCCAAATCCAGGAGAAGAGCCAGCTCCTCGGGCTCTTTCCACTCACAAACCTGCACGAGGAAAGTTAGGATTATGCAGTCTGTTAGCCACCGCAGACAGGGAAGCTATTTTGTGCTTCACAAGATACCTTCTGTTTGATATCTGTGCCATTGGAGAGCACTTCCTCCATAATAATTTTGAAGGCTTCATTCAAGAAGAACTGGCCTTCAGCATGGTCAATAAGAGGCTCATTCAGGTCACGGAGACTAGCTTGTTCCATTATCTCTTATGTGCTGTTTAAAAAAACATAAATACTTTTCAAGTCAAAAGGTGTGATAAGAAACAGACACATGGTGCAAACGTCATACTACTAACCTGAGAATGGAGACAGGTTTGTGCTGTGCTCTGACACCAGACTGCAGAAAATGGCTACAAAGCAAAGGTAAGGTGGCAAGAGAGGGAGGGAGGCAACCTTTGTCCCACACTTCTAGTTAATGTTATCTGAGTTGAGGAAAGACAATGGGGCACACACATACACACAACTGTGATTTATGGGATCACAAAAGTTCATTTTTAGAAGGTCAATGTGCTTTAGTAAGTCATAAGTCATGTATAGCACTTTAATGGATAAAACTTTTGAGGTTTTCATGAAATGATTCTCATTAGTTCACAACAAAGAGCATCAGATTAGCTTGTGGGTGAACATTTTTAAAGGCAGTCATTTTACTATGATGAGTTATGGAGTGTTATGCAATAGAGGCCGTTTATCTGCTCTGACATGCATGAGAAGGTGAATGAATCTTAAAAGACACAAGTCAGCCTCTACAGAAACTCTGTGAAACATCAATGCAGGAGCAGAGGGATTCCCAGATTGCGCAGACAGAAAACCTTCATAGTTCTGCAGAAAAGAACTCCTAAGATTGCTTTGTTTCCAGTTATTACTTCTTCAATTCTTCCAGCTGTGATTTTTATTTATTTACCTTTTTAATGAGCAGCAACAGCTAACGTTTAGGAGTAGTTTGCAGGTAGTCAAGCGCGAATATACGCTCATCAGCCACCTCAATAGGTACACCTGTTTAACTGTTCGTCAATGCAAACGTCTAATCAGCCAGTCACAAGGCAGCAACTCAATGCATTTATGCACGAAGACATGTTCGAGGTGATCTGTTAAAGTTCAAATTGAACAACAGGAGGACGAAAGATGATTTAAGTGACTTTAGCATGACGTGGATGTTGGTGTTAGATTGGCCGGTCAGAGTATTTCAGAAACTGCTGCTGTACTGGGAGTTTCCACCACGACCATCTTCTAGAGAAAATATCTAGTTCTCCAGTATAACACAACACTGAGAAAAATGTACCGTGGGGTGACAACATTACCCCATCATTCTTTTATGGCTTTAAGGATTTATATAATCTCTTATGTTTCTGGGACATTCAGTGATGCTTTTGTCTGTGGCTGAACTTGCTGATCTGGCTACTCTGGTGATTAAATTCAAATACCAAAAAACCCCCAAACAAAAAACCATTTACACACCAGTTTATCAGCCTTCAACTTGATTTCACACCATTTTCCTTCCAGTCATCTGTGCCCCATTTGCAATTCTTAAACAGTGGATAAAAGAGTAAAAATAAGATATTGTTTATTTTATAGCAGTTGAAAGAATAATACAACTATTACAAAAAGTTATTTCAAGTGGTATTAAGGTTTTCCCGCATCTGTCCTTTGCAGTTGTTTTCCATGAAAGAGATGAGTTTTGAAAATGTTCTTTTCTCTGCTGCTTCATGTGGACTGCTGAGCTCCATCCCTAAGATGAATAATCCCAACATAAAAAGAAAATGCTGTTCAAATAAAGTTCGCTTGCTTTGCATTATCTTCTCAAATTAAGGGTGAATAAAAATCATATTACAGATACCACAACAGAAAAAAGAAATAAAAAATCTTGTAAGACATTTCATGAGACAAAACTTTTATGACTTTTCTAGGATAATTGTTAATGCATTATTTAAAATGTACAGTATAAAGTACAGTAGTGCTAAATGCAGTGCAGTAAACAATAAAATCTTGTTTAAGCCCTGATATTTATGATCCGACTTCTCAGTAAAAACATTTCCTTTATAAGGACTGATTACTCTAGGGTAAGTAATCAGTCAGTCTTCAACAGGAAGTCAATGCTTTCAGGTGGCAACATCCACTCTCCCTGACTGAGAAGTGAATGCAGTTGAGTGGGTGTGGCTTTTTCCCTCTGTGAGTTACGCCAGTAACGCAGCATGGCAAAGACTCGCTCCACATGGAGATTATGGTCCTCTTCGATTTGCTCCAGCTTTACAGATGAGATTCCCAGAACTTCTCTGCCAATCGCCCTCCAAGATTTGCCGATGGTACGGGCCACACACATCAGCTGTTTCTCACTCACCATGCCAGAGCCTGTGGGATGAGACAGTTACAGTATGTGAATGTTTTACAGAGCTTGACAGTGGAATATATTTCAGTCATTGCCACTCACCGTTGTTGCAGATCTTTTTGTTTGGAATGACATCTGGTATCTCAGGTGCTTGTTTTCTTTTTTCTGAGGTTTCTTTTCCCCCTTGGAAGTGAAAAAAAGTTTCTATTTATAGATCAGAAATAGAAATCTAACTGGAATAAAAGATTGCTGAACATGAGCAAATTTTAACCTACTTGAGGACTGTGTGTTGATTTTCAGTTTGTTAATAAAGTCAAGCCTTGGGAAGGTTTCTTGCAAGTCGTTATCCTTGAAAAGCTCCAGTAGTTCTTTTGCTGCTTCGGGACCTCTCTGTATGACATGATCCAAAAGCTCTGTCACTTTTTCACTAGGAATGCGGCAAGATTTCACATGCTGGTAGGCGTGACGAGACAGCAGACGGCGAGCATCTGCATGCTGGAGTACAAAGTCAGGATCCGCACTTAGGATTTCTATAAGCTTTGGCTTCTGGCTTCTGAGTAGCTGGATTTCCTCTCCTGATTCCTCAGCCATGACTGATTTAAATCAACTCCTGGCAAAACAAGTTGATGAAGAACTCTTTTAATAAAAGCACAGATATTACATATCTAACAAACTCAACCAAAAACCATTTGACTAAATTAAACTTTCAAAAAAAAGTAAACAGCTCCAATATCCATCCATTCTCCAATATTTCTAGTGGTAATAATTGTAGCGGTGACGCTATTCTGCTAAATGTGCTGCAGACAGAGTGAGGGTCCCTCTGCTGGTCAAACTAGGCAATGACAGCATGTCTACATTACCACAAGCATTCATTGCCTTCTCATTATTTTAAAAGAAAAACAAAACAAAAACAAAGTTTTCAAGTTGCTGCATGACCGATAACATGTGCATCAATGCTTATATATCTGTTCTAAGCCAATACTAGCCAATTACATTGCTCACTTGATATATATATATATATATATATATATATGTGGCTCTAATGTAACACTTAATTGTCCTGCACATGCCTGCATAATCACTGCTAAACATATTCCTGGCTGCCTTTTAATTTACGTGGCTATGGAAAAATGAGATATTCTCACATTTATTTTAATGACTCATTCAAGTCTCTCCAATAATCCAGTGGATGAAGAATGTACAATGGGAAATATTCAAGACTGTTTAAGATATTTAATGAATAAATGTTTCAATTTTGCAGCCATTTTTTTTAGTATATAAAACTGTAACATTTAACATAATTTAACATGTAATATGTAACATAATATGTTATAGCGTGTTGAAAACCACAATCTCTGATGACAACCTCTGATAAAATAAACTCACCGGCCACTTCATTGGTTATACTTGTGCGACTGATCCTTAACTCAGATATTTAATTAGCCAATCATATGGTAGAAACTGAATGTATTTAGGTATGTAGATACAGTCAAATTGAACCTCAGAATTAGAATAGGGAAGAAAGTTTGGGATTTTCCCACAAAATCATGTTACATTCCTCTAAAAGTCGAGGGAATGCAGGGAAGTAACAAAAAGCATCCAGGTTGGGGGAAAAAGAGACAAGGAGACAAAAATATAGATGAAATAAAGTTTTTTTTAATTAATAACTATACTAAAGAAGACAGACAAGTCACTATAAGCATGAAAAGATTTGATGCATAAGAGCATATCAAAAAAGTTAAATGGTTAAAAATGCCCTCTACTCCACAGAGCAGGCATAAGCAGTTAAGCCATACGCAACTCAGCTAACTGCAAAGGCTCTCTAGGACTGGAGTTCAGCTATCCCTGGTCTTAAGTACTCATAGCCTAATTGTTGAATAGAAAGGACAGCAGAGAAAGGGGAGTATCTACGGCAGGAAAGAGAGCAAGTCATACCCAGCCATGGCCGTAACAAACCATCTTTAGAATTTATAGAGAAAGATCAGAAACAGAGAAAGTAACCAGTGAGCGGCAGTTCTCAGAGATTAAAATAGCCAAACTGCTGAGAAATGTGAGGAAGGCAATAGTAACTCAAATAACCACTCATTACAACCACCATTTGCATCAGGTGACTGAAATGAAATAATAGAAGACTGTAAAACATTGCCTTGTGTGATTAGTCTCAATTTCTGCTGCGACATTTGGATGGTAGGTTGAGAATTTGGCAAAAAGACAAATTATGAATTCAGCACCTTGTAGTGGTGTAATGGTGTGCAGGATACTTTTGCCGTACACTTTGGGCCCCAACTGAGCACCGTTTAAACAGGACATCCTACCTATACAACTCAAATAATCTCAAACTGGTTAGTCGATCATGTCAATGAGTTCATTGTACTCAAATGGACGCCACAGTCACCAGATCTCAATCAAATAGATCACCTTTGGGACGTGGTAGAATAGTTGAGTTGCATCATGGATACGCAGCCAATTAAGTCTGCAGCAACTGTGTGATGCCATCATGTCATTATGGACCAAAATCTCTGAGAAATGTTTCCAGCACCTTGTTGAATCAATGATACGAGGGGGTCCCACCCACTGCTAGCAAACTCCTAATGAAGTGACTGGTGAGGGTATTTCACACTGTGATACATGGGAAGTTATACAGTGCTTATGTTATCTTTTCTGTAAGCTTCGGACATGAAGAAAATTAAGTGGCATTAATATTTTTTTTCAGTTAGACCACAGACCAGCCAGTGTCTACAGCAACTCAATCGTTTGTAACCGTAGCGTTGTTCAAATAAGCGTTAATACTGATGTACAGTGAGATATCATAATTTCAGCATGCGCATAATCACTTCATCAACTTTTTTTTCTTAGCCTACGTCACACGCCCATGTGCTAACAGAGTTTATTACTTTCAGTGCATGAAGGACGCAAAGCCTTTGTTCTACATCCAGCACTTCTATTCTAAATCCCTTTAATCTCTGCACTTCCTGGGTTTGTGCGGCATCTGCTATCGATCACTTCCAGATGCGCTTTACAGACTCGCTCTCATACACCAAGCAGGCTATAGGCGGAACGTATTTGTGCTTTTCTCTTACCATTTAACGTAACAGCCCGAATAACAAAGATAGTAAACAAACGCAACTTTTAGCGGATAAACAGGAGACGCGTCACAAGTTCACCATCGCTTCTTTTCTCCCGCTGCTTTTTCTCCCTTATTTTATCCGGTATTGCAGTAAAATCATTTCCGGTTATTCCTTTCACTATCATTTTATTTCTGTTTGCTTCCATCCAGTGGGTGGATGATTTAACTGCAGAAAACCTCCCCAGCTCTGAGCATTTAGTGTCATCTGGTGGAGATGCTCACACATTGCACTGTAATGACAGAAGTGTTCTATAAGCTTAAATTATACTTAATTTAAAAAAGTTTATAAGACTTATTATGAAATTATTATTATTATTATTATTATTATTATGAAATAGAGACATTTCAATAAATACAAAAAGAAGTGACTAATAGAATTCGATGGGAGACATAAAAAAATAAAATACCTTGGATTATTAAGGAGAATAAGGCAAAATTTGCACAAAAAACTCTGCAGCTTTACAAGCTATAGATTTTCTATAATATGAAGAATAATGGCTATAAAAACATGCAGTGTGTGCAATATACACAGGCACTGCATATGTACAATGCAACACAAAGCAACAGAACTTAAAGTGGTGCAGCATGTCTAAAGATAATTTATTTAGTGCAAAAATGAAAAGCAGCAGGGGAGGACAAAATATGTATGTATTTTATTTTTTTCTTTAAAATTAGCTCAAATTCCGTGGCCAGAAAAAGAAAATACACTCACTGCTGCTCTAATTCATCAATGCAGCTAAACTGTAAACTAAATAGCTTCTCCACCTGGGCGCGCCTCCTCAGAGCAAGAATCTCTAACTCTCATGTCGACGTGGAGAAATGTGTTGCTGGTAATATTGTGAAAATGGAACGCTGTAAACATGGGAATAAATATTTGATTGTTTTTGGTTGAGCAGAGTCGGCTCGTTGCGTGCATACCAAATAGATCGTGTGCCTGTGTGTGTTTATTGGATGTGCGCACTTGCCGGGTAACATGAATGATGATCTACATTACAGTACATCCAAGTTCAAATCAAAAGGCACCTGACTGTTATTGGACAACAATTATCAGGAATCACCAGTCACACATCTGCTCAGCCTATTTACAAAGCTCCAGCTCTGGGAAATGACAAATCAATATCTTATTCCTGGACAGATATTTGCTTTGTGTGAGTGGAAAAGCCTCTCGAGCCCATTTCATCCATACACAGTATACACTCTGAGTCACTGTGTGTATTGGTTGTCTGAATAAAACCAGCTTTTGCTTCACCTACAGTGGGTGGAAAGAGTAGAGCAAATCACTTATTCCTTATTTATTCTTACCACTCAGGTGAGGCTGCTGTATCAGAGAGAAATTCATCTACCTTTATGTACTACTAATGACTTTATTATGCTATAAATTTGAAATATATTCAATCTTGAGCTTCAGCGTAGCAAAGCTAAAAAGGCAGCGATCTGCTGATCTAAGAAAACACATACACCGACACTCAGGGAGCTTTCAACTTGAAATGCTGTACAATGTGCCTGCAAAGTGTGCAGTTATTCATTTTGCATCACATTACTGCAGCACAAGTGGAGCATACTCTGTATGAAAATGACAATGAACTTAGTTTGCCGCTGATCAAGCACGATCCCACTCACACCCTGGTTCTTTTCAGGCCCCATCGCGCTCTCTGTCAAGTGGCAAACTCCACTTGTATGTGCATGCTAGTGGTGGATGGTATAATAGCTCCAACTCTCCACATTGCTGATGGAGAATAATGCAGTTTCTGTATGAGTGGCTCTGGCTCTATTCTACAGACCTCTGCACCTGGAAAATTGGGATTTTTGTAGATGAGTGTGTGTATGCGCGCGTCTGTGTTTATTTATGCATGTATACAATTGAAGAGTGAGCCAGCGCAGCAGCTTATCCTCTCCATGCCTTAACAGAGAAATTTAAATTTACATGTAAAGTAAGTGACGAGGGAAATCAATCTTACTGACAGACTTTAGCGCTCTGAGCCACAAGGGACAAAACGGAGTTGGGTCTGCATTTGTATGGATCAAACACTGCTTTGTACACTCGCTGACAGTACACAAGCTGGGACTTTTATGTTTAGACACTAACATGCACACAAAGCTCCTTCGCAGATAAAGTTGTTGATAAAAGAAATGGCACTCTTTTGTTATAACTCAGATATGAGCCTGCAATTCTAAGGATTCTGCACCAAACTGCTATTCACTAGTATGACTGGATGTGATGAAGTAGGTTCACTGTTTTGAAAAAGATAGATTTTTTTCCCTCCCCTTGTAGAATCCACTGTTTATATTTTTTGCAGCCGACTGTAGTACAGATGGACCTCTGCACAGGGAGGCCTTTGATATGTGGTTCCCCCCATCCCTTCCCACTGACACACGCACACATACACACACATACACACCCCGGTCCCAGGATGGGGGTGGAGGGGGTAGAGAGGGTGGAGGGATAGACATATATTTGAGTGGCTCTGACATTTCTGTTTGTTTAACGTGCATTATATATGAAAGACCAGAGTGAGGGAGGAAAGACCATGGCAGCAGGGCAGCCAAAGAGAGCAAACACGCAATGCAAGAGATAGAAAGTGAAAGAGAGGGCAGCGCAAAGCTGCTGTTTACAGCAGAGAGAAGACAAACTGTAGGTGGAAAGCTTCAGTTTTCAGCACAAAGACACTAGATTTAGTATCAGAGGCTCAACTCAGACTGTTAGGTAACCCTATCCGAGACGTTATCATCCCTTCTTTTAGAGGGAAGAAGGGTTTAATGCTGGATAACAGCAGGATGACCATCCATTATCATTCATCATGTCATATATATTCTCTCAGATCAAATATATATGAAGCTGTTGTTCATTATGGGAGGAAGACCGTTTGCAGAGGACTTATAGATTGAGCCTGTAATGTAATTGACAGATCCATTAAGGCTGATAGAAGTGTAAATAATTTACCTGTGTGTAAGTGTGTGTTCGTGCGTGTGTGTTCTCCTCAGCACCCCTACTTAGAGTTACTGAAAAACAGCAAACACAAAGGCATTTTCCCTCCTTTAAGTATAACGAAGGGAGAAGACAGTGAGTCTGACTGACAGAGCAGACACATTTTCAGACAGCATTAAAGCCACGAAGGAGCTCCTGGAGGAAATGGATGTGTATGTGTTTCTGAATGTGTGTGTGTTTGTGAGTGTGATGTAGCAGGAGGCTGAGAGAAAGAGTTTTTGAAGGAGGTCAAAGGGGAGCTTAAATAAAGGAGGAGGACAGAGTTGAAGAGTTCAAAGGAGCAAAAAATAGTCACTGCTCTGAAAAGGAAAAAAGAAAGAAAGAAAAAGCTCTTATCGCATGAGATCATCACAGCTAAAGTCACCCAGAGAGGCAGGTGTCGGCTGATGTCAGCGTTTAATATTTGCTGTAATTCAGTGAAGTCAGCGACTTGTCGAGACCTTGTTTGCAGGATTCATTAAGCGAAGTCTGTGGATAAGAGGTAATCTGCCTCATTACATTAAAGACAAAGGCACAAAGTGAAAGAGGAGAGGGAAAATTTTGCTTTGTTTTGGCTCTACTGCAGTGTGAGCTGACCTCTAGAGGGAGCTCTTATCATTCTAAAGTATCTAAATGCTTTTAGCTGGGTGATGCACTCAGCTCATAATTTAAGCATAGCTTTTGTGTGATTTGAGCCATAAAGCTCAGGCTTCCCTCAATCCCTAAGACTCTTTGTTTTGGGCCATGAGACGACACAAAGTCCCTCTGGCAAAAGAGGGCGAGCCAGGTTTCTGGAGCTCCCAAAAGATATAGTGGCAAAAGAAACCCACATCCTGCTGGCTTTGGAGTTTGGTCTGTCCTAAACTCAGTGACCAGTGTAAGAATTGGAGTGACTGTGAGAAGACTTGATGCCTGACTTTTTTAACCATCATTGACTGGAACACTGAGTAAACATTAAATGCTGGGACTTAACACTGAAGTATTTTAGGCTTGCTGGGTAACCTGGCAATATACACTCTTTTTAATGAGATATTTGAGGCAAAAGAAAAACATATGGCTCATCCCTTTGATTTCTTAGCGAGTTCACTGCTAATTGCGCCACATAAATCTGTATTACATGTTGTTAACGTGTGAGAATGAGGTTCCAGGATTCTACATAATCACCATATTTGGAAAATAATTGCTACCTGTCTGTACCCTTACGTTTAAGGTCTGATGATATTAGAATTATAATAAAATTCTGAACTGCGGCGCTATTTCTGCTGATTGCTTTGAAAGTGTGAACATAAATGTGTGTGTGTGTGTTTTTCTTGAGCCAAACTTGCCTGCATGCTGTTTAGTTTCTTTATGATTAATGATATAATACAGAAAACTAAAACTAATAAGATTCTGTTTTTGCAGTTACACACTAGTTACTGCATGCAGGCATACACCGTTATGTGTACACACACACACACACACACACACACACACACACACACACACACACACACACACACACCCCTCCATTTCTCCATTTTCATATACATATTTATTTGAACTATTGATGTTTTTCAGGCTCCAGTGAAAACACTGAAAGAAGTATTCATTTTATTTGTGAATGGAGCGCAGATAAAAACCATTTGGAGGCAAAAGAAAAAGGAAATCCGTATAATAGAAAGGGCTTATTATTGAACTGTTTTCCCCTTGTTCCATCAAGTGAAGACCAATAGTTTTGAAGGCTTAAATGATCCTCTGTGCTCATCATCAACCGAAAGAATCTTTGGAACTTCACTGATCTGATCAATACTGGCGCTGATTGAGACAGAATTAAATTCAACGCTGGTACTTTCATTAGGAAAATGATATGACTGAGCCAAATGGCTTTCATTCTTTTCAGTCAGCCTCCAAACATCAATGCTGCTTCTATGCGCTCATTTCTGTTCAAGTCACCACTTTCAAATAACAGCGTAAGTGTTGGGAAAACAGCAAAATCAATGACCGGGTAAAAACACTACACTGGATATAATGTTTTCCTCTTATGTTTTTTTTTCCCCCCCACATCACCCTGAGCTACGTATGCTAATTAAACTCCAGGAAACAGAACACAAACTAATGACTTGAGTGATTTGCCCGTGTGTTTGTGTGTTTGTGCAGCCAGAGCTGTGAGGTGGCGTTTATGTCTCTGTGATTTTAAGTGCTTGTGACAGCCGTCACTCTCTCCCGCTGTGTTTCCACTCCACATTGGTGTGAATATGTGTATTTGCGCCTGTGTGTGTGTATAATCATTTTTTGGTAGACCAGATATGCCAGTGATTCATACTTGTGTGTTGCATCACACCCAACATCCCCAGAGGGAGGAAGTATCTTAACTGATTCAACTGCAAAACATCTTTACTTCAGAACCTTTAACAGGATGAAGAATTAAAACATAAAAGAGCTGTAATATAACTACTCAAATATGCTTCTATGCTTACTTCCCTGCTTGAGGAGTAAAGTAAAAAAAAAAAAAAGCAACAACTGACAACTTACTGACCAAATAATTATTTGCTAGAATTTTGTGATGAGTTCAAATGCTTTATGAGAAATTATAGGAGAAGCATAAACTATTGAGGTAAATAATAAAGTGAATCTTGGATTTGGAGGTCTTGCATTAGACATAATTAAATAGGACAGTTAAAAGTCACCAGGGAAGAAACACATCATGGAAACAACATGCCAAACATGTCTCCTCTGCTAGGATCTGTAAGCGAATGTTGCTGTTATGTTATATGCACCACAACTCCCAGTGGCGCCCATTACAACCTAGAGTTAAGAAAGCTAATGAATACATGAATGACTTAATTCAAAATTCAAAATTAGAAAATTAGTGATGATTCTCTCCTGGTATAAAAGATGGACATACCAACATGACGTCACCTACTTGTTAGTGAAATTAAGATATGAAATCAAAGACATTTTTCACCAAGTCATCTTGATCTGCTAACTCTTTTCCCCTTGGATGCATAATAGGCGTAAGCCTTGTTTTCCTATAATAAACAGAGCGATTTCTGTCATATTTCAGCCCTGCTTCGAGAACAAAATGATTGACTGTGCATCAGATACCAGTGAGGGTAATCTCTGCCTATACAGCTTACCCAGCCTACCCCTGGAAAAAACCCAGAACCTATTCTAATGTTCATCTAACCAGCTCCGTCTTTTGATATATACTGAGGTGTCAATACTCAACATTAAGGGTACAGGGGAGGTTGTCAAATGTCATCTTTATGGGGGTTAAAACTGGAGCTGACTGTGAAACCGGACTCTCACTAATTAATTACTTATCAATGACCACTCATTAGCCAATGAGCATATCAAGGATAATCCTTCTGTCTGAGTAGAACACTCGTAATTTATAAAATTGACTTAATGTTCAATTCATTATGACCTGAAGCTAGTAATTGAGCCCATAAAGTCATCAGCAAAGTGTTTACTGAGGTCACAGAGCAAGGGGCCCCCCTCCTGGTGGCCATTAAACAGAATGCAGGATTAAGGCGTGCACATCCTGAAGCTGCATCCATCTTTTACACTGTTTTTGTTCTTCATATGTTCACTCAAGTTTCATTCCACATTGCGGATTCATTCAAGTCAGACAGACTGTCTACTTTCTTGCCTCACTGCTGAATCTCAGCCCACCTTGTTTTCCTGCTTCCACCCTTTTTCTGCTTAAAAATTCTAGAAACTGAAACTCACCATACAAGCTGTGGTCATAAAAACGTAGGTGCACAGACTCTCTGCAATTATTCAGTGTAAACAGATTTTAAAATGTTTCATTGAGCACATTTACTCTGTGCTGCATAGCTTTGTATCTTTTAAGCAGTCCATGAGTGGATTATAGGGTTCTACATGTGGTTCCTATGTATGCTACTGGCTGCTACCCCTTCTGTCTGCATAGATTTCTATCCTATAACCAGACAATCACTTAGTGTCTGGCTGTGGCCTGCAACCCACATACTGCACTATTCCTCACTTGGCCACATAAATGGTATATTATGCAACGAGTGGCCTACCTCAGGTCATTAAGATGCCCTCAGTCAGCAAAACTGGCACATCTGAGTGTGCTGATCAGCCTGGCCCTGTGGTTGGTGGAGGAATGATAACTGCACGCTAATTAAAAAGCCATTCATTGGAGTGAAAGGCCAATTAAAGGCCTAATATTTGATAAGACTCTCAGCTCACTCAGCAGCAAGCCCACCTGGGAAGTATTTATTAAATGTTAATGGAGACTGTAATTAATATCCAGGGTGGATTAACGCGCAACTGGATATCATTCACATTCACACAGAGGACGGGAGAGGGGGTGACGAGTTCGAGAGAAAGAGAACAAGTACAAATGAGAGAAGGATATGTAACCTAATATTCTGCACTTGTAAAAAAAGAAAAAAAAAATCTCTCATGCAGATGTGCCATTAATCGGGAGCATTCCCACCATGAAGCATAAAGAGTTTTTTTTAAACAGATACAGAAAAAAAGTCGAGCAATATTAAATTCCTTGTTGCAGCTCTCATTTTCCATTTTCTAAATATAGAAGCCAGTTAGAGCCTGATAACTGGGTACTTGTGCCTCTGTATATTTTTATTCATGCTAATGGGCCATGTGACTACAAAGTGTGTGTGTGTGTGTGTGTGTGTGTGTGTGTGTGTGTGTGTGTGTGTGTGTGTGTGTGTGTGAGTGAGTGAACGTGTTTAAATGAGCTTTATGTTTTTGGCTGCTCTTTCTGAATTCATCTAATTGTGATTACCTGTTTAATTTCCTGTTTTATTTTGAAATTCTGATTTCATTGTTGCTTCACTGCTCAAAAAAAAGGAACACTTTGAAAACACGTGAAAAAAACAAAAAATATATATGTATGGAGCAAAAAGTTTTTTTTGTTGCAGCAACTCAAACTGGTACTCAGTAATTTGTTTGTATAACCCCCATGGTCCTGATGAGACTACGGATCTGGTCCATCCAGATCTGGACCAGGGCATCACTGATCTCCTGGAGAGTCTGAGATGCAACATGGTGGCAACTTCATCCTCCTATGCAGCACAGAGTAAATGTGCATTGTTGTGCACCCGCATCATCCTACACCCACTACACCAGGGTATAGGGTCTGATAATGGGTTCAAAGACTTCATCCTGATATCTGAAGCCAGTCAGGGTGCTGTTGTCTAGCCTAGCAAGTAGTGACACAGACCCTTGACAAAGGCGAAACTTGGAAAAAAAAACAATCAGAAAAGATGAGGAGGGAAAATGTCAGTGACCTCCACCTATAAAACCCCTCCTGTTTTGGGCGTTGTCTCATTGTTGCGCCACTAATGCGCCTGTTGTTAATTTCATTAACACCAGAGCAGCAGAAACTGATCAACAGCCCTCTCTCCTACTTGACTGACCAGATCAATATCCTAGAAGTTTAACTGACTTGATCCTAGCAATGTAGTTCTATTTCCTTTGTTTTGTTTCCGTGCCAATTTTCAGCCACACCTGCTTCCCATCAGCTAATTAGCGACATTTTGTCTCTGTATTGTGTGTTTGAGAATTTTCTTGTGATTCTCCTCTGTGTTTGTGACCACTGTTTTTGCCCTATTCATATAAGTGTTGGTTGCTGGATGGTTTGGATTTTGCCTCTTGTCTGCCCCCTTTGTCAAATATTTGCTTCTTAGGCTGGCTACCTGTAAAACCTTAAAATTGAGTTGTGAACTGTTAGCCCAGCAACAGACTGGTGATAAGGATAAGAGTCAGAGAATGGATGGATGGATGGATGGATGGAACTTTTATCCTGCTTCTGAGTCTACTGTTTCATTCTGCCTTTACAGACATTGCTGCATGTGGCTTATATAGAAATTAGAATTAAAATTCAGAAATTTGGTGTAATATATGCTACATGACACATAATATTTCCAAAACTATTTGTTTGTTTGCCTTCACACACATATGAACTCGAGAGCCATTCTTAGTCCATAGAGTTTAATATGTGAAGGCTTTCCACAAGTGAGTGTGTTTAAGGCAGTTTCTAATCAGAAATGCATTTGTGAGGTCACACACCGATGTTGCATGAGAAAGCCTGGCTCACAGTCTCCACTTTAATTCATCCAAAAGATGTTCTGTCTCTGACTCTGTGGGGGCCAGTCAAGTTCCTCCACACTTAACTTCCTCATCCATGTCTTTATGGACCTTGCTTTGTCCACTGGCTCGCAGTCTTTTTAGAACAGGAAGGGGGCATCTCCAAACTATTCCCACAAAACTGGGAGCATGAAATTGTCAAAATGTCTTAATGCTAAGCATTAAGAATTCCGTTCACTGGAACTCAGGGTCCGAGCTCGACTCTTGAAAAAATCCCACACCATAATCTCCCCTCTAGTAAACTTTACAGTTGGCACAATGCAGTTAAACAAGTGCTGTTCTTCTGGCACCTGCCAAACCTAGACTAGCACATTTTGGTGTAATACCACTAAAGGCTGACTGTAGAATATTTAGTACCAAGGAAATTTCACAACTGGACTTGTTGCACAGGTGGCATCCTATGGTACCTCCTATGGTACATTCTACGGTACCACACTAGAATTCACTGAACTCCTGAGAGCGACCCATTGTTTCACAAATGTTTGTAGAAACGGTCTGCATGCCTAGGTGCTTGATTTTACATATCTGTGACCAGAACACAGAACCTTCTTGCTGTGAGGTAACAGTGTTAAACACCACCCCGCTGTGCTGCCTTTTCAAAAAGATATGTTTGAAATTTAATTAGTATCATAGTAGTCAGCAACATCGGTCTTTTTGTTACAGAAATGTTTTCTTTTAGCTATAATTTCTTTCACTTTTTATGAAATTATCTTTTTTAACGATTTGAGTTTTTGTGCTTTGGGTAAGCAACTAAGCGCACTGAGAGCACAATTTTAAAAAATGTAATTAGTGCTATATATATCTACTTGAAACCTTTTGCTTTATTTGTATTGTATGTTGCATGAAAACAAAATCAGCTCTTTTTGGGACTCCTTTCTGTTAATCTCTGCTTGGCTGTGTCAACTGCCCTTGTTTCTCCCTCAGAAGATGGCCTCCATTTATAAGTTGTCCTTTTTAGAAAACTGTCCTTATGGTCTTCCTAAGTAGCACAAAGCTTGGGAGAGATTCACAGACAGCAGAGGACAGGTCAGGTTGAACTGTAAATAACCGTGCAAGGCAGAATGATTTCCCCCAAGAAAATACCTTTTGCTCCTTTTGTTTTTCTGCCTAGAAAATACCTTAGTTTATTGCTGTTACTCTGAGCTGAGTTACTGTTTTACACAGTTTTGGTTGTCTTTCATTAACTTCTCATTGTGATTAGCTGTTTTGATTTTACTTTGACCTTGTTTACATCTCTCCAACAAGCCATTAGGAACTATATAGAGTGTCTTCATTACTGATGGCTGCTCTATTAGCCAAGACTAATAGACGTGGTCACAGAGGACGGACATGCCAATAGCACTAAAAACGCTAAAGCTAATTATCTAGTGGATTGGGGGCTGGAGTTAAGGTTATAGCTAAAGGTTGAGGGTAGAGTTAGAATTTGGTGAGGTTTACTTGACTTTTTCCCAATAAGCTGTCAGCAAGCCAATGATGCAGTGACCCTATGTTTCAAAAAAATGCTTGTTCGTTGGTTTGGGTGGTTATGTCTCAGGGGGTAAAGTGGGTTGTCTGTTAACTGGAAGGTTGGTGGTTCGATCTCTGAGAACGTAAGGCTACGAGTGCTTAGGCTTAGGAAAAAAGCACTTGTATGGTTGAATGAGGCATGTAAGAAAGTACTTTGAGTGCTCATATTGAGTAAAAAAGTGCTATATAAGTGGTAGTCCTTTTAAAGTATGCTCAGTGTGTGTTAGTTTGACATGTTTCAGGTCTGTGTCTTTGTGTGTATCTGCATATATTATAAGAAAGAAATACCATGAAAACTATAAAACTGAGTTATAATGACATTTATCTTAATACTATCAATAATATTAATAATAAAGCAACATACCACTGATTTTCACATTGCACACATAAGTTGTGCTAGTGTGGCTTTGTATGCCTCTTACATGTGCAGGTCCTGAAAATGAAACCAGGCAGTATTACATGCACCATTGAGAAGAGTCAAGGACTCAGTGGTAAACAGTAATAGTTTCATTAATCGATGTATGTGTGTTCCTGAGCATGTGTGTGTGTGACAAAGCTTGTGAGTGTGCGTCACTGCATGTTCAACAAACTACATAAATGAAGTGTGGTCAATAAAATACACAGCTGTGCACTTACAGTTAGTGTAAATTTATTGTTTCCATGGTCAGTTAGCTGTATATGTGTGAGCGTGTGAACCAGCGTTAAGATCACAGTAACCAGTAAATCAAACAGATACAGCAGACAAAATGTTAAAAAGTCACTATAGAGGTAGTGAGCTAAGATGGATGAGACTATTAACTGATATAAAGTAAGAATAGGAGGGAAGGCAAACTCGAAGAAAATCAGCAGGAAACGGTTGCTGAACGGCTCTCAGATCAATACTAATAACCACACACAGTGTATGACTCCTCTCATCTCTAATAACTCATATGGCGGAGAGAAGCACACACGGCGAAGAGAGAGGCTAGAACACGGAGGCTGTTAAAGGGGAGGCGGAGAAAGGAAATATGGGTGTAAAGTTCAAATTTGTCTGCTTTTGCACTCTCCGTTGCTCTCTTGCTTTCTCAGCCTCTCCCCTAACTGTTTAATAAACAGGCAGGGCGGGCAGACAGCCATGTTTGCGATGCCACTTCATCACTGTGGAAAAGCGGTGCCACCCATTTCAACCTCCTACAGCACGCGCTGAGCTCACAAAGCTACAGTCATATTTGGAAGATTAGAGAAGTGTGCGTGTGTGTTGTTGGAGAGCCATACAATTTGTGGTGAATTAGATTGTTCTAAAAGCATCTCTCAATAAGAGGCTGGTGAATGCGTTTGCCCTAATGGCCTGCCTTTTTATATTTCTTTAATGAAGTTACAGAAGAGGAGAAAATGGTCAACCCTGCCAAGCTCCTCTACACATGCACAGCACTCTCCATTTTCTTCCTAAACGGCAGTACAGGCATTAACCTCAGCTAATTCTGTCAGCCAGAGAGAAACTGAAGCTGCATAATGCTTATCTTCTCACACTTCAGCACACAGGAAAATTTGCTTCTGTGTGTGTGTGTTTTCTCTATGTGTATCTCTGTGCATGACTATGTCAGCTGAACTTACCAATGCTGTATCAAAGCATAATAATGTGATCCCAGCTTTTTTTAAAATGACAATCCCATTTCACCCAGGCTTCACAGCTTTGGTAAGATTTCAGCACCTTGCTAAAATTCAAACATATTCACGCTAAGTTGAGTTGAAACCTCCCCGTGAAGGAGAGGAAGTGTAAGAGAGGCACAGGGACAGGAAAAAAAAAGAAAAAGGGGGGCTTATGTAATGTCAGACGAGAAAAACTAAGCACATATGCAGATATCGCAGCGCTGCTGATTCTCGAGTGGAACGTTAAATCCTGGTTGCTATTTTTGTGAGGTAATAGATTTTTATCAGCACAACACAGTGGTGCAGTGGTTAGCAATGTGGCATCACAGTAAGAAGGATCTGGGTTTGAATCTACCAGCTGGGGCCTTTCTGTGCGGAGTTTGCATGTTATCCCTTTGCCTGTGTGGGCTCCCTTTGGCTTCTGCCCACAGTTCAAGGACATGCATGCTAGGGTAATTGGTGATTCAAAATTAGCCATATAAGTGACAGGCTGTCGATCTCTCCAGTATGTACCCCATCTCTTGCTCCGTGACAGCTGGTGTGAGCTCCAACCGCTCCCTGTGACCCTAAATTGGATAAGCATTACAAGAATTAGATGGACTGATAGATTTCACCAGTATGCTGTTTGAAGAACCTCTTCAGAACATTTCCAATAACTGTGCATGTTGGAAATGATCTGATCTTTCTGGACTTGTTCTGATTCAAATGGCAAGCGACCCATTGTCTGCTGCATATACATAGAGCCAAATTTGGGGATGTAGCTTTCATAAGCCAGCCATTATGTTGAGACACAAGAGCAGATGGCCTCCAAAGCCCTGCCTGGAGTTTGCTTCCTACAAACACCACAAGGACATATTGTCTGTAATATTTCTCAGGCATTACTTTGCTATGGTGTGACCCTCGGGTATTAACAGAAATAAAAGAGCTGATTTGAATCGTCACATAAAAAGCAATATGTTGCAATTAATTCAAACAGTGTTTGTTGATGGCGATTGAAACATTGTTTGTAATCCTGGCAATCTGCTCAAAAAGGACCTCTGAACTTGTCAACAAAAACCTGAAAGAAAAGTTTAGATGCTTTGAGGATTTGAATATTGACATAATTAGAAACACAGGCTTGAATGACTCACTACCTTTATGTGATAGAGGACAAATTTGAAACACTATGATTTGGAACAAAAAGAGACAGGGTATAGTCAGAGCATACTTGTGACAGGTACTGCAGCTCAACTATTTTTGTATTGCTCCCTAAAAGGAAACAGAAAATATTAGGAATAGAAATAAAACAGGATCAGCTCCCGAATATGTATACGACTCAGAAAAGCTCAAAGAGGGCTCACACCTTACAGGTATGTGAATATGAGTTAAATCAAATTGAATGGGGTATGTGAGGATTAGCTCTTGATCTATTTTGATGAAGTACATTTTTCTGAACATTTCACTGGTGCACATTTTATTGATCCCTGCAGCCTTATTTGCTGATCAATAGTTTACCCTTACCCATAGATTTTCTCTAGGGCTATATTAAAATAGTACGACACCTCATAAAACAACAATGATGCATATTACTATTGACTCATCCTAATCAATGACTCGGTTCTAAGTCATAGGCCATATCTCCATATTTTACAGGCCCTAATGGGTTTATCTGTCTACTCCTGCTTTTCCCGTTCCCTCTCCAATATTGGTATGTTCTTACTGAGAAGAATAATGTCTGACTAAAATCCCATTGATTTGGACACACGTGTCTGCTTGAGCGTGCGCATGGTGCCAATTTTCCATAGGTAAGAATGTATGGTTACAAGATACATGCAGATTAGTCTTTGCGTACTGAAACCTGTATGGTTATGTATTTTGTGGGGCTGAAATCACTGGAAAAGCAATACTGATAGCAGCAAAGCTAAGTTTGCACATTTATACATATATTAAATTAGCAATGAGAGGAAGAGTGTAACCTGAGTTCCTTCTTTGCTAGTGTACATTAAGACCAAAAATAAATTTTTAGGTGAATGTTAGTGAAAAAGAACCCCAACGTGTACATGCTAAAATCATGGTGGTGATGCTGAAAAGAACAAACTTAACATTTTAAATTGTCTTAGAAAAAGAAAATAATTGGAGAATTTTAGAGGAGACACAAGTGTGAGCCAGACAAAGACCAAATTACTGTTTGAATAGTTATGACATGTGTCTCATATCTGTGCTAATAACATATCAAGAAAGCTAGCAGTTTTAGAGAGCTGAGAACGGCTTAGTTCTGTTACCAATAATGTTGTCAAGCTGTAAGAAGATATTCAAACGCTCGATGTAGCCAAAATAGGTTTGGACATCCTCGCCATAATCTTGATAACTATTGATTCAAAGTCAGACCAGTGCAGCTGAAACCAAGATGGGAGACTTCAACGAAGCCATAAATATGTGTGGATGGATCCAGCCTAGTAGCTGTGAGTGAAAGTCTGTTATGTGAAATATTATGAGGTATTGTGTTGACACAAGAAGAGAAGGAAAGACATAAAGTATTATACTCTATTTGGCTATAGGCTGTGTTCCTTGTGTGGCTGCAGACATTATATCTTTATCATTGGATCACCTCATTCAACTTTATGCACTGTGCTGTTAGTAATATCAAAGTAACCTGTTTGTAGTTTTCACAGCAAACTGAGTTGTTTATCATGTTTTGTTGTTTTTGTGTGTAGCGATTTTAAATAGTTGCCTTATTTCTCCTTGGACATTTGGTCAAATTAATATTTGCTGAATTTCTGATTTCTCATAAGGCTGTTCTTACTGTGTGTTGTTGAGTGCTTTCCTCTTTGAGCTCTATTTTAGCTAGTGATGAGTTTTTGTGGTTGGATATTAGCACCACAGCTCCATGGTGTTCTTGTTGAGAGAGTGGTTCATACAAAAAGACTTATGTTGACTCACCAGCACACCTTGGTTCTTGTGATTTTCTGTGTTTCATAACATTTTGTCCTAATTTTTTTCCAGTTGGTTTCAGTATTTGCATTTGGTTCAAACACCAAGCATTTTCGTGCAGTTTGAGAACTACAGAGCTTTATTTGTTGCTATAATGACCTCTGTGTATTCTAGAAAGCAAAATTACTTAATTGTCTGTAAAAATGATGTTTGCATGTTTGCCTTATTATGTGAATTTGCTTCCTTTATTATTTTTAAAGATTAATTTACAAAAATATAACAAACAAGAAACAAATGTTGATGTGCAGAGAAGTAGCAAAGCTCATAGGTTAATTGTAAATATGCAATTTTCTTTCCAATGAAAAAGTCTGACATTATTCCAATTTTCATAAAGGCTTTTACACACCGGTCAACATTCGTGCAAAATTTGTGCAAATGTTTTGTGCATTAAAAATATTCTTTGGACTCACCTATTCTTAATGTGGCCATTCACACTGACAAATTTGCAGCATTTGTTTTTTTTTAAATCATGTTCAATTTTTCTGATTTTCAAATGCGAATAAACAGATCTGACCAATCAGATCACTGCATTTGGCAGTGACCTGATTGGTCAGATGTGGTCCCAACTCTGTTAGCAAGAGCTTAAACTGCCCCACTGACATCCTGAACTATGTATGAAAGCAGTCGCCATACAGCTTCAACTCTTGAATGAAACCATGAAATTGTCCCTGCTGCCGCCTTCTGTTGAGGACTGACTGAATTTCACAGTGCATTATTTGGGGGTGAATTGTTCACAAAACTTGAGTGTGTAAATGCATTACATGACCAATTTGCATTCGAAAAATGTTGAATTTCGTGTTGTTTTTTCCGCTCTGTGTGTAAAGACCTTAAGAACTTTAATTGGCAGCATAAGTAATCATTTACTTGATGTTTTCTATAAAAAACAGACAGTTACATTTTCTCCAGACACACACTAGGTTGCTCTCACAGATCTAGTAAAAATGCTCCAGGTTACTGGACAGAACTATTTTTTTGTACATATAAAATCTGCCTATTGATGCATTGCAGTGTGTTTCACTTTGTCTAAAATGTTTTACATGTGTGCGTGGCTCGGTAATTGCATGTCTAAAATACTAAATGGTGATGTTACTGTGTTTCTTTATGCACCTTAAATAATGATGATTGAGCTGAGCAGGTGTTTCAACTGAATATTTATATTTGTGTTTGAGAGAATGAATGTTGAACAGCTACTTTAAAACAAAAACAAAAAAGAAAGAAGGAGAAGATTAGTGAATATACTGGCAGAGCTAAGAAAATGGGGAATGCCAAACTGGAGATTAGTGGCTGTAACATTAGCATTGTATATTATAACCTCAATTCCAAAGAGTTTGGGATGCTGTGTAAAATGTAAATTAAACCAGAAAGCAATGATATTCAAATCACATAAACCCATATTAAAAAGTACAGTTCAGTACCCGCACTCTTCTGCTACAAAGCTAATACTGTTAGATGCAGTTTGTGGTCTAGCATTATCTTGCTGATATATGCAAGGCCATCCCTGAAAAATGCATTCTACGGATGGGAGCATATGTTGCCCTAAAACCTGCATATACTTTCAGCATTGATTGTGGAAATTTTTTTGTATTATATTATTATATACACAGTCAGATCCCATTGCATGTTACATTTGGTTTCAGGGAAGGAATATCTTGCGCAAATCAATATTCTGTATTTATATTGACCTATGCGTTTCTAGGGTATATTGCTAAAATGCTAAACTATCACTCTGAATTTTCCTGCATCCTGGGATAGTTACATGTGTGGACAGATGAATGTAGGCTGTGACAGATCAGCACAGAAACAGATTAATCTGAGGCTCATCGACTGGTTACCAGTCATTGCCAATCAGCTGAAAACCAGCTGATTCCAGCCACTTGCTGATAAATCGGTGCATTGCTAGCATACTGATAACCTCTACATATGTACCTAAGCACATATGTAAATTTGATTGTCATATAAGGAAAACCACATGTTATTAATGCCATGCGGCTTCGGTGCAAGCAGGTTGGAGTATAAGAAACTATATATATATATAAAAATATATTAGCATACTAAAAAAATGACAAACGTTATCAGCAGTTAACTATGCAGCACTATGTTTTCCCTGGTTTGGCAAAAATGTGTTCTGTGGAAAAGGTCTGTGTAGATATAAAATATTACTACAGAATGATGACATTTATTTAAATGCTGTTGCTAAAATTAGGCTTAGTTAGTATTCAAAAGATCTTTGTACAGATAGGATGATGAAAACACAGCATGGAATCATTTATTTTTCTTTTTTAGACTCACTCTATTGCGTGTCCATACAATATGGAAGTGGCATGTTTGTGTGTGTGCGTGCACTCTTACTTACATGTGTGAAGTGGGTGAGGACAGGGGAACTAATGGTGACTTATTAACATCATAATTCAGCCAGGCAGGACAACTAATCACTGAGACCTCAGATAGACCAGCCACAGGGGGTGATGGATGACGCCCCTGTGTGTGTATGTTTGTGTTGGTGTGTGCTTGCGTCTCCATGCGTGTGTGTGTGAGTGAGTGCCTGTGTGCGTTAGTGATAGATGGCTTGTGCGGGGGTCCTTTCACAGTGAGATGTCTTCTAATCAGTCTTAATGATTAGACTCCATTGATGAGGGGCATCGATGAGAATGGGATTGTAGGTCCCGGGCATGGCGACAAAACTCTCTGAAACAAGAAATACACCCAGCCGATATCCTTGCTACTTCAGGATTTGAAGAAATTATAACAGTAAACAACAAATCACTATGTGTGTGTGTGTGTGTGTGTGTGTGTGTGTGTTTGCATGGGTGGTACTGATTACTGCCAGTGTTCTCCTATGTGTCAGCTTTCTTTAGCTAGCAGATGGCAGGGTTGAAGAAGTTTTCACGAGCAACTCTATAGAGAGGTGTGTGTGGACCTCCCTTCTCCTTTCTTCTCCTCTTCTGTCTGTGTCTCTATCCACCTCTCCCCCTCCTCCCTTTGCGATTGCCACTCATCCGTCTCGGGCCCAGTCAGGGCTGTTTACACTCATTTAGCTCCAACTGAGGTGCAGTAGACCAGCCTGTTTGGTATTTATATCTAAAGAAAGAAAAGGAGTGTAAACAGGATGCAGAAGACTAAAACTGGAAAGAACATGTCCAAGATCTGCAGATAGGCGAGAATGAGATTGCCATCATGGTTTGTGCTCATTTTTAGCTTGCAGTTATTGTAACTAATGCAAGCAATGAAATTACTTTGCTGCGATAATTTAGCACATGTCTGATAGGAGTTATTCATAATATGGACATTTCCCCACCCTTCCCCTCTCTTTCTCTCCATCCCTTAGCAAGTAACCAGGGCCAACGGAAGAAAGGAAGAGACAAACTGAATTAGTGTTCTTTTCATCATCGTGACCAGCGAGTCGTCTGATAACCCTGATCTCATTATGAACGCTAATTGTTAAGTTCCCCCTGCTCTCTTCCTCGCTTCCTCAGCATACGCATGTTCAGGACTAAATGCCCATCTCAGTGAGAGGAAGCTTGTGTCTGAGTATTTACTTCCTGCCTGCTAATGGCACCAACTTCAGTTCCAATATCCACTTTTAGCATAATCATTCTGAGCATGGGTAGCATTACAAGAGATTTATGATGTGTTGAATGCAGTCTGGCAAATCTTCCAGCTCTCACATGCAATCATCTGCATCTCAACTCCCATTCTGTTTTCCTCCCATTCTTGCATGTTTGTTTAAAAATGTGGGTAATTGCATCTGTATCACTTATTTTGTTATTTTCATGCTGATTTCTATATCTGTCTGTGTTTAATGTTGAAATAAGTCGTGATTGAAATAAACCATGTACACAAGGAAGTAATATTATTTCACATGCATATTAGCTACCGCGGAATACACACAAATACAAATTCAGATTCCAATCAAAGTATATGCAGAGTTACACACCGTGCTACAACCTGAACCTTGTTTTGTAGCCTGTTAATATAAAACCACTTGCCATAATCCTGATCATGAGATTTTTTTTCATAATCACACGTCTTACAGCAGACTAATGGGGCAGAAGCGGTAAAGCCTGCCAAAGAATCCACAGGTTTTAAAAGGATTGCACTGTCAGTACATCCAGTGATACATAGCAAAAAAAAAAAAAACTATTAAAAGGTCACACATCCTACCACATTAAGTCATGTTAATGGTAATGGTAGGCTCATATGTTTCCAGAAAATATATTTCAAGTTTCAGGCTATAAAACCTCACCGATTGTTTTTTGCACTCTGCCTGCATACCTTTGGTTTGGATGTCTGATAAAGGTTTAGGTTTAAGATTAAGCATAGGAAGTATAACACCACCATCACCATCTTAGCTGCGAAAACACAAGACAGGTGGTGGAGTGGGTTGTTTTAGTTCCTTCCTCGTTTCTCATCTTCATTATCCTCCTTCATTATCCAGCCTTCTCTTTGTATGTATAGTGTCTTCTGTCTGTGCTTTTTTCACATCATATTCTGCCTGTTGAGCTTACTGCTTTTTACTTTTTTCAGCCATAAACAGCTCACTTTTTGTTAACTCAATCTGATTCATGGCTACTGAATTTGGGTTCTCATTCTTGATCTTTATGACAGTCTTCCTGGGTTAGCTGGTGGTTCAGCTGGGACTAGCAGAAGAACCACTAGTGCTTTCAGCCTTTGGGGTCTGTTGCCATCTGTCCATCTTTGGTTGGACAAAGGTTGATCGGTCTAGGCTAATTAGCACTCAATGGGGAACTGCTTCTCTTCTTCTACAGTGCTTTGTTCTCTACTCTGCTCCTCCTCTTCTGTCTTACAAACAGGGATAAACAGTCAGAATTCCAACTGAAGAGAAAAACTAACATGACCATGAATGACCGAAAAATGCATATAGAGACTGGACACACTGTGCTGGAATCAAACAAGGACAAATACAACAAATAAAATATTATTGGTTCTACTATTCCGAAATATTTGTATCCACTTTAATGTTTTTTATATTTAATTCCACAAATATAAAAAATTGTACAAGGTAGTGATAATACACATCAATATAAATACAGAATATTTATTTGCATTTCTTCCCTGATATACTGTGTATATATTAATAACAGTATAAATAAGCCCCAATTACAGAAACTTTCCAAAATGTAAATAAATGCTGTATAAAGCTAATACAGTGTAGTAGACTGGAACATGGTTAATTAAAGCTCTTCATTAGTGAGGTCATGCTCATGTAATTGGATTAAATGTTACTAATCACAAGAGGATCAGTACTTGCACTTGGTTTCACAAAACTGGCAAAAGAATGGTTGATTTGTGCACAGAGAATATAACTTATGTGTGCTCAAAACTCACGTGTGGTAGCTGCTCTGGTGGATTTTTTTCTTTTACAGAAAATTCTGTTACAAAACATAACCTCTTTTGTGTTCTTGGTTCAGCTAGGAGAAATCCTGAATGTGGGACAAGGGAACATCAGGCATTTTTTGATTATTGGTTTCCTCTATGTTCCTGCTGTGAGTAATGACCATGAGTTTTAATGGGGGTCTTACCAGTGTCCTGCTATTAATTAAAGCTTGATTGGAAGAATAAATTAATCTCACCGTGGTCCGCCCGATCAATAACCCATATGAGGGCTCCATTAAGCACCAAAGGCTGAGCACTCTGCATGTGATGTGTGTGTGTGTGTTGAAGGCGTTAGGAGAGTCAAATGGTTCTCTCAGATTGCAAGTGATTTTCGCCCCTATTAATCACAACAACCTCATCAAGTCATGGGAGGTTTGTGCGAGTGTGCGAGGCTGCTTCCATCCACCTATGCAAGTGTGTTCGTGCCTCGGTATCTGGTGATTTTAATTTTTTAACACATTTAATTTAATTTGGAGTTTTTCTTGTAGACTGCAAGGATGGTATTTCACACATACAAGTCAGAGAAATTTGACATTTTTCACTTGAATCAGTGAAACCTCTGCTATGAACCAAAGGCAAATGGCATTTGCACATTTTAAAGTTCACTCATATGAAATGCTAATCCGGGATCCGGAGTCATTTGATATGCAGGCCCAACTTGGGGAAAATTATTCAGAGAAACTTTATAAAGATGGCAAATATTGACTCATGATGAAAAAAGTGAGACATGTTATATTCAAAGTGATATCATTTGCAAACTTTATCTATCTCTAAAAAACTTAACAAGACATGACAATGGTAACCAGTTGAAATGGCACCTGTATGGATTCCTGTTAGGGTTTGTCAAAATTATTGAGATTTCTATATGTAAAGTGAGTGACGGGTATATTAAAGCACACGGATGGTTGCCTTCTCATTTTGTATATGCTTACATTGGAAAGGAAATGTAGGAAAAAAGCTATGTAGCTTAGCTATAAACGGAATCACTCTTGCGAACTTTGTTGAAATTACTTGGTTCATCTTTGCAGACTTTAACATTAGAGTAAAATTATAAAAAAATGTTTTTGCACATGTATCTGCTATGACTGTGCATATTTTCTGCAGGCTAGTCATGAAACATGAACACATTTGAAGTGAACACTACATTTATAAAGGCTAATTTATACCATTGAGATCTACTCTAAAAAAAATGTCATATTTTGAACAGCCACAGAACTGAAGCTGTTAAGCTCAGTTTACATTGTTTATGAGTTAATGGGTTCTTAGTAAAGTGTACTTCCAAAGAAAATTAACACATCACAGATTCAGGAAGTTAAACTAAAAACCAAAGAAATTTCATACTGAACTGAGTGTCATCCACCACATAATCTGAGACAAATACATGAATACATGCTCTTTTACATTCACTCTGAGTACAGTGTTGCTGTTAAAATCTGTTTTCTCACAGACTCACATAAATACACAAACCTTACAGCACACTTTTATTTCTGTGCATCAAAAAGTTAATGGAATTAATGTTATTAGTGGATTAAAATGGGATGCAGCTACTTAGATGCTTTGTACACTGAGTGCTGCTAGCAAGAATGTCAGAACCCAGGAGTCACTCGCACTGGTGCACCCAAATAATTTGTCATATTCACACACTATAAATATCAGTCGCTTCTGTGAAGAATGTGCGTAGAAGACTGCAGAGGTTGCATTTTTTGTTCACCAGTTCTGCTCTTTCCATCCATCTTCACCTGTTTGCTTCTCAGGAGCATTACTGTACTAATACTAATAAGAAAAATCAGAACAAATTTTAACCTTGATTTATTTCCCATATGTAATGTATCTAAATTAACATTCTTGATTTGCAAACTTCAGTAGGAGGAAGACAGAACAACTGAATAATGGAGCAAACTGTAACCTTATAGTATGTATGACACAGCTGAGGTGACTGGAGATGAAATATGAAATAGGCAACTGAAAACTGTTCATTTCTCAGACTGTGAGTGATGAACCTTTGCTTGATGTTTTGAGAGATTGCTTGTCTCTCTGCCTCTATTTGAACATTTAATCTTCGTTTCTTTGCCACATATGCTCTAAGTGAGATATTTGTTGTGAAGTGTACAGTTGTGGTGAGAAGTTTACATAGATTCATGAATGTCATGGTAATTTGGGGTTTTTAATGATTTGTTTTAACTGTTCTTTTTCCAGGATGGAATGATTGTGCAGCTACACTATATTGCCAAAAGTATTCCCTTACCCATCCAAAGCATTGAATTAAGATGTTCCAGTCACTTCGATTGCAACAGGTGTATAAAATCGAGGCTTTTTCATGTCTCTTTCATCGAGGGCCTAGGCATGCAGATTGAACATTTGTGAAAGAATGGGTCTCTCTCAGGAGCTCAGTGAATTCCAATGTGGTACTGTGATAGGGTGCCACCTGTGCAACAAGTCCAGTTAACTGTTAATGGTATTATATCAAAGAATTGTTTGCACATGTTGGGAAGTTCTCTTGGAGCCATTTATAAACAACTGCAGATTTTAGGTCAAACAAGAATACATAAACAGAAGTTATTTGGATGTGTCACCCAAAGGTTTGGGTCTCCTTCCCAAACTGTCACCCTCAGATGAATGGAAATTGGTTATGATGTTCAGTAACAACTCAGGAACCACAAAGGCTCAACCCTGCCATGAACTAGAAATTGCTGGAGCACCAACTGTATTGTTTAAAGTGAAGCGACTTTCACATCTCCATGCATTAGGAGGGTGTTGACCAAGAAAGAAGTCCCTGCTACAAAATTGACACCTTCAAACTTAACTGAATTTGTAGCTGTCCACATGGACAAGCCAAACATCTTCTGAAGAAAACTATGTTCAGACGAAACAAAGATTGAGCTATTTGGTGACGATGACAAACAGTATGTTTGGAGAAGCAAAGATGAGGCTTTCAAAGGGAACACTAACAGTTTTGAAGCATGGTTGAGTTAGCATTTAGCTCTGGGGCCTGGACTACCTCCAAATTCTTCAAGTTCACCTCAAATCAACAACTAAACCATTAAAACTTAGAAAAAGCTGGGTATTCAAACGGGACAATGATCCCAAAGACAAATCAAAACTGGTCTTAGAATAGATAAAGCAGGCTAACATCAATCCTCAGGAATGTCCGACCTCAACCCTATTCAAAATTCATGAACTTTGATGGGTCTGTGCCACGAAACCAATAATGGGTATCAGTACCCATTACTCTTACGGCAATAACTGAACAACAAAAATGACCATAACTACTCAACATAGAAAAGAACTTAGAAAAGGTCTAAAACGGGGTAACTCCATACTTTATGAGCTCTTTATATGATAGAAGTAAACACAATAGCTAAGCTGTATGAACATTTGATATTAAAATCTACAGTCAATGTGTTGTAGCATTTCTTTATTTTGTGTAGCTCTTACGGGTTCACAGTTATTCCTGAGTGTAAACAGATTTTTTTATTGGGTTCTTGTACAATATTTGACTATTTTAAATAGCAGATATTTACTGTTACACAGATTTATGCAGTATCTGTCTTATGCTCTGTGTCTTGTCTTTGTAGAAACACACACACATGCACATGCGCACGCACACACACACCATGTAAGTCTAATTTTAATATGCACTGGACTGTTTCACCATGAAGGCTTTCACAGATTGGGGCTAGTTAGACAGCAATACAAACCCCGAGCAAACAGGAGTGAGTGCTTGTGAATGCACTCTTTTTCATGGATTGTTGCAACGCTTGTTAGTCTAGTAAATTGTTTGTCTTGCTAATGATTCATTTGTTGTAATAGATGTTTTCCTTGCAGCCCAAAACGATGAATAATCAAAACCTCTCTCTAATTTCTTTACCGCATCATAAATATGCACTCTCGTCATTCTGCTCTGCATTACATTGCATTTCAGCCATATTTACACCAATTTCTTACATAAAGGTGTCAAAAATGATATTTTCTTGTTTTGTTTCCCATTTTGTTTTGTGTCTGTGTGAACATTAATGGTATTGTGTGGCTTTCACGCTTTAATGGAAAACCTTGCTTGGTTCCCACTACCTCATTATTTGATACACCAGATGAGAAATAGCTTTATGATTCTGATTAATAGTGTTAGCCAGAGTTCATTGTTTCCGCCAGTCAGCCGAACAACTTCATATCAGTCCTACTAATGCGTTTGAAACACCAGTGCTGTGTGTTTAATAATATTGCTGTTAGAAAAGCCATTTGTTCTCATTTGAACAGCAAGTCTCATTTGGTTGGATGGAGTAGCACTCTACCTCACCAATCCTCCTGACACTACGGGGAATACCAGGCAAATGAAGGGTAGAAATAGCAATATTTCTACCATCTCATTTTGCAGATCTCTAAGAGTTCATTTTGTAATATAGGTATTAGAATGTATTGAGAGAATATATTGAAGACTTTATGGGAAACAAATTAGGACAAATTTGGCTTTCAGTGTGCACTATTTATCCTTGTCTGCCAGCTTCTAAGAAATGTGCACATGCAGTTGTGAGTTTATATTACAGTTTCAATTAGCTTCAGTTGTTCTGTAGTTTTTTAGAAGAAACCAATGGCGATCTGAATTTGGTGGATTTTAGCAGTTGCAAAATAGCAGGATGTTACACTGATTGTGTCTAATGTCATCATTAGGCGAGTGATTACTGACTTGAAAATCCTTCTCCTCACATACAAATGTCATGTAGTGTGGAGTGAGGAACCTAAATGGAAACCCAGGAGACTTACCGAATAAACTGAAAAGGGTGGGAAGACATGGGTAACAGTAGGTAAACAATAGTATAATGCAACATTGAACAGAAACAAATTAGGAGTATAAAGACACAGCTATTCAGGGAAGGTGACTGCAGCCTTATATACACAGGTGCAACAACAGGGAAACTGATGCAAGTGGCAAAAACTAACAAAATAAAATCTCAAGTAACGCAATGGAAATACACAGACGAGACACAAGAAACATGAAGGAAGGGAGCAGGAAACTAAAGCGAGAAAACCTAAAGACCAAACTTAAGAGAGTATTAATTGAGGAAATACTACTACATGAAAATAAGGCAAAACTCAAAACACCAAACTTGAAGAAAGATAAAGTAAACCAATAATCATGACCTCAAAATACTCAGGAGATACAAGGTAATAAACAACAAACTGCAAGCACACCCGTAATAGCAAAATCTTGAATAATCACGCCATGTCTTGTCTTAAAATCTCTGTAGTCTCATATTATCTTATCAGAACTCTTTGCTCTCAGACTGGAGTCTAACTTGTGGTTCCTAGAGTAGAATAGGAGGCAGTCTTCAGCTCTCCTGTCACCTCCCAGTTTGAATTTGAGAGACTAACACCATGTATACTTTAAGATTAGACTTAAAACTCTCTTTTGTTTAAGCTCAATCTTAGGGCTGGATCAGGTGGCCCTAAAGCATCCCTTAGTCATGCTGATGTAGGCTCAGGTACATCTTTTCCACTCACTACTTTTTCAGTCCTCAGCTCTTTATACACCACTGCTGCATGACATAAAATTTCGTCCTCTCTCTTATAGTTTGCATTCTGTCCTGTCTACCTACGCTTTCATTTTCTCTTCTTTTTCCCTTCCCTTAAACTGGTTCTGCTGGAGGTTTCTTTCCTGTCAAAAGGGAGTTTCTCCTTTCCACCATCACCTAGTGCTTACTCACAGGAAATTTTCTGATTGTTGGAGTTTGCTTTCTAATATTGTAGGGTCTTTAACGTAGAGTATGAAGCACACTGAGGCAACTATTGCTGTGGTTTGGGATTATGTGAATTAAACTTTGGGTTTAATTCACATGGGATTTGGGTTGAGGACAGTGAAATTTGGCAGTGAAATTTGACATCGGCAAAATCATTGACTTGTAGATGCCAGGTCAAATTGGATTGTGTAGATTGTTTGTCAGATTGAAAGAATGAAAAGCTGAAAGTAAGACGTGAGGGGGAGCGAGAGCTAAAAAAAAAGAGAGGAAAGAAGGCAAACAAAAGATTTTTGATCGAACTTTCTTTAGGTTTAATTTACTACTTTTATAGTTTTTATTTAAGTCCAACTACAGTTAGTTCAAAGTTTTTCTTTCTGAGGTCATGTGGTCTGGAGTACTGTGGGCCCGAGGTACAGCTGTGAACAGGGGTGCACTCTAACAGTAAATGAATGTGGCAGGGAAGGAGCTAATCGGCCAAACAGTACTGGTCACAACGGGATACCAGCAACCCTTAATCATCGAGCAGCAGCAAATTAATTACTACAATCATCTACCTACGGAAAATTAATTATCACAATCAATCACCACAAATTAAATTGGGCCTTAAAATAGCCCCACGGTCAACTAGTAATCAGCGCCTCTGGCCTGCACCCAGGGCAGGTCCAACGACTGGAAACAAATATGCCAAAACTTATAAGTGTTTATTCATACATGCATTTATCTATACATACACATAGTTTAGTTTAAGAAAATAAGTCTGGGAAAAACCAATGAAGGAGACATGAAAAAGTCAGTATACTAGCATCAAACTGAGACGCATAAGTAAGTGAAACTGAATGAAAAAAATTATATGAAAACAAAGGAAATTACTGTAGTAACACCCCTGGAAACATTTTAGCAGCTGAGAAATGTTGTTTTTTGAAGAAGGAATAAAACCTCAGGGCTGGGTTTCTGCCCCCCATTGCATCTTGTGTAAAAATAACTGAGATTTCAGAAAATTTCAGAACATCATACCAACAGTAAAATTTCATGGTGGTAGTGTGATGGTCTGGGGCTATTTTGCTGCCTCAGAACCTGGAAGACTTGCTGTGGTAAGTTAAACCATGAATTCTGCTGTCTACCAAAACATCCTGAAGGAGAATGTCCAGCCATCTGTTTGTGACCTCAAGCTGACGCGCACTTGGATTCTGCAGCAGGACAATGATCCAAAACACACCAGCAAGTCCACCTCTGAATGCCTTTAAAAAAACAAAATGAAGATCTTGGAGTGGCCTAGTCAAAGTCCTGACCTGAATCTGTTTGAGATGTTGTGGCATGACTTTAAAAAATGTGGTTAATGCTCAAACTTTTCAATGTGTCTGAATTAGAACAATCTTAGAAAGGTGAGTGGGCCAAAGATGCATTACCATTCAATGCAAATGTTCGACTGCAGTTGTTGCTGCTGAAGATGGCCTAACCAGTTATGAGGTTCAGGGGGTTTTTTCACACAGGGCCATGCAGGTTTGGATTTTTTCCCCCCAATAATTAACATCTTCATTTAGACACTGCATTTTATGTTTACTTGTGTTACCTTTGTCTAATATTTAAATTTGCTTAATGATCTGAAACATTTAAGTGTGGCAAACATATAAAAAAAGGGAAATCAGGAAGGGGCAAACACTTTTTTACACCAGTGTGCAGTTGCATTTACTCTTAGATCTACTTAACAGCTTGTTTTAAGGTGTGAGAAATGTGTGGCTCAAGATCCGTCCATATTTGAGAAAAGTCATCTAGTGCCTGTGAAAACCTGGTTTGACTTATTGAATTATCTGGCTAACTCTGCTTAGCTAGATAACAAAAAAGATATCCTATGTCAGAGGGATGAACTGAAGATTTAAAAAAATGATTGCATTGCTTTGGTGCGTAGTTTGGAGATGGACACCCTAATAAAAAGGTGGCCGAGCTGGAGGTGGCAGAGTTGAAGGTGTTAAGATTTTTGTGAGGAGTGACCAGGATGGACATGATTAGAAATGAATATATCAGAGGGACAGCTCAGGTAGAACACATTTTGATCGAATCAGAGTGGCAAGGCATGTATGGAGGAGGGAAAATGGCTATATTGGACAAAGGATGTTGAAGATGGAGCAGCAGGAAAAGGAGAAGACCACAGTGAAGGAGGACATGCGGAGGGTTGGAGTGACAGAAGAGGATGCGAGAGATGAGATGGAGCCAGATGATCCGCTGTGGTGGCCAATTTAAATATCATGCAACTCTCATGTGAAGTTATACTACAGTTTACTACACTATTGATATACTACAATATATAAAGTCAGAACCATTTCTGTACTTTACAGTAACGAGTTTGTTTTCAGGTTTGCTGTAAAAATGCTCCATTGCACAGTGTTGCATCACTGGAACTATTTTCTAATGCACTGCATTCAGAGGTAGTGAACCGTGAAGCAGCATAAACAAGTAAATAGCAGCAAGCGTCCTCAATTAATGATATCTAAACTGACAGCTCACTTGCTGGCAACTGATGCGAGCAGAGACGGATTTGTTGAAAATTTTTTTTCAGTAATACAGGTCTACTGCAGTTCTTAAAACTTCAGTTCGTCTGATTTTCTTTTCTTTCCTCCTTTTCCCCCTTTTTCCAGTGGTTTATAATGTAATTTGTAAAGATTTGTTCTGAAGAAGCAGTTTCAGTCTGCGTCTGGTTGAGTAGTGACTGGAAGAAGTATTTGTTTTTATGCATCAACACCATTACTAAAAAATACAACAAATCACTAATAGTGAATCAGTAATAAATGGACACAAAACTCGATGCTAAAAAGCAGTTTCTTTGTGATTTGCTAGATAACAGGTCCACTGTCTTTGCTATGATTCTCTTGAATTTTCTGCTGCTCATGTTGGGCCACATTAAAATAACATTTTCTGTGACAAAGATGAAGAAATCTGCTTGACTCCTTTATTCAAAATGCTCTTCCTTCTTTCAGTTATTTGCAGGAGATCCTCCTCCATTAAGTGCTGCATTGTCTCCTGTCCAGCTCTGCACTGCCTGCTCTTTTTCCTAACCTCCCTGCTGTTTCTCTGTTCCCATCAAGGGCTTTCACATTTTTGTGTCTGTCCCTCCTTCTTTTTCTGTGCCACTCTTTTTGTCCCCATCAGTCTTTGTATGTCTGTCACTTCTCCTCTGTCTCTCACTGCTGGCTCTGCTGATCTCTTAGAAACTGAGCAGTTCCTCTGGGACGTGGGCTAAGCCATATTGTGTGACACCCCGATGGCGCCTAAAGGCAACTTTGCACTCACACACGAACACATAAGAAGTCTTCTCTGTCACTATGCTTTTGTAGTAATGTTAAAATTTTTCATCTGGGCGTTGTCACTCTGACAACCAACCGGCAATCATCAATAAAGTCACAGAGCTGCGCATTTTGCAAGAGGGCAGACAAAAAACTGGGATTACAAAATAAAACAAGAAATGACTAGAAACATGACAGAATGGAAGCGCTCTTCATAAATACAGACTAAAACTGAGCAAAGTAAAACTGATGTTATCCGAGTTATAGAATATATGTCACTGTAAATGTATACAACATGTGCTTTTACTTCAGATGTGTCTGTAACAGTGGTGTGCGTCTTGTAAGTCTGTCCTTAAATGTGTGTGGGTGTATGTGTTTAAAGCCTGTACTCTATTGTGCTGGGGTGTCCCTTGATGGCCTTTAGCCCTCATCTGGCCACGCTCCCATACCACAGTCTGATTGGTCTCAAACTGTCATGACAGGAAATCCATTTGTGTGTGTGTGTATGTGTGTCTGTCTGTGCAGAGACGGATGCATCTGGATGACAGCTAAATTGAATGCCAGGGCCAACAAGGCCACCGGATCACAATGAGAGAGATGAGGACAACACTGCACAGAGAGAGACTCGGGGAGAAATGCTGGCATTAAGCCCAGAGATGACATAGAGACAGTTGTTGGGAGGTGTGTGTGTGTAATTGATTGAGTTTTAATGTGGTCCCTGATGAAGAGTCACTGACATCAGGGGGAGGAGAAAAGAGGAAGGAAGGAGAGGGTGAGATGGAAAAACTTTCTTCTTCAATGCAAGGTAAAGTGGGGATCAAGCACACTGCATTGAACATGGATGAAGAATTGAAGAAGAATTTAGTCATATTTCTGATCCATAGTTCATGTAAACTTTCAGAATATTAAGTTGTTCCTTTAAGTGCTTCAGTTATGGCAAAATGTTCACTTTGCAAACATCAAGTTATAAAAGCTTGCAGAAAAAATATAAATTAAGTCAGAAAGTAATGTAGATGAAAGCTGAACTCTGAGAGGAGTTAACCCTCCATACCCACCATAAGGGACTGGAGTGACTCAGGGTCTATACACCCACTGGATCTATGTTTGTGTTTCCTTTTGAGATCCAGTGCTGTGAAAAATCATTTGCCCCCTTTCTGATTTATTATTTTGTTACACTTATTTGTCAGATCATCAAGCAAATTTTAATATTGGACCAAGATAGCCTGAGTAAATACAAAATGTAGTTTGAAGGGAACAGCTAACCAAATCTACCAGCAGTTTTTAATTGCAGTTCTTGCTGCCAAGGGTGGCACAACCAGTTATTGGGTTCAGGGGGAAACTTTTCACACAAGGACAAGTAGGTTTGAGTACCTTTTCTTCCCTTAATAAATGAAATCATCATTTAAAAACTGCATTTTATATGAACTTGGGTTATCTTTGTCTAATAGCAAAAATTTGTTTGGTGATCTGAAACCAGTAAGTAATGGGAAAAAATAAGAAAACAGGAAGGGGGCAAACACTTTTTCACAGCACCGTACTACTTATCTGAAGCCATCAACACTGAGTTCACAGTATGTAGATTCTACTTCATTCAATTTCTCCCTGCCAAACAGCTAATGCTTGCTAGCCAGCTGCCTGCAGATATTAGGCTGATGTTTTGTCAACACAAACTGTACGGACAAATTAGTGAGCAGACTTTCAGTCCCCCCCGTCTCCTTTGTTCTCAAAGTGATCATTAAATTATAATGTTGTATAATGTCTTCCAATGCGATTTGGGTGAGTGGATAGCAGAGAGATAAAAGAAGAACATTAAGAAACACTGAACAATAAACATCAAGCAAACTGGTCAGGCAGCTCAGCTCAGAAATGTGCAGGTCTGGAGCCCGAGAGCTGCAGACATTCACATGGAGGCAGAGGACAGAGTGGAAAAACAAGCTGTTTTCACCTGTTTCCGGTATGCTAAAGTACCTGAAAATGTCGAAGCATTAAACAAAACACAGGTGCTCCTCTTAAAGATAGGTGACCTTCTTGACAACAATCCTTTTTGCTACGCAGAGAAATTTTGTGAAGGAAAACAACTGCAAATTGCTCACTTTCAAATGATGTTCCTCAAATACAAAGTAGCTTTTGTCTGGAAACCATAAGTAAATCTTTCTCTTATTAAGCACAATCACCATGTGGTGGGTAGGGCCTATATTTATGGGCGTTTTGTTCCAGTTGTCTACAGAAACACATATATATTTATAAACCATCTAAATTATGCAGCTTTTATAGCTTACAATATGATACCTGGCTGTAGTGTCACTCAATATCTTTTAAAAAACTCTGAATACTTGTGTTATTTGATTGCGTTTGGAGGCCATGCCATTAACTATATCTGTTCAACTGTTAATGAGCAGTTGAGATATTATATAGCAGTTAATGCATCAACTGCTATATTGCTATAAAAATCTAATCAGCCAATCACATGACAGCAACTCAGTGACTTTAGGTGTGTAAGGCTGGTGAAGATAACCTACGGAGGTTCAATTTGAGCAGCAGAATGGGGAAGAAAGTTAATTTAAGCGACTCTGAATGTCAAGATTCCTGGTGCCAGATGTGCTGTTTTTCCACACAGCCTTTTCTAGATTACAGAGGATCATGCAAAAAAGAAAAAAAAACATCCAGTGAGTGGTAGTTCTCTGGGTGAAAATGTCTTGTTGATCCCAGAGGTCAGAGGAGAATGAATAAACTGCTTTGGTCACTTTGCTTCAAGCCAACACTAAATCAAATACCCATTTGTTACAACCATGGTATGCAGTATCTCTGACCGCACAACATGTCAAATCTTGAAGCAGATGGGCTACAGCAGCAAACCAAGTGCCAGTTCTGTTAGATAAGAACAGGAAACTGAGGCTACAATTTGCTCAGACTCATCAAAATTTGACAATGGAAGAAACTGAAGCAACATTCAGGATGGGTAAGATCACAATTTGGCTTAAATAACATAAAAGCATTGATCTATTCCACAGCCTACCTGAGGATTGTTGCTGACTATGTCTATCCCTTTATGATTTCAGTGTACCCATCTTCTGATGGCTGCTTTTATCAACATATAACATCATGTTTCTAAGCTTAAAAGATCTCTCGAACACAACAGTGAATTCACCATACTCAAATGGTCTCAACAGTCACCAGATCTTAATCCACTGAAGCTCCTTTGGGATGTGGTGGAACAAGAGATGTACGTCATAGTTGTCCAGCTGTTAAAACCTGCAGCAGCTGTGTGATACTATCAAGTCAATATTTACCAAAATCTCTGAGGACTGCTTCTAGCACCTTGTTGAGTCAATGTTATAAAGAATTAAGGCACTTCTGAGGGCGAGAGAAGGTCCGACCCAGTACTGGCAAGTCGTAACAAAGTGGATGGTGAGTGTATAATTAAGTTAGCTTTGTGTGTGGACTTTAAGCATCTAGTATACATAAAATACATGAGGTGACTAGAGATGAGCTATGAGCTAAACTAGTACCACTAAGGTGTATCTAATAAATTGGCTGGTAAGTGTATTTTCCATTGAGAGTGATGGTTTTAAAGTATGTAGATGTCTGTTTTTGTGACGAGCAAGTCAGTCTTCTTCATCCATATAGATACTTCTAAGAGCACAGGTGTTTAACATGTGACATTGATAGATGTGCATCAGACTCATTGACTTGTCAGTTTCTGGTATGTCTGTACTTCTGAACCCTGAAGATTGAAATGGCTGAATATTTTCCTTCTGACTTCTCAGGGGTCAGCTGTCTCTCGAGAGATATTTCTGACTTCCAATTGACCTTTTTAGCTAAAGTCGTAAGCTGGTTATCAAGAAAAGAGTAAGCTTTCCCTGTTTTTCTATTCTGCCTTGACTTGTCCTGTAAAGCAGGATCTGAAACATTTGAAGTAATTTATCTGGCACAGTAAAAATTTGCCTGTGAGCACACTTTCAATCAATCAAGGAGGGTAACTGTATGTTTATTCTATCTGTATCGGTTAGCCACAACATTAAATCACCTGTCTAATATTGCACAAGTGCTGCTCATGCTGCTGGGATGCAAGGGGTCTGTGGTGCCAAGTCGGATGGCACGTGTTAGAGTAAACAATGGCTGCGATCCAAGGATTCCAGGCAGAAAAATACCCTGTGCCACCTGTTTGTATTTTTGATAAAATTAGGAAGCAGAACTATACTTCCAGTCATAAAAAGGGATATCCTGACCGATGATGATCCCAGGGGTTGACGAGTGATAGTTTGCCATCAAGGTGATTTTTGGTCATGTTCCAGTGCATGTATGAAACTGATAATATCAGATAATAACAGGAGATGTTTTTTTCCTTTGTTTGTTTTCATGTTTTGGCTTAGCATGTTCTTGCAGTGGTTAGCATTGTCACATTCCAGTGAGAGGGTCCTGTCTTTAAATCCACCAGCTGGGTGGGGCCTTTCTATATGGAATTTGCATGTTCTGTCTGTGCGTGCATGGGTTTTCTCCAGGGAATACCCCAGGATGTCCCATGTTCCAAAGACATGTATCTTAGGTGCATGGGTGATTCTTAATTCGCTGCAGGCATGGAGGTCTTAGCCTGGTGATGGGCTGATGACCTGTGCAGTTTGTACCCCACCCCTGGCCTAATGACGATCAGGATAACTCCAACTTTCCCACAGGAAAATTGGGCTAATGTTAAATTTGAAATTCTGTCTCTCTGTAGTTCCATTTCAACATGTTCGCCTGTAACTGAACAGATGTTGTCTGGTTGCACACATGGGGTGACGCATGCACATATAAGCTGATGGATGGGCCTCTACACTCTTTGAAAAGAATGTGTGTATCCTTCATCATAACATCTCTATATGCACATATACAATCATTTATTTTTACACCAGAAATCATGTATAAAACTCACAGTAATACATTTTACCAGACACTGAACACAAATTCCTGTTTTATCATGTAGTATTTGTGGATAATCTTTTTAGTAGAAAAAAATTATTTTGTCAAATAATATAACACAGGCTCATTGGGGGCTGACTGTATTTACTCCTGCATGTCTTTTTGTTTTTTATTTAATATGGTCTTCATTATTTTTCAGTCTGACTGCTACATACCTGTACCATCTAAGTACCAAAACTCCCCAAAAATCAAACAAAGAAAACAAAGAAAACAAACATTGAAATTGATTATTATTCTGATTTTTTCTTCATTATCAACAGAATGATTCAGAATTTAATGCTGATTGAAAGTTAAATGTGAAAAAGTAGGGCTTCACTGCAGTTTGTCACACTTTACAATCAACTCCTCGGGTGAACTTGCAGATACTGAGTGCCTATTTGTTGCCTTTACATGTGTACACACCCCCACCACCACTCTCTTCATCTTCCTCGTTGCCATCGTCATCATCGCTACAGTTTCTATCAATTGCTCATCCTCTATTTGATTTGTTACTGAGCATCCGAGGTCAGCCACTTCACTGCTGAGCTTAGCCTTGGTACTGACGCATTCCTTTGATGTTCTTAGAGATGTAGCAAAAAGAGAAACAGAGAGGAAGAAGGCACGTGCAGTAACATTTAGAAGAAACAGAAGAACAAGAGATATCTTAGGAATGGGAGAAGCTTGACGTTCAGCTGTGTATGTGTTAAGGATTTGTATTTAAATGAAAGTGATGAAAAGTTCAGTCTGATAATAGTGCAGTTTTAGTCATTTTCAAGTAACAAAGAAGAAAAAGAAACAAAACAAAACAAAAAATCAAATGAATGTAATAACTGTTTTTATACATGCAGACTTGCTTTAGAGATGGGAGTGACAGTGTGCGACTCTGTGAGGAGTACCCTTCTTGAACTGCAAATGAGCCTTGACATACTAAATGTACGTTCTCAAGCTGAGCTTCAAGACACAATACACAAATACTCAGTGAGGTAAGGTTTTCTCATTTAAACTCCACCATGTGAGTGGGTCTTCTTCTGCACTGAGGTCAGGCATCTTTTCATATATTGTAAACTCATTTTTGAGGTGTGTGTCTGCACCCACTTCTCTGGATGATGCATTGTCTCAATTTTCACTCTTCTTTTTTCTCTCCATATGCTTGTTTGCATCCCTGCAAATGGGTTTTACATTTTCTTTTCTGGTTGTTTGGCCAGCATAAATTAAGTGGGATTGTGGAAAGACAGTTAGTGCTATTTACCTGTTAGTCACACACCTCAACGGTTAAGGTCTCGGTCACAAAGAGACCTAGAGGCAGGTCGGAAAACTCCTGGCAGTCTCTAGGAAAAAAAATGTGTAGTCCCTGACAGTTGACGAATGGTTGCTGTCAAACGAAGTTGGTGAAACTGGCCAGCTATCTGGTGAAGTTGGTTGAAAAAACGGTCTTGTGCAAAAAACAATCCTTGCAAATGCTTTGGTGGCTAGTAGATTGTTGCAGTCGCCCATAATTGGCATGGATGGTCACTACTGTTGAGTGAGCAGTTTGAGAGTGTTTGATGGCGTTTTCTAGTGTGTTCAATGCAAAATATTGACCAAAGCAATCACAGGGAGATTTTAGTTGCAGTTCTTTTTCACCAATTACATGTTAGTGACTGCCAGCAACCTCCAGTGACCACTCACAACCAGTTAGAGGAATACACATTACTCCCTTATAACTGGTGGTTGTCAGATAGGGCTAGAGACCACTCAGACACCGTGTGGCTGATTTAACTATAGCGATGAACTTCAGTCATTTTACCCAAATGCTACACTTTGCTAAACTTTCAAAAATATACAGTTCAATTTAAACCTTTGATAAGACACATTTTATGTAAAATAAAAGGTTAAGATGTCAATTCAAATCTAACCAAAGATGTTTTCTGGCTAACAATTTAAAAAATTGTGTGCTACAGAATGACTTTATGTGGTGTCAGAAGTAATAATATTAATAATATGTAATTCCAGTCCCTAATTACATCTGGTCAAAAATGGCAAAAAGGACATTGCTTGAATAATGTAAATGCATATGAGAAGAACAAAGGGGCATACAGATGAGAGAGAAGCTCCTTGTGATGAGCCTCCACCTCACATTCACTAATCACTCGTCCGCTATAATTTACAATTACACACTACAATGGAAACGGCAATGCAGTGAATGATAGCCCGACAGCAATGAGGAATGGGTGAAAAGGAGCAAATGAGAGTGAACTGAAGTAGCAGAGATAAGAAGCGAGCAAGCCGAATAAATGGAGACAAAGCGTGGAGCTAAAACGTAAGAAAAACGAGAGACAATTTGTGCAAGAAGTGCAAGTGAAAATGGTAAGTTTGTGACAAAAGACAAAACAAATGGTAGCCAGTGCGAGTGAGAAAGAGAGACAGGTCATATCCTATCTCTATGGGTGAGCCCCCTGCCTATTAGAGTGTATTAGCCTCTGGCTGATGTATGGAGTGTTGTCAGGGATATGAGTTTTAGATAGGCCGCAGTCTGGGTTAGATAGAGTTTGTGTAATGGAATCCAGTCCCATATCACTCGCTGTGGGCCGTAGAGGGTGGGGCTAATTCAATTGCCCTCTTCTCCACCCGAAAGAATGGTCTGAGGCTTGAGGATAAAGGATGGACTCTTTTACAGGTGAGTGCACCAGGCAAATCTATCAGTCAATCCAAATAATGTTTTCATTCTGATAATTTGTGGTTTAGTACAGCGTGAGAGTCATCCTAAAAGACAGAGCAATCAATTTCCATTATAGAAGAACAGAGAAGCCTGGATCGACTCAGTTCCCATTTAAATTTAATCTTTGCTTTTCATAAAGAACTTAGTTTTCTTACTTAATCTGCTTCCTCTTGTCTGGACTGAAGTTTCTCTTTTTTCATCAACTTAAAACACATTAAAGCATTGACACACCATAAAGATCTCACACAGGGAACACAGTTTGACTTTCCAGAAACAGACGTTTGTTTTACTGCAAACCCACTGAAAACAGTTCCCCAAGTAAGTCAGTTTTCATGCGCTTAGAAGATAAGGTTAGAATTGTGTGAGTGGCATTCACATGGGATTTCACTTTTTACGAAGGTTTTAAAGGACACGAGTATGGTGTGTCCTGCTGTCAAACATAATGTGTATGATGAAGGAAGGGTTAGACATTTTTTATGGTGGATTAGAAACACTTTAACTTTAGTGTCTTGGTAGATATATTAAATAATATATTTAATGTGGCTGGAGTATAATGGACATATGACATAGCAGGCAATTATTTTAGTTCTTTCACAGGGTGCAGAATTAATTAATCGCCATGGTCACAGGTTTACCTTAATTAACGTGAGACAGAAAATGAACATGGCATGGCAGAAATGTCCAAGTGGATGATGAATAAAGAAAGACCCCCTGTGTCCCAGGGCTGGGTGATGACGTTAATTTTATTCATATGAGTTGATATCGTTATCTATCAGAGAACAACAGAATCTGTCAAGTTTAAAGCGTCCTTCTTACTCCTAAAAAAGATGTGATGAGGTAAAAATTTAGTTTGAATGTCATTTAGTTTCTATTAGAAGTCGAACATAACAAATGTACTGTAGAATATTATGCAACTTAAATAAATCACATGTAAAAATAAATAATAAATAACTTTGGTTGAAAGTGAATTAGCCTTTCTGTTAACACAAATTGCTGTCATTCTGTTTCTCTTTTTATAGGTGATTTTAGCACAGCAGCACTTTAATCAGCCATTGCTGTCCCAAAGGGATGAAGCAACTAAATGTTTATTTTCTGGCTGTGCCAGCTGTTACCCAGTTGTAGTCAACCTGTCTGTGCAGCAGCTTTGGCTGAATTACACAATATCATAGAGAAAGCAGTTGATGAATCCAGCTGTGTTCCATGATGAGACTGGTCTTTTTTTTCAGAACTGTATAATAGGTGGAAACAGTAAGTAAAAATACTTTGGAGCAAGATGCAATGATTTCAATATGCACTTTTTAAAAGTAAAAACAATTTGGCATTTACAATATCGTGAAAGGTCATTAGACTGGTAAACAGTTGTAGAATTAGCTTTATTTAGTCAGTTTAATTTCATAATCACACTGATTTCTGGGAACTGATACATATTCCGAGAACTACATGGATGTTCATGCAATTTTGTACGAGGTTTTTGGAGCTCATTCATTTTCTGTTTCACAGTACAATCTGTTGATATGATGACACGGATTAAGATCTGAATAGAAGTACTGCTGTTTAAACCCCAGCATGACTTAGTATTTTTACTGAAAGCCTGCAGAAGTGCATTTCCTGGGCTTGTTATTTCAAAGAATTGTTCACATCTTGGCAAAATCTTATCAGCACTTCTGAATCTCAGTAAATAAACACATTTTAAACACATTTCTGTTTAACATATAGTAAGGTTAAAGTTTAAATACAAATGTATTACTTATAATTAGACTATAAATATTGCAAAGTAAAAAATAGATAAATTATTGATAAATACATTATTTAAAAATACTTATAATATTAACACTAACTCCTGGAGGATGGATTCTCAACATTTTTATGAGTATAAATCTAGGCGGGCTAGCTTATGATTGAGTACCCCGTAAAGGAAAAGTTCAAAGTCAGCCACCAATCATTTAATGTACATAACGACTCCTGTGTTTTGCAGCACAGGAGAACCTGCAGACCTTCCTAAACCGACAGATGCTTGTTAGTGGGCGCACTTTGACACTGTAGTCCACAAGTGTGATTAATGTAGGCTCTAAAGATGGTGATTATTTCCCACCAGTGCCAGTGATGGTGGTGTTAGGCTTTCTGTTTTATGTGTTAAGTGTTATTAGTGGATTGTTTGTCATGTGTCAGTAAAAGGTGATTCCCAAAGAGCTATTAAGTGAAAACTTGGCATATGTCAGCATGTTGTGCACAGTTTTCTTAATAAAAGAGCTGAAGGAATGGAACAAGTGGAGGATAATAGAAGAAGAAGAGTAGAAATAGGAAAAAAAAAACTGACACAGGACATGTGAGATACATCTGGCCCTTCAGTTTATCCATCCTACCGATCACTGAAGCCTTATCAAAACTGGTCTCAGTGGAAGTGCGGCTCTCAAGAAGCCGTTCTTAAGGAAGGGAAACAGAGAGAAGGCTAAAGTATGACAAATTACACAAGAATCGTACTCAGTGGTTCTAGAACATTATATAACATTCATATAACATTATGGACTGATGAATCTAAATTTAAACTCTGGTTTAAATTGTCACCAATATGCACAGAGGTCATCATGAGAGAGGTACAACAGAAAGTGTACTTGCTGAACACGGTGGAGGCTCTGTCATGGTATGCGGGCTGCATTTTAGACAGTGGTGTTGGAGATTTTGTCAAAATTGTTGGAAATATGAAGGAAAATTAAAGGAAAGCAAACATCATGGAATACCAGTTGGAAAGCTTCTGATATGGTTTGTCACACTGATTTCTTTCAGTTTAACAATGACCCCGAACACACTGCCAATGCAGTAGAAGCATGCCTGGATAGACAAACACATAAAGGAACACTATGAGTCATGGACCGGCCTTTCCAGAGCCCAGCCCTCCACATTACTGAAGCAGTGTGGGATCATCTTGACAGAGAATGAAACAAAAGAAACATCCAAAGGAATTACAAGAAAAATTTAGTAAGAGGGTCAAGCCTGAATTAAGTAAATAATAGACTTATACAAACTCTGTATTTATTTTATATACTACATTTGCATTTATTTTTAACATGTTTTAATAAATTGCTGCACTTACTTCCAATTTTTCTAATGAGATATAGTGGAATGGGGGCTGGCTCAAGAATTTTGCAGAGTGCTGTAGTTGCATGATATTCTGACTATTGTGAAAGTTACATTTGTTGCACACAGCATGAGCTGGCATATGCACACAATAAAACATAAAGGTTTAATGTCATGACATAGGTAAACATCTGCTCTCGAATAAATTAAAAATGAACAACTTTACATGTGACTAGTCCTCTGGTTTCTTAGATGCACATCATGCGAGCCGTATTCTAATAGTTGTCTGTGTATTAGCTTGCAGCAAGCTTTAGGGCACAGATTAAAAGCAAAACCAAGTCAGACTCTTTGCTAGAAACTATTCTGATTGTATTACTGTAGCAGACAGCATTATAAGTAATGCATAGGCCTTTTGGGATAGTCAAACCTTGTGTGTGTGTGTGGTTTTTTTTTTTTTTTACTATTTGTGTGCATTTGAGACAGACATAACAAAAGAAAAGGATTTTCTGAATTTAAGAATTCCTGGCTTTGCTGCATCATCTTTAATGCATTTCTCTGAGATGTTTTCAGAGTCTATTGTCATGAGTATCTCAGGCTGTCCTGTCTTTTGTGTCATATTGATCAGTGACACTGTCACCGTCCGCTAAATATTCCCTGTACACACCACTCACCTGTCTCTGACCTCCATCCTCATCTTATCCTCTTACAGCTGCTCTGCATTACTCTCTCACAGTACTTCCCCTTTCCATTCCCATTATCTCCGACCCCTCCAGAGTTCTCCTTTTCCTTCCTTCAACCTTTCCTCAGCTTGGCGAAGGAGAGATTTGTTTATGATGAGGGCTGGGGGACTATCTGGTTCCACAATAACTAGACTTTATTGTAACCCCCATAAAAATTCAACAAAATGGGCTGAGGGTAATATACAGTGCTGTGTGTGTACAGTATAGTTCGCTTTGCATTTCTTCCCTGCCTTAAATTCTTTGAATGTGAGTTTCCGCATGTGTGTATAAAGGCTACGATGTTAAGAGGAACTAAGACAGAATGGGCAGGCAAACGGTGCAAACGAAAGATAGAGTGAGCTTTAGGAAAAGGAAAATGGCTTAGTAGGGAGGGAAGAGCCATTAAATACAAACCCTTACTGGCCATAGTCCCCCTGTCTCCCTCCATTTTCTTCCCCAATCACTCTCTCTCTCTCTAATCAGTGAAACTCTGTGGGACCATTGGATTCTTAATGGAGCTGCAGATTCAGGCCTCGAATACCCCTGATGGATCCCCTATCTGCAGAGATGCACACACACACACACACACACACCTACACACACACACACACACACACACCTACACACACACACACACACACACACACACACACACACACACACACACACACATTTACATCTAACTCTTTTAAATGCCATCTGCCTTTGTAGTGGCATATTGGCAGACTGCGGAGCGACAGAGCTTTCCGACAGCATAAAAGGTATCTGCTTGAACACTTGAACCTCTTTGATGGTCAAACAGTGTTGAAATGTGATCCACTCACACTCAGAGAACAAGTGTCTGGTGGGTGCTCTCCAGTGTATTGTGTAGTCATTCAAGAGAAAGGGCAGTCAGACATCATAGACAGACCTTACAGTGGGTGGTGTGTATGTGAAAAAAAGGGGAGAGACAGACAGAGGAAATAACAAGACACATAAAGAGGACGAGTGAGCCAGAACAGTATTGCATCCATAGCCTGTTTTCCAAAACATAATCTGACAGTGTGTCCGCATGAGCTTCATTTTCCTCTGCAGGAGGAAACCAAACAGACTCAAAGCGGTGTGCTTTTCGCAGACGTCAAGTCTCCCTGGATCAGATCCGTCAGGTCAGTGCTTTCAGAAAGGGAGGGAAACATAGCATGGTTTCTGTGGGCTCATCTACCACCAAGCACACACCCTACTGGAGAAGAACGGGTCAAAGCTGCTGATGTTACCACAGGGAGCAGGGATGGTAATCTGATTGGACGCAGAGCAGAGAAATCCTAATTTGATTAGACAGGAAGACAGAGAATTGCGTGAGAATATGGAAATTTGCTGTAAGCTTTGAAGATATCACAGAAACTTCATCAGAATGAATTCAGTCACCACGAGGGTGGAAGTGCGTACGCATTACATCGGAATAGTGAAATAGCTGTGCAGCACAGCTGTCATGACACTGCAGAAATACACGGTTATTTGGTGTGTTTTCTTTCTTCAGACACAGTTGTACTGAAGAGCTTTAAATCGAGCTCAGTTCACCAGCGATGCATTCATCAAGCTCACCCAGGCTGCTGATGATACAAATGCAACCTTTACACAGTTTGGATGCTGTGTAAAATACAAATAGAAACAGAAACATATCAAATGTTTGAACTGAGAAAATCTAAGTTTGAGAGAAAAATGGAAAAAAACAAAACAAAACAAAAAACAAGCTCATTTTGAATTTGATGGCAGTGACATGGTCATGTTTACCACTGTGGTGCATCTTTTTCTCTTTTAAATCACTGAACTCCCATTTTCGTCTGATATAGGATCCCTGCTGCTTAACAGTGCTGGCTCCTTTTTGCTGTACTTTTTTGTTTGATGATTATTTTCAATAATGCAAGGGCTGGACTGCAGGCTGGCCACTTCTGCGTCTGAACTTTTCGACTATGACGTTATGTTGCTGTAATAGATGGATGATGCAGTTTAGGATTGTCTTCCTGAAATATTCAAGACCTTTGCAAAAAGATGTCATCTGTATAGCAGGATATGTTGCTCTAAAACCTGTAAAAGTTCTTTCAGCACTGATCGCGCCTTTACAGATGTGCAAGTTGCCAATTCCAGAGGCACTAACGCAACCTCCAACTCATCAGAGACACAGGCAGTGATGGTCCCTGTCCTATTTAGTTTAGCGGTGTCCATTTTTACTGAAAAGATTCTCATATTTTGGTTTGTCTGACTATAGAATAGTTTTCACCTTCAGTCATTTCAAAGATGAGATCTTTGACCCAGTGAAGACAAGACGAAGGATCATGATAGGCAGAGCTTTAGCCTGCATTTGTGGATGGCATGGCAAACTGTTTATACAGACACTGATTTTTAGAAGTGTTCCTGAGTCCATGCAGTGATTTTCACGAGAGTGCCTCTTTTTAATGCTGTGCTGCCTGAGGGCCCAAAGATCACAAGCTTACGATACTGATTTTCAGCCTTGTCCCTTGTGCACAGAGATTTTTCCACTTTCCCTGAATCTTTTATATTATATGCAGATTTCATGTATGATGATTAGACATTCAAAGTTTTCATAATTTTATGTTGAGGAATATTTCAATTTCATTCTGAAATTCATCCACAATTTGTTAACATTTTTTTACCTCTGCAAACTCTGCCTCTCTAAGATGCTCTTTTTATACTCAACATGTTACTGACTTGTTGCCAGTTAACATAATTAGTTGCAAAATGCTGCTTCAGCTGTTTCTTTTTGGTACTACTTTTCCAGCCTTTGCTGCCAGTGTCCTGACATTTTCAAATTTAAATTTAGCTAATATTTTTCATGAAATAGTCAAATGTCCCACAAAATATTGGATTCTATTTTTATTTACATTTTAAGGTTGTAATTAGTGGAGAGTTGTTCTGTACAGTAAGACTTTTTTTTTTTTAACCCAAATATTATGTCTATATTTATGTATATGTGTGTGTGTCTGTGTGTACATATGAGTGAGTTAGTTTTGACTGAGCTGACACCCCCTGAAGACAATGACCTAGCAATTGACTTATGGGCCATTTATACCCCACCCCTGTCAGAAGCTATTGGGGCGAGTGTCACACAATCAGCAAGAGGTGTGAGCGTGTTGTTAGTGTGTACTGTCCTGTGCTGGGATGGGGGCGGTGGTGCTGTGGGTCACTGCTGAGGAGTGTTGTAGCCTGAGGGAGCTACACAAATAAACACACACAGATAAACATCTGTTGTGCAAGTCCTGGGGTAAACTGACAGCACTTGGCTTATAAATGCAAAGTATTAGGATTAGAAATCTTTTTCATCCAGCTCAATCAGAGTGCTGACTTTAAATACTCTAAACACATATTATCTCCGTTAGGCTCATGCAGATATATCATTATGGTCTAAACATCATATAAATATTTTTTTTTGGCAATTTTACTAATGTTAGATTAGTCTAAGAGGTTCAGATCCCATCGTTACTCATGTAATCACTGCGGCGATCAGTCATTCAGCATGACCTGTTCATCCCTTATTTCCTCCCTTATTTCTGTATTAGCAAATGAAAAACGGCAAGGAGAGACCTGCATTTAGAAATGAAAGTGATAAACAAACACAGAGAGGTCACTCAGGGTAAATTGCAATTTGAGTCTAATAATCGGAAGCCATGCTGATAAGCTAAGTTGTTTGTTTCTCTTGATATGATTGGATTTCCTTGAGGATAAATGGAGTGGACTGCTTTTGATTCCCTTTTTCCAGCAACAGAGAAACATGACTACATGTAACTACTGAGGTTTGGGGATCTGAAATTCTGGTAATAACTATAATTTTTTATTAGGTGAGTGATAAGTTCAAATTGTACACATGCATTGAAAACTTACATTAGTATTTATGGAGACACTGGGAGAATTTTTAGACTTAATATAATGCTTTAATTTGATGGAAAGTACTGTATGCCTAAAGCAGGGATTTGGTTGCTAACCTGAGCCAGCCCTGCTATCTGAGTTTGGTTGAGACAGACCAGGAGCGAAACTGAGATGGATGGGCTCCAGACAGCTCCCCCCCCCACACACACACACACACACAAATCTTGAAACCACTGTCTGTTGTTCTAAAGCACAAGTGCCATACAGAGACAGAGAGCATGTGTGGGAAGACGCAAGACTCCATTTCTTTGTTTTTCCTCTTACAGGCGAATGTGTCAATCCTTCCTTCTAAAAGGAAACTGCATATGTATGGCGAGTGCTAAAACAAGGGTGGGTGTTTAAATGTCAGATCTCATAATTGCCTCACTCGCTTACCGTCTCCCTGCGGTCCAAGTAAAGCTAGCCTTATTTTTATAGAGCTTACACACACATACACTTCGAGTGTGCATCACAATCATAACCCTACTGTGACGTTGGCAGCTGCAGTGTCCGTGATCTGGTACCTTCCCTCTCTGCGGAGGAAGAGGGAAAACAATCCAAGACCCAAGATGATTTGTGAGTGAAGTAGACTGTAAACAGAGATAACAAAAAGTGAGCAGAGAAGAAAAAACCCCAAACATAATAGTATTTATGTGCATAATTATAATATGCAAAATACATTGCAATTTTATTGGATTTTTTTCACAAAGGACTTAAACATCAACAACAAGTTCATTCACATTAGTATTCGAATTGACCAGCCCTTGCTGTAAAACTGCACTGCTTCTCACACTTGTGCACAAATTATCAAGGTACTTGGCAGCCAGCATGGACAACTTTCCACAGTTCTTCTGTGGATTTAAGCCGTCTCAGTAGCTTCTGTCTCTTCATGTAATCCCAGACCATCTGTTGAAAGACTCCTTGTTCGTGGAGACAACAGCTCTTTATAAGTCTTGCTGAGGGTTAATGTTGCTGTCATGCAGAAGAATACATATCTGCATCCGTAATTAATAAGACTCTAAACAGATGAAGCACCTTAACATCACTATAGTGTGTGATGTATTTATGTACTGTAAATGAAGATGCACATGCACCGGTGTTTTCCCCACTGCGCGTTGTTGCCATCTCTGGCAGCTTAGCTATTGTTAAGCATAAGTTTTGAACCATGCATTTGGTTTTATTAACTTGTGTTTGAATTTACACTTTCTCTGCTCCTTGGGAAGTAATGGGTGCACTCTTACGCTACGCCAGTTCAGTCTTGGCATCCGTTTAACAGATGTTCAGTCTGTCAGTTATCCATGTGTTAATATCTAGGGAGATTTGCTCAAAGTGTGAGGATCACTGTTCAACTTGGATAGTTTCAGCATTACTGATAACGCCATCTGATCAATAGGAGTCTGAAGCAGCCACTTAAACATTCATTAATACCCTACTTTAATATTGATTGTTTTTTTTAAACCCCAGACCAGAAAAGAGCTTCTGGCCAGAGTCGTGTAGTCTCTACGCAGTACGTCAACCACAAAAGATGATTATTTAAGAATGAAATATCACTGTTTGGGTTTGGACACATTATCTGAAGACCCCCTCGAAGTGAAACAGGTGTCACAGTCTGATTTGTAAGATACCCTGCACAGTTGTGACAAGAAGATTTATTGTAAACGTAAACTGCTGCTTATGATTACAGTGGAGGGTATGATTTATGCCTTCTTCATTGAGGCAATCAGCATAATTTCCCTATAGCATGGAGATATATGCACACAGCCACATGTGCACATGCATGCACGGCTAAATTTATGCACATTAGCACAAACACAGAAGGCTCACAGAGCAGTTGCTATAATTACGTCATATATTGAGAGTTTCTCAAACTAAGATCATGTCTCTTCTACATCTATGCTCCCTCTCGTGATGACTTATTCAAATATGTAAAAACCAGGTGAGGGATGCACGGGTAAACCCCAACAACCCACACACACTCATTTACAGAAGAAGGCTGACAAATGTCATTCATTTGTAATTCAAATTAATTGAGGAAAGTAAAAAACAAAACAAAACAAAAACTGTCAGTTTTCAGAAAAATGAAGCTGAGTGAAATTTCTGATTGATTTACTTTAATGTGTAAGGCTGCCATCATAAACCTTTCCTGCATTAGAAAAAAACTTGTTTGCATTTCAAATTGGACTCATTGGTTTTCTCAGAGCTATCTGATAAAGCCACATGAAGCAACTGAGATCATTACAAGGAAGATGCTCCAGCCAGTTAATAATTTTTAAAATAGAAAACCCGTCCCTCATTGCTGTTTCCTTGAGACAATTACATACTCCCAGCTTCCTGTGTTTTAACTCATAATTATTCTCACTACGAATGAATATATCCTCTCTGAGACAGGTTCACACATCTGTTTATTTCACTTCATTTTTTAGACATTTATGTGTCCCATTTCTTTCGGGTTCCTGGAATAGACAAGAATATTCTTGTTTTTAAAATGTGTGTCCCTTCATTTTTTGCACAACCCAACATCCTCTCAGTATATGACTGCTTTACAATATGCTTATTTTCTGAAACAAATTAGTTTCCTGATGATTTGAAACAAAACCTCTTAGGATAAGTGTTCGAGCATCAGTAAACAAATACAGATTTCTAAAGAGTCTGACTTCTCCACCTGTACGAAAATTATGTTTTTGCACAGTGGGACCTCGGTCTTGATCTGATGGCGGTGTAGTTGTTGTCTTTACCTGGAAAATCTCTGTGTTGTGTTTCAGGGTTTTTTTGTCGTACAGTCTGTTCTAATGGGATTTTACTTCAATATTTTCTGGCAGTTTACTTTTAAAATAGTGAAACATGAATCTCATCTTTATCTGTGATATACGCTACAGCTTGACAGCAGACCCCAAATAACACACACACGTGCAGACTCACATGTGCACTCTCCTCTTGCTCAGTTGTTTAGATTCATCCCAGTTGCCTTAAGATATGGTGGAAAGAAATTTGTCCAGCTAAGTGCTTAGTCCAGCACTATCTGGAGTGGGGATGCTCTCCACTCCCAGGCTTTTGACTGATACTCTTAATGAGATACTCTGTTTTGGCTAAATGGTCAAAGCTCTTATTTCCCCTGTGTGCTGTTGAGCTTGTTTGTACATGGCCACAGTATTTCATGATTTTATGTGGGTAAAATTACGCTGGTATTTCATTGAGCCTGTCCACCCTCCCTATCAATCATCCTATCATCCAGGTACAGTCCCACAGTTTCAATGTTATGTGCACACTTGAGCACACAGGCTCACACATACTATAAGTCATCTTAACATGTTCATGGAAGCACTTGGATCGATAGGCAGCCAGCCTCTGGCCATTAGGAATCAATACTGCAGCACATAGAAAGGCAAGAACAAAGCTGCACCACAGATCCACTGACTCATGCACACACACAAAGAAACGCAGAGCTGTAATGCAGTGTGTGAAAAGGGATCCATTTGGAGTGAACCGCAGTCCTGGAATGCAGTCATCATATGAGAGCAAGAACTGTAATGTGTAACCGCATCGACTTCCATACATCATTTACACAGAACAGACACAGAAATTGTGATTTTTGCACTTGTGAAACTACGCCAGCAGAATAGAAGCTGACTAATTACGTTCTACAAGAAGATATTGACTACCAAATGTCCCTAGAGCTTGTCGGTCAATCAGAATTTATTTTCATTCACAATCAGCCCTCCGTTGCTTTCCTCTGACTTCAAGTCTGCCACTTGGGCCCCTCCTGATCCCTTAAAGACCTCCCGTGGTGGAGGGCAAGTAACTGTGTTAAATGTGATCCCGATATTGACTAAAATAATAATGATTACAATTTCTTTTGCCATAGTTGAACTTGCCCTTATAGTCTCTGCTCTAAGCCACTGAATTTAACCATTCTTATAGTATGTAGTAGCATTAGGTTAGGAGTTGCTGGATTGGTGGCAGTGCCATCATAATAGCCAGCAATGTTACTGTGCAGGCTCACTGAGCTGCTAGATGGTTTCAGTCTTGGCCTTTGCTGTCAAAATAATTACATCCCTATGAGGATGGAATAATTTATGTCATCGCTATATATTTTTAATAAATCTGAGCTATTGTGTTAGTTCACTGTGCAGTCAAGTCGAAGAAACAGGGTTCTCTCTAAAACGGCTCTGCGCCACAGCTCTCTGTTGGCTTATAAATAGCACAGCAAACCTCACCAAAATGTTTACCTGACTTAAAATGAGAGGCAGTATGTCTTATGGAAACAAAGTGTGCATTTTTTTTTAGTGGGGAGGAAGTCCTGGTGGAAGGGAGCGCAGGAAAAAATATATGGGCAAAAAAAGCAATTAGGAGATAGGGAAGCAAAAAAAAGAGAAAAGAATCTATTTTGGAGGATTTCAAACAAGCTTGTCACAACAGTGCTAAGGGACTCGAGCTGTCTGTCTCCCCACGTTGATACGCATGAGCCCACACAGATATGGACTCACAGTAACTCCCACCACACACACACACACACACACACACACACATCAGTCTGTGTGAGTTTCTGTGACAGTAGGATCAGTCTGCACCCCACAGGCTGTAACCCCTTGAAAACCCTCTCAAAACGCTTTAATTAAAACGTCTCCCACAATTACAGCACATCCTGATGCTTTGACCTTCACACTTCCCATGAATACTGTATCATACAATGTCTTTCTGTCTCCAGCACCCCTCACACACAAACACCCCCCCACACACAGATACATACACATTTGCCATCAAGATAAGATAATAAGGTAAGAGATACATCATCTCAAAAAATTACTGTGCTACAGCAGCAAAAACATGAAAAACAACTCGACGAAATAAACATAAACACAAAATACAAAATCAAGCTAGAATAGCTCACATGCCCTATGACAGACTGGCAACACATCTGCCTCTTCACCTAGACATCAGGGATAGGTTCAGCTTAGTCATGACCCTGAAATGGATAAACTATCAAGAGGATGGATGGAAAAATAGCTCAGAAAGGTTACAAGACATTACACTATTAGAAGAGGCCAGTTAAACAGAAGGTACAAAAAAATGAAGGGCTCAATAAACCAAAATCTAAATATGATGAAATAATGAGCTTAAATCTACAATGAATACATGTATTGTGATTTCAGGTGGTAAAAATATTATTTATCTATCTAGGTAAGTGGTGCAGAAGTTAATGGTCCATAGCTGATTGTGTCGATATTATTGTCCAAACAGTTCACATTTCCCATGATGCTCACTCAAACAGCTCCAGCAATGAAACTCCGTCACTTCCTCTGTAGCTCCTATAGAGTTGCAGTCTTTGCTCTGAGCAGAAGGACTGTCAGCACGATCAGCTGCAGAACATTAGCCATTTCACCACAGCAGGAAAACTTTACTTTATCATATTAAGCAGTGTTGGGCAAGTCACTTTGAAAAAGTAATTAATCATAGTTACTAGTTACTTCTTCAAAAAAAGCAACTGAGTTAGTAACTGAGTTACAAGATTGTAAAAGTAATGAATTACTTGAAAAGTAACTATTGCATTACTTTAAAAAAAAACAAAAACAAAAACGTTTAACCCTCTGGGGTCCAGGGTATAATTGGCCATTTTTGACTACTTTTGATTTTCCCTCTACATTTCACCTTTAAAAACTATTTACTTTGCCTTGTTTGGAATCATTCTTTTCAGCACAACCTCACGTGTCTGAATTTATAGTTATGTTTTCATTTTGACATACTGTATTAACACAATTGATCTAAAATCAGACAAAAAACATAAAATCTGAGTAGAAAAAGTTATATTTTTTTTACTGTAACAACCACAAACATGTTTATTGAATCATATTTCATAACTTTTTCATAACTTTAAATGTAAATATAAATTGTCAATTTTAAAATCATATGCAGAAGTTTTGCAAACAACAAAGTTATTTACAGCCATTTACCTTTTACCCTTTTTTTAATAACCATTTCAAACTATTTACATAACAATCAGGTGTTCTGCATTCAATAAGATGCCACACAAATTATTTGTGCCACTCCAAAATAATAATTTCTGTCCACTATAAAGGAGAACATGACAGCCTGATACCTGCAGGTCTGACAGCAGCAGGTGTATCACTCCTGTTTTTTACCTGGAGACAGCAGTCGCCTCATTGTTCTGACACACAACACAAAACTATCCACAACACTACACACTAACTACACAAGACAACACATTAACTACACACCCCAAACATGCTAAACGTCACAAATCTCTCACATCTCAAAACTCGCTCTCTCTCTTTTTCTGCTGTCTTTCTCTCTCTCTCTCTCTCTCTCCCTCTCTCTCCGTCACTCCTAAAACTCCCCCCCTCTTCCTAAACATCCAAATGTCATGTTGCCATATCATTTTTTGATTGGTCGACATGGTACATTTTTCCACCAACACGAACGGGCTGTGTTTTGTTTTGTTTTTTTATTTTTTGGTCATAAGCAGAGAGTGCTTGCTAGCGCTGTCCTTAGACAGTAAACGTGGCAAAACTATTGAGGAAAAAACACGTGTATATATTGTTTATCATGACTCTGGTTTTACGTGGCCTATCAACACAATTTAAAAACTGCTATATATCATCTTGTTGCTTTGTCATCTTAAAGTGGTTGTTGGCTTACTACGACTACTTCATTCTTCCTCAGTCAAACAGCAGCACTCATGCGACTGTTTTGCCCCCTTAGCTACAGGTGTTGTGCCAAAAAGTGATCGTCTGCAAGAAAGTGATTGCCGCCCGCGGGAGCGCGCGCAGCTGCTTAAAGCTGTAGCGCCCAGATGTAGACAGCTACTTCCGTGCAACTGCTATAAGGTGCGGTAAGCTGAACACAGCTTCAACCGTATGTTTCTTGAAAAATAGTAACGCGACCGCACCGCATTTTCATGTTAGTAACAGTAATGGCTTTGTAACGATAGGAATAGTAATTAGTTAGATTACTCGTTACTGAAAAAAGTACTCGTTACTGAAACGGCGTTACTTGCCGTTACTTGTAACGCCGTTATTCGTAACGCCGATATTCCCGTCACTGATATAAAGTAATTCAAAACAAAACAACAAGAGCTTAAGTAACAATTAAGCTATAATCTTTTAAAAAATTGAATTTTTTTGTGTGAAAAGTGACCAGCTACTTTGTCTTTTGAGCCAACAGATCTTATGAATATATATTTTTTTAAAGTTTCTTCTACCAAAAAATAGATATTCACTTGCAGTAAACTTCCAAAAAGAAAACTTGGACTTGGAATAAAAACCCAGGAGTCTTTTATTCATTGCAGTCTTATGGTGAAAATAGTGTGCAGCATGACTCAACAAGTATATGCTCCCAGGGTTGACAGGCAGGACGAGAAAGTGTTGTTTTGCTGTGCATGCACTCTACTGCAAAATAAGAAATGTGTTCTGCTGCTGCCTCTTCCGTTGATGCTCCGATATTGGTGTCTTACAATGTCTGGTTAAACTGAGTCTTTGATAATAAGTCACGGGTACCTGTGCACCGCATCTCCCAAAGTGCGGTGTGATAAACAACATCTAATCCCGAGCTTAATTAGCTAACATTAATCAATTCTGCCTCTCCAGAGCTAGTGGTTTCTCCCATTTCCTAAGTCTAATGACCACACGACTGCACATTACAAAAAAAAATAACACCCCGATGTTACGCTATAGGAGTAAATAAGTAATCCCAAAAGAACATAGTAAACTGGAATTAACTTAAGTGCCGTTATCTTACTCCAGACAGCAAGCTTGTTTTCTAAAACTTTGTTAAACTCACCAGAATTTGCTACAAGAGGAATATCTCGACCTTGTGATAGACATTTTTTCACATGAGGGACGTCTGAGACTAGATGAAATTGCTTGTTAAGACAGACTTTTATTTTTGTTGTTGATGTTTTTAACATTGCGTGCATCAAAAAACACTATATTGTAAGAGTGCTTGTGGCACATGACTTATCCAGCACAGTGCAAACTTAAGTTGAATACTGTGTTTTGCCTGTTCAGCGCTTCTCCATGGCAATAACAGAGCAGTAGAAGTGATCCACGGCCACACCAGGGATAGCACATATATGATATCTAAGAATGATGTGTTGGTATTAAAATACAGCCACAGCCACAGGCACGCTCTCACACACACACACACACACACACACACACACACACACACACACACACACACACACACAGTAAAATACAGATCCGTGAAAACACACACATATAGGGTTTCTTGCTGCAGGGTAAAAGATCGACACAATGTGCCGCGGCTTATCTAAAATAGGGAATGATGATGGTGGCCAAGCCCCATGATTGGTTATCCCATTTAGACCAAAGCCTGTGATTGGTTGTCTTATTGGATGGCTCCCATCATGCATCACGCAGATTCATCTGTTTCTTGGGGTCCACTCAAGTAGGACCGATCCATCTCTCCCTCCATCTTGCCATCCTGCCTCTTTCTGCCCCTCACATTACTTATCTCCCCTTCTTTTCCTTCATCTCATTGCCCTCCACTTTATCCCTGCCCTCTCTAGCTTTATGTATCTATCTCATCACTATCCTTTCAGCTGCTTGTCCTCATCCTCGCTCCTTCTCCTTCCCGCTCTTCACCATCTTCATTTGCCTAACTTTTTCTCCTCTTCTTTCATCCCCCGGTCCATTTTCCCAATCATCATTCACTCATAACCTCTATTTCCTTACAGATCCCTCCTCCTCTCCTTCTGTGCCATCTCTCCTCCCACTCCTGCGCAACTCATTTTTCCTCTGTATGCTGATAAAGTGAAGGGATGGATATGTGGGGCCATTTATCAGGCATGTGTTTTACTAGCAGCAAAGACCACAGCAGGGTTAAAGGGGGTGGAAATACGATTTAGATTGAGATAGGAAATAAAGGATGAGGAAATAAGCTGGAGATAGAGTAGTAAGAACAGTAAAGAGTACTTATTTGATTTCATATTTTACTGTGCAACAGTCTATTATACGGTATGAAATTATAGTGAAGCTTTTTCAGCAATCACTGACAAATTGTTATCAGTTGACTTAGCATCAGTATCTTCTCCTCTCTTCTCTTCTCTTCTCTTCTCTTCTCTTCTCTTCTCTTCTCTTCTCTTCTCTTCTCTTCCATACAGTGTTTTCATCTCAACTTGAGAAGAACTCAGCAGGAAACTCAGTGGGGGAGTGAACTTTGTGTTTGTCTGTTTGTGCCTCACCCTCTGACCAGCTGTATGTTTTCCTGCCTGCCCCTGGTAGTGTGTACCCATCAGTCTTGGAGTCAATCAAGTATCTAAGGCCTATCTATCACCTTCTCCCTGTCTCTTTCCCTCCACATCCCTTCCTCCATCTTGTCGTTTTCCCTGTATTTCTCAGCCCAGTGTTACTTTACAGAGCCATCTCTGTGTCACTATCTGTCTGCACACTTTTTCACCGCTCAGGTTTAACTATCTCACAGACGCAGCGGCAATCCTGCTTTGTCAACCCAAGTTTTTATTCCTTCTTTCTCCGACTCTCTCCTTTCTTACCTTATTTCCTTCGCTATCCTTCCCCCTTCTATGTCTTTGTCTCTTGGGATTGTTGTTATCAAAAGCGATAGCTCACTAGCTGAAAATAATAAGCGGCGTCTTTTGAAGTCTGCGATGGCTGTTTGACATCTCTGTGGTGTTTCATGCAGATATTCCCTCCATTTGTGACGGGGATAAACAACAGATTAAACTTATTTTTAAGGTCGGTCAATGTGCGTGTGTGTTTGTGCGTGTACATTTGTGGCAATTCAACCCCTAAGGGTTCACAGTGGCCTCCTGTCACCTTGCCAATCATATCAGTTAGGTGTGTTCTGATAACCTTATCTCTGCCTGAGCTCTGCATAGCCATAGGCCCTCGCCCAACACACTCATATACTCATACACTTATACACACATATGCAACACACACACACTGAAACACTCTTACCCATGGCAAATGAAAGAGGCTAGAGAGCAGATAGGGATCAATGCCGGTAAATCAAGGACATGCACCATTCTGGTTCCCTCTGTCTCTCTGTGGCTCTTATCTATAATGGAAAAGCCATACATTTACAGCTCCCTGCCTAACTTATGGTCACGCTCAATCACAACATAAAATACTACTGCAAAGTGTTGCAATAGGAGAAATGTAGCAAAATAAAGATTTTAGGGATCAACTTGCAAATGATCACCTTACAGTATTATGTTGGGACAGCATATCTGGGATTATTTTATAGTTCTTATAGCAAAATGTGGTAATGCAGACACCTACTGAAGCATGAACTACCACAAATCTGACTTGAGTACTTGTGCCAGATGTTTAAATCTCTGTCTGAATGTGCAGATGCAGTCAGAAAACTATAGGTGACATCCAAACTAAGGCTCAGTTAAAAATGGCCGTGCTTCAGTCCATACAATAATGTAGAAGGGACTGCTGAGTAGTAATGGGTCTGAATGCCAACGTGCTGACAGGCTTTGCAGGTGATCTAATTGTGTCATGATATAGTGTAATTATTATCATACAAACAGTGTGGGGTGGAGGTGCATATGATCAGCATCATCATCTGTACACACAGACTGACTTAGACATATTAGCTTAACCATTCCTGTTGGTAATTGTTAGGGCCTATTATAAGGCACGAATGTTGTCACGAGATATATGTTCGGCCATTCACAACACTGAGTTTTTTCTTTCTTTGCGGTCGATTACCTCCGGACAATCATTTCCTCCTACCATGGAATAGGAAGAAGTCACAATATAACAAAGTAGTGAATTGAAACCAAAGACTGCAGCTGTTGTTTGTGCCTCTTTCACATATTTTTGGAGACTTTGTTTGGACCAACTCTGCAGTAATTAGGGGAGTTATAGAGAAGCACTCCTGTAATGTTACATAAACTGGACAGCAGACATGGTACTCAGCACCGGGGGAGTTTTTACACAAAACTTGGCATATCTAGTCACTTTATGGCTGATTATAGTAACTTAATTATCTCTGCTGGCATGTATTTCACAGTGGCAGTAGCTATATTTCGATTATGGTTGACTCCTCCAACACTGAGCATACAGTATGTCAACCGTAGGTAAAATAAGCACATGCTCCTTAAAGGCAAAAGGCTTCATGGATAGCAAGAGCAGTGTTTATTTCAGCCGCTGCTATCAGTTAACCATGAGCACAATAAAAAATAACAGAAAAGCAAAGAATGGTTGTGTAATTGTTAGAGTTGTGTAGTGATGTAAGATAAAAAATGTAATCTGGGGAGTGCAGATAATTCAGATATGATATGATATACCAAATGGATCTTTCTCTCTTATTTTTCTTTTCATGCCCTTTATATCAGTTACGGTATCATGATTCTAGTTTGCAGTGCTTCACGTAAATGAGGTATGTTTCAACTGCTCTGCTGTTTTAAAAAAAAGGTTTTAATTATGATAAGTTTGGTAGCATGTCCTGTCAATTAAAAATATTACAAGTGCTTTAGCTTGCCGGGTCAGTGGTTGTGAGTATAGTTCTAAATCTCCCTCATAATAGATCACCAACATGGCTCAGCTGCTGTGCTTTCAGCTTCTCACTCAGCTTCCCTGACCTGACACGCGAGAGCAGTTCAGGCAGACAGCTGGGCTGATAAGAACTGGGCAGAGGAATATTTTAAGTATTATTTCTAATTGAGCTAGTGCCTGCTCCTTTTGTGCAGTCAGCATGTGTGATACCTGGAATGATTTAACAATAATAGATGTAAGGACTTATGTTGCCACAAACCATTACTGAGTCATAAACTATTTATTCTCTGGGCAAGGAATAGTATAAAACAATAAAGCCTCTTTGCTTTGACATCTGAGTACAAAATTTCTTCCTAAGCCCTCCAGAAGCTGTCAAAGCCATTACTGAGGAAATATGTATCATTATCTGCTATTTCAGAGGACTGAAACAGAGACGTGAACCTGGTTTTTCATCAGTGCCAATGCCCTCAACTAACTAAATAAATAACCCACTATAGTATTTGCAGTGCTGGGGTGGTTATTAAAAGAGGGTAATATATTGGACATTATTCATAAGTTCTTTTTAAAAACAATGCAGTATATTTTAGGAGTGGCTGTGGCGCAGGTGGTAGAGTGGGTTGTCTACCAATCAATGGATCAATCCCCAGCTCCTCCTGTCCAGATGCTGAGGTATTCTTGGTCTTAGATACTGAACCCCGAGTTGCCACGTGCATCCATTGAAGTGAGTGCATGTGAATGTTGGATAAATGTGCTTAAGTATATAAAAAGTACTATTTGAATGTGTGTGTAATTGGATGAATGAGACTCACAGTAAGAAAGTGCTTTGAGTGCTCAAATTAATTGAAAAGATGCTATATAAGTCCCAGTCCATTTACTAATTTACTGAATAAAGACAGCAATTTGTTACACTCCTTGTTACATTATTCTTACGTTATGTGACATGGCTTGAGATCTTAGTCCCAGACTTTAACACACAAATCTCCTAAAGAAGACACACTACATGTTTTTTGGTGTACTAGACTGACTCACTAAAAGTGAAGTACAGGCTTGCTGAACATTCTGTACCAGACATCAAGCCATGTTAATCAGATAATCTATTTAAAAAGCCCTAAAAGGCTCCGACAGCGCATACACAGTGAACTGGTCAAGTTTAACGTGAAGCAGTGGATGGCCATCAGCTACACCTATGTCAATCAGGTGGTGTTGGGATGCCCGGCCATGTTCCTAACTCAGTTATCTTGGTGGATGAGTTATATGAGACATTTTAACATGAGAGTCTATGTGATTCACTCTTGGGTTTCATCGACAGAAATGTCCTTTGCGCATTCATCCAGTGTGTTGATGTGACTTCCATCTTTTACACCATCCATGTGTGCCTTTCTGTGAGTGTGTGTGAGTGTGCGAGCTTTAAAACACTGACCATACTGTGACACTTAAACGCTGTCGTATTGGGCGACAAATTCACACAGACAGAGTGACGTCTGGTCGACCACACAAACAGTTTTGGTACACACACTAGCTCACATTAAAAAGACAACAGCCCATGTTTTCTTTAGCATTTCTTGGATTTTTAGCATTTATTCTCATCTGATATATCAGTGTCTGTCACTTCGACTGTCGATAGAGCTAATATTTTGTACGTTGTTTTGCTAATAAGAACAGAGAACGTCTGCGTGCACTCCTCCTTATCCACTGTGTAGTTGCATTTTCCTTGTCAAATAATGCATATAGCAGTACCAGATGTTATGTATCTAATTTTTTATTTATTCATTTTTTTTTTTTTTTAACCAGACTTATATGTCTTATAACTTGGCATGTGGCTTAATTTCTTATGACAAGAAAATCCTAAAAGTGACATTATGAAGTGATGATGTGTTTTATTTTTTTTCTGTTGCTGCAGTTATTTGTGTTGGTAACGTGATTTCAGGAAACCTGGGAACTAGTATGTGTTTTAAAAAGTGTTGAGGAAACTGTTAACAATAAGAACTGTGGATTATTCAGAATAATGTGGGTGTTGATTTTTAAAATATAGATTACTGTTGTTTTTTTTAAGTCCACATGTTAAAAACAGATGTGGATATTATAAGCTCTGTAAGTTATATAAGGTCTTTTTGTCAGCATTGTTTGTTGTTTTCAAGAGTTATGTTATCCATGCATATGCATGGGTAACAAAACACAGAATCCTGCCAACAGCGCTGTACTATTTTCACTATTGACCACATTAGTAAATCTCCACGATATGCTGCACTGCACACAGACAAGGGTAGATTTTAAAGTAGATAAAATAAACAATTCAATAAACAACTAATGATAAAAATTAGCTTTGCAAGAGGAAATCCAACATTCACAGTTGTAAAACCTCCGATACACAGAATGCATCTTTGTGACGTGGCTGTGTGACACAACATATAGGTTTTCATTAGCTTATTAGTTACATTACTGGCATAAACTACAAAGGTCAGTTGTTTTTAGATTAAAAATATATATTTTGTCGTAACCATCGTTACTTTTCTGTTTTGGTTCTGTCTGCCCTAATATGTCAGATTTGTATAACATATTTTTATACTTTAACAACAAAATAGGTCGTTTGTCAGTCGTAGGGAGATATTCCTAAACCCATGTATAACATTTGTTATAGTTTTCTAAGCTGCTGTCACTCCAAATACTACCAGCTTTCCACACATAGAGTTTACTTGCAAAGGCATCCTGGGTAAGTTTGACAAATTGTTTTAGCATTTTTTTTTTTCATTTTTAAATTTAAATTTTTAAATTTAGAAACAGCACCAAAGGAACTGTCACTCCTCCATCTCATGATTTTCTGATTGATTGATTGTTTTATTTTGAACATGAATATATAACTAAAATGACACCAAAATATATTGTAAACAGAAAAAAAAGAGTGAGTTGTGACTTGCCCCAAATATCTCTGTATATCATTTACATGTTCGAAAATGAGTAGTAGTATTTAAACCTACCCACCCTCATTTATTCATTTATCCATGTCGTGAATATTAGCTGAATTTTTTAGCTAGTGCTAGTTCACAGCAACAGTTACCTCAAGGTGCTTTGTACTGTAAGATAAAGTGAATGGCAATTCAGTAATGCCATGTACGCCATATAACCACTTGGTGAGTTAAGAGAGGTGAGTGGAGGAAAAACAAAAGCTCAGTACATCATGGACTCTCCCCCAGCCGCCTGAGCCTAAAGCAGCATCACTAAGTGATGGTTCAGGATCAACTGATCCAGGCCTAACCATAGACAGTATAAAACATGGACATGTAACGGCCACCGTGACGTCACCCATTGGTTATGGACTCAGCTCAGCAGGTTGCCCCTTGGCTATAACTATAAGCTTTATTAGAAAGTTCAGTTTTAAACCTCATCTTCCACTGGTGACGGGTCTGAGAGTTGAAGGCTCTGCCTGCAGCTGTTCACCATTTCAGACTGCCACTGACCTTGAACTTACAGTTAGTTGATAACTGTTTCAAGTCTTGAGCTCATCAAGTCTAAAGAGCAGGACAAGGACCACTCCTGCCACTGACATCAGATTTGATAACTCTTGAGGACCACAATTTATTTATTTATTTCGGTCAAGAACATGTCAGATTTCAGCAATAATAAATCAGTCATTCTATTTGTAGAAACTTTTGCAAGGAAGTTCATTTTCTTGAAGTAGAGCAAGCGAGTAACCACCCATCCAGTAATCATGTGACGCATCAATTAAATATTTATAGTTCTTCTTGTAAGATGCTGACTGCGATCCTTAAATATGAACTGAAGATTTTTTTTTTCCTGAAACATGGAGCTCAGAAATGAAACACGGCATGAAGAAATTAACTGTTCTGCCTGTGAGAGAGACGAAGCTTGAACTGAACATTTGAACATTTTGCTTTTTGAAGTGGCCAATTTTCTTAGCAGTGATGTTGTTTGTACAAAACCGAAATGTAATAACAGTTGTTTCAACCTTGGGAATGTCATTATTAGAATACAAATAGTTAACAGCAAAGTTCAATGTCATTCTTCATATTCCTATTTTAGAAGTAGTTAAGTTACCTACCTCCATACCTTCCTATTGTGTGTATATTTTATTAAAAAGAGAGAGGGAGATTGGCAAGATCAAATTTATACGAAAATGCATATCTTGCACTGTAATTAGTTCTTTTGTATCCCCATCTGTCTGTTCTGAAGGTTATCATATATTCTGAATGCCCTAATGAAGCAAACATAACCCTAAATGCTGTTAATTATGCTCTTGATGTCAGCACGTTTGAAGTGCTCACTTTAATGTGGGTTGGAAGGGAAAGGGGGATGAGGCAGAGGAGGAGTGTGGGTGGAGGCTGAATAGAGGTTAACATCCATGGAGCACCTCAAAGCTTTCTTGGCTTGACTCATAGGACGGCTGAGATCAGATAGAATGGTAGATTGCAGGTTTTACCCTCAGCTATTAAGACTGCTCTGTTCTCGCTCATCTCTTACACTCTTCCTTTCTTTTTCCTTATGTCCCCACGTGGCATCCTCCCCTCTTTCTCAGTCTTGTCTTTTTCCTCTTTCTCACTCGTGCACACAGCGTTTCACTAACACTTTCTTGCTCTAACAGCCTGTCTAGTTCTCTCCCTCTTCCTGTGTTACTGCCTCCCTCCCTCTCCTGCCTATTACTTCAGCCAGTGAAAAGTCTTTGCTTCAGCAGTCCTGTCCTGCTGCTGCAGACTGTCTTTATATGGCCACATCATATTTGATGAGACAGGTAGGGGGTGGTGGGATGCAGCTAATATCTTTCCCTAGGTCTCTCTCCTGGCTCATTCTTTCTATCCTATTTAGCGTGTGTCTGTGTGTACCTGTGTGCACGCTAAGAGAGAGCAAGCGGGAGAGGGAGAATGCACATATGTGTATGTGTGCCCGAGGCTATGATGAGCCATCAGACACGTATGCATTCTCAGGGCATAACCATTTCCTGTTATCTCATTGCCTCTAAACGTTGGGAAACACAGTTTGGAGATTCTGTCTTGCAGGTTTGGTATTTATTACTATTTCCAGTTGGATTAAAGTGGATGAAATGTGCATTCAGCTCTAGAGAGGATGAGGAATTTGGTGTCAGCATGCTAACACAAACACATAAACTTCATATACTTTACGTACAGGACATGACTTTATCATGTCTTTTACAAAGCATCGCAGGAACTGAATTCAGGAACTAATTGAAGAAGAAAAAACGTTTCAGGGCCACATTGTTCCAGGCATCTAAAGAACAAAAAAAGAATCTAGTTTATTAAAATTAGTTTTATTGTTTTTAGTTTTTGCTAACTGTTTACCATCAACACTGTTTGACTAGTTAGTGTTTTCTCATTTAACCTTCTGCTTCATTCATGATGCTCTTTTGAATCTCTTGTTTATTCATTTATTGTTTGCTTTTTTTGGAATATATATTATATACTATAGGATATGTAGTATGCAGTCACCATTTAATAATGTTAAATACTGTAGTACCTCAGGACTAGGAATTGGACTGCAATTTTTAAAAATAAAGAAATCTATTAAATCTTCTTTAAGGTAAAATCTGAGACTCATGTAAATATGAATACAAGTATAAAAGTCAGAAGTTCTTTTTGCAGCGATGGAATATGCCAAACAGTTACTTGGTATTATAGTGAGTGATGCTGGCATGATGAACTGATTCACTGTAATTGTTTTGCTTTTCGTTTTGCCGTTTTGCTTTCTATTCCACTCTACTAGATGGAATTTAGTGAGTGTAGCCATTTTTAAAACCCTGTTATCACTATATCTTTACAGTCTTCAACTGCTTACAGCACAGTAGCTTTTTCCCCCCAATATTAAACAAGTCTATTCTGTCTGACAAAAGCAAGGATGCATGATTGGAAATAGCTAAGCTGCAAAGTTTTGAAAACAGATTTTTAGCTCCATAACTGAATAGAATTTGCCCGAGAAGGCATCTTCTGTCTTCTCGGTTATTGAGTCCAAACTTTTTCATAAAAGTTTGGACTCGGTAAAAAAAAAGAGACCGTGCAAAGCCAGTCTGGCAAATGTCTCGTTACTTAGACCAATGAGACAATTAGCAGTTGTGCACCTGGAGATGGTGATGGTACTGACATTAATGTCAACAAAAAGCAGATGGCCAGCATGACAGTCTGTGATGCACATGGGCCACATAATAAAGTGCAAGTCACTGAGCTTGTAGACTCTAGACAAGTTTATGTAACTCAGATATCTGCTATGTATGGATGCAGAAATATTCATGTTTATCTATAGCATCTAATGATTCGTGATGCTATCTCCAGGAGTGCTAACACAGCCATGTTGCTGATTTTTTTTTTTTTTTGCCAACATCTGTATAAATAAAAGAGTTTTGTATTTTTGCTGCACAGCATATACTGGATGGGGAATGTTGGACTGTAATGGCCTGTCCTCCCTCGCAATAAGAGCTGAATATGAAAATTGGTGGATCCACTGATTCCCTCATTTTCCCCTTATTGAGTTTACTCCTGAGACAGCACAACTAATTAGCTGTCAGACCAGGACAAAGAGATACAGAGGCTCACTATAGAGTAATTATATACACTCACACATGCTCGGGCAAACTACACATACATGCACAGAGACTCACAAAGCTATGTGTTGATGGTGACACTTGACAAGTCAATAAGCCAGTGGCTTATGCTTATCTCCAATCCTGCTTTGCTCTTCTACTCCACTCTTTATTGATTGCTTCCACAATTATTCACTTTATCTAAAGCTGGAATTAGCCACCATCTAGCTACCAGCAGTCTAAACTTCCTTAACCAATGCATTCAGTTGCATACATGTTCCATCTCAAACATGCGCTCACGCCTCAGAATACTTTGTATGTTTCAGGTTTGAACCTGGGTGATGGGAGGCACTTAAGTCAGTTGCGTGTGAATTGTTTACAGCACTAATTTGATCACGAACGAGCAAGGCTTTTCTCCATTTTTTTAAATCTGAAAGCTCGCAAACCTGATCATCTCTCTAGTCTCCTTGAAAATCGTCCTTCACAGTCTTTGTCTCCCCGGGATGTTTGTTCTCTTAAGGTTTTGCAGGAGGAAAAGGCAAAAGATGTGATTGAAAAATCAGCATCACGCTCGCTTGCTTGCTGTGACTTCCGTTGTGTGCGAAGTCCGTCTAATGTTTGGTCCAGCTGATTCGTCCTCGTATTCACTTCCTCTGGGTAATGTGTAGATAAGTTCAAGGTTGCAGTGCATGTGTAAGAACAACTTTACTGTTTGTCTGCAGGCAGACTTTTAAATGCTTTTTTTTATGGATATGCTTTATGGTACACACAAACATAATTTGTAAAGAAAATAAATAATTCTGCAGCTGTCTGTACTCTGAAGTATTTTTGTGAACATAGCCTGTTTGCAGGACAAGAGACGCAGTAAATCAACTGAACATAATTACTTAGACATACTGTTTGGAAATGGCTGATCATAAGAAAAGGTATGATAACCATAAATCAGATATACAACAAACAGACGTTTCCAATGTCACAATATATATATTTTTAAACATTTTGTCATTGTTCTTGTTTAGCTTGCTTAGACCTTTCTTTAATGAAGTGATTCCACTGAATGCTTTACGACTAAGAAGCAAACCCATTCACCACTCCATTCACATTAATTCACTCAAACTCCTCATTTAACAGATGTATGAAGTTAAATCAGAAGCACCTGAAAACAGTGCCAGTTTTTGTTTCTAAATGTTTGGAATGAAAAAAAAAAAGATTGGATAATTTCTGTCTCATCTTTCACTTTCCAGTCTCAGACTCAGGCTTTCCTTTCAGATCTATTCCTTAATTAGATTAGGTGAAAAATGCGCGTTTATCTTCAGCTCTGTGAGCGTACAATTTGGCAGTAGCAGCTGTTTGCAGACGAGCCCTGGTAAGAATTTATAAACACATATATGTGTTTGCCAACTGACGCCGGTCAGTGTTTTGCTGTCTCCTCCTATAAAATCAGTGCTTAAACAGTCTCATCTATCAGAGAGCTCAATGGGTTATGTGCCAATAAACAAGCTCTCTGAGACTCCTATCAGCCTGATCGATTCACTTCATCAATAGCTGACACCGTAGAGTCAGTGTGCTCCCGTTCTGTCCATCATTCGCTGATCAGTCAGTTTGAAACTGTACAAACAAATAACCCTCGATAGCTGTGTTAATATTGACACTGTACAGAGTCAAAAGACACTCTAAACAGGTACAAGCAAACAACACACAAACACGCACATGCTTGTGGTGTGTGTTATTTTATTTTCCTCTGTTGTATGAAAGTTTACCTGCCAAGTTCACTCACAAATCATCAGTGTATTCATAATCCTGGTAATTCTTTTTTTTTGTGACCGAGTGGCAAAATTTACAGGCTGTGTATCTTTTGCAAATCTCTCAAACCCATGTTTTATTCGCAATAGAATTATTGACTAAAACATTTGACATGCTTTCTAAGCTCTAAACTGAGAAAATGTACCATTTTAAGAAAAAACATTAACTCATTATTAACAAAAGTCTCTGGGAAGTAAGGAAACCAGCTGGTGGACCTTTTGGAGAGGAGTATTGTCCCATTTTTGTGTGATGTAAGATTCTAGCTGCTCAACAGTCCTGCTTCTTCTTTGTCACCTCTCTCTCTCTTTTTTCCCACCATATGCCAAATGTTTTCATGTGGTGAAAGGTCTGAACTACAGGCTTCCCAGTTCACCACCCTTTCCTCATCTACTCACTACTGCTCACCTTTTCACTGAAGAAGACACAGTTTGGATGTAAGCATATGTTAAATACATACATATGCTTAGAACCTGCATACACCTTTCAGCACTGATGGTGCCTCACCAGGTGTGCAAGCTGCCAATTCACGCAATGACTTTCATGACAGAATCATGTCTTTGATCTGGTGCTGCCTTAAAGATCTAAGATCACAGGTATCAAGTATCAATCTAGATCTGGATATAAACCGCCTTGAGGTGACTGTCATTTTGATTTGGTGCTATGAATAAAATTGAATTGAATTGAATTTTCAGACTCGTTTGATAATCTTATGTGCTGTAGATAACGAGACATTCAGAGTCTTTGTAATTTTGTAATTCTATAATTTGTAGCTGCAGTTTTGTTGCAGGTTTGTGAACCTCTGCCCATCTTCTGAGGAACTCTGCTTCTGTAACATGCTCTTTTTATATCATGTCTCGTTAGTGACCTGTTGCCAAATGTTTCACCAGCTGTTTCTTTTTCAGCCTTTATTTCCCCCCATTCCAACTTTTTTGAGAGATGTTGCTGCCATCTTCTTCAAAATGAGGTAATATTTCTTATGAAATAGTAAAACTCTTCTACTTTAAAATTTTACTGTAAATTTTTAATTTACATATTAAACAAGGGCTAATGAGATTTCCAAACCATTGCATTCTGTCTTTATTTACATTGTAAGTGTCCCAATTTCTTATGAACTGGGTTTCCAATGAAGGGAATTATTTAAAGGAAAGACAAACATATAGGCTCCTGCGCTCCACCAGAGGAATACTGCAATGTGCTCTCCAACAACTGTTTCAAATAGCTTTACGACTATCAACTAGGAGCCTATTATCACTCCCTTTCCATTTCGCTAGAAGTTTTTTCACTCCATTCGATCAATTCTTCTCTCCATTTCACATCAAGACACACTCATTCTTCGCTCTTTGCTTTTTACCACCCATCTGTCTCCTTTGGCTGCTCTCTGCTCTGCTCTGGTGGAGGAAAACATAGAAAATATAGTTCCGTAATGGTTACTTTATGGACTTTCCTCCTTTGCTCAGTCTATCAGATGAATCTTTTATCTTGAAACAAGGTACCAGTGCTGTCTTAAGTGTAAAAATGACTGCAGGATGTATATTCGCAGTATGGGGCGACACCCTCGCTTCAAGTGCTGGTAGATGTGGACTCTCAGTCTAGTGACAGAGACTGGTTTGTCTCAGTGCTATCATTAATCATATCTATCTTAACTAGATTTCCTCTGAGCTTCCCTGTGATCTAATCATGGCAAAGTACAGCCCTTTTTATCACTCCAGTGGAAAGATATGAAGATTCAGTAATAAGTAACTCAGAAGGCAGATGACCTGTGAGCCACAGACCTCACCCACCGTGTTTGGGGTGTGGTCTCATTCTTAGTGTTTGCAGATAAATGTGTGATTAATTCACAGAGAAGAGGTAGGGAACGTATGGTTGTTGAAAAAAAAAGAGAGAAAAACATTTCTAGCTAACCTTAAATGTAGAAAGTATATCTTTAATAAAGATTATCTCCTAAAAAAATAAATTTTAAGGTGTGACCAGAAGAAGCAAAGTCAGATTAACTGGCTGGTTTAGTTCTTGTGCCATTTTTTCCAGAGCAAAATCTCACTGCAAAATCTTCATGCACAGCTTGATGCCTACAGAAAAGACCTCTGTCATTCCAGCTCATATAATTTTATGAAACACAACTTTTAGAAGATGTAATGCTTTTTGAGCATCTTCAGCTCCTTCCGGATGTGTGGAACCTCTCTTTTGTTTTTGCTCTTTCATTTATTGATTTGGAAGTGCTTCACAGCTTCTTGTATTCTACTCCAACTCTGTCCATGACAGTTATTTTATTTTGCAACCTTTGCACTACAGCTTCCTCCCCTTTTACAACAAGCACACAGTCTTCATCTCTGCAAACTGCTTCCAAACTGATGTCTCGTAAGGTAGTGGCCATTTGACTCTAGCCTTTCCAAGAATTCCTCTCAAAGAAAATTAATTTCCACATGGAAGTTCTGGTCTCTGTGAGGTGTTTCCTGTGTGCTCTGACAGTCCCTCTCCATCCATAGAGTTCATAGGTGAATCCTGATAGCTTGGCTGTTCTTGCCTTCTTTCAATACCCATGGTTAGCTGTTCATTGCTATAGGTTGTCACCTTGGTCTTTCTGTCTGAAATTCCTATGAAACTCTTATTCCCCTGGGCTATAACCCAGTTAACCTTTGAGAAAAATAGATATATGGATAAACATACATGTGTAGATGAACTGAACTGAGAAAGAAGGCAGTATACGAGGAATACAAGAGAAGGCTAGAGATGAAGGAAAGCCTGAGGACAGGAGCTGAGTTAAGAAAACTCTAATTCTTTTTCTCTGCACTCTCTCCCTCTCTCTCCCTTTGAGGGGATGAAAAGGAAAGCAGTGCTGAATGGTGAGAGGGTAGTAGAGGAGGCCAGCGAGGAAAGAGCACTGTGCTGAAAAGAGGTGAGTAGATGGAAAATTCTGTAAGCAAAAAAAGAGAGAGAGAGAGAGAAAGACAGGAAGATCAGAAAGGGGGGGAAACAAAAACAGATTTGGAGGATGGGAGGGAGGGTGAAGTAGAGTGGAAAGGTGACATTTGATGACCAGAGGCTATTTGTGGTGACATTTTCACACCTCTGCTCATCTCTAATGCCAGGACAATGTGCTCTAGCTCATTTGTCACCCGCCTTCCTAACAAGCTTGTTACTGCTTCTGCTGCTGCTTCTGCTGCCCCCAATGTGTGTGTTTGTATGCAATGAACATCTGATTTTTTTTCTTCTTACACTTAAATTGCCAAATCTTTTTGTAGGAGAGAAGATGCTCTAACCATTAGACCAAAGAGCTATTTCACTTTTTGTAGAATGCTGTATTTCCACTTTAGGTGTTTGCTTCCCCACAAAAAGAACAGACTTTAACAATTACTATTCATCCATCCATCCATCCATCCATCCGGATGGCAGGTATTCCAGCCATGTAGTTCCTCCTTGGGAGTCCTAAAGTCAGATGAGTTATGCAGTGAGGTCTGGGTCCAGCTCAGGGTTTCCTTAAAAAAAAGAAAGAAAAAATTTTCATGCATGAAAACTGTCTAAAAAAGGCACCCAGGAGGCCTCAGATCAGTTGCTTACTACCTACTACTCGATATTTTTATAAATCTATGTGTCATCGAGTTAGTTTTCCAAATCAAAATGAGCTGGCATGCTGCCTACTCCTGCTAATAAAAGCAATTCACAGCACTTAGTTCTACTGTTTAAAAAAGGTGTAATGTTAAAAAAAAAAGCACTCACAGTCTGGAGACATGGCACATTTTGTACTGTCAGCAGCATGTGTCTAAATACAAGTTGAGAAATAGAACCATATGTTATGGATTTGTCATGTGCTCTTGTCGCTCTTGCTGTTAGGCATGGGAAGTTGTTAATGGCTGTTTAAAACAAACTGTTAAAAACTGTAACTGTTTAAAGATCATTCAGACAATAAATAGGAAATAGCCTGCAACCAATTACTTTATTTTGGCAGCACAAGAGAAGTCACTCAACACTGTGGAGGTGGCTTAAATCGACATATCGATAAATATTTAAACATTATTTTGAATCTTTCCTGATAGTCTGTGACTTTGAAAACTGCCTATTTCATCGGGCCAACGGTTTACACATTTTATAACATTTGATCAGACATAGTAGTGATGATAATGAACTGTGAAAGGCAGCAAGGCAGCTCCGTGAAATGATGAAATCGCTCTTTATAGTATTTCATGTTAGGGCATGGCATCTCTTGTTAATTTGAATTGATCCTCCCAAAAGGAGTCCAGGAGCTTTTGTGAAAGAATACAGTGATTGGTAACTAGCTTTTACCTGTCTTTCACTAAAGAAAAATGCCGTCGTATACAACCTTTGTAGCTGAATCACAATATATTCTTAACTCATACTTCTGTCTCAACAAAAGCTAAATCAGTAATGTTCTCTTAATATAGCCATGAGTAGTGGGTAAAAGTAACACAATAACTTTTCATTTGATATAAGTAGTTACAGTGTACATTTAATGCAATTAATGATCAGGGAACTCATGCAGCATAAAAATCTGCCAAATCAAACACGTGGAGCTACTGGCTGAGGCAACCTGTTGTGAATAAGGGAAGAGCCAAAAGTAAGTTTTGTTCTAGACGTCTGTTAGAATTCTAGATCTTTTTCATGAAATGTGCAAGCTGCATCTCAGCTTGCATCATCTTACTGCAAGAAACCCCTTGCTAGCAATCCACACATTAGCATGTAGAAGCAAACATATTTACTTGCATTATGGTGTGTTCCATTTTAAGTCAGAATTTTCACCAACAGTTTCATCAACAGTTGCTTCTATGTGTTTGTATTGTAAAGTAAAGATCCTACAGTAATGCAGAGAAAACCCCAACAATCAGATGACCCCCCATGAGCAAGCACTTTGTGGCAGTGGGAAGTAAAAACTCCCTTGAAACAGGAAGAAGGCTCTGGCAGAACCAGGCTTAGGGAGAGTCAGCCATCCGTCGCAGTCGGATGGGGTTGAGGGGAAGGAGACAGGACAAAAGACAAGCTGTGGAAGAGACCCAGAGACCAATAATAACTAATGATTAAAAGCAGAGTGGTTTATAAACAGAAAAAGTGAAAAAGGGTGAGTGAAGAAGAAAAACTCCCCCAGCAGTCTAGGCCTATAATATAAGTGATACGCAGAGCATTGACCAGGCTCTGTCTGTGAAAGTGTAAAAACAAACAAACAAAACAAGCACTGGGCTGTATTGCTGGTGGTGCATGAATCGAATCAAATCCAGATTTCTGCCATAGCGTTATGTCATATGGGTCATCAGCTGAACTCAGTGAGCTTTAGTGGGATGCCACAAAACTTTTTTTTCCTCGCTTTTTCCGACTTTACCACTAGAATATGCTCAACCCAGGAGTGATGTCACTCCCAGCTCTGACCTCCAACATTCAACTTCCGAGGCAACTGGAATGCATCATTACACGGGTGGCAGATTTCTGTGAAACATAATACTTGTCCAATTTATGATCTGAATCTAAGTGTATTTTACATAAAACATGCCCTCACCAGTACACCTGTTTTATTTTTATTTTTTTTATGGATGAACATTTCAAGTCTGAATGCCTGGGAAGAAATGAACAAAATTTCCATAAATGGCACACACACACATGCACACACACGCACACACACACACTGCATAAAACAGACTAATGAATGTCAAGGGGATACTGTGTTTTGCTTGATGCCATATTAAAGCAGAATGGGATGGTAAAGCAGACCCAGGCTCAGAGTAACAGGTAGCAATTACTCTCATCCCCAGCATTTCAAGGAGTTTTGTACTTAACCCACCAGTCATCTGTGCACTGTCACTTTACAGTATACAACTCTTCCATTTGAATGAAATCAAACTCTGAAATTAGGAAATCATATATACTGAGTGCTAGCAATAGCTATGTGCATCTGTGAGAATCCCCAACACACTTCATAAACTAGTCTACATTTCTCCTTTTCCTTCCATTGTTCCACTACAAACTTTACCTCTAATTGCTTTATTATGTTATACTATAATGTCCTGCGAAGTGTCTATTAATGCCCCTTCAGTACAGGGTTGTCTGTCAGTCTGCAGAATCTTATTTTGCAAATTAAATGTGTCTGAGCCTTCCTACAGACATCACCAGCTAAAGCTTATTTACATGTTTGCAATTAAACAGATCTGTCTAATCCATGAAGAACATCTTTTAACATTCAGCATTTTGGACATCACTGCCAAAGCGTTTTACTAATTCATTTAAGTACAGAGATGTTATGCAAACAAATTTCATTTCAATTCCGGTTTAATTCTGTTCTATGTATTAACTCGTCATAAATAAAATGCATGTCAAAACCACAAAGGGGGGAAAAAGCAGACTGGGTATTTTTCAGATGACTGCCAAACAAATCTGGTTTAAATTATGTCTTAATACTGTACGATGCATTGAATGTGCCATCAGTGTCATTACCAACATTATTGTTTGTGAAGTATTTTGATTGTCTGATTGTTTAGTGATGTTCCTTCTTCATTTTGTATTTGTTAAGTACAGATTCTGTATAGGCTCATATTTATATTTAAGCAAGCTTACTTAACAGACTGTTACCACCAAAGTTCATCTTTGTTTGATCATATGCTTGGATTGAGAAGTAATTATAGCGAACATATAACAGAATTATAATTAATTATGACTCCGTTTATAAGGTGCTATGAAAGGCCAAAACTTCATCTTGCAAACATTACACCTCCAGAGCTGTCCATAAACCTGACAAAGTGGACACAGCCAGGTCGATAAAGACTTTCTCCCTTGTCCCAGAAAGCCATATAACTGCCAAATTTGAATCTGAACGACTGCAGATCATCTGCAAGAAGAGAGTTTAACAACAGGAGAGGGTTTAATTGCAAGATCTTAAAATTAGGGACTTTATCATCTACTGAAAGAGGACATCCTTGCTCTGTTCTTACTCTTGTCTCTACACACACACACACACACACACACACACACACACACACACACACACACATTTGCTTGATTACTTTCCCCCTTGTTTGGAGGTGTCTCTTCATGTAGCTGGGTTGTACACAAAGCGTTTATTTCACAAAAGAAAGTGTTACAATAATGTGGTTAGTGTGGTATCTGTAACCCTGCAAGTTTCTATTAAAAACTAAAATTCAGTGTATGTTAAAATGATTTATCTACATTTAGTTTAATATGTCATTACCAACAAAGGTTTGAAAAGTTTGAGGGAGATATATCATATATCATAGTCAGTCTATGATTGTTAATGAACCACACTGATTGAACTATTAAATTACCTTTTGAATTTCTTTCTTCTTTTTCCTTGTTTTATACCAGAAAAACACTTTATATCATGTTTTATTTTATTTTGCCTTCATATTTCTTTAGTCAAGAAAAAGGAAATATTTTGTATATTTGTAACAGAATTAGTCTAATTTTAAAATAAAGGATTTAGGTGTGGTGTCACGTACATGGCAAGTGATAAGCACCGATCACAGCTGTCACTCGTCTCTCTTACACTCTTATCCCCCTCTTATCTCTTAGACTCTCAGCTCTTGCTGTTAGCCTCTCTTCTCCGACCACAGTCACACAGACCTAGAGACTCGTCAGCAACCATCTGTCAACTAATTGTTGTGAAGGGAAAATGTGTATTCCCCACTGATTGGTTGGAGTTGCTGGAGGTTGGCAGTTGAATTGGTTGCAAAGCTACACTAAAAGTCTTATTTGGTGATTGTTTTAGTTGCTGGCAGACTGCTGTGGTCACCTGTAGTTTGCATGGAATATGCCGACTGATCTGCAAATGCTCGCCAATGCTCCGAGTGGTAGTTCAACAAAGAGAAACCATTGGAAAGAATGACCATGATTTATTGATTAGCAGAATTTAGATAAAGGTGTTTGGCGGTAAGACTCCAATGGCCCGTCTCGAGCTATCAGAACCCCAGCTGTCAAAGGGATTTGAGCAGGACACCCCTGGGGCCTAGACGCTGGTGGTGGAGATGAAGGTGGATTAAATGGAGCCTGAGTGAAGAGAGGCGGAGATTGGGAGGAGATGGGTTGCACGAAGGCATCTACAAAGTAGAATGATAGAAGCACAGTGATGCACATTTAAAGTAGGCGGCATGAATGCCAATTGGCCTGGAGAAGCCTGGGAGAAGGTGATTGGACTAGACCAGTGATGACGCAAAATGCTTGACAGCGTGGGAAAGTGGGAGTGATGTGAAGCTTAGATTTAGCTGGCAGCACCTGTGAGACCATAGATCTTCCTTACTGAACTTATGCATAAGCTTCATTAAAACTGTGAAAAATGCAATGCAAATGGAGACCATTTGCCATCAAAGTAAAAGTAAAAGTTTTGCCTTTACTTTGAAGCCAGACGTTCTCAGTTTCCGGCTTACTTTGCACTTTTTCAGATTTTACTACAGCTCAAATAGTAGTTGGTGAGTACTTGCAGAAAAGTCAGCATCTACCATGCTAATGAAATGTGACCACGGCCGTCTGCTAGTGCCCAGTGGTTGCCGACTGGTCTCTAGGTCTCAATGACTACAGTCTTTGGCTCTGGGGTCTATTTTTTAAACAACTTTTAATGGTTTTCTACAGCTATTTTTAAGTGTTAGAGAAATCAGTTTTGATTTATACTTTTTGTAAGCACTCTTCTAGTTTTGTTGTTGCTAAGTTTAATTAATGAAGATTTCTTTATCAAATTAAGTTTAACTTTTGATCAATGTGTACATAAAGATTCTCTTTATTATTGAGTAGTTAAAACCAAATAGCAAAAAAACAGCCGCTTCCTGCTGAACACTGCCTGACAAACCGACATCACCTGGCTGTACCCTGCCTGAACCTGTTCTCTCCACTCTGTCTGCTTTTTAGAGAGAAGGTCCTTCCATTTTTGGCCTGCAGAGAGGTGTTTCTGACCCAAGCCAGCCTGTGACTTCAACAATGGGTAAACAGACATCAACTTCAGCCACCTTATAATCTAAGTTAATGTTGCTGGCACTTTGAAGATAAGATTAAAATATGAGTCTGATATAATCAGAGGTACACTGCATTAGTCTTAATTAATTAACCTTTATTTAAACGTTCAGAAGTTTAATTGACTTTACTTTTTATTCCTAGGTAACCCCAGATTCAAACACAGATCTTTACTTAATCACTGCCTTAACATTTTATTTTGCTCTGGAAGCAGAGATATAAAAGTGCGTGTATACACGTTCGTTGTCCCTTAAAAGTCACTATTCCTGGTAATTGTGGAAACTAAACTGTGTATGACATATTTTTTTCAATTCTACATGTTTACTAAATAGACAGAAGAGCCTAAAATTATGTATTGAATTTCTGCAGGGGAAAACAGTGTTGGACAGGCTCCCAAAAAGCATCTCCAGCATGATTAAATTGGAGATGAAATGATTGATCAAATGATTGGCAGAAAGGGAATCAATGACACTGTTCCTCAGGCAACACTTTTGATACTCGATTACTTGATTGAAAATTTAGCAAGAGCACATGGATTTTTGTGTCTTTTCTTACATTTCCTGTTTTTGATGCAGTTAAATTAAAAGACCAATAAAACCAAAAATTGCTTAATAAATAATACATTATCTGTTGTGACAGTAATGATTAGTTCTAGTGTTAATTGTAACATTAAAATAAACTCAATATAAATCGAGCTTACCCTCCTCTGTTGTTTGAGGGACATAATAAGAGGTGGTGCCAAATGACTGAATAGAATATAATGCTGGTCAATTTGTGTGATACACGCGCACACACACACACACACACACACACACACACACACACACACACACACATATGCACGGATGAGTGCTTTAATGAATCCTGTCATTACGATGGAGGAGACATGGCTAAACCCCTGTTATTCTGCATCTCATTTTCCTCCCTTTCATGGTACTCTCGTACAACTCCACTGAATTGTAATTAATTTTCAATTAAGGACAGTAATTAAATTCATTCACTCAGTGAGGTTATATTTAGTACTCGTTTATGCTACAGAGCTGTCATAAAACATGTTTTTGCTCAAAGAACTTTGTTTCAGGTTCAAAAACTAGATAAAGATGCCATGTATATAACATGTACATGAAGGGGTGACAAGTTGAAGAAAAAAACAATATAAAGCACATTAAGATGCTGCTTACTTGAATGACTTCAGAGCCCTTGTGCATTGACTCTAAAACTCTGTGGAACTCTGCTGGAGGGATTAAATGGCCAACACATATCCCCTCATTTAGTGTATTGATGATGGTGGTGGAAAGAGCTGTCCAACACCATGGACCTAACTCCCCCACAGGGTTCAGTTGGGTTAAAATCTGTTGACTATAGAGGCCATACTATTTGATTCACATCATTTCTACTTTCATGAAATTGTTCAGTGACCCCTCGTGACCTATGGATAGAGGCAGTGTCTTCCTGGAAGAGATTCCTATTAGGATCGAAGTGTTTCATCGCAGGATTAAGGGGATCACTCAGTATTGATTTGCATTCACCCTTCCCTCTGAGGGGATGATAGACCCAAACGATGTCAGAATAATGATCCCTATAATAGAGCCACTTTATTCCCTCTTTGTAGGGGTCACACATTCAAGATATCATTTTCCAAATCACATTTCTGTAGATCAGGGCCTGCAGTTTTTGCATGACTAAGGTCACAAATGCGTATTTTGTAATAAGTTGTTGATCCACTGCAACCAAACTATAACCTGTCTCTTGCTGCTGACACTCTGATCAAGTCCTCAATTTGCGTTCTCAGTTACCTGGGTAAGAGGTTTACTTCTGTTTTTCCTTACAAATCACTTTGCTGTTTCAACTTACGAGAAACAGCCATCAAGTGTGTGCTGTATAACCATAATTTCTCGACATGCTGACTCCAGATGTCCCTATATTCACTGTTCCTGTTGAAACAGTCTTTGTTATTGAACCTCCTGTCATCTAATCCCAATCAACTTCACAGTAGCTTAGATCATTTCGCTTTCCATTTTGATACAAATTCAAAATCAGCTATACAAAATCTGTCACATTTTATACGTATCACAGAACATGACTAGACACTTATTGCTTGATACTAATTGCAACATGCAGCAGGTGCTCAATATTGTAGTGGTTTACACATTTGCATTACAAGCGAAACATCTCTGGTTTGATTCAGGGAGGAAGCACATAATCCCTTGTAGGTTGCATCTGGACCTTAAAAAAATGTTTAAAACATCTGCCAACTCAAACATGTGGATCTAGCTGCTGTGGTGACCCTTTATGAATAAGGGAGCAGATGAAAGTAGCTTTAATTGTATCATGCAGTGTACCTGTGTGGAAGCTTGTTTTTTTCTCTCCCCTCATTTATTCCATTTTTGCTTTAATTTGTGACCCATAGTGCCACATAAATGTTTTACTTCTTGTAGATAAAAAAAAAGAATCACTCACAATTATTTAGCTGGATTCACAGTATAGATGCATAAAGTGACACCTGAAAGGAGCTGACAGATTGCACAGCGAGAAGAGCTTCACCACAGTAAAGCAGGCCACTGCTGTGGTGAACTTTAAATTGATATTACAGTCCTCAGGGCAAAATATAAATCTCACTGGTCTCTGCTGCTGCTGCCGCTGTATTCTTCTTTTTTGTTCTCTCTTTTTTTCATCCGAACTCCCTACTTACAGCTGACTCTCTAGTAACAAAAAAGAAAAAAGCAGTCGACAGTGCTATAGGATATCAGGGAATAAATTGATGAAGTAGCTTCTCTAGGCTGCCCTGCTCCTTAGAGCTGATGAAGATAACAATCCGTAACAACATGGTGACTTGGAAAAGGCTGTGTGTGTGTGTGTGTGTGTGTGTGTGTGTGTGTGTCTGTGTGTGTGTGTGTGTGTGTGTGTGTGTAACAGGGTGACTCAGGGAGAGATTTAGATGATGAATGAGTGACCTTGCCTAAAGAGCTACATGTCCCTCTAGTGTGGCTTGATGGAGAGGTTGCGCTGGGTCCTGCTGTGTATGTGTGTCTGCTGCTGTGTGTGCGCGTATACGTGTGTATGTGCGCATCTGTGCTTGTGTTTGTTTTCACCCTGTTTGCGCACTTAACAGATGCACGTATTTTTGCATCTGTGAGCATTCGTCACATGTATAGCTGAGCAAATGTGATTTAACCACCAGGGAGAAGGAAACACAAGCGTGCAGCACATTGACTTTCTAAAAATATTCACTTCCTCTTCAAGAGCGTTTCCAAATCTGTAGGAGATGTGAGATAAAAACATTGGCTTTATCCCGCATAAACAGGCTGTGTGGGTAACAAGGTGTCAATTTACTTGTGCGACTGCAACCATGAACTTGGTACCTGTGTGGGGTACATGCTCACACCTATATGCATGTTGTGTGTCGTGCATATGATCAGTTTTAACAACTTATATGAGACACCTCTCCTCCCCACTGAGTTTGCAGATGCCAGGTGGAGGAACAAGGCGTTATTGCTTCATCCAAATGTCAGAGCACAGCATGTGCATCTGGTGCGTGTGTGAGACACCCAGAGATGCCGTGAGAAAATAATAATAAAAGAAAAAAAATCCAATAATATATTGATTCATCATTCTTGTTGGGTGGAGCATCTTTATAGATCCAACTCACTGGAAACCAAAACCTGGAATATTTTATGTATGTGTTTACTCACAAGCTTTGGGAGATGAGTAGTGCTGCAGTGTCCCTTTATGATGCGTCAGTGCAGCACTTTCAATTTTGTTTCTCTATTATTCATTACCCTTTATCTGACGAATGTTTTAGTTAGTGTCACATCAGCTTTGTTTCTGTGCTATGATGAAGCAGAGCAGGCCAGTTCCCGGCGACATGATGAATCACAATGGAAAATATTTTAGTTGGTCACCTTTAGGCTACTGCAGTGTGACAGCAAGTCACAACTTACCAGTTCTGACATACACATTTTGCAGGCACATATGCACACCATACAAATTTCACACATAGGTTTAATCCAAGAATTACATTTGCCGTAGCAAATACATAGTATTTGTATTTGTAGAGTTTTAGTATTATTTACATTTTACATGGCGTCCCAACTTTTTGGAAAAAGAGGGTTGTATATTCATTTTTCAATATGTTGTAGTTGAGTCAAAAATCCTGGTCAATGGCTACAGCATCAACTTTTTCTACTGTTTTGGCAGTGAGCGATGAAGAAGAAGAGCTTGTACCTTCCTTTATCTGTGTGGATATGATGAAGTCCTCAAAATGAAATAAATACTTATTACATTGTTCTCTTTGTCACCTCACTTAGAGCTAGCCATACACTCATGCACAAACATCAGCCAAATCAGGATACCTCATTTGCTTTTATAGAGAGAGATGGGCAGTAAAATGCATTACATGTAACGTGTTACTGTAATCTGATTACTTTTTCAAGGAACATGTAAAGTAAGGGATTACTATTGCAAAAAAGTAATTAGATTACTGTTACTCCACATAAGCACACTGCGTTACTAAACCATGATTTTTTTGTGAGAGTGTCTCATGACAATGGCGTACGAGCATGCGACGTCAGTGGCAGCAACAGACGTGTAGAGCAACAATGGATAATACAAAGTGCGGGAGAGAGTGCGACCATGCAGTGTTTAAAGCTTGGAAGTACTGACATTACTTTGATTCTGTAAAAAGTGACAAAACTATTAGCATCTGCTGTACACTCTCGGTGGGAAGAAAACTTCTTTCTACAGGATAAATTAAACTTCAATCTGAGCAAGCACCTAGCACGCTGCCATGGGAATGTGAAATTCACAATGAAACCCCCATACCGCACCGCTGACATGACCGCTGTGGCACTGGGCAAACCTCCACCCTCCTGGTAAACAGGTGAAAATAGATTTAAGAGCAACAGGATTTAATGCTGCTGAATTTTTGATTTTTTTTTTTTAATTTTTTGCTGTGTTTTACTTGCATCTAGTTGAAAGAGTCAGTGTAAACACAGAAATTATTTTATTTTATATGCTGGAATATGCAGAAAATAGGTTTAAATGTTAAACAAGTTTCTTCAAGTCAAAGACAGTTGCATATAATTTAATTTTTGCTTGATGCAATGTGCAAGATTAAAACTAATAAAACAATTCTTTAAAAGAGTCTTTTTCAATTGATTCAATTTTATATGATGGATTATGCAGAAAAAATAGAATTGGGCTGAAAGATCTATCGTTTGCTCAGAATGTGCATCATTTTTATTAAAAAGTAACTAATTAATAAGTAACTAATTATTTTTGAAAATAAATAAGCAGTAAAGTAAAAGGATTACTTTACTGCTTAACTAATTACTATTTTCAAGTAACTTGACCAACAGTGCTTATGAATATGCTGAATATGCTATGACAACCTAATTTTGTTCTGATTTATGCAATCTGTTTCATTTTGTATTATGCACATACTTTTACTTGATATTTATTTAATTTTAGTTTTACTTTTAATCTGATCTTTCTGCTTTGTTTCTGCCTTATTGGCTTGCTTGTAATACTATTTAAACTTTTCCATTTACAACATTTGGAAGAACAACAATCTGAGTGATTTGCAGTGTAGAGTGCAAAGAACATGCTGGGAGCTCTGCCAGCAGGGAGCTGTAGTTGTCTAGTACGGAGATGGCAAGAGTTTGGACAAGGAACTGTGCTTTTGTGAGAAATGGATCAATAGATGTTGTACAGAGCAAATTGACAGGATGGCACTTTGGCTGTGATGTTGGTCATATGAGGCTGCTGGCTGTCTAGAGTGGTATTATAGGGTTTTGGCAGTGAGAGAAGCAGAAGAGGAGCTCGGCAATAAAAAAAAAAGGCTTAAGAACAGCAAGGATGTGTCATGGTGAGGGAACAATGGCAAGTTTTACGAAGGAGCAAGCTGGCAAAAAAAGCATTCTTTATATAAGCTTCCAGTTACTGCAGATTTGTTGAATGCACACACATGATGCGAACCTCCCATTACACCCCATCCCAAAGGTGCTCTGCTGGATTGAGATTTAGTGACTGTGGAGTCCATCGAATACAGTGAACTCACGGCCAAATACAAGCAAACAGTTGGACATTACTCGAGCTTTGTGACATGGCACGTTATCCTGCTGGAAGCAATTATGGGTACATTCATGAACAGACAAACATGGCCAGCAAAAATATAAAAAAAGTAGGTTGTGATGTTTAAATGATGCTCATTTAGTACTAACATGTTTAAAGTCTGCTAACAAATGTCCTGGGCAGCATTACACCACCTACAGCTGAACCTGGGCAGGATGGGTCCATGCTTTCAAGTTGTTCACACCAAATCTTGACCCAACCATCTGCTGCAGCAAAAATGAAAACTCATCAGACCAGATAACATTGTTCCACTACTTAAGAGATAAAATACTGTCCAAATTCTTTGAGCCTGTGTGACCTGTAGACTCAGTTTCCTGTTCTTATCTTACAGGAGTGGCATCCAGTGTGGTCTTCTGCTGCTATCTGCTTCAAGGCTCAACATGTTAAAGTGTTCCCTAATAAAGTGTATTGTTGAGTGAGTGTATAGTAACATAGTGGCCACTTCTGCATTTTCTCTGTTCAGCATATTTATCAGAATTAACATTGGATCAAATTAAGATCATCTTAGGAAATGGGAAATTGGCTACTTTCATGACTACATAGTACATAGTACAGGTATATAAGTCCAATAGACATATATCTTCACCATAAACATTTACAAATTCAGGCAACAAAAAGGGTTTTTTCTATTTCTTTTTCTTATAGGATAGCTTCCCTTGAGCAGGAATACCCCTGAAACATTCTTTGTGCAGGAAATGGGAGCATGCCCCGTTGGTTAACAGCCCACAGTTACTAAAGAATGGAGAATGAAGTCGGCCTGAGCTCAGCTCAGAAGAGTCCATCAGTGACTTCCAGGAGTGCGGTCTAAAATGAGCTACCCCGAAGCCAGACTGCTGGAGCTCTTGAGAGCACAGGTCTTTATGCAAATGAGGCAGAGCCAGATTCCAGCAAAAGCAATGCTTAAAGCCAAAGATGGTGTAACTACTTTTCTCATCTACCTATGCTCGTTGAGGCTTTAAATTTAATACCACACCTCTATCTTCATTTATCAGATAATCAGCCATAAGCGTACTTTTAAGTGTGTTATAAATTTTTTTATTGGTCCCCTTCTGGGAAATTAGCACTTAGCCAATAGTATAACTTGATAGTCACATCTTTAGCCACAATAATATTGACTAATATTCTCTGATCTCCAGCAAATGCTATTTTTTTAGAGTCATAATCACAGTAATTACCACAAGCAATTTTCTTAATGTTTTATCAGTTAAATGAAGTGAGTCAGAGAAATGCAATGAATAGTATTGGTAAAATCTTATTTCTTTGAGGACATGCATAGAATTCGACCAGCTCCCAGCTGCATTACTCTTTATTATTCAAGGGCGTGCATCTAGTTTATACTGTGATGCAGTATATGTGTGTGTGTGTGTGTGTGTGTGTGTGTGTGTGTGTGTGTGTGTGTGTGTATTTTGTATTATGTGTAACAGTAAGCAAACGTGTGTGTGTCCACATGTATGTGTGTGTTTCAAACCTGCTAATGTGCATGTAAAGTATTCATAGAATGGTGTGCTCGTAGAGGTTTGACATTGTTGCTGCCTCTGCTGAAGATAAGCCATTAATAGGGCTGTTACTGGAGGTCAGTGGGGTTCTTCACACACACACAGACCACATTACATGCTAGAGGCTGCACATTACCTACAGCTTACAGAGGTCCACAGGTTAATACCATGAAATAGAGACTCAAATTTAGAGGCACCTCACTGGCTACACACTAATGTGTTAACCCCTGCAGAGTGTGATAATTACTTAATGTGATGTACCAGTTATGGTCATTGTGTCATGTTGAGAAATGGGAGGAACTCATGTAGCTGTACTGAACTGGAGTTTAAAACAATGCAGCTTTTAGTTTGATGGTCCTGAAAGGCAATCATGGAGGTACACTTAGGTGTAAATGTATCAAAAAAACATAACTAACATAAAAACTAAACATAAAAAAAGCCAGTCAGCTTTTTATTGTGAATTTAAGTGACCTGGATGAATCCAGATATGCAGATTTTCTAGGGTGGGGGATATATGCATATATAATTTCAGGTTGGATGCCTGACATCCCTCTCACTTACAGCAGTGACTATCATGCTTCAGTTCACTTTATTGTTGCCAACTTACTGACTTTTTCGTCATCTTTACTGGTGATTCTACAGTGCATGTGCTTTGTTAGAAACACATAAATGAGTAATAAAGTTAGCTGCTCCACTAATGAGTCTCTGACAAATGAACTTTAACTCCGCCATCTTGAACTACAACTGATGATGGTAGTTCGTGTTCTGCAGGGCCACTCTAGCCAGCTGCCACACGAACTCAATGTGAAAGTGACCTGGCCTGTAGAACAAGATATTCAAAGCAGTAAATTAACGGCAGATAATTTTTTTCTCCCAGATAAATAACAAACAATAACAAGAAGCACTAAGAGAGAGCAAACCTCCGCCAAGGCAACTCACTTGGGGTCAACTTGAAAGAAAGGCAGATGTGAAATGTCAAAGGTCAAATGTCAGAGGTCAAATGTGACATGATATTTGGATGCAAACTATAATGAGTTACTATAATCTCCATGTACCAGTATCATTGCCTGGCAGCAGTACGTTTTTAAGGATATTTTTAAAGATAAAAGATATTTGATGAAGGTTTGATCTTATTTGACTTTAAAGAAGAGGTTAAGGGGTCCAAAGTAACATTATATTTAAAATCCCTATATATTATTCCCAGTATGCCTATATGCTGTCAATAGAAACAATAGCAGTAAGAAACATAGTTTTAAATAGCTCTGAATGTCAGGGACCTGGATCTGAGCGACCAGGGGTCCCTGAGCAGTTATGGACTTGTATTATATGTGTTTTTGGTGTTGCTGTCCCTCGTTCTCCCTGCTTGCAGGTATATGTGTGTGTGTGTGGGTGTGTGTGTGGATGCAGGTGTATCTGGGAGCACCTGTTTACAGGCACCTTCAGGCCTGGAGGGTGTGGCCCTGCCAGGTGGTTGGCCACACCTGAAGACCATCACACACCTGCAGCTGATCAAGCCTCGTCGGAGGAGCTACTTAAGAGTGTGGTGGAGCTCTTGCCGATGCTGGATCATTGCGTGGCTTCATGTTAGTCTCTTGGCCAGTTAGTAAGTTTAGTCTGCTGCATTGTGGTGTGTCTGACGGCTGCCTCTTTGTTATTTCCCCAGGAGAAGTGTGGAGACGAGAGGGTAGCGAGCACGGGGTGCTCAGACACTGAGGAGCGGGGACAAAGAACACTAACACTGGGAAGAGGACATGTCACGGGAGGCGGGAACGCACTGAGGATTTATTGTTATTTTCCATTCACTGTAAATAAACGCACTGCTTGCATTCAGAGCTCCGCACCTGGGTCCTCCTTCCTCACATCCCCACAGTTGGCCAGCGTCAACCGTGACACTGAATAGCATTATTATCACTTTGTTCTGTTGACCTTGAAGGAGACCTCAGAGGTCATATGTGACATGATATTTTAAATCTTTATATGGTTATTTCTATATGTTGGGAATACACAACACAGTTGTAAGAATCATAGTTTATGAGTTATAGGGTTTATTTATCAATTTTCGACCAATAAAACTTGAAGTTGGCCTTGAAGACCTCGGTGTATATAAGCGAATTTTTAATGGATTGTTAACATGACCCCACTCTAAACCTCTACAAAATTTTTCAGAGTTATTCAAAACTTCTCAAGCTATATTGTGTGTATAGAAAGAACAACACACAGACACACGCAGACAAACGCTACAAAAACATGACCTCCTTGGTGGACTACCAGGATTTTATCAGCTTGTAAGGGGATGTGGAGTCACTGCTGGTTGACAATGCAGTCCTAATTATCTATGATTTAGTCAGTTTTTCAGACTGTCTGGTTAAAAAAAATACAAAAAAAATTGTAAATGAGAACTGCTTTATTGAGATTTGGGCTTTAGTGAGTATATGAGAAGCAAAAAAGATGTGATGGTGTGACACAGTGATGTCATGGATATGCTAGTTAGAGGATGGTGTAGTTTCAGCAGGCTTCAACTAATTTTTAATGAAAGACACTGTTTTTTTTTTTAATGGGGAAGGAAACTTTTGCTTTGCATTTTAATTTCATTATCTATGATTTCATAAAAGTGCTTGTGACATCTCACATCAGCTCAACATTTAGCCCATGTCATAGAAAATATTAATGTGTATCTGTATTCAGCCCAGAATGATATTAGGGTATTTTTAGTGCTTTTAAATGTCAAAATGGTTTAAACATTTGCCTAACGAATGAAAGATCCCTAGTTTTATCCCAGGAGGAGACACAAATCCCTTTGGGGTATCCGGCACAAAAATCTGCCAAATCAAACGACGTGGAGCTACCTGCTGTGGTGACCCCCTTGGGAATAAGAGAACCAAAAGTAGCTTTTATCTCTATTCAGCCTAAAAAAACAAAGAAAGTGAATAATGTCTTTGTGTCCTACTATAAGGATATTCCACATAAGTACCTAGGATTGTCACTAGAACTCATAGTTAGGGTACCTAAAATTCTATCTTTTGACACAAAAATTCTGAAAACACGACAGTGGGTTCTTTTTTTCACTATTAAAGGTACTGTAGACAGCATATGTACTGAGTAGGGTTGTCAAAAAATTCTATACTAAAAATTACCATCTGATTAAATGGTCATTTGCAATGGTATTGATATCAGCAGTGTCGCATATCATGACAACAGCCTGTTATGGCATCATTTGGACAGCGTTGAACTTGAAACTTTAGCATCATGGCAACCCTTAGCATCCTGTAAAATAACTTGTATTGTTGTCAAAGGAATTTGCAAAGAAAAGCGTCTGGACTTCTTTGAGTTGCTTGAAGACGTTTCACCTCTCATCCGAGAAGCTTCTTCAGTTCTAAGGTCAAATGGCCGAGAGTCCCACAGATTTAAACCCAGTGGGAGTATCCCCCCAAAGAGGGACAAAGGACCCCCTGGTGATCCTCTAATCACATGAGCCAAGGTGTGAAAGCGGGTGTGGTACCTAATCAGCCAGGGTTTCGGGTGAGCTCATTGTGAAACCTGGCCCCACCTTGTCATGTGAATTCCTGAGGTCAGATGGCCCAGGATGTGGGTTTTAGCCAAAGGTCTCAATTTCGCCATTTCTCCGCAACAGTTGCCCATAGTGGACCTCATCACAGCCACAGAAACCGCCATACGGATTAATAAATTATCACAGACAGAAGCAGAGCAAATCAGGATGAAAGTCTCAGCCACCCTCTCCAGTGCGAAAGTGCCTCCGTCCAACCTTACATTACAAGAAAAGAAGGCCGTTGCTTCTCTGAGCAAAGACCACAACATCACTATATTACCAGCGGATAAGGGAAGGTGCACCGTGGTCCTAAACACAACAGAGTACCACACAAAGATCACTACTCTCCTCAGTGACAGCAACACCTACGAAGCTTTAAAGCGAGACCCCACAAGCAGCTACAAGAAGAAAGTTATAGCTTGCCTTCAGAACCTTGAAAAGGACAAAACCACTGACCGCATTACATATCACCGCCTTTATCCAGGGGATGCCATACCCTGCATTTATGGACTTCCTAAAATCCACAAGGAAGGGGTCCCACTCAGACCCATAGTCAGTAGCATAAACTCAGCTACTTACAACATTGCGAAACACCTTGCTACCATCCTTGCACCTCTCGTGGGGAACACCCCACACCACATCAAGAACTCCACCGACTTCACCGACAAGGTCCAGAAACTTACCCTGGATCCAGATGAAACCATGGTGTCCTTTGATGTAGTCTCTCTCTTCACTTGCATACCCACCACGGAGGCAGTGGAGACTGTCAGAAAACGACTACAAGAAGATAGCTCCTTGGAAGACAGGACCAACTTCACACCCGATCAGATCTGCACACTGTTAGACCTCTGCCTCACCACAACATACTTCAAATACAACGAGGGTTTCTACAGACAAAAACATGGCTGTGCCATGGGCTCCCCCGTGTCACCTATTGTAGCCAACCTTTACATGGAGGAAGTGGAAAGGAAGGCTCTTGGCTCTTTCAAAGGGAGAGTACCCAGCCACTGGTACAGATATGTAGATGACACCTGGGTCAAAATCAAGACACAAGAAGTGGAATCCTTCACTGCGCACATTAACGCCGTGGATAAAAACATCAAGTTCACCAGGGAAGACACAAAGGATAACTGTTTGCCTTTCCTGGACTGCGCCGTGCACATTGAAGAGAATGGCAACCTCAACATTGAAGTTTACCGGAAGCCCACACACACGGACCAGTACCTCCTCTTTGACTCCCATCACCCTCTGGAACACAAACTTGGAGTAATTAGGACCCTACACCACCGGGCAGAACTTGTTCCCTCTAAGCCTGAGGGAAAAAAGAAGGAACACACACACGTAAAGGAAGCACTCAAAACATGTGGTTATCCTAAATGGGCGTTCATAAAGTCAGCAAAGAGGCACAGAAAAGAAGATCAGACACGAGCGAGGGAGGATAAGAAAGACAGACGCAACAACGTTGTCATCCCCTATGTAGCCGGTGTATCAGAGAAACTCAGGAGAGTTTTCTCCAAGCACGACATCCCAGTGTACTTCAGACCCAGCAACACACTCAGACAGAAACTGGTTCACCCGAAAGACAAAACTCCAAAACACAGACTGAACAACGTGGTGTATGCTGTACAGTGCAGCGAGGAATGCCCAGACCTCTACATTGGAGAGAACAAACAGCCACTTCACACGCGCATGGCACAACATAGAAGAGCCACCTCCACAGGACAAGACTCAGCAGTCCATCTGCATCTAAAGGACAAAGGTCACTCTTTCGAGGATGCCAATGTTCACATTTTGGACAGAGAGGACAGATGGTTTGAAAGAGGAGTGAAAGAAGCCATCTATGTCCACTGTGAGCGACCATCTTTGAACAGAGGCGGTGGTTTACGACACCAACTGTCTGCCATCTATAATCCAGTTTTGAGTTCCCTCCCCAGACGCCTTAACGCCCACTCACATCCTGGGCCATCTGACCTCAGGAATTCACATGACAAGGTGGGGCCAGGTTTCACAATGAGCTCACCCGAAACCCTGGCTGATTAGGTACCACACCCGCTTTCACACCTTGGCTCATGTGATTAGAGGATCACCAGGGGGTCCTTTGTCCCTCTTTGGGGGGATACTCCCACTGGGTTTAAATCTGGGACTCTCGGCCATTTGACCTTAGAACTGAAGAAGCTTCTCGGATGAGAGGTGAAACGTCTTCAAGCAACTTAAAGAAGTCCAGACGCTTTTCTTTGCAAATTCCTTTGACTACGATGACCTGGATGACTGAGAACCTTCACAGACAACTTGTATTGTTCTTGTCTTCAAGAGGAATTTTCTGGACAAGGGATGTTGAAGCCATTTTACGTTATGATAAGTGGGCCACATACAGCCTACTTTGGTCCACCAAACCAGTTAAATCAGTTAAATCTGTAATCTTACACACTAGTCTCCAATTATAAAATCTAAAGTTTTTGTTAATGCACAATGTTCTGTTTTTAAAACCATTAACTCACTGTAAAAATTTAAAAAACAAACAAAAAAAACACCTTTATTGTAGTGTGAATGGCAATGGTGGGATGGGATCTTTATCAGTCTGGAATCTATGCACTCCTTCACATTTTCCAAAGCTATCCAGTGGCCCAGATTGGAGCCCGTGGGTCACATGTTTAACACCCCTGATTTTTGATCATATCAAAATTCTGAATTTGCCATTTGCTGATCTTGATATCAAAATTAACCGAATAAGTGTATATGCTCATGCGTATGCAATCATTACAGAAGTAGCTGCAACAACAAAGCCAAATTATTTATTGATTTTAGGTCTGTTGCTATTTTTTTAACTTTTGGGCAACAGCTTTTTTATGGCTGTGGAAATATTTCTCCTGGGAGTGCACTCAGGCCTTGCTTGTTGAGGCTTAGCTCCTTAAATCTATATATAAATCTATATCTTAGATGATGGCCTGGGTTGAAATTATTACCTGTCCAAAAAAAACCGGCATGCTGCCAGTTGGTCCGGCATATCAACTCTATAAGTCTGTGTGAGTTTGTAAATGTGTCAGGAAGCCCTAGCGACTTCCCCCTACAGTGCTTCACTGGCAAAAGCAAGTGGGATGGCTCACTTGTGTCTAATATTTTTAATTAACTTCAAGCTTGAATGTGTGAAATTTAATATGGGAAATTAAAAGATGATAATTTCCTGCTTTGGAGCCAGTGTGCTGGCATGAATACATTACAGTAAATCAGAGCTCTGGTCTCAGCGCTTAAGACTACTGAGAAGGACAGTCATGTGTTCTTATGGCACGCTGTTCTCATGAAGCAGTGAGGGTGTAAGGTAAAGGGATGTAGAAAGCAATTAGTACTGCTTGTCTTCAATGTGAATGGCTCCAGTGGCTGTTTTGTCTTCATAAAACTGGGCTGGAATTATATAATAAAGTAGTCATAAAAGAAAGTGGAAATAATGTTATCTGTTACAAATTAGCTCCATGCTGTCAGGGTTGTACAGTGTGTATGCCTAAAATCATTTGCTCTTGTACACTATTATATTTTCATAAAAAATGCAAGACATAAAACATGTTCAAACAGTAACATATTTATTATCCTTGTGCCTTACGTGGAAATGTGTTTGTGTTTGCGCGTGCACTGGAAAAACAAATGCGCACAAAAAAATGCAAACATACTCAAAGACGATGAATTGTTCGTACAACTGTAATTTCACATCCTAACAATTTCTAATAAAAGGCGAAAAACAGTGGCAGTCATATCAGAGAAATGTGTTCTGCATGGTCACTTTCCACCTAATTGGCTATGCTTGAGAAACTGTACATTTAAACTTCCACCTACAGAACACTGCTGTAGATATCACATTATGTGTGAAATATGAAATGCGGGTAATAGAAAATTTCCCTGTTGCACTACAATTAGGAATCACTCCATGGTTGACTTTACAATGTAACTATCTGATAAGTTGCCCACAGTGCCACCTTAATTTCTCTAATTGCATGCCAGTAAAATAACAGTCAAGAGAAATGGTCTGTACACTCGCCAAGCCCAGCGCATATTATGGACCTTAGTCCTCTGAGACTTTATTAGGGATCCAATAAAAGCTGTCACAGTGGGAACTAGCTCCTGATAGTAACGAATGGATTGTAATCAACTAATAGTCATCTATAAGGGACTTGTTTGGCAGAGAATATAAAGCCTCAGGAAGTGATCCAAACAATAGTAGATGGAGCATGCATCGTGATTGGATGTGTGTGTGCTTGTGGAACATATGCATGTGAGTACATGTTACAAAAGGATTCTGTTTAATGTATGCGGTAGATTTTTCTCCTTCTCTTCACACCTGAATTTCATGTTGGTTTAGCATAAAAAATGTAAAATCACTTTGGGTCAACTTCTGTTGTTTAAATGTGTTTAGGCTATAATTAAAATAGACATGACAGTAAGCATAAAAGACATTTTTCATAGTGCATGTTTGAGGTATATTTTTAAAGTAGTATCAATCCTGTCTCGCTTGATCTGATACCAATATCAGTGTCAGTGTTGGTATCGATACTATTGACATTGGATTGTTTCACCCACCTGTAGTGCACACATTCCATACATTTATAATGTGTCATGTGTTTGACTGATGTCTACAGATTGTTAACCATATGCATCAAATAAACAAAAGGCTGACAGTGAGAGAAAATTACTGATCATTCATAATAAATATGCGTTATGATTTTCATATAGCCTGCAGTGTTTACAGCTGTGTCAGTTGTGCTTCAGCATTTGTTTACACACATTTGTACCAGTTTTGCTGTGTTCTGCATGTGTGTTTGAGAAATTTCCCCTGGGGAGATTTGGTATTGTGTTTGTCCCTGCTGTTGGAGGCCCTTCCCTAAGGGGTGCTGCATTCATAGTTCTGGTCCCTGCTGATGGATGGAGTACTGAGAGGGTGGGGAATTCCACAATTGAGGAGCACAGAAGCACCCAGAAACTCATATTTTGTTTGAGAATGTTTCATTACTTCTGCAGATTCTACACAGCTTCTGCCTCTCATCAGCTTCGTAGAGAACCTGAGGTAAACCTTTTTTCTAGCTAATCGTATGTGCATGCATTAGATAAAAAGAATGCATGAATCCATACATGTTTAGATGTCTTTTCACGTGTATTCTTTTAAATAAGAACACAGTATTATACCATGAAAATATTTGCGCCCTTCCTGATTTCTTATTGTTTTGCATATTTGTCACACTTAAAGTTATGTTTCAGATGATCAAATGAATTTGAATATTAGACAAAGATAACCTAAGTAAATAGAAAATGCAGTTTCTAATTATCATTTCATTTATTAGGGAAAATGGCTTTCCAAAACCTACCTAGCTCTATTGGAAAAAAAAAAAGCAATTGCCTCCTGAACCTAAAAACTGGTTGTGCCACCCTTGGCAGCAAGAACCACAATCAATGAGTCTGTTACATCACTGTGGATTAAAAATCTGGTCTGTTCTTCTTTGCAAAATTGTATTAATTCAGCCAAATTAAAGGGGTTTTGAGCATGAATGCCCTGTTTAAAGTCACACCAAAGCATTTAAGACTTAATACCTTGACTAGGCCACTTCAAAACTTTTTATTTTATTATTTTTTGAGCCATTCAGAGCTGGACTTGCTGGTATGTTTCAGATCATTGTCCTTTAACTGAAGCAAATTGTCCTTTAACTGAAGCAAATAAGGCTTGAAATTCTTTAGATGCTGTTCTGTGTGTGTCTTTTGCAACCTCCTAGAAGAGTCAGCATCAGTGCAGTCTTGGAGTAATTTTGGTAGGCTAGTCACTCCTGTGAAGATTCACCACTTTTCAAAGTTTTTCCTATTTGTGGTAAAAGGCTCTCATTGCTGGAGTCCCATAATCTTAAAAATAGCTTTTGCAACCCTTTCAGACTGATAGATTTGTTTCTCAGCTGTTTCTTTAGACCAGTGCATGATTCGTTTATTTCTGAGATCTTTTGGTCTACTTCACTTTGTCAGACAGGTTCTATTTAAGTGATTTCTTGATTCAACAGGTTGGACAGTAATCAGGCCTGTAAATCAGGGAATTACTTTTTCACATAGGGCCACAGGTAGGTTTGGACAGCATTCCCCCCCACAGTATATGAAAGTCAGCATTTAAAAACTGCATTTTTTTCAAATATTAAAACTTGTTTGATGATCTAAAACTTGTAAGTGTAACAAATATGCAACAAAATAAGGAATCAGGAAGGAGCAAATACTTTTTCACAGCACTGCATGAAGTCAAGTCAGTTGCTCTTTGGAGAGCAATTGCTCTGTAATTTCATGTTCATTATGTATTCTTCTCCAACCATTTTTTTTGTAAAGATGGTACCATAATTTTATGAATTGCTTTGAAATTCATTTAGTCTTCCTATTCCCTGCTCTGTGCTGTGCATTTACCAGCCTTAATTCAACTATGAAACATGCTTCAAGTGCAAAGTCTTTGAAGTACCTCTTGGTGTTATGGACTCCACTCAGCTGTGCTTGAATATCTCCCATAAAACCATCTGAAAATGTGCTTCTACTCTTGTTCTTCTGAGCACAAACCCACTCCCAGTGCACTACTGTGCATTTTAATGAACTATAATTACTATATATTTCTTATCTGCTCCATCTTTCTTTTTAAAACTTACTGACCGTCTCTCACACTCCCACATAAATAAGCAAATGGGGCACACTGCCCATGTATGTTTTTTATGCGCTGTTGAACCTATACCATATTTCACCCTGTATACATGTCGAGTTTGTTTACATAAAACTCTCATTCACATCAGCAACTGGGAGGCATAATGACTGAGGAGAAGATGTACAGTGAATGGGGCATCTAAATGATTTAGCAGGAAAGGTGCAGGCCATGATTGTGAAGGTTAAAGCAGCAGTTTGAACACTGATTGCTTTGCTGGAACAAAAAGGTACATGGATTTTTTGAGGTCCTTTTTTTGTTTGGCCTTCGGCAAATGCCTGAACCAAGTACGAACTTATAATATATTTGTTTTATTAAGTGGCTAAAAAGTAACAAGTACTAATAACCACTTGAACTTTAGATTTTAGATTCCTGAAACAAATGTTCAACTTTCTCTAACTGTGGTTTGAAAAATAAAAACTGAAGTAGGGGTAACAAAGGCTAAACTAAACTAAAAAGGGTTATGATATAAAGCATATTCACAAGCCACTTTATTAGGTACACCTTGCTATTAATGGGTTGGACCCCTTTTTAGAAGTTGCTTCAGCTGTACATCTCATGTAAATCTCCTGTTCCACCACATCTCAAAGGCGCTCTATTTGACTGAGATCTGGAGACAGTGGAAGCCATTTGAGTACATTGAACTCACCGTAACGGTAAAAAAAATCCGTTTTTAAAAGTTTAAGACTACAGTTTAAGCTTGACATGGTATTCAATCATATGACGGGTACACGGTGGTTATAAAGAAATGGACCTGCCCAGCATCAAGGAAGGTTCAGGTAGGCTGTAACATTTAAATGGTGTTCAGCTGGTACTAAGGAGCCTGAAGTGATACATGAAAATATCACCCACATACCACCACCTGAATGAATCACTGATGAAAGGCAGCAGGGCTCCATGCTTTCTTATTGTTTTCTGGCCCCACCATCAGCATGTTACAATAGAAACTGTAGATTCAATAAAACAGCTAACATTTATCAGTTTTTGTTGTCCATTTTTGGTGAGCCTGTGTGAACTGTAGCCTTAATTTCCTGTTCTTAGCTCACAGGAGTGGCACTTGGTGTAGTCTTCTGCTGCTGTAACCCATCTGTTTCAAGGTTTGGAGTGTTGAACATTCAGAGATGCTCTTCTGCCTACCTTGGTTGTAACAAGTAGTTATTTAAATTCCTCAAAGTCTATTCATTCTCCAGTTGAATAAAAAAGGTATTTTCACCCAGAAAAATTTTGCTCGCTGGGTATTTTCTCTTTTTAGACCATTTTCTGTAAACCCTAGAGATGGTTGTGTGAAAATAATCACAGTAGATCAGCAGTTTAACTATGGCACATTCAAATCACTGGAATTACCTTTCTTCCCATTTTGATACTCAGTTTAAACTTCAGGAGTTTGACTTGACATCTATACAGACCTAAATAAGTTGCTACAATGTGATTAGCTGATTAAATATTTGCATTAATGAGCAGGTAATGGCATGTGATTCTATTAATGTGTTTTTAAGTAGTAATTAGTTGCTTAACATATATCTGTCATAAAGGGTGTGTTGAAGAATTTATACAATTATTAAAAACAAAATAGTAAAAACACAAGAGGAAAGTTGTATGAATAAAAGTCATGCATTTCTTTAGTTCCATCAAAACTGACTATTCTGTTTTGAAAATAGAAAAACATATTTATATGCACGTCTAGAGGGTAGAAGAGGCTTTTTTTACCTCTGTTAAACAGATCACTCCAAGCATTCGACAGGCATGACTCCAGGGTAGACTCAGTTCTACCCGGGTGGCCATCAGTGGGGTTCTGTGTTGCGTCAACATCTTGTTAAAGATGTTACTGTGCTGTTTTATTTACAAAATTCTTTGGGCCCAGAGAGATGTGGTTTTATTCCTTGTAACATTGCTGTTTTTTATGAATCAATGTATCTAATAGTCAGTACAAAACAACAGAGGGCCCCAAGGAGCCTGTTAATTAGGAAAGAAATTTTTGTATTTGTTATCTCTTTTGTATTCTGCAGCATTTGACTTTCCCCAACAGGAATCAGTGACCAGGGCAGTCATTCAATAATGCAACACAAGCTGTTCTAATGAAAGATATACAGAGCATATATGAAGGACTCTGGTGGAAAATGAAGAGGCAGTGAAAGGCTGAATATTATAAAAGTGGCTTAGAAACATCTTTAAAGGTGGGGTCAGGGCCTTTGACGATTCTTTTGAGTAAAAGTAAGCAAGAGAGCTTGTGGTGTTATGGGTGTTTGCTATTGCTGTCTATTGGCGCACTTAAAATGAAGTAAGCTTGTATGAATTTTTGTGCATGAAGGTAGGTGTTTGTGTGTGTCAGTACTAAAAACTTTGATAAATAGCTTACCATGAATTCAGTTTTATTTATATTATCTGCAAAACGCAGCAATCAGATGACCCCCTGTGAGCGAGCCTTTTTTGAAGGTGGGAAGGAAAAACTACCTTTTAACAGGAAGAAACCACCAACAGAACCAGACTCAAGAGGGGTCCAGCCATCTGCCGTGACTGGTTGGGGGAGTGAGAGGAGGGAGGAAGAGAAAAAAAAAGAGGGAGACAGGACAAAATACAGGCTCTGGTAGAGAAAAGACAAAAATGTAATGACATGCTGTAGTGGTATATAAACGTGTGAACCTATAACAGCATAACTACAGGATGTTTCAGGGTCACCTGATGCATCCCTAACTAAAAACTTTACTAAAAGTGAAAGTTTTGATTTTAATCTTTAAAATAAAAAAAAAATTAAAATCCACACATTGAGTCCTGAAGTGACGCAAGTTGGACTTGTACCAAAAATGTTTTGAATGAAGGCGGCCAGTGACCAGTCTCACTGGAAATTTGATAGATTTGGTGGTTTGGTGATGGATGGATGACAATAGAAGATGAAGCAGTTTGAGAGGTAACACAAAGAGGAACAATATGGAGAAGCAGACAAAGGCAGAGACAGTGGAGTAAATAGAAAAAGCTTGTTGAGTCAATATCCGTCTCCCCCATGGCTAAAGTACTCCTCTAAGACTCCGACACTGGTCTGGTTTCACTCCTGCCTTCTTTATTTATCTTTCTCTGCCTCTTCTTTCCCTTCTTGGAGAAAATGCTTTTGTAGAGGATTTTACAATATTGGGTTTTACAGCTACTGCAGTTCAGTTATTTTTATTTACTGATAGTGAATCCATTTATTCAGCTATAAAACATAAAATTAAATAAAATTATCATCCAATCTTCTTTAAGTCCAAAGTTGTGTTTTCAAATGTTTTGTTTTCCCCAACTAACCAAAAACCAAAGATATTCAGTGAAGATCAAAATACAGGTGTCAACCAGAGCCTGACCTTTTTCTTTCAGCTGTTATTAACTTGTAGCAGATATGTCAGTGCAGGAGGATTGCCAAACATTTTAAAAAGTTTTACCATTCAATAGTTTTCCCACCAGGGAAGTTTTTAGTGTTTTGTTCTGAAAAAAATAACACACATAAATAAAGACTTATCTAAATTTTTGTTGAGTACCGATGTGGTAAAATTAACCCTTTAATTCAGGGGTCCCCAACTCCAGGCCTCGAGGGCCGGTGTCCTGCAGGTTTTAGATCTCACCCTGGGTCAACACACCTGAATCAAATGATTAGTTCATTACCAGGCCTCTGGAGAACTGCAAGACATGTTGAGGAGGTAATTTAGCCATTTGAATCAGCTGTGTTGGATCACGGACACATCTAAAAACTGCAGGACTCCGGCCCTCGAGGCCTGGAGTTGGGGGACCCCTGCTTTAATTAATTGCTTAATATCGAAATTGTGTATTCTTGTCCAATTTCAGTGAGAGGACATGAGCTGCAGCTGTTCAAAGCAGACAGGAGTGGATCCTGGTGAACTCTTGTGCCATTCTTTGGACATTTGTCCTCTTTTAGTGAGTGTATTGACAAAAATATGATCCCTTGGAAACTTCCTAGCTGCAAACACTCCCTCAACTCAGGCTGAGTGATTTTTCCCCTCTGTCAGCTGGGCACCCATAAAAGAACATATTTGATGTCTGAGAAACAAAAATTGCTGCCATAAAGCAACCTTTGTTACATGTTGATGATGTTATCACCGGGCAAGCAGTGGAGGGACTGCAGTGCGTAGTGGTAACCATTTACCTCTGAAACTCTCCTAAGAGATCAGGTGTCATCTAAAGCCCGATAATACTAACTTGTCTCTCACATTGTTTTTCCTTTCAGACATATGGACCCGGAGGAGTTTTGATGTGGTGTCAAAATCAGCCTCGACTGGATATTTTATCCAGCAGCCTCTGTTCCAGATAGCAATCCAATGCATACAGACTGTGGTGATGCACTAAAACAAGTTGTCACTTTGGCTTCTCTGTTTTTTTTTTGTGTCTCTGGCTTTCACTCCACCTCATATTTAAATTTATGCACTCACACACACAGATGTTCATGTGGGCATGCGCACACTCACCTTGTATAGTGGAGTTTAGAAAAGGTCAATCTGTGCTCCTGTGAGAAACATTGGCTGGCATGCGTAAACAAAATATCAGAATCTTTTCAAATGCAGCAGCATGAAACTCTTATTGCTTCCATTTCCTTGTGGGATGATGAAGTCCCACATTATTTTTACAGAAATAGAAATGACATTAGGTTCTTAAAATCCATCCACAAGCAGTTTTTACATCGCCTAATTTATTTTAAAACATATATACTTAAAGCGTGATATGACATCTTGTTAATATTGAATGTAAGACATTAAATAAATACATGAATTATTAGTGGAAGTGAAATAACTGAAATTATTCAATGGAATTTAAATGTGGTCTTTCATTTAGCTTCACTTTCCAAAAAAAATGGATTTGCGATTTATTAGAAAAAAAATATGGTTACAGACCATAACACAACCAAAATTATTGCCATATGCAATGAAACTCGTAATCTCAGTTTGCCTTTATAATGGTTGTTTCAAAGATGGGAACCTGGTCTGTGACCAATCACAGTCAATCGCCATCTTGAAAGTGACTTTGATTTGTCAGTAATGTCAATATGGAAATAAAACAGCAACAAGATGGAATCAATCTGGAATTCACATTAAGTACTTACATTCCAGCAATCATTGAGCAACTATAATGACCTGCTCACTGAGAATCTTCACACTCATTCCAGCCAGAAGCTCGTAGATAGGGGTGGCTGTAGCTCAGGTGGTAGAGCTGGTCACGTACCAGTCAGAAGTTGGATTGATCCCCTCCAGTCTGCATGCCAAAAATCTTGGCTAAGATACTAACCCCAAGTAGCTCTCCATTGGAGCATGTGTGTGAATGTTAGGTAGAAAAAAAACTGCTTGTATGAATGAGTTTGAATGGGTGAATGAAGCAAAATGTGTAAAGTGCTTAGAGTGCTCAGAGAAGAAAAGCGCTATATAAGAACCAGACCATTTAAGACAGATATTCCTCCACAGATGCAACAGGATGGTGATTTAACTGCAAATGGGAAAAGCACGCAGGAACCTTACTGTTACATAACCAGAATATTGCAAAGAGATGCACTGCAGACAAGTTGCACCCATTGACACTGACTGACTCACATTGATTGCAATGTGTTGCCAATTGTTTGGAGATGGGTTGCCTCCCTCCAGACCACTTGTGCAATCACTGAGCAAAAACCTATTTTTACTCTAGTGTAACTAAGTCATTAGAGAGAAGTTAATAATCCTAACAGACCATGGTGAACCATAGCAGCGGGGGCGGAACTAAAAAAGTCACCCTGGGGTGGAACCACCCCTTCTGAAATTTTATTGGCTGTTTCTGATGCTTTTTAAATCATTAGTAGTATTATTTGGAAGTAGTATAACACTAATAATGTGCACCTAAACCTTATGTGCAAAACAAAACACTAAAAATTCTTTAAAATGAACAAAAGAGACTTTGTTCTTTTCATCCATAAAATATTATCGATTTAATATGTCCTCCCCACATTCATTCACAGGTCAGTCTATTCACTACTACTAATACTTTTCAAGTATTTATTTACTTTGTGTTCATTTATTTCTGATTTCTCCTGGGTCCTCCTTACAAGTTCTTGTTTCCCTCTGTACCAATCCATTAAAGAAAAAAAAAAATAACAACAAAAAAACAAACAAGCCACTGCCATATGTTAGTTGTCAGCCAATAATGACTCACATTCTATACTGTCCTGCTAAAACTCACTGTGAAAAATCAGATAAAAGAGAGTGCGTGGAAAGCATATAAGAAATAACTAATGTAAGAACAGCTTTACTGATCTTCTATGATTAATTCTTTCTTCCATAGAACTCCAAACACATCATATTTTTATGATACTTTATGTTTCAAGGAGTCATCAGGCTGACATGGGGGGGGTAGTACTTTTTATCAGTCTATTCACATTATTGAGTTTCCTCCTCACAGTCGAAACCTGAAACCAGAAAGACACACACCAGATGGTCGCTTGCTACTGCTTAAAGGACCTGTCGTTGTCAGTCATATTTGTCTGTACATATTTGCAAAGTTCATTAAGCTTGAAATATTGAATTGTTTGACACAGTCAGTTGAACACTAGGCCAGCTCCTGGGATCCAAGGATGTCAACAAAATGCATAAAACAAAGCTGCCAGTGTACATTTGATAATGAATGACAAAAGAAATATGGTGTCTATTGTTTTGCAAACTTTTTTTGAGTTCCTCAAACCTTTGATGACTGGTCACAGTACAAGTTAAAATTATGAAACAGAAGAGTTTGGTTATAAGATATATTGAAAGTGGAGTTCCTACAAAGACACTACTGATTTTTACTTTGCTGACACTGATTTTTACCAGGAATCCATTCTAGAGGGAAACAGAGACCTTTTTTCTCCCAGATCTCCTGTTCCCATCTGCTGTACTTAATAAGAATTTATAGCTTTAAAAAGAGAATTAAAGATAAAAATGGTGAAAGTACTGTAGATGTACGAGTGTACTCTGTCAGCTGCTCCCTTTAGGGATTGCCACAAGGGATCATCTCCCTCCTTCTCACCATATCACACCAACCCTTTGCATGTCCTTCACTACATCCAGGAACGTGCTCTGTGGTCTCAGCATTACCTCTCTAACTTTGTCTCCCAGCTGCTCAACCTGAGCTGATATATTTCTGAATCCTGGTCACTCCCAATGAAAATCTTTGGAGTGACAGCTCTGCCTCCTGCCTTCTTGTTAGTACGACAGTCTTCAAAGCATACATTAGAGCAGGTCTCACTACCATCTTGTAAACCTTCCCTTTCACTCTTGCTGCTATCCTTCTGTCTATCCTGTCCCCATTTTTGTTTATCTAATTAGGCAGAAAATGTCTCTCCAAGTCTCTAATTTCATTACGTAATATGCAAGCTGTGTTGTTCATTTTGTGCATTTTATTCTCCATGAATGTCTCAATGGGGACAGGTGTGGCATCTGTATAGTGATTACATTTCTGATTCTACTGAGTTAGTAATTGATACATTTCAACTCTTCTTTAAAACACTTCAAATGCTCTCATTAACTTTAAATTGGACCCCAATGTAAATAAAATAAAAGGCATGCTGCTATTATGGTCTGGAGAGGACAGATTATAGTAATTATCCATAACAGACCATGTGTCTGTATTTGATAGACTTTAACATAAAAACACAGCGCTCATCTGCATAAAATATTTCTTCTTAAACATGTAGAAAAGCATAAACTGTGACAAAATGTTGTTCAGCCTCGTTCACAGTAGCAGGTTGAGGACTGTTGAGAGAAACTTCCTCTGAGTTCTGCACTTAGGCAGCATAATTTATAGAAATGCCCATCTCACAGCTGAATCCAGCCTTAAGTGATACGTGTACCTTGAGCTGTCAAACAGACAAATAGCTTGTGTTGCATCTGAAACTGTGCAATTTGAAAGATTAATGATTTGTTTCTCTGTTAGTACTTTTAGTACCTGAACATAGAATCGGTTGATAGTTATCATGTGCAGCTTGTCACCACACAATTGCATGTTGCCTAGCAAGAATACCAATATTCCCTGTACAAACGCCTCACCATCGAGCTGCCGGGGAGAAAAACCATTTCCCCCTGGGACTCACTTCCACTGCATTCCCCACCACCTTTTACCCAGAGAGTCTGTTTACTATTGTAAGCATAAATATTAATTACTGTACACAAACACAGCACTGGCTTCCAGATCCACTAGGTTAAGGGCAGTCAATCTTCCCTCATTGATTGTACTGTAGGAGTCTGTTTTTATGCCAAAAACTTACTTTAACCATAAAACAAACTATAAGTAATTAATTATTTAAGAGTCATTTGGACCGGAGCACGGATAAAGAGCATATTTCACAGTTAAGCGAAGGACCTAATCATTGTACCAAACTATATTTTGGAAAGACTAACCAAGCCTGAAATCCGTCTCATGCTTCATGTAGTCACTCCATCTATGTTGTCTGGAATATCTTCACAATATTTGTCTTGTAAAAACTGGACTACAGGGTTTGTTGAATTCTCAAAATGAGCCAAAAATAAAACAAAAGGGGAAAAAAAAGGAAAATTCCCATCTAGTGACTGGGAAAACGTCTCCATTATCCTGTGAAACACCACTGTACTTTTCCTTTGAAAAAAAAAAACTTGGCTGTTCTCTTTCAGAGAAAGCCAGTGTTCACACTGCCCTCAGGAGAAAATTACACAACTCCTTTGTTCTGACTTGATTAAATACATTTCTTCTAGCAGCACCCTGTTCTTGCTTCTTTGCACTATGTTTAATGTCTTCACAGTCTTTCAAACACACAAACACACACACAGCCAGAGGAGCTGAACAGTTAAAGTAAAACTCAAGGCTTAACCACCGATCCAGCTTGCTGAACTTTCTGCTCTATCGACACTTCTGCTGAGATTAAATAAAGCCTGGCTCCTTCCACTCCCTCTAACTCAATCACTACCCCTACTTTTCTCTCTTTCTCTATCTCTTTTTTAACATTCTCCACTGTCCCCCTCTCTGCCCTCATACCTATTTTCCATACCACTGCTGGTGTGCCCTTTCATATCCATTCAGGATTATCATCAAACTGTGATTCTGTTTGTGTGTATGTGTATGCATGAGGTTGCGTGTGTGTACTTACTCAAGTGCGTGCATGTGCAGGAATGCCTGCTGAGATTACCTTTTATCTCTCTACTGATCACATCCGTGCAGAGGAATCCAGCAGAGGCATAAGAGAAGTTGGACAAAATAGTGCTGCTTAATTATGGCAAAGATCATAATCCAAATGATTTCGGTTGCTATTGAGATTTCAAGTATTACAGTTTACTTACTGCCAATGGAAGCATTGTAAGGATATTATACTTTGAACTTTTAACACTGGATTTTCTTAAGCTTTAAATATAATTAAACTGAGAAATGTGATTTTCTGCAAGTGAGAAACCAGGTTCACTACAAATTTGGGATGTGAGATGGGAAAGGGAAAACAATCATCTGGCCACAATCCTGCCCTATCACCAATGGCTATCCTCACTGGCTGGAGACAGCTATTTGAGACCAACGGCATTGTCACATCTAGGTGAGACTCTTAGGCAGAGGCAATCAGTCATAATACCACAGATTGTACCTTTGCACTATTGGATCGTCAGCCAGCACAGGCTGTCTGCAGTTAGTGTTGGCTGGGAGACTTGTACTGTAATTGAGAAGTCGCCCAGCTCTGCTACAATAAAAGCAGTGATTGCATGAGCTCGCTTGCTTCTCACTTTTTTGCTATTCTTTCCTCAATCGTGTACCTCTCTCTGAAAAATTGTTGGAATTTGTCATGAGAGAAATCATCTGCTGTCTTATGAAAAACTGCTCAATTCTGCACTTTGTTTTAGCTGGCCTGAAAACAAAAATGCCACAGACATGGGTACACTGTAAAACACTAGTATGTTAGTATGCTTATTATTGCAGGGTCTTTACTTTACAACATAAATCACCTTGAGATGACTGTAGTTGTGATTGGTGCTATATAAATCAAATTATCATCTATGTTAAAACCTTATCCTAACATATATAATCTGCGAAGCATTTTAACCTTACTTTCTTTATAGCATTTCCTGGGGTGGGAGTTTTACATTATGCTAATTTAATGAGTAAACTCTTGGGTTTACTGTCTGATGATGAAATTTATGTCACCTGTGTATACCCAAGGAGATTTCTAGACACAGAAAGTATTATCAAGGCTTATGTCACATGGGCCTAGAGATTGGCCCGTGTCCCCCTGGGAATCTTCAGTCGCTATGGAAAAATCTCCATTGTCCAAGCAAGTTGCTGCCGGTCACTGAACTCGTTCAGTCTCTAAAGATTGCTGCAGTTGTCCATAGTTTGCATGGGGGATGCCAATTTATGTGCAAACACTTGCAAGTAGTAGAACATGAAGAACATTCCCTTTCAAAGTAAAAGTTGTGACTTACTGCTGAAACTAACACCTTTCAAAAGATGCAAGTTTTACTTTGTGTTATATTCCATGCACGCTATTGTTGGCTAGATCAATCTGAAAGTGACCAAAGTATTTGCAAGCAGGTTTGGTGAAACACTTTGTACCTGTTAGTGCCAATTTTCACCTAGCTATCAACCTCGATCAAACAATACTTTTTCCTATACATAAAAAATCTGAAATAGCTTTGAGGTAAGCTTCATGAAGCCAGACTGTTCAACTAGTAAAAATGATTTTGTGTCAAATGTGATTTGTTTACATGCTGCAAAGTAGAAAATTTAAATAAATATGGTCAAGTTTATGATTGCAGAGTTTTTGTCAGCTCTGCTGCATATGTATGAGAATCAGAAACGCACTATAAAGGGCTTTGTAGAAACTATCTAAGGTTAAAAGGTATTACATGCAATATGTTCAGACCAGTTACTATTTTAACTGTGCTAACCTGGCTGTCTGTTTTGTTTGCCCTGCTTCTTTTTTCTCTTCTTGGATGTGCGTGTGAGTGTGTGTAGGCGTGGTTGTGATTACCTTCCTCAGTGTAGCTCCTCCTGTCTCTCCACCTTCCTCTGCGCACACATCTGCTGGTCATCAGCTGTGATTACTCACCTGCTGCTCATTGGTGATTAGGCTCACTACTGAAGGCTGAAACAAACACTCAATGATTGCCAGATCATTGTGTCAGCTAAAGTATGCTCTTGGACTCTGTCTTGTTTGGGTTCTCTGTGGGGGTTTTTCTTTGGCTGGGATAACCCTTCTTTCTGTGTCGACCCTGCCATGAAGTCTGACTTCTCTGACTGCTGCTGTTAGAACTCACATGCCCCACCACTGTTTTTACCTTGAAAAACCTTGTCAATAAGCCTGTTGAACTTCTACAGTGCTTCTAGCCTCAATGATCATTCTGTTAGTTTATGATATTAACAGCTTTTCCACAATTACAAACAACTGTGCTCCTGGCATAAGCTATAGTTTTCTTTTCTTTTTGTTAGGCTGAATAGTATTTTATCTTGTGTACAAAGCAGCCACCATTACGGATGGCCCCAGGAGACCAGACATGTCTGAGGTCACTGTGCCCCTTCAGCTGAATTTTACTGGGACACTTTTATGTCTAAGCTACAGCTCTAAGACTAACCATAGTGTTTAGTAACTCAAAGTTAAAGACCCACATCTGCAACAAGTTATAGTAATAATGAATCTGATATTAATAACACAGTTAGTAGCAGCAAGTATATCTGCAACAATCACAGTAGCATGACTGAGGAGCACATGCACCTCTGCAAGTCAGAGTTTGGGAAGTATCCCTCACGTGTCTTTTGGACTACAAACAGATCATTCATCAGCTTGTGCAGCAACTTTTAAAGCATGACCTCATTCGAAAATGGCAAAACAAACGGAAATGTGCTGATGATATTCTGTGCTCTGCACCGAGGACTCCAAGTGTTTAAGTATGTGGTAAATTACATATTTAATATATTTATTTAAGTTTTTTTTTTTTTTTTAAATCTACCTTGAACCTACTCTGTCTTCATCTTTCCTTTTCTGTTTTTTTAAACAGTGTTGAGCCAAATGCCCCACATCAAAGGTGGTTCCCCATCCACTCTACATGCGGTGGTGCAAGTCCAATGTGTCCAATCTATGTAAACATCTCTACTCATCCCTGTTTTGGCAGATGGAAATACAAATAAACAACACTTAAAAATGATCACTGGAAATTGATTACATCAAAATATTGTGAAAGCCCATCAATACCAAAGATTGTGTTGATTTTTTCAAAGATTTTTAGATACTTAATTAGTATAGCTAATATGCTTCTCAATAAGTGTACAGTTAACAGGCCAAAGAGCTGTAATTTGTAAATTCTTCAATCATTCTCTTACTTTCTTCTGAGCCCACTACTCCTCTGTAATAAAGACCTCTGTCTGAGCCGGTTTAGGGGAGGGTGAAAGTCTGTGAGCCCATGGTAAGCACAGGGAGGATTTCCTGCTCTCTCTGTCAAGCTGCAGGGTTATGTAGGGTTATGGCAGTATTAGGGAGGGAAGAATAGGACTTAGCAATGGTGGCTTCCAGTAGTTCACACCTTAGAATACTGGAGGGAATCAGGAGAGAAAGAAGGAAATTACCTACCGGATAAACAAATCAGTGACAGACGCCAAGTTACAGAAAAGAAACCCCAAGGTGCCTGGCTGAGTGGAAGATGCAGGCCATCAGAAAGATAGTATTTTATGGTTTAGATAACTTTAAGGTTGATGTTGCGACAGGTTTGAGCATCGAAAAATGTTAATGAGAATATCAGTATATGGTAAATGGCAGCAGAAAGAACATGTTTCTGGTGGGGGGGGTTTCTCAGAGCTTCCAATACAAATGTGGCTGTAACCCTCAATGAATGATCTAGAGCCAGCCTGTGATGAACACAGAAATTGATCAGCTCCATTGAAAATACATACACTCACTGGCCATTTTTTTTATAGGTAGACTTATTCAGCTGCTCATTAACACAAATATCTAATCAGCCAATCATGTGCCAGCAACTGCAATTAGACATGGTCTAATTTTTACCTGCTGTTAAAAAAAAAAAAAAGGTGATTAAAGTGACTTTGAATATGGCATAGCTGTTGGTACCAGACTGGCTACTCTGAGTATTTCAAAAACTGCTAATCTGCTGGGATTATCCACACAGCCATCTCTAAGGTTTACAGAGAGTGGTCTGGAAAAGAGAAAATATTTAGTAAGTGGCAGTTATCTCGCTAAAAAGGCCTTCTTTATGCCAGAGGTCAGAGAAGAATTGCCAGACTGCTACAAGATGAAAGGAAACAATAACTCCAGTAACTACACATTACAACCATTACAACTATGCATAAAAAAAGTCTTTCAATGCACAACAAAACATTGAAACAGATGAGCTACAGACCGCACAGGAAACTGAGGCTACAATTCACTCAGTGAGGGATATTTTTGGCACACTTTGGGCCCCTTAATACCAACTAAGTTTTATTTAAACATCACAGCCTACCTGAGAATTGTTGCTGGCTATGTCCATCCCTTAATCCCCATACTCTTCTATAAACTGTACACAAATCTGCTGCAACTGTGTGACACTATTGTGCCAAAATGGACCCAAATCTCTAAGAATGTTGCCAGCATCTTGTTGTATCAGTGCCTCAAAGAATAAAGGCAAAAGGGTCACCAACCCAGTATTAGCAATGTGTACCTAATAAAGTGGCCAGTGAGAATAACAATTTATTTCATCTTCAGATAGAGATGGTAAAAGTGCATGTATCAGAAACAGCTCCTTTAAATACATATAGATACATATACACACATTTACACCAAACCAAACACTTTAAGCAGAAAAATGTTTTTCTTTAGGGAAGGCTGAGCTAAAATAACAACTTGATCAAGGTTGAGGAATAACAGCGGTCACGCCAAAGGACTGTTTGACTTTGCGTGTTAGTGAGGAAGCAAAGAGTAGTCTCTTGTGGACTGTTTGGCTGTATATTAACATTTCTACTTTACTTTTAAATAATATGATGCTTTTTTTTTTCCTTCGGTGGACAGTCTCTCATATCATGATATTATCAAAGTCTGTATTAGACATTATGCTCATTTGCAAACTTGTGATAATTTAAGTGTGTTTCCTTTGTAGACAAACCAGTAGCCATATCATGATAGTTTCATGTATTGAGTTACCCTGTAATTCCTAGATCTTGTTCTTATTCATTCCCTCTTTGTGCTGACCTCCAGCTAGTGAAAAAGCGTGAAATTAAACAATTCCCCAGACCCCTTGGAGGGCCCTGCCTGTGACTTTCAATGCCTCTGGTTGAGCGAACAGCGTGCTTTCTCTCCGGCTGGGATAGCTGTGCATCTTCAAGCTGGCTACAGCGAAAGAGAGAAAAGTAGAAGAATCCTTTCCAGCATGCCTGACAGGCTGAGCAGCCATGTGGAAAAAGAGCTGTGTTTGCTATAGACTTCCACTGCTTCACAACAGGACTGCATAGTAATCTGTGTGCTTGGCCTTCCTCTGACCCTACAGCTCCTTCCAGTGAAACCCTGAGAAACTCTGCAAGGCACCCTAAACCTTTCATTTCTTACACTGCTTCCCACTTCATATTCAAAAACTGATACACTAGTAAACAAAGGAATCCCTCCACTGGTTATGCCTGCACCTAATAGTACATTACCGTGTTATTTCTATTTTACACTGATGCTTATATTTCTGTACTCTCTGACTGAGCCATTTGTTAGCTATCCTGTGGTTTTGTAAAATTATAGTGCACACACAGTGTAACAATACCTGGGTGAGTTTTATTTTAGGTTTGACTTGAGGTTTTGTTCAACCTCCAATATGTAAGCTATTAGTTTTGTACCTATATTAGCTTTATATAAAGTATTGCTGAATCTAATGGAAGATGGGCATGCCGGAAAGACTTTTGACAAACACTGTCCTAGTCAGAGCGAATGCTTGGTGTCACATAACTTTAGAAATTGTTTCAATTTAGTGTTCTTTACTAATGCAGTCACCTCACTGTGCCCAAGTGACCAATGAAGTTCTCCTGTTCTCCTGTAACAATGCAGGAGGAAGAGTGGTGTAGTTCCACTGTGGGTTTGCAGAGTATAGTGAGCTAAAAGGATACGTGCAGACCAGCAGCTCTCCTGCTGCAGAAGCAAACACTTCCTCAGTTTATCCTCTGTTTAGATCAGGTCCCTGGTTCCCCATTAAGTCTGTTTACTTACTGCTGTCAGAAATGTGTGTGGGGGACTCTGTGTGTCTTTGTAACACGTGCAAGTCCATTAAATGCAACAGGACTGATTACATTGCTGTTAGCTCACATGTTACTCTGGGATTTATGTTAACACTCAAAACAAGTGAAGAAAAATGACTGATAGAATTAGAATTCAGAATAGAATTCAACTTTATTGTCATTGCACATGTCACAGGTACAGGGCAACGAAATGCAGATGAGTGAAAATGTAATGTAAATATCTTTGTGGCCTGCTCAATCCAGTATGTGTATATATATATATATATATATATATATATATATATATATATATATATATATATATGTGTGTGTGTGTGTGTGTGTGTGTGTGTGTGTGTGTGTGTGTGTGTGTGTTGGTGAGGCAGGGGTGTCAGGTAGGTGTGTGTGTGTGTTTGTGTGGGTGGGGCAGGGGTGTGTGTGTGTGTGTGTGTGGGTGGGGCAGGGGTGTCAGGTAGGTGTGTGTGTGTGTGTGTGTGTGTGTGTGTTTGTGTGGGTGGGGCAGGGGTGTGTGTGTGTGTGTGGGTGGGGCAGGGGTGTCAGGTAGGTGTGTGTGTGTGTGTGTGTGTGTGTGTGTGTGTGTGGTTGGGGCAGGGGTGTCAGGTAGGTGTGTGTGTGTGTTTGTGTGTGTGTGTGGTTGGGGCAGGGGTGTCAGGTAGGTGTGTGTGTGTGTTTGTGTGGGTGGGGCAGGGGTGTGTGTGTGTGTGTGGGTGGGGCAGGGGTGTCAGGTAGGTGTGTGTGTGTGTGTGTGTGTGTGTTTGTGTGGGTGGGCAGGGGTGTGTGTGTGTGTGTGTGTGTGTGTGTGTGTGTGTGGGGGTATACAACAATTTAAAATGTCTCTAATTTTGTACTAAATCATTTTTTAAAAATGTTTAATCTTATGTGTGTCACGGGGCAGCTGGCTGGCTAGGAATTTGCTTTTGTTAATAATCTTTTCCTTGTTTTGAACCCTCAGGTGGAATTGCTGGGTTTGTTCCTTTCTCTTGCTCCGCCCCTAGGTGGGGTTTCTCCATTGCATTGTATTAGCTGTGTGCAGTATATCAGGTCAGAGATTGCAACAGTTCTCTGCCAGGTCATTGTTGCCAGTGTGTTACCAGCTCTGAACCTCCTCAGAAACCTGTTCAACCTTCAGCACTACCCACCAGCTCTTTGTAATCTTTCAAAGGAAGGACTTACCTGCTCACCTTCCTACTCTCTCTCCACACACTTTCTCCAACAACTCTCTGATACCCACCAGTTTCCTTAACACTCCCTCCAAGGCTCCACTCACTCCCAGTGCCAAATCTCCTGTGTACCAGTTTATAGTGTCGCTGGATTTCCCATAGAACTGCCTTCAAACCATTAATATATCAGTCTTTCACAAAAACACAGCAAAACTTCTGAGTTCTCTGAGTCTGCTTTTTGGGTTCACTTTTTGTGCAAACATGACAACGTGAAATGCACAGAAAAGGATTTGATAGTACTTTGCTATTTTTACATAAAAATGTCAGTGTTCTGCCTATACGGCAATAATGACATGCCATTTATTGCCCAACTTCACTGACTAAATATCTTCTGAAAAGCAAAAAATTGGTATATGACTTCTGGAGTAGTGGGGCCATAACAAAAAGCATGAATGCTCTTCCATGCTGTTTTTCCTAATATTCAATTTCCTACAGAGGAGAACAACATCACTAATCCAATACTGACACTAGTGAAAAAAGTTTATGTGTTTAGGGCTTTTGAACTAAAGCAAACTGCAGTTTGAGTTGGTTTCACTGTGCGATCAGAGCTGGCTGAATGTTTTGTAGAGAACTAAGTTGTGCTGGTTTAAATCAGCTTTTGGAATCTGTTCAGAATCTTAGAGCATTGATTCAGGGTACTCCATGGGATACCTTTGCTGTTGCCTAGGGGGTCATTGAAAGCTCAGCTTTCTAATAATTCAACTCAAACAAAAAAAAGAAGCAAATACCAACAATAAAATAAAACGTGGTTCGATTACAAAAATATTTCTGGATTTGTTTCAGTAAAGAGGAAATTAAACAACCAGAGAATATTCATATCCTACTGGGATAACTTTTTTTTAAATAGTAATGGATGTTTCAAATTAACAGAACTACTTTTATGTAGTTCCCTTAGTAAGTATGAACAGAACTGGCAACAACAGAGGGAACTTGGAGTTCATCTGACAGACAGGCAGAGGCACAGTCAAAAGAGGTTGGCTGTTACACAGGATAAGAATAATTGTGCTTATATGTGTCTGTGTGCCTGTGCAGGGAGGTTAACGTATAACTTTTGCTCTCCACTGAGGTAATACTTTACAAAAAGATGCGGAGCAGGTTTGGGATGTAATACAATCCATGTGGGGAAATATTACAGCTGCTGACCAGACACTTGGACTGAAAACCTAAAATATATTCGTATATAGGACAGACTGTTTCAGACTACACCTGGCCTTTCAAGTCCTGTGAATTTTATTTAGAAAAGTTCAAAATGAAAAATCTGCCTCACCTATTTTCCTTTTGTTCCTACAGGTACTCAGCACAGAAGTGGCCATACCTAAAAACAGTTATTTTAATACCAGTACATGAGCTTGTGGTCTCAAACTAGTGATCATTTGTGAGTAAAGAAAATGTGTTAACCACTAGTCCATAAGTAATTAGCATTGGAAATGGACTTTCAATTATATAGAAAAATGCATCAGCCTTACTGACCACTTAAAGCACTTTAGAATGCAAGCCACATTTCACCATACATTTATACAGCACTTTATCTACTTCACATCAATGTCGATTTAGAGTACCAATAAACCCAACATCCATGTGTTTGGACTGTGGGAGGAAACTCTAGCAGGTACAGGCATGCAAACGCCCTACAGAAAGGCCCCAGCTGACCGAAAGGTTCCAACCAAGAACCTTCTTGCTGAGGGTGCTAACCACATTTATATGCCACATTCTTGGATTTAAATGAAAAATGCCTGTGAGAATTGTATTTTGAAAATGCAGTCACTGTTAACCAGTCAGTGCTTGCCAAACTTGAAGGCTTGCCAGGTTGCTGCTGTGATGTTTGTTTATGTCATTCAGCAGCCCCCGTTGGCCATGAGCCACTGCATCAAGTATACCAAAGCTGTCTTATCTTCCTTGCAGGTTAAAGGCCTTTTGAGTGAAAGCACTAGAACTGTAAACAGAAAATCAGCATCTACTCAGCAAAAGTGTAATACATCTTTACACATTTCCACAAATGTTTAAAGCTTTAACATTAAACATTTAAAAAAACAACAACAACAACATTTAACAAGCTTAAAGCTGAACAAATCAAATAATATATTAAAGTCAAAATGTGGTATAATTTTTGGTATGAGATATGATCTGTTACACTTACAGCTAAACATTTCTGGTAACAGTGGACTCGTCCTGGGTACATATTAACCTCCTTATACCCTACATCTTCATATCAGGACATTTGGCTTTTCTGACTTTATTGTATTATACAATAAAATTTATCTCTGTCCCCATGTGAGAACAAACCTTTTAAAAAAAGAACACATTCGGTTCAAAGATGATTCTTAGTTCTTATACTTATCAGCTCCAACTAATCCCAAATAGCTGGGAGAAATTAAAAATGAAGCCCAAATAAGAGCTCAGGTCCCAGGAGGTTAAATCCTTGCAGCAGCCATGAAAGCTGTTACAAAATTATGATTTCTTTTTTTTTCGGCTGGCACCAAGTTTGTGCCTTAGGGACATTTAAACTTGGATAGGTTTACTTATTGCAAGACACATGCAGGCAGGTGTTTGTTCTGCAGATACTGTAGACTTCATAGACATCACCCAAAAGGCTGAGAACACTCCAGAAAAAGAAAACAGCATGAATAAAAGTGCCCAGGATATAGATTACAGGCTATTTGGGTTGCTGACAAAATGGGCTGTACTATCGCAAGCAGGAAAGCTACATTGTGCTTATTTTACAACAGCTTTATTATTTACTGCAAGCAGGCATCTGTGAGAAGTAGCCAGTGATAAGATAAAGAAGCAATGCTGCTTGTGTAGCCTGTTTTTTTCCTTAACTACCCCATATTTGAAAAAAAAAAAACCCAAAAAGAAAAACAGTTTGCACAGCCACAAGCTTGAATCATTTACACCTAACAAAATGATGAGTGTATCAAAGGGCGTGGCATGAAATTTCCCATAACACAGTATACAATTAACCTGAGAGTCCTGGCCAATACTTAAAACTAGAGATGGCACGATACCACTTTTTTATGTCCGATACCGATACCGATATCATAAATTTGGATATCTGCCGATACCGATATGAATCCGATATAGTGTGATTTTTAATCAATAAAACTGTTTTTTTAATATCTTGCTGCATTTTGTATAAGTTCATACTCAAGTTTAAATAAACAACAACACTAAAGCTATTCTGTTATACCTGCATGTAAAAAATACACTGCACCCAAAATATTTCATAGTTCAGCAACACTGATCAATCTAATAAACTTAAACCTACTCCATCCTCCCTATTCTGGTATTTTAAAGAGTACTTAGCAGAAATATTAAGCAACCTAACTAATAGGGTTGCAAACTCCCAGCAAAAAAAAATAGGGAACCACCCCCCACCCTCCACCTCATGATGCTTAATCGATGTAATCAACTTTAATTTGATGCAGGGTGAAAAAAAATGCACAGAAATAAATTATTTTTCAAGAATAATTAGATAGATTCAACATCTTTCTTCTACAGAATTGCAGAATTCACAGATCGTACCTTCCCAAAGGAAAAAGTACTATAGCTTACTAGGGTATATTAGACTTAACAGTTACTATATACAGTAATGGACTTCTATACATTTTACATCAGATTAAAACTTTGGGTGTAAGATTCAGATAATTATTTATTACAAGCTAGACATTTTAAATGAGAATAAGAAAGAAAAGTATGTCTTTGTGCCCCCTTTTCCCTGTTCATGCCCTATCGGCGCCCCTGGCTAAACTTTGCTAGATCCGCCCCTGCACAGTTACCAGCCGTCAGCTACGTAGAAAACGATCCTGGTGTAGAAAGTAATATTAAATAAATTCTAACAACATCTTATCAAGCTTAAACGTGCTGCTGTTGTTCAGCTGCTGGTTTCCTCTTTCTGGTGCAAAGTGGGCCAAAAACAAAGAAGAGAGACGGACTCGTGACAGAAAAGCCGATCAGCTGATCATTGATCAGTTTCAGGATTGAAGTAGCGGCAGGAGAGGGAGAGAGAGAGGGGCAGTCGCTCCATATATCGGTTGTTAAGCTTAACATGGGAACGCTTTACAAACATTCAGAGATGAACTTACACACTTGCTTTACTTCTCTCTGGGATAACTTCCTCAGAGATGAAATGCCGGGTTGGTAGCGAGGCTACAAATACACACAGCCGCTCCATCACGTGATGCATACTGCTCCGACGTGCTACGGTTATGAGCCGAGTTACGCCGTGTCGCAAGTTTTGTGAGGTGTTTTTTTTATATTTAATGGATCGGATTACATTTTTTATTTCTCGCCGATATCCGATCCAGTAATTTAGGTCAGTATCGGACCGATACCGATACGTAATATCGTATCGGTCCATCTCTACTTAAAACATATCTTTATTTTCACAAACATATTTAACTGCACAAATTTCCTATGGGATTGTTGTTATTGCTGGCTGTGTGTGATACCTGAAAGTTGGCATGTTTCACTTTGTAAGACCTCTTCCAAATAAAATGGTTGGCATAAGACGAACCTGCACAAGCTCGTACAGGGCAGACTTTGACCACCTTTTGATGTCATTGTAAGGAATGTCATTATTATACCACAATCTGGCAGAAGAGCTACAGTAAAAAAAAAAAAAAAAAAACCTAGTGCAATTTTTGTGATGAAAATTTTTGATCTCAGCTGATTTTAGGCACAATTGTTCCTTGTTCCAATCAGTGCTCTTCTTTTTTTTAATTTGGGTTGAGAGGCATACTTTTTATTTTGCATATCAAAGGCACAGTGTCTGATGTTCAGGATATAGTGAAATATTTACCTGTGATGCCTGGAAGACAGAACTTCTTGATTCAGCTATGCTCTAGCCACTCTTTCCTCAACGTGTTTTGATCTCTCTGTCTGTCTCTCTTCCTTCTTCTTTCTCACTCCACATGCCCTCAGCTCTTTTTTGTAGAAAGGGATATTTTATGATGTCCTCATAATGTGTTTTAATTATTTTCGCCTTGCCTCTAGAACGTCATGTTTCATCTGTTATTTTAATATTACAATACTACATTACCCATGAGTCACACTACTGTTGCCATGGAGATGAGGCATGAATATCAGCAGTAATGCATAAAAAAACCTGCTTTGTTGTCTGCATAGACTCTATACATGAAAGATATAAATAGCTTCCAGGAATGAAAAGAGTAGCCCATCTAGAAGTGCTTTAAACTTGTAATGTCCCTCAGAGGGTGTCTCCTCTGCCTGATAAAAATCCATGGAAACATGACTGTTTAAGCAACTCCTACTGGCCTGGCAGGGATAGTGCAAGAGTCTTTGGGTACTGATTGGGATTAATTGCTAATTCTCTACACCTGACAAGGTGTGGATAAAGGCATGCCTGAGGCTGGCCCTCGACATGCTCTCTTGGCTGCAGTTTTTAGCTCAGATTACATAGTCATTTAAAATAAAATCAGTGTTTCTTTAAAAACTCCACAGCTTATAAACCAGGGCGTAAAACCAATGCTTGCTTGATCTATGACCTCGGTAAGCATTTTTTCTGATTGCTGTTTTCACGTCTAATTAAATGCAAGATGATTTTGTGTGGTCACCATTAGAGGCAAAAAGGACAATAAATTAGAATGGAGGCCAAAAGTAGCTCTTTTTTTCTGTTAAACGTCACAGTTTCTGCTAAACTACATTAAGTTACAGGATCATCTGTCAATAAACAACTCTGAAAATGAAGTGGTCTGTGCCTGGAATGAGGTAAACTTAACTGAAAATAAGCTCTCTATCATATCAAGACTCTCACACTCAGAGAACCAAGGTTACAATGTAACCATACGTTGCTGTACATACAATAAAACAGTTAAACAAATGTCAGCTACTTACATTGGTTTATAACTTCACCACATAACAGCACACTGACCCTCTTTTACTCGCCTCCATAATGTTCCTTATAACTGCTTTGATTCTTTGCTCATACCGAGGCTGCTGGCTCCTGGCTAGCTTTGCGGTCTTGATAGCTTTAGCTTTATCAACTTTGCCCTTGTTAGCTTCTTTAACCTGTTCACCTGGATGAAGGTGATTTAACGGTGTGATTAGGTTTGTTGGGCAAATATTTCCACAACTTTTGCTGAACTGTGTCTTGCTCACTCACAATGACAAACCCGCTAACAGTCACACAACAGTCTAATGATGTGTAGCTGCTCATAGCCTGTAAATGTGAGTGTATTTAGTGTTTGCATGAAAGCTATTGTACTGTATGTATTTGAGGCTGACTGGCCAGCCACTGGTCCAGGCCGAGAATGCTAAAATTCAGCCAATTGTGGTCCTGGGCTGGTCAATCAGGGGGTCTCTAATTTATATTCATGCTTGAGGTGCTTCCAGTTTGCTGCAGATTACTAAAGACAGTATATTAAAGACTTAAGTGCTGATTCAACGCACTGCACTCACAAAACAAGTAAATCTCAAACCTTTACACATTTGCAAACCATTTCAAAGAAAACACAATCAACCAAATAAAGCACAGAACCAATTTGACAGAAATAAAAAAAAATCCTGAATTTTTAACAACAAAGACGAGACTTCACTAATCACTTTGTGAAGCATGGTAGTTGTGTCCATCTTTTACGTACAGTCCATGACTGTCACAGTTAACACATGGTGTCATGCTAAATTCAACTATAATGTCAAATCATTTCAGATCTTACATTTTAACACAACATACAGTCACAGAAACTGACTATAAATATAATAGTTATATTTTGTCCAAGTCAACCTTGCTCCAGCTAGAGTTAAAATTATATGCATGAAAATACTGTACACAGAAAGTGACTGAAAATATCAGAATAACCCTTTCAGTCTGTTATATACATTAACTGTTCTAGCTTACCATTTTTTTTATTATGTCTTTCTTGTTTTCCTACAAACACTCCAATTTACAATATTGCACAGTGGAAGCTTTTTAAACTGAGAGACGTAGTTTTCAGTAGAAAACCACTTTTAAAAACTTCAAAACACAGTCATTTAAAAATCAGCCTTAACAGCAGTGTATGTAATACACAGCAGTGTATGTAATACACTGCTGTGGTAGAATTTTTGTGGTAGAATGCATTCAGAGAAAAGTAAGACTGATACTAATATCTCACAGTCAGACAGGTGTAAATGAGATCAGAGGCAAGGGCTGGATACTGCTGGGAATATGAGGAGCTTTATGTCCAGTAAGTAGACCAAATAACTATTTTTATGGATATTTCCCAACTGTCTGCAGTTCTTTTATTTTGCAGCAATATAACAGCTTCTTTCTAAAAAGGAATCAAATTGACAGACGTGACACACTACAAACCGTGCATTTAAAGTAATAGGTTGTTTGCAGTCTCCTTCTTCTCTTTGTACCTTCTCAATTTGGGCAATTTTGCAATAGACTTTAAACCAAAGTGAAGCTGTAACATGCCATCATTACAGTAATAAATTCGATTTAAATAAGATCTGTATGATTGCATTATTCCCGTACATGCATTGCACTGTCATCGGCATTGTTTAAGGCGCCCTGAAATGGCTTTCTTTGCTCGCCAAGCTCTATTCTGTGATGTACAGACTCGTTTAGTGCCTCAATGCAGCAGTCAACACTGATGGTGATGGCATGTAAAAATAGAGGTGTGAGACTAAGTGAAGATCACTGTGAGAGGAGCGAGAGAGAGGGTGGCATATTGATTTAAAAGTGTTAACTAATGAGAAACAGGCATGGCTGATGAAAGATGTACTGCAAATAGCTTGTTGTTCAATTTGCCAGCACGCTCTTTCTGAGTGCAGGTTTTTCCCACTCATCCCACCGCAATCAACTGCCCAAAAGGACATGAATGCAGCCGCTCACACATAAATGCAAGGAGCATGTGAATAATTTAGTGCTAATGAAGACATAAATAATCTCCTTATCTGCGCTGGGGGTAATTGATTAACAGGAATGGTTTGCCCCTCCACTTCCCTTCTCTCTTCTCCCTTACATCTTCAACCCTTTCTTCCTCCTCTTAGCCTCCCTTCTCCTCATCATTCCCACATTCTGTCTATCCACAGACTGCTTTTCTCCCCGGGGCATTTGTGTGTTCCATTACTGCTCACCCTGCCCATGACAGCTACTATTAACCTTGGAGGTGTATGTGTGTGTGTGTGCGTGCCCATGTGTTTTTTCTCAGAGTTTGTGTGTCTGAGAGTGTGGCAGTGCAAGCAAGAGTGAGACGGTGTTAATTTGTATCCGTGTAGACATGCATAGGTTCCTGTGTGTGCGTGAGAGGGAGAGACAGACGGGTAAAACAAGAGAGTGAGACGACTTTCTTGAAGATGTGCTTTTGCATGTAGTTGTGTTTTTCCATTGGCTGAGTGTGTGTATCTTTGTAAACAGGTGGGACATATTAAAACAGCCATAGGCAATGGAATTGACTGTTGCTCTGCAAATAAGGAGAGGAGGTCATGGACAACAACTCTCATATTCACAGACCCCATGCCATACTAAATAGCTCTGCAGCTCCTCACCTTCCCTATCTCTCTGCCTTTGTTTTCTCTGTTGTTTCACAAACACATGCACACACATACGCACACAACCAGAGTATCCCTCTCTTCCTGTCTTCTCATCATGTTTCCCTTTATATATGACTCGGCTTTCTTTCCGTCTGTCTCTCTTTTTCCCTCCCTTCTCACTCTGTTCTGCCATAACTCGAGCCAACTCCCCGTAATGAAACTCTAATGGCCTGCTATTCGTTTCCGCTCTTTGCTTAGTGAGGTGATGCAGCAAGGGCTAATGGTCCTATTTTGTGTGTGCGTGTACGAGTGTGCGTACATGTCCAGGACTGTAACACATATAGGGAGAGAGTGGTATCTCCAGCCTTTGGGCCTTATAACATTTCACATGCCGCTGCGGTGGCCAGGTGCTTCCCATAACTCTAAGTAATGTTTCAATGCCATCCTATTTAGAGCTATGAGGTAGATGTAAATGCAAATGCGTCAGTGTGTGTGTGTGTTTGTGTCAGAAAGAGAGAGGGGTGATCCTCGGGGAAAGCAGATAGATGGAATAATGCATGTTTTGAATATTATTACTATGCGGTATCTGGATGGAATATTGGGACGCATTCAAGCACTGATGGGACTCGGTAATGGCAGCACTGTCTGGGACTGGACACACACACTTCTTATGAGAAGCTGACACGCATAAATGACTTAGATTAATGATGTTGCAAACGTTGAGGAATACAGGTGGTTCAATTTCTTCAAACTCTGTGTTTTCATTTCACAATACGTCTCCATGCGCCTTTACTACAGCGTACGTGTGTGTTCGTATGCGTGCACACATGTATGCGGAACCCATCACATTGGTTTTGATTATCAATGATAGGCAGTGTAATGAGGTGCCATAAAATCTGATTAATTTGAAGCTGGGCGAGAAACTGGTGCCAGATGCTCCCTGCCAGCTTCCCGCTTCCACTCTCCCTTTTTGCTCTCTCTCTCTCTCACGCGCGCACACACACACACACACAAGAGCAGACACAGGGTGGTCCATTGTATATGCATATCTGCGTCAGCTCTTGTGAGAGTAAACACAACTCCATCTCTGTGACTAGATCAATACTTACTCTCATTCTCTGTCTGCATTAATTCACATTCACTCTTTGTTTGTGTGAATGAGGTAAAGACCAATAAAGAGAAAAAACATTGATTTGAATATTAAAAATGTTCTCACATTCCACTCAAACTGGGAACTTAGGTAATTCTGAGCCAGAATTGTCAACTGGAAAGGCCTCTCAAGTTCTTTTCAACTTGGAAAGTCAGGGAAGTCCTACTAACCCTTGCCTTTTGGATCCTAGATGGCAGCAGTGAAATTAAAAAGTGGTAAAACTTGTAATCTTTACTATAACTGTTACATACTTGTGACTTGGTAAAAAAAACAGCCACACAGAGACCACTGTCCAGGTGCTAGCTGTGAGCTTGCTGCAGTAGATAGTAGATGCAGGTAGATGCATGAATGGCTCTACCATGATTTTCCAACTGCAGCTATTGGAGCATGGTCAGCTCAGCAGTGATGAGCTCAAAGAAAAACATCTTTTTTGGTTGATTTATTAAGTTGGAATTTTTTACGTGTTCTATTTTCCCCTCACTCTTATTTGTATGGAGAGCTCCAAAGTGTTCAACATTAAATAAATAAACACAGCGCAGTGAAATAATCATCAAACTATGAATATTGATGATTAAAAAGAAATTGTGTGGGCCTATTGCCGCATGTTATCCTTCCACCCCCATCTCACTTTTACCTTCCAAATAAGGTAGAAATGGCTCTCTGAACCTTTCCAAGAAGTCCGAAAAAATATTAATAACACTCGAAGCGCCACTAGCATATAAAAGCTTTTCTTGTGGTGCTAACAGGAATTTTGCAGGCATACAAAATGTTATAGAACAAAACATAAAAAAAGAAAATGTTTCTGTAACGGTGCATGAATGTAGCTTTTTCCAGTGTTGGCAGTCAATAACAAATAAAAATGTAAATGAATCGCAAATCACAGTATTTCATCATTATATGCTCCAGAACTACATTATTAATGCCGCCTATGTCTGAATGACTGAGTCTTTGTGATGAAGAGTTGTATTATGAAATACATTTAAAAGAATGCGTTTCATGGCTATATTTCCTGTCATCTTGTTGTTTTATAATGTCTTTTTCAGTCGTTACATTCTGAACGCCGGAGCTTGTTTATGTGTTTGAAAGCACATGGTTGTGTTGAGGACTGACGCTTTCCCCATGTCAAAATGCTCACCTTTGTAAATATCTAGGCAACAAACAGGTACACACAAATTAGGGTTTGTTATCTGAATGAAGGTGGCAAGGGTAGCAATTTTATTCCACTTTCATTCCACCGTTATAAAATTTAAGTTTTCGAAGGCGTGTTACTGCCACAGTGTATCAAGTAAAAATACGAACCATGTTAACAGAGGACCTGTGTTCTTGGCAAGGTTTTCATGGTAGCAGGCCAATTAAAAGAGGGAATCTGAAGAACATCCAGGCCAGCCAGGGTTTTCTTCAGATTTGGCTTAATTACTCCAAACCAAGCTAAAATGTTGTTAGGAAAAAGTGTTCATAAAGTGAACCATTTAAAACAGTAAGTTCTTGTTAGTTTTAATGATTAAATAGATGTCATTTATCTATCTGTGTACTCCACTATCTTTCTATCTATCTTGCTTTTCTTTGTATTTTCCTCTGATTGTCTGTACATTTCTTTCAGTATTCAGCTGTGATGTGGTGCGGACTAAATGAAGGAAAAGGTCAATTGCTGTTGTCAAGTAAACCCTTATCTGGATTTATGACAATGCTCTGGCAGAGAGGGAATATGTGAGAAGAAGAGGGCCTCATTCTGCCCTCCGCGCTGCCTTCGTGTCCAATTACGACACACTTAAGCATGCTCACATACACAATTTCACACACATCCACACATGCAGTATCTCACTGTCTCTTTCTTCCCTTTTCGTTTTTGTCTTTCACACATAAACGTTTCTGTCTAATTAATGCAGGAACCTGCTGGCAACCGTCAGCTGACCTGAAAAGAACTTTCCTCTTTCCACTCTCACTGTCTGCTCTTTTCCTTATCAAACTTTTCAACGTTTTTTTTTTAAACTCATGTCGAAAGAAGGTGCAGTTACCTGTAACCTTACACATCAACTCTAGATCTTGCATCGCTACTGTGAGAAAGATACTGATTATTACCTTCTAAACCAGGTTTTTCTCCTAGTTCTTTACTTCTTTGAATAGAAAGGCTCTCTGTGTGGATTAAGTTTCCTTCCTATGCACACTTGTAGTTACTTATAAAATGAAAACTAGGGACAGGTCTAGTTAAGACTGGCTGAATAAAGAAGGAGCTAATTACTGTTTTGCATGTTTTATTCTTATTCGTTGTATCATTATTATTTATAATAGTAAATTTGATAATATACAATAATACTATGATATACAGCTGTGCAGCAGGTGACCTGTTGTATTCTTGCCAACCTAAAAAATCAAATCAAAGTTAAAACATTTGAGACAGCACAAGAAAATAGAAAAAAAAAACCCTAACTTGGTCTCAAGTAACTGTAACTTAGAAGTGTTTTAGAATTAAAGTCATTAATTAAAATTACTAAAATAAATAGAGCCCTGCGACAGATTGGAAACCTGACCATGGTGTACCCGACCCTCACCCTAAGGCAGCTGGGAGAGGCTCCATCCCCTTGCAAGACTCTGAACTGGAAAAGCAAAAGAGGATGGATAGATGTATGAAATACATAGCAAGGAAAATTATGGTATTTTTTAGGCAAAATAAACAAGAGTAATCAATAGTAGTTGATGCTATTGTTTAGACCAGGTGTTTCAAACTCATTTTATATTGGGGACCACTTTGATGTTAATTGGGCAGGACCAGTTAGGCATCCCTTTCTGTCACTGTAACGATGTTTAACAACACATTTAATCTTAATATGAAGTGAAAATGAAGTGCAATTTCAACTGTACGTCTCAGTTTCTCTAAATGATAAAGAAATGCTTCTGTTGCAAATTAAAGTAATCTATCAACATAACTCTCTATTTATAAGAAATTAATGTAAAATTACAGAAACATTTCTGGAAACGTGTTTCCCAGACAGTAATTATAAAACAGTTTTTGTCCTTTTAGTGACAGTCCTTTTACTGTACTACTTTATACTTTCACTGTGTACCCAATGTAAAACACAGAAATTTCTATAGTAGTAAAAATCAGGAACTTTTTTTGTCATTTAATTATTTATCAATTACATCATTACTTTGGTGGAGTATGAGTGGTCATAGGGGAGGTCTTTATTTGGAGGAAAAGTGTTACCACTTTTAAAAATACCATTAAAAGTCTAAAATTTATGTCTTCTATTTCATTTTCCAAAGCCAACCAATGGGCCAGATTGGGGTCTTGGCTAATCTGATTGTGGCTCCTGGGGCCTTATGTCTGACACCCCTGGTCTAGACCTTTATTTTACTAAAACGGGACTTCGATTCATTTTTGTTGTCGTTGTTGTTAATAATTGATGAAAAATTGTAAAGTATGAGGCTTTTTGTTTTTCACTTCTGAAGTTGGGCATTCCAGAAAAAGTTTGAGAAACAATACAGATTACATTAACATATATTAAATATATGAGTGGAAGTAAATGGGTTACCATTAAATAGTCTTTCACTTGGCCATAGACACACTTTCTGTGCTTTGCCCAGTTTAGTGTTGTCCAGTTACCAGTACTGTTGGTCCCGAGGTGTTGCTATTTGACCAAGCAATTCAGAAGCATGTGGCTACTGCTATTGACTTCCCATTGTTGCTGATATAAACACAACTGCTCCCCTGGAGAGTTGGTGCTCATTGCTAAATGCTTTGATCCTCGTTGTACTGTTAAAGTCTGTTGCTGTTGCTGACTAAACTTGTTTTCGCTCACCAGGGAACGTGCAGTCTTAAGCAGGCTCTCGGTTTGCTGCACTTGTGACAGAGAGCTCAGACAGGAGAGTGTTCAGACTAGTGAAAGACCACTATTTCTGAACACACAGGTAAGAGTGGACCAGAGAGATTTAGAAGACCTGCTGCAGGAATGGTCACTTGGAAAACAAGTTATCAAGTATCCAGTGTTACTGTTTACCTTTTTATATTAAAGGCCTCATTTAAATCACACAAATCAAGAAATTGATCTGTTGCCTTTGTTATTTGGTGTTTTGAAGATGGTAGCGGAGACAGCCTGATGTGTCCAAAAGGCTCCCATATGTGTTCAGTTAAAATCTAAAAGTTTGAAAGTCATAGCATGTGATTCACAGCACGTTCATATTTATTAGTTGAACCATTCAGTGAGCCCATTGCCCCATATATGGAGGAATTCTGGAAAAGACCGCTCCCATCATGGTTTTTTTCACCGTCTGGTGAGGGTGATCAATGAGAACAGCTTAATATTGATTTGCATTGACCTTTCTCACTAAGTAGATAAGTGGACCCAAACTATTCCAACATAAGAGCAAATTTGACTTTATCTTGTTCTCCCAAATTTAATTCAAGGTGAAGGCTTGTTGTTACTAAACAGCAGAGGAAATCCTGCGCACCCTGCAGATGCATCTGTGCAGCCTAGAAGAGGAAATTAGCAAAATCGAAACGAGGTAAGACATTTGCTTTCTGCTGAAAAACAAAAAGTTTCAGAACGTACCAAGTTGAATACTTCAGTATAAAATGCTACACTTGGTAGTCTCACTGAGCGGTCTATCAATGTTGGAGACTACTGTTCAGTGTCAAAAACAGGCAGAGACTGCTTCTCCGATCAGTGAGCAAATCAGTGTGGTGAAACAAAGGTAGGAGAAACTGCAGATAGTGCAAAAAAACAAAACTATTTTTATCTATTTCTATAATGCTAAGCATACCCAGTTTCTTAGTTATCCGTCTGAGTCCTTCTTAATGTCTTAAGTCATAGCCAACAGCAAGATTTCAGTCATCCACGCTACCCTAACATAATCACTGTGCCCAACTGTGTTATCTTTTCAATGCAGCTCTTTCAAATTTATAGGGAAGTCATGTTATGACCATTGAATTTTACAATTACTTTATAGCTTTCATGTGTTTGTATGGATCATAGAAAACACTGTTTTTGTCATAGTTACAGTAATGTGGGAACAGCTCTGGTTGGAGAATAGGGACATGTAGTCACCTTGTTTGTGTGATGTTTGCATCTCTCTAATTTTTGATTATAAACTGTTGTCCTTATGTGTTTTATCGTCTGTTTTTTTAAATGTCATTTTTAGTCAAGATTATCTGTAATAGGTGTGTCTACTCGATGTGTGCGTGAGCCTAACAGAACACTTGTCTTCCATATTCATGTCTTACCTGGGGGGGTTCCCTTAATAAGGTTTTATGAAGTACGTCTTTGTGCAAACATTTCTGCACGCCTGTTTGTATGTGTCTCATCAGCATGGTGCTTTTCAGATTTTATTTTCCAGCCATCATCCGACTGATTATGTGATCCAAGGTTCAGAAGTTGTCATTTACCTCTATCTTGAACGGTAATGAAAAAGACTCAGATTATTAAAATGACTCTCTCCCGCTGCCATGAAACATATCAAGAGCAAATGGGAGGGCTTTGATTTCTCTGTTCATTGCTCAGTTTCTCGCAATGACTCTGCGAGTGGCTTTGAGGTCTGGTTTGAACTAGAGATGGAGACGGCAAACACACTGAAATTAGAACTGGGTGGTTAGATGCAATTATAGAGTTTCAGAAATTCTCATTCCTGTCAGTTTGTTGTGGATTAGAAAATGTAAGTGACATTTCAATAAAATCTCCCATAAAGCTTAATTCTGCTTTATTTTGTTCTGTGACTGCACTTGTCTTTTGGCATACAACATCAAGCCCATTCGCTCAGCTTTTCTGCCATGTTTTTCTCTCTGGGAAACACATTGAATGGTACTGGTGCTTGCTGAGTGCCAAGACAATAACTTTAATGTAATCCATTTGAATCTATGTACATTTTCACATAAAACATGGTGTTTTGACCTTGACTTGGAATAGCGTTAAGGAAAATCTGAATACTTCTATTTCTTTCAGTTAAAGCTTAGCATGATTCTGGTGTTTTACTCAAAGTGAGCAGGCATGAGAAGAAAAGCCAAATATAAATTAGTCCTACCAAAGAAATAACTTTGATTTTTTTTTGGTACACCAAAACAAAATAAAAGTAAATATTTTGTGGACAAAAACACAAGTAAAGAGCACAAATAAATGTATAAAGCAAAACAAAACAAACAAAAAAAGAGGTTTTTACAAAACTCAGTAAATGTGGAACTCCCTGGGAGCAGACCGCCCATCGGGAACACCGAAGCATTTCCTGGTGGCCCGAGGGCTGTTTTTCCCTGCTGTGAACAGTCAACATGACCAGCAATAATGTAGCAAGCAGGAGTTAATGGACCTTTCAGTATCCATGCATTTAACATTTTTTATGCTTGCTGTAATGTCCCAAACAAAAAGTTGCATATACCACGTGCACATTAAGACTTACATTAACTGTGAAATTGATGGGAAGAGTATAAGGAATGATGAAAGAGAAAGGGAGAAAATAAAAATACACCACAGGGAGACTTGTGTATTTTAATTGTTGTAGCATCTGTTCTCTTAGAATTAATGAGTGGCTGTGTGGCCTTTTTTATATTTAAATGTGTTTTTAATGTATTGAATTGACTTTTTAATAAAGCAGCCAAATGTATAACTAGTCTGGTTTGTGTTGCAACACAAAGGTAGCATACAAAGTTAGCTTGGCGGTTTACAGGTTGGCTTGGCATAGAATGAAATTATTGTTTCAGTTTGCCCCTAGTGTGTGTGTGTGTGTGTGTGTGTGTGTGTGTGTGTGTGTGTGTGTGTGTGTGTGTGTGTGTGTTTATCAAAATTATAATTATAAAATTATAAAATTATAAATTATCAGACTTTAAAAAAATATTATAGGAGATCAATATATCAGCCATTTTTTTTCACAGATTGTTTTTCACAAAGTACAGTAAAGTATTGGAAGTTGTATGTATTATTGATTTGGACAAGTCAATGATTCTGCCGTCTGGAAGGTGAAGCACAAGCAATTCTTCATTGTCAGTGCAAAGGTGAATGCTAATAGGTAAGGTTAGCTAGCTTAAAGTTGCTGCAAAGTTGATCCATGGGTCGCTACTGTCAGGGCCAATGTAGTCACAATTTGAACACTATAATGACAGTAATATTAACATATCATCTTATGACATAAATCCATCCATTCATTCTCTTCCACTTATCCAATTCTGGGTTGTGTGGGTGGGGGGCTGGAGCCTGTCCTAGCTACCATAGGGGGGAGAGGCAGGGTACACCCTGGACAGGCCAACAATCTGAGACAGACAATAATTCACACTCACGTTCACACCTATGGACAAATTAGAGTCACCAATTAACCTAAGCTCATTAACTCCATGAGGTTCTTCTTGCTGTGAAACAACAACGCTAACCACTGCACCACCGTGCTGCCCCATGATATAAATCTGTTTAAAATTGTTTTCTTTTCAGGTAAACCATGGCTCAAATGTCAGCAGCTGTGAACGAAGCAGCAAGTACTTTTTGAATCAAGTTGAACTACTATACTGCATTTTGGCTAAATATCTAACCATCCATTTCTTTCCACTGGTCCAATTCAGGGTCACGGGGGGAGGGCTGGAGCCTATCCCAGCTATCTGTAGGGTAGGCAGAAATGTGAGAGTGAATGGTTGGCTAAACATGCATAAAATCTTTGAAGGGGAGTGGATGAGCCTCTTTTTAGTCTCCGGGTGAGCATTTCAATAAGGAAGTGACAGTACAGAAAAACTATGAAATGTTCTATTCCATATATTGCAAGAAAAGAGTGCTACCCAGTACCTGATAATGGATATTCATCTGGGGACCTAAACCGTTTCTGCTTTGCAACAGCATCTCTTCTTAGTAATTATCTGCGCTATAAGAGACTGAAGAAGTTCTGTATATCTATTTAACTCTATGACACAAGTGCTGCCAGATCCACCCTCCACCTGCCCTACATACACACACACAAGTGCTCAGACACGCACGGGTATATTGTCTATTATAAAGCTGAAAGCTGTTATTAGTGTTGTAATCACTTTACTTCAGAAAGCCCTGCACATGTCCATTATGGTATTTATAGAGTATGTACTGCTGGATGGTAAAATTCAGATGACGGATGACCAGTGAGGTAATCGGTTAATCGTGGCAAGAGCATTGCTTAATTACTTTGTTCATTCAAGGTGACATTTGGCTATGGCATGGCCATTCTCTTAGTCAGTTTGCAAGCCAAGTGAAAGAGAATTAAGGCTAAATGGGGGGCATGCATTAGTGTCTAGACTGATGGTAAACATCTTTCTACCTGACAAGAAGATGAGTTTAATTCTCCATATCTCTGCATTTGTGAAGTTTCCTCTTTCTTCCTGAAGGTGTCCACTCTCTTTATACACCCAGCTTTAATTAATGTAGTGATCACAGCCTGTCGTTTCAAAAGTCATATGAGTCGTCTTCTGTGGCTAAAATTGCATTTGTCATCATGGAGCTTGTTTTAATAATAAAACCGAGCTGTATATATTTAATTCTGCTTGCACACAGGCACATGATGCATATTTTCTTGCTTACGCGATATATGCACAAAGGATACAAATACACACGCAGATATACACACAGAAAAACTCAAATAATGAAATGGCCCGTGGTTATATATCCCTTCTTGATGCGGACCCAGAGGGACAGAGATTTATGACTCTTGTCTTTACAATCACTTTTGGATTCAAATCTCACCACAACACACACAAAAAAAGCACCACAACAAAAAGACGTGTGCATGCATGTTGCACAGCAAGCAAAGAGGCTTTATGTGTCCTCATATCAGCACATCAGAATGATAAATGCACATAACATATTGAGCTGCACATAATACAGCCTCATTTAGACAGACTCAAGAAAACTGAATATGAAGTAATGGATTTACCAGTGAGTACCCAGAGATATTTGAACACACTGTTTATGTTGTATGATTGGATTATTTTAGACTTCAGTTTATTGAGGTACAGCTGGCTACAATGGGTGTTTTCTAATACAAATAATCTTGCAATAAATTCAAACTCAATAAAGAATATTGTGGTTTTTCTGAAATGATTTTACATTGGTATGTTTATTTTGGGAGTTTCTACCTTATTGTACACTATTGTAATACAGTATCGTTCAGTACAAAATTACTGAATAGTGAAATATTTTCCCTAATATTGCACTAAAAGGCTTTTTTAACCTTAGTCTTATAAGACCTACACGTCTCATATGGTTTACTTGTGAAAGTTCGTTCACAATATTGTTCAATATTGTTATAATTCTCATTAATATTTTTGCTTGAAAAAAATATAAAGCATGCTTTCTTGAAAAAATCATAATATAATTTAAAAATTTTAAATACATACACTCACGGAACAAGTCATTCGTTACACCTTTCTAGTACTTGATTAGATCCCCTTTACATCCATGATAGGTGTCTCCTGTGGCACATCTTAAAGGTGCTCTATTGCATTCAGGTCAGTGTAACTGGAACTTGTGTAATTTTGCTTACTGTATTGCAAAGTGGCTGTAATGTACGAGCTGGCTGTTTTTTCAAATCATACCAGCATGAATTCACACATTGTATATTGACATTTAAAGATTACACAGTAAAATAAAGGTTAGGAGTTTTTAATCATTGCACCCTCTCAATGTGGATGATATGTCACAGTATTTTTTCTTTTTCTTTACTGCACTTCACCTCGGGCAGTGGTCTTTACAGCGTTCATATCCCTTTTTTGATTTTATTTGAAAAGTCATATTTAATCACATCTAGTTCTTTGTGGAAATTTCCTAGACATCCTGAAAAAAGGTAGTTTCTGTGTAATATAAGATATATAATGGTACACTGTGCTAGTGCTAGGTTGGACCCACGTTTGCCTTCAGAACTGCCTTCATGGCATAGATTCAACGAGATGCTGAAAATAGTCCAAAGAGATTCTGGTCCATTTTGACATGGTAGCATCACACAGTTGCTACAGATGAGAATTTTCCCTTCCACCACATCCCAAAGGTGCTGTATTAGATTAACATCTGATGGTTGTGGAGGTCATTTGAGTACATGGAGTGCCTGCAGGATGCAGCCACCAGAAAACTACCATCAAAAAATTGCAGAACAAAAACCAAAACTCATCCAACCAGGCAGGATTTTTCAAATCTGCTCTTGTACACTTTTGATGAGTCTGTGCAAATTGTAGCTTCAGTTTCCTGTTGTTAGCTGACAGTATCCTTTTCATGGAAAAAAAAAAATCACAAACATTTATTTCCTGTTGCTAATTACTTTTACATAAATATTGAATAGACAGGGTTGAAAAAGGAATGCAGTGTAGCTCTACTACTATATGTCAACAGCTTCAAAATGAGCATCTATACATCTGTTAATCACACACAATAATTCTTGCCTTTATAAAGATTCCCATAATACAATTGAAAGCACAGCATCATTATGCATTATCCTCAAGGACCTCACCACCCGACCAGCTTCACTCCCTGGGGCTTAGAGGAGGAGCCCCTGGGACATATCTGGATTTAACACCAAGGCAGCCGCCCCAAGAATATTACAAGCACAGGAAGCGCATGCTTGTCTCAGTCACTTTCATATGCGGGAGGATTTATTTTTCATTTAAAATTTAAAAGATTGTCTCACCAGCACATTTCTACATGGCTAACATCCTTCAAGGAAGGATTTAAAAAAAAAAAGCAAATGTATTTACAGCCATTAGTTTATGGTAAAGCTTTATATTGTGGACTGGAATCTGTTCACATTTCCATCCTTTGCGAATGACTTCATAAAATATAAACCATACATTTCAAGTGGATGTGCAGCCGGGGTGTGTAGCTCGTTTAAGTGCGCTTGTCACCAAGACTGCCAACCATGAATTAATGAATCAAGTTGAAAATGTCAAAGCAGGTCCCAGATCGCTCTGCTGTGGTTCAGCTGCAGAGCACTGTCAGCATCAGGCGGCTAACTGATGGTAAAAGGCCTTACTCGCAAAACAAACCAGTCACACAAACATGCACGCAGTCACACACACACGCACACACACAGTGTCTGCCAAGCCATTCCATTTCTCTTGTTATAAAAAAGGTCATTCTTGTCTCTTCTCTTGCTTCAGTGGGTGGTCAAATCTCTGCACTCCAGCCCTCTATGCATAAGAGTGTTGGAACATCATTATTATGTACACATTTTTCCATCTGGTATATGTAAATGTTCTCTTTCTCCCGTAGCCAGATTGACATTGCGATTTCATTTACCTATCGGTGCAATAGCCTGCATCCTGCTCAGATCCATCATAATACCACAGCACTTTGACTTCCTCTCGCCAGACTGCCATTAATAGACAGAGGATGTATGTATTCATTCCTGAGGTATAAAAAAGTAATCAGATAGATGCATTAAGGGCAGAAGGGTGATAATCCTCTCCTCTTCGCACTCTTTTTTTTTTAGTCTCATCTTTCGTTGCCTTTCATCACCCTTTTCTCGGTGCATGCCGGGAGCAAAATTTGATTGATAAGGAAAGCATAAACAGCGTGACATGGAGAGAAGCTGAGTTCATAAAGAACATCATCGATTGTTTGGAGGGCTCGGGAGACGTTGGCATCAGCACGTGCCTGCACAAATTTAAGTCTGCATATAACAAAGACACTGATATCATTAAGTTCATTCCTGCAAACGTGTTATTTCATTGTACAGCTTACGTCATGATCATTAGAAATTCTGGAGTGGGGATCTTGTGACAAATAACCAGGCAATGTAATCGTTTGCCTCTCAGGCAAGTTTCTGGTCCTTTGACTGCAGCTGACATGAACCAATTCTGCTTTTGCTAGACATTTTGGTCAGAGTGGCCCTCCTTTCAATGCTTACAGCGGATCTCAGAGTAGAAGAAGGGTTTTTATCACCTACTTTACTCCAAAACAGTGGAGCTGGAGTTTGTCCCACTGTAAAATCAGTCACTGGTGAATCAGTGGAGTGATTTCAAGAGTTGTTTGTTGCAACCTGCTTGCTTAAGAGTAGGACAACTGTCACAAAATTTATTTCAGGTGGCATTTTTCTCTCAGATATTAAAAAAAGTAAAACCAAAAGAAAAAAAGACTAGAATGAGTTGCCAACTATGCTTGGAAGGCATTTATATACCAGGCAATGAAGTTTACATTTGGGGAACACTGACAAGAACACCCATCGTAAATCCAAACCTAAGATATATGACTTTACAACCCACCGGATATGTATAGAACTGCATATGTTCTACACATTATATAATGATGTTTCCCTTCAGCAAGTCTCTGTTTCTGTTTATATGTCTCACATTCTGTGTCTTTTGTTCTGAACACAGAGCAATCAGTGGGTGGAATGAATCTCAATAGATGCCCATTATGTTAGCTTCCAACACAATATGTTAGCAGCTCATGCTGGTTTCCTCCATATGTAGTGAAAAAAAATATTCATTATTTCATATGGCTGTCCGCTGGTCAGAATTCTAGGTAATCATTACATCAGGGGTTAGCAGTGAGCATACGGATCTACATAAAACAAAAACCCAGACCATCTTCTATTAGAGAAGACTTCTGTTTGTCATCTTTTTGGGAGATACTTTAACATTTTAGCTTACCAAGTCAATAAAAAATTGAAAAGTTGAAAAGACAAAATCACTTTTTGACTAAAAGTCTTAGAAGGATTTTCATATTTTAAGCTTTCTAAGAGACGTAGGACTGCTCTGAAATAATATGAGATATTTTATTTGACTATTTTCCACATAACTGTTACACCCTTTGTTTTCGATGATAGTCAAACAATTGAGACTGTTTTAAAACCAAATGCGTTTGGTCCCAGGATAATTATGACTTTGTATGTTTTTTTTGTCTGTCTGTGTTTGTGTGTGCACATCTTCAGTGGGAGAGTGCATTATGTACTGCCCATTTCTTGAAATGAACAGATGGAGGAAAGCGGCAAAGGTCAATGCATCCACATACAGCTGGTGTTCAGGGTGAAGGAAGAGTGCGGTTTTGTCACCTCTCTCGCAGCTTCAGAGCCATATGTAGTTGAAGTAATTCATATTATTGAATCTGTGGCCTGACATAGTCGGTGCACATAAAGTAAAAAATGCTACCTTCCAATGTAGTACATACGTGACCCTGAGCTGAGACTCAGAAGTGCATAACCAGTCTGAACAATGGGAGAGTTCAGGATGACACTGACATTTACGTTGTACCAGGAGCTTCAGTCATTCATTCAACTATTTTCTCATCCTTGTGGAATTCACATTCATTTCAAACTCTTTTTAAAAAGTAAACAAAGTGGTTATGCTACACTGTCTCTTCATGAAAAATAGCATTTTCACAGAGTATGACATTTAGTTTGTTTACCTTAACAGCTAAACATATTGTCACAGGTCGGCAGAGTTCAGCTCCTTCAAGTTTAAGATGTTTCCTTGTTTTAACAGTTCCAGAAGGGAACCTGATGCATTAGTTTAAATAAATCTCTCTAATGGTGAAACAGACCTTTTTAAAAATCCTTTCAGAGCTGTGGCAGATAACCGGCGCGGTAAAAGACTGGCCTAATAAAGAATGAGTTATCTAAGGCCAACAGATGACTTGCAGAAACAATGCTGATGATTGAGCAAAACAATTACGCATGTGTGCGCACGTGCAACACACACGCACTTACACACAGACACACACACACCAAGGCCTAAAAAGAAGTACTGTGTTTGCACTCTGGGGGAAAAAAGTTCTCGAAGCACATTAACATTTTATATTTTGTGCATTTAGCTATCCCTCCTACTGTACCATGACCAGTGTTGGGACTAACGCGTTATTAAGTAACGCGTTACAGTAACTACGTTATTATTGTGGTAACGAGCACGGTAACTAGTTATTATGCCAAAATCAGGAACGCGTTACTCGTTACTGGGATTTAGATAGGCTCGTTACTCGTTACTTCGTGTGGTGGATATCGCGGAGCTTCCACAGATTCAATAACATTAGCAAGTGGTGGAGGCCAGCAGGTGGATGAAGGAAAAAGGAGGCAAGAGGAGAGACCCGAAGCGGCCGCCGGTCCGCGTGTCAGGTGAACTGAACTTCAGGTAAGAAGTTATGACCTGCAGTCTATCGGAGTCAGATATAAACCAAGTTTAGGTGGAGTTTATTTTCGGTATGCTGACTTTTTCGTACTGCGTGCTAGCTAGCATGACGGAGTTTCTATACAGCTGTGTGGGTGCTATGTTACTGATGTTGAACTTTATTTTGTTCATACGGTTAATTATTAGAGTTGCCAACCGTCCAGTAAAAAACAGAATCGTCTGGTATTCAGAGAAAATATTACGCGTTTCGTACTGAGGTGAAAAGGAACACAGTTTGTCCCGGACTTCAGCTACAATGAAAAAGACACAAAGCTGAAGCTGCACAGCTGCCTCTTCTTCTCTCATTCTCTCCCGTTTCTACTTCAATCACGAAACTGATCAATGATCAGCTGATCGGCTTTTCTCTCTTGTTTATTTATCGCCCACTTTGCGCCAGAAAGAGGAAACCAGCGGATGTCGCGTTAAACAACAGCAGCACGTTTAAGCTTGATCAGCTGTTGTTAGAATTTATTTAATATTAATTTCTAGTATCAGCTGATGTTTGCTGGAGCCACAGCTGTAAAGCTGCTGGTCATGATATCGGTTTGGTTATCTGGTGAGAGGGAAACATGCAGATGAAACCAGGAGATGTTCTTACTGAATCATCAGAGCTGAACAGGTGATGGAGAAACAGGTTTACCTTTTAGGTGACATGGATGAGTTGAAGGGAAGTTATGAACTGATTCTGAGAGACAAATAACACCAGGATCCTTTTCTACGTAGCTGACAGCTGGTAACTGTGCAGGGGTGGGTCAAGTGTTGCCAGGGGGCCAGGTAGGGCATTAACAGGGAAAGGGGGGCACAAGGAAATACTTTTCTTTATTATTCTCATTTAAAATGTCTCGCTTTTAAAAAAATAATTATCTGAGTCTTACAACAAACAATTGATAGATTGATACATATATACCATCAGAACAGTGTACATCACTGTCACAACAGTGTTTGTTTTCATTCAAAGGCTTTATGATTTTTCCTATAATGGCGGGCCGGTCTCTAGTCAAAATGCCCGGGACGATTGTTTTGTCCCAGTCCAGCTCTGTATGCAGCTCATCTGCAGTCTGGTGTTACCTACATCTTCCTATTCAGAAGGCAGAATTTCCAAGTTCTGAGTACAATCAAAAGCACCACGACTGCAGTTTTTGTGTTGGATGTAAAAAGCAGGCTAGAATCATGGCGGCGGTCAACGACGGTCCAGGCGTGGGATTTCTCTCGTGGAAATGTGCACATTATTTTTTCCTTTCTGTTGGTAGGTGGCACAGTGCACTTGTGGCAAGTAAGCAAGCTAGAAGACTGGCAGTCTGGCTGGGTATCCAGTTACTGAAGCAACACATTAACAAGAGAATTCTGAGTAAAACCAAAGTTACTTTCCCTAGTAACTAGTTACTCTGAAAGTAACGAGTAACTTGAAGTAACTGAGTTACTTTTTTAGAGAAGTAACTAGTAATGTAACTAAGTTACTAATTTAAAGTAACTTACCCAACACTGACCATGACTCACTTGAGATTAACACTAGAAGCTGTGTGTTTGTTGAGCTTGGGTCAGAGAACCATTATGTGAAACCAAAAGTGTTGAGTTTTCATTTCTGAAGTTATCCTTTAAAACTCCAAATGATCTACAATGTACTGGATCTCTGTTTGTTTATATGTGCGCGTCTGTGGCTCTGTCCACCACCACGCCGATGTCCATTACTTTTATGAGGCTTTTGAGTTATGACCTTTAATAAGAAGGCATTATGGGAATTTTTGGTGTCTTGGCTCGTCTCCAGAATTATAAGCTCATCCTCTGAGGTTGCTCAGCGATAAAGTTGTCAGCTGAATATTGCCCACCCAGAGAGAATTTACTCCCTTTTATAAGTGTGTGCGTGTGTGTGTTTGCTCAGCCCCGTGGTTTGGTCATGACATTTACGTTGGGTATTATTGCCACGCTGAGAGCTGGTGACTGACAGACATTAATTGCACTTTTTTTTTCTTTTTTTTTGTGACTCACAGCTTTTGAGAGATCACCGTGCCCTGCTAATACTCAGGAGTTCCTTTGTTGATGCAGACACATTTGAACAGGCAAAATGCATGGCCCACATTCTTATCCCATATTTCCACCACCTTGCCCCTGAGACTCGCTTTCTCACAGGGCAAGTTCCAGGTTTAACCCCCTTCATGGGAGTAAAACCACCGGTGATGGATGCTCACTATATAAAATCTGTATGTGTGTGTGTATGGTCTCACAGATGTAGTATTTTAAGGCTAGTATGTTAGTATAGATACATTTTGAGCTGACGTTTAGTAATTATTCCAAGAGTTTATCAGGCTTCCCCACTCTTGCTACAAAATCTGGGTAGTACGAAATGCCATTTCAGTTCTTTGAGAGTTTTTTTTTTAAATCCGAGCTGAAAGAAAGAAAGGAGGAATAATCACACTGGGTTTTGCACTTTCACACAGGTTCGTATGTTTTGCACACAGCTACTGAACAGCTGACTAGTGTTATGGTCTGTCTGCGTGACTCTTCGCTAAATGCAGATTACCAATGAAAAATGATGAGACGGGCAAAGTGAGGCAGAAGTCTTTCTCATCTTCCCCTGAGAAGCAGTATACCCCACCAGATGTCTTGGGAAATGCTAGAAGTTGGAGGCACTTGAGGCGCTTGACTGCAGTTCTTTAGCTAAGCTGAGATCTAGCTGAATTCCCTGTTGATCAGCAAAAAACAGCAGGCAGCTCATAATAGCCACTCGCTGTCACTTCACTTGCACAGAGTATAATTCAGTAGAGTCCACCACAGCTTGCTCAGAATCAGTGAGACATTATTAATGGGCCATCAGCCTTCTAACACGTAATAACGTTGACATGAAGATGGACTTTGACTAAGATTTTCCCTGACAGCACGTCTAAATATGTGAGAAATATGGAAAGATGAGGGAGGCTTTTTCACTAAAAGAAAAGGTAGAAGGTAGGCTGACTTTTAGAGGAGCTCACAGGCTTTGCTTCCCAGAGTGTGCAATTTGATGCATCACGCAGAGGATGAAATATCATTATCTGTATGACTGGCTCTTAGCTACTTTAAAGTAGTGGATTCAGAGCACTTAAATAAACATGCATATGCCATTTTTATCAAAAATATTCAGAGCACCACTCGTAACTCAGTTCTTGCGTGACAGAAGCTGCTCATGATGCTGAAGTCTGAAACTTTTAACCTGTATTTAATACTGGATAAAGTTTGCTCTGTAGTTGATGATGGATAACACGCGGAACTCCAGTGTGGCTCTAACCATATTTTTTACAACAATACGTGAGCAATGTGACAGCTGGAAGACAACAGTGAAATCAGATTACCATGATAACACAATCTGTTCACTGTCGTGTGCTTGTGCTGTTTTTTTGTTATTAATTAGAAGATAACTGAAGCAAAAACAAAGCTGAATTGTCACAACTGCATCGTCATCAGACTAATATTTGGCCAGTTGTAGTAAATTTTAATCGTACAGACAGGTGCAAATTTTAGGAAAAAACATTAACAACTTGTGGGGGTTGTCATTTGTACTGTGAGAGGCACTTTGCCTGTAGGAATTGTGCCTCTTTAGCACCTTAAAGGAAGGTCACTGTAAATCAGTGATCGCCTTTATCCTGTGATACAGCATTTCTATCCTAATGGGAGTGGTCTCTGGTTGTCAGTGGACCTATCGACAGCTGATGAAGGGCCAGTGAAAGTATTGATGATCATAAAAATTGTGTGAATCATACGCTACAGCCTCTATGGCCACTGAATCTCAACCCACTTGAACGCTTATCATCAAAACACCTCTTCTTCTTTTTCTTTTAGCTGTTCACTTTAGGAGTAGCCACAGTAGATCATCAACCTTTATCGCATCCTATCTCCAGCATCCTCCTCTGTCACACCAACCCTCTGCATGTCCACTTTCACAACATTCAGGAACTTTCCCTGTGGTCTTCTTCTTTTCCTCCTGGCTGGCATCTGCATATTCAGCATCCTTTGTCCAGTATATCCACTATGCCTCCTCAGCACATATTCCAACCATGTCAGCCTTGTCTCTATAACTTTGGCTCCAACATGCTTAACCTGAGCTGTCCCTCTGTTATACTAATTTCTAATTTTGTCCAATGAAAATATTAACATCTTCTCTCCAACTTTTGTTGGTGCCACCAACTCCAAACTATACATCATAGCATGTCTCAGCACCATCTTGTAAACCTTCCACTTCACTCTTGCTACAATACTTCTGTCACAAATCACCTCAGACACCCTCACTATGCCCAAACTTGAATGTTTACTGTTAGATCTGTCTTTTTCTCATTCATTCATGAACACCAAATGAGGAAAAAACCTTTGTTTCATCCCTCTGGGAACCTTCAAGCTGTGTTCTTGCACACTCAATGACTACTGGTCAGGCGTCAGTAAAACTTGAAAAACTGAAAACATAACAATTTTTGCCTTCAAAGTAAAAGTTGGGCCTTATTGCTGAAGCTATTATATTTTGAAAAGCGCAACTGGTTTTGGTTTCCAGTTTGTGTTGCACTTCTTGCCTTTGCAGACTAGTTGGTGCTATCCATGAAGGATGACCCCAGCAAACTACTGGCAACCACAAGAATTGAGGTTTTCAATGCAGCATGCTCCTTGCAATCAATTTTACACGATATCCTGCAGCAACCTCCAGGAACCATTTGTATACTTGTAAAGGAAAACTAATTTTTACCAGTTTGTAGCTGCTAGAGAGTTAGTGACTAGTCTCTAAGGCTGTGTGAATGGAGCTTTAGCAATCAGTGTCACATCAACTGCCTCAAGCAACCAGTTGCCAACTGGTCTGGGAATACACATTTTCTCCTCACAATTGATGGTTGTCAGATGGTTGCTGACCGGTCTCTAATCTTGCTTGACTGTGGCCTTAATTTATCATCTTTCTGGATTTAGTATAGTAAAATTTTTTAGATTATTTTTCTGTGGTTGCTTTATTATTCAAATCCATATCTATTCTTTCTTTCTTCCTTCCTTTCTTTCTCTTTTCTTTAGTTCAAAATAGAAATTTAGTCATTCATCACGGTATACGTTTTTATTGGCCTTACAGAAAACTAGCTTGTCATTTTTAATACATATATACTATCCTTAGTTCTCTCCTGTGCTTAGTTCTGATTAATATATGGGTAGGTGAAGATCTTTTCACACAGAGTGGAGAACATGTTGAGGAACATATACACATGGTTATCAACTAGATAAGCCAGTACAATTATAAAAGGACAACCAACCTCCTTAGAATTGATCACATTACATGTAAAATGAATGGGGCTTCATTACTTAGTTAAATAACACGAATATGGAGTATTACCTACCACAAAACACCCTCCCCCTTCCATCAATTGCTAGTTAAATCCCATGCTAATATATGCTTATACACACCCCTTTAAACCAGTGTGCTCAGGTAGAACAAAAACAAAACAAAACTGGAGGTAACCTTACTCTCATCACTCCCTGACAAAATCTTTTCAGAGAAGATGATGTGCAGAGACACACAGTCAGCCTTCAAAACAGCTCCCGCTGTGCACACTTGATTTTTCCTGCATACCCACTAAATGTATAAAAGTAAGAAAATCCTCAGTGAGATTTCAAAGCAGGCAAAAAGCGAGTAAAATCCACTTTTATATCTGTGCGCATTATGATGGCGCTTGAGCTAACGAGACAATCTTCATCCTTTCTTAGTTGAAAAACAGCCAGAAAAGGTCTTTTTCCACGGCACTTGCAATTCTTGATACTCACCAAAGCATTTGTTCTTGCACCACTATTCTTTTCTTTTACCCCTTTGTGTGAGTGGAAAGCTGAGTGTGAAAAGCCTGGTTAACCTTACTCTGGGCCTTCGGGGATACTAGAGTGTTGTATGCTACATGTCAGAGGCTTAATGATGGCTCACAGTCAACCCAGCTTTCACTTTGCGAATGCGCGTGGACTGTCTGCGCACCTGTGTGGGTGTGTGTGTGTGATTATACATCTGAATGTGGCTCTGTGTGTTTCTTAGATCAAGGGTTAACTACACAGGGCATGATGTCAAAGGCAGGTCTTTGGTCGGTGAAAACACTGCCGAATTCACTCAGCAGTTACCATGGAGACAGCACTGCTAATTCTTGACAGCTCTGCCTCTGTTATCAGTGTTATCTACATTGATTTGGTCCCTGCTGCAAATTACCATTCAAGTGAAAGGCATTTTAAATTTAAAGACTATTATTCAACAAGTCAATTTTATTTATAAGTTTTAAGCTATAAATAAAATTGATTCAAAATATCTGAGGAGGCTATTTCAGAGAAAGGGTTGCAGTAGGAAAACTGTGGGGATAGATAGGGCCCACAGAGTATGAGATGGAAATTAAGGCGTAGAAATTTGTATGTCGTTACAGGCATCTGATGTGGGTAAGGAGCCGATGAAGAGAGGTTGAAACTCATGTAATCTGGTTAAAATGGTCTAGTCTTGGGTATTTTTACTAGTTTTAGCTGCAGGATTCACAAGATAGCCCATTTCAGGCTAAACAAAAATCTTTCTTGTTGATAACTAACTTTTAATGTTATACAGAGAATCCGATAATCAGACATATTTCAGAGTTTTGGCTATTTAGCCTTTAAAATAAAATGTTTCTTAAAAATCCTAAAAGTAACTACTCCTAGGGCAGTTGCATTGTTGTAGTTGGCATTACTACGCATCTTTTTATTTATGATTGATTTGAATGGTTTACTCACAGAAAATCTGGTGTTTATACTAGTACTCTGACTGTGTTTCAGAGAATGTGAATTTTAAAATTTTGGTGCAAGAATGAAATCAGACAAAGTCACAAGGACATGTCCACAGGAGCTGAAAATATCTTATCTTTAGCAAAGAAAGCCCTTATCACTGAGCATGATGAATCTGCTTCATAAACTTACAGAAAGGAGAGAAAGTGGAGAGCTAAGCTGAACACAAACACACTTCTGCCCATAAAGCTTCAGTCTGTAACTAACTAGCTGTGCTTTCTCTGAGAGTTTGTATCCATGTTTTCTTGGTAAATTTCTGTGCTGTACTTACTGTTAAGGTTGTCACATGTTGTAATACTATTTTATTCTGTCTGACATGATGTAAAACATAAGTGTAAGTATATTTCATTATACAATTTATTTAGCTAGTGGGAAAAAAAAGGTTTTAGATTGTCTCAGCTAGTGCTAAACTGTGTCTTTGTTGCAGATCAAATCAACCTGGCAAGGTAAGCTAGTTGCTCAAAGACATTTCTCAGCTTCAGTCTTTGACTTTAAGAGGAACAACACTTTTTACAGATTGGCAGGACTGATAATGTTTGCTGCATAGCTCCAACATTAATGTTATGGTTTATCATTAGCCACAGCTGCTAGCAGCTACCCTAATGATAACTTCACAGACGGCTAATGTGGCTGGTGGATAATTGCTAATACTTAAATGGCTAACGTTAATGTATGCACCAGCCAAGGTAAGATTCATGGTAATTCGATTTATTTCAATTTTATTTATATTGAAATAAATCGCCAAATCACAACACCGGTTGCCTCAAGGTGCTTTATATTGTAAGGTGAAAACGTTACAAAAATACAAAGAAAATAGAGAAGAACAACAATCATATGACCCCTTATAAGCAAGCGCTTGGCGACAGTAGGAAGGAAAAACTCCCTTTTAACATGAAGAAACCTCCAGCAGAACTGCCATGACTGATTGGGGTGAGGGGAGGAAGACAAGTTTAATACTTACTGTTGAAATAGGAGTTTTTCTGGCTTCTTGAAATTCCTCGTAAAGTGTTGTTTATTGTTGTGACCTCACCTCTTGAGTCTGCAGTGGTGCTCTGTGAAATTATGGGTCAACTGGAGGAGCGTTAGCATCAGGGCTGCACCTGATTGTTTAACGGACACCAGAGGTTTTAAGTTTTAACAATTGGTACTTTTTTCTTTACTATCTTGTGTATTTACCATTAACAGAGGATGAAATATGGTCACCAGATGGCAGTGAGAGGGGAGTCTTTCCAGACATTAGCATGCCACGTGCAGAAGAACCATGATTGACAGAAGGCTGCACTTAGTGGTTGCAAATGGCAGGTGTGTCTGTTCTTTCCTTTGAGGTAAATCATTGTCTAGGCTTTTTAGTCACTTCATTCTTATTTTTTTATTTATTTTTTGTTTACAAGTAAAATTGATATTAATGTAAGGGTTAGAGAGCTGAATGTTGAGCCCTTTCCACTTTTATAGACCGTGCATACTTGTAGTTTTAAACAGTTTTAAATCATATTTAGTAGTAATTTAGTAATTAAGGTATTTAGACTTATGATTTATTGGTAGATCAGCATTTACAAATATCCAGTGATGGAAATAATGGCGTTAACAGCATTACTTTTTTCAGTAATTAGTAATCTAACGAATTGCTATTTCTATCATTACAACGCCGTTACCATTACTAACAAGAAAATGCAATACAAACAAGTAATGCAATAGTTACTTTTCCTAGTAATTAGTTACTTTATAATATTGTAACTCAGTTACTAACTAATTTACTTTTTTGACTATAACTAATTACTACTTGTAACTTTGTAACTGTTTTACTAGTAACTTGCCCAACACTGCAAATAACAGAAAAGATATGTATAATAATCAACATAAGCAGCAGATGATGATATGCACGGTACCACATGCAGAATGGATCTATTGCCATTCTGCCTTTTCCTCTAAATTACAGGTTCCTATTGCATTTCTAATAGTTCCACCTTTTTAGTAATTAAAAATGTTATTAAAACTGTTGATAATCCTAACCCTACACAGAGAGTCATCAATTAACCATACATGTCTGAGCAAGAGTGAAGCGAACAAGCAGAGCGGGTAGTAAGAGTGGCATTAGTAAGAATAATACATTAAACTGATTAGTATTTATGGCATTGACTGGCAAGGGCAGCAATGTTTAGATGTATAGCCACACACATCCCTAGGTAATAGTGTTGTAAATGAGTATCCGATCATATATTTTAATATCGATTAGTATTTGAGCATGTATTTTCTTGCCATCTCAACTTCCTGTGAAATCTTAAGCTTGTTGTTTTAGGAAGAATATACTTTTTTTTTTCCTTTGAGGGAGATCAGCACTGATTTGACAGTTACTTTATTGTTACAGTGTGTTTTGGCAGGTACAAAAAGTGAATTTTAGCCTAGCCTTATTAGTGCACAAGCCCTGGCATGTGTGTAGAATGTTTGGTGGAGGCTAAACCGCTTTCAACCGCATCAGTCTGTATATATAGTTGTTCTGCCACTGAAAGTTGTTTTGTTTTACCTGATTGCACAATAATTCCTTACATTTATAAACCTGGTTTTCTTATTTCTTTTAGGTACTGTACATTTTGTCCAACTATTTTTAAGGGTGTTTTTTTCACCCCCATTTTTTACTGTTCTTTTAGGCACTCATAGCACTTGTCTTATACTGTTTTCAGAGTTTAACAGTTGCTTCAACTGAAGACATCAAAGGCAATCTGCTGTCTTCAACCTTTATTACTAGTGCTTTCACTGCACAGCAGCATTCTTACATGCCCTGACACATGACATGAGGGATCCAATAACAATATGAAAAAGTTTTACAGATAAACTATTCATGCACATTTGATAGTTTAAAAAAAAGGATAGAGCCAACAGCTCACATTTTTGATTCTCTTTCTCTGTTACCAGAAGTACTGAGATTCCTACAGTTATTAGACAAGAAACTCATTAAAAGTGGACAGTGAAAGTAACAGTCTTTTAAATTGAAGGGAATGAAAAATCTCTCACACCCACCAAAATATTTTCTTATCTAAATTGAAGTACTCAAAGCTCAGCAAGACTGAACTGTGAAATGACAAACTCGGGACCTTTCATCTGATATTTAATTTGATTTGTTAGCTGTTTTTCACTCAGATCTTTCATTCCTATCAAAGAACTGAATAAAAGTGATAATTCTGATGCTTTGAGGACATGAGATCGCTTCTGTAGAGAAAATAAGATCTTTGGAGTGTTCTGCAGGCTTTGTGCTCTTTGTAAAATTGCCTTGTCAGATGGCATTGAATTGCAAATCCAGTTTGGGTTTTTTTTTGGTAGCAAGTTGCTAAATTATAAGTGGATGGTAATCCGATTGGAGTTTCCAACATTTCGTGATGTATATCTTACAGTAAGCTTGTATGCATTGTAACTGCTTCTGTTATTTACACGTTGTGTGCTATGGGTCAAAACAAGCAAGTTAGTATTCTACCACTAACTACAAAACAAAAGTACTGCTCAAAACTCATGAGCCAACCCTCATTTCTTTATATTTTATTTTCAAGGTGACATGCTTTCTTGTATTTTTTAAAAGTATTCTTGAATAATAGTTTGCCATGATTTCTGGAGGTCTCTCAAAGTTTTTCTTTACACATTCTATTATTTCATTCTTTTCAGTCCAGTCCTTGTACCTGAGCATTTGTAGAGCAATTATTTTTTTTGTCTGTTAAACCTCTTAACACTGACCAGTGAATCAATCAAGCACGAAAAAGCACCTTATTCATGGGACTGAATAACCAAAGAACCAGTTTCAAATTGTATCTTGGGGCACTTTGTTTCTAGCAGTCTGTTGCAAAAACACATTATTTGTTCACATTTCCTTAGCTGACTGTATAAAAAAAAAATGACACGGTTTGACAGGATTAAAATAATATTTTTGCACCAACAAGGTGATTCCCAAAGAGCTGTTAGCCAAAAACTCGGCATATCTCAGCATGGTGTGCAGTGTGTCCTTGAAAAACTTTACAAGTGGAAGAAAAAGCAGATGTGGCAGGCCTCAAACACAACAGACAAACCCTAAGTGACCCTAAGAAATCAAGCAAGGAATGCAGCAAAGACCTGACACGGGACCTGAGAGGTGCATCTGGCCCTTTAGGTAATCTGTCTACTGTGTGCCACAGCCTCATCAGAAATCGTAATGTCGAGATGCAATTCCTAAGGAAGGGAAACAGGGAGAAAAGCTTTGACTTATGCAAAATTACACAAAAACTGGACTGCAGAAATGGTTCCTGTGTAGTGTTTACCATTAAGGCTTAAATCGTCATTAATGATCCCATACAATATGCCAATACAGTAAAAGCATACATGGATGGAAAAATACAAACTGGCTTCCACCAGAGCCTGGACATCAACATTATTAAAGCAAGTAGTAGGTCGTCTTGGCAGGAAAGCAAACAAAAGACATCCAGCTTCCAAAGAAAAGCTTTGGAAGACCCTTCAAAAAGCCTGGAGAACTATTCCTGAAGAAATTATAAGAAATCTTGTCAAATAAAGGCTGTGCTAAAGAATAAAGGTGTTCATACCAAATATTGTCTTCCAAGCTCGTTAGAACTGTTTTTGCCTTATGTACTGTATTTCCATGTATGTTTGCACGTTTAAACACATTGCAGAATCTATTTTCCACTTTCCTAGAAAATATAAAGAAATGAGGTATGGTTTAAAACTTTTGCACAGTAGTGTGGTTAAAGCTATCAGAAACACCATTAGCCTTTTCACAATTTGGTCAAAAACCCAAAGTGCTGCACAAAATTGAAATTGCTTTAATTGTAGGTAAAAAAAAAAAAAAAATAGTGAACGGCCAAAGTCAGTAGACATCATCCACCTGGGGCCATAAATGTTTTTGCTGAATTTTTTGGCAGTTCATCTGCCTTATCTTGAGATATTTTACTTTGGATCAAAGTTGCAAACTAACCACTCTGCAGGCCGAGACTGACTCCTTACAGCCATTAATGAAAGATACCGTCTGCATAAATCCAAAGAATGAATCCTGTAAGTGTTTTACAACCAATAAAGTGTACCATTGCCCCACAGACCCTAAAGACTGGACTAATGAGCACAAAGAAGTAAGTATTGGTGTGTTTTAATTTAAGTATACACCAATCGTCCAGTCAACTTCTGCTGTGAGAATCTCCAGGGCAAAATATCTGTAAAACCCTCTGGAGCCCCACCATTTCATCCACAAACACACCTACACGTTCACCCAAGCATCACAACAGTCAACAAACGATTCTATTTTCTTTCCCCCAGACGCAGCCTCCTTCGTTGCAGCATTAAAGGATGAGAGATTATTCCCTCTATTTCCAGGGAAATGAATTTTATATCAGTTGTGTGTTTGTGAATCAGACCTCCATTTCCAAGAAAGTAGGAGGTATTACTCTTATCTCCTTGACTGTATTTGTAAAAGCACAACTATATAGATTATAGCTGCTCAGATTTCCTACCTGGCTGCCTTGGGAACATACGTTTCCTGTTAGACCTGGTATATCTCCAATGGAATAAATCAATTAGAGTGCAAAGAAACTGAATAAAGAAATGTGAACACGCCCTTCTTCCTGACACTGATGAAAATAAAAATGTTGTCGGCCTTGTTCACAGATCTGTCCTGATTAGTTATCAGTCTCTTTGAACCCAGCCACCCAACACTAAATTAAAGCAATATATAATCTGCATTCAGTCAGATAAATTTCTGCAGGAAATACAGATCAGCCTATTGGCTCAATTTTACATGCCTTCATATGTCACAGAAGGTTTTGCACAGTGGATCTCTGTTGGCTGATAATATGGAAGCTGTGGGGTGAAATGTCCCGAACTGCTCAGACAGTGCTTGGGAGTCCTGCAACAACACACCCACTATACTACGTAAAGTTTTCCCGACAAGAGATGAGAGGTAAAGGCAGAGAGAGAGAGGGCAATCAGAAATAGAAATCAATGATGATGATGATGATGATGATGAAGAGTAGTGGTAGTCTGATTGAAATCTGCAGGGCTTAAGTCATTTATGAGATCTGCACAACCAAATGTGATTACTCGTACCTCCCTGGACCTCCCTTCCCATCCCCCCTACTTCGTCTCTCTTTTCATTCTTCACTGGATCTGTCACTCAGCCCTGAAATATTCATGCCGGCTCTGAAAAATGAATGCATCTGCCGAAAGGAGCAGAAGTTGAAAAGAGAGAAGTTAGTCGTTTTGATACATATTCTCTCATGATGAAAGTGACAGAGGGCTTTGAGTCAAGCCTTGCTCGGGGAAACGTGGATGACGTGACGGTTTGCGGTGGCAGAGGTGTCGCATTATGTGCGTGTGGCATGTGTACAGCAAACATATACATGGGATGCTTATATGTGTCATTTTTTTTCATCATGTGAAGCATGCCATTTAAGTGAAGCAGGCTCCAAGAACATTAAACTTGATGCGGTTCGTCAGTCACTTGCTGAGTGAATGTGCAAGTGTATTAAAACTAAATAAATAATTGAGAGACGTGTTCTGCAATATTTGACCTCGGATTTCTACAGGTTGATGCTCCTGACAGGTTCAGTACATGCAACACACACAAACAGCAATAACAGGATGACAGTGGGTGTGCTTGAATCAATGCACTGTACATAGTGAAAATAATGGACCTTCATCAGAGGGTCTCTACTATTACACACTCACTCTCAATCTCTCTCACTCTCTCACTCTCTCTGTCTGATCTTTGTATTTAATTGGTTGCAGAGTTTCTCGGCTCTCAGTCTCCACAAAGTACATTTTGTATTGATCCTCTTTCCTTGGCTTCACAGACTCTGCTTCCCATAGTTATCCCATCTACTGCTTGTGTCTCTATCAGTTGCCGTCACATGCACCCGTATGCGCGCACACACACACGCACCCTGGAGAACACAAACGCTTAAAGAGTGCCTCTTTATGAAGTCTTATGCAAAGCCATGGGAAATTAAATTGGACAGAATTTGTCACAGACAATTCTGTAGGCCTGTTTATCTTAGTCTTTAGTTTTTCCTAATCACTCTGCTTTGCAATTAGCTTTGGTGTGACTTTATTGTGAAATAAAAAAAATCACACTCATTACTTTATGAGAATCTCAAAGAAAATCCTTTATATTTTATAAAACCTCCATAAATGTAATTTCACAGTATAATTTCGACAGCAGGTAATGATGTCAAATCTAAAAGTCACTATTCCAATATTTAGGCTCAAACATGAGTATGACTAATGCATGTTATAGGAAAAAAAACTACAAGCTGTTCTCTCATGAAGTGACGACTCAGGAATAATTAAATCAAATTAAATGCAAAAAAACAAATTGGCACTTTTAAACAAACATTTTAAATAAAATTATAGTTTGAAAAATGTAATGTAAAAAATGCTGTTTCCTTATCAAAGCTGAACCTCTCAGCAGGTAAGGTAAAGTAATAAACTCACCAGCCACTTTGTAAGATACACCTGTTCAACTGCTTGTTAATACAAAAAATCTAATCAGCCACTCACATGGCTTTGCACTCATGCATTTATGTATATAGTACAACCTGCTGAAGTTCAAACTGCACGTAAGAATGTCAAAGAAAGGTGACTTAAGTGTCACTGAACATGGCATTGTTGTTATTGCCTGATGGGCTGATCTCAGTATTTCAGAAACTAGTGATCTACTGGGATTTTCCCACACAGCCGTCTCTAGGGTTTACAGATAATGGTCCAAACAAATCCAGCAAGTTCTCTGTTTATGCCAGAGGTCAGAGATCAGAAGAGAATGGCTAGACTGCTCTGAGCTGACAGGAAGACAATGGTAACTTTTTACAGCCAAGGTATGCAAAAAAGCATCTGTGAATACATAACACTTTAAACTTTCAAGCAGGTGGGTGACAGCAGCAGCAGAACACTACGACAGCAGAATGTTGGTTGGTCTGATACGTCTCAATTCCTGCTGAAACATTGAGCTGACAGGGTCAGAATTTGGTGTAAACAAAAGTATGGATGCATACTGCCTTGTATCAACTGTTCCAGCTGATGGTGATGATTTGATGGTGTGGGGATATTTTTTGGGATACTTTGGGCCTCTTAGTACCTGCTGAGCATCATTTAAATGCCAGAGCCTGCCTGAATATTGTTACTTACAATGTCTAGCCTCCCCCGTTTTTTTCTTGCAGAGATATAGTAAAGATATGCTAATCTAATCTAAGAACCTTAGAAAATAAATCTGACAACCATTCTCTGAAAGACTGTGTTCACATCCCTAAAAAGAATTGAGTGGAGCTTCTGTCTTATATATTCCAAATCACTTAACCCTTACTACCCACTGAGGCCAGAGGGGAGAGGCACACCAGTGGAAACCTTTGATGCTATTTTCTAAGAGGTTTGTCGGGTCTGTCAGAGTCACATATCTGAACGGACTTACTCATGAATAATACACACACGGACGTCGGTACACAACACACTGTGGTATCGACACATAGTTTACTGATGTACCAACATACATACAACATCAGTGCGTCTGGAACAAGATTTGGGGCTCGATATTCATGGTGCATCGCACACGTGCACTGAAACACACATCCAGCTGTACAACGTGTCCCACAGGTAGATAATGCAGAATAACATTGTTTCCAACACGCTGGCCTATTAATCATGGATGAACTCCTGCATCACTGACAAATTAGCCTAATCTCACAGGGAAGGGCGTGAGTGGATATACACAAGCACACCCACACTACAACACACACATGGAGAGACACGTAGGTGTGCACAAAGCAAGAAGAGTGTGAGCGTGCGGACATGCGCAAGCTTATACACACACACATGCATTTTATCAGTCTAATCTCATAGGAAAGAGCATGCTCTGACTGGCAAACAGAGAATTAATGCAGAGCAGGGGACTCTCCTCCCCTCTCCCTCCTCCTGTCTCAATCTTTACTTATCTGTCTCTCTCATGTCCTTCTCCTCTCCTCTCATCTCCTCTCTGTCCTTTTCTCCCTTGTTTCTTCTTCTGTGGGTAACAACAACACAACACAAGCACAAGGTCTACAAGCAAGCTGGTGAATCACGGCCAACAGACTGGCTCAGTGACAATCCTTTGATTTCAGCTGAACTTTTATCAATTAGCACAGATTTTCTATATCTACACAAGCAACTGTGAGGACATGGGTGCTTCTTTATTCAGAACTTTCATTAATATGCACACTGTACACAGATTTATTGACTGTATAAGCAGACTAAAGTCCCGGTGAACATGCTGGAGGAAAGACTGCACTGCAGCAATACTGTTAGGCTTTAGGTGTGTGTGTATTTATGAACCTAAGGGTCCACAGAGGTGTGCACAGTAATAAATAAAATGCTGCTGGCTGAAATCTGTTCAGAATGAAGAGGGATTAATTTGGAGTTTGGGTTCAGCAGAGGGGGTTGATGCAAAGCACGATTATAACCTTATTTGCATCGATTGTTGCATGTGTGGGTGTGCGCTGTGCCACAATATGTGCACATATTCTAAAATACTACAGCATGCATTCCTGAATCAGAAGCAGCTATTTGACTTCCAAAGCCGCATTCGGCAGTGTCGCGCGCATTTCTCCAAAACCTGTTGAAACAAACAATGACATCCTGTCCCCTTAACGCCCGCCTCTGTTCAAGTGCCTTTTCCCTCAGCCCTGTGACTGCCTGCTTTGTACCCTGACAAATATACAGCTCCTGGCTGCCCTGCAGGGCTCTGGGGAAATGAGATACAAATGCCTGAGTATCTGTGGTATCACTGCCCAAAACCATTCCCATAGCCCGTGGCAATAAAACAGCTGCTAGGACACAAACGCTACAACTGTCAAGATAAAACAACACAATACATTAAAACGTCGTGCTGCAGAACTAGGAGTCAGACATGACCGCCTTGATTGTAATTCTCTCATTTAGCCTGGTACAATGTGCTTAACTTCCCCTGCCCTCAAGGCTAATCTTTGAGTTTATGTTGTATTACTTTGGTGCAATTAAGGGGTTAAGCTTCAAAGAAAAGCAGAAATTGTTCTGAATGCAGAGCATGTCTCCTTTTCACTGCTCGTCATATAACCTAAATAGGCTTTTAATCTCTGATCCAAACATGGAAGATACACAAATGCTCTTACATCACTGTATATCTAACACAGTGTCCTATAATTTGCCTGGCTAATGCAGCACTCTAGCACAGTGATAAGAGAGTGTAATCTTCTTAGGTGTGGCGAAAGCTTAATCAATATTAACATATTCCTCAGCTCCCTCTCCATTGAATAATTGATATCCCCACACAGTCTTGCTGAGAATGAAATAAGATGTAGGAGTATTAAAATAACTTCCCCGAGATAAAAGAAAATTGATTAAAAAAAGATGGCTGAAAATTAAAGAGAAGGAAAGGGAGCCTAAGGGATTGGACTTTGCATACAAATGAAGAAAAGGGGATGGGGGGAGGGTGGAGAAAAAGGGAACTTTAGGGAAGTTATGAGCCCATTTATCCAACTCTAGTCATTGCACACTCGGCCGGCTGGGTTTTTACCGAACCAATCAAAGCGGTTAATCTGAGAGATCCACTGTAGCCTCACCAATCCCTGACCTCCTTGTAAAACATGTAGTTATTAATCAATGATTGCTCATCTGTAATTTCCGCATGATTACCTCTTCATTAAAACTTGCAGCGGCGACATCTCAGAGTTCACCTGACAGGCTACCTCTCTGTTCCCAACTCTAACATCCAAAGCATTTTTCAGACCTAACAGACCGTGCCTGCAGGCTCTGGCCGACCTGGGCAATAATTTCTCAGCTAGAATAATAATTAGAATTAATTGAAGTTTTTAAAACTTATTTCAGCAAGGTCCTGTAGTTCAGTCTCCGCGCTTGAAGTTTTAAGTATGCATGTTAGCTGTGAATTACAAATTAAGCACACACACATACACAACATGTTTAAGTCCCTGGCCTGGGGACTTGTAATGGGTTCATCTTCCATAGCTGCAGGGACAACACTGGGAAGGATTTTCAAGGTGGACGCAGTGAGAGGATCAGGGTTAAGAGGAATCATGCATTTGGACCACCTCAGCGCTATCAGATCACTGCTGACACCTCACCTACCACCCCCAGGGCTTTAGCAGGCAGACAAATGCTTGTGAGTTTGTGTGTGTGTTTGTGTGTTTGTGTGTTTTGACAGTTTATATGTGAATGTCAGTGTGAGAGGATGAACGTCAGTAGGAAAAAAATCCAGCTCGCCTCAAATGTCGAGGTTGCTGCAGTCACACGGAGAACATGTGAAGGACAAATTTTTGTGAGGTGTTGGGAGGCATGTCAGGCCGTCAGACAGCTGCGTTCAATCAGCGAGGGACAAACTGATGGGTGAAAATGAGATGTCAACAAGATAAGAATGAGGCCAGTGTGGAACAAAGATATAGGCAGCAACCACACATGCAGTACCGCGTGAATTTAAATATGCTGGGCGTAAACAGCGGCACTCTCTGTGTCCTCTGCAGGAGATATTTACATATGAGTGAGGTTGATTTTAAAGGGAGGGGTATGTTACCGCGTGTTTTGAGTGACGTACTCATGTTTATGACTGTTTGTGGATCTCCTGCACATGATCGTATGTGTGTACACTTTGTCTGTGTTAGACTCTCATTCATTCGGCACTGTATCAGATACCCTCCATCTCTGTTTGACAGGCAGCTGACGTGGAGCGAGGCCAGATAGCTGCTCCGATCAATGCCTTCGATCTGCACACACTGACAGTTACTAACACACTCGCGGACGCATCTGTCATGACTGATGTTTTTTTAACATGAAAAAAGTGTGACTTTAACTCACATTGTCTCTCTGTCTTAAACCGAAAGGACCATCTGTCACAATAATTGGTCGGAGGATTCAATCTAAACGCGCTTCTAATTCTCGAAAAGCTATGGTAGGTAGCCATAATGATAACTTATGACAACGCAATTATGAAGGTCTACAATCTTTTTTTTCATAGTCTGTTTTAGTATTATTCTTTTATTAGCAGACATTAAGATGTAGAATTCACAAGGAGAAATGGAAAACTGCAGCCATTTGCGCCTCCATCTTATGCCTCTGCCTAATCAAACTCCAGCCTGTTAACTGCCTGTTCTAATTACACTGCATCAATACACAGACTGACTTTACTATCTGCCAGTCTGAGGGTCTCCCTGTGCTCAGTTTGGAGAAAACAGCTATGAGTTCTTCACTGCTGGTGCACACTGTTATTTATTTTTAAGGTGCCAGCTGATGAAATTTGATTTCTAATTTTTCGGTCAGCCTCCAGTTGCATGAATTACCGACAAATGTGTGAATTTTGTGTCTGACGTTAGCGAAATCGTCCCTGTCTCTCCCCTCTCTCTCTCCCTCTGTCCTCTCACTTTCTGTTCTATTTCCTTTATTTTTTTTTCTCCGTGTCTCTGCTGCCCTGAGCTCCTGTCAGCTGAAACAAATAGCCTTGTCTCAAACAACTAGAGCACAGGGCCGGTGTCACTCAGTCTTCGGAGCACAAAAATTGATCATGCTCGGGCACAAAGTTAATACAAATCAAAATAATACACTCTTTTTTTCCTTCTTCTTTTTTAACATGCATGCAATGTTCATGCAGTAAATTGACTGTACAATCTTTTATTCCTTGGTTTATTCATCCAGTATGAATTCAGTTATTCGGGGTTCTGTATATCTCTCACCCTTCACCCTGTCCACTGAATATGGAATTACTTTTGCTATATTTGTGCAGTTTATTCTTTGTGATGGTTTTGCAGTGAAGGGTTTGGGTTACTAAAAGGAAGAACATCGCTAGCCTCTCTATATATTTAACAGTACTAAGCGATAAAGCAAATTATTTATCTGAGGTAGTGATTCTAAAGGAAAGGAAAAGCCAGGAAGCATAAATCATTATTTCTATTAGTCATTTAATGAAATATCCTGCAGGAATAAATGTACAGATACATTTAAATAAGATAAATTGTATATTATGGTGACTGTGCAGATAACTACTTGTTGGATTAGATATTCCACTCACTCACTCACTTGCAAACTTCAGAAAACTTCTACTTGTGAGGTTCCTATAGCTACAGCTGATCAGACAAGAATGGTGTCGGTGAACGTTGTTCCTGTCAATGCGTGAATCGGACCCCGTTTACAGCCAAACCCCGGTCTGACTTGCTCTGCCTTCTGGCCTAATAACTAGAGCAGCATTCAGTCAGCCATCTTGGCTTCACAGTTTCAGTTCTCAGTATCTCATAGTCCTCCCCTTCACTGAAGAATACAGCACTGAAAAAGGAGATCTTTTGTCTTCCTTCACCCTAGGGCTTTGACTTTTGATTATTTTAATTAGTTTTTAACTTGTAAATAAGTTATCAGTATTATTTTTAATCTATTTTCTCCATGTGAAAGAGCATTTTTGCAGAATAAGAAATAAAACTGTTTGCTCACCCTGCAGAAAGAAAATACTGACTGGGGATGACACTGTATTTCTAAAGAAATAAAACTCCCAGGCTTACACATACACTTGTTTAATAAATTTACCTAAATGGTGATGAAATATGTACCACTGAAGTAACACACTTTATTTTTCACAAGCTACAAGTTTGTGGGTCTTCAAGCTGTTGCATTTAGAAACTTAGAAACAAAAAATTCTAAACTAAGATATGACATTTGACTTGAATTTATCCAAGAAATTGGGACTCCTGAAAGTGATGTGAAACAGTGAGTCACAGAGAGAAAATTCAGTTCAACAAATGAATGCTTCTTTTGCCTCGTAAACAATCTTTGGCAGAGTACAGAGAGCGCAAAGCTCCCGTTTTGGATGCCAAAATCTGGGGGGTTTTGGACTTTTTGGGGGGAGTTTTATTTTTGGATGTCTTTAAGTTACTCATGGGAACACTGTTAATTAGCGTTAGCTAAAATGATCTACTAGATGAGACATTTGTCGTCCCTGGCTAAAAACAGAAGCTGCTTCCTGATTTTATTTATTTATTTATTTATTTATTTATTTATTTATTTATTTATACGTTTTATATTTTTGGTGGAAGACAAAAGAAAGGTTCTGCTACAAAAAAATCATAGCTTTTGGTTCCCTTCAAGGGACGCAGCGAATGAACACCAGCTGGCTAAAAGGTCGTCGGCACACAGGATCAGTGTTGGGCAAGTTACTTTGAAAAAGTAATTAATTATAGTTACTAGTTACTTCTTCAAAAAAGTAACTGAGTTAGTAACTGAGTTACAAGATTCTAAAAGTAATTAATTACTTGAAAAGTAACTATTGTGTTATTTCAAAAAAAATGTTTAAGCCTCTGGGGTCCAATTTGGCCATAATTGGTATAATTGGCCATTTTTGACTACTTTTGATTTTCCTTTTAAAAATTATTTACTTTGCCTTGTTTGGAATCATTCTTTTCAGCACAACCTTACGTGTCTGAATTTATAGTTATGTTTTCATTTTGACATACTGTATTAACACAATTGATCTAAAATCAGACAAAAAACATAAAATTCGAGTAGAAAATTATATTTTTTACTGTAACAACCACAAACATGTTTATTGAATCATATTTCATAACTTTAAATGCAAATATAAACTGTCACTTTTAAAATCATATGCACAAGTTTTGCAAACAACAAAGTTATTTCTCCAAAAGTTGAATCTGTTCATCTGGACGTAGCGTTTTGTGGGAGAAACGTTTCGTCACTCATCCAAGTGACTTCTTCAGTCTCAGCTGACTGCAGGTTTCCCCAAACCTTATAAACAGTACATTTGCATAATGACTGAAACCAGCCCACTGAAGGAACACTGGGCTGTGAGGTCAGTTCCTTAATCATAATTATGCAAATTCCCATGACCATTGATCAACAATCACAACAACAACAAAGTTATTTGCAGCCATTTACCTTTTACCCTTTTTAAATAACCACTTCAAACTATTTACATAACAATCAGGTGTTCTGCATTCAATAAGATGCCGCACAAATAATTTGTGCCACTCCAAAAAAATAATTTCTGTCCACTATAAAGGAGAACATGACAGCCTGATACCTGCAGGTCTGACAGCAGCAGGTGTATCACTGCTGTTTTTTACCTGGAGACAGCAGTCGCCTCATTGTTCTGACACACAACACAAAACTATCCACAACACTACACACTAACTACACAAGACAACACATTAACTACACACCCCAAACACGCTAAACGTCACAAATCTCTCACATCTCAAAACTCGCTCTCTCTCTTTTTCTGCTGTCTTTCTCTCTCTCTCTCTCTCTCAGTCACTCCTAAAACTCCCCCCCTCTTCCTAAACAACCAAATATCATGTTGCCATATCATTTTTTGATTGGTCGACATGGTACATTTTTCCACCAACACGAACGGGCTGTGTTTTGTTTTGTTTTTGTTTTATTTGTTTGGTCATAAGCAGAGAGTGCTTGCTAGCGCTGTCCTTAGACAGTAAACGTGGCAAAACTATTGAGGAAAAAACATGCGTATATATTGTTTATCATGACTCTGGTTTTACGTGGCCTATCAACACAATTTAAAAACTGCTATATATCACCTTGTTGCTTTGTCATGTTTAAGTGGTCATGTGGCTTACTACGACTACTTTATCCTTCCTCAGTCAAACAGCAGGACTCATGCGATTGTTTTGCCCCCTTAGCTCCAGGTGTTGTGCCAAAAAGTGATCGTCTACCAGAAAGTGATAGCCGTCCGCGGGAGCGCGCGCAGCTGTTTAAAGCTGTAGCGCCCAGATTACTTACAGCTACGTCCGTGCAACTGATATAAGGTGCGGTAAGCTGAACACAGCTTCAACCGTCTGTTGAAAAATAGTAACGCGACCGCACCGCATTTTCATGTTAGTAACGGTAACGGCGTTGTAACGATAGAAATAGTAGGCCTAATTATTTAGATTACTCGTTACTGAAAAAAGTAACGCCGTTATTCCCATCACTGCACAGGATACAGTAAATAATGGTAGCATTGCTTGACTTTACCCCATCATAAAAAAACAAAGAAGGCCCAGATCAATCCTAAAGATTGCTCTGGGACATGTCTTTGATATATATTAAAATAATCAAAAAAAGGCCCATGTTTAACATTAATGCATAACAGTGACTTAAAAACTGGGATTTTAAAGTTCCAGTCAAACTTCACATCTTCTTTTGTATTTGTCGTCATCATTTCTTTGTAAAATACAATATTTTTAATATTAAATTAATTTTAAGGCCAAAAGTAATAGTATTTGTAACGCCCTCTAAATGGTGTTTGGTTCAGGAAACCTGTGTCCATACAGGAAGTCACAGTATGACACTTAACTGTAAAGGCTGGAAAGTAAAAATCTACGCTAGCAAAGTTGGAAAACAATAGCAGCTAAAGTGCTGGAGCCAGAGAGGCAATAGAAAAGGACTTTAGTCTGACCCTAGCCTGAAGGAAGTTCAGCTGAACCATCTGACAACTCCAAAAGGGATGGAAGGTCTTGGCCCAGGCTGTGTTCAGCAGTAGGAAAGTACTACTAACATCATCTGGCGTTGAATGATGCAAACCAATCTATGTTCTTTAGAAGAAACAATCTGAAGACTCAGGGGAAGCCTTGCTCGGTGGACCAGCACTTTGGCCGAGCAAAATTACTGGAGGGACCGTGCTGGTTTGACCAGTCTGCATCAATCAGCAATCTCTAGAGCAAACAGTTGCTTTAGTGGCTACTTGAGGCTGGCTCCAAAAGCACTTCACTCCCCACAGACTTCCATATTAAAATCATCAACAGCATTTAAAAAAAACCCATTTAAATCCTGGTACAAAAACAAAATGGTTTTATTCCTCTGTGAATAACTTCGCCCTTCATAACAACTGAAATGTGGATGTTTTAGATTCACCAGTGTCCCAACACAGGGGAGCTGGAGCCAATTCTCTGCTAGGCCTCACCTCCACTAATTAGACTCACAGAACTATACTTATGCTTGTGTTGTTGGTGCCTTTTAGACTACTTTTAATCAAGTTATCTGGCAAATAATATAGCCTTCTGTATTGTACAGCACTTTGTGCTTCAGGTTTGCTGACTGAAATTCAACTGTTTTATTTAGCACTAGTTATCAGGTATGTGTGTTCATTTGCTGCAGCTAATGAATGTAACTTATCAACCAAGCTGGCTAGCAATAGCTGCTAACTTAGCACACCACCCTGTCATCCACATTTAGTGAAAATAAACACAATGGCAGCAAAAATAGTAATATTGAATCTTCAGAATATGAAGTCATGGTGCCTTTATTAAAGTCAGTCTACATGTGTTTTTCAAATGTAAAAAGGTCCCTCAGGAAGATAACGCAGGACTAGAAGATATTAAGGTTGTTTGCGCAAGCCATCTGGTCCTACAAGCAGATTGAGAGCTGGGTCTGTATTCTCAACATTAACCGCCTGGTTGCCTTGATTCAGTTTGTTGTTTTATTGCACAGAATTTCAAGGCACAACAGGGGGGCTCATGAACGTGTCTTATTTGGGAACCTCAGAATTGCCTCATTTCTCTACCAATGATGGGCTTCTGTGGCTTCATCAGAGAATGACCTTCAGTGTGCACTGGGGCCGTTTGCAGCTGAGAGTGAAGCTCAAGTTTGAGGTTTTTCTGGCATGTCCAACTGGGACGAGAACCTGCTGTATATGAAGAACATGCTGAAGAGATTACTTATGTCATCTGGCCTGAGAGGACCTCAGGACATCACATTAGGTTCTAATGTTACTGGGGAGAGGGACATCTGGACAGCCTGGTGCCACTGTAACTCAGAAAGGAATAGGTTTGGTTTTTTTAAGGAAGAGCTTATAAAGCTTTGGATTAGATCCATATCACAATTCTGATGCATCTGATCAGTCATGAACTTAGTTTGAAACAAAACGTAGTTTTTAGCCACAAAATAGATGGTATGGCCTTTGCAGAGACCCAGTCTCAAGATTGACTAAAGGGAAAGGAGACACTAAGACAAGTGAAGAATAGATATGGAAAGTACCCCAAGATCCTTTTAGCAACCTACATACCAAGTACCTTAAAAAAATGCGTGCAAGTGTCTTTAGATAAATTGGTGTTGTTTCAAAGACAAAGGGTGGTCACATCAAATATTGATTTGCTCTTTGTATGAGCTTTATTGTATATACAGGGATAAAGCATCTTTGAGTACCTAGAAAAGTACTCTATGAATAAAATATATATAAACATTACTCACTCAAGGTATGAGTTCTTTAGGCACAAACATTTCACTCTTCCAGATTCATACAGACAAAGACAGACATGATGGAAGACTTGTTTTGGTTTTGTCATTTAGCTCAGGATGTCATGTAGAAAAAAAACAGTATGCAAAGTAAAGCAAAGTAGCTTTTCTAGTTGAGTTTACATATCTGACAAAGAGGGGCAAGAAGTGCATACTTATTTAATCCCACCCCTTCTCCTAAAGTCATCATTGATTATTTGTCCAACTTCCTTATTATGAATAGATATCTAATCACATCAGTACATACATGATGGAAAATACAAAATATTATCATATTATCTTTTTTATGACTCCATAATGTCTCATTCATTTTGCCAAGAACCTCCACATTCAAATTCTGAATGTGCATGAATTAACAATTAAATAAGCATTTGGTTGTTTTTTTTGTTTTGTTTTGTTGTTTTTTTTCAGTTCAGACTCCCAAGAGAATGCTAAGATTAACACAGTAACAAACTAAACACTTCACAAAAACTTTAATTAACATTGATACTTTGAGCTCCCCAACTTATCTCACCAATTATCTTGTACACTAATTTGTCTCTGACACACAAAATATCAATAAATAAATGTGCTTCCCATGAGCGACAACATAAAACACACACATAGCAATACTCTATGTCTTCCAGGTTGTTTCTCATATTACAGATGTCCGACCCACATTCCCACTGTTTGTGAGTGCCTTTTTTCTGCTCTCTTTAGTTGACATGCATTGGAGCTGACTTCTTCCATTTACATTCAGGACAACATGGAAAGAGAACCTCATCTAGTCCATCAGAGGGAGAGAGAGAGAGCGAGCGAGACGGACAGGAAGACAGGCGGAGCAGGAAATGTTTGAAAGCGCAGGAAACACGCCTAAAAACTATTTCCATCGTTAGAACTCACACCAACCATCTCCAACATCACTCACTGCCCACCCCACGCACACACTAAAACATTTATACAGCCATGCCCATCTGCTGATGGTTCTGCCTGTGAATTATTTACCAGTGGAAATGCAGGAACAATCTAATTGAAAAGAAGGGAGCTGCATTGGAGAGAAAACTCCCTCCAACCCCACCCTCCACCCCCCGCCTTGTATGATAAATGTTTTCCCGTCGATGTAGTCAGATTCTTCTGCTGTTGTCTGTTGTTTTGTATTCTCAAAGCTCCCCTTCTGCAGCTGTCTGCAATTACCACAACGTTAATGACTCTGTACCTCTCTGAGTTAAATATGGGAGTGCTGTCCTTAAATTTGTAGTTTCAGTAAGTATGTGGCTGCTGCACAGGCTGTTTGTTTCACCAGTGGAGACTGAAGCAGCACAAGGCAAATGTTGCCTAACTTAACTTCTGGCCAATTAACACTAGTGTACTTTAAAAGATAAAATTGGAGATGTACTGAATGCAGTTTTCACACCTCTGTAGATAACTTCTTGTTATCTAAAGTTAGACAGGGAGAGCCAGCAGAAACTTTTCACATTGGCCTTCATGAAAAAAATAGTACATGGGGAAAAAAGGTTTTCTTGAATAAAGATTCAGATCAGATTTCAACCACAGGTTTTTAGTCATGACAGTACATAAATTAAACTGAAAGAAATATTACAATACAAGGTCTAATGTTTACAAATTGGGCAGGCTGGGTAAATGAATGAATCAGCAAATCTCCCGTGTGCATGGCTTCGAAGCTGAAGGAAGGCTGCTTGCAGTCATTTCACGCTCCGGCTGCCGAAGTATTACAACCAGGTGATATGTGTTAATAAGTTTGGAGTCAGCTGATTGAATTAATGACGAAACGTTTCTCACTGAAAATACTATCTCTAGGTGAACAGAATCAACTTCTGCGATTTGCTTCCATGAAGTTTATCTTTGTTTTTTTTTTACCTGTAGTTTCTTGAAGTCACAGACTGTCATTCACTCTCGAGCCGCCACACTGCTGCAAATTGCTTCCAATGTGAATGCAGCTTTAAAATAAGATACAAATATTATTTATGTATTCATTATTGTTGCACTCACTCAAGTTGGACAACTTGTTCTTTTTCTTTCATTTGTTGCTTCACCATACTGCTGCCAGATTACATTTCTGCTCCATTAAAAGTCAAAACAATGGAAATAAAACATACAAAAAAAGACATATAGTCAAAAGTATTTTTGACAAAAAATATATGGAGGAAAAAAACAATGTCACAGTGGGGGTATGGAAAGTACTACAGGCAATTTGGTCATGCTGTCATTGAGTATTGTGGATGCATTCTTTGGATATGTGATGTAATTTATCTTTAACCATAAATGTTTAAAGGTAGCAAAGATGGTGGTTTGCTATCTTTGCTCCTTGGTTGCTCAATAGATGATGTTAATTCTGTTCCGTGTCCAGTTGGGTTGCCAACTGTCCCATTTTAGCTGGGACAGCGAAATTGGTTCGTCCTTTATTCTACCTTAAATGTCCTGCATATTGACTGTTACCTGCAATGTCACACACAGTGCATATTTACACTATACCCAGCTGGTTGTGCATTGTGCTTCTGACACACCAGAGTGTCGCTTATTTGATAGTTAAAAATTTTGTAACGCTAATGTCCAGTCTGTCAAAGTCTAGTCTCTGTGTTTTGTCTTTAGCATCCCCGTGGAAGTCAGTCTTGTCTCCATGTTTGTTTACCTTTCTGTCTTGTGTCCCTGCTTAGTTCTGCCAAGTTCATATGTCTTAGTTCATGGCAACAGTGTTTGTTACTTCCTGTTTTGTTCTGATAGCCCTGTGTCTTGCATGTGTTGTGTTCAGTTGTGTTCCCACGTCTCATTAGTTAGATTCTGTTCAGCTGTGTCGCCAGGTGTCTCCAATGTGAGAAATCATGCTTCTTAGCCAAAACGCAAGTCACTTACCGCACGTGCCAGATCAAGAAAAAAAAATGCACAAACCCAGCTTGCACACAGTACCCCATAAATATTGGCTGGGGACATCAGTGTTGTGTGTCTGCTGATGACTTTTGCTGTACATAGCAAAAAATAAATAGATTTCTCTCACTGACACTGTATCGCACATGTACTCATGCCCAGAGTACTGCACACGCTCATGCAGCGCGGCCTCTTTTGAAGTGCTGCATCACTTGGCTGTAATGGAATTCTATAGCTGACTGCTGACTGGAGGCTTTGGAGGGGGATGGATGGAGAAATAGGTGGATGCAGAGAGAAATGACTTGAGAGGTAGGTGGAAAGGTGGGAAAAACTGATTGAAGGAAACAGCTGGACTGTTTTTGTGTTGATGTGAAGAATTGTGCCATTTGTTTTCAGGGGGTTTTGCATATTTGGATCTGCGTCTGCGTAATTGTGTGTTTGAAAAGTCCCTGTGTGAGACACTGATATTATATGTGTGACCTGCAGAGAGATAAAGGGTCTTTTTTGTTTTTCTAATGGCTGTATAAAAAAACAAACAAACAAAAAAAACCCAACCTTGCTCACAACTTCAAAAAGGCTCTCTGGAGTAAGGATGTAAGTGCATGCAACACCCTTCATCCTCTTTCCTTCCTTCTTTTCGGCCTACATTTTAGCAGGGGACAAGAGGGTACTGTAAAATTACCTTTTGATTCATCCCCTTTCATTATGCAAATAGACTTCATTATCTGGGCTGACTCTAAAGTGTTGTTATAATGTATTCATTAGTCTACATGTAGAGCTGGGAAAGTGTTCACTGAAGGGTACTCAAGTGTGTACAATTTTGCACGCTCCCTATTTTTTTATAGGCACTTGTATACACTATATTCAATAAAGTGTGTGTGTGTGTGTGTGTGCCCGTGCACCTGTCTGAACATTGCATTCCTGTTCATAGCTAATGCTCAAAATCACAGTAAAAATGTTGAAGTTGAAGCTTCTTCAATACAGAGACATATTTACAAGTGAAATAGATTATGTGGGTGTAACGTAATTAAAAACACAATTAAATCAAAATACAAGCAGTGGGGAGATATGCACTTGTAGAGCATTATTGGCCTACACCTGCACCTTCCTAATCACTGTTGTTAGATTATAAAAGGGAGGAGAGGAGGGACAAATTAATATACTAGACTTCAGTTAGATTTTTCATATATTTTGCAGCTACTGTTCTCATAAAAAGATGTCTCCCTGAACGTTAACATCATACAGGAGGAAAGAGAACACAACATTTTCTATAAAATACTTGTTATGGGTGTTATCTTGAGGGTAACTAGAGAACATAATACTAGTCTATAATGATGTAGTTGTCTTTACTGTCAATAAATTTACTAAAAAAGAGCAAAACAATTGATCTCAATAACAAGTACAATGTGTTTTTCCCAACCCTGACTTATCTTCCCTCTGTACTGTAAAGCCGTATTGTTCTCCAAACATTCATTTAAAGTTTTTAGTAATATTAACTGTGATCACTGTGAATAAGGTTGTTGTGAGACAAAGGCCACTCTAGAAGCTCAGGTGCTTTGCCTTTTCTGCTTATAAAAAATTGCATCAGAAAATAAAGTCCTCTTAATGTATAGAGAATAAAAAGTCTGTATTTACACTCATTGGCCTCTTGGTACAGTGTGACTGTTCAACTGCTCATTAAAACAAAGGTCTAATCAGCTAAACACAGGGCAGCAACACAGTGCGTTTGGACATCTAGACTTGGTCACTGGAAAAATGTTGCCTGAAATGATGAGTCTGAATTTCTGCTGCAACATTCAGATGGTAGAGTAAGAATTTGTCATAAATAACGTGAAAGCATGGATCCATCCTGCCTTGTACTGAGATTGTTGTAGACATGATGTGATGAAATGATGTAGGTGATATATTTTGGGCCTTTTAGCATCAGTTGCCCAACTGAGCTTTTTTAAATGCCACATCTGCTTGGAGTAGCCTACCTGAATAGTGTTGCTGACCTTGTCCATGCTTTTATGGCCACACTCGACCCGTCTTCTGATGGCTGCTTCCTGCAGAATAATATGCCATGCCACAAAGCTCCAATTATTTCAAAGTGGTTTCTTTAACATAATAATAACTAGACTAAAATAGACTCCACAGACACCAGATGTCATTCTAATAAAGCACCTTTGGGATGTGATGGAATGGGAGATTTGCATCATGGATTTTGAGGCAACTTGCCTGACATTCCAATATAGACCCCAAAAACTCTCTAAGGAACATTTCCAGCACATTGTTTAAGAATTAAGGAATTATTAACGTGTCCATCCAGTGTATATGACTTCTTTTCATTCACTGAATTCACTGGGTTTGAGTCCAGTTTGAACCAATGCACTGTTTGGTCACCTCCATACTCTAATGCACAGGTCATCCAAATTATTCTGGATATGGATAATAAATGGGACACCTTCAGCACCACTTACTGCACAGTGGAACATTTTCTCTAAAATCTCTTTCCTCACTGCTTCTGAGGACTGAGAGAAAATATTTTCTGCCTCAGTCATTTTTTTTTCATTTTTTTAAGTTTGTGCTTGGTGATATTGTATTTATCATCATCGTTGTAGTTTATTTATTTATTTTTATGTTTTTGGTTGCTATAACAAAGATAAATAAAATATGTCTTATTAACCTTGACTAGGTTTTACAAAATTCTTTGTAGTATGTTTTCTTACTCACCCACCTACACCCACACGGCCCAGGAGAAAACTTGGGGTTAGTATCTTGCCCAAGGATGCTTCAGCAAGTGGGGTTCAAACGGCTAACCCTGAGATTACTCCAGCAACTTGTTTATTCTCCCATCTCAATCATCAGCTCCTGCGGTACAGGCAGCATAATGCCTTATTCACTTTTTCACCACAGCTTCATTTTGAGTCTTCTGTACTTCTGTTTTAGTGATTAAGTGTCTCACTATCAGCTGACGGGGTGATGTTAGCGTCTCCTATGCCCCCCACTCCCCCTCCAGACCATCTTTGTTGTACTTTGTCTATTTTCCACAACAAAAGGAGCCAGCTGAGGTGATTCAGGCATCTAACTCTGATGCCTCCTGGTTGTCTGAGGTGTTTCACGCATGTCCTACCAGGATTAGGCAGACCCAAGACAGATTGGAAAAATTGCATCTCTCTGCTGGAGGAGCTGGAGTAGGTAGGTGGAGAGAGAAAGTGGTGGGTTTCTCTGCTTAGACTGCTACCCAAACCTGACAGAGAATGGATGAATAGAAATATTCTTTAACCTCCTAAGACCCGAACTCTTCCATGGCATGCATTTTTAATTTCTTTTAAATATTTGGGCACGTTGGGACCTGATGAATGTATTTTGAATGATTTTTTTTTTTTTTACCAGATTTTTGTTTCTGAGAGAAATGAGATCCACATATGAGGACATTTGTTTTAAATTTTGATAGAAAAGTGGCAGTATAATGTCCTCGCATCTGGATATCAGGCCCTTGTAGAGCAAAATGTATTATTTTGGTCTAGACATCCGAAATGTCCTAGGAGGTTAATATTATTTTTAGTCAGATGAATTCATGGTTGGTTTTATTCAACAAGACTTATGTAATCACCAGATTAATATCTTTTAGCTTTAAACTGTTTTCATCAGCATGTTAGCATATTAGCTTTGTCTCTAGCATAGTTACGATGGCAGTGAAATAACCTTCTGACACACACATATAAATTCAGCTTGTTAGTGACAAAAACAGACATCTTTTTTGGTTAAGCCTGTGTTTGGAACTGAAACTCTCCTGAGTTTCCAGCACACACTGTCTGTGACTGTAATTATGCAAAATAGGTCATTAACTTAATAAACAGCATCTGTAAACAACAGCACAACAACACAGTGTCTTTGCTTTCTTTCTTTCTTTTCCCTCTTTCTCTGTGTCAGTTCACTCCCTCCATCTCTCCATCTATTAATTCTCCCCCTTCATCCCTCTCCAAATTTAACACTGTGGTCTTTCAGTGTTGTGTCTGAATTTGAGAGAGCCGTCTGAAGTTGAGAGAAGAAAACATCCGTGCTATCTCAATAGCTAAATAAACAGCTGATGGCGCAGCGAGGGAGCTGAATGGGTTTAATGAGTAGACTGTGGTAGTGTGGCCCAGATCTAGTTTCTAGACTGTCACTAAGCTGCTTGGAAAAACCAAACTGACAATAACAATCATCAACAACAAGTCTCATTAATTACAGCAGCAACACTCGTGGTCTCCGTTTTCCAGCAGACCCAGACGAACTCCCCAGTGTGTGCTGAGTGAGTGTGTGAGAGATATCTTTTTCAATCGTTGTCCCCTTCTCCCCCTAATCCTCCTCTACTTCTCCTCATCCCCATATCTCTTCCATGTTCTGTAATGCTCTTACTCTAACTTGGCATCATCCCACCCTCACATCCTCAGTGCTCCACACTAAATGTCAACAACTGAATATTCATCACAACACTGACACCCCTCCCCACTGTCTCTCTAAATCTCATCCCAGACAGGGGATGTTTTGTGTGTGTGTGTCTCCCTTCACAGACTGATTAGCAGCAGATTTGAATATTACCAATTACCAATATTAGAAGTGTAATTTCCTGCAATATTCTGCTTCTCCACCCTCAAGGAGAGCAGAGCTTTTTCCCCATTTAGTAGATGCAAAGGCATGCAACACACTTTCTATAGTAATATTTTACTATTGCTTAGGCTTACTGGTTTCTGAGTTTCAAACCACAAGTTAGTAAGATATATTCAAAGAAGATGAGCTGGGGAAAGGGAGTGGTGAGTGATGGTGAAGATAAGTAATGATTTGTATCCCAAAGTACTTTTTGTTTGGATTTTCTTTCCCCGTGTGTTATAAAGTTTTTCGTCGATGTAGAAGATCTGACAAGTTGGAAAGCTCAGAGTCCTAAAAGGCATCTAAAGGATGCTAAAGTGAATTCTCCAGTTAAAACCACCAAAGCATCTAAAAATTTTCTTTTGTAGTCTAAGATTTTATCAATGACTTAGCCACAGTGCTGTGAAAAAGTACTTTTTTGTATATTTGTTACAGTTACATTTTTCAAATCATCCTCCAAATTTATCATTACACAAAGATTAAATAAGTAAATACACCTTTAAACACCTTTAAATACATCTTTTTAAATACACAATTAAATACACCTTTTTTAAAATGATGATTTTATTTATTAAGAGAAAAAATATGCAAACATACCTGCCCCTATTTGGAAATAGTAATTGTCCCTTAAACATAAATGATCATTGTCCCACTATAGAACCCAAGTAAGCTTCAGGGCATGAACTGATGGTGGGAAATTCTCCTCAGGATTTTCCAATAGAGAGCAGAATTCATGGTTCAATTATGGCAAGTCGTTTAGGTCCTCAAGCAGCAAAGCAACCAAAGACTGTTGGTATGATGTTCCTTTTATGAAATGCTCTGGTCTTCATTCCAGATGTGCTGGGATGCAAATCTTCCAGAAAGTCCAAGAAATATTTGGCTCTGTGTTCTTTTTGGTCACATTGGACCTCTCTTGAATACTAACTTTAACAGATGCAAGTGAGGCCTGCAGCTCTTTAAATGTTGTTTTGAGTCCTTTTGTGACCTCCTGAATGACTCATCAACGTGCTACAAAGTTACAAACCTTTAGAAATGGCCTAGAAAAGACACAGATCATTACCTGTGCCTTTCTTTGGGCTTGTCACAATTCGTAGACGTTTTAAGACCCACCTGACCAGTAGACAATGCCTTTTGTGCCATAGTAAAGGGTAAATTCAGCTGTCTTTATCATCACCGATGGAGCACATGTGGAAAAACTAGAAAGGGACTGAGCCTAGAGTACTTCACCAAGGCAATTTCCCTATTCTCAGGAAAATTTAACATAATTCTGCCTGTTCATGATCTGGCTCACAGGCAATCAGTGCCTCCCAACATTTGAGCCTTCACCTTCACTTTAGTTTGACTCTTGGCATGTTATTTAAACAAACAAACAACAACAATAACAACAACAACATCAGTGCATGACAGCAGCAGAACAACCGCTACAGAAGCCTCTTCTTCCTTTAAGGATTTTGGTTCAAATGTGCACAGTGGGACTCCGCTCTTAGGGGGCTGTGATTATGTAACTCACAGAGTTGCAGCACACAACCAGCATCTCATTTTTGCCTGGCCAGCTGATCAATCAGAACCAAAAGGGGCTTTTCTGGGGGGAAGCTGTGCAGCAACAGGGCTGAATACAGAGTGCTACAGAAAGAAGGCGAGGAGAGATTCTGCAGCAGTGTATAGTATGAAAAAGATAATGTGCTCTTAACCATTAAAGCATGTAGCCCCATTTTATTAGACCCCTAAAATAAAATTATGAACCTGTAAATGAGCACATTATGGGCATTTTCAAGGTGATAAATTACTGAATAGGGAAAAAGTATTATGAAAGAATACATAAATCTTCTTTTCCCACTTAGGGTTTACAGCATGTCCAGTGACCCTTCTCTGCTAAGCCTATCATATTGGTCACATCCTAATTGAATGCATAAGCTTATAGAGCAAAGCAATACCCAGAGCAAGTTTAGTACTGTACTCACAAACTCTTCTGAGGTAGATTGTCTGACTGATTCAATCTAAGAAAGCAACTTTAGAAATATGTTTGAAGGAGGCCATCTGTGACCCAGCATCCTTATTGAAACATTTGCGTTATGGCCCATGAGCTGTTTTAGAGCCAAATGTATTTTTTTTCCCCCAGTAACCTGTTTTGTATTTTATTTTATGTAGTCGTAAGCCCAAATGTGGGTATAACTCTTCTTCTCCTGGGTACTAAAGACACCCTATCATCCTCAAAGAAAAGACATGGATGTGGCAAGACATTAAAATTGGTCCGCTTTATTCTTTTCAAGAGTCAGTCTTTGTGTAGAACAAATGTAAATTCTAAAGGCATTTTGAAAGCAGTCACAAACACGAGGCAAAAGAAATCACACAGTTTTCAGTTATCTGTTGAACATGTGAGTTTCAAATATGAACTACACGGCTTAAACCTGACACCCATTTCCAAACAGTGAGTGCTATTAATCACCTGGTGTCAAGTACGCATTGCTCACTCACTGAAAAAAAAGCAGGAGGATGATATTTCCTATCTGGTTCCAAGGTATGAAAGATTTAGATATTTCTATCTTTAATAATAGATGATTATTAACAAGGCTTTGCGGAGATGAGAGATAAATTGAGGTTGTATAGAGGCATTAGTTTCACAGCCTGTTATGATAAAAAGATATTAATCTGGGACGGTGTCACTGTGAATTACTGAACTCTGTTGCACGGCAGCCAGGTTAGTATGCTTCCTCCTGCAAAGTAAATCTGAGCAACATGTGCATTTTCCCTGAATGAGTTGCTGGTTTGTCATCTCGGGGGATAATCTACGGGAAACTTTAGCAACAATCGCCACGCTGACTAATGCCATGCAGTGAGAGGTGCTTTCTGCAGGTGTAGGTGGTGTTCAGTCATGTGTTACACAGTACAGGTGCCAATTGCCTGTCTCTCAGAAAAGCCTCTTGAGGTCGAGCGCAATGAATAAAATTTGTGAGTTGGCTCTGCGAGAGATGTTTTTCTGTCTGCGGACCAAATGCGTCAGTGGACTACTAATTAGCCTAGATGTCATGGAAATGAATTCCACAAGACCACACATACAGATAAGTAGACGCGCTCATTTAACGCAGCAAGCGGGTCATCTTATCAGTGCGAATCATCAGTGCAACGTTAATCACTGTGACTCATATTTAATGCTCATTCGGGAACAAATCATAGAAGAAGGGAGGCACACAGCTCCTTTCACACTTTCCATGGCAAGATTGCCACGGTCGGGGTTGGGTTATCTCCCTTTGTATGTATGTGTGTGTGTGAGAGAGAGAGAGAGAGTGGATATCAAGAAGTGTGTTTGAGGAAAGTGGCAGGTTGAGACTGCCATGTAAAGAACCCCTTAGGCTTTTACCTCTTATCAGTCCCACACACACCCTTTCTTTTCATGATATCCACCATGCACACACAAAAGACACACGTACACACAGCTGAATTATATGTCACAGTGACCTATTGGGTTCATCTGTAACCTGCTCAGATCTGCCCTGCTCTCCAAGTCTCATAACAGAAGCCGTATTATTTTTAGGTTATCGCTTCACCCTAGCGTCACAGGACTCACCCGCCATATTGCTATCTCCAACTTCCCTGCCTCTTTCCTCCCCACCTTCTCATGCCTTTGTCTCGGTGTCACAGCACAATCAAACTGCATGTCTGCACAGACAACTAAACACAACTGAACAGTGAAGATTTGGGTTTTTTAGGACATATGTTTGCAGGACACCCTTTAACTTCATTACTCAGACTGGTCTAAGAAATCTTTTCCAGTAGTTCTTTTTTTTGAATCATTTGTGGTGTCCTACACATAAAAAAAGAGATGTGTGCACTCTCCGCGAGTTATTGCCATTTTTGTCTTTGACAAGCAAAGCATAGAGATTTGTTGTGACAAATAACACCTACAGATCTGGTATCTAAAAACACATGCTCCCTGGAAACATTTCATGTATTATTAGACATTGCTTTTTAATTGCTTTGGTTTGCCACTTCTTTGACAGCTGTAACTATTAATTAGTCTCCCCGGCACACATTTTCACCATTTTCTTAAATGGAAATCAACAAACTCCAACAGAAAACAACACTTCTTATTCTTTCTCATAAAAACAAGACATCAAAATGCATCCACCATTCATTTTATAAGTGGTAAATAACATTTAACATTTTGATCATTTGCCTTTATTATTGCCTTGCCGCTTTTACACATAATTGATATATCAGTTACCACAGGTCTACAGTGTCTCGTTTGTGCTGGTTCGCGTAAAGACTAAATTAGATGACTGGGTAAATTCTTGATATGTAAACCAAACTACTGCTCTGACTATTTCTGCTCCATGTCTCCTTATCACCAGTGTGCGGCCAGGGTCACCTATAACTGTGTTCATACTTCTGCTCAGTTGAATCAGTCTGTTGTGGCAAAACTGTCGATTTACAGGCCAAACACAATGCTATGAAAAAGTATTTACCTCCTTCCTGATTTTTTTGTTTTTTATTTTTGCATGTTTGTCATGCTTAAATGTTTCGGATCATTAAACACATTTTACTATTAGGGAAAGATAATCTGAGTAAATACATAGTGCAGTTTTTAAATGATGACTCCATTTATTAAGGGAAAAAAAGCTATTCAAACCTACCTGTGCGTATGTGAAAGAGTAAACATAATAACTGGTTGTGCCACCCTTGGCAGCAAGAACTGTAATCAAGCGTTTGTGATAACTGGCAATGAGTCTTTCACATCACTTTGGAGGAATTTTGGCCCATTTTTCTTTGCAGAATTGTTTTCATTCGGCCACACTGGAGGGTTTTTTAGCAAGAACAGCCTGTTTGTGGTTATGCCAAAGCATCTCCATCTGATTTAAGGCCTGACTTTGACTAGCCGACTCCAAAGCCATTGTTATGTTTTTTGGAGCCGTTCAGAGGTGGACTTGCTGGTATGTTTTGAATCATTGTCCTGCTGCACAATCCTCCGCCTGAGCTTCAAGTCATGCACCGATGGACATATATTTACCCACATGATTTTTTGGTAGAGAGCAGAATTCATGGTTCCATTAATTATGGAAAGTTGTCCGGGTCCTAAAGCAGGAAAGCAGCACCACACCATTACACTACCACCACCATATTTGACTCTTGGTTTATGAAATGCTGTATTAGTTTTACTAAACAGTAAAAACAGTTCCACTCTTGTTTCATTGGTCCTCACAATATTTCATTAAAAAAGTCCATTTGTCAAATGTGAGATGAACCTTTGTGTTCTACTTGGTTAGCAGTGGTTTTTTACCTTGGATGCCATTTTTGCCCTGTCTATTTCTTATTGGTGAATCATGAACACTAACTTTAACTGTGGTGACTGAGGCCTGGAGTTCTTTAGGTGTATTTCTGGGTTCTTTTGTGGCCAACATGTGACGTGGATGAGCTCTTGAACAAACTTTGATAGACCAGTCACTACCAGGAAGGTTCACCACTGTTCCATTTTTATTTTTTTTTTTAATTCCTGGATAACGGCTCTCACAGTGAATCACTGGAGTACCAAAATTTTAGAAATGGGTTTGTAACGGCTCTAGCAGTAATCAAACTGTTTGTTTGATGATCTGAAACATGCAAGTATGACAAATATGCAAAAACATAAGAGATCAGGAAAAGGATAATTTTTCAGAGCACTGTATGTTCACGCCATCACCTATGGTGATCTGTGGATAGTGACAGAAAGGATAAGATCACAGACACAAACACCAGAAATGAGCTTCCTTTGAAGGCTTGCTGGGCTCTGTCATTTGGGAGGGACTCGGAAAAGAGCCGCCACTCCTCAGCATCGAAAGGAGCCAGTTGAGGTGGTTTGGGGAGGATGTTTCTTCTTAGCTGTGGTGTTCTGGGCATATCCCTGGGGCAGACCTACATGTATGACAAGATGGACTGGACACCTTGGTGTCCTCCTGGAAGAGGTGGAGAAGGTGGTTGGTGAGGGGGAGGTCCTGGAGTCTCTGCTCTTACTGTTGCTCCATGAACCAGATCCAGATATGGGGCACAGGATGGATGAATGAATGGATGGCTGAGTGGGTGGATCAAAAGTATTGGAGAAGAAGAAGGAAGAAGCCTTACTATTTACAAAAAATTAGAAAATAGCAAGCACAGAGGTACAGCTGTGAATCTTCTCATCTGTCTTCTGGTGCTGTGCAGTATGGTGCATAGCAACATGGTGTGCACACTGCTGACACATAAACTTAAAATTATCACAACCTATATTTATCAACCAAGTCACGCTATAGACATATTTTATTTACTAAATGACATGCCTGTCCTCTTAATTGTCTTAAAATGATGATCATTTTTAATTATTTAAATTGGCCTAATTATAATAATTATATATTAAAGCATTCCATAATTGTTGGTAATTATAACACAGTTTGTCAAGTAAAATGAAATTTTCTCTCTCTCAGAATAACCTTAACACAAACAAAAAATTGACACATTGGTATTTGACCGGCATAAAATCGAGGTAATACTTTTATCAGATAAGTAAGATGAATAAATAAGAACGTTTAATTCATGAGGCCAATGCCAAGATTACCCAGCAAACACTGACACTGGCCATAAGAAGTGATGGTTCTTTCCTGATAACTTTTTGTGTCAATTTGCCAGCTCTGTGTCATATTGAATACAATATTAAAATCCATTATGTTCATTCTAAGAATTACAAAGTAGTACTATCCAATAAATGCTCAGTGACAATCAAAATACGTGAGCCACAGTCTGAAGTCATCACATCCAGTTTCAAAACAACAAGATGGTGACTCACTAACCAGTCGGTCATGACACGATGGACAGGGTGTAATCATTGCTGTTTTGCCAGAGCTGCTGATGTCTTAGATAAGAACAAGATGTCCTTTGGATTCAGTGCCATGACACATCTGTGTTGGCAGTAGTGAGACACTGGTTCACTCCCAACTCCTCACACACGGAGAGGACCCCTTGGCATTGGGAAACGGGACTTGAACCGAATTCTCCACGACACATTACGCCATCACCACCCCACCTGCCTACTTATTTTATATGCTCTTAATATCCAGTTAGTATTCCTGTCGAGGAAATTTAGAAATGACTGGGTAATGATGATTTTCAAATAGCCTTTGTTTTAACCACTCAGTCTGCTACAAAGACTTTTTAGCAAACTTACAAAAACAAGCTGGTCGTTGTGACACTTACACAACATACAGACACAGTTCAACATGTTTATGACTGCCATTCAATCTCTGATGCATCACCTTTCCAATCACCATCCTTGCAGTGATGTATCAGCATAGGGTAGCTTATCTCATCGCTCGTCTGGCTGGAGCATCTGCTCCGGCATCTGTTGTTAGCAGCGGACATTTCATCGCCACCACTTACCATAAAGCACCCCGACTAATCTCAGTAATGTCTGGATATTCAGAGGATAGTCAGATGACAAGATTAATGAATTGCAGCCGTGCTGATGATCAGAACTGTCAGACAGCTATAAAGAGACTGTTAGAGCTGCACCTGATACCTCCCGTCAGCAGCAGTGTTAGTGAGAGTGGGATGGTATTAGAGGTGTAGTGGAAGAATTTCAACAAGCCTCATGTGGTTGACTCATGATTGGATTCACGTGCCATTTGAAAAACACCTCGCGAGCAGTTAGCAAGAATACAGGAAAACTGAGGCTGTCATATTCCAATGTCAAAATCTTTTTATACATTTTTCTCTCTGTAATTATAACCGTCTGTTCCGTGCTCACTTCTGCTTTCTCACTTCCTGTGTGTATGTGTGAGAATCTTGTGGATTTATTCTCTATAATCTTTTAATGACATGCACTAACGACGCGTTGAGGCTCAGAGAAAGCCCAGTCCATGGAACACACACACACACACACACACACACTGTGACTAAGGCTCAGTGGAAGGCCGTGGCCCCTGAGAGGATCCACTGGGAGATTAGCCAAATCAGGAAAGAGTTTTAGAGAACGGCTGCTTTAATGCAGCACAACACAGATTGTGTGTGTATATATACGAGTGTGTGTGTGTGTGTGTGTGTTTGTCACAAAAAGAAAACACATAGTACATATCCTCAACCTCCAAAATTTTTGGACTGAGCTTCTTTGTTTCACTGCATTCATCAGGTTTGGAATAGACGTTCAGCCCTGTTTAACATCAGCATCTACCACTGCCAGTTGCATGCTTGCAGTACACACTTCTTTGTCTTTTATCCTTTCACAGCATTCTCTACTTTTTTAAAATTGTTCTACAAACTTATAGTACCATCATCTTAGTATAATACCTTAAAAAGTTGTGACAGTAGAATTTCTCATTTTCCTATGAGTAATTTTTGTTATAAGATGATACAACAGTAAAATAATGACAGAAAATATACCCACACATATACAGCACATAGTGAATTTGGCTGAGTGTGTACACTTGTTACTGTAATCATCTGGTCGGCAATCCATTGTGATTGGAAAGTGTTGATATGTCCGAATAGTTGCATCTGTTCTCTGTGCACTGATATCAGGAAATATGTCCTGATATATTAATTTATTGTGCTGTGACCAACTTGGAGAATTCACGAGGATGTGTAAATCTGGGTCTTGAACATATAGGAGACTTTCCGAAATGTAAAATGGACGTACATGCAGAATTTGCATTACTGCATGCAGAAATTACATCACCAGGAGGGGGATGCAGTACATTCCAGGGTCCTTAATCAATTAAGCTATGTCACGAATATGTATTTACATGTAATTGTGTTAATAATGTGTGTTTAAACACTTTCCTGTAATTATTTTCCTGTTGACTTTTCATGTTTTCATGTTCACTTTTCATGTTTTCATGTTGACTTGAAATAAAATATCTCCCTCTGTTGTTACTGCAGATTACTGCCAATTCTGCATGGATTGCGGATGGTGGACTGGCATGACTATTACACGTTTTGGTGCGATACTGAGTTGCGTCAAACAGTGTCATATTTGATGTTTTTCATAGATTCAACTACAGAAATAAGAACTAATTATGTGTTTTTGCAACAAAGTGCCCAAAGATTGGTTCTTTGCATTGTGTTGTAGGCATAAAAGTGAGTGAAAAAGTAGCCAATGTCCAAAGAAAAACTTTGAAAGACTATCAAAAATTGTCGAAAACTATTGCTCAAGAATATCTAGCTCCTGCTGACATTGAATGGTGGCTTAAGAGATTTGCACAGTACTGCATATATAATCAGTAAACGTGAGGCAATAATTTTAAGTAGAATGTTACTGAGGCATATAAAATCAGTGGTTTATTTATTCAAAAATCTTAATCATTAAGGAAATGTGGTGTGTAAAAACTGAATGGATGCGATTCAAGTAAATATTATTTAACCAGATTCCAATAAATTTAATGTTGTACTTTCATAACTCTAAGTCTCTGTTTCGGCATTAAGATTTCTTTTTTAATTGCAGAATGTCTCATGCTTCTGATGTATCAAAATGGTAGGTTTGTAGATAGAAGAGAAATTATATGATCATGAACTGGGTATTTGGGCTAGGATGTGCTTTCACCGCCAAAATGGAAAATACAGCAGAACAGCCATGCCAAGTTATCCTATTGTTTGAGTTGCACTCAACTGTATCAAGATAATGTTCATAGATTAGTATCACTGCCAATACTCACCTGTTGATTGAATTTCACAAAATGCCAAATAACAGAGCCACAAAATCTCAGCACTGAATCTTGTTTATGAGCACAGTTTGTTTTTTGCAGTCCAGGCTCATATGAGCTGCATACAAATGTCCTTTCTCTTTCCTCACCTGCCTGAGATTTCTGCGGTAAAAACACAGCTAAATACATAGATGAATTTTGTATAGACCTGATGAATAAGTTGTCAGTTACAGATCACAGATGACGCCTGCGGAGAGGAGGCATTCTGTATTTGTTGCTTCTTTTTTCTTTTTTTAGCTTTGACAAAACAATTGTTAATATGCAAAGCTGTTTGTTTGCTCCAGGAAATAAACACGATGAAATTAATGCATTAAGTGAACAGCAAAGTAATTACCAGTTATTGATGATATCTCTTCAAGCCAACACAATTAACACCAGCAGTTACAAAGTCACGATTTTGCGTTTCCTGTTATTTCAGGGTTTCAGGGGGAGCTAACTTCATGCTGATGTTATCAGCACTGCTAGCAGGTCCATGCATCCATTGAGAAACAATTCAGCGCTTTGGTATTGTGAGCTGTACAGTGGGTCCTGACAGGAAGCACTTGAATAATCTTCCCCCCGAGGGCTGAAGCAAACGACTGAGATTTCTCTTTTCTTTTGAAAGGTTTTATTCATTTAATATAATACTGACACATGTACTCAATAGCGGTTAACAGGCGTTTAAAAACACAGATATTAAAACCATTAGAGCATCGATTTATTTTTAGCCCCTTTGATTCCATGGACTGCTTTTTTTTTTTCTTTTGTTTAAACACGTTTACATGTTTCAATATACCGTAACATCTACTTGGTATTAGTCTAACCTCACCCCTGAAAGGATTTTGTCCTTTGTCAAAAAACAAAAGCAAAGAGAAGACTGACAAACTGTCTCTGCATTTTAAAAAATGGCATGTGTGGTAAGCAACAAACTATTTAAGGTAAAATATTCGTATGGAGGTGAAATCTGAATAAAGAAGAGGTTCAGTTTCAGAAACATTTTGACAGCATTAAATGTGTCATGTGTGGCACAGTTAAATTTAAATGTGTCATCCAGACTACATGAGGCAAGCATTCTGGATCCACTCCCTCTTTTTAGTTAGTTTTGTAATACAGAATAGCTGTCTAGAGTCAAGTTTCTGCAATTCCCAGTATGCATATGGAACACAACTTAGCCATAGAAGAGAGATAAAGAATATAGTTTGTTGTAAAGATGTTTTTTTCATCATCTAATCAAGTGCCATTTAGGTTGTAGTTCACTTTGTTTTCAGAAGCAGTAAAGAATTGTGGGTGACTGAGTCTTTTGCAGTGAAGGCTCGAGGACACTCAGCTTTACTTAAGATGGCGAGCAGTCCGGCCTCTTCAGTCATCATGTTTTGAATATCCACAGGAAAAATGACTGGTTCCTCATTAATGTCCGTCAGAGTCCATTTCCTCATGATTTTATAAGTCCGTTGTGCTGTGTAAGTACTTCCACCGCCGTCTCTACCGCTCCTCTAGAGATGGGCGGGACTATCGGGTCACCTGTAAGAGAAAGGGAAGAAGTGAGTCAAAGCTCACCATTTTAACAGAATCCAAAAAGTTTGAAAACAGCCTGAAACAGCAAAGGTCACAGAACAGAGAACAGAGCCAGCGCTGGTAGTACATGTCAATGAAAGGGTTTAAATAATGCAGCGCTGGCTTCTATGTGGAAAAATGCAGGAAGAGACTCTTATTGGTGGAAAACATGACCAGCACGGTTTCTGTCTCTTCTGGTGAGAACCTAAACAAGACACAGCTTGAATCATGGCAAGCAGCCCACACTACCGCACTCTCAGCACTTGGCCCACTGCCATGTCATTTCGTCTATTTGTCGAGACGGCTGCCCTAATCACATGGTCTCCTTATCTCGGCTATCCATCTTCCCATTTTCTTTGCTCATACACTCACTTTTGGTTTATTTCAAGCTATTAGAAGACATTTTCTACCAGCCAGTGATCAAACAGACACAAATTGCTGTATAACTGCCAGTGCCGGGCATATAATAGACCAGCCTCTCCAAGACTGTTCTTCTGTTTTCCTGCATGCCTTTCCCTCTTATTGAGTTTCCCAGTGGTTTCCCCTCTTAGCCCCAACACATGCTGTCTCTCTGTTATTTCCTCATGGGGCAGACACTCTTTTGTCTGACCCCGGTCTCAGCTAACAAAGTGCGAATACCAGCCATCACTAAGAGAGCTCAGAGGAGTGTTTCTTCCAAGCTGGCAGTTGAAACTACTGTAACTACTCTTGATGGCTCCAGGCCACCCTTCCTGGGTCTGCTCCCATTGCCTTCAGGCGTCTACTCCTGTGCCGGATCAAAGAGTCTGCAGGCATTTGTTGTCACGCCAGTTCACTATGCACGCACACCGCGGCATCTCTCTGCCTGCTATACTTGAAGGTGCAAAGTCAAAGTCCCTTTAGGTATTCATCCAGTTGCCTGTTCAAATATGCCTGTAGGTTGCAGTTTCTGTGCCCAATTAGAGGGCGGATTTAGATAGTTAGATCTCAATTTACAAAGCACACAAGAAGTGCTAGGGTGTCATTTCTCCAAGCCTTTTTAGACCCATGAGTGCCTTTTTTTGTACTTGGTCCAAAGGTTTTAGCTGCCTACCCTAGTCGCATGGCCACAAGGCAGATGTCTCCTTCAGCTGTACATTTTACATCGTTTTTCTGAGACACCTAGTCATGGAAACTGTATAAGCAGTGATTTAGTTTGTGTGCAAATTGAACAAAATCGACTTCAAATCAAACTGAAACAAATTTAATTAAAATATTCTGTTTTTTCTTTCATTAATTATTATGTCTCTTTGCACATCACTTCTTTCAATTTCTCGAGTTTTCAAATTTTAGTTCTGACACAAAACCACCCAGTCGAGCAGGTGATACACGGCAGTGTCACCGATGGCCAAAGTTGCTACTTGGGACAGACAGAAAAGCAAAAGCTTACATTTTCTGAATTATATTACAAGGTGAAAGTCTTCTTTCATTTCTAAGGTTATTATTTTTAAATCCAAATAACCATATTAAATCGCTGGCTGCTGGATTAATTACTTCTGTCAAGGAGGTTATATTTGTGTGTTTGTGTGTGTACTGTGTGGGTGCCATTCTGTCTGCAAACACAATTGTCTGAAAAGTTTTGAATGAAATCTTAATAAAACTTTGTAGGGGTGTAGAGTGGGGTCATGTTAACAATCAATTTAAATTTGGCTTACATAATTAAGGTCTTCAAGGTCAGCTCAGTGATTTATAGGTCAAAAACTGACAAAAGCCATATAACCTAGAAGCTATTATATAAATATTTAAAATATAACTTTTCTATAACTTTCTTTCATGGTAAATATCTTGTTTGTAATATTGCTATACAGAGCTACTAAAAAATATGCTTGTTTGCATTGACAACATATGCAGGAAATGAAATACGGGGTTTATAAATATCACATTACTTTGGACCTCTGCCTCTTCCTCAAGGTCATATAAGGTCAAACTTTCATAACATGTATTTTATTTTTAAAACTGTGATTAAAATTCTTCTGCCTTTGTTCATTGTATTACATTATAGATGCATCCAAATATAATTTTACGTTTGACCTCTGATCTCACTTTTACATTTCAAATCTGCCTTTCTTTCAAGTTGACCCCCAAGATGTGTCTATTTATCTTTAAATAAAGTATTGTCAAGAGAATGAGCTGCCTAGTGAGTTAGATATATCCTGCAGTATATTCTTATATAATAAGTTCAAGTTATTTATGTCCAATTATTTACAAATCAATACCTATTATCCATTACCTACTCCTACATAATGTTCGTATAATCAGAGTAAACATCTGTCAAGCTAGCCTCATCTGATTTTTGCTTCACTGCAAACTTCTTGAAGAACTTTTTAAAAATGACAAAGAAAAGAAAACAAATATATACAAAATACATGACAATTCCAAGTAAATACTGCCCTTGTTTAAATAACAGTTAGCATGCTAGCTTTAGTTAGCTTGCAGACAGTTAACGCAACATTACTAATATTTATGTTTCAGTATTATGTTTTTTTGTTTGTTTGTTTTTTTTTTAATTATTATGACATCTTGACTGCCATACTTCAGGGATTTACAGTTTTTTTTTCATTCTGGTCTTTTATCAAAGTTTAAAGTGACTGAATGTCTTTTTTAAAGAAGTTACAGATCACCACATCTGCTGGGTATGATGTACACTCACTGCAGTATATAGGGGGTAAACCCTATACTCATTGCTAAATTGTTGTCCCTTGTTTGTTAATCTGCATTCACGATTGCACGAGCAGTTACACAAAGACAAACACACCTTCCTTACATTCTATGGCAGCTCTGCAGCTTGGAGACTGAGCCATGCCCATGTACTCATACATATGATATTATTTGGCATTGATCTAGCTGTCTTCCCACCCCTCCTCCTCTCCTCCCTCTTCCCTCCTTCTCTCCTCCTTCCCCCTGTTTCCAGCCAGAGGTGGGAGGAATGACAGAGAGTGCCAAATCCTGTTGTGTGCTCTTACCTTCTGCTGTCTGCTGACCGTTATGCTTGTTTTTTCTCCCAAGTGTTTTCTTTATTCTTTTATCTACCTATCACCTCTGCCTTTCTTTTCACTTCCGACTGTTTTTTTTCTCTTTCATCCATCTCCTCCTGCCTCTTTCTTCCTTTCTCCATATCCCCCTGCCTCTCTCTCTCCCAGCCTCTCTCTCCCTCTCTCTCTCACACACACTCTACCGTCAATTTCAATTTACGAGCAGGTCTTAATGGGACCATAAGAGAACGTTCGATGCTATTGATCTGGATGCCTGCGAATCTTGACCTCAGCGTACGACACAAGAGGAGAAAAAAAAATCACTCTTCATCATCAAGCGAACACATCAGCTAACGCTCTCAAATAGTGCAGATGCACACACACACACACATAGATCATTGATCAAAGACCTGAATGCAAGAGACAGCAAATATTTGTGCTCTTTAAAACTACAACAGAGTCACTGATGAAGCAATGCCTGGCTGAAACTGGTTTACTTTAATTATAAATGTCCACTTTATAGCTGATTGGTCAGCAACATTCACATTCAAAAATCTAACTGTCTTCAAATACCATCAAACCTCATGTGCTGCTTTATCCAATCAAACCAGACGATTCCTCTTTCTATTTGTCATATTGTCTGACATAACTGAGCTAGGAAACATCAGTTACACTTATAAGAGCAGTACCACACAAATCTGTGCTAAAGACAGCAGAACTGAAAATGATATCAGGGAAAAAAGGTAAAAGTAAGGAGGGGCTGTTAAGGGGAAAAAAAGGTCTTCGGGGGGCACGAGCCACTTAGCTAGGTGAGAGGTGAGCAGAGGGAGCAGTGCCAAAAGAATTCTTAATCATCACCGCATTCATGTGAGAAGACTGTCTGGGAAAGCGTGAGAAGAACATGTGTGCCTTAAGCGCTTCTCACCACTCACTTTTTTTCCCAACCATGGAGATGCACGCATCTCTCCTCTCTGACCACGCCTTCAATCAATTATTTAGGCAGAAAACAAAGGTCTGCACCGAGCCATGAATAATGGAAGGTGAGAAGGCAGAGAGAAGGATGGAGGTTAGAAACAGAGGCGTACAGTGACAAGAGGTGAGTCTCGCACAAATTTTTCTCCTATGACAGACAGCTAAGAGCCTGCTCAGGTCAAGCCACTGAAGAGAAGCCAACAGGTGCAGACGTAGGCTGAGCAGGAAGATATATAGCGTGCATTCACACCTTTTCACACGCGCACAAAGACACAGACAGACTGCCCGTACATGAAACTTAACAGGGGGGAAAGAATGTGCACATGCACACACTGCACAAACTGTGCTGTGGAAGAATGAGAGCATAAAAAAAACTTTTCCAGGGCATTTACCACTCCAGTGTATCAAATGTGGCGAGTTCTTTTTGCATCGAGTCAGATGGCATGCCAGTCAGACGCAGGGAAGCAGGGCAAGTGAGAGTGAAGGGAATTGTGATATTCATATTCAGGGTGCGTGTGTGTTTTATTTGCCTTGTTCTTGTTGGCCTTATTTTTCTTCAGAGAATGTTTGATGTTAGAGCCAAGATGAGGCCAGAGGAAAAGTAAAGAGAGAGAAACTGGGTAAAAAAAAAGAGAGAGATATTGGGTGAAAGGAGGAAAAAAGTATGGAATGGAGACAAATAAGAGAGAAAAGCAGGGAGAAGAGAAGGATATAGTCTAACGTGATAGAGGTGAAAATGGGTCACTCTGTGGTTGGTCTGGCTATGTGTGTGCATGCATGTATGTGTTGAATGGATGGCAAGGCAGGGAGAGAGGAAGCGTAAGGTGTGCACACCAACCTTTGTGGTCTTGACTTTGTTGCCTGTGCTGCAGCTCCATCCTGTCAGATCTGGGAGAACCTTGCACTCCTCACCTTCCATGCATGGCTGCATCTGACACCACCACTTCTGAGCTACAATGGAGGCTACAAGAAGAAGAAGAGACAGAGTTAATTTTAAGTTTGATGAAGATGCAAGTGTGTTTTCAATCATGTCCTTTCATGTGTTTCCAAGACTTGTGTGCGTGTGTGAATTTTGACACCAAAATTTCACATGAACAAAGAGCCCCCAGAAAATAAATGTGGGTTTCAATCCGGTACAGTTATGCGAATAACATGACTTTGGTGCTTTGAGACAAACAGTTGAAAGCACTAATTCTCAAATCAGCGCCCACTGAACCACCATATAGAACAAGCCACAACGAGATTATGCAATCAAAATAGCGCCAGTCAAACATCAACAAGCAAAAACCAATGTGGAAAACATGATATGGAAAATATAAAAATATATTTCGGCTTGTTTGATTTATTAATTTCGCAAAGGCCTCATCGCTCAACTCAGATCTAGATGCTTTTTACGGCCACATCGTCGCCCCAGTTCACTGAAAAACTTGTGTGGATGTTTAAATTACTCGATTCATGTATGTCATTATTAATTAATTTGCCAAGTCTGCCTCTATTGCACTTTGTTGCATTTTGCCTCAACACACCAACCATAAATGATTTATGAATCTGAAAACAAAGCAAGCTGCAGACCATTGTGAGCCTCAGTGCAAGAGCATCGGTGTTAAAACATTTCTTATCTAGTAGAACATCCTTTGTTCACTCAACCAGAATCAGGCGGCATCAAAGGCTGTTTTCTGTTTACCTGTTTTTTGGGTTTTTTTTTTTAAGTTAATCAGTCATGTGGCTGACCACATAGATCCTCACATTTACTAGATATACAAATGAGGACAAATCTATTAGCCGCCCTAGAAAATTAAAGTTTTTTTTTTTTTTCCAAGAGCAAGGCATTTTCACTATATAATTTCTAAACATAATACCATTTAGAATAAATAACAATTAAAAAACACTCTAAAAGTAGCAATTATAGAATTTACAGGGTTTGCAAAGGTGTGCAAGGTTGCTCTGAAGTATTGCAGAAAAAGCAAAAATGACCAGGGTCAATATTATTTCACCCTGAAAAACTGATGTTGTTATTGAGCCACAGCACAAACCCCTGCTGTACAATGATGTGCTTGAACTTTGTAATGCTCAAAGCTTGTAAAATCAAGTTAAAATTGAGAATTATGTTCCATATAAGAACTTCAGCCAGGGTCTGAGCTGTCACTTGATAAGGCATCATGGCAAAAACTAAATAAATCAGTTTAGACTTAGAAAGGGCTTATCCCAACCAAAAGCCCTGGATGACCCGGGAGGTCAGGCAGCTGCTGAAGGAGAGGAACATTGCGTTCAGGTCTGGCAATAGGGATCACTACACCACAGCCCGATCCAACCTGAAGAGAGGCATCAGAGAGGCGAAGGGGGACTATAGGAGGAGGATTGAGGACCATCTGGAGAGTAACACCAGCCGGCAGGTGTGGCAAGGCATCCAGCAGCTAACCAACTATAAGATCAATCTCAGAGCTGCGGAAGGTGACCTGGTGCTGGCGGAGGAGCTGAATATCTTCTTCGCCCGCTTTGAGACCACGGCACCGGTGGTATTGGAGCCACAGCAGCAACACGCCGCCCACAGCAGCACCACCCTCACCCTGGAAGAGCATGAGGTGAGGCGCTGTTAACTCGAGGAAGGCGGCGGGTCCTGACGGTGTGCCAGGTAGAATATTGAGGGATTGCGCAGAACAGCTGGCTGGGATCTTCACCAGGATCTTCAACAAATCCCTCGCACAGGCGACTGTCCCTCTCTGCCTGAAGTCCTCCACCATAGTCCCCTTGCCTAAAAAGCCCCACATCACCAGCCTGAATGACTACAAACCGGTGGCACTCACCCCAGTGGTAATGAAATGCTTTGAGAAGCTGGTCCGCAGACACATCACAGCAGCACTGCCCCGCAGCCTGGATCCACACCAGTTTGCCTACAGAGCAAACCGGTCCACGGAAGACGCTGTAGCCACAGCACTTCATGCTGCCATAACACACCTGGAAGAGCATGGGAGCTACGTGCGGATGCTCTTCGTGGATTACTGCTCAGCTTTTAACACCATCCTCCCACACAAGCTGGTGGCCAAGCTACAAGACCTGGGGCTTCCATACAGCACCTGCATGTGGATCAATAGCTTCCTCTCGGGCCGTAGACAGAGAGTCAGAGTTGGCCATCACACATCCTCAGCCCTGAGTCTCAGCACTGGCTCACCCCAGGGCTGTGTGCTCAGTCCACTGCTCTACTCTCTATACACACACGACTGCACTCCTCGCCACCACAGCAACATCTTTGTGAAATTCGCAGACGACACCACTGTGGTGGGGCTCATTTCCAAGGGTGGCGAGTCTATGTACAGAGACGAGGTGGAGCAGCTGACGTCATGGTGTAAGGCCAATAACCTCCTCCTCAACACTTCAAAAACCAAAGAACTCATAATAGACTTCAGAAGGAAAAAGGCAGAGATCCAACCACTATTCATTAATGGGGACTGCGTAGAGAGGGTGGCAAGCTTCCGCTTCCTGGGAGTCAATATAGAGGAGAACCTTTCCTGGAGTGTGAACACCTTCGAGCTGCTGAAAAAGGCCCAACAGAGACTGTACTTCCTGAGAATTCTCAGGAGGAATAACATCACACAAAGACTACTGGTGTCCTTCTACAGAGCCACCATTGAGAGTGTTCTAACCTACTGTATTTGCATTTGGTACACTAGCTGCACAGGAGCTCAGAGGAAAGCACTACGAGGGATCATTAACACCGCCCAAAAGATCACTGGCTGCCCACTCCCCACACTGGAAGTTCTACACAGCATCCACTGTCTTAAAAAGGCCCAAAACATCATAAAAGACACCTCACATCCTGGCCACTCCCTGTTTGAACTGTTGCCCTCAGGCAGACGGTACAGGGCAATCAGTTCAAGGACTAATAGACTCAAACACAGCTTTTATCCAACCGCAATAACACATCTGAATACTGCAAAACAATGTCCATCACGCCACTCTTGTGTTAATCCATTCGCGGTCTGAAGCATGTATGTGGGAATGTATGTGAATGTTTACTGATATGTCTTATTAGTATTTTAAGTAATTTGTTTATTTTATTTATTATTTTGTTTATTTTATTTATTGAAATTTTATTGTTTTATTTATATTTGATATTGTTAAGGATGACGCAATGATCGGGGACCTTTCTTAATTTCGTTGTACCTGTGACAGTGACAATAAAGTTTCTGATTCTGATTCTGATTCTGAAAAAGAATTGTTGGTGTTCAAAAAACAAGAGATGGATATATAAAGCTATTACAGTGTTTCCAAGTGTCAAGAACTGGATTCAGAAGTATCATCAAGAAATTCAAAGAGAGGCAAACAGTAAAGAACAAGCCTGGCAGAGGTAAGAAGTGAAAGATTTCAAAGAATCTGGAAAGAAAGCTAGTGAGAGACATCGGAAGACACCAGAAAAACTGCCAAGACACTCGTGAATGACTTAATTAGGAAATTAGGTATATGAGTCTCAAAGAAGACAATCACTAGAACTCTGCACAGGAATGGAGTGCGAGGCTGCAGACCAATACAATTTCCACTTCTGTAGAAGAGACACCTTCACGCCACAGTGAAGTATGCTAAGGAGTGTCCTTTGATCAGATGACATGAAACTAGAGCTCTCTGACTTTGGAACATTCTTCCTACAGTGAAACACGGTGGTGGGAGTATTATGCTGTGGTAATGTTTCAGTGTGTTTGGAACTGGGAATCTCATAGAGGTGGATGGAATCAGGAAGAAAAAAGGAGATGTGAATATTCTGAAAGAAAAGTTCAAACAATCGCTCTGCCTTCCAATATGACATTGACCCAAAACACAAGTTGCTCCTGGTAAAGAACTACCTGCACAAACTCCTGACTGATCCCCCTGAAAATCTGTGCGGTGAACTGAAAATCAGGGTCCATGCCAGACAACCGAAGATCAAATCTGGAGGAGCTTGAGAAATTCCCAAATAAGAATTGGCTGGGATTGCTTAGGAGATGTATGTGATACTTGCTGAAAACTGCAACGGCAAGTGACAGCAGGGTGTTCTCAATAAAAAAAGGATACATAAATGATGTGCTAATAATTCTGACCCTGGTAGCTTTTGGCTTTTGGGAAATATATTTCTTTCTGTGTGCAAAGTGAAATAACGCCTGGATCCAAAATACAAACTAAGATGTTTGGAAAAGCTGTGTTAAAAATTTCTTGCTCTGTTTAACAGTAATTAGGAAATACTTAAACAAAAATAATTTTCCTAGAGGGGCTAATGATTTGGTGATGTTATGCAAGACAACATCACCATCGTTCTTTAAAACCGATTTCGCAAGTACAGCATTTTTTTCAACATTTTACACAGTTTTGAACAAATAAAAACTCACGAGATAATTAGTGAGATGCTGTTAAGGACAACTGATCCCATTAACCTTCAGGCTAATGTGAAATAAAACGTATTTGTAGTAATACTGTAATATTTTCTTTTGTAATATTTATCCAAAATGTTGACAAGCTTTTAGCAATAGAAAAAAGATTTTTAAAATGCTGATAATTACCTGAGGCATGGGTTTCATGGGCAAAGGACTCATTTGAATTTAATTAGCCAAAACCAGCTCTTTCATGTTGAGATTCTTCAGGTTAAAAACAAATAATGAAACACCGTCATAAAATATAACACATATCAAAAACAAAACATGATTAAATGTCAAAGGAAGAAACAGCTGACTGACTGGATGTGTGAATACATAAAAGCTGTTGTTATGAATGCTTTTTCTTTAACTGTCACTCTAAAGATGAGACACTTGCCACTGTCAGGTAATTAAATGCATTAGTGTGTAACTTTTGTAGTAACTGTCATTCCAACTTCCAAACAAAAAACACAATTTAAAAACTGCACGCAGGCATCATTGTTAAAGAACTTCTGAGAGCGAGAGTAAATATGAGTGTTTTGTTTAGCAGGACAAAGATAACTCAACTGAATACGAAATCCAGTTTTTCATGATTTCATTTATTGGTTTGGTAGCTAAAACACCAAACCTTCCTGGCCCTATGTTAAAAAGGCATTCTCCCCATTGTTAAATCATGAATTAAATGTTTTTGCCATTGACTATGCCAGGCCTTTTGAATGAATAGAACTAGTTTGACAAAGTGAAACAGAAGAGCTCAAAAAGAAACACAGTATGCCACAAACTAATGAAACAGCTGACACACATGTATCAGTCTAAAAAGAGTTACAAAACCATTTTTAAGGCTTTGTGACTCCAGCAAACCATGACGAGACCCATTTTCCACAAATGGAGAAAACTTGGAACAGTGGTGAATCTTCCCAAGAGTGTCTAGCCTACCAAAAAAATCCAAGAGCCTGCTGGCGACTGATCTAGGAGGTCACAAAAGAAATCAGAACAGCATCTAAAGAACTGCAGGGCTCATTTGCCTCAGTTCAGATCAGTGTCCATGATTCAACAATAGGAAAGAGACTGGGAGAAACTGGTAACCATGGAAGAGTTCCAAAGCAAAAATCTGCTGATCCAAAAGAACACAAAGGCTTCTCTTACATTTGCTACAAAACATTCTGATCATTAAAATTAAAAGAAACCCAGCATTTCATAAAAAGAACATCATACCAACAATCAAACATGGTGGTGGTAGTGTGATGGTCTAAGGCTGCTTTGCTGATTCAGGACCTGGGTGTAATTACAGTGCAACCATGAATTCTGCTCTCTACCAGAAAATCCTGAAGGAGAATGCCCATCCATCATTTCATGCCCTCAAGCTCAAACTCACTTGGGTTATGGAGCAGGACAACGATCCGAAACACACACAGCAAGTCTACCTTTGAACAACTCAGTAAGAAAAACAAAATGTAGGTTTTGGATGGCCTAGTCAAAGTCTGGCTGAATTGAAAAAAGAGTGGGCCAAAATTCCTTATCGCTGTTTATCCCAAACACATTTCAGTTCTTTCTGCCAAGGGTAGCACAACTAGTTCTCAGGTTTAGGGTGTAATGACTTTTTCACATAGGGTTTGGATAGCTTTTCCCTCTTAATAAACTTAAACTCAAAGATTAAAAACTGTGCTTGTATTTACTCAGGTTCAGGTTTAATATTAAAATTAGTTTGATGATCTGAAACAATTAAGTGAGATAAATATGCAAAAAAATAAAATAACAAAGGATAGGGGTAAATGTTTTTTTCATGGTACTGTATATCTGTGGTGCTATAAGTAAGTAAGATGTACTCCACCATTCCAGCCCTTCATCTTACTGTGCCATGTTGTATTGTAAGTGAATCTTTCATCATGTTTGAGCGCTCACCCGAAACCCAGAAACAACTGAGAAATGGAGACTGGGTCAGTTATTTCATCAAGTGCCACTCTTCGAGGCTGCAGGGCCTGCTGGATACTGATGTTGTAAACACAGAGGCATTAGTGGGTGACGGGTTTCCAGGCATACGGGAATATTTTATAGCTTGGAATTTTCATCACTAAACACTAATCTCATTTATGGGTAAAATGCCCAAATACATTTGGGTCTAAAAAATCAACTTCTCATTTGCAGTGAACAAAAGAGCTTCATGAAGATAATACTTCCTGCAGATTAATATATTTTGCTATCAAGATTCTTGTTGGGAGTCCTCTGATGTTTACATAACACTGACTACTGATAAATTCGGTATAGTAACAAAAACACAAGATTTCCTCTTCATGGTGCATTTTTCCTGAGCTGCTTCATTATAATCCATTTTAGAATTCGTCCAACCCCATCTCCTACAAATTAAGTTTCTTCACAGTTAAATTATTGCATTTAGCTGCAAGATAATCACTTGCTGGATTACCTTTGGAAATTAAGCAGCACATTTATGAAATATATCGGAGTCAGCAGGAGGTGGTTGGGTTTGATTGTGGATGTACCGAATGCTCATATCTCACACCAAGACTGGGGTTTATGCAGCTGGAGCGCTCAACGTTAGGGAAAGCTCGAGTTTGAAGTCAGCATGGACTTCTTTCTGTGATAAAACCCTAATATTTTTCCAAACTTTAGTTGATTGCTGTAAGTGCATACATAAATAATGCATGCATAAATAGGTTGAATGAAAGCAGTTTAACATATGTCTGGTACATTCAGTATCAACATTACATTAATAGACAATAATTCAGCTGCAATTACATTTCCATCAGGAACATGGTGCTGTAGTATAGTTGTGGAACGACCCAAAATTCCATTTTTTATTTACTGAGATGAAGACGTTCCCTTTTCTGTCTGGAATAGTTCAGATTTAACAGACAGAGGCAGTGTTTGTAATAAATTAGTCTGCTGAAACAGCACTGCACAGAAAACGTGCAATGGGAGAAAGGCTTCACTTTGCTTCCGTGCATTTCTAGTCAGTATTCTGGCTGCCAGTACACAGAAATGCTGCCAAGAGAATATTGATGGCTTCTATGCCTTGGCAGTTAAATCAGGGTTTACCTAGTCGTGTATCAATTCTTAGATTTTTCAGTATACTGCAGCACACAGGGCGGCTTGGTCATATACAGCACCTGCATTGAACAAAGTCTCTTTCAAATAACCTCTTGCTAACTCTAGCATCACTGGTCTTCTCCTGATATTGACTGCTCCTCTGTGTTGCCTGACTGTCAACACTCATCTTCATAAATGTGCTCATCTGCTAATGCAGTGTTCACTTATTTCTTTCACAATCGATTAAAGCAATCTTAACTTTAGTGCTCTGCCTGAAATGCATGACGAAGAAAATGTATGATGAGTTCAAATCCATACTAAGGCATTTTAGCCAACATTCAAAACAGGTGCACGTCAGGCAGCGGCACTACGCAAGTGCACACAAAAGATACCCAAACACACATAAAGTGACACCTACCGTCGACGCAGGACGGCATGGCCCGAGTAGTGCCAGCGACCTGTCCAGGGAAGCAGGAACATTTGACAGTCTGAGATCTCTCCTCGATCTTGTTCTTGTTGCAGCAGCGATGGGCAGCAATCACCTCACACGTCCCCGCCTTCACATGCACTGAGAATGAAAAACACAGATTTTGCTTTATGTTTGCTGACTTTAACACATAAGCAACCATAGAAAAAGACAGGGAAATAGACTACTGGGCATCACAGTTGGTCTGCCCTTCCCCTTAATAACCTCTTTGTGAACTATGTTGGGGAAATGTGGAATAAGGACATCATTCTCTGACCCAGACAAACACAGATTACAAGAGGAGTTAAAAAAATATCAGCACTGAGAATACCTTTTTGGATCTCTGACTTTGTAGGACAAGTATTTGATCCGTCCATCCATTTAAAAATTAAGCAAAACATATTTAAGGCTGCTATAAGATGAGCCATAAAATATGCAGTTTATGCTTACAATTATGACTATCTATCTATCTATCTATCTATCTATCTATCTATCTATCTATCTATTAAAATAGTAACTTAGAAAGGAATAATAATGAGTGTTTCTCCATATACTGTTTGGTTGCACTTCCAATTTGCTGCAATACTAATGAAGGGTACATTTGGAAAGTCCCTTCACATCTCCTGTAACTACCACTTTGTGTGCAAATTTCTATACACACATTTGAATCAGGCAGCCGTGTGGTTAATTAACAAGTCAACCCCGAGCACAGAAGTCCCTTGAGTCAGCTAAGAGAGAGGGAACAAAGAAATCGCTCCACATTTGAAGATTTGTGATGCCAACACATGGCCCTTTCATACCAGCCTTTCATCAAATACATGAAAATGTCAAGGACAAACAATAAGCCTTGTCAGGAGCACTGTGTGCAACTATGCAGTGCGACTGTTTGTGTGCAAGTTTGACAGCTTACACGCAATATGTAATTACAGTGAATCTGCTCATGTGTTCAGATGCGTTTGACTTTGTTTTTCACGTATGCGTGATGTGCAGCAAATGCACATACATGTTCAGTCTTTCAGCTGTGAACTTCGGTGTGTGTGTTTTGGCTTTTCAAACAGTTGTTGGAAGTTGCAGTTATTTCCATTACAAAGAGTCAGCCCAGGATGCAACAAAGGGTGCGCACTGCATGGCAATGAAAACTAAAGCAGAAAACAATGACTTTGTTTAAAGAGTATTTAAAAATGAGGCAAGCCGAAGTGAACGACCCAGCGAATATGTTAAGCAGGCTAACAAAGATTTGAAAAGTTCTTAATTTGCTCTGTTGATGAGAAAAAGACAAAGCAGCAGTCCTGCAAAGCCCAGTCCAATTAATATCTCTGTGAAAAGCACACTCTGTCTCTCTCCCATCTCTCTCTCATCTTTCTTTCAGATTTCTCTTTTTGTAGCACTAGGAGTTAGGCCAAAGGGTAAAGATAATTGTTGACTGATCTGTCCATCTGGCTGTCCATCAATCCAACACTTTGATGTGCAAAACCAGCCACCGAACAGATTGCCATTACACTGATATTTCGATTTCTATAGAAGAAATATCTGCATGCATTTGGAGATTTTTCTAAAAAAAAATCTTCTGTAGAGATTCATTATAATTCAGTCTCAAGTCAAATGTTAAACTACTGTAGTTACTGGTTGGAATGCTGAGTAATAAATGGACATTCAAGCACCCTGAAGGACAATTCGCCTGACCTTCTCTTTGTTGACTCACACAGTGTGCGCATAAGCCCACTGGGTCTCGGTGTATTTTGGTTATAACATGACCCCTCATCAACAACCGACGTTGGATTGTGTTAGACTATATGCAAGACAATTAATGGTGTGTTTGCTTTAAACTTTTTCTTCATAGGTACAGTACTGTGCAAAAGTCTTGAGCAGTAACATTTTACAGACTCTTTTTCTTTTGTTTAAAATGCTGTATTTCCATTTACGCTTGCACATTTCACTAAATCGCTTCAACTATTTCCCATTTTCCATGCAAAATATAAAGAAATGAGGGTTGACTAAAGACATTTGCACAATGCAGTCAAGTTCTCAGAACACAAATTATATTGACTTTCATGATGATGTGCATTCTCCTCATCAAATATATTAACTATTTTATAATTATATATCCTAAAATATTACATTACATATCCTGTAACAACTGCATAATGTTCATAATCATTTCATCATCTTTCCTATACAACTGTTTCTTCCCCTAACTCAAGATACATGGAGTGTGTATAGATTGCATGTGGGCTTTAGAGCTTGAGTTTTCTTTGAATAACTCTTATTTTCCATTTTCCCTTCTCTTTCTTGTAGAACTAATTGTTTTTTTTTCTTCTTAGAAGCTTGACAGATACAAAGCCAAGGAAAATGAACACATACAGAGTAAACACCTTAACTGAACCCCCCACAGGCGCACACAACCCTTGGCCCATTTTTAGGCTCGGCACCTGCAGTAGTAATTGACTCAGCATTAGTAAGAGCAGCCGCACACAGAGCTCAGCAGGAGAGGAAGAGTAAAAGGAGGTCGGGATGTGGATTCTACCAAAGGAATGTAAAGGTTCACTGGGTCTTGAACACACACATATTAATGTTAATTAATTCCATTAATGTTGTTATTATTATAATTTGGGGCACATGGTAAAATAAAGATCGACGTAAAACCTATGACAGAATGGATAAGTGATTTCTTTTCTTTTTTTGGCAGACCATTTCTTTGTTTTCTTTATTTTTTGACTTGTAGCTAAACTGTTCTGTTTTATGTGTTACTTTATTTGAGTCATGTTTTCATTAATGTTTTTATAGTTTTAAAATTAGTGATTATTTACTGAACACACAGAAAGCGTCAAAGGTGAAGACATAAGAAATAACTCCCTCTGATCGAAATAGTTTGGTTATTAGAACCGTTTTGATTGAAGTTATTTATGGTTTAAACAGAAACAGTGGTAGTAACACTGCTTGAGGAAAAAAAGTCTTCTGGGAATAACTTGTTTATTTGACATCATTTTGAGGATGCTTTATTGTAAGTCCTGATTTCATATTTAATAACATGTAAATTGGCAGCATTCGTCTTTATTTATCTCGCACTGTGAAATCCTAATGTAGGATTTTGATCCCAGTCACACAGGTCTTGAGACTGATTGGTGACCATCTGGCAACCACCATTTAGAGGACCAGCTGGTGAGTGATTGCTAGAGGTTGCTGGCAGTTGCTGTGAGATCAGTTGCTAAACCACAGAAAAGCCACAGGAAAAAATTAGTAATCCTGGAAGGTACCGACTTGTCTGCAAACAGTCGCTTACTAACCACCAAGCTCGGGAGGTAGAGTGGGTCGTCCAATCATTCTCAACTCCAGTCTGCGTGGTGAAGTAGCCTGGACAAAGTACTGAACCCGGAGTAGCCCAACATGAACAGGAAAAAGTGTCGCATGAATATGTGAGTGAACGAGGATTGTAATAAAAACCACTTTGAGTGCTCAATTGGAGTAGAAGAATGATATACGAGTACCAGTCCATTTAGCATTACTGAAACTTGGAGAAAGAATGATAATGTTGCCCTTCCAAGTAAACGATGAAACTAACATTTTAAAAAGGTGCAACATCTACTTTAAAAGCAAACGGTCACCGTGTTAGGTTTGTGTTGCTCTTTTCATAGTTCCACTACTGCTCAGAGAATTCTGGGCAAGTGTTTGGAGACGAGTTTTTGTCTTCCCTGCAACCTTCGGGCAACTGTGGCATTCTTCAAGTGAATAGTTGCAAGGAGGAGCAATCACTTGCCAACTGGTTGGAGAATGTGTATTTTCCCTAGCCAAGGTGGGCTAAAATGTTTTGTTTCAATTCAGTTCAATTTAAATTCAAATTTATGTTAATAGCGACAAATCACAATAATTGTCACCTCAAGACCCTTTATATTGTAAGGTAAAGACTCTGCAATATTACAGAGAAACCCCAAACAATCATACAACCCCCTATGAGCAAGCACTTGGCGACAGTGGGAAGGAAAAACTCCTTTTTTTTACGGGAAGAAACCTCCAGGAGAACCAGGCAAAGAGAGGGGCAGCAAAAAGACACACTGTGGAAGAGAGTGTGTCAGCGGCTGATCAGCTGATTACGGGGCCGGGCTTAAAAGAGAGATGCCACTCACCTGTTCGCCGCTCAGACATCGTTCCCTTCATGTCAGGAGCTCCGAAACTTTGCCTACGTCAGTCTCCGCCTGATTCAGCAACTGTGAGTGTTTTTTCCTCTCGATTCTTTCTCTCATCCGAGCCCCGCTCGCTCTCCATTTGTAACGCCAGTTCCGAAGCCAAGCTTCGTGCACGGATCGTTACTAGAATAACTGCGTGTCTGTTCCAACCCACCGCTAGCCTTCACCGCGTTTGGGTCTAGCCAGCACGCCACACGGGCACGCCGAATTACTGTGTGTAATTCGCCCCGCCGTGACAGGGTGAGAGCTTAATAATAACTACTGATTGAATCCAAGTTGGTGTATCAACACAGGGAGAGTTAAAAGGGTGAAGAAAATAGCCTCTGGCAGTCTAGGCCTATTGCAGCATAACTAAGAGAGGGTTCCTAGACATCTGATCCAACCGTAACTCGTAGCTTCATCAAAAGGAGAAGTTGTACTCTTAAATACCCTAGGAACCACATGTAACCCAGCAATCTGAGAATGAAGTGCTCTACTTTTATGATTAGGCTTAAAACTTTCCTTTTTCCTAAAGCATATAGTTAGGGCTGGATCCTCCCTTAGTTATGCTGCAATAGGTGTAGACTCCTCGGGGATTCCCATGATGCATTGAGTATTTCTTTTTCAGTCACCTTTCTCACTCACTATGTGTTAATAGACCTCTCTGCACTGAATCATACTTGTTATTAATCTCTCGCTTTCTTCCACAGCATGTCTTTTAACCTGTCTTCCTTCTCTCACCCCAATCAGTCACGGCAGATGGCCCCGCCCCTCCCTGAGCCTGGTTCTGCCGGAGGTTTCTTCCTATTAAAAGGGAGTTTTTCCTTCCCACTGCCGCCAAAGTGCTTGCTCATAGGGGGTCATATGATTGTTGGGGTTTTTTTTCTGTATGTATTATTGTAGGATCTACCTCACAATATAAAGCGCCTTGAGGCAACTGTTGTTGTGATTTGGCGCTATATAAGTAAAACTGAACTGAATTGAAAGGGGCCTGATTATTCAAGACCTTGCCCGCAAGGAGAAGGACTTTAAATTAAATTCTGGATTTAACAGGGAGCCAGTAAATATCAACATATGCTGCTGTACACTTTTAAGGATTGTTTTATGTAGTTGAATGTATTCGTTTCATACCATTCTGCTTTCTCAGTAGAGAAACAATGTGCACTTAATTAGCCTTTGTGGTTTGGTAATTCCCTTCAGTAGCCTGTGATATAGAACTTAGTGGGGTGTTTGGTTTGGGTGTTGAAAAGTAAACTGGACAAAGACAGAAAGCATGCACTCCGTGTTTGCTTGGGAGTCTTCTGTGGAGGACCACACACACACAGGAAAATTGCATTTTCCTAAATTTCTTTCAGTGCACACAGCTGCTGTTGATGGTGGATATGTTGTTGGCAAAACTGCTCTTTTTGGTTAGCTTGGTGCACCTGCAGGCTTTACAGTGTTGAGAATTTTTTTTCTCAAATAAAAAGAGGGCACAATTCACAAAACTGGATTTCATAGGGATTTAGTACTCGCATGTGGAAACAGCTCTGGAAAACCATGTGTGGGTGGGGGTGGGGTGGGGGTCCTTAGCTCAGTACTACAACTGAAGGTGTCAACAGTTTGAGGCTGTGTTGTGCCAAGATTTTAATAATTACCAGTTTGGCAGATATTGAGTCAGGCAGGGGGCCACAGCCTCCAATAAACTCTGATAAACACTCAGCTAAATTACTCAGAACACGACACACTGCAGTTTATGTATTAAATATACACACAGAAAATACATATCCACGTAGAAGCTGTGCCCATTTGTGCATTTAGTGCTAAAATAAAAACATGTAAACGGAAATGTTGCTGTCTTCGGTGTATATGTGTGTGTGCACCATAATGTGTGTGTATTTACTGCAACTGAAAACTCCCATTCTATTTCAAAAATGGCACCTACTTTCATCACGATCTCTTCCTCACACCCCCGTCCTCCTTTTACTCCTTCTCCTCCTCCTCCTCATTTGCTTCATCTGCTTTACCTCGCCCTACTGCTATTTCACAAATGACCCCTCCTTTTCTCAGCCTCTCTTAGCCACTTCAGCGCCCCATTTTTCCTCTGCTCCCTCTTGCTCGTAGCTCACCACAGCAAACTCAGCAGGGTAGGAAACTATTATCCTCAATCACAGGCCCTAAATCAGAGAATTTTTTACACTTTCTACAATGCGTCCTCCCTCTCTCCTGCTTTTTCATCTTCGTGGCCATTTCATTCCCTTTCTAACCCCCCCAACCCCGACCCGTATTTTTCTCCTTGGCATGAGGACCTGTTATCCCTGCCTCTTTTAATACAGCAGTGGCTGTTAACCCCATTTACTAAGGATGACGTGCAACTGACAGACTAACAGATGGACAGATTGCCCCGACTCAGAACAACCAGGCACTCTGTGTGGGTGTCTGTGTGTGTCTGTGTAAGTACTGCGATAGCTGTCTTGGTCCCAGTGGGGTGCCTCTTTCAAATGTCATTCCTGCCACTGGGGACCTTCCTGCTTTCTCTCTCACAGACACTCACACACAAACAGAGTTAAATACACATGAACAGACACAAATGTACATGCACATATAGTATGAGGAACCTGTCAAAATGGGAAACACAAATCTTTCTAGTTAGCGCTGTAAATATTTAAACAGTTCAAGCCCTTGTGTTTCAGGATCTGTCAAATGTTAACACAATACTTGTAAAGAAGTAGAAAGAAAAAGTCACTGGTTACCCTTTTATATGACACTGTATGATTTAGGTGACTGAATCTGTTACTTTTAAGGTCCCAGCTGGCACTGGGCAACATTGGGTGAATGCTGGAGCTGTAACTAGAGAGAGCCACAGAAAAACGTACAGTGTAGTGAAAAAGTATTTGCACCCTTCCTGATTTTATATAAATTTTTATTTCATTTACTAAGGGAAGAAAAACCCTACCTGAACCTGTGTACAAAAGTAAATCACATAATAAGTGAGTCATCCAGGTCCAAAGGAACTTCAGACCATCACACTACCACCACCATGTTTGACCTTTTTTAGGATGTCAGACTAATCAGACTAAAGAGACAAGGGAAAGCAAAGGTAAACACAACACATGCGAGACAGAGGACTGTGAAAATAAAATAGGAAGTAACACACACTGAGACTCAGACTAAGACACATGAACTTGACAGCAAGACTGGGAATAAACATACATAGAAACATGACAGACCGGAGACAAGACCTGGGAGAATGGACACAGAAATGAACTAATATCATGAGGAACCAAGGACTATAAGAAAAGATAAATTCAGTAGCCCAAAGTAGTAATATTATACTTTTATATTATATTATATATACACTGAAAACACTATCTAGGCTACTTACATTTGATTTATGCTGTGTCACTGCTACAGTGCTGCACCTCGTGGCAATGGATTCATCCTTTGAATTAGGCAACCTCTAATCAATGACTTAGGCTCATCGGAAAAGGAGGATGGAACATACCTTTGATTTACTTACACTTAGAAATGCTTATAAATGCTGCCAATCCCAACTGCCCAGTGCCAGTTGGGATTGGCTTCTACCCCCAGGAGACCCTAGTTCAGTAAGAGGTTAACAAAATGCATGCACTGATAGATCTGTTAATGGACAGACTAAAATAAATAACAACCAACCAAACCAAGGAATTGGGGAAAAGTCCAAAACTCAGCAAACATGCAAGATATCATCATAGGTCTTATGTTTCAATAGCAACAATGCAATTAATTCATTTTTTTTGATGTCTTCAGGCTTTACTCCCCAACTGCCAGCAGTAACCTTGATCTCTACAACCTGCAAGTAGTCATAAGTCATCAAGCTTCCTCTGAATCCTTGGTTCTCAGCTGTGTCAACAGTTCACTCTCCTCCCTGTTATTTTTTGTTTGTGTTTTCACAGCAGGAGAGGGCTTTGACTCTGATACAATGAGGCATACTGAAACTGACACTTTCTGTATGTCAAGCCCCCAGCAACCGTGCAGGGCTGCAAACATGATGGCAGTGGTAAAGTGGTAACAGTCAAAATTACAGCTCTGGTAACATCACATCACAAGTAAAGAAAAATAGCTGCAAAACTAATCAATTAACAATTTAAAGAGCTTTATTAAGAAACTGCTTCCATGTGAGAGCCAGAGCCAGGTTAATGTGACTGTCAATAGGTGTTGTGTGCATAGCATCTCTTGGAATGAATGGGATATCTGGATTCATCAACATCTGATGCCTCATATTAAACACTGAGATGGTTTGCTGGCAAAACAGCAACAGGAGTTGACGGTCCCTCATCAGGTATAATTAATGTACTGGCATGATGAATGGAAATACCAGCGAGGTAAACGTCCCCTCTGGTTTTGTTTGCTTTTAGGTGCGGGCTTCACAATGTTATAATTACATCCGGAGCTCTCTCATGCTGTTAAAGTTTGACCAGAACCAAAACAATTTAGTAAATCAGATGTTTGTTATCATTATTATTTTGTTCTTCAGGTGTTTTCATTTTCCCTGTGCTCTGACCCTTCTGGCACAGCTCCAGCCAAGCCTGTAATAACACAAATTAGCATGAAATTACTTTAAGTATCCATAGCACACTCTAGATGTTCTCTATACATCACATATTAAGTATGTATAAATATTTAAGGTTTTCCTTTAGGCCCGTATTATTTTATTCACAAAGAGCATATTTTGAAATGGAAAATTAGTCCTGAAAGCTTGCCAAGTTAATTAGACATACAAAATACTTTTCTTAGTGCATGCGTGTGCCCATCAGCGCATGTACGTCCATGCATTTGTGTTAATAATTAGATTATATTGGCCTCTGAGATGGCAGCATTTGTTCTGAATCATAAACACAGAGCAAATTAAAATTCTGTTTAAGAGCCTGCCAAGAAAATTAGCATGGAGAGAAAAGAGGCACGCGCACTCGACCACTAGTGTCTTCTCCCCTCAACCCTGTTTTCTATTCACTTCTGTGTCTACAACTCCAGCACACGTCTCTCCTCATCTTCTGCCACACCATCTCTGTGCGATGGTTATTCATAGAAGGTTATAAGTGCTGGAGGGAAGTAGCGCTTTTTTTTCTGACAGGAGACGGTGCCCAGTGTAGATACACGAGAATTATATCAGCTCTGCACTTTCTGCGCTGTGCTCATATTGTGTTTGCTGATCACAAATAGACTGATCAGTGGCAGCCCCCTAAAGAGCCTGACTCCTTCCATGCACTAATGTCCCTCTCTGTTATGATAAACACTGAGTCCTGTGGGGGGAAAACTTGAGACGAGGAAAGAAGAGAAGATGTCAATAGAGGACATGCTTGATCTTAAGGATGCACACTTATTTAGAATTCTAAATATGTTTGCATATTTAGGGATAAGAAACATTCCTGGAAATAATACAGTTTTGTGAAGGAAAGATTCTTATTTGATCCTTTTTCTTCAGCGTTGGTATAATGGATTTACGAAGGGACTCAATTTAAAAACATCTCACAGAGCGCTGTTTTTCTATGACTTGCGCAAGATCCAAGGTATCAGTAAAATGAAAAAACAAGTAGCTAAGCTTTAGAAGATACACATCTTATTCTGCTTGTTTTTCCTCCTGGCTATTCTAAGAGGAAAAAAAAATCTTCCCCACTAACCAGAATTTAATAAATACTATTTTTTTAAGGCAGAATGGAATAAAGCACAAATTTAGAAACCAAATAAGTTGGGTTTTATTTTCCACATGGGTAGCTCGGAGAACATGTTCTGACTAATTGCCATACAGCATTTTTAACAACTGTAACAAATGACCAACAGTTCAAAACCATCAAAACATGCATTCAATTATCAGAATATGGAGCAGCGGTTGATACTTTTTTTCTCAGTTATGGAGAATATTCCTCGTTCCCAAAGCTCAACAGAAATGCACTAACTACGAGACAACAGAACAATAATCTCATAATTGCTCATTTCCCTTTCTCCCCCTCTCTCAATCTCTCTGCTCATACACGGTAGCTAGAGTCATAATTCCTTCAGCAGCTAGAGGGCTGAGTCGCTTCCACGTATGTCACTAATGACCCTTTGCTAAAAATGACTGATGCTGTTATTTTTCTTGGGAAAGCAGGCTCAACACAAAGTGAACAAATGGAAGTTGATCAGAATTAAAACATCAGCCAGAAAACTTGCCTCCTCTTGGAAAAAGTGCAGGCTAAATGCAGACTGCGGATTGATTTTGTTTGTTTTTTTTCTCGACACAGCATCCACTCTGTCCCTAGTTCCCCCCACACCCCACCCCGCTTAGCATCCCCGAACGAGTGAGTGGGTGAGTGAGTGAGTGACCACAATTGGAAAGTGTTTGCTCGCAGCAGGATTTCCTGCACGCGCGATGTGATAAAAATAACAAGTGTAAAAGAGAGGGAAAAAACACTGGCATCTGGCTCGTCGGGATTTAAATTTGAAAGGGAAAGGAAAATACCGTGGGCGTCCACACAGAGGGGCTCATCCCTGTCAAAAAAATAAATAAATAAATAAATACCTTGCCATAAATCATCCAACCGTTTTAGATCAATCAGCATGCGCTGAAAACAAGCACGCAGAAAACATACCCTCAACATCACCAAAATACTCATCGCTCTCTGATTGGATTAAGCTCTCTCTTCACTTCTGTCATGCAACTCGCTCTCTTACACCTCAGCAAAGTGATTTATGCTTTTTATTGTCAAACTACTCCCATCTGCCTCCACCACCTACCTATCCACCACCCGCCTCTCCTCCATCTCTGTACTAATCACCCTCACTGACATGAGACCAGCTTGTGCCAGATTGTCTCTTAGTCACCCACACCACATCCCTGGTTCTCCATCATTGATTTTCATGCAGTTTTAATGCAGTTCAAACAAGGGAATTATCTCTCCACACCACAAGCACAACTACTGTCTTGCTAAATCATACAGGATATTAGTTCATGTGACAGGGGGGAGCCTGGTGACACATGGCATGTCCTGACATATTAGCAAGCGCGCCGCCACCATTGCCGCCACCCCGCAGCAGACAATTTGTACTAATTTGTGCTCCAGGCAAGATATTAGGATGGTGAATTTGATATAAATTCTTAATATGTTCGGATGTATTAACACACCCTTACCACTCAAGCATTAAGATGAGGCAGCATGTGTGCGTGAGTGTGTGTGTATGAGACACTCAAGTTTGAAACCTTTTTTGTTAATTGTTCACTGCTGACTGATGGCGACTTTTCAAGAGCCCTCCAGGAATGTCCGGGTTTCCATACTTATCTGTATAATTTTCCTCCCTTTTTCCTGCTACCCACTCTGTCTCGGAGGTTGGAAAGCTACCTATCTCAGTATTTGCATCTTTTTGTCCTCTCCTACAGCTGTTTCAAATGTGTATTGTGGGGGAGCTCAAAGCCACGCAAACATCTTTTCATTTCTTTGGCTTAAGCTGTCGTCTCTCTCTCTTTCTCTACCTCCTTCAGTCTCTCTTTCTCCTTCTCTGTGTCTTCCTGGCAGACCAATACAGAGGCAGAAACACAATGACTGTGTTCAGTCCAAACCACCCCCCCAACTCCTACCCCCCCTTTCCTCCAGTTTTCTCTTTGTCAGTCAGCAAACGGAGAGATCTATAGCACAGCAGCCATGTTGATGAGGATTTCATTCTGTCTGAATTCTCTCCCTGTCAGAGGAATAAGGACGGACACTCATAAATGTCAGACATATTTTACTTTAACACGTAGCCGTGCGTTTGTGTGTGTGCATGTGTGTGAGTTATGGTTGGTGTTTATATCAATGCTGTAGCTATGTCGTTTCACAGATCTAGATAAATGGTCTGTTATCGGCCTGTTTACTCTCTGTGAAAGACCGGACAGTCCCATATGTTACACCAAGCTCCACCAGCCAGTTCACAGCATACCAACGCCGCCGTCATCTGCAAACCTTGAAAATTAGACAGATACAGACTGTCGCAGCTTTTTTGGAACAGTAGAGGGACGAGCGAAAATCGCCCAAAACACATTCTGAAATAAGTTTTCTTGAGAATTAAACAGTGTCTTTGCACGGTCATACTTTGTGGAAAAACAAACATGAACATGAAATATAATCACAGAAATGGAGCTACTGACAGTGCTGTTGACTTTCACAGGCATTTTACATTTTACAGGCTCACATTATAGTATAATCTGTAACTAAGTATTAGAGTTATGTCACCGTTACAGAGATACTCCAGCACAGAGCAAAGGAAAGAAATTTCAGCACGTGTTCAATTTAGCTGTGACAAACTATGCCACTGTATTTTTTCCAGTGATATCAAGAGCAAAGCAACACTGTTGAGCTTTGTTTTCACCCTATTTTATCCTCAGAGAACTGGTTACTACTTTTGACTTTTGAACACACTAATTCATTTATCAGTTACGAAAAGGGAGGTGCACCACAAACCTCCGTGTGACAGCTTTGGCCATACGCATATTAGCGATTCATTTGCATGGAAAGCGCAAACACTCACCGACTACTCGCTAAGCAATAGCTAAACGAAAAGTGCGACACAAACCAGGAACAGAGACCGATCGCATTCAAAGTAAAAGTTTTGCCTTTCACTATCACTTCGCAATTAGCTGGTGAGTGTTAGCAGACAAGTGGGCGTCTTCTGTGCTTCCATGCAGCCAATCTGCAACACACTAGACCTATTCTATGAAGGTTTTCAGTGCCGTAATTTTATCATAATCAACCTCCTGCAACCACCAGCCAACTTGTTGGGCAATACACATTTTTCTCTAATACACATTCACAACATTTGTCCCATCTTTAGGCTTGATGACTAGCTTTAACAATCAGTTTCACACTGACTATCAGGAACCTCTTTTAACCACCTGCAACCAGCTGGGGAATGCTCATTTTTCCCTAGCAACATGGTTGTTGCCAGCTGGTTACCAGGTAGTCACTGAGGCCTATGCCGATTGACAGATTAAGTATATCCAAGCTGCCACAACATTTTAGACTTTACTGAATAGTTTAATTTCCTACAGAAAGAAAATTGTTTACTTCCATCAGCAGAGATGAATCAACAACATGAGCAGCATGTTCAGCTTTCCTTCAGTCTTGTTTTAATCACTTTGCTGTTTCAATAACTTAAATTCCATCTCTGTATTCTTCAGCTTTGTCCCTTCTGAAACCCTATTTGTCCCTCATTAAGTTTGTTTTGCATCTTTCTTCAGTTTGTCCTCCATGCTTGGATTTCTGTAGACTCATGCTTTTGTTGGCCTTCGTAGAGTTGAATTATTTGCTGTATCAGTTTTTTTGGGGTTAATAAAGCTTGACTTTTGCAACTGCTCTCTGTGTCCACAACTGGGTACTCTTTTAAATCAACCTTAACACTTCATCCTTGAAAATAAGCAGTTCTGCAGAGCAGTTTTTGTAGGAATGTTACTGCAAAATACGAAAATGGAAAGATGGCACAATCAAAATATCTGAAACACCCTTGAGGTTGCTCATGGATGTGCACCTTACAAACTAAAAATGTACATGTTAGCTATTCCACTTATGTGAGTACAGGGAACAAAAAATGAGAGTCCCGGTTTACTCTTTCACCTAAATTACAAATATCTTATCAACAGTTTGTGCTGTAATAAAGTTAAAGCCACACATTTAAACCAGTTGCACTACATATAGAATTTGCACCTTGACAGTCAATAGGAGATATTTAACAATAACGGCACACTAAACTTCCCACTCTTGCAGATACATAGGCATCACTGTTCCAAGCATCCACACAGGAAAGTCATTAAAAATGTAATGTTCATATCTGACAACTTCAACAGAAGAACACAAAAACCAACACCAACTATCATCCTCTAGAACGCTGGAACATAATTACTCAATTTATTTCTATGATAGACAAGCTTAATTCATATTTTCCTTCAGACAGGTTATCCGATGCTCTCTATGACTGGTGCATGAAGCTTGTTGTTTCTTAAAGCTTCTTTTCCTTTGCGTCAGCACTTTCTCTCTAACTATATCCATCAGGACAGCTCATCATCTTTCCACTCCTTCCCTCACTAGTCTCTCATCCCATCTCGCACTACCAAATGAAAGGGAAACCCTGGTGTGTCTGAGGCTGGCTGGCAGCAAAGCCAGAGGTGGAAAGATGAGAAGAGAGCGAGAGTGTGAGAGAGAGACATAAAGGCAAAGAAAAGGAAAACGAAAAGAAAAGAAGGGGAGTAAAAGCACAGCCTGCTCTGACTGTAAATGCTATATGAAAACGGGAGAGTTTAAGCGTTAAGAGATGATTAGACTTTGTGGAATGAGCAAAGTTGGGCAATTAATAAAATACAAATGAAGTTTCAAGTCTGTCTTACGCACCTAGGAAACCGTGAGAATAGAGAGGCAGTTATTGCATGCCTGCATGCCTAATGCCATTTGTACAGATCTGTATTCACTAGCTCGCACGCTCATCTTTTGTTGACATCCCACAACATGAAACTGCTAATCCAAAGGCACCATTTCCTTACAGTAACAGAGATATTTTGCCTTTATTGTTGGGGATGTCACTTAGAAAATGAAAAACACATTGGTATTTTGTACTTGTTATCTACTTCAGCCCTTCTGAATGTTGACTAATGTACATCATTGTTTTTATATGGATTAATTCAATTCAATTTTATTTATATAGCACCAAATCACAACAACAGTTGCCTCAAGGCGCTTTATATTGTAAGGTAAAGAATACAATAATACGAACAAAGAAACAGAGAAAACCCAGAAAATCCTGTGACCCCGTTGTGAGCAAGCGCTTTGGCGAGAGTGGGAAGGAAAAACTCCCTTTTAACAGGAAGAAACCTCCAGCAGAATCAGGCTCAGGAAGGAGTGGCCATCTGCTGCGACCTGTTTGGGGTGAGGGGATGAAGACAGGAAAAAGATGTGCTGTGGAAGTGAGCCAGAGATTCAAAATAACACATTACAATCGATATAGATATATGTTGCCTTCCAACATGGATATTATCTTAATTTGACTTCTGTTTTATTTCTTTTCTACTTAAAACTGACTTTCAACACTCAGTAGTAAAGTGCTACAAACATTTAATTCACTAGCCGGGCCCACGTCCTCATTTTAGGTTTGACAGCGTTTTAGTAGGTAAAGGTGAACGCTTTGACATGAATTGAGCTGCGGTTTGAGGAAGGCCTCGAAGGGGACTGGCGATGGCACCCGGGCCTGGCAGATCCCCGTGCACTAAATAGAAGTGAAGAAGTTAAAGAATAGAGAACAAAGAGGGAGGGAGGGTGGGGCACGTATACGAGAATGATCAGCTTGCAGAACTGGGGGAACCTATATAGATGACAGCTGGAAGGAGCGTGTTTGGAGGCGTGGTCCTGCTCCTGAAATTCTGATACATAATCTCCAATATAAGGGGAAGCTAATTCAGTACTGCCATATATCAGCAAAGTTGCAGTTTGTTTTGTTGCATTTTTTTTCACTTTATTTTTCACTTGGTTTGTTTAGGAAAATTTTTGGTTTGGGATAAAACACAGTTCTTCACAAAAGCAAGCCTAAATGTTGCAAACTGATTGGTTAAAAGGCCCGGCTATTTTAGGCTATTTGTCTGAAGTGGCTACAAAGCTAGCACAGGGCTCACACTGTCTTGGAATAACGGCAATAACATTGCAAAATCTGAATAAACTGTTTTTTGCAGAACTAAAGCTCAGTCATATCCACAGTCCACACACACACACACACACACTTGTTTTCACTGAGCCTGCCTGATTGGACATACTGGAAGTTTGCAGGTACGTACAAACAGAGCTTGAGTGACATTCCCCTCATCTTCTATGTGGGTGTTTTGCGGTAATAGACCTCTCTCACAGCAGATGTTTTGCCATGGCATAGCAGGAATGACATTTATAACAACTGTCTTCCATTAAGGTGAGTTCGCTTCAGCATCTGGTACTGTTCCCGCTGGCTTACTGTCATAGTGTTGTGGCTTACCGGAGCACTTGATGGAATATAACCATCATTAATGAAACAGGTTTCACTTGTGCTTTTCCTTATATAACAAGTGAACGGCATGCCATGAACACATTCTAGTAGTAAAGGACAACTTACACCTTTGTCATTACTATTACAAAGAGTCTGCTAACATGTAATTTCCAGCACAGCTCCATCGAGCTTTTACTGAGGTGTAATTAGGCTGAAAACACCTGTTTGATAGAACGGGGCTTTTAAAGGCCTCAAATGCCTACCGTACACCCACGCAGATGTTTCCACTTATCTTTCCTGATTAGATCTCTCCTCAGGACAGTGCCCACTACAACTGCCTGTGAATAACCCGTTGCACCTTAAACTTTACAATCCGTGCATAGCGCTGCACAGTGCGCCTCTGAACAAAGGTCTGGCCAGCACAATAACTTCAAACAGCAGGACACTGCTTAAATGGCTTTCCTTTTTGCATACCTCTTTGGCTCTCAAAGCCCCAGATTTTATTTTTTTTTATTGGTAAAGGAAATAACAGCAAAGTGTTTGCAGCATAGCAAATATTCTGTATTTGCTTCAGGCGGCTGGTATAACTCACTTCAGACCCACCAGGGGACATATTAAAGAACTCAGTTGAAAAGTTTCATTTTGAGAAAAAAAAAGAGAAGAAGTAAAAACATTTTTAGCAATATTTATTTGATACACATTTCACAGTTTCTTCAGTTTTCTTAAAAGCATTTGTATTTTTTTGTAATTCAGGAAGCTTCAAGGAAAGGCTGTGTTGTGTGCATATTTTTATGTTTGCACACACGAAACTGTATTTTTATTGTTTCTCCTGTACCCATGACCGGGTACTCAAAAGAAGGTTGTTCATTCTTTCTTTTTTTAATTTGCATGTAGTAATGAAGTGTTCACCATAGCTTTTTATAATTTGTGTTTTCTTTAAATTCCACACAAACAATTAAGTTATTAAAATATAAAGAACTCTTTTCTCCAGCTGTCAGTGAGATGTTTTATAAGTCATTTGTTTACCTTTAAATTGACCCAGCTGATGTTTCAATTTCAATTGAGTTTAGATAAATACCACACAAGTCATCTCAGGGCATGTTCCATAGAAATGGCATCAAAACCTCTTTGTAAAGGGCTAACTGTACATAGGTTGTCTCGGATCCATTTCTGCGACCGCTGTGTATCTCCAGCATGCAGTCTCGTATTGATTTTCACACTGAATACTGTATGTGCTTCAGTACAAAGACAGACAGACACACAAAAAATATCAGAAGTCCAGTAGGAGGCCGTGTTGATTCTGGTATATCTCCCTCACAGATGAAAAATTGAAGCGTTTCTATTAATCTGAACCAAAATAAGCATAAAACACTCAGTGAGGGATTGAGTGATTTGGGCTTTAATGCAGCCCACAGAGTATTTACAGTGGTGTTCTGCAAGGATTAGTTGCATGAGAGGATTAGTGAAGCTGCATTACTGCTGTTTTATTTAACTCACAACAGCAAAAGACTAAAAATAAAAGCCTCTTAAACACATTTAGGCTACATGAGAGGCCAGCCTGGACACTTTGACAAACATGATGTTTGTGTCCTCTTTAAAGATCTGTACCGGAAAGAGATGTGCAAAACACACCCACGCACAGACACACAGAGACACACACTTTCTCTCATACTCAACTTTCTGCACTTAATCTATAATCTAGTAATCTGCTGAAATTTGCCCTGTTCAGCATATGCTGTGCTTGGAGACACTGTGTCATATTAGTTAAGGCGATGATGTTGGTGAGAATAGAGCATATGCAGATACTGACAGAATCAACAGAGTGGGAAACTCTCCGAGAGAGGAGAGGATTAATGCAGACAGACTGGAAATGAAGGAAGCACCGTGAAAGAGAAAGAATGAAATTTGCAGAGGCAGCACAACTCAGCCATCTCTCTCTCTCCCTCTCTCTCTCTTTCAGTCTCGTTCTCTTTCCTTGCATCAGCACTGATCACATACATCAGTAAAGTAAAGAGCACCCCATCCATCAATGTATGACTCTGGAGCTGCTGTCAGGAATACTGAAGCTGTTCCCCACAGCCGCGCAAACACACAAAAGCACAATCATATGCATACTGCGCAATATATCAACATCAGCATTATACCAACCAAAATAGACACCCTGTCAATGCGGTAAAGTTTGCTTCACTTGAAAATACACATATGGATTGCTCAAAATGTGCCTTCTACAAAATCACACTTATATTGAAGCAAGCGCAACTGGAAGAAAATATATACTTGCTCTGTACTCGGCTCCCTTCAGTCTTGTTCCTATTTGTTTAATTTATTCTTCATTTCAAAACATGTTCTAGTCTTGGTCCAGGATGACCCTTTAATTTCTTCTTCATTCGGAGACTTGATTCTGATAATGGTGGTCCATTCTCTGCATAATTCTAACACAAATACTACTGAAAATCTGCTTCTGCGGCTGCCTTGTTAAATGAAGGTTTAAACTCATTTATTCTTTTTCATGTCAATGTATGTGAAGCTCCAATATAGGAGAAGTGTGTTTCATACAAGCTCCACTGGGAAAACAGAAAAAAACTGGCCAGTCAATGCTACTTTACATCCAGCCAGCAGAAGACAAACAACACTTGGGGACTGTGCATATCTACCCCAGCTAAACAGGAATTAGGTTTATGATTTGCTGTTTAGTAGCATTAATCCATTCAGATCTTTCTTGGTACACATGGCTGAGAAAACAAAAGCTTTGGATGGAGTCCTGCATTTCCTGACAGACACAAATATGTAAATGGTTCAAAAGGTAACATCCAGCCATTTGTTTGCTTTCCAAACACCTGGTCATTTGCTGAATCTCCTGAGATCAAACACAGAAACTGTGTACATGGGGAAAAGAAATGGGAGCGATATGAGGGCAAATGGACCCCAAGGAGGTATAGCAAAAGGCTTTGATGTGCTCTGAGCATGCCTGTTTACAAATTATACAATAACATTCAGAGTTGCATTTTTCAATGGCAATTCATAACTATGCAAATAATAAACGCCCACTGACTCAATGAAATACATCCTGTTTTTGAAGGGCTCAGCTTTCTGGTTACAGTCCAAACATAAGGTGTAATGGGAAGTTTTAAATTTGACTATAAGTGTGAATGTGAGCATTATGTGCAGTATGTGTTGCTCTTGTGCTAGAATAGACCAGAGAAAAGCTCCATAAACTCCAACTCAAAGCTGGACTGGATAAACACGTAAGACAATGAATGAGGGCAAATTAGGACAAAATAATGGTAACAACAAGGCAGAAAAAGTAGTGATCTGTTATGAACTTTGTTTTAACACAGAGGAAATTCAATCTGAGAATAACAGAAACAAATCTCATAGAAAATAAACTGCAAATAATCAGTAGACCAATCAAGAGTCTCACACAGACACACTGTAAAACCTGATAATGTGCTTAATTAAAAATATTAAGTAGAGTGAACTCGGTAATTATCAACTTGTTATTAGCACTCAGTTAAGTGAGTTACCAAAATTTTTGTTCAAAAAGCCGATCAACTCAGTTTATTTCAACTAAGTAAGCTGGAAATTTTCAGTGGTGGAATGTATCTAAGTACACTTAATCTATACTGTACTTAAATAGGTTACAACTTGCTGCTTTGCCTCATTTCATATTTTACTTCATTATCTGACAGTTTATATTTGGTTGTATGAGATGTACATTGACTTTCTATGTTGTAAGCTTGGTTTGAGGCTCTGGACCAGCACTCCCAACATTAAATCAAACTCTTGCAAGTCTAGAAAAGGAGCTGTTGGACAGAAAGATGTCAATTGAGTGGGAAGGGTTTTTTTTTTTAAAGTTTTCCTATATATTAGTAATTAGTAATCAGAGTCATTTATATTAATCATGCTAAAGTTTAATCATACTTTAGACCAACCTGTTTTACTTCTCGCGTGTGCTTTGTGCTTTGGGAGATTGTTTCTTTACTGATCTTTTCCTCTCTTCTGTTATTAGACTTGAGATATGACTGCACTATGCTGTTGTCCTCAAAGGAATTCCAGCAGTACTTGCTGTTGACTCCAGTAAATTCTACAAGACATGCTGCGTAAGTAAACGCAAACAACAACAGTTTGGTCTGCGTTTCTTGAAAGATCATATCTCACAAACCTAGTTTAGAGGTACCACACTGTCTGCACAGTATATAGTGAAGTCTGCAAATTTCTGAACAATGACATTTGTTTTGCACCCACATTATTCTGCCGATCATCTGAAAGGTATATCGACACCTTGTAACTGAAATAAAATAATGAATTCATTTTACGTCTAGATAGAAGGCATTCAGAATGGAAAGTTAGTGACCATGGTTGCATAGCCCTTTTTAAAAATATGCTGTTATGGCATTATTGTTTGTCGGGCGGCGGTCAGGGCTATCGAAGCACTGAATATGACCTCTGGGGACATTTGTGAGGTTGAGAGATGCTGACCTCAATAAACAGCTTGGGTATCTGCTGCTGTATGTTCTGGACACTGGGGCGAAGAGAGGAGCTGAACTATCAACTGATCACCACATGGTGGTGAGTTGGATCAGGTTGCGGGGGAGGATGCCGGACACATCTGGCACACTCAAACATATAGTGTAGACTGGGGACTGTGGTTCAGGAGATCTTCACACTGTTCCAATGGAAGCTGGGGACATTGAGTCAGAATGGACAATGTTCTGCACCTCCATAGCTGAGGCTGCTGCAAGGACCACTGGCCGCAAGGTGGTTGGTTCTGGACCAACTACCTTGCGGGATGTGTCAGTGTCCAGCATGTTGCCTGGTTTACTTTTTTGCATTTGAAAATAAAAAGTTGGGCTGATTTTAACTGCATTTTAAGATGTATTTTTAATTATTATTTTTTATTTATGCTTACATACTGCAACTAATTAGATTGTACAGGGTACTCATAATGAATAAGTTGCCCTACCTTCATTATTTTAAGTATGCTTTACATATTTTTTTGAGGCAACGAGTTTGCATAATTTTTTTAAGTTCTGGGAACTAATTAGATTTTACAGTGCAGACCTAACTCTCCCCGACCACCTCTTCCAGCTTTGTTGGAGGGACACCAAGGCATTCCCAAACCAGCTGAGAGTTGTAATCTCTGCAGCGTGTCCTGGGTCTGCCTTGGAGCTTTGTCCAAGTGGGACATGCAAAGAAATCATGGTCACATAGCAAAACTACCTCAAACTTTCACAAAGCGGTATGAAGTCATAGTTGTGTTAGCAGTCTGTAAGTGGATATGAAAGTGATACCAGACCATTTAAAATCAGGATCAGGATTTAGATTTTCTGGGCCAGGTCATGTGACTTTGTGATTACAACTAGCAGATATACTGTTCAAAGCATTTTACAATCTAGTATCAGTATTCAACAGAAGACTGTGAAGCATCACTGCAGTAAGTCACGATAATTTTGTGGTGCTAGTTTATAGTTTACTTAGTTGTTTAGAAGATTTGTATATGATACCTTTCACCATCTTTATTATTTACACCTTTCACCTGGAAATGTACTTGAATTCCTTGGCAGATTTCCACTATATAATATATAAAAAAAAGTTTTGTCTGCTAAGTGTCAGGAATCAAGAACATCCAAGCCTCATCGAAGCTCCTCTGGTCATCCTTGACTCTAATACAAGGAAATTGTATATATTGGTTATACATATTTCAGCCCGACTCTCTTCTCCTCCAGGATCTTAGTTAAAAGGGTGATTCCTGTCTCAATGTGACTCATGTAAAACAGAGCCAAAAGAACTGCAGACGCAGAATTGGAAATTCAAATGCATGTGTCTGTAAGACGGTGTTCCCATGAATACCAAAGGCGAGCATTGTACAAACACATAAGAACAAAAGCGCTGCGCCACCCACCAGGCAAATACCTCTGGAGGACAAATTGGAAATTGAATCATAAACTATAAAGAGCCAAGGTTGAGTTCAGCTGCGGAAGAAAAGAGAGACGAGATGGAGGTGGAGAGGAGAAAAGAAAGAACGGCTGCATTAAATAAAAATTCACCCTTTCTCTCCTGCCCCGGCAAAAATTCACGCTGTGCTACCTGATTGAAATTTCCTGGTTTAATAGCTGTGAAATAAAGTAAAAGTTGGGAAGAGGAGGAAAGAGAGAATATGAAACAGAGGGCAAAAGAGAGGAAAGCAGCAGCGGCGGAACAACACGGGAGAGAGGAGGAGACTTGAAAACCAAAGACCAGCGACACAAGGACATGATGGAAAGCTAAGTCATTTCTAAAAAAATCAATCAAAGCTACTCTTTGCCTTTTTTATAGTATTTCCTTGACAAACTGCTAATTCATATTGATATTGTATTGTCCTGTGCGCATATGCAATACATCCTCGGGTGTCTTTTGCAAAGGAAACCTGGATTTCCTCAAATAAGTAAAGCAGGTAACTATCCTAGTTCCAGACAGTGACTGAAACAAAGGTAAAGAGTCAATAGAGGCTTTTTGCTTTTACTTAAGAAAGCAAACTGTACCAAGGTGGGTCTAGGCAGGGCTAGCTAGAGAACTAAAAGGTAACGATTTCCTCTAATGAATGCAACGAGAGGACCCCAATGAGGAAATCTCACTGTGCAGAGAAAGGAAACTTTCTATTTACACCAATTAGTCCAAACACGTAATCAGGCAGGGGCCACAGCACAAAGAGACACACCAGTGCGTCCATCTAACATTACCTCGGAAGGGTTGATACGGAAGTGGGAAAACACAAAGATCACATTTAGCATCTATACTGAATTTACAGATCTATTTAGAGTTAACTGAATTTTAAATTATGAAATTATTATGTCCTGTTTGGAACAACAAAGGGAGTTTATTATTTTAGGCTTCACAGCACTTGTTTTTGGAGAAATGCATCCACTATCACACAATGTCCTGTTTCATTCAAGACATGAAAACATAACATAATGATAAAGTTCACATAAAGTCATAATAAATTAAATAGATTTTAAAGAAAGTCAAATTTGTAACTGTTGGGATTTATTATATAACCATGTGTAACCACTACAACACTTAAGTACTGTCATAAAATTCCTCATAATTGCCGCCTGTAAGTATTAATACTGATTTAAACATTAATTAATAGTACAAAATTTATAATTTCATTTTTATGTATTTTGGGTCACTTTAGGAAATAAAAATAATCAAATTCCAGGCTAAAAGAATGACATTTGCGGTATTTTTACTCCTTTCAAATGTTAAAACATTTTACAAGTTCAACTAAAGAGAAAGATTTCCAGTTCGATCCCACAAAGGGCATCTGGCATACAAACTTGGCTGAATCAAGCATGCAGAAGTACCTGCTTTGGCAACTCTTTGCGAACAAGTGAGCAGCCGAATTTAGCTTTTAGTATGCAAGTGTTAAAATCCAAAAATGGAACTGACAGACACCACCACCAACAACAACATCAGCAGCTCTTTAGCTGAGGTACAGCTGAATGGTGTGACTTTAACCCAAACTTAATTAATTTTTTCTTCCAGTAGTCAAGTGTTTTTCTTAGGATCGTCTCAGCTTTTTTGCAGTCTTTCGGAAATCTAAAAAAAGATCTTGTTTTGTCAGTGTTGGGCGATGACAGAGTGCAGTATGTTTTTATGTGTGTTTGCAGGAGCATTTAATCTGATAACAGTGCATTCATAGAAACGGCTGCAGCAGGAACTGGCAGTGTGAGTCAGTTCCTGACTTAATCATTTCATCAGCTATTTGAACAACTATCAGTGATTTTTGATTATTTTTATACAGGCATTGAAGCTGACCTGTATGATTTGTGAATAATTCTTTACAACCACTCTATCGTTTACATTTCGTTCCGATCAAGATGAAGAACAGTATCCTTGAATTTGAACGTAGCACCAGTTATTATAAAGAAACTTGGTTGGCCTCGATTTTACCTTCAGAACTGCTGTAATTCATTCTGACATAAATTCAACAAGGTGCTTCTAACGTTGTTCAGAGAATCTGGTCTACATTAAAACAACACACACCTTTTGCAGATTTGTAAAAGCTGTTTTTATGAAGTGATGCTTCAAATCCAAACCATCTAAAAGGTGCTCCAGCTGCACTGGTTTGTACTTTTTTTAATAGTGAATTTATTGTCAGAAAAACACTTCTGAGATGATGTGCACTGTGGTCATAAAGGAAAAGCAAGAACATTGAAGGAGAGTATTTAAATGTTGCTCAAGAGGCTAAGGGGATCAATGTGTGCCAGAACAAATAAACAAATACTTCTATCACCACAAGACTGAACTTTTGATACTTTCCATTTGGGAATTTAAATATGTGCTTCTGCATAACTGGCTGTGACAAGTAGTTATTAGACTTCCTCTCACTTTTTTTGTTTGTTTGTTTTGGTTTGTTTTTTTTTACTATTCCCGATATACCAGATGGATTGAGATGATTTTACATAAATCAGCATTTTTCCAAAATCCAGCATGTCTGGCACCAAAACCTGTGCCACATCCAGAGTCACTTAAATCACTTTTTGTCCCCATTCTGATGCTTTGTTTGAACTCCAGCGACTCTTCTTAACCATGTCTACATGCCTAAAAACATTTAGTTTTCTCTATATATGTCCTTTAACAAGCCTCTGAAAAGGTTTCAGTTACCAGACAGAATATTTTCATATATACATACACTATAAAGAGCATCTTGCTAGTCCTTAGTAACACAATCACACCCTCACAATCCATTTTTGTTTATGTGCTACTCTGGTTCTTTAGGCAGAGGCCATGAATCATACTGCCTCTAAGCAGAGTTCATCTTGCTGTCTGGCATCACCTTTCTACTTTTATAGATATTCATTTGCTACACTTGGTAAAAAAATAAAGAAAAAAAACAGCTATAAACACACTTTCCTCCAGTAGAAAAGCCATTTTGATTGCTTTGTGATCTTCTTGTTCAATATTTCAGCAAACAGGCAGCCTGCCTGACAGACATTAGAAACACATTTCTCCAGAATATCGGTGGAATCTTGTCTGAGCATGAATAAGTACAGAAGATGATCCTGTGACAAACTCCAAAAGTCTAGAACGCCTGTACCCAATTATCAGATACACTCCTGGCACGTTAATGGCAGTGTGCTTAAAACAATACGTGCATTACCAAGGACACAGTGATTGGTGAAGGAGAGCATATGCTAATTCAGTTACTTGAAATTTGTCAACTGTAACCACTGATACAGAGCGAGGGAGAAAAAGAAAAGATAGCCAGAGGCTACGTAAAACCCATAATGACGAACAAATGGACAGATCATAAATAACATGTGTCTCTCTTGCTGTAAGGCAGCAGGACAGTCAGTGTTCAGTGGAAACCAGAGTGACAAAATACGATGTAACTGAAATTTAATAATTGTGTGAAATCATAAATACTGCTTTAACAAACAGTATTCATTGCTATGCAGCTTCCTGCTCATAAAATAATTATTTTATGATTACCGCACTGAGTGATGTTAATGTCAGCAGCTATTTGTGAGACAGTGATATTTAAAATGGGTAATTAAAAGTGATTTTCTCCCTGTCTGCCACTCGCCACCACGAATGACTCCACGTCTGTCATCAGTCAGATGTTGCAATGTAATTATATGGGAACACACACATGCACAACCCCAGTTTCAAGCAATGTGCAATCTTTTGTTTCATTTCCCAACAAAAATGATATTCATTCAACAGGTGAAGCAGGTGTGGATGATGGAGTAAGAGTGCTTTAAAGATGGAAAGTAGGATCAAGCCAAGTTCCTTACAGTGTGATCCCTCTATGGTGCCTCATACACATACGTATTCCACTCCCACTATCATTTTACCTTATCACTGTAGACAAAAGTCTTGGCTTTGTTGTTGCTCTCATGCTGTAGAGTTTTATCACAGTTAGTAAAAGAAGTTTCTGGTCTGAATTCTTTCTCGTGTGTTTATTGTTCAATGATAATTTTTAATTGCCCTGGGTCAGCACGTCTCAATTTCAATAAAATTTTATTTACAGAGGGAAAGGGACGGAAAGCGTCTGCTACATTTGCATTTATTTATTGGATTACAAAGAGATTTAGAATGTGCTGAGTTTATTATTATTTTCATCTGAGACGAAACAATGTGCAAAGCGCCGTGCTCACGTTTATTTAGCGCTGTCTGGTCCTACTGACTGCTCGAAGCACTTTTTAACCACACAGTCATGCAGCGCTTTTTATTCTGCACATTTCCAAGCACTTTATCTACCTCACATCTGTGGCCAATTTACAATCACCTATTAACCTAACATGCAGGTCTTTGGACTGTGGGAAGAAACCAGAGTACCCAGAGGAAACCCACGCAGGGAGAGGGAGAACATGCACACTCCACACAGAGGTGCTGATCCAGGAACCTTCTGGCTGGGAGGTAACATCGCTAACCACTGCACAACTGTGCTGCTGCACTAAAACGCACAATTTCGGCCACTTTTGCACTCATGCACAGCAAAATGAACATGTGCTTCATTTAAAACATTTAGGAAGAAGAAGATTTTAAAAGAAGGAAATATTCTTTCCCATCATGAAGACAGCATGCCACATTAAAAGTCTAATAAGTACGCAAAGACACTGAATGACAATATAATGTTCTTCTGATCATCTGTCTCACTGTCAGTAATTACTGATTTCATTAATTTGGTCTCTTTCTCTCTTATGCATGAATTCTTTAGCTGGTGACCTGTGATTTAAAAGTGGAAGGAAGTGCTGGGATGTTTGTCAGCATGAAAAATTTCACATTTGTAATTTTCAGCTTGAATTTTTCACAAGCCATATGGAACCGTGTTGTAGACCAAGCATGGAGTGCAGCTTTACTGTGGAGCAGCCACTAAGGAGGGCAGACAGCCTGTCTCCACACATCACATTAGAGAGCCTCCTTGACCATGTATGCATGTAGATGTGTGTGCACGTGGGTTTTTTACTTGTGTGTGTCCTTCCATGTGGATTTACTGTGGGTCTGTCGGCGTGCCTGACTGAATGCACATGTCCCTCTGAGCATGTGTGAGAGTAGTTTAGCACATGTGACTTCGCCTTCTATGTCTTTCTCCTTACATCTGTATTCCCTTGTCTTGGCAGTCACAATGCCTTTCAGAGTAACTTAAGTTCTTAGTAGTCTCTAATGAGTGACGATGTATAGAGATTGCAGCCTATAGACTGAGAATCAATGACTCGACAGTGTGTGGTGAAGTGATCAGCATAATCGCTGTTCCGCTTTACTTCAAAGTCCAAGCCAAGCTGTTTCTTCAAGACTATTGGCAGAACCACTGAGACATTTAACCAAGGCCTAGACTGCAAATAAGATCTCTTCATTGTAGGAGATCTATAGTCTTCTAGGTGTAAGCGCTCTGTGGTCTAGGTGTTACACATTTCAGTATAATAAAATGTGCGAATAAGGCAGAATAAACAGAAGGATTGGTGGTTTAACAGATGGAGAGGCACTAATGACAAAGGAGAGGCATCATTTTCTATTTTTCTACTCTGTCTTGAGAGACACAAAAAGAACAGACACTATAAAGACACACACACAACACACTCTCCTGCAGACATACACTTATATCCTGAGACTTCTTCAACCACTTCTCAGTTCCATCAGCTTTTCTCCTGAGGTTGCTGTTCCTGTCTTGTCTGTAGATGCCTTGTGAAATGAATTCAAGAATGCACATGCACACATATTCACACAAACGTGTTAATGCTGGCTGAAGTAAAACCCAGCCGGGAGACATTTAATGTATTGCCATCATGGCTGGCTGGTGTTAGGTAAGGTGGAATCCACTCACTGTTAACTTGAATCGGATTCACCTCTTGCAACAAGAGAACCCCTGATCGAGGCACACAGACTGAGCTCCTTGCTTTGTCTCTCAGGTAAACGGACCGCTGTTTTGAACATATAACCCCTTTAAAATTGGTCAATCATTACCTAAATTCAGACAATTTTCAGGAAGAAAAATACAAAATCTAAACAAAAAAAAATGTACTAAAATTTTACACAAAATTAAATGACTGTTGTTTTACTCCTTTCGCTGTACCTGCATGATGGATATGAATATGATGGATATACTTTCTTACACACAAAGTATTCGATAACCAGGTTTCACTCACTGTGCACTTTAGAAACATACCTGCCCAAGAGATTGACATACCATTTGTCCAGTGTGTTCATCATTTTCCTGAAGCCTTCATTACTCGTGTTTACTCAACACATATCTTTAAATGTAATGTAATTTCAATGTGCCTATGCATTTGACTGATACACTCATTTGCTGTACAGTTTTATGGATGTCTGAGTTGATGCTGGATGATTCACGTTAGCCTCCAATGTATCATTTTTCTTGGTTTTCATACATTAATTAACTTCAGCTTTTGGTGTTTTTTCAGGCAGTTGAATAAGATATTTGTGTTGCTATTCTGCACAGATAGAACTCTACAACTCTACAGGACTCTTGGCAAATTATTTTGTCTTGGTTCAATTCAATTCAGTTTTATTAATATAGTGCAAAATCACAATAAAAGTCACCAAAAGGCCCCCTATATTAAAAAGTAAAGATCCCACAATAATAAAGAGAAAACCCCCATGCAACCAAGCAATTGATGACACAGGGAAGGAAAAACTCCCTTCTAACAGAAAGAAACCTGTTCAAGGAGGGGCAGCCATCTGGTGACTGACAGACCCTTACTTAGTATGACTGTGCAGCATGCTCGAACTCTGAATCAGAACTACCGTATTTACAGGGAAAAAAATGGCAATAGCCAATATTCAAGTCAAAGCTTGAATATTGGCAAATCAATTGGTGATGTCATAGTAGCTACATCACCCAATTATAAATAGTCTGTGCTGACAACACTTTACATAGTCAGCATGAATCTACATTAGCTTTTGATTATCCAAAATTCTCACTGTAGAGATGCAAAAGAATGTAAATCATTGCTTCAGAAATTAAACCGGCAGCCCACAAATTGATTTGACTTGAATGTTTAAAGAGAGGAGAGGGAGCTGTAATGGCAGTGACCACAGCCGCTCACTGTGGTACTCTTATAATGAAAGCAAAACCGAATAGCTTTAGTGACTCCCAACATTGTAATCAAATTTACTTTACATGCCTGTATGTGTGTGTGTGTGAGTGTGTGTGTACCTCTGTCAATGCATGTGCGAAAGAGAAAGAGACAGCGGGTGTGTTTTGAATTAGTGAGAGCGACAACCTTGAAGTGACCTAAAGGATTGTATTCAGTAATTATCTGATTACTCGTCTGTTTTTCCTCACTCAGACACCCTGCAACTGGATAATGCTGTAACTCACTGATTACAACCTACTTTACAATCAATCACCCATTAACAGAAGAACGGTCACAATGCACACGGGCAGACAAACACCGCCTTTGCTGCCACCGTTTCAGAGCAAAATGTGACAAAAGAAAAACACAAAAGTGCAAATTCGAAACTTTTCCTCATCTTGTGACTTTTCTATTTATCCGCCTCACTCGCTGTTTTCAGTGTTCTCGTAGCTTTGTGCAGACCTCAGCACTTCACTGAAAGCCTGGTGAAGCACCACAGTGAGAAGGTGTCTCCGTCCCCTCTCAATGTCTTTTCACAATCCTTCCATTTATGAAAATGTTTGCCCTTGCCTTGTCAAAAATGTCTCTTTGAGAGGAGATGATGCCTGGCAGCCAGAGAACAGGAGAGTCAATCTTACACACATACAGCCACAAAACACACACGCAAAGCCATGGTTATAGGTACTCACATTTCAAGAAGGACACACATTTACTATACACACACACAATCTCACAAAAAACCCTTCTTGTCTCCAAGAAGCGATAACATTATGAGAAATTTTCAATTTTTACAAGGAAGGCCAAAGGAGGGGCGCACGTCCACCTAAGATGCCAGATTAAGGAAAAGATTCAGACTCATCAATCATTCTCCCTTTCAGTCGTCCCTTAATGGAACATCTGCACGAGGCAGATGTTAAGACATACAATACACTGGCTGCAATATAAATATCCTTCACGTCACTCACGTTAGATACGCAGTACCAAAAATGACAACGACAGCCAGTTCAGATGAAGGGCAGCTGGTGCACAACACTTATCACAACATGAAAGCCAAAGGCACAGCGTAACATTTTCAAGCCATCACAGCATATTATATGAAGTCAAACCGAACACACAACACTAAAATCACTTCCTGTTTTTATCCTTAGGTGATTTTGTCATTTTCAGTTATTGAGTTTGATTAGGTAAGTTGTTTTTTTTTTTCATTTTATTAGTTACCCCACAAATCTTGAAATGGATTTTGCCGGGTAATACTTGTGGTTCCTGGAATATTTAAAAGTAGATCCTTTAGCTCGGGAGACAGACGGGCTTTCCGCTTTTAGAATTAGGCTTAAAACTTTCCTTTTTTAGAAATCATATAGTTAGGTCTAGATCAGGTGGCCCAGAGTCCTTCCTTAGTCACACTGAACAACACTTAGGCCTAGGCTCCTGGGGGGTTCCCATCATGCACTGAACAGTTATTATTTATCTTTGGCTTTCTTCCACAGGGTGTCTTTTGCCCTGTCTTCCTCCCCTGATCCGGTCATCCGACCATAGCAGATTCCAGAGGTTTCTTCCTGCTAAAAGGGAGTTTTTATTTCCCACTGTCACCAAGTGCTTACACATTTGTAGGGTCATATTGTAGGGTCTTTACCTTATGATATAAAATGCCTTGAGGTGGCTGTTGTTGTAAGTTGGTGCTACATAAATAAAATAGACTTGTACTGAATGGCACCAGCCTTTCAAACTTACTTATGCTGGCTTGCAATTAATGTTGCTTGAGAATTAAAAGTGATTAAGAACAGCTTACATTATAATGACCTTCACTGCAAGGCTACAGCCAATAAAGCCTGTAAGTCCACCCCTCTGACATACCCCTAATAAAAATCTTAACTGTAAAAGCTTCACAACGACACAGAATTAATTCACATTCTTGCCTGTATGTGTATCTAACTGAACAGCATGACCTCAGGAACATAAAAAGCTCTTATTCAAGCACAGGTAGCAGCTATAACGTGTTCTGCGTTAAATCTTTGTTGCCTAGAGGTATGGGATTTTCAGTGTCACATACATGTGATCTTTGTGAACCAGGGAGGCGAGTACCCAATCTTCACATGAGAAATGAACTGAAAAGTAGTACGAGGCCTTTGGGCTCAATCATGGTAGTGACTCAGCCACTTGAATCACACGGGAAGGATATCACACAACCAGGATTTCTAATCCACAAAAGCTCACTTCTCACTGTCTGTGCTGTAACCCCCAGGCATTTTTGAGAGTCACCCCACCCTGATGGGACTGCGAACACGCGAACGCCTCTGAACTGGGAAGACCTTTCTTGTTGGATTACTTGTACCCCCCTTTCTTTTATTAAAGAAGTTTTGTGTGTTCTTCCTGGCAATCTGCCTCGGTGGTCTCGTATTTCATTGTGAATCCGACCTCAGTGTTCCCTCGGGTAGCACGCGGTCTATTCACTATAACTTTACAATATGTGAAAAGAAATTGGCTGCAGAGGTAATCTACAATAGAGCCAATATTGTGGATGTTGTAAACAGACAATGACCCACCGACAGGTGAATATACAGTACGCAAGTGGACATATAGATATACAGCTACCTACCTGTGTGGCTTCTGTGTGCATGTGTGAGGGAGGCCAGACAGAGAGATAGCAGTAGACTCCACACACCTACTCCACAAATGCAAGGACCCCGTTCCCGCATTCTGTCAAAAGGAAAGAAAAGCACACAAATATTGTTAGGTGACACAAGAGAAGAGAAAAATTTAGAACATGCATTGCTTTACTTGTATATAGTGTATATATGCAAAAAATATTCAAGTGATTCTAACTGCAGAACTGCTATTAGTGTCTCTCTATCCCCCTCTACCTAATTGGGCACCACCTTTCTCATTTATGCAAGTCTGAACCTAATCAAGCACCACACACTGGCTGTATATGTTCATGCATGCCCTTGAAGTGAAAAAAGTATCAGCTGAAGCGCAAAGGTTAGTTCAGTGTTTTCCATGAATACACCAGAACGTTCAGCATCCTCGCAAAATAACATGTTAGGCGAGTGGGCCTTTTTGGTAGAAACACTTTACAAAGTCAGGTGGTGCAAAGAGCAACATTCACACACATTCATACTCTGAAGGATGTATTGAGAGGAACTTGGGGTTAAGACTCTTGCCTGCGGATACTTGATTGGCATGCGGGCTAGAAGAGCCGAGGATCAATCCACACACATTCTGATTGGCAGATGCCTTCTTCTACAACCTGAACCACAGAACTGACTGCAAGTACACAAAAAGCACCTAACGCAGTCCACATTAAGAGAATGCTGGGCTGGGATGTCTTAAACATGGAACTATCACTCAGAAGACTGCTGGTTAAACCATGTTCAACACAAACCTTTTTACATTTAAGCTTATTTTTTCCTATTTGGCAGATCATTAGGGCATAGTCTGGTTGGGACTCGAGTCGATGGTTTTGAAGTTAATTAAAGTTATTACCGTTTAAACACTGTGGTAAAAGGGTTTCCTTTTTGGCAGAAAGTCCTGAGGATAATCTATTGCTATGTGCATGGGGCTGCACCTTCAACCTAACGCCATAAAACAGCTATGTTCAATCTCAGAAAACTGTCTTAAAATCACTGAGAGCTCTCTTCAAGTTCTCTCTAATGAAGCTTAGGCATAAGTTCAATAAGGAAGATCTGTAATCACTCATCTGGCTGGTTTTCTGAGTGTTAGGTTGCTTTTCCATTCTTCAAATCACTACCACTTTCCCACACTGTCAGTCTCAATGCTGTCATCGTTACTCTAGTCCAATCATCTTCTTTCCTGCCTTCTTTGAGCCAATCAACCTCTGCTTTATGTGATTTACATCTGTGATCTCCATCATTCTCCCTTTCAAACTCTCATTCATGCAACCCACCTCCTGCCCATCTCCAACTCACAGACACCTCAGTCAGAGCTCTATCCAAGCCTCAGTCTTCGTCTTCACAACCACCAGCATCAAGACTCCGGGGAGTCCTGTCCTAAATCCTATCACCGCTGGGAGTCCATTCTGCCATGATGGGTCATCAGAGTCTAATCACCAAATATAATAATTTCTCAATAAACAATGTTCAGTTCTTCCAAGTGAGTTCTTCCATTTCTCTTTATTGAACTAAAGTAGAGCCTGTTGCCAGAAACGTAGTTCAAATTGATTTTGTTCTTAGCTTTGAATCACACATGTATAAAGCTGTTCAGTCTTGCTTCTTAGAAATTAGAATTATGTCTAGTGGAAAACAAATAAAACTTTCCTGGAGAAAGCCATCCACATATTTATTTTCTCTACTGCAACTCTCTCCTGTCTGGCATGAATGAAAAGTTACTCTCTTGCCTGCAGCTGGTTCAGAATTCAGCAGCACGGCTTCTTACTGGTATTAGCAGACAGCAATCACATCACTCGATTCCTGGCTTTTTTCCATTGGCTCCCTGTACGATTTAGAATTGATTTTAAGATTTTAATCATCACTTTTTAATGATGTTGCATCTGGCCCCAAGCTACTTGGACGAAATGTTGACCCTGTATGAGCCAGCTTCGAGCCTTAGATCCTCACATGGGGCCCTTTTGGCTAAATCATAGTCAAGAATAAAATCTAAAAGTGACTGTGCTTCTGTTATTAGGGCCTCTCAACTTTGGAATGACCTACCTGAGGAAATAAAATTTGCAGAATTAGTAAACCTCCTCTAAATCACTTTTTAGCCGACAGTCTTTAGCCACCCCTCATTCCTTTATTTTTTGCCTTCAAATTGCCAGACTTTCTTGTCATTTCAAAGCCTCTTGAGCAATAATTCGCCAGGCTTTCTGAAGGTCTTTCATTGTTTCTTTTTGGCTGCTTTTTCACTCATTTCCAGTCCAGTCCATGTGTCTGACCATTTTCACAGAAATCTGTGTTAGATTTGCATTGTTGATTGTCATTTATGCTTAGAAATATCTACTCATATATGCTTAGAGTTGTATAATCAACGTCATGTTGGTAGAGGTTTGATCCTTAATAGTCTGCAAAGGCTTTGTGTGCATGCCAGAGTGCTCTGGCATGCACACACAACTTAAGGTCAGGAGAGAGGTTATATCTGCTCTTACTGATATATGGTATAGCAAACACACGTATATCTGTTTTACTCTAAGTGCCTTTTGTGTAGATGAACTGCTGGACTTCCAGACCAGCAGGTTTAGGGAAGTCATTTATGGGGTCACACACTGACCACACATACACACGCACACACACTTACACAACGCACAGGCAAGGTACTCTTTGTGTGTATGTAGACGTCATATGTTAATGAACCTATGTATATTCATGTAACCTCAATAAAAGAGCAGTGTTACGGGGGAGCGGACGAGAGAAACTGGGGTCAAGCAAAGGAACGGCGTTTGTCCAGTTCTCTCCCGCGCACGAAAAACATGAATTGAAATTTGAATTGAAATTTATTTCAGTCAACAACAACACAACAAATTATAATTTTACATAAAAGTACTCAAATAGTAACCGAAAAAGGAATAGGCTGAAGCCTTGTGGCTTATACTTATCCTATCCCTTACCCCCATAGAAATAATCAAATCCTTAACCAAGAAAATAAATAGCATTGATAAATAAGTTGTATAACAGTTTGAAAAGAAAACAATGATAAATCAAAAAATTTTTCAAACCATCACAAAAAATTTTTAACAAACCAAATTTCTATAACCTTGTGTAATACAAATTTTTAAAATCCTCCTGAAGAATGACAAAGAAAAACACATCTTCAGTTCATCATTAAGTCCATTCCATAATTTAACTCCCAAAACTGACACACATCTATACTTAACATTGGTTCTCACTTTAGGTATTTCAAACTTATAAGACCCCCTCAAATCGTATTTTCCATCTCTTAGTTGAAACATACTTAAAATACAAATTGGAACATTCTTTTTCATCACACGATATATCATTTCTAAAGTTTTAGAATATATAATGTCCATGAATTTTAACATAGATGATCCTACAAAAAACTGGTTGGTGGACTCCCTATATCCAACTTTATTTATTATTCTAATAGCTCTTTTTTGCAATTTAAATATTGAATCCAAATATGTTTTGTAAGTGTTCCCCCAAATTTCTACACAGTAGGTCATATAAGGCAAACAAAGGGAATTATACAATAAATAAAGATAGTTCTTATTCAAAAAATCTTTTGTTTTATAAAGAATAGAAATAGACTTGGATAATTTCCGTTTCACATATTCTATGTGGGGCTTCCAACAAAGTTTATCATCAATAATTACTCCTAAAAATTTTGTCTCATATACTCTTTCAATTTCAACATTATTTAAATTCAATTTTACTTTAATATTACTTTTACTACCTCCAAACAACATAAATTTTGTTTTACTTTCATTCAATGATAGTTTATTAAATACAAACCATCTATTTAACTTCATGAGTTCTGTTTCCACTGTTTTCAGTAATTTCTTTATGTCTTTTCCAGAGCAAAATAAGTTTGTATCATCAGCAAACATCACATATTTTAAAATATCACTAGCTGTACAAATATCATTTATATAAAGTAAAAATAACTTAGGTCCCAAAACAGATCCTTGCGGAACTCCACAAGTTACTTTTCTAAGTTTAGATTTCATGTTATTAATACTCACATATTGGAACCTATTATTCAAGTAACTATTTAACCAAAACTGTACAACACCTCTTAAACCATACCTTTCACACTTCTGTAAAAGTAAAGAATGATCTATCGTATCAAAAGCTTTACGTAAATCAATAAACACACCTATTCCAAACTGTTTTTCATCCACAGCCGTTGCAATATTTTCAATAAATTCCATCACAGCTAGAGATGTTGAGTGATTTCTTCTGAACCCATACTGATGATCATTCAATAAATCATATTTATCAATAAAAGAATCTAATTTGTTTGCAAATAGTTTTTCAAGAATCTTTGAAAACTGAGGCAGTAAAGATACCGGTCTATAGTTTGACACAATCTGTTTATCACCAGTTTTATATAGTGGGATCACTTTGGCAATTTTCATTTTATCTGGAAAAATTCCAGTTTGAAATGATTTATTACAAATATATGTTAAAGGTTGAAGGACACTATGAAGAACTTCTTTAATTAGCGACATGTCAAGGTCATCACAATCCATGGATTTTTTACTCTTGAATTTGCTCACCACTTCTACAATGTCACTCTCACAGACTCCACCAAGAAACATTGAGTTACATTTACAAGAAGTAGAATCTACTTCATCATTTCCTCCTGGTACAGAAATCTCTTTTGCCAAGTTGGGACCTACATTAACAAAGTAATCATTAAATTCATTAACTATGCTCTCAATATTCTCAATCACTACATTACCTCTTTTTACAATACGTGTTGGAGAACATATATTATGTTGATTTTTTATTATCCTATTTAATACACTCCAGGTAGCCTTAATATTATTTTTATGTTTTTGAAGCAGCTGTTCATAATATCTTTTCTTTTCATATCGCATAATAGATGTTAATTTATTTCGATATTTTTTATATTTGTCTTCATTTTCCTTTGTTCTGTGTGTCAACAAAATCCTGTATAACCTATTTTTCTTTTTACAGGCTCTTTCCAGACCTTGTGTAAACCATGGTTTTTTCTTTTTAGAATTTTTGGAAAACTTTTTAATTGGACAATGGCTGTCATAGATTGACAAAAATATATCCAAAAATGCATTGTATGCATCATTAGTGTCTTCCACATAAACTTTTTGCCAGTCATAATTTTCTAAGTCTGTTTTAAAAGCCGCAATTTGTTCTGGTGTTTTTATTCTACCACTGTAATCAATTTGCTTTTCCTCTTGAAAATGAAGTTGATTGTTCATTTCAAACACTGAAAAGACAGGCAAGTGATCACTTACATCTGTGACTAACAGTCCACTAAGTATCTTGCCGTCGATCTTATTAACAAAAATATTGTCGATCAAAGTAGCACTATCCATCATTATTCTGCTCGGCTTTAGAATCAACGGATGGAATCCAAAACTAAACATTGTATCAATAAATTCTGAAGTCTTATTATGGTCGTTTGCCTTCAATAAATCAATGTTAAAATCACCACAAAAAAAAGTCACCTTCTCTTTGTGTTTTTCTAATATTACAGAAATTTCTTTGGTAAACTGATCTATACAGGATGCAGGTGTACGATAAATGCAGCTAACTAATATGTTTTTCGATCTTTCACACTGAATTTCAATGGTTAAACATTCCATCAAGTTATCAATCACAGCAGTCATATTATTAACAACTTTACATTTAAGATACGAAAAAACAAACATAGCAACACCTCCTCCTCTTCTATTCTTCCTATTTTGCCAAAACATTTCATAGCCCTCTAGTCCATCTTGCAATTCTTTGTCGTCATTCAACCATGTTTCTGAAATTGCTACCACTGCAAACTTATTTTGGAATTGATCAAGATACGCTTTAATTTTAGAAAAATTACTGTAAAGACTCCGACTGTTAAAGTGGATTAATGAAAAACCTTTTATCTTGGGATCCAACTCTTCCCCATTATAATATTCACATGTCATATCAACATTCTGATAGAGGTGGATATCTGGATCAATACTACTGTCCAACTCATAAAATTTATAATCATGAGATCCAAAATATTCCATTTTTTTTTGTTCACACATTCACATGCATTTTTTTCTCACACTTATCAGATGTTGTTCATATCACAGTCAGCAACACAATTCTTTTCCACACTGAACTCTATTTCTTTTGTTTAAATCTCTCAAGATCTGCAATGTCTCTGACAACAATTACTTTAGCTTGTTCTGGTGTCCCATTAAGTCTTATGAATACCTTACAGTTCCTAGTCCAGGTATCTTGGATGTGCCTTTCCTTCTTCAATAGTCTTGCCTGTCGTGCAATTTCAGCATTTCTCTTGGTGAGATGCTCATTCACATATACGCCGGTTCCCTTTAACTTCTTTCCCATCTTTAACAGTTCAACTTTATATTTCCTGTTCACAAATCGTAGTATGATAGTTGGCATCTTGGTATGTTTTTGTGGAACAGTATGACATGCAGCTATGTTTTTACTATCCAAAAGAATGTCTTTGTCTTTGAAAAACTGAATAACTTGCTGCTCAAGCAAATCCTTTTCAGCTCTTGGTGCATCTTCCCCCTCCTTGTCACCTGCTGTACTCCGTGCATAGGTGTAGTGATTTGTCTTCAGTCCAGAAATAATCACATCTTCCATTCTTGTATATTGCTCCAAATAGTCAACTCTTTTTTCCAGCTCTTCAATCTTCTTATCTTTTTCCTTAATCACAATCTTCAGTTGTCTTATTTCTTCAATTAAGTCCAGTAGTCCTGCTTGCTGTTTCACCACCTTACTCAATTCCTCTGACATGAAGTTAAGAGACTTCTTAACTTCTTCAATATCTTCTGTTAGCCTCTTAGTTGTCATGTTTCTTGATCACCAATTTAAATTGTTAGCAGACAAAATGAATTCCAGGCTCCAGGTAATCCAATAGGCCAGGTGTTACTTGTAGAGCACATGTGATGAAAAAAAGGACCCTAAACTTCAGAATTTGTGGGAATACTCACACAAAATGAAGCAGAACTTCTTTGTGAGGAAAAAATGAGAAACAAGTCCACGAAAATGAAGATAGCGTGCTGCCGTAATCAAAAGCCTAACATAAAGAACTTTGCCTACTCGTGTCTTGCTTTGCCGTGTAATTAAATTGTCTTCAACGTTCCAGCGAGTAGGTTTAAGCCACAAACCTATCAATCTGTTTGTTTGTTTTTTAACTCAGAATCAGAATACTTTAATAATCCAAAGGGAAATTATGTGGTTACAGTTGCTCCAATAAGAGCAGTGACAGAATGAACTAAATTAAATAATAATACAGTATATTACAAAGTTACAAAACATAAGAAATAGCTCTAGTATATATACAAATAGCTCAATTATAAATATCTAAAATATTACAGAGAATAAAATAAAGTTACCACACACACATTCATTCTCTAAAGGAGCCAGGGCAACTTGGGGTTCAGTATTTTCCCTAAGGATACTTTGATATGTGGATTGAAGGAACTGGGGATCAATCCATCCAAGTCCAAGTTCCAACTGGTGGATGATCTGAACCACAAACTACTTACTGCAAACATAAAAAAGGACCTAACACAATGGAAGAACCTACACATAACAAACTACTTAGCAAAGCACCAAAACCTTAATTTTCTGCCGGGCATAAAATTTAAGTTTTGTACCAACAAAGTGATTCCCAAACAACTATTAGCCAAAACTTGGCACATGTCAGAAGTGTGTGCAGTGTGTCCTTAAAAAATCTTTGGAAACTAGACAAGTGAGGGACAAAAGAAGAAGTGGCCTATCTACAACAGATATCTGTATTAGTATCTGAAAGTCATGTCCTCAGGGTACAGGAAAATAGCCAGCAAAGATCTGATGCAGGACCCAAGAGCTGCATCTGGTACCTTAGCTGATCCAGCTACTGTTTGCTTATTTTACAATGGTCTTAATGGAAGGGAGGCTGACAAAAAGAAGAAAATATAGAAGCAAAATATAAAGAAGGGGTGGCTCAAGGGTAGGTCAAGCTACACCCACTTTTAATACTTCTAAATATTTCTCCTTCTGCCTTCAGAACTGTTAGCACTATATCCATCAGTCTACAGTTTTAATCTAGACTTAAATATTGTATGTCTAACTACTGAATGGGTTACAGTGACATTTTAAAGATAACATTTGGTGATCTTCTGACTTTTTCTCTCCTACCACCACCAGGAACAGGTATTACCACTGAAAAGATCTCAACATCTAATTCATGGATTCTAAAATAATATGTACAAAGACAGATAACGAACTTTTTATGGCTGTGGCACAATTATGTCCATACTTGAGTCACGTTGAGCATCAAATGTCATTTTTCTAATGCCTTGATGTATCATCTGTGTTACACCTTCTTAACATAGTAACTGAGCATCCTGTAGAATTTAGCCAGCACAACATCACTGTCATGCATGATTGTTGAGAAAACAGTCATGTATAACCCTTAGACATTAGACTCTACGACTAATGTCAAACATACACAATTGGCAATTATGCCCTGCAGTGACCTTCTGTCTCCCTAATAAATACAAAAAATACAAAAAAAGGCTATTTCACTGTTCATTGCAAGAAAAGCACTGGGGATGTGCCAAGAACGGTTCTGGTGTTTTTGTGCCCAGACTTGCCTGGCACAATGTGGAAACAAGATGGAAAGAAAACATCATCATCCACTTCAGGTTTGGCAGTGTTGGCTATTTGCTTTTACCACTTTCATCCCACTTAAAGACAGCACTCCCTGTCATGGCGCACTAACAGTCGGTTTTTCAGAGGAACCGCATTGCTCTTTGGGGCATACGTTTCAAAATGTGAATACAGCATCTCAAATATGCTACTAAGTGAAAAATTGTCTTCCGTCGGCAACATCCACCCATCTGCTGAATAATCTGTTGCTGCTGTTGCAAGTCACGAGGCCACAAATTTCAGAAAGAAAAGACTGCAGGATGAAGCCATAATGCACACTAAGACACGGAGCCGACTCAGGACAGGTGCACGTTTGTTTTTGGGTAAAGAAATAAAGACCCATTAGAAAACAGATACTGCCAGGACCAATGTCCAAGCAGCCAACAACAAAAACAAGCAAAACAACAAAGCAAAAAAACTGTAACACAAAGCTTTTATACCCTCAGGTCTGACAAGTATCTGCAAGTAAGTGTAAAAAAACTCACCGTAAGCCAATAAATCTAATAAAAACAACTTTTCTGATAAAAAAAAAATTATTAATCAACTGTACTGATCAAATAACGGATTTTATTTATCTGTGTGTATTCATTATGGACAAGGCCAACAATGGTGAGTAAACACTTAAAGTACTGGGTATTTCCTGTGTTTCTCTCTGTCCAAATGCTGGCAGGTGTTTCCATTGAAGTAAAGGGATGCATATAATTAAAGCACTTTACATTCTGGGCACTAAGTATACACAAAAAGTTCTACAACAGACAAACAAGCTGTGTGTTTTCTACCAAGGAAACTGTTTTGTCAGTAAACTTGTGTACATGTGTTTGCGCACTGGTATGAATAAATAACTGCAGGATGCTGGTAAAGTAAAAGCAAATGCAAGAGGCAACTGAACTCTTTTTTTATCTTTTACATATGTTGTTTAAATATCTATAGCTTTGCTCAAAACACAACTAAGTCAACTATATACTACTGCTACTAGTCTTGGTCATACTCCAACTCCAACTTCCAAACACTAAACATATTAGTACTGTGCAAATGTCTTCAGTCATCCCTCATGTCTTTATATTTTGTTAGGAGAATGGGAAATAGCTGCAGTTATTTATTGAACCATGTGCAAACATACATGGAAATACATGGAGCCTGAACTCGTTTAGGCACGCTTCTTTTCTTCTTCCTCCTTTTGTTCTCTATCAAGATGATACACCACTTTGCATTTAATCATTAACTAGTATTATTATTATTCTGTCTTCCTCCCTTTTCATCCTGTTAAAAGGGAGTTTTTCCTTCCCACTTTCACCTAGTGCTTTTTCATATGGCATCATCTGATTGTTGGGGTTTTCTCTGTATTATTGTACAGTTTTTAAATATAAAGCTCCTTGAGGCAGCTATTGCTGTGATTTGGTGCTATATAAACAAAATCAAATTCAATTGAACTGAATGATCTCATACTGCTTCAATAATGTTGAGCTGTGGGCTCTGAGGAGGTCAGTCCATGACTGATAATGTTCCACTGTGTGTTTTTCTATCTAAGTATGCTTTCACTGCACTGGCAGTGTGTTTGGGATCACCGTCATGCTGTAAATGAAGCCGCTGCCAGTCAAACTCTTTCCAGATGATAATGCATAGTGAATCAAAAACAGATCTTACTTCTCTGCTTCCATAATTTAATCAATTTTGATAAGATCCCTAACATTCCAGGCTGAAATACAGCCCCAAACCATGAAAGAGCCTCCACCTTGTTTTACAGATGGTTGTAGAAACTCGCTGTTGTGCAGTACCTATATTACCTGTACATATTGACAACAAAAAATTAAAATTTGTATTTGTCACTCCATAAGATCTGTTGCCACGGATTTTCAGCCTAGCTCTTGTGTAATTTGAAATACCTTAACCTTTTATTCCTGATTCCCTTCTTTAAGATCAGCTTCTTGATAGTCATCCTTCCACTCAGACCTTTTCTAATGAAACTTCATCAAATACTGTACTAGATGGGTCAACTAAAGGCCCAGATGCATCTCCCAAATTTGGCAATTTTTCCCATTTCTTAAAGACACAACTTTTAGATACTGTTCATCTGCTGCAGATAGATTTTTAGGGCTGATAATTTTTCTTTTATTCTCCACTTTCCAGTTTTTTTTTATCTTGGCATGATGGCAAGTTTACAGCTAATAGTTATTTGGGAATGACCTTGTTGGGGCAGTAATATTTTATCACTGATACACTAAGTGTGTAATTATTGGCTCTTTTCATAGAAAAATAAAATAAAATCACAGCAAATGATGTGCTTTTATGACAGGCTGCTGGTGGCTAAACATACAATCTAAAATTTAAAAAACAAATTTAAGTTGCCTGCTATGTGTCAATAAAACACCGGTTCATCCCTTTAGTTAGGCGCCTTTTATGCTTTAATGATTCAGAGGTCAGTGTTAAGTGGTTTAACAAACAAAAAAACCCCAAAACTCTCTAAAAATGGTGGTAATGAATAACTCCACTAGTAACGAAGGAAAGGCATGGCATTAAAAAAACAAAACTAAAATACTTTTGAAAAGATCTGTGATGATGTAAGTAAAACAAACCAAGCTCTCCAGTTTTTGTGTGAGAGTCTGGGCAGATTAACTAAGTGCAGATGAGATTATGCACACACCTGGTTGGACCTGGGCATAAGTTGATGTGTTTATTTTGTGCACATATTCTATATTCAAGGATGTATCTGCACGCACGTGTGAGACCGCTTTTGCCATGAGGAAGTGTGTGTTAAGCTCTGGCTTGAGTTCTGAGCTTGGTGTGTGAGTCATCTGGTTATGCAGCCAGGCATTTCTAGAGCTGGGAGAAGCTGAAAAGCCAGACAGGCTGAGCCAAGGCTTTCTCTGGTTAGGGGGCATCACACACACACACACACACACACACACACACACACACACACACACAGAGCGAGAGAATCAGATATATATATATATATATGTGTATATAAATATATATATACATATATATATATATATATATATATATATATGTACTTTTCATCTCTTGTTCCTTTCATCTCTTCCAGTCTTCCTATATCTTTCCTTCTCTCCCTTCTCCTCTCACCCTCTTTCTGCTGTCCTCACCTATCTTCTGCTAGTACTAAATAATTAGGAAACAAAGCAGAGACACTGCCTGCTTCCTCTCCAGCTCATTTAGATACACAGCAGTGTTTGTGATGATGCAGTGCCACTTCATTATGGTTGGTTGTTTGGTCTGTCTGCCGCAGAATGAGTGGGTGTGTGATATAGAAATGGATTCAGAAAGGGGCAGGAGAAGACAGAGAGAGAGAGAGAGAGAAAGAAAGAGTAGTGGAAAGGAGCACTGTGGTTGCGTGTGTGTTTGTGTACGTGTGAGTCTGACTGCTCAGGAACAAGGGGTTCTGATCAATAGCTTCTAAACAGCTCGACTCTCCATCAGTATCAAACTCATCAGACGACGGTGACTCACACATCTGCACAAACTCAAAGGCAACAGACAAATTTTCTATATTGACAAACCAAAAGTCCATGTGTGAGTTAGGAACTTTGTGAATTTGGAGATCACAACGGCTGGTAAACAAGCGCTTCAAGCAGTGCAGACTCCAGAATTCCTAAACTCCTCTAATCACATCTTTAGTGTTAACGCTGGTGAGAAAACAGCATTAAATCTCATAACCCTGGATGATGTAGCTTTTTTAACAGAACACAGAGGAGCAAAAGAGAAAGTAAAAGCGAGTTGAGAAAGAAATAGTTGGTGAAAGAGCGGTGGTCTCCAATGACTTCAGCAGTCTGTTCCATCCCTTTAATTAGTCCCATTGGAATGCCCTCCCCGCTCCACGCAGCTGATCAGTTTCCTCTCCATATCTCCAGTCTGTTTTTGTGTGTGCGCACACGTGGGCATGTGTGTTTGTATGCATCTTAGCTAAAGCCGGACAGACATCTCACGGGCATATGAGCCCTGGATGAGCTCCCAGTGGTAATAGAGAAAAATGTAGTAGAAATACATTAATACTCGAGGAGTTTCCATTCTTTAAGATATAAGCCATTTGGAAAATGAGATCCCTGTGCGCTCTGCATCAGTCACTGCAGCAATTAACATAAAGTGATTTTGATATTAGAACACACACACTGTTAACCCACGGTCACAAAAACTGACATTTTTATTTCCGTGCATATTGAGAAACAGTCTGTCAGTGACATCATTTTCAAGAGGGAATAAACTGTTTTAAAGTAGCAGTTGTGCCAGTACACTATAAGGTATTTTTAGGGTTGCTTTCACACCCCTGTTCAGTTTATACAGGTGCAATTGTCCATTTAGTGTGGTTCATTTAGGCCAATGTGAAAGCTGTCACCTCAACTGTGGTGCAAACCAGCCAACCTGAGAGCATCAGGTCCAGTTCTACATGAAATGTAGAGGTACATTTCATTTGTGGTGTGAAAGCGAATGGATCAAATGCAGCATTTTTAACAGCTGAACTCACAGTTCAGCCAGTACAGCCAACAGAAACATTTGATAAGGCTTCTTTACAACATTTTTTTAAATAATAGCCATCAGGAAACTTTATAGTTGGGGAATGGTGACATGTAGCTCTGGTCTCTCGTGGTCTGCCAACCCACGTGTATGCAGACTCCAGTATATGTAACATCAACTAGTTTGTTGATTTTTTACAACTAAACTACAGCTGAATCCATCTGCTCATAAAGGTCTGTAAGCAACATGAAAAGTAATATACAGTACACTGTATATTTATGCAGCTTGTAACTATGGTAACAGGTGTTCATGTCAGCACATGAGTGCAGGGATTTTATTATAATGAGATAGTCAAAAACATTAAAAACGGGGTGTAATTCGTTTCTCTAATTCAGTAAAAAGCTCTGGGAGATTTTTTTTTACCATTTAAATCAGACAGACCTCCTGCAGCTCCTCCCTCTTTTTCTGAGCACAGAACAAACAGCAAGTATGGCCATACATGCTCTACAAGTAAGTGCTCCAGTTAATAATGGCATTTGGCTTCACACAAGGTTAAAACCCTGCTCTCATATGTGAAAATCCTCAGCTCACAACATAGCACCACTTTATTTTACTTCTGGCACATGCTTTCTCTCGCTCTCTCTCTGAGACCTATGATTGGTCAATGTCAGTCTCCCATTACGGGCTAGATTTTATAACACCTGAAAACAGAGCCAAGAAGAGGTGTAAGAGTCGAGTTCCCTCTCACATCACTTGAATTACAATATGCTGAAAGGTTATTTATTTATTTGTTTTGTTTACCAGTGACATCAACAACATGTTGACTCCACTAGCTTAATGGCAAAGAGACAAAGCTTTATTTGTGTCATATCTTTGTCGTATTTATATTAATAGTATTCAAGTTAGAGTGAATAGTGCTCACAATTAGTTAACAAATAGAAGAGAACTGTCCTGCTGACTTCAAATTTACCAGTGCTGCACACCAACAATGTTATTATTTTTCTGAGGGCCACACAAGGTGTTTATGGGCCCTAAAATTTCTCCATTGTTATATGGTCTTTTATTGCAATGAGAGTAATTTCAGCTCTAACTGTGAGAAAATCTTTGGCACCAATTAGCGGTGACATCTGTGATCCCTACAATCTGTTACCTTGTATTTTTTTTTCTGTCCTTCAGCATTGAAATTAACTAGCTATTGTATGACTGTGACTTCAGAACAATAGATATGAATCATAATCATCCTGACAATTTAAGGGAGAGCTGACTATCTCGCTCGCCCGTGGAGCAAAGGTCATCATGATGCTCGCAAGCTCGTTGTTCTATTTAAAGTGAAAACTATCAAGAGAAAATGGAAGCTGCTGTTTGATACCGACAAGAAGCAGCAAAAAGGAAAGGAAAGGACGCAGAGATGGTAGAAAGGAAAAATGAAAGGTAATTAGGCAAGTGCATAGGAAGTAAGCAAAAGAGCCAAAGGGAATGGCTCAAGGATGAAAGAGAAGGAAGGAATCCAAGGTTACCAGTAACCAAGGTTTCCAAGTACTGTACCTAAACCTGACACGTTTTTGTCTTCTTCTTCACCATCACCTGTCCATTAAAGGAAAAATGTACCATAAAACGTTCACAAACAGTTGATTTTTTATACTGAATTTTCCATCTAGTCCGATTTATCTTTTGCGAGATCATTGAGTCTTTCGTTGATAAGATACACGACTTATTGTGTGTCCCAAACAGAAATGCTGTTAGGCCAGATCCTGGTGCAGCCTGAATTACACTATTGTAATACCAGAACAAAAATAATAAGGTATGAAAAACTGCTGGTGTGTATCGCCTGCACCTTGCATCTCCACTCTTACTAAACTAGCATGTAGATGCTACACACAGCAGTGGATAAGAATTGGGAGATGATGATTTGTCGAAGGGATTCTGGGTATTCTTGCGAGTTAATGGACAGGCTTGTTTTGTAGCCAGAGTTAGAACTGCTAGGACTCTCCAAACCTAATTGCAACCTCGGGAGATTTCAGCTTGATTAGGCCTCCCCGATCCTGCCAGAAGCATGTGTGTGTGTGTATGTGTGCATTTGCATGCATGAGTGTGTGATTCATGTGTGTGTTTCATTAATCAAATCCACAGTTTGGCCTTTGTGGCTAAATTCCCTCCATGTGACCTGTAGAAAAAGCCAGTGGCTAAAATTTAAACCTCCAATTTAACTACCATTGTGGAAACATTATATCTGAAACGGTGTGAGTCAATGTGCATGAAAATCAGGAGAACGATCGGGGGAAAAAAGAGGGGGTGAGATAATGAGGAGTGGGCGTTTCCTCCTCCATTCCTCAACCTCTTATCATTCGTTCACTAGTTAACAGTACACTATGACTTCAGCAGAGTGCACATCACAGACTTGACATCCCCCATCTCTCAAATCAGCTTTTGCCTGCTGCTGCTACATGTGTGTCCCCGACACATCCCCGAAGCTTGAGTCGACCCAAGGGTGTCACACTCCATCCATCTCCATCCTCTCTCCTTCTTTGGCTCTGGCTCTGTTTGCCGCACGCGGTGCTAACCTGGAGAGCCCGCTGCACCGCGAGGTACGATCCTGATGTCACTACCAATCCATCGTCCACGCACAACACAGCCACCCCAAAAACATCCTCAGGTCAAACGCACACACACACACACACACACAAAGAAAAAAAAACAGCGCTGCAGTGTGTGGCTGCTGACAGTACAGATCCAGGTGGTTAACGCAGTTATGTTGTCTGAGCCTTTCTATCAGCCACTAGTCCAACAGCATCAAACAATAAAAGAAAAAGGGAATTGCCAGGCTTCACCTACAGGCGCGAGCTACACCAACCCTGTAAGCTGGCTTAACACTGCAAAAATAACATCAAAGTCCTTCTCTCCGTAGAATACACAGCAGACCACTTTTATATTTATCTATCACATTTTGACTACACTTCAATTTCCGGCGAGGTTCTTGGGCAATGACAGAAAAAACACTTTGAACTAAATAAACAAATGCAAAGAGGGATCTCTTGAAGCTTTGGAATTGAGGAAATATATTAAAGCAAAATGCTAATGGCTTCCACTATGTGCTCCCTGATGTGGGAAGCCAGGAAGCGTCAGGCATGGGAGAGCACGGACGGAAAAAATAACTCAGAAGGAAAAGATTGCTTCTTTAATTCAATTTAATTGCAGTTTTTTGGGGTTTTTTTTACTTTTGTAGACTTTTGGCTGAAATTATTACAACACTTGATGAAACAGGTGGAAGCCCATTCAGTACTTGAAACCTTGTAGTGCTTTGTTTCTGAAGAATAAGAACACTTACAAAGTTAAACTGTGACACCAATGAGATTTTGTTGTACCTGAACGAGAAATGAAATAAGGCCGATCAGTTAAAGTCCCATCAGAGAGTGAAAACAATAAAGAACTGCAGAGCCTCAGAGGCCTTAGGATAACTACCTCCGGCACAGTTAAGCTATTGGATGCAAAGAAAAGGTGCAGCTCTTCGCTTATTTCTGGACTCAGTGACACAGGAAGAACGCAGGTTCTACTTTTCCAGCTCACTTTAATGGGAGTGCGATTTCATCCGTCTATCTCCCAGACAGACAGGTGAAAGCGACCGGCAGTAAAAGCACTTACTCCCTCTCTCTCCCTTCCACTCCCCTCCTTCTCCCTCTCTCTCTGTCTATACTTTCCTCTCTGTGCCTCCCAACTTAATTTTTCATCACACTGTGGTTTTCAGAAGACTGGGGCTTTTTCTTTTCTCCACTGCCCTCAGCTGGCATATTTAGATTGCGGCTCTACTCCACGTCCATTTCTATCTTCCTCTAGTTTCTGCGGACTTGCAAGTCATTACAATCTTCATCACTGACTTGAATTCGTTATCGTAGTGTCTTTATAGTAGAGCCCATTTATAAACCCTGTTTTTAAATAATGCCACCTGACTTGTAGTAAAAATAGGTCTTTCTTCTGGCTTTTTTTAATAAACCTTTGAATTATTACAACAGTAATAAGGCTATGAAGATATATTTTTTTCCTAACATCAAACAGTTGATGACATTTAAAAGATATAGTTTCATACATCTAAACACACACATACACACACACACACACACAAAATCCTGGCTTCAGTGCTCAATCACTTTATGCCCTGTTGAAAGTAAAGACTGTAAAGACTACACAAACACACACACACAAACACACACACACTCTGAATACAGCACCTGCCACAGAGGATACCAATATATCATTTAAATTCAGTCATGCCAGATTAAAAGACAAGCTGCTGCCAGTTAGGGACCTTAAAAAATGTTCAATCTGGGCGCAAAAAACCTTCATCCGGAACTGGGTTCATTCATGTGTGTCAGTGGAGGACTGCCAACACCGCTAGTTTGAGTTGAAAATGTCAAAAAAACATAGTGTTTGACAAGGGGGGCGATGAAGCAGGATAAAAGTAAAAAAGTTCAGTGAACGATTGTCTTTCTAGGGGGGTTTTTGTTTTGTGTGTGTGTGTGTGTGTGTGTGTGTGTGTGTGTGTGTGTGTGTGTGTGTACATGCATGTGACTTTTTGTGTGATGATGTGAGCAGATGAGCGGCAGGAGGAAGCATTTAGGGTCCAAGCTTTGCTCCAGAAACCTCTGCCTCGGGTTTGTGAAACCCTAAAGAGAGGAAACAGCACTGGAATGGCTCCCTGTTTTGTTTCCTTCTTTCCTTATCTGTCTTTCACTAGATTATGGAATTTTGAAAGCACAACACTGAAAGCGGGGCGTCTCAATGATGGCTTCAGTCCTCTCTGGTCTCATTCTGTAACTCTCCTAAACTCCCCCAGCTCAGACCTATTTCTCTGCCCTAAATGCATAATTCTGTAAATGAAGCATCTGCTTGGGTGGTCCCTGTAGGCCCGTGTGTATCAGGCTGAGGCTGACTTAAAAATAGTTTTACTAACAGTTTCCAAAATAAGTAGCACATGACTACGATTTTGAAATTGATAATGTATGTTAATGTCTAAGATCGCAATGGGTAAATAAGCTGTATGCAGTATAATGAATTTCAAAAATGTGATAACGCATGCTATAACTATTTATATTCAAATGAATCACGATACCGAACAGGTAGCTTTATGTGTAAACGAAAACTTGTATTTAGATTCTCTTAACCTAACAGTTAAGAGATTAACAATCATTTGGAAGCTTTCACACAAATAACAAGCAGCAAGTACTATAGACAACAGCCAAAGAAGTACTTGCCAATATTTATCCAAACAAAATCACAGTATTAAGTGTTTCTGTATTAACACTAATTATTGATATATTGGCATGAAACCAATCATTTCTCTTCAGTTTCGATGTCGTCCTTCCAAAGATCAATATTTGGCATGCTTGCCAAAACGTTTCAGCCAGTGCCACACTGATAAGAAGACGTGAGAATAACAGTAATAATTCAGATCCTGTTTAATAGCTGTTCGCCAAACAACTCTTGAAGGACATAAACATAAATATAAGCGTGATATCAGAACAGGAAATCGTGGCAAGCATGTCAATTTACTATTCTAAATAGGCCATAGGTATAAATATGCTTGGTTGTCTGTCACGGTGCTAGTTCTGTAAATGATAAATGGTAAATGGACTGGTTCTTATATGGCGCTTTTCTACGCTATCTGAGCACTCAGAGCGCTTTACCTGTGATAAATTGGTGACGATTCCAGGGTAGCGATGTCACCAGTACTGATATATCTCTCAATACCAAACTGAAAGCATAACATTACTTGTTTAGTACCTGTATGATGTATGTGCTGAAGAAGGTTTCTAAAAAATCTATACTCAAATACTAATCAAGATTAAATTTTATCAGATTGGATACTCATTTGTAACAGCACTGATACCAACAGTGCTGTCTGTTTTTCTTAACCCAAATTGAACCTAAGAAAAGTCTGCCAGAAGCACAGGAAATAAACATGGCTGCAGATTAACCCCTTTGCACAGACCAGTATTGTTCATTATTTAATTTTTATTTTTTGCTTATGCTTCTTACTTTTTGATTTTACACTCATGGTTTCAAAAATTCTATTGAGTATTTTCCTGGTTATTAGGATTGAGGTTGAAGTTCTAGTATTGTGACAACGCTAATCCTAACTGTTTTCCTTAAATCAACATGGCTTGTGCATAATATTGATTCCGACTGGCCAACATTTCTACATGTTTAGGGTTGTATCACCACCTGTTGCTTTGGCATCCTCTTAGCTTGACATTGTTATTTAGCATGTTCATGTGGACACAAATATTTTTCAAATCAGACATGGAAAAATCTTCATTTAAAAAAGAGACCCATGTACATGTGGATTTATGTCTCTACTTGAGATATTCTACTAATGCACAATGCCTTCTTTGCACTTCTGGTTTTGCTGTCTTTTCTAACGCTTTTAGTTATGCTTGCAATTCATCACTACAGGGCAGTGTTATTTAGAGTTTTGTGTGATCTGTGTTCTTATAGTCAGAAATAACCAAGTTAACATAGACTCATTGCTGTTACATGGGCTGATCATGCTTACTAAGACCTCACTCTAAGTCTGGAAAAATATGATAAAGGATGAACTGAACAATTCAGTGTGATGATGTGAGGTAACAGACGTATACATCTGTTTGACTTACTGATCTTAAATAAAATTATTTCACTTACTTGCTAACCATGTTGAAGGACATTGCTGGCAGAGCTGAGGAGTCATTCTGATAAACACAAAGACAGCAGGATACCTTCTATACCTTCTAAAAGGCCAATGCTTTCTCAACCTCTCACATATAAATTTCTCTTTGAAGTAGACCACCAAACCAAGAAGGTATGCATTTTATGACCCCAGAGAGGCAGGAGATGGGGCATCTATCAGAGGTAGTAATGATTTAAGCACAGCATGGGGGGGAACCTGCAGTCCTGCAATGCTAAGCATTTCACCTCAAGGACCTTCTGTTCCCAAAATACATAAAACTCTATATAGTTCAGTTGAATATTCCCCATCTAGGGAATTATCACACTCCAAGGAAAAAAAAATACCCAAAAGAACCGTCCGCTTTCACCTGAACAGTGTCTGGATGAACACTGACCAGATAAGAAAATGAAGTTCTCAAACTCAGGGAAAGCCCATGCTGTGAGCATCAATTCAATGGCTAAGACATGAAACCACATAAATGGGAATTAGACTCTTTGAATGTGGATGGCAAAGAGAGACAGGAGAAGAAATTTTCACCAGACTGGAAACTCTTTCAAAAGTATGAAACAATTTTCAGTCTGTTTAAAGTAATAAAAATACTTAATGATCATTGTGCCATCTTAAATTCCTTCAACCTTCTGCTTCAATGCACAGACACTTTTTAAAAGTAAAGAATATAAGTTTCTTCTTTTGCTTTGCTGTGTTTAAAGTAGCTTTAAAGTTTTTTTTCTGTGTTAAAATACTTCATAGAATATTATCTCAATACCTTGTGAATCACCAAATCCCACGGATTATTACTTAAATCATAGTTCCGTTTATTTTTTCAGTTGCTTTTAAAGTCACCTCAAAAGCCACCATTTCCCTGAGTATTCTCTGACACCTCGATGGGTGTGTCTAGGGAGGGAAGTCAACACCGACAATGCCCTCTGGTGACAAGCACGCTCCTCTCCTGGTCAGGATTTCCCTTAAAAATGTTGCCTATAAAAAGCAGCTGCTGGAACGCAACTTTATGGATTCTTTGTTGTCACCAATAAAAAGGTCTCTCATTGTATTTCTGCATTGCCAGGCAACTTCAGAAAGCTCTTCACTGCCACACGCACTGCTGCTGCTGCAGCCCTCTCTCTCTCCATCTCTATAATTCGTCTCACTGACTCAGCGGCTATGGACATGCAAGTAAACACCACACTTTCTTTCTTCTTACCAGGAGACTATAGAAATGACAACTGTGTGCTTTATTCCAAACGCTGCTTCCAATAAGAATGACAATCACTCACCTGCATCATACTTTCACTGCCAAGTCTTTCACTAAATTCCTCATTCATTTGTTTTTATAGAGGTAGTTAGTGTGTTACTGTGAAATTTCTTATTTAATTTCTGCCTAAGTTAATGTGTGTGTGCTTTATAGAAATTTTTGCCATATTTCCAAAATGAAGCTAATTTCCCTACAGCGTGTGGATGATAGAATTTATTCTTACAGGGGTGTTAATTTCATTTTCTTCATGGGAAAGAGCAGGAAATTAATGAAAACTCCTTGTTTTTCTCCCCAGAAAACTGATAATATCAGTCCTATTTCACCTCCCAGCCTGGTGCATATAACTTATGCATGCTGTTTTTATACAGGTCGCCGTGATTTGATGTGTTATCTGTGTGCACACTCACTGTGTGTCTGTACACATGTGTGCATTTGCAGCCAACAGCTGTAGATGGCAACAAATATAAGCCATCCTAATAATGCAACGGTGAAGCAGCCAGTGAGGTCAACATGAGAGACTGCAACGGAAAGCGAAATGCCTGGATACACCAAACACTCATACACACACACACACATACACACACACTGTCTGAATCTATCCCCACCTCCAGGCACATAAACATGGATCCTCCCAATCTGTACATCACTCCCCATCCACACTCTCCCATATTTTCTCACAAACCATTACTTTTTTCACCTCTCTGATTTCTTCTTCTATCCATCCTCGCTCTTTCTCCTCTCCCCCGTCTGTCCTTCCTCTTTTACATCCATCTTATGCTGATATCGTTGGAGGTCAGACGACACCCTGAGAAAGAGGGCTGAAGAATGGATCCATGATCCTTGGCCTTAATTACAGTGTCAAATGAGCTGTTAGCTATCTACCTGCAGGTTTGTATATGTGTGTGTGTGTGTGTGTGTGTGTGTGTGTGTGTGTGTGTCTGTGTGAGTGTGTGTGTGTGTCTCTGTGTGTGTGTGTGTGTGTGTGTGTGTGTGTTCTTTCTCTAATGTGCTAGTCAGCTCCCCACAGATGCAGTTGCCATATCAGCATCCACAACAACAGATGGACTCCAGTTACACACACACATGCAAATCCACACACATGCATACAAACCCACCATATCACATAATATTTATCACAGTCTGCAATAACACAAAAACACAAATAAACAAAAAACGACAACAAAAAAACATGTAGCATGTAACGCAAACTCTTCTGTGTTTCTATTTGAGAAAGAGGAGCGTGGTGCGTTTCTGTACAGGCTCATATGGGAACAGGCAGGTTAGTAACTAAACATTTAACCACAGTCCATCCTGTCATTGCAAATTCCACCCAACAGGAACTGCTTTCTGCTGCCAGTAACCGGCAGATGAGGGATTTGGCGCACATGTACCAAAACTCCCATCAGAAGTTATTGCCAACAGATCAGGGTGAGCTATTGACTTCTACACACAACCGTCTATCAGACATGATAATGGAGAACTGGAGCCACTGGGGCAGGCAGATTGGCAGCTGGGCTGGCAATTATCTGAAGCAGACAGAGGGACAAACAGAGTTTCACTTTTCTGGAGGGTTAAATTGTTACCATTTATATTCACCCTCACTCAGGGAGGGGGAAAAGAAAACAAGAACTTGAACTTGTCTAATTAACTTTACCTTTTTTTTAACCTTAATGTAAGCTACTCAGAGATATTAGCTTGATGGCTACCATTACCTTGGCCTTTTGAAACCAGAAACAACCATAGCCCATTTAGATAGAGGGCAAAATCATAACAGCAGTTGGCTTGCGTTGCTTTATTTTGTAAGCTAAAAAGCCTACAGTAACTGTAGTAACTGTGATAACTGTGGCTTACAGCACATTAAAATGAGAAATTGAGCATCTCAAATTATTAAAATATTCATTTTGAGTTTATATAAATTAATATTTGACGGTCTAGTTCACTACATACAGCCACAATCATGGGGAAGACTGCTGACTTGATAGTTAGTGTCATCAAGACCCTCCATAAGGAGTGTAAGCCAAGAGGGTCACTGCTGAAAAGGCTTGGCGTTCACAGAGTGCAGTATCACAGCATATTAATAGAACGTGGTATGGAGGGAAAAGTGATAGGAACAAGTGCACAAGCAAGAGGATGACTGCAGCCTTGAGAGAATTGTCAAGTGTCAGTGTATCTACAACTGTCTTACTCTATACTTTCCTGTTATCAAGCCACTCCTGAACCGGAAGGAACATCGGAAGCCTCTTACCTGGACTAAGGAGAAAAAGGAGAATAAGAACTGGACTGTTGCTCAGTGATCATAAGTCCTCTTGGCAGATGAAAGTGAATTTTCATTTAAGGTACAGAATCCAAGGTGATTGAACTCCAGTGGGAAGTTCTCACAGTCTGTAATGATTTGGGTTGCCATGTCCTCTGCTGGTGTTGGTAGTTAAACTATGATGCAGCTACCTATCAGGAAATTTTAAAGGATTTCATGTTTCCATCTGCTGATAAGCTTTATGAAGATGCTGATTTCCTTTTCCAACAGGACTTAACGCCTGTCCAGGGGCCCAAAACTAACACCAAACACTTTGGTGACTGCATTATCACTGAGCTTGACGGGCCTTCCAACTTGGTGGACCTAAAAATGAGAAACACCCAACCCAAAACTACAGATGATCTGAAGACTCCTATCAAAGGAACCTAAACTAATTCGTGTTAAAAGAAACCCCAAAAAGTACTGTGCAGTAATTAATATAATTTTCACCAGTTTGACATTTCTGAAGGAAATATTTTAGGATTTTCAGATGCTTGATTTCTAATTTTTAAGAAGCAAATAGTCTTAATCATTGAAATCAAAATAAAAAAGCTAGAAATATTCCAGTTTATGCATAATGAATATAGAATATGTGAAACTTTCCCTTTTAGAATTAAATTGTTCAAAAAAAAGTCACAGTGATGCACTAGTATTCCTGCATCTAAGTTTGAGAATGATTTGATTCTCTATATCCGGTTAATCAGGGCAGATGTCCCTGTACGATCACAGTAAATCATTAATAATGCTTGGCCTGATGCACTCATATGCCTGCAGGACACTCACTTCTCTTTTTCCGTGGATAGGTCATATTCTCAGGAGTTACATCTAGCAGAAACGTGAACATGGAACACATCAGATATTTATATATATATATATACATACATATACATATGTATATTACTTGAATGTCTGTCGTAATAAGTTTGAATTTGTGTGTGTGTGTGTGCCTCAGAAGGAATGATGTGTGTGTATATAAAGAGTGAGTGTGTGTGTGTGTCTAGTTGATATTCCAGGGTGGCTTGTTGTGAGTGTGGTTTCCCACAATTCTTATCAGAGCTGTGATCACAGAAAACTGGTCTCCTCAAATGGAGCACATCCCTCCCTGACACTATCAGCGATGTAGCCACACACACACACACACACACACGCACGCACACACACACACAGAAAGCCATCCATTATGTTTCTCTGCTGGCGATTCCCCTTCCTTGAGTCTAATTCAATCTTCAACTTATAACGCAACACCAAAACACGCGCAGCCAAGAACATGAATGCAATTTGGAACAATCTGAGGTGAGTATGTCTGTCTTATGAATAAATAAGAGTTTTTCCTTTACTCAAAACCAGCAGAGGAAATCTGCCTCGGGACGGATAAAACAATTGCTGGCTTAGAAAAATTGAAAACAAAGGAGAGGGAGGAAAAAGCGCCAGGGAGGAAAAAGACATGTAATATTCAGTGGGGAAAGCAAGGAGGTCGACATTTTGAGGATTTGTAGTGGGGTAAGAGGGGTGAAGAAAGCAAATGGCTGCAAGGGTGTGTTTGAGTTAGTCTATTTCAGCCCACAGTTCCATTTCAGAGAAGGAAACACACAGATTCTCTCAAGCAGTGATCTAATTGACAAGCCAGTGATGCAGCAGTGAATTAAAGTACATGAGGTACAAAGCAGTGCAGCACTTCTGCAGCAGTGAGGTAGATCTGCATGCTGATTTGCTGAGGAATGCATCACACAGAGCAGTTCATGCAGAGGTAAAAAAGTGATGAGAAAAAGATAAGATGCGTCCTGCTCAAAATCTGCCTTTGCTTCATTCTGGGGAAACGTGTCCTAGTTAATACCCAGCTGCTCAATGCACAAACATACACAGCCTGCACACTTGCACAAACACATACACACACATTCCTGTGCTGCTAATGAACAGCCTGCTTTCTCACTTGGGATTTCTCACCCTATATGTTTTTTTTCTTCTTTACCTTTACCACATCCATCTATCCTTCCTTCCCTTCCTCTTGCATTCTGGTGACAGCTTCTCCTCTCCGGGGTTTAGCGGTTTGACGTGTGCCCCTCATGCATGCGCAGGATGGCATGGTGTGACACACACAAGCACTCAAACACACACGCACACTGGAATTCAAATATCGCACAAAAACACTAACACCCTTTCCCAAAACCAAGCCAACAAAAGTGTAATGAAATAGTAATGGAATAAACTTTGAGTTCACACACACACGCCCACCCCCGTGATCTGAGGCAGCCTTTAGTCAGTGGAAAAAATTAGCGGGTATGACACCTCTTGTGAGAGACTGCGCTGTCACCTATGCACCTATAAATTAGATGAACACTTAAATCCATAATTCTCAAACATCACAGGCAAAAATGCGTCAGTCCCCTGATCCGTAATGTATTCATGTTATTCATCTTCACGCTTGCCATGCACAGCCCTTCTTGTTCAAATACTTGTTTTCACATCCCTTTAATCAAATTTGCACGGATTAATTTTCAGAAAGCATTGAGAGTGTCTTGCCTATAGATAGCGCAGAAATCCCTCAGAAGGCCGAGAGATACACTTGCATCATAGTTAAACATTGTGTCATGTGATATGTGTGGTAATTGAAGCAACTAGTTATTTCTCCTCTTTTGTCGCAGGTCACGGTTTTGTTTCATCAAGCGGTTATAGCTGTGAGCGTCAGTGTCAAACGCCTCGACATTTTGATGCAGACTTCAAACACCTCCTTTTTTTTTTCAGACGTATAAGCTGTTTCACTCGGAGGCGGGAGATGATGGTTTGTTTAAGCCAGGTCAAAAACCATTTAAAAATTTATCTGTTACATGCAGATGTCTGCTACTAAAATAGAGAAAGCGCCAAAAGAGAAGGGGTGAAGAGAGAATGGATAATTATCACTGAAAACAAAGTAAAAAATAGTGCCAGCGGAGCTGTTTGAAATCCATGCCTGAAATGGGGAGGTATATAAGGGAGTGTGATTGTAGCCTGAAAGCAACCACCCACAGTTTAATAGGATGCTAGCACTAAAAATACAGTATGTGAACATGTCATTTATATACTGTATGTATTTATTTTTCAGATGCAGCGCTCATGAAAAAAATATTAAAAGAAACCAAGTGCAAAGCATCCTTAAAGTTACGGTTTCCCTACACAGCTGAGTTTTTACACTTTTTTTTTAGGCATTTCTTACTATTAGGCATTCAGCTCCTTTTAAGGCTACAAGATTATGAGACTCACTAAAAAGATGTGCTGGTAAATACTGTAGTTATTTTTGTAGAATGATCCAAAATATATATTTTGGGTTACATGGTACATATACTGTACTTTGCCTGTAAATAAAATGCAAACAAGTCATTGCACTGTTTAATATTGAAATGACCGTATTTCAGTCACTGGCAGTGGCACTGACTAGACTGTATAAGGTGGGAGCCTTTGTTAGAGATAGGCTTAGAAAAGTGTCCTCAAAAACTCAGTGAATGCATCCCTCCTACTCATCATGTATTCTACGATCAGCAGGAGGGATGGTATGGGCTGCTAAAGAATCAGAACCGTGGATAGATATCCGTATGTCACGTATATGGGTTTTATATCTTCACATACTATGGGAGGAAACTTTGGAAAATATCTAAAGCAAATGATGAATTCAGTTGATGGTGTCATATCACAATGTTATATTTCAAATATAAAAGTTCAAGGTCAAGTCAACGTAACATCACCTGACTGTGTAAAGGTTTAACTCTGCCTCTAACTTCATAAAGTAGCACTGAAAAGAAGAAATATCAAATGTGAATAAAATGCCAAAAGAACATTTAAATTATCTCACACTTAAAAAGAAGCAAATTAAATTATTCAGAACAGAAAAAAACAAGAAGTGCCCTTACAAAAGTGGGATTCAAGTGATTTGTTTTTTTTCTGTATATTCCCACTGACTTTTGGCCATTATTTGACTAATGTTGTGACGCTTTCCTCCAGTGAAAGCAACAAGTTCTTTTTACTAAGCTTTGCACATCAAGGGATGGAACATTTAAAACCAGCTTTGTGATTTCCCACAAAATTGCAAAAAACAGCAAGGCATTTTCGGATGGGGAGTTTATCAAAGAGTGTTTGGTGTACTCTGCCCATATGCCCTGAGAAAAAAGAAGCATTTAGATTCCCCCAAGGTCTTCAATCATTCAGGACTGAGGACCTTGCAGGAAATCTGAAACTTCAGTTGAAAAAGAAAGCAGATAGTTCTGACTATTTCTTCTTGGCTTTGTAAGAGAGCTGTGATATCCACGACACAGCTCAGTTACTCATCTTTGTACGTGGGATAAAGAAAAAGTTTGAGATTATGGAGGAGTTGGAAGCATTGTGCTGAATGAAAGGTGATGCAACTGTGAGGGATTTGTTAACCAAAGTACCTACATGCTTTGATAGAGGCTGGGGCTGAAATAGGACAAAACTAGCAGGTGTTGCAACCGATGGCTGTCCAAATCTGACAAATGTCACACTTCTGAAGCAGATGCAAGACAATGTCACAGAAATAATCCCTGAACTGAAATTGGTATTTCTGCATTGTATTATAAAACAGGAGGTGCTGTGCTGAAAATGAACCGTGTTCTTTATTTTTTAACTAAAATGGTTAACTTCATTAGGGCAGAAGAATTGAATTACACACAGTTTGTTGCACTTTTGGAGGAGCGTGAGGCTAAACATGGTGACATGAGCTACCACGCAGCTGTCAGGTGGCTCAGCCTTGGCTAAGTGCTGAAAAAGTATGGGACCTGAGAGCAGAACATTGAAAGTTTTGTGAGAAGAAAAGCAAGGGCGTTCAGATACAGAATGGAAAATAGATCTCACATTTACTGTTGATGTGACTGCACTAATGAATGAACTGCAAACTGAACTACAAGCCAAGAGCCTATTTGCGCATGAAATGTACAGCTTGCTGGAGACTTTCACAAGAAAGTTGCTGTTTCTTTTGAGCCCACTCGAGTGCATTATTTAGATGTCAAACGATTAAGAGCCCATACCATCAGCTGATCGCGTCACCTGACACTCAATCACGAAGCCCTGCCTGGTGAGTTTTCAAGGCTATTTGAAGACTTCAAAACAGCTGAGAGTGAAATACACACGATTTAATCTTCCTTCACTTGCAGTGTGGATAATGCATCCAGTGATGTCAGATGACTCACTACATGCAGAGCAATTCAAACCATCATCATTGCTTGATTTAAACTTTCCACACATACAGAGACATGCTCAGAAGATGTTGGTTCTCTTTGGATCTACCTTCATATCTGAACAAACATTCTCAGTGACATAACTTGAACAAATCCAGATCATGACTGATCAGTCCTGACTCAGTGAGAACCACCATTGCATTTCTACCTCTGGAACTAAACCTGACCGCAATGGACAAAAAACCTGCAGATGACATTAGTACGTTTTTCTATGCCTATTTCACATTTTCACTGCCTACTTGTAACAGCTTCCTGTACCAATATCAGTTTATAAAGAGATATTTATATTGAATTGAGTTCAACTTATTGGTCCAAACCTCAACAGCAGACTTAGCTTTTTATGTAGTCCCTTGGGAAACTTAATTGCCTATCCGTGATTAATAAGAGGGTCTGATACAATAAACTTCAATTCAAGTTCAATTACAATATATATCTCCAAATCCAAAAACACTTATCTCATGGGACTTTATACAGCAAGGTAAAGACCCTACAGTATTACAGAGAAAACACCATTAATCAGACAATCCCTATGAAAAGGAATTAGGTGACAGTGAGAAGGAAAAACTCCCCTTTAACAGGAAGAAACTAGCAGAACTAGGCTCAAGGACAGGCAGTAATCTACTGAGACCAGTTGTTGGGGGATGAGGGGAAAAAGACAGAACAAGAAGAGCTTAGAGAGACAGGACTATGAGAGCAAAAACTATGTGTGCTGTGTTTGTGTACTTGTGCTAAAGGACACGCATAAAACAACAGACACCTTAAGGAATTCCCTGCGGTACCAATAAATGCTAGTGTTGCATTTGCCTCCTCACTGGTTTTAGTATCTAGCAGCTGTAGTTTGCTCTAGGGTGCTGTCACAGACATACAGGACTACATCAAAAACACCAGCGGACAAACAATTAAGTGATCATTGAGATTTAAGAAGTACAAGCGCAATCTGTTAGTCAGTCAGTGGAAAAAAATCCACACAAATGTAGTTCGAGGCAGCTGTACATAAACTTTTCTTTGTGTGTGTGTGTGTGTGTGTGTGCGTATGTGTTTGTGTGTGTGTCACCGTAGGCGGGTCCACAATTAAAGCTGATTCCTGTTGAGTTTTTCAAGAATAACACTCACACTCAAACACACCCATTCACGTCACCTGATTGTGCCTGATTACAGACTGCTGTCTTCTATACGTGACAGCAGTTCACATGTCCAACTTAACACAAATATACACAAACATACACACACACTACCAGACCAGCAATACAAACCCTGCTGTATACGCACACACACACACACCACTGGTGTCCCAGCATCCCCGATAGCATATTGCCAAAATAAACAGCATCAGCGCTGTCAACACAGAAATCTCTCACTGCCAGCGAGAGACTCAGGCACACACCTGGTCGTCACACCTACACACGCGTGCTCTCTATAAACACATCTGGCAATCAGAGATGTGTAGAGACTCACAGCAGGGAGAAGAGGATCAGCGGGGTATTGATATTACAAACACACATACAGTACCCCTCTCTCTTTTCTCTCAGCCTTACTCCATCTCTTTCACACACACACACATGCACACACACTCCACCTCTGACAGAGACACAGACTGTTACTGACAGGATGGAGGACAAGTGATTTCCTGGCAGCCATTGTCTCCTTGCCTCTTAATCCAAGCTGCAGGAGGGGGGGGGTGGTGTTGACATCTGAGACCGGTATATGAGATCCTCTCATATCTGACCTTTAACACAGCCAGACCAGAGCAGGTAAAGGTCTACAGCTCCCCAGTGACTTGCATAGACTTGATACTGCAAGCGAAGAACGAGAGCGAAAAAGAGAGAGCGAGAGAGAGCAAGAGGAAGGAGACAGAGCCGTGGCAAAAATGGAGAGTCCTTGAATAAAAACCAATTAACCACAAAGAAGAGTAGGTTTCTCTCGCTTTTCAGGATTCATTCAGATACCCATCTTTTTCAAAAGAGCTTTGTGTCCATGACACTACCTGAGCAAAAGCATGAAATGGTATGACACTCTAAGAGTATCAGCATTGGACTATCCTGGACTATTCTGCGTATCACAGTTTTCAATATATTATATTCATAAATACACAATAGGCTCCTCAACAGGATAAAGGCGCTGCCCTAATCTAGACACCATTTAACACGCATTCACAATGTGAGGAGCGATCAAAAAGGTCTGAGAACAGGCCATTAACAATAAAATTTTAGTTTTTCAGATCGCTCAGTGGAATTTCTGTGATGTCCCTGTCTACTTGTGCTTCTGGGAAGCGTGCTGGAATTCCTCCCATTCGTCAAAACTACAGTCTGACAGATTTCAGAAGTAGGGCCGATATACCAGCCAATATTAGCTATCGGCTGATATATTGTTAAAAGTTTAAAAGGTAAAGCAGGGACGGGAGAAATAACCTTCAACCACATTATGAGTTTTGACCTGGTGTGGTTTGTCCATTAGAGGGCGATGAGCAAATTCACTGCTGGCAACACTGTTTTGAACACCACAAACACTTATAACCACCTGATCTAAGGGGAGGCGGGCAGAGTAAACTGTGACTTGTTGTAACACAAGAATTTTTTTTTTAAACTGCATTGTAATATTATCTTAGTAAGAACTCATAAATATCACAAATCTGTTGATATTTTTCTGCATCTGGAAGAAAAAAGCATTGCCCAATGTATTTGATTTTTACATTCCCAAATATCTGCATCAGTATCAGTATTCAAAATCCTGCATTAGGCTGGGTGTTGAGAATAAGTGGTGCTGTTAGCTGGAGTTAGTGAAACTTATTTTGGAGTTGGGCTCACTCTGGACTTGCGCACTTAGCAAACTCTCATATGATGCGAGACTGTAATTAAGGTGTTTATCAGAGGGAGAGTGTAATTCTTCCTTTAGATAAACACTCGAGCCTAAGATTAGCAGGCATAAAGCTAGCTTATAGTACTGTTAATGTTTAGCCAGCTCTTGTCATCTGTCCTGAGATGTAGGGTTGCATGTCTAATCTGCTGAAACAAGTAACTGCGACAATACTGGGAGTGAATATTCATGTTTAGGCATATCTTCATGTGTTAGAGCCCTGACTTCAGTTCAGGAAATGAGGCTTGAGGTAAGGAGAGGATGAGCTTGAAATCAGGGAGGAGAGAGAGCAGTGGTGAAGAAGGTAAATGAAGAGGAGGAGTCGTGCAGATGTTAAATGGTCATACACAGTTTGAAAGATCTATTTGAGACATTTTTCAAATAAAACTTCAAATAAAAGGCATACTGTGTGCTAAATACATAAAACAAAGTTAAGTGGAATGGCAATGTCCAACTCAGCCACTGTATTCACGATGGTGGGAAGCTGTGGTGGCTTACACAAACTGCCACCCACTCCAATGTATTTTTAATGGATTAATTCTACATTTATGAGAACACATCAGTTTGTTGGGAGATGCAATTACACACTAATAAATGTGTATTTATTAGTACAACATTCTTTTTTTCTATTAAAGTTTAATAACATACTTACTGTAGGTTTAGCACGTACTACATCCTAGCTTCACAGAGTATATTTACTTTAGTGGCACTACACTTAAGTTCAAAGTATCCCGCCACATTGCTATACAAGCTAATCAGAAAAAAATAGTCCACCGCATTAATGCTATTTTACATCAAGAATCTATTGCTGAATAGTGTAATTAACAATGATCTCATTATTTTAATGTGTAATTAAAATGGAGGAAGTAGTAGAGCCCTTCTTGTAACAAGCCACATGTGCAGACTTAGATTATGGATGTTGAGGAGTAGCCACGTGATACGTACTAAATTAAATAATCACATGGAAAAAAATAATCCTCTGTTTGTGCAGCTTGTCTATCAGTCATATACGCACAGTCTCCTGTCAGGTCATTGGAAGCAGCTGAAATGATTTTCTCTTGCAGTCTTTTTGTCTCTCTGAGCTCGTCATCATCTGTGAAAGCAATGATTCTGGGCTGCTTGACAGATGATTCAGACTACAGTGTTTGTCTTCAGTAAAGTCAGTATAATGGGACCCCCTGTAGCTTACCCTGTAAAGCGTGCACTTCAAGCACCAAAGCTGGGTTCCAATTGGAGCAACCCAGGAATGACTCCACCCCACTCCCAAGCCCAAGCTTGGGCATCTATTTTTGTCTTTTTCTAACTCTCTCACTCCAATAAAGTGACAGTAGAATACATCACCTTCTCCATCTTCTTTAGCTTGAACTGCATATCTATACAGATGTACAAAAGTCCATTTCCAGTGTCCAAATGACAGCAACGTTTTATGTTTGGAAATTCCCTTTTCCAAAAGTTGTGAACTCTTCTTCTGATTAAAAAAGCATTAAATTTGGGCAGCTGAGTGGAGCACCAGCTTGGATATTTTCAATTGTGGTCTCAAAATGTCCAAAAAAAGAGCTCTCTTTTGAAATGTGTTATTCTTCTTCTAAGAAATGAAGGTTATTTCATGTGGAAAAATTGAAGATTTCATACAAAGGTGAGTACAACTTTCTTCACAGAACTGCACTAATATGTTCTAATGAGGATAGAAAGAGATTACGAAGGCTCATACTTGGCAATCAAATACATCGGAGATTCTAGTTTAAAAGACGGATGAATCTTAAGTCCACAACCGGCAGCTTCGTCACATGAAACCTGTAAACTGGGAGATCTCCATGATCTAGGTGAGTTTGCAAAAAAAAGCATCAAGTATGGGCATAAAAGTTTAAGGATGAGCAAATGAACACTTAGGACATGGGGAGATCGGGGATTGAATGTCAGTAACAATATGACTGTAATAACACTCGTTTTAGTCTTGTCTTTAGAAGGTAGGTCTGATGTGGCATTACAGATGGATGCCAAAGTTTTCCCCTGGACAGAAGAAGGCAGAAAAGGCCAAGCTCTGTCCTGCCACCCATACCCATGACACCTGCCACAGAGGTCAATCAGCTAGGGGTGCCACGTCTGTCAGAGCCAGGGTGAGCTGGTTAGCTGGTCACCAAGCACTTTAATCTGCAACAGATTCCCACCACCTGGCTCCACTGGCATGACACCAAGGCCAGCAGCCCCAGCAATCTGCCAACCCACTGTCACATTGTGAAGGGTTCAACGTGAACTTAACTGGGGACAGATACATGGATGGATGGATGAATGGATGGATAGATGAAGCATGCACATGTACATAGGGCTATTCTATCTATTTTTGAACCTCCATCTCTTAAAACCTTTTGAACACATGTTCCCACATGTGTTCCCTATGATCAGCCCAGCTGTGTGCTGGGAACGGTTAGTGCCATGGGTGACCCACAAGCTATACTGCTGCATGTGAATACATGAATATTTGCCTCAAGGGAGGATTTGCTCTTGGCTCTTTGATTATCAGTTCACAGTCAGGCTTTTCAAAATGACACAACTGTTAGATTCCCCTTCAGTAATATAACATGTAGCTTGTAGTCAAATCCCCCCATCTGTTGGATGAGGGCTCAGCACTTTGGCACGGCTGTCCTTGTTGTTAATGCATGCTGCCGAGTTGTTTTATGCCTCTGAATGGAGTGTAAGGTTAATCATTTATGACTTAGCTCCAAAGAGAGGCTAATGACAAGGAAAGAAATGTTTTGCCTTTTTCAGTTTCGTACTGTAGCAATGATGATTGTACTCTGTATAGCCAGCTGACAGAGGTGTAACTGGATGCACTTGAAGGTATTGCAAACAAGCTGAGTCTGTGACAAATTCTGGATGCAGCAGCTTTGTTTCCCGATCCTCCAAATCTTTTGTTAAGCACACGATTGGCCTTTGTAAGTACACAAAAATCAAAATATGCACACAGAATCACTGAGCTTCATTCCCGCAGCACAAATACATGTGTGTGCTCATCTATGTATGTAAACTGTGTACAATTCTGATTGGATGCACATCAGGAAAAACGCTGCATTCAGTCAAGCAAAAAGATAAAATGAATAAATCAAAAAGGCTACAGTTGTCGGGTTGATGTGAGCGCTCAGGTCATGTATGTGAATAAACTTACACACTAACTAAACGAATCATAACTTTAACTAGGACAACAATTAAATGTTAGCGTGATTATTCATTAATTAAAATATATTTGCTTACTGAAATATTTTTTTTAGCAAAACAAAAAAACAGCTATCAAAACTCTCTCTAAATGAACATGTCACATTTCACAGAATAACAACCAATTATCCAATTTAGACATTTAAGAGAATAAAATCAGTGAAAGAAACAAAAAATCTAAGTGGAGATACTTTTGTTAAAGAGAGAAAAAGCTATAATTCAATATTTAACGCTGCCAGAGATATTTTTAACATTTATTAAAATAAAGATACATTACTTGATAGTATAAAACAAGTAGAAAAATGTTCAAAATTGATGTGAAATCCCTTTTTTCTGTTCATCCTTTGTGATTTACCTCATTATAAAAAAAATGCTGAGTGTGGTTCTGAAAAAATCTGACCTTCGAACAAAAACCCAGATGTATTTAATAGCCCAATTTTCACTAGATAACCACCAATCGACCAGCCAAGGACCAGAATCAGATTTTTTGGAGTGTTCTGACCAATAATCAGCTGGTCAGCATGCTGTGTGAGTGACAACAAGCCTGTCCGCTTCATGAATGTAAAAATGAGCAGGCAAACAGTCGCACGCACGCTTGCGGCCATTCGCTAATATGTTGGTAGCGTGAAAGCTTTTCATTGTGAGTGAAGGCACAAAGTAAACCATGACGCGATCAACTGTGAAAACATAACAACAAACCTATTCACACACATTCACATACAAATCACCATTACCTAGCTGATTAGCGATATTTTAAAGACGCTAACAAAGACAAAGTTGCTAAAGCTAAAGCTAGCCAGAGGTCAGAGCGAGCCAAAAGCTAGCAGCCTTGGTATTAGAAAAAGATCAAAGCAGTTACGAGGAAGATTATGGCAATAACAGAAAAGAGAGACGGGTCAATGTCCTGTTATAAGATGACGTTATAAACATACTGGAAAATGATTAAGTAACCGACATTTGTTTTGTTATCTAAATCTGGTGCATTTGCTTTTGTTTGCACAGATAAAGTTAGATAAAGGTGAATGCACAGCAACTTATTTGTAACTTGCTCCAGCAATAGATTACTTTGTTTACTTTAATATAAATTTTTATTATGAAAATTATACATATATATATATATGTATATATATATATATACATACATATAGATATAGATATATGTCACTTCCAGTTCATACAAAAACAATGTCAGTAGATTACAAAAAATCAGAATCAGAATTAGTAAGGAAAATCTTTGAAAAAAAAAAGGCAGTCTTTTCTTGGAAACCAACCCTGATGATTAATAGAAAACCAATTTAAAAAACTGCCATGACTCAGTACATCTCATGGATAACTGCTATGTTATTTTGAAACTTGGGAACCTGTCTTCATTAGCATTCATGCCACTAAATCACACTGAGCCAAAATGGACTGAATTAACGTAATTTAAATTGAGACACGCGTGGAGCAGAAACAGGAGAGACAGACACACCTTTCAACACTCAGACCCTGGAATAATGGCACATACCTCACCGCCTGATTAAGTCCCTCTTCGGTTCCTCTCATTTGAGTGACTAATAATAGTCCACGCTGTTCCATGAATCATGGTTATTAAGCAGTGTGAGAGAAAATGTTTTCCCCTAAATCTCATAGCTGCTTATTTTTCAAAGTCTCATTGACAGGAGAAAGTTAGGAGACACAGGCACGCTGCACTCAGTCACAACACTTACAAAACAGGATCTTCATGACTCGCTTTTATTACACAGAGAAGCAAATGAAGCGCTTGTGTTTGTGCTGCTCAGCCAACATTTGAAAACAGAAGGGCAGAGTGAGACAAAGCCAGATTAGAATAGATGAGTGTAAGACAAGAAAAGAAGCCAAGAAGCACCGAGTCATGGGGAGACAGACAGAGAGACGGAGGAACGGTTAGTAGGTGGGGGACCTTGAAAAGCTTTTGTTCTCTGAACACGGAGCGTTAGCGAGGCAGCACTTGGCAGTTGGTTCAAAGCAACAAACTCTAAATCAATCTTTTACAGCTTGTCCAAACAGACTCAAAGAGACACACACACACACGGACACAACAAAAGGACTAGAAGAGTCTTCAAACAAGGAGAGAATACCAGCTGTGAAAAAAACACAAAAACAAGGATTCCTCCTCCGATACACGTATGGTATACCTGAAATAGAAGAGTCTGGCTGGATACTAAGAAGTGTTTGTGTGTGACCGTGTTTATGAAAGTGTGTGTGTCCAATGTTGTGTTTCTTTAATGAGCTCGGTTTACACACTTCGTTAATTGGCTGGCACAGCGCTGTCCACGATCTACGTGCCACGCACACATTCCCAAACACACACACACATCTCCATTTCACTGTGCTTATTTATTCATGTATTAGTTAGTTTGTTCCACTAGGTTCACTTGCAGGCTGCTGTAGTAATTTCCACTATATTCTCTGCATTGATTTGTACTGTTGACTGCAACGCTCTGCGCCGTGTATCAGTAACTCCCTGGAAGCACCGTTTCCTTGCAAATACGCCTTTGCAAAATAAAGAAATGGGTGCAAATTGTATTCTCAGTCAAATTTATCTATCCATTTATCCAGTTACCTCTTTCTCCCTAACGTGTATTATTTCCCATAACAAAGAGACAGGTGAGAGTGGAAGAAGTGCGAGCATTCTAATTAAAGTATCTAGCGGGGGAAGCGAGCCAAGCTTTCTTTCAGCACATCTCTCATCACGCTGGCTGTAAAAATAGCATCAACCCCACAATCCCAGGCTATGTTCTGTGTGCTTGCAGCTCAGGGCTTGTTTCTGGTGAGCAATAAGAGGTACAGTGGAGAGATTTTGCTGTTGCTGCACAACAAATACAGAGCAGCCAACTCAGTAAGCACAGGCATTCTCTTCTAGCTGGATGTGATCGTCCATTCACGCAAGACTGTGTATGTGTGTGAGAGAGCCGTGCTAAACATGATTACAGATGGGAATGGTGTACATATATTTGTGTGTACTGTATGTGCGTGTGTGTGTTTGTGTGTGGATGTGTAGGCATGCAGGACAGGAGGTCTGCAGGGAGAGATAAATGCTCAAATCTGTCTTCTCCTTCTCACTCACACCCTTCTGCTCAGACCTCTAAAAGCTTACCCCTAGGCTTACCCCGCACACACACACAAGCACACACCCACACGTGTGAACACACACACACACACACACACAGGAGCCTCATATCAACCCTATCCCCAACTCCCATTTCAGTCTTCACAGTTATTCCAAATCCAAAGCAGAGACACACATGGAGACAAAAGAGAAAGAGAAGGATGGACAGCCAGTGCCACAGCACAGCTCTCTGTCAGGATTTATTAATAAGGTGCAGGACGCAAGTTTGCACATACAGAGCCCTCGCAGTATAGGTAACATATGCTCACTTGAACTCACAAGCAGATTCTGAAAGAGAGCAAGTCGGAGAGGAGTTGTTCAATTTTTAAACAGGATGCTTTAAAGCGGAAACGGAATTAGGATGACACTTGAAGACGTTGAATTCCCATTTAAAGGAAAGGTCCAAAAGCCATGCCTTCTGCAGATTATTCATACTGCATGAATCGCCAAGACAACACGCAAAAAGCTTCCATCCATCCAATGTCGTTCTTCCCTTCCAAGAATGTTTTTTTCCACAGCTGCTCCCCCTTAGCACTGACTGCCCTCCCGTGAACAACCACGTCCTCGTCAGGTGGATTTTTCCTCCAGCTTGCCTCGCTGCATTAGCTCTCTTTTCCAAACACCTTAGGGGGTAAGAAGGACCACGCTGCGTCAAAGAGATTCTTAAGATGTCTCCACATGGGGAAGTCGTAACTGTGAAAAAAATATCTGTTCTTTAAGCAGCTCAGCACTACTGCTGCCATCATCTTGTGGGTGACCATGCAGCTTGGAGGGAAAACACATTTAATCTGATAAAACATCGCAATCAAATGAATGGTTAGCAGTGACCACTTCAAACATCTTTGGGTTCTGCTATTTGTTCCCAGAAGCACGTCATCCCTTGCACCACCATGGAGAGCTCCCTCAGTGGCTGCCACTGCAGTGTTCAGCACCATAGACAGCTCCACAGTGGAAAAATAATAATAACTTTTTTATACAGCATAAAAAAAAATAAAAGAATAACACAGTTATAAAGTTCTCCACAGCTTGGATAAGACCACAATTTAAAGGTAAGCACACAAATCCAAATATGCAAACACACAGTCAATCATATGGTCTTACAGCAAGGTCTGAGGGCCTGTAGGGGCCTCATTACTGCAGCCAGGTGTGTGCAGGTTGTGCACACACCTGGCTCGCTAAAGAGACTTTAATCAAGAATACCATCACATCAGTACACAACTAATGCCTTCAGTACACAACATGGATGGTTACATGATCACATGATGTTTCCTTTTAAGGGTACATCAAGAAAAACAGGTTGCATTCTGCCAGTGATGGTTAAAGTACACAAACATTATTGCTAAATTGGAGCAATTTAACTAATGAACACTTAATTCTTATACTCACAATAATAATAGCACAATCAAACTCATGGGCCAACTATTGATAGAATTTGCTAATAACTGGTGAAAGTGCATCTACACAAGACCTGTACTATTTAGTGCATTGTATTTGATTTAGATTACAAATGATTCAAATCATGAGGAAGAAGTATCAGGAAGGACTGTGTACAATCATATAATCTTTATATTCTTATATCTGCCAGATGTTTCTAAACTACTGCTCATCGTATTTAATGCAAGACATCTGGCTTTTGTTTTATGTGTTTCTTAACTACCCAAACTTCATCAAAAATTAAAAAATCGAACCCAATCATCCTTGCACCGCTATTTTACATCTAACAATGTCATATATAATAATAGAAGCAAAACATGAAACATTGTACTTTTACTTTAGATTCATATAGCACAGTTTGCTCACTACATATGTACTTCTTCATATTAAACCGAGAACCTGCTGCGTGAGCTACCATCTAAATTTCACACAGCATGACAGACATGCTCAGTCGGTCATATCAAAAGCTGTGTGTGCAATAAGAGTAGACAAGATGTAGAAAACATATTGGCAAAAATAATTGACAACGTAATTCTTTGTCACCGAAAGCCCTAAAGCCATCAGCATCCCAAATTAAGCTCCTCTTTGTGCCCTTCGCTGCCACAGCTGCAGCCCTGGAGAGGACACAAGGCCAGCTCAGCCTCATCACATAAAGGCAAGCGGAATGCTAATAAAGTTGGATTCAATCAAATTGAAAGCAGCCTTTTGGTAATTCATGGCTTTAAAATTAGAATTCTTGTTCTGCATTCAGAGCCTCTCTCAGTCTCTCCCACACAGCCTGAGTCTTATCCTGGCTCGACCTGAAAGAATGTTGTGTTATACACTGACAGACGCATGTGTGAAGCATTATTTGATTTTAATCGTACAAAAACACTTCAAAATAATGGCACTTTAAAATATGTTAAAAGGCTTATGAGCAGAAAAGCTTTATTATGTAACTTCACCTTGATATTACATTTGAAAATAGATATCATCTTTTTGCTTCTACTGTTGCTGCTACCATTCTCTGTTGCTTGTTCACTATTGACATTGACACTTATCTTGGTCTCCTCAGCCTCTGGCAGCATCAGTAAATCCAACTATGCAACAAGTTTCTTCAACAAACAACTGTGGCTGCTGGCAGAAATATAAAGGGCATCAGCATCGCCCACCCCCCAAACCCGCAAACCACGACTTGATGTTTTAGATGAAAAAAACAGCGAATCTAAAGTTCAGATCACTCTCGTATTGTTTCATCAATAACAAAGCATTATATTTATAAAGTGCCTCCGATTAAGCTTTCTCAAGCACCATGTGTATATATGCACTCGCTCGCTACTGTAGTTGTCCTCCTGCGTGTGCCCTCAGAGGGCTCTAGCTAATGGCAGTGTCATAATATTAGTCATATTAGGAGGGGATTAGTAAGAGAAACCGTCTTAAGGATGTGATCCCTGGGAGGGGGTGCCAGATACTGCTTGTATTACTGTCAGCCCGTCTCACACACATATTGGGAGCCTAGCAGCCGTGCCTGCTTTTCTCAATAGGATCTGTGGAGAAACATGACACACTGAAGCGCACCACCTACCGTAGCTCATTCCCCTCTTCCACAGAGTTTTTTTTTTTTCTTTATCTCATCTATTGAAGTGCTGGTGTGAAATGTGTCTGGTAGAAAAACAGAAATGCTGCAGCAGTGTAGGAAGGCTGAAGCGTGCAAATTAGAATAAGCAGACCTCTGCTTTCAAGCTTCTTAACAAAGCGTTCCCTCTTACCGCGCAGACTGTGGCGTTTGTGGTTGAAGCCAAAAGTGGCAGATTCATCGGAGACCGGAATCTATGATTTTCAGAAAATAGTGCATCTGAAAATACAGTAGTGCAGTCATCACCATTGTTGCCTCATAGCAACAAGATCCTAGGTTTGACTCTGTAGGCTGATGGAAGGAGGCACTTAGCAGGCCGGTCATGGTAGTTATGGCCGCATCAATGGGACATGTAGTAACATTTCAAGGGAAGTGCACATCAGGTTACAATATAGGTTGTGATATAGAAAACAACTAGTTTATGATGCAGGATTTCAGAAGCATAAATCCCTAGGTAGACCATTCAGGTAGGGCTAGATGCCGGTGTGTATTACATAGCAGGCTGAGGAGTGTTTGCTTGAGGTTTCTGGCAGTGGTTGCAAATAGATATGTGGTGCTGCCCCGAAACCTCCGTGCAAATGCTTTCTGGTAGGTTAGCACAGTTGCCAGTAGTTTGCGTGGAAGATGCCAGCTTGTCTGCAAACATTCTCAAACCACTCGCCAAGTTGCCAGTTTCCATGCAAACTAGCAATCTGCTATCTCCAAAAGTTGAATCTGTTCATCTGGACGTAGCGTTTTGTGGGAGAAACGTTTCGTCACTCATCCAAGTGACTTCTTCAGTCTCAGCTGACTGCAGGTTTCCCCAAACCTTATAACCAGTACATTTGCATAATGACTGAAACCAGCCCACTAGCAATCTGCTAGCAACCAAAGCAATCGCTATAAGGTTTTTAGTGCAGCAATATATATAACCAGTTCCACCCGGTGACTAATAGTCGCTAAGTCGCTACCTGGTCGGGGAACACACATTTTTGCCAATAGGTGGCTGACCAGTCTCTAGGTCTGTGTGACTGAGTCCTAACTCAGGTCTAATATTTGTGTTAATGATAAAACAAAAACTCATTACAGTATTACGTTATTCAGATTTATGGCAGCCTACATAGTACTAACCTATCCATTGCCACTTTACCCATTAGTAGCTCCACAGGTCCCAGCAGAAGGAGTTGCTTTTAGCAGAATGGCCAGTATGCTACACTGTAGGCTGCAGGCTTTAACTTTGTATTGCACAAAATATCCCTATATCTATATATCAATATACCACTTTTTCTTGTGTTATATCGACCAATATATCGACAATGTTTGTTAAAACACGCAGACACTCTTTTGGCTTTTAAGCATTAAGCAGAATAAGAAGCTAAAGATGGCGGTGGAAATGTGCGTACATTTAAGCTTACGTTAATATTAAAGTCTATATTCAAACTTTTTTCAACTTTAAGTTGTTGCTTTTTTATTACTAGCGAATTCTTCTGCTTTATAAGCAACGCGACAGAGCTGAACTGTCAAATGAAGTGTTGTTGTTTAGTTACAGCCCTCTAAATGCTACTGTGCCCTACAGTAACAAATATACTAAGACTAAACCCACAGTGTGTAAAAACAAGTCCTCAAAGGTAACAGAAATTATTTAAATGTGCACGCTCATCCATATCTGATTCTTTATTATAACCTTTATTGGTGAGCCACACACACACACACACCCATACTCGTATAGTGCACAAATACCCACAAAACTGCACTAATTACTGCTGTGTGTGTGCTCCAGCTCAAACATAGCAGTCTACAGTATATAAAGCTTCATTCTGAATTCATAATTGCATAATTAGATATAATTGCATGTGCTGTGGGCTTGCCTGACAACCTAATGAGGCAGCTGTAAAATAGCTAGTGGTTCCACTTATAAGAACATAATCAAAGACTACAAGATAAAAGGGCATACACAGATAAACAAGGACAGACAGTAGGACAAGCCCAGAGCTACACCCAGACAAAAAAAAGAAAAAAAAGTTGAAATTATTAAAACAAGAAGAAAAAGTGAGTGAGGGAGTTTTCAACCCTCATTATAATCTATCAACAGCGGCTCAGTTTATCAGTGACTCTAAGTGTCTCTGTGGTTTCCATTTCTCAGCCTCGGGGACGTGATTTTCCACCTACCTTACTCCTCATCATCGCCGTAAGACTGACCAAGACAAGACTCTCACAAACATACCTCTAGAGAGCAGGGACAGCAGACCCACACACACTCAGACACACACAAACAGTCACACAAGGTAAGGCCTAATTTGCTGGCCTAATGACCGCAGTGATTGCTGTCTAGTTGTTGATGAAGAAAGCTGCCAGAGGGCTGCATGTGTGGTGTAGTTCAGACTTCTGGCTAACAGCTCCTCTTTGCCATCAGCCGTAATGAGTCAGCTCTGACACCGCCAAAGCTAGAGTGTCTGTGTCGGTTCGTTTATAATGGCTGCTGAAAGTAATACCACCTCCCAGCCCACACACTGGCTGAGAGTTCTGTCACTGCAAACTCATTAGCAGAAGCTATAGTGGCGCCAAAATCAACAAATCAAACGGCTTCCTTAATAAGATGCAACATGTCACAGCAAGTTGGCTACCACAAATAGTAACAATGGTTCACCTGCACCCTTTGGATTTGCCTACAATGGTGCAAGAGCATCCACTATATTTCCCTATGTTTCAATGAATCACAATTATCTGTTAATGAGCCTTGAAATTTTAGGAAAAGCATGTTTTTACTTAGTAAGACATGATTCAGAACTTTTATATGTACAAACACAAAATCAGGAGCGCTCCGTGTTTTTCGTCTTTGGTACACGTTCTTGAGACAAGCCAGTTTCTTTCTCCCAGCATGTAGGGAAGTTTCTGCTTTAACAGGTGGAGAGCACAACCTGTCTTCTTTTGTGCTGCATTCTGACTCACTGAATCTGTATGTCATCACTGTTTTCTATGGTTTTCAGTCATCTGTGGAGATACCAGACTAATATGTAGCTGCGTTTCAGAGCCCAATTAGAAATGATCACATTTTCCACTAAAGAAAGACTGGTGAGGTCAAAAAGGGTGGCTAGGACTAAAGATGACTCACAAGTGCAGTATGCAATATTTTCTTCCTTTAGAAATTCCTTAAATTTTAGCCACATAAGACTCTGTCTATCATACAGTTTTTAAACCTATGAAATGCAGTCAGGCTTTCAAACGGCATCAAGGCAAAACTTGGATTTGCACCAGCAATGTGTTGTTGGAAACCCTTTGTGGCGTTCACTATAATATCTTTATATTGCATTGCATAACCAGCTCTGACTTGACTTTTTCGTATTTTCACATGTAAATTCAGGACATTTAAAACCCAAAGCGTTTTGTGATGCATCAAGGCTTTAACACAAAATCTTGATTGAACGGAGCTCCCCTCGCTGGTCACTGGGAGCATCGACATTATTTCCCATTTAAAGGCTCATTATTTTTCAAAAGCAACAGAAACATTAGTTAAATAATGGTTTGGATATTGCCCTTGTAATATGAGTAATCTGAGTTTGATACTTGCTTCGAATACTTCCTGACTGTCAGAGCATTATAAATATCAGTGCATTCACTTACTGGTGTACTGCATCTGTTGATGGCATTGCCTTGTGTTGGGAAAAAAAAGAAACATTTGAGAGGCTGACAGAAAGACAGCAGAGTCTGGTCAAGAGAGATGGCTATTAACAGTGTAAATGAAGGGAAACGTGTAATGACAGGACCCAAGAGCCACTGATGAGGGTGATGGATGGCTTTCAGCTCAAATACATGGCAGTTCATCACTCACCTCAGACATGCACACGTACTTATAGTGTATTTTCACACAGAATCACACACTTGCTTTTCTCCCTTATTAACCTTCTGCTCATCCACTTATGCTGTTTTGCAAAAGCCATTCAGCTTTGTATTGATGGCCCTGCAATCACGTAAGCAGCCTTGGAAAAGCTCTCATGTACACACACAAACACACAGGAACGCTCTGATCTCATACCCCGATCATTGCCACAATATTCCTTCGTCATCGCCGTGCTGTCTGATTGTCTCTATCTGTTGCTTGTTATTTTCAGTGAATTCATCAGTCTGCTAGCGCACGAAATGTAAGAAATGATGAGAAATGCCCTTCACTGAAAAGCCGAGTTCAACACGTTGTCTTAAAATTGATGATTTTGTTTGACCAAGAGTTGAGAGATTTTTTTTTAAACAGATTCAGATGAAAAATAAGAATAGGCAGAAGTTGGATATTTTGACAAATTGTCCTAAAAGTGCTTTGGTTTCAAATCCTAGAGGCCCTGAGTTTACAGTAATCCACATAAAAGAGCACATTTGAAAAGCTGGAAGCTGACATTTTCATTCAGCGTTTCATATAGTTTTATTTTTTTTAAAGTAATCATAATACAGCAGAAACATTTTTGATTTTCAGAACATCGAAAAAATTTAAATTTTTGTCCAACAACTGGGCCAAAATGTAGACACAGTCAATAAACAGTGACAGTAAATACAAACAGAAATATGTTGTAAATTATATATTATAAAATATGCTGGCACTGATACAGATTTTTTTTTTTTCCTAATGATTGACTATCAAAAAGATTAATAATGATTTTTTTTCCTCTTGTGTATACTGAATCCGCCCTCTGCATTAACCTGAATTAGACACACACAGCCGGAGAAAGACGCGCCTCATGCTTTCCCCCCATGAAGCCCGCCCCCTTCCCCCTGCTCTTCACCCTTTCCTTGCTCTGTAGTCGAAGGAAGCAGTGTGGGGCCGAGAGGTGGTGGGTAAACAGTGGTTCTGCAAAGTGCTTTTTCCCAGCCTGTGTATACCTGGGTAATAGAGGCAGTAATGGAGTTTGTTCAGGCTAAGGTAATCCTGGAGCTGTGAGCTCAGCATCTGGTGCTGTTTCTCTCTGACGCTGTTTTGTTCCACAGCAGGTACTGATGTTGTTGTAGCTGTCACTGTAACTGTCCCACACAAGCCATTTGGGAGTAAAGCAATGTGTGTCTGCATTTCTGTGAATGTGTGTTTTCTCTTGAAAAAAAAAAAGTGTGCTTATCAAAAGTGGATGTGTGTGTACAGTATATCCGTGTGCATTCTGACACACACACCCCCCCCAAAAAAAAGAAAGAAAAAAATGCATAGAGATAAAGTGAGGTTACGGATGTGTACGTCTGGATGTGTGCTGAAAAATACGTGTGTGTGTCTGTGTGTAGCAAGAGAGCGGGAAAAGAATCTAAAAAATATATGTGTTTGGATGTTATAGCTCACCTTTGGGAGGTGGGATAAGAACGGGGCTGACGGCTAGGAATGAATTTACGAGGCTCGATCTCCCAGAAACAATTTCTTTATGTGGGTTACACACATTTAGAGTGGCTACTCGTCCCCCCCCCGGGCCTCAGCTCACCACACACAGCTACTGGAGATGGCCAATGAAATACAGAACACTCTTTTATAGGACACATGCTTTTTATTTATTTTTATTTATCCCCTGTAGCTTTCTTTTTTCCTCTCCTTCTCTCGCTCTGTCTAGGTCTCTGTCTTACTCCTTCCTGTTTCTCAATCTTGTTCACCCCCCCATCTCTCCTATTCTTTTCTCATCACACGCAGCTACAGGAGGTGCAAATGAAAACGAGATCACCTTTTATAGGCCGCATAGTGTATTTTTTGTTTCCTCTGGTTGATCTCTTTGTCTTTATTAGAACTATCTCTCTTTTCCAATCTCTCTCTCTCTCTCTCTCCGGATAACAGCTCTGACATTATTCCCATGGCCCAGAGGATTTATTGGTAGAAGAGATGGATAAAGAAAGCAAGTCAGAAAACTACAGGAAAGGGTAGAGCGTGTGTTAAAGGTGCAGAGGGAGACATAAAATTGTGGGATGTAGAAACATGAAAGCTTGGTGAATTTTCAAGCATCTGTATGTATCTGCTTTTGGTCATGAGGCTGCAGGAAGTTGGGGTGAAAATGGTCCAATCTGACCAAGTCCTGCAGTCTGCAGTCACCTCAGGCACGTCTGTGAAAGGAGTCTGCTAGAGTACTGTGTTCATGTCTGATACCATCAATCACATTCTAAAATGAAGCTAACAATATTCAGTTATGAATTTATAAAATACTAAAAAAGGGGTAAAATTAGGACACAGATTGGTTTTTTGGCTTTTTGTAAAGTAGTGCATTATTCCCTACATTAATCTTCATACTGAGCCATTCATTTTTCCTAAAGCACATATACACTGGGGTTCTGCTGTGGTGTAGGAGTTAAGATGGCAACCATGACCTTTGTTGCATCTCTGGCCCACTAATTAAGACATAAAATGCAAAACACGCAAACATACACATTTTTATATTTGCATATGCATACACAAACAAGCGAGGTCAGTCTAAATAGTGTGACTGTGAAAACGGATTTGTTTTCCCAACCAATGAATAATCAAGTGCACGGAGACTAAACTTAATATAACCTTGAACCCAGAACCAAACCATTTAACTCACCAGGAACAATATTCTCAGGGCAAACATCTGTTACTTTGTAACGTCATCGGAAGAGACTCTCTCTCTCTCACTCTCTCTCTCTCTCTTTGCCTCACATTAAATGGGATATAATGTGATTCATCCAAGATGGAAATTCATATTAAGTAATTTGAGCATGCTCTGCAGCCTGTAGCAGGATGTAGGCTGTAGTAACTAAATGCTTCCTAAATGACTAAGCAAAACATATCTGCACTTACATTGTTTTGTTTTGGTTTTTTTCTGTGCAAAGACTGTAACGGAAAGTTGCACATAGCCCCTGTGGCAGAGGTGGGCAATTCCTTTTTCCAAGAGGCTGGATGCCAAACTGGGACAGTTATGAAGTGACGCACCAATAAGCTTATGAAGAGTTAAAATTATTATTGAGCAGAACTGAGTTTAGTTTATTGGTGGGTCCCTCCACAATCGCTTCAGTTTTTCGTGTGACCCCTTGGGAAAATTAATTGTCCACATCTGCTCTGTAGCATCAGCCATTTGTTTGTATGCTTACATGATCTAAATAAAACACTGGAGAGTTAGATTAGCAGCTTTTAGTATTTCATTAGAAAGGTCCATCTATAGATTACATATTTACATCAGACAGACACCTAAACTGAAGCACAGACTCTTTTTACTCCGGGTTGGTGTTCCATGATGCATCAACACCAGAAAATTGGTCAAGAGGTCCAGTCCAGTGACTCGAATTATCTAAAATGAGACCCGCCAGGCAGCCAGTGGCTACAGATGCCTTTGTCAGCATCTACCTGCCAGTCAGAGCTCCCATACATCTAAGTTTAAGCCTTGATTGAGTGGAAACCAAAATCATGCTCTAAAATCAAAAGTCTGTAGGGATGGGCTTACATTTGTAGCTAGTCTCATGTGCCATTTTTGGGACTTATGTAGCCATGAAGGTACTTGGTTATAGTTATTCTATTTTAGATTCATAAATCCAAACAAAAAATGCATTCCTTGAAGTAATAACCAGAACAAAAATCCCACCTCTTTTAACTTCAGTCTCCTCTGTCCTCATTTTTCTTTAGTTTTCCTCATTTCTATCTTTCATTTAACTCCGGTTAGTAAAGTGAGTAGAAGTCCAGAATATTTTGTGACTAAACTTTTCATGTTAACATCGTTCTCTAGTGGGGTCACTTAGAAATGTCCTTGCTTTTGAAAGAATAACACATTTGTTTTTGATTAAAACTGATTATGATTTTGCAAATAACAAGCAAATAATGATGATTAATGACATATTTTTTCTAAATGATTTATTTTTAATGCGTGTAGGCGTGCAGAGGCCCCTTTTCAGCAACCATCACACCTGTGATGGTTGCATCGCGTTATCTAATACAAGACCAACTAATCAATAGGAAAAAAAAGCCTTTTTTTTCCAAATATGTAAGCATCGCTGAATTGCTGATTTCAAAGAAGCAATAAATCTGACTGAGTGTCTGGAGCATTAGCCTTTGTGGGTTTAATTAGCCTCAAAAAGAGACTGCATATGTTGTGTACTACTCCCTTCACCGAAGAGCACTCACTGAGATCCGAGTGTACACAGCTGAGCCAGAGAACAAGTACATCAAAGTCTCTAGTTTGAGAAAAAGGCATCTCACCATTTCTCAACTGGGAGCTCCATTAACCCACAAAACACTGGGTCTTATAGGCAACGGTGAAGAGGCAACTTCGCAATGACAGGCTTGAAGGTACAAAGCCAAGTCTGCCAAATCTGCCAGTGGTCAATAAAATGGAAAGCATACTATATATGCAGATAGCATTTGCGGCCACATTAAGGCCCATCCTTGACCACAAATTATAGTGTATTCTTGTATCGCTCCATAAACCCCAACAATCCAACCAATCTCCCTTGTCGCTCTTGCTCACCATCACCTTAGTGCAATCTTTCTCCTCCTACCATCAAGTCTTACTGGCAGTTCTCTTCCGTCTTACTTTCTAACTCCCTCAGTTCACCTCTGTGGCTCGCCTCCCCTGTGTTCTTCACAGAGGCTTGTGAAAACGGAAGCAGAGGAAGAGACAGCGACAGATGGAGCAGTAACATGTCGAAAATATTCACAGTCAGGATGGCCATCTTTGTTTAAATTAAACAAGCCTGTGTGCACACAACACTTTATAACCAGGTCTAGGTCATGAAGAAGCTTGAAACCGGCACTACCTTCTTCTTTTTAACAGTGAAGGAAAGAAAAGCAGAACCTGGAACACCTAACTCACAGCCTCTCCTCTGTTAGACTGATGATCTATGCTGCCATCGTCAATGTAAAGTTTTCATATTCACACATCAGGTGCACAGAAGACACCCACCCCTGCACAGCCTCTCAATTTTTAACATGCAAAAGCAGTAGCCTGCATTTCAGCCATATTAAGCCTAGAAACACTCCATACTGAGTGCAACTGTTTGAAACCAGAAGATATGTAATAGAGCATAATGGGGTATAAAGGATAAGGAAAGCATAAAGGTTCCTTATCAGCTCTTTTTCTTTAAGAATGCCGCCTCTTACTTTAATTTATCAATTATTTGACACATGTGGATCCAGCTAATAGGATCAATCACAAAAAAAATAATCATCGTGAAGTGACAACCACCACACGGCAGGTCTGCCTAAAATAGCGCACAGAATCCGTCAATGCCCACATACGCACAGCTATACCTGAGCGCCCTTGTGCGTGCGTGCGCATACGTGTGTGTGTGTGTGTGTGAGAGAGAGAGAGAGAGAGAGACAGAGAGAGAGAGAGGTTCTATAGGCTGTGCAATATCTGAAACAACCGCAATCATTTGTCTTTGCTGCAAAATCACAACCGCGTGAATAAAACTGACACTAAAGCAGACCAGGCTGATGGGTGACACCACTAGAAATCATTTTCACAACTCTAATGCCTTCCTAAAATCCAATCCCTTTCTATTTCCTTACAAATGGAGCGGATGAAGTGTAATCCATTTCGTGCGTAAATGGTTTTCTAAGACGGGTTAACCAGTAGACTGTGACACGGCTGTATCCGTGCATGTCAGGTGGGTTAGTAATTGACTTTTTTTTTTTTTTTTTTTTTTATCACGATCACTTCTCCTGCTGTTAACTAAAGGCGCGTTAAAACCGTGACAGACACCGAGCAGCTCCGCCCAGGTGTAAAGGCTACCCTGTGACCCATACCTGTTGGTGCGGTGTGGTCTTGTTCTGTTAGCCCAGCAGGTGAACCTCTCTCCTCATAGCCGCTCCGCTATCCGAGACAGAGAAGAGACTCGCATCCCCACTCCACTAGCGGAAAACAGCTCCTCTGTGACACCGGCCGCTCAGTTCGACTAGAGCGGAAAAGTTATACCATACCATCCACCTTCGAAGCCGAGTAGCAGACACACACAAAAAAGGAGCCGGTTGCAGACGTGACCTTCTGGGGTGGTGCTCCTGCTACTACTCCTGTGCAAGGAAAGGTCTCCTGAAAGTTCCGCTCCTGTCCTCCGCTTTTGCACAGAAACTTAGTTATTAAGCCATGTCACGAAGGAAGAAACAGCCAGTTTGGAAAGCTGGCTTCTGTTTTGCAGCAGCAATCTCCTTCTTTTTCTCCTCTTTAAATGATGTAGTGTGAAAGCAGCCCAGTGGCGGGACAGAGATGCGTTGCGGTCGGGGAGTCACGCAGACTGTTACTGCGCTCCTGCTTGTCCGCCAGGAAGATGGAGAGGATTGCCTTTAGAGTGTAAAACTCTGAAGTGGAGCAGCGCCCCCTAGCGGTTTAGTTGGGGAAGAACTGCTCACCGATGTGCGGGCAATAAATGTAAATGATACTGTACAGTAATGTGAAGAAGGGCCATATGGGCTGCGCCAAGACATGTTGGATATATGATATTAGTGGTTTATTGCCTGGTAGTGAAACCGAAAGAAGCATCAGCCAGCATATTGACACAGAATACATGCACACAATGCACACGTGCAGTCAGACAACAACAGAAGTATCAGCAAAAATGTTTGTGTCACTTCATGAAGGACAAAACAATATTATTGTCTCAGTGTGTGTGTGTGTGTGTCTATGTTTCTGTCTGTATCTGTGTGTGCGCACGCGCCCCTCTCTCAGCGGTGAGAGGTTCAAATTAAATTGAACTCACTTTAGCTGAGCTACGGGCATTTCCCAGTAGACTACACCAAAAGGAGCGAAGGGGTGATCGACACCATACCGTCCAAATTGACCGGCCTCTCTGCCTGAGCGAGTGTATGTCCGTGTGCGTCTTTATGTGTGTTCCGTTGCCCGAAATGACCTGAACTGCCCAAAGAAGTTTACTCACAACAAATGACTTTGTCCAGACTCAGTCACTCTGACCAGTGCAGTTCATTTGAGGAAGTAGTCCCCACTGGCCCTCTAAAGTGTGACTGTGCATGTGTACTGTATGTGTGTGTCACAAAATGTGCAGTTTCCCCTCTGGTGGCAGGAGAAACAGATAGACAGTAATAGGTATTAAGGACACAGAAATCAGGCGGCGGAGAAACCTGGTAGTAAAACTCTACACACACACAAACACTTAGTGAGACAAAGTACAACTGAAGTTCTGGTGGTGGTGTGTACTTTATATTGGAGTGAGCATACAAGTGTGTGCGAGATGTAATCGAGGTGATGATGTATGGCTGCACACATGGATGACAGGGTAATTGATCCATAGTGGGGGTGTGATTGTGCACGTGTGCATGTGGGGAGGCCTGCTGCCAGTCATATATCATTTCACCCAGTGAGCTAATCTGTTACGCTGACAAAGAGTTCAGATTACTGATCTCCTCTCCTTTCTGGTCACCCTCTTGAACCTTCAACACTCTACTCTCCCCTCCTTTTATTTCCTCTCCTCTCCTCTTTTTAACTTTTGTTTTCATTGCTCATTCTTTAATCCTCCCCTTGTATGCTATCTTCTTAATATACCGAAGCATTCTCATTCTCCCTCTGTCTCTTTGTTCCTCTCTCTTCTTCTCTCTTGCTCGCTAAAGTAACACGGGTGAATCACGGATAACCTGGAAAGCCCAACCATGGGATTTGTCTTCTGTACTGCGTTCTGGCAGCGTAGTTAAACTCAGCATGTGGACTGCAAGATAACAAATAGAGACATGCATGCAACGCAAGATCCCAGGGCCTGCTTGGAAGCCCTCAAAAATCAGTCTAATTCCTTTGGGATCTTTGGCATTTATGCACATACATGTTCACCCACACTTTAACACACACACAAACACACACACACAGTGGGATTTAACATGTGCCACTCAGAGCTCTTGTTCACAGAATACTCACTTTCCTTTACATATCACATGACAGCCTTGGAGTTGCATGTTGTGTGTATACAAGGCATGAAACATGCAAGCACACGCATACACAGTCACGTGGACATGATAATCGAGCCCCTCGAAACAGTCTAATCGTATTCATTTGTCATACTTTTCCTTCTATCAGCTCAGTGAAACAGCTGAAAAGAAGACAAATCCTGCAGGACCAAGAGATAATCCTCACAGACATGAGGCGTTTGCCACATGGCTCTGTACTACTCATAATCATCAGAGCAATAATTATAGTAGGCAGTGTACCATTTGGCAGTTATCACTTGTAAAACCTCACAGTAAAGAAAATTTATTTTTTAGATGATTTTATTGTCCATAAACTGTTTGTCTCTCTGCTTCTCAACGTCCTGCATATGTGTGTGGCTTGCAGCCTTCAGCTAATTGGGTCCAGCAGAAGAAGTGGATCTTTAAAGTATTTATAATTCATAACAGTGTACAATTCAAAAAAGTATAGTTAAAAAAATGGTCATTTAATGTGATAAACCTACAGAGAATTGTTTCCTGAAGCCGTAGTTTGCCTGTGCCGAACAGCTTTACATTCAGCCGACCGGCCTGCAGCTTTGGTTTCCTTTCACCGCTCTCATATCGGGCAGCTCAGCACCAAACTGCAGAAAGATAAAGGAGCAACTATCTGGTGAACAAAATGAAGTTTTATTTGCTAAGGAACCAAATCATGAGAGCAACCTGAGTTATCATTTTTTTTAATCGACATTTCTGCATGTGCTCTAACCTTTGCTCTTATTTAGATCTTTTTTCAGCCTCTGTGTGTTTCTTGCTATTGTGATGGCTTTCCCTGACTTTAGCTACTCCACCCGTGTTTAGCTGTCCTCCCTTTTAGTGCTTTTAGTCTATGTTTCCCCACTCTCTGCCACGTTGACTTGTATCATGGGTCATTACACTCGTCTATTACTGTAAGTCTTCCTGTGTGCTTGGCACTGCCTGTTTTGTCGATTTATTTGTGTTTTATTTGTTTGTAGTTTCAAGTCTGTTTATTTTAAACTCTCTTCCTTTGTCCTCTGTTTTCCACCTACAGATCATTACAGATATTTCCTCTGGATTTGGTAAAGACCAGAATAAAAGTGTGACATTTTCCACATTGATACAAACACAACTCCAAATGAATGATACTATCGCTCCATTGCTCCTTAGTGGGTAAACAAGCAATTAATGGTTGGCTCTGTCAAGTTAAAAGCATCTGATATGATGCTAGTTAATATAAAATGTGGCTAAAAGAAAGTTCAAAGGAATGATGGAACAAGTTATTCCATGCAATGCTGTAGCTTATTTAAGTTTAACAGTTTTAGGGCATCAGTGAAAGTTTATGAAAGAAAAACACTACGGTGTATCGATCTATGTCAAGGAATACTGTTTAACGGAATCAGATCAGACTGCTGACACCATCTGTTATAGTATATTCTGTCATCACAAAGTGGATTACATCTTATACATCTATAAATTTCACTTTTTTACAGCATAAAAGTGAAGGTTAAAGCTTTATGTTTGTACTTCTGTGCAAGATTCAAAGCCCTGCCAGATGACTCTTACTACCAATACTGAGCGCTGAGTGCATCGCTTCATATGGAATAAACAGTCGTGCACATACACAAAAACACACATTGTCTTCTGTGTTGCACTGGCAGACAGTCATGCCAGCATTAGCATATGAAAGACAGCAGCTGGAAGGTGTCTCTGTCGCAGTTGTTCTTACTTGCTGTGGTATCTATTTTGATGGCTGTTTTTCTGTTCTTGCTGTCCCTCCTTCTGTCCATCACTCATACTCCTCCTTTCCTCCACAGATGACTTTCCACAGTCCCACATAAGTGTAATCTCCATATAGAATAGCCTATTTGCATTATTACTGGACACTCCAAATATGCCGTCAAGTCACTTTTTGCAGTTTTGTCTGCACAAAAAAAAAAAAAGCGACTTATGCTGACTTTCAGGAATTCTTCCTCAAATCCAGAAATCTGTGCATTCATCTGTTAAACTGAAAATGCTGAAGAATCTTTTTTTTTCCACCCATTTTTTTTCTTACCCCGAGCAGCGCTTTTACATCTCAGAAAACTAAGAGTTGTAGCGTAAAAAAGTTACAGCAGATCACTTATCACAGACAGAGCTGCCCTCAGCAGAGAAGCCTTTATCTCAGATAGCAGCAGGGTGCATCTTACTAACTCAACCCTTTCTCCTCTTGTCTGTTACGCTCGTTCACTCAAAGGTGTAAATGTTCAAACAGACTAATTCCTTCAAAGCTATGAAGAGCATGAAAGACCAGTCTCCGCCCTCATTCCTAATTGATGGCCTCACATCGCAGCATGAACGCTGGATAAGTCTAGCTCATTAGCGGTAACTACACTACAGTTAGCTCCATTAAAATTACATTACAGACATTCTAGACACACCTTATTCTGATCCCCTTTCACTCTGCTTCATTCACTTAAAATGTCATTTACAGTAGACGTGGAATGTGAGTGAGCAGAATGAGCTCATTTCACTAAGAGCAGAAGAATACCCTCATTGTTATTCATAAGCTACAGTATCTTTCTGTAATAAATACAGTTAAAAACACCATAAATACAAAAAAGATTTTTTTTATTTCCATTCATTTGTCTTTATGAATATGCAATCCACTTATTAGAGTAATTGTCCTTAGAGGGTGTGGGGTTAATTAAAAAAAACAGCCACTAATGTGAAATCACCGTGTGATACTCACACTTTATTATCACCTCTAGCTCTCCTCCACACGTGCTCTTTTTCCAGCAGGCATTTGCTTTAACTTACATTCAATGACCATTCTGACCATACAGTGCTGTTGCTCATATTGTGCTTTTCTCCAGGGAAAGCCAGTAAATGCTAGCATGTGACCTTAGGCGGTTTCTGAACCCCAGCCTTTAGATCAACATGACATTATGAATGACAACATTTCACTGATGTTATGGCAGCACCTGGAGATCCTCCCGGTATAGCTCCAGGATGCTGCTTTAGAAAAGGACACCTGTGATGCTCTGCCTGTGCTCTTTCCACTGCATTTCTTGCTGCAGTGGGCAAAAATCTACAGGAGAGAAAAAAGAAAATGGACAGCTATCAGTGAACGAGTTCCTAATAGTGGCTGAATATGAATAATAGCTGAATTTTGAATTTACATGGAATTTAAACCTTGACTGAAGGTTAGAGAGATTTTAATAAGTGTTTATTCACATCCAAAAGGAAAGGAATGAAACAAATGAAAAAATAAATAAATTGAATTATTAAAATTACAGAAAAGAGAAGCTGCTTTGCAACATTTTAAATGCAGGAACCATGAAATTTAGATGTTTTTTTAATCAAATGTTTTTTCAGCTCTATTAAATTTACAAAATATTGCCTAATCTCGGCACATATTTCCACATGAAAATCACAGCATCAAAAGTAACTAGCAACTAAAACTCTGAGAGGAAAGGTTAAATCTTTTACTCTGAATGTAGTGCGTCAAAAAATAGAAATAAAAGTACATGTTCAGCTAAATTGAACAGATGGTTCTGATTCAGGCGCTCAGATCTCTGAGAGGCCTTATCACAATGAAAGTCACAAGTGAAAAATGGTTGTGCGCTTGGGAAGATTGAGAAGAATGTGTACTTTTTGATGTATAAATTTGCAAATCAAGAGCAAGCATGGTAGTTTATTTCTGGAGACCCAAGTGCAGGGCTAAAATGTAATGCACAGAGTGACTAATCTGCACAACCAAGCTTTGAATAGGCACACATTATCAAGGGCTGAAAAGGCTGTAATGAAGTTTGGACCCAAATGCAGATACAATGTACAACTGTTTCTTCTCAGGCGTTTCAGGAAAGAAATCTTAATGAACAAAGCTGTACTGATCCAAGAGCACGGATAGCTGGAGATATACGTAAGAACTGAATTAATATGATGAGGAAAATGAACATAAGCAAAAACATGGAAGCCAATTGACCACCATGAGGCAGAAGACAATCTGGCAAAGAGTAGAAGCTTGAGCTGGTCTTAAACACTGGTTGGTGATTGCTGCTGATGATCTGCAGGTGAGGTGAGACTAGAGTGAGAAACCTAGACTCAAGAGACGGGATGGAAAAATACACCACAACCTGACACTCAACCTGAACCATGACACAGATATAATTCAGGAAGTGTGTCCTTATAACTGCATCACTTTAAAACATTCAGTTTATATGTGCCTGTATATTCCAATTTACCCCTATAAAAACATTAGTAAGACACACAACAGGCACTCCACAATTCATTATTAATTTTGAGCCTCATTTCCATTGCCTGTCGAATGTATATTGAATACACCTTCTCCTTTTAGCTCAGGTTTTGGTCTCCACCAAGTCTTGGAAAGCGATATCTATCTCTGTGATACAGGAAGTCCAGAAACTCATTAAACGTCTTGCTGGAAATAGCTCTTTTATTTTTTCTGAAGGCCAGTAGAAAAATTATGAGAAAATAATGCATTTAAGATGCAACAATGCAGCTAAATCATTTGAATAATTTTTCTATGGTATCATCACTACTAATAGCATCTGCTTCATTACCTGTAGATTCATCCACTCTTATATTTATTACAATTACTGATGCAGCTTTTCATACACCCTGGATAGACTGTTTCTGTTGTAGCCTGGAGTGAGTGAAAGTGCTGATTTAGTTTGGTTTGCCTTCCGACAGCTATCTACTCTTATTATCTCCAACTAGATGATGTCAAAGGACTAAGAAACGACAATCCATAATAAAATCCAGTTTTATACATATGCTATAACCTTTCCATATTCCAAACTTTGATAAGCACAACAAACAGATCACCCATTGTATTTCTAAGGAGGGCTGTGGCATCACTTGATGTTGTTTTCTCTTCTGTTCTCAAAATGGTACTGGTAGCATGCAGGGACAGTTTGTCCTCTACAGAAATAAAACAGCATTCATTTCTGTGTCCTTAAACAGAAGGCTCTTTGACGGATGAGCCAGATCCGGAGCAGTTTGATGTTTTATAAGAATTTGAGCATATAAAAGATGTGGCTACACATTCTGTTTCCAACATGCAGTTTGCAATCATTTATTTTTAACCAATCTCCTTTTGCCTTAATCAGGTATTTTAAATTTGGCCTCATACAATCAGGTAAGTAGTAACAATAATGAATACAACATGATATAACTGTACTTTTAAAGTTACAGTGTGTAAAATCTCACTGCTAGATTGCAGATTACAATCAACTGAATTCTGTTTTTTTTTTACCCCTCAATTCAAGTTCATAATCCTTCGGTGGCCAAACCTGTCTTAGTCAGCCAAGAGAGAGCATAAATATCAAATGTCTGTACTTTGACTGGCCAGCATGTTCATTCTACTTTTTGTGTACAGAAAACCATAATAATTTATGCACACTATAATAAAAAATTAATGTGTCAATTAAATATTTTGCATCATTTCATGTTTTTTATCCCCTAGACAACAGAAGAACACACATTTATCTGTAGTGAGTGCATCCAGATACCAAAGTGACTCCGGACTTGCCTTTTGCTGTCTGGACAGTCTGTCAGTCCACTGTTTACGTCATGCCCAGTGAGAAACTTGAACATCTATCACCACATTTCAGTTATCTCACAGGTTGGATGTCAGAATCACTCCCAAGTTAGTGCATTCAAATAGTAAAGTCAAGAAGAAGAAAAAAAAGTATTTTTCTGCTTAGCCAGGTAGAGGCATTCATGCATTCTTAGCAATGCAAGCAATAAAGCCTAATATTTATTTTTTATTTTTTTATTTTTTTGCTACTGAAGAACACCACTGCAGCATATTCCTGGATACACATTTACTTGGGGGACAGCTGTAAAACTTTATGAAAGTAGTGCGATATAAATCAGTAAGTCAGTGAGGTTCACTTTAGCTCAATGACAGCAGTACTGAGGTGAGTTGTTGAGGATATCCTGAACTTTTCTGCTGGTAAACACTGCTGTTAGCCTCTGTTAGTGAAACTTTCTTAGAAGATATTGTTGGACTTGGATACTTAGCAAAACAAAAATTTATATGATGTGAGAATGTCATCAAACTGTTTATCAGATGGAAAGCGTGATTTTTTTGGATAATTGAGCTTAACGTAGCATTAGCTTATAATTAACTGGTGTTGTTATTGTTTAGCTGGCATTTTGTCAGCTATTCCGACACAGGAGGGTGATATGTCTATGAGACTTGAGGTGAGGAAGAACAGGATAACGTTGTATTCAGATGCAGTTGTCTCTTTCCTGACATTTTTGCTTCATTGTTGAAGGAGACCCCTTCAAAAATAAAACATAGGTATGTTTCTTCATACTGTATCTTGATAAGTATAAATAAGTTACATTTTTGCCTCCACAACATGTGAACATGTACAAGTTCTCTCCTCCACCTTTGGCGTAGTATGTATGTGGCAGAGTGGTGGGACAACGTTACAGTTTCCACAAACCGGCGCCCGCTCCTATGTATTTTTAATGGATTAATTCAGAGTTTATGACAATCCATCAGTTTAATGGAAGATGTAATTACATACTAATTAATGTATATTTATGACTACAGTATTCTTTTTTCCATTAATTGAACTCAAAAAATGATTGACTTTACCTTTAAGTTAATTTGGTCAACCAGTAATCAACAAGTTTTTTAATTACAGTAAATACACTACTGAGAAACATTCATTTGCAGTTGTGTTTCTGACTACCTGGTAAATCTAATGTATTCACCCTTTGGCATTCTGTTTGACCTCGACTAATTCCCTACGATAATACTAAGCCCTTCTGTTGCTACAGCAAATGCTTCGATATCTTTATCACCTGGTTATTATCTGTGTGTCTTCCATTTATTTCTGGGCAAGTAGGTTGCAGTAGCTTTTTAGCCTCTTTTTTGTTGAGAATACCTAACTGATGTGTCTGAAAACAATATTATTAGAGCCATCAGAGTAAACAACTGGTTCAAACTCACTCTAAATCCCTGTAGGAGAACTGTGCAATTATGTAATAATTCTCTGTAGGTGCCTAATTGTCTTTGGATTGATGTTTTGATACATTGTTAACATAAAACTGTGGATAATTGCTGCCTTACCTCTATCAACCATGATAAGGATGACACAAAACACTGACATGTTTTAGTTTAGAAATTAGGCGACACCATTTTTGGAAGCACCCCGGCTCCTCTAGAAAAAGGGTGTGACTCAATGTGATGAGCCTTTAATTTATCGGATACCCATGTGTGGATGGGAGTCAGTTATCCCATACATGTGTGATGATATGCACACCAGCTGGAAAGCTCCCGCAGTGCAACAAGAGATGGTGCAACGAGACTTGTTTCCATGACTTTTTAAAATATTCAGTGATCAAGGTGGAGATTATGTCACAACTTTATGAGCCATTCTGGCCCTCACAGTGCCTGTGAAATCCCATACACACATACATTTGAAGAAAGGTTGCTTTTAAAACTACAGAGGATCAGTAAAGTGGAAATTATGTCTGACTGATGGCTTCATTTTTGAAAAAAAAAAAACCTTAGGAAAACTCAGAATATGTCTTCCCCTCTCCTGTCATTCGCCTAGTTTACACTTGTATTCGGCCTCTCAGCTTCACTCATCTGAGCAGCAGGGCCGTGGGGTCATGTTTACACAATGACATACAGGCGACATAAAGCAACAGCCACTCATAATCCAAAAGCTTTCCAGCAAAAACAGTGCCCATAAAAATCTGGGATTATGTTGTTTCGCACTACCGGTTCAGGGACAGGAATATCTCATGCTCCTTCTCTCAATCTTTTTTAATCCTCTCTAGTTCTCAGTTGTTTTTTTGTCTTTCTCTCTCACAGCCTTACTCTCCCTCTTTCCTCCTCTAAATCTCATAAACAGCTTTAGTTCTTATCAGGATGGGATCAGACAGAAAGGGCTCAATTTGGAGGTTGAAGAGAAAAGTTTTCTGCAGATGCATATATATATATATATATATATATATATGTATTATTGTTCCAGAATGTTCTTCCACTTGCATTGAAAAGTATTAAAAGATATTGTGCCCATAACCCATCGTTGGATTTAACACCCTGGTACACTGTGGCCCTGTGTATATAAGCTGGATTAGAGGGTCTGACACAAACACAAGCAGGGACGCGCCCCTTTGGCTTTACATATTTGAGCAGCACAGCTGGATATCTGGCCCAAGTGAAATAGGATAAAACTTCTATTGTCTCCTCAATTTCTCGTTTTTATGTTGCGTTGCTCTCTCATCCCCGTAAATCCTTACAAGAGGGTGGCAATCGTTTTTTACCCCCCCCCTCAACACGGCCTGCTAAACAGGAGTTTGTCCGCCCTGGATGCACGTACGCACAGGTTTAAATTGCCTGATAGTCACACAACATCCCATTCATACAGATGTGCTTCTGCGGGGACATCACTGTGCAAAGCACGACCACTGAAACAATCTAGTCTGTTTGTGTACGCCGCCAGTGGGGCTACACTGAATTCATTCATCCATCTCACCCCCCACCCCCCACTCACTCTTGCTCTTCCACCTGCTCACCCCTCTTCTCTCTGACCTCCTCATTTTCCCCTGATGACAAGATCTGCTAATGATTAATGATAAGCTGTGCAGACCATTGGTTGCAATTTGGGAGCATTTTATATGAGAGGCAGCAGGGGGAATTTTTACCGACTCTTTCTGGGTTCCCAGTAGTGTCTTTTACTCAACTGACTCCAGCTTACTGAGGAAAAGACACCAGAGGGAGCCAAGATAAAAGACACTTTAGAGAGGAAAGAACCAGCGAGCCCACATTCACTGCTACTAATAGCAGTATTTTGAAGAAAAGTCAGCTCTAAGCAGGAGTAGGAGGAGGCAGACGAGATCGGTGGTTAAAAATGTCATCTTACAGAGAAATACGATTCTTTTCTGTCGAATTTGGCCCAGTTTAAAAATCCTAAAGTTATCTTCTGAAGGCTTAACTGAACAGGAACAGTAGGCAGTGGTGGTTCACAGGTTGTCAGTGCAGTTAAATGTAATTATATATATATATATGTATATATATACACACACACATATATATATATATACACATATATGTGTGTGTGTGTGTGTGTGTGTGTGTGTGTGAAGGGCTCAGTTTAATATCGAAATGTTGGAGTTGAAGGCCCTCTGGTGGTCAGACCTGTATACACTTTGTGGTTTTTTTTACAGAGGTTGTTCACTGTTGATGGCATATAGATTAAAAAAAAATAAGGATCAAATCATAGGTGCATGATAAAGTTATTTCATGGTGAAGTGTTTTGTTCCACTGAGAGTCTGATAAAGCACATAAAGGACAGAAGGATATGTCTTCATAAATATGAGTACTGCACCCAATATTTCCTTTTATTATTGATTTGTCACTTGTATATTTTCTGATTACTCTGATCAGGTTTTTCATCTTAAAAACTGCGAACAATGTTTGTTTAAATTCAATAGTGAGTCATTTTCATAAATCTGGTTTTGTGTGATCAGAATTGCGAATCACGAAAATATTTTTTGGTTTACTATCACAAGCCACAGCCCCCCTTTTTTTTTTCTTTCCCCTCAAAGCATTTCTGATAAGCACAGACCAGGATATGGGTTCACTTTTTCTTCTGTCACCATGTCAGGTGGTTGTCTTATGAGATCAGTGACAGCCAAGCAAAATCATAAAAAAAAAAAAGTCGCATCAAACTAGGGCTGATGAAATTCCCGTCTGTCTTTTGTCATCGACGTGCCTCACTGCTCCGTCAAGATCTTCTAACACACTGATATGCACGCCTGTTGCGCTACGTCTCTAACACCACTGGGTGTCAGCGTGTCCTCACATTTCAGCAGCCTTAGAGCCGAAAGGGTGAAGCGAGGACGTCTAGCTGAGCTCCACTCTCAACTTCCCCAGGGACATGTTGGGTGACTCAGTAGTTCACAGCAGCCTCAAGCTTGTTCCCTTGTTTTCTGTGTTCACTGATGCGTGCTGCCCCGCGTGGGAAAAAGATGAGAAATGCCAAGTTTTTGGCTTCACAGAGATTTTATTGACTTTCAATGTCGTGTCCTGGGGTGAAGGTACTGTATAACCACGATACTAGATTATCTAAGCTTTGATAAATTGATAAAAGAGGTAGTGTATATTGAACTTCTAATAAAATCCTCTGAAACCGATTTTAAACAATATCACACAAGCTAAGCCCTTAAAATTGCTTTAATAAAAGAGAGAGATGGGAGTCAGACACTTGCAAGTACAAACAAAAAGATATAATGAGAAGAAGTTAGTTCTAAAGGTTAAAAAAAACCTCTTACACGCATACATTTTTATGTGTTTTGTTGGTGCATCTACAACTTTGTTGATGGCGGTTTATCCTTTCTATATATTTTTTATGTCACACACACAGGATACTGCACTGCTCCATGATTTAGTTTTTAGTTTCAAAATTTGCGGAAAGTTATACTGTCTAGCATTTTATTTTACAGAGCCAACAACTCTGGAATCATTAGATCATCTTTAATTGCTTTCTTTTTAATTGCAACAAAGTATGAAAAATTATAGCATGAGAATAATGTGAGCATTTGAAAAGTAGTAAAAGAATCTGCATTAGTTTTCAGCTCAGTGTTTGGCTATCTTCTCTTCCACTTTAATGTTTGGTTTCATAATTTTCAGCTGTGTAGGCAGCTTAAAAACCCAGTGAACACTATCTGCTTAGCACACAGATAGCTACAGATTTTCATAGCTTTTAATTAGATGGTGACTATAGTGGAAGCACAGCAACAAAAGAACCATAAAGTAAAGTTGTTCCCTAATAGCCCCATACATTACCTACTGTATGGAGGTTTGGGGGAATGCATAGAAAACAAACACTAATCCAATTTTTATGCCGCAGAAGAACACTATAAGAACTATAAATAAATTACTGGAGTTATTACAGTTTAAATAAACCAACCAATAGGCTATTTATTAAACTACATGTGTTAAATTTTTATGATTTAGTTTATGCCAATACCGCACTGGTGATGTACAGAGCACAAAAATAATGTACTTCCAGACTGTATTCAGTGGTTTTTAGAAATAAGAGAGGTAAAAAGTGAACTAAGTGTAAATACAGGCATCAGAACAAATGATTAAAAATATGTATATTTGCAAAAGTAACTTGTTGAATACTTTAATAGTAAGGCCATGATCACATATACAACTGAGGTATAATTATAATTATTTCTATGAACACAATAGAGCTCAAAGGGTTTTGAATGAATTCTGATCAAACCGTGTAGGGGTGTAGAGTGGGGTCATGTTAACGATCCATTAAAATTTAGTTTACATTCACCATGGTCTTCATGGTCAGCTCAGTGATTTATTGGTCAAAAATTGACAATAAGTTAGAAACTATGATTCTTACAAATGTGGTGTGTAATGTCAACATGTAAATAATATCATTTGAAGATTTTAAAAATTACATCACATTTGACCTCTGACGTCTCCTTCAAGGTCAATAGACTGATTTGAAGGGCAAAGTGATAATAATCCCATATGGAGCTATTTATTAAAACCATGTTTCTTACTGTTTGTATTGACAACATATGAACATATAGGAAATGGAATATGAGGATTCTAAATATAAGGTTACTACTGAACTATTACAAGTAAGGTCAAACTTGCATAAACACATTATAGTTTGGATCCAAATATCACATCACATCATTTCATTTACATTTCACATCTACATTTCTTTCAAGTTGACCGCAGAATGCGTTATTTTTGCTGTACTATAAACTTTTGCACATATGCAAAATACCATACTATTCACTTAAAAGTAAATACTGCTCAGAGAGTGAACTGCCTTGGCGAACGTTTGCACTCTAAAGAGTTTAAAACATGTTTTGTCTTTTTTTTTAATTATTTCTCATTTTTCTTCAGTGTTTTCTGTTTTTCTGCAAAATCGTCAGGCTATACTGCCAATCACGTGTGTCCTTTTCCATTTAATTCAAATCTTTGCTGTCATATTTTGATTTTTATGGGCATATCGCTGTGAATTACGACTGAACAAAATCTCACAACATCATAAAATTATTATGACAACCAGATGTTTCCCTCACGAGCTGCTAGAGAGCGAGAAGCAACAGCCACTGGATTTACATTCACCAGGTGGACACTAACATAGCTCCAAATGAATCCAAACGAATAACAGCATGTCTGCTGATATTGCACCAGCAAATTTACCTTCATCTGATGATATTTCACTGTTATGTTTGAAGCATGGTCCAGCTGTTGGTTATTGCGGGTTTAACACAGACTATAAAACTGTATAATGGTGACGTGCTAGCATTGATTAATCTACTATCGGCACTGTTCAGTATGAGTTTACATTTTACAGTTTGCTTTTTCATGCAACATTACAAAGTGTAATTTCATTTAACATTCAAACAGTTCATGACTTGTGTAACTTAGTTCTTGTTGGTACAAGAAAGACTGAAATCTGCATGTAACCTATAAAAGCTGGCTCACGATCCAGAGGGTCAAGTAGACGGTGATGCAACTGTAATAACCTAAGACGTGTGATTATCAGTGTCATGACACCATTTTTGGCCAAATTAATGACCTTTAGTAACAATGTATGAGCTAACTATTAGCACTGTGGTTAGATTTTCCCCTCTGTGTCATTCAGACTGAGCTGGGATGAGCAGCAATGTACGCTGATGATACTGGACACTGCAGATGAAGCTCAGCTCAGGCTTGTTGTTTTATTGTGTCTTGACTGTTCACGAACACACACACAAAAGGAGAAGTTGTCCTTTGGCTTTTCTTTCACTCACTTATCCAATCCAAATTTATTCACACACACACACACACACACCAGCCTAACATGTGGAGGTAACTCATTCCACAGTTTAACGGCTATGGCACAGAAAGCTTGATCCTCCTAGTTCCTAAGTCCAGTATTTGGAGCATGGAGGAGGAACCGGTCAGCTGATCTCAGTGACCTCAAAGGAACACAAGGTGTTAAGAGATCAGCGTCATAAGATGCCACTAACCTTCTAAGGGATTTAAAAACATACAATAAAGCTTAAAATCAATTCTAAGTGAAGGCATGTCTGGACAGAGGAGATATGCTTTGTCTTATAGGTTGTGGTAAGAAGGCAAGCAGCTGCATTTTGGACCAACTGAATGCTTGAAAGGAAGGCCTGATTTATACCAGCGTAAAGGGCATTAAGATTACTGTTAAGTGTCTGCCACACTCTGGGATCATTGCTCATATGTGAATGTCCTTTAATGTAATTGTTTTTACGTTTCTTCTGTATTTTGGTCAGACTCAGCAGTGGCATTAAATCCTGGAAACACCAGTTAAAATCCATACCACTGTTCAGTGATTATTTCGGGTCCATAACAACAACGAATACTCAATATTTATTTTATTGCAGCCAGCAGATCCTGCCGGTGTTTAGAGAACAGAGTTTTTATAGCCTTATTGTTAATGTTGACATGTTTTATTTGAGTTGTTGCTAGTTCTTTTTTTCTTCTTTCTTTTCCTTTTTTTGTTTTTGTTTTTGCTGTCACATTTAAAAAAAATGAAGAAGTGCTTCTAGATGCAGAGGTCAAAATTCAGTCACGCCTCTGAAGCTTGTCGATGTTGTGACTTTAGCTCTCAGTTGTTAAATGGAGGGTCAGTTATCACGATTAATCCAAAGAAATATGTGTGCCATCTATTCCTGCCTCATGATTTACTGCAAACTATAAAGCTTCTTTCTGTTTTATGGAGCAGTTTATAGTCTGGCAGGGGTGTAAAGGTATTTTAAATGTCAAAACTTAGCCCTGTCAAAGCGAATTAACAACACGAACTCACAGTAAATAAAAGATCTGAGCAAATTTAGTTCACCAGTCAAATGACTTGACTTTAAGCTTTTAAACCGCAAATCTTTGATTCCTTTAGATCCTACCAGACTTTGGGAGTGCCTATTCAAAAAAAGGGGGGGCGGGGGGCTTTGCATCCAAAGCACCATCATCTCAAAAGACATTACACTACAAGATGAACCATTTAGTATGGGTCATAATAGCAGTTTGTGGAGAAACAGCTGGAGGCAAACATGTAAATTTGTTTGCAGCTTTCCTTTTACAAACTGTGGCTCCATCTCAAATACTCATCTTCCTCATGTAATCACACATCAGCCAGCAGCAGCTCCCCTTCCGGACAACCTACAGAAATAGCATCAGTACTCTGTGGCACGGGGAGGTGCCAATGTGTACCGTTATATTTGAAACTACAGTATGTGGATATTACCATGGAAACTGCAGAGAGCTGTCCAGATTACATACTGCATCTTGTTGAGGCTTGCAGTTCCAACGTTTCAACAACTAAGTCTTTGTTTTTTACACTAATGCACCAGAAATTTGCTTCCAGCTATTTCTGTTTGGGTACCATTAAACTTCCTAATGTGACTTTTAAAGAACTGTTATGATATGATTGTGAGTGCTCATAATAGGCTGTTGTGGGTTAATAATGCTCATACTGTAGGTGAAATGTTCACCCTACCCCGGAGCTCGTGCTGTGTTTTCACAGCATACTGCACCCTGGGGTGAATGAACTTGCGACCTCACTGAGGGAATGGTATGTTAAAAAGCTTAAATCCCTCTTGTGTGATTTCCTGTTGCACTGTGGGAGAAAATAACTTGGGTCAAAGTCCATTTTCTTAGACTGCACCAGAGGGGACAGAATAATAATGACAGCAGATTAAAATGAAGCCTTAATATATCCATAAAAAACAAAGAAGAAAACAAAATCTTTATATAAATGATGTCATTATTCTTTAACCGTAAAGGGGAGGGCCCATTTAACGGTTAAATCCGTTCAGCCAATAGCGTGCAGGCGGTGGCACCTCAAACGTCCAAGACACTGTGCGATGTTCAAGTGGAGTTAGACTTTTTAAAGCTCAGATTGAGTGCATTGAGAGACGAATGCAGTGTCTCACTCTCTGCCAAAAGTGTCTTATTTTCGCCATAGGGATGCAAGAGTTTTTGTTTGTTTTGTTTTGTTTTGTTTTGTTTTTTGCAGTACAGTAAAGTGATGGGAACCACTAATACAGCTTGCATCATTGTTTGTTCACATTTGAAAATAGGGGCAGCCACACAGAGTATTGGGTTGCATGGAGTATACATTGACACATTGTAGAAGATTTGGCTTTTGCCTGCATTGCCAAATGGTGTAGTTTATAAATTTATAAGAAAAATATACATATCATTTTTGGAATTTTATATTGCGTCTTCATTCCAGTGCAAAAATTGCAAACATTTTAGAATTTCAGAAGTGAGAATTTCATGCTGTTCTTTACCATCTACTAAATAAAAGAAGAAACAATGGAAATGGCATTTCTACTGTCTTGCACACACAACATTGTAGAAAGTTGTTTCCACCAGAAGCTTTTCCTGTTCGTTTGTTTGTTTGTTTGTGTGTTTGTTTGTTTTGCCACCCATAAGTCAAAATTTCGAGTCATTAATTCAAAGTTTCTACCTAATAACTCAAAATTTCAATTTGCTCTTCCCATTCGTCTTATTTTCTCAGAACCTTGAGTTAGACAGTCAATTTTGTGACAAATTTGTGATAATTATACATAATTATGATAGTTATAGTTTGCTTTTGTTTTTCAAGTGGCGAAAACAAGCTTGTTGAGAAAATAGCAGGTAGTCGAAACACTCCCGAACCTGAAACCAAACCTCAGTTAAGAAACGAAGAACTTTGAGTCTCCGAGCGGTCTTTGAATGCACCTGAGAGGGAGGGTCTAGTCAGTTATCTGTAGGCTGCTTCTCGGCCGTTCACTCTGATTACGGCTCCTCTGGAAAAAGGGCGACCACAGGAGGGGAAACACGGAGCTCTTCGCTACTTTGAGAGGACACTTCTGAGAGAGAGGTAAGGAAATAAATGCTTCTATACTTACGCTTATTCGCCTGGAGCTCCGAGAGCCGTCTAGAGTGAATAAAGCGCTTGAGACTAAAAGGAAAAGTAGTTAAGCAGCACCGCTTCGAGTGGATAGCTAACCTTAGTCATTTAAGATTCCAGCAGCACCTCGGTGAGTTGAAACCTGTTACTTGTTTAGAAGTTTTCCAGCAGTCTTTGAGGTTATTATTATTCGTTTATTATTGTTGTTGTTATTATTATTATTATTATTATTATGTTTAAAATGGGGCAAAGGAAAAGGACACACGGAGGACACACCTGTTTGTTTTTCTCCAACCATATCCTAGGGAAGATATTGTTGTTGCCTATCTACCCACTCGATACTTCCTTGCGCAATTTAACTAAATGGACTTTAACTGTGGAGCCGTAGAGCCAGTCTTTAATTGCTATGAAAAACTTCTTTCTGTTTGAGAACCTGTTTGGCCAGTAAGCTGGAACAAAATGTTTTTTTGTTTTTGTTTTTTCTTTATTTCTTTTAGGCAGGAATACTCGGAAAGCTTAATTATTCGAATACATGATACCGACTGTGTGGCTTTTAAAAAAATGTAATTATTATTATTTGGTGACAGAAGTCTGTCCTTTTCACCTGAACAAAAAAAAAAAATGTTAAAAAAACCCCCAAAAGAATACATTCGTCTGTCCCGAGGAAATTCCTCTCTGGTAGTCACCACACCCTTGTTGTGCTGCTCGGCTTCTGTAGCGCAGACCCTCACATCTCAACAGCGACTTGTTCCCTTGTCTTGGCATGTTCACCATAACAAAACTGCACTGCCGGTATTTGGGACTGCGCCAGAGTCAGACCTGCAAAACTCTGCTATGCTTCAACTCAGCTGCTCCCATCTTTCGAGGCTGACGCGCACACTCGGGATGTTGCACGTAAAGAGTCCTCGAAAACGGGTCTTCTCGGTTTGTCCACTGCGCGCGCGTGTGTGATTGCAACATGAAAATATTTTTGTGGGAGAATGATGTAATATATATGCATTTTTTTTTAGCAGAACTGCTGACCCAGCAGGTAGTGGACAGAAGTGAAAGTGTTGCCCAGTGTAACAAGCAAAACAAAATCAGTGCAGTGCAGGGAAATGCAAAGGAAATCCCCGATCTGAGGTATGTATTAAAGGATGTGGCTGTGTGACGAGATGTAATCCACAGGGTTAGGGCTGAAAAAGTAGGGATATTGTTGTAGACGATGGAGTGGATATACTATTGAATGCACACAGGAAAGAGTACACACACACAGGAATCCATACAGATATTATGAAGTTAAAACATGGCATTAATTAATGCTTTGCAAGGTTTTCCGATAATTCGCTGGATAAACATGATAACCCAGATTACACATATTTCTTACTGTTTGTATTGCATCATTAATCACAGCAAAGATTCCACAAAGAGTTTAAGTAGTGTAAATATAATAACCAGCTACAAAGGCAAAGGCAGTAAAGGCATCCTTAGCGGTATTTTCATTACTGATTAAGCTGAGAGTTATTTTCTTGATTAATCGTTTGGTCTGTAAAATGTTGCATGCAAAGAGCCATGTTGATGCTTGTTGTTTTTGCTTGAATGAGGATGATAAATCAAACTTAGCTGCTAATTAATTTTCTGTCGATCGACTGGTTACTCAATCCACTTATTAATCAGAAGCATAGACAGTGTAAAAGAGGGATATAGCTTCTGGGTTTGAGAAGTCCCTTGAACTGTCTTTTTTGGGGGGGTTGTCATAGTGAGCAGGGGGCGACTCTTCTGGTTGCAGAGAGACTTTCGGTTGTAGAGACATCTATGGGAAATAAGCCCTCAGCTCCCTTCACATATGACCTCAGTTAACACTTTTCTTTTGTCTTTAAGGTCTTGGTTGCTAGTTTCAGTTTATACTGAATAAAAAAAAAATAAGTTGGATAATATGGTCATTATTAGAGTCGCAAGTGAGGATTAGTCGCGAATCATTAGCCAATGAGAAAGTTTCACATTTACTCCATTCGCTCATCAGTTTGTTTTACGGCAGAAAAGCTCGACTTGAGAGGGTGTTAAAAAAAAATAGACAACTACACGTTCATTAGGCTTTAACTATTACTGGAACAGGCCTTGTTCTATATATAGGATTTAAGTTGTCCTAAAATACTTACAAAATAAACAAAATCCTCCATATTTCCTATAAAAGTAAGACATTGTCTCCAACTGATTGAACTGCCAAAGATCCATTTATTATTTTATTTTTTTAGTATGTGACCTTTTGTGTTCTTTTTCCAGTATTGAGGCCAGACAGACAGCTGAATAGCTTTGTAGGTCATGAAAGCTTTCATGAAAGACTAATGTGGATCAAAAGCTGCATGTATGCCTTTATAGCCAGAGGTCCTTTCACCCTGGTGTTTGCACCTCTTTTTGTTCCTCTTGGCATTTGACTGACCTGCTCTGCTGTATTTTTACTTTTCAACGATTGATTGTGGCCACCTAACCTTTAGGAAGCACACTACTAGCACTCAATAAAAACGTAAAACGCAAAGATTTAGGAAGTTGGTGCTAAAAAAACGGGAGAGTTTGTTTAGATTTGAGTGCTGAGATTTGATCTCTTTTCCTTTCTATGGGGAGTTAGAAGGTTAAAACTATAGGTGCTTATCAGCTGATGTGCTTAGTTCTTCAAAGTATTAGAATGGACAGCCTTCCATTAGTAGCGATTTCCAAGAAAGCCAGTCTTTCTGGAAACTGATCAAACTGGAGCTTGTTTTACACACTGATGAAAAACAATCCCTTTAGGCACATATGTTTTTCAGTTTTCTAGTCATTTGTCTGCAATCGACAAGCATGGCTGCATGGAACATTGCATCCGTTGGATGTGGGGTGTACCACACACGGGCAGCATGCAGACAAAAAAAAGAGGAAAAAAAAGTCTGGGAGTGTTTCCTGTTTGAATCTTGGGGTTTGAGGTTTCAGGAAGCCTTAAAAGGGTAATGTAAACATTTTTTTTTTTTCTGACAGACTTCAGAAGTACTACTCTCTCAGACTCTTGTAGCCTGTTCCATGTTGAGTTAAGATTCCCTTTGGGAAATTGCTTGGATTGACACTGTATTTGCTCCAGCAGAAAGTTTGGCTGCTCTTTGGTAAATGCTTGCAGTTGGTGTCACCAGTTATCAGTTATGATTTCTGCTGGGTTCCCCCCCACCCCCCGTCTTATGTAGTACTTACTGCATTAAAAAAGCCATTTTAAAGAAGTCCTCTTTACACTGCATTGGCAAAAAAATTATGGACTAATCTTGAAAATCAATAATGAACATAATAGTTTTTTGCAACCCTCACTTTATATTCTTTCAATCCTAATAGTTGTGGAATTGGCGCTTCAGTTTTTAGCCTAATTGGACTGCAGCTATTAACTGGATGCATCTTTTCAGACAGTGTAAAAAAAAAAAAAATGTTTTTGATTATTCTTAAGATCATGGCTTTTTAGTTGGTTTGTAGTTCTTTTCGCCTTCAATTACTTCCAACTGTTGATGGCTAAACCTAATAAGATTTGATGAACTATTTCAAAGGATTCAGATTCAGTGCTAGATTTGATAAAATGCACTCGCTTCTCACACAGCTTCACAGGCTGACAGGACAGATGAGAGACACAGTTGGAGGATTGACTCCATAGAGGCTGTGCACATGTGTGTCAGCTTTCGTTTTCAGATTTCATTTGTGCTGTGTGTGTGAATCAGAAAGAAGCAGGGATGCGGCGCCCTAAGGATATGCAACATTAGCTCCCTGATGGTGACATCACACTGCAACACAGAGAGAGGGAGAGCGCGAGGGACGGGATGAGATGAGGGCTGATTGAGAACAAGAGCCTGGAGGAGGATGGGTAGAAGAGAGGAGCTAAAAGAGCAAACAGAGTTAGGAACAGGGTGCAATCAAGTCGGTTCCTTCACCACGCCGAGCTGAGGTGGTGCGTGTCTGTGCATATGCACACTTTATAATCTTGGAAAGCAGAAATGCATTCCTCATTCCTGTCCAAGTCCTGATTAGCTATTTTCCCAAGACAGCCGATGACTAATTCAAAGATTTGTTTATTTTATACTCATGGAATATTAATCAAAGGCCTCGTTACTGTACTTTAATGCTTTTAAGTTTCTCCATATCGTTTGCTGTTGCAGCAACTCGTGTTCTAGTTTTGACCACAGTGCTTCGCTTTCCTTTCCTCCCTCCCTCCTGCTTTTTGACTTTTGTTTGTACTGCAACCAAGAGGCGGGTGAAGGGATGATTCTGTGTGATATTTCTCTCTTTCGTCCTTTGCTCTCAGCCAACTTGTGTGCACTGTGATAAATTGGGTTGGGTGAGTCTCAATGGCTCTGTCCTATTTTGGGCTCCAGCTAGGTTCTCTGACTTTAGCTCCTTCCCTGGCCTGGATCTTGAGCAATCACTTCTGCTCTTAAGTTTGATTCAACCTTGAAAATGTTAGCTTGGCTTTAACGTCCTTGTTGGAATTTCTCTAACTGAAATTCAAGGGAGAAAAAAAAGCTTCTCCTTTTTTTCCATGGAAAAAAAAAAAAGATATGTAGCTGACCAGTATATTAGGATATAAAAGAGATAAAAGTCTAAGTAGCTTGGAAGGAAAGTGACTCAACATGAAGACATTTTACCTCTAATACAAGATGCTTCTTCAGTTCAGAACTGAGATGGGAAAATGTCTTTACAAAACTTAAAGAAGTCCAGTCACTTTCTTTCCTAGCTCTTACTATCATGACCTGGATGACTGAGAAACTACATGGACTCGAGGTATAAAAGTACTGGGGCTGCCTTCACCTTTTACCAAGATGAGGTACTCATCCTGGAAACCCGTGCCATAAAGCTTCTGGCACATGTTTTTGTGCTGATGTTGAGAAGGTTTAGATGGTCTGCCACGTCACGGCTGAGTTGCTGTTGTTCCTTAACACTTCCACTTCGCAATAAAACCACTCACAGTCGATCATGGAATATCTAGGTGGGAAGAATTTTCACAAACTGAGTTGTTGAAACAGTGGCATCCTGTTATAGTACACCACTCAAAGTTAGTGAGCTCATTACAATGATCTGTTCTTTCAAAATGCATGGCTAGGTGCTTGGTTTTTTGAAGTGGCTTTAAAAACAGTGAATGTGAATGTTGGGTATTACAGGTGGGTTTGTTTTAACAAAGGAAGTTATCAAAGCAGATTAATGAAAAAAGAAAATATCCAATCTGAAATTGCCAGTTGTAATACTGAAAGTGCTTGTTCTTTCAAGACGCAGTTCAAAATATCAGCTGTATTTAGACTACCAATAATTTAGACTTTGTTTGTTAGTGCTTTGGTTTATAATCAGTATGTCACATTTGATTGATAGATTAGTTGATTGGCAAAAAATAATGTAAATGTTTTTTAATGACAATTGTTTAAGGAAATTTAAGAAAAATACTAATCAGCATTATGCATGGCCCCACTTAGGGATTGGTAATTAATCAACTTTCATTTTCATTTTTGAGTTGTTTTTTATGAGAACAGGTTAATTGACTTAATTATTTTGGTTTTGGAATGTAGCTGTAGTTTTGTGATGTGCTTCGAATCCTCTTTGAACCTTTCCTTAATGTGTGATTTATAATCCCAGAAATTTTGTTTGCATATGGGTTTCCACAAAGACAGTGTACAGAAAGAGGTTTGTACTCATTGCAAACGTGCTGCCATGCAGTCCTCCAAAATCCCAACTGCACTGGTCGTGGATGACTATGCAACTTCACCAGGAATGGGAGAAGCACAAAAACCCTATTAAAGATTAAAAATATATTAAAAAAATGTAAAAAAAAAAAAAAAAAGTTAATAATAATAATCATAACAATACAGCTTGAAAAAATGTACACAGTGGCTGCAGCAGACACTTTTGATTGTTTTTAACACTCTTTGTAATGTTATAACGTCACTCTTCTCCACAGCTAGTTGACAATCCAATGGCAGCATAAACAGGAGTAGCCCACAGACTGGTTGTACCACATACTTTGTACACTGCCTCCATCGATGGCATACACTCCCTGCAGGTAGACGGATAGTCCCCGATTGCCTTTGCGCTGAAGCTTAGTTTTGTCTTCACAGTGGCAGCACAAAGTTTCTCGCTGTCTCTGTCATTTTTTACTTCAGTTCACATTAATTTCATGTTTACATTTCAGACATCACACAATGAATTAATCAATCAATTAATCAAGAAAGTAATCCTCAGATTGACTTGAAAAACATCAATGATCCTAGAAAATGTGTTTGTTTGTTTTTGGGCAGAAAGAAAGTTAGAGATGCTGGTGGTAGAGGGATGTTGTGTGTTTAGAAGAAAAGGGTGAGGGGTGTTGAAAGTAGGTGAGAGATTCCTCATGGCTTATGTCCTCCCACATTTTTACACAGTCAGACAGGGCTGTGTGTGAGCGCTTAGTGACCCGACATTAATCATCACATGGAATGCACTTTGCAGCTTTGGCCAACCACTGTGTCAGAATGTGAACTGCTACTACCCAGTTAATATGTTTCTTTAACAGCTGTTTGTTCATACATCACCTGGAAGTGTACAGTCAGTTTACAGTTAACAGGGGTGTGCTGTGTTGCTTTCCAGGGAAAAGGAAAATATGGGAGATGAATCTGGTCACATGGAGGACTTGCTGAGAAGTAAAATGATGATTTTATGATCAACTAATTCTATATTTTTTTTCCTGCCTTTGGTCAGATCCTGCTGGTAGTCTCTTTAAGTGAAGATGAGAAATTGAGTATCCTCTCCCTCACCTCTGAACAACAGGAAGCTCAGACATTCACATAGTTTAAATTTTTCTGTTTGCACTTAGAACAAGTATGTTTCTGCCCTTTTCCTGTGCTTCTATGTCAGACATGATGGAAAGTGGGATTGTTTGTACAGATCTTCAGTCATATTCACAGATTTGTCCTGAATCACCCCAGTGTTTGATTGCCTGTGTGGGCCTGTGTACTCTTGGGTCTTCAGTCTGAGTGGTGAGCTAGTATTTTGGAAGACATCCGGCAGGTGACATGACTAACAGGAATGTATAAGGCATGATGATGCCTGTGGCATGTTTCTGCAGGGGAGGTAAACGTGTGCATTCCTCACGTCCTCTGCTTGAGGTGTTGGTGACACATTAAATGCGATTGATATATTTTATGTTAAAAAGTTTAACTGTCAAGCTAACTGCGGTATAGCTTAAAATGTGCAGCCCACATCTCTAAACTTCAGACCTAACTAAGCCTGAAATATAACACTTATAAGAAACAGAATTGCTGTCTCTGGGTGGCTTTTTCCTCAGTATGTTGTCTATACGAACTTGCTGTTGTATCATTAAGTTAACATACATCTTCAAACTTGGAGATATTATTTTTTTGTTGCGCCCACACTGGGCATCTCCTCTAGAGATGCCCAGTAGATGACGAGGATGGAGAGTGGGGGTGGGGTTGCATAAGTCGAAGAGTTTATTGAAGTAGAGATGCAAACACTGCCGCAGTTTTACAAAAGAAACCTTTATGTAACAGCATCAGTCTATGTCAATATAAATGATATTGTCTTAGACTTTTTCAAAAATCCATTGTTAGAAAAATGTCATCCAGCCCTAATCATTATCTAGTAAAGTTAAAGCCCTACGTTATTTTTTTGGCACCCTGGCTGCATTGGCAGAGTGAATGAATTTGCTCAAATGAATCAGAAGCTGCATAATATACACAGGTGATGAGCATTATATGGACATTAAAGTGGTTTATGATGATTTTTGTACTGTGTTTTGTAGAACACAGAAATGTTTTGTTGTGGTAAGAATAAAATATTAATGTTCAAATAGTTCTTCTGGAAACAAAAGCTTTTTTTAACCCATATCAGCTCTGATGGTGCTGAACTCCGCAGTACCAATTACGCAAAACAGCTGCCTGTTAACAAAATTCAAAATGCAGCTTCACAGTTGCTTCACCCACTCACAGCGCTGTGCTTTTCAACAGAGCACAGCAGGGTGTTACACAGCAGCTGCCACGCTCGAGACATCAAGAGAAGGAAATTGAAATCCACTGTGCCATCTATGCCTCTTTTCCACTTGCACCTACTCGGCTGTACTCTACTGTACTCTGTCTGCTTCCATTGCAGTTGAGCACCACATCAATGTGTGTGGAGTCATTATAATAACGTGGCCCAAAAAATCCTGTGACGTCATTTGTATACAACACAAAACAAACAATGGATGACATCGAGGTGATGGCATACCGTCTGCTAACCCATGGTAAACGTCTGCACCTCATCATTGAAGCACAGTGTTGGTTTGTGTGTTTGCCTGGTTCCAAAAATGGCAGGTTTGAATCTTGTGAAGGAGTGGCCAATCGGTGGCATGCGGTCTGTTGATGTCTCATTTTCAGCTCGCTTGGAACCCAAGTAGGTACTAAAAAAAAAAGTACCTGGTCCCAGGTACTACCACCAAATGGAAAACCCCCAAAACAGTGACATTGAGCCAAGCCTGGTAGGTTTTATTGGAAGAGAAGCTGTAGAGACCTTCATGATGTTTAAAGGTTTGGGGTGAGCTGGTCAGAAGATGATTACGATCTTTTGGTGAAGGATGATGAGCTAAATTGAATTCCTTCTAAAACGTTTTTTGCTTTCACACTGAAAGCTGTGATCAGAAATATCACTGCTGCGTCCGTCTTTCAGAATACTTGTTTGCTTTGTTATTTTTTTGGCTGCCATCAGTTCAATAACTTACAACTTTGCATTGCATTATATTTAGTGTTGTCCTTACTGTTTCACAACAAATAATTTAGCTTTGTTGATTTGGAGTGGGAAAGTTTGGAAATTGTTGTAATAGATTTACTGATGAGATTTATGCAGTTCATTAAATAATTGAGATCGTTAGCCAAATAAAATAGTATAAAAACATTAAATCACCCTCCTCTGTTGTACATGACAGTAAATCAAATGGGGTACTATGTGTAGGGTTGTTTGAGTGCCTTGAGTTTGTGATTAAAGGTCAGTCCATACTTCAAGAAGAGGAAGGTTTTTTTAATGTATTTATCTTTTTAGTCTTAGTCCTTCTCCTGGTGTTTCCGGACAATTTTTGTGGGTTTTTTTTTTTTTTTTTTTTTTTTAACCCCCACCACCTGAAGTGAACAAGACTGGCTAATGTGTTACCCCTGCAGATATGAGTCACAACCTGCCAGCGAGGAGAAATGAGGGAGGAAGCGGCATCTGTGCTGCATGTGTGGGAAATGAGAACTTTGTCCTTTGCTACTCCACACAGGGCAAATATTATGCAAGACAGGCTCATTCATCCTAAGACACGTGTGAACACGCACGTTGATATGACCCGTTTGAAGCTCGTGTGCTTAGGCAGTCGCTGCATGTGCACTATGGCTCATCACTCAGGATATGTTGTCATTCTTCTTCAGCTTGGCCTTTGGCTCTGTTTAGCTTGTTCAGCAGTGATCTTAGTACCACACAGAGCTTGCTACAAGTGCATTTCGACATGCATTGGTCACATTTTTTGTAAACGTGATGTATGAAGAGCGCCTTGAGCGGAATTTTCTCAAATATGGCAGTAAAGTTTACTTGGACCCAAAGCTTAACAGTTGATGTTTCTGTTTGAGGTGCAAGGCCACTGTAACATCACATGGATCCCATTCTTGTAAATGTGACACATCCAAGGCACACTTACTGACTTTTGAACAAGGCATAACATGGAGTGTTACAATAAAACTGTAGGTGACTGAGGGTGATATTTCTTGGAATTGCTTTTTATGAGGTTAATGTTGTTGTTTTATATCATTGTAGTTTTTTAAGTGTTTTAAATGCAGCCACGTGTACTTTCAAAGCTACAAGCAGTACACCAATTAACCTAACATGCATAACTATGGGAGGAACCCATACAGGAGCAGGGAGAGGCCTTGGACGGTGTTAACTACTGTAATACAAAAATGGAAAGTGCTTTGTGACTTCAGGAAACATACGAGGCGTTACTGGTTGTGTTTGCTCCGTTTCCAGTAAAGCTTATTGAAAATGACCCAGTGGAAGAAACTCAGTGAGGAAGAATGATGGTAAATAACAAAAGTGGTGAAGTCCCACAATCTTCACTTCTTCCTCTCCTGCATCAGTTGCTCTCATGTTGTGTCTTACCAGGAAGTCACTTAAAAGAATCTGAAAGATAAACGAGAAAGATGATTGATAATAGCAGCGGCAATGCTTGGCGCTTATATAAATACGTAAGGATGACATAAATAACTTTTTAGGGTGTGATGAATTGATCAAAGTTCCTTGTCTTACCTCCTGAAAGAAGCCTCAGTTCACTACTTATCTCTGAGAAGACTCCCCTTGTGGTCAATCTGGTTATTAGTATTTACTTACTGTTGTATTAGTTCATTGATTTGCTTTTGATCTTGCATAATACATGAGAAAAAAATGCAGATGTTATATGTGTGAATATTTTATAACAGTGTATGGTATGAATATTGTATGAGGGTTTTAAGTGAATTGTTTCTATCCACAATCTAAGGGTAATGGAACACACCCGATATGTAACTCTTATTTAGGGAACAAGCCCTTGTAGTGCCTGCTCCTGTCCTTGTCCTGGCACAGTATGCACACACAGACACATTAATGCAAAGTAAAGGGGCCATTATCCCCACTAAGCACCATTTGCTGCCACTGTCACAGTGGGGAGCCTGCTCTGAGTGCCACAATCATCAATATGCCGCATTATTTTATCACAGCACAAAATCTGCAGGACTAGCCCCATTTTCTGAAGCTTTCTGGGGCTGCGCTGTAGCTCCAAGTCACGTGTGCATGTGTTTCTGGATGAGTTTGTGTGTCTTCCCTCTGGCAGTGACAGTATGATGTATGGGGGAGCAGCAGCCTGCTATCAGAGAGAACAGGTGGCTCTCTCAAGAGACAAACTGACAACACACTGTCCTGATTTAATGTGTAGGAGAAAAAAGAAAACGGAACAATCGTCTTTTTATTCTCGTGGTAAAAATTAGTAGCTGTTATTGCCACGAGGGGAGGTGATTGACTGAGGCCCACAACATGATGGAGGACTAAAATGAAGGCTCTTTCAGGGTCAGTGGTTCATTTTAAGTAGGCTTTCAGAAGCTATTAGAAAATATTAGCTTCAGCTTTTATGAAGGTTTAGAGTCCACAATGACATGGCGGTCCACCCACAGACCATTTTTAAGGAAATAACTTTTTTGTGTTTATTATTCTGTTTTCAATGATAGGAGTTTTTGATAGGTCTTTTGATTAGTAATGATGAGTCACTGGCCTTTTTCCTGGTGGCACTTATGTGGAAGATAATGAGAGGTGTGGCATTTAAGTCTGTGGAAACATCCTGCAACAGGAAGATGGCGGTAAAAGTAAAAAACTTCCACGGAAAGTTATTTGCAGACATAATCAGCAGAGTATTAATTAACTCTCCCAGACACACACACACACACACACTTGTCGTTAAGCTTTTAAAACCCAGAGGCGTTTCAAGATGGCTGCCAAGTGACCAGACCTGTTTCTGAAAAGACTTGGGCGTCATGCCTTTGATACTGGGATGCTGGCATGCCATGTGAAAGCACGCACTGTAGTGGCATTATGCTGTTTTTGTTTGGTTTGGTATGAATGAGCAAAGGCAACATAAAGAGGGGCCTTCCTGGCCACACAGACCACCATTTCTGTCTGAAAGAGGCTAATGAGTGCTTAAACGTGTGCTCAGACTTCTTGCATTCTCAGGTATATTTCTGCTTATTAATCACCACGGGTTTTCATTTCTACTTGTGTGTGCCTTATCCCTTGTTTGGTCATTTGGGAGTGACGGAAACAAGCCCAGAGATATTATCACCTTTTAAGTAGCAAAACAGTTATTTAACAAAACTTCCACCAAGTCCAAAGGTCATTCTCTTGTGTTAGTTTGGCCTCCTGAGGGAAATGTCTGACTCTTTACAGCTAAACACCCGACTGTGTTCACCAGGTACTATAAATTATATTTGGTGTCGAGCAAGTAGAATTCATTCATTTTTTACCAGCAAAAAAAAATACAAAAAAATAGTGCTGCAGGTCATAAAACAGAAACAATCAGGAGATCTGGTGATAGTTCTTTACTGGTTCATCATCTCAAGTGACTACTTTAAATAATTGGGACATATTACTACATCTTTCATCAGTTATTACTTAAATAGTGTGTGTATGTGTGTGTGTGTGACTGTGTGAGCGAGTGAGTGTGTGAGATTGAGTGATTGCAGAGGTTTTGATCCTAATCTTGGTCCAGGTAGTTTGAGGCTGGTGGAAGCTGAAGCTCCTGGCAGGCAGCCAGTACGTTGTCTCATCTCCGGCTGCCTTCCCTCCATTATTGTCAGCCCGTGGGAGATGGCTATTGATCTGTGTGTGTGTGTGTGTGTGTGTATGTATGTGTTTGTGTGTGTGGCCATCGCTTTCGCTCTCTGTCTCTCCCTCTCTCTTGGTCTCTGACTAGCCACATTTCACTCAAATATATATACCTTTCAGGGATACGAGAGAAGAGATGAGAAGAGAAATGTGTGCAGTATAGAGGTGTCAGACCAAACCAGTAAGAGCTGTATATCACTTGGCCACAGGGATGTAGAAGTGACATGTTAAAGATCATTATAAATGTGATTGTTGCACAGAGGTCATGAGTGTACAGCAGCGTGTAGACCACAGGCGATGCAGGCAAAGCGGCGTCAGTATTTTGTACTGTACTGTACTCTTTACAACTCTTTATATAAATCCATCTGAAATCACATCCCTGCACATCTGTTCTCCTTTACTTTTGTGTTTGGTGATTTTGTGAGACAAAATTGCCAAGTCTGTGGCTCTTGTCCTCATCCCTTCCCTCTCAGCCCAGAAAAGAGGCTGTAGCTCTAAAACAGAAATTGGTCTTTTTCATTTCTTTCTCACTTTCTATTTGTAGTTTCTTTCTCTGTTTTTCACTTCCCTCCCCTGTTTGAAAGCACTTGATTCTCCCCAGTTCACTAATCATCACAAACTTGTTTACTAATCAAACTGTGTTATGTTTTGTAGATGGCTGCAATCAGAAAGAAACTGGTGATAGTTGGGGATGGTGCGTGTGGGAAAACCTGCCTGCTTATTGTCTTCAGTAAGGACCAGTTCCCAGAGGTCTACGTCCCCACTGTGTTTGAGAACTACATCGCTGACATTGAAGTTGATACCAAACAGGTACGTCGTATTTGAAATATCCGTTTTTGGTGTGAAGACTATCAATAATTTAAAGTATTGAAATAGAAGTAATAGTTTGACATTTGTGTATTTGTAATAACTTCACTTAAAAAGAGGTTAGAGTTTCCATTTGACATTTATTTTTTGTTTGGAAAGGTAATAAAAGCTTCTTTTTTTTTTTTTTTTTAATCAGTGGCTCTCAGCCATTTGGCTTGTGATTCTTACAAAACATCAGCATCTATTTGAGCTCCTTGTCACTGTTTAAGACATTTGTTAGTTTTTAGTATTTCCCCTCCAAGCTTCTCGTATGGTGCCATTTAAACAGTAGTTAGGTTATTTCTGAAAAGAAGGACAAATAAGAGTCCAAAACAGTTTGCAGATTGTTTATCCTGTGGTTTGAGTACTAATGTTCTCTGTGAACTTCAGTTATTAAATGAAGAAAATGAAAGTATAAGGATATACTTTTTGTAATAAAGAAGCAAAGACTGACTACACTGGTGTGTATGTATTGATAATATTAATAGGAGACATTTTATATTACAGGTATTACTCCTACCCTTACTACTTAAGTACTTTTGCTTATATAATATTTTAAATGGTGTTCATTTTACTTGTTGTGGAGTATGAGTGCAGTGTTGTTCCTCTTTTACACAAGTGCAGAAACTAAGAGCAAATTTGAGCTATTTCTTGGAACAGGCAGGTTTATGTGACAGTCTTTGACCCTGTTGATTGTGGACCACATCCCATCAAGATTGATGGCAATAAGTGCCTGCTCTGCGAGAATATTTGTGCTATTTCATTGTTATAAAGCCGCAGATCTCCAGCTAGCAACAGGAAATGGATCAGTGCCACCTTCCTGTGCAAGGTCGGGACCTCTCTCCTAATACATCATGACTAATGTCCCGTTTCCTGTTCCTTTTCCTGTGCTGTAAAATTGGGGATCAGCCAGTTTTTACTTCAGTAGGTTGAATGTAATGGACATCTCTCAGCTGTGGCACAAAGAATTTAAAATGTAACAACTTTATTTGATGCCGGAAATATTTTATAACACTGTTTGACTTACACCTTATATTACGTTATGGTTAATGTTACTAAGAAAAAAAGATTTCTCTTGGGAACCTGACTCCTAAGAGACATCTACTGGTAAAAGAAGCAAAAGGCAGCTGACTGAGGTTCTTCCTGGTTTGAAATAGCTTATTTTACAACAGGTTACGTGTTATATCTCATTAAATATTGAAAATACCCTTCCTGTGGTAGACTATAAGTGCTGTGTCTGGGCAATCTTGTTAAGAAGCTTGTGAGCCAACAAGAAACATGTGAGATGTAAGAAAAGCCCAGAAGAATTGTTGAGACTCTGGAGTACAATCAAGATGTACTCCAGCTGTGATTAGTAGTAAAAATACTGCAAATTAAATCAGCAGAAGGATAAAATGCATAAAGAATGCAGTTTAGTCCTCAGACAGTTTAGTTTTTACTTTAAAAAAAACATAATTTCCTCATGAAGTGACATTTCTAGGCTACTGTGTACTAAACATTCCTGTGTAGTTCCTTGTGGTTGCATTGTAACTAGAGCTACAGCTCATGCTGACCTCTCGCAAATGATTTTTGCAAGGGTTTTCTTTTATCTGGAGCAAGCGAGGCACTGAGGGACTTCTAACAGCTTGATTAACAGCTGAGATCCTCTGGGAACCACCTACACCTCTGCAGACTTGCTAGTTAGGCCCGGTAGTGGAGGAATGAGTTGTTCTCAGTTATTTTCCTCCCTCTGTCCAATGGGATTTCTTTTGTTGTCTATACTCTGTTTTTGTATTTTAATGCTAGCAAGTGTATGCTCTGTGTTGGAGCTGCTTGCTTCATATGTTTTGTTCTTTGTCTTCCTCTCTCTCAGGTGGAGTTGGCATTGTGGGATACAGCAGGTCAGGAAGACTATGACAGATTGAGGCCTCTCTCCTACCCTGACACAGACGTAATCCTCATGTGTTTCTCCATAGACAGTCCCGACAGTTTAGGTAAGGCGGCGGTGAAAGTGTGTTTTAGTTCATTGCTGTGCCCTAGTTAAGATGTTTTTCTGAAATCAACAAGCAAAGTCTCAAAGTTCCTGAGACAGTGTTGTATTATTTTTTGTAAGATTAGTTTACAACAAAGGTCACCTGGCAGGGAAATGTTCCAGATTTTATCTGTTCATGGTGCTAAGTTTTCTTACAAAGGGTTTTCCCACATATTTTATTGGTATCGTAACCTGCTGTTGAAATTCCATCTTCCATTGTCATGGAAAAGTCATAACTTGACTGGTTGAACTGCATTACGATGCATTAGTATGTACGCACACACAAGATTACAATCGTTCTTCCAATGAATTGAGGAATGAAGTTTGGCCATCAGAAGACCTTTGTAACTTTGATTGCTATGGTAGACATGGACAAGGGTATGCACGGACTGGAGAGGGTTCACAGCGCATCAGGAACATGCAGTTACTATGGATGAAATGCAGGAAACTTGGATATATTTCTTCAGCGAGGTTTTGGGCGCAGCCTTTAAATGCAGTTTCCACTACCACCTCAGCATCTCCTCAAAATCTCAGCAGGGTACTTCTTTTATAGTCCTTAGGTGTTAAGCAAAGCTTAGCAGAGCGTCACTGTATCTGGGCTTGGTTAAATATGTGGAACTACCGGTAGTGTGGGATGCTTGTGTTTATTTTTGTTGTGTTGTCAGTCCTTTAACATTGCCATGGCCACAGAGAAAACAAAAGTCATGAAGTACTATAAATGTCTTTTAGAAGAGCGAAAATAAGGGTTGTAACTTAGCATTACAGCCAGTCTTTGATTTTCTCATCCATGCTTTACGATATTCCTACTCTAGCACAAAATGTAATCTCTGTTCAGAGAAAAATTGCTTGTTTTGTAGACTGTGTCAGTGACCTCTTGGTATTTTTTTTTTTTTTTTTTGTGCACAGTCACAAGGGAAACTAGTGACTGTCCTTTATAGGAGGGAAAAGGTCTGGTACAAAACTAATGCTCTGATTTTTATATATGGAATTTTTCTTTATTCTTTTAGAGAACATTCCTGAGAAATGGACACCTGAAGTGAAGCACTTTTGTCCCAATGTCCCAATCATCCTCGTGGGCAACAAGAAGGACCTTAGGAATGATGAACACACACGCAGAGAGCTGGCCAAGATGAAACAGGTCTTGTATTTTGGGGGGTTTTTTTGGGGGGGGGTGTTAAAGGAAACATACTCAGTAGATAAATGTCCACGCACAACCACTGAAATTTTAACTGGCTTTCTATATATGATACCCAGGAACCAGTAAAGCCTGAAGAGGGCAGAGACATGGCCAACCGCATCAGTGCCTTTGGCTACCTGGAGTGTTCAGCCAAGACCAAGGACGGAGTGCGGGACGTGTTTGAGATGGCAACCAGAGCGGCACTGCAGGTGCGCAAACGTAAGAAGAGGGGTGGCTGCCAGATTCTGTGAACAGCCAGAGTGTGTTGGCCACTCAGCACCTGAGGGAGGACTACCCCCTCCCCGACACACAGAGCAAACCTAGAGAAACCTTAAATCAATGGCTTCCATGGACTTCACAGACGCAGATATGCCACTGGCAAATATGAAAGACTGACACACCTGTTTAAAAGCAAAACAAATCAGCCTTTTTTTTTTCTTTTTCTTTTTTTTAAAGCAGCCTCCTCTGCAGCTCACACCTAGTTATTGCTTCTTTCCTGTTTTTTCTCTACCAGAACACAAGCTTGTTTGAAGGACCAACCCGCTTACTTTACTTTTATACATATGAATGTATGTTTGTATTTATGTGCATATACTTTATAAATGTCATGCATTGGCCACAGTGTAATGTTTGTTTACAGAGAAGGGTTTTGTGGACTTTCTCTCACAGCTATGAGCTGCACACAGCTTTACTTTTGCTGTTTTCCTCTGCTTCTCTTCAACCTGTGTGTACCACTTAGTCTCCTTTTATACATCAGCTTCAGTCATGATTCATAATCTTTTTTTGTCAGACAATTTATTTTAGACCCCAAAAGTTCTATTTCACCAAGTGCTGTGTCAGCAGAGTGCTGTTTTCCACAGCTTTCCCTTCTGACACAAAGGACTAAATTTAGAGCCTGTTCACACGTCATTAATCCACTGAAACCTACATAAAGTAATGCAGGAGTGACTGTATGGAGAGGCTTTGGACTGCACCTTGGTCTCTGTCTCTCTCCATGGCGATGGCTTAAACTGGCACTGCAGACAGTGGTCTATTGTCTTGGACACAATATGCGCAGTCGTGCTCACACCGGCTCTGGCAGACGTCACTACATCTTTCCCCCTGATGAGCCCTGCATCCTGCCTGTACTGTTTGAGGTCCAGTATACAGTCATCTCACATTACTGTGTACTGGACTCACTGCGGATGAATGCACACAATATACAGCCATATTAATATTATATAACATCAGCCTAGTCTGTGTGTAAAGGTAGCTGACAACTAGATTAGCAGCTCAAACATCATTGCGTGGTGTACAGGAGCCCTTAGTCACTGTATGGACATTCTTTGAGTTGTGAACAGGCAAAAAAGCAGTGTCTCTTGAGTAGCCCCTAAAGATGATAGAAATGTTTCCAAACAGTGTAGACAAAGGTGGTGATTAAGAATAACAGTGATGTCTTTTGGCCCTAAGCTAAAACCGTAAAGCTGAAGAGATTTTACACCAATGTGACAAAACTGTAAAACAGAATTGGAATAAAAAAAACATAATGGGGAATGAAACGCCAGTTTAAGCGTGTGTCTGTCCTTCAGAGCCAAAATAAAGAAGTACAGGGCAAAGGCTGTATTCACTCTTGCCCAGGAAGAGCCCAGATCAAATTGTTTGTGTATTACATCTTACAAATATTCATCTTGCCACAATAACAAAAGCAAGATGTTCTTCCACTTGGAGTGGGCGTAGGCTAATATCTGGCCAGTGGCTCTGTCTTAAATGTCACAACAAAATTTGAGAAAATGTTGATTGAAGCTGCTTTACAAACAGGAGTGGGATGTTTTGAATGTCTGAAACATGACAAACATGTTAATAAAGTATTTTTGAAATACTACTTTGGTTTGGTTTTGGAGATGGTTTTAATACATTTACATTTCAATAACGTTTTACTCTTATTTATTACAACTGACTTCTATTCTATAAGTAAATCAGCATTTAAATTTTTGGCATCCCTTGGTATAATATTTAGGGCCCGAGCACTGAGAGTGCGAAGGCCCTATTGTATCTGCTCTGTTTATTATTATTATTATTATTATTATTATTATTATTATTATTATTATTATTTTTCATTGAAATGAATTGCCTTTTTGAGGGCTTTAACATGCTCAAAAACTCGTGAAATTTTGCACACATGCCAGGTCTGGTGAAAAATTTTGTATTTTAATGGTTTTACATATGAGCATTGGGAAATGGCTCTGTAGCGCCACCTATGCCTTGTTAAATGCAGCCCTACGAACACATCGTTTGAGCTACATGTATGAAATTTGGCACACATGTGTATCATGCCAAGACGAACAAAAAAGTCAATGGGACCATTGACGCAAACCCAACAGGAAGTCTGCAATTTAGAAGTGAACGTGACATTTTGGCTCTAATTTTGCCATTTCCATGCCTCGAACTTTTTCGAACTCCTCCTTGGGATTTGGTCGTATAAGCTTCATCTTTGGTCAGTGTCAACTACACACCTGCGCCATGTTAAATTGCGGAGCTTTTGAGTTTTCGCGATACTGTGTGGCCGTGGCGCCACGGCGAATTTCGATGACTCGCCATGAAAATCTTATTGCCTCTCATTCCCTCATACATGGTCCGACGTGGACCAAAGAGCACACATATGATAAGGCTCCACCCCTGAACATATTCCAACTGCCATATTTGACACCAGGGACAGCGCCACCTAGTGGGAACAGGAAATGTCATGTTTTACACTTTGGTGTACAGTATTGTTATGGTTGACATCTGCAGCCTCAAATTTCTCCAGGAAAGCCTTAAGCAGTTGGTCTTGGGTTACAGTGAAAACTGAGTTTTCGCGAAAGGGTGTGACCCCAGCAGCATGGCGAACATTGATGTCTCGCCATGAAGAAACAAATTAGTGTAACTCAATGAAATCCAGTCTGATCAGTACCAGACTTTAAAGGCATGATGTCAGACCCGCCCTGAACAGATTGATGTGCCCATTGACAGGAATACGTAGAGCGCCACCTAGTGGGAACAGGAAATGTCATGTCTTATATTTTGTTGAACTGATTTTCACAGGTTCATCGTGGCCACTTCAAAAGCGGTGAATATCACCATCAGTCCCTCTTGATGCTTCAGTGAGAAAATTGTGACTTTAAACTGAACGGCGCAGCCCGGCGGCAATGCGGTTCACCATGAACAATGAAGTGGCTTTTGAGGGGCTTGGAAAGTTTAAAATGTCTTGAAATTTGGCGCACACCTCCAATGTGATGAGCGCTTTCTTTTTATTTTACCATTTTCATTGAATAGCCCAAAATGGCTCCACAGCGCCCCCTACAAAATTTCAAAACAACAGCCCCTGCTCTGTGTTTAATGTATGAGTCTGAAACCTGGTAAGCTTATGGAAGATATCAAGATGTACAAAAAAGTCTCTTGGAGCAATATCCCAAATCCAACAGGAAGTCAGCCATATTGAAATTAATGTGTAATTTTGGCGACCTTTCCCCTTCTTTTCAGGCACCTTTCTTTGACGAACTCCATGTCCAATCTCTCCCAAAGATCGCAGGCGTGATGAGACTCGAGCTCGGAAACGTTTGTTATGCCATTTGTCAGTAATGGTTAGAGCGCCACCTAGTGGGATGACTATAATATTGGTTGATTGAGATGAAATTTTAGCTGGTGGTTAAATGCATGAATTCCATCAATGTGACATCAGATCGGAAGCGCTGGTTTCAGGTGTTGGGCTTGGCTCGACGTGCTGGGGTGCGAGGGCCCTCATATCGCTGCTTGCAGCTTTAATTAAAATGAGAATTAAAGAGACCTCAGACTTAAAAGTTAAAAAAAAAAAAAAAAAAAAGATTGGTAGGTTTGAACATTAAAGTGACCTCATGTGTTGTCATCTTAGATTTATTTTATTAAATAATTTGCTTAAAAACATGAACAAAATTTCCGTGTTTAGTAATCGTAATTTAAAAAATGCATTGAAATTCTCATACATGGGCAGGCAACACTACATGTACATTTCAGTTATTTAACAACCAGTTAAGACTTGAGCACAGACTGATTTAAAACTGTAAATTCAAGTAGTTTTGCTCCTTCGCAAAGTCAGGCGTGGTCCCTAACCGCTCCTTTTGGATTCTATTGACGATCAGCTGCTTTGATCAGATGACAAAGAAGAATAGAATCCTTGTATATAAAGTGCACATTTTAAAGCATATTCGAGCCTATGCACAGAGTAGACTGCTTCATCTGTTCTAGTGCTAGAAAAGTGCACTTCTGAGCTGCTCGAGGAACTCTTCAGTCTTAAGATTTATTGTCACCATGTAATTGTGACAAGTTTTGAAGTGCTGGTGTTAGTGGCGCAGTTCCCTGAGACAAAATAGTTGCTCTAAACACACTGCAGTTATGTCTATCATTGCCTTTGGTCGGGATCATATAGTAAAATATACTTTGGTTATTCTATCTAGTTTTGGACATTTGATATAGGAAAGTGTTCATTTAGGAAAGTTTGATAGTGCTTGCTGCTGAAATGAATTCCTCTGAACACTTTTTGGGGCTCTCCTTTGGCTCACATGTCATTCCTCCACTCAGGGTCCAGCTGCTGCTGAATGACACTCTCTGCAGTCTCAACTGGTGAGAAAAGCAAAATTCAAGGTGGAGAATTTTAACATGTTCACATGAGGAAGGTATTTATGAAAAGATTACCCTCAGTTTCATATGTTTTTGGTCAATGGCACAATTATTGTAATTAGCCTATGTTTACTACCTGTGGGCTCAATTGAGATGTAAAGTGCTTGAAGTCGAGCTACCACATCTTCATCTTCCTCTGCCCGAATGATGCCAGTGTAACCTCCTTCATCTCTGCAGTACTGGATGAAGCTGCAGGCGAACAGGGAAAGAGTGAACAAGAAAGTCAGCGCAGATCACTCGTTCAAATTTAAAGCTGAGTTTAAAATTTAACGTTTGCTGAAAGCGGAAGTAGGAGTGTGTCACGTGCCGGGCCCAGGTGGAATCTGTTTCCAAAATTCTGGGGTTTCCCACCACAATCAGCAGGGCTTTAGCTCGAGTCACAGCCACATTAAATCTCTGGACAACAAAAGAACGTGTCACAATAATTTGTAACTGCAGGCTCTTCATTTTGTGTGTCTGTGTATGGGTCTGCGTTGTTTACCTTCTCATTTTTGACAAAGCCCAGGTTGAACTTTTTGTCTATCTCGGCGTAATTGGCGCTGCTTCGAACTGTAGACACCAAGATGACTCTCCTCTCCTGGCCCTGGAACTCCTCCACCGAACCAACCTGACACACACACACATGAATATGCATTTCTGACACACTTACTACTCTGTGTTTTGTAGTCTTTTACTGTCCAACATTTAGTTACCTTAAGGTTTTCCATACTCATAAATTGAAATTCTTTTTCCAGACCAATTTTTTCCAGTGCCCTGCGGATTTTCTGCACCTGTGTGACACAAAGAAAAACATAACCACTAACCACACCTTTAAATCTGCATCTTATGCTCTCCACGTGTGTTCATTTGTAATTATAGCAAAGGTTTATAACCACTACATTTAGTTAGTAAAGAAATTTAATCACACCTGCTTCCTGTAGGGGGCGATGATGCCTATGTCTCGGGGTGCAATCTTGGCCATACCCTTCTTGCCTTGTGCCTGCAGCAGTTTCCGCACATAGCCAATCAGCACCTCCACTTCAGCTACATTGAAGAAAGAAGGACTGCTGGCCTCACGTTTGTCAATGCCAGTCACCCCATGGAAGATCACTGGGAAGTTCTGAAAGACATAAATTTTGAATTGGTTTTGTTGCTTTGATTTCCAAAAGCAGTAGAAGAAGACTGGATGTGTAAATGAATTCTTTGTACATACACTACACAGTACACACTTGTTAAAAGAAGAATCATTACCTTTTTTGGTAGCTCTTCCCAGTCGCAGTAGAAGTTTCGTGCGTACTCATCTGCACAAGCCTGCAGCTCCCCGTCGTAGAAAAGCTCATTGGGAATTTTGAGAATGGCAGGATGAGACCTGAAAGGAGAAATGCACATTGTTGCAAATCAAGCAAATCAAGTTTTTATCACCGAGCATCCTTAGACTCTCTCTTCTCGCACACCTGTAGTTCCGCAGCAGCTTGGTGACAAAACAGTTGCTGAACACATCACCAGCGTTCTTCTGGTACATAGAGAAGTTATTCATCAGCCGCTCCAAGAGGGACACTCCTGTAGACAGCACAGAGAGTTTTTAAAATCAAATGTCAGTTTACTACACACACAAGAAAACAGTTCAGGGCAGTATCCATCCATTCATTCATCAATGGTTTTTTAACCACGTGTCCAAGCCAGGGCCACTGGGGGGGCTGGAGGCTATCCAAGGTGTCACAGGGCAAAATGCAGAGTACACCCTTAACAGGTCACCAGTCCGCCACAAGACTCACACAGAGAAACAGAAAACCATCCACATCTGCAGCCAATTCTTCTTCTTCTTTCAGCTGCTCCCTTCAGGGGTCGCCACAGCAGCTCATCTGCCTCCATCTCACCACATCCATGAATCTTCTTTGTGGCCTTCCTCTTTTCTTTTTGGCTGTTCGGTCCACATTCAACATCTTTTGTCCAGTATATCTACTTTCCCCTCCTCTGCACATGTCCAAACCATCTCAGCCTTGTCTCTTTAACTCTGTCTCCAAACTGCTCAACCTAAGCTGTCCCTCTGATGTACTCATTTGTAATCCTGTTTATTCTGGTCACTCTCAAAGAAAATTTTAATATCTCAAGCTCAGCAAGCAAGAAAGAGATCAGAGCCAATCCCTGATGTAATCCCACACCCATTACTCCACACCTCACCACTGTCTCGCTGTCCTCATGCACCACTCTCACATATTTCTCTGCCACTCTTGACTTCTTCATGCAGTACCACAGCTCCTTTGGTGGCACTCTATCATCTGCTTTCTTTAGATCCACAAAGACACAGTGCAACATCTTCTGACCTTTTCTGTACTTCTCACTCAAAAAAACATGTCACATCTGCAATACTCTTTCTCAGCACCTTGCGGCCAATTCAGAATCCCCCAATAACATGCATGTCCTTGGACTGTGGGAGGATGAAAAATACTATGTAGCCTTATTTCTCCGTATTACAGTGGATTTGTGCGCAAGGCAACATAAGTGTTCTCACGTCTGTACTTACCCATGCCGTATTTCAGAGCATAAGGAGACCTTAGAATGGGGCCAAGCTGCTTGGGGTCTCCAGCCAGAACAACCTGACCAGCCGTTGCATCGAGCAACCCTTTGGTACCAGAAAATAACAAAAATCAACCATCATATGAAACAAATTTAGTACAGCTTTAGAATGGAAAACTCTTTGTTGTTTATACCTGCCAATGGGACTATACACTCAGTCTCCACGGCATGTCCAGCCTCGTCCACAAACACGTGAGTGAAATGTCCTTCTGGAATGTCACCTGAGACCAATCTGCACAGATCAACAAATGTTTACATGGCACAAACTCATATTTGTCACGTTCATCTGTCATGTTTAATGTTGTGTTAATGTTACAGACAGTGTCATGCAGATATGACTGCAGTGTGAGTCATTCACTACCTTCCGGCAGTTAACAGGGTGGTGACCATGACCTTGTACTTCATCAGCTCTTCTTTAGCAGGGAAAATGTAACACTCCCCAACCAGGTTAGAGCATTCCTGTAAAGTGCCATCGTATCATAAACCTCAGTGAGACTTAATAAAATAGCATCAAGCACTAGAAAGCACATCAACACTGTGGTTAAGAAATGAGTGAGTGAGTCCTCATTCAGTGTGTCATGCATGAACGTTACAGTCATGAAGTGCATTTCACATATAGTGTAGATACTTAAATGTAAACTACTGAATGAAAGTGTGCTTTAATATCACAGGTGAATGAAAGGTAAAGCAGAGTTAGTTTCTTGATAAACTGCATGCTCCATTAAAAAAGAAAAACAAATAATTTTCATTAAATGACTGAATGTCTTTATCATTTCAAATAAATGAACTCCCCCCACTGACCATTAGTTCATCAGGAACAAGTGTTGGGTCCCGGCTACTGGCATACATGCGGTACACTTCACGCTTGTCCACATGCTCCAGAATCCTCTTGCAAAGCAGATCAGCGGCACTGTTGGACGGAGCGCATGCCAGAATGCAGCTGTTAGCCTGTGTCCTCCATATCTGCTTGATGGCCTCCACTACAGTCACAGTTTTTCCTGAATAGAACAGGAAACATAAAAATGGCATCAGCTGAGTTGCATTTTCAGACTTATGATAAATTCCTGGTATAGCAGCTCAAAAACAAGGGGTAGCGATTTTTGGGACCCAGTACCTGTTCCAGGTGGACCAAAAACCAGGTAGGGGGCAGGTTTGGATGAGCCAGCTACAATGTGTTGTACTGCCTGATATTGCTCTGGATTTTTCTCCAGCTGCCTATCAAACAGCCTGTTGATGGAAAAATAAATGGAAAAAAAGGAATACTTTTAGAGCTGAATCACATGCCTGAATCACTCCTGACATTTTAGGATGATTTATACATTTTAAGTGTATACAGAGAACCAAAATTTCAGCCTCAGCTGATTAGTGCAGCACTGATGATCATCCATTATTTATTTACATGTAGAGAAAAAGGATAACACATGCACTGTGTATAAAAAAGTATGTGATCAGTCCACTAGAGTTTCTAACCTGAGCTTGGGAAGGTCCTTTGGCTGAAAGGACATGTCGGGTTCAGTAGGAAACAACACGCTTCCCAGTCTATGTGAAGAAGCCAGTTCTGCCGCTCTGTGCTGGAGACGCAGAGTCAGGCGGTTTATAGTGAACTCAACACTGAACTTCATGCCGTCTAAGAAGCGGCTAAGCAACCTGTAAAGAAATTCACAAAACCTAAGACACCACAAATATCACTTTATCTTGAAATATATTAATCTCCCTTGATTTGTACTTTTATAATACTAAACAGTCATCATCTTACTGGGAGCTGAAACCCAGTCTAACACTGTCCAGCTGCACACTGTGGACGTAGCCACAGTACTTGACCCCTGGTTCTCCAACAGGACACACCAGCAGCTTGTCTCCTCGGAGCACAGAGGGACGGTTCTCAGCCACACCAGGCACCTGGGAAAAGGGACAAGAACTATCTGTCACAAGGATAACTGTGATGACACAAACATGAACTGAATGTGTCGCCACAAGCAATCAAGGTTGTGCAGAGGTCCTTATAATTTTTAGGAACCGACACCAAACACGAGCTTCACATATGAATGGGTCAGTGAAGAATGTCCATATTTAGATATGCAGTATGTTTTGTATGAGTTTGATATGGATTTAAATGAATGACCTTCATAACTGAGGGGTATTTTTCAGTGTTAATTTTTATAACTCTTCTCTGTTCATATTGGTAGACTATGAAACCAGAGCCACCAATATGCTTTAAAATGAAACCTTCAGTTATATGCTCACTAACAACTGGCTTATTTCTTTAATTTTTCAGGTGTTGTAGTGTTCTTTCTTACCATATTACATATAGTAGTTAGTTGAAATTTTGCTGTTAGTTGGTCTTATACATTTTTATAATTGAACTAATGGTAACAACTAAATGTAATCAGAATCATATATCTAACATATCTGATACATTTACCTCCAGAACAAGAAGCTTCTTGTTCATTTTGTCTTTAGTCATGGTAGCATGTTCTGTGTCAGCGTTGGGGATGTTGTATCTCTTGATGTCCACCTCCATCTGAAGCTCCTCCAGGTACAGCAGTACATGGAACCTCTCTGTGTAGTTCTCCCAGTTCAAGGGACTCTCCAGCATGGCCCTTTGAGACACACCACATGAAAAATAGTTGACATTATATACTGCAAACCATATCACAGAAGCTGAGTTGAGATTCGAGGGTCTCAGTAGATCAGGTCAATTTCTTAATTGCTGATCTTTGCCGTTTGTCACCAAGATTACAAAAAAACTACCAAGCTTGAATTTTGTGAATATTGAGCCATATTACACAGAAATTTTAGACAATCTCAGGAGAATGAGATGACTACTGGAAATAATGGATATGCAGGGCAAACTAGACATCATGCCCACTTTCTAGTGGTAAAAGCACCATTCCCACACTGGTACAATGTGGAAGACCAACTAACATCCCATCCAGCTGGGAAGGACATTCACATACGTTTCCACTGGATAAGACCAAGAAAATTTGTGTAAAACTGCTTTAGTATAGAGGTGTTCAAAAAAATAAGACTACATTAGTTTTGGTGCAGATGACATTCTTTAAAATGCCAGGCCTTGCTGTCTGCTTTCTCTGCTTTCTTCCACTGTCCCTCTAGTTAATCTGTGTTTTTGTCCTATTGTCTCAAAAGAGATCATTGTTAAAATATCATAATAGAGGTCACCAGATTATTGAAATCAGAAGACACTGACAACAAACTGACGACACTGCAATTTTTAAAACACTTTTTTTTTTGTCTGCTTATTTTGTTGGTTTTTGATTTTTGCCCTTTATCCCCGTCCCTCTTCCCCGCTGTTTTTCTTTCCCTTTCTTTCTCCCCTTTCTTTTCCCCAGTCAAGTCTGTCCCGTATTTAACAAGTGAAAATAAACAATAAAAGGTGAATCAAATAGACCATTACGACAAGGCTGGGATGGTCCATTTGGTAAAGTAAATCCGTTGGGCATCTTTCTTCGCCTTTAGACAATAATTCTGATGGCAAAAGAGCCAAACGGGACAGGCAAAAAATAAATAAATTTTTTTTTTTTTTTTTAAACACTTTAACCTCATAAAAAACAAATAAAAAAACGAATGGAAAATAAACATGAGCGAGGCAAACTACCATTTAATATTTACCATAATCTCAAGGCTCTTTCTTACCTTGTAGCATTGAACGATGAGTACTTCAATGATGTAGGGAGGTTACGTATGTGTGATGGTACTCGATAGTCTTTTAGCTCAACCACATATTTTAGACGCATTACTGACAGCCTTAAGGAGACGAAAAAAGAAAAGGTGTAATATTATAAAAGACACAGAAAATGTATTTTTGTACATTTACAGTGTACATTTAACAGCTGAGTAAAGCGTTGTACCCTTCAGGTAGCAGCCCATCCACAATCGTGCAATTGACCTCAGGAGTCCAGGCGGGGATGGAGCGAGGTTTGTAGGGGGCTGTAGGTGCTAGCTCCAGTCCCAAGGAAGTTACACACTCAGCCTCAATAACGCGCACAATGTAAAATGCAGCAGAGGATGGCTGCAGGTCTGGTTTGAATTCAAAGGCGAGTGTAGCTGGATAGAAACCAACAAAGCTGAAGTGGAAGAAAGCCTGGATTTTATAGCTGTCACCTGAAAACCAGATGTTGAGTGCGTTAATGGTCAAATTCTACCTGTGATCGGTGAGTCAAATGTGAGTCAAACGAGCTAGCTTATTTGTGATGCTCGTGTCACCTGGTTTTAGTGACAGGGGGTTCTGTTTGGTCACTTTCTGCTCGTCAACCAGCGACAAGCACTTGAGCCAGTGTAGCGGTGTGTAGTAGGTGAAATATACAGTTTCTGTTCCAGTGTTCTTCACATGCAGGGTTATCTCACTCTGTTGGCAAAACACATCATTTTGTAAAGTTTTTTTCTTTGTTTGTTTTTAAGCACATGTATATCGGGGAACATTGCGATCTGATGGCTTAAATACCTCAAACGTCTCTTCCACTTGTAAGTGAAGTTTTCCATTCTCAAACGAACGTTCGGATGTGATGCTGATCCCATTTTTGTCAGAAATGAAATGGGTTCTGTAGGTGGGAGAAGATCAGAGGCATTGATTCACTGTTTTACTGCAGGGGGTTCAGGCCACTTCTTTCAAGTATGCCTTTCTTTTCTAGCTGCATGCAGAAATAATACAGGCAGCAGAGGCGGATGCTCTGTGTGAGTGCAGTGACAGAGGTTAATGGACTGGAAGTAGCCACACTCGCACCTCCATGTTGTGCATACATGCCTGGCCTGTTTGGCATTTGCCACAGCACATGAGTTATGTTTTCCCATGTTCTTCCAGAGTACTTTCACATTTCATTTACTCATTACACAAAAAAACATTCCTAATGGTTTGCCTTAAAAATAAAAAGCATGTTCACACTGTGAGTTTTATTGTGCAGAAAGGAGCAGAACAAAATGTCTGTATGTCCTATTAACATTTAGTAGACATACAGCACCATGCATAACTTATTAGAAAAATGGTTCACAGAAGAGTAAACAAAACAGGAGTCTGCCAGGTTACCTCTCTGACTTGAGTTTGTTCATCAGGAGACTGGCCATTTTCCTCCGGTATCTTACTCCTGTCTCTGCCTCATCTGCAGAGGTTGCTGTCTGTCCCATCCCCGGACTGGCTGCTCCATTCTGAGCAGGCGTCGGTTTACGGTCTCTCTGCCACTGCCACTGGTCCACGTAAAGAGCTTTGACCTGTGTGGATCATCACTTCATGTCAGTTTTATCTTTGGATTTAAAAAACGAAAAATCACTGTCACGTTTCTGGCTTTATTTATCTGAGCTTATAAAGTTGCAACCAAGAAAGAGAATGAGCGTCGTCTTAAGAAACTGAAGTATTTTCTTCAGACCACAGGATGTATTTTTGAGGAAGTGACAGCATCCTGTCCTTACGTGAACTCCTTAACTCGCTTTGACTTCAAAAGGCTTAATTTTAAACTGATTCCTGTGGACAGTTTAAGAATATTAAGTCCTATAAAATGTTGTCCTATAAAAAATTAAAAAGCTATTTTATTTTAACCATTAATAACACAATTAATTATCCTCCTATTAACAAATACAAAAGAAGAAGAAGAAGAAGCTGAACCTGTTTTGTTTAGACAGTAACAAGACCTTAATGTCTTTTAGAACCTGTCTGGCTTTTTACTATTAGGTGAGTTTAACATGCTGAAAACAAACTGAAACAGTTGCCCTCTGTCAATAGCAAACTAGAGTAAGAATGTTTACTGTAAATATGAACTTTGCTTCCACTTGCACCTCCTCTAACACTAAAGTTAGAATACATGAGGTGTACAATAGATGGTATGGCACATCATGATTTACCAAACTCACAATACCAATTTCAAAGGTCCATTTCAATAAATTTCTCTGATGTAACATTTATGTTGCTGAAAGAACAGATTGCAGCTCTACCTTTGTGCTGGGATAACCTTTATTAAGTACTCATGGCTCAAAGCACACTCCCTCCAAATAAATCATCACTTTGATTTCAACTGTAGTGCACGCGTGTGAAGTTCATGATCGCCTCTTAGATGGTTTTAGTGCTATCCTCCTGATAAAATCCTTCCAAAGGCACGAAAACAGCTAAAAAGTGCTCAAAATGCTGGAGAAGGTATTGGAATTATATATATATATATATATATATATATATATATATATATATATATATATATATATATATATATATATATATATATATATATCTAGTGCCAAATCACAACAACAGTTGCCTCAAGTAACTTTATATTGTAAGTTAAAGACATTACAATAATACACAGAAAACCCCAACAATCAGACGACCCCTTTTGAGCAAGCAAGAGCCAAGCAAGGGGGAGGGATATGAGATAAGATATGAACACTTGTATATATCAACATATAACAGGTTGAGCTTTACTCTTTGACCTCCACTGTGATAACCAAGAAGTTTGCCTTTTTACATAAAATAAAATAAACCTGTGTAGGCCAGATTGAACTCTGTGGCATCCTCAGGTATGAAAATGGAAGGGCGGATAACTGTTTTATTGGTACGGTTATAATAAAATACAAAAGTTATTCTGGAAAATTCACGGAAAGAAATTACTAAAATGATAAACAGTGTCAGAGAAACTACTACTACTACTATCAATGACCTGTATTATATCTGTAAAAATATCACAATTTGGAAAAATTTGTTTCATTTATTCATCTTATTGTCAAATGTTGAAAACATAAAACCTTGAAAACCAAATAAAAATATGTTCACTATTGTGCACTGAAGAAATAGGAAGTAACAGCTAACAATGAACTCTTTGCTGATGCCTAAGCGGTATACATGCCTCACAATCATTGTAAAAACATTTGCATAATGTCAGTGGATTACTGGAAGCTGTATCCTGATGCTTAAAGTAAAAAATTTAGGAATAGACATTCCAAATAAAGCCCTGTTCCTCTTTATACTGTAGCACTGACTGTAAGGGAACATCAGTGTGGCATGTGATCACCAACTCAACACCAGCACCACACCTACCTCAATCCACAAGCTGCCATCTGGACTTCACCCAACAATGACTAAATGCTAAAATTCATTTCATTGGGCTATAATCAGCCTGCAGTATTTTTTTTGTTTGTTTCCTCAGATAAACATTATTTACCTGTATGATTAACTGATTTTAAATTCAAATGTTTCACTGCATCACTTGAAGTTGTATCATTGAGAGATTCTAAAAATATCAGACATGCCTTGTTATCTCAACTACAAGACTGAGTGATGTGCTTAAATAAAATGTGAAAATGTAAGTTTTATGGTAAAAAAAAAAAAAAATCAATCATTGAAATCAGTAATTGTTAACAAATACATGTACCGTTAGAGATTCTGGTATAACAGTTAATGAAATATCAGTAGTGAATACCTTGGAGTTGAAGCGAATAATGTCTCTTCGTCTTGTTATTTTGTTGGACACTTTCAGGGCATACAGGACTGAGCCAAAGTTTGGATCTTTGGCCTCTGGATTCCTAAAGTGTTTACAAAAGAATATCATTATATTCATTGGTGGCAAGTAACAAAGTAAGTTCACTTTTCAAGTGGCAGAAAATATCTAATGCAACATTTCTATTAACTCAACAAACATCAGCAAGAACACAAACTGCCGCACAGTGTGTTGCTAGCGAAAAGTCCACCTGCTGTACTGCTGCTTTTTCAGGGAGAGAATGCTAGCTTTAGTCAGAGATGGAGAAAATTGTAAGACAGATAGGAGACAAAAGGAAAAAGAGGGGTTATATGTAAAGCTAAGGACTACTCAGTGATTTCTGATAAACTACAGATTTAAAGATTAAGGGTAATGTCGTCATTTTCAATCACATCTGTGTATGACCTGTAAAATTTATACCAATGCTGTTTGTTTAGGAAATGGAAAAAAGCCAAGATAGGTTGTGAAACATCTGCTGCGTCTTGTTCAATTCATTTCTGTAAATCCACAAAGAGCAGCAGGTCAGCCGATCAGCTATACTACTGGAGCTCACATTAGAAATTATAAAATTGTGAGTTATCATTCTTTTCCCCACTAAACGACTACAACTGATCTTAGGGTTTCCATACCGGCCGAATTCCACTTTAACCTCTGATTGTACTCATTTTTCTGTTTAGGTGTGAAGGCAAAGTCACCCTCCACAATGTAGACATCAGAAAAAATATATATATATTATTTGTTTTGCTGTTATCCTACATAACAGATTGATTTCAGTCTTATATTAATTTGGCACAAGGTTCAGTTACCTTTGCACAAAAATAGGTGGTAGAATTCCTTCAAGGACCTACTTTTTTACTTTCTTACTTTGAGTACGTTTCAGAGCCTGTACTTTTTGGCTTTTACTTCAAGAAGTCGATTCAGTACTTCAACTTTTACTGCAGTTTTAGGTTATGGATACTTTTATGAAACAAGAGTGTGAAATAACAGTGATCAAGAACCCACCTCATCCTGAACTCATTGTTGTAAATGTCTCTCAGCTGAATCCTGTCTGTGATGGACGCTCGATTAGTCTCCTTCAAAAACTCGAAGAATTCGAGTCCAATTTGGCAGCGAATAGATAACTTCATATTAACCATGATCAATAGTTGATATTATCAGAATATATCCTAAATCGTCCGTGCCGATCTTCTAAATGCGGATGTAACGCATCAACGCACAGCTTGTGTTTATTTCATAAAGTACTCTAAGACTGGGCTTTAGCTTTCTATTCCTTGACCGCCCGCACGGGCGGAGTCCCTCTACGCTCTCTGCTGCGTACTGAAAAAGAGCAGCAGTACTGAAAAAGTCACGCTCGGAGAGTGAAAGCAGGCACACCCAGAGAGTCAGTCAGGCCGGAGAAATGAAACTTAACGCGCTGAGATGCAAAATCAGCTGAGGGCATCTGCAAACAAAACATAACAGGGCAATAAAGCGATTCCATAGGACGAGGAAGTCTCTGCCACGTCACTGTTAACTGCGTGACTGTTATCTCGCTCCATAATAAGTGTTGAAACCACGTACTAATTTTAATGGCACGAGACAAGCTGATTGGTTACCTTCCTTGAACTTCTTTCCTTGAATCAAAATGGGTCGACACAATGCCCATAATTAAATTTGTCTTAATTTGTTTTAGTTTTATTATTGACTCAAAAATAGAAAAAGAAACATAATTAATGGTATAGCATGCATTGAGCTTTATGATTTAAAACACGACTCATACTCTGGCCCATCATCCCACTCCTAAAGTGGGATCACGAATAGAAAGGAAAACTGATATATATTCGCTTAAAATGATATGCAAAACATTGCCATTAGGTGGTAATAACAAACCGCCTATTTATCAAAGCCAGGAAAATTCAATAACAGCGATGAACATGCTCGCAAACAGGCCTCGACCTGTAATCTGACATATCGGGTATTTGCCCGGTGGCCCGACCCACTTGTGGGTCAATGTAAGGGCTGCACCGGCCCTACAAACACTGACAACACTGACAGCAGCCCATTGAGTCATTTCCTGTTCTGAAACGGTATTGTCCAATCAAGTCTTCTAACGCAACCGGCCCCTCCCCTGCCTGCCCTGTGCGCACGGTCGAAGAAAATGGGAGAGACGGATAAAAACGACACAACGAACGTGTTATGTCTTTCAATGAAAACATAAATAATTAGTAGAAGCTGTGTTTTCATACGAGACGTTAATGAGGTGTCTTGTGCTGAATGCATGTCAGTGCTAAAACAGGGTTACTCTGCCTGAGCAAGAGTTCACTCTGAGCTCTGACAAACTGACTGAGTTGAAATGCTGAGCATGTGCGGTGTATTGTTTATAGTACTTTCAGTTAAAGTTTTTAAATTATACATGCATGACTTTTTTTTTTTTTTTTTGAAGGCCCTAAGTCGTAAAGGTTTCAGCCAGAGAAACCATGATTTTTTTTAGCTTTGATACCACAGTCTGTATGAGTCACATCACACGCAGAACAAGATGTTCCGTGTTGCTTTTTATGAGTCTAAACAAAGCCACATTCTGGTCGCATTCCTCAATCTCTGTTGTCAGCAGAACCCGTTTGTCTTACAGAAAAAAGAAGATACTTAGACTCTTCCTCATTTTTTCACATGGTTTAATTTTACACTACATACACTTCACACAGAGATACCTATCTGCAAAAAAGGAAGCAAGTTGTCTGATTCAGTACACAGTTGTGTGGAATAAAAACCCTCATCAAGCCACTTACTGTGTTAAGAGTACTGGTCTGATATTGATTTGATTGTTTATGCCTCTTTAGCTTGGCAAATACTATTTTTAAGTGTTCATTGAGCATTAACACCTGTTAGCTCAGCCAACTAATAATAATTATTAATCATTACTCTGAAAAATAAAAGGTAAACCCTTTTTTATATTACCCAATGCGTTTGAGTGGTTGAAAAAAATTGAACCAGGTACAAAGCAGGAAAATAGGAGTACCGACAGCCCTGTGACTCTTCTACTTCTGATAATAGGGCAAAGAGAGAGGACTTCTTGAAAAACAAAAAGAGGACAAAAAGAAAGAGCCCCTACTGCCTGCCTTAAAGGCCAAAGTGCAGCCTTTACGCACCAGTGGAAACTTTAATCGACTGCAAAAGAAATTAAAAGGGAAAACCTTGAAAATGAAACTTTGGACAATGAGATAAAACAGAATACACAACCCTACTGACTCTGTGTGCTCTTATCTTTCCCCTCTCTGGTGTTGTGTAGGAGGCAGGCAGGTGTGTGAGGCGTAGAGAGCGCTCACACCTGTTGGCATTCAGCTAACTGTTTAAAAAGGCTTGGAAGCTAACAGTTTCTCTCTATTCTCTCCAGCAGGCAGCACGTTGTTGGTTTAGTTTTGAGTTTCTTTTTTAGTTTTAATTAATTAATTTAATGTTCTTCAAAGCTCCTTTGGATGTGTGAGCTTCTGTTGGCAAAATCTGATAGAAACTGAGGTTTGCACAAACAGGTTGTCTTTATGAGTTCCATTAATCTTTGCAAAAGGATCAAACAACAATGCAAACTGTATGTCAGGAATCTGCATGCTCTGTGACCTTGTCTTTATAGAGATAAGTTTTCCATCTTCCATGGTCACACGATGCAGCCAAGACATTGCTTATCAGAAGCAATGTCCTTGTGCATGGACATGTAGCATATTTGAAAGATTACATGGACACAGAATATAACAACAGGGTCAGCTTGACAACTTGTCTTAAAATCTTCATTTTGTTTTGTCTTGGCTTTGAGGTGGTTCATGACACAAGGAATACGTGTTTTATTAAGCCACAAAGAAAAGTTCAAACAACTGATGGGTACTCAATCAGAGCCCAGTAAACCTGTCCCCTTGGGGCATGTGTGGGGCCAAGAGGAGAGGTTTGCAGACTCGCACTTTACACAGTCCTGTTGTGAAATGTAGGGCCCAGATGTGCCCAGTGGGGTTGCCCATGATGTGGGTCGACTGTTGACTGCCCAAACTAAGCAAAGCAGAGAGGGGGCCACGATAGGGGCTCATGTAGGCCTGCAGTAAACTAACAATATGCCAACACTGTAGGTTTTGGGCACTATTTGGTCCTCACCTAGGCCAAACAGCACAGGGCCAGATGTGCCCCATATTTTCCTCCAGTAATGGGGCCTATAGTGGGCTGCCCACCTAAGTCCAGGTGGGCAGCCCACTATAGGCCCCATTAGGCCCCAAGTGGTGCAGAGTCCAAATGTGCCCTATGGTACATTACCATAACCAACTGGTTTGCAGTTCAAAAAAAGAAACCAAAGAAAAGCTACTTTCAGCTGCTTCCTTCACATGGGGTCACCAGAGCAAGTACTTATCAGAAGCAATGTCCTTGTGCATGGACATGTAGCATATTTGAAAGATTACATGGACACAGAATATAACAACAGGCTCATCTTTGTTTTATCACATTTGATCCCTTACTAAAACAACCTCCAAGGGATTTGTGTATCCTCATAACCTCAAACTGGGAGTATTTTACTTATTAGATAAATATGTAAACCCTTTTTTATGAATACCCTTACCCCCAAAAAAGGAAACAAACTAAAATCCTATCAAACAAGTCAGCATGTTTTAAAAAATGGAATAGGGCCTGATAACTTTAACTGAGGGTTTCAATCAGTCGCCTTTTCTCCGCCTTATAGTTCTAAGAGTGTAAAAAAATATGTTCTTTGTTATACAATTTTCACTTTGCCCTATGTGGTGCTTCCCTATTATATATACAAATATAATAAAAATTAAAAAAGTACAACAAATTAAATAGAAACCGCAAACCCCAAAATGCATGAGATTGGGAATTAAAAAATAATTCATATGATTTCAAATGTAGAGCTTAAAGTGTTCTGCTTCTTTTACTTATTCTTCTTTTGACTGCTGCCTTTAGGGTCGGTACAGCAGATGTCTCTGTCTCACCTTAGCATGTAATAGAATAGGCCTCTACTGTTAGACCTTTATTACATCAAGTCTTTTCTCTGTCTACCTCTTTTTTTTCTCCTGCCTGTCAGCTCCATATTCACCATCCTTTGTTTATTATATCCACTATCCCTCCTCTGCGCATGTCACAGTCATCTCAGCCTTGGCTTTCTAACTTCATCTCCACACAGCTCAACCTGACTCTCTCTGATATATACATTTCTAACCCTGCCCACCCTGCTCACTCCAAACAAGTCTTAGAATCTTCAACTCTGCCACCTTCAGCTTCGCCTCCTGTCTTTGTTAGTGTCACTCTCTCCACACCATGCATCACAGCAGATCTTACTACCATCATGTAAATCTTCCCTTTCACTCGTTGCCATCCTTTTGTCACATATCAAGCATTCTCCAGTGCTTTCAACTGTTGACGCCAGGTATTTTAACTCATCCATTCTTGATCTCTACACCTTGCGTCTTCACTGTGACAGTGTATGTGATCTTCTACCGAGTTTCATCCCTCTTCTCTCCAAATCATTGCTCCACTTCTCCAGGCTCTTTCCCCCTCCTTCCTGTTCTCAGTATAGCTCACAATGTCGTCAGCAAACATCAGTTTATTGAGACTTGCCTGACCTCAGGAGTCAACCCATTCACCACTGCAAACAAGAAGAGGCACTGATCGTTAATGTAATACCACCCTATTAGGAAAATATATTTTCTAGTGCTTATTCGCTGTGTATTTTGTCTTACACATTTAATAACGAGGCCACCTTTCAGTTATAATCTGTGCCAGAGGTCATTAGGTTGTTTACCCACACTGAAACTGTGCAGAACAGGAAGCTTTGTGCAGAGTTGCAGAGAACATTGCCTATTTTTTATGTTGCTAAAAGAGAATAAGAGGAAACAGATTGAGACTGTGAGACTGTAAGTGAAGTTTAAACATTAGTGCCTTAGAAGGGGTTGAACTTAACTGTCACTGTTGCAGGATAATATACTTTGCTTATGCAGACAGGGCGGGTTTAGCCCTTCAGCCCTTTAAAATAGTGGAGCCTGTGTGCTTCCTTTTCGAGATCGACACAGAAGGTGGTATTGTGTACATCTCCACATGCATGTGCTTAATAAATCATTGTTGTTGGCTGGACCTGCTCTGAGTATTGGTTGTTTATTCTCAGCACATCAAAAATGAATCGGGACAACCCCCACCTCAAAGCCATCTATCATTCCCACTGCACATATCACTACTGTCTCACTGTCCTCATACATGTCCTGCACCACCCTCACATACAGAACCACAGCTACTCTCTTGGCACCATCCTCTGTTTTCCATAGATCTTTAAAGACACACTGCAACTCCACACATTGCATCTGTAGTGTTTTCTCTTAGCATGAAGCCATACTGCTGCTCACTGATTGTCACTTCTCTTCTTAACCTACCTTCATCAACTCATTCCTATAACTTCATGGTATGGCTCAGCAGCTTTGTCCCTCTGTAGCTACTACAGCTCTGCACTTAACCTTTGCTATTAAAATCAGCACCAGTGCACTTCTAGATTATTCAGCCAACAGACTTGCATTTTCATTCATTTTAATTCAATTTACATATGAACTTTACACAATAACTTACAATAAAACAATTAAATTAAGTGAGCTATTGTCTGGTAGATGTGTTTATGTGATGTGATTTAAAAAAAAATGCAATGACACCTAATTAGTCTGCAAAAAAAGATGACCAGTTAGTACTTTAGTTGTAGTGCTGCTGTGGGTTCACATGGTGGTGCAGTTTGCTCGCCTAAAATAAAGCACATGTACTCAAGGGCCCCACAGGAACCCTTAGGTCAATGTGTGTCAGGCTTGAAGTGTGTTTGCTTTGGTCTTATATACACACAGAAGTGCAGACCCACAATAAACTACTATTACCATTTTTTTGCTGATTTAGGTTTATAGTATTTAACTCTAGCAATTAAATAAGAATGACAATAGGTTGCCCAAGTAAGTGGTAGAAAATAGAAGAATACTTAGATTTCCATTTTTGACACCAAAACGTCAGATTTACATCAACATAAAATCCAAATAATCAAAAGTAGATGTGTTAGAGGTGTTTGGCTGACATACATGAACCACGAAGGAGAGAGATGAGAACATTTGCAAATTTGTGAAAAACAGCACAGAAAGTTAACAGACTACTACTTTATTTAAGACTCTTATTGTGATTTACCCATTAAATGCTGAATGCTTTTGCTGTTTCTATAAATCAATTTTCCATTTGAACGTTTTTATTCATGGACTATTATTTTATTTTTATTTAAGTTTGAAAATTATTTTTTGTTGTTCACTCAAATAATGAAATACATTTCTAATTTGTCTGTTATTATCAATAGATTTAAGTCAAATTTATTTATAAAGAACATTTAAACAAAGCTTTCACTGATTACCTATATACACAAATGCATGTAATTATGTAAAACATGGACACAGAATTAAGAGGCCATCGGCATTAGCCAAATGAATAACAACTACACCAGAGGACAGCAGGAGACAGAGTTACAGAGGTAACAGCAAACAGGAGATAGGTGGGATGGAAAGGACAGAGAATAAAGATGAGTTTTGAGCCTAGTCTCAAAAGCAGAGATGAAGGGTACTCCTTTTATGTTAAGCTGTAGCCAATTTCACAAACGTGGAGCAGCAGCTGCAAAGGTCTGTCACCTTTTCGTTTGAGGCCTGACCTTAGGACATGTAAGAGATTTTTGCCAGTAAATCTGAGAGACCTGGGAGCTGAACATAAACAAATGACACCAGTGATATAAACTGGGGTCTGTCCATTACGAGCCTTAAAAGCAATCAGTAAACTCTTAAGCTGAAAATGGACAGGAAGTCGGGCCAGGACTAGAGTGTAGTACACATACATGTGTTTCATATATGTGGATCCCCTTGTATTAGATTCATGTTTCAGAAAGAATACCATAAAAAGATAAAGGTGAATGGTATATTTACAGTAGATGAGGCCTTATAATTAATAGATTTCATTCAAGATATGGATTTTTTAAATTGATCCTGTTTGCTGTGTGGACAAAGTGTGTTTGTGTTTTTTGTTTGTGACTCTATCCAAAATACAAAGGATTTGTTTAAACCTCTTCACTGGGACACTAAGTCTCAGCAATAAGTCTGAGGTACACCTTGGCTCCAAAGGGTATGTGAAGTCTGTCGAAAGGAAAGCTGTACCCCAAGAGATTGCACACACCAAATGATCCAGTGCAGAGATATGATTTCTGGTACAAAGGGACCAATTCTGACAAAGAAGAATTTGAAAAGACAAACACAAAATGAAGAACTGCAGAATGAGCATAAAGACAGGGAGGAAAATTACAATCAACCAGAGGAGAATGTAGCAAAAATGTAATAAAGAAAACAGAGAAATTTGGTACAACTACAAATATCTGGAAGAAGAGACGAAAGAATGGGAAAGCATAAAAAAATGGAGGGTGAGGAAGAGCAAAAAACAGAAAAAGAGGGATGTCAAACCTGGTGGTGCCAGTATATTGTGACTATTTCATGACCTTCAGTGAGATATCATATGGTATATATCAGTATAGGTTGACTTGCTATTGGCTCTTCCTGTAGAAATCAACTGTTAATTAAAAGCCTTTTCTCTTTGTGCTTTGATATGAAAAACAAAAACAAAAATCAATGCTGCTTGATGTTATATAGTTGTGGAAGGCATTTTAGTACAGTAACCTGTCATGTTGAAGAAACCAGTTTGAAATGATATGAGCTTTGTGACGTGGGTAGACTGTAATTATCAAAAGATAGACATTATCAGCAACAGTACTCAGGTAGCCTGTGACATTTTAACAATGCTTAGTTGACACAGAGAGGCTAAAGGTGTGCCAAGAACGTATTTCTAATCTTATGTATCTATCCACTTCTGTTGTCCCGTTTTGGTGAGCCTGTGTGAACTATAGCCTTAATTTCCAGGAGTGGCACCTGGTGTGGTCTTCCACTGCTGTAGCTTCAAGATTCTACATGTTGCACATTCAGAGATGCTCTTCTGCATACCTTAGTTGTAAAGAGTGATTATTAAATTTACTGTTTCCATTCTATCAGCAGTCTTCTATAAAGCAGTCTGCCCGGTTTTTTCAGACCTCATTTTTACACAGAAAACTGCTGTTTATTGGATATATATTTTAGGACCATTATCTATAATCCCTAGAGATGGTTCTGTTGGGAAATCACAATAGATCAGCAGTTTCTTAAATATTCCGACCAGCCCTTCTGACATCAACAACCATGCCACATTCAAAGTCACTTAAAAATGACTTTTGTTCAGTTGATGCTCAGTTTAACTTCAGCAGGCTGTCCTGTGAATGTGTACTGGTCTTAAGCGACTTGAGGTCCTGCTTTGTGATTGGCTGATTCGTTTTTTCCATGATGAACATATGTACCTGATAAAGATGTAGGTAAGTGCATGCCAGTATGATTACGCAAGTTAGCAGTTATGTTATTTGGCATTTCTACTTTATATGAATTTTCTAGCAATAGTGCTATTATTAGCACCTTAGCTGTAACCTGGATAAGCCACATAAATCTGACAATAGTTAGCTTGTACAGCAGGTATAGTAATTAATAAAAACAGCTAGCTAAGCTACCACCTAGCTCAACCACAGGAGTTCAGATTATCCCCCAAGGCAGTATTTTATATGTTGGTATTTTCTACAGCTGTGTAAAAAAAACTAGCAATTAAACTGTGATACAAGACAATGTTACAGAACATTAGCCAGGAGAAAAATAATTATAGAAAACACCTTTGCTGAACTAGTAGTCCCACATAAAGTCCCACATAAATCACTATACTGGTGAATGTAATGCAGGCTACTGTGCAAGAATTGTTCAATTCCTTTATGACCCCCAGCTGGTAGTAAATGACTTTGATAAGGCAGGGCTCGTAAGTTTCATACATTCAAACTTTGGCCACTAGGAGGAAACACAGACTAATTTTTGCTCTGTATAAGGGACACATTGTTGACTTTCTCGAATATTCAGCATCCATATTTCTGATAAATGTAAGTATACAGTTAAAACAAACTGCAGATTATTTATGTGCTTTTGATGTTTTGAAGTGTTTAAAGTCGTTGTATTAAGCTTGCATGTACTTGCATGTAGAGTATTTCTGCAGTGCTCAGTGATCATAGAATGAGGGTCTTATAAAATGTAACATTTAAATGTTTTGTTGTGGTATATTTATTGTATTTGTCAAGTTCAAATACTTTTTAAGCTATTAGATTTCTTGCAGTGCTGTGCAAAAGTCTCAAGCCACCCCTCATTTCTTTATACTTCTATAGGAAAATTGGAAACTGATCCTGTGATTTATTTTGAAAGTGAATATTTGGTATGACCACCTTTATTCTTTAATATAGCTTGAAGTAGACTTCAGGTATAGTTTATAGGTTTTTTGGAGAAGGACATTCAAAGCTGTTCTTTGGATACTGGCTGACTTTTATCGTGTCTTCTGTCACGATGTTCATACTTTGCTTCAATAATCGTTTTGTCCATGCTCTTGGAAGACCAATCCATGACTGACTGCATCCCATTGTGTTTTTCTATCTATCTATACTTTTACTTCATTGGCAGCATGTTTGGGATCATCGCCAATCATCAGACACACTTTATAGTGTCTGATGTTTGATTCATGCAATACCACACTTTGACCTGACAAAATCCTAAACACAACTGGCTTAAATGTAGCCCCAAACAATGACAACACCTCCACCGTGCTTTACAGATGGCTGTAGACATCCACCTTGTAATTCTCTCCTGACCTCCTCCATCCATATTCAAAACAATTTGAATCAAAAATTTAATATTTAGATTCATGAATTCAAAAGACCTGGTGCTGATTTTCAGTCCAGTTCTTGTGTAACTTGGCATACTTAAGCCTTTCTTCCTGTTTCCCTTCCTTAAGAATGACTTCTTGACATCCACCCTTCCACTGAGACCATCTTGATGAGGCTTCAGCAAACAGTAGATAGTTTTCTTAAGTACATGAATTCCAGACACTGTTCATCTGCTGTAGATAGTTTTTTAAGTTCCTGTTCTTTTGTCTTCTTCTTTTGTCCCTTTTCCTAAATTCAGCTGAAGACATGGGGAAAAATATGGGGTTATGCATTATGTGTCGACACAACTCTACTTCGTCCCTTGAGCTAAATTTGTTTTTCATGCTTGGTCAGTGTTAAGTGGCTTAACAAACAAACAAATTCCTTTGAAAATCGTCAGGTCCGAAATGTCCAAAGAAAACCTGGAGAACTACTGCTCGAGACCACCATGGCAAATAGACTGGTATTTATATAGCATTTAAAAAATGGAATTCAAAGCACTTTTTACAACAAGTTTCATTCAGCATATCACCAGTGTGATTGGTAGAATGAGGTGCTTTTGTATTAAAATAAATTACATTGAAGGCACAGAAAATATCACATGAACTAGAAATTGTTAAACCTGTCAAATCCATTTAGATGTCTCTTAAGGTGGGATATTAAGACACAAGCAGAAGGAGGATCTGATGATCAATGATAACTATTCTAGATTTAGCTTATGGTTCTGTTTTTCAGGATTTTGAGCCTAAGGTAGCAGAACAAGAAGGGCTATTGATGAACCCTCACCACACAGACTATAATGTTATTCCTTACCCCAAGAAGGGCTAAGAACAACTAAACTAAGTGCAAAACTCTGAAAGTTGGTGCATTTAAAAAAAAGCACAACAGAGATGAACTGAATTCAATAAACCTGAGCTTTACAGTATGCTCATTAAGTAGGGTTAGGTAAGCTTTTCTGGAAGATGTCAAGTTTGGTGGTTTATAAGAATTATTTGGTGTGTGTGTTTGTAAGTGTGTGCAAGCGTAGGAGGTGTCTACTGATGACACCAAAGTCTGGAAGTGGCCACACGAGGATTAGCGGAACAGGGGGGTCGGCTTTGTTTGACACAAAATCTTCTGAACATCCCGATGTGTTTGTTTACTCTGATCAGTGTTTGTGTTGTGCACGCATCTGTCGTGTGTGTTTCTGTCAGCCTCCTATCCGTCTACTTGACTATGTTTGTGACTGTGTTTGAAGCCAAATTCTGTAACAATGGCTCCGCCTTCCAGGCTGTTTTACTGTACCGTCTGACATCCATGTTCACCATCTTCCTGCCCGGTCAGCCGTGACCCCACATGAGCCAGACGCCCAGACAGCAGGACTTGTGCGTGTTTCTGCTGTGCGTGTTGGAGGGAAACAGCGCCCCAGATAGCAGCGTGCATGTGTAAATGTTTATCAGTCGACATGTCAGTGCATTGTGTGTTTGTGTGCGTGTGTGTCAATGACCCAGAGAGACAGCAGGGCCAAGAAATGACTTAAATGGCCACAGCTGCATTTCCATGGCAACAGGGTGTTTTAATAGAGGAACATTATGGGCTAGAGCGCAGGGTAATGACCACTTTGGCTGTCGGAATGCCTTGATCTTATCACCATGGCAAGAGGGGATGCTCCCACTTTCTGATGGTCTAATAGCCCCGGCTGTAATAGACAGGCAGACTGGGCCACTGGGGTCACCCGGAAACACAGACCTTCCCAAAACGCTCACAAACCAATAATGCTGCTTGACTTTGTCTGTCGTTTGTCCTATATCTGGTTTAAGCGTCTACCTATTATAATGCTGTCTTCCTGAGAAATAGGCTGCATTTTGCAAGCGTATTTGTGATTGAAATGTAATCAAAAGGCGTTTCTTCCAGCAGACGAGAGGACGAAACAAGGGGATGGATGAGGAGAGAGCAGAAGAGAGATAAGAGCTTGTTGAAAACCTGTTTGTAGAAGAATGTCCTGTCACTGTTTTGGCACACACACACACACACACACACACACACACACTCATACTTGCTAACCCTCCCGAATCTCACACAGCTCGGCCGAGTATATACACGGACAAATCCTATAAGTCCATTTGAATACCACAACGGTCTTCTTCTAATCTGTTTGTTTGAAGCTTGTGATGAATCTACAATTTTTCAGCGGACCCAGCGCAGGCCTAATATCCACACTTATTTGTTCATGTTAAGGGTTGAGTTATTTCTCCACACAATTGGTTGGATGCCAGCAATGGAGTGTGTGTGTGTGTGTGTGTGTGTGTGTGTGTGTGTGTGTGTGTATGTGTGTGTGTGTGTGTGTGTGTGTGTGTGTGTGAGCGAGAGAGAGAGAGAGAGAGAGAATGTGGCTCTTTATCTCACTCAATGAGTGAGTGGAGGTTGGTTGTAAGGCCATCTGTCCCTCTCAGACACCTAATCTATCTCTGTCACTGTGCGCACACACACACACACACACACACACTTAAATGCTTGTACGTACCTATACAAATGAAATATCCTCTGCAGTGATGCTGCCTTCATTAGATGCACCATCACTGGACTATATGGTGCTACTCAGACCATAAATGACTATGCAAACTAACACAAGTGAGCAGTTTTTCATTTGAATTTTGTTGTAATCAAATTAAAGTCTCTGTCCTTCATACTCTCAGACAGACGGTGCTCAGGGTGAGAGCTGTGCCTCTGCTGAAGTGTCCCATTGAGTTTGGTGAAGTGGACTTATCTCCTACCATCCCCTCTCGCATCACACTCACTACTGGATCCAGACAGGGCTGAGTGCCACACTGATCCTGCCCTCCTCACACCAGAGAGGCCTCTTTCTTCTGGGCTCAGTCCCACACTCAGACCCCCTCAACCTACCACCGTCCTTACAGTTGTCAGAGTGCTGCATATCGCTAAAGGTAATGATCGCGTGTGTGTGTGAGGACTGGATAGTCGATGGTTGTGATAATGATGTCTGGAGATGCCAGATGATACTGCTTTATTTCTGACGTGACAGTATACACACAGGGCCTGAAAGGGGCATGAATGAAGAATCCTTGGTGCTATGGAAACCAGCCTTAGCAATCTATGCAGACTTTAGCAATAGCATTTATCAGACTATCTGAACATGGTCTGCTCTAAGATTCCCAACCAGTCCTCCGGTGAATTACTGCACATATTAAAACTTTTCTAATCAAGTGCAGAGTACCGTATCAGATTTTGTAACGTTGCTTCTGATTTATTGATTTTTCATCACTTGTAGCTTGGTTCTTGGGTAACTGCACACGTGGCATGCAGATTCCACTCATATTTGCAAAACAGGGTACATATCACACCCACAAGATTTATAATAGATTTATGGATTGATTAATTTACACCAGTTTTGCATTTTGGATTTTCATATTAATCACATAATATGATATATGACATGGATGTGCTGTGTCTGAGATTTTATTTCTTCTTACATATGGTCCCTTCTTACATATTGAGAAAGAGAAAGGGAAAGAGATTCAGTCAGCTATAAAAAAAATCCAGCAAACCATCATATCCTACAGAAAATATGTGACTGAAACAGATTTGATAACATACAGTAAATGCCACAAAAATGCTCTTTATGCCATCCAGGATCCCTCTGATCTCTAATTTGTAAAATAAAATGTCAATCTTAAAAAGTTAGAGGTCATATAAAGACTTGTAATGTACTTTCTTTTTAATCTTCCTCACTCTTGACTGGTCCCTGTACGGGTCGCCATAGTGGATCATCTGCCTCCATAACCAATGCCTAGAGTCGTTCTCTGTCACCAACATCCTCCTTTACTAATTCCATGGATCTTCCCTTTGGTCTCCCTCTTTTCTCCCTGCCTAGCAGTTCCATCTTCAACATCCTTGCCTAATATACCCACTATCCTTGTTCTGCCCATATCCAAACCATCTCAGCCTTATCTTTCTCTCTTTGTCTCCAAACTGCTCAATCTTTTCCATTTGGGTCACTCCCAATGGAAATTTCAGCATTTTCAGCTCAGGCTCATGTCCTTTTGTTGGTGCCAATATCTCCAAACTACATAATTGAAGATCTCAGTACCATCTGTCCTTCTGTCACAAATCACCCCTGACACTTGTCTCCACTATTTCCACCCTGTCTGCTCTCTCATTTTTACCTCTCTTGGGCTCTGTCCATTGACCCCAGGAAATTAAACTCATCCACCTTCGCTTCCTCTGTTCTTTCCGTCTTCACTCTCTTTCACCTGCTCCCTCCTCTGACTACAGTTCATAATGTCATCTGCAAACATCATAGTCCAAGGATGCTCTTGCCTGACCTTGTCTGTCAATCTGACCTCATCTGTCACCATGTCAAACAAGGTGGGGCTCTGATCAGATCACTGATGTAATCCCACCCCCACCTTGAACCCATCTGTCACTCCGACTGCACACATCACCCCTGTCTCGCTGTCCTCATACATGTTCTGCACCGCCCTCACATACTTCTGTCCCACTCCTGATGGTACCACAGCTCCTGTTTTGGCTCCCTATTATATGCTTTCTCTAGATCCTCAAAGACAGAGTGCAACTCCTTCTTACCTTCTTTGTACTTCTCCATAAACACTCTCAAAGCAAGCATCACATCGCGAGTGCTATTTCTCAGCATGAAGCCATACTGCTACACACTGATCGTCTGATTGATCGTCACCTCTCTCCCTAACTACCAGTATACTTTTCCTCCAGGAAAAGTTTCTCAGGCTTCCTCTCACTCAGAGATTGTGTTAAACAATCTGGTTATTTAACCTAAGCATGAAAAATATTCTTACAAACAGCAGTGCGGGAGGTCCTTGCTCACAGGACAGACAAAAATAGCTGTTTGAAATACTGCAACTGTCCACCTTCACTCACCCCCCCCACACGCACACATACTACAGTATATACAAACGCTAAACCTCGCATGTCAAATTAAACAAAGAAGATAAAAATAACTAAATTTAATAACAAATGCTATTTAATCTCATGACTTAATTTGTGTAAATCTCCACATGTGAAAAAGCTAACATGGTTTTAAAGAGAGGAAGTTACAGAGCCCAGTCAAAATATAGCCTGGTTCCATGTAACCAAAGCAAGTTGTGTGTGTACAGTTTAGACAAACAAGATGCTGTGCTGTCAAAACCGGCATGAAAAAAATATTTTATTATTTGCTTAAAAAAAAGAAACATTTAAATATTGGATTGCCTCCTGAAGAGGACAAAAGAGAATTACTAACACTAACTATGTTAGTAATGTAGTCTGCTGTCAAATGTTGCTTAAGAATATAAATAACCTGAGACAGATTGTTGAACTAAAGAAGATTTTATCTATCCATACACTTACTGACCTCTTTATTAGGTACAACTTCAGGGTGGACACCCTTTTGGCTTCAGAACCGTCTTGATTCTTCTTTGCATAGATTCAACAGGGCGCTGATTTTGGTCCACATTGACATAATAGCATCAAGCAGTTGCTGCAAACTTGTCAGCTGGCCATCCATGATGCAAACTCCCATTTAACCTCATCTCAAAAGTGCTCTTTTGGACAGTCACCAGCTCTCAGTTCAATAACTCAATGTCATGAACTCACTGACATGTTCAACAAACCAGTTTGAGATTCTTTGAGCTTTGTGATATGATGCATCTATCCTGCTAGACAGAGTCATTAGAAGATAGGTACACTGTAGTCATAAAGGGATAGACATGAAAGACGTTACTCAGGTAGGCTTAAAAAAATGTTCAGGTGGTAATACGGGGCCAAATTGTGCCAAGAAAACATCCCCTTATGGAATATCCCCCATGTGGTCTTCTGCTGCTGTAGTTCATCTGATGTAGCCCAGGATCAATGTGCTGTTCATTCAGAGATGCTCTTTTCCATACCTTGGTAGTAACAAGTGGTTATTTGAGTTACTCCTGCCTTTTTATCAATTGAAAGTAGTCCATTTGCCTCTGACCTCTGGCATCAACAAAGAATTTTCACCCAGAGAACTGCTGCTCACTTTTTTTGGACCTCTCTGTAAACCCTAGAGTCGGGTAGAGATGGACAGAGATGTGAAAATCCCAGTAGATCGGCAGACCAGAATACACTCAGACCAGCACATCTAGCACCAACAACATTTCAAAGTCACTTAAATCACTTTTCTTCCTAATTTTGATGGTCTTCAAGCCTAAATGTGCTAAGTTGCTGCCATGTGGTTGGCTGATTAGATATTTGGTTCTAACTTTTCAATCGTTGCTTGCTGCACAGGTTACACAAACAGTGTCTGGTAGTGTTGCTTTTTTCCCACCATTGAATGCAATTTTTCCTCTTGCAGCCTTAAAACAAGTTTTAATGTTAAGACTCGTAACTTTGAAGTGGCTGGTTGGTGAAGTTTTATGAGTTTTGAACTATGCCATGCAAGCTATTTCAAGTCATTAAACTAAACTCAGTTAGTCTAAGAGGCTACTGGGAGAAAATGCATATTTATTATACAGACTTTAACCATTTTTTTTTTCATCCAGCTCACAGCAAATTAGCATAGCTCCCAAAACATCTTACTGGTTTGGTTTGGGTTTTTCTTTAAAGTAATGCTTAGATTGTATGTTGGAGCATGTCATTATTCAGAATGGATGAAGATGGTTTCATGCCATAAAAGTTAGTGTTTTGTTTTTATGATACATACAGAAGGTTACTTTTAGGAAATTCATGCCTTGAATTAAATTATGCCTTTGAATTAACCTGGCATTCTTTTCATTAAATCCAGTTGTAAGAAGCATTTACTCTATGCATAGTTAATTTATCAGTTTTTTATTTTAAAGCATGGCTGCATGTCTCACTTTCTGACTTCTGGTTGCTTTGTCTGGCATTGTATTTATTTGTCAAAATGCATTAAGCAATTTGTTGATTGACTGGTACTATAGAGTAGGAAATTTTAAGGTCTCACTCTCCCTTTCTCTGTTTAAACGATAGTGGTATATTGCAGCAGCTGGATATTCACATGGGGGGTAATTATACTTTCACATTCTCCCAAACATTTCAAAGGCAAACCCCCTTCAACATCACCTTTCACTTATACTGCTCAGTGCCGTCAGACTACATGTTCTTGGTGCTGTTGTTGTATGCGTTTTGGCTCTCTGTGTGGTAAACAGCTGTTGGTGTGTGCTTTAGTGTCTGATAAACACATTAGACTGTTGTTTACTCTCCTCTAAACTATCCCAGTTCAAACACTTGATAGATTTGGATCTCTTAGCCAGTAATGAAGATGTGAGTGCGCTTTATCTTAGCATTGTACAAAATCACGCTACCCTCTCGTGTTTAACACGTGCATGCATAAAAGTCATCTGCAGTTGACATCTATGCCTCTAGAAAACGTTTATGATATCTCTCAAATAATTTTCCAGCTTGCAGCTTTCTTTACCGTAATATCGAGGCGTCCATCATGCAGATGCCATAAATTCAATTCTATGACCCAGTTTTAGTGTTTGCATATAGCACATGTGTTTGAATAGAGGATCTGGTGATTTAGTGAACTTGCATGCTGCTGCACAGGTTTTGCAACTGTGAAACATATATGGTGGATAAGAAGAATTGTGCTTTTAGATAATTTATCGGTTGCATGTAACACTATGGGCATGGGTCTGTGCATGAACAATGTATATACAACACATTCATAAATTCCATGTGTTATGCATAATGTATACTAACTATAGTGCTGCTGGCTGCCCCTACACTCTCTGCACGAGAGGAACAGTTTTCCATTCTGAGATGGATCAAAACAATGTCAGTAGTTGGCTGTAGTTACTGGAGAGAGATGTAGACACAATGGAGTATTGCCAAAAGAAGGTGTGGTGTGCCCCTGCCTCTGTGGCAGACTGGGTGCAATTTAAAATACCACCACTCTTTCAGGCATTGGGGCACCAGTCACAATACATAGCTTCTATTTTCCACCTAAACCTTTATCTGCAATAATGCAGGTTGTTGTACTGCTTTGTGATGTCATCTTTTCCACACTACTTTAGTGTCTTTATGAACTTTTTTGTGTTGTGTTTTTTTAAAAATTTCCAAATAAACCATGAATGTTAATTTAGAACAACATTAAACTGATTGACTGTTTAGCAGTAAAAACACATCCTCTGATTTTCATTAAAAAATGTCAAATTATGAACAGTAACTTTAAAACCTCTCATCTGCTGATGTGGTACAGGATGAAATGCTAGATATATGAGATCAGGCTCCAGGTTTGGTCCGGCCGCATTAGGATTAAAGCTGGGTTAAGCTCGTGTGAAAGCTCTATTATACTTGATTGAATTATCTCCTTACACAGAGTGGGAGGCCAGAGCATAAACAAGTCACTCCGAACAGGGAGAGGGACAGATGAGTTTCCGTCAGTTGTTTTTGTTAGACCAGCACTTTATTGTAAAACTGAAATGATATTGTTCCTGTGGCAGCTCTATGTAAATGTTTTGTGTGCAGTATTCCTCCATTTCATGCCGAGCGCTTGCTCTGTTTACCACTGTTTACTGAGCGATAGGGGCTACTGTACCGTGTCCTTGCTCCTGATCAACTGTCTCAATGTGGGTAGAAGGTGAAATCACGACAGGGGAAGCAGGGAGGCTCACTGCTTCTGCAAATGGCTGTAGATGTCAGCCGAACGGTTGGAAAAATAAAACAGACATAAAACTAAAGATAATGTCAGGTTTCTGTAATTGTGTGTATGGACCAACTTCTGTGCCAATGCAAATTTACAGAGTGTTTGGGGAAAGAACACTGGATAAATGTGCACCTCAAAACACAAACAACAGCCTCCCACATTCCACATGGAGAGTGTTTGTTTGTGTGGTCAGCGTTTGGGATCTGTCACATGGCTGAATTTGTGTGTATCTTCAGTGGTTTGTGTTTTTCAAGGTGAGGAGCATAAGAGACTGACAGAGGGATGTTGACTCCAGTGACTCGATAAACACATCTACACCACTCTAAGCATCAACAAACACACAGTTGTGAACATGTTTGAGTACAGGTAGACACTCCAGTAGATGCTTTTACTTTCTTGCCACTTAACATTGTTATTGAGATCCTTTAAAACAGAGGTGTCCAACATAAGGCCCAGGGGCCAGAATTGGCCCAGCAAAAACTCCAATCTGACCCAGCTGAACGACTTTAAAAAATGTCGAGGAGGGCATAAAGTTTGGATTTTAAACTGTATGTTTAATATGTTTTTCAGTCTTTCCTGCTGTTAAATGCCCACATGGACATTCATACTACACCAAAGTGATTAAGTAACATATAATCAATTTCACTAGCTGGGCCCACGTCCTCATTTTAGGTTTGACAGCGTTTTAGTAGGTAAAGGTGAATGCTTGGACATGAACCGAGCTGCGGTTTCGGGAAGGCCTCGAAGATCCCCGTGTACTAAATAGGAGTGAAGAAGTTAAAGAATTGAGAACAAGGAGGGAGGGAGGGTGGGGCACGTAAATGAGAATGAACAGCTTGCAGAACTGGGGGAACCTATATAGATGACAACCGGAAGGAGCGTGTTTGGAGGCGTGGTCCTGCTCCTGAAATTCCGATACATAATCTCCAATAAATGAGGAAAAAAGTCATGTTTTTCCACTTTTGGCTATATAAATTTGTTTTTCACCAATAAAATAAATAAATAAATAGTCATTTTTCTGTGAATTAACAGAAACTTTTTCTAATCACAGGACAGTGTGGCCAATGAGGTACCAGAACCTTTCTGTAATTTAGTCCTACTAACAAATTTCTCTCAGCTCAACCACGACACTGCATGATAAAGCAATTCTTTATCATGTAGAAAAGCTGGGATTATTGAAATTGCACTTCTTTTTATGATAATTAGATATCCCAGAGATTAAATGTGTAGTTAAACTACTTTACCTCAACAAAAAAGGGACTTTTACTAAGATCAGATTGGACGGTTTGTAACACTTGTAACACTAAATATTTGTTCCCACTTGCAGAAGTTTGAGGAACAAGGATCGCTTTTTGGCACATCACATGCTAATTAGAAGTCGTGATTCTGTGTGCGCTCCAGGATGGCTCGGCACTATCTGTCAATGCCACTCAGGTAGCCATGGTATCAATGTTAGTGTCAGCATCAGCGTGTGTCAGCTGGTATCACTCATTGGTATCTGTATCTGTGAGGCCTACACAGTTTAACCCTGACCCTGTAGCTCTCTCGTTTCCCACACCTCTGTCTTGCGTGTGTATTGTCAGCCCAAACCCCCAGATTTCCTGGTATGTTGGTGGAATTTCGGCTATTTTTCCAGGTCACTGTTGTTTGTGCCTTGCAAGGTGTGTCTGTAAATTCCCACACAGGGAGGGAGATAAACACACTCTCACTGTCACACACATATACAAACCTCGTCACATTCCGGCCCACACCTTGTACGGTGAAAAATTCACAGTGACTAACTCTCTAACTGTCTGACTCCGGCTCAGCACTGAACTCTCGCCTGTGTATTCTTCAAGCCAACACTAAGCTTGACTTCTGGCCCAGCAGTCGGTAGTTAAATCACGAATATATTAGTGATGACAAATTGATGATGGACCAGGTCAAACAAGCTTTCTGCTCTGGAAAATTCCTTTAGGTCCACTGACATATGCTTGTATGTGTCAGTTGTTGGAGCAAATTGCAGAAGCAAGGGAAATATTGTATCTACAACAGTGCGCGTGAATGCTGAAAAAGTTTAGAGGAACTGCTGGAAAAATTAAAGTTTCTTGCCAGAATTGATTTGGCAAGTCTCTCAGACCAATATGTTGCTAAAACTGCAGTTGTCTCTATAGTTTTTGCGTTGCACTGCTGTACCAAAATGCATCGCAGTCACTCAGCTACATGAACGGCAGAGCAAAGGCAGCAGTTAGTGAAAAATTGGACAATTTGGGGGGGTGGAGGTCCAGTTGCAGTGGATCTCAGCAGATAAATCTTTAATGTCATAATCCCTTTTTTTTCCACTTAAAGCACACATCAATTTATACTCATGCTTTTTTCCTCCCTTTCTGTCTTTACACTCCTCAGGCAGGTCTCAGGAGGTCACGTAAATATTAGTTTGAGCTCCCTAACAAATCTGCACCTCCTGGTGCTCCCAAAGGCCCTCCAATCCAATAGTGTTTCTGCAAAGCTACACCATGTAATACCTAATGGCTGACACCCACCACATCAAATAGAGGCAGAGCAAAAGAATAAAAGATGAGTGGAAGAGTTGACAAGAGTGTGCAGCTCACTGCAGGCCGGATTTAAATCCAGCAAAGCAGGTGTTCTCCTGAATAGCTTTACCTCATTGCTGGCCAGCCTGAGGAGAGCTTAGCTACATGAGCAAGCTCTTAATGTTTAGGAGGTGTCAAAAGGCGCCAAATCGCTGCTGGTCATTCACAGTGCCAGAGCTTTTCTGTTAATACACCTAAACTTCATGACCCCTGACCTTACTAGACTCCCATTAAACCTGCAAGAGAAAAAAAAAACAAAACCCAAAAAACAGGTTCTTCTGGCCTTGAGGCGTAAACTCATCCCACTGCACACATACACAAACACTTGTATGTTGGGATCCATTGGTCATGATCGGTGAGTGACACAGTAGGAAGGGCCGCCAACGTGCTGAGGGTTTTACCAGACAGGTGATAGGCTAGTTCAGGGAGCAGTGATAGGGTGCTATACAAGCGTGCAGGTATGTACATGTGAATATGTGTGCAAAACAGATCGCATGGACGACACCCAGACCACCCCCAAGGTGGATCTCTGGCTAGATTCCCACCAACAGGACGCCTGTATCGGAGGTGGTCAAGGGAGGGGGGAGGTGGATGCAGGGCAGTCAAAGAGATGTGCCACACGGGGCGGGTAATGATGATGAATTGTGGGGAACATAGTTTTGCTCAGATTAAGATCTGCTGATAAACATGCCCGCCAGGTCTCTGGGTAACCTTATACATTTCTTTCTCTCCTAAATCTACCGGTTTAAGTCAACGTCTTCCTCCCCACTGTCTCGCTAAACATTCAAATCTCTCTTCAGTGTAAGCTTAAGTTCTGCCTATGTACCTCTAGCATGAGTGTTCACGGATATATATTTAACCGGAGTTCATTCTCTATTCTCAGAGTTGTTGTCATTTGGCTACCAGAGCTCAGACTGACACGCATTACAGCCAGGACATAAGCTTTATAAATCTTTTTAACTGTCAGTACTGAGACACAGGAGGAGTTTAGAGAGCATGACACAGAGACGATATAGAACAAGTGTTTAAAAGAAAAAAAACACTTTCAAAATTTAGAAAATGTGTAAAAAACTGTAAAAAAAACCAAAAACAAAACAAAAAGAGAGAGAGAGAGAAAAGTCCTAAGACACTTACAGCAGCGTTTTTCATTATACCAGTTTGAAAGGTCTCTACTTTTTAAAGAAAAATTTAACTCCATCTGAGCAGCGCTTGTACCTTGTGACTTTACCACAAAGCTCCTCTCGAACCAGTGATCCAAGTCAGGCTACTTGGCCTTGCGGGATTAAAGGATAACTCTGATTTACTACAGCCTAGATTTTATGTTACAGCTTTGGCCATTGTTTGTATTGATTTTGATAATAGCCCACTAAGTTAATTGCTGAGAACTGGAAACATGGCAAGCGCTGCTACAACGTGGGAAAAGGGGGGGCTTCTTTATTTGGAAGTCAGAACACACTGGCACACCTGTAATGTCAGTAATCGTGAAATAATTCCTTGCTGCACTGGAAAACCAAATGCAACCACTTCCAAAACCTTTCGTTGAGATGAGCAGTGCAGTCTCTAAAATGTGACGGATCTTTACAAAATTGCGTCCTACTTTAGGTTTGTTTACTTTGGCTATTCTGCATCTTACTGTTTGTGTTAGCTAAGCTACCCAATTCAAAAAAATTCCTAAACGCAGCAATTAATTTAGTGAGTAATCCTAACCTACTGTGCCAATAACCAAACAGGAAAGGATCTAAGCTGACCAAAAAAATGATGTATCCTTTAAACCCTCTGTGTGTTGTTTGATGCTTTATTTGTCCCCTCAGTTAGTATAGCCGCTCTCTTCTCTTCCTGCTGCCTGCCAGCAGCAAAGAGTAATGGTTTGCCTGTCATACTCTTGAACTGGAATGCTCTCAGCCTGGCATCCAGGACACAGATAGACTCTGCCACCGGACGCTGGCACTAGAATAGTCTCGGTGACTGGAATGGCTTGATAAAATTACCCTAAGGGACAATAAAGCTTATCTTATCTAATGATATTGGCCTCCCATGGCTATTAAAAGACCACTGTGGTCTCCAGACCACAGCCTGCAGATGCAGAGAGCCTAGAGATGATCTCTCCGGGCTGAGGAGAAGAAGGGATGGTCTCTGAAACAGCTTCAAGTATTAAAAACTTGCATCAAAAAATTGTAATAAGACTAATTTTAGCTGTGGTGAAGAAGCAGCAGTTTAAAGCTTTATCTGTCAGATCTTCCAAAAGCATACACATGCACACTACTTTTTGTTCTTGTATGTGATATCCCGTACATCTTATCAGGAGTCTCTGGACTCTCTAATATAACTGAGACTGAACTGGACAGAGAGTCTGGGGAGCTGAGGGGGCTGAAGCAAAGAAGATTGCTGGAAAAGTATTCCCTTTGATAAGTCGGCCAAGAAGCCTTTGATTAAATGTGGTCCCAGCGGGAGCCCACACTAGGTCCTCTGTGGCACAACCATGTCCAATCACCAGCTATCAACAGCCCCGGGTAATTACAGCCATCTAGTCATTAGCCTGGGACCCACCTGGAATTCCACATAGCGAAGGGTGGGATAGGGCCAGCAGGGGTTGGGGTTTAAGCTGGGCCTTTAATCAAACACTTCCCTCCCCTTGACTGATATCACACACCCTCCCCAACCCACACAGAATCAGCCTTTGTACTAACATATATTGTATTATTAGTGCTCCAGTGTCTCTCAGCTCATGGTAGTAAGGACACCAAGTGTGTGTGTGTGTGATGGCAATAACATGGCACGTTATGACAGCAGGGCAATGTTTACTCACTGTCACACAGATTAGCCCTGCTTTCTTTGTATTATTGCCTGCAGCCTCAATATATATGCTCATCTGAACAAAAAACCAGGATTCCAGTGTCAGACTAATGCACCGTATATTTCATATGAACATCTGCTTAGATAAGGCAATATACACAATGTTATACAAGCAAGATGAAGAGCAAAGAAGTGAAATCTGTCTGATGTTGTGGTTTGGTGTGACTGAACGGCCATCAAGGCCTTGGTTTTCTTCATCTTCTTCTCAGCAGCATGCTGAAAACTGGAGTACACCAGATAATCACAGTAATGGGAGCGCTCTTCTCTCTCCTTTTGTCAGCCAATGTAGTGCAGCGTCTTCCTCGGATGAGAAACGAAACAACACTTTACAGCTTAAATAAATCGCTTTAAACAGCTTTTTTTTTCTTCTTCTTCTTCTTCTTCTTTTTTGTTTTTGCAGTCGCATTCAAAGTTCCAATAACACAATGTCTATTTCTCTGTCCTCTGTTAGTCCTCTGTTTGGACTGTTTGGCCACACACAGCCAAACTTACACTTAGATGTCCACTCAAATTGCACTTACCAAGTCCAACCTAGTATTCTTTTTTCTTTTTCGTTTTTAGGTAAAAGTGTATTTCCCCCAAAATGAAGCAACGTTATGTGAGTATATGATGTTGTTGTAATAATACTGGATATGTTTGAAGGCTCAGTTAATGTAAAAATTAGTCTTTAAAGCATCATGAAAGCAGCAAACCATTTTTAACCCAAGAACTGAATCTTCAGTGAAAGCCTAATCCACCTGAACCCCAAAGGTGGTATCACTGGTATCACTGTTCATCTGATCCCAGCAGTTCAGTCACAGGACCGTTCACAAACAGGAGCTAATGGGTATTAATTCATATTGACGGGTACTGAATTCTAGTGCTTTCACAGAGACAGGTAGAAAAGCCATGCATTGAGTCGAGGTTGCGGGGAGGGGAGGGGAAGGCGGAGATGCAGAGCACTTTTGGACAAACTTTCCCAGAATGCCGTGTTCCACAGGATATCCTGCACAGGGGAAAGGGGCGGGGTTGCATTGCAGGGAGCGTAGGGGGCGTGTCCTCAGGTCTGGTCCAGCCATTCAGCTCGTTTGGGAGCCTTGCATGTGTGTATGTCTACAGCTTCCTCACAGTCCTTACACTCCACAGAGCAGCACCACTTGAACTTGCACTCGCACTTGGTGATTTGCTTGACTCTCGTGGTGTCGTAGCCACGCCCACAGCACATGACCTCACAGCCGTCTGTGCCGCGCGATGTCTTATTGCAGACCCGTCCGGCTGTGCCCAGGGAACCTGCAACAGAATGGCAAAACAGAATTTATTGGTCCCGTTTCACTTCTCTGCTACTTACTCTAAACAGCTCTAAACACAAGGCTATAGTCAGATATAGATAGGGTTAGATAAATCACACTGATGATTTACAGGTCTAAACTTGTGTATAAAATATGATACACTTGGTGTTACAAGGTTAAAAGTATTTCTGATTTATTTAGATTGATCATAATTCTACTAATTTATGTCATCCTTATCTACACTGTTTGGCCTTCCCCTTCTATTTTCATATCTGAAATTCATCTGGTCGCAACGTGGCTTCATTTACGCATTGGCTCCTTTCGTTAGTAGTCAGCAAACTGTCAGCAAAAGTAAAACCTAATTCCCTAAAAAGTTAAGATGTTGTGTATGTTTTTTTTTTTCAAATGAATAGATAATTTAAAGACTTGTTTATTTCAGGAAGACAACAGCAAACCACATCCTGTATGTATTCCTGCAGCACGGCTCCACCAGGCTGCCTGCAGTGCAGACCTCTCACCCGCTGAAAACATTCAGCGCATTATAAAATGATGCAAAGGAGGCCCCTAACCATTGAGTGGCTGAAATCCTATATCTAACAAGAATGGGAAAACATTTTTAGATCTACAGCAGTCTACTTAGCTCCCAAACATTTACAGTGTTGCTAAAAGAAGAGGTGAAATAACACAGTGGTAAACATGACTCTTATCCAGATTGTTTTTAAATGTATTGCCAACATAAAATTAAACCTTTAGCATCTATTCATTTTAAAAAGAGACATTTCTCATTCACACAAAGTTTAGCACACCCAACAGCACCCCTCTCGCCAGATACTTGGCATCAAGTGGCAAGACATAACGAGACCCAGAGACAACAGGGAAAACCATTAGGAAGAGCAGGTAGCAGTTAGGTCATGTCTCCCGATGGCTGACCAATCGCCTGCCAAAGCAAATTGTCTTTGGGGAGTATAAAAATTGTGCCATTGAAGGTATGAAGTGATTCTAAATTGGCAACAACTGGCACAAGGATAAACATGGAGGCAAGCAGGTAACGTCAGCCCTGCAGGAGCACACCTGGATCCAATGTGTTGAACATCTGATAAATATCTTTGTCTTGTTTTTTAAGCAACCAAAATCTTTATTAGAAATGTGGCTGCGCAACAAAGAGGTAGAGCTGAATGTCTTAATTATAAAACAAAAACTAAATACAAAAATATATGAATATGGGATCAGAGGATAGGTAGACTGTGGTGTTAATGAAAGGATCCTAAAAACAGAAATTTGTAGGTACAACAATTTTCTCTTTTTTTAAATTACCATCTTTAAGTATGTCCTTTAAACAAGTTTATCCTTGCCTTTTCAATCACTATAATACAAATAATAATCTTTTTTTAAATTTCTGCAACAGAACTCAGAGGTTTGATCAGTGCAACATGTTAACCACCAATAGTGAACGTATCGTAATGCTCGGTGTGGCCATTGCCGTTTCATATCGTCTGTGTCTTATGTGAATGTCATCCCAAACGAGATTAGCGCTCATGTTTGGTGTGAGAAGTTCCCTGTTTGAACTGCTACCTATCACAACAAGCTGCCCGTAGAACAACAAACCCACACACACAACTATGCGGTGTTGGTAGAGTGGCCTATAGTTACACTGCCTTTCCCAAGCCACTGCTCCCTTTGAAGCCACCCTATGTGTGTGTATGGGTGTGTGTGTGCGGGTTAAATGGACAGTGGAGCGTGACAGACAGACAGGCTCTCACACTCTGAGGCCCACTTTGGCCTCCAGCTATGCTTAGTTCAGACAGACAGAGAGGGAGAGAGACTGTGACAGACAGAAATTAAATTAGCTGCTTGTGTCCCTAGGCTGTGGATTCCACTGGGAAGGTGAGAAAGAGGGGGAGGACGGATGAGGGGCAAAGGAAAAGGCAGACAAAGGGAGCAAGGGTGAGGGAGAACTGGGAAGAGCTTCTCAGTGATGCGGCCGTTGATGTCAGTCCCCCAAAATCTGTCTGATAGTAATGCATCCATCAAAGAGCCTATCAGAAATGGACATAAATGATCAGGTGCATTGTGCAAAGGTTGATGAAGACATCCCCGGACCATGGGGTCATGTGTATATGTGTGTGTGTGCTGACAGAGACTGACAGAGGTCAGGTGGTCACGGCCGTCAACGGCCGTTTCCCCAGGGTACAAGGATATTAGCTTCCACAGACATCACACAGGCTGTGTTATCTGACTACCATTACACACACACACACACACACACGGACACACACAAACACACTAGTCATGCATGAGTATACACACAGCATACACATAACACCCCTAAAACATAACACAGTCGGGGCAATCCATCAACATCCATGAGAAAATGCTTCCCTGTCTTTCAGTTCTGCCGTCTTACCTGCTGCTTTGTCTTGCAGGCAGTAATCCGGAGAGCTCTCAAAGTACACCAGGTCATTTTTGGTAGGCTTCCTGAAGTCCTTGTTAGCTACAGTGAGACCTGTCCCATCTTGATTCATCATCACCTCGATAGCCCCGTTGTATTTTCTCCTCAGGTAGTCACCCGTCTTTCTGAAGTCTGACATAGCATTCCAGCATGTCCGTAGCGTGCAAGAGCCGCTTACTCCGTGACATTTACACTCCAGCTTCATGAAGCGCTTCACCGCCTAAGTGAAGGAGATTTTGCAAGTTCTCAGAATGCAGCACCACTGCAGGATTTTTTTTAAATTTTCTTTTATACAAATTATGACATATTTCCTCATTAAATGCACCTCTTACTACACCCAATGTCTTGTGGGTAGTTTTAGCTTTGTCATCTCAGGTTTTGAGTTAATTAGTTTGTGACACGTGGATTTTTTACTGAATTTCCTAATGTCACTGCCATCAGCAAATTACGCAGGATGTCATTTCCTGAAAGAGATGTTTCTACTGAATTTTGTAATGAATCTGATTCACATCGGATTAGAATTAACATATGAAGACAACACCTTTTTCATCTCTGCCTAGATGGTTTCTACGGTGGCCCTGAGAGGTCAAACACACTGCAATTTAAGAAAAAAGCAGCAAAAACACACAAAACACAATGGAAGTGTTTTTTGAGAGACATTAATTTGACGAAACAGCTGCAGAAGTGACAAAAACCAAAACATGTGAATGATTGCACTGAGACAGAATGTTTGGATTAGTGAGGGAGAAAAAAATGCAGGGTAACGTGTGTGTTTTATTCGCTAGACTCTAATAAAACTGTGGGTAAACGCTTTCCATTACTGATTTGCTGTTGTAGCGTGTTCCAGATTATATAAGAAGTCAAAATTTTAATCTGGAACACCCCCTCAACTCAGATTTCTCACTCACCCCACCAACCCTAAGTCCCAACAGTCCAAGTGAATGTAAACAGTACTAAAACTGTAAAACTTGCAACTGTTGTGTATTTGTGACTTGCTAAATAAGCCATATACAGAGCACTGACCAGGCTCTGTGCATGAACATGCTGCAGCCGTGCTTTTAAGTGAAAAAGAGCAAGTATGCTGCGAGTTCTGAGCTAACCCCTGGGGTTGTTTTTGTGAGATTTTTTCTTTGTCCATTATGTTTTATTGAACTTCTATTATGTTTATTTGTGCTTTTGCACCATTTTTCTATTTTGCTACTGTTTTCTTAAGCAGTCCTTTTAACCTTTCAGGGCCACCATAGTTTTCACATATAGATTCAGTAATAATGTAATTGTGAAAGCCACTGATGATTATCCATTTCGGGAATATAAAACTAAAAGTGTCTGTTTGCTTTTAAATTTTGTTAAATGTACGCTTGAAACATCCGCATCATGGGTTCCTTATGTTCAAATGTTTCTTAATGCAGTCACACTTACTGTTCTGCCACAGCGGTTGTTGTGCAGGTTCATGAGTGCCCGAGCATCTCGGACCGTTCTCTCTTTGGCATCTATGAATGTTTTGGCAAACTTTATCCCGTAGTTGATGTTATCGCTACAGCCACCCCAGTCAAACTCTCCTCTATCATCTTTATCTCGTCCGCGTTTGTGTGGGTCGCAGTTGCACGTCCTCAGCTCCCCCTGGCTGCAGGCTCGAGTGAGCGCGTAGACTACTCCTGCTGAGGAGATGGCATAGACGAATGCTGCTTCACGGCTGCCTGAGAGTAAAAGCAGAAAACCCGAATGAGAAACAGAGGTTAGATGGGGGTAGAGGTTAGAATAACACAATCCGTTTCTGAATACGGAAACTGCAGTTACTCATATCATGCCATGCAATAGATTCTCTGAGTTCCAAAGACTTTGCAACCCACATGTTATCATGCATACACAAATATACATAATGCTATGACAGGGCCTAGGTATGAGCCATTAGGACATTGAAGGTGCAGCTGACGGGGCATATCAGGCTTGAAGTAGAGTATAGACCAGCTCTGTTTAAATATTATCATGGAAATAATCCTAGCTGTGGGGCTCTCCTCTGCTCACATAAATTGTTTGAATACAGACACAGTGATACCCCATTAATCAGCGCCAGGGTGATGTCATGACAGCATTATCTACCATTGCTCTGCTCATCTGTTCTTTTCTGGTCTCTTTCGTTCTTTAGAATATGACTCATCTTTTGTTTGGCCAAAGACACAGAGAGAATTAGATATAGTGTTTGGTCACAGTTGCTTTTTGCAGCACCTCCGGGAATGAATAATCCAAAAAACATGGCAGCAAGAGGCATGGGAGCTTCTTTGTTTTTAGACAGTTTATCGACGGGATAAAAACCATTTTTATTTGGTGTCTCTGTGCTCAAAGTTGAAAACAAACAGGAGAACCTGAAATGAAACTGAAATGAGATCGTTATTCTCTATTTCTAAAACTGGCTGCTAGTGAATTTCACAAGCAGTAACTTGGCTATTTGGTCTGTCAGTTTGCCCAGGTCAGGATATTTAAACAGAAATTAGCCATGAAATTCGATAAAGATAAAGGCCCTAATGATTTCACAATCTCGCTCTGAGAAAACAAGTGGCGTTTAACAAAAATCCAAAAATCATTAGTTGGATGGACTCAGTGAACATCATCTTTGACCCTATATTGTTCCGTTCCAGCCTGGAACTGTTCTAAGAACATTCAGCTCCTGAAAGTATAAACCTTAATTGACACATCTTGCTTATTGATCACAGAGTCATCCAACCGTGTGTGCCCTCCTTTTAAAGATGTTTGCGTTTGTGTGATAACCTGGAAGAAGCTAGGATACAGTAATGTTGACTGCATTTATCAGAAGCATTTTTGCATTTAAAGCTTTTAGCACCTAGCTGCATTAGTGAGGCGAGACCACCTTCTCAAAATGTGTCAAAGGATTAAGTTTCACCAAATGAAAATACCAGCACTTTAGCTAACTAAGGGCGGGACACTTCATATTCACCCTGCTCCTTAAGAGTTTGTGCGATCCAACCTGCATGCTCTGTATTCACTGGAGTGTCCCATTTCGTCTGTGAGGAGATGGGGGCAGTGGGGTTGGGGGGGTTGTATGTGGGAGAGGGCTGAGGAGGGCACTGGTGGTCATCTTTCAAACCTGCGATGTTTGTCTGACAGTGAGAATATCTCTCTAAATATTTACATCTACATTACTGTTTATTCGTCTCCACCCCATACACACACATGCAGCCTTTATCTCCATATCTGCTACTTTTTTTTTTTTCCATGCATCATCAGCCCCCACACATGCTTGGGATAGCAGTAGCAAGCCACGGAAAGTCAGTGATGTCAGAAACCAAGTTTGCAGAGACAAACATCTTTTCGTGCAACCTGCGCCCCGACACAACAGTGAGCAGCTGCTAATGGAGGATTTCCTTTTATGCCTTTCAAAAATGCAACAAAGTGAAACAAAAAGCATAATCTATGTATATAATTGTGAAGGATTAGCATCACTGTGACACTCCTTCCTGAGTGACTTGTAGACACAATGCTGCACCCATGCTACATTCAGAATGCAACAATAGTCATTTAATGCTTGCTACTGTCAAAGAAAGCATTTGGAAAAGAAAATCATTATGAATAACGTATCATTTAATCTTTAATGCTAAATCACCAGGCGATTGTTCTCACTTCTAAAGAGGATGAATTATACATACGCTGCCTTTAAAGACTGAAGCAAAAATGTGTATGGGACTGTGCCTGTGTGTGAGCATGACTGTGCAGCAAAGTTGAAATTTCTGGCAGGGGCTGAAAAACCAAATGACGACAATTCCACGTCTTGATGTGTGTGTGTTTATTGATGAGGCATAAGCATTACAACAGTCCATTACTGACTGTAAACACGGCGTACTAGCATACGTAAAGTAGGAAAAGCAAGACAGAACAAAGTGAAAGCAGAAGAACAAAGAGAAGTGAAAGGCAAGTAAGAAAAACTGAACAAGAAAGGTGAAAATGAGGATTCACATAGTCACAATCAGAGGTTGGCTTCACCATCCATTCCCTCTGGCATCACATTTAGTTTCCACACACACGCAGACTTACTCCTCAGCAGGACACGTCCGAAGACAGTGTGGTCACGGTCCAGTGTGCTGCAGTTCCATCGATGGTGTCTGAACTGGTGCTGGCACTCTCTGATCCACTCTTTGGTTCCCTCCCCAATTGCCTGCATGATGTCAGGGTGGCGTTGGCAAAGCTGCCGCTGCTTGTTCACCAGGCCGGGGATGTTGTCACAGATTACACGGGCACCGAGTGCGCCGATATACCTACGATAAACAAACAAAAGGGGGGAAAACACATTTAGAGCTATTTCAAACTGAATCCACAATCCCCTGGCCATGCGTATTCAAAAATCAGCAGGCAAGAGCGATTGATTATATATCATAATTGATTGAAAAACCCTGGTGCCCTTATGCGAACATGTAGGCACAAGTGGAAACGCGCACCTATAGGTGGTGAGCGGCGTAAAGGAGAGCTGCAGTTCCAGTCCTCTGTAAGTCAGAGTTCACTACACTTAACAGTTTAAGGTTTGCGAGTAGGAGGGGAGTGGAAACCATTTACTCCGCTCTCCAAATAAATAAGCACTTAACCTCTCCCCACAAGACCTGTGTGTGTACGTGTGTTTAAATGTTTCCCAAAGGGATAGTTGAAATCATGCTGTCACAAATCAGAGCACGAAGTCTGGGGCCTCCAATAACCCTGTCAAACTAAGAACCCATTTACTCACTTTATTCCTCTCTGTCCTCTGCCTGATTGCTCTCATCTTGCTCACTGTTCTTCTGCATGCCTCTTGCAGTCTCTCTCCCTCGCCATAATAAAACAGACTTTTACAGTGTCCTATCAAGATAAATGGTGCATTGAGATTGCCCAGAATAAACTCTAATTGTGATAGGCCTCTCGGTGTGTGTGCGTGAGCGCGAGACCTCTTGCAGCTTGGTGGTCACAAGGCTTTGGCGGTTCAGTGAGGAGAGGCCAGGGAGCCTGTAGCTGTGTGGTCATGTTTTATGAGGCCGGGCAAGAGGATGGAGACTGGAGACTCTACACTCCCCAGAGAGGGATTAGAGGGGAGGAAAAAAAGAACAGAGTGCTCATCAAAGGAAAGTGCCAGAGCAGCAATTCACACTTAATTTTCTCTCTTCTCTCTCGCCCTCTCTCTGAGAGTAAGGAGGACTTGTGGATTTTATAGGATAGTAAATCATTATCCACAGGTCTAAAACAACTTGCTGCACTGTGGATCACAAGAGAAAGACGACTGGGAGACATGGTGACACCGAGCTCTGCTCTGATTTTAAATGACACAGCCAGAACTTGTTACTAATGCAAAAGAAAAAAGAAAGAAAACAGAACAAATAAATATGAAATTACTTTTCTTTTCTGTTACATATAAGGAACCCAAGTCAAACTTCTGGTAGAGGCATGCACACACAAAGGATGAATGTCAGCAATGCACACTCACCATCTCTGTTTTATTGTCCCCTCTCAATTAGTAAAACAAAGTCATCATTTCGGATGAACATTTACAGCAATTTTATTGAATTAGACATATTATTTTGTTCATTTCTCAAGTGGCTACAGCAGCCCATAACATTTTTTTTGCTCCCACCCTAAGGTGCTATAGCTCCTGATCTGTCCCTGTCACCACTCAGCAGCGATCCAACCAAAAACAAATACATAAATAAATATAAGGAACAGTTAGAGGAAGCAGTATATCTCCTACACACTGAATCCCACCCAAAGTCAGTAATGCCAAGTTAAAGCCTCTACCCATAACTGCTTTCAATCTACACAAACTATTAGGCATTCCATCATCCCTACGCCTGCCCACACACAGACACTTCTCCTGTAAACACACTCACAGGCATGGACATTTTCACTTATGTTAGTGCGCAGGCAGTGAGATATTTTTTAACCCGTTCGCCTACGCTCTGCGCGGCTGGTTTGGGTGGTGTTTTAGTGAAGTCATGTGTGTTTGTGAGTATACCTGGTGAATTAATGACTGCTGTGCCTTGTCCAATGCGGGCTCCAGCTGAGCCGAACACGCGCTCAGCTAACAGCGCCGACATAAATTACGTTTATCGCTCTATTATTATTACTCAACATGGCAGGCCAGCACACCGACACGAAGAAAAGGCATTTTGGACGCAAAGAAGTTTGAATCTTACTTATGAACTCATACAATTTTCTTTTTCTTACTTTAACGTCCTGTCGTGCTCTTTGCTCATTTTCGAGTCAGTTGAATTAAATTGGATGATGACAGAAAAGCGCATTAAGAGTTTTTCTTTACACTCGCTACCTCGTAAAATCAGTCGTAAGCGCACTCTTTAGTGGCAGATATCATATGCGACTATTACAAGCCAGCTCAATTAGACTATGCACAAAATTTTCTAAACAAAAAAAGAAAAGAAAGGAAAGGAAAGGAAAGGAAAAATAGAGAGTATTAAAAGGTTGCCATCAATTCTGATGAGAAAAGCACTGTCAGCTGTACAGTGCGTCCGCGATAATAAATTAACTGATCCAAACCCTCAACCCTCATAACCGCCTTTTCTGTTCGCCGCTGGAAAATTAGCTGGAATGAAGTTTTTTGTTTTTTTGTTTCTTTTTTGCTTTTGCTTTCGGAAAAATGTTATTAAAATAATCTTCATAAATTACACTTGATCTCGCTTTGGATCCCTGAACAGTTTTCTAGGGAAAGAAAATAGAGCTGGGTTAGAATAATCCCTTATATTTTGTGGGCATTTTAAATTTTATTATTTAAAATTGTTATGCTAAATTATTATTAGCATAATAATAATGATGATGATGCTCTAGTAAATAAATCAGTGTAGCAGGTAGGTAGGCCAGTATGTGTGATGGATGCAGACTCACCACCATGAGGAGTCCACCCGAGGCGTCACAAGCAGCAACAGCAACAGACACGCGCAATAAATCCTCGAACTGGCACCGGCGTTCTGGCATGAAGAAGATCGGGGTGAGAGTCTAGCTCCCGCCGGCGAACCACAGCGCTGAATCTGAGCTGCACGGAGACCGGGAATCCTGTTTAACCCCAACATGACTTTTCCTCACTTTTTTTTAGCCCAAGATGTACCAAAAAAGACCAAAAAAAAAAAAAAAAATCAAATCTCAAAAGAAACTCCAAACTTCACTTGATATTGTTAGGTGTGAGAGCAGCCGTACAGCAGGGAGGCCTCATTATCCAATGTGCGGCTTCAAGTAGCGCGGCTGTCAGCAAAGAGAGGAGCGCGTCGTCGGTGCCATGTGCGCACCAGACTCTCCACTGAGAGCTTCTGGATGCCAACAGGAGGTTTACCTGGAGAGGCGAGCAACAAGTGTCGGTAGTTAGTTCCCGCACAAACACTTATCCTTGTTTTCGTTTTGTTTGTTTATTTTGTTTTTAACTTGGTTCAGGGGCAAAAGTAGGGTCCGAATCAGAGCTGGAGCCAAGTGTTTTCAGACGAGAGACTGCGGTTCTGTCGGCTGTGTGCTGGGTCGGATGCTTGCACCGGATCTCTCCTTTATTAGTGCACGGTGGACAGTGTCTGAGCTGAGAGAGAGAGGGAGAGAGAGAGAAAGAGAGAGAGACATGAGGGAGGGCTCGCCGCTGATAACTCCTCTCGCTCATTGGGCAGAAGAAGGGGTTACAGAGTTTGACGAGGAACGAGATATTAAAAAGGATGGATGGAGAAAGGTGCGCGCGTGTGTGCGTATACGTGCTGGCTGGAGGGGTGGTGATGATGCTGAGGTGGAGAGGGTCCTATTGTGCGCCGTTGATCCGTGACCACAGACAGAAATGATTAGAACTAATGATGGCGCCTTTGTTTTACAACCCTGTAAAATCAGATAATTCAATCACAAAAATATTTTACTTTTTATTAAAGGCGTTTTCGACTTTAAAGACAAATGTTTTAATGTGTTTGTATATATCTTTAAAAAACACATATTGTGTGCCAGTCATTAATAATTTTAGTGACCCAGTATTGTGCTGTTTCTTCTGTATACTGTTGGTTATTATGCTGTTCCTGCCCTTTTCAAAAACTTCATTTTAAAATAAACCTCCAGCCCAGATGAAAAACGATTATCATATATTGTTATTAATTACAATGAGTTGTAGGCTGATAAATAAATAAAGTAGTTCAGTGAGAGAAGTCATTATACATATTATTATATTACGCCTAAATATTTATGAAATCTGCACCACTTAAAGCCGAGCAGAAGTAAAGGAGAAAAAACAGGGAATGTGCGATTAGAAGAACGGAGCCAAATCGTCCAGTGGAACAGCACTATGGCTTAAATACGAACCACATGTGTAAGTCAGAGAGTGCTGAGGCAGCGCTGGAAACACACACACACACAGATTGTGTCTGGAGTTTACCACCCTCACCTTCATTCCCATGTTTGTTTGTGCGTTCATGTTGTCTTCAGTTTTTGGCCGTTGTCCTGTCATCCTCTCAAATCGCTCCTGACAGATAAAAAGACCTCGGAAGCATCCAGAGATCTTTCACAAGCTCAAGAACCACTTCTTGACTTTTTGACATGCACAAATGCAGTTTTCATCAGCCCGGAGCTGAACATTTGTAGGCCTCTGACGTTGGAAAATAGGAATACCGCAGTTGCTTCAGCTGACCCCATTAATTCTAGCAAACGTGTAAACAAATCGGGAAAAATCCCTGTCGGAATTGAAACTATTAGAATTAGCAATAGCTGCTGCAAAGTGTTACTTCTTCAAAAAGCTTGAGAAAACAGTTCCCCGTGTTTATGCCAAAGCTGGTGTTAAAGCTAAGCTACTTTTGTAGACATTTGTATTTCTGCTTAGAGCTGGCCAGACAGGCAGCTACTGTCTTTGTTTTCAGAGAGAAGCACATGCACGACCAGACAGAGCAGAGTGGGTACAGGTTTGCGAGAGGCGGCGAGGTGAGGCAAAGAAGCTAAGCTCTGGCGAATATTTGTGCGATGCAGTTTAGCTCACAATTTTCTGCAAAATCAAAAGGTATTAGGGAAGCACAAACACGGCTGAGTTATGCTTCCCCTCCTGGGGCTGGAGCTGGAACAGACTTTCTCCCTCTCTTTTTCTCTCCCAGCCTGTGAACTTGACCCCAGCTTTCTCTTCATAAACAATAACAGAGTCAAGTGCCTCCTTGTCAGTTGGAAGAAAAGTTTGCCCTGATGTACGGGGTCCAATCTGGCAACCATCTCCTCAGAAGAGAAGTACTGAAGGGGGGTTGCTATGTTTAAACGCTGAGGTGAAAGGGGGATAAAGGTGAGATTTACAGAGGCTGAAGGTTAGGACTAATCCAGTTGAATTCTATTTCAATAAATTGTAATTGTTTGGGATTAATTTCTGATGGAAAAGTTGCTGCTGGAAAAGGGAATGGGTTGAATGGGAAACCTAGAGGCATGCAGTGAAGGTGGAAGAGTTGGCCTAATGGCCCAGTAATGTGTTCCCCGCGAGGATTATGTTGTTGGATGCCACCGGTCAGGCAGCCCAGGGATGAGCTCAGCGTGTATTCCCATCCCCTGGCAGGCTGCAGGAGGGAGAACAGCCTGTCGTCAGGCTTGGCAGAGTTCCCATTCTGATGGGACAGGTGGAAGAGAGACAAAGACGTACGTGAACTGAACGGAAAAGCAGAGGCATCTTCCAGACTAACACCAAGAACTCCATTCTAAACAATGAAGTGACTCATTTGCTACAAGTCCAATTGTTTAATCATCTAGCATGTCTAGATACGTTTTTTGATCAGACATCTTTATTGTCTGCGTGTTACACAAGTGTTATAGTATTTGAAATGAATCCGTTTTGTGACTTTCAGGGTTTGGTTGGGTTTAGGCACAAAAGCAGCCCAGTCAAGTGTTGTAAAAGAGCAAAGTTTTAATTTGATTTTGAAGACATCTGATTTGGGTTAAAATGACGACTTGACTAAGGTTTGGAGGTCGTTATCTTCATGGTTACAATAATAAATACTTGGATAAAGTTAGGGATTAACCATCTTCACGTTGACTATTAAATTGAAATGAGGAACAAACAGCAGTCTTCTCTGTTTGTTGATCCATTCGCTCACGCCAGCCTCTTCTCCACATAAGAACGTCAGCTCACTTCCTCCTTTGCTCCCAGTAAAATTTGTACAGACGCATAATGGAACTTGCTGATGCATTTAAAGACAATTTCCTTGTTTGCCTTCTCATAAAGCACTTTGAATACGTTATAACACGGTTTCCCATCCAGAAAACATCTTCCATGCTTCACAAAAAAGAGTTAGAAAAGAATATCCTTTTGGGATCTCAACATTTACTTCTGTTGTTTCATTTATTACAGACAATTGAACCGTGAACTCTACAGTGATCTTCTTTCCTGTTCAAGCATACCTTTTGAACAATCACCATCTCACCCAGCTCGCTATTGGATCCTGTCAACAGGCCATCGTAGCCTCTCCATTGGCTCAATTGTCACTCTATAAGCTGAGTATTATTCAAACGGACACCCATGCAGGACCATATTGTTCAGCGCAGATGGCATGAAGCTTCTGCTTATAATCATAATACTGATCATTTTAGATTATTTTAATTGAACTTGTCTTAATTTCTTGTAACGTAAAGTAATGTAAAGTAGGCATGGTGATAAGATGACCTAGCCTAGCTGCCTGAGTAAACAACAATCATCCTGAAATCCTTTAGCATTATGTATAGATCTAATGAAAGGTCAGAATACTACCCACACTCTAAAAATATACAGTCCTAAAGGGACAGACAACCACAAAGTGTGTGTGCACGTTGGCACACATGCATGCAAGCCACCCGGAGAACTAGATCTGTGATAATTTATTGTCTTGTAAATTTAGATCTGTGGACAAAGATGAAGTACCTTGAACAAACACAGCTTCACTGGAACTCCAGAAGCTTCTGAAATGTCTGGCTAGTGCTCAAAGAAGGTGTCAGAACTTGTTTTGAACCACTTCACCCCTTGTTGCAAACTGTGCAATATAAGACATGTCCACTGAGAGAAAAGTTGTGTTTGCACGGGTGTAAAAACTTTGCATGCACGCACACATCCGTAACTGCCACTCTGTGTACCCTCGTGTTACATCATGGTTGGCCCCTAAGCTCTGCATACTTGGATACTTGTGAGCTTTTCCTACTTTATCCTCAGGACAGCGTGTCATTAATAGATTTTATAGCTGCCATGAACACTCTTAAGTGTCCATAGATGTGCTTGTGATAACTCTATAATAGAACGTTTACTGGGTCGCTGGAGGATGCCGTCATGCTAAACAGGTCCGAAGCATGCACACACATAAACATGTACAGAAAAGAGAGCAGGTGACACAGATGACATCAAAGAGATGGCCAGGTCTGCATGGCCTCTTTGATGTTTAATACATCTCAGGCACTTCTTTGGAAAAAACAGGTATGCCCCGGGCAATGCAAAGACTGATACGCACAGAAAAACACACAGCGATCAACTTGCTGCCTAGATACCGCGTTTCTATTCGCAACATTTACTTTTTAAAGAGTCAGATGTTTGAAAATGATCTCATTTGAAATTTACCTTAATAAATGTTGGCCAGCTTTACAGCACACACAGAGTCCTTGTTCCATCTGAGTGACTCTGACTTTGTGCTGAGTAGTTTCCTGTTTTAGTGAGAAACCGTCTGTGTGACGTACACTGCAGGTCATAGGCAGCTGGTCACATGGTGGCTAGCTGAGGTAGCACAATGAAGAGTGAATCAGTGAATTGAACACTAATGCAGTGAATATTGTTACTGAAAGAAGAACGGTAGCAGTTTGTGTTTTTCATTTATTATTTTAAGGTTTAAGAAATCTGCCAGAATGGGTCAAAAAAAAAAGAAGAAAACCCAGGTATGTTCTGTAGTAAGGCTTTTGCATAGTTGTGTACTGGTAGATGATTGTATGGATATGCAAATGACAGCAAAAGCTGTTGATTATTGGCTTAACATCGTGTCAGCATTTCATTTAGGCTTAATTAGTTGATAAAACAAGGTTTCATGGTTTCTGCAATAACACTTTCTGAATATTCCCTTCCGGTTTTTTAATACATCTATTAGTGGAATCATGACAACTGATATTGATGATAACTATTACTTCATCCTAAACTATCAGTAATGCATTCATGATAATATAGTTTTAAAAATTGCTTTCATGTCTGTTCCCCTTTTTGTGTCCAGTCTGTTTTGTCTCCCCGGTTTGTCATGTGTTTCCGTGTGTTGTCCCCTGTTCTAGCGCACGTGTCTTTGTCTCAGTCTCAGTGTGCTTGTAACTTCCCGTTTTATTTTGACAGTCTCTCGTCTCTTATGCGTTATGTTTCATTTCGCTTCCTCTGTTTCATTAGTTGGATTTGTTCCAGCTGTGTTTTCCACAGTTGCCCATCCTCTCGTTATCCTGTGTATGTAAGTTTTCCTCTGTTCCTTGTCATCTCGTCGTCATTCCCTCCTCAGTTGTGCCCTGTTTGCTCTTTTATGTCATCAGTTCTAGTTTTCAGTTTAGGTTGCTTTTCTTGTCATTTTGTATTTTATTTCCCGAGCTCAAGCTATAAAGCTGTTCAAATTCTGTTAAGCCTATCTGCCAAGTCCTTTTGGGACTACACCGTCTCAAGACAGTATTCAGCAGCAACAGGCAGATATACGGTGGCCCTGAGAGGCCAAATGGACTGCAACTTAAGGAAACACCAGCAATAAGAAGAACGCTGCAAAAGCACACAAAACACAACGGAAATAGGAAAAACGACCACGGAAATAGGAGAAAAAACTGATTTCCAAAAGCACAAGGGAAGTGCAACTGGTCCGTCGGGTTATTGTCTCCCTGGAAACACTTCCCTTGTGCTTTTAGAAATCTGTTTTTTCCTATTTCTGTTTTCTTTTTTCCTATTTCCGTTGTTGTTTTTCCTATTTCCGTTGTGTTTTGTGTGTTTTTGCAGCGTTTTTCTTATTGCTGGTGTTTTCTTAAGTTGCAGTCCGTTTGGCCTCTCAGGGCCACCGTACAGATACCCTAAGCGCTGCCTTTGATATAACCAATGTTGGGAAATTTTGCAGGATTTGTCTGAATGGGTGATTGTAGATTGAAGTGTATATCATTCCGAGTTCTGGCTAAGACTGAAGGAAAGAGCCATTCACTGGTTAATAGGTGTCGAAAATGACTATTTCCGTCATACTTTGGTATAAAGTGAAAATAGAGATTAAATGAGAGCTGTATTAGACCTACAGTAAATTCACAAGTTGAAAAGAATCATGACTGAAAGTGACATTTAATATCGTTCTGTTCCTGCCATTTAATTTAGGAACTTCATGAAATAATGATACTCTATTGACAAAAGTACTGGGCCACACTTCTTAATAACTGAGTTTAAGTGTTTTCTGTCCCATTATATAGAATCGAGTCCCTAGCCATGCAGCCTGCCTTTACAAACACTGGGGAAAGAATTGTTCTAAAGAGCTGGATTTGAGCACGGTAGTGTAATACGATGCCATTTTTGCAAGAAGTCTAGAAATTCCATGATCAGCTGTAAGTGGTCTTATTGGAGAATAGAAACAGTTAACCACAGAAGCTCAGCTACAAAGTGGCAGACTGTATAAATGTCCAAACCTCCTGTGGCATTAACATCAGCACAAAAACTGTGCACAGGGAGCTTCATGGCATGGGTTTCATTACTCGTCTCTGTCATATTTAAAGCTGTTGCTTCGTCTGAGAAAAGGGGAAAAAAAACCCTGAATGGAGGTTTAATAATCATGTGCATATTTCTGCCTTGATTACTGTATATAACAAGTAACTCTGATCTGGATTAGGTTCACTAAGCCTCCTTGGTGTTTTAGTCTCATAAGTCTTACCTTAAAAACTCCTTCTACACGTAGAAAGCTATAAGCTGAGGGGCGTTAGTGTGTGCTACATCAGTTGTGCTTTTCGAGGTCATTCCAGCAGATTCCATGATGAATTAAGAACAGTTTATTCTGCTCAGACCTGGAATTCAGGTAAAAAAAAAAATGGATCCAAGATCCCTAGAGAATTTAATCCCCCAAATCACACCACAGTACATACAGGAATCAATGTTCTTAATAGAGCATGAATGTGCACATAATCCATGCATGTAATATGTAGTATTTGTGAACATTTTCCCCCCTTTGTCAGCCATCCTGATAATTCAAAATATTCGAATAAGTACATGCAAGCTCGCGTTTTCCTAGCTTCTTTTCCTCTTCTCCTTTCAATTGTTCTTGACGGTGAGGTATTCTTATAGTCATGTTGAAAAACATATGAATGTTCTGGACAGTAAATAAATGAATATTGAAAATTTAACACATTCATTCCTTTGAAATTGATAATTAAACATACAAGAAAAACAGAATAAAACATGAATGGCCTTCTCTGTGACTTTTTGTGGATTAAACTCCTTAATGAGCTCTCTGTGACGTGTGATGAACGTGGCATGGAGTCTCTGTGAATTTTCTGTGATCCATCAAAATGTGTGATTGGTTTTTATTTTTGTGTTGAAGGTTGTACAGGTTGCCTGGTATTTTAGGTTGAATTCTTGAGTGGAGGCCATTATGGCCCTTTGGCACAAGGATATGTGGCGAGGGCTCTGAGTTGTAGGAGAGGTCCCTCCACGCCCTGAGTGATGAGAGCAGGGTTTAACCGGCTGCAGGTGCGCTCGAGACAGGCGGGTTGGGCCTTTGAAGTGGAAGCCAACTGGGACCCCAGCCCATCGCTGACCAGCAGCCAGAACAGACACATTCGCTTTCAATTAACACTCTCCCTTCTTTCCCAATCCCTGCTTTTTTTGCTTTGTGCACATATTTTTGTGCTAATATAAGTATATGTTCAATAAAAAAAAGAGCATGAAAAGTTGTGGTGGGGTCGTGTTCATGATTCAAGTCAATACCTATTCCTACTGAGCTAATGAAGGCAGTAATCTGCCTATGTGCATTCAGTTCTTGCTTCACCTCTCTCTTGGGCTTTATGAATCCTCGTGAAGCTCAGGGCCAGGTTGGATGTCCAGAGGACTGTGAGTTCTCTGACACCCTGAACCCTCATTCATCTTTATACAATGAAATCATGTTTCTGTGGTCGCACTCACACCCTGTCTTCTAAATGAAATGCATCCCATATTTAGTGCTTCTACAAAACGGAAAAAGCTATACTAACCCTGCTACTTAAGAAGAAAAGTATAGCAAATGCTGTTGTGGCTTATAAGCTGTTTTCACAAACAAGCATACATGCTTACATGCACACCCCTCTCATTACAAAGAGTGAAAAAGTGAAATAAATGGCTGTTTCGATGGTAAGCTCCCTATAGGCAGCTACATCTGGCTCCTGTTAGTCACAAGCATATAAAAAAAATGCGGTTTAGTCCCAGGCATTCTGTATTACAGACACACACACTGGGAGGTAAGAGTCCAGCATGGTGGTCACCCCCAGTACTCCCAGTCTGTGCAAACCCAGCAGACAAAAATGGACTCAGACAGAGACTAGTATTGCTGGCACAAACAGTAACAATAACCCATATACAGCCTGTGTATGAAATATTAAACCCTTAAACCCCCATATATTTGTACCTGCCGGGCTTCTGCTGATATGTCTGAATGAGAGTAGGGGGTGTCAATAATTGAAAAACGCAGCTCTGTCTGTAGAACAAATAATGGACAAAACCACTGCAAAAGATTTAGAATGCAAAAGTGACTGTGTGGGAAGACACAGTCACGCTCTATGCTGTGTTTGTTTGGGGGTTTTTTGTGTGTATGTGTTCCCAAAACTCGAGCACCTACCCACAATGCAACTTGACCACCAACAGTTCAGTCTCAGTTTCTGGTTTCTCGCAGCTAATGTCGCCTCAGGCAAAGAAAAGCAGACAACAGAGGTCTTGCACGCTTTCCTAACACGCTCAGCGAGTTATCAGGTTTGACACCGTTTTGTTTGCAATCTCATACAAGCTTTTTCAAGTTTTTCTGTTGCCAGGTTTTGCACTGTGAGGGTTTTGTCATATCCATCTATCCATCCATTTTCTTCTGCTTATCCTATCAGGATTGTGGAGAGGCTGGAGCTTACCCGAGCTACAATAGGGTGAGAGACGGGGTACATCTTTAGCTTGTATTTTGTCAAACATGAGAGTTAATTAACAGGTTTGTATTTTGAATTAAAAATGTACTTTTAGCTGCTCCCTTTCCACAAGGGGTCACCACAGTGTGTAGTTTTACATCAGATGACGTGACCCCCAAAAGTGATTAGTGTTTCGTGCTGGAATCAAACCAGTGACCTTTTGCTTGCCAAAAAATTGTCTTAACCATTTTTTGATTCTTAACTATTGAACAGATAAAGGAAGCTAAATTTTTTCACCATATACTCAAGTATAATGATAATAACTCTACTTAGTCGCCCATGCCTAGTGAAGTGACATATTTTCTGTTGGATTACAAGCCCATAAAATGAATGAATATGAAAGCATGTCACCATTCAAAAGAAGAATGCGAAGATCATCAACAGGATGTAACAGATGTAAACATACAGTCATAGACAAGCAAGTGAACTCAAAACAGACTACCTCTACATCCCAGAAGTCCAAACAAGTCTGTGTACGCTTAATGACACATTGCCGTGCGATGCTTCAGTAAAATTGTGACTCACCGATCAGTCCTCATTATCACGGCTGCTGATAGTGGAGCTACTGACACAGACTTAAAGCATGTGCCGGGGTGTATAATGAGCATCTGATTGTGTAAGTGTAATGTTGACAAAATCATTAGCAAGAAATGCTTATCATTTGACAGGTCAGACTCAGAAGCAGCTGGAAAATGGTCATGTTTATAAGGTTTTTTCATCTTTTCACCCCATTAGAGACTGAACTTTGATTTTTATATGTACTACAAGTACTCTGGTAGTCTCTAAATGTTACTAACGTCAAAGCCAGCTAATCCTGAGCCAGCAGGCCTGTCTGAATAACTCAGAAGCCCTGGGAGTCTGTCTCTTTCCTTTAATCTCCTACTGCTTTAAATCCTGGACAAAACAGTTCTATTGATGTGATTTCAAATTAAGTGGGTTGGACATCTCCTAACAACTTTTGCATTAACGATATTGAAATTCGATGCCAGAGTAATGTCACCAGTATGTTGTGACACAAACAAACCTGTTCAAAGCTTTCAAATAAGAGAACTGGTCATCATCAAAAGTGTGCACATCTTTGGATCTTGACACTCCTGCTGCTGGTGGCATTATCTAAAGACTTTGTAACTCACACTGCCCTGCAAGGAGTAGCGACAACAGTGTACTAGCCTCATAAATTAGCCTTCGTGCATGCCAAGCTGATGTAAACGAACTGCAAGAGACCACCGGCATCAAAATCAAAACTTTTTTTTCTTGGTAAAGAACACCGGCCTTCACGCCATATTTTAACAATAGATGTGTTGTGGCTACCTGAAGCAGTCCAGTAAAAGCTGGCATTTGTCCTGGACTGTCAGAGTGAAATGTTGCCCTTATGTCAGCTCTCAGTAAACTCTCTGACTGTGATGGACGGGCCCTCTCATGGTCTCCTGAGATCTAACACACTGTAAGATACACTGAGGCTTAGATCAGCCTCTGGAGTGCTTTAAAATCCTGGAAGCATCTCCTGGCTTCTTGCTGCCAGGTTTCAGTAAATGGTGAAGTTCAGAGAGTTTGACGCCTGGTTGAAAAGTACTTTAGGCAGAAGTGGAAGAAATACTCATATCTTTACATGAGAAAAAGTAGCCATTTGGTGTACTACTTAAGCAAGGGTACTAATTAAGAAGAGGAATGTGACAGTTTTAGGTTAGCATTAACACAAGGCTTTTTTATGCCTCTGAGTGGTAGAGATGGAGCTATTGTTTACTGTATTATCAGAGATTCCCAATCTAAAGTTTTATTGTTTACTTTACATTTCTAAAAGTGTGAATGATGTAATGCAGTACTAACAATTTTTATCCCTGATGCATGTCATGGGCCCTGATTTTTTTATTTCTTGAAATGGCCACAAAGCCAAAACTCAAACTGAGAAACAAATTAAATGAAAGTACAAATAGCAGTGCTTACGTAAATAAACTTTCCATCACTGAAGATTGGAAGGTTGTTGGTTTCTTTTGGTTCTTGGCTTACTTAAATTTTGGAATTAGACTGAATTCGGACTGGCTTGTGTCCTGCACTGTTGTTCCTTTGAATCCTGTCAGTTTGTCCATCCAGCGGGTGGGTCAGTTCAGAAAGTTCCAACCAAAAAACAAAGGTCATCTGGCAAAATAAGTGGAACCCAACTCAACTTTTGTTTCAACGCAACACAACCTCAACGAACCTAGACTGATGCTGGCCAATCACATGCAGATAATTGCTAGTAGATTGTTCTATAACGTCATTAGACTGCTACAATGTGAACATTCCAACATTAACCTCATGATTACCACAGAGAAAGAAACAAAGAAAGTTGCTAGTGTAACAACCATTATTCAATTCAATTCAATTTTATTTAAATAGTGCCAAATCACAACAACAGGTGCTTTCTATTGTAAGGTGTGGTGGGGCGTGGTCTGCGGTGCCGTGCAGGGAGGGCGGACGCACCTGCACGGCATTCTTAATCACGCCCGCCGAGTTAAAAACTCGGGGACTCAGGGGTTGTTGTTGTGGTGTGATGTGCGGCTGGCAGCTTGGGAGCTGCAGCCAGTGTAAATAAATGGCTCAAAACTATGATCCTTGGACCCGTTGTGCCTTAATTCCACCACATAAGGTAAAGACGAAACAATATACAGAGAAAACACCAACATTCAAATGACCACCTATGGGCAAGCACTTGGTGACAGTGGGAAGGAAAAACTCAGTTTTAGCAGGAAGAAAGCTCAGGAAGTAAATTATGCAGTGAGTTTACTGGGATTTTTTATTCTTTCCTTGTAGCAGCATACTGCTACAAGTGCAGCCTTGTGTGTCGTTTTAGTGCGGGCCTTTAGCCTTGCATGAACTGCTGTCTCTGCAAACACTTAAGCCCACGATCCACTGGGATTCTTCCAGTTCACATCTGAACTCCACTACCAACCCTGGTCATCATTCATCGATGTTTCTGTGCATGACTGTGTAACCCTGTGCTTCTAAGCCAACTCTCTTGTCCTCTTTGTTGGTCATCTGTCACTCTAATGTTTCATCAGTGAGCTCTCTCAATGAGTTTCCTTCACTGTAACATTTTTGTTTTTCCACCCGAAGTCCTTTACTTGACAATGAAACTTGTGCCTGACACAAATTCATCTTTCTGAAAAAAAAAAGGTAATCCGGAAAGTGTCCAAATAGGTCACAAGATGCCCAGACCTGTCTCCTGCCAGCGACCTCTTCCAGTTCTTCTGGGCAGAGAGTGAGGTGTTACCAAGCCAGCTGAGATACATGATCTCTCCTGTGTGTCCCAGTTCTTTCCCAGGGTTTCCACTTAGTTGGATATGCCCACAACACCTCACAGAGTCTACCTGATCAGATGCCTGAACCACCTCAACTGGGTCTTTTCAATATGAGCCCTCTGAGCCCCTCCAAAGTCCATCTCACTGTAGTGGAGAACCCAAAAACAATTTGGAGGATGCTTGTTTCCACAACTTGTATCCAACATCTCATTCTTTAAGTCACTATCAAGAGCTCGTGGCCATACGTGAGGGTAGTCTTCCAACAGAAGACTATAGTAAATCAACAGCTTTGCTTTCAGGTTCAGGTCTCTCTTAATCATGTCAGACTGCTACAATATCTGAATAATATCTGACAACAGTATCTGCCAATCTTCTGCCCCCTTCTTCCCTCACTTGTGATATACATGAATTACTCAAAACTCTGCTCTTTTCCAATTGTGAACCATGAGCTCAGACTTGGAAGTGCAAAATGTGCCTCCAGCTGCTTTGCATTTGGCTACACATTGCCCTAGTACAAGCTGAAAGTCATTGTTCAGTGAAGAACCACATCGTCAGAAGAACCACATCACTCCAAAATTCAAAGACTCAGGTTACCAAAACCAGTACCCTACTATATAATCAGTACATTAGCCTATGCAGAACAAAAGCCCTGGTGAAGTAACTTACTGCCCAATAAATTATAATCCCAAAACACCCCCTACAAGTCCAAGAAAGACATGTAGACGGTTATGTAAACACCCATGCACCCTCAAATATCCTCAAGAGAGGTCCGGTGTTCCATGACCAAGAAGGAAACCACACTGTTCGTCCAAAATCTGAGGTTCATCTCAAAGATGGACTCTTCTCTCCAGTAGTCTGCACTTCCCAAGGAAGCTGAGTATGGTATCCCTAAATTTGAAATACACCTCCAAAAGCCACTTTATGGATAGGGGGACACCCACCCCAGTTTGAAGGGCACAGTCCGCCACGTCCATGCAGTGTTGCAGATGCATGTCAACCCAAGAACATCTAAAACTCCAAACTCTGCCTCCTCTCCAGAGGGTGCTGGGGCTGAGGGTTGTTTTTCTATAGGCTTCTATACAACTAGAAGGCATTTTAGAACCAGAAGAATTGCATTCATCTTTAATACTGTCTATGGTGGTGGACTGTTATCTGTTTTTTGCCTCAGATCTTTTGCTGAGGCACCGACTGCACCTAAACCAAAACGTTCTATGTCGTTACAGTGAGGCTGACATGGACATCTTATTTTATGTGCTATATGTGAGAATGGACAACTTTGATCAATGTCCATTCTGATTCACTCCAGTATTTACAGGAGTTCATCTGTAAAACCACTTTTGCAAATTTCAAGCACAGGTGTTTCTTGGAATATCAGTTCTGAAACTACCAGATAACTTCTTAAAGGGCGCATTGCTTCATCTACTAAGATTGAGCATCAAGATAGTTTTTTGCAGGCTGATAGAGATAGACTGCAACAGAATTTGCATGACGTAGCATGAACATTAAATTAAAGGTCTTTTAAATCAAACAGACTGCCTTATCAGTCTGCTCTGCATGGGATTTAAAACAGACGCTGTAGCAGAGAGAAACACATGTCCACGTTAAGCAGTTTCACTGATCAAGCTGATATGAGCTATGAGAACCGAGCTGGAACTTATCCCCTCCTAGAGCTGCTGCTGCAACCTGTCAGGAACTATACTTACTCAGTCTGTTCGTGTTGTCATTAAAACTATCAATTTATGGTGCTGCTTTCATGAAGAAGGTAACTAGCAATGATCAGACAACATTTAATTTGTTGGGATGTGGATGTTTTGGAAACAGATGATATTCATTTTTTTGCATTTCTTTGGTTTTGCGATCTGTGTTGGGACCATCTCTGCTATGAGAAGAATGAACAAGAAAGAAATGGAAGGCAAAGAGCAGAGGAGTGACTGATTGCAGGGCACACAACCAAATGGGAACCAGAGACTGTGAGCTGTCAGCGCTGCTACAGATTTATACTTTACCTGCTACCCTGGGATCTGCCACACATACACCTGGTCAGAACAGAACAAAAGAGGGGGGAGAGAGATGTGAAAGAAGTCATAGGTCAAACGGTGTGATAGGATTAGTAATAGATGCCTACAAAGATGAGTAAGAGATGGAGAACCCGGAGAATGGGAGGGCTGGCTCTGAGGCAAAAACAGCAACTTCAGCTGGGTCTTATTTAGATCAGCCTTTTGTACTCTGGAGCCCTGTGCGCCCGCCTGTGCATCTGCCCTCCGCATGTTGGACAGCACTGGGTGGGCTACCCTGTTTTGCCTTTTCTGCCCTCTGCTCACACTGCCCTATTTCTTTCTCCAGAATGTAAGAGCTGAAATAGTCTTTTCAAGGAGGGTATTTTTTTTTTCTGATTTAAAAATGACTTAAATCAGTTAATGATGACTTCCTATTGAATTTGATTCTGAAATTAAAACAGATAGTGAAATAAAGTTATAATAATGCACAATATGGGACAAAGATATGAGAAGCACCCTATTCAATTAGTTAGAGTTATAGACTCTGAAGGCTGATCCTGAACATCAGGAAGGCAAAAGTTATCCAGCATCTGCAATAAGCTCATTTCCCCTTTCATTTTTAAAGTTTCTTCACAGCTTAAATTAAAGAAATACTGAGTCATTGAGGGAAAACTCACAAAAAAGTGTTTAAGAGGCAAAATATTAACCAAACTGGGCATTCTCAAAGCAACACTTTCCATTTGCTGAACAGGGCAAATATTTGGATTTCCAACCTACACTAGATACATCAGAGCTCTTGAGTACCACACAAACATGCAAACATACTCAACTACTTAGTGTTGGATTGGATCTCTAGAAAGCCTTTACTGTCATTGTACTCTGCAAAATACAACAAATTTAGGAGTGCAACTCCCAAATGGTCCATTAAAGCACCAGCAGCTGTGAAACACTACACAATAACTTTCCAAGTCTAGTCAACACACGCACTCAAACACAACATATTCTGCTGATATTCTGCTGGGCGCATCACACCCCTCTGGTTTGAAGACTTAAAGCTCTGGTCTTATTAATGTGGTCTGGCTCGCCACAGGGAGCTTGTGGACAGCAGTATATGAAACCACTGAGTGTAACTGACAGACACAGATGACAGAACATGCCCAGTCTACAAGTTAACAGACCACAGAGCTCCTAACTGTTACTTTGACTCAAGTCTGGTCTGAATTAGATCCTCTCATCCCTTCTGCAGACCGCATACCCTGATTTAACCCCAACACCTGGATAAACCACAACTGGTCATTTCTGAATCCCAGAATTGGTGCCTTTTTATTGGCTTGTTGGTCAGCTGGTCTCTGCTCTTTATCTCTTCTATGCTCTCTTATATTCATCACTGAGTTAAGTTACTTTTTTAAGGAGGAGATGCAAATGGGCATATCCCACCTGTACAGAGTTAGCTCTTGGGGGGCCTGCAGACAAGACTTTTCCTGAACACATCTGCAAAATCTTTATGGATATGTCAAATAAATTTTTAACATTCAGCCCACTCAAAGACTGCTAAATGGTTGCTTATATTAATTGTGACCAAAGTTTCTAACAAAGTGACGTATAGTAGAAAGTTTAGTAGTAGAAAGGTTTTATGCCACTTGGAGTGGATATCACTAGGTCATCTAAGATGCACAGCTTTGACGATGAGCTAACAGCTGCCACACCCATCTGGTGTTTAAACCTTCTGTTTGTGAAGGGCAGCCAATTAGAAGAAGGATGGCTTAAAGGGAGAGCTTTTTTCAAATTGTGGGTCAACTGAGGACCTGTACCAAGTCCCAGTTTAAGATAAATAGGGATTACTGTGAACTCTGAATCATTCAGAGCTGTTCTAATAGAGTCCGGGAATAAAAAAAGAAAAAGAATGGTGCACCTTTTAAAGATCGACTGAGCTGACTACGTAATATTTTATCTACAGGGAATGGTGGAAGTATCGTGCATAAAAGCTATGGAAAGACAAGAGCAGGTGGCAGGTGTATGTGTGTTTTTGTGTGTGGTCAGATCTTGGCAGTCAGTCGCTGGTGGTGGGCTATGAGGCTTAACTGGCTTTATCTTAGATGGTACTGAAAGGCCACACTGGCTGCCAGACGTTATGAAGGTATAACTGCTTGAAAAGAAGTATATCCAGATGTGTGCTGGTGTGCACGCTAATAGCCCTCAGTGACTCTCAGATTAGCGAACACACCACCCACACACACACACACACACACACACACACACACACACACGCAGCAAACAAACACATAAAAGTACTGTCAAAAGAATCTCCTCCGGCCCCCTCACAGGAAGGCCCCATTATAGTGTGTGCATTGATTAGAGAAAAAAAAAGTCTGCCCTGTGGCTTCCGATAGCCATCTCCTCCCCTCATTGGGTTTCTACTCAAGCTGCAAGCTGGGCAGCTCCAAGTCTATAACTGCGCCCCCCAGGGGGAAACACTATAATGGAGTTAAGGAACCTCTTAAAGCTCCAGATAAAGCAAATTTACCCATACTTAATGCCAGATTCCCCATGTTGCTCGTGGGCACATATATATTAGCACGCTGTGTTTTAAATGTGTTTAGTAACGGCGGCACAGTGGCACACTTTGTGTGCTTGTGTGTCTCTGAGAGGAAGTAGATTTATTCATTTCGCTTGGTAGAAAAAATGGACAAGTAGAGGGATTTATGTGCATTCAAACAACAGAGTGTAAGAGTCTCTCATAAAACATTAAGGTGTAACTCAGCTGGTCTTAGAGGAACACAAATCTGAAAATTCAAGCCCTTTTTTATATACAGACTAATCTTGCAATAAGTAACAGGGGAGGTGATCGGGTGGTATCAGTCAGTTGCTAAAAGAACTTCTCATCCTGAAGACATTGTGGGCAGAAAAAATGTGTTGAATCATTATTAGCATTTCCTCTATGTCCACAAAAACTGCCATAAACCATTCACTTCCTGATGGCAGTTTGTGCCAGTGTCAGAATTATTAATGTTGGTAATAAGTAGTATAGGTAACATTTTCAGAGGAGCCTGACTTTAATGAGCAGCCTCACTTGCATCTGCCACACAAGCAATACGATGTCTTACATGGGAATTCGACTGAAAGCCTGTCTTTTCCCTTGCAGTTGAAGCAATCTCATCATGACATTATAATGTAGATAGATGGCTCTGTCCTGGCAGACTATGCTCCATAACTGCTAATGGAAGAGAAAAGCAATATTTTACTTCTTGTGCAATTCTGCTGGCAGTCGGTCTGAATTACAAGGCTGTGGACCAAGACCGCCTTTGCTTTGTATTGATCTGTCTGAAAGCAGCACATCTAAGACAGTGAGAGAAACAGCATCTCAAATATGCATCATGTTAGTGGTAAAACAATGTCTTTCACCCTTTCACCAGCTCTCTTGGACCTATAACTTCAGTGGCTCTAATCAGCCATAGAATCAGCCCTGATCTCCACTTGACCTGGAAACCTTAATAAATCGCACTCTTTTGATTGACACCACATTTGTACACTATACTCTTTTCCCAGTGGCCCAATAAGTTTGTGGCTTATCGTTTTTTTGGACCTATCATTTTTATACACAGTCACAATGCGGAGGAGTCATGAGATTTCCTTTAGTATAGCTAGACTTTCCCATGCGTGGACAAGCATGGGAACCACTTAGTATAAAGTTCTGTCTTCACACTGAGCTAACATTTTAAAATCTGATCCTATTGTCAATGTTTCTCAATAGGAACAACAAACAGGCCAGAGGGAGCAAAACTAGCTCCGGTTAAACACTCAGGGACGGCAGTGTGTGCAGCAGTCCCTCTCCCTGTGAGGGATAAACACTCTGTCGTGTGGCCCGATCTGTTTACGAGTTAGCCTCTGGCCGGCCAGGGTCGCGGAGGTTTTGTATGTGTGTGTGTGTGAGAGTGTTGGGGAATGTGTGATAGAGGGATTACAGGCAAGCTAGCCGTCGCTTTCATGAGGGAAAAAACAAACACAAGCAGAATGCTAGACCTGCTCAATGCATAGCGCTTATGGTTGGGAAATTAGGTTTTGGAGCTTGGAAGACTGATTCTCTCTCTCATCAATGCGCAGTGTTGATGAGTTATGTGGTAGGACTGAGCTTCAGTCTAGGATGACCAGACTGAACGAATAAAATGTGGGGCAAAAAGTAACCTGTGTGCATCACTGTGGGGGTTGTTGCTAATAATCAGAGGTTAACAAATAAGTTAACAAATAAACACACATACACAAACAACGCAGGTGTTCTCTTGTTCTCTGGAGACAATCCCAATGATTTGTAAAAGAAACAAAAAAAACTCTTAGATGATCACCTTCCACTGGCTTCACCAAGTTATAAGCAGTTTCACAGTCTATATCGTATCAGCGTGAATATCTATCCTCTGTTTCCTTTGTTCTGATTTTCTCTTTTATCTCTTCTTTCCTGGCAGATTTGTCTTTTTTTGTTCACCTGTCATATTCCACCTTTTCCCTGAATGACGCATGTTGAACCCCTCGGAGAGGCGAGCCGAAGTCATACCAGCCCTCCTGGCAGCGCTCAGCTCTGGCTCCTGATGTTGCAGCTGTTCCCTGGAACCCAACTCGAAGCCGGTTTTACCGCCCTTCTAGGGAACGTCGAGCGGCCTGGGATACATGCTTCTGAACTTACCCACAGGGATGTTTCACAAGAGGCCAGCTGGGAAGTCAGTGGGAGCCAATAGGAAGGTGAGGGGGGTTGAAGGAGAGGGTCAATAGCGGAATCCGAAGAGAGTTAAGAGAAAGAACTGGAATGGGTAACGGATGGAGAAAGATTAAAGAGGCTCTGCTTCTGGTTCTGGTTTGTGTGTGAGAAAACCAGAAAAGATGGCGAGTTAGATGACGCACTCTTGATTTTGTTGTCATAAATGTATAATGACAGCTTAATTTTTTTCAAGTTTTTAAGCCTTTTCATAAGCATGCAACAGTCAGCAAGACAACAGCTCACTTCCCGAATGCAACCAAAACTTTTCATATATATCTCCTCTCACTGGGGTGGGATGGTGGCAGGGTGTCACCTCTGCGCAAGAAGGTCCTGGGTTCAAATCCACTGGCACACTGGAGCCCTTCAGTGTGGACTTTACATGCTCGCCACCATGTAAGTGCCCCAACATGGGGAAGCTGGCATTAAGCGGTAAGTGTTTTTGCCACGTTTGCAAAAATAACATACTCTGCACACAGATGTGCACTACTTATTTAACCACAAGTCCTCATTAATGATGAGCCTTCCTCTCTTCACTGAGTGCTAGGAAAAAATCTTTTCGCCTGCCTAATCCATTAATCATAGTCCGGTTCAGACCTCCATGTGAAAATAAAAATGAATGTATAGATTAAAGACTCTATGCTGACGTGATATTAACAGCCACATTGTCCTTGACGTGCAGTGGTGCCCTGTGATCACTGAATCTGTTGTAGGCTAAAAGCTTGGACAGACCGTGTACCTGCGTGAAGAGTTTTGAAGTGAATTCAGCGAGGAAATAATTAAGAGTCTCCTGTTAGGATCACATGTTTGAGTCTTTGTTGAAATCTTTTATATGCTTTCACCATGACTTTTACCTCTACAATAAAAAAAAATGTATACCATAAGCACAATGAAATGGTCTAGCCTTTTGTATTCAGTGAAACAAAGTATTTTTTCCCTTTTCTCTCACACGATTTATGCACGATTTAAAAACATCACATTGCAACAAACTGAAACTGAAGTACATTCAGCTGGTGAATAAAGAGGGCACGGTTCTACAATGTGGTCCATACTGTACTGATCACAGCTGTGTTATATTGCTGGTGAGAGAGAGACCCCTACTGGAAAGTTATGTCTTTACAATTTTGAAATATTCTGAGTTGCTTTGGTGCAATTCTCAAATTCTGTACATCATAAATCTCATCCTACTGTTCTGACAATTGTGAAATATCAATGATTGGGGGGGGGGTTAAAGAGAAAGCGACATCATTCCTTAATGATGTGACCTCATTGTTTTGTATTTCTGACTGATTAGTTAGTAGTATTAAAAATTCAAATGTTTTGGTCCTCCCAGTGACACCAGTGGTACTCTGTGTGTTAAATGTTTTGGTAGGGTTGAGAGTGAAAGACAATCAGGTGTAAATCATGAATATTTATAGAGTTTGAGCTTAACAGAGTATCTAGTGCTGAGAGTTTAGTCCATTACATTCAACAACAATGAAAGCCAGTGGGACAAGAAGATCAGTAACATCTAAAGTCGGCTATGATTTAGACAATGTAACTAAACATTTTGACCACCCTGGTTTACACAATGGCAAAGGAATGAGCTGTTCTTTTACAACAAAGCAAAAAAAAAAAAAAAAAAAAAAGATTTCTGAGATGTGAACTTCAGAAATGTGCCAGACATATAGTCCTGTGAAAAAAATCTATTTGCATATTTATATTTGCCAGAGTCATTTCCAATTATGATAACTCCATTCTGTAAATACTCCAGTTATCTTTGTCTAATGTTAAAATTTGCCTGATGATCTGAAGCATGTAATATTGACATTTTTTTATTACCTAAAAAAGGAATAAAAAAGTATTTCATTTGAATCATTTGAAGTATATGAGCAGTAAATATATTTGTAGAACACATGATTGCTTGGGTTTTTGCCCACCTGCAATACCTTCGTAGCCCACGAGGGCGCGTAAAGGGGCCTACATTTTGGCTATCGCTGAAACACCCAACATAAATACACTTCAGTGCAGTAGGGGGCGGAACATAGCAGCTGCCTTCCATCCGCCACTACACACAAAGAAGAAGAAGAAGAAGAAGAAGCCGCACTAACAGAAAGCGAAGAAGAAAGCGATCATTGTAAGGTGTTTGTTTTTGTGTCATCACTGGTAATCTGTCAGCGTTATTTCTTTTAGATTAATGGAATAGCAGATACCAACTTTTATGCGTTTATATAAGGTAAGTTGGATGTTTGTGAGCTATAGGCACTAATTGACTGTCGCTCGTATAATGTAGAATAGTTAAATTCAGGTCCTGTGGACTTGCACGATAGCTACCTGATGCTAGTTATCGTTCTAACGTTACTGGGGCGTGTTAATGCGCGTGCTAGCTAAAACAGTGCTATCTATTAGTAGTAGTGTTGGTGACGCTTAGTTGAATATCCCTGACCTGTTGGTGATTGTTGTCAACAGTCAGCTTTGTAACATTGTAGTAATAATAGTATGGTTGCTTAAATCTAATGGACTTGCAGTGTGTTCTTAAAAAGAATCATCCGAAGGTTGTATCCAGCAAAGCCCTGACACAGGGCCTGAGAGAGGTACAGTAAGTGTCTACATCCATCTATAAAACATCGTGAAGGTTCGGTAATGATTTTGTGCGGCATTTGAGACAGATGTGTTGTGAGTTTTTCAAAATTGAAGGAAATATCAATGCAAAAACGTACAGTCAGATTTTGATCCATCGTGCACTATCATTTTGAAAGCATCTGATTCACAACAGCTTCATTTTTTAGAATTGCAATGATCTCAAACACACTGCAACGGCAGTAAAAGCATACCTGGATAGAAAAACACACAAGTCATCTAAAAAGCAGCCAACATCCAGAGAAGAGCTTTAAATGTCCTATAAGGACAAATATCCCTGAAAACTACTTAAAGAAATGAGAACGCTTGGCTAAAAGACTTCGAGCTATGTTGAAGAATAAAGATGGTCAACGCAGGTGACTTTACAAAGCTGTTTATTGTCTTAAATGAATGTATGAACATAACATGTGGTAAACTTTTATTTCTTATTATTTTATCCAGTGATGGAGCCTGATTACCCTCTAGAAACACTACATACTGAAAGTGATCATGATAGCGTTTACAACACCTCCTGGGTCTCTGTGTGTCCCCGAGGCCTCTGGAAGGTCCAGCGAAGGCGACTAAACAATGGGAGTCAGCAGACGGCTTCTGATTCAGATGTAACACGTATGATACTCTTCTAACATTTGTTTGTTGTTATAATGAATGAGTTTTCTTATACTCCAGCTAACAAATGTTTCTTTGTATCTTACAGCAATTTCATCAAGTAATTGTCCAAGGTTGGGTTCGCTGTGTAGAGTCCAAGTGCGTCTCAAAGCTAACAATGATGAAGCAGAGAATGTAGCATGTGAAAAAACAGGTGAGAAGCTGCCAGCCCAGCCTGATCCGTTCACCGCTGAACTTACTGAATCTGGTACCACACCCTTTGTGAGGTGTAAAGACTCTGTGCTGCAGGTCCCACTGGGTGACTGGACAACACTGAGGCTAGGGGATGGTCAATGTGATATCACAGAGGCGTGTTTGGAGGGAATGAGAGCTGGGGAGAAATGTGAGGTAAGATTTAACTGAGTATTGAACTCTTTGTTTCAGTATTCTGTTTTTTGATGGATGAGGCAGAAAAAATAAATGTATAGATGGACACACGTGAACTTCAAGAAATAAGAAAAGCTTAAAGTGTATTTGGTGTCACAGAAACAGGAGTACTTGAAAACTTTCTTTACAGTTTGTATTCTGTACTATATGTATTCTGGGATATGTGTCTCCAAGTCCACTGTATCAAGTCTGGGATCAATCTATCTTAGCTTGCAGTAAATGATAACCAATCGGATGTCAGGGCCAGTTGACGAGCCACAGTGATGATTTAAATTATTTCTTGATTCCCTGCAGCAAAGGAGCCATGAAAAAATTAATTAAATAGAGAAAGAATTAAATATGTGTAAAATAAAATTAATTGATGTTTTAATAAATTGAAATTTAATTAATTATTTCAGCATTGATTAATTTGTGACACATTTGCCCACTTATTGATAGATGTATTTAATTTCTTTAATTTTGGCACTGCTTGACCTCCACAGTGTTTCTCAAATTGATCTATAATTTCTGACTGACCATCATTTGATAGCTCATCCTAAAACACACAATTCTCTCAACCTGTGTAAATACTGTTTTGTTTAAATGATCCTTCCCTTCATCTTTAATTCGTCTTGATGAAATCATGATGGCTAAATGACCGATGCTCTGTCGTGTTTATCCTTGGTTTTGTTTTTAACTGTCAACCGTGTAAAGATGAAAGGGTTAACATTGTATTTTGCTACCCAGATACAACTTTCTCCTTTGGAAACTGGACCAGATGCTGCTGTTCCCCACCCCTCGGATGAAAGCCTTCCCTTTTTTGCCACAGTGGAATTGCAAGCTTTCACACCAGGCAAGGAATCCTGGGAGATGTCTCCTGGTGAAAAATGGGAATGGGTCAAGTCACACAAGGACACGGGCGGAGTGAGATTCAGGAGCGAGGATTTGTGGGGGGCCGCGGACAGCTACAGCAAGGCCATGAAACTAGTCATCACTCTCTGTAATCACATTAGAGATGTGGCGAAAAAGGGATGGGAGTATGAAGCTGAGGAGCAGAGAGAAGCAACTCTTGAAACACTTTATCCTTCAGCTGAAGAACTCAACAAAATGAAAGCTGACCTTCACTCAAACTTGTCCCTGTGCCAGCTAAAGCTGAACCAACCAGAGCGGGCTAAGGCCAATGCCGCTAAAGCCACTCAGCTGGAACCCGGCTGTGCCAAAGCCTGGTACCGGCTGGGGAAAGCATGCCAGATTGTGAATGAATTGGAAGAGGCCAAACAGGCATTTAGGAAACTGCTGGAGCTGCAGCCAGAAATGCCTGCTGCTCTGAAAGCGCTTAAAGATATTGCAAGTAGAGAGAAAGCGACAAATGCACAGCTGGGACTGAGACTAAGCAAAATGTTCAGCTAAAGATAAAATATCAGTAGAGAGAAATGTGTCTTCTCATGATTCCCCATTAAATGTAAGTGCATTAACAACCACTGCCTCGATCTAAAATAAAGCCACTGTGATGTAGATTCATGTTTCTCCTCCAGTTCTTCCTTTCTTGTGAGAGATGCACGAAGGTGGAAATCACATGTCAGAAGGTTTATTTGGAATTATAGTTGCAGGAGAAAGAGACAAATTACAGCATGACAACATTACTTTGTAGCCTATCTTTTATATTATGGTCTACATCAATTCCCTCATTTCCCCCTATTTTTTCTGCTTTAAAAATACATGGATAACAACAGTAATTATATTTTAGCATTATAAATATAATTTTGATAAAAATCCTTGTTCACACCAGTAGATTAACCACGCTAACATAAGAAATGATTTTGGTAGTTACCAGTGCTGTTGATTCGGGGCAGGCATAAACCCTATACTGGGTGGTGGTCTATTTTTTTTTTTTTTTTTTTTTTTTGTAAGAGGAAAAACTTCCGTGTGAAGTTTGACCCTAAACAGCCTGTACACAGTTTGCAGCACATTTCAGGCTAATAGATTCACATTTAAGGTATTTTTACTGCTGTCAAATGTAAAATTAGGTCACATTTGACACAAACGGTGTGTGAAGGGTTAAGACAGTAAAACGTTCTTGTACGTTTTACTCCGCCGCCGGATGGAAAGCCGACACACCCAAACAGAGTGCACTGTGTTTCATCAAAATGCCGAAACCCGGGATCGAACCAGGGACCTTTAGATCTTCAGTCTAACGCTCTCCCAACTGAGCTATTTCGGCACACGATAAAGAGGGGCTATCAGGGTCTACAAACTTGTAAATTGGCTACAAGGCAAAAAAAAAAAAGATGTTTTCATTTACGATATGTGATTACTTTGAGAAGAGCTTAGCCTGTCTTAACTCGTCGAGTTTAATACGTGACGTAATTTAGTCCCTCAGTTGTATGGTTCCGTTTCACCCACGTGAATATACTTAAACCTGCATTATGCGTTCTCGTTAAGTAAAACGTGGACTTACTTCAGCTTGGTTTCAATTATCTCCCGAGTTCAAGAGCGAATGCCTTTAAATAAGTAAATCGCTGCAGTCACATGTGAAGTCAGTTTTGCAACAAATGGTTCAAACATGCATAACCTAAGAGAGATTCACCCCCACAAAAATGTTTCAGCAGAAAAAATCACCAGCACTCTGTAAGCGTAATATTTTACAGTTAGTAACAAGAAATGACAGAAAACGTATCAATGAGCTAACGTGGACATTTACTCTACCCAGAAAAATCGTGCTGCTGCTACCCCGAAATGTTTATTATGAGCTGGAAATGGTGTAATCCACTAAAGTCTATAATGTTGGACACGTGGTAAAGAAATAACACAGTCAATTCCATGTGAAAAAATTATTAGAAATTTAAAGTTTTTGTCAAAATCTTCCTAAGTGATTTTTTAAGGACAACATTGTATGGTGGGCCACTAGAGGGCTCCACTCACACCCAGTGTACAGAAAGTCTGTTGCTGTGTGTTGGAGCGAAAAGTAGTCAGTTCTGTTGTGATGAGGAAGAAAGCAGGAGTTAGAATCGAGAGCTCTCGTGTCGTCTGTGTTTACCTCCACAATAGCATTTCTAAACATACTAATTGCTTTAAGAAAGATAATTATTTCAGGAAAAAAATTACTGGGATCAACCTTTTTTCCCATCGAGCCATAGCACAAACCACTGCTGAGCAATGATATGCTTTAATTTTGTTAACGTCAAAGCTTGTAAAATCGAGTTAAAACTGAGGGTTATCTTCCAGTTTATATACGTTATAAAAGCTTAAGCAAGGTCTGAGCTGTCACTTGAGAAAGCATGAGTTTAAATTTGAGAAAAGCAATCGTTGACGCTTACAAAGCAGGAGATGTAAATATAAAGTGTTCACTGCGTTTCCAAGTGCTTGGGCAGCAGGCTGAGGGTCGCAGATGCCAGCAGACTAAATAAACTGATCCGCAAGGCCAGTAATGTTGTGTGGATGGAGCTGGACTCCCTTAGGTGGTGTCTGAGAGATGGATGTTCTCCAAGATAAAGACAATGCTGGATACCTCCCATGCAGTCCATGACGTGCTGGCTAGTCACAGGAGCACGTTCAGTGAGAGACTGAGATTACCAAAAAGCACCACTGAACCACACAGGAAACCATTCCTGCCCGTGGCCATCTCTCTGTACAACTCCTCCATCTAATACACTGTAAACACTGCAATAGTTACACCCTTTTTGCACATGCTCTTTTCTACTCTGTAATATTCTTGTCAATATTCTTGATATTTATTTATAATCACCTTTGTTAATTCTTGATATTTATAATTGAGTGATTTGTATATATTAGTGCTATTTCTTAAAATTGTAAAATCCGTAACATATTGTATTGTTTAAAAAAGTTAGTCTGTTACTGTTGCTGTCTTGGAGCAACTGTAACCCACATCATTTCCTTAGGGATTAATAAAGTATTCTGATTCTAATAAGCACTGGAGTGAGAAGTATCATCAAGAAATTGAAAGAGGTTCACATACAAGGCCGGGAGAGGTATGAAACTGAAGATTTCACTGACTCTGGAAAGAAAACTAGTGAGAGATGTTTCTGAAGATCCCAGAAAAACTGACAAGACACTCGTGAATGACTTAGCCAAACTGGGAATTTTAGTCTCAAAGAACACAATTAATAGAGCCCTGAACAGGAATCCACTGTGCGGTTGCCACCTTCACTTCTGCTGAAGAGACTGAAGAATGCTAAGGACTATATCTGGAGAAAGATTAGTAGCACATCCTTTTATTAGAGGAGACAAATCTCTTTGACACAGAGCTCTGTTTGAAGAAGGGAGAGGCTTACAACCCAAAGTACATGATGTCCACAGTGAAACATGGTGGTGAGAGTATTGTTGTGATTGTGCTGGGATGCTTTAGTGGACTTTAGTGGTCTGGAACGGGAATTTCGTCAAGTTGAAAGGAATCATGAAGAAAGAAGGACATGTAAAGGTTTCAAAAGAAAACCTCAAGTAGTCAGAAAACTGGGTCTGGGATATCACTTTGTCTTCCAACACAGCAATGACCCCTGGAAGAACTACTTCCAGAAGTCCAAGTTGAAGATAAGTGCCTGGCCTGCACAAAGCCCTAATTCTACTGCAAATCAATCAAATATGAAGGAGGTTGGGATGGCTACAAGAAATGACTCCAGCAAAAAGGATACACAGTTGACTGTTAGCATCAGTCTCATAATTTTCATACTGGTAATTTTTGGTTCATGTGAAATCTCTTCTTCTTCCGTGGTTCACACCACCCTCACCCACCTGGAGCAGAAGAATTCTTACATCCATATGCTCTCCGTGGACTTCTCATCTGCTTTCAACACAATGATCACACAGACACTTGTTGATAAATTACTGACTCTTGGACCGAGCTCTACAGGGACACCTGTATCATGAAGGACCTCACTCACCCAGCACACTCACGCTTTGTCCCGCTCCTCTCAGGCAGGAGGCTGAGGAGCATTAAATGCCACCAGACTGAGAAACAGTTTCATTCCAGAAGCTGTGAGACTTCTCAATGCATAATGGACAAGAACTGTTATTGTAGCACCTTAACACTACTGACACTTACTGACACCACCACTTTATCAATGCTGGTCATCAGCCCCTTTTGCTGCTACATTTCTATATCCATACTCCATACTGGTACTCAGGTTGTTGCTGTTTTTCTATTATGTTTTATTTATTTATCACTTTTTAAATTCTTCGTTATTCTGTTTCTTTTCGCTCCGGGACCGTGTTTTGTTCCACCTCATGTAAACATGTGATGCAAATGACAATATAGCTTCCTTGAATCATTTTGTTTCCGTGCGAAAAGCAAAATTATGTAATAATGTAAGTAATCTAATCCAAAATAAAATGTGTTTGTAAAAGCTGTGTTTTAATGGGAGGGGTGATAAATCTATCTTCATCTGCATCATAAGGAAATGTTCAGTCTGATCATAAAAATTTGAAAAAATACAGAGAAAAATGAAAGTGGTCCCATGTGGTTTATTTTGCTCTTCTCAGAAAAGAAGTTGCCAAGTAAAAAAAAAGAAAAATCAAGAAACTATTACTTTGCTGACATTCATACTGATAAAGTCTCATAATGACCCCCCCCCAATACACACACACACGCACACACTCAGTTCTTCTTATTCTTCTGTGACTTTGTGCTGTCTGTTTGCCTCTGGGCTGCTGACAGATGTTTCCATGCATCCAAAATGAGCGCCAGCGGTATGACGATCCACAGGGTATTCATAAACACAAAGTAGAACCAGAAGTAGATTGGATGTCCCAGCTCGCTGTGGGCGTAGCCATCTCTGTGCTCTGTGAAGAAGTAGAGTACCGCTCCATATGCCTGGCCTGAGTCAGGTTACGTGAGAAGACAAAATAAAGCTATGATTAAGTAACAATTTATTTCCTTCTGAGGTTGACATGAAGATAGCTTCTGTCCCGTCTTACCTACTGAAATGATGAGCTGCAGTAGAAATCTGTAGGGCTTATTGGTTAAAAAGGCATAAACAGCCCAAAAGCTGAATGGACCCCACAACCAAGCAGTCACAGTCTCCATACAAACAGTAAAGTTATCAGCACTAGAGAGAAAAAAAACATCAATTGCAACTTTTTTTAAATCATTTTTATGCACAAAATTGAGAGCAGAAATGAACTTACATTGCATATCGACTGTCTCCCTTGCAGTACTCTTTCCCTGTGAGAGAAAAACATAAAACACATTGACCAGATTTTCTCCACACACACACACACACACACACACACAAGAGGTAGGTTATGCATTTTTCTAAACACATGTTCTCTGTTAGTACTCACATAGCTGTGACAGAAAGCGCTGATCTCCTGGAATTATATCATAATATAGCGAGAACCAGCCCTCGATTACACAATGGATGAAGCCACAAACAGCAAACCAGCACACAGCCAAGCGCCTCCATGCGCCCAGCCTGCTGGTGGCCTGGCCGGTGATCAGCCAGGTCACCAGCATAAACAGCCCAGACACAGAAAACAGAAACACCAGAATCTCTGACATCGATCGATCGTTGGCCACATAGTTGGGAATTGAAAGGTCCCGTGGCCAGTAAGGATGATGAGATGCTTTAGAGGAGTCCATTATCTGTTTGAATACAGAAACATAATCAGCACTAGACTTAAAAGTGTAGAGTTAAACATTCTCTGTATTGCATTATATTACATTCTGTTCTAGTTAATTCACGCAGTTAAAAGTGTAACGTTTTATGTGAGAAGCTCATCAGTGTGCTTTTATCCTTACCGTAGATGCCACTAAATGGGTGTTCAGCTCCACAGTTAATTTGACTTAATGCACAGTAGGTCAAAGATTGACTGCTATCTAACATACCCGTGCACATAAACTCAAACGAGGAACACTGTGCCTGGGGGCCGTTACCTGTTGATCACAACAGCCAATCAAACATCTTTAAGCATAGAGCTATTGCACATGAGATCTACTGGTTCACCGATTGGCTCTTCCTCTCGGAACATGGACGTTGTCTATGACATCTACCAATGAACACGTGTCTCTCACTGCAAAGGGATCAGCCCTGTTTTTCAAGGCGAAAGTCATAAAACATTTTAGCGATTGATAAAGGGTAGAAAATGGCCTTCAATCTGAAGATGCTCCACCTGATAATGATTTAGTAAGGAAATATTTACAGTTAACTTTTCACTCGCATGGACTGAAAATGACGAGAAGCAAACTGTAGCTGAAGTAAATACCTCTTAAATATACAAACCTAACGTGGAGTGTACCCATGTGATTTCCGATGATGATCATTTGGTCTAAATCAGTTAAAGGACAAGACTTGTAATTACCCTAAAAACCTTACATTTTTACTTTAAAGTATGCAAAACAAAATTTTCCCTTTATGGCATAGTAAGAAAAACAGTCATCCCAAGCCGTGTCAGGGATTTATCCCTGCCGTGACCCGGATTCGAACCGGGGTTGCTGCGGCCACAACGCAGAGTACTAACCACTATACGATCACGGCGCGCTACTGGGAGACATGCTCAACTGTGAAGCACAAGCGTATATGTAACTGTGTGAGCTGCGTCATCGAACAGTGGTTTGACGTCTGGCGGCAGACAACTGTTTAAGTGACGTGGTTACCGTGTGCAGATTTGCTTTCCGTTAAAAAATAGTTTAATTCATTAATATTCTAATGTGAGTCCTGCATAAATAGTTTCTTTTTTAATACTTAGAGTCGTTTTCATCTTAGCTAAAGTAGTTTTTAAGCTATTTTTTTTTATCAGTTCTTCAGATGGTACCTGTCAAAGCTACAAAAAGGAGGAACAGTAGTAAATATTAAATGTCACTTAAATGCTAAATAGATGTACAAATAAGTCAGTTTCATACATATATCCTTCATCTATAGAGATGTATTCTCGGCCATTATCGCTCCCATATGGTCTAGCGGTTAGGATTCCTGGTTTTCACCCAGGCGGCCCGGGTTCGACTCCCGGTATGGGAACTTACGTTTTTCTTTTATGGTTTTATCAAATTTAGAGCAAAATGTTTTGTATTCATACTTTAATGAGATTCGATCATTTACTTAGTGACTTGGAAAGTCACTGACTGTAAAACAGCAACAAAAATTTACGGGAAGGGTAATCTTAACAATATCTCAATATTATTGCTTTCGTACAGCGTTTCTTCGGGTCCATTTCCATAACAGTACATAGGATTCCAGGACTCATAAATGATTCAAAGTCACACTTCACAAGTGTATTAGCGATATGTTTGGTATTAGTATTTTCTGTATGTTTCATATATGAACACGTGGTGTATACCACGTGGTTACGTGTCACATGACGGTACACGGAAGCACTCAACAGATTCTGTTCGGTTTACTCAAAAGTTGTACATCAAAATAGCGGTAAAGACTACCTGCGAAGGAGACTTAAATTGGCGCAGAGAGTTGGTATGGGTGTGTCAGAATCAGAGGAATCTTCTTTGCTACTGGACGAAAAGCTGCTTCGTTTCATGGAGCAGCTGGAGTTACTGGAAGAGAAGCGAGCCACTTTCAACTCTCTCATAGAGCAGGTACCTGTAGTGTCCTTGTTGATAAATAGCCAACATCAGACATTTAAGTTCAATTTTTGCTCCCTAAGAGTGTGTAGGTAAATATATAGAAAATAAATCAAAATGTATATGGCATTTTGGGCTGTAGGTGTTATATAATGGGAAATATCTTAGTGTGGTATATTAACAGACTTTAGGGCTATGTTGACTGTGTTTAAATTCCATAAAAAGCCATATAAGGATTTTCAAAATAAATTTACGCAAAAAAGGTTTGTAATAAAAATGCTCTCTTTTTACATTCTGCCTGTATAATTTGACATGACCATTTTCCCCTCAGGGGTGGTTTTCTATGAGCAAGGCACGATATACGATGGGAAACAAACAAGTCTCTGCACTTCAGTATGCGAGTGAGATTGAGCCACTAGTCTGTGTCCAAACTAGGTGAGGAATCAGTCATTTTTATGAAAAATGAAAAGTCTGTTGTTCACTTTAATTTGTTTAAAAGACTCTTTTAAAACTTATATTTGTATGTAACAGGACACTGGACAATGGTGAGGTGGAATTCACCACTGAAAAATGTACACAAACGTGTAGTAAAGAGTCTGGAAAAGATCAGAGAGCTATAGAGGATATAGGACCTCAAGAAGAAGGTGATGCAGTATTAAACATGTGTGTCGTTGATGTCTACTATTAACTCTGTTATTGATGACAGTATTTGATTTACAAGGTGTCAGGAGAAGAAACAGACCAAAAAGAGAGATCGCAGAGAGCACAAGTAGCGATAAAGCTCCAGCTGGAAAACGTGACCACAATGCTCAGCAAGACCCACTGAAGTGGTTTGGAGTTTTGGTGCCACAGTCTCTGAAACATGCACAATCATCTTTCAAGCAAGGTATGTTACATGCCCAAGGACATCTTAGTGTTATGGTCTCAGGTAAAACCTACTCTGCCTCAACTACGGACGAGATTATCCTTTCAACGTCTGCAAATAAGCTAGGGTCTGCTGTCGTCCGAGGAGGAAATTTCATGATCGGATGGTGAGCGCGACCGTCCGTGTGAATGCAGAGAAATTATGCAGTAACTACACATATCTGCCAGCTGGTTGACTTCACAGACGTATAACAGGAACAATATGGAGTATGATCTGGACATAAATCAGATGAATCAGTCATTGAATTTGATTCATATGTGCCAATATTGCCATCTCAAAACAATGCAGCTAGAGAGATCGCAACCACAAACACAAAAAATAAACAAATCTACAAAACTGACAATATGCATGTATAGCTTTTAGAAAAAAAATGCTACAGAGAAATAAAACACAGGAAAACTGAAAACATAAAGAGAACACGTGCAATGTAATCTGCAGCACATAAAATGCCTGTTTTATTAATGTGTCCATTATCATGTAATGCAAGACTCTAGGTATGCAAACCTTAACTCATATGCATATGAATCAAGGTTTGCTTTGTGCAGCTTGTTAGATATGAATAGAGGTTTCCAGAGTCCTGTGTATACTCACAGCACGATGGCTACAGCTTCTGTTCTATGCATAAGTAAATTTGGATATGGGCAAAGATATTTCTTGAAGGTAGGAGAAAGTTCCTACTGTTCTGCTGCTCCACCACTCACCAATTTAATTGTTGTTTTCTGTCATTACAGTAATAGAACTGTCTGCTGAGATCGCAGCACTCCAGACTGCAGTTTTGAGCGCCAGACAGGAGCTGAAACACAGCTTGCAAAACAAGCACACTCCAGGGGAAAGGCTCAGCAACTCAGCTGGACAAGGTAGCAGACATAATACTTCTGCTGAGTCAAAGCAGGAGGAGGCTGAAAAACAGCTTTCAGCCACAGACAGTCAGTAGATTATGCTTCAGGGGCTCGTTAACTAAAAAGAGATCTTCCTGGTGGAGCTGGAAGAGCAGATCCCAGCAGTTCAAGCTCTTTCTGTGGAAATCATTGGTAATTTATTTATTTGATCTCTTTTTTTTTCCTTTTAATTGAGACGGATGTGTTTGTGAAAATGGTCTTATTACATGTGTTGTGAAATCATGAAATGTTAGCAGAACCTGTTTAAATGTTTTCAATAAATGGCAAGCAGTGTTTTGACATAAGGCTGCCTGTTTTTTTTGTGCCGTAACTAATTACTTTATTAATTGTTAATAAAAGAGTAACTTCTTTATTTTATCAAATACAATCCATTAATAAAACGTACTTCAGGGTTGGCAGCTTGTGGACATATTTCATGGATGTTGTTTTCATTTTGATTAAATAGATTAGAAATAGATTATACTTTATATTCTCTGCATTTTCTTTCCAGAAGTATTGCTTATTGAGCCCCAAAATGCTGAATACTAAAGTTTAAAAATATATCGAGTAATTATATACATAAAATATACAAATGAACCAACAATTTTTGAAAACGAAATCACATTAAATTAAAAAAATATATACCTCAATCATGCATTGTTAAAAATGTCTGAACCTCTTTGTGTTGACTGTTACGTCTTGTATTTATAGCCTATAACACACAAGTCAACCCAAACTGCTTTAGAGACAGACACATTTACATCCCATGTCTCCGCAAAACCCCGTTTCAAAATTCACGAAAAGCTGAAAGATGTGTTTTGTTGTGTTTACAAAATATTGTGGAAGTAAAAGTCACAGTGATTTAGTTGTCATTAAAATGCGCTCAGAATGTTCACACCGATCATGTTTCATATCGTAAAACACGACATGCTATGTGCAAGTCAGTAATAAGTGTTTTATATTTCTGTGTTTTCTATTTATATTATTAACAAACCAGAGATGAAGACCTAATTTAAAATCATTTTGGGAAGGATGCTGTACATCCGGAGAAACTGTTATCATACCGACATGAGCATAATTAAAAACATTTGACCGAGGGCCACCACCCTCCGATTCCAGCAGTTTCACTGGGGACAGCCGAACATTACCGGGAACTACCGAAATGGGAACCGAAAGTCCCGTTTATTGTGTGTACTTCCTGGTCCAATTATAATACTCCCTATATGCCTCCGTGAAACGCAGCGCTTGCGTCCGAACGACGGATGGGAGCGCAGAAACAACGGATGTGGCCTCAGTGTTATTATTGATGTGTCCAGACATCCGCAGCAGACTGTGCAGCCTGATCGTGGCCAATTTTGGACGTGCGAGCGACGCAACTCCTGCTCGAAATACAATTTTTCTTTTGTCTGCGCAACTGGGAGCAACATATGTGATGTGTGATAAGGGATTGGGAAGTAAACACTCAGGCCTGCGCTCATGATCAGAGGCGAGGTGAGATTGATACCTCGGACTCAGATTGCCCTTGATTCCAAGTTGATTTCACTCCGGAGCGGAGGAACTGTCTGCTCCAATGGCGTCAGTTTCCAAGGTCTCTATTCTGGATTACTTTAACATTGTGTTCGAAGGGGAAAATGGGAAAATCGAGTCCAACTGTAAGGCTTGTGGCACCAGGATCCAGGCGAAACGGAGCGTCACGTCCAACTTCGTAACGCACCTTAAGGTAATGGTTTCCGAATAAAATGTTACATGTGGCTGTTAACATCTGGCTCATCTTGTTCATGTCAGGATCAGCAGAAGCAGTTGGCTCTATGACATCTCTGGAGGATTAGCTGTAAAAACCTGACTGTACAGACAGTCTGTTGCTTCTCTGCAAGGAGAAACGGAGTGGAGGGGAGGGGTGGGGGGGTTACCTATACCTTATCATCTCCCACAGAAATGTACTCAGCATGCTGTGTAGAGGTATAGAAGTGAACTAAGTATAACAACCTCATGCTCCTCTGTCTCTCTCCATTCAGCGTAAGCACCAGGCTATGTATGATGACTTTGTCAAAAGGAAGGATATGAAGAGAGAGGGTTACTCCTCTGCTTCCCTGCACAGTTTCAACGCCAATGGAGGGAATACCCGCTACACACTCCCTGTTAGTGCTGGAGTGGGAGGAGGAGGTGGAGGAGTAGCAGGTGGAGTTGTTGGAGGAATGGGAACTCTTGAGGGAGGAGTAGGAGGAGGCTCTGGAGGAGGGGTGACCAAATTTGACAGACATGATCCACGTCAGGTGTGTTGTAGCCCGTTAGCTGGAGCTTGCAATGTTGCAAATGTAACAGATGATTTATTGAGACATTGCAGTGAAATCATTAGCTATTTTTAAAAAGTGTAATTTGTGGCGTTTCTTTTTAAACTACAGGTTCTGATTTCTGAGGCTATAGCTAAGATGATTGTGCGTGATCTCCAGCCAGTGTCCATAGTGGAAAATCAAGGCTTCAGAGAGTTGCTTCAGCTCCTGGAGCCACGTTACACCCCTGAGCCCCAGCATTACATCCAAAGCCAACTTCTTCCAGCCTACGCCTACCAGGCCCAGCTGGCCACCCGTCAGGCCTTGGCCTCAGCACACGCCCTTAGCCTCAGCCTGGATCTCTGGAGAGGATTATCTGGAGTCACTTCAGGGTAAGGAGGTAAAACAAGCCAGAAACTACAAAATGGAAACTTGGATTGAATCCCTTTACTGAAGACTCCACTTCTCTTTCTCTTTCTCTGTAGGTACCTTGGTGTCACCTGCCATTTTCTTACATCTGAGTGGCAAATGCGCTCAGCTCTCCTGGCATGCCTTCCACTGACTGGTGGCAGCTCTGGGAATCGCATACTTTCCGAATTTGACGAAGTATGTCACTCTCATGGCGTGTCAGGCAGAGCATTTCGTGTTGTGGCAGACCCTCTCCTGCCGACGAGAGCAAGCGGAAAGCCGTGCTGCCTTCCTGGTTTTCTGCTTTCACCTCCTCTCGGTAACGGCCAAGATGGAAATGATGAAGAAGAGGTGGACAGTAGTAACGATGTGGAGCAAGGGATCAGGAATGGCCACGGTGACGCTGGAGAAGAAGGAGAATGGGAATACACATGGGAGCAGGGTTTGGGCGTTTCTCGGGTGGACTGTTTCTCTCGCTCTCTTGAACAGTGTGTCAGGGAAGGGCTGCGCTCCTGTCCACAGCTCTCGTCCACACTGGCAAAGGCAGCCTGTTTCTACAACTACATTACCTCTGCCGTCCCACCTGAGAAGCTCAGCCAAGTGTTCGATGGTCCAGGGTTGATGATGGGGGGACAAGGAAATTTCCCAGAGGCAGCACAAGACTGGGCTGCTCAGCTTAAGGCAAGTTAAAGTTAGGGTGTGACATATTATACTGAATTTCTTGTCATCAGTAATGTCACCAAATAAACAGATTGCATCAGCTTCAAACATTTAACATGAGCAGTATGTTAAGTAGAAGGTGCACAAATAAATTGCATAATACCATTAATTCAAGGTTTACATCATGAGACTGAGATTTCACTTTCTAAAAGAATTAAATCCACAGTATAGGTTGACATCGTTAATAACTTATATGTATTTGTCTGCTTTGATAAAGGTCCTTCGGCGGCTGCTGGACTCTGTGGATTTCCTGGAGGAGATGAGTGGTCCAGGGGAACTGGGGCTGGGTGGTACAGAGAGAGCCCTGCTGAGGGAGTTCACGGACACTTTGGAGCCCTTCACTGAGGCCTGGGATATGGTGCACGGAGACAGACAAGCAGACGCACAGACAGACAGACATGTGTCTATCAGTCTCGCTCTGCCTTGTGTTCTCGGCCTCCGCAAGCATCTCTCCGAGACCTCCACCCCCCACTGCCCCTCCTTGGTTGTGGGCCTCAGCCAGGCTGTAGAGCGTCTTCTTGCGCCTATCCTGGAGAACCCCCTCTACATCACTGCCACCACCCTGGACCCCCAGTTCAAACTTACTTGGAGCAGTAACCCTGACTGGCACAGACAAGTTATCATAGAGGAGGTATCCAAACACTCCACAGCCTCCAGCCCCGTAAATCTCAACACAGACCTTCATCCACAGTCCCACACTCCTCCTGCCCCAGCTCCATCACCGATCTCCTCACTTTCTCGTCCCTGCAAGTTGTTCTCTTTCATCAAGCAGAGACCCACAACACAGGCCAAGAGCCTAGAACAGGAATTGGCTATCTACCTACGTGAGGAACCCACAGACGAGGAGGCTTTGCACTACTGGCGACGTAAAGCTATTGACTTCCCTCTGCTTGCCCAGGTGGCCAAGAGAGCTTTTACCATACCTGTTTGTGGTACTGTGGTGGAGAGCATTTTCACTACAGCTGGACGCTTTCTGCTGCCAGAGAGAGGCTGTGTCTTACCAAAGAACCTGGAGACGCTCATCTACCTCAAAGCCAACTACAGATTATTATGGACTTAGAGCTCTTTCTTTACACTTGCAGTAAAGTAACTTCTTGGATTCTAACCTCTATACCCTTCTAAGGGAAACTGAGCTAGCACGATAACATAATCCTCATACTGCACATGATTTCATATCAGATAGAATGAATCACCAAGAAGAATTTCAGAGCTGCAACTCATTTTAATCCTCAAGATCGGTTTTGCCGGCTACAGTGGGCGTGGATGGCTGTCTGCTTACCCTCGTAGCCTACAGACTATCGTACCACATGCTGCGGACTGAGTTTGCTGGAAGCAGATCAATACTAAAGCATTTACTTTGACATTATTTTGCCTGATCAGGGTCTCCAGACAACCACAGATCTCCCTCTTTCTCATGTATCCATCAGTCAACACTGAAAAACCAACAATAACCAGCTAGTCACGTTTTGCACACTGTAGCAACTCATGGTTTTTTTTAGCCTTAGGTTGTGATTCATTATTTCGATGCTATTTTTAAAGGAAGACATCAACTGCTCAACAGTATGTTAATGCACCGTTCAATCTTTGTTTTAACTATGTGTGTGTGTGTATGTGTGCCTCATCACTGGGAGATGATAATAAATTAGTTTCACTTACTTTAACGCTGCGGGTGTGTGCAGTTTGCAGATGTCAGTGAATGCACATGTCCTCATGTGACACGCTATTTTTTATATATTTATCTTGAAGAAGACATGGATTGTTCTTCATATGTATCATTTTGACCCTTATTTATATCATCCTCTGTCAATCCTTCAGAGGAGAGGTGAATTTCATTTCATTTTTATTATCAGCACTTTTCTCCCCCCCTCCCTTTTTCAATTTCATGTGAACTATGAGGAAGTGAAATGGGTTTGACCCCTGTGTCTGTCACAGAAGACTAGCAAGGAATGACTGTTTGTGCCATGGCAAAGATTTTTCTTTGTCGAACTTCACATAGATATTTTAAATAATTTTGCAGAGCATCCCTTTGAAGGAAAACAGGGAATAAAGTAGTGTGTGTTAGCCTTTTCTTTTTCTTTCTTACTCTGGGCTGGGCCTGCAGGGAGGCTGGGTAATTGCAATAATTCCATTACAGTTAAATTTGAGTCAGCAGGCAGGCAGGAGTCACACACACCCCTTCCCTCTTCCCTTCTCACAGGCAACAAGCCTCACAAAATCTTATTTCTAAGGAACTGAGAAATAAATGGCAGGGCTGCATGCAGCTACTGTACATTTGTTCTATAATACCGCATTAAAGGCACGAAACGCTTCAGTGCCTCAATTAAGGAGCTATGATCAATAAGGTAACCGTAAACAACAGCATCAGTCAGTTTCAAGATGAATCCCTGATATAAGTGCTGTCACAAGGCTTACATCTATTTATTATTATTACTTGCAAAAAAAAGAAAAAAAACCCTAGTGTAACAGTTTTTGTTTTTGAAAATCAATGTGCTAATCTGTGGGCGATACAAAGAGATCCCCCTCATAGATCATAATTATCAAAGATTGCTGTGATCTTAATGATTATCACCCCGGGACGTCTCTGGATTTAGATATGGAACTAGATATCCGTGTGGATGTGCCACTGTGTTCATCTTTGAAGCGTGTGTTTTCCCAGCTTTCCATGGGTGTGTTGTTGTTGTTCTTTGTTAGTATATGTGGAGCAGCTTGAAGCACCCACCTCCCCCTTCCCTCCCCAGCTGTGACAGCTCATCCATTTGAGTTAGACGACCGGGCTGGGATGCAGCCCTATTGGTAATTGCCTCTGAAATGAATTACTTGGCAGACAGTGAGACCGGGGGAGGGGGAGGAAATTGTAATTGAACTGCCCCTTCACTCCCTCCCTCGCCCTTATACCTCAAGTTATTACATCTGCAGTGCAGAAGGACATTTTCCATCCGCACACAGACACACAAAATGCACACACCCTTACAAAACCAATTCTTCCCTCTCCCCTGCACGATGGCCTCAGCAAAGCACCATATTGATGCAGGGTGATTTCATAGATTGATTGTTCACGGGCACATGCACACTAGGCCACTGCACACTCTTGCACTCTTATTCATAGCACAGAGACAAACGCTCTCTTACACATGGAGTTTGCATTTGCTTGTACTGCTCTGCTCCAAATACTCTCCTATTTGAGGTGCCCTTTAGCTGGCCTTCCTAATGCCTAATGGGCTGCAGGACATTGGAGTTGGCACAAACAGAAGCGGTGTTTAGTATCTTGAAAGCCCTGGTTACCCCGTACACACAGACACACACACTCAGCCAAGCAGTGTTATTAATAACCTGCCTGTTGCTGGCCTGCTGACAGTTAGAAAGCCTGATGGATTGAAAAGCACTCGTGCTTGAGGCAGCACATTTGTGCACGCTGCACGGTTTGTCTTTCATAAATTTGGACATTGCCTAAATTATGGAAGAAATTTAAGTCTCGTCTTGTCCCTTTCACCATACCCACACACTGGCAGTCAGTCCTGTTTTGTCATTTGGCCTTTTAATAGCCAGGGCACTGTAGGCGGGGGAGTTAGTTAACTGAACCACCTACCCCCTACCCTGGTCAGATATGCACATGTTTTGACTCCAGCCTTAGCACACAATAGGTGCTATTTCTGTAATGCACTAGGGTCATGACTCCACTTATACCCTCCACCCCTCCCCATCTGTCTCTCTCTCTCTCCTTTTCACCCCTGCTCTTCATCTGACACCGTCACCTATTTGCACAGAATCATGGCGGACAGAAACAGCCGGTTCAGCGTCAAGAGGAAAGAAAAGAAGGCGGAAAGCAAAACGAATAGTGAGAAGGACAAAGAAAAGGAAAAGGTGAATGAGAATATGGCAAAAAAGCCAGAAAAACCCCAGAAGAAACCAGAGAAGGTCCCTGAGCAGCCAAAGAACGATGAAGAGAAGAGGAATGGGGAAAGTGAGGGGGCAGCAGGCGCAGACGCAAAAAACAGTGATGAAAATGGGGAGTTTCAGCCTATAGAACTGCCTCCGTTTGAGATCGTCACAGGGTGGGTAAAATTTACTGCATAAAGGAGTTCAAAACGGTGTGTCCCACTAACCTGTTTTAGCCTTTAACACAAGCGCATTTTGACTGGCTGATGTTTTATCTTATAGATGAAGTCCTTTCTATGTATGTAAGTCATATTGTTCAAAAGTGCATGTTCTTTACTTGATTTCAATGAGACAGGAAACTAGTGACTTGCACATGCTGTTATTAACATAGTGGTAAGAATAGGGATGAGTCACGGAGTGAACACTGAAGCCGGCCCCAGATATATCCCCCTGCCTAGCATCTGTTTCCCTGTATCTGTCCTATGACTATGTGCTGTCAAAGCAGAGAGCCATCAACGTTATATGAGATCTATTTTGTGTGATCCATCTGGCTCTCCTTGTGCAGTATAACAGTAGATTATTAAGTCCAAGCAGATGGAGTTTGTGCTTTACTAGCCAAGCCATAAAGAAAAAGAGCCTGGCAGATTCACAGATGGTATAGGTTCTTTAGGCCATAACGTTCAGTTGTTGACTCTTTATTTTTCATTTTATTTATTACGTTAGTTTGGATCATCACAAAATGAGCAACCCGTGCTTAGGCAAGCAAGTGAACGGGTGCCCACCTGGAAAGTTATTCGTGTCACTTTTTCTTACATTGCACTGTCATGAACCACAATGAGAGGTGACAGAGGACAAACCTTTTGACCCTAATGATGAGAGCAGTTTGTGCCAGTAAACCACTTCCTTTTACATTCACTCACAAGGCAAAAGGGCGTCTTTGTTGAAACTCACACTTTTACTCTACCAGGGAACAGATGAGCCCATTCTACTTCAAGTTTCAGTTCAGGAATGTGGAGTACTCATCAGGGAGGAACAAAACCCTCCTGTGTTTCAGAGTGGATACAGCAGGAGGCAGCGCAGAGCCTCTGAAAGGTTACATGGAGGACGAACATGCCACCGCTCATGCAGAGGTGGCCTTCTTTGAACAGGTAATGCCATTTTGCCCAAATGTGAACTCTACGTTTTCTCATTTCTAACTTCATAATACAAATTAGACTCAAACCTCAACTCCCACCACTGTAGGTGCTCCCTAATGCCTCTCTAGAGTGTGATGTCACATGGTATGTATCATCTAGTCCATGTGTGGCCTGTGCAGCCAAGTTGGCCAGCATCCTCCAGCAGCGCAAAAAGCTACGTCTTTGTATATTCTGTTCCCGTCTCTTCGAGTGGGAGGAGCCAGAGATAGTTGAAGGGCTTAAGGGTCTGGTGAGAGCCGGCTGCAAACTGCGAATGATGAAGCCGTCTGACTTCCTGCATGTGTGGGAAACGTACGTGGAGAAGGAGGATCAGAGCTTTACACCCTGGGAGGATTGTCAGGAGAACTACAACTACTATGTGGAAAAACTGGCAGATATCCTCAAGTAGATGTGAGTCAGTGTGTGTGTTGTGTATGCAGTGAGCCACCATGCTGCTTTTGGTTCATCACAGATTTTTTTATAGATGGTAACTTGGTTTTCCATGTGGATTTTGTCCTCTTTCTTGTCACTGTTACAGATGCACGGGACCTCCCCACCGACTGATCCACAAATCGCACTACTTGTGAAATTCCCACTGGCTGAATGCGTGTTTCTTGCAGTCACATGTAAACGGTGCAGAATGTTGTTATGCACTCTTGGCAACATTTTATACTTTTTATTAACGCAATTCATGTGGACACTTAAAATGCTTGAATTTTTACATAAATATATCAACTAATCAACATCCAAGTGGTTAGAAAACAAAGCAAGAAACAAAGAACAAAAGTGACATTCATCGTTACAGTAAAAATAAACTTCAGAGAACAACACAGTTTATGTTACATCTGCTGATATCTGCTGCTTGTTCAGAGAACTGAATAACTAACTGAAGAACAATGAATAAATTCTCCTCCACGTCATCGTACATGTAAAATATATACAGCAACTCAAAATGAACAGTGATTATAAATGATGTTCAGCTCATAAATAATGTTTTTTTCTATTTAACAGTGCCTTAAAAACCAAATTCATTCAAACAATGTGAATTAAACGATGCATAAATCCTCAACAGTTTTGTGCTTTTTGGTAATGTGTGTATAAAATATCTGTTCATGCATATTTTATGAAAGCTGATATGTTTATTTTTTTCAGTAGCTGGTTTTTTAAAAACTCTACCTAGCCCTGAAGAGTTTCCAGCTGTCGGGTCATGACAGAATACTTCTTAAACGAAAACCTTTTACATCAATCTTAATGATCTTCAGCTGAGTTTCAGATTTCCTGTGACAGCCACATCACTATATTGCACAAAGATGTTGTTTTCTGGTGTGCACTGACCATTAAAGCCTCACAGAGCTGAAGTAAGTCTGCTGACTCATTGATAGGCATGTTGTTGATGCAAAGACTTCTTCATTGGCTCATTTTAGAAAAGAACTCAGCCCACCGTTGGTTTCTGTTGTTTCCTGGTTGTCAGTCGTTGCAGCTAAAGACATAAAAAGGTTTGTTGAAAAAACAAAGAAGTTGTGTTTTATGTTTCTGTTTTAGAAACGCTGACACAGGATCATCATCATCATCATCATCATCGTAGATTTAAAAAATAAGCTCATTAGGAAAGTGCATTTGTAATTTAAACTTTATTACCTTGGTCCTCCTGCTTGGTTATTGGTAAGGGTGTTGTTTCACTGCAAACTGTGCCATTCTCCTCCTCTTCTTCTGTTCAGATGGATTAAGAAAGAAAAGAATCAGCATCTTTTACGACAGCTGAGCGCTTATTTAAGTATATCAATCACATGTTCTCTGCTTACAGCGGTTTTCTTACTTTTCAGTTATATTCAGACTTACTGCAAAATATGACATTTAAAGGAAGCATTTTGTTTCTCCTAAGGAAGTGATGTATTTCTCAGTTTCCTCATATTACATAGTTACAAAAACAGCAGATGAATCAATCATGATAATGCCTTCTTCGAGAAAGGAGTTATTTGCTTACTCATTACTAGATTTATTTATTTTTACCTTTAGCTGGTGCATTCAGAGAGGCATCAGTGATGTACTCAACCAGTGGACACGGTACATCTGCAGTAAGAGGAATAAAGAAGTTAAATACAGGAAGTCACACCTAAACTTTAATGTGCAAGTCGGTAGTTTCCCAGACTTTCTTTTTTTTGTTTTTTGTGGTGGGCTCTATCTACAGCATACTTGGAAAGGGCGACCAAAACCACGTCACTGACATGGTGTTAACCTACCAGTTATCTTTAGCTCAGCCATTGTCGGAAACAGATTGACCTCTTCCATTTTGTCATCACGACCATCTGTGTGAAAATTAACAGCTCATGTCATTGTGATACTTGTATTGATTTTGACATTTATATAAACTGGGTGTCACCATAATACTGTGCTAACTTTTGGATTCCACTAACCCTTTGAGATAATAGTTTATCTTTAGCCATAAAATGATTCACTAACTTACTGGTACTTTGCCTGTTTTATAATGTTGAGTGGGAGAGATGCCTGCTATACCCAAGAAAAATACTTTGAGAGCAGTGAAAGGGTAAAAGTGCAGGCTGAATAGATACAAAATTTTGTGCACTTGTCAAACCAAATGCAGCTGCAGATTTAGGTGCAAATCGTTTTTCTAAAGGCTTTTTTTCACTCTGACAGACACTTCAGTTTGCCCACTTTCATTCATTCTAAAAGTTATGATGTTGGTTCTCACAGAAATTTAGAATTTGCACAGTCAAAAAGATAAGAAAGCAATACTTGGTTTGCGGAAGACTCTCAGGGCCACGCATCCTATAAAGACCGCGGCGATACCAAAGACGATGCAGCCAGAGATGGAAAGAAGCACCCTCCTCTTTAAAACTAAACATTAAAACAAAAACAAAACAAAGCACAAGATTAATGACAGAATATTATTTTGAGTGGAGATTCATAACTAGCAGAGCTCAGTTATACTTACGAAGGTTCTTGGTCTTGAAAGAGTCACTGGATTTTGAGTATAAGGGTCTCTCATCAGCATGTGCACGGCAGGTGTAAGTACTCTGGTCTGGGTCATTGCTGGGAGTTACTGCATGTTTCTCAGAGAATGAATCGATTTGTTCCACCTCTTTGAGCCTATTAAAATTCAGTTTATTGAACATCTGCATTACTGCTGAATTTTCCTAAAGGGCAGAATCTACACAGGGCACTGATTATTATGAACATTATTATATTACCATGTGTAATGCGTCCAGTTGTGCGTGCTCTCCTTTACTTCACATAATAGAATCAAGCTATCAGTGGAGAAGACGTCTGACCAGCCAGTTAGCAGGACTATAGAAGCCTTTGGGAGCTCTGTAATAAACACAACCAAAAAAGTGAATAACAAACATTCAAAACCAGAAGAATGAAAGGGGGAAATCAAAAAACGTATCTTCAACTTTGAGCACTTCTGTGTTACTGTAGTCTGAGACCATATCTGTTCCTCTGCTAACATTGCATTTATATGAACCAGAGTCTTTTGTTGTCACAGAAGTGATGTTGTAATTGTTTCCAGGTAAGACCAACTCCTTGTCATCTTTGTACCACAGATACTTCCATCCAGAGGAAACATTAACGTGACAGTTAAAGGAGACGGAGTCCTCAGAGTGCATTAAATTATGTGCTGGATTCTGCTCCAGTGTGACTGTCGGTTTCGCATCTTGGGTTGATAAGACTCAACAATAAGAGGTGTACAAGAGCACTGAAAATATAAGTCAAACTGCATAGCCTGATCTAAAGGTAGGATGACCATTAACTATTCTGCACAGCTTTAAATATCCATTTTCATAACGAGAATACTTCTCTGCCAGGATTGAAAAGCTATTTTATTTGAGGTAGTTTATTATCTTTCTTGTCCAGTTACATGATGGTGCTGCTCCATCCCTATAATGTACAGTAAACATAACAACATTTCTTACTGTATTTTTTTTTAAGTGTAAATATAATAATGACTTTACAGGACTTCATGTGAATTAACCACTGGCTTCCTGAAGACTTTATCACCTTTGCATTGAATGAGGTTAACATGGGTATTTGTGTTTTTATGGCTTCTTTAATTTTCAAACCAACCTTCCCCCTCTCTGGTAAGAGTTTCAATGAAGAACCATGTCAAAAAGAAGATGAAGAAAATCAACCAACTTATTTTTCAACTTTGCATTCAAAAGACACGTTTTCTCCAACGTAAAGCTTTTCAGCATCTGGCTGTTGAGTTATTGAGGGCCTAGGTTTGTTTTCTGAACAGACAAAGAAGAAGTGGTATCTGTGTGTTTACTTTTTAGACAGAAGCAACTGAAGTGTTCATGAAAAAGGTTCTGAAATGAAAGCAGAAACAAACCTGCTAGACTACAAATAAATATTCTGAAAAAGAGTCAGTATAAACTTACCTTGCACGTTAAGTTGTTCAGGTGCACTTAAATCAGTGATGAAGGCTGGATTTGGACCTCTTGTTGCTTTGCATGTATATGATCCCCCATTCCCTGTTCCTTTAATTTGAACTGCAAGTTTGTCTGACGATCCAATAACCTCACTGCCATCTTTGTACCACAGGTACTTCCATTCAGATTGGACACTGATGGCACAGCTGAAGTTGACCGCTTCTCCAGGAAACATCACATCGTAGTCTGGATCTCGTGTCAGTGTGAGAGTGGGTTTCTGAGCTGAGGGGATATAAACATGCCATGACAATCAAAAATTATGCAGTACCTAATGGGTAGCTAGTGATGTGCCTTTATTGTAATATAATATTTAATAAGTTTTATACTTGAACTTGAAAAAATCCTTTGTAAAAATATACAGAAAAAGCATTTGTGATTTCATGTAAACTTCTAAAACTCACCATACACTGTGAGAGAAAATTCAGAACTGGTTTGACTGGTGACAGCCCTGTTCTGGATTTTTCCACTACACTTATATTTTCCTGTATGACCAGCTGAAGCAGAGCTGATGGAAAGACCAGCTCTATTCGTATCAAAAGACACAGTACCATCAGCATTGACCTGCTTCCCATCTCTGTACCATGTATATATCCAGTTATAGCTGTCCGGCCCAATCCCACACTTGAACTTCACACTCTCGGTGGGGAACACATGTGCCCACTTGGGTGTTTCTGTTAAAGTTGGAACAGGAATCTCTGAAGAAAGCAGACACATTAACCATTTAACATAACATGCTTTTACAGTTGCAGCTAGCAATGATTTCTATTATTTAGTGTGTAAAACAGGTTGTGTCCTTTTACACAAATGATTTTATTCTTTCCCTGACAGCTCCACCTATATTCTAACACCCTGACGGCTTTTGAGGCATCCCTCTGTGCATTATGCTACGCCAGACAGAAGCTACTGAAGTGTTCATGAAAAAGGTTCTGAAATGAAAGCAGAAACAAACCTGCTAGACTACAAATAAATATTCTGAAAAAGAGTCAATAGAAACTTACCTTGCACTTTAAGTTGTTCAGGTGCACTTGAATCAGTGATGAAGGCTGGATTTTGACCTCTTGTTGCTTTGCATGTATATGAGCCCCCATTCCCTGTTCCTTTAATTTGAACTGCAAGTTTGTCTGATGATCCAGTAACCTCACTGCCATCTTTGTACCACAGGTACTTCCACTCAGATTGGACACTGATGGCACAGCTGAAGGTGACTGATTCTCCAGCAAACATCACATCATAGTCTGGATCTCGTGTCAGTGTGAGATTGGGTTTCTGAGCTGAGGGGATATAAACATGAAATGACAATCAAAAATTATGCAGTACCTAATGTGTAGCTAGTGATGTGCCTTTATTGTAATATAATATTTAATATGTTTTATACTTGAACTTGAAAAAATCCTTTGTAAAAATACACAGAAAAAGCATTTGTGATTTCATGTAAATTTCTAAAACTCACCATACACTGTGAGAGAAAATTCAGAACTGGTTTGGCTGGTGACAGCCCTGTTCTGGATTTTTCCACTACACTTATATTTTCCTGTATGACCAGCTGAAGCAGAGCTGATGGAAAGACCAGCTCCATTCGCATTAAAAGACACAGTACCATCAGCATTGACCTGCTTCCCATCTCTGTACCATGTATATATCCAGTTATAGCTGTCCGGCCCAATCCCACACTTGAACTTCACACTCTCGGTGGGGAACACATGTGTCCACTTGGGTGTTTCTGTTATAGTTGGAACAGGAATCTCTGAAGAAAGCAGACACATTAACCATTTAACATAACATGCTTTTACAGTTGCAGCTAGCAATGATTTCTATTATTTAGTGTATAAAACAGGTTGTGTCCTTTTACACAAATAATCTTATTCTTTCCCTGACAGCTCCACCTATGTTCTAACACTCTGACGGCTTTTGAGGCATCCCTCTGTGCATTATGCTACGCCAGACAGAAGCTACTGAAGTGTTCATGAAAAAGGTTCTGAAATGAAAGCAGAAACAAACCTGCTAGACTACAAATAAATATTCTGAAAAAGAGTCAATAGAAACTTACCTTGCACGTTAAGTTGTTCAGGTGCACTTGAATCAGTGATGAAGGCTGGATTTGGACCTCTTGTTGCTTTGCATGTATATGATCCCCCATTCCCTGTTCCTTTAATTTGAACTGCAAGTTTGTCTGATGATCCAGTAACCTCACTGCCATCTTTGTACCACAGGTACGTCCATTCAGATTGGACACTGATGGCACAGCTAAAGGTGACCGCTTCTCCAGCAAACATCACATCGTAGTCTGGATCTCGTGTCAGTGTGAGAGTGGGTTTCTGAGCTGAGGGGATATAAACATGCCATGACAATCAAAAATTATGCAGTACCTAATGTGTAGCTAGTGATGTGCCTTTAACAAAAACTCTTGTATTGTAATAAAATATTTAATATGTTTTATACTTGAACTTGAAAAAATCCTTTGTAAAATTACACAGAAAAAGCATTTGCGATGTCATGTAAATTTCTAAAACTCACCATACACTGTGAGAGAAAATTCAGAACTGGTTTGACTGGTGACAGCCCTGTTCTGGATTTTTCCACTACAGTTATATTTTCCTGTATGACCAGCTGAAGCAGAGCTGATGGAAAGACCAGCTCCATTCGCATTAAAAGACACAGTACCATCAGCATTGACCTGCTTCCCATCTCTGTACCATGTATATATCCAGTTATAGCTGTCCGGCCCAATCCCACACTTGAACTTCACACTCGCGGTGGGGAACACATGTGCCCACTTGGGTGTTTCTGTTATAGTTGGAACAGGAATCTCTGACGAAAGCAGACACATTAACCATTTAACATAACATGCTTTTACAGTTGCAGCTAGCAATGATTTCTATTATTTAGTGTGTAAAACAGGTTGTGTCCTTTTACACAAATGATCTTATTCTTTCCCTCACAGCTCCACCTATGTTCTAACACCCTGACGGCTTTTGAGGCATCCCTCTGTGCATTATGCTACACCAGACAGAAGCTACTGAAGTGTTCATGAAAAAGGTTCTGAAATGAAAGCAGAAACAAACCTGCTAGACTACAAATAAATATTCTGAAAAAGAGTCAATAGAAACTTACCTTGCACGTTAAGTTGTTCAGGTGCACTTGAATCAGTGATGAAGGCTGGATTTGGACCTCTTGTTGCTTTGCATGTATATGAGCCCCCATTCCCTGTTCCTTTAATTTGAACTGCAAGTTTGTCTGACGATCCAGTAACCTCACTGCCATCTTTGTACCACAGGTACGTCCATTCAGATTGGACACTGATGGCACAGCTGAAGGTGACCGCTTCTCCAGCAAACATCACATCGTAGTCTGGATCTCGTGTCAGTGTGAGAGTGGGTTTCTGAGCTGAGGGGATATAAACATGCCATGACAATCAAAAATTATGCAGTACCTAATGGGTAGCTAGTGATGTGCCTTTATTGTAATATAATATTTAATAAGTTTTATACTTGAACTTGAAAAAATCCTTTGTAAAAAATACACAGAAAAAGCATTTGCGATGTCATGTAAATTTCTAAAACTCACCATACACTGTGAGAGAAACTTCAGAACTGGTTTGGCTGGTGACAGCTCTGTTCTGGATTTTTCCACTACAGTTATATTTTCCTGTATGACCAGCTGAAGCAGAGCTGATGGAAAGACCAGCTCCATTCGCATCAAAAGACACAGTACCATCAGCATTGACCTGCTTCCCATCTCTGTACCATGTATACATCCAGTTAAAGCTGTCCGGCCCAATCCCACACTTGAACTTCACACTCTCGGTGGGGAACACATGTGCCCACTTGGGTGTTTCTGTTATAGTTGGAACTGGAATCTCTGAAGAAAGCAGACACATTAACCATTTAACATAACATGCTTTTACAGTTGCAGCTAGCAATGATTTCTATTATTTAGTGTGTAAAACAGGTTGTGTCCTTTTACACAAATGATCTTATTCTTTCCCTGACAGCTCCACCTATGTTCTAACACTGACGGCTTTTGAGGCATCCCTCTGTGCATTATGCTACGCCACAACATCCTGTTTCGACAGACGATGCAGAAAATAACGGAAGGAAGATGCTCTCAAAATGCTATTTCACGGAGTATAAAACAGTTTTGAGGTTTTAATAACAGTATGGACAACACAAGCTATGATCAGTTTATAACACGAGATTGGCATTCTGCATATCCAACTGTTTATTTACAACAATAGTTTTACTTATTTTCACCTACTGTGGTGGTGAGGTTTGAGAAAACAGATAAGAATCTCATGTTTGTCTGTGAGGTATATATGAGCTGTTCAAAGGGCCAAAAGAGACTGCTTGGCTCTGTCCAAAGTGACAGAATCAACACATTAACCGGTCATATTCTTATTATGTGTTATTTGTTAAACTGTCATAAAGGACAAAGAAAGAAAAGGGTATGCTTCAGCAATCTACACTCTCTCTATAAATACAACAAAAATATCGCAACAAAACTTACCAGAAACTTGAATGCTGACAGGTCCACTTTCTTTAGTTTGACTAGGCTTCTTTTTGCCCTCAACTACACAGGTGTAACTTCCAGAATCTTGTGTTGATGTTGCTGTGATTGTAAGCACTGACTTATCTGGGGAGAGAGACAAATTTGGACCAGAACCTAGAGGGCTTCCATTTTTCTTCCATGTGAAGATCAGCTCCGAGCTGCTAGTGGCTTTACATTCTAGCACTACTTTCTCAGAAGAGAAGACGTTTGACGAGGAGGAAGTTCGCTCCAGAACTGGTACCGGAGGCACTGAAAATTGATTAAAAAAGTGAAAGAATGGAAATGAATGAGGGTTTACACTCTTAAAAGAAAAACAACTGGGGGTATGTTTAGATTCCATTCATATATCCAGAATCTGAGCAAAATCCCCGAATGATGGCAGTGGCTACTGACTTAATATAAAAATATCAGTTACTCTAAAAAAAAAAAAAAATCACAAACGAAGTATACAGAGGAGCATCTGTGAATGTATAACACAGTAACAGTTGAAGTAGATGGGAGCACAAAAACACCAGATGCTAATCCTGTCAGGTAAGAACAGGAAACCAAAGTTACCAAAACTTGACAATTAAAGACCGGAAAAGACATTTTGATTGGTTAGATTTCTGTAATGACATAACCTCAGAATTGTTGCATTGAATGGGGTGTATTAGATACTCTACAGCATCAATCAGACATCACCTAAAAAGCTTACTCAAGTAGCCCATTGTTGCTGGCCCTGCCCATTCCTTTACAGCTAAATTGTACCCATCTATTTTCAGCAGGACGGCATGCCAAAGCTCAAACACTCAAACTGTGTTCTTGAACACAAGGAAGTGTTCACTGCATCCAGATCTGACTAGATAAGTGAAATACATCACCTATCGGATGTGGTTAAATAAAACAAATCCATCATGCAGGTACTGCTGCCCACTAATGTGCAGTCTGTGCATGATGCTCGTCATGTCAGTTAAAGTAGCTCTGAAGCCAAAAACGAGCCCGGCATGTTAGCAGCACTGTGTAAGTGTGTTTGATGAGTACATATGATCAAAAAAACTGAGGTCATAATCTCACCAAAAAGAGGAGGTGCTGTTGAATAACTGTAGGTGGTTGCTGGATGAAGAAGAGAAGAGATGAGGAGAGCAAGGTTTAGATTTTTTTAAAAAAAACAAGGTTTGAGTCATATCCACAAATGTAAAGGTGAGACTTCAACAAAAACACTGGTAACAGTTAAATCAGAGCTCCAATCTCAAACTGCAATGCCTAATTCTTTTTTTATTAGACATAAATGACTAATAATACATTTTTCACAACTTTTAAGAACTTTTAGCTTGACAAAACAATGACTTAAAAGCACTTATCATGTAGAAAAAGGAGGAAAAAAATCTTTGTGTCCTACATACAAAACAATTACACAATACATCTACTCTTAATACTGTCAAGTTAAACCTACGACATGATGACAGGAGACTATTGAGATTAGGCTGGCATGAGGAAATACAAACACATAAGCTTAAAAGTAGTGTGTATCTAGTTGTAGGAACTTTCAGACTCATGACAATAAAGTACTTCATGTTCCTCTTGTTAAATTTACCCAAGTTCTACTTCCTAAACATTGCTCTTGCTCGACTCAGACCGGGCCATGTAGGCATTCAGTGCATAAATGTTGGTTTAAGAGATCATGATGATCATAAAGGTTAAGGTTAACTCCAGTACAGAATATGTTTTTTTTGCTCAACATGAAAACTTTTAATTTTTTTTCCCAAAAAATCATCTTCAACTTCTATAACAGTGCAATCTGCTCAAATGTGTGAAAATCTGCTCTCGGCGTGAAAGACAGGTTTTCCCTACCATCGTTATCCTCAGAAGCACACACAGCGACCATATCTGTCAAAGAATCAAACAATGTTCAGTTGCATTAAAATTTGCATGTGAGTGAAAATATTCTTTATAAACTGCGGAAATGAACATAAACGCTTAAAAACTTACATATTACACCGAAGACCTTGAACAGCCACATTTTCCATTGAACTGCACATGTAGCACATGTAGAGACTGGGTGTCTCAGTTGACTCATAGATCTGCTGCGCTGTGACATTCAGTAAAGGAAATAGAGTGCAGTTGCAGTATAAATGGGCGTATGTGACAACTTCATTTCTGAACTCACCTCAGGACAGCAGCTTTCCTGTCGCTCTCTGACAACTGCCTTTTTTTTCGTTAAAGCAACAGGAAATGTGTTGGTGAACCACACTCAGATGTTTGTTGTTGATACAAAGTTGAACTACTGATTTGTGTGAAATAAAAGGGAGGGTTTAGGGAATTGAAAGAACATGCAAGATGCTAAAATGTTGACAAAGCTCGATATTGTGCTCAATTTGACGATTTTAGACCTAAAGTCGTTTATGACTTAGCCGGTATATCGTATCTGGGATATTTCATTGTGCGGAAAAAAACTAAACAAAAGAAATAATTAAAAGAACTACCAACATCAACAAATGCATTTCTAAAATCAAAGTTATCATTTTACTATGGCGTAGGCCATTTGGAAACTGTAGCTGGGGCGTGATTTGAGGGGATGAACGGAAGCTGCAGGTTATTTAAATTATGCCTCTTTTTTTTAAAAACTTATATGAAACTAGTGTATAACCACAAACTGTGACTTCCTTTTGTCTTCAGCTGAAAGTTGCTCTTTAAAAACAAGAAAGGAAATTTCTTAACAGCTTCATTTTGACTAAAAACACCTTTTAGAGCATACATGTAACTATATTATATATTATATTCAACAGCCTTAGACGAGCACATTTATTTTATGTAATTATTAAGTGTCGAATGAATCTTTCTCTCTCTGATGAAATATGACTTCCTGTAAGGCTGGGTGTTATGCACCGAGATGCATGACATTATAGTTCCTGTGTAAGGGAGGGCTTCAATCACCGTACTCACCACAAGGTGTCTGTATAACACAGAAAATTCCATTATGTCATGTCAAACTAAAATAAGCCTTGGGTCATATCAAACCTGAGAATAACAACCATAACCTATCTTTTTTAAAAAAAAAATATTTGTATATATCAGTCTTTTGATTTATCCAGTTTATTAAAGCCTGATTATAATGATTAGATTTCACCAGGTCATGTACACTCGGTGGCCACTTCATTAGTTACACCTTGCTAGTACAAGGTACTTGGACTGCTCTTTTGCTTGCAGAACATCCTCAATTCTCCATGATACAGATTATATAAGATGCTGTGAACATTCCTTAGATGCCACATGTCCACACTGGTATGACAGCATCGTCTGCTTTTATGTTGTTTATGCCAAATTATGACCCTATCATCTGAACTTACTATGGTAGGGTCTTTACCTTACTATAAAAAGCACCTTGAAGCAACTGCTGTTGTGATTTGTCGCTATATAAATAAAATCGAATAGAATTTAATTGGATTGAATTGAATGTGGCAGCAGAAATTGAGATAAATCACACCTGCCAACATTTTTTGCACTCTTCCAGTGTCAGTTCTGGTGTGTGCATTTGTGTAGCCTCAGTGTTCTCTTATTACCCTACATGAGTGACTTCCAGCGTGGTCTTCTGCTGCTGTAGCCCATCTGCATCAAGCTGTGCATTCAGAAGAGCTCTTCTGCACACCTTGGTTGTAATCAGCGGTTCTTTGAGTTAGTGTTGCCTTGATATCAGCTCAAAGCATTCTGCCCATTCTCCCCTGACTTCTGGCATCAATATTTTCTGTTTTTCAGACGATACCATCAAACCCTAGAGATGATTGTGTGGGTAAGTCCCAGAAGACCAGCAGTTTCTGAAATAGCCAGACCAGCCTGTCTGACACCAACAACCATGCCACATTCAAAAATACTTAATTGAGCTTTATTCTGATGCTGAGTTTGAACCTCTGCTTTGAAGGTAGTCTATATAATATCTGCATGCCATAATCCACTGAGTTGCAGCCATGTGATGGGCAGTTGAACAGGTGTACCCAGTGAAGTGGCTACTGAGTATATATGTTTCTACAATGCTATAATGGGGGAAAAAAAAAACTGCATGATTTGTCTAAAGTAGTATTTACGGAATCATATGTTTTTGGAGTCGTTTTATTTTGGTATTGATGCTATTCCTCCTCCTCCTACTACTACTACTACTACTAACAATAATAATAACAATAATAAACAGGCACTTACAGACACTGTTATCGGTGGTTTGAACTACATACAACAACCTCTGCTCTGTTTAAAACCGCAGTTTAGCGGTTGTTAGTGAGTAGTTGGCATCAAAACTTACCAGTGCCATTCGCTTCTGCCACCATTAATCGTTCCATACGTCAACAAATATCACTTTTTTTTTTTTTTAAGTTAGAGAAAGTAAAACTTACGGTGTCGTTAACATAAACGTTGCTGTCACACCCACTGATGCATTTACGGGTCCGTGTGACTTCCAGAGCGCACAGTCTCCTTCCTGTCTTCTAAACTGGGATTTCCGTAGTTTTTCTTTTTCCCAAACTTTACTACTTGCAACATCGCAAACAGCGATGAGTAACTGGACTGTCCCTGTTATCAATGTGTAAATAGGCTAAACAAAAGATGCTTCCAGATATATGCACAGTTTCGGTTTACATTTTTCCCCAAAAGGACTTTGGCAAAGATTCTGGCAAAGACAAAAATGGGCAGAGTCGTGGTATTTCCCTTATTTGTCTTACCTAGAAGGTCTCGCCAAACCTTTCCTGGAAGCTGTGCTGTGCATCTGGACTGAATACTTGTTTTCTTTCCTTTTTTACATTCATATTCAGGTCCTGTTTAGGTAAACTGTTTCATTATTAACGAAAGATAATGTACAGTCCCTCACTATTCCTGATGAAAAATTGGTGCAGTGACAATAATATTACTAATACTACAAATATTCATACTAATAATGCTAATAACTCTTTGAAAACTGAATTATGAAGTGGCGCTTTTTTCCTTTCTGGGGTTTTTCCAGAAAACATTTCAAACTTAAATGGGTTTTTTTTCCACAGTGGGATGATGGGGAACTCCAGAGCTCTTCAAAGAGTGTACAGTTGAATAAGATAGCTTAGCAGATATTATTTCATTTCAACATTTATTGTTTTTTAGAAAACAATAAATGTTGTACAGCACTAGCTGCAAAGACAATCTTGTGTTCAGTAGCAAAAGTTGAGGTGCTAACAGAGAGAAACAGACTAATACTTGTGCCTACAGCCAACATTGAACCACCAATTAACCTGACATACATACAGTTAGGTCCATGTATATTTGGATACTGTTTACTTAAACATATTCCAATTATTGCTACATAAAGGACATGGACATAATATGTAGACTCAGCTTTCATTTGAGGGTATCTACATTTAGGAGTTCAGGTCCTTAACATGCACCACCCGCTTTTTAAAGGGACCAAAAGTAATTGGACAATTGATTGAAAGGCTATTTGATGGGCTCGTTATGTCATTACCAATTAAGCAGATAAAATGACTGGAGTTGATTTGAGCTGTGGTGCCCGAATTTGGAAGATATTTCTTCCAAATTCAACATGCGGTCAAAAGAGCTCTCCATGCAGGTGAAAAAAAGCCTCCTTAAGCTGCAAAAACAGAAAAAAAAACTCATCTGAGAAATGGCTACAATATTAGGAGCGGCAAAATCTACAGTTTGGTACATCCTGAGAAAGAAAGCACTGATGAGCTCAGCAACATAAAAAGATCAGGATGTCCAAGGAAGACAACAGTGGTGGATGATTGCAGAATCATTTCCAAGGTGATGAAAAATCCTATCACATCAGCCAACCAAGTGAATAACACTCTCCAGAAGGTAGGTGTATCAGTAACCAACCATGAAAGTAAATACAGAGTTCACTGCAAGGTTCAAGCCACTCATAAGCCCCAAGAATAGAAAAAGCTAGATTGGACTTTGCTAAAAAAAAACAAACAAACAACAAAACAAAACATCAAAAAAAGCCAGCACAGTTCTGGACATTCTTTGGACAGATGAAACCAAGATCCACGTCTACCAGAATGATGGCAACATTATGGAGAAGGTATGGAACAGCTCATGACCCAATGCATACCACATCATCTGTAAAACACGGCGGGGGCAGTGTGATGGCTTGCAGGCTGCCAGTGGCACTGGGACACTAATGTTTGTTTGTTTGTTTGTGTTCAGAGACATGCTTTCTGCTCAAATTGAGCTAAATGCAGTCAGACTGACTGGGCAGCATTTCATAATGCAGATGGACGACGATCCAAAACATACAACCAAAGCAACCCAGTTTATTAAAGCAAAGAAGTGGAATATTCTTAAACTGCCAAATCGGTCACCTGATCTTAACAAACTGAGCATGCTGTTAACTTGCTGAAGACTAAACTTCACACAGAAAGGTCCACAACAAACAGCAACTGAAAGCCGCTGCAGTAAAGGCCTGGCAGAGCATTAAAAGGAGGAAACTCTTTTTATGCAATCTTTTTGTTCAACCCACTGAATAAAAGCTGAAGGTCTGCGCTTCAACTGCGTCTGAGTTGTTTCATTTAAAATTCATTGCGGTAATGTACAGAACCAAAATTAGAAAAAAGTTGTCTCTGTACAAATATTAATGGACCTAACTGTATGTTTGGACTGTGAGAGGAAGCCAGAGAGCCTGGAAACCCACTAAGTCACAGGAACAGGAACAGAAACTTAACGAAGGCTAGAAACATCTTATTGAGAAACAGTACTAACCACTATGCTACCAGAATAACCAGAATTTCATCAAAATGGCAGAGAACAAGTCTACAAAGGCCTGTTTCATTAAATGATAATGCAGAACAACGTGAAATCTCATTACTAAAATCCTATGAATCTCATAATAACTGTACATAACTCTAATACCATATGGGACACTGTATTGTAAGCATCTTTAAATTTATGTTTTTAAAAAGAAAATCACATAACATATAATAAAATATAACCTTTATTTAACAACCCTACAGGCATTGCATCTCTCAGGATTTACTGTTTTATTGAGCAGTACATATATGTTTCTTATATATACTTACTATAACAAACAGCAAATGGACGCCGGCAGAAAACATGGTAAATATAGCTTTACATACATGTCACCAACTGAAATAACATACAACATTTGGCAAACGGGGATGGGCTGGATCTTCCATGCATGCTGGAAGGACTGGGAGAGTCAGGATGTGTGATTTGAAATAGATATGGAGATGTTGGTATGCTGTTCTGCCCATTTCTTCATTATGTACACACTGCCGCACAGCCAACTTGCACCTTCTCAAACACTCTGGAAGAAATAAGAGAGGGATTTATTACAGTTGCACACATGCAGTCAAATTTCCATCATGACAGAGGATATAAAATTGACATATTGTGCATTAATGAATTATTTTAACTGAATGATGGACATATACACACAAACTCTTACCTTAAAACATAAGACCTGGACTTCTGCTGGTCCTCTAAAGCCAAAGAAAGGTGGAAAGATAATTAAAGTAAGAAGACATTAAATGGAATCATGAGATATTGGTGATCACTTTAATCAGGAATATTCTGATAGAAATTGTGATGGTTTGTTTAAGGTCTTGGTGTCTTGTAGGTCTGGGTGTGTACTTATATGTGAGATTGCTTAACTGCGTATTTTCCATCAGGGATTATCTGCCTCAGTTTCTGCTCTCTTAGCCCATTCTCCCCTCTTCTCACAGCACTCCACTCGGCCTGTTGACTCATGGTAATGTGAAGAGTTTGGCTGTGTGTCAGATCATCTGGAGTCATTTATAGAAGCTGTCGAGTGCTGCACTGACATCACCCCTATCTCTCGCCCAATGGCGAATCCTGCCTAATCCTTCTTTCTCCCCATGCGGGGCCATCCCATGTATGGCTGAGCCTGTATGGGATCACATACTGACACCTTGTAGAGACTTATAAGCAGGATCACGTCATTTATAGGGCACAATTTACACTTGGCCTGAAAACGCTTTTTCGGTAATCTGATTACAAGAGGACAACTGTACATAAATACAGGTGTGAACCCATCCGAACACACTGAAGTTGCATTCGGAGTAGAAAGGTATGTGACCTCATTTACATAACAGCATGATGTGAAGACACTTGTGTCCCTGACCACACTCAAGGTCAAGTTTGGAGTGTGTATGTATCATGGCAACTACATCCAGTTTATTCCCTCAAGTCAAACAACTAAGGAGGACACTGAAAAATGACACTGCAACTTTACTCCTCCTCTAACTGTTCAAAGCGCAAAAATAATGCACAATGTTTTTTCTCCTATATTGCATATTACAAAATTTAATTGGAGCTGAACAACAACATTCGATCACAAGTGGTTATTTTTAATTAAAATCAATTAGAATTTAGTCAGGATCCCTACACTCTGAGAAGATTTTGTTTGCTGTGACTGTGTTCTGGAACCTCTCCATGGAAAGCGCATAGCAGAAAGAGCAGCAGGTATCAAGAGATTTGACACTGATTAAGTCAGATACAGCATAAAAAGAATGTAAAGTGGGTTGCAAAGCGGCTTGCAGGTGAGCATGAAACTTTAAGCAGGCTAAAGCAACATAAATAGAGCATTCTGTTTGAAATTTAACAACAGGCTGTGTACAAAAACAGCTGAGTGAACCATCAACTGATGTGAATCTGCTGATGTGTCAGATCTTAATAGTTAAAATGACATTTTGAGCACTCCCTGTGAAATTCTACACCACTGGAGTAATTAAAACACCAATACCAAAACACAAATGTGGCAGTCTAAGAGTGAGGATATAAGTAGCATAATAAAAGCAGTGAAAACATCAGATTTGGTATTTCTATTTAGCCAACATTAATCCTTGCCACATTACCACATCTAAAAGCAGGGCTTGCAATGTACAAAATGCACAGAGGATAAAGGCTGAGAGGAGAGATGAGATGAGGAGGGAAGAGGAGAGCAAGAGCGGTATTGCTTTTAAACTGATGAGTTTGTCACTTCAGCTCATGGCTGGTCAGTGGCTCTGCGGGTATTATCAGTCTGTCCCATTTCATCTCGAATGACAACTGTGCCAGTAACTCAGAAACTGGGTTTGCCGGTGAAAGCTTTAATAACAAATGCTTTGTCATAGTGATGTTGCATGCCATACAGGGAGAGGCCACTGCCTCAAAAGATTTGGGTGTTTAGGTGATCATCATCATCATCATCATCGTTTATTTATATAGCACTTTAAAAACACACCTGGTAGACCAAAAGTGCTATACAATACAAATATAAATATAGGAATAAAATAGCAAAAACCAGACATAGCAATAAAATTAATAAAAATGTCAGTTACCCACAGAGTTAAAAGCCAGTGAATAAAAATAGGTTTTTAATCTGGACTTAAAAACTGGCACTGATGTAGCTTGTCTAATATGGAGAGGAAGGCTATTCCCAAGCATTGGAGCCGCAACAGAGAACGCTCGGTCTCCTCTAAGCTTCAGCCGTGACTTAGGGACAGAAAGCAACAGTTGCTCAGCTGACCGAAGCGCAGGAATGGGGACATGTGGCTTCAACAAATCAGACAAATAAAGAGGTGCCAGACCATTTAGAGATTTAAAAACCAATAAAAGAACTTTAAAACGGATCCTAAATTCAATTGGAAGCCAGTGAAGAGAGGCCAAGACCAGAGTGATGTGGTCGAATTTCCTTCTGCCGGTTAAAAATCGTGCCGCGGCATTTTGCACTAGTTCCAAGCGTGAGTGGGATGTGACTAAGTAGTATGACTGCCAGGAACCGAGTTTTCGCAGCAGAATATTGAATTGGAACATGATGAGCTAAAATGATGACATATATCAAAATTATCCATTTTATCTGTCAGTGGTTTTATTTTTATGGCCAAGTGGTGTACCATAAGAATGCAGGAATTTACAGTACAGGCCACCTATGGAGAAACAGGGAGACTCACCTCGAAGAGTAAACAAAGCAATAACTACAAACTGAAACAAAACAGCACAGGTAGATGCAAAGCACGGTGGAAAGCTGTCTGCTTGTTTACAGATGAATGTTCACAGATGAGCGTCCTACGTTACTAAGGTATTTATAGTTAGGGTTTAGGCAAAGTCTATTTTGATCTCTTGAGAATCTATGGTCAGAAAGAAAGAAAGTGTACTTTATTGATCCCCGTGGGGAAATTCCTCTCTGCATTTAACCCATTCACTCAGTGAAGCAGTGGTCAGCCTTTGGGCGCCCGGGGAGCAGTGTGTAGGGACGGTACCTTGCTCAGGGGTACCTCAGGGTAGCTGTTCAGGGGAATCGAACCCCCGACCTTCCGATCATGGGGCCACCACTCTACCTACTGAGCTATCCCTGCCCCAATATCAATGATTTATATCATCTGCTGCTCCTCTCCGGTTACTACCGAGCGCCTCTAGCCAGCGCTAGCTTAGCTTAGCACCCCCCTCCCTCCAGTTAGCAGCCCCGTCCCCGTCTCTCCCAGCAGCCTGAACGCGGCCCTTACCATGTCTGCGGCGGTCTCGGCGGTCTCTGCGGCGAAAGACAAGACTCGTTGGAAAATTTTAATTATTTAATAAATATGTTGGGGGATGATATAGCTGGTGAATTGTGTTTAGCTGGATAATAAATATATATATATTCGCTCAATTGCTATGTGTTATGTGTATATTTACCAGTCCCTTAATACATTGCTTAACTTGCTAATTAACTTACCTCTGGAAGTTTAGATAATAGTTTATTTCCCCTTCTCAGCATCTGGTAGAATGACCTCTGTTTAGGAAACAAAAATGTAGCTGTGGTTAAAAAAAACTTCTGCTTTTCAAATTGATGTAAATATATTTTTATATAGTTACAGTAGATCAACAGTAGATACATACGTTTGACCTCGAGCTTGCAGGAGACGGTGGCCTCTCCCTGGGCGTTTTTAGCTCTGCAGGTGTACACGCCACCATCAAAGCTGCAGGGCTTTCGGATCTCGAGGGAGCAAATGCCCTGGTTGGAGATCTGACGATACTTGGGATCGTCACCAATGACCATTTGATTCTTCAACCACTCGATCTTAGGCTGAGATGAGAGAAAAATTAACAAAATAAATTAACTTTACTACAAAATTACAAAGACTGACGTTAATGAAAATCAACATTTTGCATGTATTATCATGATAACAGTCGCTGGGATCTGCAAGGTTTATCTCTTTTGCAACATGAGAATATTCATCGGACACATGGAATCAGGAACCAACCTGTAAAGACACGATGACTAATAGAAACACATGAAAAAGAATGTGACAGTTTTGGCCATGAAGCATGGTTAAGGTAGTCAGTTGGTCTACCACTTCCAAACTGAATACTCAACAACTATTTGAAAGATTGCCACGAAATATCAAGATCAGTTTATGTTTGTAAGTTAATTAAAGACAACCAGGTTGTGTGCACCTTTTTTTAATTTCAGATTTCCCCAAGACTAAACTAACCTCCCAAACATACACATTGGTCACATTGTCATTGTCTATATTTGAACATGCTGATTTCGATGTTAGCTCTTTGACCTATGTAAAGCCTTAGAGAACTGTTGGCGTGGCAACAGACTTGGTCACCAGAGAAATGGTTAAATGGCGAAATAGGGAAAATGCAAAGAAATCCATTAATTTCTACAGGCTAAAGGTTGATTTTCAGACCAATTCTGTTTTGACTGAATGTGTCCTGTGTGATAAAACACAACTGACTTCTCAGTAAAGCCTAACAACCTCAAAACCCTCGCCAATATTCAGTGAATGTTTCCCTACCGTTTCAAACTGGTCTTTAAATTTCCCCCATCTCAACCCTGGCAAAACTGACACTTGTGGTCCGCCTCTGTAGCTTCACTGATGTGTTTTTTCCACTTCAGTTTTACATTTCTTACTTTAAACTGTCATGGTTTTTCTTTCCTGTCTGCTTGGTACAGAGTGAGCTATTTAAACTTGTTCTAAAGCTGTGGTCTGTTTGGGTGGCAAAAATAGTGCTTTCTGTGTTACAAACACATCTTCAATCACCCATGAAAGGAGAACAATCTATACTTCTTATCTCTGTCTCTTTTTCTGTCCGCCCTTCTTATCACACATCTCTCACCCCCTTAATATAGTCCCCTACTCTATGTGACAGCTCTTTATCAGAGACACCAGGACAACCTATCACACTACTGAGCATGCCTTTGTACTGGACCTCTCAACACTGAACTCCATGCCAGGGAAGAGGAGGTGGCTCGATAAACACATGCTATAAAACAATTCAAGCCCACTTACAGGAGTATGAGAGATTTCAATTTACAGCGATTATGTAAAGACATGAAGTTAAAGTATCGGTCATACACCGGTTAATTAGATGACCAGGGTGTACCCTGCCCCCGCCCTATGCCCAGTGGGATAGGCTTCCCCTGGATAAGCAGAGGACGACAGATTGCTGGACGCATGGTTAAGCAGACATACAGATGATACAACTACTTGGAGAAATCTTTTTACACCACAGGGAAAGGCAAGAAAGACTTATTTGGCAAGGACAGCTCTCAGTCTATAGATACTAACATGAAGGAAAATTCAATTGCTTTCTCATTATTCTCAGCTACAGACTTTGTCTTAGATGCCTGTGATAAGTTTCACTGTCCCAAACCGTGGCATACTGTCATAAAATAACTAATAAATACTAAACGCTGCAAAAAAGAACAAACATCAAGCTACAAACAAATTACCCATCAATCCCTGTTTTCTTCATTGTCTGTTAGCTTTTGTGCTGTGCTGTACCAAATTTGTTAGCTCTGTCTCATCTACACCGGCACACACAGGGCGACTAACTGCTGCTGTCCTGGGTGAAAAGCCAAGGACAGCTAGGACGAATAATCAACTGCATTTCCATTCTGAACTGCTACTTAATCTGCCTGCATCTGTCAGACAACTGTAAAGATAAGTTTAACCCAAGCAGTTGCTGCCAAACAGTGAGAGAGATTCTGAAACTCCACATAAACATACCAGTGGAAGCCCTCCCTGAACTCCTGAGTGCATCCTTTTTTAACTGTGGCATTTATATCTTATTTAAAGTGGATTTGTGAGGGTTCCTGGTGAGAATAAGACTGTTTCAGTTCAAAAAGGAACATTAGCTATGTGTGTGTAATCTGGAAAGTCCCCCAAATCTCAATAGGCCAGTTCTATTTATAATCAGCAGATGCTTCCCTGTGTCGTCTTGGGTTTGTACTTTTAGTGTGAGCATGAGCTCTAAATATCCAGTCAACTATTAGGATACCACCATGATACCAACGGATAAGATCTAGTATCAATAACTTGTTGTATAGACACTGCTGTTTATATAAGAAATAAATGAGAGTAAATGAGAGTATTGATGTACATCTAACCTTAGGACTTCCACGAACAGAACACAGCAGCTTGGTGGTGTATCCCACGGTGGCGGCTCGGTCATTGAGGGGCGTGGTGAACTTTGGAGCCTCATTGAAGTCATGCTCCTGGTACTCAAAAGGTTTGTAGACAATACCTGTAAAGGAAGCAGCATTAAGGTTTTATGAGCCAGATATAGTGCAGATCCTTTTTGTTTTTTTACTGTTTATTATTGAGGTCAGATTAGGCAGTGGTGTACTGAACTGCATTATGTTTAAAAGTGGAACTACTACACACATTTGCTTAAAGAATAAAACACACTGTAACACAACTATGGTAATCATCTTAATGATTTCGCAGCCTATTTAAATTTATTTCAGTAATAGCAGAGCACTTGGCAAGAGAGCTATCCACTTATGTTTAAAGCAGTGCCAAGGCCATTGCCACTCCTCGAGTCTCCACTTCAGATTCTTGCAACTAACCACAGCTCATTAAAATCTAAGTATCCATTCGTATTGCAGCCGTGCCACTAAAACTTTATGCAACAGAAACAAACCGATGTGAGACAAATTAAAGTACTTTGTGCATTCAAGGGGTCACCTGTCTTCTGGATGGTGGCCACTTCCTTTGTGACAGCGCTCTTCTCGCTCATGCCCACTTGGTTTTCAGAAAACACTCTAAAGGAATACGAGTTGCCCATGACAAGGTCTGAGATGGTGGCACTTAACCTGTGATAGTGCTCCAGCACAGTGAACCATTCCTGCATGAGACAGCAGACACAACAGTCGGATCAGACATGTGAAATGATAGCGTGTCCTTACTGGACTGAATTCATCTCTATTCAGTTAGTGTACATTATTTCAATTTTCTTCTCTTTTTTAAAAAGTTCAAGTATACTGAGTATACTTACACATGTAATATGTGAAGTCCCTTCAAGGCCCTGCCTACCCTCACACAATTTAAATATTTATTTAATCATACCTGGTCACAGTGTTCTTTGGCTGCTTTGTTCTGTAAGATCTAATGCTGCTCATTGTAAAGCGAATACAACTCCAGCTGAAAAATGTCTTTCTTTCACTAACGCACTTCAAAAAAGACCATTTTCACAAACATTCTGGTTAGTGCATTTCTGAAAATAGAACATTTATGCTGCGTTCCAGCTACCTCACAAGTTGGATGTCAGAACTTGTTGCAGAAATTGAAAAAACATTTTGGTTTTAGCAAGGTTGAGTCTTTCACGCATCACTAGCAACATAATACCTGTGTTTTTGCTCTTAAAAGCACCGCTGCAGCACATTCCCGAATAGTGGCTGCTCTGCATATGTCTTATTAGCAAATCACAGATACACAACAGTGACTGTACAAATTAAAAGATTTAGATATCTACTACTGGTTACATTCACTGCCGCCATCTTTGATTGTTAACTGCTGCTCCGAATTTCCAAGTTGGAAATCCTAGTTGAGGAGACAATCCAGATGAAAATTGATATTGGGAACTTGTTAATTCCGACTTCCAAATTAATCTGAAATTCACCAATAATACAGAACCTTTATAAAACAGACCAATATGTTGTAGTAAGGCTTCACTCTGACTGCATCATATTGAATGAAACACTGAAAACAGAGTTAAATGCACATAAATGTACATCTTTCTGTGTCGTGTTAAAGATGTCAACACCTGTGGGGCAAATCTGACCTCAAACTATGAATAAAAAAATGATGCTCTGGATTTCTGAGATTCATGTCAACATTACTGATCTGGTGTAACATATGGGTTTTGTGCAATTCGAGTAAATATCTACTATACCTCAGTCTTCTTGTCAGCTTTCTGGACAGTGTATCCAGTGATGTCTGTGTTGCCATTATCCTTGGGTGGAGTCCACTCCAGAGCAGCATTGAAGCCCCAGGCATCCACCAGCTTTATACTAGCAGGAGGACCAGGGCGCTCTGATGAGACACATTACTGTAAGTATTACGGTATTACAATCATAATGAGCTCGCTTCTTTAAGAATTTCAAGTGTTTACTCCAATTCATGAAAGGTCAAAAAGAAAACCATCTATTTAAACTGTAATGTATTTTAAGCTCAGACCAGATATTGATCAACAGTAGCTTGCACAAGGCTCAAACACTCTGGCGTCTTTGTTAGAGATGTCATTTATGTTGGCTAATACCCAGAGAAAGTCACAAGTCTAGAAACAAGGAAGTCAACACGTCAGCTGCACAGCCAGCTGAGCAGATTTAACAGGAAGGCCGCAAGTGAATCAACAGTTTGACACGTTCACATATTCCTTTGTGTAAATGAGATTCTTTTATGTCTCATGTGTCACTCACCCACAATCTGAAGGGTTATTGCAGCTTTATCTTCAAAGCTATCCACTTTTAGGGTCATCTCATAAACACCAGAGTCCTCCCTCTGAGCGCTGCGGATGAACAGGATGCTGTCCTTGTCACTGTTCCTGATATTGACCTTCTTGGTATCCACAGGCTGACCATCTTTAAGCCAGGACACTGCAGGTTTAGGCTTTCCCTAAGGAGTTGGAAACAAGAACGGTTAAATGCAAGTGTTCAAAAATGTATCTGTCAGCCTTTTATGTTTCCTCACTGACTAATACAGCGAATGTGCACACAAGCCAGCTTACAAGAAACGGGATGACGAGGTTGATCTGCTCTCCGACTTTCTTGACATAGCGGGACCTGAGAGCCCGAGGCAAGCGGATCTTGGGACGGTCTGCAAAGTCAAATCGAGCATGTTTATTTTTCACCTCATCCGTCTTCTACAGTCTGACTGAGCTGATTTGCTGCTGATTTACTGCTTCACTTTGTTAACAGTTAACATTACATGCTAACAGCATAAAGCATGGTGTATACACATCCTGTCAGACTCTTTAAAGTGTGGTCACACATGCATAAAATGGCAGGTCAACAAGACCTAAATAGAGCAGCTACTGCTGCTGCAAAGTCTACAAGAACATGATTGAACAGGCTAAAATTACCCGACAGCAGTTTTGACTATGCAAATTCAGGACAGAAAAAATAATCCTAACAGCCGAGAAGCTGACAGTCTGAATATGTATTTAACTTTAGAAAGAGTACTGATTATAAAGTATCTGGAATATGCACTGTTAGCAGGACAAAACAAACAAATTTGAAACAGCGATGTGTGCGAAACGCATACAATTAAAAACTAACTTGATAATCAAAGATTTTTTAAAAAGTCAGCGTCAGCTCATCGCACTTTCACTTCAGTTTTTCAACGTAAAACATTTCCTTAAAAACATAAAAAACAAGCTAAGGTAAAATCTTAAACTATGTTTCCATACTTTCCAAGCAAGTACACCTGATACATCATCACACTCAAGCCACCATTTAAGTGCTGCCAGTTTTTGCAGGAGCAAAATAAACAAAACAAAACAAAAAATGAAGAAGTGAAATCTAAACAAAGGTTCTGTGTGCTTAAAGAAAAGTGCAGTATCTAGGCAGGGGGAGCCGAACAAGTAAGAACCTCAAACCAGCAGCTCCTAAAATAGCTTTAGTGACAAGAAAGACTGAACTCTGAGAGCACAGCCCTCATGTCATGCCCAAAGAAACCACAAATACATGTCAAACCTTTCAGCTGAGCAGTGGTTGCAATATCACATCTACAGACGACTGCAGCAACTCCTGATGTGAATTAAAATCAAACAGGTGAACTTGCATCGCAGACATCTAGCTGGGCTCTCTGTTGGATGGTTTCCTTCATGCCAAGTGCTAAGTATCAGGAACAGCATCTCTCACATGTTTCTGCATAAGCAGCAAATGTCTGAAAAGCTCTCTGGGCTTAGAGGATAAATAAAACCACCAGGCTCCTGCCCTCCCTCACCTCATTCACCCCCATACAGCCTGCTTCTCCTAATCCACTCAAACTACCCTCCCAATGGGCACCACATCCACCTCCATCTTCTTCTAGCTATAAGAGTGTTTACATCTTCTCCTTCTGATGCACTAAATCTAACCTGATATCTTGCCTTCCTGTTCTTACATTTGTCACCGTATCATTGCTTCAAATGTATCATTGCTACTCAGGATGGGATGTTGCTTCTGGAACAACCATTTCCCAAGTAGATCAGGGCTGTCTCCAGATTTGGCTCAAACACTAATCCTTGCTAATCAGCACACTTCCCAGCAATGCCCAGAAGTGTTGCAGGCATTGTGGCATCCAGCAGCCTGTAAGTCCCCCCTGCAAAGAATCTATAATCTGCCATTGTCTCTGGATAAAATGTCTTTGTAGGGGGCTTTCAGCATATGTAGGACAGCATGTCTTCCTCTAAAGCTTAAACGTGTGGATGGGTGTCTGGTCCGGACAGCTTGTGACTGACACACAGCTTAATTTAACCTCAACAAGCCATACAGAATCCAACAATTAGGCTCATGTTTCACCAACCAGGAAATACGCCTAGAGACAGTAAGCTGTGGGTAACTGGGGCATGTCAACTCAGGTCGGCACTACGTCAGTGTGTGGGTTCAGAATCAGAACTACGGAAAATAAACCAACGGTGGTTTAAACCACAGAAAAAGTACTGCAAGCGAAGTGTGGTGAAAAGAATCTCTGTGTATTCTGGAGCTGTACTTTTTAATACACACAGCACACCACAATAGCGAAGCAACAGTTAAAGTAGGGAATTTTAAAATGGTCATAATAACCATCAGCCAGAACATCCACATTTTTGCATTTTTAACAAGAATGCATTGGTCAAAGGGGAAAGAATAGTCGTTGATGCAATCGTAAGCAAAAACGCTGCATCCATTATTAGTTATATTGTACTAGTCAGTCTCTTTTTGTGGCTGTACTTGAGCACAGTAGTGCTTGGAGTCAAATGCTTTAACATGTTTCCCATGGTGGTCATGCTAATATGCTGATATTTAGCAGATATAACAAACCCAATCTTAGGACAAGCATGTTAATATTTGCTAGTGAGTACTAATAACAGCCTATTTGGGCCTGCTGCATACGCTTACGTACTTCTAGCTATAACCGTGTCATGCATTTTTTTGAGTAAACTGTGACCCAGTGATAAGTAAATTAATTACTGTTTCACAGACACAGTTCATGAATGAATGTACCCAACTGCAATGGCAATACGATACTGTGCAAAAATCTTGAGTCAGCCTTCATTTTGCTTCCAAGGAGCCAGACTTTTTTGAGCAATAATTATCCAGGCTTTCAAAGTTTTTGAAAGACACAAAAAGTAACACAAAAAGGTCAAAGATAACACAGTTTGATAGACATAAAATAGTATTTTTGCACCAACAAGGGGATTCTAGAGAGCAACTTCTCAAACACTTCACAAACCTCAGTAAGATTTTGATCCACCACACATTACTATCTGTAAAACATCTCACTGGCAGCACTGCCAGTAATGTAAAAGCATACCTGGATAGAAAAACAGCTAATGGAACCCTTTCAGTCATGGACTGGTCCTCCCAGAGCCTGGACCTCAACATGACTGAAGCAGTGTGAGATCCACTTGACTGAGAGCAGAACAAAAGGCAGCCAACATCCAAAGAACAGCTGGATGTCCTTCAAGAAGCCTGGAGTACGATTCCTGAATAGTACTCAAAGAAATTACAAGAAAGTTCGCCTAACAGAGTTTAGGCTGCGTTGAAGAATAAAGGTGCTCATAGCAAATACTGACTTTTAGCCTTCTTAGAATTGTCCAAACTCTGGTTTTGCTTTATAAACAGTATTTGCATGTATGTGTGGACATTTCAATAAAATGCTGCAGCTATTTCCCATTTTCCTAGCAAATTACAAAAAAACAAGGGGCGCCTTTGTTCATTACTGTATATTAAGTGATATTATAGTCTGAACCAAAGCTGCAAACTGACCCAAAGTGATATAGTGCAATTTAGTTTTATATTTATTTAGCTATATTTAGTTTAGTTATATATTTTCACGTATGTATACAATTACAGGAACATTCTGTAAATTGAAAGTGTACCAACCAGCAGTCTTGAATGAAGATGTGCGTACATGCAAATGAAAGCATGACTTACAGCTAATGAAAGCTCTTGTCAGCACCTTTGCGATTTATGTGCTTGCATCTGTGCAATCCATCTGAGGCACCGGCAGTTAATACCACCTCTACCTCACTGGTTGTAACATGAGTATTTTAAGGATAGGTCATAAGTTACAACTATGTTAGAGCTCCTGATAAAGAGTTGGAGACAGCCATTTTACCAGGTGGCTTCACAGTGATGGAAAGCTTCGTTGTGAGGTTTTGGTACGGGACGTCTTGTGCAGAGTTGCACAGTATGTTCTCTGTGGAAATTCTCACTATGAAATAGAAATTCTCATTGTACTGAGCAAGCTAGCGTTTGCGTGGTTCCTTCTCCAAACAGAATAATGTCATGGGAACTTAGCAACAAAAGTTTGAAGAAACCTTTTAGGAATTATGAGACCATCACGTTTTTAGAGTTGGTTTGACACTTTCCAAGAAGACTAACTTGTAAGTGTTGTGTATTTTGTGATGTTTCGACTGCTTATTTTGGCTTTTAAAAAAAAGCTGTCTATAAAAGACAACTTTACTGGAAGCTGTCTGATAGTGAGGTGCAATAATGACTCACCGACAACCTCGCGGATTGGCACAGGGTCAGCGACTGTTCCAGGTTCGCTGCGGCCACCGGGGTTTACAGCCACCACGCGCACACGCAGCAAATCACCTGCTTTCAGATTTTTGATGCAGTATCTGTTAGCTGCAGTCAGCTCCTCGTTAGCTACAACCCAGTCTGTCGCTGTTGGGAAACCAAGGATCTGTGTTAGTGAGCGGCTTTTAGGGTCATTATTCCATATTGTGAAAAGAACACAAACGATCCGCTTTTTCTCCTGATGGTTTTTATTTATTGTAATTTTCCTGAATGTTAAAAACCCCTCAATTAAACCTAAGTGGTTTATCACCTGTCGACACCAGTTTACAAACAACCTGCCCATAAGAAGTATACTTTGGCTACCATGATGAAATCTCAGAAGGCATGCTGTCATCTGAGCAAATGAGCGCTTCTAAAAGTGGTGTCGGGAGATACAGCGACAGCCGGTAAACTGAAGCCTGCCGTATACGGCCCGGACCCAGCAATGAGTATATTTGCCCTCTGACACGCTGGGGACAGGTGCAAGCAAACACTCTCACATACATGCGACACACATATGCAGACTTACTTCCATCCTTGCAGTACTCGATGGCGTATCCATCCAGGCCAGAGTCTCCGATGGTCTCTGGTGTCCTCCACTTAATGGTGAGACTGGAGTCATTAACATCATCCACAGACACGTCCAAAGGAGCACTGGTGGGGACTGTGAGAGGTTTAGTGCAGTGAAGATTGATAAAGCTTTCTTAATATAGACAACAGAAAGTGGGGCTTTAAAAACAGTTAAAAATACACACATAATGGGATAATCAGCAACATGCTTTACATTCTACTGCATAAATGTGTGGATCTGCAGCTCAGTTTTTTTCATTGATAATTATTATGGAAGACTTTTCTCATTTTCACAATGAATCATTAGAAAAACAGTGAAACAATATGTTTGTACAAGATCTGATTTAAAGCTAAATTCATTCATCATTTCCAGCTTTTCAAATAAGAATTTCTTTCTTTGATTTCTTTACATACAAGATAAAAGTGAATATAACTGTTTTTGGAGATTAATGCTCAATTTGACAATGTTATAATCTCTCACTGGGTGTACAAAGCAGGATCAGATGTTAGTGTTACCTGCAGGAGGTGGTGGTGTGGGGGCCTTAGGTGGCTCCTCAACTACAGCAGGTTCTACTGGAGCAGCTATCATTAAAAAAGGAGAATATTTACATTTTTATAAACAAATACAAAAAAACCCAAAACTGATTGACAGTATTTTTTCTATACAGCGGCATTCAACGATGTAAATGTCCAAACCTTTAAACAAAAACTAACCATTTTACTGCAGAGAAAAAGGCATCAGGAAGTTACCTTCTCACAGATTGGGAAAATCATGATGGGAAGTACTTACTTCTAAGAAAAATACTATTTGCAGTATTTTGTACCTGAGAATGAATGTTGGTGTATGCAGTGGTTCATGTTTACCGTCTGCCGGAGCATCTGCAGCAGCACCATCTTCAGCGGCAGGAGCAGTAGCTAGCATTAAAATGCCGTTAGGGAAGCCAGTTAGATATGTACAATTTGATATGTATATATGTATAATATGTACAATTATTAATGCAGGTAATCAAATGTTTTTTAGGCATTTTGATAAACTTACAGTGATGTGAAAAAGAAAGTTTTCACAGAACCTTTTGTGAAACCTAAATATATGTCATGTTCCGTAGCTTACAGGACCTCTTTTAGCAGTGATAACTTGAAGTAATCCTTTTCTGTATGACTATCTATCTCTTGTGGAGGAATTTTTGCCCACTCTTCTTTACACTGCTTCAGTTCATTGAGATTTGCATGGTTTCGTTTATGCACCGCTCTCTTAAGCTCCTTTCACAGCATTTCATTCGTGCCGAGGTCAGGACTTTAAGAGTAGACCATTGCAACATCTTGATTTGTCATAACGCACAGCACCACATTCGGGAAAAGCCAAAGCATCTCTACTCTGGAACAAATACATTGTTCCAGAAGTCTTGCGTTTTGGTTTTTTTAGATGCTACTTAGCAAACCTAAGCTTTCTCTTGGCAACCCTTCCAAACAAGCCTAATTGTACTGTCATGAACTTTAACATTTAATATGTTAATGTGTTGTTTGGAATTTATCTAAGTATTGCACAGTCTGACCTTGGGGTGAATTTGGCATCCACTCGTGAGACGATTCTCGCGTTGTGTTAACACACGCATCTGAATGCTCCATACCAGTCAGCTGCCAAAACTTCTGCTTTTATAGAGGTACTCAGACTTGCGAATGATCAGTTAACCAGCATTTGATTACCAGCAACTGGCTGCTCTTTACCCTCTTAATTGCTTTGGAAACTGTTCTTTCCAAAGGAATGCATAGAGTCCCACAAAAGCTTTTTTCACATCACTGTATACTCCATTGAGCAAGCAGCAGGAAAGAGCAGTGTGAGGTACAGCTTTCTGAACTCAAAGGTTTGTGTGTTAGAACAAACAGGTGACCAAATGTCCACAAACAGAAACCTCATCAGTTAAGAAAGTCGAAAGATGAACACACAAACACATTTACAGACAGAAACACAAGAAGTGCACAGAGGAACACAAACACATGTTGCATATCAGCTTGCATATGTGTGCGGACAGCCTGTGGTGTAAGTTTACTCTTAGTAGCTGTTGAATCTCCTCTGTCTTCTGTCATATTGCCATCAGTTAAGGTTAAGGGTTATGTGTCGAGGTTTAAAGCCAAAAAACACACTCATAAAATGAAGAAGTGGTTCAGAGTATTGATACAAGAGGGTAACTTGTGATCCATTAGCTTTCGTTTCAGTCTGCAAAACAGGCTAACAAGGGTAACAACAAAAATGTCACCATGCCAACAAATTCAAGTTGCATGCAAAACAAAATGCAAGATCTAAAAATTCAGCCACGTTTTCTTAGCTCAGACACATTTAGCTCCCTTATCTGTGACCTGACAAACTTAGATTAGAGGAGTTTTTTTTGGAAATTATGAGTATTTTTAAAATGTACACAGATTTGGAGCAACAATTCGTTGCCATTCAGATTACATCATTTTCAGGGAAAGCCTTGCTTATGTCAGCAACAGTCCCTAAACACATTCTCCACATATTACAGCAGCATAGCTCTGTATTAAAGGGTCCCAAATGGCCATGCCAGCAGTCCACACCTGTCACCTACTTAACCCTTTAAGACCTACCATAGAACCAAGTCCGCCAGAGCTTATATTATATTTTTACTTGCTGTGGAGCCATTTTTGGGAGTATTTCAAGTTGCTATACATCAATACAACTATTATAGCCCAAATTTTAATAATATGTCTGCATTGAGTGCATAGTAATTACACAAATTGCAAAAAAGTGCAATAAACTACAAAAAAATTGAAAATCGTTTTTGTTTTTTTAACATATATTTCTAGTTAGAGAAATTTAAGAGGCTTATCCCTCAAAACTGTAAATACAAAAAAGTTGCACAAACTAGTTTCCCACCACAGGAAATTTATTTGAAGTGTCTTCATAGTTTTACTTTTGAAATACACCAATTTTTATATACTGCAGGAAAAACGAAAATAAATATTATAGTACAAATTTGCAAAAAAGCAGCATATGCATCAAAATAAACTATTTCCAGCAGTGCAATTTGAGTTCTAAGCATCCCAGAAATGACACAGAAAGTCATAAAGTCAAAGATAACTTTTAAAAACACCAGTATAGGCTCTGAGGCCCTGACAGTAAAAAAAACTACATTTCCGCGAAAATGACGTCACTTCCGGTTTCGGGCAGGTAATGGCGGACATGCGAAAGTTCGCGCTGACGTCTATTCCAACGTAGGAAGTGTTATGAACAGCTGATCGGATCGGCAAAGCGTGTTTCTGGAATATTATGTTTTTGTTGCTGCAAACGCTTTTTATGCAGTTTTTGCAAAGCTATATGTGGAAGAAAACCGTGACCTAGGACAAGCTGATGGCATAAGATGTAAGTACAACTTCTCCAGTCTCATATGCAAAAAAAATTATTGCGCTAGCTTACGTGGTTGCAGTGATAGAGGGATTTAAAAATAGATACGCAAATTGTAGCGGGGGCGCTACGCTCGGCTCTAAAGGGTTAAAACATATGAAAGAAAAAAAATATGACAAAGGAATCCTAAACAGAGGAACAGCTGAAATCCTACAGCAAGTAAGAATGGAAACCATATGGCTTTTACTTCGGGGGAGAGCTGCTTAAAAGGGACGGTTTTTGCTTTAAATTGGTAAACTTGTTCTTGTTCATTTTTGTGTTTATTTTTTTTAAGTTTTCCTGGAATTCACATCCCAACTTTGCGGAAAGGTGAGAATGGCGGGGGGGGGGCACTTTGCTCCTTGCATGTGTATTCTGACCCAGTGCTAGTACAGGCTGTAAGTTATGTAGCTATACAAAAAAATAAAATAACAGCAATTGCACTGTTACGAGTCACTTAATACAATTAGGGAGCACTTTGTAGTACTGTTGCGTTGCATTGACTTTAGTTTTAATCACTGAGTTTAGGATGCTTGAAAGCTGTTTGATGCAAAACAAAAAAAAAGCGTATAACTTTGGAGAAAATGTCTGCATATATTCTTGATTAAATCAAACACTGTTAAACACGAGAGTTACCCACGCAGTGTCACTGTTAGTAATGTTAGCTTGCAACTCCATTCCGTTCCCAAGAGTCTATCGAGATACCGGGAGCGCTTCCTTCAGCAGCGGGGGTGTCTTCTGCTGGGGGGCGGCAGCTGCTTCTGCCTCGGCTGCGGGAGCTGCCTCGGCTGGAGGAGCTTCAACAGGTGCGGCCTCAGCAGGTGGAGCCTCCACGGGTGGAACGGGCTCAGGTGCCTTCGCCACAGCCTTCTTGACTGGTGACTTCTTGATAGGTGCAGGTTTGGCCGGCATCTTGCTGGCAGACGTCAAGTCCTCGGGATGAGGCGGTGGAAGAGGCTTAGGTAACATATATACTGAGGGCTGGTGGGCTGCTCCACCCATTCCCATGACTTCTACACCCGCCTACCCACTTAAGCCACATCTTCTTCTATGGGAAGAGTGGAGGTAAAGAAATATAAGGAGAAAAAAAGTTGCGTACCTTTAACTCAGGTAGCACACCTGTCGATAATTAAACTGATAATTAAGAAATCATCAGATACATCAGAGAGTGGTCGTTCAACTTAATTGAGTAGTGGCCCATTAGCACCCCCTAGTGGATTATAAAGAAACAACAGGTAGAAAACAGGTAGTGATGTGATGAATGGCATGACTTTATTGTAACAACTGCTCAATGTTAGACATATGGGATTTAATGTGGTTATAGAGACATGCCATACAACCTTTACTGAGCCCACTTTTAAGCCAAGTGCTCCTTCCTGCTGGAGGAAGACAATACAACCACAGAGGACGCTCATTTTCTGCATACGCGGGCCCAACTTTCTCTTAGATCTCTCTTTAAGTGATTGTTGTCGCAGACGCAGTGACTATTTACAGTGTTTTACAATAGTGATGTAATGTACAAAAGAGGAAAAACAAAACATCTTTACAAATATTTGCATAAGAAAAAACACAAAAAAACCCCACATGTCTGCTCTTAAAAACAATGTGAAAAAGAGGAAGATATCCAGTTATTTAAAAATCCCTCCCGTGATAAGGTTTAAGTGCGGTAGGTCCAATGAAAGGAAACTTTGGAAACACACCAGGGATACATGCATCAACATTACATCTCTAGGCTTGCATCTGTTCTCACGCAGCTTCCCACTTCTCAGGCAACTCCCTAACGACGACAAGACCTTCAAGCTTAAGTTGAAGATGGTGTCAAATCGTGCAAAGCAGCCTAGTCATGATACACATTCATATTCACTGCAGTTTACTGACACACACATCATCTTAACTTACAGCTTATCACATTGACTGCCAGTCAAAGGCTCCAAATATATCAATAACCCACTCGAAACCCAAATCTGGGCATTAAAGTGATGACATGGAAGTGACATCAGAGTAGGTCAGCGGAACTAGTTATGTTCCCTCTAGATTGAGGCCTCTGTGTGGTAGATCAAAGCAGCTTTTCAGGCCAAATTGTGTTTCAGGCACAGATAGACTTAGGCATCGTGCCTCTACTTTACAGCAGTAGAGGAACATCTGGGCAGAGTATGGCAGTCTGAGGTACTTCAGGGTCAAGCTAAGGGTTTTAAGAGTATCCCAACAACCTACAGTTTCCTCCTCTTACACCGCTCTTTATACTTTCTCACTTTATCTCAGTTAACAGTCAAGATGTGAGCAATAAATACTGTCATCTACTACCTCTAGCATATTTCATGTGCAAACCAATGAAGAAACAAAACGGGAGGAAGTCACATTAAAATATTAACATTAATCAGTATTTCCTGACGGTAACTCAAACCATGTGAGAAAAGAAAACTGACAATTAACAGAAAGTCACGTTTTAATCAAAAACTGGAAGTAAAGGAAAGAGGAAGGAAAATGTTACGGCTATTTTTTGCTAACGTTTTCTGCTTCTGCTTCAGGGATGATGACACAGGTGATAAATGTCGGCATACAGGCGATCACTGAAGATGACTCAGTACAAAAAATCCTACAAAATCAAGACTTTGAGAGCTGTGTCGTCAGCTATTACAAGAGAAGTCTGTGTTTTAAAACTGATATCTAAATACAGAGTATACGCAAGCATAGCCAGAAACGGTGCTCAATAAACAAGCAGGTTGTGGGTGTTTTTTTTCTTCGATTTTTTTCTCTGTCTGTGTTTATAATTCAGTACATTGACTTCCTGTGGTTATAATATCAGCATAACACTGGTTACTGAGTCCACGTACGATGACATTCTCTTTACAGAGTCAACCCAAAATTAAATCATCATTCATTTCAGTTTTCACCCCATGCACGTTGCTCTTTACAGCTTCGCAGTTCTGTTTATTCGATAAATGACAAAATGGCAGAACTGAAAAGAAGAAAACATTCAAGGCCTTTTTCATAGTTGTGTTTTTGAGTGTGCGTTATATTCTACCAAGCACCTTTAGTGAGACTGAAAGCGCACCATGAAGAGAAGAGGCAGGCATCAATAGATGCTGCCATCTGGAGGATTTACTAATGAACTGCATGATTTGGCCAAGCTGATCCCCCCCATTTGATACACAGTCACTGACACGGCCTCCTAAAATCCAATTATTACAAGTAAAAAAATAAAGTGCATTTTGGCTGTAGTCAAGTGCTGTTCCTACTTTTTGGGGAGTGATCGGACTCTGTTTTTCTGTAGTTTGCTTTCCTGAAAAGACGCATGTGCCTCCAAAATAAACCTATAAGCACCAATAGTTGTTGTGAGGGTTGCGGCAGTAAAAAACAAAAAAACAAAAGAAAATAAAGGGAACAAATATTCAACGGGGTTATAGGTCATAATTTGTTTTATACTATTTTGGTGACCATGCACTTGCAGATTCAACAACAGCCCATCTGATACCAGCTGAGAGCAGAAGGGAGAAAAGACACCATCTTTCCCCGTCGTGATCATCGCAGCTTCCTATCAAAGCGGTTTCATCGTCTTTCCAATGTTCAGATATCCGGGAGGAGCAAACCCGTTGTCCACTGTCCATAATCCTCCTACTCCCTCTCCCTCTCTCTGTAGATTCTTTACATTTAGCTTTGTAATTGCTCACTGAGCACACATTAAAGTTCATTTTGGAGTCTTTAAATTCTCATTTGAACTGCATTTGTGAGAGCCGTACTGTAGAGTCAACAGTTCCTTAGCTTTATTGACAGTCTACTCAGAGTGTAGCCTGCAGAGTGGGATCAAGACTGCCTTCCCTCTCTGGAGACTCTATGCAGTTGGCCGACTCCTGGAGTTTCAGCAGCATGGCCATCTGTGGAGCAGGAGGAGACACAGAAGAAGAGTTAGCCACAGAGAAGATTGCTAGACATGTGTTCTCCCCCTGTGGTTAGATTTGGCTTTGCATATATGAAATATGGCTTGAAAAAGAGATTAAGTTATTGAACTTTTAATCCAATAACTGCTCTGCCAGCATTGTGCACGGTGGCTTTTTGACTGTCTAAAAAGAACTGAATGTTTGTAATCAGGCTCTCTTTTCTTATGTGTTTTCTAATGCTAAAGACATATTTTCTGTGTCAGAATAAAAGGACTCAGTTGAGGAAACAATCGCAGGACATTCAGTACATTTATTGAGAATTTAGTACTGATAGACAGTTTTAAACATTTCTGTGAGTATTGGAGCATGATGGCGCGGTTACAGTGAGCTGCTAGATGAGGTGTTGCAGGCTCTACACTCTCCACACCTTTCGCAACAGAAACTTTTTTTGCACCATGGTCAATTAATGATTCACAGCCTTATTGAAACAATGTCAATTTGTTGGTATTCCCTCCGGTATTCTCCACTCAGCAAATCAAAATTGACTAAAGCACATTTTTCATCTAGGCACAAAAGAAATCACTCACCAATGGGTCTGATTCCAGTGTGCTGGGTGGAGGTGTGTCTTTAGGAGGCTTATTCTCCTCATTGAGTGGACCTATGCTAGGAGGAGGTAGGTGAAAGAGCCTGGACTGATCCTGCTGTGCGTTTGGCCAAGGGAGGGTGCCTCTCACCCACTCCACCGGATCCTCCCATACTGATTTATGCCCATGGACCTGACAGGAAAAGACAAGTCCATAGCAAAAACAGTATTGTTATAGAGGGGTTATTGTTTGTTCCACTAGTGTTACATTTTGGAAATGCGTGCATATTCACCTTAATGCCATCTTTGGCTCCTTCCTGCAAGTACGGTATGATTGAGTGGTTCCACAAGTCAATGAACCACTGCCTGAACTCTGCCACTGACACTGGGCATGACAGGAAAAAGCAGGGACCTGGAGGAGGCGGTGTTTTTTGTTAACAAGTCTTTATCCTAATAACTTTATCATGACAAACTCTCTCCCAAGTACCCAAGTCAGACTTTGCTGACTCTGTCTGCTAATATCTCACCTATGAGGAAGTCTGAAGTACTGTGTTTCTCCAGGAAGGCGTGCAGATGGTACCAGAGCTGAGGGATCCAGTCGAGAACATGGAGGAGCTCCTGGTGGCGTGCCAAGTCCTGCTCCTCGTTCTGGTAAGCCTCTACAGCTTTACGGTGCAAGTACCTCAGCAGAAACCCATTTGCTGGTTCTACGTTGTTGGAGAACATCACCATCCTGTGGCAATATGCAAGAATTACTTATTTTCTGCGTAAGAGTTAAACAGGGTAACGGGGTATACTTTATCCAGTCCTCTGCCTACCTGAAGCTAAGGTGCAGCCCGTGGTTAGATGTCATTTTCACAGGTTGATTGGTCGTTCCAATTATGTACGGACTGAAACACCAACAGAGAAAATCTCGTTATTCTTTGATTAAACAAATTGTATTTGAATTCTTTGGTGAAATACAATAATTCTCAAAGTCCCTTACCATTTGTGATACTTGCAGGTGAGCGCTCCATTAACAAGCTCAGTGATGGCCGCTGAATCGCTAATATCATCGATGATAACAACCAGGGGAAGTTCCCCTCCACACTCTCTGTCAATCTGATTTGCTAGATTTGACAGATACAACTGCAGCTCCTGTTAAAAGGTGAACACATATTTTCATACTTGCCTGTGAAAGAAAAAGAAACAAAAAAACCCCACCAAAACTCCTTAATCAGATTTTACCTTCTGTGATTGACGGTGCATGTTGAATGTGATAGCAGGGCTGCGACCCAGGAGACCTGGCTCGTGGCCGGCTTCAGTCGAGTCAGTCCGGCTGCGCTGCAGGAGGTAGTGGGCCAGACGCTGAGCTAGGTAAGTCTTTCCTGTCCCGCTAGGCCCAGACAGAACAAGGCGCCTGTGCTTCATCAGCAGGCTGATATAGTGCAGCATCATGGGCTTAGGAATCAGAGTCTCAAACACCAGTGAGTCAACACATTTTTCCCGGAGACCTGAAGAGTTTCAGACACAGGGGGAGGATGAGCAGGAGGACGTATGTAGCATTTACTACAGAATAACAATACACACATAAAAACTGCATCTATTAAAAAAAATAAACAAATAAATAACTAAACTGTCTAATTTTATACTAGATCCAGTACTTAAAAAAATTACATCAGTTGGGGGCTTAACCTTCAACATGAAAATAGTCATTTTAGCCCCTCCGACCAAACAATAGAAAAGGGGCTTTTTTTTTTTCCTGTCAAAGCTTGCAGGAACCACAGCGAAGGTCACGGGTTGCCAAACCCTGGTCTAGATAAACCATCACATGCTTTCATTATACTGCCAAAGTCCTACTTTTGTCTTGTGGCTATTTAATAGCACTCTGGCATCTAAGACCCTCAAGCCAACCATTTAACATTTACAAAATAGGCCTCAGATTACATTAAAAATATGTGTAAGATTCCTAGAGACTAGCAGAATGTAAAAGGTAATAAGCCACGTGATTAAGTTAAGAAAATAGACGTCAATAAGAGTTTTGAATACAATGTTTCAAAGCAAAACAAACTGTTTTCAGCTCAATTTTTATTCATATAGTGCAAATATTGCAACAACTTTTACCTCGAGCTGCTTTGTATTCAAAGGTAAAGACCCTATAACAATACAAAGAAACCCAAACAATCAAAAAACTCCATATGAAGCAAGCACTTGGCAATAGTGAGAAGGAAAAACTCTCCACCACTCTGACCACTCCACTCCAACCAACTCTGGGAGGGGCAGCCATCCGCTGCAACCGGTTGGAGGGGAGGGGAGGGAGACAGGACATGGAAAAAAAAAGCAATAGCATTGAATGCACTTATATCTGCTAACCTTTCAAAGTGACAAAAATACGAGCAGGACCATTGCCAAGACATCGATAAGGTGAGCCTTGGGGTTTGTCCCCTCCAATCACCCTCAGCTTGCCCTGGGTAAACTGGTACATTTGCAGGGAGTCACTGGTCAGACCCAAGCTGGCTGTCGGGTCCACTTGATTTAAATAATCCTAAACAAAGAATAAATATATCGCAGTTAAAATTTTACGGTTGAGCAAACAAATCACAGCCAGGCTACTGAACCACAAATGTCCACTCAATAAAAAAGGAGACCAGATTTACAAGACAAGACTTACTTTGAAGGTCTTGGCTATGAGGGAGTCGAGACAAGGCCAGTCAGTCCTCGCATTAATCAGTACTGAGCCAAGGTAGTACTCTTGCTGCTGTTTACCATCCTACAGATAGAGAAGAAACAGATGCTTAATTTCCAGATTGTCCAGTTAAAGCTTGACATTATCGGACATTGTGAGTAATAAAAGTGTTCCACGTCTACCTCTGTTTGGTCTCCAATACGGACCAGCAGACGTGCACACACTTCTTCACGCTGAGAAGACACACCAAGCGTGTCACCTTGAGACACTTCTGCAAGAGAGGAGGAAATGAGGAGTAGATGCACGCTGCACTCCTTTATGAGTTAAACATCGTTTTAAGGCTTTGTTAGTCTCTGACCTGGATCTTTACAATCATTCAGACTAAGGCTGAAGGATTTGGTGAGGGACATGCTCATTGGCTGCCTCAGAGAGGGCCCCAGGAGGGACGCCAGGCCTGAAGGCTGGGATGTGGAGGAGGTGGGGCCAGAGCCAGGGAGGTGATGCTGGGTTCCTGTTTTTAAATTGACATTTTCTGCCTTCAGGTTCTCCACCGTCGACTGAAACATGAGCAGAATAAAGCTTTAAATTGTAATAACAGCTTTGCAGACAGGTAACTGAACAAAGACACATGCAGTAGGCCAAACAAACCTGCATGTTTTTCATGGCTTCTCGGAGCTGCTCCAGCTGATGTGCAGAGTCTAAGGCTTCAAGTCGAATATCCGTCAGTTCCCTCTCTTTCACCCAGAGCTCTGAGCGCAACTCTGATACTGCGCTTTCCTCGGCGTCTCCCTCTTCTGTACTTTCCATGATCCTGGAAAAAGCCGAGGAGCTCTTATAAGAAATTTTCACAGTCTGCCATCTCACTGCTGAGCTATGCGGTGGAGTAGGTGTTTGTGTACTCACACAGAGGAGGTGGCTGAAGCTGAGGTTTTGAGGGAAGGCAGCATGCAGTCTTCTCCTTCTCCCCCTTCATGAGGCATCTTGGGAGAGTTGGGAGCTGAGGAGTCGGGGGTTGCAATTTCCTCAATGTCAGAGTATGTTTTGGAGCCTTTCTTAATGCTGAATGCTTTGTTGAAGGAGCTCCTCAGCTATATAGAAACAGAAGAGATAAACTGATATAAAACAGTCAAACAATGACTTCACATTACTGCATTCATAACTGGAAAGAAAAAAAAGAGGGAATAGTTAGAACTGTTAATGTGACACATGCTAAGTATAAAGAGAGTATAAAAAAATAAAGAAATAGTTTGTCATTTTTCACTTCAAATAAAAGCCACCCCCCCCCCCAATCTGTCATGTACAGAGTTTCGTTTTTATATAAAATGCATAAACAAGATATCATCATGTGCATTTGTAAATCTCACAGAGCAGAATATTTGTACCTTTGGCCAGGCCAGCCTTTGTTTTAAACTAAGCAGCTGGTGTTAATCAAAAAACAAAAAAAGAGCCTTTCCCAAAATGACAAACTACCGCTTTGAACTTTCAGTCATTTTCTGCAACTGAGTCCAAGTTACAATCCGTTTTCTGCACTTAGACTTAGCAGCTGGTTTAGTAAGGGTTACATGGTGAAATAAAAAGTCATGTATTCTTACACAGGGATAAAATACAGGATAAAGTATGATGTAACAGGGGAGAAACGTAATTGAAAGATGCGTTAAATAAACTCGATGATTAAGCCTGAGTGCTTCACTTCTTACGGAACATCATTTCTGCTGCTAGCCACTCTAACCGAATTACGGCCATCTATTCAAATGAAATGGTCACATAAGAGGCAGCCAATCAGCAGTGTGGGAGGCCAGTCAGCAGAGATGGAGGGTACTCGAGGACTGTGTTGCACTTTTAGATGGTCCATCATGCTGTATGACAGGAAATTAATAGAGGTTTTATAGAAACGCAATGACTGAACTCACCTCGAAGACCTAAAAGAGCAGAATAACACAACACAAAGGAGGGAAAGACTGGTCATACTTCATCCACGCTGCTTTGTCATTTTCATCAAGGAGAACAAACACAGACACAGACCATGCAGCGAGAATAATATAAAGTCTCGCAAACAGCTCCTACCCAGCTTTTTTTCTTCTTCTTCTTAGCATCTTGGTCCTTCAAGCTGCCCACGCTGGACATGCTGGTCAAACTGTTCAGACTGGAGATGCTCTCACATGAATTCTGACGTCTGATACACAGATCTGGAAAAAAGATAAAGAGAGAAAAAGAATTTTTTTAAACTGAGTGCTGTGGAGTGAGAGAGAGATAAAAAGATAACCTGAATAGTTTACAGACCTTTGCTGTTATCTGGGTTGTTTAAGGCTCCTTGTATGACAGCCTGGGCTTCGTCATTCCTGGCCTTCAGAGCATCAATGGTCTCCCGGAGCTCCACCAGCTCAGAGTCCTGCACAAACATGAAATAAATGTCACAGAATTGGTTTGAGGAAGACTTGCTTGTATCTGCTTTGAAAATTGAGCCGAGTGATAGCTTGTACTTGTCTAGTTATCAAGTTATCATCCAAAAAATACTCTATTTTCATTTTACTGTTTTTTTTATAACTGGGGATTTTGTACTGTAATAAATGAAAAATAAGGTTTGAATTTAAAAATCATGAATACTTTCATTCAATAACTTGAATATGTTATGTTATGTAGTGGGAGTGAGCGTTTAGTAATGCACTTCAACTCAAACCAATGCAATGTGAAAAGTTCAAAAGGACAAGGACAACAGTGCCGCTTATTGTCTGCTAAAGTCGATGCCACTGCACTCTAAATAGAGCCGCCCAGCCCATCTCCTCAAGGTTAAAGAGTCTGTGCTTTGGGCTGAACTGCACAGGTCAGTGCACTGGCACAAACAACAAAGACCTTTTTCTGGAGTGGTCTAGACAGGGCTTTCAGAGGGAGCAGCAAGGCATGAAGCACTGAGAGAGACTCTTCACATATACACGCATGCTCACACTAAACACCTCAGGCACTGATCGATTCTTTTACACCAAAACACACAAAGGCAGAAGAATGCAGGAATGTGATGTTTACTTTAGGTGCACATGCAAACTGTTCGAGTCTCGCTTATCATTCAGCCTTTAGAGATTTTTAACACACTGATCCTCCTTCTCTCACACCGAGTCTCCCTGCAGGACTGCAGCCAAGGGCCTCTAACCTAGATTCAGCTCCCACTGCAGGATTTGATCAAAGTCACCTCCGTGTTAGCTCTTAGCCGAGTGCTCATGAGAAATTTGTGGTGGTGGAACGCAGCTGGAGCTCAGGTTTTTGTTTGTTTGTGCTTGAAAGCGGGGCTGGGATGTTACCTTCTGTTCGTGGCTTAGCGACAGGCTCTGCAGCCGCGCGGTCATCAGTGCCAAACTTTGCTCAAAGGCGGCCACCAGGTTTGCCTGTTTAGAAAAGACGAGAGACAAAAACAACAATTTATATTAAACTCAATTTTTCATTTAAATTTGTCTATATCAGGATATCAACAACATGTAGATGAACTGGGATTTATTTATATGACCGATTCGACAGAGCATCGTTTAAAGCAGACATTACGCATAGAGGGACAGATTGAATGGATTTTGTCTGACCCTTTATCCCTGCATAAGAAGTGCTAAAAAGCTGAATGAGGCACAAAGGCTGAACAGGATGTCGTCTGTGCAAAATTCCCCTCCTCCCTAATCTTCTTCTCACACACACCCAATTTAGCCCAGAGGAGGAAGAGAAAATTACTTTCTCTATTCTCCTTTACAGAATGTATTAACACAGTAAAATAATGGATTCAGCCCAGTCATTAATCCAGCACATAATCATGCTGTGTTTCGTGCATCTGTTCTGCACATTCACTGCCCTCACATAAGAAGGTCAAACAATGTGAAAAAATGGTGGGGTGCACACGCACCGAGTGATTGATGTCTCCCGCATGAAGCGGTGCATAATGCCTGCATTTTATTGCTGCAATCAGATGCATTGAAAATGCTGACTGGATAGTTATATTGAAACAAGAGAGGAGGAAGGAGCGAGGCACATGCGAACGTGTGTGTAGTGAAGCTAAGTGGCCTTTTAGAGGGGAAGATTAGCATTACTTAGACTCAGCAAAGATAAGAAACATTCTGAAAGTGCAGAGAGATGATCTATGACCGACATGACACAGGTTCTCTCTCTCTCTTCGCTTTTCTATAAAGGGTAAATTACTTGAATAGTGTGATATGCAACTGTGTCACCAAAAAGGAAGTCTCACAATAAAAAAAGAAAGGCTTAATATGCTTTATGCAAAAGAGCATAGACAAAAAGTACATACGTTTGTCGTGAGCTGTGTCGTTAAGTTAGAAACCTTCTCCTGCGATGACTCCAGCTCTCTTCTCAGCTTGCGGATTTGCTGTGAATAAAAGCAGGAATGTTCCAATTATAAGACAGCCGAGGTCACTAAACTTGACATTACGCAAGTGAGTGGATGGTGCAGATGACATGACTGACAGGCTTGTTCTCCGACAGACAACAAGGATGAGAGTGGATGGGAAAGGGGAAAAAAAACAGCTGAGTAGAAAGAGCTGGACAGAAAACACTTACCTCTCCCTGAATCCTTTCCTCAGCCTTGGACAGCATAGGGGATAAAAGTAAAGATGTTAGGAAAGACACAGAGACGAGAGGAGTGGGGCCTAATAAGGTACAGGGTACAGTTTCAAGTGTTTAAAGAGTGAAATAAGAGGAAAGCGTCATTGCACCAACATACATCCACACATACAGCATACGCTGAGCTGTAGCTACCTGAGTCTGCATGCTGCCCAAACTCACCGAAGAGTAGCTTGATGAGTTGGATGCCAGGGAGAGTACAGAGCCATGAACTGCAACATAAATAAGAGTAACACACACAAAGAAAAACAAATCCATTAGAACTGAGATGAAGTCAAACAGATCCTACTTATCAGATGACAAAAACATTCAGAAAAATCACCATCTTCATTTGACTCCCTGTCCCTGAAGGATCCGGAGCGAACCATTCCCATGCTGCGGGGACGTTCAGCCAGTGACACCGTGCTGCCCAGAGGCGATGCCCCGTACAGCTCCATAGAGGCATCATGTGTCGGGATGCTGTTGGATCGAGTCATCCTCGGTGGGCCGCCGACCGGGCTTGGCACTGTTATAAGAAATAGAGTTACCAATGCTCTGCAATACACATCAAACAAACGTATGCATGTCAGTATTTATCATTTGCCTTTATAGTGTGTGTGCTTGTGTATCTACGCACCCATGCTGGTCTTTGAGGTGCGGGGCAGGGAGGTGGGTGACGACAGCAGTGGAAGAGTGAGCGAGTCGGTCATACTAAGAATAGTATGAGAGTGCCTCCTCTCTCCTTTCTCCTTCCCATCCTCCTCGATCTGGGAGGCACTGCTGAAACTACAGAGTTAATGGACCAAGTCAGTGCTGGCGATGGGAAAAGTCAGCTGAATATCTCGACTACCAAAACACACAATATGCTACTAGCAGGGCTCATTGAGAGGGAAATGAGCAGTAGGAATTATGTTTTACAGTGCTGTGGCCAAGATCCACATAATCTGCCACACAAAGAGCATCTTATCAATCACATCTCTGTGTTTGTGCGTGCAATTTGAACAAAAAACACACATTTAAAGTTTGTGTGTGGAACTACTTACCTTAAACCTTTCTTTGGCAGCGTGTTTCTGTCTCTCTGAGAGCTGTGGAGATTAAACAGTGTCATTAGTTAATCACTAGTGCAGGGAGTTATTAGACTCAAGTACAGACAGCAGGCACAAAGAAACGCAGTAAGACTGGAAGATAGGCAGTGTCAGCTAGTAATTATGACTTCAGTCAGTAGGCCTGGTACAACACTGATAACAGCCCTGCAGTAATAACAGCCCAGCAAGCCTCAGTATATCTCTCTCTCTGCTTTAGTGTGTGTGTGCACTGTTTACTTTATTTGTTGGCTGAGTTTAAGAAAAATACATTTTTATTCTTCTCATTAAAAAAGGGGACAAATTATCACGCAGACTTTAGGGCTCTAAATTTGTCATATTCAACATCGCATTCAGAATGATTTGTTTTAGAGTTAAATCACCAACTTTGTTTTGATAAGATATGTTATTGTCATATCCAGACAGGGCTAGTGTAGAGAGGGTTAGTTTAAAACTCATCATCACCATCAGCACTCATCATCCAGGATGATTAAGCATGCATTGTTAAATATTTTCAATATTTTTAAGGATCTCCTCGTCATGTTGTTCTTGGTTTTTATAAATGCCCTTTGTCTGTATGACAACTACAAGCCACCTGGTTGCTCAATTCTGGGGGGGAAACTGCAGTGCAAAACAAACAGATTATCAAAGCTCTTCCACATCCCTTCTGCTTTCCTGAGCAGTGAATAAAGTTGGTGTAATTCTTCAACTGACCAAAAGGTGGAGCTACTCGGTTGCCCTCTAAACCCTGGGATAGACTTGGCTGAATATGCAGTGTGTGCAGCATTATGGATCCTGTTTGAGTAGAATTGAACTGACCTGTCTGTGAGAGTCAGTGAGACTTTACTTCCGGATGTCCAGCTAGAGGGCTGGCCGCTGTCATCGTGTCTATCTTTGACTCGGGACTCTAAAGTGGTGTAGCCTCTCGACAAATTCTCCCCCCCTTTATACTCCTCGCTCTCCTGGGGCTCTGGGGCCAGGCTCATCTGAAGCGGCAGAGACTCTAGGCTACGATGCAGCCCAGACATCCGAGGGTAGAGCAGGGGAGAGGTTCTCCCTTCATTGCTTTCTACCCCGAGGGAAGTGACCTGCCTGGGACCCAAACCTATGCCAGAACTGGAAAAGCAGGCTGAAGAGTTCACATTTAGTACAGGGGCAGGGCTGGGGGTCAGGCAAGAACTAGTGGAGTTGCCTGCTGAACCAGAGAGGTCTTGAAGCTTAGAGTAAGGAGGAATCTTAGGAGGCAAAGTGTCCTGAACCTCAGTGTCCAGGCTGTTTGAGTTCAGCTTGTCAAGCTGAGCCATCGATGGAGGTTTTGCCAGGCTACGCACTCCAGACAACCTAAAGACAGAGAAAGACAATGTTGAAGCACATGTGTATTTTATATGTGATAGTCTGTTTATGTGGGAATGGTAGGTAATGAATTTTGATACCTGTGTGTGCTGGGAGATGGGAGATCCATGCCCTTGCCGCTGCTGGGGGGCCTCAGCCCTTGTACTTTCCCTCCGTTCTCCGATGGGGTCTGAGCAGGACTTCCCTTCATAGACCCTCCCCCACACTCAGAATCAGAAACTACAGCTTTAGCTTTGGCTCTCTCCTTCTCCTTCTCTCTGTCTGTTTGATTGACGGGACTGGGGATCCCACGACCTCCTGATTTACTCAACCCTGTTCCAGAACTGTGTCCAGAGCCAGGCTCTTTGAGCCTTGAGCCCTGGGATGCTGTGACGGAGGGTTTGATGAGTCCAGAGCCAGTGTCCATGGTGGTGCTCACTGGGCGAGCTGAGCTCGGCCGTGTTAAAGTCAGGGTGCTCGTTTTTGCGGGGCGGGGCAGAGAGCGGTACTGGAGAGACGTTCTGGCAGTTGGAGACAGAAAACCACTCTGATCACTGCTCGAAACATCGAGACTCGTTTTTCGGCCTCCACCACCAGCACCTGGCTTCACAGGAATACCTGACGTTTTGGGAATTTTCCCCACAGTTGCAGAACCACTGGGTATGCCACTGCTAACTGTACTTGTTACACTGGGCGGACTTGAATTGTTTGTGCTATTACTGGTAGCTGCTGTTGGTTTCTTGAAGCCAAAGTTTCCACCAGTGGAGGGCCTGACCAGGCCGGATGGAGGTTTACGCTGCTCACCAGCTCCAGTGCCATTTCGATGGTCTTTACCAGCATCAGAGGAGGAGCGCTGAAGACTTGAAGTCTTCACTGCTAAACGGGACTTATCCATGGGCTTCCCATCAGACCTCACTGTACCTAAAGCAGAAAAGAAAAAACTTGATGAGTAGCTTGAACAGAGTAAAGTAGTGTGAAATGATGACTGAAACTAAGCAAGCCATATTAGGAGACAATATCTTATCTACACACCTACAATATCTGACTGTCAGCTGATAAAAATAAATCCCTGTCTGAGCAAGGAGACAGTTTGTAGACCAGACTCACAGCCAGCTTAACCCTCACATGCTGTTATCAGGCCGTTACTCCTCTTTTCCATCCTGATGAACTGAAAAAGTTTCCTTCTTCCAGCAAGTTTTTTCAGTGAAGTCACAGCTGTAGAGTGGTGAAATTAACATGTGCAGCATGGTTGTTGGAAAGTGGTGTTCATGTTCATGAAGCATGACTCTAGGCACTAAACTGCATCAAACACCCAACATGACTGAATTTCTCCCATCTTGGAGGCTCACTGGGGAAAGGTGAGGCAACTTAGTGAAACAGGGTCCCCCCATTTGAACATGTCCCAGTTGGTAAATTAAATGGACTTGTTTGGAAGTTATTAAGAGAATAAAAGTCTATTACACATGTGCACTGCATGCACCACCCACACAAGTCCACACTACCAACACTCTCTTAATGTGCATCTGATGGGAGTAGTTATGTGAGGTTTATATACAAGGCATTAACAGAGTCAAAGAACCGCTGTTGAATGAGACCTACCGGCATGCTGCCTGGGGACATCTGGAGACACTTAAGAGTATTTATAAACCCGCAAAAGACAGACACATAGGATCAGACACATATACCACACACACACACACACACTTGTAGTTCTTAGTGATTGGATCTTACAGAAAGGGAACACTGACAGCGCTGGGTTATTTCATATAAGTGAAAATTGGGTTTACATGTGAAATCAAAAGCTCAATCCTTTGTGTAACCGCAACGTAGCCTGTTCCATGAACACTGGGCTAAAGAAACACACACTGCTGGCATTGAGACACACTGACAAAACTCGGGCAATTGTATTAATTTTGACACAAATGAAGCCTGATTTACTGACACGGGCTTGTAGAGACAGTGAAGCTCACAGCTTCACACGGTAACACGCGTAGGAGAGGTGATGAATCACTATGTTTCTCAGCACAAGGGGCCAACATGTCTGAAGATATGGAGATGTGAGCACAACGCTCAAATTCAGAGAGACCTTTTTCAATAAAACGTCAAAAACCTGGCTTCTCTGGCTCTTAAAGGAAAGTGGCTCACATGTAAATGCTCCTTTTCTTCTTCTGCTGAATGCCACTTTGGTAAAGAGGAAAGAAGTGGAAAGATTGTATCTATGCTGTGCTCGTTACATATGGAAACCCACCCTAATACTCTTATCCGTCAATAATACCAGTCTCCCGGGACTGACCACTTTTTTTTGCATGACTCGAAAAATCTGCGGAAATCATCTCTCATCAATCATAACACCGAGACCATGTGTGACCATGTATATGTTGTTGTTAAGATACAGTATCAGTAGTTATTTGTGTGTACGTAAGAGGCTGGCGAATGTTAGCTGTAGTTTGTCTCCTGTGACAGAGGAAAAAAGACATACGACCTGTCCACAGCTCAGCGATAACATAATGATGAACACTTGAAAATATGCAGTGTGCTCAGACTTTAAAAAAAAAAAAGCTGACAAAAAACAGTTCACAAAATCATCATGCTTACTATGAGATCCTAGTATACCACACCATAACTCACAAGGATAACAGAGAAGATGCCCTTTGTGAGCGAATTGAGGCTCCACTAATATGAGCACACCAAATAAAGTCTTCATTTTTATATCAGTCATGTGGAGACAATTCACAAATTTATCTGTGAGCGCTTCACAGTTTTAACACACACCATTTTATTTTTAGAGATGACACAGTAAAGGAGATGCTTACTTTCTGAGAAGTAGCTACTGCAAAAGCGCAATATGAAAGAACGGGAGCAAACAGAGCACATAGCATGTGATATTACGTCAGTTTTATGGATAACACGGTTAGGTCACTGACAAAATTTAACAGTAGTCCTGTGAGGGCAAAACAATATCATCGGTCCTCAAATTGTAAATTAAACCTTCTCTGAACTATTTGCTCACAACTGTTTCATAAAATTCTGGGTAAAATAATCAGCAGCTAAAATGACAATTAAAATTATCATTAGCTGCTGTCTTATCTTCTACACTTACTCAAAGTATGGTCTGTGCTGTACACAGAACACATGGAATAGATAGAGATAGTATGGAAGTGTATCACACTGCTCATCCCAACATGCTGTCACTTCTTCAGAGTCGCACACTCTGCATCTCCTACAATTCCACAAAAATGCAGACGCATAACAAACGGGGCACACACACCGTGACGCACGGCACCCTGCCTAACCTCAGCGATAGACTGCGTTCTGTGAAACTCTGTCTAAGAATGATTGCTCCTCATGTGACTAAACCCTTGAGCTTCTCCGCACACCGATAAGCAACAATAAACTTTTTTTCAAATCTGTTTTTGTTCGACTTCACCGCCCGATTTATTACAGCCTCAAACTCGGCGGTGCATCGAGCAGCCACGATAGGAGATTCATACTGCTGACATCAATAACAATAACAGCCTGGCACAAAGATCACAGGCGAGTTCAACACACTTGTTTGGCATATCTGTCATTTCAACAGCTGGCAATGCAAACACAGCACCGTTCCACAGAAACAGGACTGTTTACACAGACCCCTGGCTATCTGGACTGGCACATAACACTGCAACTAATATCCTGTTGTTTCGGTTGTCTATATGTGTGCAAGTCTGTGTGTGTGTCTGTGTGTGTGCGTGTGCATACATAAACAACACACAGATGGTGTGCCCAAAAGGCAGCTGCACAATCCCCACCATTGTGCTCTTTCTGTGTGTCAGCGAGTGTGTGTTAAGTGTGATGGGTGACACTCTTTAAGGCTGGCACAATCTCAGTCATGGCTGCACTCACAGCACACATTATTAGAAGCACACACGCTCTTATAAAGGCCCTTATTTTAGTACTATAAATTCTCTCTGTTCAACACAAAAATAAAGCTTGGCTAGGAGAAGGCTATAGGAAAAAAAAACACTGTTGGTCAGTGTGTGGTGTGTGTGTGTTAGTCACTGGCTGGCAGGCAGTAAGGGTGTGGGTGGTGATGGGTGTTTGATACATGGCACCACTTTCTAAAGGCCCAGAGGGTGGGCTGCAGCTGTGGATGAAAGTGTGTGACAGAGACAGAGAGTGTGTCTGTGACTGTGTGAGTGAGAGACTGCCAGAAAGAAAGGACAGCCTGAGAAATGTGTCAGGTTAAGAAACCATTTCAAGTAAAACTATATATTCTATATATACTTTTCACACATCACAGTATTTGTGTTTTGCCACTCACCTGCCACTTTTAGCCCAGTTTGAGAGGTGTGCGTGATTGGGGAAGTGACTCCCACAGGTGGGTTTCTTCCTTTCTTCAACACATTTCCTTGACCCAGGGTTTGAGGTTTTCTCAGCTCACCCTTCCCACCTTCCGGCCCCTCCCCTTGCGGCCGGGTTTTTTTCCATTTATTAGCGGATTCGGACTTGAGGCTTCCTGTATCGTAGATGCTGCTGCCCTGGCTCTTGCGGCTGGGTTTGTTATCATCGGAGTCCCAGGACAGACCGCTCTCCACTAGAGATCTCTTCTCTGCATCTGTACGCATCTAGAGTAGAGAAGAGACAGACACATGCTTTGAGACACTGCGTCAAAAAAAAGTCTGGATAGCCAGCACGTGCAGTCTGACCAACAGAACACGTACACAGCAATTACTTTCCCTATCTAGCAGGTTTGAGTCATTTGCGCTGCCAATTTTACGCTTCTGAGGCTCATCTTTGAGTGTTTTGATTGTCTGAAAGCTGGTTTGGAGAAGAAATACGGAAAAAAAAACAAACCACATGCATCATGCCACGCTTTTAAATATGAAAAAAATAACAGACTCTTTCTTCCAGTGAGACAACAACATGGTTTTAAATGTAAAGACAGTAAAATGAAAAAATAGATCCCACAAAATAGAGTAAAGAGTGCCTCACAAGCTAAATCTAATCAGAAAACTGCACATGCATAATTGGCATCAATACATGGCCTGTCTTGCTTTTTTACATGTATGTACATGTAACTAACTAACTGTCATGTTTTTAGTTTTCAGATATGTAGCGCAGCCCTGCAGCTTTCTAGCAGTCAGACTGGATATTAAACTCACCCAGTTCTCTACCCTAAAGCCTGTGTAGTGTTCATTTGAGCCTATGTGAGAACAGCACAGGTAAAGAACTGATGATAGAAAAATCTGCTGTGTTGGAATCATATCAAGCTACAGTTTCACATTTAACTATTATATGCATTTTGGCAGTTTTTACATGTTTTTAGGTAGTGTAAACACATACAACACACGCCTGGAGGCGACTGTTGTTATGATTTGGTGCTATATAATAAATATGAATAGAACTGAAGAGTAAGTTAAACATTAAACTCAAGTTGACACCAGTTTTAAAGAACCTTACTCCTTTAACCTAGTATACTCTTATACTTCCTCTTGCAACTACTGTGAAAAATAGGCTTGGTGCTCTGGGGTGAATGACCTCTTAAAAGGTGCATTACTGGTTGCAAAAAGGAGAAATGTGACGTTCAGACAGATCCACACACACTGCCTCATCTTAAAGCCCTTTGAGCAGACAGTGCACAACTCCGTCAACCCAACGACATACAGATGTCTCGTCTCCTCAGTCTAAATCCTATTGTATGCTCTGTTTAAAAACTTCAAAAGGAGAAGTGAACTGAGACGGCTGGAAGAGAAACTGCTAAAAAAAAACAAAAAAACAAAACATATCTACACAAAGAAAGTAGACAACACTGCCTAACTATAAACCAATAAGGAAGAATGTCACATGTCAAACTACAGGACACGTGGAAATCAGGCCATTGTAAAACCAAGGTCTATTGTGTGTGAGGGTTTATGAGTTTACACAAAGACAACAGCACTTTTTACAGATTATTCTCCCACTGCAGGAGGTCGCCAGTTGAACAACGGATTAGAAAGTGTGCTTGTGTGAGAGAGAGTGTGTTTGGGACATTGCACCTGATTCTCATGATGACTCTCATGCTGAATTCCATTTTTTATTAAAACCAATAAACCCCATGGGCAGGTTTGCATGACACGAGGAGGAGCTCGGCCTGACTGTGTATTGTATATATACGTGTGTATCCTGTTTGAAAAGACCTCGCTGATAAAACACTGTCATTTCCTCACACACATTCCTTGATTATTGAAAGATGGGATGGTGGGGGTGAGATACACATCTGGCCAGATAGCTGCGACCAAATGATTAACAGAAAAACAGGCAGACAGTGAGGCAGACAGACGCATGCACAAATACACAAGGGCATGAGGAAAAACTGTATTAACTTGAGGTCTTGTTCCACCTCAACCTCCAAGTCCAGGTTTTTCTACTACCTACATATAATACAGCCTAACTCTGCACAGTCCTCTCATGAACACGTCTCTCTTTGTGCCCCCTTTCTTAGATTATCTTTCTCTACCGCCCCCATGCCTCTGCTCAGGATGTTATACAATATGTAGGAGGGAGATGAGGGATGGATTTGCCTTTGCCTTTAAGGAAATGAAAAACAACAGCAACAAACAAGGACAGGATGCAGTAATGCAGAGGAGACATGGAGACAGAGAAATGGGACACAAAGACAAAGAGAAACGCATCAGCTGAGAATGCAGAGAAGGCACGGAGCATGTGCATTATACAATGTGGGGTGCATGATGATGGGTGATGGCTGGTTGCCATGGTAATGATGCCATGGGGTGTAATGGTTGCTATGACTCTTGCAATTAGGCGTGGAGGGAGGCGCCCTGGTTCTTCCGCCTCGCTGGCCCGGATGCAGGACTGCAGATGGCCCTGTGTGTATGTGTGCAGATGGCTTCGCTTTAGACCTGTCCTACAGTATATGGGTAAAGACAAAGCCTCTGCTCTCAGCATCCCTGCACTTTGGTTGCTATGGTTACACTGATTCCCCCTGTCTCACTCGCTGTCTCGCTCCCTCTAAAAACCCACCACTTCAGTCACATAAACCACACTGCGGAGGTGTGACCTAAATCAGACAGTCGGGGAACACACACACACACACACACACACACACACACACACACACACACACACACACACACACACACACACACACACACACACACACACACACACACACAGAGTTGGAACCCATATAGCTACAGATGGATCTTGACGAACTCAGCCAGGCTGTAAACAGGATTTTAAGCAGAGGTCATTGGTCCCAAATGCTTCCATCACCGCAATAAATTCTACGGACTGCAGCATACATACAGCATATAAATGCATAGCGAGAACAACCATGATCATTCAGAATAGTTACTCCTAGCTCCAAGCTGTGAAGCTAAATATACCACTGAACTAAGCCACAACTACAGAATCGGCTCAATCCAGTGGATTTAAAATCCTAGCTAGCAATGAGTATCTTACTATTTTAGGTCATAATTTGAGTACAATACTTAAAAGATTTTCAAAACACCTAAAATTATTACGGATTAGTCCACTAGCTAGTCTTTGGTTAGACTAAAAGAAAGGAAACATTTAATAGGTGTTCCTCTTTTTCCAGCCAAACTGAATTTGACACTCCTCCACTAGTTGAACATGTTTCTAATGTATCTGAAAAATTCAGCTTTTAACAAGTGAGTACTTCATATATATATATATATATATATATATATATATATATATATATATATATATATATATATATATATATATATATATATATATGAAATATATATATATATATGAAATATATATGAAATATATATATATATATGAAAAGAGAGACACGCCATGGAGCAGTGCAGTGTGTTTGCGGCAAACTTTGATTGCTGCAGATGTGACAGATATTATGGGCGTGTGCAGAATAACTAATGAGGCTTTGTCTGTGATGCCAGGGTCCTGCTGCCTGCTCTGTGTGTGTGTGTGTGTGTGTGTGTGTGTGTGTGTGTGTGTGTGTGTGTGTGTGTGTGTGTGTGTGTGTGTCCTCTGTACACTGACAAAGTGTGCGCATTCAATACCTTTGTTGTTTAACAGCTTAATCAATACTACTGTAGTCAGTGCACGCACTTCTTATCCGTCTGTGTCAAACAGTTGCGCGTCTCTATTTTGTGTGCTGTGTTTGTGTGTCACTTACCACAATGCTTGAGTTTCTGCGGGAGCCAATGGGAGTGGTAGGAAGGGAGTTGAGAGTGGGACTCGTGTTGAACTCTTCAGAGCTCAGGTTGTCTGAACCGTCGCTCAGTCCACTGCTGATGGAACTGCTCTCATCCCAACTAAAAGAGATCATGACAAGGAAAATATGTCAGCTAACATTAATTTGTAAAGTAATTCCCTTCTTAAATGCTTAAAATAAAAAGGGAAGAGGATCTGGATTTCCTAGCGTACAGCAATAATAAACATAAAAGTAATATAAAAACTATTTTAAAGACAATATTTACAGACACTTTGAAAATAGCTCAAGTAAAGGATTCAATAGTTTTTACATGAAATAACCTTATGAAACCATATGTAATAAGAGAGAAAAATGAACTGTGTATGTTCTAAATATATATATGAAACATCAATTTTGTAATGTTAAAACAGACGGAGTTTATTACTCCTGTCTTGCACTTTTAAATATGCATCACTTTTCTTTTTTACCACTAGTTGTCCTGACATTCTGAGGCGACTTCCATTCTAAATGAGCACAGCTGCACGCTGTGTCAGTGAAGAAGTGCTTGGCTGGCAAACAGTCTGATAAAGGAGCACATCATTTAAAAACACCATCATCTATGATCAAAGGTGTGATAATTTCATCATTGTTACAAAAGCTTTTCTTTATTAAGTGCAAGTCTGTGACTGTGCTACAATAACTAGGTTAAACCCTGATGGATTACAGAGCTGCGCTCCTA